>NC_136068.1:502827483-505327483 GCF_964261635.1 Lissotriton helveticus | reverse complement strand
CAGGGAGGAAAAGGAAGCACATATCCAGAACAGCCAGTGCATAATGGAGGAAAGTCCTCAAACTTCTGCAAGAAGAAGTTAAACCGAGGACAAGTCCCATGGATCTGCAAGAGACGAGTTCCCAGAAAGGAACAAAACAGTATGACAGAGTCAGAGCATACAAACGAAGCATGCACAACAGTGGATGTCAAAAATGACATGGAGAGGGACAGATGTCACCATGCAGAGAAATACAGAACCATGACTACCAGGAGATACATGTATGTGGATTTCTGAAGGATGCATCTGCCAGTGGATTCCTCACCTTGTGAATATCCCCCCTGCGTCAGCAACGTTCGGAAAATTATTTTGTAGCACGCCGGCGTGGACGACGTCATAGGAGCACGGCATCGCGCACGACTCCGACTGACGTCACCGACTCCTTATTTGGCCTACGTCGGCGTGATGACATCAGTTCCCTTTTTTTGAGGGATCTTCTGTTGAGTTGATAGTAACTTTGTTACTAATGTGAGTTTTCTGTATCTCTTCGGTGTTGCTGTCTTCTGTTGTGATGTCGTCGAAGAAGACTGGGTTTAAGCCGTGTGATTCCTGAGGAAAGATGATGCCCATTACAGATCCGCATGGTGACTGTCTATGGTGTCTGGGTTCGGATCACGACGTCCAGGGTTGTCGATCCTGTATGAAGATGAACCCAAAGGCTCTTCGAGAACGTGAGGCAAAACTTCTTGTTGCCAAATTGAAGGGTAAGGATGCCAGGAAGAGTTTGAGGTCGAGATCGAGACGCCCAAAGTCAAAGTCGAGGTCAAGATCGAGGTCCCGGTCAGGGTCGGCATCGAAGTCGACTTCGGGGACATGCTTACAGATCATCTAAGAAAAAGCATAAGAGAAGGAAGCATAGTTCAAGGCACCATTCCGGTAGGGAGTCGGATTCGAAAACGAAGTCGTCTTTTAAAAGGCATCGTAAGGACATGGTATCACTCTCTCCAGTTCAGAGTCCTGGAGGTGAGGCCTCGCCTTTGCAGTCACGGGAGCATTCTCCGCCTCTGGTGTTGAATCCGTCTCCGGATCCGTCTCAGTCTTCGGGACATGAGGAAGAAGATGAAGTTCCTGTTGCTCAGGGTTCGACGACTCCGGTTCACCAACCCGAGGAACAAGAGGAGTCGGTTCCGGTGCAGCCTCCTCAGGAGCCAGGACAGGACCCTTCGCATTTATAAAACACCATGTATGGTGTTTATGCGAGAGCCATGTACCCCTCTGGAGCACCGGCTGGTCCCATGGGTCCATTGGCATACAATTTGGGGGTTCCCCAAGCCTATGCTCCGGCGCCGTTCTTGCCGTTTATGCCTGCTCCGGCTCCACCTTGGCATCTCTCGGCGCCGCCGAAGTCATCGATGCCGTTTACGGCTTCACAGGCTCCGGAACGACCTCGAGATCCAACTCGAAGTTCGACGCCGGCTCCAGCTCCATGTTCTACGCCGGCTCCAGCTCCTCGTTCGACGCCGGCTCCAGCTCCTTATTCGACGCCAGCTCTGGCTCCTTCGGAGTCGATACCGGATCCGATGACGTCGGTTCGAATAGAGTGGTCGAGGCTAAAGCGCAGCGCCTTTTGAAAGAGAAGAGTTATGGGGAAGCTGAAATTGAAGAAGGTGAGCTTCAAGATCAGGAGGATTATTTTGACGATCTACAGGATGCAAGTGGTCTAGAACTGTCTCCTGATTGGGAGTTGGCCACGGTGTCTGATGCTCCTTCTAAAGATGTGGCTCCCTACCATGTGGTAATTAAAAAGGCTGCAGATCTGTTGAATTTGACTTTGCCATCTGTTGAGTAAAAGTCGAACATTCTGACTGAAGTCCTCCATTCACCTTCATCTGTGGTTGAGCCTTTACTTCATTTTACTGAGGCTCTGACTGATCCCATCTTGGAGGTATGGAATAGACCACTTACGGCTCCTGCAGTTTCTAAGGCCATTGCAAGGCGTTATAGAGTGGCTCCTGGCGACCCTGAATTTTTGTCTACTCATCCCTTACAAGAGAGTTTGGTAGTACAAGCTGCCGGCTATAAAAGATCTGCAGGTGCTTTTCCCCAGGTACCTGGTGATAAGGATTCCAAAAAGCAGGACTAAAATGCAAAAAAAGTGTTTTCTTCAGGCAGTACGGCCCTAAAATCTACAAATGCCACTTGTTTGCTGGGTCGATATATCCATGCTTTGATGGATACTGTTAAACAGCTGTCTCCTAAGCTTCCTGAGGAGGACAGAAAGAATTTGAATGAGGTGGTTTCTGACACGCAGGCTGCTGCTCGGCAGGTCATAGAGAGTGGTATGGACACAGCGGATTCGGTGGCTAGAGTCATGGGGTCTTCGATTGCCACCAGAAGAGCTGCCTGGCTGAAGACTTCCGAGTTCTCTGCGGATGTTTAGGCTGCTTTAATGGATTTGCCCTTTGATGGCTCAGGCCTTTTTGGTAAAAAAAGCTGATGCTGCATTGGAGAGGTTCAAGGACAGCAGGGCTACAGCCAGATCTTTAGGTTTGCAAACTAGAGGATATGTGGGCAAAAGATATAGGGGCTTTGGAAGATCTTCTTTTTGTCCCTACAAGCAATCACAGCAACAGTAGCAGCAACAAAATCCGTTGTATAAATCTTACAGGGGAAAAAAAAAGGGTCGTCCTCGAGGACGTCAGGTCTCCTCCTCCTCTTCCTCTTCCTCTACCCACCCCCATCCTAGTACAGCAAAGCAGCCCTAGATCCGCCATTCCGGATCATGCGGGTCCTGTAGGGGGTCGGCTTACCTATTTTCTACGGGATTGGGAATCGGTCACGTCGGACCTTTGGGTTCTCAATCTCGTAGAGAATGGGATTGCACTTCCCTTTCGGGACTTCCCTCCGAATTACCCTACTTGCCAAGGTTTTTGCTCGGAGGATCACCTGCTACTTCTGCAGGAGGATTCCTGGCATTGTTGAGAAAGGGTGCGATAGAGGTGGTTCCGGAGCAAGAAAGGGGTCAGGGATGCTACTCCCGGTATTTCCTGATCCCCAAGAAGGATGGCAGACTTCGTCTAATCCTGGATCTCAGGATCTTGAACCTTTACCTGAAGCAGGAGAAGTTCAAGATGCTCACCCTTGCGCAGGTTCTTCAAGCACTGCTGGAAAAGACTGGATGGTGTCGATTGACTTACAGTATGCATATTTTCACATCCCAATCCTGAAGTCGCACAGGAAGTATCTCCATTTTACGGTGGGATCGCAGCATTACCAGTTTGTGATGCTTCCGTTTGGTCTTACTACTGCGCCTCGATCCTTCACCAAGGTGATGGCTGTGGTGGCAGCATATCTCAGAAGATCAGGGATTCCAGTATTCCCTTACCTGGACGATGGGCTGATCAAGGCGGAATCTCCAGAGAAAGTGCTCCATCATCTGCAAGTCACAACTCAGTTGTTGTACAGGTTGGGTTTTTCGATAAATGTACCCAAATCTCCCCTGGTGCCCTCCCAGCGCAACCTGTTCATGGGTGCGGTACTGGAAACAACTGTATGTCGGGCATTCCCTCCTCCACAACGGGTTCGCGACATACAGGAAATGAATCCTTTATTTCACAATGGAGCGGTCGTTCCAGTCTTGAAGGTCCTTCGTCTGCTCGGTCTGATGGCTTCCTGCATTCTGCTGGTCAATCATGCACACTGGCATATGAGGGCACTCCAGTGGTGCCTCTGCAGGCAGTGGTATCAACACAACGGAGATCTCAGGGAGTCGATCAGGATCTCCAGAGAAACTGCAGCGGATCTGTCTTGGTGGAGTGTGGAGGGCAATCTGTCTCAAAGAAAGCCCTTCCAACTACCCCCATCGGTGGCCACAGTAATAACGGATGCATCCACTCTAGGGTGGAGTGCTAATCTGGGGGATCTGGAGACCAAGGGTCTTTGGTCTCCAGAGGAAAGGTTGCTTCACATCAACCTCTGGAATTGCGGGCGATATGTCTGGCACTCAAGGCCTTCCTCCCTTCCCTTCGCGGTTGGTCTGTTCAGGTCCTGACGGACAACACCACCGCGATGTGGTATGTCAACAAGCAGGGAGGATTAGGGTCGCAGTGTCTCTGCAGAGAGGCTCTGCGTCTCTGGTCCTGGGTTCAGGATCATCAGATTTGTCTGATGGCAAATCATATGGCCGGAGTTCTGAACAGGCGTGCAGACAGTCTCAGTCGGCAGTTCTCAGTCGACCACGAGTGGAGGCTTCATCCAGAGGTAGTTCGTCACGTCTTTCGGACGTGGGGAACTCCTCGGGTGGACCTGTTCGCCACTCACGAGAATGCTTACTGCCTGTCCTTCTGCAGCCTCCAGTTTCCGATGCAGGGAGCCTTGGGGGACGCGTTACAGTTGAGTTGGGACTCACAACTCCTTTACGCGTTTCCTCCCATACCCTTGATTCCTCGGGTTCTGAGAAAGATTTGCCAAGACCGGGCCCAAGTTATTTTGATCGCCCCGGATTGGCCAAGAAGGGTGTGGTACACAGATTTACTCCACCTCTCCTCATGCCCGCCGCTCCGTCTCTCTCTCAGGGCAGATCTCCTCTCTCAGGTGGAGGGGCAGGTTCTACATCCTCACCTCCAGACCTTACACCATCATGCCTGGAGATTGAACGGGGCAACCTGAATTCCTTTTCTCTCCCACATGATGTGGTGGATGTCATTCTATGGGCCAGGCGTGACTCCACCAAGTCAATCTATTCATACACATGGTCTAAATGTGTGACTTGCTGTGGGGAGAAGTCCATTGACCCTTTGAGGGCTTGTTTATCTGACATACTTCAATTTGCTCTTTTCCTGGCTCAGCAAGGGTTTGCTGTAGCTACAGTTAAAGGTTATCTTTCGGCTTTGTCGGCTTTTCTCTGCCTGCCGGATCAGCCGTCTTAATTTAAATCTCCTGTGGTTCTAAGGTTTTTAAAGGGTCTTACAAATAAATTTCCTCCTACTCCCTTTATTGTGCCTCAATGGGACTTGAATCTTGTGCTTACATTTCTGATGGGTTCTCCTTTCGAACCTTTGCACAAGTGTCCCATGAGACTTTTATCTTTTAAGACGGTCTTCCTGGTTGCAATTACCTCAGCAAGGAGGGTAAGTGAGCTTCAAGCTCTTAGTTCAAAGCCCCAGTTCTTGACCATTGATGCTGAATGAATGGTTCTTAGGACCAGGGCTGCTATTCTGCCTAAGGTGGTAACTCCTTTCCATCTAAGACAGTCCATTACCCTACCTACCTTCTATCCTCCCCCTCACCCTTCCAAGGAGGAGGAGAGACTTCACCGTCTGGACCCTAAGAGAGCGGTGAGCTTTTATCTTGATAGGACAAGAGACTATCGAGTGGATGACCAGCTCTTTGTTGGATTTGCTGGCTGCAGAAAAGGAAGAGCTATGCACAAGCGCACACTTTCAAGATGAATTATACTATGCATCAAGATCTGCTACTCCCTGGCGGGTAAGGACCCTCCAGAGGGTATAAGAGCTCATTCCACTAGAGCAAAGTCTCCTACATCTGCTTTGTCTAGGGGTGTACCTGTAGAGGACATTTGTAGAGCAGCGACTTGGGCTTCCCTCCACACTTTCGCGAAGCATTACTGCTTAGATTCCGAAGTGAGGAGGGACGGCCACTTTGCGCATTCTGTACTCCAGGATTTTCTGGTATAGGAGAGCGGACACCCTCCTCCGGGAGTGGGGACTGCTGTGGGACTCTATGCACAAGGTGAGGAATCCACTGGCAGATGTATCCATCAGAAGAACAAGTTACTTACTAAGCATGGGCGGATTTCACGGATCCACGATCCGCGGATTTTGCGGATTTCGTATTGTTGATCCGCAAAATCCGCGGATCTGCGGATTTCTTTTTTTTTGCAGATTGCGCTTGTGAAAGTCAAGGATGCAAAGGCCTCTATCCAGCATCACAGCTGATTTTCGACGGTAGATTTGGGAAGAAAGCACACCTGCCCAGCCTCGACAATGCTCACGATTGTTTTTGGGCTGATTTATGCATCACTGAATTTGAGCTTCAACTGTCCATCATAGTGGGTAAATGGCGGGAAGACGGTTCACACCGCAAGTGTGTGGGCGGGGCCAAACAGACGGGCCTTACATGCGAGCACACATGCCTCTGGTGTGTATGAAAGGTCAGAGACCGATCAGAGCAGCAGATGAAGAGAAAGAAGCTCCTGGTCACAGGAACAGCCAGGGGATTGCGCTCGTGAAAGTCATGGTTGCAAAGGCCTCTATCCAGCATCACAGCTGATTTTCGACGGTAGATTTGGGAAGAAAGCACACCTGCCCAGCCTCGACAATGCTCACGATTGTTTTTGGGCTGATGAATGCGTCACTGAATTTGAGCTTCAACTAGGGCACATGCTTTATTGATATCTGTAAGTGCTTCCTGTTGAGGTTTAATTTTTGTGACAGGACCATCGTGCCAGAATGAACCCTGCCCTTCATATCCCTTGAGTGAGCTGTCCATCATCCTGTAACTATTTTAGGATGGCGCCGGCAAGCTGCCAGCGCCATCCTGAAATAGTTACTAAGTTAGCTTCAACAGGAAGCACTAATAGATAAAATAAAGCAGGTGCTCGAGCACCAGCTTTATTTTATCTATTTGTGCTTCCTGTTGAAGCTAAATTAGTAACTATTTTAGGATGGCGCTGGCAGTTTGCCGGCGCCATCCTAAAATAGTTACAACAACTTCAAGCTTGAAGGCTTGAACTTTTGCCCCCCGGATCCAACGCTCGCGGATTTTTGGTAAATTCGCGGGAGTTCGCGGATCGCGAATTTACCCAAAATCCGCAAAATCCGCGAGCGGAACGGATTTTCCGCCCATGCTTATTAATTACCTTCGGGAACGCTTTTTCTGGTGGATACAGTATCTGCCTGTGGATTCCTCACATGCCCACCCGCCTCCCCGTTGTCCACTCTTCTATACCTGAGTTCATGACATTATTTAATTGTATTTATATGTGTATATATATATATATGTATATATATATATATATACATATATATATATATATATATATATATATATATATATATATATATATATATATATGTATTGTGTTTTTCATACATTGTCTACACACTATGGGGTCGATTCCGATTCTGGATGAAAAACCGTGGTACGATTCGTATCCGTTTCCGTACGAATTTAAAAAAGCCGTCCGAATTGCATAGTACGATCCGAAGTCCGCAAATATGTACAAATATCAGCGAACCGTACGAACCACAATCGAAAACCCGTACGAAATGTCGTCGGTACTCCAACCGTACGATTTATAAACATGCCGAACGAACTGACAAGTATGACCCTGAACAGGGACCAAGTACGCGATTTGTACGGGCAAACGTAGTCCCGCATGAAGCACGATTCGTACGGAAAACATCGCGTATGAGCGAGCGGCACCAACAAATACGACTCATACACCCCACAAACAAGCGTACACGTACCCCGGGTCCGATAAACGACCGTAACTGCCAGCCGCACCAACAAATACGACTCGCACCCCCCCCAATCAAGCGTACACGTACCCCGGGCTCGATAAACGACCGTAACTGCCAGCCACACCAACAAATACGACTCGCACACCCCACAATCAAGCGTACAAGTACCCCGGGCCTGATAAATGACCGTAACTGCCAGCCGCACCCACAAATACGACTCGCACACCCCACAATCAAGCGTGCACACACCCCGGGCCCGATAAACGATCGTAACTGCCAGCCGCACCAACAAATACGACTCGCACACCCCACAATCAAGCGCACACGTACCCCAGGTCCGATAAACCACCGTAACTGCCAGCCGTACCCACAAATACGACTCGCACACCCCACAATCAAGCGTACACGTACCCCGGGCTCGATAAACGACCGTAACTGCCAGCCGCACCCACAAATACGACTCGCACACCCCACAATCAAGCGTACACGTATCCCGGGCCCGATAAACGACCGTGACAGCCAGCCGCACCCACAAATACGACTCGCACACCCCACAATCACACAATCAAGCGTACACGTACCCCGGGCCCGATAAACGACGCACAAGATCACACACCCCAACAGAGACACCCAGCACACCCACACGTAAGTCTAAGCGCAGACCTGCATTCACCCAATCTCAGGGGGATGTGCGCACACTCACAGGGACAGGGGACAGACATCACACACCCACCCACAGACACACTACAACAAACTCACAGCCCTCTACCTCCACTCCCATTGTGTCCCCGGGTTCAGGTGGTAGCCTGTCAGAACTGGCTGCAGTGTGCAGCGCAGAATATGTTGCTTCCTTTTGCACTACACCTGCCACTGTGGAGGAATCCTCCCCACCTGCACCTACTACACATACCCTTCCCTCTCCTGTCCCTGCGGTGCCGGACACTGACTGCGATGATGCCCCCCATGGGTCTACAGACCTCTAAGTCCACCATGTGCAGGCAAGTTTTGGGGTGACAACCTCCACGAAGTCACCACTGTTATGGACAGTATTTTGGACTGGCCATTGGCCTTCTGTGAGTATGGACTCATTCATTTGTTATTTTACATATTTGCGCTGAATAAAGCATTTTATTTTTCATTCTGAACTATTGCATTTCAGGGAATTGCTTGAGGTGCTGTGTGCCTACAAGTTGGTGTAATGTTAATGTTCTGGTATTGTGAAAGATGTCTAATTTTCAGATGGGAATGGGGTGGACCGTGGTATCTCTGAGCTATCCCTAGCTTTCTGATGATTATCAAGATTTGTGTGTGTGCAGTTTGCATACAGACATTATCCAAATGAGTGTCCCTTCCTCATTGACACACGAGATCTTCATTACAGACAGTTGCACTATTGTTGTGGTGACTTCAGTATGGATTTCACATTGATTAGTGCTTTCACTTGCGCAATGGCCATTCCTGCTCACATATGCTATCTGACAATTGGTCAGTGCCATCCATGCTACTTACTGTCCTTGGGTTTGTGGTGTGTAGTTATGCCTTCAGGGAGTCCATCCTAATGTTTCACACTATGCATGACAATGTTATCCACCTTGGCCTCATCTTTCTGATTGTCAAATTTGAAAGTTGTGCCAAACAAACACATTTGGGTGCTTTGTATCTAGGGCTTACCTACCCTGTTCCTTCCATGAGGAAGTACATGTTTCACCACCTGGACAGTCACATCATGTCCGGTATGTACATGACTCTTCATAATTCTATTTGTGCTTCTTTAGTTGAGTGGTCTGTTGCCTGACACTATTGAGTCATGCTGGACGGGGGGGGGGGATGTTCCAGCAAACTACATGGGTGGATATGCCTGTGTGATCAGACAAAACAACCACATGTGGTGTATCACTCAGTGTGTGACAGGAAACCATTCTCCGTGGAGTAGGTCACTGCTGTGAGTGATGTGTTGACATGCAACTATCATGAGTGTCACAAGTTAGGGAACTACACATACAGGCAGGTAGTTGTTGTATGCTGTGGGAAATGCACACCCCTATGTCTGGGCACTGCTGGGAGTCCTATCCACACACCCCTCATATATCTGGGCACTGCTGGGGGTCCTCTGCACCCACCCCCTATACTGTTGGGCACTGCTGGGGGTCCTCTGCACCCTCCCCCTATACTGTTGGGCACTGCTGGGGGTCCTTTGTACCCACCCCCTATACTGTTGGGCACTGCTGGGGGTCCTCTGCACCCACCCCCTATACTGTTGGGCACTGCTGGGCACTGCTGTGGGTCCTTTGCACCCTCCCCCTATACTGTTGGGTACTGCTGGGGGTCCTCTGCACCCACCCCCTATACTGTTGGGCACTGCTGGGGGTCCTCTGCACCCATCCCCTATACTTTTGGGCACTGCTGGGAGTCATCTGCACCCACCCCCTATACTGTTGGGCACTGCTGGGGGTCCTCTGCACCCACCCCTATACTGTTGGGCACTGTTGGCCACTGCTGGGGGTCCTCTGCACCCACCCCCTATACTGTTGGGCACTGCTGGGGGTCCTCTGCACCCACCCCCTACACTGTTGGGCACTGCTGGGGGTCCTCTGCACCCACCCCCTATACTGTTGGGAACTTCTGGGCACTGCTGGGAGTCCTCTGCACCCACCCCCTATACTGTTGGGCACTGCTGGGGGTCCTCTGCACCCACCCCCCATACTGTTGGGCACTGCTGGGGGTCCTCTGCACCCACCCCCTATACTGTTGGGCACTGCTGCCCACCCCCTACATTGTTGGGCACTGCTGGGAGCCCTCTGCACCCACCCCCTATACTGTTGGGCACTGCTGGGCACTGCTTGGAGTCCTCTGCACCCATCCCCTATACTGTTGGGCACTGCTGGGGGTCCTCTGCACCCACCCCCTATACTGTTGGGCACTGCTGGGCACTGCTGGAAGTCCTCTGCACCCACCCCTATACTGTTGGGCACTGCCGGGAGTCCTCTGCACCCACCCCTATACTGTTGGGCACTGCTGGGGGTCCTCTGCACTCACCCCCTATACTGTTGTGCACTGCTGGTGGTCCTCCGCACCCCCCCTATACTGTTGGGAACTGCTGGGCACTGCTGGGGTCCTCTGCACCCACCCCCTATACTGTTGGGCACTGCTGGGCACTGCTGGGGGTCCTCTGCACCCACCCCCTATACTGTTGGGCACTGCTGGGGGTCCTCTGCACCCACCCCCTATACTGTTGGGAACTGCTGGGCACTGCTGGGAGTCCTCTGCACCCACCCCCTATACTGTTGGGTACTGCTGGGGGTCCTCTGCACCCACCCCCTACACTGTTGGGCATTGCTGGGCACTGCTGGGAGTCCTCTGCACCCACCCCCTATACTGTTGGGCACTGCTGGGGGTCCTCTGCACCCACCCCATATACTGTTGGGCACTGCTGGGAGTCCTCTGCACCCACCCCCTATACTGTTGGGCACTGCTGGGGGTCCTCTGCACCCACCCCCTATACTGTTGGGCACTGCTGGGCACTGCTGGGGGTCCTCTGCACCCACCCCCTATACTGTTGGGCACTGCTGGGCACTGCTGGGAGTCCTCTGCACCCACCCCCTATACTGTTGGGTACTGCAGGGGGTCCTCTGCACCCACCCCCTATACTGTTGGTCACTGCTGGGGGTCCTCTGCACCCACCCCCTATACTGTTGGGCACTGCTGGGCACTGCTGGGGGTTCTCTGCACCCACCCCCTATACTGTTGGGCACTGCTGGGGGTCCTCTGCACCCACCCCCTATACTGTTGGGCACTGCTGGGCACTGCTGGAAGTCCTCTGCAACCACCCCCTATACTGTTGGGAACTGCTGGGCACTGCTGGGAGTCCTCTGCACCCACCCCCGATACTGTTGGGTACTGCTGGGGGTCCTCCACACCCACCCCCTACACTGTTGGGCATTGCTGGGCACTGCTGGGAGTCCTCTGCACCCACCCCCTATACTGTTGGGCACTGCTGGGGGTCCTCTGCACCCACCCACTATACTGTTGGGCACTGCTGGGAGTCCTCTGCACCCACCCCCTATACTGTTGGGCACTGCTGGGGGTCCTCTGCACCCACCCCCTATACTGTTGGGCATTGCTGGGGGTCCTCTGCACCAACCCCCTATACTATTGGGCACTGCTGGGCACTGCTGGGAGTCCTCTGCAGCCACCCCCCATACTGTTGGGTACTGCTGGGGGTCCTCTGCACCCACCCCCTATACTGTTGGTCACTGCTGGGGGTCCTCTGCACCCACCCCCTATACTGTTGGGCACTGCTGGGCACTGCTGGGGGTCCTCTGCACCCACCCCCTATACTGTTGGGCACTGCTGGGCACTGCTGGGGGTCCTCTGCACCCTCCCCCTATACTGTTGGGCACTGCTGGGGGTCCTCTGCAGCCCCCTTTTCCTGTTGGTCATTGCTGGGGGTCCTCTGCACCCACCCCCTATACTGTTGGGCACTGCTGGGGGTCTTTTCCACCCACCATTCAGATGTGACGAACTGTACCCACATATTTCGCCGTGTGTGCGGCACGTATCCCTATTGCAATGGTGATATGCGCTAGCGTGTGACGCACCGTACCACGAGATTTGTGACGTGTGTGCGGCACGTATCCCTATTGCAATGGTGATATGCGCTAGCGTGTGACGTACCGTACCCCGAGATTTGTGATGTGTGTGCGGCACGTATCACTATTGCAATGGTGATACGCGCTAGCGTGGGACGCACCGTACCCCGAGATTTGTGACGTGTGTGCGGCAAGTATCACTATTGCAATGGTGATATGCGCTGGCGTGTGGCGCACCGTACAGGTATACTTCCGTTGTTGCGGTGGGTTGTACTCACCGTCTGCGCCGTCGTCGGTTTCTATGTACGAGGTCGTAGGCGTACAGGGCTCAGATGACACGGTCGATGGGGTTCATGTTGTGTATGTCGCGTACCGGGGTGCAGTTCGTGGCGGACTCTGGTTTTACGGCAGTTTCCAGCTCTCGTAGAAAAAGGGCCATACGGAGTGTCGTCAACACGGATCGTACTTCCTGGTCCGGAAATGGCTGCCTATTTACGTACGGACGTGCCTTACAGCGTCGGGCGGAGTGAATCCGTATGTACTTTGTATTTGTACGGTGTTTGGTACGAGTCGTACGGAGTGGCGCTTTGGGTTAGGATCCTACTTGCTGGTTCGTACGGGGACGTTGTAGGTGTACGAATCGTACGGGAAAAACGCTCCGTACAGGTAGCGTTTTTTACCCGATCAGAATCGGCACCTATGTGTGTAATTTTGGATATTATGTACTGTGTACACTGTATATGTATATATCTACTGTCATTGGTCCGTCCGGGTGCCCCGAAGGCACGGAAAAGAGGGCGGAACTGATGTCATCACGCCGATATAGGCCTAATAAGGAGTCGGTGACGCCAGTCGGAGTCGCGCACGATGCCATGCTCCTATGACGTCGTCCACACCGGTGTGCTACAAAAGAATTTTCCGAATGTTGCTGAAGCAGGGGGATATTCACAAGGTGAGGAATCCACAGGCAGATACTGTATCCACCAGAAAAAGCGTTACCGAAGGTAAGTAATTGTTCAACAGGGATACACATAAGCAGACAGTGTGGAACGTGAGAATTACACCACACATATGCAAAATCCCAATGAAATGTAGCATCAACAGCATATATGCGTCAGCAGAAAGAGGCCGGCGCACCACCAGGTAGTCAACCTGCATACCATACCCGGAGGTACAGTGGTGAATGGATTCTGGGTAGTTCAGGCATTACACATAAGGCTCGCTCCCAGGAGGTAGGGAGAGAGGGGGGGGGAGTGGAGGAGGAGGAGGAGGAGGAGGAGAGAGAGAGAGAGAGAGAGAAAACATAAAAAAAAATCTGGGACAGAAGAACAAGTTACTTACCTTCCATAACGCTTTATCTGGTGGATACAATATCTGCCTGTGGATTCCTCACATTTTGAATACTCCCTGCGCCAGCATTCCGCTGGAAATTCTTTCCTAGCTCTCCCACGTCGACGAGGACGTCACAATTGGCAGGCTCTGCTAGTGGCACCGTATGACGTCATTGGGGCCACAAAAGGACCCCGTCCGCATGCTGACGTCAGTTCCACCCATTTTTTCCGTGCCACCGAGGCAAACGGGCAGACCAACACATTTTTAAATATATACACAGCATATCAAATATACACACATATATAAATCACAAATGCATAATCAAAAAAGGAATAGAGAAATAGCAAGTGAAAAAGCATTTCTCATTATTGAAATATAAACATGATTAAAATAAAACATTTTTTTTGTTTTTGGTAGAAACAGGTGGACAACGAGGAGGCGGGCGGGACACTGAGGAATCCACAGGCAGATAATGTTTCCACCAGAAAAAGCGTTACCGAAGGTAAGTAACTTTTTCTGTTGATGGATACTTCTGCCTGTGGATTCCTCACCTTTTGAATAGACTCCCAAAGCTGTACCTCTCCTGGAGGAGGGTGTCCACCTGACTAGACCACAAATTCCGACAAAACAGAACAAGCAATACATGGCCATCTCCCCCAACCTCAGAGTCCAAGCAGTAATGCTTTGCAAAGGTGTGAAGGGAGACCCACGTTGCTGCTTTACAGGTATCAAGAACAGGAACACCTCTAGCCAAAGCAGAAGAAGTAGGCTTTGCTCTGGTGGAATGAGCTCTGATACCTTCAGGCGGGTCCTTCTTGGCCAGGGCGTAGCAAATCTTGATCCACAAGATAATCTACCTGGAAAGAGTCCTCTTGCGCACCGATTTGCCTTTCATCTTCCCAACATAGCCCACAAAGAGCTGATCGTCCAGCCTCAGATCTTTTGTTCTGTCCAAATAAAAGCTGACAGCTCTCTTAGGGTCCAAACAATGCAGTCTCTCCTCCTTGTAAGGGGGAGGGGGAGGATAAAAGGTGGGTAAAGTAATGGACTGTCCCATATGAAAAGGGGTAACCACCTTGGGAATGAAAGCAGCCCTGGTCCTTAGAACCAACGTATCCACGTAAATAGTCATGAAAGGAGGTTTCGAACTAAGAGCCTGAAACTCACTTACCCTCCTAGCCGAGGTAATGGCAATCAAGAAAAACGTTTTAAAAGAAAGAAGCCTCAACGGGCATGTATGATGAGGCTCAAACGGAGAACCTATTAAAAAGGTAAGAACGAGATTCAAATCCTACTGAGGCATAATGAAAGGTGTGGGAGGGAACGTATTTGTAAGGCCCTTAATGAACCTCATGACAATGGGGGACTTAAATAAAGACAGCTGGTCTGGTAAACATAGAAAGGCCGGCAAATAGCCCTTAACAGTAGCTACAGCACAACCTTCCTGTGCCAAAGAATATTAGACAAACAGGCCTTCAGAGGGTCAATGTCTCTCTCTCCACACCACTTAACAAAGCTGGACCATCTGGAAGAGTAAACAGACTTAGTGGAGTTTCCCATGGACGATAAAATAACATCCACTATATCGGGCGGGGGAGAGAAGGAACTCAGGTTGCCCTGTTCAATCTCCAGGCATGAAGGTGCAGGCTCTGGAGGTGGGGGTGTAGAACCTGCCCCTGCAACTGCAAGAGGAGGTCTGCCCTGAGAGGGAGAGGGAGCAGAGGGTGCGAGGAGAGGTGAAGAAGATCTGTGAACCACACCCTTCTTGGCCAATGCGGGGCGATCAATATAACTTGGGCCCAGTCTTTGCGAATCTTTCTCAGAACCAGAGGAATCAAGGGTATGGGAGGAAACGCGTAAAGGAGTTGGGAGCTCCAATCCAATTGAAATTCTTCCCCAGCGCTCCCTGCATTGGAAACTCCAGACTGCAGACGGGCAGTGCACGTTCTTGCGAGTTGCAAACAGGTCCATTCGAGGAAACCCCCATATCTGAAAGATGCGATGGACCACCTCCAGATGAAGCCGCCACTTGTGATCGGCCGAGTAACGCTGACTGAGACTGTCCGCACGTACATTCAGCACACCGGCCAGATGATTTGCAAACACACTGAACCGACTGACCGCGAAGGGAAGGGAGGAAAGCCTTCTGGGTCAAACTAATCGCCCGCAATTCCAGAAGATTGATGTGAAGCAACCTTTCCTCTGGAGACCAAAGACCTTTGACCTCCAGATCCCCAGATGAGCACCACACCATAGAGTGGAGGCATCCGTGATTACTGTGGCCACCGGCGGTGGAGACTGAAAGGGCTTTCCCTGAGACTGGATGCCCTGCACACTCCACCAAGACAGCTCCGCTGCAGCTTCTCTGTAGATCCTGATTGACTCCCTGAGATCTCCGTTGTATTGATACCACTGCCTGCGGAGGCACCACTGGAGTGCCCTCATTTGCCAGCGTGCATGGTTGACCAGCAAAATGCAGGAAGCGTACAGACAGAGCAGGCGAAGAACCTTCAGGACCAGAACAACCGCTCCATCGTGAAATAAAGGAATCATTTCCTGAATGTCGAGAATCCTCTGCGGAGGAGGGAAAGCTCGACACACAGAAGTGTCCAGTACTGCCCCTATGAACAGGCTGCGCTGAGAAGGCACCAGGTGAGATTTGGGTACATTTATCGATAAACCCTATTTGAACAAAAGATAAGCTGTTACCTGTAAGTGGCATGAAACCAACTCTGGAGAATCCGCTTTGAGCAGCCAGTCGTCCAGGTAGGGGAGAACAGGAACCCCAGACCTTCTGAGATGAGCCGCTACCACCGCCATCACCTTTGTAAATACTCGAGGTGCGGAAGTAAGACCGAACGGAAGAACCGCAAACTGATAATGTTGCAAGCCTACCGTGAACCAGAGATACTTCCGATGCGACTTCAGGATGGGAAGATGAAAATACGCATCCTATAGATCGATGGACACCATCCAGTCTTCCTGTTGCGGCGCAAGAACCTGAGCCAAGGTCAAGATTTTGAACTTCTCCTGTCTGAGGTAAAGGTTAAAAATCCTGAGGTGCAAGATTGGCTTTAAGCGACCGTCCTTTTTGGGGATCCGGGAGTAGCACCCCTGACCCCTTTCCTGCTCTGGAACCACCTCTATCGCACCTTTCTGTAGCAAGGTAAGAACCTCCTGCTGTAAAAGCAGCAAGTGGTCCTCCTAGCACCAACCCTGACGAGGAGGGTAAGGAGGAGGAAACTCCAAAAAGGAAAGGGCGTACCCATTCTCTACAAGATTAAAGACCAAACGATCGGACGTGATCAGTCTCCAATCTTGTAGAAAGGGGATACCCGACCTCCAACCGGACCAACATGTTCTAAGATGGGGGATCTAGAACTGCTTTCCTGAAGTACCAACGGTGGCGGGAGGGGAGGTAGAGGAAGAGGAGGAGGATTGTTGTCGAGCTGCTCCCCTGAGGCCTCTTTTATTCTCCCCCCTGTACGACTTGTACAAGGGATTCAGCTGTTGCTGGCTCTGTTGAGACTGTTGACTGCCACGAAAGGAAGCAGTTCTCCCAAATCCACGATACCGCTTGTAGCCGAAGAGAACACCTTCTTTGCTGCCTGCTCCATTTTTATTAGAATCCCTATCACCAAGAATGGTAGGGAGAGAACCAGAAGATTGCTTCAAACAAGAAGCTTGTACAATCAAACTTTCTGGCGTAGGATGAGATGATAAAAAGCCGGATCCCCAGGAGCGGGTCTGTACCTTCTGGAGATAGAACGAGAAACCACAGGAGCACAAAAAGGCTTCTGCCACACCTCTAGCATTGGTTCCGTCAAAGCATCTGTAAAGGGAAACAATGGTTCAAATGTTGAAGAAGAAGTATTAAGAACCTCTGTAAGAATATTAGATTTCACCTTAGAAGAGGGAAGCTGTAGACCCAGCAAATCAGCCACCTTTCTTATGACCACATGATAAGGAGTAATGTCATGCACAACCCCAGCATTGGCAGATGGGAGATTATACTCAGGAGAAGTATCCAAGCTACTAGCCTCATGAAGGCCTCAAACTCATCCATAGAAGCCACAATTGCTCCTTCCTCCTGATTCTATGCATATTCCTCCTCTTCAAGGAGCCTCTGCGCCTCTCTCCTCTAACGTTGTTTAGGAATCGGCGGCGGCGGCCCCACACGCAGCGCCGGTGAAGACATCAATGACGTCCACGGAGGAGCCTCAGCTTCGAACCTCAACGTCGATCGAACTCGAGGCGGCGCCGACTCAGCAAAAGAGTCCGAGGAGCTGGAGTGGAGGACCTCGGTGCCGGAAAAAGCCAAGCCGGAGTCGACGGCAAGAATGGCATAAAGGGTGCCTGGGGATAGAATTGAGGAACACCCAGGTTAAAGGCCAAAGGACTCATAGGGCCCGAAGGCACACCGGATGGAGCAGAGGCCCTGGCAAACATGCCAAACATCGCATTAAGAAAATGCGAAGAATCTGACCCAGGAGCAGGAAAAGCAGGATATGGATCCGTACCTTCCTGAAGAGTCACCTGAGTTTGAACCGGAGGCTGAGGAGCGGGGGACGGCGCACGCACAGGTGAAGCCACCCGGCCTGGAGAGGCCTCCCTAGGAGCCAAAGACATCCCTGGAGCCGGTGAATCTTCATGCTGCGAAGAACCTTTCGAAGCTGGCGACCCCGGAACCAGAGATGGAACCAGCGTCACCCGAGGAGAAGGAAATGGAGAAACTAAGTCCTCCCTTCGAGGTCGCTCAGCCGGAGTCGACGACCTTGAAGCCCTGGCCTTCGAAGAACATTGTCGAGAGTCATGTCTTCTTTTAGACTTCTTACGTTTCTTCGACTACGAAGTATGGGAAGATGAAGACCTTGCCCTCTTTCAACCTCTCTTCTCCTTTTTGCCTTTGGCCATGAACAGCTTAGCAGGTCCCCTCCTCCGGGGAGGCCAATTGTGTCTGGAATAGGGTCGGTACTTGAGCCGCTCTCGAAATTTGCCAGGAAAACGTTGCTGATAAAACACCGGGGGTGAATCTTTGACCTTATATTGCCCCTTTTCATAATAGGCTGTCTATTTCCTGACTCACCAATGCTCTCTGATCAGGTGGAAAGGTTAAATGTGCGGGCGGACGGGGTTGGGGTCCCATAAAATTCGATTTGGAAATCCCCATCCGTTTGCAACACCCATCCGTCTGAGGAGAACTTTTTCCAATTCAAATGAAAAAGGGCCAACCGTCCCCCAATGAAAATACCTGTCGGGTCTTGTACGCCTACCTTGGTTGCTGCTGAAGTTGCCTCTTTGGCTGCCCCTGCCTCCACGGCGACGGCGGTAGGATTTTGTATGGTAGAAATTACCAAACTTGCCGGGGTCCTGCCACTGACTGCGTCTTGAGTCGCCACCCTTGGAGGCTGCTTGAAAAGGATGGGCGGACGACTGTCCTCTACCTCGACCGGCTGCGGCAAAAACAAGGGGGTAAGATTCTCTTGATTGAGGATTGCACCTTGTCAAGGGAATTAAACGTATTTACGAATTTCCCTAATTCCTTTATAAACGGGTCTCCAAACAGTTTCCCTTGAGATATTGTCCCTGCCTCCCATTTGGATAGTTCTCCCAATTTTGGGTCAATTTTTATGAGGAGTGAACTACGCCTCTCCGCAGAGATTGCCCAGTTTGCATTACAAAGGAAAATTATGGCAATTTGTGCCCAGTTGGAAAACACATCTCGGTATTTTGGAAGCCGGAGGCCTTGGCATCCTCCGCCATATCCAGAATCTTCACTAGAGGACCGGCGACGTCCAAGACTTTATCCTGACACAAACGCCAGGACCAGTCAATAACCTTTTTGGGGTCGCGGACAAACTTGGTGAGGAAAGTGGCCACTTTAGGGTCTATCTCCGGTGTGATAGCCACTTTCTCCTCCAAGGAGGGCCGGGGGCATTCTGCCTTAAGACAGCCCCTCACTTCCTTGTCTAGGGGTCATCTTAGACGGCTGGCCATGTAGGCCGCCACCTTGGGTGCAGGGCACCATTCAGCGGATCTCGGGTGTAAGAGATTGTCCGGATTCAGCAAATCCCCTTTTGACATTAGACTGGTGTCTGAGGGGAGTTCTGACCCTCCCAGGGGGTTGGCCGTTGGGCGCCACGGTCTAAAACCGTCCCCGTCCCCATCTGATGTGTTGGGGGAATCATCACCCTCCCCTTGGTCCGCTCGAGGCGGTGTGAGCGAGTCTATCCCTGAGGGACCTGGTGTCTGGAAATCAAGAATAGGCTGGGCATCCAGGAAAGCTTTCTTGAGGTGCGTGAAGGCGTTGAGATCGACTCCGGGGTCGTCCGTGTACATGTGCTTCTCCAAGCTCTGGGAGGGATAACCGGTGGAGTAGCCGCCTGACCTGGAGGTAGGTGGGCCAGAGGCCCATTGGAATCTTTCCTCGTTTTGAGGAATTGCTGGCACTGTGCCTGGAGTGCCACTAGTCTCTTCTCCAGGGGGGCAACCACTTGCGACACAGTTCTGAGGATGGACGCATCCATCACTTCGCAGAACTGGTGTCTATGGGGAGGTAGGTAACCTCCTCTTCCTCCATGTACTCCCCAGTCTCTTCGTAATCCATGGAGTCCATCTAGGTAAGGGAAACAGACCTCTCACTGAAACTAGAGGGATAATGGTTGGTAATACCATATAAACCACTTGGATTGACCCCTGGGTTCTATAGGGGAAATCAAGTGCCTGGGGTGTCCCTTGATCAATGAAACCATACCCGGTAGGGTGTTATCCCTTCAGGCATCAGCTCACAGAAAGATTTAATTCCCCTTCGTTCTGTCACTAACGAGCGGAAACTAGCCTAGTTTGCCAACTCGTGTGCAGAAGGGGCTAAAAATAGCTTTGCTCGCTCAAGCGTTAATCAATAGAACTTCACCGTGGCAGTTACCGCAGCCGAACACTTAGCAATGTCAGTCAGAGAAACTGACGTGTTCCGGTTGCCAGGGGGTTGGGGACGCGCAGAGCACATAATTCAACAAAACGCGGGCCCATTCTCGGTCGGAAGACCGCACCATGTGACAAGCGAGTCTGAAATGCATTAGCTGTGTAGGAGTGAGGACTCCCATGGCACTAAACAAACAAAGTAAACTATAAGACTAACATGGGCGACCATGAAGGAGCGGTTTAGAACTACCGCGGAGCCTGCAATAAATATTAAACAAGGAAAATAGCCAAGCACTTCTCTGTACTGCTGCTGGAGCAGCGAAGAAAGAGGGGGCTAGGGATGCCACACAGGATGTTATACACTGGATTGAAGAATGATTGGATCAAGTGTTTATCGAGTTTATTTATTTATAGAGTTTTATATAGCGTAAACATGACCCAAATGGGTATTAAAGCCCTTTACAAATGATCAGGAACAAATATGACAATATATCACTATTCATGAGGGATACAGGAGGTCGCAACGACAAGCTGGTGGAGGAGGACCTATTTAGTGCTGAGCAAAAAGTCTATATATAAGAACAAAAATAGGAAATACAAACATGGTTGGGGAATACAACATTATAATCAGAAAAAATGTAGGAAGTCACAAGACCTCCCTACTGTTCATGGGGAATGTAGTTTTAACTGATTTAGTGCTTTCACAAAATGGCTGCTGGAGTTTTATAATGGATACTAAAGCGAAGAGAGAATAAGCCAACTCTTCGCCTCCGGGTCCTGCATAGAATTTCATTTTTTGCGCAAGGTACAGAGGGGTGTTGAAGTGTTGGCTTTGTGGGTCTTGCAGACAATTTTTATTGAACCCTGGCCTCGTATGGAAACCAGTTCAGCAACTTCAAAGCAGAAGAGATGTGGTTGTTTCATTTGGTTCCTGTGATGAGCTTTGCAACCAAGTTAAGAGAGGCGCTTGGCAGCACCAGCTTGTAGCTAGGTAGACCACAAAGGGCTGCACTACCATAATACAACCTAGAGATGACTAAAGCTTGAACAGCAGAATTGAAGTCATTGGGGGTAGGAAGGGTTTTATTTTCCTTTGAATAAGCATGTCGGTGCTTTGGTGACAGAGTGGGGTGACAGAGTGGATGTGCTCTTGCTTGTTCACGTTTTTATCTAGTATTATTCCCACGGATCTCAAGGAGTCTATGATTTGTGGTAAGCAGTTTAGAGCGGTTTTGTTTTTGTTTTGGAATCTTTCCAAACTACCCAAAAATATTAAACATGAAGGAGATTTATCTGCCCCAGGCCTCCGGGATTAATTTATTTGGGGCTCAGTAGGTAGCACATGCAGGACATATTTAAGAAGCCCAACTTGTGGTACCACCAGATAGCACTTATGCACCAGACGTTTGGTGACTCACCTCGTAAGAAATGCAAGGAGAAACGAAGGATGTCTTCTGTCATGACCCACAGAATTAAGGAACATAGAAACTGTTGCCAAAAAGTAAAGCGGTAGAGGTACCTTTAAGGTTGAAGAGAAAATGGGGGGATGGCACAGATGCATGGTGTGTAAGCAGCTTTTATTTTTACACTCACCACTCCCATACTCTACAAAGCCAGTCCTACTTTTCAAACTGGGAATCAGTAACCTATTAGATTTGCATAAGTGAACAAAACAACTTTATTGTCCTTGGGTTAAGTTAATCTAAGAACAATTCTTCATAAGTGAAGCTCAATATTGTGACACCACACACCAATATTTATAATTTCACACTATGTCATACTATTAGACTCTCCATTCCCCCATTGATGCCCTCAGGGGATTGAGTTGTTCACTCATAACATAGTTTACATCACCTGCCTTTATCCCTTTACTACAGTGGAATACATTTACACCACTGATTTTACTCGCTTAATTAAAAAAAAAACGTTTAAGTGCATAGATGCAACCTTTGCCTTAGGATACAACCGACAGCCCAAATTATATCATGGCTGAATAACAAGGCTGAGTCCATTTCATACCTCTTTCCTCCACCACACTACCCCTCCTGCCTCATTTTCTAAGTCTTGTAAGCTCATTTCCTCTCCTGCTTTCTCCCATAGTCACTCTATTGCTATCTTTCTTTTCCTCCTTGTTTCTCCAGAATCTTAAAATGGGGTGTCAGTGCCCAGCAACAGCAACCACCATCACAAATTAAGCACTGATTTTTGGTTCAAGTCACTTTATTGTGGTTTGAAATAACACATACCCTCAACTATATCCAATGGCTGGTGAGGTAAAACACAGACAAGGGACATTGTGAATGCTCAGTGTCTTCGAGTTGAGCCGAGGAGTCAGTCCAGACTCTTATAGTCTGGATCTATAGAGTGATTTTGAGGAGTCTGTGTCTCCTGTCAGTCTTAGTACACGGAGATAAAAAGGGGAAGGTTAGTTCCCGGAAGTCTCTGGCCAAGAATAGAATATAGCACCTTACCTCGCATGCGTTTATAAAGCATCCGACTACAACGCGGTTGTTACAACGACCACGTTGTTACATCGCAGTACATTACAACGCAAGTTGTTACATCGACTTGCTGTAGAGGGTGAACTTGATTTAGGAATAGTATAATTTACTATTCCAACTCCAGTGTGCGCAACAGTAGGGAAGGTGTTGCAATAGTAAATTATATTATTCCTTGTGTTAGCTCGTCCCCTACAGCAATTCGATGTAGCGACTTGCGTTGTATTGTACTGCGATGTAGCAACGCAGTTGTTGTAATGACCGTGCTGTAATCACGCGCATTGTAACGCATGCAATGTAATGGCTGTTTCGCCAAGAATCGGATACAGGGTTCCCGAATTTTGAGGTTCTTCAATTTGACAGTGACCTACAGTCTGAGTGGACAAGTGTAATTTCTGTGCCCCACTTGGATGTAATGCCATGTCGAACAAGTTACTTACTTTTGGTAACGCATTATCTGATTGAGACTCTATCTAGCTGCAGATGCCTTCCCTTTGAATTTCCCAGGTGTCAGGCTGGGTCCGGAAACTTTTGCTGAGCAATACGCCTTGCGCTCGTTGTTGGGTGGCTACTTTCGGTTCTGTGTGATGTCAGCGGCGTTGTTAGCGTCGGTATAGACGCTGCGGTGCCTATATAGGTGCCACCCAGGCATGCGGACGTCAGTTCTCTTATTTGTTTTCATGCCAGAGGCGGAAAGTCACGAAGTAACTGACGTAGTTATGTGCAAAACTAGAGCCCTGAAATGGGGAGTAACTCTAGCCCTACAATATTAGTCGGCAAAGCGGGGAGACATGGGTGGGGCTGTAAAGAATCTGCAACTAGATAGTCTATACCAGATATTGCGTTACCAAAAGTAAGTAACGTGTTCATTCGATAGAGACTTCTAGCTGCAGATTCCTTACCTTTGAATCAGATACTCGCGCCTTACCGTCGCGGCAGTGGGTTGCGGACTCATATTCTAAACCTAAAAGTCTTGCAGGACTAAACGGGCAAAATGTCTATCCCTGCGCACCTGATCATCCGGGCAGTAATATTTTGCGAATGTGTGTAAAGATGCCCACGTTGCTGCCTGACAGATGTCTTGAATTGGGACACCCCGAGCCCAGGTCATAGTCGCAGCCTTTCCTCGGGTGGAATGGGCCCTTAATCCCTCAGGGGGCTGCTTCTTTGCCTAGGCATAAAGGATCTTCATGCAGAGAACGACCCAGCATGAACTGATCCTTTTCTGCACTGCCCTTCCCATATTTGATCCAACGTACCCCACAAAGAGTTGGTCATTCACCCAGAACTCTTTTGTGGGATCAAGGTAGAAAGACAACGCTCTTTTTAGGTCCAGTCAGTGGAGAAGCTCCTCTTCCTTAGAGGGATGCAGGGGAGAAAAGGAGGTGGGCAAAGTGATGGACTGACCCAGATGGAATGGGGTCACAACCTTTGGCAAAAAGGATGCCCTGGTGTGAAGCACCACCTTGTCCAGAAAAGACATAAGATAAGGAGGCAAACAAGATAACGCCTGCAACTCATTCAGCCTCTGGGCAGATATACTCGCCACTAAGAAGGCTTTTTTGAAGGTCAACAGCCGTAGGGGATAATTGTGCAAAGGCTCAAAGGGAGCACACATGAGATAGGTAAGGACCAAATTAAAGTCTCACTGTGGCATAACAAAGGGCGAGGTTGAAAATAAGTGAGCCAGTGCTTTTAGAAATGTATTTACAATAGGAGACCTAAAGAGAGAGGGCTGGTCTGGCAGCCGCAAAAAAGGAGACAGAGCAGAAAGGTATACCTTGAGAGTTCCTAAGGCAGAAGCCTTCTGGTCAAGGGTTGGAATGAACAAAAGGACAGTAGAAAGAGAAGCAGAAAGAGGGTCGATGGACCTTTCTGTACAGAATAATACAAGTTTCTGCCAACGGCAGGCGTATACCGTCTTAGTGGAGGGCCGCCTGGCTGCCAGAATAACATTACAGACTTCAGAAGGAAGGTCAAAATCTATCAACTGTCGCCACTCATTCTCCATGCATGGAGGCACAGAGTTGACAGGTTCAGGCAGAGAACCCTCCCCTGCTGCTGCAACAGAAGATCCTCCCGAAACGGCAGACTGATCGGAGGATCAATACTCATTCTCAGAAGCTCTGGATACCAGACTCTCCTTGCCCAGTCCAAAGCCACAAGACTGACTTGGGACCGGTCGTTCCTGATCTTCTTCAGAACTCAGGCAGGAGTGGTATGAGAGGAAAGGCGTACAACAAGCCTGAGCTCCACTTGCGACAAAAAGCGTCAGCAAGAATAGCCATCTTGGAAACTCCAGAGTGCAGTACCGCTGACACTGCATGTTCTCTTCGGAGGTGAACAAATCTAACCAAGGTTCTCCCCACTGCTGAAAGAGACCTTGTGCCACCTCCGACTGGAGACGCCACTTGTGATCGGCTAGGCATTGACGGCTGAGTTTGTCCACTTTGGCGTTCAGAGAACCTGCCAGGTGTGGAACCAACAGGGTTATGCCTTTCGACAAAGGGTCCACAACCTCACCCCGCCTTGTTTATTGCAGTACCACATTGTGGTGGTGGTGTCTGTGAACACCTGCACTAACTTCTCCTTGACATAGGGAAGAAATGCTTTCAATGGCAACTGAATCACTCGGAACTCAGACACATTTATATGGAGCACTGTCTCCACCGGAGACCAGTGTCACCTGATCTCCACCTCTCCCAGGTGGCAGCCGCATCATAGAAGGGACACGTCTGTCACCACTGTGAGATCTGGTTGAGGAAGGGAGAGAAGTCTGCTGTCGACCCAATCGCAGTTTGTTAACCACCACTGCAGATCTTTCGCAATTCCATTGGAAATCTGAACCACATCAGTAACATTTCCCTGATGCTGTGCCCATTGGAACTTCAAGTCCCACTGCAGCACCCACATAAGCCACCTGGCATGTCTTACCAACAGAATGCAGGAGGCCATGATGCCCAACAGCTTCAGAATCTTTCTCACGGAAATCCAGGATAGCAGCTAAAATATCAGAATCATAGCATGAATATCCTGGACTCGCTGCTCTGGAGGATAAGCCCAAAACTGAACTGTGTCCAGAACAGCTCTGATGAAAGGGAGTGACTGAGAAAGAGTCAGGTGTGACTTTGGCATGTTTATAGAGAACTCCAGTGAATGTAGAAGTCTTGCCATAGTCTGAAGGTGGGAGACGACAGCCTGGGGCAAGGATGCCTCCAACAGTGAGTCGTCGAGGTAGAGGAAGACTGACAACCCTAACCTGCGCAGATGAGCTGCAAACACTGCCATCACCTTGGTGAACACCTGAGGGCCACTGGTAAGGCCGAAGGGGAGCATGGTAAACTGAATGTGCTGGTGGCCTACCATGAGCTGCAGGTAACGCCTGTGACCCGCAGGATGTAAATGTGAAAATACACGTCCTACAGGTCCAACGCTACCATCCAGTCTTCTTGGTCTAGGGCGGAAAAGACATGAGCCAGAGTGAGCATTTTTAATTTCTCCTTTTTGAGGAAGAGATTGACGAAGATCCAAAATGAGCTGAAGCCCCTTGTTCTTCGGAATCAGAAAGTAGCAGGAATAACAGCCACTGCTTACTTCTGAAACTGGGACCCTTTCTATAGCTCCCTTGGCCAAGAGAGCCGCAACTTCATCTTGGAGCAACTTTTAATTATCCTCCGTTTGCCGCTCCTGATTTGGCAGAATAGGCGTAAAATAAAGAAAAAGTAGAGAATAGCCCTCCTGCACTTTCTACAAGACCCACAAGTCCGATGTTATGGATTTCCAGTGGGGGAGATGATGACGAATTCTCCTGTCAACTGGAGTAGTGTGGTCCTGCAGAATCAGCTTAGGAGTGCTTGGAGGCTGCGGCTGCTGGGGGCAGTGTGGTCGGCGACTTCTGGCCTCCATTCCGAGATTGGAATGCACTTTGTCCACGTCCTCGCCCGGTTTGTGCAGTCTGTGTGGGACTTAACTGGGAAAGGGCTGACACAGCTGCAAACCCCTTCCGTTGACACGAAGGGGTCGAAAGGAAGGCTGACCACCGGGGGTGGAGGAGAGGCCCATGGATCCGGCCATAGCTCGAGAGTCTTTGAACCTGACCATGGCCAAGTCTGCCTTTTCCCCAAAAATGCGGGTTTCCATCAAAGGGCATGTGCATCAAATTGGCTTGGACATCGTACGAGTAGCCAGTTGTTTAAAGCAAGGTGTGGCACTTCAAGCCCACTGTCGTTAAATAGTTCTGCCCAGCAAATCGGTCATATCTGGGCCACACTGTATAGTGAAATTTGCTGCATCTCTCCCATCCTTGACAGCTGGGAGAGCGCAGCCCAGGCCTCCTCCGGGACTTGTGGCAGCACTTACGCAACCGTCTCCCAAAAGGAATGGGAGAAATTACCAGCTGGGAGAGCGCAGCCCAGGCCTCCTCCGGGACTTGTGGCAGCACTTACACAACCGTCTCCCAAAAGGAATGGGAGAAATTACCCAATAAGCACGCAGTATTTACCGACCACAATGCTAGGCTGGAGAAAGAAAGCAACTTCTTCCCGAATTAATCCAGCCTCTTGGATTCCCTATCGGAGAGGGGTGGAAGGGAATGCGCCTTGGGATGTAGAGGCCTACACCACCAAACTCTCTGGAGTGGGGTGTTGGATGAGGCATTTCAGGTCGCCCAGAGCTGGGCGACAGCGGAGTACAATCGTCCTAGTCACAGGGGCTAGGTTTGGACCATGTTCTTAGACGGACGTCTGTAAGTGCCTCATTAAAGGGCAACTGGGTTCGGCAGTGGAAGCCCCAGGTTGAAGCAACTCAGTCAGGAGATTAGCCCTGGGCGGCACCAAGGGCAGCTCCAGTCCAAGGACCTTGGCTGCCCTCTTAACCACCATGGCATAGGATGCCCCCTCCTCCATAGCCACTGTTGGGGGAGACAGCATGCCAGTATCTGGAGAAGTTTCTAGTTCACTGGCCTCTCCAAGTTCCCCATACCAGTCCAAATTCTTCTCAGAGACTTCCTGGGTTTCAAGAGAGTCCCCAGACCCCTCCCACTCCTCTCCTGAGCCTAGCACATCCTCAAAGTGCTCAGGCGGTAACATAGAACCTCTGGGTTCTGTCGATGGTGGAATTGGATTCCAGCAACGTCGTTTCGGCTCCGTATTGTTGGGCATAAGGATGGGGCTTGCACCACCGATGGGCATCGGTGACGTCGCAGGCACCGACTTCGAATCCAACACCGGGAAGGTCACGATGGCAAGACCGGCATCGAACTGGATCCGGTATTAGATCCCTGAGGCCCCACTGGCACTGTGGCCAGAGCCGACGGCATCAAAC
Organism: Lissotriton helveticus; assembly: GCF_964261635.1. Lineage (NCBI taxonomy): Eukaryota > Metazoa > Chordata > Amphibia > Caudata > Salamandridae > Lissotriton > Lissotriton helveticus. The sequence goes on along the minus strand of NC_136068.1, from coordinate 505,299,358 downwards.
TCAATTGGGCCCAATCTGACCAAGCAGGGCCCAAAGGCTCACCAGCGGGGGCGTTCCGCTCAAATGTGCGGCGCATGGCCTCGTAAAACTATTATTTGAGCGGGAGTCGCTGCGGCTTCTGGAAAGGGAGGGAGACACGAAGTCGACTCTGGATCCGACTCCGCGGATCCGTGCCTAGAGTGTCGGTAATCCTTACCTCTCTCAACGACAGTCGCCAGTTGAGGTGAAGACGAAGACCACTTGGACTTCTTCTTCTTCTTATGCCTCTTCCCCGAGTGTCCCGAGGACCTCGAATGGGAGGAAGAGGACTTAGGGCATTGGGAGCGCTCCTGGGCCCTCCTCTCCTTCAATCAGGACCGGACCTCCTCGGAGTCTTGCTGGATGGTGTCGACTGCTGGGCCATGAGTAACTTCATCGCCTGCTCCCTCGGGGTCTTCGGAGTCATTGCCCGATAGTCTGAACACAACTTTGTATCATGGTCACGCTCGATACACCAAAGACATACGCATGGGGATCGGTGACCAACATCATGCGGAAACAAGTCCCGCACGGCTTGAAACCTGTTTTCCTTGAAGACATCCCTTGCACACAAAATCGTAAAAAAAATCCAAAATTTCGACAAAAGTTGAGATAAAGCCTGCCATAAAGCAACAGAGGAGTAGCTCTTCCTGGATCTGAATTGGCGTGGAAAGAAAAGAACTGACGTCCATGCGCCTGGAGTGTCTATATAGGCACTACGCCGTTATAACCGGTGCAGACGACGGCACGCGGAGCCGAACAGAGCCACCCGACTTTGCGCACAAGGTGTTTTGCTCAGTAAAAGTTTCAGGATCCAGCCTGAAGCCTGGGAAATTCAAAGGTAAGGAATCTGCAGCTAGAGGTCTCTATCATATTGGAGGCTCAAAAAGCCATGGTCATTGCATTTTCCCTATCAGAGCAGAGTGAGAAGATCAGCTGGGTTGGGAGTCTCATCAGGACATAGTTGGGGAAGCGGGGGATATCCATTGCAAACATGTTGTAGATGTCTTTTAACACCTCCTCCCAATAGCTTTATAGTCTGTGGCAACGCAACGGCAGGTGAGTAAGTTTGCCTGCTTGGCTGCAGTTCTGCCAGCAATTATCTGTGCTATTGGGTTTCCATTTTGCTTGTCTGGCTGGGGTATACTACCAGTAGTGGGTAGTCTTAAACAGAGACTCTTTGCCAGTAGCACTGTGGGAGGGGGTACGGGTTCTGTGAAGGATACTGGACAATTCCTTGAGCATAGAAGTGCATTCCAACTCAGTCTCCCATCGTCTTTAAGCTGGTGATTTACTGGAGTCTGCAGGTTTGTTCAAGAAGTTGCTCTAGAAGCCATTTTTCTTACTTCCTGAGTGGTCTACTGCCATGCGGGTGGATTTTAGGTTGGGTAACCCTAGGTTTGATTTCTGTGTAGCGTCAGTATTTATTAATGCGGATGCCTTGGTTTTACTAAATTTGCGCAAATTCTAGTACCCCTGTATCCTCTAAGAGGTTGCAGATGCATTTGAAGTGGACTGTTTACCTAGTGTAAAACTCTGTGTCGGATCAAGCAAGAGGGATACAGGGTTTTCTATGATGGCTGTGAGACAGAAGATGGGAGTGGACAGGCCCTTTGCTATTATGACCCTATCCCAGGCTCCTATCGTCGCAGTGAGATGTAGACCCCTAAAGGATGTTGTTCTTTAAGAAGCCAGGACATTTTCTAGATATGTATTCCTGCTATGGATTGGTTGATGAAGCACCAATGTTTTTTCTGTAAGTGGCCTATTCAATTCAACCACATATCTAAATTGCACTGCTAAGTAGCAGTAAGTAAGGGGAAATCCCTAGGGAATCCCTAAGCCTTCGTTTGCTATAGATAAGTAGGCTTGCTTTCCGGCCATTCTTAGGTTCTTGCTGTACCAAATTTAGGATTCTATCAAGTGTTGGAGTCTGCTTAGCAGCTCAAGGAGTTGCTGAATAAGGAGGGTCTGCATGATGCACAATATGTTGGGTAGTAGTGCCATTCTTACAGCTCCAATTTTGCCCAACCATTGGAGGCCTCTATCTCCGAAGAACGTTTTGTGTGGTGCTACGAGGTCTGCATAAATACATTCTATTATCTCCTGCTGGGATGGGAGTATTGTGCGCCCCAGATAAGACACCCCCTTACTAGCCCACAGGAAGGGGAAGAGGTGTTGCATTTGGACCTAGTCATTCGTTGTATGGTTAGACTAAGGGTGTATGTTGTTTGAATATTCACTTTGAAGGAGGAGACCTTTCTGAATAAGTCTAGTTTGTTCATTAAAGCTGGGAACGAGGACTGAAGCTGGGTCAGGTCAAACATGACATCATTGGCATAGAGAGGTATTTTATGTTCCTGAGTGCCAGAAGTGCTGCCTGTGTTCAGTGTTGCCGCCCACATCCAATCTGCCAATGGTTCCACATAAAGAGCAAAAAGGAGAGGGGATGGGGGCATCCTTAGTGCCTATCACAAAAGGCTGGGAGGTTAGTTTATTAACACTCACTTGGGCGTTTGGGTCAGCATACCTATTCCAAACCTACTTCAGTAACAGCTTCCCTAGTCACGCTTTTTCTGTGAAGAGTCAGATAAATGACCAGCGCACTCGGTCAAATACCTTTTCGGCATCAATTGGCAGGACGTAACTCAGGGGTACGTGACTGAGCAGTTTTGTCAACGAGTTGGGGAGGCGCTTGGTGTTGTCACTTAAACCCCGTTCTGGGATGTCTATATGGATTTAGACAGGCTGCCAAAAGGCCAGTAAAGCGCGTGGGTCGACATTTAACAGGAATATTGGTCAGTATGATGAACATAGAGTAGGGTCTTTCCTAGGTTAGGGTATCACAGTGGTTACTGCTTCCTGCATTCTGTTAGGGAGGATGCAGGTCTCACCCATTGAGTTATATAGGCAGGCAAGGACAGGAGCTAGTTGGGTACAGAACAGTTTATAAAAGACAGGGGTAAAGCCATCTGTCCCAGGGGCCTTTCCGGGTAGCAGTCAGGATAGGGCGGCTAGGACCTCGCCTGCTAGGATAGCCGCCTCAAAGGAGCGTGTATCTCCCTCAGGCAGGCGAGCGTTGTGTGTCACGGAGAGGAAGTCTTGGATCTCTTCTGGATCTAGCTCTTCCACTGCATAGAGGGAGGCGAAGAAGCGCCATAAGGTTTGGGTGATCTCCACGTTGCAGTGTGTCATATGGCCTTTTGGATCTCTTATGAATATGGGCTTTCAGTTTGTTAGCAAGCAGGCGTCCAACCTTGATGCCTCTCGCATAACATTTTTGTTTGGTGCGAAGGAGTGCGTATTTAGACCCATTCCAGTCTAAAGCTGCATTCTGGCAAGGATTAGTTGCCAACACATCATGTGGGCACATGATCGTTTATGGGCCTCCTCTAAGTTTCTCACATGTTGTTTATCCATCTCACTTTTTGAGCTTCACGCGGATGGCCTACTGTGTTCCTCTTTTTACTGCCTTTAGTGTTTCTCAGACCAAAGAAATGGGAGTATTTGTTTTGTTTTTTTTAAACACATTTTATTTGCATTTTGATAACAGTAATATATTCTCTTGGCTTTCTTGTTCATATACGTTCTTGGTTAGCATTTCAGATTTACATTCACTGTCTAGTCAGCTATTGTTCACTCCATGCATCCTATTTCATGACATGCTTCACCTAACTATGCTGTTCCAGTTGTAAGGCTCACAAAGTCCAGTGAGGTGGTCTAACTTTTCCTCCTCAACTTTCCCACCATCCCTCCCCCGACCCTTCACTGCTGTCGACTAATTGGTCACTTTGGCTCCCGCCTTGTGTGTGGTCTGGGTCACTCTCCGTATTTCTCTACCAAAGCAGGTCTCACCCAAACCCTCAGGGCTGTAGGCGCTGTGCGGTTGTGTTCATTTTGTTATGCACATTGTTCCCTCTCCTTTTCCTGGATGTTAGGGCTATCTGGTCGGGACCTGGCCTGTAGGGTGCTGGAGGTGAACTCCCGGTCGGCATTTTTCAGGTCATCTACTGGGGCTCCCCAAGCCTGCGCTCTCTCCGGTCTGCCTATGCCGCACTGTGCGTTCCGGAGCAGTATTCTATTTTCACTGCCCGCCCATTTCTCCGATTCCCGCTTCCAGTTTAGTACGCTAGGGCCCGCTGGGGGCTTCCACTTGCTCGTTAATTTGCGCTTTGCTAATATATATGCTATGTCCTGGAACCTCGAAGTGACTTTGGTCTTGGCGGAGTGGGGGAACAGGTTAAACAGCAGGTGGTTTGGAGTGCATGGTATCTCTTTCCCTGTGATGCGCGCTGTTTCCCTAATCACTTCTTGCCAGTACCCTTCAAGCGGTGGACAGCTCCACATCATGTGGATGTAGCTAGCTCCTGCCGCCTGACAACGTGGGCAGCTCGCATCATCTCAGTGGAGATATCGATTGATTCTGTCTGGTGTGATGTATGCTCTAAGCAAGGTGTAAAAGCTAATTAACTGGAATCGTGGATTGCGGGATACCCTAGTGGCCCTCAGAAGTGTATTTTCCCAGTCCTTATCCTCTATGGGAGTGCCAAGGTCCTCCTCCCACTTGGCCGGTAACCCCTCCAGTGGCTGTGTGGAATCTCGTCGAATGGCTCGGTAGACGCACGATACAGCTTTGATGACGCCCCCTGCTAAACTTACATATTGACATGTAGAGTGTGTAGGCAGCTCGGTTGTCCCCTGTCCCCAGTGTCTGCGCATGACCCCTATGACCGCCCCATATAGTAAAAAAGTGTCCCTGTGGGATGTCCCAATCTGCTCGGAAGTCCGCAAATGGCAGTAGTTCCCTGTCTCTATAAAGATCCCCTATTTTAGTGACCCCTGCTTGCGCCCATTCTTCTAACCCTCTCCAGTGACCCCATGCGGGATCACCTCTAGTAATGCCACCGACATCTCTGGGGAGTAAGGACGTTTGGTCTTTGTTTTTTGTAGGCATCAAGCCCAGCAGCGCCTCAGCACTCTATGTTCTGAGGAGCTCATCCTTTGCAGTTTAATGGTGCCCATTAACGTGCTCATGACATCTTCCCTATCCAGGGTGAATGGGGCTTCCTCCAATCTGGATCCAAGCTTCCTGCTACCCATTGCGTGAATCATTGGAGCTGTCCTGCTAGGTAGTAGTTCTCCATGTCCGGGCCCTCTAATCCACCCTCCCCCTGCGCCCCCCTCAATGTGGTCAAGGCTACTCTGTTTCTGCCTGACCCCCAGATGAAGGCAGTGATAAGAGAGTTAAGGGATCGGAACCATGCGCTGGGGATCCACACCGGTAATGTGGTGAAATATAGCAGTTGGGGCAGAGCTATCATTCTCAGTAGGGAAATTCACCCCGCTACGGAAAGGGGTAGAGTTCCCCAGAAGGTCATACAACTCTTCAACGATCGTAGGCCCCCCCTACATTCCCCTCCTGGACATCAGTGAGGTTGTGGTACATTTTCACGCCCAGATATCTAAAACAGCGTGGCTCCCACTGCAGTCCCTCCAACCCCATAGGAGGTGGGGTATCCCCTGTCACTGGAAAGAGTTGTGATTTCTGCCAGTTGTCGCGTAGCCTCGAGAGGGCTCCGAACTCGTCCATCAGATCCGTATCAGTGTCTTTTAAAAATAGCAGAAGGTCGTCCGCGTATAATGCAATGTGGTGTGTCTGATCAGCTAGTCGGATACCCTCAAAGGGCGTCCCAGAGCGCGCTCTACACGAAAGTAGCTCTACCACTAGGGCAAATAAAAGGGGGGAGAGGGGGCATCCTTGTCTCGTGCCCCGTTCCACCCAATATTGTGCTGAGATGGTGCGACCTGTGCAGGACCTCGCCACCGTGTCCCTGTATAGTACTTTAACCCACCGGACAAACCCCTGTCCAACCCCCATTTGCATGAGCACCATATATAGAAATTCCCACTCAAGGCTATCAAATGCTTTCTCTATATCGATAGCAAAGATCGCACCCCACGGGGCCTCCTCTACGCTCTGTTTCAGGACGGCGAAAAGACGTCTGATATTGAGAGTTGTATTTCTGCTAGGAATGATTCCTGCTTGGTCTGGATGGACCAAAGAAGTCATATGTAGCAGCAATCTGGTGGCCAATATTTTACTTAGTTTTTTAAAATCTAAATTAAGCATCGATAGCAGCCTGTATGCAGTGCACTTCGTCGGGGCCATGCCGGGCTTGAGCAGGGGGACCACCACTGCCTCCCGTGTAGTCTGCGGTAGACTCCCTCTGTCCCATGTCTCTACGTATAGTTCCACTAATCTAGGCGCTAACTCCGCAAGATATGTGGCATAAAATTCCTGAGGTAGTCCGTCTGTGCCCGGGGTTTTCCCCCGTGCCATGGCTTTAACTGCCCCTCTGATTTCCTGTTCCGCTATTTCGGCCCCCAGTAACTCTGCCTCCTCTGCCTCAAGGGTGTGCAGTGGGAGGGGTGACAGATTGTCAGTGATCTTTCCTACCTCTCGGTGGACGGAGCTTTTGTATAATTGGGTATAATAGTCACGGAAACGATTATTAATTTCCTACTGTCTATGTAAAGGTTGTCCCGCCTGGTCACGAATTGTTAGTATGGTACTGCTTCGCCTGGACGGATTGGCAAGTAATGCCAATAGGCGCCCCGCCTTGTCTCGTTCAGCGTGTGTCGTATCTGTGTATGTCTGGTAGTAAAAGCAACGCAGTCGCTCTTCCTGCACTGATAACTCTTCTTTGGCCTCCAGAGGCTCTTGTCGTAGTTCCGGGTTTCCCGTCCGCCTACGCTCTAAGTCCCTGAGTGCTGTATCTGCTCTTTCTATGTCTGCTGAAAGTGTCCTACGGACCCCAATAGACGTTGCCATGCACCGTCCTCTGATGACGGCCTTAACGGCCTCCCATTCCGTGCTTCTAGAGTCCCTGGAGGCGGCATTGTCAGTGAAATATTGCATGATATGTTCCCTAGTCTGAAATGGGAGTATTTGGTGTGTTGTTGATTTTAAAAAAATGTTGGATGGCTACTTGGACCTCTGTTTCAGTGGTACATATGTTAGTAATTTACCATTAATTCATGTAGGGCGGCAATGTCAGGTCCTCGGAAGGTTATGGTGGTAGGGGCCTGAGTGGACAGAGCTACCACCTCCAGGTCAGGCCGACCTGTGGCTTCCAAAATGCATGGGGACACTAAGAAATAGTGGATCCTGGTATACGTCTGGTGTGAGGCAGAGAAAAAGGTGTATCCCATGGATGAGCAGTGTATAGATAACCAGGCGACCATTAACCCCACATCTTTGAACCTTTGGAGCTCTGTGCAGGCTGTAAAGGCCCCAGATTGATCTAACCGTTGGGCCGATCTGTCTATTGAGGTGTTTTAGACGAGGTTAAAGCCCCCTCCTCACCCATGTCTGTGACTGGTGATGCGGCGACTAGGCCTAGGGCACCAAGGAGTAACTGCTTCTGATGGTCATTGAGTGCATTTAGCTTAGCAAGGGTGAAAGTGCAGGCTTCATGGAAATGCGCAGGAAGAGGAGTCTCCCTGGTATTTGTTCCTGGAAGTAGACACAAGTATTGTAATTATACGTATCTTGCTGGGTCCAGAGAAGAAACACTGCTTATCAAGCAATCACGACCGCTATCGGCCACATGTCTCTTTTTCTAGGAGATGTGTCTCCTTTAGAAGGTGATATAACAGTTAGAGTTCTTAGTATGGACTGGAGTTCTGCATGCTTCATTGGGGAGTTGAGGCCTCCAATACTGAGGCTCATAAACTTAACCAACAGGAGGCTGTAGGTGTGGCTGATATGTATGGGGCCTGGGAATGATCACCTGCTCAGTGTGGAGTGGGATGTATGTCAGCTCTGAAAGGCTTTAAGTTCATCAGTGGATGGGACCTCTGGGATGGAAGGGATTATAAACTGGGAGAAAGCCACAGGGGAAAATAACCACTCCCTCAACGGGAGTCCTAAATGAGTTTCTGGGGTCGTGGCAGCGGACAGCAGGACGAGGTGGTTTATGAGCAAGGTGTGGGATGGTCTCTCCAACCCTGCTCTATGGTGTGAAGAGAGATGATGATGGCATCAGCCTACCTGTGAGTCCAATATCTTGGCCGTGGCACCTGGATGCTCTGTCCCCTGGGTGCACCCGGTATGTTTGCATTTTTTGGTGATCATGGTGGTAGCAATTCAGAAGTCTGCTCCTTGTTGGTGTCCTGGCTTTAGAGTTGCTATAATAACGCCAAGCGTTCTTGGCAGCTTTCGTTGAGAGTTAGTCTGAGGGTGCCCCTCCCTTTATGGCATTAGGTCCTCCTTCCAAGTGTCCTATGTTTCGGAAGGTCTTGGGTTTGTGTTTCTACTATGCCTTATCCTGTGGAATCACAGCCCCAATATGGAGCTGGCTTTCTCCATGGTGCGCACTACACATGTTTCTTTCTCCCATACAAAAATCAGGTAAAAGGGGAGTCCTCATTTGTATTTGATACCTTGTTTGCATATAAACGTGGTGGCTGCTTCAAAGGAGTATCTTTTGTGCCGTTGAATAATAATGGCCCCTGGACAACTGCAGCCACCATTATAGCCACTTTTATGCAATAGTTATGGATGCAGGTAAGGATATCATATGGTTGACCTGGTGTACAGAATGGGCAGTCTGCTCTGTGAGTACGGTCTAGGATAATCTCTTTCTCAACCAAATCTGGCAGCATCTGGCTGAACAGATGGATCACAAAGCCCTCCAGGTCGTTGAAGTCTGCCTGAAGTGGGGCTCCTTTAATCCTTAATTTCGACTGCAGGACCTTTCCTCTAGTAAGATGGAGATGGTGGTCTGCGTTCTGCTCTCGTAGCTCCAAAAATTAGTTTCTATGGAGTTGCCCCACATTCGGCAACCTTCGCCACATCTTTTCTGTCTTTAATGTCTATGGCAGCATCTCCCAAAAGTGAAGCGATGTCCTCTATATGTTTGTTAAAGAGTGCTTTCGAGACTGTTCGGGACATGGGTATACTCGTAATGTGAATTTGTGTCTTGGTTAACTGGGCCCGAAAAGCCCTTGGTGTTCCTGTTCCTCAGGTGATCGGGCTTTTTTGAAGCGCTTTTGTTAGCAAGTCCTTCCATGTGGAGGCTTTCTTAGCTCGGTGGGCAGCCATGGTGTTGTGTGGAGGCGTGCCCTTTTAAGTGGCGGCTGGTGACATCTGAAAGTGGCTAGGCGTAAAATTTGTGGTAAAGTCCACAGTAGCAAGCGAGCCCGAACAACCTAAGGGGGTTTGGGTAGGTTCTCCCCCGGGATTTTTTTTTTTAAAGAGCAGGCAAATGGTGCATTTTTAAGCAAATTTGACAAAGCAAGGTTTATAAAGCAATTCAATTGTTTTTTTTGTTGTTTTTTTTGGAGTTCAAACTGCTTTTATTGAATATTATAGACAGTACACAGCTTCTTACGCCTACAACCCGGAGGCCGGCAGCATGGTGTGCAACTCAGTGACATAGTAGTAATAGGTATAACACAGCAGTAGAACCGGCATCCCGAGGCCCGGCAGCGTCAATTAGCACCATACAATGAGTGTCCAACAGCTAGTATAGAAGGCATAAGCCTCAGAAGTTGCCGCAGCAGAACAGGGTGGTTTTGGTTTTTTGTTTTGTGTGTATTCCCTATAAACAGTTCCCAATTTTAAACAAAACTGTGAGGTCTCACAGATACACTATAGAAGAGTCCTAGGTCAATACAATATAGCAGTATACATCAAGAGTCTTACAAGGCAATGCTGTGACTTATGGGGTCACGGTGGTACCTGTTCAGCTGGAGGATAGGGGTGAAGTGTAGTGCCATAGAGCAGTGTCGGGTCCGGTAATAAAGATGTATGGAATTGCCAGGGCAGCAGGGAGTACATGTTCGGCAAGGGCCCTGTGATAATGTCCGCGTATGTAGTGTCAGTGGATAATTTATAGGCAAGTGCCATGCAGGTGTGCGATCGGTGGGGCAATGTGCGGGGTAGTATGTCAAAGTGACAGGGTGGGAGCGGTGTATGCATCAGCAGGTAGCAGTCCCTAGCCCCAGGTGCTTACAATTTTAGCTAATCATTAACAGGCCCTCCCTCAGGGGTGTCATTTTCATCCGCCTGGGCAAGTAAATAGCCAACCAACGGGCATCAGATATCCTTGGGTTGGCTAGGGATCGGTAGCAGGTCAGTAAAGGTGAGGTGTTGTTCCTGACAGTAAACTATATCTGCCAACCACTCATTGAATTTAGGGGCTCTGCCTCTGCCCCAGCGGCATGCCACTCGACGCTTCGCCAAGAGCAGTGCCAAGTCTACAAATTTCCTGCAGGTTTTCGAGATGTGGGGCGTGTGTCCGAGTAGCGCGAGGAGCGGCTCCGCAGATATGGTTTCCGTAGTCATTGCCGTAAGGGCATCCGTCACTTGCTGCCAGTATAAACGGACAGGGGGGCAGTCCCAAGCTAGGTGTAGGAAGCCCACGTGTTCGGCATGACAGCGCTCACATCTGTCATCATCGACTAGGTGAAATCTGTTTTTTTTACTGGGGTATAATACAGTTGGTGCAAGAATTTGTAGTGTATCATCTTAAATCTGCTACTGGCCGATATTCGAGCCGTCAGAGCCCAGCAGTACTGCCAGTGATCGTCGGTGAGTTCCGTGGCTAGATCAGCACTCCAACGTGCTCGAGCCCCCGCCTCGGGTAGCGTGGCGACAGATCTGAGTTGGCGATAAAGACCAGCAACCAGGTGTGCCCTTTCCTGCGAGCATATCAGAAAGTGGAGGGGGGGAATATCTCAGGTTCCTCTGGGAACATAGGTAGGATGTCCTTCATGCCCTGACGGAGGCACAGGTAATAAAAGACATCCAGCGGGGTGCGACCGTGGGAGGCGAAGAATACTTCTGCAGTTTGGAATTTACCGTTCACGAATAGCTCGCCCCACGTGGTGATCCGCAGTCATTCGCAAAGTAACCGAAACCCTCGCTCTTGCAATAGGGCAAGGTTAGGATGAAACGTCAACGGCATTCCGGGGGAGTATGGCAGTCAGCAGGACATCCTCTTAGCTATGCGGCGCCATGCATCCAAAGTGCAGGAGACTGAGGTGTTTGGTGTCTGTATGAGTGACTCTGGGCAGAGAAGCAGGCCATTAAGAGGAATGGGATGTACGATCCAATCCTCCACCGCCAGCTGAGGCATGAAGGGTGTCGGAGCTAGCCAGTGATATGCTTAATACGCTTGTGCGCACAGGTAATAGGCCTCGATGTCAGGGACATCGAAGCCTCCGACCTCGCAAGGCGTGGTCAGTGTGGACCACTTCAATCGAGGGTTCTTACCCGCCCAGAATAACCGATATAGTTCTGATTTCAAGGTTTTAAAGAAGAACGCCCCCGGATAGTACGGGATGTTGAGGAAGAGATATAGAAACTGGGGCAAAACCACCATTTTGATAAGGGATGCTCGGCCCGCCATGGAGAGCGGTAGTGTGATCCAGCGGTCAACTGTGGCTGCGAGTTTCGTGATTGCTAATCCATAATTGGCACGGAGCGTTTCATCTTTGTCGCGTGAGATTTGTATACCGAGGTAACGGAGATCTGACCGACACCACTTGAGCGGGTAGTCAAGGGGGAAATCGGTCACTGCATCAGTTAGAGGAGAGAATTGTGACTTGGACCAATTTATGTGTATCCCCGACATCCTGCCGAATACTACAAATTCACGTAGTTAAGGATTGAGGTGGAGGTCCGGGTACTTGACATAGAGGGTAATGTCATCGGCGTATAGAGATACATCGATTTGGCGCTGGAGGCACTGTACCGCACCCGCTCGATGCAGCTGACGTAGTTTGCAGGCCAGAGGCTCGACCGCAATGGCAAAGAGAAGAGGGGAGAGTGGGCACCCCTGACGCGTACCCCGGTAATGGCGATGGAATGTGATAGGCGACCGTTGATGAGGACCTTCGCGGTGGGTTGTGTGTAGAGTAGCTGGACCCAGGAAATAAAGAGTCTAGGAAACCCCATGTTCGCCAGGACGGAGAACAGATAGGGCCATTCGACAGAGTCGAATGCCTTGGTGGCATCGAGGAAGACGGCAGCTACTGGTAAGTCGGGGTGGATTGTGCGAAGCAGGGAGAACAAGGTGCGTAGGTTATGAGAGGTAAAGCGACCCGGAACAAATCCAGCCTGATCAGGTAGGACAATCCTAGTCATAAGGAGGGATAGCCGGGTGGCCAAAACCTTCGCTAGAATCTTAACATCGCAATTGAGAAGAGAAAGCGGGTGGTACAAACTGCAAGAGCTAGGATCTTTGCCTGGCTTCAAGAGTGAGGTAATGACCACTTCCCGCATGGAGCAAGGGAGGATGCAGTCGGCCAGCGACTCCTCGTATACCTCTCGGAGGACAGGGGCCATGATGTCAATATAGGCTTTGTAGAAATCAGCGGGAATGCCATCTTGGCCTGGTGCCTTACCGTTCTTCAAGGACATGATGGCATCGCGAATCTCATCTAGTTCAAAAGGGGCGGCCAGGAAGGCCCTATCTCCGTCGCTGAGCCAGCAGAGCGCCACATCCCCCAGGAAGTCAGCATATGGTGCATCGGTCATAGTGTCAGTGGTGTATAGCGTGCGGTAGTGAGATGTAAAGGCATCGAGTAGTGCATCCGAGTCCCTAATGAGTTGGTCTTGGTCATCGGTAAGTTCTAGGATAATGTTGTGGTCCCGTGGCACGCGCGTAAGGACCGCAAGTACTCTCCCCGGTCTGTCCCCCTCACAGTATTGTCTGGCCCGCCAATGTTTCCTCCGAAATTTAGCCTCTCTATTAGCCTCTTCCTCATACTTCGACAGCTTGTCTCTAAATTCTGCATGAATATCAGGATTATCCTCTACAACCATGCGGAATTCTAATGCTCTGAGTTCCTTGTGTAAGGAATGGATAGTGTTTTGTATATCACGCAAGACCCCGAAGCTTTTAGATATACAGTACCCCCTTATAGTGACTTTAAAGGCCTCCCAGATGCATTCGACTGAATCCACTGACCCCTTGTTTCTGGGAAAGAAAGCGGCGATTTCCTCCCCTAACTCAGCTCGGAACAAACTATCCAGCAGTGCCGCCGGCTGTAGTCTCCAACGTGGCCTGGGGCTGTCCCACCCAGGGATGCGTGTATGTAGTAGGACTGGGCTGTGATCAGAATACGTTCTTGGCAAGTGTGTGACCCCTAGGACCTCCGAGGTGACCCCCTTGGTGATGAGAAAGTAGTCCAATCGCGCCCATGTATCCATGTGCGATGTAAAGTGTGTGCCTTCACGTCGGAGCGTGTGTAGGTGCCTCCATGCGTCCACAAGTCCGCCCTTGGCAATGATACCCTCTAGAGCCTCTCTGGCCTTCGGTTTGTAATGATGTGCTCCATCTGATCGGTCCAAATTAGGTATTAATGCTAGATTAAAGTCTCCTCCCCAGATAACATGGCGGGATCCCACATCCATGACCTTGCCCCATAGTGTGGTAAAAAAGGAAGGCATATCTGAATTGGGGGCATAGCAATTTACGAATGTAATTGTGTCGTGGCCCATGCGACCCCATAGTAATGCATAGCGCCCCTCACCGTCAAGTAAGTCTCCATATTTATGGAAAGTCACTGTGCGTTTAAGAAGGATAGTTACTCCTCTAGCGTATGTGGAGTAGGAGGAAAATGTTCGGAGTCCAGCCCATTTGCTTGCAAAAGTGGCTCTAACCAAAGGTGACAGGTGAGTTTCCTGTAGCATGGCAATGTGAACATTATGCCTGTTAAGATAAGCAATTACATCACGACATTTCCGAGCATTGTTGAACCCCCTGACATTCCATGATATGCAGTTCAGTTGTGTATCAGACCCTAAGCCCGCCATAGGCAGCCACATATCAGTGCACCCCACCCCAGAATTGGCAAGACAACAGGTATTGTACCATTTATAGCAGATAGTCGACCATAGGTTTTTATGACTTGATTGTCATCCTCGTGTGAAATCTGTTTCCCCCCGAGCAAACCCGCCCCCCCTCCCAATCATGCCAGCAGCCGCTTATCCCCACCCTCTTCCCCCCACCTCCCCCCCCTTCCCGCAACTTTAACCCCCCAACATTGTGCATGGGGAACACCCGAAAGGGAAACAACTGCAAGGGCGCACAGCCACTTCTCCCGCCGATCGGCCTCCCAATCTGTACCGCCCTCGGTGGAGGTCGGGGCAGGGAGAGTGGTCCTTGGGATACATTACCATCGGTGAGGTTAAGTAGTCCAGTTCAGTAGTGCAGGGTCTACGTCCCCCACCCTCCCGGAGCAAGGGTCGTTGATCTCATCTCAGGTGTGTAAATTGTTAGGACACGCCGTGTTCACATGTTCATTGCTCCTCCGCTGCTAAAGATGGATCGTCATCCTCCAGATCTGCCTCAGCATTACGACCACTCCGCCGAGCCTTGCTGAATGATTTCAGAAAGTCCTCAGCTTTCTGGGGGTTTGTAAAAAAACGATGTTTCCCCCGGTGGGTGACTCGTAGTCTCGCTGGGTAGAGGAGGGCGTATTCCAGGTGAGCCTCTCGTAGCTTCTTTTTGACAGGAAGGAACTTTCGTCTCTCCTCTTGTACTAAGGGGGTAAAGTCAGGATAAATGGAGAATGCCACACCATTATATTGCAAAGTCTGTTGAGTCCGGTCTGGGCGGCAATCCGGGCTTGGGGATAGGCGCCAATGATCTGTGCGCCCTTTCAACAATAAACTGCGGCGAAAATGCTTCTTCCCCTATCGAGCTTTTGAGGAGCTTTTCAATATATATTTCCATGCTGCCCGTATCTGTGGACTCCGGAATGCCCGTGACGAGTATGTTGTTGCGTCGGCTACGGGCTTCCAAGTCCTCGTTCTTAGCCGCTATAAGGCGGAGCAAGTTGTTCATGCGGGCCAATTGTGTGGAATGGGTCGAGGTAATATCGTCGTTGTTGGAAATCCGCTGCTCCGTGGCCGTAATTCGTTCTTCGTGCCGATCAACCTTATGGACTAGGGCATCCAGTCTAGAAGTCATGCCGTCCACCTTCTCCACCACAGTGGCGAACCCCTGTCTCATCTCCTGGAACAGGCTGTGCAGATCAATGTCAATGTTTTCAGGGCGCACCATTTTGGCCACTGATCGTGTCTGCGCCGCCACGTCGCGTAGCACCGCACCAGTCCCTGTGAGGTTGAGGCCGCGGGGTGGGTCGTGGACAGGAAGCAGGTAGTCCCAGAAGCGGTTATCTGAACGCCCACTCACCCAGTGCCGGTAGGGGGTTTCGCCAGATAGGGTAGGAGCCCTCAGCCCCCACCCGCACCGCCGAGGCAAGGAAAGAGTCGTGCAGAGGCAGGGCACTGGTGTTCCGTAGTAGAGGACGCGGTCTGTGATCGCTTCAAGTGTGAGTAGGCTTGTGGTCGACAGGAACGCGCGCAGGCGTGAATCACCAATCCAGGAATATGGCCGGGACAGGTACCCAGCTCACGTAACAGTCTATTATCTTGTCAGAGCGCTGTGGCAGCGGGCCCCAGCATGTGCCCCAGTACTGTGATGCCTGCAGTATCGCCTGTGGTGTAAGGAGATCGCCGGCGTGAAGAGGCAGTAGATGTTTAGGCCCAGGGCCCTAGAAATGCGGACTGCAGTCTGCACAAAACGTTGCCCCTAGCAGCATGCCTGTCGGTGGAGAGTGCACGGTAAGTCCGAATATAGAGGCTCCTTACCCTGCATATGGTGTCGGTGGGTGCGCTGGTCATCCGGCACCTCCCGGCGTGTGCGGGAGCCGCAGCAGCGGTCACAGCTCTCCTTCCGCAGATCTCTCTGTCCCCCAGGCCGCACAGCAAGAGCGGCAGTGCCCGCCAGCCGGAGCGATTGCGAGCGGCAGAGCAGGCACTCAGGGTCCAGCCAGCGGGGCGGGCAGCTCACAGCTTGTAAAATCCGTTGACCGCAGCGTCCCCGAGGTCCAGGGCCTCCCGCGTCTCAGGCGCCAGATCCGAGAGCGCCGGTCAGGCCCACCGCCTCGTGGTGAGCCCCGGCCTTGCGTGGTCTGCTGCGGCCGGCCCCCTCGAGGAGTACGCTCCAGGGGCTCCACCGGCTAGCTTTCAGACGCCGTTTACAGCGGTTCCGTCACCTCGAGAGGTCCGAGCTTCGGGTCGAGTGTCCAGGACTGTCCACTGCACCGGATGGTGGCTTGTTTCGTGAAGTTACTCGCCTTTGGCAGCAGATAATTGTAGGATTATATACCAAGGAACGGGAGCTGCTTAGCTAGGCAGCCATTCCGCTTGCGCGCCCTCTAGCGCTCTCAAGCAATTCAATTGTTCGTCTGCATTAGGAGCCACAAATCAGTAAAAGTTGACTTATTTTACAAAAGTATTTATTCTGCTTTTTTTCAAAAGCACTAGATAGACTAAAGAGAACATTAACATGAACAAATACTTATACACAAAAAACTAAAACATTAAATAGAAAGTAAAGGACAACAAAGCATATTCTGCGTCTGCATAGCCATAGCTTATGCATGGTAAATGAATTGTTTACCTACCCTGCTCTTTGACTCAGAGCTACTCTGCACTGGCGCAGTATACTGTCTTCGTGTGGCTTTGCTGCAGATCATGGCCTGATCTGCAGGAAAGACACTAAGACAGTACGCAATTTGCGTTCGAAACCGATCCCTGACACACTGCCTGCCTCCGCAGTACCTGGTTACTGAAAGACGATTTTATTTCAGCCCTCAGACCTTCCCTCCTCCGCCATGCCCCTGATGGATGCGTGATTTTTATTCCAACAGATCTCTCAAGTAAATGAAAAACGAATTCGAGGGGAGAGCGCGCGACGCGGCAGCCAAGATGGCTGTTCCTCCGTGAGCTCCGCAACAGCTGCGGCGCTTCGCGCACGAAGGATCTCGCAGACACGGCAAAACTGCAATTTGGACGCCGATTCCAGCGTCGGAAGTCTCCCTGACTATGAGGGTATGCTTGCTGACTTCCACGCTTCGTTTTTCTGTGGAAAAAATGCTTTTATGTGCCTAATCAAATTCCGGCCGCCATTTTGATTTTCTTCATATCGTTTTTTTTCTGGCCCCGAATTTCGCTTTAAGCTAATTAGCTTATTCTGGCACGTTTTTCTTCCCTTAAACTGGTGGACTTGTCATGTGGAGCACCATACTTCCCCTGGACATGTTTGCCTCTTCAGTTTTTGGATCTTCACCTCCGCTTTTCCTGTGAGGATCTGTCAGTCAGGATAATGGCCGCCATTTTGTACATTAACTTTATTTTTGTCTGATGCTGCATGCCATCGCAGTTTTTCTTCTCTCACTTATGTGGCCACGCTCTCATTTCCTTCACTTAGTATTGTTCCACGGTCTCCGCATGCCATATTTCTCTGCTCCTTCGTCTGTTTTGGGTATTGCGTCTGCTGACTTTGCTGCTCTTGTTTATTGAGCTTATGGATTAGAGCAATCCCGTCACTGGACCTCAGTTAGTTGCTGCCTGTCTTCTTTGTCTACACGCCTATTTCTGTCTGCTTTCAATTTACTCTTTTTTCAGTGGCTTTTTTGTCGCTTTAAGCAAAAGCGCATTTCTGTGTCGTTTTTCAAAAAACAGAAAAAACATCTGCCTTTTTCACAATGGAGCACGCGCAGAGTTCTAAGGCCTTATCTGGGACTCCTGTGTCTCGCAAAGACTCTGCTAACACCAGTAAACGTGTTAAGAACAATCCTCCTTCGCCTTCCAAGTCTCCTCCCCCCATAACGCTTGAGGATATTATGGAGGAACTTCGCCTTATTAGGCCTTTTATGGCGGACACTACCACAACATTACAGAGAATCGACGAAAAATGGTCTTCCTTAGACAAAAGAGTGACTGATGTTGAACAACAGATTAGTGATGTCCAAGATGTTGCTGCTAAGGTCGAAAGTCTTACTAAGGAAGTTGTCCTACTTAAAAAAGCCACTGAGGATTTGGAAAATAGAAATAGGCGCAACAACCTATGCGTTTATGGTGTTCCAGAAAATTCAGAGGGCTCTGACATCATCGCCTTTCTGAAATCTCAAGTTTTGCCAATCACAGGTATCCCTAAACATCTGGACGTTAACATACAGAGAGCACACCGCCTCGGTCCTAAACACTCTTCTGCTTCTTCGAAGCCCAGGGGCATAATTGCGTACTTTCTTCTTTACTCTGACCTCATGGAAGTCCTTCATTCTGCTAAACAACATAAGCAGCTAGTGTGGTCTGGTAATAAACTTTTTTTCACCCAGGATGTATCAAAGCCGACAGCTGACCGTCGCAAGGAATTTTTAGACTTAAGACCCACACTTCGTGCTATGAATGCCAGATATGGACTCATTCACCCTTGCTTCTTTAAGGTTACATACAAGGAAAGATCCTACAGCTTCGACGATCCTGCAGACCTTCGCAAGTTCATCGCTACACATAGGGTGGACGACATGGAACACAGTGGCTCTTAATGCTTCTCTTGTTTTTGTTTTGTTGATTCTATTTTTGTTGTGGCCCGTCTCCTTTTCTTCTTATAACGTGATGTTTTGCTCCCTTCTTGTTTTTTAGGTTGGGTGTTCCGGTCCTGGTTTCTTGGCCTCTCCCTCCCTCCGTTTTGTTGTGTCGCTATTTGACTGTCTCTGTTTTACCCCAGTATGCCGTCCTCCTTCATGGTTGTTTGGTAAGTCTCCTTCATTTGTATTAAATTGTCGGGCCTGGTCTCTCTCCCTATTTTCTGTTATTCTCTTACTTCTAGCTTTTCTTTGAGTCCAGATTCCCGCATTATACTCATTTTATGCGGCTGTCTCTCTTTGCTGCTCCCGCTCTCACTCTATTGTTCGTTCTGTTCTCGTTGTGCACAATCTATGGCTAAAGTTCTCCGACTTTTGGCCATCCTCTCTTTCCTATCTTTTTTCTCGGGAGGTTTCTCCTCCCTTTTCCTCCATTCTTTTTCCCTCTCTTCTTTCCCTCCTCTCTCTATCTCTCTTTCCCTTGTTCTCTTCTTTTCTTGTTTCCACTGCTCTTCCTTTTGGCCTATTCTTTCTCTTTTAGGTTTTTTCTTGTCTTCTTCCCTCTTTTCACTCTGGCACTATGGCATTAAATTCTCCACTCTTTCTCGTTCGTATATATTTCCTCGTTTTGCACGTTTGTCTGATACTCCTGCTTTGTTTTCCTTGGTCTTCCTATTTCCATTTTGCTTGCTCTCTTACCTATTTAGTCTTCCTTCCTACTTTGTATGCTACTCACTTCTTCCAATTCTTCCTTTGCCTATTTTCTTCTTTTACTTGTCTTGTTTCCTTTCCCTATTTCTCTTTTACTCTCTCCTCATGAAAGGTTTCCGACTCATTTCTTGGAATGTTAAGGGTCTTCGGAACCCTATTAAGAAACAGCGTGTTTTATCCCACCTTGCCCGGTTGCAATGTCACATTGCCTTTCTTCAGGAGACACATCTCTCTACACTAGATTTGTCAATGTTACGTCGACAATGGGTTGGCGAAGTTTTCTGTTCTCCTGCAGTTAATCATAAAAACGGTGTGGTTATACTCTTTCATAAGACTTTATCTGTTCAAATACATAAAGAACTTGTTGATGCTGATGGTAGATGGTTGTTCTTAGACTGTACTGTAAATAATGTTCATCTCTCCCTCTGTAATGTTTATGGTCCGAATGGTATTGATCCCTCCTTTTGGCATGATTTCTCCTCCCTCCTTTCCTCCAATGCTAGTGAGGACATGATTGTTGGGGGGGATTGCAATCAATTGATGGACCCATTTTTGGATCGTAAATCACAAACGCGTTATGTTCCTAATAAAATGCAGAAATCCTTCCATAAATCCATCTCCTCCAGAGGTCTCATAGATTCTTGGAGAATCTCTCATCCTGATTCCTTGGAATTTTCTTTTTTTTCTCCTGTGCATACTTCCCTTTCCCGTATTGATTATATCTTTCTAACACACCACGCTTTCCAATTCATGACTAATTCCGAAATAGGTTCCATCCTCATTTCTGACCATGCCCCCGTTATTCTGGATATGGACTACCCTTCCCCTACACCTCAGTCTTCCCGATGGCGTTTTAATAATTCCCTTTTACTGGATCCTGCCTTTACAACACATTTCACTCAATTCATGGATGAGTTCTTTACTAATAATTCTCACACTTCCTCTGATTTTCACTTCCTTTGGGATGCTTTTAAAGCCACTGCTCGTGGCTGTATTATCGACTATGTGTCACGCAAAAAGAAGAAAGCACTTTCCCAAGCTTCTTCCTTTCTTACACGCATTAAAGAGCTTGAACATCTCTATTATACCTCCAATTCCCCCGATTCTTTATCTTCTCTCATTTCCGCTAAAATGCAGTTTAATAAACACACCTGGGACTCTGCTTCTAATCAACTTCTCCAATTTAATGCAAAAATTTATGGTGGTCGTAATAAAGCCGGTAGAGCTCTTGCGAATTATCTTAAAATTAAAAAACAAAAATCTAAAATAGTTTCCATCAAAGACCCGCAAGGTTCTATTCATTCCTCTGATGCTAAAATCCTTGATTGTTTTGTACAGTTTTATTCCTCTCTTTACACCCCTGAATCCACTCCCTCTACTGATCAATTAGATGCTTTTTTCAGTCCATTCCCAAACCCTCCACTCCGCTGATTGACTTTTCCTCTCTTGACGCTCCACTTTCAGAAAAGGAAATTCTTGCTGCCCTCTCCCTCTTACCCAAAGATAAAACTCCTGGTCCCGATGGTTTTACAGTTCGTTTTTTTTTTCATTTCAAATCTGTTTTACTTCCCTATTTACTCCAGTTGCTCATCACCGGTGAGTCCAAAGGTTCTTTCACACAGGCTATGCTTGTCCTTTTACCCAAAAAAGATAAAGATCCCTCCCTTTGCAAGAATTACCGGCCTATTTCATTAATCAATACTGATTGCAAGATCTTTGCGAAACTTTTGGCTCTTCGCATAAATTCCATTATTCCTGATCTGGTTAATATCCACCAATCCGGTTTCGTTAAAGGTAGGTCCATCACCGATAATTCTAGAACTTTTCTCAACATTATTCACCTCTCCGCTAAAATGAATACTCCACTTGCTGCAATTACTCTTGATGCTGAGAAGGCTTTTGATCGGGTTAATTGGGACTTCATGTTTGGTGCTTTGCGTTGGCATGGCTTTAGCCCCACTTTCCTTAAATATATCCAACTCCTCTATTCCGCTCCATCTACCTCTATCTGGATCAATGGTATGCAGTCCAAATACTTTCCCCTTTATAGAGGTACTAGACAGGGTTGTCCTCGTTCCCCTCTTCTTTTCATTTTGGCGTTAGAACCCTTCCTCGTGAAGATTCGTCAATCCTCTTCTTATTCTGGTTTCATTTTTAAGGATGTGGAAATTAAGTTCACCGCCTATGCGGATGACAATTTGCTTTACATTTCTAACCCTTCGGTCTCCCTTCCCGCTTTTTTTTCTTTGCTACACGACTATTCCTCTGTTTCTGGTTATAAATTGAACATCAACAAAACAGAAGTTCTCCCTCTCAATAAATTCTGTCTCCCACATATGTTTCATGGCTCTGGTTTCCAATGGACCTCTAGCCATATCAAGTGTCTTGGTGTTCTTTATGCTAACTCCACTAGAGAGACTGTTAGAATCAATCATTCTGATATTCTTAAAAAACTCTCTTCACTTATTGATCGCTGGTATCCTCTTTTTCTCTCTTGGTGGGGTCGTCTCTCTACTATTAAAATGATGCTCCTCCCCATTGTGAATTTCTATCTCTCTATGCTTCCTATTCCCCTTCCTCATTTCTTCCTTAAGTCCATCAACAGTCTCTTCTCTAAATTTTTATGGAACAATCGTAAAGCCAGAGTTGCTTTATCCCGTCTTCAACAGCCTAAACATCTCGGTGGTGTCAACTTTCCAAACATTTCACGCTTTCATTCTGCTTTTTCCCTCAAGCAAATCTGGTCTTTTTTACCTGACTCTCCTTCGCCGCTTATTACGTCCTGGAGCTCTTTAGAATCTGCACAAATCTCCCCTTTCTCTCTTCTCTTCGCTTCTAACCTTACTCAGCCACCTTCAAGATTTTCTTCGCCTATTTTCAAACATTCGAAAGCCCTTGTACTTGCTCTTTTCCGCTCCTTTTCCTCGTCCTCTACTCTTCATTTGAATACCCCATTGTGGTACAATAAATCTCTTAAATTTCGTAACCGTGCTCTTTTTTGAAAGGAATGGATTGATAAAGGAATCCTTACTTATAGTCATCTTCTTCTTAATAATTCTCTAACGCCTTTTCAGGTGCTTTGTGATTCTTTGGTATCTCCAATAAATTCTCTTCACAGTTTCTTACACTTATTCCTTCTCTACACTCCACTATCATACAGGATGCACCCACTTCCTGCACTCCTCCTCTCTTATCCTCTCCTCCTAATTTTCACATTCCCTTCAAAGCCTCAGCCATTTATAAATTACTTTCTCCTTCACCTTTAGTGAGGCCCAAAACGAAACTTGAACTTTCTTGGGAATCAGACCTTGGCCAAACCTTCCTCGTGTCCACCTGGGATTCAATTTGGTCTAAACTTCATTCAACTTCCCGCTCTGCTAGTACCACGCAGACCCTATACTATTTTTACAATAGATTGTTTTACACTCCTTGTGATCTTTTTAAATTTAAATTAATCAATTCCAAAAACTGTTGGTCCTGCTCCTGTATTACAAGTGATTTTAAACATATGTTTTTTTTATGCCCTAAAGTACAACTGTTATGGTCACGAATTTGGTCTTCCCTGAACAAAATTTTATCTAATAATATACCCTTTGATATTTCTTTGGTTTTTCTGGGTGGTTTGGCTCCAGTCTGGGATGTTCCACCTTATACTCGCAAATTCATTGACCTATGTATTGCTATTGCTTTTCAAATCATTACTACCAATTGGAAAGATACCAAGAATGTCGAATATGCTGCATGGTGGAATTTAATTTGTCATCACCATAGATTAGATCGTGCATGTGCCTCTTCTACCTCCCTTCTGATTAAACGTGATTTATTATGGTCCCCTTTAACAGATTACCTATCCAGATGTGCAATTTAGCTTCATATTCCTTTGTTTGCTATATGATGTTTTCCTTTTTTTACATACTATTAATATAATTATATTATGTATTAGCTTTATTATTGCTCTGTTATTGAAGTTTCTTCCCCCCCCCTCTCCTCCTTTCCCTCTCTTTCTTTTCCTTCTTCTTCTTTCTTTTCCCTCCCCAAAATTCTAAAAGTTATAAAAGCATTTTCCCTTGGTATATTCTTTACCTCTCTGAGGTTTTTTACTTATACACGCAAGGTTTACTTTTGTTTCTCCTGCTACTGTATTTTTTCTTTTTGCAGTTGTACTGATGTTTTACATTGTCTTTATTTACCCAATAAAGCTTTTCAAACTTAAAAAAAAAAAACGAATTCGCACGCAAGCTGAGAATTCTCTGACAGTGTGCTGTGCACTTCTTGACCCACGGTATTTATCAGACGTGAGAGGCAAAGAATGTGCAGTAATTAGTCCAGTGCATAAAAACAAGGCGTAGGCATGCAGGCATTCGTGGCCGGCATGTTGCGGGGAGGGGGGAGGGGGGAGGGGGGTATTGCGGGGCAGAGGTTTGAGTTTTATTATATTTATAAAATATAATAATAATAATAACTTGCCTTAGCCGGCCAATCTGCTACCTTAGCTGCAGGAAGCAAGCATCTAGCCTCCCTCCCCTCCTCAAAGCCAATCACAACGCTGCAATGGCAGCGTTGTGATTGGCTGGGGTGCAGACCGCGCGGGCGTCCATGGGAAGACCATTTTCTCCATGCAGGTTGCTTGCAGCCTACATGGAAACAAGCATTTGAAATGCAATAGGTCTCGCACTAGGAAAGTTTGAGCTTTTGGTATTGTAAATGACAATTTTGTTTTAATGTTTTTGTTTGAAAATAGCGAAAATAATAGCTTTGTCATTTACAATGTCAATAGTTATAACTTTCGCAAATGTGACACCTATGCATTTCTAATGCAATATGTGTTGTATTTACGTGACTTACATGTATTGATATTACAAATAACAATGGCTTTTAATTTTTTTTAAGAATTAATACTTAACCCCTCCCATGCTGGTGACGGAACCGCTCTGTCACCAGCCTCGGTCGCGCCTGCACGGTGCTGATTTCGCGCCTGCGCGTTCTATTAAGCGGGCGGGGCCGTGACGGAACTGCTCCGTCACAAGCACAGCGCGCCCGAGGCTCGTGACGGAGCGGTTCCTGAACGAGCATGGGAGCGCCGCGCGGCCCCCCTCCCCCCTAGCGCTGTGGCGGAATTGCCGCCACAGCAAAGGGGTTAAATAAAAGTTATTGTAATTTATAATGGCAATAGCTTAAACTTTTGTAAATACCTTTTGTGAAGATTATGTTCAATGTATTTTATTGTGACGAAAATCCAAGAACAGAAGTGAAATGTTAACATCTTTTTGTTACATTTGTAATAAAGCTTGAAACATTGAGAGAACATATTTGAACCAGTTGTAGTTGAATGGTTGCACAGATTGATGCTGTGGTGGCACTGAGTGATGTTGTGATGGCGAACGAGTGATGCTGTGGCGTTCAGTGATGCTGTGGTAGCGCATAGTGATCTTGTGGTGCCCCAGAGTGATGCTGTGTGGTGCTGAGTGATGCTGTATGCTATGCTATGTTTTGTTTTGCTATCCTATGTTTTGTTTTGTTATGCTAGGCTATGTTTTGCTATCCTATTCTATGCTGTCTTTTGTTATGCTATGCTGTGTTTTGTTATGCTATGCTATGTTTTGCTATGCTATGCTTTTGTTATGCTATGCTATGTTTTGTTATGCTATGTTTTGTTGTGTTTTATTATGCTTTGCTTTGCTATGCTATGTTTTGTTATGCTATGCTATGCTAGGTTTTGTTGTGTTTGGTATGCTATGCTATGTTTTGCTATGCTATTATATGTTTTGTTTTGCTATGCTATGTTTTGTTGTGTTTAGTTAAGCTGTGCTATGTTTTGTTGTGTTTTGCTATGTTTTGTTATGCTATGTTTTGTTATGTTATGCTATGTTTTGTTATGCTAAGCTATGTTTTGCTATCCTATGCTTTGTTTTGTTATGCTATGCTATGTTTAGTTTTGCTATCCTATGCTTTGTTTTGTTATGCTATGCTACGTTTTGTTGTGTTTTGTTATGCTATGCTATGTTTTGTTGTGTTTTGCTATGCTATGTTTTGTTATGCTATGCTATGTTTTGTTGTGTTTTATTATGCTATGCTTTGTTTTGCTATGCTATGTTTTGTTATGCTATGTTTTGTTATGCTATGCTATGATTTGTTATGCTATGTTTTGTTATTCTATGCTATGCTAAGCTTTGTTTTGTTATGCTATGCTATGTTGTGTTTTGTTATGCTATGCTATGTTTTGTTGTGTTTTGTTATGCTATGCTATGTTTTGCTATGCTTTGCTATGCTATGTTTTGTTATGTATGCTATGTTTTGTTGTGTTTTGTTATGCTATGCTATGTTTTGTTGTGTTTTGCTATGTTTTGTTATGCTATGTTTTGTTATGCTATGCTATGTTTTGTTATGTTTGCTATGTTTTGTTCTGTTATGCTATGTTTTGTTCTGCTATGTTTTGTTGTGTTTTGTTATGCTATGCTATGTTTTGTTATACTATGCTGTTTTGCTATGCTTTTTTTTGTTATGCTGTTTTTTTATGCTATGCTATGTTTTGTTGTGTTTTGTTTTATGAGATGCTTTGTTGTGTTTTGCTATGCTATGTTTTGTTTTGTTATGCTATGTTTTGTTTTGCTATCCTATGCTTTGTTTTGTTATGCTATGCTATGTTTTTCTATCCTATGCTTTTTTGTTATGCTTTGCTGTGTTTTGTTATGCTATGCTATGTTTTGTTATGCTATGATGGTGAGGGTGTGTGAGGGTGAGGGTGTGTGAGGGTGAGGGGATGTGAGGGTGAGGGTGAGGGGGTGTGAGGGTGAGTGAGGGTTTGTGAGGGTGTGGGGGTGAGTGAGGGTGTGTGAGGGTGAGAGGGTATGAGGGTGTGTGAGGGTGAGGGGGTGTGAGAGTGAGGGGGTGTGAGGGTGAGGGTGAGGGTGTCTGAGGGAGAGTGAGGGTATGTGAGAGTGAGAGGGTTGTGAGGGTGAGAGGGTTGTGAGGGTGAGGATGAGTGAGGGTGGGTGAGGGTAGGGGGTGTGAGGGTGAGGGGGTGTGAGGGGGTGTGAGGGTGAGGAGGGTGAGGGTGTGAGGGGGTGTGAGGGTGGGGGTGTGAGGGTGAGGGTGTGTTAGTGTGAGGGTGAGGGGGTTTGAGGGTTAGGGAGTGTGAGGGTGAGGGGGTGTGAGGGGGTTGAGGGGTGTGAGGGTGAGGGTGTGTGAGTGTGAGGGGGTGTGAGGGTGAGGGGGTGTGAGGGTGAGGGGGAGTAAGGGGGAGGGGGAGTGAGGGTGAGGGGGGTGCGTGAGGGTGAGGGGGTGGGGGTGTGAGGGTGAGGGTGGGTGAGGGTGTGAGGGTGTGTGAGGGTGGGGGTGGGTGAGGGTGTGTGAGGGGGAGGGTGTGTGAGGGGGAGTGAGGGTGAGAGGGTTGTGAGGGTGAGGGGTGAGGGTGTGAGTGAGGGTGTGTGAGGGTGAGACGGTGAGGGTTTGTGAGGGTGAGGGGGTGAGGGTCCGAAGTAAATGGTTTTGCTATCCTATGCTTTGTTTTGTTATGCTATGCTTTGTTTAGTTTTGCTATCCTATGCTTTGTTTTGTTATGCTATGCTATGTTTTGTTGTGTTTTGTTATGCTATGCTATGTTTTGTTGTGTTTTACTATGCTATGTTTTGTTATGCTATGCTATGTTTTGATGTGTTTTATTATGCTATGCTTTGTTTTACTATGCAATGTTTTGTTATGCTATGTTTTGTTATGCTATGCTATGCTTTGTTGTGTTATGCTATGCTATGCTGTGTTTTGTTATGCTATGCTATGTTTTGTTGTGTTTTGTTATGCTATGCTATGTTTTGTTATGTATGCTATGTTTTGTTATGTTATGCTATGTTTTGTTTTGTTATGCTGTTTTGTTATGCTATGAGATGCTTTGTTGTGTTTTGCTATGCTATGTGTTGTTTTGTTATGGTATGTTTTGTTATACTATGCTATGTTTTGTTTTGCTATGCTTTGTTATGTTATGCAATGCTTTGTTTTGTTATGCTGTTTTGTTATGCTATGCTATGTTGTGTTGTGTTTTGTTATGCTATGCTTTGTTGTGTTTTGCTATGCTATGTTTTGTTTTGTTATGCTATGTTTTGTTTTGCTATCCAATGCTTTGTTTTGTTATGCTATGCTATGTTTTTCTATCCTATGCTTTTTTGTTATGTTATGCTGTGTTTTGTTATGCTATGCTATGTTTTGTTATGCTATGCTGGTGAGGGTGTGTGAGAGTGAGTGAGGGTGTGTGAGGGTGAGGGTGTGTGAGGGTTGTGAGGGTGAGGGTGTGTGAGGGTGTGTGAGGGTGAGGGGGTGTGAGGGGGTGTGAGGGGGAGGGGGTGTGAGGGTGAGGGTGTGTGAGGGTGAGTGGTGTGAGGGGGTGTGAGGGTGAGGGTGTGTGAGGGTGAGGGTGTGTGAGGGTGAGTGGTGTGAGGGGGTGTGAGTGGGTGAGGGAGAGGGGGTCTGAGGGTGAGGGGGCATGAGGGTGAGGGGGTGGGAGGATGAGGGGGTGTGAGGGTGAGGAGGTGTGATGGTGAGGGTGAGTGAGGGTGTGTGAGGGGTGTGAGGGTGTGTGAGGAGGAGGGGGTGTGAGGGTGAGGGTGAGTGGTGTGAGGGGGTGTGAGGGTGAGGGGGCGTGAGGGTGAGGGGATGTGAGGATGAGGGGGTGTGAGGGTGAGGAGGTGTGATGGTGAGGGGGTGTGAGGATGAGTGAGGGGGTGTGAGGGTGAGCGGGTTGTGAGGGTGAGGGGGTGTGAGGGTGAGTGTGTGAGGGTGAGTGAGGGGGTGTGAGGGTGGGTGAGGGGGTGTGAGGGTGAGGGTGTGTAATGGTGAGGGGGTGTGAGGGTGAGGGTGCGTGAGGGTGAGGGTGTGTGAGGGTTGTGAGGGCGAGGGTGTGTGAGGATGAGGGTGTGAGGGGGTCTGAGGGGGTGTGAGGGTGCGGGGGCGCGAGGGGGTGTGAGGGTGAGGGTGTGTGAGGGTGTGTGAGGGTGAGAGGATTGTGAGGGTGAGAGGGTTGTGAGGGTGAGGGTGGGAGGGTGAGTGATGGAGGGTGAGGGGATGTGAGGGTGAGGGGGTGTGAGGGTGAGGAGGGTGAGGGGGTGTGAGGGTGAGGGTGTGTGAGGGTGAGGGAGTGTGAGGGTGTGTGAGGGTGAGGGGTTGTGAGGGTGAGGGTGTGTGAGGGTGAGGGTGTGAGGGAGTGTGAGGGTGAGGGGGTGTGAGGGTGAGTGAGGAGGTGTGAGGGTGAGGGTGTGTGAGGGTGAGGGGGTGTGAGGGTGAGGGTGTGTGAGGGTGAGGGGGTGTGAGGGTGAGTGAGGGGGTGTGAGGGTGAGGGGGTGCGAGGGTGAGGGGTTGTGAGGGTGAGGGGTTGTGAGGGTGAGGGGGTGTGAGGGTGAGTGAGGGGGTGTGAGGGTGAGAGGATTGTGAGGGCGAGAGGGTTGTGAGGGTGAGGGTGTGAGGGTGAGTGAGGGTGTGTGAGGGTGTGAGGGTGAGGGTGTGTGAGGGTGAGGGGGTGTGAGGGTGTGTGAGGGTGAGGGGGGTGAGGGTGTGAGGCAGTGTGAGGGTGAGGGGTGTGAGGGGTTTGACGGTGAGGGGGTGTGTGAGGGTGAGGGGGTGTGAGGGGGAGTAAGGGGGAGGGGGAGTGAGGGTGAGGGTGAGGGTGTGTGTGAGGGTGCGGGGGTGTGAGGGTGGGGGGTTGAGGGTGAGGGGGTGTGAGGGTGTGTGAGGGTGGGGGTGGGTGAGGGTGTGTGAGGGGGAGAGGGTTGTGAGGGGGATGGGGGTGAGGGTGTGAGTGAAGGTGTGTGAGGGTGGGAGGGTTTGTGAGGGTGAGGGTTGTGAGGGTGAGGAAGGGTGAGGGTATGTGAGGGTGAGAGGGTGTGTGAGGGTGAGGAGGTGTGAGGGTGAGGGTGTGTGAGGGTCCGAAGTAAATGGTGGCAGGGCAGACATCATAAGACAGAGAGAAACACAAAGGTTAAGATAACAGTGCTCGAAGGGGTTGTGAGAAGGTGGAAATGGGATTAAAGGAGAAAGGATGAAAAGTTAAGTAGGAAAGAGGCCAGAAAGGAGACACAAAGGACTGGAGTGTGTGGCGGAAACAGGGAAAAGCAGAAAAGAATGATGATGGATCCGAGAGGGTGCAAGTAGGGTCACATGCGGGAGAAGGAAGACTTGTTAGGAGAGTGTGATGAGGGTAATGTTAGAGAGAACAAACAAGAGGACATGAGTGTGCAGAAAAAAATACTATTTTGCACTGGCTCGTTTGTTTAAAGCTCCTGAATACCATCTGGTGCATGTGTGCTGTGTATGACTCTTAAGTAAGCAAAGATTCTGCATTGCCTGTAGCCCAGTACTGAACCAACCTCTGCAGATGCTGCTTAATTCCCTGCAATCGCACGCAGATGTGCAAGGCACTCTAAAAACAAGCTCTGGCATTGCGCGGAGGGGGCGGGGGAGCAGCTTCCTTTGAAGTCTGATTGGGGGGGGCGGGGGAGCGGCTTCCTTTGAAGTCTGATGCCAAGGCATGGTGTGGGATGTGGCTGGCGATGTGCACGCGCCTGCCTCACATGAACTGTACATAATCTGCAGTTTGGAGAGACTTTTCGGAAGCCTTACTATAAATCTCGCCCACCATCCCTATGGGATGGCATAGGCTTGACCTAAAAACGGGAGAGTGGACAAGCCAGGCCTCCCCTGCCTGGAGGAGGACCGCCCACTGGCCTACCCCAACCAAACCCTTCTTCTGATTTCTCGCAGTGCGAGAAGCAGTAACATAAAACGGTATGCTATTTTATGTTACTGCTTCTCGCACTACAAAAAAGCAAGTGGGGCGACATTCTGCCCATGAGGAGGAGCCACCCCTGGCCCTATTCATGAACTGTTGGGATCAGAAAGCGGGGGAGTCAGAGCCACTGGTCACCGTCACCAGGTGATCCTTGGCGCATTCCCTTTCTGTGGACTTCGCCTCACATTTTCAGGTTTCCCCAGTGTAGCTTATCTCCCACACTCCAGGTGTCATCTAGTTCACAGTGTCGGGCTGCTGTCTGTTTCCAAGCCATTGGGGGCCTTCCTGGAAAATGGTTAAGAGGTAGCTTGGTGTAACGGCCCAAGAGGGGTAGTAGCAGTATGTCTGTGAAACTCTGCAGCGACAAAAGCTCTCTTGGGTGGAGCCTGTAGATAGCTCCAAGTAGGCTGGCCCGGCTTTCCTTCTCTGTGGGCCGCCAAGCGGGCCGCTAAACAGGGGTAGAAGACGCATGGGCAGGGGGACTAGCTGTTGGTAGCCCCACTGGGTTTTGCACCAGTCTGGTGTCTCTCTGGTTCACCAGCGTTCTTCGCAGCAGGCGTCATCTCAGGTCGAGGTCGGGAAGACGCACAGCCATTTTATCTCCAATGTTCTCAATGGGGCCCGGGTCTGTGCTGTTGGGCCTCCTCTGTCTGATTTCTTCTCCGTGCGGCAGCCGACCAGATTGCAGAAGAACAAACCTTCAGACAGCTGGTGTGAATCCCACATACCTCTCGTTGGTGTTACGGCCTCATTCCGACGTGGCCCACGGATTTGGGGGAGGTTGGTAGTCTTCATACAGGATGGCCCTCACTCCTCTCCTGATAGCTGGCAATACGGCGGGTCAGGAGGGGGACGTTAACACAGCCGCTGGGATCTGGAATTTGCTGGGCTAAGCTTGACGCCACATCAGTCCACCACACAGTCCTTGCGGTGGGCAATTTCCTATGCTGAGTCCCAGATCGTGTGGCATTCTGTACTTCCCTGCGCTCTGGGACCACACCAATGAACTCCTCTTGTGGTATTGAATCTGTCTTTGGGGGAGAGATGCTGTCTATACAAGTGGGTGGCATGCTTGGGCGGAGGAGCTCTGTGGAAATGCTCCTATTGGGACGCCATTTTGGCCAACTGAGCACTGACTTTATTATCACTGCTCTACTGTGCTAGCGCCTATCTCATTTCTTACCACTCTATTATAGTTAAAAAAGGTTCCCAATTAGTAGTTTGCATAAAGGAAAGCTTCTGAAAGACACATAGAAATGGAATTTTGAAATCCTGTCAAATTTTCACAAGCATCTAATGTCACACTTGTGTCTGAATCTGAGGACTGCATAACTTGACAACTCCTCAATACATTGACATCAGACCGTACAACATACAACATTCCACAAGTTACTTACTGAGCTATCTTCAGAAACAGTGGGATGCCAGAGTCTTTTACATGCACAAGTAATAAAAAAGATGGATTTCATACCTGGTTGCGGAGCGTATCCCTTCATTCCTGAAAAAAACATGCAATGTTAGTAAAAATAATACAGACAATTGGATGAACAATGTGTGCAACTGGTAAGGAACTGTGTATGAGATATGAGGGCTGGTGTCATAGAGGGAAGACTGGAACACACCGGAACATGGCAATATATAATTTTCTTTGCAAGATTGCTGCTAAAGTTGAGGTTGTGTAAATAATGTGACTTATTACCTTTTGACTACAACCCCCTACTTAGACGTGACACTTTCAAACATACAAAAGGCGAGGTTGCGGGAGTTCAAATCCATTCCATTCCATTCTCCTTCATTGTTCAACTTATTGCAGTGTAGGGCAATAATACATTTCCCATACTTTTAAAGAATTACCAGGAAGAGCTCAAAACATCCTTTGATTATGCCGCGCCAGAGCTATAGCAGCACCATCTATACTCGGCTATGAAAAAATTAATAAGTAGGTTCCAAAAGCTCCATATCAGGTTTTCTGAAAGTGCCTTCATTTGAGACCACATAAAAACAAAAACTGCTCCACTGGTTCCCCAGGGATGCAAATGTCAGGTTCAAAGATCTTTGTACTGTACACAAAGTCTATCGGGTCTATGCTCTATATCTATAGAAACTAGGATCTCACTATGAATTAAGTGAGACTCTACACTCAACGACTGCATTCAATGATCTAGAAAACTCTGGGAGTCAAAATCCCTTCCTTCACTGATTTGAAATTTAACTCCCTTCTTTACACAATGTACATCTTCTGACCCAGCCAATGTGTGGCCAAGTAACTGAAAGGCAGCAGGCAGCACTTTGTAAAACTCCTTAATAAATATAGAGCTTTGCTCTATAATACATGATTAAAGGGCACTACAAAGTATATTAGTATTGTATGTGAAAGTCAAAAACTGAATGTAGCATTGATCAATGCACTTAAATGAAGTTTACAGTATAGAAATGGTCAATATGTACTAGAAAAGAGAGTTCTACAATGAAATGTAAAGCAGAGCATAAAAAAATACAGCATTGGTTTGAGCACAAATCATTGTGCTGTAGTATGAAGCACTGAGCCTTCAAATGTAATATATCGCATAGCACCGTAATAGTGTAAGGTCACTGGTAGGACAGAACTGAGGGAAACTAGAGACCAAAATATAGCTGAACTCCAACATCCCTCCTATCAATATCAATCAAAATCCTCCTTGTGAGCAGGAGAGAAGAAACTCGGGTTTAAACAATCGTATTTGTGAAAATCGAAAACTTCTTATTACTAAGCAAAAGATCCTGGCAACTAGGTTTGTTGTACCTAATACCAAATGCTTAGTTTTTCTAAACTACTATAAATTAACATTATTATTTACTAGAGTAAGTGCTCAGGGAGGAATTGTCTGTTTATTAGTTGAATACCCACTTTGTGGGTGCTGTGGGGTTGTCTGGTAACCGACCTCCTTCTACCCTTAGAGGCACTGTCAAGTATGTATACTTTATTTACTACACCCTGACGGACGGTAGTGCGCCCTGTCCAAACCTGGTTGCCAGGATCTTTTGCTTAGTTTATTAGTGCAGGTAGGGGCAGCAACCGGGGTTAAAATGAATCGAGACAAGGAAGCTCAGGAACTATTCAGTAATTTGAATGCTGGATCCACTATAGGTACAGCTGTGGGAACTAGTCCTAATTCGAAACAAAAAGGCTTAAGAGCTAAATTCGTGAAGTTGGAACATTAAAAAAAAGATGAACTTAATAAATGGTGGGACGCCGCCACTTAAAAAAAATACTTGCCAATAAATCGAATACCAAGAGGATAGAGGTCACAAATAGTGCCTACTTACGAAGATTTGGAGCCTGAAGGACTGACTGGGGAAGCACAAGATTAATCTTGAGATATGCAAATTGTGGCAAATACTGACTTTTCTTTGTTGTACCCAATACCAAATGCTTAATTTTTCTAAACTACTATAAATTAACCTTATTATTTACTAGAGTAATGCTCAGGGAGGAATTGTCTGTTTATTACTTCTTATTACTAGGAGCCTAAAATACATACATGCAAGTCCTGGATAGGTGGTCAAAATGTGCACCTACATTTGTCAACCTTCATGTAATTTTGCAATGTGACCTGTGTACTAATAGGGCGCATCACAAAATTCCTATTTCCAGGACCCCAGGGGACGAATTATATTGAATGTTTATAATGTGTACGCTAGAGGAACTAAGGGCGGGAGGAAGTCCACTGTATTTTCTCTCCTGGAGTCCCTTTTGAACACAACCCCACACAAGTCGTGTATCCTGGTCGCGGGAGACATGAACTGCACGTTCGAGCCCTTAGGCTCGGATGTTGCCCTAGACCAGGACGAGGAGGATGCTAGGTCAGGGATCCCAGTTTTGGAGATTCCACCCATCAGGAGATGGACAGAAGTGGCGCTACAACTATACTCCCTGACCCTTGAATTAAATCTAAGAGCAGTGAACGGAAGGACGACTTCAGATAGGGTGGGGGCTCATACATATAATAGACCAGGACACACCTCTAGAATAGACTATATCCTACTAGAGGTGTGTCTCTGGAGCCAAGTGAGGGATATGGTTGTGGTCCCAACGATTGATAGTGACCACAACCCACTTTCCCTAACCATGGTCCAGTGGTGGTGTTCTCCTAAAAAGGGTCCCCTTAATCCCACAGTAGCTCCCCCCGATGAGTCTGTGGTCTCTCTCTGTGGTAGACGCCTAAAATGGGCTAAATTGGTCCTCTCAGAGGAAAAAGTTGGAGAAATCTTAACCCTTTTAAATCAAGCTGAGTCAAATCTGGGGTCTTTCCCGGTAGGGGTGGGTATGGCTAGCGGGGTCTTTGTCTCTTTAGTAGAGGCTTTGACCAATGTGTTTAGTATCCCCTCTAGTAAGCTAGGAAACAAACGAGGAAAAAAGCAAGGTAATGGTTGGTACACGCAAACATGTAGGGCACACAAAACAATGCTCGTAGAGGCAGTGAAACATAAATCCCACAGTGCTATACTGGAAGCAAGGAAGGCTTACAATAGATCCCTTAAAAGTGCTAGGACGGAGTGGGAAATTCTGGGAGGACCTACTCCTTGCTAGCAAAAGTAAAGACTCAAGGGGCTTTTGGAACCTTGTAGGCTCCCGGAATAGGCCCGAGGAAACCATGAGACCCTGCAATATTCCCCCTCAAAGCTGGGTAAAACATTTTGGGGCCTTATACCTCCCGGCGGATGGGGAACTAAGTGTTAGGGCGACCTTTCCAGTGGTATCCGGACCCCATACCTATAATCTCTTTACACCTTTAGAGATCGAAAAGGTAATAGGGTGGGTAGCCCCCCTCAATGCAGCAGGCCCAGATGGACTACCGGGGGATCTTATGCGGGCAAATCCAGTGGTGTGGGGAAGGGTTATTGCAGCACTCCTCAATGACATTATGATGGGAGGGCCAGTGCCCGATTCCTGGAAGGGGGCGGTGGTGGTCCCGATTTATAAAAAAGGATGCAGAGAAATCCCGGGAAACTACCGCCCCATAAGCCTCATAGACTCCACCCAAAAGATAGCAGGAAAAGCTATACTTGGGAGGATTCTCCATTGGGTGGAGGAAAATAAAATATTATCAGACTTCCAGGCAGGTTTTCGGGCAGGAATGGGGACGACTGAGCAGGTGTTTAGGTTGGCACTCCTTGGGTGGAAGGTGGTGGAGCTAGGCAAAGGCAGCCTATACCTGGCCTTTATAGACCTGAGGACTGCCTTTGACCTAGTTCCCCGGGAGGAGTTATGGAGGGTGCTTTATGGGCTGGGATTGCCTCCTTACATCCTGTCCCTTCTCATAAGCCTTCACGCCCATACCTTTGCTCAGGTCCGCTGGGGAAGAAATGGAGAGCTATCAGAGAAAATTCCAGTGTCTAGGGGTGTGAGACAGGGATGCGTTTTGGCGCCCACCCTTTTCTCACTATATGTGAATGGGGTGGTGGAATATCTTCAGCAAGAACCAGCCGACGCCCCCTGTCTCGGAGGAGTGCGGATCCCCACCCTGCTCTTTGCGGATGACACGCTCCTGATATCTAAGACTCCGCAAGGCCTGCAGAAACTGCTAACTCGTTTCCAGGACTTCTGTGGTGCAAAAGGCTTAGTAATCAACGTGGACAAAACTAAGTTTCTAGTCCTAAATCCCCCAAGGAAACTGGGCCGCCCCCCTATTCTCAATTCTGTTGCCTTGGAGAAAGTATCGGAATTTGACTATCTTGGAATTCGGATCACGGACAGCATGAACTGGTCACCCCACATTGCTAAGATGGTCTTGAACCATAAGAGAGTTGGAGGTGCCCTCCTGAGGGAATTCCGGGCATCACCAAGGAGGTCGCTTGCCCCAGTAATTGACATCTACAAGGCCAAGGTAGTAACATCAGCCTTGTATGGGGCCGAACTGTGGGGGCATTGCTGTCAGGACTCCTTGGCATCAGCAGAGAGTAAGCTCTTGAAATCTCTAATCGCCATCCCTCCAAGCACTCCAACAGTGCCTGTGCTGCTGGACACAGGATGTAAGAACATTAAAGATCAAGCCCGCCTTCGCCCACTCCTCTTATGGACACGCATTTGGAGGGGCGAAGAGTTAAAATCGTATGCTGAAGGGTTGGCTGAGATAATGAGCTTGGGCGGTTGGGCAAAAATTAAGTGGCTGAGAGACACCAAAAAACTTTTGGAGGAATTAGGACTGGGGAACTGTTGGTTATCTAGATCGGCTCCACCAAAAGAGGTCCTGAAAAGATTATACTGGAATTGGGTTAAGGACCAGCTAGTTACAAACTCTGGGCATTGTAAATCCACAGTTGCCTTTTTAACAGTAAAAGATACAGTAGCTTACGAGCCCTATCTGGACCTAATTACCCTTCCAGTTGATCGAGCATTGTATTTTAAATTTAGAGTGGGCTCCCTCCCAGTCGGTGCACTGGTGTCTAAGTGGAAATCAGGTGTTCACACGTCCCCTTTTTGTGCATGTTGTCCCACCAGGATAGAATCCATTACGCATATCCTGTTCGAGTGCCCAGACTATGCTAAATCCAGGAGTTTTTGGCTTAAACCCCTTTGTCGCAGTATGGGCACGCGTAGTTATCTAGTAGCCCTGCGCATCCTAATGACGGACACTTCCCCCCCTATTGTTTGTGGTGTAGCCAAATTTTTAAAGCAGTCTTGGCTGATCCGATGCAAGAGATTCTCAATTGCGGTTTAATTCATTTTTAGCTAATTTATCTTGACATTATACGTCTTTTTATCTTTTTAAGGTACATTTAAATACTGCTTTTTTTAAAAAAAATGTCTTTTCTAGTTTTGTATTTACTGTATTTTGTGTACGCTACAAGATATCTTGCATATCGAATAAAAGCTTCTTGACTGACTGACCTATTTCCAGGAGGCTGCAAAATAAACTAATGTATATTATCAATCAAACCACAATTTGCATTAATATCCGGTAGACATTTTTTTAAACAGCCATCCGTCATTTAAAGGAACAAGGGCTGCTTTACAAAATAAATGTTGTGATTTCTTTCACCTGATCTTTAGCAGGCGACACTCTTTCGGACTGATCTCTGTTTTATGACTGTTTGATTGAGCTGTATAATACTCTGTTCTGCTATTTCATGGTTTGCATTTTATTCTAAACTTCATGCTTTTATATCACAAAAAATTAACTGACAGACTCGTTGCCACTAATTTGCTTTCTTTATTGCTTTTAAACATTTAATAAACCTTCATGGTTTTCATTTTAATTCTTGCCAGTCTTCAATGTGAAACCTAATGAGATTTACATTTAATTTGGAAATCTTATTTGATATTGAATTTACATGTTGACCAAGTCCACTTGTGGAGCATCAAAATCCTCAGGAGAATAACATTGTTCCCAGTTCATCATTAGTACCTAAACTTGAAGATCATTGTAAAAAAACACTACATTACTACCATATGTAAGAAGTCCACACAAGTAAACCCATTATCGGTGAAAATTGAAAAATGTGATTACAGATCTTGCAGACTCTTCATACACTCATAACTTCAATATCATTCAAATATACGACGTTGAGAAGCATGGTAGATGTTGCCAATTAAGCATTCTTCACCAGCTCAAATGGGATTCTCACAAACAAACCCATATGAATTGCAATGCTC
This sequence comes from Lissotriton helveticus, assembly GCF_964261635.1. NCBI lineage: Eukaryota > Metazoa > Chordata > Amphibia > Caudata > Salamandridae > Lissotriton > Lissotriton helveticus. The sequence continues at coordinate 505,261,769 of NC_136068.1, read as the reverse complement.
TTGGGTAAAGTGTAGACTAAATACTGACTACCAAAAATAAACAATAAAAACAACATCATTCTAAGAGTAACCTCACTTTGACTCCCACATCTGAAAAATCTAAACGCATGGAAAAACATATTTCACAACGCACCATCACTAAAAAACGGACCTTGAAAAGGGGACAACAGGGGGCGTGGCCAGGCGCCGACTGAAATGGCCGCCTAACTCGGAGCTCCCGCCGGGACCGTAACTATCCCCTAAATCCGTCCAGCATATCCTCGCTGGGGCGTGCTGCCACTGACGCCCCAGCTCCCTCAGGTCAGGGTCGACGGAATTGCCTTTGCAGCGGAGTCCCGGGACCCCCCGGGGAAGGCACCGCCGCGGCCGGAGCTCCCGCGGCTCAGCCCTGAGAGGGTGTGGAGCCTGAACGCCGGCGGCCGCCAAACTTGAGGCCCCGGTCTGAGGCCTGTCCGGAGGAGTGGCCGGCGCGAGACAGCAAAGTCGGTGCGGAGCCTGAGTGGCTGACCATCCGTGAGGGGCGCCTCATATACGACGCTGCAGAGGAGCTACAGGCACCCGACGGGTCCACGGAGGGAGTCGGGACCGGACCAGCCGCCATTGTTGTGGCCCCGTACCACGGCCTACAGCCGGAAGCGGGACTGACGGGCAGCGGAGCAGCTTGAGAGGCACACCTGGGCCAGGTGATCGCACGGGGGCCCATTGATTACAACAAACTGGACCAATACACTGTACCTAAACCACCGACGCAGCCCGTAGGGGCCACAAAGGAGAGCGCGGGACAGGCGGAACCCTCCCTGACGTCCATAATGGCGGCAATCCAGACCCTCGGCACAAGCCTTGAAACGAAGATGGACAAGATCACTATCGAAGTAAACCTGCTTCGGACCGACCTGGGGAAAACCACAGACCGATCCAAAACCAACGAGGTGGACACTAAAGCCTTGCAGGAGTCGGAGAGGAAGCTCGAACGCAGGGTCAGCGAACTTGTCCATCATCACCGGCAGATGGCACTGCGGCTCGATGATCAGGAAGGTAGGGCTCGAAGGAGCAACATACGCGTAGTGGGTGTGACGGAGGACCTTGAGGGTGATAGTACGGAGCTCTTTCTTGAAGATTTGATACTCCGCCAGCTGAAACCCAAGAGACTATCCAAGATCTTCACCGTTGAACGGGCCCACCGGGCCCCGATTCCTAAGCCCAAACCAGGAGCCCCACCACGAACAATTATAGCCAAAATACTTAACTACCGAGACCGGGATGCGATCCTCCAGGCTGCCAGACAACATGGAGACTTACAGTACGAGGGATCCATAGTTCGCTTCTTCCCGGACTTTACGCTGCAGGTGCAACAGGAGAGGCGCTCATTCCAAGGGGTCAAGGCGGCACTACGGGACCGCGGAATTCGGTACATGATGTTCTTCCCTGCTAAACTGAAGATTATACACGGCGGCCGGTCCCACTTCTTCACCTCGCCTGCGGCAGTACAGGAATGGATCGACACGTCGTTGGCGGTGGCCCACCCTCTGCAGGACGGCGGACGGCGGACAGTGGCGAGACACAGGACACCCCTCCCCGGGGTCAGCGGCGGAGGGAGCGGAGAATGCTGAGCAGAGTCAACGATCCTGGCGTTCGAGGTCTAATAGTCCCCGCTGGGACACACCCAGAGACAACGCGGCAAGATGAGGCAGCACGCACTGGACTGAGAAGGAGCCAGACAGTAATGTATAAAGTGTGATTTTTGATACGCCCTGGGCACTCCTGGGGAACAGCGCGATCCCTGCTCGGGGTCTCTGGGACGAGCTCCTTAATTGTTCTGTTACACTCAAGGCCTGAGGGACCTAATGACCTGGGGCACCACGGGAGGGCGGCCGAGACGGAGTGGGCCACGTTACTCCTGAGTTAAAGTTCCTCGGTGTTTCACCGGGATAGGGTTGGGCGACAGGCACTCTGCTAATTGGGGTGGTGGGTAGTTCGGAACCCACGGAGCAGGGGGCAGGGAGGGGGGGTTTTGTTTTTTGCAGTGGAGGGAGGGATGTGGGGGACAGACACAGGGAAGGGAAGATGGGGTCCATTTTATGCTGTACCTATTAATGTTTGCACTAATCACTTCTTCGGGGGGGGGAACCAGGGTGGGGAACGGAGTTGGAGATTCTCTCCGCTGGGGGGGACACGGGGAGGGCGGGGGAGTTGGGGGTTTGTTATGGTCGTACAGAGTAAATGTTCATGATGTCCTTATTGGTTCAGAGGTGCTAAGTAGGGGAGGCTTCCAATGCAATGGCTATGGTTAGGAAATGGGAAAAGAGCTTTAAAATCATGAGCTGGAATGTAAATGGACTTGGGGACAGACTTAAGCACACTATAGTCCTGCAACTCATTAAACGACACCAACCGGATATAGTAATGCTGCAAGAAACTCATTTATTAGGTAACGCATGCCATGCCCTCAACAGGTGGGGATACACTCTTGCTTCTCACTCTGGCTTCACCTCAGGTTCAAGGGGGTGGGGATCCTTTTACGCCGCTCATTGCCCTTCCATATTGTTAGCACGGAAACGGACCCGCAGGGCCGCTTCACGGTGGTCACAGGAAGATGGGAGGGGTACACGCTGAACCTGCTCTCGGCCTACGTCCCGCCGGGTTTGCAGGCCCCAGTTTTTGCAGACCTGGGCAAATTGCTGCTCTCTCTTCCCGAAGGTCAGTTGGTCTTGGGCGGGGACTTCAACTCAGTAGTGTCAGGCACCCTGGATAGACAGCCCTCCAGAGACTTATCCCAAGGGCGACAATGGTTAGCTGACTTTCTTGAGGCCTTCGGTCTCACTGACGTTTGGCGCCACCTTCATCCCACGAATAGCCAATTCACCTTCTTCTCTGGGCCGCATCGCTCCTTCTCGCGCATTGACTACATCCTCACCGTTCTGCAGCACCACACTATTGTACGAGAAGCCACACTCTTAACTCGGGGCATTTCGGACCACTCGCCAGTAACTTCACACATCACGTTTAGATCCAGGAGGGAGGGATGTGTAGCTCCAATAAACCCCTGGCACCTTAAAAACGAAGACACTCGGGAGAAACTTGACACCTCTAATGCCCAATATTTTGAAGAGAACTTGGGATCAGTAGACTCCCCTGTCACGGTATGGGAGGCATTTAAAACGGTGGTAAGGGGGGAGGCGCTGTCAGCCATCTCAGGTAAAAGACGAGAACAGCGCAGTCAGGTCACTGCAGTTGAGGCTGACCTTGCAGAACTGGAGGCGGAGGCGCTCAAAAAAGGGGCCAGGATGGTGAGACATAAGTGGCAGATCAAGTTGGCAGAGTACAGATCGCTGGTCTCACAGGAGGCCCAGACGCTGGCTAGACATAGGATGGGTAGGTTGTACGACCAGGGCGACAAAGCCGGAAAGCTCATCGCCTGGCTAGATAAAAAGCAGCAGGCCAGGAAGATAGTCCCGTTAATTCATACGCAGTCCGGAGCGATTCTCACAGAGCCTCGAGATATAATGGATGAGTTTGCTAGACACTATAAGCAGGTCTATACGAAGGTGTCGGACCGTCCAGAGGAAGACTCTATAGCCCTCCTCGCTGATATCCGCATGCCGTGTCTTTCTGAGGATGAACGGGAGACCATGGACAGCGCACTCACGGAGGCTGAAATACAGCGCGCGATAATGGAACTCCGGCCAGGGAAAGCGTTGGGTCCCAACGGACTCCCGATAGAATTGTACAAGATTAAACCTGATACTATTAGTAGGCATCTTAAAGCCATGTTCGAGACCAGCAGAAAGGAAGGAATACTGCCACGTGACCAGCGCATTGCTACCATAGTGGCAATACCAAAGGAGGGGAAACCTGTTGAGTCTTGTGCCTCCTACAGGCCAATTTCCCTCCTCAACGCTGAGCCAAAGATACTGGCTAAAGCACTCGCCAATAGACTTAAACCAGTACTGAGTACGTTGGTACATCCTGACCAGTCAGGCTTTATGCCACACCGAAATACGGCCCTCAATATCCGACGCGTACACGGGGTGCTTGGGCAAAGCCATAGACTGAAGGAGGACGCAGTTGTGGTCTCCCTAGATGCCACCATGGCGTTTGACACCCTAGAATGGCCATACATGTTCGCTGTCCTGAGTAAACTGGGCTTCGGGCCCCAGTTTACTGCGTGGGTTCGTCTCCTTTATTCGGAACCGCTGGCACAGGTCCTAGTGAACAACAGGGTGTCGGAGGTCTTCACTTTAGAGCGGGGAACTAGACAGGGCTGCCCCCTTTCCCCCCTCCTGTTTGCCCTCTCCCTTGAACCGCTTGCTGCCTGGATCAGGCAAGACGTGTACCTGCGAGGAATAGAGTGGGCGGAGGGATGGGAAGATAAAATATCCCTCTACGCAGACGATATTCTCCTATACCTCTCCAAGCCACGACGGTCGATCCTGGCTGCACTCGACATCTTCGCGAGCTTTGGTCGGAATTCCGGCTTCAGAGTCAACTGGAGCAAATCGTACCTCTACGTCCTCAGTGGGAGTCCCCCGAAGCTTCCCGACACGTGTCCCATCACAGTCGCTGAGGAAGGTTTCAAATACCTGGGAGTGTTCAACTCCAAGGACAAGGCCCTATCCTACGAGCGCAATCTTCAACCTCCCCTGCGGCGTCTCCAAAGAGAGGCCAAGTCATGGCAGGACCTGCCTCTGTCATTGCTAGGCCGAGCTGCCTTATTCAAAATGATGGCGCTGCCTAGGTTCCTCTACGCCCTCCAAAACTACCCAGACCTGGTGCCTAACGCCTACTTCACAGCAATTGAGGCGGCTCAGCGTACCCTCCTATGGGCGGGCGCCCCTCGTATTGCCTTGTCGAAACTCACACTGGGGTGGTATGACGGTGGCATAGCCCTCCCCGACATACGTAAGTACTACTGGGCGGCCCACCTCTCGGCGATTAATCAGGGGACCTATGGGGATGGCAATGATCCGGCCTATGGGATGGACAGATGGCAACTCCCTGGAGGGAACTATGAAATTGCACTCTACTCTAAAATGGGCAAACACCACTTCACTGGACCTACACAACACTCGGTACAGATATGGCACATAGCTCAGAAAAAACTAGGCTGGTCAGGGGTCCTCACCATGGCTACACCGCTCTGGGCTTCGGAAACGTTAGGCAACCTGGGTCGTACCAAAGGGTTCCGGAACTGGGACCTGATCGGGATCTCCCAAATAAAAGACATTTGGGGCCCTAAAGGTGTTCACACATTCGCTCACATGCAGGCAACGTACGAACTGGCACACACCGAATACTTCAGATACCTACAGGTGCGACACTCCCTTCAGACAACCATTCCACCTGACACCACACCGCCTCCAAGCTCCCCTCTTGAAGACAGACTATTAGATGGCCCTATGCCAGAACATGCTATATCTCTCACGTATAAGAAACTACTCAATAACTCCCCCGACTTACTCCTTCCCTTAAAAGAGAAATGGACTGCGGATGGGTTGGAAATTGATGAGGAGGAATGGACATATGCTCTTGCCTCTCCCCGTGAGGTGGCGATATCAGCCCGACTGCGCCTAATTCAACTGAAAATACTACACAGTATCTATATTTCATGTACAAGGTTGCAGTTGATGGGAAAAGGTGGGGACGGTCTCTGCAGAAGGAGATGTGGTGCAGAGGGTACCTTCTTTCATATCCTGTGGGGATGCCAAAAAGTGCAAATGTACTGGGGGAGGGTGGTGCGCTGCATGCAGGAGGTGTGGGAGGTAGAAATTCGACTGGAGGCCAAAAGATGTCTGCTCAACATTTGGGAACCGACTGACTTGTCACACAAAGGGAGGCTTTGGGTAACGCTTGGGCTGATGGTGGCTAAAAGGAACATTGCGAGGTTGTGGGGTGATCCTAACCCGCCGAAACTGAGAGACTGGCAATGCGACATGGACTGGTGCATGCTGCAGGAGAAGACAGTGTATGTCACAAGAGGCTGTCCTCGAAAATGGGTAGAAATATGGTCCAGGTGGAACGAGTACAGGGGGAACATATGTGAGCCTCCTCGAATCATGCAATCTAGCTCATTGGAAATATAAGGATGACCATTGCTACCTGACTCCAAGTACTTACTGCATTTAGATACCATACATGCACCAAAACTGCTCTGAACCTTACAGTCTTGTAACCTGTCGACCACGTTCTGGGGGGGTTTGTTTTCTGTTTGTTTCCTTTCTTGATAAAATATATACACTTTGACCTTAATATACGTGCTAAAATGTAAAATGTGACCTTCCAAATCCCTCATTATCCTTCGGGGTCCCACATATTTACGCTCTGCAACGCCGCCGTACCCCCGGGTTAACGGCACTGGGCTGTGTTTTTGTTCTATGAAACGTACGAAGTTTTTGACTGTTTGCCGGCCCGATGGGTTGTAGGCGAGGAATGTTTGATGTGATCCACTAAATAAAGGTCTTTATAAAAGAAAAAAAAAAAGAAAAGGGGACAACAGATAAAAACGTGCAGAGAAAAGCGTGATTATGAGCTCATGCAAAATCCAATTTGGAGGGCACCAATGGACATTGCACACAAAGGAACGGTCTATTCAAAGGAGAAGTAATCCCCTTTATAGGTAGCAGTGGCAGCTGGTGATCTTTGAAAGTGGTGAGAAATTTACCGGCCAGGAATTCACCCCATTTATTATTTTATTTGCCGCACTCATACTCACTCTTCTCACATTCAATATCTTTCCCCTCACTCTAACTCACATTCTCTCGCTTGATCATTCTCACCCATAATCACTCCCACTTACTATTACTCACACACAAACGTATGCATGCTCACTGGTTATCCTTACTTACTACCACAGTTACACACATTCACTGACTATGGGCTCTGGTGCAACTGCTGCACCACTGACAGCTACACCCCTGACTAACTTCCACTACCTCTCATAATCTCCATTCAATCACTCGTTCTAACACACTCATACTCCTTCACTCACTCACTCACTCACTCATATTTATTTAGACTTATTTATACACACTCAAACTCAGATTCTCATTCACTTTTTAAATAAATAAATAACATTCTCATTGACAATCAAACATACTCACACACACACACTTTCAATCAATTCCATTCACTCTCAATTACTCAGAAACACATACACACACGCATGCAGAAATATATATATATTTTTTACTTACCTTGCTTACTTAGCTGGTAATTCAGAGGCTCTATGGCAGCAGCAGAGCAGGAATTTGGAGCTGAGCATTGGAACCACCAAGCAATCATTCCCAACGTGGAGCCAGATGGAGCAGCAAGGGCAGAATTGAAAATGGCAAGATCCACCTCCATGTGTGGAACAGAAGCAAGGAAGCAGAGGTGAGCCGGGCCGAATCGAGGGGAGGAGGGAAGGAGCGGAGTTCCCGGTTGCTGCAGCCATGGTCAAGGCTGAGACCGACTGCGACCGTCTGGGACCAACAGGAGGACTCACTCCACTGCCTGCCATGAAATCAAGTTACTGACCTGTAACTTTGGTTCTCCAGTATTGGTAACTTTCATAGATTCCCATGCTTGTATCATTTCTCGTCGTCGGGATGGGAGTCCCAGGTAAATAAAAAATACCATAAAAATAGGTACAAAAGAAGAAAAAAGGCCTAGGCCTCATCTCATTTTGTAGCATATCCACCTCTTTTTGTAAAAATGACCAAATGAAATGAACAACCAATCAGAACAGCCTCACCCCATAGAACCTTCCTGAGGGAGCCTCAGAGCCTCAGATTTTCGTAGCCGTTGTGTAACAGTATAACAGAAGATTCCGAAGGCTGAGCTTTCCCAGGGGAGGAGGGTGGGCGCATGGGAATCTATGAAAGTTACCAATACTGGAGAACCAAAGTTACAGGTAAGTAACTTGTTTTCTTACCCCAGTATTGGAACTTCATAGATTCCCATTGCTTGTATCTGAATAGCTAGCAGTCAGAACGCACATTTTGTGTAATAATACATTGTTATAAACCTTGCCAAATGCATACAGTCGTCAGAGCTACAAGATATAAAAAAAGTAGTCAGTGAACAACATAAGTTACAAAATGTGCTAATAACCAATAAAAGGAAGGAGGGTTAGAAGGGAAAGCTCACCTATTATTGAAAGAGGTTCCTCAGGACTGCCTGTCCCACTGCAGCGTCACTCAGCGTGGAAGAGTCCAAGCAGTAATGCTTCGTAAAAGTATGGGCACTGCTCCATGTCGCTGCCCTGCAAATGTCTTTGATCGGCACTCTGGCGAAGAGAGCAGCTGAAAAAGACATAGCTCTCGTATGAGTGTGCCCGGACACGCCCTTCTAGGGGCTTACCAGCCGCTTGGTGACAGTATTGGATCGCGCTGGCAACCCCTTGCTTCAAAAGAGGGAAACCCTTGCGAGGGGCACTGAAAGCAACAAAGAGTTGTGTAGCTCTTCTGAAGTCTTTGGTACGTTGACTGTAACATTTCAGACACCTTTGAACATCCAGCGAGTGAAGAGTCCTCTCCACTGGAGTAGTGGGTCGAGGAAAAAAGGATTTGAGAATCACTGGTTCATTCAAATGAAATTCTGAAGGGACCTTAGGGATACATTTTGGATTCGTTCTCAGAATCAAAGTCTCTTTTTTAAACTGTAAGAAAGGCTCCTTAACAGTGAGAGCGTGCAGTTCACCTACCCTCCTGGCCGATGTTAAGGCGAGAAGGAGGGTCACTTTCCATGAGAGGACTTTCAGGTCCTCCCTATGAATTGGTTCAAAAGGTGGCCTCATGAGTTGAGTAAGGACTAAGTTAAGGTGCCACAGACGTGGTGGAGGTCTAACGGGTGGAAAAACTCTAAAAAGACCTTTAAGAAATAGTTTTACGATTCTTGCTGACCAGAGGGAAGGTCCAGAAGAAGTTTATCTGAATCTACAAATGGTTGCCAGGTGCACCTTGATAGAGGATGAGCGAGACCTGACTTAGCCAATGCCAAAATATATGGAAAAATCTGATGAGGAGCAGACGAGTAAAGACGAATGTTCTCTTCCCGGCACCACAGACAGAAACGATTCCATTTCAAGCGATACGTCTTGTTCGTAATCGGTGCTCGGGCTTGAGCCAGCACCTCTCTACACTCTGGCGAGATATTTAGATTCTGAAATTCTCGGTGCTCAGGAGCCCAGCTGATAACTGAAGTGAGCTCGGATCCGGATGTACCACTCGGCCCTGGGACATCGTCAGCAGAGAAGGAATTGGGCGCAGATGAATTGGATGATCCAGGAAGAGCAGGAGAAGCTAAGTAAACTAAAACTGGCGGGCCATGCCGCGGCCACCAGAATCATTCTGCAGGGTTCCGCTTTGAGCTTCCAGAAAAGCCTGGGAATTACTGAGATCGGAGGAAAAGCGTAAACAAAGGCGCCTGACCAGACCCTCAAAAGTGCATTCCCAAATGATCCCGGATGGTGCACCTTGCATGCGTAGAGTCTGCACTTCTTGTTCTCTGGAGTGGCAAAGAGATCTATGGGTGGAGTGCCCCAGAGACTGAAAATCCTTTCCAGAGTGTGTTGGTTTAATTGCCACTTGTGGCTCACCGACTTGAGGCGACTGAGCGTGTCTGCTGTCTTGTTGATGGCACCGGGAAGGTGTTCTGCCGAAAGTGATATTTTCATTTGGATAGCCCATTCCCAAATCTCCTGAGCCTCTTTGGATAGCGGATGAGACCTTGTTTCTCCCTGCTTGTTTACATAATGCATGGCCGTCGTGTTGTCCGTACGGACCAGGACAGTGGATCGTAGGATCTGCAAAAGGAAGGCCTGTAAGGCCAGACGAATCACTCTGAGTTCTAAAAGATTGATGTGGAGAAGGCGATGCTGGGGCAGCCAGCGGCTGCTCACCTGAAGATCTTGCAAGACTGCTCCCCAGCCTTCTAGAGAGGCATCCGTTGTAATTATTAGAGGAGCTGGGGTGACCCTGAAGGTGAGACCCTGAGAGATATATTGTCTCTGACCGTCCACCACCTGGCGGCCTCTTTCATAGGTTGAGCTATCGTGATCTTGTCTTAGAAAGAGCCCTCGGCTTGGCGCCACTGCAAATACAGTTGCTCTTGTAGTGGGCACATTCGTAACCTGCAATTTGGAATCAAGGGAATGCAGAACGAGATTGACCCTAGAAAGGATTTGTAGAGGCAAACTGAAAGTTACCTTATTTTTTGCAACCAATGGGCAGAGGCCATCAGTTTTGTTTGCCTTTCTTTTGATTGGAATGCATTGCAACAAGATTTGTCCAGAGTGGCTCCCAGGAACTTGTCCGACTTTGACAGGCACAGGACTGACTTTTCTGTGTTGAGCTGAAGCCCCAGGTGACAGAATAGCTGAGTGCATGTCCTGGCAGCTTCTTCTGTTGCATGATGAGACGGGGCTTTCACCAGCCAGTCGTCCAGGTAAGGAAAAACCTGTAGCGTCTGCTTCCTGAGAAACGCTGCGACCGGTGCCAGGACCATTGTGAAAAACCACGGAGCGGATCTGAGTCTGAAAGGCAGGACCTTGAATTGAAAGTGGCTTTTGGCTACTGTAAAGTGTAAAAACGTCCTGTGGGCCTGGTGGATGGGGACATGGAAGTATGCGTCCTCTAGATCCAGGGTGGCCATGTAATCTCCTGGAATGAGGAGCCGTAAAATGTCCTGTACGGAGACCATCCGAAAACAGAGCTTTGTGAGATAGGTGTTTAGCTCACTCAGGTCTAAAATTGGGTGCCATTTTTCTATGGTCTTTTGAACAAGAAAGAACTGGGAATAGAATCCTTTTCCCCGCTGGCTTAGAGGCACCGGTTCTATCACCCCCTTGAGAAGTAGTTGGTGGGTTTCTAGATGTAGAAGGTGCAGATGTTTGGATTCGGTGGCGCGAGGGGCTTTGGATGGTGCTTGATGTTGAAATTCCAGAGTATGGCCTGACAGAACAATATTGAGAACCAGATGATCTGATGTTATAAGTTGCCAGTTGTGGAAGTATTGAGATATCCTGCCCCCCACTGGTGTTACAGGAGACAAAGGAACAGTAGGAAGATCAAGTAAGCTGCTTCTGGCGCTTCGAGGAATCCCTCCCCTGGCGCCCTTGTCTTCCTCTAGATGATGACAGAGAGAAAGAAGACGACTTGAGTTGTCGCTGAGAATATTGCGGCCGGTAAGATTGAGAAGGCTGCGAGTAAGAGAAATAGTGCTGTTGCTGGTATCCGCCTCTATATGATGAAAATGCTCTACCTCTTGCTCCACAGAAAGGAACCTTTGCAGTTTCCGTATCCTTCTTTATGTCTTGCAGCGCATCATCAATGTGCTTCCCAAAGAGTGCTTCGCCGTCGAAGGGAAGATCCAGGATCTTGTTCTGGACTTCTGGCTGGAACCAAGTGGCATGAAGAAAGCCTTGGCGTCGAAGGACTGCTGCCCCTGCTAGAGAGCGGAAAGCTGTAGTGGCAATGTCCATAGCAATGTCCATAGCACAGTCAATTATTTCGGAAGATGTTCTTTCTCCCTCTTGAAGGATCTTTTTGGCTTAGGCTTTACTTCTTTGGGCAGCTGGTCCAGATACAGAGACAGATCGCACCACATCTGGCAATCATACCGTCCAAAAATAGCCAAGGCAGTGGCCGCTCTGATCAGGAGGCTGAGCATGGAAGAGAACCTCTTTCAAGCATTATCCAACGGCCTTCTCCCTTTACCAGGTGGCGTGGTAAGAGGTGCCGCCGGATTTTTAGATTTTCTCTGGGCTGCCTGTGAAATCACCAAGTCCGGTTTCGGATGGCTGACTAGACAAGCAGGGCTATCAAACGGAGCTTTGTACTTCTTTTCCAGAAGAGGAAGCACAAGCATTACAGTGGCCGGCGACTTCATAACCTTTATACCCTCATTCCAGACATGGTCCACGATAGGGATAGAGCGAACAGACTTCCTGTAAGGTTCTTTGAAGTCATGCAAAATACATTCCAACTGAACTGATGGAATAGGCAGATTAAAACGCTTAGAAGCCCTCTCCATTAAATTGTGAAAACCTCTAATATCAGCTGGAGGAGAATCCGCCGGTTCTGGAACAGGAGAGGCGGGGTCAGGAATAATGTAGTGATCCCATTCCCTGTCCGGGTCAGGGATCGTCATAGTGCCTTGGTCATCATCGGATGTGTCGTGCTGGACTGTAACCACATTCTGCTGTGGCTCCGGTAACTCCGGTATTGGAATTTGTTGAGGCTGAGGTGTAACCAGACAAGCAAACGGAGTTGGAGACACTTGCCCTGTTTCCTGGCCAGAGGACTGTGTTGGAAACATCTTCCTGTAATCCGAAAGCATGAACTGCAGGTCTGTAATGAGGGAAGATGGCATACAGACCATGTCCTGTTGATATTGATCCTGGGATCTGGACTGTGCCACATACTGTTGCTGCTCCATGTAATAGTCCTCGGAGTCCGAATCCTGATATTTAACAAGCAGCTGAGATGGACTAACTGTATCACCATAAGGACGGTCATCGTCCTCAGGAAACTGCTCTTCCAAAAGGAGAGCCGGAGGCAAGGGTGTCACTTTCCTTGGAGAAGTCATTTCCGAAGTAATGCGACGTCTCTGTATAGAAATGGCCACATTTTGTATCGTCGACAAGGTCGTCGATGGAGCTGTCTGCGACAATGTCTGAACCGTCGACGAGGAAAGAACCACCGTCAATGGTACCGTCGTCTAGACTGTCTTCATTATCAGGCAGGAAGCTGTAGACGTCGTCGTCGCCACTGACGTGGTCGCCGTCGGCATCATCACCGGCGTCATCCTCATCGACGTGGAAGTTGTTAAAGTAGACGGCGACGACATAATAAAAGGTACCACAGTATGTGGCGTTGTCGATGAAGTCGTCGTCGACGAATCCGATGGAGACGAGGAAACCCTCGTCGACAAGGCCGTCGATGGAGCCAAAGTCGAAGCGGTGAGATTTTAGAAGTCGTCGTCGACGGTATTGATGTTGTCGTCATCGATTAGCAAACTTTTTTGTCAGCTTTCCCTCAGGAGGGTCAGAAGCTGTTTTTTTTTAAGTCTTTGGCTTCTCAGAAGGCGGAGAAGAAGCAGCAGGCCCATGGCTTGTCTTCTTCACAGGTGCCACATCAACAGCAAGTCCCTCCCACTCCTTTACACCTCAGTGAGGAGATTCGATGGGACTATGCCTGTCAGACCTATCAGAGGTCTTTTGCAAGGCTTTGGAAGGGTGGTCTGAAGAAGTAGAAGGAGAAGATCTACCCCTTTTTTGTGATCTCCTCGACGATGTTAAAGATGAAGCATCATTACTGCCACTTGAAACAGGATCTTTTCGTGACTTCTATTTCTGAAGCCAAGTGAGCAGTCATTCCTCACAGTCCCGCATGGTCTTGGTTGAGAAGGTCCGACAGATCTTGCAGTCAGTAGCTTTATGGTCCAGATACAAACAATAAATACAGTCTTTATGTTTGTCCTCCACTTAAAGTCTCTTTGTAGAGGAGGTGGCACAAGCCTTGAAAAGAGCTTTCTTTTCCCTGTCTGACATAATGAAGATTTGTGAAGAGTTGAGATGAAAAGTAGTTGTAGTTGAAGAAAAACTGAGCAGAGCTCAGTGGAGTTTTCCTTGCACAACGTGCAATAGAAAATCTGAGGCTCTCTCAGGAAGGTTCTATGGGGTGAGGCTGTTCTGATTGGTTGTTCATTTCATTTGTTTTTTTTACAAAAAGAGGTGGATATGCTACAAATTGAGATGAGGCCTAGGTCTTTTTTCTTCTTTTCTTTGTACTTTTTTATTTTTTTTTAACAGTTTGTATTCTTTTATTGAGCGAATACAGGGCATAAAGTAGTAATAGGGTGCATACGTAGAGAACGATAAGTAAAGTATTCAATCATAAATACACATGATAGGAATAATTCCAATTGTTACAATGAAGCTTACCCGGTACATTGCATAAGCTCCCCATGCCCACTCTTTACTAAGAGTCATCCTCGCTATCTAACATCGGTGGTTCACATAAATACCCCCTGTATTCATTCCATGCACCCCAGAATTTTATGCTCCTACAACCGTGAAAACTCTCAATCACATTCTATATAAACTTTAAACATGAGACACAGAATGGATGTACATTACTAGATGCCAACAGATGATTAACACAAAGTAGAACAAGCAAGGGATGGAGCCATGCCCGACAGCCTCTTCACCCTTAAGCCAAATAGAGTCGGGCAAGCAATCAGCAAACAGGACAGGACATTTGCAACACCTCCATCATCGAACCATTATCAACCTTGACTGTATCCGTCCGTACTTCTCCAAATCCAACTAAAAATAAAAATTAATTGCTGACCTCATCAGGGCATCAAGCAAAGGTAATAGCTCAAGTAAACAAACCCTCTGGGTTAGATACATCGGATTATGTCCCAGCAACTTGTAGTCAATCACTCATCACCACACAAATTGATAGATTGGAGATGTACTCAAAAATGTCAGCAAGTTTTTTTACTGAACTGCTCTGATGAGAAATTATTAGAAGCAAATGACTTCTGCAGCATACAACTTCTTCATGGAAGGGACCCGGGCCGACTGGACAAAAGCCATTCAAGGCCACCCTTTTGTCAAAAAACAACTCTTTCTTTCTCGCCGCCACAAATGCCCTACCCTGGCATTCCCATTAACTAAAAGTTCAAGTTGACTTGATGAAAACCACAGCAAATGCAGTAACCAGCATGAATGAAAAATCACCCATCTAGAAGCCAAGCTGGTAGGTCCAGGTGTGCACATGCACCTCAATTGTGGATAAGTTTCAACACTCCCAGAATTGTTCACACTTCTAGTAGACAATCTCAAATTCAACCATCTCACGAAGGAAGAGAGCAATGATTGGGGTTGAGAAAGCAGACCAACTGAAATTGAGATGGGCACTGTTTCGACAGAATTCACCTTTCACTCAGCTTCTATTGTCGCTCACAAGGCCAAGTTCTCTTTTAGAGTCAGCCAAATGGATTAATAAGCTCCTAACTAGGAGACAAAAGGAAAGGATCAGCAAAAATACGAAAAACCTGCCAAGATTGGCAGGCTGGGTGTCAGCCCTACACTGTGCCCATAAAATTCGCATTAATGTTTCTCCACAACCAAAAGCTCCTCCCAAACTGTTTCCAATTTTCTTCCATCTAAAAACCACTACACCATCTCAGTTGGTGCATGATGATGTACCTCTTACTCCACGTTTTCACAATGACCACCATGTGAACCAAAAATCAGTTTCATTATCGGCTCATTTTCAAATTATTGTATCGGTACAATTAGGAAATAAGACTTCCTTGATGGATGATGCACCCCAGCCTAAATAAGGTCAACCAGTCAAGAAAGGGGTCGTACAAGAGGGCAGCATCCCATCTGCTGTCCATTAGTGAACATGTACTTAAGCCCATACCTAATAGCTCATATGGGCATGGAAACAACTCTACTGATGCAAACAGCTTGACCACATCTCAGGAAATACCAGATAAGAACAATAGCGGACCGCGCTCCACATCACACACTTTGACTAGCCGAAGTAATAACGCCCAATAATCTTCCTAGCCCAGGGAAGCCCAATAATTATATCATTTACAAAGGTGGCTTTGAATGAGACAGGGGAAGAACTTCAAACAACATCGAAACCTGTCTTTACTCCAACATATATCCAGAGAGCAGAACAACATCTTTAATAGGGCAAATATCCTACGTCTCCTGCAACATATTCATACCTTGAACCAATACTAAACCAAAGATATTACTAGGATTCAGTTTGTTATGAGTTGATTACTCGCTAATATAAAATCAACAGTTGTCACTTGGAGAACTCAGATAATCGCAACACTAGTCCTTAAGGAAAAATATTAATTTACATGGTGGGGCATTGACATAGGCTTTATGGAACCAGAACAATATCCCCACATTTTGAACAGCTGTTGTCTATTACCTGAACACAAATCAACCACAAGTATCTGAAGGGAGGCTAACAGCACCTCAAATCCCATTTGTTCAAGTTATTTTAGGACTCAGGTGAGAACGAACAAGAATTAGCTTGTGAAGTGTATAGTTCAAACTGATAAATTAACTACATCAGATGCGTATTAGGGTTAGATTGCTGATATTTTATCAGCCCAGGTCGATAATTTCTTCTAGCACGTGTTAAAAAAATACGAATGGAGATAGCATACAGAGCAGGTCTCATGTTAATTTGATTTCCTGGAACGTAGCCAGCCTAAAGCAGATTCTAAAGAAGGATAAGGCCTGAAAATTCTTGGAAGCTGATTTTGTTTGCTTCCAGGAAACATGGGTGATCGCTCGAATTCAGATCGCAGGCTTTCATGGGCTATGTTAACTGGCTGCTAAAACAAATCATTTTGGATGCCCATCTGGTGGAATTGCAATCTAATAATCAAATAGGAGAGCAGGGATAAATGTGGGCTAGTTCACTTCGCCCTGGTGCAATAGGTAAATATCAATGAGAACTAGCTTATTAGTGGAAGCTAGATGTCCATGTCAGGAGGAAAACTCAATGAGATTTTCAGAGTGAGCAACATGAATCTCTTAGGAATTGCAATCTACACAGCCACAACCAGAAACGTCGATACTACCATAGTTGACACAAAGTGCCCAACACTTTTTGCATTCTCAATTAAGAGGTGCATATGTCACAAGAGGGCTAAATCGATTTTGTTAATCAATGTTTACTAAAACAAACATAGAGGTGACAAAAATCTCTTGCTGCATTCTGCTTGTCGCTCACAGGTCTAGTGTGTTGATTTCCTCACTCATGAGATTTTGGTAACTGGTAAGCACAACACTCACAACCTTTACATTACCACAGATTCATTCCACGATAGCAGTTCCAATTAAATGGGGAAAATATGAGTTTGGCTAAAAATACATGAACGTACCTTCTTGAGCACACACATACGCAGCAATAGAACAGGCAACTTGATTGGGATCTGATTATATGCTAGGCATTTCGCAACCTTGAGAGCCAAAGCAATCATTGCCCAACAATCCCAAAGAAGGAGTAGTTTCTTACCTGCAACTCCAGTTCTGTAGTAGGGGTATCTCTGTTATAGTCATAATCTTGTGAATAGTCCCGCCCATGTGCGTGGACCCCGGAGCAATCAAAATAGTCTCTTAAGTTGTCTTCTTCTGCAGTCCTGCATAGACACTTAAGAGAAAATCAAAGACAAATAATGCAGCCTAAAACTACAAGGCTACATTGGCCAGCACTTCATCTCGAAGTGAAAAAGATAGCCAAATAATATTACATTTTACACACTTTGTAAAGTTCCACACCCAGAAATACTCCCCTTCACAAAAATCCTTTGTCATGATAGAGAGGAAGGGTTGGACAGACAAGCCCCATAGGCTGCCGTTATGTGCCTGGAAAAAATATACTGTGCCTTTAAGGAACTCTCCAGAGACCCTGGGTATCCCAGGATGCACAGCCAAAGGCCTTTTACTTTCAGTTCTTTTCGAATGTGTATAAAGCCAGGCCTGTAGCATTCAGTACATTATCGTTTCATCCACCGGGGAGGAGGGCGGGCGCTTATGACTATAACAGAGATACCCCTACTACAGAACTGGAGTTACAGGTAAGAAACTACTCCTTCTGTAGTAGGGGATCTCTGTGTATAGTCTTAATCTTGTGAATAGAATGGCAAGCCCATCCCAACAAACCAACCCAGCGGTGGAGTAAACAGACAAAACCACTACTGTTGTGGAGAAGTGTGGCTCAATGGTTAGAGCGGCAGACCCTGATGCAGAGGTCTAGCCCGGGACCAGGGTTCAATTCCCCGCCTCGGCGGGTCTTGGACTCAAAATTCCCCGGACCTGATAATTCTCGCCTCGGAGCCTATTCCAATCATGGAGTCCCACTCTGCAACTCTGGGCAATAGCTTGCTTAATCTCCACAACGGCCCCCACAACGCTAAGGATGCCTGGCCTCCACCTTGGGGGTGCCCAGGAGTGGACACTTCACAGGGAAAAGCCAGGAAGGGTTCCACAGCGGTATTCGTACAAGCGCCTTGAGACCCTTGCGGGTGAGTAGTGCGCTATACAAGTATCAATTTACATTACATTTACTACTGTGCAAACAGATTTCTCAACAACGCCTGAGCGTCTGCCCTGGTATCAGAGTCCAGACAGTAGTGTTTGGCAAAGGTATGGACCGACTTCCAAGTAGCAGCCCCAGATATCTGCCATGGGAACATTACGTAGCAAAGCTGTTGTCGATGCTTTGCCCCTGGTGGAATGAGCCTTAGGCTTACCCCCTAAGGTCTTGTTAGCCTTTTGGTAACATAGCTGGATACAGGACACAATCCACCTAGAGATGGACTGTTTAGCGGTCGCAAGACCAGTCCTGACCGAACCATAATTGACAAACAATTGGTCTGACCTACGAATGTCCGTGGTCTTATCTAAATAGAATTTCAACACCCTTCTTACATCCAGGGAATGAAGAGACCTCTCCGCCGGAGTGGAATGATGTTGCAAAAAAGTAGGTAAAGGTATCGTCTGATTAACATGGAAATAAGAAATGACTTTCGGAAGGAACTTAGGGTGAGTCCTCATGACAACTTTGGAAGCATGAAACACTGTATAGGGCTCTTGACAACACAGAGCCTGAATCTCACTCACCCTGCGGGCCGATGTTATAGCCACAAGGAAAGCCGCCTTCCAGGATAAATGCTGTAGAGAAGCCTTAGGAATAGGCTCAAAAGGCTCCTTCATCAACCTGGACAGCACCACATTCAGCTCCCATGAAGGCGACGGACGCCGAACAGGGGGAAATACTTTCTTCAATCCCTCCAAAAAATCTTTAATTACAGGAATCTGGAAGAAGGATGTTTGTAAAGGGCATTTCCTATACGCAGTTAATGCTGCGAGGTGAAACTTAATTGAATGGAAATTAAGGTCAGATTGAGCTAAATGCAAGAGGTATGGAAGGATGACATCTTCCTTACAGGAGGTAGGATCAGCATTCTTGGACGTGCACCAGATGCAGAAACTTTTCCACTAATAGGCATAGGAAGTCCTTGTGGAAGGTCTCTTAGCCTCCTTGAGTCTTTCCATGCAGTTGTCAGGCAAGTTCAAGTGTCCATATTGTACTATCTCAGGAGCCATGCCGCCAAACTCAACGATGAGAGGTTGGGGTGCACCATCTGCCCCCCCGAACTTCGTGAGAAGGTCCGGCCGACATAGAAGCCGCAGATGGGGTTGGAGAAACCGGTGGAGCAGGTCCGAAAACCACCACTGTCGAGGCCACTCCGGAGGAATGAGGATCATTCGTGCTCTGGATTGGGACAGCTTGATGAGTACTGCCGGAATTAGGGGAATGGGTGGAAAAGCATACAGAAAGCTGTTCGACCAGCTGATCCATAGCGCATTCCCCAGAGTCCCCGGTTGGTAAAACCTGGAGGCGAAGTCTCGGCATTTTCTGTTTTCGGCGGTGGTGAACAGATCTATTTCTGGAGTGCCCCATCTTTCCTAGCACCTCGTCTTTTAGGAACCACTCGTGGTTTTCCTGGACCAGTCTGCTGAGTGCATCCGCCTGCGCAGTCAGTCCTCCGGCTAGCTGCCAGTGCCAGATCGCCTGTGCTTCCGAGACAGTGTGCGCGATTTCGAGCCCCCCTGCTTTTTGAGGTAATACATTGTGGTCGTACTGTCCGTCTGCACAAGCAAGGAGTTGGTCTGGAAGAACGGATGAAAGGCTTTCAGCGCCAAATGAACAGCTCTGAGTTCCAGAAAATTGATGTGATACGTGGATTCCTCCTGGGACCACGTTTCTTGAATCTGTAGATGGTCTGAATGCGCATCATGGAGAGAAGCATCCGTCACAATAGTCTGTATGGGAATGTCCTTGTGGAACGGAACCCCCTTGAGGAGATTCTCTGCTGAACACCACCATCTCAGGGACTGTTGAGCGTGTAGAGAACAGTTGTATCCTGTCGTCCAGCTCCCTCGTTTCTGGTCCCATTGATCCTCCAGACATTCCTGCAGCGGTCTCATGTGGAGGCGTGCATGCGGTGTTAGGAAGATGCAAGAGGCCATCGACCCCAGAAGAGAAGACACCGTCCTCACTGTCGTTGATGGAACGGACATGAAAGTCTGAGCATTCCGAAGGATCGATAAGCGTTGCTCCTCCGAAGGAGACACGCTTGCTCTGAGAGTATTGATGGAGGCCCCCAAGTACTGCAGGCACTGAACAGGAGTCGGAACGGACTCGGACATGTTGATGTGCAAGCCCAGATGATTCAACAGAACGGCCGTCCTGTGGAAATGCAATTGCGCTTCCTGGAAGGTGGAGGCTTTGATCAACCAGTCGTCCAGGTACGGGTAGACAAACACCTTGTTCTTTCTCAGGTGCGCTGCCACCACTGCCATGCATTTTGAAAAGGTCCTGGGTGCCGACTTCAGACCAAACGGTTGTATGGTGTACTGTTAGTGATTGGTGCCTACCAGGAAGCGCAGGAACTTCCGGTGTTTCCGTGCAATGGGCACATGGAAGTACGCATCCTGCTGATCTATTGTGCAAAGCCAAGTAATTCTGTATGCTTCCCCCCACCGGAGCGGGTAACGGATGAGGGGGAGTAACTCCTCAGGGCTTAGACTCGGCCGGGCCCTTATTTGCTGAGGAGGCCTGCTGGCCGCCTCTGCCCCTCTGACACTTCTGGAAGGGTTGTCGCTGATATTGCTGTTGTTGCTGCTGCTGTTGGCCAGCTTGGTGACCTTGCCCTCGCTGAAATCTCTGGGAAGAGTAACGCCTCTGGAAGGGGCTCAAGTACTTCTGCTGGATCTGTTCTTAAGAATGCTGGATCCGAATCCGGGGCCCTGTACTTCTTTTGAAGCCGGGATGGCGCCGACTTCACCGAGGCCGGCGTCAGAAACAGCTCCATGGCCGGTTCCTCCAGTCTGGCACCAAAGGCAGCAAAGGGCGAGAAAGGTGCCTGCGCTGCAACATTTCAAATATCACCGAGGTGGTAGGGGTGGGCACCATCAGTGTGATCCCCAAGTTTGCTGCCCCTCTCAGCAGCACATCCTGGAACGTCACAATGTCATCCACTGGCGACACTCTCGTAGGAGGAGAGTCTGATAACGTGGGAGAATATCTCCTGTCACTGGACGAGTCTGTGTACCTGGACCGTGACCTTTCCCTCCGTCGACGATGACGTGACCTCGTCGAAGATCTACGCTCACTGCGAGAGCGATGCCTCCCTTTGGATCTTGGCCTTGACTTTCTGGGCCTCGCAGGAGCCACCGGCCCAGGAGGCTGCGGAAGCGGAAGAGGTTGTGGAGGCCGAGGCGGTGGTGGAGGAGGAAGAGGAGGCGGAGGAGGAGGCGGTGGAGGAAGTTGCGGAATAGTAGGAGGGGTAGGTGTCCTGGGCCTTGATGGCGAATATGTCCTGGAATAATCAGAGTCCGGTGACCTAGGAAGTCTCCTCTTCTTACGAGCAGGCCTCGGGGAGGATGCTCTGGAGAAAGATCTCTCTGAGGACGAGTGCCGGCGCGACCGGTGACTCGCCGATGATGATGAGACGCTAACCACAGAGGCACTAGACACTGTTCTGGGCTTCGACTTCCTCTTTATTTATTACACTTGTACGGCGCAACAGCTACCCTGAGGGTTTCACGGCGTCTTCAACTTATCCCTCCTCGACGTCTCTCTTCTCGACGTCAGCCTTCTTGACGTCGACGAATTCCCCAACGTCGAGTGCCTTCGCCTTGACGTCAATCTTTCTCTCCTCGACGTCAACCTTCGCGTTCACGGTGAACGGTGGTGTCGCCTCGAGGGCGAGCGCCTGCCTCTTCGGGACGCATCACGACGTCGATGGTGTGTCAACGCCGGTGAAGTCCTCGACGTCGACCTCGTCCAAGGTCTCGACGTCCTACTCATCGACACCGAATGTCGACGCCGCTTTGACCCAGAGCCCTGGGTTGACGGGGAATAGATGGTAGTCATTCACTATTCATAAGATTATGGCTATACACAGAGATCCCCTACTACAGAAATATGGACCCATAAATGCACCTTGGTACACCTCCGAACTAAGGCAGCAGCAAAACTGCCCTGAACGCAGCTGCCAGTAGATACATCAAGGATAAAACAAATCAGGTGGCTTATCAGTTCAACAAAACAAGGAAAGCATACCATTCTCTGCTGTTGAACACAACGCTAAATATGTGGATTCCGATTGGCTAGATCTATACTCCCTGTTATCCCCCAACACTTAAAACAGGTTCTTGCTACACATCAATGAACTAATCAATAAATCCACTGTCAGATGGAATGGTGTTTAACAACTAAGGGGCAGATTTACAAGGAAGTGCCGCAGCGCGGCAACACAAGCACTTTGGCTGCGCCACGCTGCATTACTTCCAAAGCATAGGAATGCGACATAGTTACAATAATATGTCACAATCCTGTGCTCTCCCCTGCGCTAGCGTACAAACTGCTGCAATGCGACGGCGCAGGCACCCTTGCACCATGGTGCAAGGATGACTGTGTCATGGAGAGAATGTTTTTGTACCGGAAGGGGCACCTTCCTGCACAAAAACATTCACTACATGCATTTTCCTCTTTCAATGCGTGATGTAGAATGCAGCACACAATGAAAGAGGAAAAAACGAGGAGAAATGAAAACATTTTTCCTCGTTGTGCCTCGCTACCCCACCCCAAGGGTGGTGTAGTATTCAGACGCATTTCCAGATTTACGATTCCTTGTACATCTGAAAACGTGTCTTGTTCCATGGGTGTTGCATGGGAACACCCATGGAATGCCCCTTTCACGCAAAGTGCTGCGTGTAAATGGGCCATATTTACAAGGACAGGAAAAGCCACGCAGGGTGGCTTTTCCTGTCCTTGTAAATATGGAGCAGTAACATGCGCCACCAGTACGTCAAAAAAAGTGACGTACTGGTTGTAGGAAAGTAGTATCTCCTTCTTGTGGTTACCCTCAATTCTTGCTGATGTCACACTGTTTTTGGACTAGTCTGACTGGGATCCTGCTGACCAGAACCCCAGTACATCTGCTTTCTCCCTTAAATTGCTATGTATGTACTTTAGGTGCACTCCAGATTGGATACTGGGGAACCCTTATCAGTCTCTGGTATATGGTGTGACCACCTCCCAGACAGAGTTTAATGTATTTGGGTTGGGTGGGTGCACTCTGAGAGTGCCAGAAAGTCTGCACTGGGGGCACATTTGGTGTCCCTGTACATTGTCCAGCTCAACCCAGTTCTGGGAGCCATTGGCTCCTGCTCTGGCGCGAAACTGGACAAAGGATATGGGTGTAGCCACCCCTCTGTCCAACCCCTCCCCTAAGAGGGTCCCTAGAATCTTTCCACCCCTTCCCATGGGTATAAAGTGGGTTACCTGGCTACAGGACTTTAGATTTTCCCTGGACAAGATTCTGCTAAGAAGAAACCAAGTACTTTGACTGTCTGCACGATGCTGGACGACTGAAGAATCTCCCTTGGAGTAAAGGAGTTACTCCCCTGCGGAAGCAGGCACGTAAAAGGATCTGGCCGGTTTGCTTTTACCGAGCTCCTGAGGACTCCGAAGATTTCAGCAACACAGGAGGTGGGTTCCCGAAGGTCCCTGAGGTAGATCTGACCTCACAGCAGTTCTGGGACCAGTATCCCTCGTGGAGCCGTGCAACCCGAACCCCTGTGCACCGCATACATTTGCAAGTGCATATGATTGTTGGCGATGCCCGAACTTGTGCATTGGACTCCGCGTAGTCCTGACCCCGAGCAGAAATTGCACTGAAGATATCTGGCCTTCACTCACCGAGTGTCCTGTGGGCTGGTACTTTGCAAACTCGCTTGAGGTCTCCTCGCGATGCCAGGTCCATTGGCCCGTGGGTCCTGGCGAGGGTCACCATGTTTGTTCTTGGGCTTCCCTGGTTGTTCCAGACATGCCCTGACTCTCCATTGCTGGTCCACACTGTAACCTGTTTACTCTGACCACATGGGTTGCATTTGCCAAGGCTTGTTGGTGCTCCAGACGGACATCGACCCCTCAACACTCAACATCCTTTGTGGGACAGCTCAACTCCGGATCCTGGTCATCCTCGATGTCTCCTGGTTCCCGTGGTTACAGAGTCAAGCAACTCTTCTTCGCACCTGAAGCATCCGACATCGGTGAGAATTCGACTACCTTGCCCCTGGTCACCTGAAGTAACCCAGACTCTGTCCCGTCTGCTTTCAGGTTCTTCTCACCTAGAATCCAGGCTTGGATTCCACTTGACACTCTTCGCCTTCCTGGCAGCAGTACTTCTTTGCACCTCTCCATTGAAAACTACGAAGGTTTCCAACACCACTTGACCCCTATAGGTAACACGGGTTCCTCGGGACTCACTATGTTCCAAAGGGTCTGCTTGAATGAAGTCCTCATAGAAGTGTCCTTAAACTGTAACTTTCTAACAGCAACTTTCCCATAGAGTTGTACGGAGCACGCAGTCGTGTTTCCTCACTGCACCCGTTCTCCGTGGGCTCCCTGTGGCACTCCTCTGGGTGGTTCCTTGGGGTCCCAGCGATTCTAAGTGCTCTAGGCACTGTGTCTAGTCAAGTCGTGATTGTTAAACCATTTTATTAGTATATGGTTCGGTCTCCCCGGAGCCCGCTGTGTATTTTGCTACTTATGTTCTATTGATTCAGTATTGTGTGCTTTGTGCCCTAATCTCATGTAGAGACTAGTAGAGAGTGTTATATTAATAAATACATATTTTCATACAACTACTGCGTGGTTCTCCATTTATTTAGTCGTTCAGGAGGTGATATTATGGTAAAACAGGCTGCTTTACATTCCTTCAAGATTAAGCCTGAAGGCTGCTCTCCACAGCTACCACTAAGATAGCTTTCTAAAGGTTAACTTTGATCTTATACATCATAAGGGTCGTGTGGAGTGGTGCAGGGTGCCCACTTTAATTAGTGGACAGCATATACCAGGCCAACTTCTCACACTGGTGGCACAGGGGGCTTGTAAATCTTCCCCTCAATGAGTAGAACATGTACAGAAGTTATATATGGATGCCAGCCTTTTGGCTAGCCACCGAGACTCCCATAAGTGGGACGGCTCAGACTTTGGAACTGAAGACGATAAGGATGGGTCCCTGGTCTTTTACAGTGTCTCTGTTTTTAGAGCCCTCAAGGTCACAAGGGTTAACCGGGTGCTGGGTCCCAATGGTCTCCCATGTGCATGTTTCTTTTTTTTTTTTTTGAGTTTCAAAAACCTTTTTTGTAGGCAAATACTGTTGTACATGGCATGGTGCCTACAACTCTGTTCAGGCCGGGGGGCGCTAGGTGGCACCGGACCAAGATGGCCGCACTGCAGTGAGGCTCTCGCCCAGTCGAGCCTGAAACGATCCTACATACTATCCTGACCGGTGAAAATCGACTCCTGCACAGCGGTATCGAACTGGTGTGACTGAGAGGATCATTCCGAAGTTTTCATCACCCAAATCCGACTGCCACAGCCGCCGTTTTCCAGCGCGGAACTTCCGAGCGGAAACTCGCGCTCCTCCGAGATACGCCTCCTGTGGGGAGCCGGACTACGCTACACCGTGGTCTCGAGGCCTGCGGGCGCGGACCGGCCCGCGGGACAAAGAGGCGACTACTGAACTCCTGCGGCGGGGGCTTGTGGAGGTAAGGGGCCCCGGTTTACCAGCATCCTCGGCGGATCCCTCCCCCTCCCCCGCCCACACCCGCCAGCGACTGTGCGCAGCTCGGCGCTCAACGCTCTGCCCTGCTGCCGCGCTGGGACCCACGGCGAGGAGGAGAGCGCCTTTCCCGACTTTTGTGCTGCCGGTGGCTCTCCTTACCTCGCGGTGTCATCGGAAGAGCCTACAACCACCGCTCTCCCGCCGGACTGCTGAGCTTCAGTCCCACTCGGCCATTCGACGCGAAACACGTCCGACCGCCCTACAGCTCCTATCTCTGGCCGGACTGTGCAGTTAATACCGGGTGACCCAGCGGTGCCGAGCGCTGATACTTGCTCCTCTGGCACGGAGGCCCTTGCTTCCCATATCTCTCCCTGCACGGCCTGACTGGTGGAACGCGAGGGGTTCCCTTTTCCCCTCGCTGCAGCGACCATTTTGCGGAGGCCTCCACGCCAGGGAACTACCCTCCCGTACATGCGTTGGATGTGAAGAGACACCCATCCTTTGTTACCTGCGAAGCTTGGCAGATACTGCTGGACAATTTCACGGAAGCACCCACAGCTGCCTAATCCCCTAATTGCCTAGACCGGCTACAATAACGAGCGGGAACTCCTCCTCATTCCGCTAAATCGGCCATTCTGTGGGACTCACAGCTGCGAACAAAAACAGGACTACTTTGCAATCCTCCTGACCAGGCCCCCCTCCCCATTTTGTGACCTAGGTCTCGACACTAACCTGGCTAAAAACGGACACTCAAAATTGCGACATTACGAACGCCGAGGCGTGCCATGGGCCGTAGTGCTGCCAGACAGTCCAAAATCCCGTTCGAAGCCAAAAAAACGAACAAGACGATGCCTGGGCCGGAGGACAGCCCCACTGCCCCCACTCCGCCAGGAGAGGACTGGAAATCCCTACTACTGGGCATGAAACAGAGCCTCTCCAGTATAGACGCCAAGATAGACAATATGAACCTACGCATGATCAGCATGACACCCGTCTCACTGCAGCTGAGGAAAGAATATCTGGCCTAGAAGATGGAGTCGCCACTGTGAACCGCCGGACCTCCCAAATAGACAGACTCCTCAAAGTTATTGCGGATAAGAACGAGGACTTGGAAGCCAGATCTCGGCGAAATAACGTCTGCATCCTAGGCCTGGCGGAAAGTACAAACACAGGAAGAATGGAGCCCTCTGTAGAATCCCTGGTCGTGGAACTGTTTGGGAAGGAGTCCTTCTCCCCACACCTCATTGTTGAACGTGCTCATAGGTCTCTGGCTGCCCGCCCTTCCACAGGAGCTCCTCCTAGGCCCATAATTGCACGCTTCTTGAATTACAGAGACCGCGACGCAGTGCTTCGCCGCGCCCGAGAACTTGGCACGGTCACCTATGGAAATGCCACCTTGTCCTTTTTCCCCAGATTTCACCCCTGCTGTACAGGAAGCTCGACGTAAATTCACTGCCGTGAAAAAGAAATTGCAAACATTGGAACTCTCCTATACTATGCTCTACCCTGCGAAACTGAAACTCTCCTACCAAGGCAGAACACATATCTTCACCAACCCACAGCAGGTAGAAGATTTCCTGAAGCAGTACAAACACGATCGTGCTACAAACAACGAAGCGGAACGCCGCTCCAGATCAAGCTCGCCACTGGCACAACAAGACTGACTTAGACTGTGACCTGGATGTGTGACAACAACCCACGTGAGTGCGCTGCATTGTTCCAAGAGCTACATCCCTGGTGAGGTACTTTCCTAGTATTTCGCTTTACCGGTAAGAATTCTGACCTGGGCTCGACGTCCACCTCCATCCCAAGGAGGACGAACCGGTGGTACACTGGCGTCCGTTGGGTGTGACTTGTGAGGTGGAGGGCAGGTCGGGTGCCCCTAGCAATGCTACCCCCATCGGGCGATCCCCTTTATAACCTCTCCCCCCTTGAAGAAGAGATGACTTTGAACTGTTGGTTTATCGTATTTTGTTCTTACAAAATGTTGGGTGGGCGGAGGGAGGTACTATGCCCGGCGGGTTGGGGTGGCCGGTGTGGGTGGGAGGGGGTTCCAACTACTCGAAATCCTAACCATTGCAATTGCGAACTGAACCTATGTCTAGTGGTCGGACTGACTTTGACGTTATATTCCGGCATGGGTACAGTGGCTTGTGTGGGATGCCGTTGTTTTAAGCTTGTTCAATGCTTATCTCTGCACTTGTTGGAATGGGAGACGTGACAGACGAGCGGCCTATCCAACAACTGCATTTGATGTCGTGGAATGTTCGTGGGCTCAACGACCCATGGAAGAAGAGGCAAATCTTAAGTTACCTGTCTAGACACGGAGTCTCAATCGCAATGCTCCAAGAAACGCATTTGATGTCAGGCAACTCTCCACTATTTGCAGCTAGGTGGGCATCTAGTAGAGTATTTTCCTCATACTCCAACTACGCTAGAGGGGTAACGATCTTGGTTAAGCGGGGTGTTCGCTTTATCCTTGAGGGGTCGGAAACGGATGTGAATGGAAGATTCTGTATGATGTGGGGCAGATTGTACTCACATAAAGTTCTTTTTGCATGTTACTATGGACCCAACACGGATGACCCATCCATACTTCTTACGTTATGGGGCAAGATTCAATCGATGGGGATTGCACATGTTGTATTAGGCGGGGATTTCAATACAGCGCTACGCCCACTTATAGACAGGTCCCAGCCTCAGGCGCTGCACTACACACACACCCAACGCACTCTTTTGAGTATTGTCGAAGACTATCGCTTGACTGATACCTGGAGACACATCCACCCAACTCACTCTCAAGGCACCCACTATTCTGCAGTGCACTCCACATGGGCGCGTCTTGACTACATATTTTGTTCCACAGGGCTTTCCTCCTGGGTGGTAACGGCGTCCCACCTAGCTCGTACCTTCTCAGACCATTCCCCAGTACTGGTAACGCTCCGTGTCCCGCAAGACGTTTCTCCCTACTTAAGCTGGCGACTGAACCCGGCACACTTAACCGACTCTGCCTCCAAGGCTGAGCTTGAACAAGACATAACAGATTTCTTTGACCGCAACATGACTTCAGTTTCCAGCATAACGACGGTATGGGAGGCCTTTAAAGTCACTGTTAGAGGGTGGTGCATTGCTAAGGGAGGTGGTGTTCTCAGATCCCTTAGGGACGAGTTGCGAAAACTGGAACGGGAACTGGGACAGCTAGAAAAAGACATAGTTAGCGCCAATCCCAAGCATGCAGCTCAGGCTCAGCTGGGTGAAAAACTAAATGAGTACTCAGACCTCTCCGAAAAAGAATGTAAATTCCTAGGAAAACCACATTCAGCCCGTAGCTATGGGGAGGGAGATAGGCCTGGCAAGGCGCTTGCTTCCGTGGTGAAACCCCCTAAGCATCATAATTACATAACCACACTGCTAGATGAACATAACACGCCTCAGCACAGCGCACCGGAACAACTGCGGATCCTTGTCGACCATTACTCCACACTGTACACTTCCCAACGGTCTGCACCCATAAATCTCAATGCATACCTAGAAGACACAGCGCTTGCGTGGCTAGGCCCATCTCAACAAAAATTCCTACATCACACGCTAGAACTGGAAGAAATCACAGACGCCATAATGTCCATGAAGTCGGGTAAATCGCCGGGTTCAGACGGCCTTCCCATTGACTTTTACAAGGCCTACCTGCACGTCCTTGCCCCGATCCTACTACGCGTATATTACGCAGCTCTAGAGGAGGGCACCTTACCCACCACTATGTGAGAAGCTCTCATAGCCTCGCTGCTAAAACCGGGCAAACCGCCGGAGTCATGTGACTCGTACAGACCCCTATCCCTACTAAATTCTGACATAAAAATTCTGGCGAAGGTGCTTGCAACCCGACTTAATTTGCTGATGGAACGGCTGGTCTTGCCTGACCAAGCGGCCTTTGTCCCTAACCGCGCTACATCCCACAACTTGCGCACGCTCCAAGCAGTAATACAGGACATCACTCCCAAGTGTGAAGCTGCTGCCGTTTTTCTGGACGCCACCAAGGCGTTCGATTCGCTAGAGTGGGATTACCTTCTGGCGTTACTCGAACGGATGGGATTTCCTTTTAGCTTTCTGGACTGGATTCGGTTGCCATATCATAAACCGATAGCCTCGGTGCTACTAAATGGCTCCCGTTCACCCCCTTTTGAGATCCAACGCGGTACGCGGCAAGGTTGCCCGCTATCCCCGGTACTCTTTGCCATCGCAATTGAACCCTTGGCGGCTAAGTTGCGTCAGCACTATAACCACCGATCCCTCAAATACCCGGAGAGACAACTGCTAGTTGCACTGTATGCCGATGACATGACCCTCTATGTCCATAACCCCAAGGAGAATCTTAACTCCCTACTACGCGAGGTCACCAAATTTGGAGGTTTCGCAGGAATACAAATAAACTGGTCAAAATCAGCTCTGTTTCCGCTGACGGACATTACCACGCCTTTCCCCCTAGACTATCCTCTCGTCTGGGAAGCAGAGGAAATAAAATATTTAGGCATCAATGTGACAAGAAGCCGTGATACTCTTATCAGAGCGAATTATGGCACAGTCCTGGATAAAATAACCGACAAAGTCACCAAATGGATCCACCTCCCACTATCAATGGCGGGACGTATTTACCTGATTAAAATGGAAGTGTTACCTAAACTACTGTACCTCTTCACCAACATCCCATATAATCCGGGCCCCCACTTTTTCCGTACACTCACTTCGCAAATGTCACGGCTGATATGGGGTGGAAAGCAGCCCAGAATTGGCATGAATACATTGATGCTTCCCTACCACAAAGGAGGACTTGATGTCCCGAATTTTCGGAGATACTATGACTGTGCGCAGGCCCATTTTGCTGTGTACTGGCTACATCCCCCCCCCCTTTATGGCTCATCTGGCGGTAGAAGATGGCTACATGAGACCTATGCAACCTGCGGGGTACATTTACACTGACTCCAAGATTGTAGACCGAGATCCCAGCACAGTGGACTGTACGGTTCTGGCCTGGAGGCGTCTCACGGCCGCCATGGATACGCCGTTCCTATACTCGCCACTAATGACCCTTGCTCATGACCCTCGGCTCCGTGTTACCTGCGAGGAAATTGGCCGTAAACTGCTTACTAAGCTCGCGCTACACACGTGGGGTGATCTGTACTTACAGGGCACCTTCCGAACGTCGGCGCAACTTTTTGGCGAGAACTCCCTAACTGTCATGGATACCTTCCTCTATGTGCGTTTGAGGCAGAATGTAAAAGCTGTCACCCCCGCCTTCCCGGATGAACCAGAGACGGTACAACCTCTTCACTCCCTGCTCCAACCTGAAGCACCGAAACATGTTGTCTCACTACTTTATAAACACACGCAGGCGGCTCCGGCCCCACCAGCCCTCAGAGCACGGCATGACTGGAGCCGAGAGCTAGACACCCAACTGACTGACGAACAATGGGAGGAAAGTTGTATACATACGGCAGCAGTGACAGGGAACTCACGTCTTCGGCTCCTACACTACAAATTCCTTCACAGACTCTACTATACGCCTGCCAAACTTCACCGCTTCCGACTCCGAGAGGATGATAGATGCGCTAGATGCAAAGGGGAGGGCGCGGATTTTTTCCACCTTGCGTGGACATGCCCCAAAGTAGCAGCTCACTGGGAGGAGGTGTTTGCGGCTATGTCTGACATGGTTGGGGTGGATACGTCACCCTGTCCGAAAATCGCATTGCTGGGACAGACATCCCCAGCGCCGCGTGCGCACCGTAAATTTTTTGCTTTGGGGATCCTACTCGCGAAGCGGCAGGTGGCGTGCCGCTGGGGTCGAGGCAGAGCACCCAAGTTTAAGGACTGGATCATGACAATGTCCACTTGGCAGGACCAACTGCAGAATTATGCAGAGCTCCTCCCACAGCGTTCACCGCCAAAAGACATATGGGTCCACTAACGGCATACCTTCTGCGTCTCCAAACCGAAGCACAGCCGGACACTCCCTAATACCCGCTGTCTGTAACCCGTGCATTTAACCATGTACCGTGCTTGCGACATATCCCACATGCTGCGCCCCTAGTCTGGCGACTCACTTGCACTACACTCCATAACGTACAACAAGCCCGTGGGGTATGGATGACACGCATCCCCTCCCACAGCCTAGCGAATTCAGCATGTAATGTTACACGGTTATCCCGACCAGATAGCTGTCACATTTAGCCTCTTCCGGTTTCTGACAGGTACGATCCTTGTACATGGACTGCGGCCCACACCCCGGCCTCATGCTGTTTAACTCACTATGCCTCCCCGCAGCTACCTCCCCCCCGTTCCGCACACATCTCCACGAGATGGGGAGCGTTCAAACGTAGTTCATGACCTGGGCCATTGGGAGCAGGGTACTCGCTCTTGAACCTGGGCGCCTCCCTTTCCTCTGCAAGACACGGGAGGGGGAGATCGAGGCTGGCAGACAGGACACACTAGGTACACTAGGTAACAGGATAATAGGATTGAGTTGTAGTTGGTTGTTGTTTATATTGGGGGCGGGAGGGGGGGATAGACAAAAGAAAACCCGAAAACCTCATGCCTTCTAGATATGTGTATTTTGTAACCATTACCATTATTGAATGCTGCTAATCACGGTTCCTGAAAATCCTCTACGCGGCCGGCCCGGAAGGGTTGTATGCGGCTTGCTGTGTCAGCTATGACCCTAATACTCCGTACTCTGCATTAATATCTTCATGAATGCTGCCGGCCTGCACGTTGCAGGATGTAGGTGATATCAGCTGTGTGCCTCCTTTTTGCCTCAATAAAGGTTTAAAAAAAAAAAAAACTCTGTTCAGGCCGGCAGTGTAGTAAACAAAACAGGTATAGCAGTATTATCAATGTATAAGTACAGCAAGCCGCCTACAACCACTTTGGGCTGGCCGTGTCAAGTTAAACATTGCACCAAAGATTGATCAAAGAGTGAAGAAGCCCACTGGCCATAAGTGAGGCAAAATAGCCAAGTGTAAACAGGTGCTTACCAATTTAATAACCCAAGGCCCCAAATAAAGACTAGTGTATGGGATCAGGACGAGTGAACATTGTCCCTCAGGGTCAGCAATCGCCAGGGAAACCCATAGAAGCTCTGGCAAACCCATGGAAGCTCTAAGTCCCCACTGCGCCCAACGATCTATGTGTATGTACACGCAGGGAAGAATGCTGCCAGGACGGCTTTAGTAAAAGGAAGAGAACAATAATAAGAAAGTAACATTAACCGTACAGGTCGTGACATGCCATGCGACGTTTTGGCGTCTCGCACTGTGTAATTAGAAGGAGGGGGGAGGACCGGCGAGGGAGGAATCGGCAATCAATCCCAATGTGCCCGATCTACAACCAGGCTAGGGCATAATCATCTTTTAATCACTTGGGAAGAGTTGCAGGGGCTTAGTTATATGAGAGCCTCTCTATAGCCAGTATATACCACACCCGGACGAACCACTGGGCTGTGGATGGGGAGGTGGTCTGATTCCATGTGCACACTATGAGTTGTCACACTGTCAGTAGTAAATAGCTTATGAGGGCCAAGTCCACCCCAGTCATTGCCGCTAGATTAGAGGGACGTATGCCCAGTATCATCACATTTTGCAGCTGATTGGGTATCCCACCACACACTTAATGTGGCCCAGGACAGCCTTCTAAAAAGTAGATATCACGTGGCAGGACCACCATATGTGGTAGAGAGTACCTTCCACCAACCCACATCTCCAACAGAGGTTGGATACAGCGCGGTACATGGTGGCAAGGCGGGAGGGCGTATAGTGCCATTGGAGAATCAATTTGTAGGCAGTTTCACGGGATGCAAGGCTACGGTACATTTTGAGATATCTTGCCATCATTTTTCCCACTGCTTGGGGGAGAGTACTCCAGGGGTCGCGGCCTACCACGCAGTCTGATATTGATGTGGGCGCAGTGAAGTTGAGTTTTGTAGCACCCGTAAGGTCTTGCATATAAGGCCTTTGGAGCCCTCAAAGGCCCGCACCAATTTTCCGAACGGGGTGAAGGGGCGTGTCGCCGCAGCATGAACCTTGGGGGCAGAGAGCCAGTGGCGCCGTAGCATGTATTGATAGTGTGCTGTGTGCGGTAGCGCAAAGTCTAATCTGCATTCGTCAAAAGACTTAAGGACCCCCCGCGCGAATAAGGTGCCAATCGTACGACACTCCTCATCATTCCAATCACTAAACACCTGTTTTAGCAAGCCCGGGCTGTATGCGATAGGAGTATGTGGGGACGGGAACGTGGTCAGCCCATTTTTGACCGCTATTTTGTCCCATATGTCAAGGACTGTTTTGGTCGGCGCCGCGACATATGCACTCCGGGGTCGGGCATGCTTAGGCAGCCAAGCAAGGTCCCACAGTGGCCGGCACGCCAACGCCCGGTCCTTGTGAAACCAATGCTTCTCTCCTGTGCAATCCACTCAGAGATATATTTCAGATGTGCTGCTCAATAATATTCCCGTAGGTTCGGGCATACCAGACCTCCCCTATTCCACTGACGCATCAGAAGTGAACGCGCTACCCGCTTACCATTCCACACAAAGACACGTAGATCACCCTGTAGACGCTGAATATCCGCCTGTGGGATCGGGTTCGGGAGTGTCTGAAATAGGTAGAGAACCCACTGCAGGACATTCATCTTAATGACGTTGATGCACCCCAGCCATGAAATATAAGGGGGCTTCCATCTCTGTAGGTCAGCCAGTACCGAGCAGCGTAATATCGCCCAGTTTACACGGGACCAGGAAGTGAGTGCGGGGGTAAGCTGGAGCCCCAAGCACGTAATGGAGGTCTACGTCCACTAGAAGGGAGTCAACCCCTGCAGTATGCTGGCCTCATGGTTTGGGATATTAATGTTGAGAGCGAACAATTAAGAGAGGTTGATCTTGAAGCCCGAGACAGCTTCAAAAGACTGCAGAGTGTCCACCACGCACGGAAGCGACAGTTGGGGCTCAGTCAATGTGAGCAAGAGGTCATCCGCAAAGAGGTTGATCTTATGGATTTCGCCTCCAAGGGTCACACCCTTAATCCCCTCTAACTCCCCCACCCATATGGCCAAGGGCTCTACTGCCAGTGCAAAGAGGAGTGGCGAGAGACGGCACCCCTGCCTCGTGCCTCAATGCAGTGATATTGGCCTTGTGGCCTGTCCATTGAGTCGAATGCAAGCTGTGGGGGCCACATATGACACCATGATCTTCGAGATGAACTCCCGTCCCAAGCCTATTTTGCTCAATACAGCTAAGAGATGGAATGCGTTACTTACCTGTAACTGCAGTTATCCAGTATTGGTATCTTTCATAGATTCACATGCCTGAATCATTCCCCGTCATCGGGGTGGGAGTTCCCGGTACATAAATAAAGTAATGTCATATAGACATATATACATAGTAATGGGCCAGAGGCCTCGCATTAGCAACATATCCATGTCCTTTTGTGAAAAGGATCAAACTTTGGCCAAGAGCCAATCAGCTATCACCACCCTCTAGAACCTTCCTGGAAGGAGCTCTAGTCCCTCAGATTTTTGTAAGCACAGTACTAAGTAGTATATTACTGAGAGAACCAAGGTGAGCCCTTCCAGGGGCGGTGGGTGGGTTACATGTGAAGCTATGAAAGATACCAATACTGGATAACTGCAGTTACAGGTAAGTAACGCATTCCTTATCCAGTATTATGGGTATCTTTCATAGATTCACATGCCTGAATCAGAGTAGCGAGCAATAACAAGCACATTTCGAATAGTACAACAATAAATCTCACTAGATAACAACATATCAATTGTGAAATGAAAAAGGTACCAAAATGCAATAGTAGAGAGAAATGTGCAAGTAGACAGTACGAAGGTGGGATGAAAGAGAAGGCTCACCTCTAGTGAAATAGATGACGGAGCACAGCTTGTCCCACTTCTGCATCTTTCGTAAGTTCAGTATCCAAGCAGTAGTGCCTGGTGAACGTATGAGGCGTCTTCCATGTTGCCGCTCTGCAGATGTCAATGATAGGCACTCCCGTAAAGAGCGCCATGGAGGTTGAGACTGCTCTAGTGGAATGAGCATGAACCTTGGAATGCAGAGGATGTCCTGATTGCTGATGACAGAAAGCAATAGCTGCAGAGATCCAACGTGAAATGCTCTGCTTAGTCAATGGAAGACCTTTCCTAGGTCTGCTAAAGGCAACGAAGAGTTGGTTAGATTTTCAAAATGTCTCTGTTCTGTGGATGTAGAACTTCAGACAGTGTTTGAGATCAAGAGAGTGGAGAGACCTCTCTGCTGTGGAATGTGGATTCGGGAAGAAAGACCGCAGGACTATAGCCTCATTAAGGTGAAAGTCAGATGGGACCTTTGAAATGAATTTAGGATTAGTCCTCAGAATCACTCTGTCCTGCCTGAATTGGAGGAAAGGGTCTTGAATTGAAAAGGCTTGGAGTTCGCTTACTCTTCTCGCTGAGGTAAGCGCCAATAGAAGAGCCGTTTGCCAGGAAAGATATTTAATATCAGCTTTGTGTATTGGCTCAAAGGGATGTTTCAATAATTGAGCAAGCACAATGTTCAGCTGCCAGGCAGGGGGTAGAGACTTCACCGGAGGAAATATCCTGAACAAGACTTTAAGGAATTGTTTTATGAGTCTGCTGGACCAGAGCGAAGTACCAGCTGAGGAACGTCTGAAACGAGATATGGCAGCCAGGTGAACTTTTATTGAAGCATGAGCAAGACCTGAGTTTGCCAAATGAAGAAGGTAAGGTAAGATCTGTGCAGGTGATGAAGAAAACGGATGTATTTTCTTTGATTTACACCACATGCAGAACCTTTTCCATTTTAGGGAATACGTTTTGTTGGTACTGTCGGCCCGAGCCCGGGCTAGAACAGCTCTGCAATCTGGCGGGATGTTTAAGTTCTGGAATTCTCTGAACTCAGGAGCCAAGCCGATAATTTGAAAGATGCTGGATCCGGATATTGGACTTGTCCGTGGTTCATTGTGAGGAGATTGGGGCACTGCTTCAATGGGATCGGCGGTTCCAGCGATAGGAGATGAAGCTCTGTGAACCAGTGTAGGCGCGGCCACGCTGGAGCTATCAAGATCAGGGTACAATGTTCCGCCTTCAACTTCCTGAGGACCCTGGGAATCAGGGGAAATAGAGGAAATGCGTACGCAAAGACGTTGAACCATGCGATCGAAAATGCATTCCCTAGAGCCCCCGTCTGGGGATGCCAGCTTGCGTAATGTTGGCATTTGGCGTTGTGTCTGGTTGAGAACAGATCCAGGTGAGGCCTGCCCCATCGGGAGAAGATGTGACTGAGAAGTTGGTGGTCAAGCTCCCACTTGTGGCACACAGAGCGCTGTCTGCTCAGTGAGTCTGCAAGGACATTGTCCGTTCCAGGGACGTATTCTGCCCAAAGGGAAATGTTGTGAAGAAGTAGCCAGTTCCAGATCTTTTGAGATTCGCGAGACAACGTCAGAGAACGAGTCCCCCCTTGTTTGTTGATATAGTGCATTGTGGTGGTGTTGTCTGTCCTCACAAGTACTGGGGAGTTTTTGATCCGAAGCAGGAACGCTCGAAGCGCCAGGTAAACTGCTCTTAACTCGAGAAGGTTTATGTGCAGTTGTCGTTCGGCAGAGGACCACTGTCCGTTGATTCTGAGTTCTTGGAGGAACGCACCCCAACATTCCAGGGACGCATCTGTTGTTATAATATGCGGCGAGACTGGAAGCAGGAACGGCATACCTCGCATAAGGTTCTGTGGATGAATCCACCACTGTAGAGCTTTTACCATGGGAGGAGTCACTCGGATTACATCTTCGAATGATCCTGTACACTGGATCCATTGAGTGGATAGCGCTTCCTGAAGAGGATGCATATGAAGACGGCAGTGTGGAACTAACAGGATGCAAGACGACATCATCCCTAGCAGGGACTAGTAAAGGCGCACCGTGAGGGTTCTTCTGGTTTGTGCACGGGTCGCCAAGGATGCCAGCTTGGATTGACGCTCCTGTGAAGGGAATGCTTTCTTCTGAGCCGTATCTAGGACAGCGCCTAGGAAAGTGAGACGCTGGGAAGGCTGAAGGACGGATTTGTCTCGATTGAGAGTAAGGCCCAAGTCGTTGAAAAGTTGAAGACACGCTTTGGAGGACTTGGTCATGCCTGAAAAAGAAGGTGCCTTGACTAGCCAGTCGTCCAAGTATGGGAAGACTTGGTGATGTTGTTGCCGGAGGTAGGCTGCTACTGGAGACAGGCATTTTGTAAAAATGCATGGTGCCGACTTCAGGCCTAAGGGTAACACCCGAACTGGTAGTGTTTGCCTGCCACAGCGAACCGGTGGTATTGCTTGTGATTTCTGTGGATAGGCACGTGAAAATAAGCGTCTTGAAGGTCTAGAGACACCATGAAGTCGTTCGCATTGAGGAGTTGTAGCACCTCCTGAATGGACACCATACGGAATGACTGTTTCTTGAGATACTTGTTTAGGTTTCTTAAGTCCAATATAGGTCTCCATTTTTTCTCTTTCGTCCGAATTAAGAAGAATCGGGAGTAGAACCCCTTGTCTCTCTGATCGCGAGGGACTCTTTCTATAGCTCCTTTCTGGAGCATTAGTGAGAGCTCCAATTGCAGCAGATGTAAATTCTTGTGGAGCGTTGTGCGAGGAGGAGTTTGAGGCGGAGTTTCTATGAACTCCAAAGAGTGTCCGAATTGAACTAGTTGGAGGACCCATCGATCCATAGTGATTTTTCTCCAATTTTGTAGGAAAGATGAAATTCTTCCTCCAACTTTGCATGGCAGAGAAGAAGTGGAGACCTGTGGCAGAGAGAAGTCATTGTCTTCTGGCTGTGTCCTTCTTTCCTTCTTTACCACGAAAGGAAGACTTCGTGTAGGACGACTGTTGTTGTTGTCTTTGCTGATATTGGGGTTTGTACTGCTGATTTGAGCTGTACGAAGACCGGTAACCTTGAAAATCTCCTCTTGAAGATTGACCTCTCCCTCTGGGGCACCGAAAGGGTGGATTTTTAAACTGGAGGGTACGCAGTGCCTTCGCTGTATCGGTATCTTTTTTAATACCTTGAAGCGCCGCATCTATGTGTGCTCCAAATAGAAGATGGCCATCGTAAGGCATGTCAAGCACCTTAGTTTGCACTTCCGGACGGAAGGTAGTTGCTTTGAGCCAGCCTTGTCGTCTCAGCACCGCAGCCCCAGCTAGCTGGCGGAAACCCTTCGATGCGATATCCATCGCACAGTCAATCATCTCTGAAGCTGAGCGTTCGCCTTCTAAGAGATTCTTTTTTGCCTCTTCTTTTTCTTCCTCCGACAATGATCCCAAATATGGGGCGATATCAGCCCACATTTGACGGTTGTAACGTCCTAACAGTGCCTTGGAGTTTGCAGCTTGCACTGTCAACGCGGACATCGAAGAAAACCGCTTCCCAATATTGTCCAGTTTTCGTCCCTCCTTATCCGGTGGCGCAGTTAGAGCAGCAGAAGGATTTTTTGATTTGCGCTGCGCTGCTTGGGTAATGACTGAGTCCGGCTTGGGATGGCCAGTAAGGCAAGCTGGAGCAGTGTCTGGAGCCCTATATTTCTTGTCCAGCCTGGGCAGAACTGGGGGCAAGGAAGAAGGGTTTTGCATGATCTTAACCCCTTGGTCCCAAATGTAGTCTATGATAGGTATGGACCTAACAGCCTTTTTGAACGGTTCCTTGAAATCATAAAGATTTGATTTGATTTATCCACTTATAAAGCGCGCGATTGCCCGAAGGCGTCTTGGCGCTAGGACAGATAGCAAGCCTCAAAGATGGACAACAGAACTCCCTTAATATTCAGCCATGAAAAGCCGAGTTTTCACTGCCTTTCTAAACATGG
Organism: Lissotriton helveticus; assembly: GCF_964261635.1. Classification (NCBI taxonomy): domain Eukaryota; kingdom Metazoa; phylum Chordata; class Amphibia; order Caudata; family Salamandridae; genus Lissotriton; species Lissotriton helveticus. Next base: position 505,222,211 of record NC_136068.1, on the reverse strand, counting down.
CCAGTGTTGGACTTTCTGTTATGCTAAGTGGCAGCTGGTTCCATGCCCGAGCTGTATGTACCAGGAAACTTCTCCCGCCCCAATTGGTTCGTCTGAATTTTGGGATACTAATTAATTTCAATTGCCTTGATCTAAGCATCCTGACTGGTTCATACAATTTCAAGTTAGTTCGCAGAAACTGTGAGCCTAAGCCCTGAACAGCCTTGTATGCCAGGCAACGTGATTTAAAACATACTCTCTTTTCCACTGGAAGTCAATGCAAGAGTTTTAATTTAGATGTAATTGACTCATATTTGGGGATACCGAGCACTAATCTCGCAGCTGCATTCTGCAGGCGTTGCAACTTGTATAAAATTTGTTTTCTGGCCCCAGCGTATAAAGCATTTCCATAGTCTAACCTAGACAATGCCAATGCCGTCACCACTGTTTTTCGGGTATCGTCTGGTAGGTAGGGCAGTAGTTTCTTTATCATCTTTAAGATAAACCAAACTGAGGATACAAGTTTGCTTGCTTGAGCATCAAAAGAAAGCTTAATGTCCAGAGTCATTCCCAGATTCCTTACTTTGTCTACCGGGTCCGGGTAACTCCCCAGATTGTCCGGCCACCAGGCTGGAGACCAGATGTCAGCCTTTCCTCCCAGAACCAGCACTTCACTCTTGTCGCCGTTCAACTTCAAACAGTTGTCCATCATCCACTGACTGACCCGTGACATACAATGTTTGAATTTCGCTGCTGTCTCATTCACCTCCTTACTGATAGACACCACTATCTGGGTGTCGTCAGCATAAGATACTGGGGTAAAGCCACATTCCCTTATGATTTTTGCCAACGGTGCTACATATAAATTAAAAAGGGTAGGGCTTAAGGCAGACCCCTGGGGTACCCCACAAGGTGAGCTAAATGATTTGGACTTTGCCTCACCCAACTCAACTGAGAAGGTTCTATTTCGAAGGTATGAAGCCAGGAAAGATATTGCAGAATCATGGACCCTTACTTCTGCTAGGCGGGACAGGAGTATCTCATGGCTGACCGTGTCGAAGGCCGCCGATAGGTCTAATAATACTAAGGCGGCCTTCCCTCCATTGTCTAGCAGCAGTCTTGTTGTTGGGTTGGTATTGGAATCTTGAAACGCAAAGCTGCCCTTGCTAGGATATTATGGAATCCCCCAATGTCCTCCGGGGGCGAATCGGCTTGCGTTGGCACAGGAGATGCTGGACATGGAATGACGTAATCATCCCACTCGTCATGTGAGTCCTGGAGTTCCCCTTCCTCCTGCTGTTGCTCCTCTTCTTCATCATCTGAGGATGGAGGATGCTGTGGAGGAGCAGGATCCGGGTGAAGCACTAGAGGTGGAGGTCGAGGTCTAGGCGAAGTTGTAACCACTGAAGGTGGTGGAGGTGTAGAGGGAAACCTCTGTTTATAGTCCGCAATCAAGAACGGCAGATCTGTGACTATGGATGCAGGAAGACACACCATAGGTTGAGGAGGAGGCTGGAATTCCTCCTGGTAATCCACTTGTTTGTCCTGCTCTTGTTCTTCACAATCTGAACTCTCGTGATATTTTACGTGCAGTTCAGATGGGCTAGTAGCTGTCTGGAACATAGAACCCTCATCCGAGTCTTCGTCGTCCAGAAGATGCGCAGGTGGTAAAGCCTGGACTCTGTTCGGAGAGGTTAGATCCGGTGTCAGAGTGCGCTCAGTAATTTTTAAGTGAACATATGCACTTTTCAAGGTAGGTTCCTGTGTCGTCGTCGAGCCCCTCGACGGGGTGTTCGTCGACGAAGGGATGTCGACGACTGATCCAGAAGCTATCGTCGACGATGTCATCGACGATGACGATGTCGTCGACAGTTGCGGCGTCGACGGTGATTTCTTCGTCGACGGCCTTGTCGTCGACGATGGTTCTCGTCGACGACTTCGTCGAAGGCGTCGACGTCGATGGAGCCTTTGTCGACGACGATGGAGCTTTCGTCGACGACGATGATGTGGACTTCGTTGACGTGGAAGCGCTCGTCGACGACGGCATCGACGACGATGTCTTTATCTTTATAATAGATGAAACGGACCTACCCGTCAACGATGAGGATGTTGTAGACGTCGACGTGGATAATGAAGAGGACGCCACAGAAGTGGAGATGGTCGCTGTCGATGCTGACACAAGCAGAGCTGAAGAGGTCGTGGAGGGTTTCTTAAAGGTGGAAGCAGAGCCCTGAGGAGAAACCTTCACAGGCAAGACCTTAGAATGAACCTCTGAAGACTTCAGCGTCTTCTTTTGAGGTGGCTCTGAAGACGGTCCTGGGGATGTCACTCTAGGTCTTTTAGGAGAGGAATGTGGACTCCTGAAGGAACACTCACTCTCACCTGAAGAGACTGCCTGGTCTTTATCCTTTAGTCTCTGTAGCCATATCAACAGGCGCCCCTCTCTTTCCTTGAGGGTCTTTGTTGAAAAGGTCCGACAGACCTTACAATCCTTAGAAGAGTGGCTTGGGTAGAGACAATAAAGGCAATCCTTATGCTTGTCATCTACATGAAGCCTCTTCTTGCCACAAGACACACAAGGTCTAAAAAGTCCTTTTTTGGGAGTATCAGCCATGGTAAACTGAAAACCCCACACAACTGAAGAAATTCTGTGAGAAAAGTACTGGAAAAAGTAAGGGAAAGTGAGCAGAGCTCAGTGGAGACTCCCTTAGCACGACATGCGGTAGAAAATCTGAGGGACTAGAGCTCCTTCCAGGAAGGTTCTAGAGGGTGGTGATAGCTGATTGGCTCTTGGCCAAACTTTGGTCCTTTTCACAAAAGTACATGGATATGTTACTAATGAGAGGCCTCTGGCCCATTACTATGTATATATGTCTATATGACATTACTTTATTTATGTACCAGGGACTCCCACCCCGATGACGGGGAATGATTCAGGCATGTGAATCAATGAAAGATACCCATAATACTGGATAAAGGACCAGTCTACACAGTCTAACATCTGCTCCGCGTCAAGCGAGAGAAGGCATGTAGGGTTGTTCAGGCGTCAAACCTTTTCAACAAGGTGCGCTATGCAACGTACGTTATCTGCACCCTGCCAGTGGTGGATAAACCCACACCTGGCCAGGGTCGATGAGGCCGGCAGATAGGGTTCAAAGCTTGATGCCACAATTTTAGTGAAGATCTTGACATCAGTGTTGAGTAAAGCTATGGGGCGGTAAGAAGAACACTGCGCCGGGTCCTTACCCGCCTTAAGTATAAGGGAGATCTCTGCCATAGCCATAGTGGGGGTGAGGCATGTGTCATCCGTGCAGGAATTACAGACTTTCAGGAGGTGATCCTGTAGTTGTGGAAGGAAGACACGGTAAAAATGCACAGGCAACCCATCCAGCCCTGGGGTCTTACCGAGAAGGGGATTCTTGACAGCTGTGCCTAGTTCCTCCAAGGTAATGGGGCTATCGAGGAGGGATGCGTGTTGTTTGGATATGGGGTCCCATGCACAAGCAGCTAATTAGGAGTGTAATCGCGTGGGAGACGGGTCTTCCCGAGAGTACAGTTGCTGATAATCGGCATGGAATGCCTCCGCTTTGTCCTTTTCAGCCGTCGTCCATGTGGCATCACCCGTCTGGATCTTCGCAACATGGGCCTTCGCCTGACACTGCCGCAACTTGCCAGCCAGGATCCTGCCCACTTTATCACCTCCGTCATAGTACTTTTGCAGCAGGGATAGCAAGTCCTGTTCTGACTTGCCTATGCGATGTGCGCGCAGCTGGCCCTACAGCAGCTCAAGTTGTCGTTTAGTACGATGGGTGGGGGCCTCTTTGTTTGCACCCTCTAATAGTTTAACCTTCCCAGTGAGTTTAGATTCTACGAGCTTCGCTTAAGACCCTCTAGCAATGGATGTAATGATACCCCGGATCTTTGTTTTGAACCCATCCCACAAGGTGTGCAGGGAGACCTCAGGGGAAGCGTTAAGTTGAAAATATTCCGTAATACCCTTCCGGATCTCCTCCACATCTACCGGGTCTCGCATCAGATGGGGGGCAAGCGCCAGCGGGGCGGACTGGCCAAGCGCGCGGAACGGTCCTCCCATGTGAGCAGCTCCAAGTGTGCATGATCAGAGATAGAGATGTCAGAAAGCTCCGCAGTGTGTAAGCATGTGAGGAGGGAAGGCGTGACAAACGCATAATCAATGCGCGAGTAGGAAGTGTGCACATGGGAGTAATGGGAGTAGTCCCTAAGGACGGGATGTCTGTATCGCCAGGCGTCAACAAACAGGCCCCAGCTCTCGATATCCCTCTTAAGATGTGCCGACATTGTCCCCACATTTTATTATGTTGCATTACTCCGATCCAAGACGGGATCCCAAGCGAGGTTGCTGTCCCCACACACCACCACATCACCATCTACCCCTTTAAGTTGTTCAGTGAGTATGCGCTGTATGTATGTGTTTTGGGAGGCATTAGGGGCATAAATATTAAGGAGCGTCAACTGCCGCCGTCCCCGCATGAGCTGCAGTCTCAAGTAGCAGCCCTCCCCATCTCGGGTTACATTTGAGACAGAAGTGCAGTAGCTGGTCTTGCAAAGGACCCCCACCCCCACAGTCTTGGAGCCCATATATGCGCAGGGGATACTTCGAATGCGCCAAGTGGTGCACGTCTGCCTTCATCAGTTGGGTCTCCTGCAATAGCACGACGGTCGTGGTGCAAAATGTATCGCCATGTTTGCCTACGCTTGTTCGGGGAGTTCAAGCCTCAGACATTTAGTGAGAGCAATTTGGTGCCTCCTCGAGGCAGGAGTTGAACCTGGGGGCAACCCCATCCATCATAGAGGGATGGACTGTGCTAAGGCGATATGCGCATCCGTGGAAGCAAGAGACCACGTCCCCTCACCAAGTGCCCGCCCCTCCACCTCCGCAGGGGTATGTGTAGACCCTCCCGCTGTACTGTCCCTGATGTGGGCCACCCACCCAAAGGAAGAGAAGCGCCAGCGTTCCCTTGAGTCCCCCCTATTCACACCCACGTGTGCCTCAGTAGCAGAGTTACAAGTGGCGTCACAGTCGACTTGTACAGATAGCAAAAAGAACATAAGAATCAACAACGGGCCAACTGAGCTACTGAGGTACTCGGGTCCTGCTAGATGAGTCACTCTCCATAGGAGTAGGGTTGGAGAGGCGGGCTACCCAGGACACAGGTAGAGTAGCATAGCACTGTCAGGGTAGGGCATGCATATCCCCGGGGCCCACCAGCAGTGGCGGGCAGAAGGGTCATCGACTCGAGCCACCCCCAGAGCCCAGAGGTGTGTACATTAGACAGCGAGGTTGTGTCAGGGTGCTGTGGGCAGACAGCATAGATTGCAAGTAGTCGCCTCAGCCAGTCTCAGCTGTTGGTGTGTCACATCATTATAGAGAGCCAGTAGTGAAGCGCGCCGGGGAGAGGCCCCCGCTAAGGTTGCGCAAGTGGGCGATAACATCCTTTCTTGCCTCTTGGGACGAGAGGCCAGTGTGTTTTTTGTTTGAGCATCACCGTGGGAACCGTGGCCCACCGGGGTTTCAGATCACGGTTCACGGGAGAAGGGCTGCCAGTTGCCTGATGGTTATCTGATATATCCAGTAGAGCCTTGGCCTCTACCAAAGAGTGCAGTGAGCGGCGCCTGCTCTCCCACTGGAACAGGAGTGCGAAGGGGTGGACCCACTCGTAGCGGACGCTCTGCATTCGGAGTTTGTCCGTGACAGACCTAAAGTCATGCCGCTTATGGTGACAGCCGAGAGGTCCAGATAGAGCTGGATTACGTGCCACAGGAATTTGATCACTGCCTTGTTGCGCGCCGCCTACATGATCGCCTCTTTCTCTGTGTAAAAGTGCACCCTGGTGAGAATATCCTGGCCACTATACTTGCGGGGCACCCCTCCGCGAACTCTGTGGGCCCGATCCAGGGCAGGTGGAGAAGCATCGTCATCCCCGCGTGCCGTATTTAGAAGCTCAACAGTGAACGCCATGATGTCTGCGCCTTGTGATAGATACATCTGCCGTGTGGATTCCTCACCTTGTGAATATCCCCTTGCGTCAGCAACATTCGGAAATTCTTTTTGTAGCCTCGCGCCGACGTGGACTTGGACGTCATAGAGACACCACATCGCTCGCGACTCCGCTGACGTCACCGACGCCTACAATAGGCCCACGCCGGCGTGATGACATCAGTTCCCTTTTTTCCGCGTCGTCGTTGCTAACGGTTTCGGGATACTCTGTAGCTTCTAGTAACTTTGTTACTATATTTCTTTGATTCTACATTCTCTGACCTTTTTACTCGGTTGTCATGTCGACAAAGAAAACGGGTTTTAAACCCTGTAGGGAATGTGGAAAGATGATGTCTGTTACGGACCCACACCAAGACTGTATTTGGTGTCTGAGCTCTGACCACGACGTTGATGGATGTTCATTGTGTCAAAAGATGAATCCGAAGGCTCTGTGAGAAAGAGAGTCTAAGCTTCTTGTGGCCAAGCTGAAGGCGGATAAAGTTAGAAGGTCTTCAAAACACTCGAAGAGGTTGAAGTCGAGATCCAGATCGAGGTCTCGAGAGGCGTCGGCTTCGAAGTCGTCGTCTGATCACGCTTCTAGCTCTCGTAAAAAACATAAGAAGAGGAGGCATGAGTCCCGACGTCATTCGGATGATAAGTCTGGCTCAAGATCGAAATCTCCCAAGAGGATGAAGTCGAATGTAATTCCTCCACAAGTATCGGATCAGGAAGGTGAGGCCTCACCTTCGGAGTCGCTAGTTCATTCTCCGACTCCGGTTCCTGATCCGACGCCGGCTCCGTCTCCGTCTCCATCTCCGACTCCAGAAGACGCCGGTGGAGTTCCTGTTGAGGAAGAGACTTCAACTCCTGTTATTGAAACAGATTCGAATCTACCTCGAGGTCAACCTGAGCATCCACCTTTTCCGGCTCCAGGTCAGGACCCTTCTGCGTTTCTAAACGCTATGTATGGTGTTTTCTCAAGATCATGGTACCCCTCTGGAGCGCCTTCGGGTCCCATGGGTCCAATGGCATTTCATTTGGGTGTACCTCACTCATATGCCCCGGCACCTTTCATGCCGTATATGCCAGCCCCGACCCCGCTGTGGCAGTACCAGGCTCCACCGAGGTCGACGCCGATATCGACGCCGGCTCGACCGAAGTCGACGACTCCGGCTCCGGCGTCGCCTGCTCCAAGCAAGTCTATGGAACATCCTTCTAAGCCTTCGGATTCGATTCCGACGTCGGCTCCGGCGCCGTCGGATTCGTCAGTGGATCTGGCTGCACTTCGCGTTAAGCAGAGGTCTAGGAGAGAGGCTCAACGTCTCCTAGAAGAACAGAGATATTGTGAGTCTCATTCCGACTTAGAAGAAGGTGAGCTGGATGGGAGTTATTTTGAGGACCTGGCAGAGGCGAGTGGTCTTGAATTTTCTCCGGAGTGGGCTTTGCCATCAGGCCCTGATACACCCTCCAAGGATGTTCAGCCATATCATGTGTTTATGAGAAAGGCAGCGGGACTTTTGGGTTTAACTTTGCCTACTGTCGAATTTAAGTCAAATTTACTGACTGAGGTTCTTCATTCTCCGAACTCTGCTGTGGAACCTTTGCTCCCTTTTAATGATGCTTTAACTGAGCCCATTATGGAAGTATGGAAGAAACCTTTTTCTGCTCCTGCAGTTTCGAAAGGTGTGGCTAGGAGGTATAGAGTGGCTCTTGAAGATCCTGCCTTTTTGTCATCTCACCCTTCTCCTGAGTGCTTGGTGATTCAGGCAGCATGTTCTAAGAAGTCGGTTGGTGCTTTTCCGCAGGTGCCTGGTGACAAAGAAGCTAGAAAGCATGATCAAGTGGCCAAAAAGACTTTTTCTTCTGCAAGTATGGCATTAAAATCAACTAATGCCACTTGCCTTATGGGTAGATATGTTCATGCACTTATGGACTCTATGCGTTCATTGATCCCTAAGGTTCCAGAAGATAACAGAAATGACTTTGAGGAAGTTTTATCTGACACTCAAGCGGCAGCTTGTCAGGTCATCCAAAGCGGCCTCGATACTGCGGATTCTGTGGCAAGAATCATGGGCACGGCGGTTGCCACAAGGCGTTCAGCTTGGTTGAAATCATCTGATTTTTCGGCTGATGTACAGTCTGCTTTGTTGGATCTGCCTTTCGATGGTGAAGGACTCTTTGGCAAAAAGGCAGACACGGCCTTGGAGAGGTTCAAGGATAGCAGGGCGACTGCTAGATCTCTTTGTCTTCAAGTCAGAGGTTCTACGACCAGGAAATTCAGAGGTTTTGGTCGCTCTTCTTTTCGTACATTTAGGCAAGGTCAGCAGCAGCAACAACAACAGCAGCAGCAGAATACCTTGTATAGGTCGTACAGGGGAAAGCAAAGGGCACGTCCTCGAGGGCGTCAGGCCTCTTCCTCCTCCACCTCCTCCAACCCCCAGCCACGGAAAAGCAGCCCTAGATCCGCCATTCAGGATCATGTGGGTCCGGTGGGGGGCCGGCTTACTCATTTTCTACGGGATTGGGAATCGGTTACATCAGATCTTTGGGTTCTCAATCTCGTAGAAAATGGGTATGCCCTTCCCTTTCGGGAGTTCCCTCCCAATTACCCACCTTGCCAGGGATATTGCTCAGAGGAACATCTGTTGCTTCTTCAGGAGGAAGTTCTTACTCTATTGAAGAAGGGTGCGATAGAGGTGGTCCCGGAGCAGGAAAGGGGTCAGGGATGCTACTCCCGGTATTTCCTGATACCCAAGAAGGATGGCAGGCTTCGTCCAATCCTGGATCTCAGGATCTTGAATTTTTATCTGAAACAGGAGAAGTTCAAGATGCTCACCCTTGCTCAGGTTCTTCAGGCTCTGCTGGAAGAAGACTGGATGGTGTCGCTCGACTTACAGGATGCGTATTTTCATATCCCAATCCTGAAGTCGCACAAGAAGTATCTCCGTTTTACGGTGGGATCGCAGCACTATCAGTTTGGGGTCCTTCCGTTTGGTCTTACTACTGCGCCTCGAGTCTTCACCAAGGTGATGGCAGTGGTGGCGGCGCATCTCAGAAGATCAGGGATTCCTGTATTCCCTTATATTGATCAAAGCGGAGTCGTCGGAGAGAGTGCTCCATCATCTGCAGGAGACGACCCAGTTGTTGTACAGGTTGGGTTTTTCGATAAATGTACCCAAGTCTCACCTGGTACCCTCCCAGCGCAACCTGTTCATAGGTGCGGTACTGGACACAACTGTATGTCGTGCATTCCCTCCCCCTCAAAGGATTCGCGACATACAGGAGATGATTCCTTTATTTTACAATGGAGCGGTCGTTCCAGTCCTGAAGGTCCTTCGCCTGCTCGGTCTGATGGCTTCTTGTATTCTGTTGGTCAACCATGCACGCTGGCACATGAGGGCGCTCCAGTGGTGCCTCCGCAGGCAGTGGTATCAGCACAACGGAGATCTCAGGGAGTCAGTGAGGATCTCCAGAGAAGCTGCGGCGGATCTGTCTTGGTGGGGCGTGGAAGGCAACCTGTCTCAGGGGAAGCCTTTTCAGTTGCCTCCTCCGGTGGCCACAGTAATAATGGATGCATCCACTCTAGGGTGGGGTGCTCATCTGGGGGACCTGGAGGTCAAGGGTCTTTGGTCTCCAGAGGAAAGGTTGCTTCACATCAACCTTCTAGAATTGCGGGCGATACGTTTGGCGCTCAAGGCCTTCCTCCCTTCCCTTCGCGGTCGTTCGATCCAGGTCCTGACGGACAACACGACCGCGATGTGGTACATCAACAAGCAGGGAGGAGTGGGGTCGCAGTGTCTCTGCAGAGAGGCTCTGCGTCTCTGGTCCTGGGTTCAGGACCATCAGATTTGTCTGATGGCAAATCATCTGGCCGCAGTTCTGAACGTTCGTGCAGACAGTCTCAGTCGGCAGTTCTCTGCCGACCACGAGTGGAGGCTTCACCCGGAGGTGGTTCACGGCATCTTTCAGATGTGGGGGACTCCTCGGGTGGACCTGTTCACCACTCGCGAGAATGCTCACTGCCTGTCGTTCTGCAGTCTCCAGTTTCCGATGCAAGGAGCCTTGGGGGATGCGTTTCTTTGAGTTGGGGAAATCAACTCCTTTACGCGTTTCCTCCCATACCTTTGATTCCTCGGGTTCTGAGGAAGATTCGCCAAGACCGGGCCCAAGTCATATTGGTCGCCCCGGACTGGCCAAGATGGGTGTGGTATACAGACCTTCTCCACCTCTCCTCTCACCCGCCGCTCCGTCTCCCTCTCAGGGCAGACCTCCTCTCTCAGATGGAGGGGCAGGTTCTACACCCCCACCTCCAGACATTACACCTTCATGCCTGGAGATTGAACGGGGCAACCTGAATTCCTTTTCCCTCTCACCTGACGTTGTGGATGTCATTTTATCCGCCAGGCGTGACTCCACTAAGTCTATCTATTCTTATAGATGGTCGAAGTTTGTCGCGTGGTGTGGGGAAAAGTCTATTGACCCTTTGAGAGCCCATTTATCTGATGTTCTCCAGTTTGCCCTTTCTCTGGCGCAACAGGGGCTTGCAGTTGCCACAGTGAAGGGCTATCTTTCAGCGCTGTCGGCTTTTATCTGTTTGCCTGACCAGCCTTCATTTTTTAAATGTCCTGTGGTTTTAAGGTTTTTGAAGGGCCTCACAAATAAGTTCCCTCCTACTCCTTTCATTGTGCCTCAGTGGGACTTAAATCTTGTATTGACTTTTTTGATGGGTGCTCCCTTTGAGCCTCTTCACGAATGTCCCATGAGACTTCTTACTCTTAAAACAGTCTTCCTCGTTGCAATAACCTCGGCAAGGAGGGTAAGTGAGCTTCAAGCTCTTAGTTTCAAGCCCCCTTTCTTGACCATTCATGCTGATCGAATGGTTCTTAGGACCAGGGCTGCTTTTCTGCCTAAGGTGGTAACTCCTTTCCATTTAGGACAGTCCATTACCCTACCTACCTTTTATCCTCCCCCTCACCCTTCTAAGGAGGAAGAGAGACTACACCGTCTGGACCCCAAAAGGGCGGTGTCTTTTTACTTGGACAGATCTAGAGACTTTCGTTTGGATGACCAGCTCTTTATTGGGTTTGCTGGCTGCAAGAAAGGAAGAGCGGTCCATAAAAGAACCTTGTCGGGATGGATCGTCCTCTGCATTAAGATCTGCTACTCTTTGGCCGGTAAGGAACCACCAGAGGGTATAAGGGCTCATTCTACAAGAGCTAAATCTTCTACCTCAGCATTGGCTAGAGGTGTTCCTGTAGAAGATATTTGCAGGGCCGCGACTTGGTCTTCCCTCCACACTTTCGCGAAGCATTACTGCTTGGATTCCGAGGTGAGGAGGGACGGCCACTTCGCGCGTTCTGTCCTCCAGGATTTTCTGGTTTAGAAGAGTGGACACCCTCCTCCGGGAGTGGGGACTGCTGTGGGACTCTATTCACAAGGTGAGGAATCCACACGGCAGATGTATCTATCAGAAGAACAAGTTACTTACCTTCGGTAACGCTTTTTCTGGTAGATACAATATCTGCCTGTGGATTCCTCACTGACCCACCCGCCTCCCCGTTGTCCACTCTTCTATACCAGAGTTACTGTAATGTAATGTATATATATTTTGTTGTCAGGGAAATGTTTCTATTGCTTTCCTGCATTTGCTTTCACTGTGTGTTTTGCCCTTACTATTGTGTACTATGTATACTGTATACCTTTCTACTGTCATTGGTCCGTCCGTGTGCCTCGATGGCACGGAAAAAAGGGCGGAACTGATGTCATCACGCCGGCGTGGGCCTATTGTAGGCGTCGGTGACGTCAGCGGAGTCGCGAGCGATGTCGTGTCTCTATGACGTCCAAGTCCACGTGTGCGCGAGGCTACAAAAAGAATTTACGAATGTTGCTGACGCAAGGGGATATTCACAAGGTGAGGAATCCACAGGCAGATATTGTATCTACCAGAAAAAGCGTTACCGAAGGTAAGTAACTTGTTCTTCAGCACCAGTCGGCACCCCCCGTATGTGTATGTTGTTGCGGCGGCTCCTGTTTTCAAGGTCCTCCTGCTTAGTCTGGCGTTCAAGTGCTGGTCTTCCAGGGTACAGGTGCATCACAGCATCATCTCGTGGTCTTCAGACCAAGCATCCACCATCCGCTCCAGATCATCGACCTGGTCGCCAACCTCTGTCACTTCTTTTCTGACATCGCGGAGACTGGACCTAAATTCTTCTTTGAGAGAAGAGAGATCAGTGCGTATTTCCTGCAAGAACCGGTCTATATAGCCTTGTGTGACCGGGGCTGAGGCCCCTCCATCCCCCGGGCCGGCGCCGTGGTCGTGGACTGCATTGCCACGTCGGGCTGAGCGATCTTGCTCCTTAGAGCTGTCAACAGGTCTCCTTACGGGCCTGGGAGCGTGGCATAGCTACAATCCAGAGGTGGTAGACCGCACTATCTCGCTCGGGGGGTCACTGAGGTTATGTAGCTTGGATGCCCGATGTGGGTGGTAGGCTCAGCACGGCCCTCATCGTGTGCTCTAGGGTTTCCCTCTACGCGGGATCACCTGGCCACAACCATCTAGTGCACTGCCACCGCGTGGGGGAAGTTTGCAGTCAGGGTTCACCACCCAGATGGCGCCCGCAGTCAAAGGGGGGCAATCATCGGCGTCAAGGCCCATGCGCAGCCGATCCTTGCCCAGCTGTGGCACCAGGGGGGTGCACCTCAGCAAATTTCCATCTCCCCCTGATGTGCCAATCACAGAGGTCACTGATCCTGGCCAGGGGGTAGGGATGCAGGTCCGACGCAAGCACCCCCCTGAGAGTGTCCGCAACCAAGCTTCTCCGCGGCTATGCAAGGCTCTCCAGAGTGAGGGGGTCCGGCCGCGCGGGAAAGCAGACACACAGGCGACAAGCAATGGGCGGCAGAGAGCACAGAGGGGCCACCGACGTCTGACAGCCGCCAAGAGTCTCTAGGGGAGGGCAGCACATCTCAGGTCACAGCCCCAGAACAGCCACTGAACAGCACCCCTGAGCACAAGCGGGATCTTGAAATGCCTGGGGTAGGCGCCAGCACCCCTGAGTGACAGTCTTGGAAGGGCAGGCCGCACTCACCTCCACGACGCTCTGGCTGAGGAGCTATACTGGCGCGCTGCTGTGGAGGCAGGCCCGACACGGGAGTCAGCCAGGAAGCGACAGTATGCGGACCCCCGGGGGCACACCACCGTCCAGGTGCAGGTGCAGGACGCCTTCAGCGAGGCCAGCAGAGGGCTCGGCAGGACCTCCAGGCGCTCCCACACCTCTGATGTTCGCCTGCACGTTGGCCGCACACCTCTCCCAGAATGGTGCTCCAGGATGTCAGCCTCTCGCAGGCCGCCAATGCAGATCACGAGTCTGCCGGAAAATGGCGGTCACCACAGCCCTCCGCGGGGTCGCAGCTGAGGTCGGCCGGGAGCGCCCAGGGGAGCAGGCACCGGCAAAGACCGCGGCAAGGGATGCCACAGCAAGGGTCCGGTAGCTCTCAGCGTGTCCGGGCAGAGCCGCCACAGCCCCGCTTGCGTGCTACACCAGCCAACTGCAAAATGGCGGCCGCCACCCGTAGCCTCCCGCCGGAGGACACCTCTCTCGCTGTTCGTGAAGGATCCAGGCGATCGGGGCACAAGTCACCCACAGGTAGGGCCCTCCTTGCTCCAGAGTACAGGACAAGCCTCCCAGGCCGCCGCTGCTGCTCCAAAGTGCGCTAAATCGGCATAGTGGGCCTCGGGGAGAAGGATCCTCTTGGAGAAGCGTCTCACACTTTTGAGCCAGTGGCCACATCCCCCATGTGCACTTTTCAAGGCAGACATGGACTTCTGGACAAACTTACTTACCCCTTGTACGTGGACTCTTTCTAATCAGCTGAGGTGCACAATTGTGGTGGGGATCCATTTTTCATCCAATTCACAAAAAGAGGGCAATGACATGCCAGCATATTGCCCTACTGGATGTTGATGTCAAAATGTATGCAAACATCCACCTCACGAATGACAGCCATGTGCAGCTGAAGCAAATATTATACTATTTCATCAAACTGGATTCAGACAGCATTCCTCTACCATTGAAAACACTGTGTCCCTGTCATATTTGGCCTACTGTGCCTCTCTTCAGTTCTAGCCACACCTCTTTGTGTGTTTTGTGAACTATACTGTACTATATAATTATCTCTCCCTCTCTCAGACATGTGGGACCTTGTCGAAACCGATATAGATAACTTTGCTACCAAACAAATTTGGACCGCACGAAGCCTAAATCAAGAGTGTGTTTTAACCTCTATGCTGTTCAGTCTGTACACAGCAGACATTGGCTGCTCTTTGGTAAAGACAAATACATTTCCACCAAAGATCGGCTCCTCCAGGCTCCCTATGATCCAATATGCAGACTACGTACTTATTTTGAATCTCTCAAAAGTGGGTCTGCAGCAGGCCCTTATTGAGCTCCACAACTACAACATGGCAAATAGGCAGCTAACCCAGATAAAACAAAAGTGATGATTTTTGGCAGACATAAGAACACGAGGAAACTAGGATTGGAGCTGGGCAACCAATTTATTTCTCAAACATCAAAATATAATTATCTTGGGTCTGGTTCATGGATACAGGCAAACTCAGTGGCCATTTCAAATACATCAGCAAGAAAGCACAGACAGTTACATTTGCAGTAGGAAAACTATACAATAAACTAAATTCAGCATCACCAGAGGCCATCTTGCGAGTCACTCAAGTGAAGTTACTACCCAATCCTTCTTATGGCCAACACACATTTCCGGTGAAACAATACCCTATTTTGGATAAGTCTCAGAGTAACACCTACAGAAGATTGTTTCAACTTCCAAAATACACTTGCCGCTCCCTGATTTGCTTAGAGTTTTGCCTGAACACATAGGATGTTGAATGCAAGGCTGCTTTCCTCAAATATTACTATTATGCAGTACAAATAGCCAAACCGGACACTCTCAACTACAGCACTCCATGGTCCTTATATCTTAGAAAGGCGGTTATGGACTTGGATGTCAACATTAACACGTTGTCTGCTCTTGCCACTCCCTATTCGAGCGTGAAGTAAATTCCGAGGAAACAGGCAGCATTTGCCTCGTGGCAGGCTGGCTTCACAACAGCACATATCCTTCCATACACCAGTCCCATCGTAAAATCATCTGAGGAAATGAGATTGCAAGGAGTCCAGGTACAGGTATACTTAGAGCACCTCGTATGGTCCTCCCAATCAATGAGTACTGCGCTGATTGGGCATCAGCACTTAAAAGCATGCCCTGCTGATTTTGTGGGTATAAAAGAGTCCATGTTTCACCTGCTATGCTGTTGCCCAGAATTTCTAATGGCATGTCGCACTTTATTGAAATTAATGTTTCTTTTAAACGGGACTCATACTTGTAATGTAGCATTGGAATTCTGCATGACCACTATCGTTCTCATGTACTTGGCACGCTTCGGGAAATTTACATAATCTTTACAGCCATTAGGGAGAGAACATTTTGATAATTATTGTTGCAGATGGACACCTATTTTATACACATAGTTACTTTATTATGGGTCGCTTTATATTGGCGTTTAACATTTTAGGTCTTCACGGCTTACAAGCTTCTGTTCTTATTCTCTTATCTGATTTACTGTGATTCATTTGATCGGTTTTAATGAACTGACACAATACATTATTGATTCATTCATTTCCACCACAATCCCAATGCCAGCTTTTTGATCTAACTGAAAGCTCAACCCTTTAAGAAGCTGGGAGGGTGCTGGGGATCATGCCTACGCTGATGTGTGGGACTTTTTGTTGGCTATAGGGATGCACTGATGAGCAGATATACTGGTTGCCTGAGGCATGCACATTACGTCTGCTAAATAAAATGTATTGTGCAATAATTTGGAGACTGTAGTTGAACTATGCCCCTCAGACATGCACAATCCAGACATTTATTTTGAAACAACACTCTGCAGCTGAATCATGCCTCAGCTCTCTTTTCTCCTTCTACCTCCTCCTGTCATCAGGAGACTGAATATGAGTCAGAGAAGGCTGATCTGCACGCTAGCGGGGTTCCTGAAAACACTGCGAAACTGATAAATGCACAGATTCCTCACAGGAGGCAGGTGGCTGCGCCCTGAAACCCCCGATAAGAAGCCACTGCTGATGGGCAGAGCTGCAAGATCAATTTTACTGCAAGTTGAAGCAACTGGCTTTTCATGTTCATGCGTATAGCCCCAGGGCCATGAAAACCCTGGGGCCACGACCTCAACCCCAATACAGAAGATTCTAAGAAACTGAAATGCTACCTTAAAATGCTGAAGATAGAAACCTACAGAGGGGGCGTGGCTTGGCTAGCGACCGGGATGGCCGCACTGGGCTGAAGCTCTCCAGCTCTAAGTAACCCATCCGGCATTTCTCATATGTATAGAAGGCTCAAGGGGGACGTGGGACTAGCTTGGCACTAACTGGCGCAATTTTGGTCTGGATTCCTGCCCAAGTGGTGCAGATATCGGAGGGAGACGATCGGAGGAATACGCGAGCGCGGCAGGCAAGATGGCGGCCTGGTGAGTGCTCCCAGCGTTACCTCCCAATGGCTGAATCGCAGATCGGCGGTGCGGAGAGTGGCAGCACACACCCTGTGGGCCCTACACCAGTGCCCCTACACAGCGGTAAGCATTGGGCGGCCCCGAGCGGATACCGGACCTCCGTCGGGCGGCCCGCACTGCTGCCTGGGTGCCGTTCGCTACTGCGAGGGGGGGGGAGCCTCCGGCAGAGTGCCTTCACATCCTGACAGAACACTGGCACATAGTGAGGCACGGCTGACCGTAAAGGCACCCCTGGGCAATTTGGGGGCAGTACTTTCCAGTAGGTGGGGCCGTATTGACATCCCTGCCCCCCAACCCCCCTACATTACCCGCATCCTGCGCCACTGTACGCACTATATTCAACGCGTCATCTGCCACAGCAGCGCTGGGGTGAGGCCCTTCACGTTAAGGACAGCCCTATAACACAGTTTTGGACACACCACATTACCCATAGGCAGGCAGGCCTGTACAGCGCTGGCCAACATCATGGTCGAACACAGCTCTAATGACCGCGTGTAAGTGCAATTGTGCACAGCTCATTCAACCACTGCGCCATCACAGATCATCGCTGCAACACGGGCCACTACTACCTGACCCAGTGTCAGACTACCATTCTAAAGGCTACAGTTTCACTGGGAATCATTCCTGTGTAGCTACAACTACTCACATCCCACATAGTTCACTTACAGCTGGTGCGGCATGGGTCGCAAAGATCTGAAACAATGTCAACTCCCCTTTGAGAAATTAGTGGACGCAAACAGAGACCTAGCAAACAACACGGCGGCGGGTGGACAGGTACCACCCACACCTGCAGAGGACTCTGGCCAACTAGCCCCCTTGCTGCTTGAGATTCGGGCAGGATTTAAGGCGCTGGACGTCCGCTTCGACACCTTAGACAAACACATAGCGGACCTTGGGGCCAAAATCCAAGTACACGACAGACGCTTTGATGTGTGGAATCTCGCACATCCGACCTGGAAGACGGCATGGCCCAATCCCTGAAGAGGGTCGACAGGATGGAGAGAATACTGAAGGAAGTGGCAATCAAAAATGAAGATTTAAAAGGCAGGAGTCGACGCAACAACATCCGCCTCGTGGGTGTGCCAGAATCCACAGCCGCTGGACGAATGAACAATCTGGTGGAGACTATCCTGTTAGATCTTTATGGAAAAGAGGCGTTTACCCCAGGTTTTATTGTGGAGCGCGCCCATAGGTCGCTCGGACCAAGACCTAATCCCGGCCTCCCACCAAGACCCATTATCGCCAGGATAATGAATTTCAGAGACAGAGACACTGCGTTGCAGAAGGCCAGAGAAAGGGGGGAACTCTCCTGGCAAGGCTCCAAGTTATCATTGTACCCTGACTTCACCACTATGGTGCAAGACGCTAGGAGAAAGTTCCAAGGGGCTAAAGCTACTCTCAGAAATTTGGTGTTAAAATATGGCATGTTATATCCTGCCAGGCTAAGAGTGGAAGTTAACGGCCGTTCCCGTATATTTGAAACCCCGACGGAGGTGCAGGAATTCTGCCATACCTACAAACTTAATAACAAAAGCCAATCCGACGATATCACCTCTTCCCCCCCTCCGAGTGGGTCTGACGCCAGCGCAGACCTGTTTTCCTCCTCAGGCCATGGCTGATCACTCGATTTGTGTACATTCCGCTCCAATGTTCCTCCATAGCGAATTACTGTGATTTGTATGATAAATAGTATTATCTGTTCTTGGTTACTAGACCGCTGGATAGCGTACGTCCCCATCTTTGGTGTACACCTTTAGATTGTGTTGGATATGCTAACAATAACTCCATAAGTATTGCTTTACATAAATGTCAAAAGTTTTGGGTATTGTGGGTAACTATTGGAAACTGGGTATTGCCTCTCTGATTGGGCGGGAAGGCTGGGTGGGAGGTGGCGGGAGGGGAAATTATGTTTTTGCATTGCACTGAGTTCATGTTTTATCTAATTTCTGACAAATTTGTTAAGTACAAGCATTGGCTATTCTTCATTATTGCAAACATTGTGCAGATATGGCGCAGATAGGTCACAACACTGGCCCCTCCAACATTACCCTGGTCACGTGGAACGTTAGGGGTTTAAATGATACTTGTAAGAGATGGCAGGTAAAACATTACTTGATTCGACACAAGGTAAGCATCGCCCTGATACAAGAGACCCATCTCCCGCTCCAAGACCGGTCCCGGCTTGCAGCCTCGTGGGGTCCAAACTGTTACTTCGCCAATTATAGTGATCTAATTGAGGCAAACGCTGCTCTTGTGTAAGATAATCCTGTTTGGGCCAATTTTTGGGTGCTCCACAGGTGGCGTCTGACGTCCTGAGGCGCTTTATATTGAACAATGAAACGTATTTCTAGTGAGCCACTAGAAACATCCCCGTGTGCACACCTTTCACCCCTCAGTATGAAATGAGAGTTCTTGATAATGTTTATAAAGTTATTCTACCATGTTTTATTCACATGTTGTTAGTTCATATTTTCATTTGGTTTTCAATCAATATTTTTTTTCATTCATTTGTGATCCATATTATTCACTTGTGAAGTACGACATTATTCAATATCCAATGCATTTCGGGCATTTACAAACAGCCCTTCATCAGGGAACAATACTGCAAAAAATAAAATGATAACACTAAATCAGACAAAAAGAGTTAATGTACGATCTTCATATCATTGAACCATTAATCATACACAGCGTAAACATATATACACATTTCTCCGTGACAATGGATACCAAAAGAATATATCAACTATTTGATACTGGCCATTGCAAGATGTGGCTGGTACTTTCTGAAACCTTATAACCCGTGAAACAACGAAAAGTTAACCTTATAGTTCACTTACATGCCGATTCTGAACTCTACGATGTTCCTTCGTGATATTCAAACGGCTAGTGAGAAATAAATATAATAAGTGCCGTGTTTGGTGCAACGCTTTTCTATCGCACGTTACAATTATCGTCTCCGAAAAAATACGAGCGTGAGACTGACCTGATTTTTAAATGCTGCCGCTTCCTCAAGTGTATATGAAGTTTTCAACAGACATTTCGTCCCAATTGTCAGGTTTAAATCTTTACCAACATTCATTGGCCCCAGTTCCGATCATGTGGGAATAGACATAGACGAGCTACATTACGGCTCAGGGGGTTTTAAAACCAACTTATATGGTGAAACCTGTAAAACTTCTGGTTGGGTACAGGGAAATTCCTGGTTCAAGAACAAATCATAAATAATAGTAAATGTGTGATTTGTAAATTATAATCTAAAACAGTCTAAGAGACTCGAACCTGTGTTGTCAAAAGAGGCTTCTTAAGAGGTCATTAAAGGATTGAGCCATATGTGAAGTACTCAGTGCAGTGTATAGTAAAGCATAAGCCTAAGACCCATACATTTATAATACGATCGTACATATAAAAAAGTTAAATTAATTTTTTAAAATAAAATATACATAACATCGCAAGAATCACTTATTGTGCACCAAGGACAGTTCATTGATTTCATAAATAACAGGATAGTTCCATCCGGTCATTGAGCCCATTGGGCTTATATGTACATAGTTTCTGAATCCAAACATTCTCTCTTTGTAGGAGATATTTTGTGTTGTCTCTTCCTTCTTTCCTGATCACAGTCTCTAATACGATGTATTTTAACTGTGATATATTATGTTGTGCCTCCAAAAAATGTGCCGCTACTGTTGTATTCATATTTTTGGGGCAAATGTTGGATTTGTGTTCAACGAGTCTGGTTTTTATGCGTCTTTCTATTTTACCAACGTAAAGTTTTCCGCATGGGCATTTTAGAGCGTAAATAACGTTGGATGTATCACACGTTGCATTAGTTTTTAGTCTGATTTAATTACCTTTCATAGGGTGGTTAATCTTGCTCCCCTTGATGATGCTATTGCAGTTTCCACAATTTAAACATGGTTTTGTTCCTTTGAATATTTCCTCATTTTTGGCTTTGTGTTTAGGCATCTCCCCTATGTTTCGAGCTCTGGTATAAGCAAATAGAGGGATTCTTTCAAAAATTCCATTAGAATCCGGTTCAAGGTTCAACATTGACCAGTTTTTCACAATAGTCTTTCTGAAACGGTCACTCAAAGTTGAAAATTTAGAAACTGCTACTAATCTGGTTTCTTCAGGCTTGTTTTTGGTTATCAAAAGTTCTTCCCTCTTAACACGTTTTCTTGACTCTTCAATAACATGTTCTGGATATCCCCTTTTGGAAAATCTTTTGGCCATTTCATCCATTCTAAGTTCTAGTTTGGATTTGTCAGAAATAATTCTTTTGACTCGTGTCATTTGTGAGAATGGTAAATGTTTTTTCAAACTTTGGTTGTGAAAACTTTGGTAATGAAGTAAATTGTTTCTATCTGTACTTTTTTTTATATATATCCGTCTCAAAACCTTTCTCAGTAATTGAAATCTTGACATCCAGAAATGTTACTTCTGTCTCTGAAATGTTCCAGGTTAATTGTATGCGATCATCAATTTTATTGAAATCTGTTAGTTTCTCCTGTAGTTTTTGTTTAGAGTTTGTCCAAACTATGAGAATGTTGTCTATGTATCTTATGAAGAACTTCAAGTTGTCCTGCCATTCTTTATGAGTTAAAATGTGTGTCTCCTCATATTCCTGCATAAATATATTCGCGTACACTGGTGCCGCCGATTTGCCCATGGCTGTTCCAACCAATTGTTGGTACCAGTCATCCTGATAACGAAAGTAACTCTGGTACAAAGTGAACATCATCAGCTCCATGAGAAACATTTGAAAAGAAAATTCAAGATCTGAGTTAAGTAGAGCCTTTTCCACTGCCTCTATCCCCAAAGAGTGGGGGATTGATGTATAAAGTGAACGAACATCTGCTGTGCACAAGATGAGTTTTTCACCAGGTTCAATTGATATTGTTTCCAATTTCAATAGTAGGTCCGTAGTGTCTTTGACATACGTTTTCATATTTTTGACTATGGGTTGTCAAGTAGTTGTCCAATTGGTTCGTGTAGACTTCCACAGGTTGAAACGATTGGACGTAGTAGTGGATCCCACAGATTCTTGAGTATTTTTGGTATCATGCGTAATACCGGACTCTTCGGGTTGGCTTTAATTAGAAATTTCTTGGTTTTGTCATTTATTGTTCCTAGTTCATAAGCTTTTGCAATAATATTCTTTAAAGTTCTCATATAATCCATTGTTGGATTATTATCCAATTTCATATATGTGTCCGTATCCATTATGTGTTCCATCACTTTCTTCTCATACATTGTGGTGTTCATGATAACAAGCGCACCCCCTTTGTCTGCCTTGGTACATTGTATTTCTTGATTAGTTGCTAATTTTCTAAGGGTGTCTAAAACCTTTTGGGAGATGTTCTTCTTGGTGCGTGTCCCATATTTAAATTTTGACAGGTCCTGTTTTACAAATTTTTCAAACAAATCCAGGGTCTTATGGCTCACAGGTGCTTGAAAGTTACTAGACGTTTTTAGACCCAATTATAGCAATTATGCTAGGGGCACGGCCATCCTTATTCATAAGCGACTCCCCTTCAAATGCCATTCTGTTATACATGACGATTCCGGTAGGTTTGTAATTGTAGAGGGAACACTTTTCCACTACAAGATTGCACTGGGGTGCATTTATGGCCCTAACACGGACTAACTCTTGTTCCACAACCACCACCAGATCTCTCAGAAGATAAAAAAAGCAATATTCAATGATTATATAATCCAAGATCGACTCACTGTGATTGGATTTATGCGTAAAAAGTGCTGATGTATCGGAAGGAAGCGTTCAGTTAGCTATGATACCCTCGGTTTCGGACAATTCTTTCAGGAGCAATTTTCCTCTCTTGTTCGTTTTAATTTTAACTGGAAAAAGAGCTTGTGGGATCTGGAAATATTCCTCTTTGAGCTTGTTTCTGAATAGATCCAAGCTTAAATTAGAGACTTTACAGTTAAGATCACCCAGTAAAATTACATGGGGGATGGGAACTGTATCCTTAATTTGTTTAATAAAAACAAAAACTTGTTTTAACACTCCATTGAAAGAGTCATCAGGGGGATATAAGCATTTATTATTACCAGGGGGTGTTTCTTTTCCACATTGTCAAAACTAAATAGTGTCACGGCCTGAAAAAGGTTACTAGGATCTAAGTGGTGTGAATAATTCCACTTTATCCGATTAGATAACAGGCATGCAATTCCCCCTTTAGCGTGTCCCCTCTTAGAAGCGACAGCCCCTCCTTCGAGGACAATATAATCCCTCCCCACAATCATTTTGTCCACACAACATGTCTCTTGAATACAAATCACATTAGCCTTCAAGGAATAAAGATACTGCATCTTTTCAGGGCTGTTATTGATTCCAGCAGCATTCCATGAGATAATTTTTAAGCTGTTGCTAAAGATGAGAAAATAATTTAGGGTTGGCCGTAGATTTACCTGATAAAGCGCCAGGTAACCAATTCCATTGCTGACTATCTTCTACTCTATTACCATTTAGGGATAAAGAGGGAGGAATTATATGTGTTACTAGACGTTTAGATTTAGAAAGGCAGATCTTTAAATTCTCAAAAGGGATAGGAGGACCGGCTTGTCTCGAGCCGGAAGACCTCCTATCAAAGGAATCAACTCTACAGATGGAGAAAAAAGGCATTACGTCGATCCCACGACTCTGAAAGCTCTCGGCCTGCCTCAAAATGAGGTTCACAATAAGTTTGGAGTAGAACCTTACCCTGGTGCAAGAACCTGCCTCAACTCTCAAAATTGAGACCAAATCAATGTCACTGGTTTGGATTAGCTTCAGACTCTCCATCTCTTTGAAACACTTAAGAAGCCAAGATCTATTCATTATTAATTCAGAATCGAAGAGAGGGAGAAAATCTAACGTCAGCGTGTCTATACTATCCTCTATTGGAGTTACCGAGGATTTATTGGAGCGTACTGCATCTTCTACCAAGGCAAAAAAGGGGGGAGCAGTTGGATTAAGGGCAGATGCTACTCCAGGAGCAGGTTTTTTCATCTTCACTATCGGAAAAGGGTTCGTTAACCTCCCCAATCCGATATTGGGGCTTCCTAAATTGGGATTCGTACAACTGGAAATGATATCGTTGTACTCAAAAAGGGGAGCTGGAGCATCATCTCTTTGCATATTGGGGCCCTGCTTCGGGTTTCCATCTTCAGTCCCAACAATAGCCGGCAAAGAAATATTATCATCACTCTTAACATGCGGGTCTAAAAGATCATCAAAAATTATTTGTCTCTGCCTCTTTTTTTTATTCTGCGAATAGGTTTCCTCTTCTCTTTTTTGACTTTTCCATTTTTTCTTTTTCCCCCTTCTCCTTAGTCTCTTGGGCAAAGATAGGAAAAAACTCTTTAACAGAATTTAAGTCAACTACTTCGCCAGTATCTTCTGCAACTTCAAGAACCAAGTCCGCAATACAATTGTATGCAGAGGATTTAGGGACTGTTAGAAGCTCGTTTCTGACGGAAACAGACGGGGTATTCTGGGCTGAATTATGAGGAGAGTCTAAGGGCCTAGATCCTGGAGAGATATCACCACCTGATTTAGGCCCTAGCAAACCATCTTGAGGATCTAAACTAGGTATCTTTTCCAAAGAATTATTTAAGAGGACCTTCAATATCTGGGTAACTGTTTCCAGAACACAATCATTACTACCCACAAATTTACCCAATAGCAGTAATATAGAGGACAGCAGATTTTCTAAAGCGATCAAGGACTCAGAGATAGGTTTATCGAGACTCTCTGGGCGGGGGAAGAAAGTTGGATGAATGCCTGATATATTCAGCTCAGGATTTTTTGAGATGTTAGACTGGGAGGAAATATCTTGGGATTTAATAGAAGGGGTACTACTATAAAGTTGGAGACCCGAGGGAATGGAGCCAAGCGGGGTCTTTGTGGCCTCAAATAACTTCAAAGATCCATCTACTAAGTAGCGCCCACAGAGTTCCAAATCAATATCTAGCATTTGAGAGTCCTCATTTCCTACTTCCCTTTGGTGGGAACCACCTGCTAGTTCTTGAATCAGGTTGATCCCGGGCATTGTAAGAGTATTATGCTGCTGCGCACACTCAGCTCTAGGAGCGGGCGATTTAGTAAATAGGGAAGCAGTAAGTTGTGTCGAATTAATTTCCTCACAAATCAGTGAGCTCATGGCTAATTTATTTTCCATAAGTGGACCCTCCAATGTCGGCTTGGGAGACCCCACAAGAGGACATACTACACCCATATCCGTAGGCTTGTTCTTATCTTTGGGCTTCTCCCATAATCGGAATAGTTGACACTGGCCCTTTAGTTGCAGGTTTTGGACTTCCTTGTTTCTAAGTGGGTTAGAAATGTTTTTTGCACAAGACCTTCCTACCAAAAGTCTCCCTGAACGAAGCTTTTTAGCTGTCATGATTATATTTAAAAAAAGGGAGATATCAAATACAATCCTTACTGCAAGCTAAATAATAAATAAAATAACTGTAAAGAATTGGGCAAGAAAAACTATGTGGAGCAGAAAATGACCAACAGAGAGACAATGTCTAAGCAAGACACGGATAGAGGGACAATGTAATCAAACGTACAATTAATAAAAAGTAAAATGAAAAAGAGTGGGCCCAGCCCAGCCTACTTCGGCCCTAATAGGGCCCGCCCTTTGCCCGGGCTTCGCCCGCTCGCGTCCCGCGTGCACGTATGGAGATGGTTCCTAAATAGTGAGTGCTGGTGGGCGGGGCGGGAAGAGGACCCAGGTGCGGCCGGTGTTTGAGGCGCTGAGCAACCTGGTCCTCGCAGTCCCGCGGTGGAAAAGGAGGAAGCCCCAACTCGGCGATTGTCCAGGTGAGAGGCAGCAGGCAGTAACGTGCAGGAAGCGTCCAAAAAGGGTTTCAACAAAGTCTATAGCCTCGAGCGGCTCCCGCGAAGCGGGGGCCGCGAGGCGCTATGTAGTGCTAATGGGCGGGGCGGGAAGAGGACCCAGGTGTGGCCGGTGTTTGAGGCGCTGAGCAACCTGGTCCTCGCAGTCCCGCGGTGGAAAAGGACAAAGCCCCAACTCGGCGTTTGTCCAGGTGAGAGGCAGCAGGCAGTAACGTGCAGGAAGCGTCCAAAAAGGGTTTCAACAAAGTCTATAGCCTCGAGCGGCTCCCGCGAAGCGGGGGCCGCGAGGCGCTATGTAGTGCTGATGGGCGAGGCGGGAAGAGGACCCAGGTGCGGCCGGTGTTTGAGGCGCTGAGCAACCTGGTCCTCGCAGTCCCGCGGTGGAAAAGGACGAAGCCCCAACTCGGCGATTGTCCAGGTGAGAGGCAGCAGGCAGTAACGTGCAGGAAGCGTCCAAAAAGGGTTTCAACAAAGTCTATAGCCTCGAGCGGCACCCCATACGTCACAGAATTACATTCCACCTCAGGAAACAAACACTCTTGATACAGGAAGGATTCTTGTCCTATTTCAAAACGCTATATACTACCAAGTTAGGGCCAGACCACACTGGCCAAGAGGAATACCTTTAGGAAATTGCGTTAGTTTATTTAGAGAAATGTATGCAAGATTTCTTAGCGGAACGCATAACAGCTGACAGTATAAATGAGGCCATTGCCGCCCTGACCACATCCACATCCCCCGGGTTGTATGGATTCACAAGCGAGTTTTATAAAGCCTACAGAGATCTATTGACCTCACACTTGTTGGACGTGTATGCTAAGGCCCTGGAGACACAACAGCTCCCCCCTTCCCTGAGAGAAGCCGTTATTATATTGCTCCCGAAATCCGGCAAGGATCCCCTCCAATGTAGCTCCTATCGCCCACTGTCATTGTTAAATTTAGACTATAAAATTATCGCGAAAGCCTTGGCATGTCGCCTCTCGTTACTCATGGAATCTATAATATCCCCTGCCCAGTCAGATTTCATTCCGCACCGGTCCACCGCTTTCAATCTTCGAACTTTGTTTAATACCCTGCACAGATTAGACCCGGAAGTACCTGCGGCGGTGATCCTGCTGGATACCGAAAAAGCTTTCGACTCCCTAGAATGGCCCTTCTTTCTTTCCATAATGCAGCGTATGGGAATGCCACAGGGCTTTATCGCAACCACGGCCCTACTATACACACAACCTACAGCTAGACTCAGACTAAACGGTACCCTTTGTCTTATCACGTGGCACGCATCAGGGATGCCCTCTTTCCCCTTTATTGTTTATTTTAGCAATGGACCCCTTGATTAGACACTTTCAAGAAAAACACCTCCACAGAGGTTTGGTATTTAGAACGGGCCCATTACTAGTTTCCCTATATGCAGCCAACACTATCCTATATGTACATGACCCCCAAACAAATCTTGATCCACTACTCAGGGAGATCCTCCGATTTGGTACCTTCTCTGGCCTGGGGATCAACTGGCGCAAGTCAGTTATTTTTCCTCTCACCAAAGGGACGCCCCAGTGGACCCCGGAATTTCCATTAGACTGGTGTGCTGAATCGGTAAAATATTTAGGGATTCATATCCATCATGATACCGTGCAGATTGTGCGCCGCAACTATGGGGTGGCAATCTCCCAGTTAGAGACGCAAATTGACTCCTGGCTTAAACTCCCTCTTTCCATGGCGGGGCGTGTAGCCTTGATAAAAATGATAGTCCTCCCTAAATTTCTATATTTATTCCATAATATTCCAATCTCACTCACCAACAAGTTTTTCAGTACTCTACGGTCACTATTAATCAAGCTAGTCTGGGGTAACAAGACACCAAGGGTGAAATGGCAAGTGATGACCCTTCCCTATTACCGGGGTGGGTGTGGGGTCTCTGATCTACACTGATACTATTTGGCTGCACAGTGCAGTTTCGAGCACACATCTTACTACCCCGATGCTAGGATCACCTACCTCCGTCCTGAATCGGACTTCGTCCTACCCGCCACACTTGCCTCCGTTCTTCCCACCGGTATCCCTCGAGACCCTAAAGATATACAGCCAGTTTCCACTACCAGCTGGGCATGGCTCAAACTGAGCAGTATCACCCGCACGCAGACACTATACTCCTCCTCTCTTCCCCTACCAAATGCTCACTTATTACCCATCACCGGTGAAAATTTGGTGCAAAGAACCTGCACCAAATTCAACATCCACATGCTAGGAGATCTCTTTCCCGCGGGTCATGTCTTTGACCTGGAGGATATGTCCAAGTTTTTGAAAGCTACGTTCATGGACAGCTTCATTCTGGCCAGACTGCGCTCAGAGTTACGAGACAGATTTCCAGACTATCCGCTGGAACCCTCTTCATTCCCCCCCTCACACTAGTGATAGGCAGCAGCAAGGGGCTCCATCTTATATCCCAGCTGTATAGGGCTTGTTCTGACCTGGTGCCAGTGGACGACGTAAGGGTACGCTCTGCATGGGAGTCGGATTAGGGCAAACCAAACACGGACCAGCAGTGGCTAGCTTATTGCAGGATTACTAGAACAGTGTAATTGAACAGTAAACATAAATTGATACACTTTAAATTCCTGCGTAGAATTTATGTTACACCCGCCTGAACACACAAGATAGATCCCTCCAGACCTCACTCCTGCCAGCGATGCCAGGCCCCGCAAGCAGACTTCTCACATCTTGCCTGGAATTGCCCACGAATCCATGAAACCTTTGCCCGAGATAGCGCTACTGGGTTATGTGGTGCAGATTCCCTTGAAAGTTCGCAGATTTGCTGCCATTTCCTTACTCCTAGCTAAAATTGAAGTCGCAATTTTTTGGGGAACCAGGAGAGCGCCACAGACAGCTGGGTGGATCCAAAGCTTAGCGACCTGTTCAATAAAAAGTGATTTGTATGCCAATACTGTTTCGACGGCTTCTAGACCCAAAGACATTTGGGGGCCGTTCCGAGCTTTCCTTGCATCACAGCAGCAAGCCCCTCCTACACAACAAGAGCAAGGTATGGAGCCGACAGGGGTGGGTTGAAAGGGATATTGTATTCATAATGTGATTGTATATGCCCTACATAATAAAATAAATGGAACTGAAGACATAATAGGATCTAAGTGGACCAATGGAGGGTCGGGAGGAGTTGCCTTCGATTGTAGGAGTGCCATGTCAATTGCTGGGGTTTTAGAATACATCAGCTGTGCTGTGATCACCGTTGCGCTGTCCTATTGTGCCTTGATGATAATGCTGGAATGACTATGTTGAAATGTACCCTATATGTAGTGCAATTGAGCTCTGTGCTCTGCTTTACCTTTTCAAAACTGCTAAATAAAGTTTAAAAAAAGATAGAAACCTACGAGAAGTTTCTCCCCTCCATGACATGCAAGTCCTTCTGGCATACATAATCATGCTCATGCTAAATATTGGGAGAAGGAGGAGTCCGACTAGAAAAGAAAGTTCAGGCAAAAGCCATCACTCTATGATTTAAACGAGGAGTATTTGTAGATGCTCAGGATCAACAAGAATGTAATTAGCTACTACTCATGTCAACCTACATCAAGGGGGGTGGAGGGGCACTATATAGGGCAGCCCATCTGATGGGATAACTTGTTTTGAAGACACCAGATGAACTCTAACAGTTGCTATACTGGCACTTGTGTGTCTCAGAGCCTTCATCATCAACCCATTAATGGTAAGCCACAGCCTGTATTTTTTAGTGTTATCAGACATGCAGGCTTTTGGTTCTATAGCACCCAAGAACACTAGGGTCACTTCTGCATTGTTCCCAAAACTGACTTGGCCAATCTCCTCACCCGCACTGGCAAAACCCGGAGTGGGCTCACCAGTAGGGTGCTTCTTCTTGGGACAGATGGAATCTTCCTTCTTTTGCTATGACACTAGTCAGTCATGGCACCGGGGCTGGCAAGGCCCCATGGGTCTCTTCCCTCTAAATCCCATACCCCCTGCGATGGTCAGAAGAGAAATGGGACTATCATTCCTGGAAATTCTTTTGGGGTCCTTTAGAGAACTCCTTTTGGTTACTGTTGGACTTGGCCCTCACTGAGGGTCACATACGAACTTTTTGCCTTCACTCCTGCTGTTTTGCTGAATTCGTTTTGTTGGCTGTAGGACCATGCACACTTTACCACTGCTAAGCAGTGCTAAGGTGCTTGTGCTTACTCCCTAAAACATGGTAAAACTGGGTAACTGGGCCCATATTACTAAAAGTGCCATGGCGCACCTTTAAACAATTTCCCGGCTGAAGGACCTGACTTATCGATCCACGTCCTTCTGGAGCAGCACCATCTTGCTGTCCGTCTATTCTATCGCTTTATTGAGAAAACCGATTTCGCCGCTTCAATCAAGAATCCCAGTCATCAAATGGTGTATAAATACTCAAGGCTTCAGAATTCCACGATTTATGAAAATAACAAACTCCGTCAAGAACATTTTTAAAAAAACCTCTATTTCAGAACCCCCCTTTTTTGAGAACATCCTTATAATAACGAGAGCCATTTAGAATAAAGTGTCCTACTTGACAACAACAATAACTGGATCAAAATATGAAGCTCACAGTCTAAATTTTTGAAGAGCCATAAGACCATATAAAATGACCCACTGATCATCATCTATATTCCGGAACTACCCATCAGTAGTCCAAGAATCAAACATCGAAAGGAAAATAGGACACTATTTGTTAGAATATAAGATTACCACCAGACACTCCTGAAGAAGGCGGTTTTCTGCCGAAACGCGCGTCGAGTTACTTTATGATTATATGTTTTTATTGTCATTTATATTTATGAATGTATTGCTTTTGTCACTATATGTATGATTTTGAGAATTTATAGTGGAATATGATATATGTGTTTCGGTTTTTATGAACTGATTTTTTTAGCCCTATCATATAGTTTGCCTGTCTATATGATTTTTAATTAATACATATTAAATTTATATACTATATATATTTTGAGTCTCTGTTTACTTTTCACACTTGCTATTTTAAACGAATTTGGTCGTCTATAATATGCAGATGTCCTAGGTTTTGTACACACATAGGTATTTACCCTGCCCTAGGAATCTTTATCGGTACCCAGGGGGTCCTTGTTTTTCTCACATGCACCTTTAAACAATCACAGAAAGTGCTTCCTATTCACAAGCATTGACATAGCCAATAGGTCTCGCCTTTCGGACCTTATAAGTGTTTGGTTATCCAGCACAATATCCTTGGTGCAACACATCAACTGTTGCATGGCTAAACACTAATAAGGTCCCAAAGGCGAGACCTATTGGCTTTGCCACTGCTTGTTATTAGTTCGCCCGACCTCCAAAGTGAGGTCAGTGCGTGCGTGCGTGCATGTGTGCAAGCTTCAACGGCCCCTAGAACGGGGAGTATGTATTCAATAAATATAGACTCAGTCGTTACTATATTCAGAGGACGTGTCCAGCCAGACAGAGGTCTGATATTTACTTAATCAGCAGTAAACAAGGGATTTCAGCAAAACAGTACATAAAATGGGACACAAGCTTGTGTCCTACTTAGCAATACAGAAACGGGAGGAAGGGAACCAACAGGGGGCTCAGGCACAGCTTTACGGTTTGTTACACACAGGGAGTACACAGTGACAAAACGAAAGAACAAATCGCAGAATACACCTTTACAGTTTCAATGAACACACGTTTTACATGTATAACGTGCTTTATAGTGTCGACTGCGTTTCGATCCAGCTCGAGGGTAAGTGGATCATCATCAGGACAGGGATTGCATGCCTATTAATGTAAAAGCCTGTTACGCCTGGGGAGGAAGAACGTAAATTTAGGGGAATGTACACTATACACAGAAGGGAATGGGT
Organism: Lissotriton helveticus; assembly: GCF_964261635.1. Taxonomy (NCBI): domain Eukaryota; kingdom Metazoa; phylum Chordata; class Amphibia; order Caudata; family Salamandridae; genus Lissotriton; species Lissotriton helveticus. The sequence continues at coordinate 505,190,868 of NC_136068.1, read as the reverse complement.
GACAACGCTGCATGAAGAACTCAGAAGCAGTCACGCAAGAATTGTGTATTCCAAAGAACGGGTGAAGTGATTAAGACAATGGAATAAGGTCAAGTGATTACCAAGTAGTGAATATTTAACGTGCTTCTATTGAGTGGCTGTTCGCAGCACTGAGGAGCACGGAAGGGGTTAAAGATGTTAATCTCAGGCACATTCATGGGCGGTAGAAGGGTCCTGCGGTGGGAATATGGTAGAAGAAGTTAGTGACGACAAATGAAGACGGATTGACGTGAAGATTATATCGGAATGGTGACAAAAGCATGGGGCATTCAAGAAGAGGTAAGGGCCCACATCGTTGTAGTTCATGGGGCCATACAGGTGGCAATCAGACCATGCAAGATGAACCAGTGTCTAAGGCCAGGCACTCAAGATGCGTGATGAGAGAGTTGTCAGCCGAGTTTCATAACCGCAAATTCAAAGTTATTGGAAGCGAGAACAGTTTACATTCAGTATACATTTCTAATCATTTCCGATAGCGTTAGGTACAGCCGACAAACAATCTTTTAGGTGCCCAGAGTCGTGCAAGTTAAAACCAAAAGCAGTTATAAATGAAAACCTTGAGGCATACAATCAGTTAAATACGCATAGTGGGTGCATACCTCATGACGGCGCAGTGATCGGGTAGGGAATTAGCAAGCAAGGGGAGGGATTGTACGTAGAGCGGGTGCACATGCATGGTAGATCTTACCAGGGAAGTGGCAATTAAGTATGCACAACACGGTTGCTGGTATAGCAGGGCAGCAATTTTATGGGCGCTGAGGGGCATGTGAGACCTATGCCATCCTTGTCCAAGGCACGGTGGTTCTTGCTGATCCTAGATAGGGATAAGGCACCGAGTTAGTGTGCTCGAGTCGTTACTTGTCATAGGTAGTGGAGGTAATTGGGCTCACTGGTAATGGGTCCAAGTTCTGGATCCCAAAACGGAGAAGCGCAGTGGCATATTCGGGCAGCGGTATCGCCTAAAAAAAGAGGGGGGTTAGGACATAATTTAGAGACTGCCTGTATGGGTTAGCAGGCATGAAGGAGCGTGCAAGACGGTTTCTTACCGGTAATTCAGAAGGGAAGCAGCCGCTTTATCGCGGATTCTTGCAGAGTGTCAGTGCGTTCAGAGCAAGGACTCGGAAGTTCCTAATACAAGGGCGGAGCTAATCAACGATTGGCCCGCACGGTCATGTGACCTGGGAACGTGAACTACAGGGTGAGCTGCCAATCATGGTAGTGGAAACAGAGAAGAGACTACTTGTAGTGCAAGGACAAGTGCCATCTTGGAAGGTGTTGGGCAGAGTAAGTGAGTGAGGGGAATTGGTGACATTATACAATAAACAATTCAGTTATGCAGCATGAAAGTCCAGTTGACGACAATATTAATTGTGGCTTTGTTAGTGAGGTCCAGTCTTCTAGACGGTTAAGACCAGTATTCAAACTGTCCATTTTCATAATCCATTTAAACTCTTGAGGTTACGTAGTTTTAGCCTCGCTTTGCTACAGTCTCCATTTTACGTTCAGTCGCCATTTTATGTTGCCTCACTCAGGCAGCATGGCTAACGTAAGGAAAATGGTCTTTTCTGCCACTTTCAGCTGCGCGGTGTTTTTCTTGTCGACAAGCAACCTTTGTCCTTGTGTGCAATACTGATGTCAGGGTCTGGCCGAGTTCGTAAAGCCATGTCTAGACTGATTAATCCATGTCTCTACTCCACTGTTTGGGTCCCACCATTCTTCTCTTCCTTATCTTATTTAACTGGCCTTCACTATTCTCTCAGTGTGTTCTCCTGTTACATAGCTCTCCTTTTGAAGCATTCTACACATGTTTTACCACCTGCAAACTGGATTATTGTCACCTGTGTTGATTAACCTGATGGGAGGGGAGCACACGGGGTCTGAAAGGAGGGTGTGTTTTAGACATCTGATACTTGTTTTCGAACTATTCCTATTCGTTAGTTTTGTGTATTTTGGGAGTTGTCATTGTAAACTTGTGTTGTATAATAGACTGTGCGCCACAGATTGAAGGGGCAGTCTCTTGAGAACCTACCTGTTGGTACTTCTTAGACAACTGTGCTTAGCTGCAGCTAATAAAACTACTTTTCTACGGCTAACGGAGTGTCCAGTGTCTCTGTCGGTCAAGGCAGGTGAACTCGGGGATCTTAGGCGTGCCCTGCGCCGCTTGGCCCGTAAGGCCAGGTTCTCCAATTGGCGGCCCAACGTGTGGGCGACTTCAGCGGTAGTAGTTTTGCCCGAGAGTCGTGAGGAGCTTCGCAGGAAAATTCCGGAGGATTTCGCGAACCACGTGAGCGACCCCTGCATGTCGAAGTGGACCGAAGGTCTTTTGAAGCGTGGCTACTCCTTCCCGACGGCTGCTGACGACTGCTGCCCTGACTGTCGCCCTGCCTTGGCCCCTGGTGATGATTGGTATCGCGAGACGATAGACGGACATCTGTTAGCGTGAGAAAAGCATTTAGTTAAGTATTTGTGGGTAGCGCCCACTCTCTTTGTTTTGTATTTTTGTTATTCGGGTAGCGCGCTAACCGAAGCCAAGGGGTAAGTACGTTTGTGCTGTGACTACATTGTCTAAATAGATCCCTTGACGTTTGTAAGGTTAAAATGCCTGGATTCAGTAAATTTAAGAGATTTTGTTGTTGTGCTTGTTCTGCGGACTCCCGGTTGGAGGATTCGTGTCCGATTCCTCCAGTTGGAACTCCTAATTATGAGTTGTACTCAAAGCACGGTGTGGGTCCTATAGTTTTTAATGACATATGGACCCGTTACACTAAAAAAGACGGTGTTTTACAATGGCCACAACACGGGTCATTTGAAACTGAGATTTTAGACAATTTGGAAGCGATTTTATTCAAGAGAAAAGCCCGGCCGGCAATGTTTGACTCTTTTCGCCTATGGCGCAAGGAAGCCAAACAGAAAGAAATTAAGCAAATGAAGAAAGATAAGAAAGAGCAGAGTGTGACGATTCTTCAGGCTGCCCAGCAATTTAAAAATGATGAAACTGATCAGATGATTCAGGTGTCGGAAAGACAACATCGTATGGCAGTGGATAGGTGTTACCCTGTATTGCCTACCGTTACACAGAGTAAAAATCCTGATGACGATTCTTTCATGTCCCATTTGTTGACATTACCTCCGCCTTATGTGGTAGGAGCCAATGCACCACCATTACAGCCTGCTGCCAATGCGGCCTCTGTCCTTCCTGCACAAATACCTGTCCCTGTCATTTTGCCTCAGCCTCCTTTGCCGACAATGTCTGTACCCCAATCTCCTTTGCCTCAGCCTTCTCCATCTGTCGTTTCTTTCGCTACAGATTCTTCTTCCATTTTACAGAATACACTGTCTCCTGTCTTAGTTTCAGATTCTCCTACAGCTAGACGGCGTTTAGTTGATACTGTCGCAGGTCTGTTATCGCCTTTGCTTGGCCCTCTTTTCTTCTCTCCTGCCTCGTCTAGGAGACAATCTCGTAGTCAGTTTCCAGATTTTGAAGAACGAACTAAATTGGATTCCCTTGCTTCTAATTGGATCACGAGTCGTGTACCGTATGACACACGTGATATATTAGATACTTTTCTTCAATGGAACGCGCCCACACAGAGATACGTATTTGATGTAATGTGCAATACTTTGATTAAAGCGTGGGAAGACGTAGATCTAGACTCGCCTCCTCGGGATTTATTTGACATCCAGGATCAATTTGATAAGGGATTGATCGTGGGTCCTGCTGTGGAACGTGCTGTTCAACAACTTGTTGCTTTTAGGTCTACCGTTTTCTCTCAAAATTCTCCTGAATCTGATCTTGTGGTTCGTCGCAAGACAACACAATATCCTATGCGAGAAGTTCCTCCAATATGGAGAGATGCAGTTCCTCAAGCAGGTAATAATCCAGGTGTTCCTGCTCATTTTCAGCGCATATGGGTACATGACCCGTGGAAAAGATCGGAAGTATTGGCTCTTAAACAGTCTTTACCGGACCGTCGTAAGAATCCTGCTGGATATTATAAGGAGCTGTCCCAGACTGTTGACGTCTGTATTATGAATTTGGCTGATATTGACTTACTCATGGGGAATGTAGTCCCACAAGCTATATGGGCTAAGATTCGTAGGCAGGATCATGCGGCAGCTTTAGGTGGTGATTGGGCTGCCATTACGGCTGCAGACGTAGGTCAAGTAGGTGGGGCTAAACCCGACGCTTTGATTACAGAATTACCTGGAAGAATCATAGATTTGATGAAGACTGTAATGCCTGCGATGCGTGTTAACTGGGATAAGTTGGCGGCATGTAAGCAAAAGACGGATGAAAGTGTCTCTGACTTCTTTACTCGTTTTGAGGAGACTTTCATCGATCATAGTGGGCAAGACATGAGCACTGAAGGGGGACAGCGATTATTCGTAGACAAATTTGTTTTTAACTTACTTCCAGAATTATCAAACAAACTGAAACAGTCGGAGAGTTCGTGGGCTGTCTCTTCCACTGCCCAGATATTGGCTACTGCTCAATATTATGAGAATAGGGAAAAGGAAGATAAGGAGAAAGCGGAGAAAAAGACTAAAGACTTGAAAACGAAGGTTCTTCTGAAACAGGCTTACCCACCTCGTTCTGCTCAACCTCTATTTTCCCAGCCCCCACAGTTTCAGAGGTTGTTGCAAAAGCCAGTTCCCTCTGTTCCTCGGGCTCCATTGGGCCCCAACCAGTGTGCTTACTGTAAGGAGGATGGTCACTTTAAGAACACTTGTCCGATTCTATTACAACGGTATGGTGGATCGTTAGCGCCACGAGGTCGTGGTGATTCTCGATCCATGTCTAGAGGTAGAGGTCGTGGTGCTCCTCCTCAGGAACAACGTCCCTCTCCTCCTCAAACCTCTGCGAATTATTTTGACCAACAGACTTCTCAATCTGCACAATACTACAATGATGACTATTGTTACGACAATGAGAATGTTGCTTTCCATACTAGCTAGGACAGCCAAAGACAAAGTGAGGGAGTCATATCAGTTCCAGTAGATCAGGAAGGACCTTATGTTAATGTTATGGCATTAGGTGTTACAGAACCATTTCTCTTGGATACTGGCGCTATGAGAAGTTCTATAATGCGTTCTAAACTCCCTGGGGCACCTTTGTCCGGCTTAACAAATGTTTCTGTAGGATTCACTGGCGCCCCAGTTTCAAATCCTATTTCTTGTCCCTTGCCCATTTCCATTGGTCCATATGATTTGGAAGCTCCACTCCTTCTAACAACAGGTTGCGGAGAGAATTTGTTGGGTTTAGACCTTTTGAAATGTTTATATGCCACGTTGTATTGTTCGCCTTCTGGTGTACATCTTACATTGGGTGATAAAACGACTTCTCCAATGTATGTTTCTAAGGAACAACTGCCACCCGAGTTGCAATCTCTCCCAGCTAAACTTTGGGCTGTGGGTCCAAATGATGTTGGTTTGTTACAGATTCCACCGTATGTCATTACTATCAAAGATAATGTTAAGATGCCACGTGTTCCTCAATATAAGATCTCCAGTGATGGTGAGCGAGCCTTGTTGGCCATTGTTCATGATATGGTTCAGAAGGGTGTGGTTGAAGAGACTAGAGGAAACGTCTGCAATAGTCCTGGTTTGCCTATTCTTAAACGTACTGATCCTTCTCAGCCACCTGTTTATCGTTTTGTCATTGATCTTCGAGAGGTCAACAAAATTGTTGTCCCTCAATTTCCTGTTGTGCCAGATATCACGACTTTGCTTACTATGATTCCTGCTTCAGCAGTCTGGTTCTCAGTGATCGATCTTAAGAATGCTTTCTTTAGCATTCCCATTGCTGCAGAAAGTCGGGATCTTTTCGGCTTCTCTCTCGGAGGTCGAAGCTTCCGGTTCAAACGCGCACTTCAAGGCTATTGTGAGAGTCCTTCAATATACAGTCAAGCTTTGAAGTCACAACTTGATACGTTTTCTTTGCCCTCAGGTGCCACTCTTATCCAGTATGTGGACGATCTATTGATTGCGGCTGATTCTGAGACTGCTTGTAAAGCAGCGACTGTATCGCTCTTACAGCATTTGTCTGATTTAAATCATAAAGTATCGTCTTCCAAGTTGCAATATTGCCGACAAGAAGTTACCTACTTAGGTCATCTCTTGTCGAAGGAGGGAAGGCGATTGACTCCAGAACGTATTCATGCAATTGCACGAATGCCTGTACCATTGTCACAGAAAGAAGTGCGTGCTTTCTTAGGTATTACCTCTTATTGTAGGCAATGGATTCCTAATTTTTCCCTTCTTGCTAAACCTTTGTTGGCACTTACACTTAAAGATACGCCTCAGCCTTTGCCTTGGACTGATGAATGCCAAAAGAGTTTTACAGACTTACGTACTGCTTTGTGTTCTGCTCCTGTGCTAGGTACTCCAGATTACAGTAAACCTTTCACACTATATGTGCATGAAAGGGAAGGTTGCGCATTATCAGTCTTAACGCAACGATTCGGTGACAAACAAAGGCCGTGTGCCTATTTTTCTGCAACATTAGATCCAGTAGCGAAGGCATTACCTAGTTGCCTTAGAGCAACAGCAGCAGCGGCCATTTCTATTCGTCAGTCTGCTGGACTAGTGTTAGATCATACTCTTAATGTGATGGTTCCACATGCAGTGGATACTCTTCTGAATAGAACAAAAACTCAGCATTTAACGAGTGCTCGTTTGTCTGGATATGAGTTGACGCTTCTAGCTAGTCATATACATATAAGAAGGTGTAATGTCTTGAACCCAGCCACATTGTTGCCTGTTCTGGATGTTAATAATGTACAAGATCAGCATGATTGTTTTCTTCGCACTGAAGAAGAAACGAAGGGTCGGATAGACCTTAAGGATACACCGCTTGTGGATCCAGATGGTACCCTATGGGTGGATGGGTCATGTTTCAAGCTCCCTAATGGCGAAACAACGGCTGCTTATGCAGTCACGACGTTGTACACAGTGGTAGAAACTGCACGTATTTTGCATAACTCAGCGCAAGCTGCAGAACTGATTGCGTTGACAAGAGCATGTGTGTTGGCGAAAGGGAAAAGAGTGACTGTCTATACTGACAGTCAATATGCGTTCGGCATTGCCCATAGTTTTGGTCGTTTGTGGAGGGAAAGAGGATTCTTTACCTCCCACGGCACTAAAATACAGCATGGTCAATTGGTAACGGATCTTCTTGATTCACTTGCCTTGCCTATTCAGATAGCGATTGTAAAGTGCAGTGCGCACAAGAAGATTACGGATGACGTGGGTAGAGGGAATGCATTTGCAGACGAGGTGGCGAAGGGAACAGCGAGGAATGTTGAAAGTCGCATGTATGTTGCAGGGCCTGCTAGATGGGTTGCAGAAGCTGGTATGTGTGAAATCACAGTGGAAAGTGTGAAAGCAATTCAGAAGGAGGCTACTGAGAAAGAATTGAGTACTTGGAAAGAAAGTACGGGAATGTTGGATGATACGGGTTGTTGGACGGAATTTTCAGAGCATCAGCGATGGTTGCTACCTAATGCGTATGTATTGCCGGTAGTTACTATGGCTCATGGACCAGCTCATATTAATGCTCGTGGTATATGCAAACTTTTAGCTCCAGTATGGCAGAATGAGGGTATTCCAAAATGTGCAGAAAATGTGGTGAAACACTGCATTGTTTGTTTGATGCACAATCCAGGAAAAGGAACTCCAACTCCAACAGGTCACTTTGCACCCCCTACATACCCATTTGAAGTAATGCAGATAGATTACATCCATATGGAGCGTTCCAATAATCTCAAGTACGTCCTGGTGGTGGTTTGTGCCTTTTCCAGATGGATAGAGGCCTACCCCCTAAAGGACAATACTGCTTTGTCCACTGCTAAAATACTCTTGAAAGAATTCTTCCAGAGGTTTGGTTTGCCGCGCATTGTCTGGAGTGACAATGGAAGTGAATTTGTAGGTCAAATTATGCAAAAGGTGTGTATAGGTTTAGGCATCAAACAAAAAGTCCATGCGGCAAACCATCCTCAGTCAGCGGGTCTGGTATAGGGTTACAATGGTACTCTCAAACTTAAGTTAGCAAAGATTCAGGCCAGCACGGGTCTTTCTTGGCCTGATGCATTACCTTTAGCACTCCTTTCTACTAGAATGACTGTTCATTCTCGTTTGGGGCTTAGCCCATACGAGATTGTGTTTGGACGTCCAGCTAATGTCTGGGGAGTCCCCAGACCCAAGGAGTACTCAGATATCCCCTATCCACTGTTGATTGACTATTTGCATGATCTCACCACTAAATTGCATGTTATTCGTCAACAGGTTCAAAACGCTTTACCAGAGGCCTCTTCAGATCCCGGACACACCATCCAGCCTGGAGATTGGGTGTGTCTGAAGAACTTCCAGAGGAAAAAGAATTTGGAACCTCGCTGGGGGCCTCCAAGACAAGTCCTGCTTACAACTCGTACGGCTGTCAAGGTCCTGGGAAAAAGACATTGGATTCATGGTGTGCACTGTAAAAGGGTACCATTGCCTTTGCCTTATGACCAGTGGGTCCGAGAAGGCGTTGGTGATAGTGAGTGCGAAAAGGTACCCAAGTTTATTCCATTTAGCAGTGCACACCTGGATTGGACTAGTTCAGAGAAAGAGGACGATGATGTTTTGCAGGAAGCTGTACCTTCTCATCTGAGACTTAATACAACAGATCCCGAACATTTGTTCCAGGACCAAACAACACCCGGAAAGAGACGATACAATTTAAGAAAAAGATCCTCTGAAGACAATTAATTCTAACTTTCCTTTTCTTTACATTCTGCTAATAAAGAAAAGTTTTTCCTTCCCTTATCCATCAAGTTGCAGGGTCGCGGTAGGAGTCTTGAGCTGTGACCTGAATAGTGACTAGGTCAACAGGACTTGCAGTGTCATAGGACGGCTAACAATCACAGCCAAGTGATCTAGGAAGATTATCGTGAGCAACGCTTTTAGAGTAATGGATAGTACAGGGAAAGGAAGTGATGCGAAAATATCGAAGAGAGCTCATTATAAGAAGTTATTATTTGGTCGATGTGGCGTAGCATTGTGTGTTTTAGTAGGTCTGAGTAGTTTATTAGCATGCATTGGATGGCTTATTCATGTTCTACAGTTAGTACCTGTTCCTATTTCTGCCCCTTTGACTCCATCTACTACTGTTTCACCCCATAAATTTTACTCACTCCCAGATCACGAGCAAATGAGAAGAATGGAATATCTTAACAATTCGTTCATTCAACTGTTACACCAGCATCAATTGATTGTAAATATTACTGATTGTTGGGTATGTGGCCTCATACCACATAATACACAAAGAGGAATGCCGTATCTAGTTCTCCCTTTTTCATACGAAGGTTCTGCTTGGGCTTATCTGGCCATGTTTTCCAATACATACCAGAATCTACTCAGATATCCTTCTGGTGGATCCTATAATGGTGGAGTGGATTTCAGTCACAGTTCGTTGATAAAGGGCATTGTAACTATGGCAAAGATTGCTGACATCATCAAGATTCCCAAAGATGAAAAGAGAGCGTATGATGGGTGGAATATAACTCGGTATACTCTTAGTCTCACTGACAAGCTTAAACAGCGGAATTCTGCACCTATTTGGGTACTACCCCAGAAAGGTCATTTATGCTTACAAATCAATGGCCAGAATACGAAAACCAAGCAAGAGAGGAGCAACTGTTCCCACACTTATGTCTATACTCCTTCTACTCCCGCACCGTTAGTGGCATCACAAGGTACATATTTTATCTGTTACGATAAAGCTTATACATGGCTTCCCACACACTTTTCGGGAACATGTTATATAGCCTTTCTCCTCCCTCCTACATATACTGCTCCTGCTGATTATCACAAGAAGAGAGTTACTAGAGGAGTAGTAGATTCGGAAGACACAGCAGGGCAAGAAGGAGGGGATTTTCTGAAAGGATTCCTTCCTTTTTGGGGTCCGATGGCCAATAGTAAAAATATCAGACAGTTGGTCCGTGTGGTTGATGCCACAATTAATGTCACTTCTGGAGCATTAAATAATTTAACTGCTGAGCTTCAGGCGGACCGACTTATGACTTTGCAGAACAGGATGGTGTTAGACATAGTGCTTGCAGATAAAGGAGGAGTTTGCAAATTGATTGGGTCTAGTTGCTGTATTTACATTCCTGATAACGCCCCTACGGTATAGCAAGCCATGTCTAAGCTACATGTCATCTCTGAATCCATACACCAAGATACTGGAGATTGGTCTGTGATGGGATGGTTTTGGGGACTACTGTCCACTTGGGGATGGAAAGTACTAACTTTCCTTGGAATGATTCTAGCACTCGTCTTTTCTTGCTGTCTCTGTCTGCAGTGTGGTCTAGCTGTTTGTGGACTTTGTGCCACGATCTGTGTTTCTAAACCAGTAACACAACAGACTGAACATATTAAGATGATGGTGCAACAGCATCTTAGTGTCCGCATGACCATTGACATCGACTCAGATTGACATGGGTTCCTCTTGCTTTGCATGAGTATGGCAAAAGGAGGGTCTGAGGTTACGTAGTTTTAGCCTCGCTTTGCTACAGTCTCCATTTTACGTTCAGTCGCCATTTTATGTTGCCTCACTCAGGCAGCACGGCTAACGTAAGGAAAATGGTCTTTTCTGCCACTTTCAGCTGCGCGGTGTTTTTCTTGTCGACAAGCAACCTTTGTCCTTGTGTGCAATACTGATGTCAGGGTCCGGCCGAGTTCGTAAAGCCATGTCTAGACTGATTAATCCATGTCTCTACTCCACTGTTTGGGTCCCACCATTCTTCTCTTCCTTATCTTATTTAACTGGCCTTCACTATTCTCTCCGTGTGTTCTCCTGTTACATAGCTCTCCTTTTGAAGCATTCTACACATGTTTTACCACCTGCAAACTGGATTATGGTCACCTGTGTTGATTAACCTGATGGGAGGGGAGCACACGGGGTCTGAAAGGAGGGTGTGTTTTAGACATCTGATACTTGTTTTCGAACTATTCGTTAGTTTTGTGTATTTTGGGAGTTGTCATTGTAAACTTGTGTTGTATAATAGACTGTGCGCCACAGATTGAAGGGGCAGTCTCTTGAGAACCTACCTGTTGGTACTTCTTAGACAACTGTGCTTAGCTGCAGCTAATAAAACTACTTTTCTACGCCTAACGGAGTGTCCAGTGTCTCTGTCGGTCAAGGCAGGTGAACTCGGGGATCTTAGGCGTGCCCTGCGCCGCTTGGCCCGTAAGGCCAGGTTCTCCACTCTTCTTTGTCCAGTTTTTTCATAATGTCACCTCCTCTTGGGGGTAGTTTAACCACAGTGATCACTGTCCAATGAATATCATTTTCAGAGTGTCCATTTTGTGTGAAATGTTCCACCAAGGATGCATTTGGTGTCTTGCATCTAATTCTACTCTGATGCTGAGAAATTCGTAAACTAATCTTCTGGGTCGTTTGCCCTACATATATCTTGTTGCACGGACAAAAAATAGCGTATACAACATTACATGTATTGCAATTGGTAAACATTTTTAACTCATTCTTGATATTTTTTTAGACAAATTCTTTGCACTCTATTGTGAATTCGCTTACCACACAATTGGCACATTTGGCATGTCCCTTAAGTGGTGCAAGGGACCAAAGGTCATGAAGCGTGGGGTTGCGGATTTTTGTGGTGGGTAGTGCCGCTCGCACTAAGTGGTCCTTTATGTTTTTACTCTTTTTGAAGGCAAATATGGGGACTTCCAAATTGAGTGTGCCAGCATTAAGGACGGGCCAGTTTTTTTTTATGGTGTAGCGTATAGCATTGGAAACTGGGGAAAAGGTAGTGATGCATACCAGGCGGTTAGTTGGTGTTTTTGTTTTAGGTTCAAGTAGGGCTTCACAAGGACAGTACCATGCCCTTTTCATGGCATTGCAGACAAGCTGTCGTGGATAACCTCTGCTAGTGAGTTTAGTACATAGAGTGTTAGCTTCAGTGAAATAGTCAACTTTAAGGGAACATTTTCTCCTGATCCTTAAAAATTGTGAAAAGGGGAGGGAGTCTCTCAAGGCACGGGGATGGTTGCTGCTATAGCTAAGCAATGTGTTCCTTTCTCTAGGCTTACGGAATAATCCTGTTATGAGAGTTCCGTCAGCATGTTTGATTATTAGGTCAAGAAACAGGATTGACATTTTATTATGGGTTAAGGTAAACTTCAAGCCATCGCAGTTGTTATTGATCCAATGGAGGAATGATTCAAGTGTGCTTTCATTACCCTTCCAGATCAGGAAGATATCATCGATAAATCCTTTCCATTTGCCAATCCAATTATAAAAAGGATTTGTGTCTGATAGGATGTGGTTTAATTCAAGTGAGTCCATGTATAGAATGGCTAAATTGGGGGCAAAAATAGCCCTCATAGATGTGCCTCTCACTTGTTGGTAGAATTGATCTTCGAATAAAAAGAAATTCCTAGTGAGGCAGATCTCTAGGAGTTGAAGAATGAAGTTTGTGGGAACTGTGTGTGGTCGGGGTCTTTGGTTAAGTATGCATTCCATCACTAGCAGGGCGTCTCTCTGTGGGGTGTTGGTGTACAATGACTCTACGTCCAATGTACACAAAATCTCAACTTCGGAGTCAAAGGGATGGTTTTCTATAAGGTTGATCATCGACTATCCCTGATGTAGCATTCGGTAAGAGGAACAAAATCTTTAATAAAGTGGTTGACGTACTGTCCCAGAGGTTCCAGGATCGAGCCTGCAACCAGAAACAATTGGACGGCCTGGAGGGTTGTCTAATCTCTTATGAACCTTGGGCAAGGTATAGATCACCGGTGTACGGGGAGATTTGGTGTTCAGAAATTCGAACTCAAGTTTGCTAAGAAAGCCTTCCTGTAGGCCTCCATCAGTGATTTGCCTTATCAGGGTATGAAGCTCCTTAGTAGGATTAGTTGGTAGCTTACAGTAATGGTCCATATTGAACAGTTTGCAATTGAATTCCTCCTTGTAATGGTTGATTTCTTGGAGCACAATGCCGCCGCCTTTGTCGGCGGGTTTAATAACCAAGTCAGTATTCTCATGTAAGGTGGTAATGGCCGCTTTTTCTTCTATATTAATATTGTAGGGGATAAAGTGGTGTACGTCAGCCAGGTGAGATGCCTCTTTCAGGACCATTTTTTCAAATGTTATAATCTCATTAGGGATCATATTGGAGAAGGGGGAGAAGGTAGATGGAGGTCTGAACGGTGTATTTGATGTTCTGTCGGTTCTGGGATTCTGCAAAAAATCGGCATGTAGTCTGATTTTGTGAAAAAACCTTAATAATTCAGATTGTAGATGCAAAACATTAGGATAAGTAGTTGGAACAAAGGAAAGACCTTTGCTAAGGATTGAAATCTCGTGGCTAGATAGTACATGCATTGAGAGGTTGAAGATAGGAATAGACATATTGTTGGGACTGAGATCCGGGTCCGGAGTGACGTTCACCATTGGTAGAACTTCTGTCTTGTTTGCCTCTCTCCTCTCTGTACCAGCGAGGTTGCTGTTTTACCCGTCCTCTCTTTGGGGGGTCCGACTGTCCTCTCCCTAAAAAATGAGAATTGGGGTTTCTTGTGGATGTGCTTGCACCCTACCTGTGAGAAGTTGGCCTGGTATATGATGTTCACTATTCTAGTGAACACCTGCACCAGTCCAAACAACCCTTATGGTGATGGTTGTAAAGTCAACCTTATAGACCAGCTATCCTCGTGGTAGCATGGACAAAAGCAGTTTTAGGTTAAACTCAAGAGGGCATGTTAAGCCAGCTGTTTTACCATATGCAAACCTTTCAATACCAAATGAAAGGACACCACACAGGTTATATATTCAAAATATATATGTATTTATTTCTAAATAAATCCCCATAACTCTTTATGAGCACAGGAGCACAAGCGTATAACAAGTAACTTAATATAACATACAAAAGTTGCACACATATGGATAGGCCCTGGTGGCCCGCTAAACCATATACTAAAATAGTGGTATAAGAACCACGTCACGAACAATGGTAAGGCCTAGGGCTTTGGAAAATCGCTGGGGCTACACTGGACTAACAGTAGTTTGGGAGCAGGAGGCCCACAGGGTGCGGGTGCAGTGTCTTAATGCACACGCGTGCACCTATAGAAGTAAATGGGTGCGTAAAGTTAGAAAGTTGCAGATTTGGAAGTCTTCCGACTGGACTAGAACTTAACCACTTAAAACTAGGACACTAGGAGTGTAAACCTCTACAGGAGCACCACAGTACTCGCGTTACCTCACCCACAGGAAGAGGGTGCATAGGTGTCAAAGTGTGTCGGGTTTCGTCGTGGAGTTCTATGGAGCCTTGGAGAAAAGATGCTGCAGGCGACCAAGAGAGAAGAGTCCGGTTGGATCCAAGGGTGGATCGAAGATGTAGAGTACATGAAAGCAGAGGGGACAGAGTCTGGGTCACTAGCCTGACGAAAAAGGGTTCAGGCAGATAAGGTCGTTTACCCCTTTTCTAGGTTTGCCCGGCATTAGCCGCTTCTCACCCAACTCATAATTACCCAAATAAAGAGGCAGGCGCTGGAGACTGGAAGGCAGGAAACAGGAGTTTATTTCCGACGGAACAGAACACGTCAAATCAGACAACAGGGTATCTTCTTGAGGTGCTCTAACAAGTTTCTCTACGGCTCCGTCTTTTATACACAGGTTTATGATGTACAAACATTCCTTATTGCAATAAAGACACTTTGAAGTACAAAAAGGGCATGTTTGGGACCCCAGCTCCAGGCCCATTCCCATACTTACCGCTCTGATGTTGTTTTCCCCTCCCAAATGTGACATGTGATTGTAATCTGCAGCCGGACATTACAACAGGGCACGAGGGCAGGAGGGGGTGGTCAGATCTAAGGTTGGGCGGGCGATAAGATCATGTTTCGCTATGCGGGGCCGGAGGGGTACATCCACGAGACCTAGTTTTATGATGTGGGACTGGGTCGAGAGGCCAGGTGTAGCCGGGGGGGGCCATCAGAAGAGAGGAAGGGTGTTCCTGGGAGGGATGCGGGGGTGTCGGTCAGGTCTAGGGGTGTCAAGGCCTTGATTAATCACCGCTCCTCTGATGTGAGGCGAGGTCCTACTGTAGGAAGCAATAAACTGCATCTGTTGGGCTAGGTGATGGCCTGGGATCAGGCCGGGCAATCGGGCAGGGAGGAAGAGGTTACCAAAAGGGCCCGTTCTATGAGTAGGATGAAAGAGCGAGGGGGCAGGGGTTCAGCACGGAGACAAGGTTGTGTTTAGCGGTGCGTTTATGGCCCGAACAGGAGAGACCGGGGGCTGTCGGGGCGCGGGGTGCTTGCGGGGCTGGAGAGAGAGAGAGAGAGAGTGAGAGAGAGATGATGGCTATCGGCAATGGGCAGGGAGGTCATGACACAAAGATGGCTACTATCTATGTTCGTGATGGAGCCTAAAAGGGAACAAGATGGCGGGGCCACTGTTTCGTGACTTTCTTTACCTTCAACAGTGGCGAGGGTGAACACAAATGAACGCCGCTTATGTACATATACATTTTGTCATTTTCCACAGTCGCCGCTTTTTACATAAGCTAGATCATTTCCGTGTTTATCATAAATATAGTCGTGTTTAGTCAATGAAATAGCGTTTGTCAATATTGGTAGACTTACATATAACCGTGTGTAGTTGATGCAACATACGAGGTGGAATACATATAAATTTACATTTGTCGTACTTAAAAGTGACCGATGAAACATTTTACAGGCAAAAGTGATTGAGGGAGGAATTTAGTCCAATACAAGCAATTAGTCAAGGGGTGTAGAAAGTTCCGAAAAAGGGGGGTCTTCGCCACAGTGTCTTTATTAGTAGCGAGTCATCACTGGTAGGTTCTGGTAGTTCGTTTTCTTCCGTTGGCGCTGTTGAGCACCGGCGGTGGAGCTATAGGTCCA
The DNA here is from genome assembly GCF_964261635.1 of Lissotriton helveticus. Taxonomy (NCBI): domain Eukaryota; kingdom Metazoa; phylum Chordata; class Amphibia; order Caudata; family Salamandridae; genus Lissotriton; species Lissotriton helveticus. The sequence continues at coordinate 505,174,905 of NC_136068.1, read as the reverse complement.
TCTCGGGTCCTTCTTTACACGTCGCAGGGTGTGATCTGCCCTTTGCCGTTAGGCCACAGTCCTGTTTCCTAGCTAATCTCTCTTAAGGGTGCCTTATGCTGGGCACCTGCATTTCTGTCTCGGAGTCAAAATCCACGTGGAAAGGATAGAAGGGGTTTTGTCGGATAATCGGGGGGAGGAGAGGGCGGAGTGGGACCAGATCTTTGAGACGGACCAGGGGAGCAAAAGGGTGATGCGCAGGCAGGTCCATCAATCGGGCTCAAAGGGGCGGGGACTTCTGGCACGCGTGGGACAACAAGCAGAGGGCTTCAAGGCAGCCTTCCATTCCTTCGTTTTCTGCGTTTGAGAGTGGTGCATCGTCCCGCGTCCCGTTGCTCTGCGGCTCCATCTTAGGTCGAGGACACACGCGCCTCACGATCTGTGGCCAGGCTGTGCGTCACGTCCAGCCCCTCTCCTCCGGTGGCTGTGTATCCTTGAATGGGTACAAAACAGGTTTTAGCGAACTGGCAAGAGAAGGCATTTATACATTTCAATTCCGTCCCAGATCTAGGTAGCTGGGGGTACGTTTCATCGGTCACGGTCAGAAGTTATCACTGTGGAGTATGTATACAGGCGTGTCTACTGATTTTGAACTAGGTCTATTTGGCGTTCATTCATGTCGCATGTGGCTTTCTGACCCTAGCCCTGGCAGTCTTTTATCATCATGAGAGAGGGGTAGAGGCTAAACACTCTTTTCTCGGGGAGCAACAGTTAAGCAGGGTCATCAGTTATACCTCGAGTTTACGGAGCTGGGGTCAAGCGGGAGGAACGGGGACGTTTTGGACATCCGTACTTGGGTGCGGAGGGGTGGGGCAATCTGGGCCTAGGAGATTGTGTTTCTAACGAGCTGAGAGCAGAAGGCCACTGACGTATAGTCCTCCTATAAAAAGGGCCAGATTAGGGGGACATCAGTCGTCTTACCTGTCCTTTCCTTTATAGCCAATTCGAGTTCTGTCATTTTTACAGAAAAGGAGAGGTAGTAACATGGCAAATTACAATTGTTTTAGTTTCTGGCAATTTTGTCGATCACCTTTGTGTTCGAAAAACCAATTAGGCTTGTGCCGGCGGGGCACAACATTACCACACAGAGGAAGAGGGAGCAGGGGTCGTTCGCATTTTAAATGAACTATTCGGTACACGTACAACATGAAGGGAAAGGACGAGAGAGAGAAACGTGTACAATAATAGGCCATTTTGATGCGCATAAAACTCAAAACAGTAGGGGTCAGACTGAGGGACAACGTAATCCATATACCACGTACACATGAATTCAGGCGAGGGGGGGGGGTACATGCATTTACATACAGAATTCAAGACAAAACATAGAACAGTACTTGGCCAAAGACATTTCTTCCTGCATGCTGCACATCCTTAGTTTCCTATTTAATTCGCCTGGCTGTCTTTTGCTGTTCGTCTCTGTTGCAAATACTTATACTTTCGTCAATTGTTCGGGAACTATCCTGGTCGGGCTAGTACTTACGGTGGGATCTTTGAATCATTTTTAGCGGACGGGTATCCAGGCCAAGGCAACGGAGGGTGTTAGTTGGGGGAACAATGGGCAACTTCGAGTTTCATGGCGTAAGAATCTACTCGTAGGTGCACGTCATTCTTGGTTGCATTATTAGAGAGATGGTCGTTTCTAAGTAAGGGTGCGTTATATCTATGTCTGTTCATCGTGTACAGGTGCTATGTTCAGACCCCCTTTTTCCCCATTCCATCGGCCGTCCAATCATCACTCAAGTCGTACAAAGACATCTCTCTTATCAGGTCAACGCGTGCAACGTATATCCAGTCGAGTTACACACATTCGGTCATACACACATGCATTCATATCACCCAAATCCGCGTTGCTTAGGTCTTCTCCGCACTTTAGTCAATGTTCTGACGCGACCTGCAGAAAGAAGGGGAAGAAGAAGGGGTGGGGGCGGCGTTTAAAGACACATTCGCGCGCATAAACCCAAAAGGCTTTTTACTTACTACGTATTTCGACCTATCTCCGCGGGGTGCAGTCCCTTCCATCTCGGCGTTTAAGCCCCGTGGGACTGGTGGTGCGGGAGGCATAATCATTTATGGACTGCTCATTGCATAGATCGCCCACGTGTGGTATTGCGGATCTTGTGTGGGGGGGGGTCGAACCAAAAGGGCAATCAGCGTAAAGTGGGTGAACTCGTGTTCTTCTTCGAGGAGTCGGGGTGGTCTACAGTGGTACCGGGTCTAGTTTAGGGGCATCTGAAACAATTTCCCTGAGATATGTGGCATACAGAACATCGGGACCTTTATCGATTGCCTTAGGTTGCACAAAAGTAAAAAAACACACGCAACAACTTGGATCGTTCACATTTTCAATATTCCTAGGTACTTTGCTTTTTAACCTTTCAGTAATCGACTTGCTTTATTTCGCCTATATTTTACGTAGATCGGAAACAAGGGCTATGTATTCAAAACTTACCAATCCAAAAGCTTACGACTATTTGTTTGTCACAAAATCTTTATTTTAAAAATGTTGACGTACAAATGCAGGCCTACAACCACGTGGGCCAGCCACGGAGCAGACTGGAACTGTACATAAGGGCATATTTATCTGCGGAAAACATAACTGAGTCGGTGGTTGTTTTATTTCATCAAGGTACGATAAGTGCAATAAAAATCATATCGAAAATTCATTGTGGGTAAGTACCATCAGTGTCAAAAACATTCGAACTTTCAATAATACTGTAATCAATGATGCGTCAGAACTTAATATCAAATTCACTGTCCGAATGTTCGAGCAATACTCATCCCCTCCCACCATGTGCTTCAAAACTGCATACATATCTCACGATATCAAGTCTGAGCATCCGGAACACAACGGGGAATTGTGAGTTTCGTTTGTACCGGCGCCATTTTGGGTGGGGTCAGGCGGGTCCAAGTATAGTCAAACTGTCTCCACCAACTCGTGGTTGGACCAGAACTTCTTTTCGGCAGTCCAGAAGTTGCGTTAAGGGGCAACAGAAGGGACCGGTGACATGAACCATCAATCAAAGAAAAGGGAGGGGCAACAATCTTTCCTACCGGGTCGTACTGATGTTCCACCGGAACTGATCAAATCGGTAGTCTGCAGTATCTTGGGTCATTCAAAACTGAGGCTGGCGCCAGCATGAGGGCGCCGACGTCTTGTGGCTACGTCTTGGTCGTTCTGCGGGTGATCATGGCAGTCATTTCCCATCGGTGGCGGTTGGGGGCCCGCGGAGGTCGAGGGCCCTCCGCAACTCTCGTAGAATCTTCAAAGCTGAGGAGAACGTTTCTGAACAGAGGACTCGTTTTTCTAGTTGGCCAGCGACCAGGCCATCCTTGCACGCCAGGTTCGTTCCTGCAAGGTCGACCGCCATTTTTAGGAGTTCTGCAGCTACCGGCAGTCACTGGGTCAAATGAGCAGACGGACTCCAGCCTGTTGGGTGAGGCGTCGTAGCACCGCCACAGTGGACGAGACCCTGCTGGGTGTGTGGAGCGTCCCTATACTGCAAGAGTGGACGAACCCTTTGCCGGGTGTGTGGAGCGACACTGCACCGCAAGAGTGGACAAACCCTTTGCCGGGTGCGTGGAGCGTTGGGGGTGCAGCTGAGGGGCCTCCACCTGGGGAGGCGGGAGAGGCTCGTCCGCGCCGCCTCTCCCTCCCAGTGCACCCCACGGCGTCTCGCTGACATTTGTTATGGCCGGACCAGGCGATGAAGAAGAGGGGGGGGTCATAGGCATATGCAAGACATCCCCCCCCCCGTGGCCTGCAAGGCGCCGGGAGAAGAAGGGAATGGGAGGACCAGTTCATTCCGGGTCGGGCCCATGCCTTCGGCGGCCGGCCGTTCTTTGCCACGGCCCCAGGAACGGGTCCCTTGGTTCATCCCGGGGACAGGCCTTGGCGCGTGGTGTCGCCTCCGGACTATTCGCGTAATGGTTCTCCACCCCAGGCCGCCGCCGACGGCTTTTGTAGACTTTCTGACGCCCAAAAACCTACTAGAAAGTAGCCCAAAGTAGCCCGACATTGCTACTTTGGGGATGGAGGGACAGGAACGGCGTCAAGCAGACGGCGAAATGCATTGTGGGTTTGTTGTTGCAGCCGTTTGCCGTGTAAATAGTTGTTTAATGTATTTTTGTTCAAATAAAAAACGTTTTAACCTGTTACTTTACTATTGCATTGTTTATTTCTAATATTTGCCTAGGGTTTGCCGTTAATTGGGCGGGGTGGTCTGTGGAGCCGAGCTGTCTCGCAGTCATCATGGCGTTGAGTTCGGCTTTCCTCACTAGTTTCATATTTCCTGAGGGGTTGTTCCTAGTGCTTCCATTTCAGTGAGGTTGAAAAGAGATCTCATCAGTGGCCTACTGATTTGACTCGATTCCTTTTGTTTTTCCTAACGATTCTTATGTTCTTTTATTTGCTAGCACGATACAGCAGCTAATCCGCATTTTCTTTATATATGTCCTTTTTATTAGGGGTGTCCTCCGGTGGAGCCAGATGGTCTACCTTTAATAAATGGTCCGGGCTGAACCAACTACTGAGCAATGGGGGGGTGATAGGCATGACGGGTTACAACGGGGACAAAAGTCAGCACTACCTATCCTTCACTACTTTGCGGAGACTAGGTAGAATATTTCTATTCTACAGTATTCGCAAATAGGGAATACCCAAAGAGAGAACCAATTCCAAACAGTCAAGTTCGGACAAACAATCAATCAATCAAATGAGGAATACAATAGGCGCGACGGGTTACAACGGGGGCAAAAGCCTGCGCTACCTACCCTTCACTATCTGCAAAGAGAGAGATCTTCCTGTTCCTCTCTGTTTGTAGGCAGAGAAGATCCTTTCCAAGAACCAATTCCGAACGATCAAGGTCCGGTCAAACAATCAATCAGTGGGGGATAAAAATAGGCACGACGGGTTACAACGGGGGCAAAAGCCTGCGTTACCTATCCTTCACTATCTGCAAAGACTAAACAGAGTATGGCGGCCCTGTGCTTGTTTGCAAATAGAGAATGATCCAAAAAGAACCAATTCCAAAACAATAAATGCTTGGATAACAATCAATCAAATGGAGAGGGAAGTAGGCGCGACGGGTTACAAGGGGGGCAAAAGCCTGCGCTACCCACCCTTCACTATCTGCAAAGGGAGAATACTCCTATCCTTCCCCGTTTGTAGACAGAGAATCTCTCAGGACAAAACAATCAAAATGCGTAATACTAGTATTTTCCAATGACAATCAAACAATCAATTCGCAATTTGTCGTGTTTCCACGACCTTACCCGGACCGTATGGACGGTTTCTCGTCTTCCGTTTCCAGCACCCGATCGTCCTCTATTCTCCGTAATTGCTGTGGCACTCCTGATGGTTCCCAGTCAGGACCGTAGATCACTCGAGAGAGATCTGTTCGGAACCGGTGAAGTTCCGATGATCGGCTGCCAGACAAGGGTCTATCGGGCAGGAGCTCTTCCCGATCGTTGCAGTCGTTCACTCTGTCGTTGGGACCTCTCTCACTGGATCCACGTGTCGCTGATGGGCCCCACGTTTGGGACGCCAAATGACGAAAAAGGGTTCAGGCAGATCAGGTCGTTTACCCCTTTTCTAGGTTTGCCCGGCGTTAGCCGCTTCTCACCCAACTCACGATTACCCAAATAAAGAGGCAGGCGCTGGAGACTGGAAGGCAGGAAACAGGAGTTTATTTCCGACGGAACAGAACACGTCAAATCAGACAACAGGGTATCTTCTCGAGGTGCTCTAACAAGTTTCTCTACGGCTCCGTCTTTTATACACAGGTTTATGATGTACAAACATTCCTTATTGCAATAAAGACACTTTGAAGTACAAAAAGGGCATGTTTGGGACCCCAGCTCCAGGCCCATTCCCATACTGACCGCTCTGATGTTGTTTTCTCCTCCCAAATGTGACATGTGATTGTAATCTGCAGCCGGACATTCCAACAGGGCACGAGGGCAGGAGGGGGTGGTCAGATCTAAGGTTGGGCGGGCGATACGATCATGTTTCGCTATGCGGGGCCGGAGGGGTACATCCACGAGACCTAGTTTTATGATGTGGGACTGGGTCGAGAGGCCAGGTGTAGCCAGGGGGGGCCATCAGAAGAGAGGAAGGGTGTTCCTGGGAGGGATGCGGGGGTGTCGGTCAGGTCTAGGGGTGTGAAGGCCTTGATTAATCACCGCTCCTCTGATGTGAGGCGAGGTCCTACTGTAGGAAGCAATAAACTGCATCTGTTGGGCTAGGTGATGGCCTGGGATCAGGCCGGGCAATCGGGCAGGGAGGAAGAGGTTACCAAAAGGGCCCGTTCTATGAGTAGGATGAAAGAGCGAGGGGGCAGGGGTTCAGCACGGAGACAAGGTTGTGTTTAGCGGTGCGTTTATGGCCCGAACAGGAGAGACCGGGGGCTGTCGGGGCGCGGGGTGCTTGCGGGGCTGGAGAGAGAGAGAGAGAGAGTGAGAGAGAGATGATGGCTATCGGCAATGGGCAGGGAGGTCATGACACAAAGATGGCTACTATCTATGTTCGTGATGGAGCCTAAAAGGGAACAAGATGGCGGGGCCACTGTTTCGTGACTTTCTTTACCTTCAACAGTGGCGAGGGTGAACACAAATGAACGCCGCTTATGTACATATACATTTTGTCATTTTCCACAGTCGCCGCTTTTTACATAAGCTAGATCATTTCCGTGTTTATCATAAATATAGTCGTGTTTAGTCAATGAAATAGCGTTTGTCAATATTGGTAGACTTACATATAACCGTGTGTAGTTGATGCAACATACGAGGTGGAATACATATAAATTTACATTTGTCGTACTTAAAAGTGACCGATGAAACATTTTACAGGCAAAAGTGATTGAGGGAGGAATTTAGTCCAATACAAGCAATTAGTCAAGGGGTGTAGAAAGTTCCGAAAAAGGGGGGTCTTCGCCACAGTGTCTTTATTAGTAGCGAGTCATCACTGGTAGGTTCTGGTAGTTCGTTTTCTTCCGTTGGCGCTGTTGAGCACCGGCGGTGGAGCTATAGGTCCATCTCGGGTCCTTCTTTACACGTCGCAGGGTGTGATCTGCCCTTTGCCGTTAGGCCACAGTCCTGTTTCCTAGCTAATCTCTCTTAAGGGTGCCTTATGCTGGGCACCTGCATTTCTGTCTCGGAGTCAAAATCCACGTGGAAAGGATAGAAGGGGTTTTGTCGGATAATCGGGGGGAGGAGAGGGCGGAGTGGGACCAGATCTTTGAGACGGACCAGGGGAGCAAAAGGGTGATGCCCAGGCAGGTCCATCAATCGGGCTCAAAGGGGCGGGGACTTCTGGCACGCGTGGGACAACAAGCAGAGGGCTTCAAGGCAGCCTTCCATTCCTTCGTTTTCTGCGTTTGAGAGTGGTGCATCGTCCCGCGTCCCGTTGCTCTGCGGCTCCATCTTAGGTCGAGGACACACGCGCCTCACGATCTGTGGCCAGGCTGTGCGTCACGTCCAGCCCCTCTCCTCCGGTGGCTGTGTATCCTTGAATGGGTACAAAACAGGTTTTAGCGAACTGGCAAGAGAAGGCATTTATACATTTCAATTCCGTCCCAGATCTAGGTAGCTGGGGGTACGTTTCATCGGTCACGGTCAGAAGTTATCACTGTGGAGTATGTATACAGGCGTGTCTACTGATTTTGAACTAGGTCTATTTGGCGTTCATTCATGTCGCATGTGGCTTTCTGACCCTAGCCCTGGCAGTCTTTTATCATCATGAGAGAGGGGTAGAGGCTAAACACTCTTTTCTCGGGGAGCAACAGTTAAGCAGGGTCATCAGTTATACCTCGAGTTTACGGAGCTGGGGTCAAGCGGGAGGAACGGGGACGTTTTGGACATCCGTACTTGGGTGCGGAGGGGTGGGGCAATCTGGGCCTAGGAGATTGTGTTTCTAACGAGCTGAGAGCAGAAGGCCACTGACGTATAGTCCTCCTATAAAAAGGGCCAGATTAGGGGGACATCAGTCGTCTTACCTGTCCTTTCCTTTATAGCCAATTCGAGTTCTGTCATTTTTACAGAAAAGGAGAGGTAGTAACATGGCAAATTACAATTGTTTTAGTTTCTGGCAATTTTGTCGATCACCTTTGTGTTCGAAAAACCAATTAGGCTTGTGCCGGCGGGGCACAACATTACCACACAGAGGAAGAGGGAGCAGGGGTCGTTCGCATTTTAAATGAACTATTCGGTACACGTACAACATGAAGGGAAAGGACGAGAGAGAGAAACGTGTACAATAATAGGCCATTTTGATGCGCATAAAACTCAAAACAGTAGGGGTCAGACTGAGGGACAACGTAATCCATATACCACGTACACATGAATTCAGGCGAGGGGGGGGTACATGCATTTACATACAGAATTCAAGACAAAACATAGAACAGTACTTGGCCAAAGACATTTCTTCCTGCATGCTGCACATCCTTAGTTTCCTATTTAATTCGCCTGGCTGTCTTTTGCTGTTCGTCTCTGTTGCAAATACTTATACTTTCGTCAATTGTTCGGGAACTATCCTGGTCGGGCTAGTACTTACGGTGGGATCTTTGAATCATTTTTAGCGGACGGGTATCCAGGCCAAGGCAACGGAGGGTGTTAGTTGGGGGAACAATGGGCAACTTCGAGTTTCATGGCGTAAGAATCTACTCGTAGGTGCACGTCATTCTTGGTTGCATTATTAGAGAGATGGTCGTTTCTAAGTAAGGGTGCGTTATATCTATGTCTGTTCATCGTGTACAGGTGCTATGTTCAGACCCCCTTTTTCCCCATTCCATCGGCCGTCCAATCATCACTCAAGTCGTACAAAGACATCTCTCTTATCAGGTCAACGCGTGCAACGTATATCCAGTCGAGTTACACACATTCGGTCATACACACATGCATTCATATCACCCAAATCCGCGTTGCTTAGGTCTTCTCCGCACTTTAGTCAATGTTCTGACGCGACCTGCAGAAAGAAGGGGAAGAAGAAGGGGTGGGGGCGGCGTTTAAAGACACATTCGCGCGCATAAACCCAAAAGGCTTTTTACTTACTACGTATTTCGACCTATCTCCGCGGGGTGCAGTCCCTTCCATCTCGGCGTTTAAGCCCCGTGGGACTGGTGGTGCGGGAGGCATAATCATTTATGGACTGCTCATTGCATAGATCGCCCACGTGTGGTATTGCGGATCTTGTGTGGGGGGGGTCGAACCAAAAGGGCAATCAGCGTAAAGTGGGTGAACTCGTGTTCTTCTTCGAGGAGTCGGGGTGGTCTACAGTGGTACCGGGTCTAGTTTAGGGGCATCTGAAACAATTTCCCTGAGATATGTGGCATACAGAACATCGGGACCTTTATCGATTGCCTTAGGTTGCACAAAAGTAAAAAAACACACGCAACAACTTGGATCGTTCACATTTTCAATATTCCTAGGTACTTTGCTTTTTAACCTTTCAGTAATCGACTTGCTTTATTTCGCCTATATTTTACGTAGATCGGAAACAAGGGCTATGTATTCAAAACTTACCAATCCAAAAGCTTACGACTATTTGTTTGTCACAAAATCTTTATTTTAAAAATGTTGACGTACAAATGCAGGCCTACAACCACGTGGGCCAGCCACGGAGCAGACTGGAACTGTACATAAGGGCATATTTATCTGCGGAAAACATAACTGAGTCGGTGGTTGTTTTATTTCATCAAGGTACGATAAGTGCAATAAAAATCATATCGAAAATTCATTGTGGGTAAGTACCATCAGTGTCAAAAACATTCGAACTTTCAATAATACTGTAATCAATGATGCGTCAGAACTTAATATCAAATTCACTGTCCGAATGTTCGAGCAATACTCATCCCCTCCCACCATGTGCTTCAAAACTGCATACATATCTCACGATATCAAGTCTGAGCATCCGGAACACAACGGGGAATTGTGAGTTTCGTTTGTACCGGCGCCATTTTGGGTGGGGTCAGGCGGGTCCAAGTATAGTCAAACTGTCTCCACCAACTCGTGGTTGGACCAGAACTTCTTTTCGGCAGTCCAGAAGTTGCGTTAAGGGGCAACAGAAGGGACCGGTGACATGAACCATCAATCAAAGAAAAGGGAGGGGCAACAATCTTTCCTACCGGGTCGTACTGATGTTCCACCGGAACTGATCAAATCGGTAGTCTGCAGTATCTTGGGTCATTCAAAACTGAGGCTGGCGCCAGCATGAGGGCGCCGACGTCTCGTGGCTACGTCTTGGTCGTTCTGCGGGTGATCATGGCAGTCATTTCCCATCGGTGGCGGTTGGGGGCCCGCGGAGGTCGAGGGCCCTCCGCAACTCTCGTAGAATCTTCAAAGCTGAGGAGAACGTTTCTGAACAGAGGACTCGTTTTTCTAGTTGGCCAGCGACCAGGCCATCCTTGCACGCCAGGTTCGTTCCTGCAAGGTCGACCGCCATTTTTAGGAGTTCTGCAGCTACCGGCAGTCACTGGGTCAAATGAGCAGACGGACTCCAGCCTGTTGGGTGAGGCGTCGTAGCACCGCCACAGTGGACGAGACCCTGCTGGGTGTGTGGAGCGTCCCTATACTGCAAGAGTGGACGAACCCTTTGCCGGGTGTGTGGAGCGACACTGCACCGCAAGAGTGGACAAACCCTTTGCCGGGTGCGTGGAGCGTTGGGGGTGCAGCTGAGGGGCCTCCACCTGGGGAGGCGGGAGAGGCTCGTCCGCGCCGCCTCTCCCTCCCAGTGCACCCCACGGCGTCTCGCTGACATTTGTTATGGCCGGACCAGGCGATGAAGAAGAGGGGGGGGTCATAGGCATATGCAAGACATCCCCCCCCGTGGCCTGCAAGGCGCCGGGAGAAGAAGGGAATGGGAGGACCAGTTCATTCCGGGTCGGGCCCATGCCTTCGGCGGCCGGCCGTTCTTTGCCACGGCCCCAGGAACGGGTCCCTTGGTTCATCCCGGGGACAGGCCTTGGCGCGTGGTGTCGCCTCCGGACTATTCGCGTAATGGTTCTCCACCCCAGGCCGCCGCCGACGGCTTTTGTAGACTTTCTGACGCCCAAAAACCTACTAGAAAGTAGCCCAAAGTAGCCCGACATTGCTACTTTGGGGAAGGAGGGACAGGAACGGCGTCAAGCAGACGGCGAAATGCATTGTGGGTTTGTTGTTGCAGCCGTTTGCCGTGTAAATAGTTGTTTAATGTATTTTTGTTCAAATAAAAAACGTTTTAACCTGTTACTTTACTATTGCATTGTTTATTTCTAATATTTGCCTAGGGTTTGCCGTTAATTGGGCGGGGTGGTCTGTGGAGCCGAGCTGTCTCGCAGTCATCATGGCGTTGAGTTCGGCTTTCCTCACTAGTTTCATATTTCCTGAGGGGTTGTTCCTAGTGCTTCCATTTCAGTGAGGTTGAAAAGAGATCTCATCAGTGGCCTACTGATTTGACTCGATTCCTTTTGTTTTTCCTAACGATTCTTATGTTATTTTATTTGCTAGCACGATACAGCAGCTAATCCGCATTTTCTTTATATATGTCCTTTTTATTAGGGGTGTCCTCCGGTGGAGCCAGATGGTCTACCTTTAATAAATGGTCCGGGCTGAACCAACTACTGAGCAATGGGGGGGAGATAGGCATGACGGGTTACAACGGGGACAAAAGTCAGCACTACCTATCCTTCACTACTTTGCGGAGACTAGGTAGAATATTTCTATTCTACAGTATTCGCAAATAGGGAATACCCAAAGAGAGAACCAATTCCAAACAGTCAAGTTCGGACAAACAATCAATCAATCAAATGAGGAATACAATAGGCGCGACGGGTTACAACGGGGGCAAAAGCCTGCGCTACCTACCCTTCACTATCTGCAAAGAGAGAGATCTTCCTGTTCCTCTCTGTTTGTAGGCAGAGAAGATCCTTTCCAAGAACCAATTCCGAACGATCAAGGTCCGGTCAAACAATCAATCAGTGGGGGATAAAAATAGGCACGACGGGTTACAACGGGGGCAAAAGCCTGCGTTACCTATCCTTCACTATCTGCAAAGACTAAACAGAGTATGGCGGCCCTGTGCTTGTTTGCAAATAGAGAATGATCCAAAAAGAACCAATTCCAAAACAATAAATGCTTGGATAACAATCAATCAAATGGAGAGGGAAGTAGGCGCGACGGGTTACAAGGGGGGCAAAAGCCTGCGCTACCCACCCTTCACTATCTGCAAAGGGAGAATACTCCTATCCTTCCCCGTTTGTAGACAGAGAATCTCTCAGGACAAAACAATCAAAATGCGTAATACTAGTATTTTCCAATGACAATCAAACAATCAATTCGCAATTTGTCGTGTTTCCACGACCTTACCCGGACCGTATGGACGGTTTCTCGTCTTCCGTTTCCAGCGCCCGATCGTCCTCTATTCTCCGTAATTGCTGTGGCACTCCTGATGGTTCCCAGTCAGGACCGTAGATCACTCGAGAGAGGTCTGTTCGGAACCGGTGAAGTTCCGATGATCGGCTGCCAGACAAGGGTCTATCGGGCAGGAGCTCTTCCCGATCGTTGCAGTCGTTCACTCTGTCGTTGGGACCTCTCTCACTGGATCCACGTGTCGCTGATGGGCCCCACGTTTGGGACGCCAAATGACGAAAAAGGGTTCAGGCAGATCAGGTCGTTTACCCCTTTTCTAGGTTTGCCCGGCGTTAGCCGCTTCTCACCCAACTCACGATTACCCAAATAAAGAGGCAGGCGCTGGAGACTGGAAGGCAGGAAACAGGAGTTTATTTCCGACGGAACAGAACACGTCAAATCAGACAACAGGGTATCTTCTCGAGGTGCTCTAACAAGTTTCTCTACGGCTCCGTCTTTTATACACAGGTTTATGATTAGGGCTCCCGGTTTTCCGTTTTTACGGATAAATACATATAAATACAGACGGAAATCTATATTTCCTTTGTCTGTATTTATATATATAAACGGCAAAACACTGGCAAATGTTGCCGCGCTGCCGCTGCCTGCATTCATTTTTAAATCCCTTCAAATCAGTCTTTTGGCGCCCTCGTGTGGACAAATCGGCACATTGGCATCGACGTTCTGCATTTCCAGGGCTCCGCCACTCAAGCTCTGCACCACCCCGCCGCCGTTTGTACAGGCAAGGTAAGAGGCTTTCCCCTGCCCCCCCATGCCCCAGCATCAGCAGAGATCGTCTTCCGTTATCATGAGGGAGAGGTGGGGACTTTTATTTATTTTGAAATCCCTGTTTGTGCTGAATGCCACAGGGTGCCTTAGTTTATCGCGGTGGTGGAGGGACAGGACCCGCGCGCCATTACACGATTGATGGCCAAGTTGGCCATCAATCGTGGAATGGCGCGCGGGCCCTGTCCCTCCACCACCGCGATAAACTAAGGCACCCTGTGGCAATGAGCACACACAACAGACGGAGCATTGTGGCTATGCAGATCGCACAATTGTCTGGGGCTGGGGGGGGGGGGGGGGGGGGGGGGACGACAAAGAGCAATCCATGTGTGTGTTCACTTGATTTTGTCAAAGCAGTTTCATATGCGCGATATTTACTCGGACTGAGCACACGAGTCACCGCAAAGGTACAAACCGAAAGATGGCAAGATCATAGATGTGCACTAATTGTATTCTTGCAATAGCGTGGGGGCCTTGGATAAATGAAACTTAGCAGCGCTGGCGATGTTTGCCTTCTTGTGTGCACATGCCACAGGGTGCCTTAATTTATCGCGGTGGTGGAGGGAAAGGCCCGCCGAGGCGCCATTCCACGATTGATGGCCTATTTAGGATTAACCTCATGCTAAGTAGGCCATCAATCGTGGAATGGCGCGGGCCCTGTCCCTCCACCACCGCGATAAACTAAGGCACCCTGTGGAATTCAGCACACGCACAACAAAAAGACAGCTGGGGTGACAGAAAGAGCAGCTGAAATTATTAGCCTGATAATTCGGTCATAACATTCTTACAAGATGACGTCAGCAGCACTGGCGATGTTTGCCTTCTTGTGTGTACAATGCAATTGCTTTTTTGTGAATCGACTGTATAGTTAAGTGTTTGAACATGTGCTCAATCCTCACCCTTCAGCAGGTCTCGCATTCATACTGTGTTTGTCACTGTGAATTGATTGATGGAGATAGGCCCCCTGCGAATGGCGCGATTAGAACGTAATTGCAGTTTTCATGCTGCAGTGTGTCACATACCGGCCCCCTAATAGAGCCTCATTGAAACAATTTTCTTTTACTGGGGGCTGCTGAAGCGATCCCACGCTCGCCTGTAATGACCTGCCCTCCGCCCAGAGTGCCAATGCCACAAGAAAGGAAGAGCTAAGGAAGGGAATCAACAGTACCTACTCTCTCAAACTCGGGATGGGAGAGGTCAGACTGACTCGAGAGCCATGATTCTGTCCCCCACCTGCCTTAACACAGCTACGGCCTCGCCCTCATAACTTTTTCCCTTTATTTGGGGGCTCACCTGACTCTATTTCTTCTTTCCCTGCCCGGTATGAAGACACCTTCCCGCCACCGTCAGGTTTTGCACCTGCACCAGCCCTTCTCAACCAGAAAGAGCCTCAATGTCTGCAAAGTCTCTTGAAATGCACATGTGCTTGTACTACAATGGCAAAGTTTTCAAATGAATGTATTGTGTTGACCAATAACAACTGGGCGCAGGTGTGCATTGTCAATTTAAATAAATGTGGAAAAATACTAGCCGTAGCTTCGACTTTTGCTTGTGGCAAAAATAAATGTGGATAAATACAGAAAAAATGCCCAAAAAATAAATATGGATAAATACAGACGGAAATGGCAAAAAAATAGATACCATAAAACCGGGAGCCCTATTTATGATGTACAAACATTCCTTATTGCAATAAAGACACTTTGAAGTACAAAAAGGGCATGTTTGGGACCCCAGCTCCAGGCCCATTCCCATACTGACCGCTCTGATGTTGTTTTCTCCTCCCAAATGTGACATGTGATTGTAATCTGCAGCCGGACATTCCAACAGGGCACGAGGGCAGGAGGGGGTGGTCAGATCTAAGGTTGGGCGGGCGATAAGATCATGTTTCGCTATGCGGGGCCGGAGGGGTACATCCACGAGACCTAGTTTTATGATGTGGGACTGGGTCGAGAGGCCAGGTGTAGCCAGGGGGGGCCATCAGAAGAGAGGAAGGGTGTTCCTGGGAGGGATGCGGGGGTGTCGGTCAGGTCTAGGGGTGTGAAGGCCTTGATTAATCACCGCTCCTCTGATGTGAGGCGAGGTCCTACTGTAGGAAGCAATAAACTGCATCTGTTGGGCTAGGTGATGGCCTGGGATCAGGCCGGGCAATCGGGCAGGGAGGAAGAGGTTACCAAAAGGGCCCGTTCTATGAGTAGGATGAAAGAGCGAGGGGGCAGGGGTTCAGCACGGAGACAAGGTCGTGTTTAGCGGTGCGTTTATGGCCCGAACAGGAGAGACCGGGGGCTGTCAGGGCGCGGGGAGCTTGCGGGGCTGGAGAGAGAGAGAGAGAGAGTGAGAGAGAGATGATGGCTATCGGCAAAAGGGCAGGGAGGTCATGACACAAAGATGGCTACTATCTATGTTCGTGATGGAGCCTAAAAGGGAACAAGATGGCGGGGCCACTGTTTCGTGACTTTCTTTACCTTCAACAGTGGCGAGGGTGAACACAAATGAACGCCGCTTATGTACATATACATTTTGTCATTTTCCACAAGCCAGTGACCAGGCAGGAACCAGGAAGGAACCAGGCGATGTCGGGTTGCGATCAGGTGATGTCGTGAAGCTTGTCTCCGCTGCCACGTGGACCAGGAGGTGTTGACGACGACCAGGAGCTGGGCACAGACTGTCCCACGAAGGTTCTCGCTGATGGCGGTGTCGGTTCTCGATTCGGAATCAACAGGCCTTGGCAAATGCAACCCACGCAGGAATCGAAGATGGCTTCTGGATTAGACCAGCAAGGTCTGATGGGCTGCTCCTTTTCAGGGGAGTGAGGGCCAGTCTGGAGCAACCAGACCAGCGTTGAAAATTTGAAGGTTCGTCGTCACAGAGGCCACTAGCGAACGGGCAAGTGCCCGGACAGACGCGTCGAGCAGGAAAATGCAAAAGGGCCCCACGCAGCACTCGGTGAGTGTGGAGAGGTGATTTTGTGGGCAAAGGATTAAGCATGGGCGGATTTTGCGGATCCACGATTCACGAATTTGCGGATTCACGGATCGTGGATCCGCAAAATCCGCGGATTTAGCGGATCTGCGGATTTGGGGGCGGGGCTTCCTCGAGTGTGTGGGCGGGGCCAAACGGACGGGGCTTCCATGCGAGCGCACATGCCTCTTGTGTGTCTAAAAGGTCAGAGACCGATCAGAGCAGCAGATTAAGAGACAGAAGCCCCTGGTCACAGGAACAGCACGGGGATTGCGCTCGTAAAAGTCAAAGATGCAAATGCCTCTGGCCAGCATCACAGCGGATTTTCAATGGTATATTTGGGAAGAAGGCACATCTGCCCAGCCTCCCAACGCTCACGATTTTTTTTTGGGCTGATGAATGAGTCACTGCATTTGCGCTTCAACTAGTTCCAGCGACCAAGTGTGTGTTACTATGCAATCGCGCCGAAGTGCGCAGGGGTCCCTTGAGTGAAATGTCCATCATAGTGGGTAAATGGCGGGAAGACGGTGCACACCTCGAGTGTGTGGGCGGGGCCAAACGGACGGGGCTTCCATGCGAGCGCACATGCCTCTTGTGTGAATCAACGGTCAGAGACCAGCATCATAGCGGATTTCCGATGGTATATTTGGGAACAAGGCACACCTGCCCAGCCTCCACAACGCTCACGATTATTTTTGGGCTGATGAATGAGTCACTGAATTTAAGCTTCAACTAGGGCACATGCGTTATTGATATCTGCAAGTGTATCCTGTTGAGGTTTATTTTTTGTGCCAGGACCGTCGTGCCAGAATGAACCCTGCCAGAAGACACCATGTAAATAATTTACGATGGCGCCGGCAAGCTGCCAGCGCCATCCTGCAAAAGTTACTTAATTAGCTTCAACAGGAAGCTCCAACTGATAAAATAAAGCAGGCGCTCGAGCCCCTGCTTTGTCTTATCTGTTAGAGCTTCCTGTCGAAGCTAATTAAGTAACCATTTGAGGATGGCGCTGGCAGCTTGCCGGCGCCATCGTAAATTATGCATTAGGCTTGAACTTTTGACCGCAAAATCCGCTCCGATCGCGGATTGCGGATTCTCGGTAAATTCGCGAGAGTTCGCGGATCGCGGATTTACCGAAAATCCGCAAAATCCGCGATCGGAGCGGATTTTGCGCTCATGCTTACAAAGGATGCTCGGGGCTGGGGCTTCTTAATCCCCAATGCACAACTTCGAGGGTGCCTCAGAAGTTGCACGGAAAGCGATTCGCTGGCTTTCCAAGATGGCCGGTCCCACGTCTCTCGTCGCTTCCACGGGTCTCAGCTTTGCTGTGACTGTGGATCGGCCTGTTGGATGTCTGGAAGTCTCTGTCGTTCGAGCTCCGGCGGGAGCAACGATAAAGCAAACTGTTGAGCGCTTGATGGTGCCTGCTTGCACAGGGTGGTCACTCCTTGACCACAAGGGAGATTCTTCAGTCTTCTACGTCGAGTAGGATGTCGAAGGGTCCATAGTTTCGTATCAGTCAGGATTATCTAAAGTCTATGGACACAGCTCCTACCTTTATTCCAAATCAATGGGCTGGATTACCTGCTAGGTCCCTCCTATGGGTGGGACCCAGGAAGGGGATGGTTACACCCCTTTCCCTTTGTCCAGTTTCGCGCCAGAGCTGGAGCTGGAGTGCCCCAGCACCGGTTTGAACTGGCCTATGCATGGGACACCTTGTGTGCCCCAGGCAGTGTCTAGTTTCATTCAGCCCTCCCTGCCCCAATCCACTATCTCCTGTCTGGGGTGGTGCTAGCACCTCCCTGTGACAGGAAACCTATTGTCCAGGCTTCCCCTGCCGGAGTTCCGTCCAGCAGCAGGAGGCCAGACTTCTGTCTGTGGCAGCACATCCATTTTGTGATGCTGACGCTCTGGTTAACTTTAACCGGGATTAAGGAAAGTAACATGTCTTCTCCCTCTAGAAGAGTGGAATGCTACCCCCGTCGCCAGGACTGGCGAGGGGGTAGTATTCCAAAGCGTATGACACCTTACACGACATGTTTTGATAAAGCCAAACCAAAGATAGCATTGAACCGCGAGGTTCATAATGCACTTAAGAGTATATGGTATGGCAATATCCTGGAACAGCTAGAAGGACATGGTTCCGAAAGCTGCAGACAGGCTCAGCTCATGCTAGAGCACCATCTCACATAAAACCAAGCACTCTGCCTTCAGGATTGTTAAAGCCTGCCATAGGAGTGACTTATAGGTGTATATGTGTCCAGATATAGGGTTAGACATAGTTATACTATATCTAAGCAAGGGGTGATTACACGACCTTGCCCCAGCTGAGTGATCAGCCAGTTGTGTCAGTTTGGATGGCCAGCCAGGGGTGGCATTAGATATGCTGCAGCCCCTGGTAGGCCTTGGATGCACCTATGCCCTGGGTACCTATAGTACACTGTACAGGGGATCATAAGGTGACCCAATCCCAATTGGTGATGTACCTAAAGTACACGGTTGTGAATTTAGAGAGAACAGCAGGGCTGTGGGTCTGATTAGCAGGCCCACAGCCACATTAAGTCAAAAACCAGTGAAGCAAAAAGCAAAAAAATGGGGTGACCATAGGATAGCAGACCCTACTCTCCTACATAACCCCCCCTTCCCAAACGCAGGGACATTAAACTTAACCATGACCAGATAAGTCTTCATGTTCTAAGTGGAAATACCTGGAGAGACCATCTGCATTGCCATGGTCAGTCCCTGGTCTGTGCTCCACTGTAAAGTCCATCCCCTGTAGGGAAATGGACAACCTGAGCAGTTTGGGATTTTCACCCTTCATCTGATTTAGCCACAAGAGGGTCTTATGGTCGGTTTGAATCTTGAAGTGAGTGCCTAACAAGTATGGTCTCAACTTCTTCAGGGCCCAAACCACAGCAAAGGCCTCCCTCTCAATAGCTGACCAACGTTTCTCTCTAGGGGTCAGCCTTCTGCTAATAAAAGCAATGGGCTGGTCTTGACCATCTACATTAAGTTGTGAAAGCACAGCTCCCACCCCCAACTCAGACACATCTGTTTGGACAATAAACTCTTTGGAGTAGTCAGGACTCTTTCAGATAGGTGCAGAGCACATGGCCTTCTTCAGGTCATCAAATGCCTTTTGACAGCTAACTGTCCACTGAACCTTTTTTGGCATCTTCTTTGAAGTCAAGTAATTGAGTGGTGTCACAATGGACCCATAATTCTTGACAAATTGTCTGTAGTACCCAGACAGGCCCAAGAAAGCTCTGACCTGTGTCTGGGTGGTTGGAGGAGCCCAGTCCTGTATGGTCTGGATCTTACTCTTCAGTGGTTGAACCTGACCCCCACCTACAAGGTGGCCCAGGTACACAACCTTACTCTGCCCTATCTGGCACTTTGTGGCCTTGATAGTTAGGCCTGCCTTTTGCATGGCCTCTAAAACCTTCTTCAGGTGGATCAGGTGATTCTCCCAGGTGGAGCTGAAGACAGGAATATCATCCAGATAAGCTGCACAAAAGTCATCCAACCCAGCAAGGACTTTGTTCACCAACCTTTGGAAAGTGGCAGGTGCATTCTTGAAACCAAAGGGCATTACCACAAATTGATAATGACCTCCTGGGGTTGAGAAAGCAGTTTTGGCTTTGGCATCCTCAGCTAACCTGATTTGCCAATAGCCAGCTGTCAAATCAAATGTGCTCAGAAACTTGGCAGAAGCCAATCTATCAATGAGCTCATCTGCTCTTGGAATTGGGTGAGCATCTGTCCTAGTGACAGCATTGAGACCTCTATAGTCCACACAGAACCTCATCTCTCTCTTACTATCTTGGGTGTGAGGTTTTGGTACAAGGGCTGGCCCAGGGGCTCTCTGATGGTTTAATTACTCCCAACTCAAGCATTTTCTGCACCTCAGTCTTTATACAGTCCCTGGCATGGTCAGGTTGCCTGTAGATCTTACTCTTCACAGGCAGACTGTCACCAGTGTCCACCTCATGGGTGCACCAGTTAGTCTGACTAGGTGTTAATGAAAACATATGTCTAAAGGCCTGCAGAACTTGTCTGCAGTCCTGTTGCTGCTGGTCAGTGAGGCTGCCTGCCAAGGCCACTCCATCAACTGAACCATCATCAGGGTTCTGAGTCAACAGGTCTGGGAGAGGGTCACTCTCTTTCTCCTGTTCCCCATCTGTAGCCATGAGCAAGCCCATGTCTGCCCTGTCAACATATGCCTTCAGTCTGTTGACATGGAGCACCCTGTGGGGGCTCCTAGGGGTGCCAAGTTCCACCAAGTAGGTGACCTCTCCCTTTTTCTCAATAATGGTGTGGGGTTCAGACCATTTGTCCTGGAGTGCTGCTGGGGCGACTGGCTCCAACACTCACACCTTCTGTCCTGGCTGGTACTCAGTCAGCACACCCTTTTGGTCATGCCAAGCTTTTTGAAGTTCTTGGCTAGCCTCAAGGTTTTTGGAAGCCTTCTCCATATACTCAGCCATCCTGGAGCGGAGACCAAGTACATAGTCCACTATGTCTTGCTTAGGCTTTTTGAGAGGTAACTCCATCCTTCCCTCACAAGACACAGGGGTCCCCTTACAGGGTGCCTAAACAAAAGCTCAAAAGGGCTGTAGCCAACCCCCTTTTGTGGGACCTCTCTATAAGCAAACATAAGGCAGGGTAAAAGGATGTCCCATCTTCGCCTAAGCTTTTCAGGTAACCCTTTTATCATCCCTTTGAGAGTCTTGTTGAACCTTTCAACAAGCCCATTGCACTGTGGATGGTAGGGTATAGTGAATTTGTAATTAACACCACACTCCTTCCACATAGCAGTCAAATATCCTGCCATGAAGTTTGCACCTCTGTCAGAGACAACCTCCTTTGGAAACCCCACTCTGGAGAAAACTCCAAGTAGGGCCCTTGCCACAACAGGTGCTGTTGTGGTCCTCAGGGGAATAGCTTCTGGATACCTGGTGGCATGATCCACTACCAAAAGTATAAATATGTCCCCAGATGCTGTTTGGGGGTTCATTGGGCCAACAATGTCTATCCCCACTCTCTCAAAGGGTACCCCCACCACAGGTAGTGGTATGAGGGGGGTCTTTGTTATGCCACCTGATTTGCCACTGGCTTGGCAGGTAACACAGGAGCGACAAAACTCCTTGGCATCTTCTGACATATGGGGCCAGTGAAAGTGAGGGAAAATCCTGTCCCAAGTCTTGTTCTGGCCTAGATGTCCTGCTAAGGGAATATCATGGGCCAAGGTAAGAAGGAAGCCCCTACATTGCAGAGATATGACCAACCTCCTGGAAGCACCAGGCTTGGGGTCTCTAGCCTCTGAATAAAGGAGCCCATCATCCCAATACACTTTATGGCTACCTTGAGCATTCCCAGCAGCCTCAGCGGCAGCCTGCTGTCTGAGGGGTTCAAAAGAAGGACAAGCTAATTGAGCCTGCCCCAGATCTGCCCTGGAGGATCCCCCTGTCCCAAAAAACTCAACCTGATCAGGTTCAAGCTCTTCTAGGACAGTTCCCTCTTGGATCACAGAATCTTCCTCCTGGGAGGGCTGATCCTCAACCTGAGGCAGGGGGGAAGGCACTGCCTTAACCCTCTTGCTCTTTCTCTTGGGTTGTGTCTGGTCTATAGTTTCAAGATCCAGCACAGGTTCAGGTAAGCACTTTTTGGCCTGTGACCTGGTCACAGCAAGGACATGTGCTGAAATACCTAGCATCTCTGCATGAGTCCTATACTCCACTTCTGACCATACTGAGCTTTCTAGATCATTGCCCAAAAGACATTCAACTGGGAGGTTTGCACTTACGACAACTCTTTTGAGGCCAGCTACCCCTCCCCAGGAGAAATTATCAACTGCCACACTATGTGTAGTAGTGACATTGCTAGCATTGGTCACTAGGTAATTATCACCCAGTACAATCTGTCCAGGGTTCACAAAGTTAGGTGTTACATGTTACTTGTCATGTCCACATCACAGATCAGGACAGCCTGAGTTGGAATCCTGACTAGGCCAGGATCCACCTCAGTACCCAGGGTTAACCCCACTATAGCCTTGGGTTGTGAACTACCACTGCTGACTGTACTGGGGGGTGCAGGTGCCTTAGGGGCTGCAGTGGTAGGGGCTTTACCTTTCTTGGTGCACTTACTAAACCAGTGAGAGGCAGTTTTACAATAATTACACCAAGGTTTCTTTGGACCGTCTTTCTTCTTTTTCTTGGAATTTTGGGACCCCCCCTCATTAGAAGTATTTTGGGGGCCTGAAAAAGACTTCTGGTCTTTTTGTTTCTGATCTCCACCCTTCTGGTCTGCCTTTTTCTGGTCACCACCTTGGTTCTGGGATCTCTGCTTAACCCTGGTTCTGACCCATTTGTCTGCCTTCTTTCCCAATTCTTGGGGAGAGGTCAGATCTGAGTCAATCAGGTGTTGGTGCAACAACTGGTTCTGACAATTATTAAGGATTTGTTCTCTCATTATCAAATTATACAATCCTGTATAGTCCTTAACCTTACTTCCCAGTAACCAACCTTCCAGAGCCTTAGTGCCACAATCAACAAAGTCAGACCAGTCCTGAGTCTGTTTCTTCTGGGTATCTCTGAACATTAACCTGTACTGTTCAGTGGTTAAGCCAACCCCATCAATTAGAGCACTCTTCAGGACAGTGTAGTTTCTATCATCCTCATGACTAACAGTGAGGAGTTTGTCTCTTCCTTTTTCTGAAAAGGAGAGCCACAAGATTGCTGCCCACTGAACCTGGGGAACCTGCTGTACCATGCATGCCCTCTCCAAAGCAGTTATCCATTTGTGGATGTCATCCCCATCTTTGTAGGGGGGCACAATCTTACTCAGGTTTCTATGGTCATAGGACCTGTCTTTATCCTTAGGGATATTGCTGCCACCAGTGGAATCTAATCCACTTAACTTTTGCTCCCTTGCTAAAGCAAGTTTAGCTTGGGCCAGGGCTGTTTCCTCCTTTTCTATCTGAAGTTGGACAGCTCTCATCCTAGCCTCATGTTCTCTTCTCTGGGGGGAAGTCATTCCCCTTTGAGAACCCCTTGAGGCATTAGAGAGGAGAGACTCCCTGGAAGGAGATCTTTCCCTTCTATTGCCTGGGAGAAGTCTACTATTAGGTCTGGAAAGGTGCAACCCTTCTCCATTCCCATGTAAGCTTAGGTTAGCCTGACTAAGCTTCCTGACTTGGACCTGGCTATCATTTCCATCTGAATCTTCCTCCTCTACTTCTGGCGTTAGGGGGTCATCTTCAGTGGAGGGGGGACACCTTCACCTGTGTTATCTGGGGGACCTGGTTTAGAGGCCCTCTCAAGATCACCTGCCTCTAGGACAGGTGTTGGATGGTAGGGTTGGAACCCTGTTTCAACTTTCTTGAGGTACACAATGACCTCATCTCTCGAAAGTTGAGCATATCATATCTGGAGGGTGCCTTGGGAAGGTCACTTACCACAGGTAGAGAACCAGAGGGTTCACCTGTGCCAGACATGTCTAGTGAGGTGTGGTGTGTGCACCTACCTACACTGAGTGTTTACCTACTAGAACCTCTCTAGGAGTTGTAGTCAGGGTGTGCTAGGCCCTTTCCTCTACAACAACTAAGTTCAGTAGAACTTACGTATTTTAAGCTTTGTTATATGTACCTATGGTACCTAATGTGATCTTTCAAATGATATTAAGATTACAATTGGTAAAACAACAGCAAGCTCAAATCCCAACCGCTACACACCAATGTGAGAAGTTGGCCTGGTATATGATGTTCACTATTCTAGTCAGCACCTTGCACCAGTTGTAGCTGTAGGTACAGAAGAGTCAGGTGAGCACGCCGCTCTCTGAGGGCAAACACTCGCCCATTTTCACCAAACAAGCAACCTCCGCCAGCGTGGATAGCATGGATAGACTCCCTGTGCTGCCTCCGGGAGGAGTCCGCGAGCCGCCGCTCTGCGGCCCCTCCTCAGCTCCAGCGCGGCAACAGTCCAACGCGGCAGGTCTGCGGGCGCTCTAAAACACATTCCCCAGACACCTAAAGTAAGTCAGGCCTCTAAAAATAGCAGCGGGTCGCAGGAGCACAAGTTGTGCGAGTTTGCGGGTCTCAGCTTTTCCCCATTTAGGCGTGGGACATGGGTGCCTCCGGAGGCAAGCGACCGCTTACATAACGGCCGCCATGTTCTCCCAACGCTCACCCTGTGGGATCATCTGTGGCGTTACTTGAGGCGCTTTTTTCTACTCTTTCAGCAGATATTAGAAAGGGCTTTTCTGTTTCGTAGGCAAATCAGGGGGAGATCAGGCTCTTCTGTGAGTCACTTGAGAAAAAAATCGATCTCCTTAATTCAAGAACTGTGGCTCTAGAAAGCTCTGTTGGAGAACTTAGGGATGATTTGGGAGCAGCTAAAGCAGACATTTCAATGCTCAAGAGGGAAGAAGCTGTGCTTTGGGACAGACTCGAAATGCTGGAAAACAATTCTCGGCATAATAATCTACGTCTTCTGAATGTTCTTGAGGGAAAGGAGGGGGAAGATCTCAAGGCATGCATCGGGACTCTTATAAAAGAATCAGTCCAGATCGAAGAATCTGAGGAGGACTTGAAGAAGGACATAGAAAGGATCCACAGGGACCCCTTCAGGAAACATCCTAACTGGTCAAAGCCAAGGCAGATCCTAAAAAACGTTCTTACATTTTCCCTGAAAGAAAAGATTTTGAATTGTGCCTTAAAACAAAAATCCCTGAAACCCAGAGACTTTTCCTTTGAAATCCGCTCTGACCTGGCACGTGTCACTTTGGATAGATAATGGGAGCTGGGCAAGAAAATTGATGATTTTAAAAAACTTGGCTCGGTTGCCCAGCTAAAATTTTCTGCACTCTTAAAAATCATGCACAATAATAAAATATACAACCTAAAAACAGTGCAGAAGGTGGATGAGCTTTTGGAAAATTTAGCCAAAGTCTCCAAATAGTCCAGCTAAGATGTTACACATACATCTTTAGTATAGGATTCCCGGGGTTTCAGGGAACGGTTAAATCTTACCTCAAGATTTAAGATCTTTGAGATATTAGGTTTTTAGAAAGACAGATATGATGTAATCACATGTTAGTTATTCGCCCAAATCAAAACATATAGGGCCATAGCACTAGAAGTGGACTTTTAGGAAGATTGAGATAGGACGTCTTTCTTGGAGTTTCAGCTTTTGGCTTTTCTGTAGCACTTTGAGTAGTCTGAGGCAGGGTAGGTTTCCCCGGTAGGCAGAATCTGGACAATTAGTCCAGGTAAATGGGGGTAGGGTTCTCCAGGGTGGGGCCCAAGGGGGCGGGAGGAAGGAAGGGGAGCACCGGGTGGGGAGCATAGGGGTTAAAAAGAAAGAAAATTCTCAATCACCTTTCAGTTTGGTTTGTTTATGGTTGTCGCGATTGGTTTGGGATCGGCATTCGAGGAGACCTAACATACCTAAGGTTCCGTTGTTTAAACCACCATGAGAACTTTACAGTGCTTATCCTGGAATGCCAATGGCATCCGAGTGAAAAATAGGAGGGCAAAAATGTAACAATATCTCAAAGATTCCCCTGCTAAGATAATCATCCTACAGGAGACACACCTCCTGAAAGAGGAAATAGGGGGAATCTTTGTATTGGTCAGATGGGTGGAACACTGTGTCAGTTCCAATCAGAGTGCTAACATCAGGGAGGTAGCCATTTTAGTTAAAAATCAAGCAAACGCCCGGGTATTAAACTCGATGATAGACCCAGGTGGCCGGTGGGTCATTGTCAAATTACCTGTTCAAGGTTCTCCTTTAACAGTGGTAGGCGATTACGGCCCTAACCAAGATGACCCCTCCACCCTAAAAACTATTTTTGCAAATTTGATGGAATTTCCAGAACCGATCATTTTGGCAGGTGATTTCAATATAGTTCTTAATCCTCAGATGGATAAGTAACCAAGCTGTAGGGCGAATTTTTTGTCTAAATCTAGGACATATCTTCAAATGATGATGAGGCAAAATGGACTGTGCGACATTTGGAGAGAAAGGTTGGGTTCCCAATTAGGTGTCTCGTTTTATAATCGCAAATATAGACACAAATCAGGGATCGATTACATCCTGGTCAGTCATGATCAGAGGGGAAAAATTAAAGATATAGGCTACCTGACTCCCCACTTATCAGACCATGCAGCGGTATGGATGGATTTAATTTTGGCAGAGAATGAACAATCAAGAGTGCGGACGTTTGATCGTTTACTACTTCTTGACGAATTAGAAGCCAAATATTTATCCAAGGAGACAGAGTCCTTCCTTAACATAAACATCGGTTCGGCTGAGATGTCAGTAGTGTGGGATGCCTGAAAGGCCTATCTGAGGGGCCTGGTCACAAGTAGGATATGCTACAAGAACAGGCAATGCAGAGAGGAGGTAGCGCATATTGAGTGTGAACTGAAGGCAGTAGAGTTGAGCCTGAACAGGGAGGATGATATTGCAAAACGTCAGGAGCACCTAGTGAAACTGGGAACCCTGAAAGATCAATTTGAGAGTATTATCCAGACGAGGATTTCCAAAAGATGGGAGGCGAGTGAGCTTGCCCATTTTGAATATGGGGAGGGGGTTAGCAAACTCCTGGCATGGAAAGCCAAGACTGACAGGGTACGTAATGTCATAAAACAAATCTATAATGAACACAATAATACATCGGTAGCTACTGACGAAGACATTGGAGGAGCCTTTTTTGCTTTTTTCCGAGATCTATATGATGAAGACAACGTGGTGGAGAGCAACTGTGCTCTGGAGTAGCTAAATGGGATTAAGCTTTAAACTCCTCCCACCGAGAAAACCTAGATCTGGAAATATCTCAGCAGGAGGTCAGGAAAGCTATTTCTGCCTGCAAGGGTAGTAAGGCTGCGGGCCTGATGGGCTCCCAGTTGAATTATATAGATTCTTGGGAGAGGCAATATTTCCGACTATGACAGCCCTATTCAACAAGATTCTAGTTGAAGGTATTAGATCTCCTGCCTCCTGGGGAGAAGCCACGATCACATTGATTTTGAAGGCAGGAAAGTCTCAGGTGAAGTGTGGGTTGTATAGACTATAATGTTTTTACTAGGATCTTGGCAGATAGGCTGGGTGCGGTGGCTGGTGAATTGTTGCACTTAGATCAAAAGGCTTTTTTGAGATGCAGGAATTTATTCAATCTCACTTATGATTTTATTGAAGCTATTGATCTTGCTTCCACCTTTTCACTACCCCTCACAGCAATGACACTAGATGCCACCAGGGCCTTAGATAGGGTCAACTGGACTTATCTCTCGGCAGTGTTGTCAAAGTTTAACGTTGGGGAGAAATTCCGTCAAGTTATCCAGCTTATATATAGTGATCCATCGGCAAGACTCTTAGTTAATGGTAAATTAACCAACCCATTCAAGATCATTATGGGAACCAGACAGGGCTGCCCCTTCTCCCCCCTCCTATTTGACATGTACATCGAGACTTTGCTCAGCGTCTCAGGAAAGAGACGGGTATTCCATCATTTAAGTTTAGAGCATGGGAGAGGAAGGTAGTCCTGTATGCGGATGACGTCTTGATTCTTACATCTGATCTGGAATCGTCCTTTCTTCATGTCATTAAGTTGGCACAAGACTTTGGGCAGGTGTCTGGTTATAAGAACAATGTGGAGAAAAACAATATTATGTCGTGGAACCTGCCGGAGTGTCAATACCAGACCAAAAGCGATATAAGGTATTTGGGGGTTAGGATTATTCAAAACATTGATAAGATTTCAGGGACTAATCTTGCAAACGTCTCCAGGGAGTGCCAGAAACTCATGAAATCGTGGGCCCATCTCCCATTGACCATTTTGGTAAGAATTAACCTGATTAAAATGGTTATACTACCAAAATTTACTTTCTATTCCTTTGCATTTCGAAAATCAGGCCATTGATAAACTTCAGCAAGCGATCAAATCATTTTTATGGACCTATAAAGCTACGAGGATAGCTTCGAAGAAACTAAGGCGCAGGAGGGAGAAAGGGGGCCTTACACTCCCGGATCTCCAGTACTACGCCTGGGCCTTTCATCTAACGCTGCTGAAATCCCCAGACCTGTCGGAGAGGGGGGAACATGTTCTCGGCCATGCTTGATGGAGTGGGTTGTCACATGAGGGGCATCTTTTTAAATATGGAGACCAAACGTTTTTCAAGAAGATCAGGCTGAAAGTCCTATTGGGTATGGCCCGTACATGGGCCAGAATTAAGCAATGTACTGGCCTAAATTATTTCTCATGTTTGGCTCCTTTGTGGGACTCTCTGGGGGCTCCAGACTGCTTGAAAGATAAATTGGCAGCGCCACTAAAAACAGCTGGGCTTTTGGTGTGGGGGATTTGGCTGCTGATGGTTCACTTCTGCCTTTGGCATCACTTGATAATAAGTTAGAGGAGGGCATGTCCAGGTTCAAATATCTGCAATTGCAGAGTTGGTCCCAGAATCTTAAAAAATCTATAGGTAAAGGGAACACTCTAGAGGAGCAATTGGCATTGAGGCTGACGGGGAGGAAAGAGGTGTTCTTCTTTTACTGGGCCATAGAGGAAGTCATTGCTGGTGATTTTACACTAGCTGAAGAATTGTGGGGAGCTTCTATACCAGATGAAGACGGGGAAGATCTGGGGCAAACTTCTTTTAACACCTTGTTTACAATTGTAAAGCCAGCCTGGTTCAGGAGAAACCACTACTTCAGTACACATAGGGCTTATTTATATCCTTCTAGACTTTCAAATGGTCCCCCTTTCAGTTGCAAGAAGTGTGACCCGGTGAATGCCTAATATATACATATGTTTAAAGATTGTCCAGGCTTTTTTGAATTTTGGGAGAAAGTAGGGGCAACCCTAGCCAACATCTTGGGGAGCCCAGTCCAAATTTCCTTTGCGATGATCATCCTTGGCATTGCGAGTGGAGTCACAGGCCCTGCTAGGGGGTTTTTATTCTACACAATTCTGCTGGCCAGACGAGAAATATGTAGGAGATGGGTAGAGGCTACACCCCCCCCACTCATTCAGATTGTACGTCCTCCTTATATAAGACCTCCAAAGCTGATTTGGGCAGTTTGCTCAATTGGTCTCTTCTTTAGTTTTTTTGGGGCGAGTATATTGATTTATTTCGGGGTTTAAGTGGTTGAGCTATCACTTTGAAAAAAATTGGGATCCTATGATTATGCCTCTCTGGAAGCTCTCTGACTGGGCTGGGCCCTGCTTTCTTTCTCTCCCAGTTCCTACATTTTGCAGGCCAACAGCTACAGTCATCGGTTACGATCTATCAGAAGAGAGTGCAACCACCCTCTCCTTAAAAAGAGAGGTGAGCGACATTCCGTAGGTTTGTTGTCTACCAGTAGGTGGGTGGTATCTCTCGGGTCTTATCTCGATTGCCTACGCCTCTTGAAACAGAGTAACGGTAATGACATCCTACTTTTCTAGTCGACTGGGGTCAGAGGTGAATGAGGATAAAAAAAAAGGACCTATCCTTGAATACAAAGAATGACCCCCATACTGAACTGTGAGGCTCACCTAGAATGTAACCCCACAGACGTGGAAAAGAAGAACAACAGCATGTATAAATACGCTGCAATCTAGAAAAGCTGTATTTAAAACCCAATACCAACTGTCTACCAACAGAAAGGTAACAATTATACAGATATGCATCTGCCATAAATATATGTATCCACATAAATACAAAACACCTAGGCAAATCTACATTTTCATTGCCCAATGAATATGTTTATTCAAAAAACAGAACCCATACATTTAAAGACCAGTGAAGAAGACACTCACTCTCTCCTAACCAGAGACAGGCAAAAAATATTGCTACATAATCTGTACCGCTACAAAGAGCATTATTATATCAAAAATGTACAACCAAAAAACCTGCCTGAACATAATAGAAATACACACTCCCAATAGAAAGGCGTTGGAGCTCCACAACAGAACATAATAACAGAACACTGAAGGGAGGGACCGAAAAGAGTTCTTCCTTCAAAAGACAATATGGCTTTAGCCTGTCAGTAAATCAGATGAGGATCACTGAAAGAAGTAAGGGAAAAAACCTGCCACCTCAAAGAACGGTAATTGGCAGCACTTCCCAATCTAACCTTTCAAACTTAAGAGTGTTAAGTGTAACATGCTTTCAAAGGAAGAACACTAGAAAAGATATTTCTTGTAAAAACAAAACCATCAAAATTAAACACAAACAACGTTAGTGTAAGAGACACCAAAAATCCACATAGATGGATACACCCTTTATCCAACCAGAGGAGCATGGTAAACCTGCAGGAATAAGAAAACCATGATGCCATACAATGGAAGGTATCAAAAATAAATAAGTCACTATCTGCAACGATAGAAGATTACACCCCCGAAACAAGCGGAGGAAAAAACATTCCAAAAGGAGGAAACTAAACGCTGTGTACCATCACATCTAAGGGATACAAGTTGCTGAAATAAGGCAAGAAGTTACCAAACGAAAACCTGTCATCCCAGAAATGGAAGCTCCATTGAAATAACAGGTCAGGTCCAGCACCAACAGTGACCCACGCTTAGTGAAAAAAAAGGCAATAAGCCTACTGCAAATAAGTCTACAAGCAGGTAACACAGGTAATCAATTTCAAATGAGAAAGAAACCATAGAACCAAATATCATGAGTGAGGATCTCCTCAGCAGAGATAACCAAAAAACCTACATAGGGGTAGGAAAAATCCCATATAGGTCCTCAAAGAAAAACAACCTGTAATCAACAGCAACAATACCCTAAGAAATAAGGCCTGCAAAGGCAGGAACACCACATCTGGTGATGTTACACTGCAAAAAGAATACCATCATTCAGTTTTGAGCCAATTTCCAAACTAAGATGAGCCTTCTGGACAGGAATGTCGACCTTAAAATACAGCAAAAGCTGAAAGAAGGAAACAGTGCTAAGGGTCTGAGCCACCCAGACTGTCCCTAAACCTATGCAAAGCGGCATCTGCATAGGCACCAAACAAATGAGCACCATCAAACGGCATTTCAATTAGAACTGACTGCATCTGAAAATCCAGTAAAACAAAGCCAAGCTCACCGGAAAAACGCCACAGAATGTACCATAGCTCGGCCAATCAAATCATAGAGTCAATTCCACACCTAATGATTGATCTTGCTGCCTACTGCCCATCTGAAATCAATTGACTCAGTTTGTTCCTATGAACCTCTGGAACCAATGGCATTAACTGCTGCAACAAATCCCATAATGCATGAGAAAAACGCCCAATGACGCAAGTTTTGTTAATGGAACGTAAAGCCAGTATCAGGTCTAGTCCCTGCCCCCAGTAAAATATCATATAATGCCTCACAAAAGGGGAGCACTGGCTCAATCTCTGACTGACCAGGATGATGAAAATCCGTGCGTGAGGGGGGCTGTAGATTTCCCCACCAAAGGTAGAGCAAAATGTAGAACATCAGACCCCCTTTTTACCAAATCCGCCAAGGAAGAGCTGGTTTCCAAGGCAAGGCCAGGATGAGACAGAAGGCTAGAAGCCGGGGATGAATCTAACTTGCATGCTTCGCCCAACTTAGAAATCCAGCTTTCCATCTTAGGAGAATCTGTAGGCACCGGTTGCACAAAAAGAACCCCTTCTTCATTTCCTTCCACAAACTGTTCTTGTGAAGCCCCCACAGAACCATAAATATTCGGCTTCATAAATGACGTCGATCGGCGCTGACACAGCGCAGTACGCCGACAAAATGATTTGAGGGGATGTTGATACCTCAAGACTCTCAGCGAGCATTGCACCGTCTCCAGTCTGAGCCTTCCGGCGCCTCCAAAACATATCCCTGAGAAACAAGTGACATTGCTCCAGAGTCGGTCGGTACCACAGGTGTGAACCCCGAAGGGCTGTGACATGATTCACTATGTCTAAGGGCCTAATTGCAGCAGAAGATGAACACATCAGCGAGGACACAGTCAGTGCACCCATCACCTCCTTGGGGCCCGGAGGCGCTCCAGGGGAAGGTGAGGACCCAAATATCAAATAAAGAGCATTATAATACCTTTCATCTTGGTCCGAGTTGCCCAGGCTCCAGGAAAGGCGGGAAAGCACAGAAGTGGAGTGGTGTGGCTCACTGGTTAGAGGCGGCAGACCCGGAAGCAGAGAACGGCCCGGGACCAGGGTTCAATTCCCGACGCGGCAGGGTCGTGGACCAGGGTCAGCGGACTCGATATTTCTCGCCTCGGTGCCTACTCTAACCAGGGATCACACTCGGGAACTCTGGGCATTAAGCTTGCCTCATCTCTACAACGGCCCCCCACAGACGCCTGGGATGCCTGGTTTCACCTTGGAGATACCCAGAAGGGACCATCTCACAGGGAAAGCCAGGACGGGTTCCCCAGCGGTCTTTAGCGCCAGGATGCTTACGGGCAGCTGTGCACTTTACAAGTCCCATACATTTACATTTACATTTACAAGTGACTCATGCGCGGAGTCCTCAGCACAAAGGCGTGAGGAGCCGGCTAAAACCATGTTGTGAGTCGAGGAAGCCCCGGAAGGCCGCGACTTTGATTGCTTACGACAACGCTTACCTTGGAATGTGGACGGGGACCGCCTCTGTCATTCAATGAATGGAGACCGACGCTCCCGAGAACGGCCACTGAAGCAGCTCCATTGCTGAACCGTAGTCGACCAATGCTTAGGAGAATTGGGAAGACCTCAGCAACCACATCGTCAGAAGCTTCCTTCGTCGCTCTGACTTCACTTTTGGTTTCAGCTGTTGGCAGGCGTCTCATCTTTGGCGTTGTGGTGCTCGCCCAAGCACCACAAGCATTAGGAATGAGGGTTCATACTCAACATCTGTTGAACACAAGATCCACAGGATTTAAACCCAGAAGGCATAGAGAGCTGGTAAACTGTTTCAGATGAAAAATCATCACAACAGGCCAAAAACCTGCCACAGATACGCTTTTCAGGATCCACCTTACAGGGTGGAAAATAGGAAACTGACATCCGCTTGCCGGAAGGATTTATATGGCTCCACTGACGTCACAATTGGAGTTAACATCATCAAGGAGCCGCACAATGATGTCCCCAGGTGCGCAGAGGTACTGCTAAAAAAAGTTCCGGATCCAGTCTGACACTTGGGGAGAATTCAAAAGTTAAGGAATCTGCGGCTAGATGTATCTATCAGATTGATTGTTATTTTTGAGATACTTATTGAGATTTCTGAGATCGAGGATAGGCTGCCATTCCTTTCATTTTTTGCTAAGAAAAGGGAATATTATCCCTTTCCTTGCTGTGAAAGAGGGGCCTTCTCTATTGCTCCCTTCCGGAGCATGGTCCAATTTAACTGTTATATTCAATATAGGTACCATAATATAGGCCCAGGTAACTTTGTCACCCATCACCTATATTTTTCCCTACACTTATAAGGACTGACTTTTTACCTAGATACGACCTCGCATTCAGAACGCGGGTTTTCCCTAGTTCGAAATCTCATACATTATGCATGAGGATTCTTGGAAGTACAGCAGGACTGCCATCTCCTTTATAATATCTATGTATAAAATGAATGCCCAACGTCAACCTTAGACTGACACAGGGACACAGCGATGTAGGACTCCTGGGGAGACCGATGGATATATACATCACATCTTGCTAAGACAGACGGAGGAGACCAGGACTTCCCAGCCGACACACTGACCAGAGACGCTGAGGTTCCTGCATGCAGACACTCCAGATCGCAGAGGTCTAACATCCCTCACGGGGTGTCCAACTCGAGACGTAGACGGGGTCGCACAGTCTCTCGCTTCAGGTAAGGGGTAACTTTATCCTAGAGGGATTCTTGGCTTTACACCTACATACATGCTAGGTACACTTAGGTACATCTAGTAAGGGAAACATCGTAGGAGTGTGCATCTTTTTATTATCATGTATTTTATGTACTTTTATGTATTCATGATTACTGCAAGATGGTAGAGCTATAACATCCATTTACTTGCATAGTACTGCAAATCATGTATATCTTTTACTGCCTAAAGGTTGTTGCAGCTTATATATTTTACACCAGAATGACAACTGTTCAATAAATTCTTTTTGAAAACGCCCAGCCCGTTTATTCTGTGTACCTCTATAAGACAGACTAAGTGAGCATGAGTGACTGAGCAAAAAGTAGAATATTGTTTCCATGGTCCTGGGGGATCAGGGTTGTCATGTTCAATGGATGCCAATAACTATTCTCTCCTTGTTAAGAGGATATTCTAGTGGCACTATGAGCAAGCTGATATAGAAGGTCAACATACTCAGTGGGGGTATTCAGAATCAGTCGGACATCACTCCTACAGTGTATGCTGTCCGAACGCCCAGAACGCCCAGATCCTGTATTGGTTTTATAGGAACTACATGACATGGCGCCGCCAATGTTGGTTGGGTCCCTATTTAACAGTAGAATTCGAGTAGTTCAGTCATGCTGGTCTCAGAGACCTCTACTCTCAATTCCCCAGAAACGTCTGGAGTGGGTAGGCACAAACTCCGCCACAGCTGAGTAGGCAAAAATCCTAATCGTAGAAATGCTCCTGGCCGTGTTCTAGCGGAATATTCCGCCAGAACACGGCCAGGAGCATTTCTACGATTTACCAGGACAACCCGCAGCAGAACCACTTATCTGCCGGGCGGCGCGACGGTCAGTGTTTACCCTTGCTGACGTCCATCCACTTTCTCAATATACGTTTGTTGTCACCAACCGATGATATCTTTTCGCGCCACACACAGCCCTGATGAGTCACAGGTATCCACCCTGTAGATGAAACACGTGTCCGCTGGAGTTTGTTTATACAAGACAAAGAATTAAAGATCTACACTGGACTAATTTACAGACTATTTTGAATTTATCTAAGTTATTCATGCTTCTCTTTGCCTAAACACATTGTATCACCTGATACTGACTTATCATACGTGTGCACAGTACCTGTTGTTTAGCTCACCATAACCTGATGGAATTTGTGGGGACAGCGGACTTAAATGATTACATCACGGTGGAAACACCTGATACTTGGGTAAGCGTACCACATAAATTATATAAAATAACACTGCAAATGGAGAGGGATAAGCCCAGGAAAGTTAGAGGTCTCTTTTGGGAGAACATAACATTTGGTTACGACTTTCTGTTAGCTGAACAAGATTGACCGCCAGTATTCGTCATGGACTGCCCTAGGGAAGAAACAGTAACTTTACCAGCCTTTTCCAACCCTGTTCCAATATATCTAAAACACACATATGCACGGGAGTGGGCGGTAGCCCTAGCCCCGGCATTATATATACACCATGTAAATAACATTGTGTGGAAAAAATACAAAACGACACTAGAGATATCAAATGTTTTTTCTTGCCAGAATATAGCACCTGAAAGCAGGTATTTAACAGCATTCTCTGTGTTAAGCTCCCAGCTTCAATTTTGTAGACTCCCCTAGGGGTATAAGAACAGCCCGGGGTTATTTTTGGCCAGACTAGCTGAATTACTCCAAAATCTGGATGAAGAGGCATTGTCCTATGTGGATGACATTTATCTAACGGATGATGACCCGGAAGAACCTCTGACCAGAGTGAATACCATAATATTGGGATTCGCCTCTGAAGGCTACAACTTTAATTTTAAGTAATTAAAGATAGCACACCTAAATGTCCTATTTCTAGGATATGAGCTCTCAAATGAAGGTTCAAAACACTTACAGACACGCGGAAATGTATGTACACTGGTGATCCGTATAATTGCGGGTCAATCTGTGTACACATACCTTACATATAAGTACAGACTGCTGTAGTGAGAGATGGGGTGTGTCACAAGGAGTGTTAAATATTTCCCTCAGCAGCTTCTTACAACACCCACCAGTAGGTTAGGTATCCCCATCCTCTCACAGGTAGGACAGGAAACATGTGTTTCGAAAATGAATAACTGTCTGTCTGGGGTTAATATGAATGTAAGACTGGTTTAATTTCAGGCTGGCACATGTTTTTCTTGTGATTATTGATTTGTTGTTATTATTTGGTTGCAAAAACGTTCCATATATTATTCTGTTTTCTCACAAAAAGATTTTTTCACTATGTAAATGTTGTATATAGTTCTATTTCAAACATTTTTGAATTGTGCGATTTACTAATGTGGTGTTTCTTTGAAAAGACATGCTCTATTGATTTATGAATGCCTTTGTTGAATTTCCAAAATAAGGTAAATAAAGCTTGAAAACTTTGGAATTAATGGTCTAAGGTATATCACAACTCTAATCAAAATAACCCCCCCCCAGACGTCATGTTTGCTTATTTCAGTAGTGAGAGAAAGAGCACCAGCTCAGGGAAAACGAATAATTGCCATAACCTTGGTACCAGCCTTAGAGGCTGCTACAAAAGCTAGCGTTCCTAACGCTAAAGCATTACATCCGAGAAGGATACAATGGGCTAATTCTCTTACTGCTGCAGATGTAAAATACAAGTACGACTTAAGTCTAAAAACAAAAACATTTCTGCAATACGAACAAGAAAATCCATTCCCTAATGAAATAATGCTTCTAGATCAGTATAAAAATATAATTTACACTGCCAGATCTGTTCAGCCAGCCATTGGGAGAAAACAGCAATACAGCGCCGCATGCACAATCGTTAAAGGTTGTATGCAGGACGGAAAGTTTCATCCGAGTTGTACAAAACCCAGTCTCTAGGAGACTGCACGGCGCTGCTGGCAGAATTATAAGCTTTATTACTGGCACTGGTAAATTCGGATCAAGAATTCCCCACACTAATTGTGTGTGATTCCTTTCACTGTGGGCAGTCATACATTGAATATTTACACCACTGGGGACAAAATGGGTTCAAATATGCAAAAGGTGGCACAATTAGGCACAATCCAAAGTTGTGCTTCCCACTAGAAAAGTGAAAGCATCCCTTGATGCACTGCTGTTAGATCCTACTGGGGACTACCCAGAGTTCCTCTAAAGTTCACTCCACACAAGTTTTCAAATGTTCATTTCTTTATTTTCTCAAAAAATTCTTTCTTTTACTGATTATGTTCATTGATTAGACATCTTATTTATACATGTGTATTCTTTAGTCAGTCCAATGCATTTCGGTCGCTATGACCTTCATCTGGGACCATATGAGCTGAAACAAGGCATAACAATACTCTGTATCAGTGATAAAGTAATAAAATATCAACACAAACATTCATGCATGTTCATGATGCTGATTATACATTGTGCCAAAAATGTGACCATCTATGATAACACCCAGGTGTGTGTGTGCTCTAGTGCACTGATATAACAAGAAAAACGCCTAATAGGCACTCACTTTACTTCCTCTTTACACTGCTTGCATTGAACACAACACTATGTCATAACTGGCAAGAAAAAACGAAAAAATCATTATAGAAAACCACTGTTTCAAAGGGTTCCGCTCCTGTCTATATGTCATCCCATTCATATCTCCGTATTACTCACTTGATAGACGTGCAAAAACGTCTTCTCTATCCTGTTTGCTGTTCCACGAAAGTGTTCCGGCATTAGCGCGATGCCGGTCCAATGACTCGCACTTTATGTCAACATTACAAAAACTCTTTCTTATGCTTCGCTCTCATTGGTTGCGTCTCCAATCACGTGATCGGGACTACAGCCAATAGGAGCGAGTCTCTACCTTCTGATGTTGTGTGGAAGTTCACAAGGGTGAATCAATAAAGATATCAATGTGATGAAATATAAAAAGTAAACAAACGGAGATCAGTGCATTCGAACTAAACTGCATTATCCCTAAGAGATGTGTTTATGATGAAAATAATGAAAATAATAATGCGTGACAACACAATTATAGAAACAATAAATAAAACCAAATCAGATGTTTGGGACAGATGACTCCTACATCCATTAACGTAGGTAAGGCTTGGCACACATGTGCTTAAGTAAGATTATTGAAAATGTCTATAGGTAGCAAGTAAATTCAACGCGATCATTAAGCCCAAAGGGCTTGTGTGAGTTCAACAAGTACATCCAACTATTTTCCCTCTGAAGGAGAAATCTGTTATTGTCCCGTCCTTCAGTTTTTTCAATCACTTCCAGAACTGTGAATTGTAATTGAGACACATTATGCTTTTCTTCCTTAAAATGTGCTGCTACAGATGACTTGACGTTGCCAGTCCTGATATTTGATTTGTGCTCATTTAATCGTGTCTTCAACTTACGGGTGGTCTTCCCTACATAAGCCTTCCCGCAGGGACATTTCAGCATATAGATGGCATTAGCCGTGTCGCAGGTCGCATTTACACAGAGTTTGATGATGTGTCCTTTCATTGGCAAGAGGCGCCGCTTTGATTGCATGCTTAATCACAAGAGGAGTTATTGAACATAGAAACTTCAGTTCCAAAAAAAAAGCAGTGCGCTCTGAGCCTCTTAACGTTACAATTAGGCACAAAACACTATGGGAACAGGTAGTGTAGTTGAAAAACAAACTACCAAGGGCTCATGTGATACATACACTGAGTCATCAACGTGATCGCGTTCACGTTGAAGGGTATTCATTAGCTGACAAAGTTGCCATGGGGGCTGTACGAACGGCTTCTGTAGCTGCAATAACCCATTCAAAAACAAAAACGAGAATAGATGGTGAGATTATGGATGCGATTATTGCTACATGCAATAAATCACCAGTACCGAAAAGATTTCCACTCAAGTACTCCTACAAGTTAGATGCAATCACATCCCATTTGATCAGATTCCTGGAGTGGGGGATAGAGTAATACGAAACATGGATCGTAAGTTAGATTTAATTCTGGAAGCACACGAGGGAATAGGTTCAGCACATGCTGGAGTTACGGCAACTGTTTCTTTACTGAAACAACGCTACAGGTGGCCAGGATTAACAAAGCAGACTAAGGACTATGACTAAGGACTATGACTATGTCTTGAAATCTGTCAGCAGATGAAAGGCTCCACCATAACACGTCCGCCATAGACACCATTGCTAATAGCACACAAATTACTCGCGTGTGTTTATTTGAACCACTGCGGCCCCTTACAAACAGATGGGGCTTACAGGTATATTATGGTTGCAGTGGATTCTGCTCTGGATTCCTATGGGTGTGGCCTCAGCGCTCGGCTAACGCTCAAACTGCTATAAAAGATTTGCGAGTCTTTATGGGAACATAAGCAATTGGCACATTACATTCTGACCGCGGCCCCACGTTTAGCTCTAGGGCTTACAAGGAAGCCATGGGAAGTTTGGGTGTAGCATTGCGGTACTCCTCTTTGTACCATCCTGAGGGAAATTCGCTAGTGGAAAGGAAAACCGGGACTTAAAGCAGTCCTTAACAGCTAGAGTATTAGGCTAGGGTGAGAGTTGGGTAAAACATTTATATGGGGTTCAAAGAGAATTGAATAACATGCCAAGAAGTTCTCTAGGGGGTGTAACTCCTTATGAGGTCAAATTTAGGACTAGAATGTGGGTACCTGATCTTGATTGTGAAGCCACAGTGGCAGATAAGAAACCTTTTGACATCTATAAATGTTTAGCTGTTTTACAGGAGCTAAATGAACCCAGGGCACAACAAAGCAATGCCCAGGTAAAGAGGACTGCGACTTGGGAAGTCAAGTCTGTCATGGCAAAACCTCTCTGGGTATCTAAAGTCGGGGACCTGGTCAGAGAACAAATAGCAGACAAAAAAGAATTAGGGCCATCATACAGAAAGCCTGTACCTGTCCTGGCAGTTGAAGGAACAAGAACTGCACTTCTGCCGCCTCTTGTCGGTAAAAAGGAGATAAGATTTGTCTCAATCGATCTAATCAAACCACACTATGTGGCAGAGACTGAGTAGTAGCCTGTGTGGACTCCGGAGTAACAGACACCTGCCTCTTGCTACTGTGCAAGAAGTTCAAACAGAAAGACTCATCATGTTTGAAGAGTCACCTACACGGAATGATGGACTGTGCAACAATGCCATGGAACTCGTTCCTCTCAAACCTGAAATTCATTATCAGAATCAAAACCAAAAGCAATTCGACCAAACACAGATATCAACGCCAACATGCCTCTTCAGAGCAAGCTTCAGTTTCCACAAAACCTGCCGAAATACCAGAAATAGATCACACTGCATATGGCTATTTCATTGACTTTGATATCTTTTCATTGGATCCAAGCAAACCTGAAACGATGCCAGCCCAAAAACATGAAACCAGCAAATTAAGGACTTTCTGAAATTTCATAAAAAGACTTACCTGGTATCACCTTGGGTGCAACTTTTTTTTTTGTAAATTTGTTTATTAGCATTTTCAAACATACAATACAGTTATATATCATGAGGTGTATTTATCTGAAGTGTTGATCTTAAAAACACATATTCCTAGTACAAATAATACCTCTTACGTAGCACTATTATAACTCTTTTACCCTGTTATTGATTGATCATTAATCTATTCTGAGCACCAACCTGTCTCCAATCTTACATTCTTACTGACCTGCATCTGTTACTCAGTATCCCCTATTTGTTTCCCTCTGCCCTACCCATTCTCTGGAGATAATTTTTAAAGGGTTTCCAGATATCACAAGGTTGAGTCCTGGGCGGGAGTAATTCAGCATATATACTGCTTTGCTCCTGAGAATAAGTCATGTCGTTGAGTCATTCCTTAAACTTGGGGGCCCTGCCTCTTCCCCATCTGCATGCTATCCTATGCTTTGCCATTAGAAGACCCAGCGCGACCAATCGCTTTATTTGCCCTTCAATCCTTTTTGCATAGCCTAATAGTTCCATCTCTGGGGTCAAGTCTAGTTGCACTTCTGCCATCTCACTCAGAGTGTTCCCTACTTCCCCCCAGTAGTTTGCTATAGCTCTACATGCCCAGGCCAGATGTAGAAAGTCTGCCCCCTCTTGGTCGCACCATTGTAGTGGGTACTCCAATGAAATTGGAAGGGTGTTTAGGGTAAGTGGCAGGATCTGCGATTTTTCCCAGTTTATTGTGATCTCCGAATGGGCTCCAAATTTGCCCACTTTGCATATTATTTTGTTCAATCCTGATTCTGGGTCACGTATATATAGCATGACATTGTCCGCCTGTAGTGAGACTACTACTGGCCTTGTAAGGTAGTCTAGTGCATGCATTTTGTGGTGCTGTCGTAGTATGGCTGCTAGGGGCTCCATTGCTATCGCGAATAGCAAGGGCGACAGTGGACACCCCTGCCTTGTACCTCTGGATATACTAAATGAGGGCGTACACTCCCCATTCAGCTGT
The DNA here is from genome assembly GCF_964261635.1 of Lissotriton helveticus. NCBI lineage: Eukaryota > Metazoa > Chordata > Amphibia > Caudata > Salamandridae > Lissotriton > Lissotriton helveticus. The sequence goes on along the minus strand of NC_136068.1, from coordinate 505,133,498 downwards.
AACGTGGCCTGCGGCTTATGATATAAAGTTTTACCCATGCTAGATAACCTGACGGGAACCCCATGTGCGTCATTACTCTAAATAAATAATCCCATTCCAGCAAATCAAATGCTTTCCTGGAGTCTAAAAAGACCGCCACTGCTTTGTTGTTCTGATTAATATCTTGTAGTATAGAAATCAATGTACGCAAGTTATGGGACGTGAACCAGCCAGGCACAAATCCCTCTTGATCATAGGAGATCAGCTTTTCCATCAATAGGGTAAGCCGAGCGACCAGATCCGTGGCTAAAATGTTGGTGTTACAATTTATCAGGGATAGTGGTCTGTATGAATCTGTGCACTCTGGAGGTTTGCCTGGTTTCAAAAGTGAGACTATCAAAGCTTTCGGCATGGATGATGGCAGTATCCCTGTTTACCCTGCCGCTTCATACATGCGCTTCAGAAACGGCACCAGAGTATCTATATATGTTTTATAAAATTCAATTGAGAGACCATCCGGTCCTGGGGCCTTTCCATTCCCCATTTGCATTATACCAGCTTGGATTTCCACCTCCTCAATTTTGGCTGCAAGGAATTCTCTGTGCCCATTACTCAGCCAGGCTACCTCAATTTTCTCGAGATATGCCCCCGTTTATGCTGCCTGGAGGGGCGCGAGGAATATAATGCCTTGTAGTGTGCAGTGAATATGTTTATTATTCCTGCAGTGTTTCTATGCATTCTACCTTCTTCATCTTTGATACCCAGTATGTAATTAGCAGCCTTAAGGGGCCTTGTGATCTCAGCTAGAGCTTTTCCTAGTCTTTCCCCCTCCCCGTACTTTCTGGCTCTGTGATATTTACCACAAAATAGACACTCTTGCTCTGCCGTGTCTCGGTGAGCGTTTCCCTTATGCTTGTCAGAGCAGAGTATGTCCTTGCCACTTGCGCTTGTTGTCTTTTAGTTTGAGCTCAAGTTGGGATAGAGTCTTACTGATATCTCTGAGGATGCCTCCTGCTTTAGCCATACATATTATCCCCCTTACTGTAACTTTCAGTGTTTCCCAAACCGTGGTCAATAACGGGACTGAATCTATATTTATTTTGAGAAACTCTTCTATTTCTTCTCCTAGTTCCGCCTTGAACAATGCATCCATCAATGTTTTGGCAGTCAATCTCCATGTCCTGGGTCTATTTAGCATGCCTGGGGGATTCAACTGCATATATACTGGGGAACGGTCAGAGTACGTTCGCGCTAAATGGCGTGTGGAGTTACTGCAGATCGCCATTTCTTTGGAGACAAGCCATATGTCCAATCTAGACCAGCTCCCGGGCACAGCTGAGTGGAATGTTCCTTTTTTATGATAGGGGTGGTGATGACGCAAGGTGTCTACTAGCTGATTTTCAGCTATAATCTGTTGCACTTGTCGCTGCGCTTTAGAGTAGTGGTGTGGCTTGGGATGCAAACGGTCTAGAGAAGGGCAGATCGTTAGGTTGAAGTCTCCTCCACAGATTATGTGTGTAGATCCTATGTTCACTATCAGCGCCCAGAGTTTAATAAAGAATTCTTCATCATTGTTGCTGGGTCCATAGCTATTTACCAATGTAATTGATTCTGCTGCTAGCCTACCCCAGGCTATACAGTATCTACCTTGCGGGTCAACCATAGCTCCCTCTTTTACACATGGTGCATTTTTTTTAATGAGTATTGCCGTGCCTCGTGAGAATGCAGAGTACGAGACAGGGTATCTGTATGAGGCCCACCTTGCAGCAAATTGCATTGAGCTGGAGGATGTCGTGTTTGTTTCCTGAATCATGGCTATGCTAACATGATGAGTATCTATATATGCTAATATATGTTTTTTCTTACGATGATTCCCCAACCCTCTCACATTCCGTATCAGTAACCTTAATGTTGTAGTATGCTGATCACCGTTTCTGCCACTGGTCATAAACTAGTGATAGGTTCTTTAATCGGACTGGCATTGGGTGCCCGTGTAGATGCCAGTTCAATGTGTGACATGTCTCTTTGTGCTTCACACCTGCTACTGATTGTTTCATATTCCCCATTTCCCTCTCACAATGACGTTCCCAACTTGCTGTGAAGTAAGCCCTCCCTCCCCGAACACCCCAAAACCAACATGTAGACAGTTGTACCTTCCTCAGTTACACGTTCCCTCTTGCGGTAGCGCCTGCTCACTCCCCCGCAACGCAGTCGTCTTGCCTTACTTGTTATGGAAGAGTGCCTTTTGTATTTCTTCCGCAGCCGGACTGTGTTTCACTTTTCCCGTTCTCTGCTTCCTCGCTTATTGAGGCTCAGCGGGTACATTTTCTGTAACGCCTCCAATCTACTCCTGGTCTCAGCCGTGCGCGTCTTTTATTATAGGCCGCTCGCAGGCTGTGTTGGCTCACTTCCAGTATCTCTGTCCCACCTGCTCAGTTCCTGCAACCAAGCAGTTCCTCCGATGCCTCTTCAGTTACGCCACCTCTGCCTTACTTTTTCGGTAGGTTTATCACCATTAGGCACGGGGTAATGTTGTATTATTCACGCGGCCAAACAGAGCCTCACTACAGTACGGCCATCTTGGAAGCCCGCCCCCTAGCGCCCCCTTGGGTGGAACTTTGCCGAACTACCAAGATACTTTTCTTTCTTTTCTGGATAGGCTTAGTAACTGTCTTTAGTATGCTTATAAATGGAACTTATCTTCGAGAAAGTTCTGCAGCACAAAAAGTGAATCTGATTCTGAAACCACATGTATCATCACATCGTCGAAAAAGAGACTTGTCATCACTGAACAGTAGTTCCTATACCTGATGGTATAGTGTGGGACAAGGTTGATTACATTATATTTGGATCGACCAAACTTTTCAAAATGTCACATTTGTTTAAAATATCATTGAATGATATCATTACCTCCAGTACATTTTCCGATGATTGAGATTATGAAACTGTAAATAATATGTTGTGTGATCTAGAAAAATCTGCTTCCTTTTCTAATAGTGAAATGTTAGAGGACACATCAGACTTTGATACAATATATTGCTATCATCATTATGGTCATCATTTCTTGTATAAATCTGATAATCCCAAAAATGTTTTTACCTACCACCAATGGGAACATTGCACTACACCACCAAAAAGTAATTCAAAGACATTTACACAAAAATGTCCATATTTTTCAGGGTTTAACACACCAGACCCAGCCTCATATTATTATAAGGTAGCACCAACACCATCACAGAAAAATATGTTGACAAACACCAAACAGATTTATTCTGCTTCCTTTATTGCCCAGTTGTCTGCACAGGGTTTCGACTTATGGAAAGACACTATAGACTTAAAATCTTTCTAGGGTACTAGAGACCGGCAGGTCCAGGGAACTGAAGCACTGTTTCAAGCATGCCTCATTCCTCAGCAAATCGTTTTTTTGAAAGAAACTGTGCAACCAACTTCCGGTTTGGAATAGCCAAGAACAAGGACTTGAATACACCTCGGATGCCCATGCCATCACACACCAAAGATAACATAACAACGCAAGAAGGGATCACGCTAGATGAGATCATGCAATACAATAGATCGAACCCCAAAAGGATGGGATTGTTGATTTGGCCCACAGACAGCAATCGATGTCAGAAAAGATTCATGGGTAAAACCAAAGGGTTTAGTATCCACAGCCAGATCCACACTTTGGGGTCGATTAGGATGGGGGACGGAAATGGGTACTGTCCGCCATGGTTGTGGAAATTTAACTCCCGGCAGCGCCGCGGAGATTCCGCGGTTGGGATTAGGATAATCATGTCACGAAACTCCGACCGCGGCGGACGGAACATAACCAACACCGTCCGCGGTGGACGGAACACATCCAACTCCGTCCGCGGCGGACGGAGTCCAATGAACAACCACCGCCGCGGACGGAAATGACCGCGGTAAATAACACATGTACCGCCATACCTGTGAATACTCCGTGGCCGCAATTAGGATAAATCCGCCCGTACCACGGAACGCACAGCCATCCACGTCCGCGGCGGAAAGAATGCAACGATAAACACTGCATCACTGCGGAAGGCCAACACGCACAACATCCCTAGCGTCAAACAAATGTTAGAAAGTGTACCGCAAGTCCAAAGCACACATACGAACATTGACAACGCCCCCCCCATACACCAACACCAAGCACAAGCCACCATGACACGTCCCAAGTATCCAATAATGCACACTAGTCAACACGCCCACCTACCACCTGAATGCCAACAACCATTGAGACACGACTATAAAATGACACCCACACACTACCACAATCCTTTGCATCACAGCATTGCTGCTAGCAAGAGGGCCAAATCGAGATACTGCTAACTCACATAGAAGACACACAACCACCACCCTACCACACCCACCACACAAACACCCACCACACAATTCCTACACATCACACACCACACACCTGCACCCCCCAACTCACTCAACTCACACACTGAGCACCACACACCATGGCACCCAAAAAAAAACCTAAATTCACGGAGACCGAGTTGAGGGTAATGGTAGATGAAATAATCTGTGTTGAGCCCCACATCTTCGGGGCCCAAGTCCAGCAGACGTCCGTGGCGCAAAAGAACCACATGTGGGACAGGATCGTCACTCGGGTGAATGCGTCGGGGACTGTGCCGAGGACGAAGCATGAAATTCAGAGGCGGTGGCATGACCTGAAGACCAGGGTGAAGGGCATCCGAGCAAAAAACAATGCAAGAGCCTTTCTTACTGGCGGTGGAACACCCCCGGAGCCCATACCCTACACCGATTGGGAGCAGAAGGTGCTGGTGATACTACACCCAGAGAGCCTAGACGGACTTGACGAAGGAGAAGAGGCTGGTAAGTACAAACCAAGCACCACGATCAGCACGACATGGTCAGGCTCACACAACTGAGAAGAAACATCACCTACGCCCCAACCCATGCACGTTGGACACCAACTCACAAACATGTACATGGCTCCCAACAGGCCCCATGTTCACGGGGAGGGTGGTGGTGGTGGAGGGTGGTGTGTGTGAGAGGTCCAAACTACAACTCCCAACAGGCCCCCATGTTCACGGTGAGGGTGGTGGTGGTGGAGGGTGGTGTGTGTGAGAGGTCCAAACTACAACTCCCAACAGGCCCCCATGTTCACGGGGAGGGTGGTGGTGGTGGAGGGTGGTGTGTGTGAGAGGTCCAAACTACAACTCCCAACAGGCCCCCATGTTCACGGGGAGGGTGGTGGTGGTGGAGGGTGGTGTGTGTGAGAGGTCCAAACTACAACTCCCAACAGGCCCCCATGTTCACGGGGAGGGTGGTGGTGGTGGAGGGTGGTGTGTGTGAGAGGTCCAAACTACAACTCCCAACAGGCCCCCATGTTCACGGGGAGGGTGGTGGTGGTGGAGGGTGGTGTGTGTGAGAGGTCCAAACTACAACTCCCAACAGGCCCCCATGTTTACGGGGAGGGTGGTGGTGGTGGAGGGTGGTGTGTGTGGGGTGTGTGCGACAGGAAACAGAAATGTCTACAAATCTATATGACCATGTAATGTCCACATTACTGACCAGCTCTATCTTGTCCCTCAGGTGATCGTGAACTGACTGGGGAAACCAGTACCCGGCCGCCAGCCTCGCCTCCCACACATACAGGACTCTCTGGTGATGAGGACACAGGCAGCTCCGGTGCGGAGGATGGAGCGGGACCAAGCACACAGCCAGGGCCATCTGGCTCACAGGGACTCCCGGGACCGACCACCGTCGCATGTGTGACTCCAGCGACACCTGCATCTGTGATCTGCACAGTCCCCACCACCACCAGTACCACCAGTACCACCAGTACCACCAGTACCACGACTCCTGCCTGTGCCACCCAGCCTAACCCAGCGCATGACGCTGGTCCATCGGCCTCACACCCAAGCAGGGTGAGTGGGCCACAAAGAGAGGCAACGGGACATCAGCCAATCAGGCGACCCACACACCGCTGTACAGAGGAAGGACAGCTACCCCATCCAGTGGCAGAGTCCCTACAAGCCCTTGCCAGGTGCCAGGCGCCATACGACCGGTCCCAGGCAAACGCTGATCGTGCACACCAGGACTCAGTGGACAACACCAACATGTTGCGCGAAATCTCTGGGTTCCTTGGCCAGATGGTGCACATCATGGGCCAGCAGGCAACTATGTGGAGGGAATGGGTTGGCCGGAACAACCCCCCCCCCCTCCACCAATTGTCGTTGCGCCACCGCCACCGTCACCTCCACCTCCACCGCCACCGTCACCTCCGCCTCTACCGCCGCCACCACCACCTGTGCCCCTGGCGACGGATGTGGACCATCAACAACCTGCCCCCCCAGCTGCCTCTGTTCCACCTCAGAGACGGAGGGGCAGGCCGAGGCTGGAAGTGGCTGAGAGCAGTGTTGGAGCGCCATCCACACGCTCCAAGAGGGGCCGCCAATGACAATGTCACTGCCTGTGCCAGACATTCACCCTGCTAAGTATCCTGTCCCACATAGACAATCATTCCCACTGGTCTGCTGGACTAGCCTGACACCCCCCAATGTGGTGTCAGCACGGACATTTCATCTGCCATTACCTTCAACTCCAACTCCCTCCACCCCACTCACTTTTAAATATTCACCAGCACAAAAGCACAACCTGTAAATAAATTTCACTTACACACACAATGATGTTTTGCCTCCATGTTTATTCACATGATTGCCTTCAGAAACAGACGTAAACAGGTTCAGGGATCATAGTCGTACATGATCATGGCGCTGCGGGAGTGACCTAGGGAATATCAGAGACAGCAAACACACGTCAGGAAACAGATTGACACACATCACAACACAATGCACAGCAACATTACACAAACTACAATCATCACAAAAGCATCGGATGAGAGCACACACATCATGGAGACTTGTATGTCAAAAGAAATGAAGACACACATATGCAACCATCACAAACAACACACAGCTGATGCACCCCACATCCACACAACACCAGCAAACATACATGAGGCATTGTCAACCGCCACTAGAGGTAGTTACTCACATTCAAGGGAAGTAGCGATCTATGAGCTGGCGCCTCTGGTCCACACCTTCCTCCTCACCACTATCCTCATCAGTCGACATGGGTGGGATGGGAGGCCGAGGAACTTCTTCGTCTTCAGGGTCCAAGAGCAGTTCAATGTCATTGCGTACTGCCAGGTTGTGGAGCATGCAGCAGGCAATCACGATCCTGCATACTTTTCCTGGTGAGGAAGGCAGGGCCCCTCCGGTCTTATCGAGGCACCGAAACCTAGACTTTAGCAGTCCAAAGGTACGTTCGATGACTCTCCGTGTCCTTCCATGTGCATCATTGTACCGCATTTCACCCGCTGTTGTAGGATTACGTAGGGGACTGAGGAGCCAGGGCCGGTTTGGGTACGCCGAGTCGCCTATGTAGGGGGATGAGAGACACAAACATCACAACAAGATATGGTGGGTACCCCATGCCACACAGAGATCACAAGAGTCCCCACTGCACACTCACCAACAAGCCACGCTTGACCGGGTCGCAGATTTGCCATGAGTCGTGGGACAATGCTGCTCCGCATGATGTGGGCGTCATGTGCGGAGCCAGGAAATCTTGCACACACATGGGAGATGATGTTGTTTGCCAGGCACACCACCGCACGTTCAGCGAATGGAAGTGCTTCCGATTCCTAAAAACTTGCTCACGTGCCCGTGGTGGAATGATGGCGATGTGTGTGCCATCAATTGAACCCACAACGTGAGGTATGTGGCCCAGTGCATAGAAGTCAGCTTTGACTGCTGCCAACTCTTCCGGCCATGGGAAATGTATGTAGTCATTCTTGTACAGCATCATAGCTGTTAAGACATCCCGAAGAACCGTGCTGAACATGGCCTGTGACATCCCCCGGCATGTCCAACTGTGTACTGAAAGGTGCCAGTAGCAAAGAAATGTAGTACCGCCATGACCTTTGCAGTGGGTGTAATCGAACCAGGATACGTCCTACGTGGCTGCAGATGAGGAGACAATTGAGCAACAAGCTCCAGCAACCGACGTCGATCCAGCCGGAATTTCCTAATCACCTCCTCGTCAACCATATCCTCCAGCACAGTGTATGGCCGATGCACATTTGGAGCCCTCCTGTGTGGGAGAGAGATGTAACTTAGGTCAACTTACAAACGACGCATACGTGTACAACTCCATCACATGTGAACCTTACTGACAAAACGTCTGTCTTCACCCTAATGTTTAGTAGCCACATCACAGACACACATGCTACTGCATGCACACAAACAATAATGATACACACGCCATGTCATCAAGCACCAATGCCAACACCAATAATGTTGTGCATACGGTAATTACATGCATGGTGACACAACGTCCAAAACACATACACGGAATGCATGTGTACCACCACCACTGTAGTCACCTCGCCAGAACCACACACTGACAACAGATGCATAATTTGGCCATACAGCCGTGATGTACTGTGTACTTGTGAAGATGTAATAACGTCTGTAGGGTCACACCCGACGTCAACACGTCCAAATGCACATCTGTTGCCCATTGTGTGCCGACCGATGGGCATAGTATGGACACACATGCTATATTGTATGACATATGACCTTTCCCTATCACGCTCACAACCCTCATGACGCAACTGCACACAACACATCACGGTGCAGCGTCTGACAAGATAACATAATTGGCGCCGCCATGGCGGTGCACAACTTCCGCTACTTCCCAAAGGCCATACGCGGCCAGCGTCCCTCTTCCCATTGGCTGCATGTGCACGGACCGTCACGGGCAGACATCGGCAACCGCACGTGCAAGCATCAGGCACGGATGCTTCAGTTGCAACAATGTTCTATCACTGGCGCCACCATGGCGGTGCACGTACTCAGCGGGGGAGGTGCAGGCCTATACACCCTTTAGATGTACTCAATGGACATGCCAGTTCATGACCCCCCTTACAGTCACATTGCATCATCCACCGTACACCGGCCGGAGCGGCCGGGCCTAGGACGGCCGTGGCCGGCCATGTACACAACCGCCGTGCCAGGCCATGTCCACACCCGCCGTGGCCGGCCATGTACACAACCGCCGTGCCAGGCCATGTCCACAACCGCCGTGCCAGGCCATGTACACACCCGCCGTGGCCGGCCATGTACACAACCGCCGTGCCAGGCCATGTCCACAACCGCCGTGCCAGGCCATGTACACACCCGCCGTGGCCGGCCATGTACACAACCGCCGTGCCAGGCCATGTCCACAACCGCCGTGCCAGGCCATGTACACACCCGCCGTGGCCGGCCATGTACACAACCGCCGTGCCAGGCCATGTCCACAACCGCCGTGCCAGGCCATGTACACACCCGCCGTGGCCGGCCATGTACACAACCGCCGTGCCAGGCCGGGCCTGGCACGGCGGTTGTGTACATGGCCGGGCACGGCGGTTGTGTACATGGCCGGGCACGGCGGTTGTGTACATGGCCGGCCACGGCGGGTGTGTACATAGCCGGGCACGGCGGTTGTGTACATGGCCGGCCACGGCGGGTGTGTACATGGCCGGGCACGGCGGGTGTGTACATGGCCGGCCACGGCCGTCCTAGGCCTGGCCGGGCACGGCGGGTGTTTACATGGCCTGGCACGGCGGTTGTGGACATGGCCTGGCACGGCGGTTGTGTACATGACCGTCCACGGCGGGTGTGAACATGGCCTGGCACGGCGGTTGTGTACATGGCCGGCCACGGCCGTCCTAGGCCCGGCCGCTCCGGCCGGTGTACGGTGGATGATGCAATGTGACTGTAAGGGGGGTCATGAACTGGCATGTCCATTGAGTACATCTAAAGGGTGTATAGGCCTGCACCTCCCCCGCTGAGTACGTGCACCGCCATGGTGGCGCCAGTGATAGAACATTGTTGCAACTGAAGCATCCGTGCCTGAAGCTTGCACGTGCGGTTGCCGATGTCTGCCCGTGACGGTCCGTGCACATGCAGCCAATGGGAAGAGGGACGCTGGCCGCATATGCCCAATCGCAAGTAGCGGAAGCAGTGCACCGCAACAACAGGGCCAGTCATTGGCCCATTTCACGAACACGCTTTCAGGGCTGACCAATTGCTGGCGACGTATGCCACTGACACGTGCTGAGGGCCCTATATATGTGTGTTGGCCAAAATGACACTTCCTACCCTGGGGACCAGTGCTGCCTGTTCACCTCGACCTGCTGCTGCTGCTGAGCTGACCACCGACTGCTGCCTGTGACCATCACCTCGACCTGCTGCTGCTGCTGAGCTGACCACCGACTGCTGCCTGTGACCATCACCTCGACCGGCTGCTGCTGCTGAGCTGACCACCGACTGCTGCCTGTGACCATCACCTCGACCTGCTGCTGCTGCTGAGCTGACCCCCGACTGCTGCCTGTGACCATCACCTTGACCTGCTGCTGCTGCTGAGCTGACCACCGACTGCTGCCTGTGACCATCACCTCGACCTGCTGCTGCTGCTGAGCTGACCACCGACTGCTGCTCTAGTGCCATACTCCGTGATCTTGCCATGTCGAGAGGCAAAGAGATCCGGTCTCGACCCTTCACCGCCGCGGAGCTTGATGTCCTCGTGGACGGTGTGCTCCGCAACTATGGACGCCTCTACGGCGCACCAGGACGGGTGGTAAGTGCAGTGTGGGACATGTTGGTGTGCATGAGGGGGACAAATAATCAGGCCTAATGCTATCTTAGCTGTGTAGTGTGGACTACACATATGTTCCTGATTGTGCATGGCTGCTGACAGTTACGTCTTGCTCCTATGTGTGTGACAGGCCAACTGTCCACTGACTTAAACCCTTTTGTCTCCCATCATGGTAGGTCAAGCTGCACCTTCGCAAGGACCTGTGGAGGAGCATAGCACGGGAAGTACGGGCATTGGGGGTGTGCAACAGACGACATACACACTGCCACAAACGCTGGGACGACATTTCCAGGCTGAGCAAGAATGTAGCGGAAGTAACACTGGGCATGATTCCAAGGACGCCCCGTCTGGCCCGACGCTCCATGACCCCTCTCATGCACCGTATCATTGCAGTGACGCATCCTGAACTGGCTGAACGTCTGAGTGTCGATAAACAGCAAACTAGCGGTGAGCATACTGTCTGTGTAGGAAACCTGTGAGTGCTATGCATGTATTGGTGCACAGACACAGTATTGAGTTCCGTGTTGCGTATGTATCTCTGTGATGCCATGTTGGTCCCATTGGGTGGTTGTCATTTGACATACAGGTCCGCCATGTTGACACACCACTTGCTTAGTAGTTGAGTGTTGAAGCACATCCCCTAGTGGTCCATGGCCCCATGGCAGGAAATGTGTGCAGATGTACGTGCTCCTGCCCTGTCCGCATGCTGTACATGTGTCACGGCCACCAACGCTCATGAAATGTGAGGATGACTGGTAGAGGTGGGCCGTGTGCAGGATGGGGGCTACAAAATCTTTGTCAGCTATGGAATTTGGCAATCCTGGTCCTTCTGTACGTCAGTGTGCCCATGACTTACACATCTTTTATGTGCATTTCAGCTATGACAGAGGACACTCAGCCACAGACGGTGGAGATTAGTCGAGGAAATGAGTCCGGCTCAGACTTCGCACACACGCAGACTGACACAGAGGAGGCCAGCGCCGGAGAGGGGGACAGGACCGTCCCTGAGGACTCGCATGTGGAGACACCATCGTCCTCCTCGTCGGACACTCTTGGTGAGCCTGCACTGTTGTCACAGACTGGGAGTGGGCAATCATCACCTTCTGTCGGAAGACAGCACACAGGGCCCACACTTCCGCCAACTGCACCATGTACTGTTCGTGGCCGCAGGAGTAGGGGGAGCAGAGTGGCGTTCGGTGCAGGCACCGCTGCCCCTGCCACGGTGAGCCAAAATGCACTGTGTGCTGGGGCCGTGGATCTGCTGCGACAGCTGTGTGTGGGGCAGACCAATATGACAAATGCTTTCCAGGACCATGATAGGAAGTTGGGGCAGGTGGTGGCATTCATGGAAGGGATGCATGGCGATCTTGCAGGTCTACACAGGACAGTGCAGTCATTGGCAAGCAGTGTGTCGTCTGCAATAGTACAGTCGCATGAACAGGGTGCTACTTCTGTTTCCCCATCTACACCACTGGATGTCTCAGAGGGTAGTGATTATTCTGAGCAGGACTCAAATACAGGTTATTGCACTAGAAGCAGCGTCAGACAGCACGTCAGGGCACGCAGGGCACAGACCCCATCCCCTAGATCAGCTACATCTGTTCACGTAGACAACGTCAGATACACTGGAGTACACACACACGATCCACAAGTGTTGTTGGGGGACATGCCTTCAGGAGCTACACAGGCATTCAACACAAAAGGTACTCCCAAGGCAAGGGATACTCACATGTCCATGGACTGTACCTTGGACAAGGCCAGTCAGAAGACAAAGGCACCTCCTAAGAGCAGGGAGACTCCCAAGGGCAGGCCCACAACAGAGGAAAGGGACCCTCCCAAGGACAGTGAAAAGACAAAGGCACCTCCTAAGAGCAGGGAGACTCCCAAGGGCAGGACCACAACAGAGGAAAGGGACCCTCCCAAGGACAGTGAAAAGACAAAGGCACCTCCTAAGAGCAGGGAGACTCCCAAGGGCAGGACCACAACAGAGGAAAGGGACCCTCCCAAGGACAGTGAAAAGACAAAGGCACCTCCTAAGAGCAGGGAGACTCCCAAGGGCAGGCCCACAACAGAGGAAAGGGACCCTCCCAAGGACAGTGAAAAGACAAAGGCACCTCCTAAGAGCAGGGAGACTCCCAAGGGCAGGACCACAACAGAGGAAAGGGACCCTCCCAAGGAGTTTCTGTGTCCGCCTGACTGCAGTACTCCCGTCGATCCGCCCACCTCGGAACTTCTCGGCGCTCGTCCTCGTCTTCCATCTTCCGGATCCGGCGCCCCCGAGCGGCGCGCGCAGCACCAGCCGTGCCTTCGCCCTTGCAAAGTCTCCGTGGATTGAAGTCCGAATTTTGCCGAATTTTACTGTCATTTGAGCGGCAAGTGCGGAAGCCGCTGTATTGCCTGGCGCCCGCACCCCCCTGTGGGGGGCCTTGGAACACGACGCGCTCTCTGAGTTTTGCAGCGTGTGAGAAGCTAGGGAGGGCTCTGACGGTGCGAGGGGCAGAGAGTGGACTTAGTGGCCCGGGACAGTCTCAGTTAGCAAGAAGGGGACTGCCCGGTGTGAAACCCGCAATGCATATTTAACAGAGAGGCGAGTGGTGGTGGAAGGAAAGCCACGAATTACCTGGAGAGGAGAATACAGCCACTGAAGCAGTAGAGGTGCCTGGATTTCGAATGGTGAGGTGTGGAGGGAGTGTGGGCACACAGAAACAGAGGTAAGTGAAAGGGGCAACCCTCCCTAATCTGACCATCTTGACCTAAAAAGTAAATAAAAAAGGGAAGTTAACCGGGGGGGAGGGTAGTTGCACATACCATCCAGTGTAACTTGTACCCTTACACCCCCGGCTACGTACTTAAGAAAGAACTTGCAAAGAAAAATGGCCTTAGGGAAAACAAAACCACGTAAGGCCCAGAAAAACTGCAAAAAAGCAGGAAATAAATCCGGAATGGTGGATGTGACCAATGTATCGAAAAGCTTGGAGAACACGAATAAAGATATGGCAACACCAACTGGGAGCAGAGGAATGGTCAATGGAGAAGCTACCCCCCCGAGTTCAACCCCTTTGCCAGCGCCTGCGTCTTCTAAGTCAGCCGGCGCAAAAGGGGAGTCAGCGGTATCAAAGTCCATTAAGGATTTTTTCGGGAAACATTTTAAAGGGAAAGAGTCAGTATGTAAGGAGAAAAGTGTTTTAGAGATCCCGCAAACCATTGAAGACTCGGCAGAATCCAGATCGGAACCCCTGAACCAGTCCGACTTCAATATCGCTGAGTTACCATTGGAACCTCGACTGTCTTCCTCACCAAGGATGTGGCAGTCATTGTTCACCCAGGACATAGGCGTAGAGGCGGTGAACAAAGATGCAATAACCAGCAGCAATCACTTGGGTGAAGAGAACTCTGGCGAGCGGGAGTTCAGTTTTAATGGACAACAAAGTATAAAGAGCCCAAATGCTACCGGCCTTAATGCTACAGGGGTGCCTTTATGCAGTTTGGAGGTGACTGGATCAACCAGCTTATCCATGCTTGAGGTCATGTTAATGCTTCAAAAGACTTTACAGGGTATTCTAGAGGTTTCAGTCTTGAATAATGATATTATAAAAAGACAAGGTGACCAATACAAGGCTATAATTGGAGAATTGGTACAGATCAAAAACTTGATGCCCGCATTAGTAAGACCAGTAGAAGCTCAGGAAGAGAATACAGTGGATAGTGAGGAAGTAGCAAGAAGGGCGAGTAGCCATTCAGAGGATACACCCATAGAATACATATCCTATTGCCCAATGCTAATAAGAAGGTATGGGGGAAGGAGCTATAGAATGCAGAAAACAACAAAGCAAAAGAGGGGGAAAAAGGCCCCAGCTAATTGCAACCCCGAAAAGCAACAGGAGTATGGGAGAGGGGCCCCTCCAACCCATAAGACAAAGGATAAGGAGATGAGGAAAGGAGCCAAAAAACTAAAATTTGCTGAAATAAGAACATGTAGTAATAACTCTGATGATCAAAGCAGGAGAATAACAAGGAATAGTTTGGGAAAAGGTGAAAAGGCTACCAGGAGGACCCAACCAGGGGTAAAGGAGAGTATAGTAGTAGATTGGGGGATGGACATGTCGGTAAGTGCGGGGCCCTCAAACCCAAGTCTGGTGAAGGGGGATAGAGACAGAGTCAGAGAAGAAGTAAACAGGCTTACTAGGGGAGAGATGCCAGATGGTGTTTTACAACATCGGCAGCCTGAACTGCCTACCGATAACTGGGTTTTTGTAGAACCTTTAGCACAGGAAAAGGGGGGGAAAAGAACTAGGAAATTAATCCCTCTAAATCGCTCACAGCTCCTATCATCTTTTGCAAAGTGCCCCAGCTTAAGATATGTCAGTACTGCAGACCTAAAAGAAGTTGGTTTTATGGCGAATAGTAAGGGGGAGGAAATAACAAAGGTCCTACTCCACTCAGCCTTAATAAAAGACGCAATAGAAAAGGCAGAGCCTGAGATGCTTTGGGAAGGAATTAGAATAGTAAAAAGGGAAGAGGTGTTACTGAACAAAACAGGGAACTCTTTCCTTAGGAACCACGCTGTCCTAGGCGAAAGACAAATAAAAATGATCAGCCTGGGGAGAGGTAAGAAAGATGCACTTGAAATTACGATAAAACCAAAAGATCAGAGGTGGGATGTGGAAGATGTCCTTGCTGGGAATAGATATAGAGAACTAGCGTACATGAGTGGCGAGGAAGATGGCTACATGAGCAACATTGATTAGGAAAAAGGGTCGTTGCACAGCCTATCCATTCTGTCCTGGAATGTAAATGGATACAATAGAATAGTGATACAGGAAGATTTTAAAAGCTCCTTGAAGAATAATGACATTGTATGCCTCCAGGAAACATGGCTGTGCGACGAAACCCCTGTCACGGAAGGCTTCACCCATCACGTAAAGCCAGCAAAAAAGAACCCATCAGGCAGACCATCCGGTGGCCAGATGACGCTGGTCTCAACAAGGATAGCTAAAGACATGGACTCCCTTGAACTCAAGTGTAATTGGGCTTTGGGTAGTAGAGTATGTACCCTAAACAATATGTCGGGGGCCGAAAATCTATGTATTATAAATGTATACATACAGAAAGGGAAAACTAACGAATATAAGGCTGAGCTAGAACGTTTAAAATCAGATCTGGAATACCTATGCGATCGCTACCCAAGAGATGTGTTAATGATACTGGGGGACTTCAATCATAGATTAAATGCCATTAAAACGGACCCCTGGTTGAGGGATATGCTGGGAATATATAAAATAGAGCCCGCACTTTTTCCCTGCTGTGAGATATCAACTCAAGATGATGAGCTTGGGCAATTG
Source organism: Lissotriton helveticus (assembly GCF_964261635.1). NCBI lineage: Eukaryota > Metazoa > Chordata > Amphibia > Caudata > Salamandridae > Lissotriton > Lissotriton helveticus. The sequence continues at coordinate 505,117,476 of NC_136068.1, read as the reverse complement.
CTAGGGACTATGGGTCTGGTCTGTATAAATGGAAGAAAGGATGCAGACCGGCCAGCAAATCGTACTTTTAAGGTAGGACAACAACTGTGCCCAATAGATTATGCATTTATTCAGGCCTGGAATTTTTATCTAATTAACCAATTGGAAATTCTTAGGATGGAGGGTAGTGATCATTACCCACTGCAGGTAGAACTCCAGGTACGTAGCTCCCCACATAGACAAAAAGTGCTATCGGTAGAGGTGGAATACCCCAAACGACTCACTACGAGAATCACCGATGAATATATAAAAAAGCTGAGTGCACACCAGTTAACCGTGGAACTAGACAATCTAGCACCAGAGGAGGGCATAACCTGGTATGAGGATACAATAAGGGATATGGTGGAATGCCTCAGGATAAAACTAAAACTTGGCAATCGTAAAGTAGTAAATAATGTGAAACCTTACCCCAGTAGTACCCTCCATTGGTTTGATGATGAATGTCGGAAGATAAAGGCTAGTATTAGAAAGCAGGAGAGATACCTAAGAGTTAATTATAGTGATGAAGCGGTAATAGAACTCAAGAAACTAAAAATAAAATATAAGTCCACTATTAGAGATAAAAAAAGAACCTTTAAGGACAAATGTTGGGGGAATTTACTGGAGACAATTGAAGAGAAGAATGTGAGAGGCTTTTGGAAGTTAATTCAGGAATGTACGGGGAAAGTCTCAGGAACCCTACACTGTTCGGTGCCAGAGGCCAAGTGGGTGACATATCTGGAAGAAATTTATGGCATATGGCCAGACAGGGAGGGAAAAACGGCCAATGATTGGCCTGGAATAAAGGAAGAAACTAAAGCATACTTCTCACCAGAGGCCATTAGAGGTATAATAAAGAGACTAAACCTAACACGGGCTGCAGGACCTGATAATTTACCAGCGATCATAATAAAAACGAATATAGATTGGTGGGCGGTGTTTTTTTCTAATATGTTCCAAGAAATCCTAAACACAGGCAAGTTCCCAGATAATTGGAAAGGGGCAATTATCAGACCAATACATAAGAAAGGCGATGTAAACTCCCCGAAAAACTACCGCCTAATAAACCTGCTGGATATAGGAGAAAAGGTTTTTTCTAAAGCAATTCTGGGTATTTTAAAGGTCTGGGTTGACAGCAAACACATAGTACCACCAGAACAGGGGGGGTTCAAGGAAGGCCACTCAACGGTGGACCACTGTTTTGCTCTTTGGTCCATTGCACGGAAGTCGATCGATCAGGGGGGGAAACTATTCGCCTGTTTCGTGGACTTCCGTGCAGCTTTTGATCTGGTGGACCGGGAGCAACTGTGGTCAACATTGGTCGGGTATGAAATACAGGGCGACCTGCTAGCCCTAATTAAAGAACTGCATACAGAAAACTGGGCACAGATAATTCTGGATAAGGAGGGAGGCTTAACGAAGAGAATACCAATTGGAAATGGTTTAAGGCAGGGATGTGTACTTGCCCCCCTACTATTCTCTCTGTTTTTAGCCGACCTACCCCAAAAATTAAAGGAGGTTAGAGGGGCAAATCCAAAATTAGGAGGAAACCAGTTATCATGCCTCCTCTACGCTGATGATCTGGTAATTATGGATCAGACGGAGATTGGGCTCCAAAGAAAATTAAACCGATTTAAAGAATACTGTAACGCCAAAAAACTTATAGTAAACATGGAGAAAACAAAAGTTGTTTGCTTTGGCAGGAGGAAAACAAAGTTTTCTTGGTACCTGGGTACAGTACTGCTTGAGAGGGTAGCTGATTACAGGTATCTGGGAATGTGGTTCTCCGGTACCTTGAAATGGTACACTCATTTGCAAGCTTTGCAAATGAGAGCATTGGCCTCAGTGAAAGGGCTAAAAAGATTCAACAATATCTATGGAGAAATGTCAGATAGACCGGTCCTGAAAGCCTATCAAGCAATGGTGCCCCCCCAATTCTTGTATGGAGCCGAAGTTATTTATTTAAGCGGTAAGACCGCCTGGGATAGAGAGGAGGGGAATATATTAAAAAGCCTTTTTGCACTGCCCAAGTCTTCCATGGTACAGGCGGCCAGACTTGAGCTGGGAATCACCTCTTGGGCAATAACTGCCTGTATGGCCCTTGTACGGTTTTGGCAGCGATTGGGAGTAGATGAGCTCCTCAAAATCTCCCAGTGGACTAAAGTGGAAATTATAAAGAGCGACTTACCCTGGGCCAAAGAGACAAGAGCATCAATAAGGAATGCGTACAGGGTGCTCGATTTAAAGGTCTGCCCGCTACAAGATCATGCATTAATAGGTAAGAAAGAACTAAGGCTTCAAGGAACCGAGATGTCCCGTTCTTATGACCGGGAGTACCTTTCACAAAAAAGTTCGGTAGTCCACATGACAGGTGTATGGGAGCTTGACCAACATTTCCCGTATGTGGACCGACTACCAAGTCATGATTTAAGGCGGGAAGTCCTAAAAATGAGAATTGGAATAAACCCATGTTATGTTAATAATGGAGCGCGAAATCAAATGATAAGTTGTAACGGGATTTGCACCTGCACTTTAGGCACTACCTGTAATATTATACACATTTTACTGGATTGCATGTGGTTTTTAGATCTACGAAAGGAGTTTTTATGTCCGATTTTTAAAACTTATAATATTACAAATAGGATGCAAGCCGCTAAATTGTTGTTGGAAATGAAGAACTTAGATATAGCCTGTGCTTTGGGGAAATACATGAAAAAAGTTAAGGTGTCCCTCAATTGCACAGAGTGAGTTCTAACAATTTAAGTCCTCATTAAACAAGCGTGGAACAACGAGAGTTTAAAATAGTGCTGCACGATTAAGGAGGAGTTGTATAGGTACGAGTTAAGTACTTTTAATTAATTTAATTGTTATGCTACTCCGATTTTAAAATGCTAGTTAAGTATATGTATATCAAATTGTAAGATGACATTAATACCGCTGTGCTATGTATTATTGTGTTTTTATTTTCTCCTGATTAGTAAGATAAGAGGCAAATGGTACTTTTATGGTTGTAAAAAACCAAATAAAGTTGTTTTTGACTGACTGACTGACCCTCCCAAGGACAGTGAAAAGACAAAGGCACCTCCTAAGAGCAGGGAGACTCCCAAGGGCAGGACCACAACAGAGGAAAGGGACCCTCCCAAGGACAGTGAAAAGACAAAGGCACCTCCTAAGAGCAGGGAGACTCCCAAGGGCAGGACCACAACAGAGGAAAGGGACCCTCCCAAGGACAGTGAAAAGACCAAGGCACCTCCTAAGAGCAGGGAGACTCCCAAGGGCAGGACCACAACAGAGGAAAGGGACCCTCCCAAGGACAGTGAAAAGACAAAGGCACCTCCTAAGAGCAGGGAGACTCCCAAGGGCAGGCCCACAACAGAGGAAAGGGACCCTCCCAAGGACAGTGAAAAGACAAAGGCACCTCCTAAGAGCAGGGAGACTCCCAAGGGCAGGACCACAACAGAGGAAAGGGACCCTCCCAAGGACAGTGAAAAGACAAAGGCACCTCCTAAGAGCAGGGAGACTCCCAAGGGCAGGACCACAACAGAGGAAAGGGACCCTCCCAAGGACAGTGAAAAGACAAAGGCACCTCCTAAGAGCAGGGAGACTCCCAAGGGCAGGACCACAACAGAGGAAAGGGACCCTCCCAAGGACAGTGAAAAGACAAAGGCACCTCCTAAGAGCAGGGAGACTCCCAAGGGCAGGCCCACAACAGAGGAAAGGGACCCTCCCAAGGACAGTGAAAAGACAAAGGCACCTCCTAAGAGCAGGGAGACTCCCAAGGGCAGGACCACAACAGAGCAAGGTCCATCTCCCAAGGGCAGGGACACACACAGAGAGCAGGTGTCTACTGGAGACAGGTGAACCACAGACGACAAGTCTGCTGGCAGGAACAGGGCGGCGACCAGGGCACAGGCTACATCCAGAGACAACACTCCACCTAAGGATAAGGCACATCCTACGGGCAAGGCTTCTAGCATGGACAATGGCGCAATCAAGGACAGGCATACTTCACCCCTGGCTGCACTGAGGCTGATGTTTTCTACTGAACGCCAAACAGATGTCTCCGCGGCGGAGTCCCCCCATACCTCTACTCCCATCCAGGCCAGTCAGAAGCAGAGGAGGGTGTCCCCTGTTGTTGCATCCCCCATTACACATGATTCAGAGTCCAGGCGGCAGGCACACAGCAAACGACAAGCAGGCTCCAGCACGTCCCCAGAAACCCGATCCCCGGCTGCAGATGCTCCACCTATGGTGGGTGGTGATTCTTTAGAGTCCCCACCACTTGGCAGTCCTGTCCTGTCCAGGGTGCACTCACACATCCCTAAGAAACGCAGACACACACCATTGACACCTGCCAACCCCGATGTGGCTCAAGGTCAGCTATCCCCAGCTCCCAGGCCCACCCTGCCTCCTGGCCCATACAGCCCTGTGGCTCATCATTTCAGTTGTCCCAGTGGCGCAGGTGCAGTTGACTCTCATGTATCAGATGGTGGTACTGTGTCTGTTGTTGGCTGTCATGCATCATGTAGTGGCACAGTCTCTGTTGTGCCCTCTCCTGTTGCAGGTCCTGGCAGTCTATCTGGGTCTATGGCTCACGTGTCAGTTAGAAGATCTGTGGCTGTGTTGCACACTCCTGTTTCTGGTGCTGGCAGTCTGTCTGGGTCAGTGGGTCACGTGTCAGGGACTACATCTGTGGCTGTGTCTCACATTCCTGTTGCTGGTGCTGGCAGTGTGTCTGGGTGTGTGGCCCATGTGTCTGTCACTCGGGCTGTGGCTGTGTCTCACACTCCTGTTGCTGGTGCTGCCAGTGTGTCTGGGTCCGTGGCCCATGTGTGTGTCACTCGGGCTGTGGCTGTGTCTCACACTCCTGTTGCTGGTGCTGCCAGTGTGTCTGGGTCCGTGGCCCATGTGTGTGTCACTCGGGCTGTGGCTGTGTCTCACACTCCTGTTGCTGGTGCTGCCAGTGTGTCCGAGGCAGGTAGTTCACGCAGTCCCCCTGATTCTGTGATGTGAGGTGCTGAACACTTCACTCAAATATTATTTCACATGGTGTGTCCATTGAGAACTGCGTGGCACTCTTGTGGTCCCTGTGACGGGTTGGTAGGGACACGTACTTGTGCTGCCTCTGATGTAGCTGCTCTGTACTCCACAATGCCCTGTTGCTGTTCTGATACTGCATTCTGCCCTCTCGTTTACTGCCTATGATGTACCTGCTCTGTTGGGCACAATGCCCTGTTGCTGTTCTGATACTGCATTCTGCCCTCTCGTTTACTGCCTATGATGTACCTGCTCTGTTGGGCACAATGCCCTGTTGCTGTTCTGATACTGCATTCTGCCCTCTCGTTTACTGCCTATGATGTACCTGCTCTGTTGGGCACAATGCCCTGTTGTTGTTCTGATACTGCATTCTGCCCTCTCATTTACTGCCAATGATGTACCTGCTCTGTACTCCACAATGCCCTGTTGATGTTCTGATACTGCATTCTGCCCTCTCACGTGCTGCCTCTGATGGACCTGTTCAGTGCAATGGACTGTTGATGCACTTAGCCCCTCTCATGTGCTGCCTCTGATGGACCTGTTCAGTGCAATGGACTGTTGATGCACTTAGCCCCTCTCATGTGCTGCCTCTGATGGACCTGTTCAGTGCAATGGACTGTTGATGCACTTAGCCCCTCTCATGTGCTGCCTCTGATGGACCTGTTCAGTGCAATGGACTGTTGATGCACTTAGCCCCTCTCATGTGCTGCCTCTGATGGACCTGTTCAGTGCAATGGACTGTTGATGCACTTGGCCCCTCTCGTTTACTGCCAATGATGTACCTGCTCTGTACTCCACAATGCCCTGTTGCTGTTCTGATACTGCATTCTGCCCTCTCGTTTACTGCCTATGATGTACCTGCTCTGTTGGGCACAATGCCCTGTTGCTGTTCTGATACTGCATTCTGCCCTCTCGTTTACTGCCTATGATGTACCTGCTCTGTTGGGCACAATGCCCTGTTGCTGTTCTGATACTGCATTCTGCCCTCTCGTTTACTGCCAATGATGTACCTGCTCTGTACTCCACAATGCCCTGTTGATGCTCTGAGACTGCATTCTGCCCTCTCGTTTACTGCCAATGATGTACCTGCTCTGTACTCCACAATGCCCTGTTGATGCTCTGATACTGCATTCTGCTCTCTCGTTTACTGCCAATGATGTACCTGCTCTGTACTCCACAATGCCCTGTTGATGCTCTGATACTGCATTCTGCCCTCTCGTTTACTGCCAATGATGTAGCTGCTCTGGTGCCCACTTTGCCCATGCTCACGCATACACTGTGATTATACCCCTATTATGTACAATAAAGGTAGTCTATCAAGTCTCGTGGTCTGTCGTTGTCATTCCTGCTTGCGTACTACAAATGTGTATTCGTATTTGCTTCTCATCAGTGGTTTCGGTAACATGACACTCCCCCTCCCTACGTCACGACCCTTGCTGGTATTCCCCTCCAGACAGCCAATGGTTTGTGCCTTACCTGCGTCGTCGTCGATAGTGGGCCATTACTAGGACGTGGTGGATCGCGAAGAGCATCGGGAAAGCGTGTAGTGCTGGGTCCATGGTGGTGGTCAGCTTGCGGTGGGTATCTCTGCTATGTCACCTATGTTCGCTGTGGGGATTCCGCCGTGTTCAGACAGGTTGTTTTTCCGCAGCGGTTTTATGTGTATTTTCCGCCATCTTGATTTGGGGGACGGTCTTAGACGTCAGTACATACGGCGGAGCCTCCGGATGTGTTCCGTTCGCCGCGTGGTCGTGTGTAGTTCGACGGCGGTGCGTGCTTTCCCGTCGCGGACGGAAATTTGACACGTTTTCCTATCCTGATATGGCGGACGGAGTATCCGCGGCAGGCGGACACGGAAAAGGGTTTTTCCGCCTACTCCAGGGCCGCGGTGGCTCTTCCGTCCGCCATCCTAATGAGCCCCTTTGTACAGAGCAAACATCCAGGGGTATTGACATCATACAGTGTTGGGATGTTATGCCTTGATTGGACGCTGCATTTTTTGTGCGCAGGCTATGTGCCTTGGCGTTTCATCAACAGCACGTCTCCGTTTTCTGGATACAATCTAACAGAAAAACAGATAGAAATGGCACAAAGGGGAGCAAAGTATACAATGCTGCGGATTGACAAACTGGACAGATTAGCTTTGACAGTGGCAGAATCACCGTCCACAGAATGGTTAATCCATGGCCACATAACTATACCAGTCAATACTTTTTAACTTCAATATTGCCTTGAACAAAAGCAGACAGGCAGATATGGAGAAATGGGTAGAGAATTCATCAAGGAATCTTGGGAATTACCGTACAGATTTCGATGCCGGAGTGGGGATAGAGAAGTTGTTTTACATGGTACAAGTTGTGAGAACACTTTAAGTGGATCATTCATATGTCCGGATATAACGCTGCTTGGAGCTTGTAATGGTTCAGTAGCAAACTTATCATGCCACTTGAAGGGTGCCCCAGCTGCCGTGATCACTCCAGTGTTCAGGCTACTTTCGAATGGGAGTTACTTGAGGCTGAACTGTTCAATATTGCAGGGATTGGTTAGCATGAGCTGAAAGCCATTTTGTATTTTGGCAGCCATTTTAGTTAGCCATGTGCTCGCCATGTGCTGTTTCCCTCTTCAGAGCCTTGCACATGCTCAGAAGGGCCTAGCTAGTAGAATGCACCTGCTCTTCCTTTACAACTGTCAGGCTATTTTTGCTGCTGTATGGAGAAGTAACTCTCCTCTCACTTTGTTGAGCAAGCAGATCTTGTATGCCCATATTAGGCATTTTGCATGCTTACATGTGTCAAGACTGTCCCTTGGTCTTATGCTGATTATGTAACCCTAAGCTTTTGTAAGGCCCCCGTTTTCTGTACTCCTTAGACTGCCTCATTCAGTTGCTAAGGCTTCTGTGTGACCTAGTCTCCATCATCTGAGGTGAATAAATGCATTCTTTTTATATTTCAGCTTCTGTGCCAATTTCTTCTTTGTTGGTTTAAAAGGACCAGGTATCAGTGAGACCCCTGAGAAGATTTCTATGTTCTTCAGAACGATCAAGGTTGCTGTGGGATGCTTCCGTGCATTTCATATCTGGTGACCGTCAGTTCCAGGGATGCTTGCTGTATGCAAGTATTGTTTCCACCCACACATACAGTCAGGGAGGCGCCGTTATGGTCTTCGCTAAATGTTTCATTAATACGGTTTGATACTTTGAGCAGAATGAAAGCCATGCTTTTACAGAAGTCTGTGCCCTTAACCTCTGCTCGAGAGACTTTTGATCTCCAGATCGCAAGGTCTGCAGCGGATACACAGGCGCTCTAACATACAAATTGCCCCTTCCATTTCACAGAAAGGGTCAATCATATCTTTAACATGTCTGATACAACAGGCATTGTCCACCTATTTAAGACCATAGGTTCTGGACTATTAAACACCTTTAAGACGGTCCTCGGATTAATACCGAAGTTTATACACTCCGTATTTGGAAGCATTTTTGGAGGACTTTCGCTGATCCTGTTTCTAATAGCAGGTGTCCTGATCATACGTTTTCTGCTATGCAATGGACGTACCAGTCACCAAGGAGATGGAAACAGTACTCCTGGAGCAAAAATACAGTGATTGCTTGGTACAACATTTAGGCACACCTCGCCTAAGAGAACTAAGTGCATCTTGGTTCCTGTCATTTAGACCAGTCTGGATGGACTGTATATTACCTGTCCTCCGATGCCAGTTTTGCAGGGAAGAATGCAAGTTGGATGACACTCCCATCATGTGCGCAACCAGACGTTGATGCTTTACTGGACCATATAACGGCCCATGTTCTGCAACATCCCCAGCGTATTCCAATGTTAATGGCAACATTCCTAGAGCCAACCCAGGTAGTATCAGCTCCTGTTGGTATGGACATTGGCTCCTCCTCTTACACCCAGGCCTTGGATGGCACACAGGCTGACCCAGCATTAGTTGTGGACAGTACAAAAGATCATCAGTGCTCAATTGACATAATCTGCGAGGTGTTACAGGAACCGTCGTCAGCGGACGCAGGCAACGAGAATGCTGCGTCTACCAGCAAGGACACATAACATTTGACTCATTTTAGCTTGTTGTGCGCTGGGAGAAATTGAATTTTTGAAACACCTTAACAAAATTGACATTCTTTTTGAGCAAGCATGGCTTTCAAATGCTAATAGTAGTTCGAACCATACATACGGACATATTAGAGCTATAGCTTGAGTGATATGAAAATGGAAAATTTAAATCTTCAATTTAATTTTTTTTTTATTTTTAATATACATTTTCAAACATTGTTTTTAGCAAAAAGAAAAAAAAATATGTTTTTTAACGAGTTGCGTACCAGTATCTAGTCAGCCTAGTAGTACGTTTAGAAATTAACTATGTTGTCCATTCAGAAGAGGCGTGGGTGTTATATTACATATAGGTACCATAATATAGGCCCAGGTAACTTTGTTACCCTTGATGGGATCTAAGTTTGATATCACGTACTGTTGGCCTAATATATACAATATAACCTCGTAATTATATAATCATGAAATTCGAATTCACGATAATCACATATTAACCAATGATTCACTTTTGACTTGTTTGCTCCTATTGGTATAACCGGAGCCATTTTGTTTCGTTTCTCTATGTGCGTGTACTGTTTCCCAGAAATCACGTGATTACGCTTTCTGCTCGAAACCACGACGGCAGCCAAGCTGCCTGCCATAGTGGTTAGCTTGTAGCTCAAGGAAACCCAAGGTCACACCTGCCCTGTTTGTGGGATGCGCACATTCTAGCAGAGCCCGTTCCTGTACTCCCCGGGCTACAGATAGACAGGGAGGCACCTTACTGACCTGCCCCCGGAATAGCTTAGGCCTAGGCTACTAGCAAATCACTTGTGCCTTATATGGGTATTCCTCTTGGCTTGCGGACAAGTTGTATCTTTCCTTGTAGGGTGTCATTGTGAACGCATGAAACGTATATATGCTTTGTATTTTGAACATGTAATCAGTCTCCTCTGCGCACCTCCGAGGGTCGTGTAGACTGAGGCTCCCCTGCTAGGGCTTGCATTTTTATGAATAAACGATTGAACCTTCTCCATTGCCGACTGATTTATTAATATTGATAAAGGCATATGGGCTAGTGGTAAGAATAGCCCGATAGAATAATTTTGAATCCTTCAGTTGGCGACTCCGCCGGGACTCCGCGATAGGGTCGTCCCCTCCTGTAAACAGGGGTAACGGGACAAGGAGGAGTTCTGGCCGAGTGGGTGGACAGAAAGAGGATCCTGATTTGAGACACCCGTTTGTGGTATGAAAACAAGCCGTTCCACTCTCGAGCCCAGTATCCCTCCCAGCTACTGAAGACCCTACGCCGGAGTCCTACGGGCTTAACCCGAGAGAAGAACAGACTTTGTCGGTCTGTCTAGGTGTCGGCAGTGGAGAATTCGCAATCGACCTGAGTGCACCAGGTGAGTGATATTTTGTTATTGGATTGGATAAGGATCACTCAGAGGAAGTGTTACTTTTTGGATAACAGTTAACTGTCTTTGTTTGAAGGTGGCCGGGGAAGCCGCACCACGAGGGAATCTGGGGATCTACCGTTGCGGCGAAGGGGCTGCGCGGGTAGAGACCCCACAAACTTGTTTGGTGAATAATTGAGACTACATCTGATGCCTTAGCAGAGTACGGCGTTGCTCGCTCGGCCGAATTCTCTCCGGGAAAGCCCTGGGAGCAACTGGGTAAGCTAGGGTTCTGGAGACGTGTCCAGATGCCCGGCCCAACCAGAACAGGACCATGGGATGGCCTGTGAGAGAGTTCGTGGTTCGCCTAGCAGGTGCTCTTAGAACAGTCGAATAACTGTTCCTGTTTATTGGGTCTTTTGTTGGTCTGGAATTCTTTTGAATCGATACCCCGAACAGGAGTCGACGGGCTCTGTTCGTATCGGAAGACGTCATTTGCCTAGCTTTTGAAGTACATTTGCCTTACACGGTTGTTACAGCACTTTATTGTGATGATTGAATGTAAACAGTATGAGTGAATGGTAAGTGGGAAGCGTCCAAGTGTGCGGGTGTTTTAGAAATTTTGTGAACAAAAACTGTATCATGTCTTGTTTCAGTAAAATATGCTTTGGGTGCTGCTGTCGGCGAGGTACACGGCTCGAAGAAAAACAGCCTGCCCCTCCCGAGGGAAGTCCATGTTTTGATATGAATGTTAAACACGGGTTGCAGCTAATCCTATTTAACACCCTGTGGAATAGGTATACGAAGGATAATGTGGAGTTGCAATGGCCTCTTACAGGGACCTTTGATGAGAAAAAGATTAATTATATACAGAATAAATTGTTTATGAAGAAGAGTCGTCAGTCTATGTTTGATTCCTTGAACCTATGGTTGAAAGAGGCAAAAAGACGACGGATTAGAGAAGAAAAATTGGGAAGGCTGAAGAGTGGACAGACAATCACCCAGAAGGCAATAGCACATGATAAGGGAAAGGTGGAAGAAAATATTGAGAGAATGGATAGACAGTTTCGATTGGAAACAAATAAAAGCTATGTGGCCAGACCAGAGACAGGGGATGAGTTAGAGGATTTGCTGGAAACCCGACCACCTCCCCCTTATGCTCCGCAAGGATTGTACCCAGCCGTGCCTTTGGTACGGGGGGATCAATTGGGAGCTGCATCAAGCATAAAAACACCGATAGGGGCGGTTGCTACGGCCCCTACTGGAGGGTCCGGACCTGATGCTCCGTTCTCCCCTCCTTCTCTCCGACAAGCTACCTCACCCCTAATATCCCTTCGGCCGGATGCAGCCGTCCCCTCTTCTTTCCACTCGGTGTTTCTCTCCCCTCTGACTCAGACCACTTTAGAACTCCGAAATACAGTTGGCCCTGGAGCCACCCCCAAGCGACCGTTGTCTGACTTGAATGATCAACGAGCTTACACTCGGTCATTGTTGGGGGAGGAGGAAAGGAGAGCCATTATAATTCAGGCATCCCAGTGGATGCGGAATGCTATTTATACTTTGGAAGATATTTGGAGCACCATGAAAGATTTCGAACCGGTGGCACAACAACTGGCTTTAGAAAGCATGGCAATTCGATTGATTTCATTATGGGAACAGCATTTTGAGGAAGGACTTCCGCCCCAAATATTGCGTGATATAAGGGATCACGCTCATAAATTCCATCTCCAAACTGAGTAAGTGTATAAGAATGTAACAACGCTTTTGCATTATCAGGAACGATTGCACCGAAAGAGTGCCGAGTGGGGAACTCAGAACCCCATGAGAGAGGTACATCCTCTCTTTTTCCCGGAAGTGCCTGAAATAAAAGACAATGGGGGTAATATCACCAGAGCACGTGTGGACGCCAGGCTTCAGGAACAATGAGTTTACACCCCTTGGAAACGAAGCGAGGTCCTTACGCTAAAAGCCCAGCTCCCTGACCCCCGTAAGAATCCTACGGCTTATTATAAAGAATTGACCAAAGCAGCCAATTCAGCCATTATGACCTTAGCTGATGTTGAATTATTTTTTGGTCTTCTGATCCCAGTAGATATTTGGAGACAAATACATGATACAGACCATATCCCAGAGTTGGGAGGAACGTGGGATCAATTAAAAAATTGGGATAAGGAACGGAAACCCGGTGAGAAACCAAGGGATGAAATATTAGCAGTACCGGATAAAATTGTCACGTACATGAAGACTCTTCTCCCTCCTAGGAAAGTAGATTGGGATAAATTAACAGCGTGTAAACAGAAAAAGGATTAAAGTGTGTCCGATTTCTTCACTCGGTTTGAGAAAGTGTTCATAGATTTCAGTGACTAGGACCTCTCGACAGAGGGAGGAATTTGATTGTTTGTAAACAGATGTCACAAATTTGCTCCCGGAGGTTATGTCCCGTCTTCAATCAGCTGAAAGTACGTGGACGACGGCTGCCCCATCTGTTATCCTTAGCATGGCCCAATATTATGAACATCGTGAAAATGAGAGCAAGGAAAAATCGGGGAAAAGACTAAGGATCTAAAAACTAGAGTATTACTGCAGCAAGTCAGTAGAGGACACAATTCAGGACGGGGAGTGCGAGGCTCGTTTCAAAGAGGCCAGATAACTGGGAGAGGTAGAGGGGGCCCTCTGAATATTGGAATAAACCAATGTTCCTATTGTAAGGAGGAAGGACATTGGAGGGTGGATTGTCCTCTGTTGTTGGGAAGGAACGGACCTAGTAGAGGACGAGGAAGGGGTCGAGGGAACATAGATCGAAGTAGCATGAGAAGGGAGGAGTCACAACATGAGGGTTCTCGTAAGAATCATTTTGACGACCCTCAGAACAGACAGTACTACAACGAGACTTATCAGGATGACAGGTATGATGAACGAGATTATGCATGAGACAGCCGTGGACAGAGCAGGGGCCATATTACAGTACCAGTTGACCAAGAGGGACCTTATGTAAAAGGAGAACTGTTGGGTACATCGGGAACGTTTTTAGTGGATACTGGGGCGATGAGTAGTTCAGTCGCCCATACACTGGTCCCAGGGGTAGCTCTGTCTGGCCAAAATAATGTATCAGTAGGATTCTCTGGAATACCGGTAGTGAGCCCCGTTTCAAAACGTCTGCCTTTTACGATAGGTCCCATCTCCCTGCATACACCCTTTCTTCTAATTTCTAATTGTGGTGAAAACCTCTTAGGGTTAGACATCTTGAAGAGATTACATGCACGTATTTATTGCTCCCCCGATGGTGTTTTTCTGACCATGCAGAAACCACCTGTGAAAGTGACTCAATACTTTGCTAAAAATGAGACGTTGCCCCCTGAATTCTCTACCATTCCTCGGACACTATGGGTGGCAGGGGACACCGATGTTGGTCTGTTAAGAATAGCCCCTGTGTCAATAACATTGAAACCAAATGCACAGATGCCACGCATCCCTCAGTATAAGATTTCACCAGAAGGTGAACAGGCCTTGTTGCATATCATTCGTAACCTCATTGACAAGTGGGTAGTGGAATACCAGCTGCTAATGTTTGTAATAGTCCAATTTTGCCGATTCTGAAGAAGACACCAATTGATCGCGGCCCTGATTATAAGACTGCATATCGTTTTGTAATTGACCTTCGAGCAGGCAATAAAATAGTAGTCCCTCAATATCCTGTGGTGCCAGATATTACAGCAATTCTCACCATGATTCCCCCTACGGCACAATATTTCTCTGTAATAGACTTAAAAAATGCTTTCTTTAGCATTCCAATTCATCCGGATAGCAGACATATCTTCGGATTCTCATTTGGAGGTCGAAGCTTTAGATTTACGCGTGCACCCCAAGGCTATACAGAGAGTCCAAGCATATATAGCCAGGCTTTGAAGGCAGTCCTGGATGAATTAATTTTGCCAGCAGGTAATACCATTATTCAATATGTGGATGACATTTTGGTGGCCTCCGATACAGAAGAAGGCTGCAAAGAAGCAACTGTGAAATTGTTACATCATTTGGCTGATAAAGGAAATAAAGTCTCCCTCTCCAAATTTCAATATTGTCGACAGGAAGTGACCTACCTTGGCCACTTACTGTTGAAAGCGGGGAGACGACTAACACCAGAACGAATATCTGTAATTACTAACATGTCTGTACCTCGTATTCAACGTGATGTCCGTGCTTTTCTTGGCATAACCTCTTACTGTCGCCAATGGATTCCTAACTATTCTCTCCTCTCTAAACCCTTGTTGTATTTGACTACCAAAGATGTGCATGAACCCCTACCCTGGACAGATGAATGTCAAGAAGCCTTTGACTCTTTGAAATCTGCTTTGTGTTCTGACACCTGTCTTGGGTACCCCGGATTACCAGAAGCCTTTTTCACTTTATGTGCATGAGGTGGACGGTTATTCCCTTTCAGTATTAACACAGGATTTTGGCGGAAAACAGAGACCCTGTGCCTTCTTTTCATCAGTGCTATACATGGTCGCACAAGCCCTTCCCAGTTGTCTGAGGGCCACTGCGGCTGTAGCAGTGGCCATCCGACAATCAGAAGGTATAGTCTTGAATACAGATCTCACAGTCATGGTACCGCATGCTGTGGATATTCTGTTAAATAGAACTAAGACCCAGCACCTTACGAGTGCTCGTTTAACAGGATACGAAATGACATTGTTTGCACCCCACATTACAATCAAAAGATGTGCTACATTGAATCCAGCAACATTATTGCCTCTCCCTTCCAATGATAAAAAGGACGATATCCATGATTGTATATTTAGAACTGAAGAGGAAACAAAAGGGCGTGTAGATCTTACCGACACCCCTTTACCAGAACCCAAGGAGAGTTGTATGTTGATGGTTCTTGTTTTAAATTGCCAGATGGTACTCCAACAGCTGCGTATGCTATTACAACCTTGGAAACGGTGGTAGAAACCGCTAGGATTTCACATCACTCAGCCCAGGCAGCTGAACTAATAGCTTT
Source organism: Lissotriton helveticus (assembly GCF_964261635.1). Taxonomy (NCBI): domain Eukaryota; kingdom Metazoa; phylum Chordata; class Amphibia; order Caudata; family Salamandridae; genus Lissotriton; species Lissotriton helveticus. Next base: position 505,101,973 of record NC_136068.1, on the reverse strand, counting down.
GTTACGAGCATGTGAAATCAGTAAAGGCCTGAGAGTAAATATTTACACAGACAGCCAGTAAGCCTTCGGCGTTGCCCATAGTTTTGGGAGGCTGTGGAGGGAAAGGGGTTTCTTTACCACGGATGGCCAGAAAATTCAACATGGTCCTTTAATTGACCGATTGTTATTTGCCTTGACACTACCAGATAAAGTTGCCATCATCAAATGTAGTGCTCATAAGAAAGTCATTGATTCTATGGGAAAGGGAAATGCTTATGCTGACTCAGTAGCCAAGGAAACAGCACAAACTAAGATGACTGCCATGTTTCCTAGTGCCTCAGCTCGGTGGGTGGCGGAAACGTCTGTGTTTGACAATACCATTGAAAGTGTAAGAGAGTTACAGAAAGAAGCTACCATAGACGAGGCACAAAGATGGGAACAGGAAGTGGGACAACTGGACAAAAATGAATGTTGGATAGATCGAACTGAGAAGCAGCGTTGGTTACTTCCTAATGCATTAGTATATGCTGTAGTAACCATGGCTCATGGTCCAGCACACATAGGAGCAAAAGGTATTTGTGCATTGTTAGACCCAGTCTGAAATAACCCAAATATTCCCAAAACTGCAGTACATGTGGTTAAATACTGCCCTGTGTGTTTACGTTACAACCCAGGGGGCAGAGAATCTGTCCTGAGTGGAAATTTTGCACCACCATCCTTGCCATTTGAAGTTATACAAATAGATTACATACAGATGGAGAGAGTGAAAAATTTGAAATATGTGTTGGTGGTGGTTTGCGCTTTCAGTAAATGGGTTGAAGCCTACCCCACCAAGGAAGCCACTGCAGTTGCAACTGCCAAAGCCTTGGTTAAAGAATATTTCCCCCGATATTGCTTGCCTCGGATTACCAGGTCTGATAACGGGACACGCTTTAATTCCTTACTGGTTCAGAGTGTTTGTGATGGATTACAAATAAGGCAGAAATTTCATGCAGCCAGGCATCCCCAGTCAGCTGGTCTAGTCGAAAAATATAATGGTACATTAAAACTAAAGATGGCAAAGATTTGTGCTAGTACTGGATTAAAATGGCCCGATGCCCTCCCTTTAGCCTTATTGTCTCTGAGAACAACACCACACACACGAATGGGGATATCGCCGTATGAGGTAATCTTTGGCCATCCTGCCAACGTATGGGGAGTCCCTAGGCCCAGGTCCTTTAGAGATATTGATTATCCTTTGATGACAGACTACTTGTATGCTTTGACTAAAGATCTGCTTTCTATTCATCAACAGGTATCCAAGACATTGCGGCCGCTACCAGAGGGTCCTGGACATCGGTTGGAACCAGGCCAGTGGTTCTTGGTGAAGAACTATCAACGGACATCGAGTTTGGAACCGAAGTGGTCCGAACCCTACCAAGTCATACTTGCCACGAGGTCGGCAGTGAAGGTGCATGGGCGCAAACACTGGATTCATGTAAGCCCCCTGAAGCGCCTCCCGCTTCCTTTGCCCTTTGATTTGCAAAACCGCGAAGGAATTCCAAGCCAAGAAGGAGAGTCGCTTGAGAGCCTTGTACCTTTTTCAGAAGCTCAAGAAAAGGGGCAGCCAAGTAAGGCGTTTCCCCCAGGTGACAGGGCGGCGGCTCAATCAGCGGAGGCCGTTGTTTCGGGCGCATCACAGAGTTCGAATGCATCTGATGCTCTTGCACCTGAGTTGTTTGCTGACCAGGAGCAACCTGGTTGCTGTAACTACGACCTGCGGCCCCGAAAACAGCGCAGTACCCCAGTCTCCCGTGGAAGGAGTTAGGGAAAGACTTGAGTTGAAAAACATCGGATAGATACACTGGGGTACTGAGCGAAACACTGGACTGAACCCGTTGAGAGCTGGGAACACTGTGCTTAGTAGCTCTGTTCAGAAAGAAAGACTGAGTTGAGGGCCGCGGTTGTTCTGCAGGACGACGGAAGTTGTTTGCCATTTTTTCCTTTGGATGAATGATAAGAGTCTGCCTGTGAGGCTCTAAACGGACACAGGAAAGACGATCCCCTCTGGTGGCGTGCGTGCTTTGTGGATACAAAGTTAGTTTTGGACTTATAGTGAGGGACCGAGTTAGAATTGGACTTTTAGAGAGTATGTTTCCGTTTGCTCGATTTGCAATGGAGGATGAAAGGCCATTGGCTCCCCGGCGATATGTGGATAATATGCATTTGTTTTCCGGATGGTCCACCAGAGTGAAGGTGGCATTCGTTGCTTTTATTGTTATTATTACAGTAATCATGATGTGTGTATTTGTAAACTTAGAATTTCAGCACCCTGTACAGAAGCTGTTAGGAACTACTGTTGCCCCGGAAGAGCATATCTTCTATTCATTGCCCCCTCATAAGGCAGGACATAGAGAAACCTATATGAAAAACGCCTTTATTGAAATGTTGCATCAGACTCACAGCACCACGAACAAAACAAATTGTTGGGTATGTGGGTTACTTCCCTCAGTGATGCATCAGCACAAACTTTTCATCCCCTTACCAATGTCCTATTTAGCTAGTTGTGAAGCCTGGTTCCAATTACTGTCATTAATGTATTCACATTATGTAGCCGAACCAAAGATGTATACTGAAAAAGACTATGAGGCCATTTTGAAGTATATAGAGCAACATCAAGGATTTGACGCTGAAGGAAATGGCGGAGAGGGTTCTTTGGACCCCAATGCTTGCATGAATGTATATACAGATTACAAAAATATTACGTGGTTAATGGAGGAAATGAAGGATTTTGAACTTTTTAATGACACTATGTATTTCCAGCATTTTAAGGAACGAAATGTCACGAATGACAAAGCATTGCCTATCCCCATTATCAATACTACTTCTCCCTTTTGCATACAGGGATGAGGCCATGTTAAGGTAGGAAAGAGTAGATGTAATTATACCTACACTCTACAGGTATATAGTACCCCACCTATGATTACTCCACCAGATATATATTTCGTATGTGGTGAAAATGCATACACCTGGCTCCCAAGGGGATGGGCAGGAAGCTGCTATCTCTCATTTCTCTACCCACCTGTGTATATTGCTCCGCCTGACTATCACAGAACCCATCAGTTGGTCCAAAAGGGGTCAGTAGTTAGTCGAAATATTAGGAGCTTTGACACTGACAGTACTGATCAAACAGACACCTCCCTGCAGCAATTCGAGGATTTTGCCAAGGGTCTCACCCCCTTTTGGGGACCTATATTCAATAGCCACAGTATAAGACGCGTGTTCCGAATAGTTGAGAACGTGGTCCAAACCACCACTGGGATCTTAACTAACATTACCGTAGAGCTTCAGGCGACAAGGCTTGTTTCGCTTCAGAACCGGATGGTTCTTGACATCATCCTCGCCGATAGGGGAGGAGCCTGTCGTGTGATCGGCAGCACTTGTTGCGTGTTTATTCCTGACTCGGCCCCTACCATTCATCTTGCGATACAAAAACTGCATCGACTAGCCAGCGAAGCCCATGTGGATAATGGTACCTGGTCCCTTAGTAGTTGGTTTTGGGGCCTTTTAGCTACCTGGAGTTGGAAGATATTTTTAGTACTTGCTGGAGCTTTTGGAGTAATATTTACGTGTTGCCTGTGTCTCCAATGTGGCCCGGCTTGCTGCTCCTTCTGTGCAACAAGGATAACATCTGCTTTGAACTTTTCTCGTCAAACCAAAGCCGAAAAGCAGATGATCCAAAAGGAGGTGTCAGATCTCATGCAGATCGATGAGGGAGTTTTCGTAGAATGAATCTAGTTATATTGGCTATAGTAGGCCAAAAGGGCCGTCTGATGGGATCTAAATTTGATATCAAGTACTGTTGGCCTAATATATACAATATAACCTCGTAATTATATAATCATGAAATTCGAATTCACGATAATCACATTTTAACCAATGATTCACTTTTGACTTGTTTGCTCCTATTGGTATAACCGGAGCCATTTTGTTTCGTTTCTCTATGTGCAAGTACTGTTTCACAGAAATCACGCGATTACGCTTTCTACTCGAAACCACGACGGCAGCCAAGCTGCCTGCCATAGTGGTTAGCTTGTAGCTCAAGGACACCCAAGGTCACACCTGCCCTGTTTGTGGGATGCGCACATTCTAGCAGAGCCCGTTCCTGTACTCCCCGGGCTACAGATAGACAGGGAGGCACCTTACTGACCTGTCCCGGAATAGCTTAGGCCTAGGCTACTAGCAAATCAATTGTGCCTTATATGGGTATTCCTCTTGGCTTGCGGACAAGTTGTATCTTTCCTTGTAGGGTGTCATTGTGAACGCATGAAACGTACATATGCTTTGTATTTTGAACATGTAATCAGTCTCCTCTGCGCACCTCCGAGGGCCGTGTAGACTGAGGCTCCCCTGCCAGGGCTTGCATTTTTATGAATAAACGATTGAACCTTCTCCATTGCCGACTGATTTATTAATATTGATAAAGGCATATGGGCTAGTGGTAAGTATAGCCCGATAGAATAATTTTGAATCCTTCACCCTTCACCTATATTCTTCCCTACATTTCACTTATAATGCTTTACAGGGGCTGACCGTTTACCTAGATAAAACACTGCATTCAAGACGCGGGTTTTCCTTAGTTCGAAATCTCATACATTATGCATGAGGATTCTTGGAAGCAGAGCAGGATTACCATCTCCTGTATAATATCTATGTAGAAAGTTCATGCCCGATTTCATCCTTAGAACAACACAGTAACAGAGCGAGGTAGGACCCCTGAGGAGACCTATGGGTATATATACATCACATCTTGCTAAAATAGACAGAGGAGGCCAGGACTTCCCTGCCAACACACTGACCAGAGACGCTGAGGTTCCTGCATGCAGACACTCCAGCTCGTAGTGGTCTACCATCCCTCGGGGGTGCCCAACTCGAGACCAAGACGGGGTCCCACAGTCTCTCGCTTCAGTTAAAGGGGTTGACTTTATCCTAGACGGATTCTTGGCTTAACACCTACACACATGCTAGGTACACTTAGGTACATCTAGTTACGGAAAAATCGTAGGAGTATGCATCTTTTTATTATAATGTATTTTATGTACTTGTATGTATTCATGATTACTGCAAGATGGTAGAGCTGTACATCCATTTACTTTCATAGTACTGCTGATCGTTTATATCTTTTACTGCCTAACGGTTGTTGCAGCTCATATATTTTATACCAGAATGACAACTGTTCAATAAATACTTATTGAAAACACCCAGCCTGTTTAGTGTGTGCACCTCTCTAAGACAGACTAAGTAAGCACGAGTTACTGAGTGAAAAGTAGTATATTGTTTCCACGGTCCTGAGGGATCAGGGTTGTCATGTTGGATGGTTGCCAAGAATTATTCTCTCCTTGGTAAGAGGAGATTCTAGTGAACTGTGAGCTAGCTGATTTAGAAGGCCAACATACTCGATAGGGGTGTTCAGAATCAGTCCGACACCAATCCTACGGTGTATGCTGTCCGAATGGGCAGGTCCTGTATAGGTTTTATAGGAACAACACGACATAACCAGGTGCAGCTATTTGGGAATGGAGGTGTGCAGTGGGTTTAATGGTGGGTTCTGAATGAATTCTAAGTTGTAGCCGAATTGAACAAGTTCTAGGACCCATTGCTCCGATGTTATCTGTTGCCAACATCGGATAAACTGAGATATTCTTCCACCAGTTCCGAAAGATGAGGAGCGAGGGGTAGCCGGAGCCTGTGAGAGGTCATTGGCCATGACCAGTGTCCTTTACCTGAAGTGCTGCTCATCCTATAGGCAGAGGACTGCTGTAGCCTTCTTGAGGCGGTTGCCTCTGGGCATATTGTGAGTGAAACTGCTGGGAGGTGTACATGTAAGAGGGATACTGGTATTTTTGGTAGACTCGCCTATATATAGGCATGCCTCCTCCTCTGGTGCCCCTAAGGGGCATGTTTTTGAATCAGAGAGTCCCCAATGAGTCAGCTGTCTCTCTGTAAGTTTTAATTCCCTGAAGGGGTTAATCGACATGCTTGCCGAACAAGTCGAAATTTTATTCTGTACCTTGAACCTAAAGGAGGAATCTTTGAGCCAGTCTTACCTTCTGAGCACTGCAGAGCACGAAAGCTGCCTAAAAGCAGTAGTGGCAATATCCATGGCACAGTCTATGATCTCTGCTGATGTGTGCTTCCCCTCCTGCAAGATCTTTTTTCCTACAGCTTTCACCACTTCCGGAAGGTGATTTACATATAATGTAATGTCAGCCCATAGCTGCCAATTATACCAATTATACCTCCCCAAAACAGCCAGAGAATTTGCTTCTCTGTCATCCATGACGTTGATGAAAAATGCTTGCCAGTATTATCCAAGTCTTGAATGAATAGGTACAACATACCTTACAGTCCTTGGCAGAATGATCCAGGTAGAGGCAGTAAATGCAATCTTGGTGCAGGTCATCCAAGTGAAGTCTATTGTTACCACAGGTGTTGCAGGACCTAAAGAGACTTTTCTTTTACTTGTCTGACATGATGTTAAAATAAAGAAGAAGTTAGATCTGTGTTGTGAAAACTCTGTGGGTAACAAGAAAGTCTCCCACAGTACCAAAATATGGCAACTATTCTGAGAAAGAATTCAAATAGCAAAATAACTGATCAGGGCTCATTGGAGACTCCCTAGCAGAGACATGTGGTAGAAAATCTGAGGGACTGCATCTCGAGTGTTCTAGAAGGCAGGATATCCTGGTTGTCTGAAGTATGAGTTTGCCCTCTTTTTTAAATAGACTATGATAAGTTGCAAAATTAAAGGGCCTAGGGCCTTCATGCACTATCATTTTTTTTTAAACTTTATTTTTTGTTATGCAACCAAATATGAACATTCCCCCCCACATACGGCATTATATAAAACTGTTGCATACAGAACGATAACCTCATTAAGGCACTGTCGGGTTACAGGTATCACAGGGCGAGAATCGGCCATGAGGAATACAATAAAAAACATTGCAATCAGAAGATAACGAAAATGGACATGAGGAAGCAGCCGATTGCCACCAACAATTCAGATCTAACAGTCCCCGTCACCCTCCCCTTCTCCCTCGGCTTCCGATCCCTCGGGCGTGAACAGTTCCTCACTAGTCCCCTCAGAATCACTCACGTTCAGACCGGTGGTACACATGACTCTCCAGGCCATTAAGTCTTCCTGCAGTCTCTCATCCCTTCGCGCATGTTGCATATGAGTCTCCTCCGCCAGCGACCACTCCTGAACATCCCTCAGCCATGCGGCAACCTCCGGAGCCCTCCACCCCATCCAGGTAATGGCCACCCTAGGTCGCGCCAGGACCAACATAAGCTGCAATAGTTTGTAGGAGAGGTTCCTTTTCTTAGGCCTAGGCACCAGAGCCAGCAGACAGTGGAGCGGTGTCAAGTCTATCCTAAGGCCGGTAGCGGCGGCTATACGTCCCACCACATCCGCCCAGAAACTCCTCACTAAGGTGCAATCCCAGGCCAAGTGCAAGAACCCCGCCCCTTCCGCCCCACATCTGGGACAGGTGTCCCCCCTATCAGGTGAAATGCGCTGCAATGAAACCAGGGTCAGGTAGGTGCGATGTACAAAATTAAAAGTGTGTGAGCTTGAACCTTGCATTGCATGATACTTTACGTGTGAGGCTCCCTATACGCCTGCGCTGACCTGCTTCCAGTGCCGCCCCCCGATCTGTCTCCCAAGCGCCCCAAGCGGGCTGGACCAGTGGAACTCAGTCTTGACGCATGGCAGAATAAAGCAAGGAAATCAACCTACGTCCCGTACCACAGGAGAGAATGATGTTCAGTGTATGAGAAGTCTGAGGCGTCTCAGGGAACTGAGGCCATGTCTCCCTCACCACCTCCTGAATGCCAAGGTAGTGTAGATATTGTCCCCCTCCCAGGCCAAAGGCCTCCACAGCCTCTTCGTACGAGACAAACGAATCACCTGGGTAGAGGTCAGCCAAAGTCGTGCAGCCGCCAGACCTCCAGTTCCTAAAAGACATGTGCTCCTCCATGGCTACTATGGGCGCCATGATCCAAACCGGTAACTCCCTATGAAAGGGGGCCCGTCTCATCACCCGTTCCACAACCCTCTGCCAGATTCCAGCTGTGTGGCGCACCACATACGGTAGGCCATGCACTATCATTAACATTGTATTACTTTTATATGGTACCAGGGACTCACATCTCAATGACGGGAAATTATTCAAGCTGCAAATCTAGGAAAGTTCCAATAGTGATGTCATCTTTCCTACTTAATGCAATGGAGGTGAAATATAATTATTTACATTGAAATGTCCACCTACAATGAATATTTTTTCTACTATTCTGTGGAAGAACAATGTTCTGGGGTCCCAGCATGTTTGAGGGAATGAATTTTAATTATGTAAATCAGTGAGGATCCTACAATGCAGAACCTTAATGACAAAAGAATATTTGTTTAGGCAGAGACAACTACAATGTCAGTCTGGGATATTCATCCTTAAAGCAAGAGAACAGCTTATTGCATATTCTAACGTAGCGTGCTGCACTGGACTGTGGCCCTAGACTAAAAAGATCTGCACCTGAACTATACACTTACAGGCCAAAATATAAACAAGCCGAGGCAATCCCAATGAGTCTGACATGAATTTTGAGTTCTGACTGATATAATTGTAAAAAGCCTGCAGAGGTGAACATAACAAACATATCCTTGTATATAAAGCTTGTATAAGATAAATAATTCAGTGTAGTTAGTGTATCCCCAACTGCTGAGACTCTCTATGGTAAAGAATAGGACAAATTAAAAAAGTAAAACGTTTATTCAACTAAAACAATAAGTGAAATAATTTTATGTTAATTGTTGCACAAGTTACTATTTTGTGTAACGATATATCTGTAAGAGACATTAGTTAGTGATAGATTCCTTACCTTAGAATATTCCCCAGGCGTCAGTCTGGATCCGGAAAGTTTTCAGCTTAGCAGTACCTCTGCGTGCCAGTAGGTGGGGCTGTGCGGCTCCGTGCCTGTCACTGGCATCGTAAGCGCCGGGATGACGTCACGGAGGTCACTTAGGCGCCACCCATGCGTGCTGATGTCAGTTCTGTACACAACATTCCGCGCCGAAACGCAGAGCCATGCCAGAAAGTGACCTATGGTGCATAAAACTAGGGTCTTAAAAGGGGATGACCTTAACCCTAGCAATCAGTTTGCAGAACAGGGAGGATGGGTGGGCGGTAAGGAATCTATCACTAACTAATGTCTCTTACTTAGTAACTTGTGCATCTGAAAGAGACATGTTAGTGATAGATTCCTTACCTTAGAATAGACACCCCAGCAATACCAACCCCGGTGGTGAGTCTGCGAACAAGATTACACCAAAAAGTCACGGAGCACAGAACGGCCAAAGAAGCCGTCTCTCCGGACCTGACTGTCAAGCAGTAGTGCCTGGTAAACGTGGGCAGCGAGGCCCACGTAGCTGCCTGACAAATGTACTGCAAGGGAACGCCACGTCCTAAGGTAGTAGTGACTGCAGTCGCCCTAGTCGAATGGACACACAGCCCCACAGGAGGCTCCTTTTTGGCCAAGGAGTAACATGCTTTGATGCACAGAACGACCCACCGGGAGATGGTCCGTTTGTGTACAGCCGGACCTTTATTGGCGCCCACGTAGCCAACAAAAAGGGTCCTCAAAACCACCTTGTCCGGATGAACGGAAAGGAAAGGAGGTTTGGAAGAAAGGGCCTGAAGCTCACTCACTCTTCTGGCAGAGGTGATAGCAACCAGGAAAGCTGTCTTAAGAATAAGAAGACGTAAAGGACAGTTATGAAGAGGCTCAAAGGGAGCGCACATCAGAAAAGTCAAGACAAAATTCAAGTCCCATCGAGGCATTATGAAGGGCACAGGAGGAAACATGTGTGACCCCAACCCGCCCTGTTTGTTGCAATACCACATGGCGGTGGTGTTGTCCGTGAACACCTGCACTACACTTCCCAAGAAAGAGGGAAGGAATGCCTTCAGTGCAAGCCAGATCGCCCGCAGCTTCAGAAGTATGATATGGAGCCGGGACTCCGCCGGAGACCAGAGGCCTCTGATCTCCACCTCTCTCATGTGGCCTTCCTATCTCAGGAGGGACGCATCCGTCACCACTGTGTGCTCCGGTTGGGGAAGGGAGAGGGATCTGCCACTGACCCAAGGCTTTTCGTGAGCCACCACTGCAACTGTCGTGCAGCGCCCTCCGAGATCTGGACGTGTTCTGACAGGTTGCCCTGATGCTGTGCCCACTGGAACTTCAGGTCTCACTGCAGAGCCCGCATATGCCATCTGGCATGTGTCACTAGCAGGATGCAGGATGCAGGAGGCCATAGTCTGGAGGTGGGTGACGACTCTCTGGGGCGAGCCCGCCTTCAACAACCAGTCGTCTAGGTAGGGGAAGACTGATACCCCTGACCTGCGCAGATGAGCTGCGACCACCGCCATCACCTTCGTGAACACCTGAGGGGCACTGGTAAGGCTGAACTGAAAATGCTCCTGGCCTACGGTGAACCGCAGATAGCGACGGTGGGCCGGCAGGACGGGGATGCGGAAATAGGCTTCCTGCAAGTCCAACGCCACCATCCAGTCTCCAGGGTCCAGGGCAGCCAGGACCTGAGCCAGAGTCAGCATCTTGAACTTCTCCCTCTGGAGTAAGCGATTTACATCCCGGAGGTCCAAGATAGGGCGTAGGCCTGCCTTGTCCTTCTTTGGGACCAGGAAGTAGTGGGAATAACAACCGCTCCCTACTTCCTGATCGGGAACGCGTTCGATGGCCCCCTTGGCCAAGAGGGCCACGGCTTCCTGACGGAGAAGAGCCAAATGATCCCCCGACATGCGGTGGTACCGAGGTGGCATGGCTGGAGGGGAGGACAGGAAGGGGAGCGAGTAACTTTGGCAGATTATCTGCAGCACCCACTTGTCCAATGTGATGTCGCGCCGGTGGTGGAGGTGATGACGAACCCTGCCTCATACCGGCATGGGGTGCTCCTTGAAGCCCGGATTAGGAAGGCTTGGAGGTGGAAGCAGCGGGTGTGGAGATGGACTGACCCGGCCGCTGGTTACCAGACCCGCCCCTGCGGTAGCCGCGTCCGTGGCCACGCTGGGGCAGGTTCTGCGCAGGCTTGGAGGAGGAGGAGCGTGTCTGGGCACCTCTACCCTGGCCACGAAAGGAACGAAACCCCAGCGTGGCAGGGCTCTTCGTGGAAAGGCCCAAAGACTTGGCCGTGGCCTGTGAGTCTTTCAAGCGCTCCAGGGCACTGTCTGCCTTGTTGCCAAAGAAACGGGAGCCATCGAAGGGCATGTCCATGAGCGAGCTCTGGACATCGGGTGAGAACCCAGTGGAACGCAACCAGGCGTGATGCCGCAATGCCACAGTCGTGGAAATCGCCCTGCTCAATGAATCAGCGGTGTCCAAACCACACCGGATGGCAAACTTCGCCGCATCCTTGCCCTCCACAATCACTTGGGAAAGGACAACCTGGACCTCCTCAGAGCACTGAGGCAGAACCTCCGCCACCGAATCCCACACTGCGTGGGAGTAACCGCCCAATAAGCAGGCGGTATTAACCGACCTCAACCCCAAACTGGCTGAGGAGAACAACCTCTTGCCATATTGGTCCAGCCTCTTAGAGTCTTTATCGGGCGGAGCCGAGGGAAAAGCACTCTGCAATGTCGAGGCCTGAATGACCAGGCTCTCAGGCGTGGGGTGAGTGGTCAAGAAGGCGGGATCACCAGGCAACGGATGATGACGCCTAGCGACGTTCTTATCCACCGGTGCCCCCGAGGCCGGCCGCAACCAAGTACCCAAGAGGACTTCAGTAAGGGCCTCATTGAAAGGGAGAAGCGGCTCCGACGACATGGTCGCCGTCTGGAGCACCTCCGTAAGGAGGTTGGACTTAAGGGCCACTGTAGGGAGGTTGAGATGGAGAGCTTCCGCGGCGTGCCGCAGCACCATAGTATAGGAAGCGCCTCCTTCCAGAGTAGGCGGATGCGAGGCAAACCCCGGGTCAGAAGACACATCAAGTTCACCAGCATCTTGAAGGTCATCCACCCAACCCTGCTCGGAGTCACACTGCCGCGCAAGGGGGTCCTCGGAGCCGTTCCAGTCCTCGTCCGGCTCCGGGGTAGAAGGAGCCGACCGCGGCGGCAGGGCCGGAGCTGGAGAGGGGGGTCAGTGGCGCCGGCGCCAGCTGGGGCCGCACCGGAGCCGCATCCCAACAAGGATCCCAGGCCGGAACTAAATGGTCCGGGAACTGGGGCAGAGGCAGGATAAACGGCACCCAGTGAGGTTCCTGTGGTGGAGCCAGGGACGGCGCTGGGGCCGGAGCCAAGGGCAGCGCCGGGGCTGCACTTGTGGCTCCGGGGCCAGAGCCGAGGGCTCTGGATCCAGTGGGTCCGGGGCTGGTGCCAGAGGGGGTGCCGCTGGGCCAATAGGATCTGGACAAGGGACCGCGGGGCCTGCAGGGACGCCAGGGGGAGCCCGAGGCCTAAACAGGCGGTCCATGGCAGCAAGAAACTCTTGCACCTATTCAAGAGTAGCCGACAGACCGGGTATAGCAGGTAGGCCGCGGGACTCACAGGCTCAGAAGGAGCAGCAGGGGCGGAGCCCCTGTCCACCACGTCCGCCTCTGGGGAGCGACTGGGGGATGTTGGAGAGCGAACGCGCTTCTTCGACTTCTATTTATGGCGTCGCTTACCGGAATCCGAAGGTGAGGACTTAGAGTCCGAGGAGTGACGGTTCTGGTCCCACGAGCGGTCCCGCGAACGCCCCTAGACTCGGAACGGTAGTGAGAGGAGTGCGGACCTCCAGCAACTTCCGGCACCGCTCCCGTAAGGCCTTCGGGCCATAGCACCACAGTCCCGGGAGTCATTGTCATGCTCCAGGCAGTAGAGGCAGACATCATGGGGGTCCGCCGCCAACATATTACAGTGGCACGACCCGCAAGACTTAAAGCTGGGCATCCCCACGTGCACCAGGAGACAAGAAGGGAGACAAAAGTCTAAAAAAAAAAGTGGTAAAAAAATTACAGAGGTACGTGCTCAATCCGGATCTGCGCTTTCGCCGCGGAAAAAGAAAGAACGTCAGCACGCATGGGTGGCGCCTAAGTAGCCTCCGTGAAGTCCTCCCGGCGCTTACGACGCCAGTGATGGGCGCGGAGCCGCACAGCACCACCTACTGGCACTCAGATGTACTGCTAAGCAGAAAACTTTCCGGATCCAGACTGACGCCTGGGGAATATTCTAAGGTAAGAAATCTATCAGTAACATATCTCTTTCAGATAATGTAAATTAATGTTATGTTTATTTTAAATTTAGGACCCAATAAACAATTACAACACTATTAACATACTTTTAATAACATCTAAATTTAAATAAATCAAATACATTAAGAGTATTTTACTGCAGTTTCTGCAAAAAATAAATCCCCACCTAAATAAAAAACTATCATGCATTAACAATTCTTAAAAGTAATATATATTATTCATTTAAAGTAATCTAGTTATGTTTTAATGTTAAATGTACTTACCTTTGGTAACGTGATAACTGGTAGAGACAGAGTCTAGCTGCAGAATTATAAACTTTTGAATTCTCCCTAGGCGCCAGTCTGGATCCAGAACTTTCTCAGCAGTACCTCTGCGACCTGGGTGACAGCAAGCGTCGTACGGCTCCGCGATGACTTCAACTCCATTCATGACGTGAGCGGAGCCATATAAGTCCCCTCCGGAGCGCGGATGTCAGTTTCTTCTGTTAAAACGTCTGTGCCAGAATGTGGAGCCAACTTAGAAACTGGTTGTGGAAACAGTGTGCCCAAAAAGATCAAAAATCTTTGAGACATTAATAAAGAAGAACATCAAATAGTATGTTAATACCAGACATGGATTTTAAAGAACCTCCCAAAAAAATCGACAACACCCAGGGCTACATGAAACCCTTCGCAAGGGTGTATAACTCCCATGTAATGGAAGAAAACCATACACTCTATAGGCCATTCATCAATAGCAATTAATGGCATGGTAAAAGCAAAACAAAACCTACAAAAACAACACCAAAATGTTTGTTGAATCACATCACTACCTGACATATTACTAGTGACAATTCAAGGTATGATGATATAAAACAAAGACTTTCAAAGAACCGAACAAACAAATCAATACTGCCCACTAATCCTGAGTGAAAGAAAAACACACACACACCCTACCGACCACATACATTTGGAAATGGATGGTATGGCAACATTTAAAGAAATGCTATGTGGCCAGGCCAAGTGGTCAGTTCAGTATGTGATATCGGTATATAAAACCAGTGCTGAAAAAAGGTATAACCCTTACCTCATAGGTCATTCGCAGAGTGGAAAGGATGGGCTGGGAGTTAATGAATCTGCAGCTAGACTTTGTCTCTACCAGATATCACGTTACAGAAGGTAAGTAACCATTACATCTGATAGAGACATCTAGCTGCAGATTTGTTAACTTTTGATTTAATACAATAGCTAAACCCCACTGGAGGAGGGTCTGCAAATTAATCCTACGAAGGTCCTCAAAGAGAACCAGTTTGTCAAAACTAACAACTGACTAAATGAAAGTAGGAATAGCAAAACAAGAACTTGGCTCCTAATAGAATCCATGATCACTGTCACAGAACCTATAAATAAAAAACTGAGAGAATCGGCCATTGAGGGAAAAGGAGAAAAAACCCTAAAGAACCATCTGTCAGATAATAGACATTATCCCCTACCCCCAAAGGGGAAAGAAAACTTGATGACCAAAAAGGGTCAAATGCATGACAAAAGCCATGTAATCTACATTGTTCATGACAATCAAGAAAATGGGAGAAAGAGCTGTCCTGATAAAATTCTAAATAAGGACTTTCAGAACCCATTTCCCCAAAGGAAAGATTAACAAGAACACCTCCTTGGTATAGATAATTTTGGTTGGACAAAATGAGCATTCATATTCATCAAATGTGCCAATTGTATAACATCTTGCCACAAAGATGTATATATGGACATACATATATATACAAATATAAATGTGTCACCGGATACTCCGACTGACCCAGCAACTCACAAAATTTTACAGGCCAATAACCACTATCAGACGACAAGGATGTATAAAGCTTGCCCTAGTACGGCTTTTAGTGCCCTAGTCTGAAAGAGTGAACACAACTTCGAGCCATAGATAAGCTTGAAACACCAAGGCAAGCAAGAAAATGAGAATCAATCCCATCATTGACTAAAATCTCTTTCTTTTCCTTTTTTTTATGAAGAACAAACCTTCATTCACACATATGTATACTCCGTATACCTTAGAACTAACTAGAACTGAGAAGCAGTTCCAAAAAGCGCTGTACAATAATTTTGAAAATGGTAACGAAGACGTTTCTTACCTTCGGTATCGCTTTTTCTGGTGGATACAGTATCTGCCTGTGGGTTCCTCACCTTGGGAATATCCCCTGCACCAGCAGCATTCGGAATTTTTTATCATAGCTCTCCACGCCGATGAGGACAACCTCACAGAAGCATGGCTCCGCTCGCTGCTCCGCTGCCGGCACCGGTGCCGTAAGAGAGCCTCGTCGGCGTGATGATGTCAGTACCGCCCTTTTTTTCCATGCCTTCGAGGCACATGGACGGACCGACACAAATATCTACAGTATACACAGTACACAGTATTCAAACCAACACCACAGTGTAAAATCAATGCAATAAGCAAAGAGAATAAAACACTTCCATAGAAAGTAACAGATAGAAAATATCAACATTGTAGTTATACAAGGGTGGACAACAAGGAGACGGGTGGGTCAGTGAGGAATCCACAGGCAGATACTGTATCCACCAGAAAAAGCTTTACCGAAGACAGTAACTTGTTCTTCTGATGGATACATCTGCCAGTGGATTCCTCACCTTGTGAATAGAGTCCCACAGCAGTCCCCACTCCCAGGGGAGGGTGTCCACCCTTCTATACCAAAAATTCCTGTAGGACGGAATGTCCCTACTCACCTCAGAATCTAAGCAGTAATGCTTCTCGAAATTGTGGAAGGATGCCCAAGTTGCCGTTCTACAAATGTCCTCTACAAGAACACCTGTAGGATCCTTACCAGCCAAAAGAGTAACAGATCTTGATGCACAAGATAATCCATCAGGAAAGGGTGCGCTTGTGCACCGCTCTGCCTTTCCTGCAACCAGCAAAGCCCACGAAGAGCTAGTCATCCACACGATAGTCTTTAGTCCTATCGAGGTAAAAACTCACCGCCCTTTTAGGGCCCAAGCGATGAAGCCGCTCCTCCTCCTTGGAAGGGTGAGGGGGAGGATAGAAGGTAGGAAGGGTAATGGACTGCCCCAGATGGAAGGGAGTTACCACCTTAGGCAGAAAAGCAGCCCTGGTCCTGAGTACCTTTCTAAAAGCATGAATGGTCAAGAACGGGGGTTTCGAACTCAGAGCTTAAAGCTCACTTACCCTCCATGCTGAGGTAATGGCAACAAGAAATACAATAGTCTCAAGGGACACTTGTGCAAGGGCTCAAAGGGAGAACCCATCAAGTAGGTTAAGACAAGATTGAAGTCCCATTGAGGCACAATAAAGGGAGTGGGTGGAAACTTGTTAATAAGGGCCTTAATGAACCTTAACACAATGGGCGACTTGAACAAAGATGGTTGATCCGGCAAGCAAAGGAACGCCGGCAAAGCCAATAAATAGCCCTTCACAGTAGCCACAGCAAAACTCTGCTAGGCTAGAGAGAGAGCAAACTGAAGGATGTTGGATAAACGAGCCCTCAAAAGATCAATAGAATTCTCCCCACACCAAACGACGAATTTGGACCACCTATAGGAATAGATAGACTTGGTGGACTGACGTCTGGCGGACAAAATAACATCCACCACGTCAGGTGGGAGAGAGAAAGAATTCAGGTTGCCCCATTCAATCTCCAGGCATGAAGGTGTAAGCTCTGGAGGTGGGGGTGTGGAACCTGCCCCAGCAACTGCGAGAGGAGGTCTGCCCTGAGAGGGAGACGGAGCGGAGGGCACGAGGAGAGGTGGAGAAGATCTGTGTACCACACCCTTCTTGGCCAATCCGGGGCGATTAATATGACTTGGGCGCGGTCTTGGCGAATCTTCCTCAGAACCCGAGGAATAAAGGGTATGAGAGGAAACGTGTAAAGGAGTCGTGAGCCCCAACTAAACTGAAACGCATCCCCCAAATCTCCCTGCATCAGATACTGGAGACTGCTGTATGACGGGCAGTGAGCGTTCTCATGAGTGGCAAACAGGTGAACCTGAGGAGTTCCCCACATCCGAAAGACGTGCCGAACCACCTCCGGATGAAGCCTCCACTCGTGGTCGGCAGAGAACTGCCGAATCAGACTGTCTGCATGCACATTCAGAACTCCAGCCAGATGATTTGCCATCAGACAAATCTGATGGTCCTGAACCCAGGACCAGAGATGAAGAGCCTCTCTGCAGAGACAATGTGACCCCACTCCTCCCTGCTTGCTGACATACCACTTCGCGGTAGTGTTATCCATGAGGACTTGTACCGACTGACCACCAAGGGAAGGGCCTTGTGTGCCAAACATATCACCCGCAATTTTAGACGGTTGATAAGAAGCAACCTTTCCTCTGGAGACCAAAGACCCTTGATCTCCAGGTCCCCCAGATGAGCATCCCACCCTAAAATGGATGCGTCAGTTATCACTGTGCCCACTGATGGAGGTCGATGGAAGGGCTTTCCTTGAGACAGATTGCCCTCCATGCTCCACCAAGACAGATCCGCTGCAGCTTCTCTGGAGATCCTCACAGACTCCCTGAGATTTCCGTTGTGCTGATACCACTGCCTGCAGAGGCACCACTGGAGCGCCCTCATATGCCAGTGTGCATGGTTGACCAACAGAATGCAGGAAGCAAACAGACTGAGCAGGCAAAGGACCTTCAGGACTGGAATGACCGCTCCATTGTAAAACAAGGGAATCATTTCCTTAATGTCGAGAATCCTTTGTGGAGGTGGTAATGCTTGACACACAGTAGTATTCAGTACTGCCCCTATGAACAGGTTGCGCTGAGAGGGCACCAGGTGAGACTTGGGCACGTTTATAGAGAAATCCAATTTGTACAACAGCTGAGTTGTAACCTGCAGATGATGAATCACCTTCTCTGGCTACTCTTCTCTGATCAGCCAGTCGTCCAGATAGGGAAAAACTGGAATCCCCGACCTCCTAGTATGGGCTGCCACCACTGCCATCACCTTGGTGAAGACTCTAGGTGTAGTAGTAAGTCCAAATGGGAGAACCGCAAACTGATAATGTTGCGACCCTACCGTAAAACGGAGATACTTCCTGTGCGACTTCAGGTTCGGAATATGAAAATATGCATCCTGCAAGTGGATCAACACCATCCAGTCCTCCTGTTGCAGCGCTTGAAGAACCTGCACAAGGGTGAGCATCTTAAACTTCTCCTGCTTCAGAAAAAGGTTCAAGATCCTGAGATCCAGGATTGAACATAGCCTGCCATCCTTCTTGGGTATCAGGAAATACCAGGAGTAGCATCCCTGACCCCTTTCCCGCTCTGGAACCACCTCTATCACACCTTTTTCAGTAATGGTAGGACTTCCTCCTGCAGGAGAAGAAGGTGGTCCTCCGAGCAAGCCCCTTGGCAAGGAGGGTTATTAGGAGAGAATTCCCGAAAGGGAAGAGCATACCCATTTTCCACAAGATTTAGAACCCAGGGGCCGGAGTGACCGATTCCCAATCTTGCAGAAAATGGGTATGCCGACCCCCCCACAGGACCAACATGATCCAGAATGGTGGATCTAGGGCTGCTTTGATGTGGCAAGAGGGGGGAGGTAGAGGAGGAGGAGGAGGGCTGACGACCTTGTGGACAACCTCTGTTCTTGCCCCTGTAGGTCTTATACAGGGTATGTTGCTGCTGTTGCTGCTGAGGTTTCCTGTAGGTCCGAAAGGAAGACCTTCCAAAACCCCTGTATCTCCTGTAACTGGAGCCTCTAGGCTGTGCCTGCCAGCCCAAGGACTTAGCGGTGGCTTTGCTGTCCTTGAATCTTTGTAAAGCTGCATCCGCTTTTTTTCTAAACAACCCAGAACCATCAAAAGGGAGGTCAAGAAGAGTCGCCTGAACATCCGCAGAGAACTCCGATGACCTGAGCAAAGTACTTCTCCTTGTGGCAACCGAGGAACCCATTATTCTAGGTACAGAGTCAGCCATATCCAGACCACTCTGTATCACCTGTCGTGCAGCTGCCTGAGTGTCCGCTAAGACTTCATTAACAAAATAATTTCTGTCCTCATCAGATAATTTAGGAGCAAGATGTTTCGCTGAATCCATAAGGGCGTGTACGTAGCGGCCTAAAAGACGGTGGCGTTTGTAGATTTCAAGGCCATACTAGCCGATAAGAAGACCTTTTTAGCCGATTAATCTAGCTTTTTTGAATCTCTGTCTCCAGGGATCTGAGGAAAATCCCCAGATGATCTCTTGGAGCAAACTGCTTGAACCACCAGGCTCTCAGGAGAAGGATGGGAAGTTAGAAAATCCGGGTCTCCAGGGGCTACTCTGTACCTTCTGGCAACAGATCTTGAAACTGCCGGAGCTGAATAGGGCTTACGCCAAACTTCCATAACTGGTTCTGTGATAGCATCATTAAATGGTAATAAAGGTTCTATCACAGTGGAGGGTGAATGTAGAACCTCAGTCAAGATATTAGATTTATACTCAGCTGTAGGAAGCTGAAGGTCTAGAAGTTCTGCCGCCTTCCTAATATCAGAGTGTTAAGGGGCCACATCCTTAGAGGGAACATCAGCAGATGGAGAAAGTTCCCACTCTGGGGATGTATCTAATCCACTCATCTCTTTCAACCTTCAAATAAATCTTCGACTCTTCCAGCTCACCTTCATTCCTGCCCGATAGCACTGCTCCTCCAAAACTCCCTGTGCCTCTGGCCTCGACCTTATCCTCGGCACCGGTTCGGCGGCACCAGACATGCCTCCGATGGAGCCGGTATCGGCGTCGAACTCGGATCCAGTGGCACAGCCTGAGTCGAGTGAGGTCGGGACCGACGGTGCCGGAGATGAAGGAAACGGCGTAGGCGTCCTCTGTGCCAGAAAATGCCAGGATGGAGCCGCTGGGAGAAATGGCATGAAAGGAGCCTGAGTGTAAGCTTGAGGAACTCCCAAATTAAAATCCATCGGATCTATGGGACCCGAAGGTGCTCCAGAGGGGTACATAGCCCTCGAAAAGACTCCATACATTGCATTCAAGTAATGTGATGGATCAGTACCCGGGCCAGAAAAGGGTTGATAGGATCTTGGAACATTCTCAGGCTGAGGTACCGGAGTCGAGCCAGCCGGCGCCGATGGTGGAGCCAAAGGAACCTCTGTCTCATCAGGGACCTGTACTTCTTCAACCGGAGCCAGAGACTGAGCCGGTGTCGGAGAATGCACTGGAGAGGCTACAGGCGAAGTCGAATGGACAGGAGAACCTTGACCTGAGCCTGAAGGAGAGACGAAGTCCTTACAATGCCGAGGTTCAGGTGACGTCGTCTTCAGAGTCGAATCCTTGTCCGAACGGCGCTGAGAGCTATGTCTCTTCTTCTTCTTGTGCTTCTTTGACTTTGAAGCATGCCCCGACGTCGACTTCGACCTTGATCTTCTATGGCCTTTTTTTTCTTTCCGCATCTTAGCCATAAACAACTTGGCTTCTCTCTCCTTTAAAGCCTTAGGGTTCATCTTGCGACAGCAAGAACAACCCTCGACATCATGATCCGATGAAAGGCATCAAACACAATCCTCCTGGGGGTCCGTGATGGACATATGTCCCCCACATTCTCGACAAGTCTTGAAACCTGACTTTCTTGAAGACATCTTGAAAAAGATACAAGTGAAGCAAGCCAGAAACACAAAGTAACTAGAAGAAACACAGAGAGTCCCAGAAAACCGTTTGCGTCGACGGCGCGGAAAAAAGGGAACTGACGTCATCACGCCGACAAGGCTCTCTTATGGCTCCGGTGACATCAGCGGAGCCATGCTTCTGTGACGTCGTCCTCGTTGGCGTGGAGAGCTACAAAAAATTTCTGAATGCTGCTGATGCAGGGGATATTCACAAGGTGAGGAATCCACTGGTAGATGTATCCATCAGAAATACCTATTAGTGCACTAGTGAACAACATGCACATACGACCACACCTGACTCAAGACAAATATGATCATAAGTCCAAAAACTATGTGAAACACAGTAGCACATTATATCATCTATACACTATATACAAAAAGCCACTCTGAAATGAGAGGTTTGGCAAAAATACACAATCCAGTGAAAACAGGGTACTATGCCACCAACACAGCACCGTAGGTGACTTGCCGTAAGAAAAAGCTGCCTGACAAATGGTATCACACATAACTGACACAAACAACAGGCATAATTCCTCACAAATTGAGGAATGCAAAAAATAATAGGCACATCCTCTCCAGAAAAAAGATAATGTCAATAAGACAGAACCACTTATATCAAGAATATCATAGGAAGAAGAAAAACTTACTACACAGTAAAAAGAATCCTCCTATTATAAAAGTGTCTCCCAAGACTTGTATAGCTGATTGGCAGCCTTGTTGGAGACCAAATCGGACTGACACCCTACGGCATATTGTCTGAGGTCAAGGACAACAAGTCATCAAAATTACAATGGCTTTGGGACAAGTTGGCCCAACCCCTGTATCATAAACCTTTGGCTGCCAATTTACAGCACCACAATGTGGTTCAGGGATTGGAAATACCTGTAGTTGAGGTACTATGTATACCTTCACTAGACATTGTTCCTTTGCCATAAAGGAAGAACTCACAAGTAACCAGCATTCAAATAATGCAAGCATCTGCTCAATGCTACCCTTCGCCACTTTCTTTGGGGGGGTCTTCCAGGGTTGCCTTGAGGACCTGTTTCCAGCCAACCTACTGTGACGAATTAGAAACTCCGGACATTCAAGCCTATTATACAGCCTCACACTTACTTATCGTAAATGATTGGTGGTACGGGGATAGGTTGGAGCCCGCGTATAACGTTGAGCGCTGGCTTATGGGCACTCAACCACGACATTCCGTCTTGTATGAGAGCGCGGTTCAGAGGGCGCTGCCCCCTGCGACTGCCACGGTTTCTGGACTCTGGCGGCGTCACCTTCGGCAACTGGGGTGGTAGGGTAGAGTAACAAAGGAGGCTCTTCTCTGGGACAAAGGCGTCCTGCCACAACTGGCCGGTCTTCCTGGCTTTTTGGGATGGGATAGAATAGGTATCTCTACTGTTGGGGATGTTCTTCTTGGGCAAACGCTGAAATCCTTTCAGGATTTGCAACAAGAATATGTGATGCCTAGATCGCAGTTCTATAAATATTTGCAGTTCCGTCATGCCTTCGCGCCCTGAATTTAGCCCCATTGAGGCTAAGGTGTTTATGGGGGACCTGGAGGAACACAAGATTGCGAAAATCTATTGCACGATAGTTACCAATAGCCACAGGACACTGCTCCACACGAGGGAGGCTTGGTAGACTGATCTGGGCCCACTAGACGACGAAGATTGGACCGAGGCGCTGGAGTCCCTGCGTGGTGCTGCCATTGTGGCGCGCCTGAGATACATACAGTTCAAATACCTGCACAGAGTGTACTACACTAGGCACCGGCTGTGGCGGGCGGGACTAGTCGCCTCCCCGCTCTGCTTGAGGTGGGGGCATTTGACGGCACTTTTCTCCACACCGTCTTGTCTTGTACATCCCTTTTGAAATTTTGGCATGGTGTTCTCTCCTGTTTGTCACGGGTACTGGGGTGGGATGTCCCTCATACACCCAGATTGACCCTCCTGCATATCATGGATGAAATAGGGGGAAATATATATAAACTGCGTTTGTTGCTACTGGGCCTCACACTTGCAAAGCGCGATATTGCTAAGCATTGGAAAGACACCTCCCCACCTTCTTTAGAGGTCTGGATAAAGGGCTTGGATTTCTGCATGGGGCTTGAGGTACTTGTCTTCGCTGCCCGGGGCTGTGCATGGAAACATCCCAAGATATGGAAGAGATGGGCAGAGTATAGGGGGATTTACCTGGAGCCTATTGCTGATTCACCGGTGGAATGACTTGAATAAGAATGCAATGGGGGGGATTTACAGCTGATTATGATGGAGATTTTTTGGTATTAGACGGATTTCCTATGCTTTATATTTATTGTAGGTGGGTGACACTATGGTTACGTGGTTTCATGGCCAGTTGTCATGTACAGAATCTTTCAATATGTATCTTAATGCAAAATGTCGACATCAGTATCCGTGATTTGTATCCAGCTACAATTTTGTGCAACGCCCTGACGGGCGTCCTCTGGCTGTTGACAATAACATTTTGTTGTGAAAAACATAAATAATGCAATCATATACTCTGAGCCAGAGAAACGCTTCAACTTGCTGAAGCATCCGATTACTCCAAGAGTAGAACCAAAGAGTCACTAAACATCAGCCTACAACTGGCATAACCATATGTCTCTAAAAGAAGACTGAAGAAGAAAGCTATGCAACTTTCATACTGAACTACTTCGAAGAAGCATGCAACAGACTCATTTCCATACAGGAAGTCACTTCTCTAAATGATAACCTATAGAGCAGAAAGCTCATTCTCAGGTGCCAGGGAACAAAGGGACCCTCCCTCAGTCACTTACATCAATACACAAATAAAAAGGAAAATGGAACTGAGGTTAAAACCACCGCTCCTCACCGGAGTACTTGTGGTATTACTGAGACCGAAGCGGGACATAAACACGTCCTAATAAGGCTAATCCTTTATGCAACAAAAGCATATATCCCAAGCCTAGGGACAACCAAAGCAACACAGTGACAGAAAATGTAGGGCTACGACTCCATGGAAGCATCTTAAGGCTGCATCTGCCTGATCCCCATAAAGATGGGCACCATCAAATGGTATGGCCACAGCCAACTGGACAGCTCCCGAAAAGCCTGAAGATGCCAACCAAGCCTGAAGCCTTAGCGCCACTGCAGATGCCATGGCCCAATCCACAGAATCTGTTGTGTCTATGCCACACCTTATGGTAATATGAATGAATGTAGATGATTGTCGCACACTCTCCTTAAGCTTTAAACTCTATTTAGACGGTATGTGTGCAGCTCTGCATTAATACCTGCTAAGTATTGATGAACTGTGAAATATGGCCTAACACCACATTGGCTATTAGGACTGCAGTGCGCACTACTTTTGTAAAGAAATTCAGAACAATTTTGTGATATTTAGAACATTTGACCAATGTTAAACCATGTTATAACATTTATTTTTTATCATCTCAAATCATGAACATGAACATATTCAAATTTTGAATTTTAAACATATACATCCAAATTTTACAAAATCATATGAACCACAACCCAATGCATTTCGGGACATCTTGGTCCCTTCGTCAGGGGTTCCAGTAGTCAACTGTAAAAGTAACAAGGGAACAATATCAAAACGATGCCCAATCGCAAACAATAATACCAATCATCATAATACTTAAACATTAAGGTTGTACTGCGGCATTCACATGCATGTTGTTAATGCCCACACTACATATGTTTCTACTGATATAATCTAAAACACAATCTGTATGTACAAACAACGTGAAAGAGCTCAAGCTGAAAAATACCCAGCCACCAATCAAGTGCCAACGTGTGAACAAACATACCTCGTAAATATTTGGAGAGTTATTTCTGAAAAAAATATATCCAAAACGTCACTTCACCGAACCCAAAACAAGAAGAATGCATGAAACAATCACCAATGTTATATTGAAAGACTGCTCACCTTTTTTTTAAACCAGTATTCCCACTTAATCAAAACAGCCAATCTCGTGGTCAGATGCGGACTCTAAAGAAATGCAATAACTAAAATTAGTACCATGACCCTTACCCTAACTGTTCTTAATCCCTGTGGTCGCCGCCGATAGCTTACCTCTATTGTGATAATGAATCCCAACAGAAGTCCGTGTATTTCAACCTCGATGCCTACAACAAACATAAAGGTAACATGAATACCTTTATGATATGCCCCACTTGTAACCTTTACCAAAAACAATCTCCTCGCGTACCTCTACGTGCGCCGAGTGCCTTTCCAAATCATCCGCCTCGCTGTCTGATGCACTGCCGTGTCATCATACACGGCTTATACCAAGCTCTTCCGGTCAACTTGCTAGACATCGACAACAGACTATACTGAACTGCAAAAAAAAGGTAATCGAACTACAAAAAGTCCGTTTATACTCGCAAACATCATGTTGCTATCTATGCCTTAATTTTCATTAATCATTCAAAAAAATGGCGTGTAGGGCGGACAGTCATCACTAATAACAAAAAATCAAGTACTCACTGACCACTAGTATATCTCCTGTCAACAACAACTTTATCAGTGAAAAAAATGAAAACAATTTTAGACCCCAGATCTAGATAAACCCAACAAAACCGTGGCACACCCGAAGACAGTGACATCAAGGATAGAATAGTGTGATACCGTCAAATAAAGTTATATAATGAAAACGAATGAACTAGATACTTCCCTGCCTGCTATTTACACCTAAACATAAATCTGCCTGCTATTTACAACTTTTGCTTCCACGAACAATATACAACGATTTCAAAATCTTTAAGTTTAGATTACTATATGTAATGTGATCATGTGATTAATCGGATTCCTTAAGGCAAAGTGAGGCTGTCCTCCTGCCCTACTTATTACAGGAAACAACTAAATTCAAATTTGTCGTTAAGCCCCCCTGGGGTCAAAGTTTGAAGTTTTTTGATCCAGAAAGCCTCTCTCTGGAGGAGTGCCTGATCATTGTCTCTACCTGCATACCGGACTACTGCTTCGATTATTTGACATTTCATCTGCGCAATGGTATGTCGCTGTTCAATCCAATGTACTGCCAATGGAGACGTGCGATTTAGATTACGTATCCTGCTCTTATGCTCTGATATTCGTATTTTGAATTTCCTTGTGGTTTTGCCAACATATAATAGCCCACATGGACATTTAATGGAGTAGACTACGAAATCAGTGTTGCAATCCGATGTGTGGTATAATGGAATTTTTTCACCAGTTCTGGGATGTAGTAGTGTGGTTCCCAATATCATATTATTGCAGTTGTTGCAATTCCAACATTTCATAGTGCCCCGAAATGAGCCACTTTTTGGTTTAGCTTTCACTGGTTTTGTTAAAAATTCTTTTAGATTTTGGGCTCTTGAGTATGCGCATAATGGTTTTTCGCTGAACAGATTTCCGAAATCTGGTTCAACTTCCAACAGTTCCCATCTGTGCAATAAAATCTTTTTAATGTCCCTTGAGGCCGATGAATACTTTGAAACGAAAATCATCCGGTTCGTGCTGGTTTTTTCTTTTTTAGTCAATAGTGAGCTTCTTGTCATGTTGCTGACTTTAATCAGTTAACTGACAAGTATAGGTTCTGGATATCCTCTTTGCATATACCTTGTCTTTTGTTGAATTAGGGATGCAGCACAATCAGTTTCGTTCGAAGAGATCCGTTTAATCCTCATGAATTGAGATATGGGTAAATTGTCAATTAGATTTTTTGGGTGGAAGCTGGTATATAACAATGCATTGTTTCTATCAGTTGGTTTCTTGAACAACTTGGTTTCTAAGGTTTGCTCCTTCAATTTTACCACAACATCCAAAAATGATATTTCATCATGATGAATCGTAGAAGTGAATTGTTTCCTCGGATCTATTTGGTTAAGACGAGTGATGTTACTCCTGAGTGAATCTTCAGATAGACGCCAAATTAGAAAAATGTTGTCGATATAACGTCGAAAAAACACAAGACCTTCTTGCCAGTGTGAATCCAACATTATGTGGTCATGTTCATATTTCGCCATGAAGGTATTAGCGTACATGGGTGCCCCTGGAAAACCCATAGATGTCCCGTTCATCTGATTGTAAAAGACATCTTGCCACTCAAAATAACTGTTCATAAGGCAGAACTCCAGTAGCTGTAACACAAAACATTTCTGGCTATCTGATCCTTCTTCCTGAAGGAGTGCCCATTCAACCGCCTCCAAGCCTGACTGATGTGGAATAGATGTATATAATGCCACGACATCTATCGTGCATAAAATCCAATGTTCCTGAGTTTTAGGAGTCGCTGTTAAACTCCTCAAAAAATCAGAAGTGTCCTCAATGTAGGTTGACCATTTCCGCACAAAGGACTGCAGAAAATGATCAATATATCTCCCTGGATTTTCAAAAATTGACCCACAGCCAGATACAATGGGTCGGAATGGCGGATCCTGAAGATTTTTGTGGATCTTGGGTAGGAAATAAATCCTAGGGCGTCTTGGGTGAATTTGCTGTAGATATTTCCTAGTTTTCTCATCAATCCAATCAAGTTGTACTGCTTGCTCAAGAATCTTATCAAGAATTTGACTAATTTCACTAGTGGGGTCTTGACCCAACTGAAGGTACGTGTTTTCGTCCAGGACGTGTTCAGTCCCTTTCTTCATGTAGAAGTCACTATCCATCATGACAAGTCCCCCTCCTTTGTCAGCCTTCTGGAAAGTAATAGTTTTGTCCTGTGATAATTTTTGTAGTGTCCCATATTCTGCACGAGTCATGTTTCTCAACTGTCTCTTGTATTTCAATTTTTGCAAATCAATCTTCACCAGAGTTTCAAAATTATCAAGTGTCTTGTGAGACACTGGAGCTTAGGTGGAAACTCTCATAATAAATATTTCCACCAAAAAGTTAACTTCACTTGAGGAGAGAGTACTAAACAAGGGCACTTCTTTTGTGAGTACATACCACACCACAGATTTGGAGACTGAAGTTTCGTTTTTTAAATTCATGAGACTGTTGAGATTGCGCCACTTCTTCACTAATGTATGCCCAAATGTTGCACCACAAGAAACAAGTATCTTCAAACCGAAAAGCAAATTTCAAGCTCCAGTGTCTCACAAGACACTTGATAATTTTGAAACTCTGGTGAAGATTGATTTGCAAAAATTGAAATACAAGAGTCCTTTGTGCGGAAATGGTCAACCTACATTGAGGACACTTCTGATTTTTTGAGGAGTTTAACAGCGATTCCTAAAACTCAGGAACATTGGATTTTATGCACGATAGATGTCGTGGCATTATATACATCTATTCCACATCAGTCAGGCTTGGAGGCGGTTGAATGGGCACTCCTTCAGGAAGAAGGATCAGATAGCCAGAAATGTTTTGTGTTACAGCTACTGGAGTTCTGCCTTATGAACAGTTATTTTGAGTGGCAAGATGTCTTTTACAATCAGATGAACGGGACATCTATGGGTTTTCCAGGGGCACCCATGTACGCTAATACCTTCATGGCGAAATATGAACATGACCACATAATGTTGGATTCACACTGGCAAGAAGGTCTTGTGTTTTTTCGACGTTATATCGACGACATTTTTCTAATTTGGCGTCTATCTGAAGATTCACTCAGGAGTAACATCACTCGTCTTAACCAAATAGATCCGAGGATACAATTCACTTCTACGATTCATCATGATGAAATATCATTTTTGGATGTTGTGGTAAAATTGAAGGAGCAAACCTTAGAAACCAAGTTGTTCAAGAAACCAACTGATAGAAACAATGCATTGTTATATACCAGCTTCCACCCAAAAAATCTAATTGACAATTTACCCATATCTCAATTCATGAGGATTAAACGGATCTCTTCGAACGAAACTGATTGTGCTGCATCCCTAATTCAACAAAAGACAAGGTATATGCAAAGAGGATATCCAGAACCTATACTTGTCAGTTAACTGATTAAAGTCAGCAACATGACAAGAAGCTCACTATTGACTAAAAAAGAAAAAACCAGCACGTACCGGATGATTTTCGTTTCAAAGTATTCATCGGCCTCAAGGGACATTAAAAAGATTTTATTGCACAGATGGGAACTGTTGGAAGTTGAACCAGATTTCGGAAATCTGTTCAGCGAAAAACCATTATGCGCATACTCAAGAGCCCAAAATCTAAAAGAATTTTTAACAAAACCAGTGAAAGCTAAACCAAAAAGTGGCTCATTTCGGGGCACTATGAAATGTTGGAATTGCAACAACTGCAATAATATGATATTGGGAACCACACTACTACATCCCAGAACTGGTGAAAAAATTCCATTATACCACACATCGGATTGCAACACTGATTTCGTAGTCTACTCCATTAAATGTCCATGTGGGCTATTATATGTTGGCGAAACCACAAGGAAATTCAAAATACGAATATCAGAGCATAAGAGCAGGATACGTAATCTAAATCGCACGTCTCCATTGGCAGTACATTGGATAGAACAGCGACATACCATTGCGCAGATGAAATGTCAAATAATCGAAGCAGTAGTCCGGTATGCAGGTAGAGACAATGATCAGGCACTCCTCCAGAGAGAGGCTTTCTGGATCAAAAAACTTCAAACTTTGACCCCAGGGGGGCTTAACGACAAATTTGAATTTAGTTGTTTCCTGTAATAAGTAGGGCAGGAGGACAGCCTCACTTTGCCTTAAGGAATCCGATTAATCACATGATCACATTACATATAGTAATCTAAACTTAAAGATTTTGAAATCGATGTATATTGTTCGTGGAAGCAAAAGTTGTAAATAGCAGGCAGATTTATGTTTAGGTGTAAATAGCAGGCAGGGAAGTATCTAGTTCATTCGTTTTCATTATATAACTTTATTTGACGGTATCACACTATTCTATCCTTGATGTCACTGTCTTCGGGTGTGCCACGGTTTTGTTGGGTTTATCTAGATCTGGGGTCTAAAATTGTTTTCATTTTTTTCACTGATAAAGTTGTTGTTGACAGGAGATATACTAGTGGTCAGTGAGTACTTGATTTTTTGTTATTAGTGATGACTGTCCGCCCTACACGCCATTTTTTTGAATGATTAATGAAAATTAAGGCATAGATAGCAACATGATGTTTGCGAGTATAAACGGACTTTTTGTAGTTCGATTACCTTTTTTTTGTAGTTCAGTATAGTCTGTTGTCGATGTCTAGCAAGTTGACCGGAAGAGCTTGGTATAAGCCGTGTATGATGACACGGCAGTGCATCAGACAGCGAGGCGGATGATTTGGAAAGGCACTCGGCGCACGTAGAGGTACGCGAGGAGATTGTTTTTGGTAAAGGTTACAAGTGGGGCATATCATAAAGGTATTCATGTTACCTTTATGTTTGTTGTAGGCATCGAGGTTGAAATACACGGACTTCTGTTGGGATTCATTATCACAATAGAGGTAAGCTATCGGCGGCGACCACAGGGATTAAGAACAGTTAGGGTAAGGGTCATGGTACTAATTTTAGTTATTGCATTTCTTTAGAGTCCGCATCTGACCACGAGATTGGCTGTTTTGATTAAGTGGGAATACTGGTTTAAAAAAAAGGTGAGCAGTCTTTCAATATAACATTGGTGATTGTTTCATGCATTCTTCTTGTTTTGGGTTCGGTGAAGTGACGTTTTGGATATATTTTTTTCAGAAATAACTCTCCAAATATTTACGAGGTATGTTTGTTCACACGTTGGCACTTGATTGGTGGCTGGGTATTTTTCAGCTTGAGCTCTTTCACGTTGTTTGTACATACAGATTGTGTTTTAGATTATATCAGTAGAAACATATGTAGTGTGGGCATTAACAACATGCATGTGAACGCCGCAGTACAACCTTAATGTTTAAGTATTATGATGATTGGTATTATTGTTTGCGATTGGGCATCGTTTTGATATTGTTCCCTTGTTACTTTTACAGTTGACTACTGGAACCCCTGACGAAGGGACCAAGATGTCCCGAAATGCATTGGGTTGTGGTTCATATGATTTTGTAAAATTTGGATGTATATGTTTAAAATTCAAAATTTGAATATGTTCATGTTCATGATTTGAGATGATAAAAAATAAATGTTATAACATGGTTTAACATTGGTCAAATGTTCTAAATATCACAAAATTGTTCTGAATTTCTTTACAAAAGTAGTGCGCACTGCAGTCCTAATAGCCAATGTGGTGTTAGGCCATATTTCACACCTTATGGTAAGCCTAGCAGCCTGCTGACCATCTCTATACAAGATGCCTACCTCAGCACGGAGGTTATCGGGAAGAGATGGGAGCAGTTCTGTAAAGAATTGCATAAAGCATGGGATACACACCCCCAACACACAAGACGTGTTGGTGGCTCTCAATGCTGAGCTGGCTGAAGCAAATATGTACATACCACAAGCATCATGACCCTTAGCATCCTTACCCACTGGAGTCTTAAGAGTAGAATCTACATTCTGAGAAGGCGTTGCAGCCTGAGTCACAAGGTCACTA
Source organism: Lissotriton helveticus (assembly GCF_964261635.1). Taxonomy (NCBI): domain Eukaryota; kingdom Metazoa; phylum Chordata; class Amphibia; order Caudata; family Salamandridae; genus Lissotriton; species Lissotriton helveticus. The sequence continues at coordinate 505,070,612 of NC_136068.1, read as the reverse complement.
GTGGAAGGATGTCTATGCAAACAAACTGGGTCCCCAGGTGCAGGCAGATGTCTATGTGCAATATCATGGTCCACTGTGACCCTCGACTCAGGCTTGGCCCAAGCACGTAATAAAACATCAAATAAGACCTCACTATACGGAAAAACAGGCTCTTCTCTCGTCTGTCCCAGGCAAAGGATTTCAAACAAAGGGTCTGTAGACCTCTGAACCGTGGGCACTGACATGTCTAAAACTGCAGCCACTTTGCCCAGCATATCTGCAAAGGAGAAACTTGCCTCCATGGCAAGACTAGGGGGAGAAAGAAACCCTGAGGGTGGCAAAAATTCCAGCCCACTAACCTCACCAAGAGCTGTAAGCCAGCTCTCCTCCACCTGAAACGCACTGGTGTCAGAAATAGGCTGAAGAAGTCCAGCCCCAGTTGATACAGGTGGACATCCAACGCCTCTCCCTGAAAAGTGTCCAAAAACTGTACAATCCCATCAGGTTGCATAGACGACGCTGCATCCAACGCCATATGACACTGAAGTGATGCCATCAAGTCATCGACTGGGGGAGGAGAGGCGCCTTCGACCGGCATCGCCAGCAGAAATGTCAGAGTCAGTTGACCAAACACCAGCGTCCTAGGTAAAGATCCCGAAGGACTGTGAGCCTGCGCCAAAGCAATGCCAGCTGACGTTGACTGCCGTTGATCCATCGACTCCGATGGCACAACCGTCACCGAGGACAAATCTTCTGACGGCGCCTCACTCACCTCCTTGAGGCCCAGAGGCGCTCCAGAGGGAGATGGGGTCCCAAAGATGAGGTGTAATGAATTATAATATTCCCTCATCGACGCACCGGCTCCCGGAAACACCGGGAGACACGGTGTGGAGTCATTAACAGCTTCCTCAGCCATCGAGCGGGAGGAGCAATGGGAGATGGAATCATCACGCTGTGAAGTCCGATAATGTCGCGACTTTAACCGTCCCTTATCTTTTGACTTCGGCTCCTAGATCGACCCCGCAAATGCTCTTCCCGGGATGACAAAGATTGAGGCTGGAAAGCCTAAGAAGATCGCTATATACACGCTGCCATCAACTTCAAACGCTGCTCCTTCAACAACTTTGGCTTTAGTTTGTGGCAAGAACCACAATCCTCAGCATCGTTGTGCTCACCTAAACACCACATACAAATTGTATGCGGGTCCGTCATTGACATATGATGGCTACAAAAACAACAAGGTTTGAAACCTGTGGACTTTAGACAAAGGTACACTGTTCCACCGACACCAGGTGTCGAAGTAAGTCAAGAAAAAATAACCAGAGGAACCACTTCTCCGGATATGAATTACAGCGCAAAAAAGAAGAAACGGACATCCACATGTCAGAGGGGACTTATAAGGCTCCACTGACGTCATGACCGGAGTCACGGTCATCGCCGAGACATATAAATCATTTTATTTAGTTTAATTTTATTTCCCATGCAATTTGCTTACAGGTCACTACCGCCATTATTTTCTATGTGAGAGTGTCACAGGACCAGTGGTTGGCCACGCACGGTGCTGTATATACTTCACCTATGAGCTAGAGCAATTTGCTACTGTTTTTGGGCACTTTATGGCTGTGATAAATTTAGAAGTGCGGTTTTTTAACAGCATGGAGCTTCCTCATTTGTGGATGGCTGTACTTCTTTCTCTAGACCCCTCCATAAGCTCCTTACCCATCCCTAAAGCCCTTCTATATTGTAGTAAGTATATCCCTTTTGCCAGCGACTCCCCGCTGTCCATCCCAAATTTCCTGTGAAATAGTAAACTTACATATGTGAGGATCTCCCCATAGAAAAGATAAGATAGGTGGAGGAGGAGATTTACACTCTTAAGAGTGTGAATCGAATTTTGTAGTACTTTACTAGTATTATTGTAGTATTAAAGATGCACTCCAAAATGTAGCATGTGAATAGGTGCCAATATTGCCGGGAAGCAGTTCTAAGAACCATGTTTGTATATTTGTTACAGTTTGTATGCCTGATTCTATCACAGATGATCACACAAAGTATAAGAGAGTTTGTTTGCATTCTCATCCAGCTTCTAACAGGGTAACATGCAGGTGAGATTTGATTAAACATGTAATAAGCTAGACAGCTTTCTTACCTGATTGAGATGCATATTGAGTTGTGTACCCGGCCAAACCTGGAAAAAAAGTGATCAATATGTACTCTACTAGTTATACAAACAATCAGAAGCGTGAAATGTATAATTGAAAATACCCTGCTTAGGGATTTTGCTGGAAACAATAAAATATAAAGCACAGCAGTGCCTACTTTTCAAAGTATATACAACACAAGCCTTGTGTGTGCTAACTTGGTCACTCTTTGTGTGCTGGCATGTGGGTGGAACTTGTTGGCTAGAGAACAGGCCCACTTTAACCCCTTAACTGCTAAGGGATTTCCTGACCCAGGGCCAGATTCATAATGGTATACCTACACTTTTGTATAAGTTTACACTTGCTGGAGTATCTTTATAGCTTTTTGGTATCCCCAAACCTACAATTGTAATTTTACCACTAGCAAAATTACTAAAAGTAAAAATGCACTCATAGTTTGTGAATTCCAAAACAGTAGTAAAGTTACAACAGAAAGTGTAAACTTAAACAAAAATGTAAGTTTGCCTTTGGGAATCAGGTCCTGTGACTCAGAACTACGGGGCCTTATTCACAAAGGTAAACTTACACTTTGTAGTAAGGTTACTATTCTTTTAGTGTTCACAAACTATGGGCCGCCGCCCAGGTCACAAAGGAAATCTGAGACAAATGTCTAACCTTCCGACATTTGGTATTCACAGAGGTCATCACAAGTCGTATCTTTATGTCTGATGTCGGCTGGAACGTCCGGCTCAGGACGAAATCTCCACACCTGGGGCATAATCTCCAGCTGGATGAAATGTAAGCAACGGGTCGGAAAGCAATTTTTACAAAAAGTAATGTGACATAAATCTGCGAGTACAGGATGCCCTGCTTGCTGTGAGGGATTAGGTAAGCATGAGGGACTCGTGAGTAGGTTGGTCGGGGTATAGTCCCAGTCTAGGTCTGTCCCCCTGTTGCGTCTCTTTTTCCGCTTCACGGTCATTTTAGATCTAGCATTAGGAGCTTTTGCTTCTGTTTTCTCGCCACTAACACTTTCATCCGTCAGGCTTGACGTAGTGTCATCAGACCACTCTGCTTCCTCGGAAAAGGAAAAGGAATCACTAGGGTCTTTCTCAATGTCAGCATCGATGTCAATATTGAAATTATTTTCATTCGTTTTACTCGAGTCAGCCTTGCTAGTACTTACAGCTGTACTTATAGCTGCGCTGGGGCCTGCTAACATAAATTGGGGGTTTTGAGATGTTTGGGGCATTGAAAGTCTGAGGCCGATTTCTGCCGGGGCTGCATTTGGTCATTGCTTCCAGAATTAATAGCAATTAAATTGGGTGCCCCCCCCCATCCACTCCTATGCCAATGCCAACGTCCCCTATCGTTAGAGAAAGAGGTGGCTGCATACCTTCTTTTCCCCTGACGTCCATTTCCCGGGGAACACTTCCACTGAAATCGGGGGCTGAAGCTTCCCCAACCTGCTCTCTTGGTGTCACTGGGGTCCCTGTAGTCACTCCTTCGGGGGTATTTGGGGTGATGAGGCCTTCTAGGCGTGTATCCCCCACACTAGGGTTTTCATTCGCCAGCTCCGCGGACCGCTGCTCGCCGGGGGTTGCAGGCTTGCACTTCCCATCACGATCCGAAAGCAGTCCTGGGGCCCTGCGTAGCAGATCCGCCACGATGAGCTGGTCAGATTTCCCTTCTGGGTTGCGGCTGCGGCTCCTCCACGCTTCGGCGTTACAGCAGCCTGTGCAGCCTCTTCTGTATTTCCTCCATCCGTCCTGCCGGCACGCTCCACGATCTCCCGCTGTGCCTGTCTCGCAGCTCTAGCCCGAGCCGCAGCCGTTGCTGAAGCCGCGGTAATCTTGGGAGCCATGTCCGCGTCACCTTTGGCTTGAGTGCATCCCACAAGGTAGGTTCTGGTGCTGAATCCTTCACTCGCCTTAGGAATCATCTAATATATGTAGTGAAGGATCACCAAGCCGATCACCGTGCCAAAAGTGACTATTCTGTTTTAAACCGGCTTCTCTGTTTCTTGACATTTCTCTTCTGGCATCTCCACCTCCAACTCTGATCGGTTTTTTTTTTATCAGCGTTCGAGCCTTCATACCATTTTTCAGCAGACTTTGTTGGCATACATTATGTTGGCCGTCAGAGCTCTAAACTTGTGTGTGCACTACGGTTTCAAACAAACTGCCATCTTGCCTCATGCCTTTCCCGCCTCGCAGACCCACCGGCCCCCACCCTTGATACTGTCCTTCAAGCCATTGCATCGCATCGCGAGGAACCCTCGCAGGACGGGCGCAGGGCACAGGCAGCCCTACGTAAAGTTCAAGCGGTTGTGCGCAAACTAACCAAGACCTGTAGCACTTTTGGGGATCGATTGACTGAGCTTGAGTCTAGAATAGTATCTAATGAGTCAGGGATCACTTCGAATCAAGAACGGGTAGAATCGCACAAGGCTGAGTTGGCAGACGTTAGGTGGAAACTTGAGGAGTGCGAAAACCACCAGTGCAGAAATAACTTACGGATTTTGGGACGTAGAGTGTAGGAGAGTAGGGTCTGCAATCCTATGATCACCCAGATTTTTGCTTTTTGCTGCACTGGTTTACGACTTTCCCTGGCTGTGGGCCTGCTAATCAGACCCACAGCCTAGCTGTTCTCTCTATCCAAATTGTACTCAGGTACTGAATTGGCACTGGGCCCTCTCCAAGTCCCTGTACCCAGGGCTGAGGTGCACCCAGAAGTCTCCCAGGGGCTGAAGCATGTATTGTGCCACCCCTGGATTGACTAACTAAAACTGACACAACTGGCTGCACGACAGCTGGGGCAAGGTGGTGTACTCACCCTTTGCTTTAGATATAGTATACCTATATCTAACCCTAAAATGGACACACAGGTCTCCTATCAGTCACTCCTATGGCAGGCCTTAACAATCCTGAAGGCAGAGTGCTTGGAATCGTGTGAGATAGTGCTCTGGCATGAGCTGAGCCTGTCTGCGGCTTTCGGGATCCATCCCTTAGCCGTTTCCATGATATCGCATACCATATACTCTTAAGTGCATTATAATCCTCGCGGTTATGTGCCAACTCTGGTATCGCTTTATCAAAACATGTCGAGTAAGGTGTCATACGAATTGGAATACTAACCCCTCGCCAATTCTGGCGACGGGGTTAGCATTCCACCCTTCTAGAGGGACACGACATGCCTGTAACCTATAACCCGGTTAAAAGTCAGACAGAGCCTTAGCATCCACAAAATGGATGCTGCCACCGAGACACAAGTCTGCCCTCCTGCTGCTGGGAGTCCTCCCAGAGCAGGAGATAAGGACAAAGGGTTTCCTGCCAGGGGCGGTGCCAGCACCGTCCCAGACAGGGTTTTGTGTATTGTAGGTAGGCAGGGCTTTAGAGGAAGGTGACTGCACGTGGCACCCCGGTGCTCACTGTGCATAGGCTGGCTGGAACCAGTTCCAGGGTCACTCCAGACCCTGTGCTGGGGAAAAGCCCGCCAAGGAAGGGGGTGTAACCACCCCCCTCCTAGTCCCACCCATAGGGCAGGACTTAGTCGCGTGCCAGCCCCTTTTTACAGGATAAAGGTAGAGACTGGCCCCCTTCCAAATCAGATCATCTTTGAATCCTGAAACTACTTTCTGCGAAAGGAACTCAAGACTTCTTCCTAAGATTTCTCCCTTGTGACTAAGGAGTAGTCACCCTGCATCCGCAGGCACCATCTAAGAACACTGCGGTCTGCTGCAAGTCCTTCCTCCGGAATCCGACTGCCCAGCTCGACGAGAACCGGCTTCCCTGGCACCTCTGACCTCTACCCACCTCTACAGCCCAGCTGAGAACCGTGGGTGCGACGAGACCTCAAGGGACCGGCCATCTGCAAGACTGCACGACTTCTTTCCAGCAAGCCCGCCGAGTGAATTCCTGGTGAGTGCTTCGGGGTCCGAGAAGCCCCCACCCTGAGCAGCTCCAGCACCGAAGAGCAGCCCCCCAGCATCTCCACGATCTGCGTGGGGCCCTTCTGCTTTCCGCTGCTCACCGCGTTGTTTGGCTACTAGCCCGTTGGCTTGTGGCCTTCCTGACGACGCCCGACGACATTTCTGCTGCTGGTCTGGTTGCTCCAGACTGGCCCTTGCTCCCTTCCAGAAGAGGAGCACCCCGGACCCTCCTGGTCCACTCAAGACGCCATTTTGAGTCCACCGCGTGGGCTTGAATTAGCCAAGGCTTGTTGCCCAATCCGGGGTAACTTCGACGCCAACGACTTCATCCTTCGTGGGACAGCTCGCACCTCCATCCTGGTCGCCGACAACGCCTCCTGGTCCGAGAGACTGCAGAGCCCAGCAGCGCCCACTCACCTGACTGCGGTGACTTCGCCCGGTGCCATCCTGGTGCCCACTTAATCACTGGCTAGTGATTCAAGAACTTGGTCCCCTCTGCTTTCAGGTTTTCTTCTTCCTTGATCCAGGCTTGGATCCATCGAACTTTTCTTCACTGGTCGCCTGCCAGCAACTTCTTCCTTCCAGGCGCCTGGTCCGGCAACGAGATCCCCGACGTCTTTTCAGACCTATGCAGCTGCAGCCCCTGGGCTAGGTAACTTCGGCACTCCGGTGTCCCAGCATAGCCTCACTATCCAAGGGTCAGGATCCACTGTCGTTTTCTCCCTACCAGGTCGGGTTCGCCCGTGAACACTAACTTTGTGAATTCTAGCTTCCATAGACTTTGTCCCGCATCCCGCGTGAGAGTGCACACTCTGCACCCGAGTCCCCTGGGCCTCCTAGTAGTAATCTAACGATTCCCTAGTCCAGTCCTAGCGATTCCAAAGCCTATTAGAACTGTTACTTACCTGCTAGTAATTCGCATTCCACTTTTAGTGTATATGGTTTTTCGTGCCCCTCGGGCATTTGTGTAACGTGCTAACTTAAAAGTATTTTCGTAAGAGTTTTGTTGTGTGCCTAGCACCCTGTCCTCATAAAGAGTACAGGGTTGTTGTGATTCTAATAAATACACTGTTTATTTTCATAACACTTGTGTTGTGTCCTTTCACTGGGTGTTCAAGGGGTAATGTGATGGTAAAACAGCTGGCTTAACACGCCCTCTAGAGTCTTAGCCTTAGACTGCTCGTATCCATGCTACTAGGATAGCTGGTCTATAAGGTTGACTTACAACCAATCATCAATAAGGGTTGTTTGGACTGATATATAGTGATCACTAGAATAGTGAACACTGCACATCAGGCCAACTTCTCACATTGGTGAGCAGCGGTTGGGATTTGAGCTTGCTGTTGTTTTACCACACATGCCCTAAGAATATCTTGTGAAAGATCACATAAGTACTAAAGGTACATATAACTTAGCTTAGAATACTCTGAGTTCTACTGAACCAGCTGTTGTAGCTCCTAGGGCCTAGCACACCCTAAACTACAACTCTAGCAAGGGATCAGTAGGCAAACATATAGTGTAGGTAAGTGCACCACTTACACCTCACTAGAAAAGCATGTCGACTCAGGGGGACTCTACTGAGACTCCCCTGGTCAGTGTTGACCCTCCACAGGTCACTTCAAGATATGCAGCTCTCAATTTTCAGGAGATGAGGCAACTCTGTGTCTCCAGGAAACTGAAGCAGGGGTCTAACCCCACCATTCCCTTTCTGATAGGTCTCTTAGAGACATATGATGCCAGAAAGCTCTCTCAGTTACATGAGAGCATGCCAGCCTTAGAGGGAACCTCTGGGGATCCAGACCTCCCCAACACTGCTACTGCAGTTGAGGAGGAGGAGGATCAGGAGGAACTCTCTGGGGATGAGGTAGACAAAGGTCTTGAGGTAGTCAGAAGGCTAACTAAGACCAACTTAGACTTACTTGGGCTAAGATCTGGGGGACCCCCGGTACTGACCCGAAGTGGGCCTAACCTTGGAGTTAGGAGAGATAGATCTCTTTCTAGGGACTCCAATAGATCTCTGCACTCTAATGCCTCTTCTCAGGGGAGAAGGAATCCTCCACAGAGGAGATTTACTTCCCCTCAGAGAAGGGAGCATGAGGCTAGGATGAGACAAGCTGAACTGAGGATTGAAAGGGAAGAAATTGCCCTGGCCAAAGAGAAGCTTGCCCTGGCAAGAGAGCAGCAGATGAGTGGGCTAACTCCCACTGGTGGCAGCAATCTCCCAAGAGATAGAGAGAAGGGTTTAGATACTAAACACCTGACTAAAATAGTGCCCCCCTTTAAGCAAGGGGATGACATCCAGAAATGGATGGCTGCTCTGGAGAGGGCCTGCACTGTGCAGGGCATTCCCCAGAGTCAGTGGGCAGCTATACTGTGGCTCTCCTTTGATGGTAAAGGTAGAGATAAGCTCCTCACTACAAGAGTGGAGGATGCTAACAATTACCAGGTCCTGAAGAATACACTGGTTGATGGGTTTGGTTTAACCACTGAGCAGTACAGGTTGCTGTTCAGAGACACCCAGAAAACTCAGTCTCAGGACTGGTCTGATTTTGTGGATTGTGCCACTAAGGCTTTGGAGGGCTGGTTGCTGGGTAGCAAGGTTACAGATTACACAGGATTGTATAATCTAATGATGAGAGAACAAATTTTAAACAATTGTCAGAACCAGTTGCTGCACCAGCACCTTGTTGATTCAGATCTGACCTCTCCCCAAGAATTGGGAAAGAAGGCAGACAAATGGGTCAGGACAAGGATCAAGCAGAACCAGAACCAGAACCAGGGTGGTCAGAAGAAAGCAGACCAGAAGGGTAATGTTAAGAATGAGCAAAATGACCAGAAGTCTTCACCAGGTCCCCAACAAACCAAAGAGGGTGGGGGTCAGGCTTCCCAGAAGAAGAAGACTCAAGAAGGCCAGTCAAAAAGGTGGTGCCAGTACTGCAAAAGTAAATCTCACTGGTTTAGTGAGTGCACCAAAAGAGGAGGAGGACAAACTCCTGCCACTACAGCTCCTAAAGCAACTGCACCCCCTAGTACAGTCAGTAGTGGTAGTGTCACTCCCAAGGCATTAGTTGGGTTAACCTTGGGTACTGAGGGGTCTGACAACTTAGTTGGCACACTCACTCAGGCTGTCCTTGTCTGTACAGGGGATATGGATATGTCCCCTGAAATAAGTCCCAATACTTTGGGCAAATACAGGCAGACACCTTTGATTAATGGCAAAATGGCTCAGGCCTATAGGGACACTTGTGCCAGTGTCACCATGGTGACACCTAACTTTGTGGACCCTGGACAGATCATGCCAGGTACTGATTTCCTGGTGACCAATGCCAGCAATGTCACTACTAGTCATAGTGTGGCAATTGTGGCTTTCTCCTGGGGGGGAGTGAAGGGACAAAAGAAAGTTGTAGTCAGTTCAGACCTCCCAGTTGATTGTTTGTTGGGCAATGATTTGGAGTCATCACAATGGTCAGAAGTGGAGCAGAGGACTCACATGGAGATGTTAGGCTTGCCAGCACATGTGCTTGCTGTGACTAGGTCACAGGCCAGAAGATGCCCCACTGAACAGGTGCTGGATCCTGAAATTATGGACCAGACACCTCCCAAGAAGAAGAGCAGTAAGGGTAAGGCTTTGCCTTCCCCCTTGCCCCAGGTTGAGGATCAAGTCTCTGAGGAGGCTGATCTAGAAGAGCTGAGGGAAACTGAGCCTAAAGAGCTTGAACTTGATCAAGTTGAGTTTCTGGGCTCAGGGGGACCCTCCAGAGCAGACCTGGGGAAGGAACAGTTGAGCTGCCCTTCCCTTGAACCCCTCAGACAGCAGGCTGCTGCTGAGGCTGCAGGGAATGCCACAGGTGCCCACAGGGTATACTGGGAAGATGGACTCCTGTACTCTGAGTCAAGAGACCCCAAGCCTGGTGCAACCAGGAGGCTGGTCATCCCCTTGTCTCTGAGAGGTTTCCTTCTCACCTTGGCCCATGAGATTCCCCTTGCAGGTCATTTAGGTCAGACAAAGACTTGGGACAGGCTTGTCTCACACTTTCACTGGCCCCATATGAATGAGAATACCAAGGAGTTTTGTCGCTCATGTGTCACTTGCCAAGCCAGTGGTAAGTCAGGTGGCACAACAAAGGCCCCCCTCATACCACTACCTGTGGTGGGGGTCCCCTTTGAAAGAGTGGGGATTGACATTGTTGGACCAATGGAACCCCAGACAGCATCAGGACACAAGTTTATACTGGTGGTGGTGGACCATGCCACCAGGTATCCTGAGGCTATTCCCCTTAGGACCACTACAGCCCCTGTAGTGGCAAGAGCCCTAGTTGGAGTATTCTCCAGAGTGGGTTTCCCTAAGGAGGTCGTTTCTGACAGAGGTACAAACTTCATGTCAGGATATCTGACTGCCATGTGGAAAGAGTGTGGTGTGAACTACAAGTTCACCACACCCTATCATCCACAATGCAATGGGCTTGTTGAGAGATTCAACAGGACCCTGAAAGGGATGATTCATGGACTACCTGAAACTCTTAGGAGAAGATGGGATGTCCTGATCCCCTGCCTCTTGTTTGCTTACAGAGAGGTCCCACAGAAGGGGGTTGGCTACAGCCCTTTTGAGCTTCTGTATGGGCATCCTGTAAGAGGACCCCTGTGTTTGGTGAAGGAAGGATGGGAGAGACCTCTCAAAAAGCCTGCAACCAACATAGTGGACTATGTACTTGGTCTCCGCTCCAGGATGGCTGAGTATATGGAAAAGGCATCTAAAAACCTTGAGGCCAGCCAGGAACTTCAAAAAGCTTGGCATGACCAAAAGGCTGTACTGACTGTGTACCAGCCAGGACAGAAGGTGTGGGTGCTGGAGCCAGTGGCCCCAGCAGCTCTGAAAGACAAATGGTCTGGGCCCCACACCATCATTGAGCAAAAGGGAGAGGTTACCTACTTGGTGGACCTTGGAACTCCCAGGAGCCCTCTCAGAGTGCTCCATGTTAACAGGCTCAAGGCATATGTTGACAGGAAGGACATGAGCTTGCTCATGGCCACAGATGAGGGACAGGAGGAAGAGAGTGACCCTCTCCCAGACCTGCTCACTCAGAATCCTGATGATGGGTCAGTTGATGGTGTTGTCTTTTGTGGCAGCCTCACTGAACATCAGCAACAGGATTGCAGGCAAGTTCTGCAATCCTTTCGACATATGTTCTCTCTGACACCCAGCCAAACTGATTGGTGTACCCATGATGTTGACACTGGAGACAGTCTGCCTGTCAAGAGTAAAATCTACAGGCAGCCTGATCATGTTAGAGACTGCATCAAAACTGAAGTGCAGAAAATGTTGGAGCTGGGAGTCATTGAGCCCTCAGATAGCCCTTGGGCTAGCCCAGTAGTTCTAGTGCCAAAGCCTCACACCCAGGGTGGTAAGAGAGAGATGAGGTTTTGCGTAGACTACAGAGGCCTCAATGCAGTCACTAAGACTGATGCCCACCCAATACCAAGAGCAGATGAGCTTATAGATAGATTGGCTTCTGCCAACTTCTTAAGCACATTTGATTTGACAGCTGGGTATTGGCAAATCAGGTTAGCTGAGGAAGCCAAACCTAAGACAGCATTTTCTACCCCTGGAGGGCATTATCAATTTGTGGTAATGCCCTTTGGACTGAAAAATGCACCTGCCACCTTCCAAAGGTTGGTGAATCAAGTCCTCACTGGGCTGGATGACTTCTGTGCAGCTTATCTTGACGATATTGCTGTCTTTAGCTCCACCTGGGAGGATCACCTGGTCCACCTGAGGAAAGTGTTAGAGGCCCTGCAAAAGGCAGGCCTCACTATCAAGGCCACCAAGTGCCAGATAGGGCAGTCACAGGTTGTATACCTGGGCCACCTTGTAGGTGGAGGCCAGGTTCAGCCACTGGAGAGTAAGATACAGGCCATCAAGGACTGGGCTCCTCCAATCACCCAGACTCAGGTTCGAGCTTTCTTGGGCCTGACTGGGTACTATAGGAAGTTTGTCAGAAATTATGGGTCCATAGTGACCCCCCTTAATGACCTGACAAGCAAAAAGATGCCAAAGAAAGTTCAGTGGACAGCAAGCTGTCAGAAAGCATTCAATGACCTAAAGCAGGCCATGTGCACAGCACCTATCCTCAAGAGTCCAGATTACTCCAAGCCATTCATTGACCAAACAGATGCTTCTGAGTTGGGTGTGGGAGCTGTTCTGTCTCAACTGAATTTTGATGGTAATGATCAGCCTATTGCTTTCATTAGTAGGAGGTTGACACCCAGAGAGAAAAATTGGTCAGCTATTGAGAGGGAGGCCTTTGCTGTGGTCTGGGCCCTGAAGAAGCTGAGGGCCTACTTGTTTGGCACTCACTTCACCATTCAGACAGACCATAAGCCCCTCTTGTGGCTAAATCAGATGAAGGGTGAAAACCCCAAACTGCTTAGGTGGTCCATTTCCCTACAGGGGATGGATTTTACAGTGGAGCATAGACCTGGGACTGATCACAGCAATGCTGATGGGCTCTCCAGGTATTTCCACTTAGAGCAAGAAGACTCACCTGGTCAAGGTTAGCTTATTGTCCCAAAGTTTGGGGGGGGGTCATGTAGGAGAGTAGGGTCTGCAATCCTATGATCACCCAGATTTTTGCTTTTTGCTGCACTGGTTTACGACTTTCCCTGGCTGTGGGCCTGCTAATCAGACCCACAGCCTAGCTGTTCTCTCTATCCAAATTGTACTCAGGTACTGAATTGGCACTGGGCCCTCTCCAAGTCCCTGTACCCAGGGCTGAGGTGCACCCAGAAGTCTCCCAGGGGCTGAAGCATGTATTGTGCCACCCCTGGATTGACTAACTAAAACTGACACAACTGGCTGCACGACAGCTGGGGCAAGGTGGTGTACTCACCCTTTGCTTTAGATATAGTATACCTATATCTAACCCTAAAATGGACACACAGGTCTCCTATCAGTCACTCCTATGGCAGGCCTTAACAATCCTGAAGGCAGAGTGCTTGGAATCGTGTGAGATAGTGCTCTGGCATGAGCTGAGCCTGTCTGCGGCTTTCGGGATCCATCCCTTAGCCGTTTCCATGATATCGCATACCATATACTCTTAAGTGCATTATAATCCTCGCGGTTATGTGCCAACTCTGGTATCGCTTTATCAAAACATGTCGAGTAAGGTGTCATACGAATTGGAATACTAACCCCTCGCCAATTCTGGCGACGGGGTTAGCATTCCACCCTTCTAGAGGGACACGACATGCCTGTAACCTATTACCCGGTTAAAAGTCAGACAGAGCCTTAGCATCCACAAAATGGATGCTGCCACCGAGACACAAGTCTGCCCTCCTGCTGCTGGGAGTCCTCCCAGAGCAGGAGATAAGGACAAAGGGTTTCCTGCCAGGGGCGGTGCCAGCACCGTCCCAGACAGGGTTTTGTGTATTGTAGGTAGGCAGGGCTTTAGAGGAAGGTGACTGCACGTGGCACCCCGGTGCTCACTGTGCATAGGCTGGCTGGAACCAGTTCCAGGGTCACTCCAGACCCTGTGCTGGGGAAAAGCCCGCCAAGGAAGGGGGTGTAACCACCCCCCTCCTAGTCCCACCCATAGGGCAGGACTTAGTCGCGTGCCAGCCCCTTTTTACAGGATAAAGGTAGAGACTGGCCCCCTTCCAAATCAGATCATCTTTGAATCCTGAAACTACTTTCTGCGAAAGGAACTCAAGACTTCTTCCTAAGATTTCTCCCTTGTGACTAAGGAGTAGTCACCCTGCATCCGCAGGCACCATCTAAGAACACTGCGGTCTGCTGCAAGTCCTTCCTCCGGAATCCGACTGCCCAGCTCGACGAGAACCGGCTTCCCTGGCACCTCTGACCTCTACCCACCTCTACAGCCCAGCTGAGAACCGTGGGTGCGACGAGACCTCAAGGGACCGGCCATCTGCAAGACTGCACGACTTCTTTCCAGCAAGCCCGCCGAGTGAATTCCTGGTGAGTGCTTCGGGGTCCGAGAAGCCCCCACCCTGAGCAGCTCCAGCACCGAAGAGCAGCCCCCCAGCATCTCCACGATCTGCGTGGGGCCCTTCTGCTTTCCGCTGCTCACCGCGTTGTTTGGCTACTAGCCCGTTGGCTTGTGGCCTTCCTGACGACGCCCGACGACATTTCTGCTGCTGGTCTGGTTGCTCCAGACTGGCCCTTGCTCCCTTCCAGAAGAGGAGCACCCCGGACCCTCCTGGTCCACTCAAGACGCCATTTTGAGTCCACCGCGTGGGCTTGAATTAGCCAAGGCTTGTTGCCCAATCCGGGGTAACTTCGACGCCAACGACTTCATCCTTCGTGGGACAGCTCGCACCTCCATCCTGGTCGCCGACAACGCCTCCTGGTCCGAGAGACTGCAGAGCCCAGCAGCGCCCACTCACCTGACTGCGGTGACTTCGCCCGGTGCCATCCTGGTGCCCACTTAATCACTGGCTAGTGATTCAAGAACTTGGTCCCCTCTGCTTTCAGGTTTTCTTCTTCCTTGATCCAGGCTTGGATCCATCGAACTTTTCTTCACTGGTCGCCTGCCAGCAACTTCTTCCTTCCAGGCGCCTGGTCCGGCAACGAGATCCCCGACGTCTTTTCAGACCTATGCAGCTGCAGCCCCTGGGCTAGGTAACTTCGGCACTCCGGTGTCCCAGCATAGCCTCACTATCCAAGGGTCAGGATCCACTGTCGTTTTCTCCCTACCAGGTCGGGTTCGCCCGTGAACACTAACTTTGTGAATTCTAGCTTCCATAGACTTTGTCCCGCATCCCGCGTGAGAGTGCACACTCTGCACCCGAGTCCCCTGGGCCTCCTAGTAGTAATCTAACGATTCCCTAGTCCAGTCCTAGCGATTCCAAAGCCTATTAGAACTGTTACTTACCTGCTAGTAATTCGCATTCCACTTTTAGTGTATATGGTTTTTCGTGCCCCTCGGGCATTTGTGTAACGTGCTAACTTAAAAGTATTTTCGTAAGAGTTTTGTTGTGTGCCTAGCACCCTGTCCTCATAAAGAGTACAGGGTTGTTGTGATTCTAATAAATACACTGTTTATTTTCATAACACTTGTGTTGTGTCCTTTCACTGGGTGTTCAAGGGGTAATGTGATGGTAAAACAGCTGGCTTAACACGCCCTCTAGAGTCTTAGCCTTAGACTGCTCGTATCCATGCTACTAGGATAGCTGGTCTATAAGGTTGACTTACAACCAATCATCAATAAGGGTTGTTTGGACTGATATATAGTGATCACTAGAATAGTGAACACTGCACATCAGGCCAACTTCTCACATTGGTGAGCAGCGGTTGGGATTTGAGCTTGCTGTTGTTTTACCACACATGCCCTAAGAATATCTTGTGAAAGATCACATAAGTACTAAAGGTACATATAACTTAGCTTAGAATACTCTGAGTTCTACTGAACCAGCTGTTGTAGCTCCTAGGGCCTAGCACACCCTAAACTACAACTCTAGCAAGGGATCAGTAGGCAAACATATAGTGTAGGTAAGTGCACCACTTACACCTCACTAGAAAAGCATGTCGACTCAGGGGGACTCTACTGAGACTCCCCTGGTCAGTGTTGACCCTCCACAGGTCACTTCAAGATATGCAGCTCTCAATTTTCAGGAGATGAGGCAACTCTGTGTCTCCAGGAAACTGAAGCAGGGGTCTAACCCCACCATTCCCTTTCTGATAGGTCTCTTAGAGACATATGATGCCAGAAAGCTCTCTCAGTTACATGAGAGCATGCCAGCCTTAGAGGGAACCTCTGGGGATCCAGACCTCCCCAACACTGCTACTGCAGTTGAGGAGGAGGAGGGTCAGGAGGAACTCTCTGGGGATGAGGTAGACAAAGGTCTTGAGGTAGTCAGAAGGCTAACTAAGACCAACTTAGACTTACTTGGGCTAAGATCTGGGGGACCCCCGGTACTGACCCGAAGTGGGCCTAACCTTGGAGTTAGGAGAGATAGATCTCTTTCTAGGGACTCCAATAGATCTCTGCACTCTAATGCCTCTTCTCAGGGGAGAAGGAATCCTCCACAGAGGAGATTTACTTCCCCTCAGAGAAGGGAGCATGAGGCTAGGATGAGACAAGCTGAACTGAGGATTGAAAGGGAAGAAATTGCCCTGGCCAAAGAGAAGCTTGCCCTGGCAAGAGAGCAGCAGATGAGTGGGCTAACTCCCACTGGTGGCAGCAATCTCCCAAGAGATAGAGAGAAGGGTTTAGATACTAAACACCTGACTAAAATAGTGCCCCCCTTTAAGCAAGGGGATGACATCCAGAAATGGATGGCTGCTCTGGAGAGGGCCTGCACTGTGCAGGGCATTCCCCAGAGTCAGTGGGCAGCTATACTGTGGCTCTCCTTTGATGGTAAAGGTAGAGATAAGCTCCTCACTACAAGAGTGGAGGATGCTAACAATTACCAGGTCCTGAAGAATACACTGGTTGATGGGTTTGGTTTAACCACTGAGCAGTACAGGTTGCTGTTCAGAGACACCCAGAAAACTCAGTCTCAGGACTGGTCTGATTTTGTGGATTGTGCCACTAAGGCTTTGGAGGGCTGGTTGCTGGGTAGCAAGGTTACAGATTACACAGGATTGTATAATCTAATGATGAGAGAACAAATTTTAAACAATTGTCAGAACCAGTTGCTGCACCAGCACCTTGTTGATTCAGATCTGACCTCTCCCCAAGAATTGGGAAAGAAGGCAGACAAATGGGTCAGGACAAGGATCAAGCAGAACCAGAACCAGAACCAGGGTGGTCAGAAGAAAGCAGACCAGAAGGGTAATGTTAAGAATGAGCAAAATGACCAGAAGTCTTCACCAGGTCCCCAACAAACCAAAGAGGGTGGGGGTCAGGCTTCCCAGAAGAAGAAGACTCAAGAAGGCCAGTCAAAAAGGTGGTGCCAGTACTGCAAAAGTAAATCTCACTGGTTTAGTGAGTGCACCAAAAGAGGAGGAGGACAAACTCCTGCCACTACAGCTCCTAAAGCAACTGCACCCCCTAGTACAGTCAGTAGTGGTAGTGTCACTCCCAAGGCATTAGTTGGGTTAACCTTGGGTACTGAGGGGTCTGACAACTTAGTTGGCACACTCACTCAGGCTGTCCTTGTCTGTACAGGGGATATGGATATGTCCCCTGAAATAAGTCCCAATACTTTGGGCAAATACAGGCAGACACCTTTGATTAATGGCAAAATGGCTCAGGCCTATAGGGACACTTGTGCCAGTGTCACCATGGTGACACCTAACTTTGTGGACCCTGGACAGATCATGCCAGGTACTGATTTCCTGGTGACCAATGCCAGCAATGTCACTACTAGTCATAGTGTGGCAATTGTGGCTTTCTCCTGGGGGGGAGTGAAGGGACAAAAGAAAGTTGTAGTCAGTTCAGACCTCCCAGTTGATTGTTTGTTGGGCAATGATTTGGAGTCATCACAATGGTCAGAAGTGGAGCAGAGGACTCACATGGAGATGTTAGGCTTGCCAGCACATGTGCTTGCTGTGACTAGGTCACAGGCCAGAAGATGCCCCACTGAACAGGTGCTGGATCCTGAAATTATGGACCAGACACCTCCCAAGAAGAAGAGCAGTAAGGGTAAGGCTTTGCCTTCCCCCTTGCCCCAGGTTGAGGATCAAGTCTCTGAGGAGGCTGATCTAGAAGAGCTGAGGGAAACTGAGCCTAAAGAGCTTGAACTTGATCAAGTTGAGTTTCTGGGCTCAGGGGGACCCTCCAGAGCAGACCTGGGGAAGGAACAGTTGAGCTGCCCTTCCCTTGAACCCCTCAGACAGCAGGCTGCTGCTGAGGCTGCAGGGAATGCCACAGGTGCCCACAGGGTATACTGGGAAGATGGACTCCTGTACTCTGAGTCAAGAGACCCCAAGCCTGGTGCAACCAGGAGGCTGGTCATCCCCTTGTCTCTGAGAGGTTTCCTTCTCACCTTGGCCCATGAGATTCCCCTTGCAGGTCATTTAGGTCAGACAAAGACTTGGGACAGGCTTGTCTCACACTTTCACTGGCCCCATATGAATGAGAATACCAAGGAGTTTTGTCGCTCATGTGTCACTTGCCAAGCCAGTGGTAAGTCAGGTGGCACAACAAAGGCCCCCCTCATACCACTACCTGTGGTGGGGGTCCCCTTTGAAAGAGTGGGGATTGACATTGTTGGACCAATGGAACCCCAGACAGCATCAGGACACAAGTTTATACTGGTGGTGGTGGACCATGCCACCAGGTATCCTGAGGCTATTCCCCTTAGGACCACTACAGCCCCTGTAGTGGCAAGAGCCCTAGTTGGAGTATTCTCCAGAGTGGGTTTCCCTAAGGAGGTCGTTTCTGACAGAGGTACAAACTTCATGTCAGGATATCTGACTGCCATGTGGAAAGAGTGTGGTGTGAACTACAAGTTCACCACACCCTATCATCCACAATGCAATGGGCTTGTTGAGAGATTCAACAGGACCCTGAAAGGGATGATTCATGGACTACCTGAAACTCTTAGGAGAAGATGGGATGTCCTGATCCCCTGCCTCTTGTTTGCTTACAGAGAGGTCCCACAGAAGGGGGTTGGCTACAGCCCTTTTGAGCTTCTGTATGGGCATCCTGTAAGAGGACCCCTGTGTTTGGTGAAGGAAGGATGGGAGAGACCTCTCAAAAAGCCTGCAACCAACATAGTGGACTATGTACTTGGTCTCCGCTCCAGGATGGCTGAGTATATGGAAAAGGCATCTAAAAACCTTGAGGCCAGCCAGGAACTTCAAAAAGCTTGGCATGACCAAAAGGCTGTACTGACTGTGTACCAGCCAGGACAGAAGGTGTGGGTGCTGGAGCCAGTGGCCCCAGCAGCTCTGAAAGACAAATGGTCTGGGCCCCACACCATCATTGAGCAAAAGGGAGAGGTTACCTACTTGGTGGACCTTGGAACTCCCAGGAGCCCTCTCAGAGTGCTCCATGTTAACAGGCTCAAGGCATATGTTGACAGGAAGGACATGAGCTTGCTCATGGCCACAGATGAGGGACAGGAGGAAGAGAGTGACCCTCTCCCAGACCTGCTCACTCAGAATCCTGATGATGGGTCAGTTGATGGTGTTGTCTTTTGTGGCAGCCTCACTGAACATCAGCAACAGGATTGCAGGCAAGTTCTGCAATCCTTTCGACATATGTTCTCTCTGACACCCAGCCAAACTGATTGGTGTACCCATGATGTTGACACTGGAGACAGTCTGCCTGTCAAGAGTAAAATCTACAGGCAGCCTGATCATGTTAGAGACTGCATCAAAACTGAAGTGCAGAAAATGTTGGAGCTGGGAGTCATTGAGCCCTCAGATAGCCCTTGGGCTAGCCCAGTAGTTCTAGTGCCAAAGCCTCACACCCAGGGTGGTAAGAGAGAGATGAGGTTTTGCGTAGACTACAGAGGCCTCAATGCAGTCACTAAGACTGATGCCCACCCAATACCAAGAGCAGATGAGCTTATAGATAGATTGGCTTCTGCCAACTTCTTAAGCACATTTGATTTGACAGCTGGGTATTGGCAAATCAGGTTAGCTGAGGAAGCCAAACCTAAGACAGCATTTTCTACCCCTGGAGGGCATTATCAATTTGTGGTAATGCCCTTTGGACTGAAAAATGCACCTGCCACCTTCCAAAGGTTGGTGAATCAAGTCCTCACTGGGCTGGATGACTTCTGTGCAGCTTATCTTGACGATATTGCTGTCTTTAGCTCCACCTGGGAGGATCACCTGGTCCACCTGAGGAAAGTGTTAGAGGCCCTGCAAAAGGCAGGCCTCACTATCAAGGCCACCAAGTGCCAGATAGGGCAGTCACAGGTTGTATACCTGGGCCACCTTGTAGGTGGAGGCCAGGTTCAGCCACTGGAGAGTAAGATACAGGCCATCAAGGACTGGGCTCCTCCAATCACCCAGACTCAGGTTCGAGCTTTCTTGGGCCTGACTGGGTACTATAGGAAGTTTGTCAGAAATTATGGGTCCATAGTGACCCCCCTTAATGACCTGACAAGCAAAAAGATGCCAAAGAAAGTTCAGTGGACAGCAAGCTGTCAGAAAGCATTCAATGACCTAAAGCAGGCCATGTGCACAGCACCTATCCTCAAGAGTCCAGATTACTCCAAGCCATTCATTGACCAAACAGATGCTTCTGAGTTGGGTGTGGGAGCTGTTCTGTCTCAACTGAATTTTGATGGTAATGATCAGCCTATTGCTTTCATTAGTAGGAGGTTGACACCCAGAGAGAAAAATTGGTCAGCTATTGAGAGGGAGGCCTTTGCTGTGGTCTGGGCCCTGAAGAAGCTGAGGGCCTACTTGTTTGGCACTCACTTCACCATTCAGACAGACCATAAGCCCCTCTTGTGGCTAAATCAGATGAAGGGTGAAAACCCCAAACTGCTTAGGTGGTCCATTTCCCTACAGGGGATGGATTTTACAGTGGAGCATAGACCTGGGACTGATCACAGCAATGCTGATGGGCTCTCCAGGTATTTCCACTTAGAGCAAGAAGACTCACCTGGTCAAGGTTAGCTTATTGTCCCAAAGTTTGGGGGGGGGTCATGTAGGAGAGTAGGGTCTGCAATCCTATGATCACCCAGATTTTTGCTTTTTGCTGCACTGGTTTACGACTTTCCCTGGCTGTGGGCCTGCTAATCAGACCCACAGCCTAGCTGTTCTCTCTATCCAAATTGTACTCAGGTACTGAATTGGCACTGGGCCCTCTCCAAGTCCCTGTACCCAGGGCTGAGGTGCACCCAGAAGTCTCCCAGGGGCTGAAGCATGTATTGTGCCACCCCTGGATTGACTAACTAAAACTGACACAACTGGCTGCACGACAGCTGGGGCAAGGTGGTGTACTCACCCTTTGCTTTAGATATAGTATACCTATATCTAACCCTAAAATGGACACACAGGTCTCCTATCAGTCACTCCTATGGCAGGCCTTAACAATCCTGAAGGCAGAGTGCTTGGAATCGTGTGAGATAGTGCTCTGGCATGAGCTGAGCCTGTCTGCGGCTTTCGGGATCCATCCCTTAGCCGTTTCCATGATATCGCATACCATATACTCTTAAGTGCATTATAATCCTCGCGGTTATGTGCCAACTCTGGTATCGCTTTATCAAAACATGTCGAGTAAGGTGTCATACGAATTGGAATACTAACCCCTCGCCAATTCTGGCGACGGGGTTAGCATTCCACCCTTCTAGAGGGACACGACATGCCTGTAACCTATTACCCGGTTAAAAGTCAGACAGAGCCTTAGCATCCACAAAATGGATGCTGCCACCGAGACACAAGTCTGCCCTCCTGCTGCTGGGAGTCCTCCCAGAGCAGGAGATAAGGACAAAGGGTTTCCTGCCAGGGGCGGTGCCAGCACCGTCCCAGACAGGGTTTTGTGTATTGTAGGTAGGCAGGGCTTTAGAGGAAGGTGACTGCACGTGGCACCCCGGTGCTCACTGTGCATAGGCTGGCTGGAACCAGTTCCAGGGTCACTCCAGACCCTGTGCTGGGGAAAAGCCCGCCAAGGAAGGGGGTGTAACCACCCCCCTCCTAGTCCCACCCATAGGGCAGGACTTAGTCGCGTGCCAGCCCCTTTTTACAGGATAAAGGTAGAGACTGGCCCCCTTCCAAATCAGATCATCTTTGAATCCTGAAACTACTTTCTGCGAAAGGAACTCAAGACTTCTTCCTAAGATTTCTCCCTTGTGACTAAGGAGTAGTCACCCTGCATCCGCAGGCACCATCTAAGAACACTGCGGTCTGCTGCAAGTCCTTCCTCCGGAATCCGACTGCCCAGCTCGACGAGAACCGGCTTCCCTGGCACCTCTGACCTCTACCCACCTCTACAGCCCAGCTGAGAACCGTGGGTGCGACGAGACCTCAAGGGACCGGCCATCTGCAAGACTGCACGACTTCTTTCCAGCAAGCCCGCCGAGTGAATTCCTGGTGAGTGCTTCGGGGTCCGAGAAGCCCCCACCCTGAGCAGCTCCAGCACCGAAGAGCAGCCCCCCAGCATCTCCACGATCTGCGTGGGGCCCTTCTGCTTTCCGCTGCTCACCGCGTTGTTTGGCTACTAGCCCGTTGGCTTGTGGCCTTCCTGACGACGCCCGACGACATTTCTGCTGCTGGTCTGGTTGCTCCAGACTGGCCCTTGCTCCCTTCCAGAAGAGGAGCACCCCGGACCCTCCTGGTCCACTCAAGACGCCATTTTGAGTCCACCGCGTGGGCTTGAATTAGCCAAGGCTTGTTGCCCAATCCGGGGTAACTTCGACGCCAACGACTTCATCCTTCGTGGGACAGCTCGCACCTCCATCCTGGTCGCCGACAACGCCTCCTGGTCCGAGAGACTGCAGAGCCCAGCAGCGCCCACTCACCTGACTGCGGTGACTTCGCCCGGTGCCATCCTGGTGCCCACTTAATCACTGGCTAGTGATTCAAGAACTTGGTCCCCTCTGCTTTCAGGTTTTCTTCTTCCTTGATCCAGGCTTGGATCCATCGAACTTTTCTTCACTGGTCGCCTGCCAGCAACTTCTTCCTTCCAGGCGCCTGGTCCGGCAACGAGATCCCCGACGTCTTTTCAGACCTATGCAGCTGCAGCCCCTGGGCTAGGTAACTTCGGCACTCCGGTGTCCCAGCATAGCCTCACTATCCAAGGGTCAGGATCCACTGTCGTTTTCTCCCTACCAGGTCGGGTTCGCCCGTGAACACTAACTTTGTGAATTCTAGCTTCCATAGACTTTGTCCCGCATCCCGCGTGAGAGTGCACACTCTGCACCCGAGTCCCCTGGGCCTCCTAGTAGTAATCTAACGATTCCCTAGTCCAGTCCTAGCGATTCCAAAGCCTATTAGAACTGTTACTTACCTGCTAGTAATTCGCATTCCACTTTTAGTGTATATGGTTTTTCGTGCCCCTCGGGCATTTGTGTAACGTGCTAACTTAAAAGTATTTTCGTAAGAGTTTTGTTGTGTGCCTAGCACCCTGTCCTCATAAAGAGTACAGGGTTGTTGTGATTCTAATAAATACACTGTTTATTTTCATAACACTTGTGTGGTGTCCTTTCACTGGGTGTTCAAGGGGTAATGTGATGGTAAAACAGCTGGCTTAACACGCCCTCTAGAGTCTTAGCCTTAGACTGCTCGTATCCATGCTACTAGGATAGCTGGTCTATAAGGTTGACTTACAACCAATCATCAATAAGGGTTGTTTGGACTGATATATAGTGATCACTAGAATAGTGAACACTGCACATCAGGCCAACTTCTCACATAGAGGTTCAGCGCGCTCATCGTATGCCATTCACTCTGAAGCAGCCAGTGAAACCTGGAGCATACCCCAGCACCATCCTTGTTTTTTTTGGCAATTTTTAAAAAAGTCAGGCCTGAGGCGAAGCGCACTAGGAATGAGATTTCCTACTTGTGCATCTTGACTTTTGCCACTCCACTGTCAAAAGACGGTGGAGGTTACACCAGCTACTCAAACCATTTCAGGATAAAAAGGCAAAGGCCTATCTCAATAACCCGGCACGGCTTAAAGTAATCTATGGGGGTCAAATACATTTTTTTATTTCTGAAATTAAAGTTAAAGAGTACCTTGATGGGTTAAGCACAGTTAAACCAACCTGGCTGCAATTGGAATAATATGATGACAATATATAAATGAAATGAAATGAATAGTATGTAATATATCTAATCTAATGGTTGAGTCTCTCGGGGTGGGGGGGGAGAAAACAGTGAAACCTAGTATCAGCATATATATGATATGAATAACTTGGTATTTGTATGTATATAATCCGAGATTATTAGGTTGGGCCCTGAGCACGTGTTGCATGCTCATCACTACCAGACTCTAATAGAGTCTGTATGCCTCACTATGGGTGTTGGGGGTGGGGGAGGGGGGAGGAATGGGCGTTGGAGGGCAGGGGGCAAAAACATATAAAAAAGAAGCAACTCCAATTTGAAAACGGAATTTAAGAATGATATCACTGATTCGGTAAAACTAATGAAAGATATACAAAATTTCAAGATGTTCAGACTGGGAATTCAGGCTCTAAGGAAAATGCTTAGCAAATTAAAATGGGGAAGATAACGATATGTACATGGAATGTGGCAGGGCTCAATGATAGAAATAAGCGGGTCCGCTTGAGCGAAATAATTAAGCAAAATACGGTTGACATAATTTGTCTCCAAGAGACTCACCTGCCTTGGGATAAGAGGGATTTATTAAAAATCAGTGGCTACAATCTGTTGGTCTGCTCCACTGAAACATCAAATATTCGTGGTGTAGCTATCTTAGCCAAAATCCCCCTAGGAAAAGCCGTACGTTAAGGCAGCTGACATTCAGGGAAGATGGGCTATTGCAGAGCTGGCCTTGGGATTAACCATTTGCTCAGTCTATGGGTCAAACCAGGATGACCCTTACATTTTTGAAAGTTTAGAATTGGAACTTGCTTCATGGCCAGGACCGCTCGTATTTTGTGGAGATCTTAATATTTCTTTAGGGCCAGCGTTTAAAAAACAGTCTCAACAACATTATTCAGGCCGTAAACCAAGAGTATTTAATGCTATTAGCCAGCTTAGAGATAGCTTTGATCTTGTGGATGTATGGGATCATAAAAAACCAACCTCATCCAGGATATACTTACTACTCACACCCCCACAATAAGTATGTTAGAATAGACTACATACTAGTCAGAAGGGACCCGTCAAATCATGCAACAATGTGTAAATGGCCAAAAATAATATCCTATCATAATGCTTTAATTCTTACAACTGATCTAATTAGGTTCACTAGACAACGCTCGAGATGGACCTTCAATAGGAAACTCCTGGTTAATAGAGACTACATAAGTTCTAACTAACTGGGTGCAAGGATATTTTTATATAAACAGCTTTAGTGCTTCAAGGGGGGTGGTATTGTGGGACAGTTTTAAGGCTACCCTTAGGGGGGAGACAATTAGTTATTGTGAGAAGTTGGCCTGGTATATGATGTTCACTATTCTAGTGAGCACCTTGCACCAGTCCAAACAACCCTTATGGTGGTGGTTGTAAAGTCAACCTTATAGACCAGCTATCCTAGGGGTAGCATGGACAAAAGCAGTCTTAGGCTAAACCTAAGAGGGTATGTGAAGCCAGCTGTTTTACCATATGCAATCCCGAAATATCAAATGAAAGGACACCACACAGGTTATATATTCAAAATATATATGTATTTATTTCTAAATAAATCCCCTTAACTCTTTATGAGCACAGGAGCACAAGCGTATAACAAATTACTTAATATAACATACAAAAGTTGCACAATTATGGATAGGCCCTGGTGGCCCGTAAAACCATATACTAAAATAGTGGTATAAGAACCACGTCACGAACAATGGTAAGGCCTAGGGCCTTGAGAATCGCTGGGGCTACACTGGACTAACAGTAGTTAGGACGTAGGAGGCCCACAGGATGCGGGTGCATAGTCTAAATGCACACGCGTGCACTCATAGGAATCAATGGGTGCGTAAAAGTTAGAAAGTTGCAGATTTGGAAGTCTTCTGACTGGACTAGAACTTAACCACTTAAAACTAGGACACTAGGGATGTAAATCTCTACAGGAGCACCGTAGTACTCGCGTTACCTCACCACAGGAAGTGGGTGCATAGGTGTCAAAGTGTGTCGGGTTTCGTCATGGAGTTCTATGGAGCCTTGGAGAAAAGATGCTGCAGGCGACCAGGAGAGAAGAGTCCGGTTGGATCCAAGGGTGGATCGAAGATGTAGAGTACCTGAAAGCAGAGGGGACAGAGTCTGGGTCACTAACCAGTGACCAGGAAGGAATCAGGAAGGAACCAACCGATGTCGGGCGCAATCAGTTGGTTGTCGCGAAGCTTGTCTCCGCTGCCACGTGGACCAGGAGGTATCGACGACAACAAGGTGTTGGACACGGGCTGTCCCATGAAGGCTCTCGCTGTCGGCAGTGTCGGATCTCGATTCGGAGTCAACAGGCCTTGGCAAATGCAACCCACACAGGAATCGAAGATGGCTCCTGGATCAGACCAGCAAGGTCTGATGGGCTGCTCCTTTTTCAGGGGAAAAAAGGGCCAGTCTGGAGCAACCAGACCAGCATTGTAAATTCAAAGGTTCGTCGTCACAGAGGCCACTAGCCAACGGGCAAGTGACTGGACAGACGCGTCAAGCAGGAAAATGCAAAAGGGCCCCACGCAGCACTCGGTGAGTGTGGAGAGGTGATCTTCGGTGCAAAAGCTGCTCGGGGCTGGGGCTTCTCAATCCCCAATGCACAGCTTCGAGGGTGCCTTGGGAGCTGCACGGGAAGCACTTCGCTGGCTTTCCAAGATGGCCGGTCCCACGTCTCACGTCGCCTTCACGGGTCTCAACTTTGCTGTGGCTGTGGATCGGGCTGTTGGAAGTCTTGTCGACCTCTGTCATTCGAGCTCCGGCGGGAGCAACAACAAAGCAAACCGTTGAGCGCTTGATGGTGCCTGCTTGCACAGGGTGGTCACTCCTTGACCACAAGGGAGATTCTTCAGTCTTCTACGATGAGTAGGATGTCGAAGGGTCCAGAGTTTCGTTTCAAAGTTTCAGTCAGGATTATCTAAAATCTATGGACACAGCTCCTACCTTTATTCCAAATCAAGGGGCTGGATTACCTGCTAGGACCCTCCTATGGGTGGGACCCAGGAAGGGGGTGGTTACACCACTTTCCCTTTGTCCAGTTTCGCGCCAGAGCTGGGGCTGGAGTGCCCCAGCACCGGTTTGAACTGGGCTATGCATGGGACACCTTGTGTGCCCCAGGCAGTGTCTAGTTTCATTCAGCCCTCCCTGCCCCAATCCACTATCTCCTGTCTGGGGTGGTGCTAGCACCTCCCTGTGACAGGAAACCTTTTGTCCAGGCCTCCCCTGCCGGAGTTTCGGTCAGCAGCAGGAGGCCAGACTTGTGTCTGTGGCAGCAGCATCCATTTTGTGATGCTGAGGCTCTGGTTAGTTTTAACCGCGTTTACTGTTAGCAACATGTCTTCTCCCTCTAGAAGGGTGCAATGCTACCCCCGTCGCAAGAATTGGGGAGGGGGTATTATTCCAAAGCGTATGACACCTTACACGACATGTTTCGATAAAGCCAAACCAAAGATAGCATCTAACCGCGAGGATTATAATGCACTTAAGAGTATATGGTATGGCAATACCCTGGAACAGCTATAAGGACATGGTTCCGAAAGCTGCAGACAGGCTCAGCTCCTGCTAGAGCACCATCTTACATAAAACCAAGCACTCTGCCTCCAGGATTGTTAAGGCCTGCCATAGGAGTGACTTATAGGTGTATATCAGATCTGAGTCCACCAGGTGCTGGTGTAAAAGCTGTTTTTGACAATTACTAAGGATCTGCTCCCTCATAATCAAATTATACAATCCTGTATAGTCATGTACTTTGCTGCCCAGTAACCAACCTTCCAGAGCCTTAGTAGCACAATCTACAAAATCAGTCCAGTCCTGAGTCTGAGCCTTTTGGGTATCTCTGAACAACAACCTGTATTGCTCAGTGGTTAAGCCAAACCCATCAATCAGAGCACTCTTCAGGACAGTGTAGTTTTTAGCATCCTCATGTCTAACAGTGAGGAGTTTGTCTCTTCCTTTTTCTGAAAAGGAGAGCCACAAGATTGCTGCCCACTGATCTTGGGGAACCTGCTGTACCATGCAGGCCCTCTCCAGAGCAGTCATCCATTTTTGGATGTCATCCCCATCTTTGTAGGGGGTCACACTCTTACTCAGGTTTCTATGATCATAGGACCTGTCTTTATCCTTAGGGATATTGCTGCCACCAGTGGAATCTAATCCACTTAATGTTTTCTCCCTTGCTAAAGCAAGTTTAGCTTGGGCCAGGGCTGTTTCCTCTCTCTCTATCTGAAGTTGGACAGCTGTCATCCTAGCCTCATGTTCTTTTCTCTGGGGGGAAGTCATTCCCCTTTGTGAACCTCTTGAGTCATTACTATTAGGTTTGGGAAGGTGCATCCCTTCTCCATTCCCATGTAAACTTAGGTTAGCCTGGCTAAGCCTCCTGACTTGAACCAGGCCATTTCCTCCATCATCTGAATCATCATCTTCATCTACCTCCTCAGCCTCAACGTCTGGGGTGATGGAATCATCATCTATGGGGGTTGCTCCTTCTCCTGTATTACCTGAGGGGCCTGTAGATGACTTCTCAAGGTCAGCTGTCCCTAGGACTTGTATCAGGATGGGGATGGTAGGGTTATGACCCTTTTTCAGCCTCCTTGAGGTACACAAGGCACTCAATTCTCTGAAGCTGAGTTTTTCATAGCTGGAGGGTGCCCTGGGAGGGTCACTTTCCACAGGTAGAGAACTAGCTTGTTCACCTGTGCCAGACATGTCTAGTGAGGTGTGGTGTGTGCACCTACCTACACTGAGTGTTTACCTACTAGAACCTCTCTAGGAGTTGTAGTCAGGGTGTGCTAGGCCCTTTCCTCGACAACAACTAAGTTCAGTAGAACTAAAGTATTTTAGGCTTTGTTATATGTACCTATGGTACCTAATGTGATCTTTTAAATGAAAACAAAGATTACAATTGGTAAAACAACAACAAGCTCAAATCCCAACCGCTGCACACCAATGTGAGAAGTTGGCCTGGTATATGATGTTCACTATTCTAGTGAGCACCTTGCACCAGTCCAAACAACCCTTATGGTGATGGTTGTAAAGTCAACCTTATAGACCAGCTATCCTAGTGGTAGCATGGACAAAAGCAGTCTAAGGCTAAATTCAAGAGGGCTTGTGAAGCCAGCTGTTTTACGATTGCAAACCTTTTAATACCAAATGAAAGAACACCACACAGGTTATATATTCAAAATATATATGTATTTATTTCTAAATAAATCCCCTTAACTCTTTATGAGCACAGGAGCACAAGCGTATAACAAGTAACTTAATATAACATACAAAAGTTGCACAAATATGGATAGGCCCTGGTGGCCTGCTAAACCATATACTAAAATATTGGTATAAGAACCACGTCACGAACAATGGTAAGGCCTAGGGCCTTGAAAATCGCTGGGGCTACACTGGACTAACAGCAGTTAGGGAGCAGGAGGCCCACAGGGTACGGGTGCAGTGTCTAAATGCACACGCGTGCACCTATAGAAGTCAATGGGTGCGTAAAGTTAGAAAGTTGCAGATTTGGAAGTCTTCCGACTGGACTAGAACTTAACCACTTAAAACTAGGACACTAGGAGTGTAAACCTCTACAGGAGCACCGCAGTACTCGCGTTACCTCACCCACAGGAAGCGGGTGCATAGGTGTCAAAGTGTGTCGGGTTTCGTCGTGGAGTTCTATGGCGCCTTGGAGAAAATATGCTGCAGGCGACCAGGAGAGAAGAGTCCGGTTGGATCCAAGGGTGGATCGAAGATGTAGAGTACCTGAAAGCAGAGGGGACAGAGTCTGGGTCACTAGCCAGTGACCAGGAAGGAACCAGGCGATGTCGGGTTGCGATTAGGTGATGTCATGAAGCTTGTCTCCGCTGCCACGTGGACCAGGAGGTGTCGACGACAACCAGGAGCTGGGCACGGACTGTCCCACGAAGGTTCTCGCTGATGGCGGTGTTGGTTCTCGATTCGGAATCAACAGGCCTTGGCAAATGCAACCCAAGCAGGAATCGAAGATGGCTTCTGGATCAGACCAGCAAGGTCTGATGGGCTGCTCCTTTTCAGGGGAGCGAGGGCCAGTCTGGAGCAACCAGACCAGCGTTGAAAATTCGAAGGTTCGTCGTCACAGAGGCCACTAGCCAACGGGCAAGTGACAGGACAGACGCGTCGAGCAGGAAAATGCAAAAGGGCCCCACACAGCACTCGGTGAGTGTGGAGAGGTGATCTTCGGTGCAAAGGATGCTCGGGGCTGGGGCTTCTCAATCCCCAATGCACAACTTCGAGGGTGCCTCAGAAGTTGCACGGAAAGCGATTCACTGGCTTTCCAAGATGGCCGGTCCCACGTCTCTCGTCGCCTCCACGGGTCTCAGCTTTGCTGTGGCTGTGGATCGGGCTGTTGGATGTCTGGAAGTCTAGTTCTTGTCAGGCTCTGTCGTTCGAGCTCCGGCGGGAGCAACGATAAAGCAAACCGTTGAGCGCTTGATGGTGCCTGCTTGCACAGGGTGGTCACTCCTTGACCAAAAGGGAGATTCTTCAGTCTTCTACGTCGAGTAGGATGTTGAAGGGTCCAGAGTTTCGTATCAGAGTTTCAGTCAGGATTATCTAAAGTCTAAGGACACAGCTCCTACCTTTATTCCAAATCAAGGGGCTAGATTACCTCCCAGGTCCCTCCTATGGGTGGGACCCAGGAAGGGGGTGGTTACACCCCTTTCCCTTTGTCCAGTTTCACACCGGAGCTGGGGCTGGAGTGCCCCAGCACCGGTTTGAACTGGCCTATGCATGGGACACCTTGTCTGCCCCAGGCAGTGTCTGGTTTCATTCAGCCCTCCCTGCCCCAATCCACTATCTCCTGTCTGTGGTGGTGCTAGCACCTCCCTGTGACAGGAAAACCTATTGTCCAGGCTTCCCCTGCCAGAGTTTCGTCCAGCAGCAGGAGGCCAGACTTGTGTCTGTGGCAGCAGCATCCATTTTGTGATGCTGAGGCTCTGGTTAACTTTAACCGGGATTAAGGAAAGTAACATCTCTTCTCCCTCTAGAAGGGTGGAATGCTAACCCGTTGCCAGGACTGGCGAGGGGGTAGTATTCCAAAGCGTATGACACCTTACACGACATGTTTTGATAAAGCCAAACCAAAGATAGCATTTAACCGCGAGGTTCATAGTGCACTTAAGAGTATATGGTATGGCAATATCTTGGAACAGCTAGAAGGACATGGTTCCGAAAGCTGCAGACAGGCTCAGCTCATGCTAGAGCACAATCTCACATAAAACCAAGCACTCTGCCTTCAGGATTGTTAATTACAACAAGGGGTGGTGATGGACAGAGTCTCTAAATTAAGCAGAGTACTCTCACCCAGTCAAGAGATCAGGGCTAGATCCAACACCGTTTTTTTAGCTCATTGCACCATCCCAGTTTCAGAACCTGGCTGTATGCAAATTAGTCTGTCCCTGGCCCAGTGCATCATGGGAACAGGGCAGACCAGACTACAAAAGCCAATTCTTACACTGGGAAGGAAACAAGCTTCCGGGGACCGGTTTCTGGCATTACAGCCGTCTTCGGCCCGGCTTACTTGAATCCTGATGGTGCAATGAGCAAGGGACTCACATCTGAGTATACCCTTCCACGCTTAGGGTGGACAAAATTATTTACAACAAGGGGTGGTGATGGACAGAGTCTCTGAATTAAGCAGAGTACTCTCACCCAGTCAAGAGATCAGGGCTAGATCCAACACCGTTTTTTTAGCTCATTGCACCATCCCAGTTTCAGAACCTGGCTGTATGCAAATTAGTCTGTCCCTGGCCCAGTGCATCATGGGAACAGGGCAGACCAGACTACAAAAGCCAATTCTTACACTGGGAAGGAAACAAGCTTCCGGGGACCGGTTTCTGGCATTACAGCCGTCTTCGGCCCGGCTTACTTGAATCCTGATGGTGCAATGAGCAAGGGACTCACATCTGAGTATACCCTTCCACGCTTAGGGTGGACAAAATTATTTACAACAAGGGGTGGTGATGGACAGAGTCTCTGAATTAAGCAGAGTACTCTCACCCAGTCAAGAGATCAGGGCTAGATCCAACACCGTTTTTTAGCTCATTGCACCATCCCAGTTTCAGAACCTGGCTGTATGCAAATTCAGGATTGTTAAGGCCTGCCATAGGAGTGACTTAAAGGTGTATATGTGTCCAGATATAAGGTTAGACATAGGTATACTATATCTAAGCAAGGGGTGATTACACGACCTTGCCCCAGCTGAGTGATCAGCCAGTTGTGTCAGTTTGGATGGCCAGCCAGGGGTGGCAAAAGATATGCTGCAGCCCCTGGTAGGCCTTGGATGCACCTATGCACTCGGTACCTATAGTACACTGTACAGGGGCTCATAAGGTGACCCAATCCCAATTGGTGATGTACCTAAAGTACATGGTTGTGAATTTAGAGAGAGAACAGCAGGGCTGTGGGTCTGATTAGTAGGCCCACAGCCACATTAATTCGAAAACCAGTGAAGCAAAAAGCAAAAAAATGGGGTGACCATAGGATAGCAGACCCTACTCTCCTACACTACCCAGCGTCAGAATTATCGGATGACTCAGCTGAAGTGTCCGAGAAACCTACTAGGTTGTTTTATCTGTTAAAACGGCCCCAGGGTCTGGAGTTCTGGGGGGTATTGTTATAGGACCTGTTGGTGTAGAAGTCTTTATTTAGATAGGGGTAGGCACGTTCTTGTGTGAATGATTTGATGTCTTTTTTAACTTTATTAGATTTTTTATTCTGTTCTATTCGGTGGAATTCGTCTACTGTTTTTTCTACATTTCTCAATCCGTTTTTTGGCTTCTGGGACTGTGGTGCTGTCCTGAATCTGTTTTTCAATGTCTTTGATTATGTCAGTTAATTTCTTCAATTCCTCGCTAGCAGTATCAATACCTAAAACTAGCCAGTGCCGGGAGCACATAGTACCTATATAAGTGAAGTTATTGATATACTTTGGGTTATCCGTGAATACACCAGGGATATTTCTGACCTGTAGGCCAACAGGGATAGTATTGGACTTCAGGTACTCTGTTAGCATAAGTACCATAAGCTCAAGTCGAACTAACTTTTTCTTATGTTTTTCAAGCTCCTCAGAGAGGTTGGCGCTGTTACCTCCTGGGGCTTCCTCCGTACTGGTGAAGAGTGATGGGCCTTCCCAGATCTTTTTAATATAGTCATCTGAGTATAAGGGAACGTTGTCAGACATAACAACAGTGACGGGTGACTGCGGGACAGGTAGTAATGGGGTAAGGGGGGCCAGCAGGGGCAGGAGAGTGACCCACTTAGGAAGGGGAAAATAGGTTGGAACCCTTGCAATCAACCGATTGCGCTGAACAAGACAAAGAAGTCGACCAAGAACCTTGGGAGTCAATTCTTTTAAACAACAACGGTCCCTAGAATGGGGGATATGTATTCAATAAATATAGACTCAGTCGTTACTATATTCCAGCCGGACAGAGGTCTGATATTTACTTAATCAGCAGTAAACAAGGGATTTCAGCAAAACAGTACATAAAGTGGGACACAAGCCTGTGTCCTACTTAGCAATACAGAAACAGGGATGAAGAGAACCAACAGGGGCTTAGGCACAGCTTTACAGTTTGTTACACACAGGGAGTACACAGTGACAAAACGAAAGAACAAATCGCAGAATACACCTTTACAGTTTCAATGAACACACATTTTATATGTATGAGGTGCTTTAAAGTCTCGGCGGTGTTTCGATCCAGCTCGAGGATAAGTGGATCATCATCAGGACATGGATTACATGCCTATTAATGTAAAAGCCTGTTATGCCTGGGGATGAAGAACGTACAGTTAGGGGAATGTACACTATACACAGAGGGAAATGGGTAACAACGCTGCATGAAGAACTCAGAAGTAGTCAAGCAAGAATTGTGTATTCCAAAGAACGGGTGAAATGATTGAGACGATGGAATAAGGTCAAGTGATTACCAAGTAGTGATTATTTAAAGATGCTAATCTCAGGCGCATTCATGGGCTGTAGAAGGGCCCTGCAGTGGGAATATGGTAGAAGAAGTGAGTGACGACAAATGAAGGCTGATTGACGTGAAGATTATATCGGAATGGTGACAAAAGCACGGGTGCATTCAAGAAGAGGTAAGGGCCCACATCGTTGTAGTTCAAGGGGCCGTACTGGTGGCAATCAGACCATGCAAGATGAACCAGTGTCTAAGGCCAGGCACTCAAGATGCGCGATGAGAGAGTTGTCAGCCGAGTTTCATAACTGCAAATTCAAAGTTATTGGAAGCGAGAACACACTGAGCCTGGTATCAATCAGATGCTGGCACAACTCTGTAAAACAGTTACTTGGACCATGTTCTTTTATAATCAAATTACACAGCCCATCACACTAATTTACTGTGCTGCCCTTCACCCAACAATCCAGTCCCCTACTGGATGAATCCACAACATCCACCCATGACTGGTGCGATGGCTACTGGCTATCCCTGAACCTCAGGTGATATTTTTCAGGGTTCAAACCAGACTTGGTGATACGGGCTGCCTTCATAGGGGTATATTTCATCTGGTCAGCTTTTTCATCAGCCAAAAAGGCATCACTCCCCGCAATAGGCATGTGCTTCCAGAGACTAGCCTCACAGTCCTCCTCAGGGACTCTATGCATACATGGATCTACCTCAAATTGTGCAAACCACTTATCCATGTTGTTACCAATAACATAGCTAGGCACCAGGTCTTTCAGGATATCAACTCTTTTACATCTCTTAGGCACTTCATGGTCATGGCCATCATGATCACTGGACTCAGATGCACTTTTGGACCTTAAGTCTTGGCTCCCCTCATGAGCTAGCAGGACTTTTTCCTCTGCTAGGGCTAATTTCTTTTAGTCTACAGCCAGCTTCCTCTCTTCCAAGACTAGTGTAGCCAGACAACTTCAGATCCCTCTCCGCCTCTCTGTCCTCCAGTTGTAATGTGGACACCCCAAGGGAGTACACATTGCTCCCTTCCCTAGATAATGCAGGTGAGGATACTCTTTGGAACACACTCCTTTGGCACTGGAGTCTCCTCTGTGTCATTGTAAACGTCTTCCTCCATTTCCTCCTCATCTCTTGTTCCTGTGGGAGGGATTAAAACAGGCTTATCTGTGAGCACGATCAAGGAAAATAAGTCAATCCTGGTCTGAAGTATCCACGCCTGCTCCTTAGTTTTCTTTAATTAGTCGGAACCTCTAGCCAACGTGTTTCATCAGGCTCTCTCGCCTTGACTACCTCCGGGCTAGAAAAAATGTATGATATGTACAATATATAAGTAATCTGACATTTATCAAATGTAACAATACCATCACCAGAATACCAAACATAAATCAGAGCTCAAACTATTTGGTAAAAATTCACAAAATCGGGGGGCATGGCGAGCAGCTGACCAAGATGGCCGCAGCCTAACGGGGCTCCGAGACTAAGAACGTCTCCCTACTAATCCGTGCACTTATCCGACATAATATTGTGCCCAGAGCCTGTGCATAGGTGGAGGAATTGCAGCGGTGCACGACGATCCAAAGCTGGTGAAAATCGGGGATCGCTGGGCGGTGCTACAGAGATGCAAAAATCGCGGCCTACCCGGCATATAGAAGCCAGGGACTAAATGGTGGCGACTCCCCCTGGAGATGTCCGGCTCAACAGCGGCAGTAGACGGAATAGAGCGACGGGAGCCTGCGGTAGGATAGAGCCGGCGCCGGTGTGGCTTGTAGGACGCTGGGAGGAGCTATGTGGTGAAGTTGATGCCAGCCGGCCCGGCGTGCTGAAGCCGGGGACCAGATTGCGAGGACTGCCCCCGGGGATGCCCGGATGATCGGAGACGTGGACCGGCCTCGGGCGTCTGGTGCATCCAGGTGATTGGCAATTGGTGGCAAATAACGGCGGGTTGAGGGCGGTTGCTGAGTCGGGACTAAGCGTTTCCCTCGGCCCCCCCACCTTGAGATGCCCGGGGCTGGGGACGCTTGAAGACAGACGGCGGGCACGCTGGGGTAGTGGTGAAGAGGCCCTGGCGGTGCGGGGCAAATGGAAGGGCGGCCCGGCATGTGGCAGCAGACTGAGGTTATAAGCGGCCGGCTGATCAGCTGAGGGCCCTCAGGTGTGGACGGCCGGGCAGCAGCGGAGACGGTGGGAACAAGCAAGCCGGGGGAACACTGACTGCTGGACAAGTATGGAGGCCTGCTAACAGGGCCGGTGCGGAACCGTGATTTCCCCCCTCCCCCCTTCTAAAACGCCTGTGGTGACAGCGCATGAGGTGATCGAACGTCTGCCGGTACGGGCTGCGGTCCCCCCGATGAGAAAGTAGAGACTATAGCTGTGTCGCACGTCGTGGGAATGTGCTGAAATGGTTGATCTGGGCGGCACATGCTGGATAATGACAGCTTAATAGTCCTTGCTGAGACAAGACTCCCAACTGCGGCGGTTCCTCCTCCGGGGAAGATACTGATGGACAACATTTTGGCCTAACGCAAACAGGGACTTCATACTAGAGTCTTCAACGATATACCCTGGAGATCATCGGACTAACCCCCGGATTCCAGACCCACCACTCGACAGTTGTGGAATTGTAGGGTGATAATACGCGACAAACCGGCTGGAGAGACGTCGCTGCAGCAGATCAGCCAGTAGTAGACGCATAACTAGAACCCCGACGGCGGTGCTGCGGTGAAGACAGTTAGTGCATCAAACGGTGGTCGCGCACAGTGCTGGGTGGAAGGTCTCCCTAGTGCTGCGGGATTAGAGACCCCCAGAACAATTCTTAAATTTCTCCCGTAGGGGGTGGGAAGACGCAGAAACACACGCTATGAGTGGTAAGGGGGCACGCACTGCCCAGCAAGGTAAGCTGGACAAGTTTGCTTGCACCAAAAACTTCCCTCCATTACCGGAACGCAAGGAACAGGCTGCTAAACCCAAAGAAGATGAAGGTAGTCCCAAAGTGACATTAGAAGATATCATGGAGGCTCTCCATAAAGTACAAACAACAGTAGGTTCCATCTCAACGGATGTTACATTCCTCACAGCAGACTTTCAGAAAATGTCCACAAGAGTGACAGAGGTGGAACAAGTGACGACCAACCTCTCCAAAGACTCCGCACTCCTGATTAAGAAGGTGGCGCAGTTGGAGGTGGAAAACAAGCGTATATCGGAGAAGCTGGATGACCAGGAAGGGCGCTCTCGCCACAACAATGTTCGAATCACGGGGCTTCCAGAGTCGGAGGGGGGCCCCCGCCATGGATTTATATATTGAAGAACTCATAAAAACGCGCCTTCAGCCAAAAGGACTTTCAACCTTCTTTTCGGTGGAGCGGGCACACAGGGTCCCCGGAGGCAGACCGAGGCCTGGGGCCCCGCCGCGTCCAGTGCTGGCCCGTATCTTTAATTTTCAAGATAGGGACGCTATCCTTCAAACGGCCAGAGTGGAACCACTTGTCCACATACAAAACTCTACAATTTCCTTCTTCCCTGACTATACGGCGGCAGTTTAGGCACGCCGCAGAACTTTCCTGGAGGTTAAGAAGGCGTTGAGAGCCTGCGAATTGCGATACGCCATGCTCTTTCCGACGCGACTTAGAGTCATCGCGGAGGGGAAACCCTGTTTTTTTTTTAAACGCCTGAGGAGGCCGCTGACTAGCTGGAGGGATGGCGAACGACGGGTAAACCTGGAAGAGCGCAAAGGGAAAGAAGACGTCGGGTGCGAACCGAAGATCCGGAGATCGTTGCACAGGACGAGAGGGAAGACGAGCACCTACAGAAAGAAGCAGGAGAATGAGCCTTGGAGAAGCATCACTCCCGCTGGGAGAGTATCCACTGCTAAATATTCCATGGCCATATATATACACTGCTAGCAGCCAATCCACCTTGAATTTCTGACTGCAATAAAACCGCTAATGGTTCAGGACTCTGGGACATGGGGATTGAAAGGTCTTCCTCGGACTTCCCACCCCGGTGCATGCAAGTATTGTTACGGTTTTGGGGTTCTAAGCACTCCGCTGGGTTGGGGAGGCGGGCAGTTCTGGGTCCGCAAGGCAGGGAGGCAGGGGGGGGGGGGGGGGGGGGGGGAGGGGATCAGGGTCTTTTTTCAAGGTTTTTGTATTTAATGTATGTCATAGTTCGAACTGGGGCTGGTTATGTTACACTTACACGCTCAGGGACGCACTTAAGTACCACTTCAAGGCAAGTCACTTGTATCCATAGATTGATGGACCATAGCAATGGAGGACGGACATCGGACTGACTCAATGGGAGATTCCAACACCGCGATACCATTCCTCTCAATACTCACCTGGAATGTGCGCGGACTGGGTGATAAAATCAAACGTGGCCTAGTCTTACAAAGTATTAGGAGGGAGGGCACGGAAGTGGTACTTCTGCAAGAAACACATCTCACAGGCACGTCCACCAAAGCACTTGACAGATGGGGATATAGAATGGCGGTACATTCTGAATTTACATCGAGCTCCAGGGGAGTAGGCATATTAGTGAAGAAACAATTCCCCCTGATAATAAAATAAGTTAAGTCTGATGGTTCAGGGCGGTTTGCTGCCATACATGCCCAAATGGGAGGGGAGACCCCTTAATATAGTTTCAGTTTATATTCCACCAGCACTACATACGGTGGCCTTTCCGGAGCTGAGCGCGTTCCTGCTTGGACTTCCGGGAGGGGAACTACTCCTAGGTGGGGACTTTAATGCGATCGCCGAAGACTCTATAGACAGGTTCCCTCATAGGGCAGGTACTACTGGCACGTCGCGACTTGCCAGCTTTTTGGAGGCAATGGGAATAGTAGATATATGGAGAAGTCACCACCCTGTAGAACGTCAATTCACATATCATTCTAATGTGCACAACACCCTCACAAGAATAGATT
The DNA here is from genome assembly GCF_964261635.1 of Lissotriton helveticus. Taxonomy (NCBI): domain Eukaryota; kingdom Metazoa; phylum Chordata; class Amphibia; order Caudata; family Salamandridae; genus Lissotriton; species Lissotriton helveticus. The sequence continues at coordinate 505,031,998 of NC_136068.1, read as the reverse complement.
ATTTCATAGGTTTGCTGGGTATCCTCCAGCAGATCGACACTATAGAAATTAGACCAAGGGGCATCTCAGACCACTCCCCTATATTGCTCAGATACGCCTGCCATCGGCAGAAGCGGTTCCGAATACACCCCATACGCCCGGGCTATCTTCAAATCCGGAAGATCAGGCGAGAACTCCACAAAACAACAAAGCATTATTTTCAGGACAATGTGGGGTCGATTACTTCCTCGGTCACTCTCGGGGAAGCGTTTAAGACGGTCCTTAGGGGACAGGCCATAGCTTCCATCACAGCTCACAAACGTGAAGGGCAGTTGGAATTACAGACATTAGAGGCGGCGTTAGCGACTGCGGAGTCCCAACATAATATAGACCCAATCCCCGAAACAACACGCCATTTGCACCTCACACAACAGCGTCACAAGGCACACCTGACAGAACTAACTAGACAACAATTGGCACGCACACGCCACAAAATATACGATGTCGGCGACAAGGCAGGGAAATTACTGGCATTGCTAGATAAAGAAAAAAAACGATAGGTGGATAGCACAGATCAACACGGGGGAGGAGCGACCCTCGACTGACCCACACAGTATAGTGCAAAAACTGGCACACCACTTCCAGACAGTATACTAATCAAACTCTGCAATAGATGTCGATGAGGCACTGACCTATATTAAATACCTTGCCATACCCACATTAGCACCTGAAGAAGTGCAGGACTTGGAGGCTAACCTCATAGCAGAGGAGGTAAAGGCAGCCATTAGGGCACTCCAATCGGGCAAGGCAGTGGGTCCCAATGGTATCCCTATTGAATTCTACAAAATATGTCAGATACCATAACGCCACACCTGCTGCAGATGTACACTGAGAGTCTACAGGCGGGAGAACTCCCACTGGACCAACGCACGGCCACCAAAGTCTGCGGACAACTGTGCCTCGTATAGGCCTATTTCTCTTATAAATGCTGAGGCCAAAATTCTTGCAAAAGTGCTGGCCCTCAGGCTCACACCACACTTGACGAAGCTCACACACCCGGATCAGTCGGGCTTTATGGCTGGCAGAAACACAGCGCTCAACCTGAGGAGGTTACACGGGATGCTAGCGCGCTCTGCGTACTTACAGAAGCCACCGGTGGTACTGTCTCTGAATGCCCATATGGCGTTCGACATGATACATTGGCCCTTTCTTTTCGCAGTACTCCGCCATTTAGGGTTTGGTCCGAAGTTTTGTTCTTGGGTTCAGTTGCTCTACACCAAACCGCTAGCGCATGTTACCGCTAATGGTCACATCTCTGAGGAATTCCCCCTGGCGAGGGGTACGCGTCAGGGCTGTCCTTTGTTGCCACTGTTATTTGCGCTAGTGCTGGAACCACTGGCGGTGTGGATACGGTGGGACCCAATGGTAAGAGGCCTTAGATGGACCGATACGTGGGAGGACCGTATTTCTCTGTACGCCGACGATATCTTGCTATACTTAACCCGACCCAGACGCTCTATAATTAGTCTATTAGACATATGTACGGCTTATGGTCGCGCATCTGGATACACCCTTAACTGGTCCAAGTCCCTTTTGTACGTATTACATGGCCCACCACCACGTCTCCCCGACAATTGCCCACTTACAATAATGGATAGTACATTTAAATATTTAGGAGACCACATTACGACAAATCCAGGGGAATTCCATACTAAGAATCTGCAACCTCCACTAGAACGTCTCAAACGAGACATACATCACTGGGAAACACTGCCGCTGACCTTGTTGGGAAGGGCAGCTCTTTTTAAAAAGATGGCCCTACCGCGGTTCCTATACATTCTGGAAAATACATCGTATCTTGTGACGCCCTCCTACTTCAAAGCTATCGCAGCGCAGGTCTCCAGTCTGCTGTGGGGCAATAAGCCAGCACATATTGCACAGGCCAAGCTGGTGCGTAGTTGGTATGATGGTGCGATAGCACTTCCAGATGTGAAACTTTATTATTGGGCCGCACAACTAAAAGTGATTAATCAATGGGTACATCTCCCACAGTCTGACTCGGCATTACAGGCAGATAGGGCGCAGTTGGGTGTGAGGGACATGTTGGCTCCCCTGTATGATAAGAAATTGGCGCAGACAAAGTTTGGACCACTGCGACATACCCTGGAATTGTGGCATGCAGCTCAGACGAGATCAGGATGGCGGGGAGTGATAACCCGGCTTACTCCGTTATGGAACACAAAGCGGTTAGAAAGCCTCAGACACAGTTAGGGGTTTGACCGTTGGGATGTTATTGGGATATCAACGGTCGGAGATATGTGGTAGAAGGGGGAAGTCGTTGCCTTTGAAAGCTTACAACGCCAATATGAGCTGGCCCCTTCGGAATGGTTCAAATACACACAGATACGACACGCTCTGGTGCGGGCATTAGCGACCGGCTCTGAGGTCCCGGATTGTTGACAGACTATATGCCAAAGAAGGCAACCTCTCTAACCTACAGTAAACTTGTAAATAACCCCCCTGACCCGACGGGACCACTGAGGGATAAATGGGTACACAAACTTGCAGACATCGACGACTCAGAGTGGTAGGAAGCATTGGCATCCCGAGGGAGGTGGGTATCCCTTCATGACTCCGACTGGTACAATTACGTATTCTACACCGCTCCTACTACACGAGACACACCCTACATGCGATAGGAAAGATTGCACATCCCTACTGCCTGAGAGGCTGTGGGGAAGAGAGGACCTTTTACCATACTATATGGGATTGTCCTAGGATAATGGAATATTGGGCGCAGGTGTTGAGAACAATTTCACAGGTGGAAGCGGTATCACTGCTACCTGAGCCCAGGCGCTGCCTCCTAAACAGATGGGAACCTAATGACCTCACGCATTTGGGACAAAGCTGGGTTACCTGGGGCATGATGGTGGCAAAAAGAAATATAGCGCAGAAATGGGGTGCCGCGGGGATGCCTACCCTAGCACAATGGAACAAAGATATGGACGCAGCCATGATAGCCGAGAGGGCAGTATACAGTAACAGAGGGTGCCCAAAAAAGTGGGAAAAAATATGGGGTGCATGGAATACATACAGAGGGGAAATTTGTGATCCTCCATCAGATCATGAAGACAGTGACTCTGACTCCAAAGGGGACTGATACCTCAGGATGGCAAAACAGAAGTTGGATATCCGGCGTTATGAAAATAGAAATAGTGTATATTTGTGACTATGTGATATTTACTGCTGATTTTAAGTGCGGAATATTGCGATGTGAGACATGTTTATACCCCAGATTGTTTTCTTGTGTCTGTAAAGCGAGAACTAATAAAAAATGTTTTTTTTTTTAAATCACAAAACCATTAAGTACACCACATGCAAGTTCATGCATAAGTACATAGAAGTTTCCCCCCCTTGTAATTGACTAATATGTTAAAGACTAGATCAGATGTGCTTATTCTTTGAGAGTAGTCACAAGATTAGATACTGATATTTTGTGCAAAAGATTAACAAGATGATGTGTTCTGAGTGGGTTGCTCAAGTAATACACACAGGCCCAAACCCATCATTTGTAATGCCTGATTCCAAAGAAAAAAAGCACAAATATAAGCACAAAACTGGTAAAAACCGGTAAAAGCTCTACCTCTAATTTCTGCAACTCTTAATATTCACACCATTTTAATGATGCTGTCAATATAATCATAAGGCAGAAAAATAATGAAAGATGAAGCGCACCATTATATTCAATACAATGCTGATGGCAATATCAAGGTGCAAGTTACCAAGTAAGACCCAATTATTGAAAGATCAAAATTCTCACCCAATCAAATACTTCACTGACAGGTTTGTGCAAAGTACTGAGAGAAAGCAAAAAAACTCACTCTATGAAAAGATACATACAAAAGCGAGTTATGACTGTAAACCCCACCACCAGGTCCAAAATTAATTTAATAATATACGGTGCCATGTGCCAAGTAACAATATACACAAGAGTCACACTTAAATTCCTTCAATATTCACTTGCTTCATAAAGGTAGTGCTACTGTGGTGGCACCTTTATAACATGTGTCTCGTCATTCTATTTAGGCGTCATCTTTTAATATGTGAACCGCAACATACAAGGGCGGGCACCTTCTCCGAGAGGTCCAGCTGAACCAGACCTGCTGCTGTAGAAAAGCTCTGAGTGTGGGAAACATGAATCTTCAGCCAAGCTGCAACACACCTTAGTCAGATCAGCTTGGCATAATTGGAGCCAAAAAGTCCTAGGTGTCTCAGGAGAAGTACACTTTGACACAGCCCGGGGTTCTAGAACATCAGGGACAGCACTTGGGGGTCAAAACTCACCCCAGCAAGAGCCACCAGCAGGGTCCAGGGCAGGCCTAGTTGGAACTGGGCAATTGTAGGAAAGGTCTCTTGTAGCTTGTTATGACCCTTGGGGTCCACTTCTTTGTCCCGGGTACAAGAGAAAGAGGAGTTCTAGCCCATAAGGGCTCTGCTCACAATTCAAATAGCAGTTTTAGTCCTTTTCTGGTCTTCAGTAGATCTACTAGTGCTCTAAGTATAGTACTGAGGAAGACAGAATAATGCCTGGCGCCAGTCTGTGAGTGAAGCCTACTCTTACGCTAACCTATAGGGTAAAAGTTCCCAGAGGTAACCCCTACCAACTTTGGCAGCATTTCCTGGGCGTATAAGAGCAAACAATCCCACAATGTCCCTTTCTGCCTAAACCTAAGCTGGCAAAAGCCTTCTTCACTTGTGCAGAGCCTATGTGCCCACCCCATAGGTGTGGCCAGTGAAATTAGTAACCCCTCCTCTATGTCACTTCAAACAAGTTCTAGGGTCAGCTAGCTCCCCACTGTTATTGGAGCCTACCTGGCTGGGGGGACAATGAAGGCTATGCATCTGACCTATGTCTATCCACCCTTTGAAGGTAATTAAGTTCCTGGGCATTGCCCAATTGGTCATGCTGCTAGAAGAAAAGAATCACCTCCCCACATCAAAGCCTTTGTTTAGTACTGTGGTTGCGGTTTTCCCTCCACATTCAGGGTAAAGCGCTTGGGGGCTGCAGAACGAGATTAATGCAAATAAGTCTACAAAGACTTTAGAAAGGGAAATGGTAACTTTCTAAAAGTACCTTTTTAACATTTATTAAAGATCTGACTTCACCAGTGAATTGAAATTTTAATAAACATTACAAAGAGGCCAAAAACGAGATTTCTAGCTATTCCCAATGTTGGAAATAACATTATTGAATGTTTGTACAATACGTAGGTAGTAGTGTTTCCCAAGGGGGAAATAACCGAACATCAAACAAATATCTATCTAAGAATAGCAGTAATCAGGGTGAATAATTATTATTGGTGGCTGTCAGTACAGTGGGGTGCTTGTATAACCTCAGACACATACTACCTAAAGGTGCTGTCAGCATGTTATAAAATAACATGCATGCAAATACACAAAATTGGAGGCTTATTGCAGCACACCCATTACCATGTAAATCAATCCAAATTTGTTTTGGACAATTTGCTAGTTACAGATTGTGTCACAATTGTAATAGACATCTGAGGATAATACAATGAGATAAATAATATAAAGAGCATTCCGATGGTCCACACGCGCCCTTAGTAGAAAATTCTTTATTTAATTCTTAAGAGTTCCCAGCACACGATTCAGCCGACACGGGTTTCGGCTGTACTCAGACTTTTTCAAGGCATTGTTGGGAATGAGGAACAGCCATTTCCAAAGTCTGTTTCCGCGGCACGTCCGGAAGCGTGTTCGCCAGCCCGAAGAGGGTTGTACAATGTGCCCAGTGGTCACAAAAATGCAGAATAATGCGTTGCAGTGTATAATGTCAACGATTTGAAGTTTAAATATACCAGTTCCGCACTGCAGGAGTATCGACCCCCAGGTTGTGGGTATACTGTGGATACTGCAGTGATACTATATTGTTGAGTCTCCAAAATCTTTTTCCTTACAGTCTGCTGCAACTACTTAAGTGAGTTGCAAAAGAAATGGGGCACAACAGTAATAAGTTGGCAACCCTGTGCACGCGTATGACTCCACCGACACGGCACGCCTGTGCTGCAATAAGCCTCCAATTTGGTGTATTATTGAATTCATAATTGCATCCCAGTTTTTATCTATTGAACAGGAAGCCTTCCTACACTGAAAGCTGCTTTTTGGACTTTTTCACTGTAAGAACATGTTTAACATTACATGTTCATGTGTCTTAAATGTAAATACCATGGACCCTGGCTTATGTACAGTAAGGCCGACTTAGGGCTGGCTCCTTAATATTTAAAAGGAATATGTAGGCCTGTCAAAGGAGTTAATTTTGACAGGTTGAACTGCAGTTTAAAAGCTGCTTTAATAAGGGTCTATTAGTAGGCCTGAAGCTATGATTTACATTGTCACTGCAGAGGACAGCATAATATGTGTCGCCGTCCACTAATGACATCTAACTTACAGGTCTTGGGTACACTTTATACCAGTTCATAGAGACATAAAAGTAAGATAATACGCCAATTAAGAGTATACCAATTTCATCATGTTGAAAGGAGAAGTACATATACTTTACCGCTGGTTAGCATAGGTACATTGCACAGAGTTCTACAGCCAGCAAAAAACAGTTACAGCAAAAATCTAAGGGTACACCACACATAAGATGGTCATTTTCTACATACAGTATCCATTAATAAATTGTACAACCGGGTGACACACTGCGATGAATATGCCAAATTCATCATTTATACACCTCACAAAAAACGACATATTTGGAGAGATTTAAGAAAGTTGCCCGTTGATCAATTCCAAACAGCTCTTGCAATACAGTAAAAGGGAAAAACCTCTCTGGATCTAATAGAGGGTTCTATGACGATCCATCGGAAACAAAGATAGCGCGGGAGTTGTCATCGCGGCAATCACATCGCAACGGCAGTCACATCGGCAATTTTGTCATCGCACGTTGTTGCGACGCAAATGCGGGCATGTAATTGGTTAGCGTGTCACATCGGCGACTTTACATCGCGCGACATGACAACGCGATGTTTGAGCCCGCGATGTTTGAGCCCACACGTTAAAATCTTTGCAGCCAAAAGCGTGGGTTGCATGCAGCTATGAAAGGATCTAATGATCGTAATGACTGCCTCCCGTTACACTGCCCTAAAACAAAATATAGTGTATAAAATAACAAGCGCTTAAGTGACATGAAAGCAGGCGCCAATGTAGATAGAAACTGTGAAATTTCAAGATGAGAATTATGACACGCGCGGGCAAAAGCGGATTCTGTTATCTTCCGGTTATGGAGACAAATACATTAATCAGAAGAACGCGGAAAAAGACAGATAACAGACCCCAGACCGACTTTCCACTGCCCCCCATAAAGAGGGTGTCAAGTAAGGGAGACTTTCAGTGAGTAGTGCACACGACTCAGGGAAAAGCTACTGAGCGCTGCCGCTTCTTGCACATCTCCACCACACACCTCTTCCATAAAACAAAAAAAATGCATACTATAGGTGGAAAAACACACATACTTTAGAAATGAACACTCCACGCGCAAGTAGGAAAATATATGATCCAGTACTTCCTCCTTACAGCCATGAAAAAACATGCAATATTGAAGAGCGAGGAAACAGAAGAGGGGGAGGTGGAGACAGCTTAATTATGCCCCCAACGAGATCTTTTTTCATCCTCCTTTTTTGGGGAGCCAGTGAGGACTGTCATGAAAGAGCCTTATACAACCTGCGCCAAACACGACAGGCAGCACACGCTCGCCTCTTCCGAGTGTATTAAAACTCTTATTTTAAGGGGAAAATAGGCAGTGTCCAGAAACCCTCACAAAGCGAGGCACATCGCCATGCATGCCGATATTTAAAAAAGAATCTTCCATACGCATGCAATTGCGCAAAAGACTAAGATGAATATTGATGCTCCCCCTTAACTTTACAAAAACGTTCATGCTCTTAAAATGCATGAAACGAACATTCCCACCACCAAACAGAACAAGCATTGTTAGCATCGTGCCACGGGTGCCCTGGAAAGCAAAAAAAGTACGTAGGAAGGAACATTAATTAAAGAAGCGTACTTACACTGTACTTTACCGGTGCTTCTCAGCCTGGAGAGGAAGTGAGCTATTGGCTGCAGGAACGAAACAGGAGGCCGCAAAGAAGAGTGACGCTGGAGTGCATTGGCACATCACAGCATTGTGTCCGAATCATCATTCATAAATGGACACTTACAGGCTTACTGTTCCGCATCCATGCATCCATTCAGCCATCCGCCCAGCACCTATCCATGCATCCATCCATACTGCCATCCATTAATCCATCCACCTATCCATGCATCCATCCACCCATACACCCATCCATGCATCCATCCATCCACCATCCATTCATCCACCCAACAATGCATCCATCCATCCATCCATCCATTCATCCATCCGCCATCCATTAATCCATCCATCCACCCACCCACTCACCACACACACATCCTTCCACCTATAACATATCTAGGCTGTGAATACATAAAAATGTAATGTAGCGCTGCGTGGCTTTTCCACATCCATGCATCCATCCAGCCATCCACCCAGCACCTATCCATGCATCCATCCACCCATACACCCAGCCATGCATCCATCCAGCTCCCATCCACACTTTTCCGCATCCATCCAGCCATCCACCCAGCACCTATCCATGCATCCATCCACCCATACGCTTCTCCGCATCCATGCATCCATGCAGCACCTATCCATGCATCCATCCACCCATACGCTTCTCCGCATCCATCCAGCCATCTATGTTAGCCCGTTTCCGTTTTAATCCTAAAATATATGTTAGCCTGTTTGTAAAGTTGTGTCTCAGCCCGTTTCCGTTCTGTTTTTAGGAAAGGCGCATTTTGTTGCGTTTCCGTTTTGTATAATTCTAAAATATATGTTAGCCCGTTTCCGTGAGTGTACATTGCTCAATCCATGCATTGCAAGTAAAATACAATATTTTTTAGAAATAAAGAGACATTGATGTATGACAGTGTAAAGGCATTATTGACTTAAAGTTACAACAACTAACAGCTGTAATGAGCACTGTTGTATGTGTGACTGACACTTACAACGACCAATGATTAAGGAGAGCTGACCTTTGGTCCTTTGTCGCAGTATGAATGATATGGTGATATAAGTTACGAAATCCTGCTTTAACTGTCTCTATACCAGACCTTAAAAGGCGAGCTTTCGGTCTGAAGTGTTTGGCACCTCTCTTAATTAATTTGCTTTATTAGTCATGAATATTTTGATAAAGTGGAACTAGATCGCTGCCCAAACACATGCCGAATGGGAAAAAACAGGAAATCAAAATGTACACATCTCAGTGTTTTTAATATAAAAAGGACACGCTCCACATTGGTGCAAACTTCAAAGTATAAAGGAGTGAGAGGCAATGGAAAGGGTGAAAAGGCATGTGTGTTGGTAGGTATAAATGTCGATTTTGTAATCATAACAGATAAGCTTCGAAAAACGTTGCAACATCTGGCTTGTCTATTCTCTACTTAATGTTACCTTGTCTTGTGTTTTTTAAACTGTGTATATTTATTGCTGAGTGCGAAAAAAAATTGTCCGCGTTCATAAAAAGCAGCACAGAAAAGCCCATTTTCTTCTGTTCTGCATTTTCTGTTGCGTTGTAATGGCATCTTAACATCGCATGTGTTGTAATTGCATGCGATGTTAATGCCATCGCGCCGTTCCGTTTCTAGGTGTTTTGCCACCCTAGGCAAGACTTGAAAAATGCCGCCCCCTCCCTTTTACTACCATCACTCTCTCCCCCCCGGTCATCCAGGCCAGAAGAATTAATTGACAGGTGAGGCTCGTGGGTGCCAAGGAACATCACTCCGGTTCTATGCATGCTGATAAGCAGGTGACGCAGCCCAGATATAGTGTCCCGAATTCACCCACAATAACTGGAATGCACTTTATTTTATTGAATGGGCAATTATTAAACTACAAATACAGGGGCCTATGACGTGGGTGCGTGTTCGTGCAGGGTACAGATGTGCGTTTGTTTTTAGATGATTTTTTTCTGACTTTTAAGCTGGGGACCAGGTTGGAGTCTGGCAAGAGGCTCAATCTTCCTGTGATTCTAGGCAAATCACTTAATCTCCCCGTGTCTAGAAAAGAAGAAAAATGAATGTGTCCGTCTGTAATTCTGTAATGCAACTGGTGCTCCTGTAAAGTGCACTGATACCTTCTGGTCGAGTTTGCGGTATATAAACTGCAACAAAAAAAAGTACATTCACTTAACTGAATTTCTCTGAGGATGTACAGCAAGCAGCATGACTAGAATGACAGGCAGTCACCTCCCGCTGTTATCAAGTGGTGCTCTCTGCAGCACATGTTCTAACCCTGTGTGACCTAGACTGAAATCTAGCCCACATTTAACTCCCAGCTGCGATAGATGGCCTACATGCCCCGAAAGAAAGGGCTTATCTAGGAATACGAAACCTCGCCACCTGTAAACTCTGTACAAAAGTTCTTAACTCATGACAAAACTTGCCATTGTACACACAAAAACAGCAACAAGTATATCCACATAACCATACTACTCGTAAAATCAGTAAGTACATCTAAATTGGACTTTCAATAGTTATTGAACCTCGTGTCTTTTCTCGCTCATGAGCACATGACCTTTAGTACAGTTCTTCTCTGCATATACAAGAGAAAACTTCTTTTAAAAGGCACACAAACGACCTTGCAGCGTTTTGGTGCCTGCGTTATGTTTTTCTGAAGCACTTTCTCTACCGAGCACAGGCTACATGCGTGATTGGTTACAAATGAACCAGCCTTGTGAAATGTTGGATAGGGTCAGCACAAACTCATGTTTTTGCCGCTCTCCCCCTTTTGCCGCCCTAGGCGGCTGCCTAGTCCTGCCTAATGGTAGAAACGGCCCTTCGCATGCGAACTAAAAGGCTGCGATGTGAACGACCATGCGATGTAAAACTCGCGGTGCGATAGCACCGCGATGTATTTACATCGATGTAATGGGTGTTTCCCCTAATAGAGGATCTAGCGCCTACAAGCCAGGCTTTCTCCAGGCTTTCAGTCCCTTAGTTAACTCCTCTGGCAAAATACCTTTATTAATTCGCAGAAACAGCCAATCTAGATACACCAGTGAAATTAAATATCTTCACCCACTGTAAATATGGCTAACAATGCACCGATATAATTTTAAATGTAAACATATTGAAAAATTGTGTATCTTGAACTTGTGTGGTGTATCCTGCCAAATTATAGCTCTGGGTAGTTTTTAACAGAATTGATTGATAGGGTATGATTCTTGAATGGGGTATAAAAACACGACAGGCAAATAAAGGCTTGGTAGATAATTAACACACTTATTTATTCAACAAGGACCTGGCTTTCCATTCGCAGAGATACACATACTTGATTCAGGTTACCCACTTTACTTTGCACGTCCCGATGGATAGAACAATTGACTTAATTTGACAAAACGTCATGAAAGACAGACACTGAAATATGAAAATATACCGAGACATGGTGATCATTTTAATAAAACTGATATGACCAACAATAAATACTGACAAATGCAGCCTGGTAAGGAAATATTTTTCTATCTTTGTTAATAAGGGAGCAATGTTGATGTAATACATAGGTGACCCTTGGCCACTAACCTTCATACCGAAATGTCCAATTGAACCCTCGGTCACCATATTCTTAAATTTGATGCTCAGACTTGAGCCAGAATCCCTACATTTTTAGATACATTTTTCACACATCCAGAACTTTTGGAGAATTTATCAATTACTTCAAATAATTTAGAAATATTTTGTTGCTCAGAACCAAAAAATAATGCCATGTCATCAGCACATAATACTATCTTCCTGGCTTTTGGAATGCTGGGGCGGACCATAAACTGTTTCTCATTCAAGATTAACTTAGAAAGGGGCTAAATAATAGTTCTAATAAGAGTAGCAAAATGGGACATTCCTGTTAGGTGCCTCACTAATTTTGTATTTTGCTCATCTATTATTAGGTCAACCTAAGCACCGCCTATCATGATTCCTAATAACCTGAAAAATTGGCCTCGAAATCCTATTCTGAGCATTACCATTTACATAAATGCTCATTTCATTATATCAGTGGCCTTTATGTGTAAATGAACCAGGCAACAAAACGCACATTTCTTACTTCAATGAAGCCCAAGGCTTCCAATGGATGAACATTTGCTGCTAATAGCCGTCTTGGAACAAAACCTGTCTGGCCCAGTGAGAATAGCTTGAGATTCATACTAGTCAGTCGAATTGCAAACATTTTCATTAGGATCCTATATTCTGAATTCAACAGTATTACTGGGCAGTTTGACTATTAACGTCCCTCTTCTAAATGAAGAAGGAGACACACCACTAGCGATAATACTATTGAAAAACATATTTAACTGTGAGGTCAATGCATCTTGATAATTTGTAAATATATCTGCAGAAAGGAGGGACCTAATTACAGTGCAATGCTGGATTAATTTAATTTGAAAATCTAAGAGTGTTGCTTTCACAAAGTAAGCTAGATCTCTAAGGAGTAGAATCATGTCCTTGAGTAGCAAATCCTGTTAGCACTATTTTTAAAGTTTCTCCTATACTCTCGACCAAGTAGTCCGATTTTCGTTATCAACTTTGCAACAGATTTGGTCCTAGCTTTCCAAGGAAGACATTTTCCTATTTTGATGTCTTCCTCAACGGTTCTGGGATACACTGTTTCACTGTTTAGCCACTCTCTCATACATCAAAGCAATATAACCTCCACTTTCAAGGTCTGTCGATTTCCTAGTATAATGAATTGTTGGCCATTCATTTTCAGATAAACCTTAATTCTTGATAGTTCCTTTTTAGTTCTTCATGTTCCCTTTTATTCCTTGTGGTGTCTTCAGAAGTAATGAATCCCGTAAATAAGCATTGGTAGGCTCACAAATGAGTGCCTAACTGCCAGAACTGTTGTATATTTAAAGAGCAGTCATTTTGTGTGTCTGACTCTACCAGCAGTGATATATCTGCTCTCCAAAATATTTTACTTGTCAGTCTGCTTTTTAAGGGCAGTAAAGGTCAAACAACATACACTGGGCAGATCTGATAATACTGGGATGATGTCTGGCTTCTTTACTTCAGAGACAAGAAGATCAAAGAATAGGCAACCTCTGCTTGCCTTTCATGTTTTCCACTGAAGTACATAGAACCCACTTCATAAGGGTGCATTTTTCTCCAAATATCTAAAACATGGTACTTATCCAGCATCATTAAAATAGCTTGCTTCATTTTAATCCTGCCTTTAAGAGCCCCTGTGCTTGTGGCAGCTTTTGGATCAAATTCATATAAAGCCAAACTGAAGTACCCTCCTAACACTACTTGAGAATAGAAATCACCAATTCTAAGATTAGCTCCTCTGTAGTACCCGATCATCGTTGGTAGGAGGGTAATCATTTTCCACTGACATCCGTATTGATCCATTACTAAGCGGTAATATAAACCATCTGCCAGTTTTGTCCACTTTACTTTTTCTGACTCCTAAAGGTGTTTTGTTCTAGTTACTACAGCTAATCCTTTTGCTGCTGCAGTGCCAGTGGAAGATGGATTGATGTGAATGCATACCCCCTACCTACACGCCTATAGCCTTACCTGAGTATGACCTTTGCAGCATCATGTTCCTTAATTACAGACCTTGGTAAATCCCAAGATTGAATCATAGGTCTTAAATTATTGGACTTCTTCAGAGTTGTTATCCAGCCCTATCCATTAATCGTTCTTTCCACCAGTTCTCCAGTTCTCTAATGGAACCCATATTTCATCCTTCTTTGGTGTTGAGCAATCACCGCCTAACTTACCAACTTGCATAACAGAAAGGGCCCAGTTGGTAAGGTCTGGGGAGGTAGAAGCTAACCATTTCATGCAGATCTCCCATCTTTCTAGTAGGATCAGCACAAATAAAAGTGATCTTTGCTTCTTAGAGGATTTGATGCTTACCTCTTTATCCACCAAGATGCCAAAAATGATCAGTTCCTGGCTTACATTACTTCTTTACTGAGCATCTTCGATAAAGCCTTACCCACTTCTTGCCAGAAAAGTTGAATCCCGGGATACTGCATAATTATGTGCAAAACATCTGCCAACTCAAGACCACATTACAGATAGGACTTCATTGCTTATTTTTCCAGGGCAGTTTCCCTCCAGGAGTGAGAGGTCAAGGAGGCTTCAGGAACTTCAGAAGATTCACCACTTTCGCAGACTCATCCGGAGCCAGCAGTACAGGCAGTGACTCCGAACAAGCTGAACCAAGTACAACCCAATACAATCAGAACTACAGATATCAGGACCAACCACAGGGCCCTTTTTTAGGGGACAGAGATTGGAGACAACCAAGGGGTGGTAGTCCCCAAGGATCCAGGGACAACAGAGAGGGCAGGGTTGGCAAGGAGGGAGAAACAGGGGCCAGAAACAAGTCCGCTTCCAACAAGAGAGCCACAGGGAGATACAAACACTGAGGCAACACTACAGGTGGTAGACATCAGCAACTCTAACCCCATCATCAATCTGTCTCACCATGAACTATCCCTGAAGGAAATTGAGGTACTTGGCAAAGGATTATCCTTTGTCCCGATCTCATTACCAAATTCCGTCAATCTTAAAAAGAAATTCCATAAATTCTTCTGAAAATAAGGGTGCACCATTATTTTAACAAGCTTCCCTCCCATTCTAGCCTTTCCCACACAGGTCTGCACTGTCCTCTACTTTACGCCCCCCCCGCACATTGCATGCCACATAAGATAATTGCATACGAACAAATTGTTCTAAGGGATGTCATGCAATTGGTTTCCAGAAAGAAATATGTGAACTATAATATCTCCAAGGCTGAAAGAGACGCTCTTAAAACACTATGGGATAATAAGGACATTGTGATCAAGCCCATAGACAAGGGTGGCGCCATCATCATACAGAATACTAGTGGCTATAAAAATGAGATCATTACCGAACTGAGAGATTAAGGCAGCTACTCCAAGCTAAATTCCGATCCCCCTAAAGAAATTAGCAGACTCATAAAGGCCACCACCGATGTCGGTCTACATATAGGTAACCTTACAGAGACTGATTATAACTTACTCAACAAAAAACTACCGCGCCTACCCACCATCTACACCCTCCCTAAAGTCCATAAAAACCTCTCATCCTCCTGGACGGCCCATAGTGTCCGGTTGTGGACTTTTTTCTAAAACCATGTGCCATATCTACCAAAACCTACCTAAGGGACACCATGGAAACCATTAGGTTGATTGACCGACTAGCATTCAATCCCACACAACAACTGTTGGTCACTATGGACATTGCATCTTTATATATTAGTATCCCTAAAAAAACGGCACTAGAAGTCCTGTCCTTGATAACAGACCACAACCGGTTCAAGTTCCTACGGATTTTATTTTGAACCTACTAGAGATTGCTATGATGAAAAACGTGTTTCTTTTTCAGGCTAATTTCTTTTTACAAACTAAAGGTGTTGCGGTGGGGGCTAGCTTTGCACCTAATCTGGCGATAATGTATATGGACAACTATGAGACCAACTACATTTTCAACTAAGCAAATCCATACCTCAACAATATAGCCTTCTGGAAGAGCTATATTGGCGACATTCTCGTGATCTGGGCAGGAACCTAGAGGTACCTTCAACGTTGCTCTGGTTGGTTAAATGACAGATCACAGGACATTCAATTTACAGCTCAACACAGTTCAATCAGTATAGACTTTCTGGATATCTCCATTAAAGTGGAGGAGGGTCATCTATACACAAGCCTATTTAGAAAAAGCAGTGAATGGAATACTCTATTACGATACACAAGTCACCACTCTAGAAACCGTAGGGACAACCTACCATATGGACAATTTCTCAGAATATGAAGAAACATTTCACGTAAGATTGACTACCTGAAAGAAAATCTATACAACAGGCTGTTAGCGAGAGGTTATCCTAAAAGTCTGCTTAACCCCTTCGGTGCTCATGACGAGCTCAGCTCGTCATGAGGCACAGTGCTCCTGTGCTCCAGACGAGCTGAGCTCGTCATGACCACACCCATTTACATTGAGGTCCAGCACAGGGGAGGAATAACAATAGCAGCCAAGGTGTTAAAAAAGCCCATAAGAGAGCTTGGTTTAACCCTCACGATACTTTATTAGAGCCCAAACTCCCTTCGAATAAGACTGACAACAGGATAATCTGCATCACAACTTTCTGTACTAGCAGTAATGACATTAGACGCATCATCAACCACCATTTGAACTTAATCTCTGATGAGATAGACATAAAGGAGCTGCCCATGCACAGCTTCAGGAAGGGCAAAAATATTAGAGACCATGCAGTCTGGTCTCTACTTTCGAAATGTGGACACTGCAAAGCATGTGACCTCACGGTTGAAACCAACTCCTACAGCCATGAAGGCCACAACTTTGAACTTAAAAACATACCAACTGCAATAGTGTAGACGTCATATATGCCATCAAGTGCCCTTAGGGTCTACTATACATCGGACAAACTCGACAAAAATTCCAACCACACATACAACAGCACTCCAGCCGCATCCGATGTAAGATTCAAGGGGCACCACTAGTTGAACATTTCCTCACATTGAACCATCCACTGAACAGTCTGAGATGGGTGTTTCTTGAAAAAGTCACTTTAGGTCTCAGGGGTGGTGACCTTATGGATATCTTAAACTTGCGTAAATGCAAATGGATTCATATTTTGGATACGGTTAACCGGTGATTAAATGAGCATGAGGAAATCTCAAGACAAATATCTCTTCACAACGCTGGTTAATTCCCCCTTTTTCCTTTCCCCTATCTAACATCTTTAGAACTGTCACAGGCCTGTAATTGCCAAAACCTATGGGGCTGACGACAATTTGAGTAACCAAATATGTACATAACTGTGTATCCCTATATATTCCACAGTGATCCTGCTTTCAAGTGTTTGAATTTTTGTCATGTGAAATTGTACCGATCATTGCTTATGACACTCTTCTTTAATAAAACCACACACTTATGTATACTGTATCTGCTAATTGTCCTGAATTGGTCCAAAGGTGCATCTCCAATCCCTTTACACTACAGTAACATGAACTGTGTTTTTCTCCTATGTTGGACATACATTGGATGTTTCCAAGGTGCATCTCTCTTTTCAATATACGCATCACCTTATAAGAGGGCGTGCGATATTCACATGTACGTCATAAGCATTTTGTTAAATGTATTCAACTATCTTCCGATGTTGTGCATGTATTGGATGTTAGCCCTAACTAGTCTGTTTAGATTTTAGTCCATTTTTATTCTTGACCCACAATATTAATTACTTTGCCAATTTTATTTACGTCCGCATATTCCGATTCATACCAATAATTTCACCAATTTTTCGTGCCCCTTGCATATATGTTCCTGTATGCATTGATCGCCACAGTTACAATCTCACGCTGAGGTCGGCAGCATTCAGCGGCTGGGACCCAGACGTGACAGCATGCACGCGGCATTCGTGTCTATTTCAGACACAGCACCGGAGGCGCTCGGATCAACACAAGATGCTCCAGTTGCCTGTCGGGTTGCTAATCCTATAAATTTGGTAATTACTCATATCCCCCTGTGATAATGCTTTTGTCACTAATTTTACCCTGTTCACCAGCAATCATCACTATATACATCTTGTTATATTCGGGATAATACTCCGATTAATTTGGTCAGTGAATCCACAAGGAGTTAATTACCTGTGACACAAGTGGTACTACCCTTTCTTGAATTAACAATATCTGTTGGGTAAGTCATCTTCATTTTATTTGGTTTCTCAGTGACACGGTTATGATTCAGTATTCTTATCCAGAGATGTGCAATTTAATTTCAGCACATCTCCTCCCTGCACCATCAGAAGGGCCTATTTTTTCTTTTGATTGGTACTATCAGCCCACACCCAAGTTTTTGGACCCCACCACGCATTCCTGGCGGTGGGTGTAAGGTGAGCCATTGTGCCACTATGTACTGTACCCTGAGCTAATATGACTATTGAGTCACTGATTGGTTTCCTCACCCCCTCTTTCAGATTGCTCCCATTCTGTCCTGATGAAGACCCCCTTGCAAAGTTCAAGTGGCCCTTCCACATTCTAGGGGTCGAAACGTCTACATTTCACTATCCATCTACCTGGACTGGATTGTTCATCGCATCTAAATAACATTAAATGTTTATGATGTATCTACTCAATTGTGATATTCAAATGATTGTAAGTGTCTCCAGCTAGGTCACATCTGAAATCTCTTTGTGACTACCGTTTATATCCATACTAATATTATAAAGAGAGAGCCCAAACCTTTGAGGCGGGTAAGCTCAGGAACTACAGCGCCAATCGGAACACCCAATTCAGCATTGCAAAACACAGTATCAGCAGATAGACATAGGCTATACAGCAGCCCACCATATACATTATAAGGGGAAAAGAACATTAGGGGCAAAGTAGTCCGTTGTGGGCGTGTGCGTTGTGCTGGAGGCGTGTGCATAGAGCGATGGGCGCGGCATTCGTCAAAACCAAGCTGGATTCCACCGCTTGCGAGAAGCGTTCTAGGTGGGACTAGCGTTCCAATACGAGTGGGCGGTGCATTTGGCATTGTTGTGGGCGTTGGCCGTTGACGCCATGTGGGGCGTCTAAGTGGCGCTACAGCGGACAAACACGTTCGCGGCTGACACAGTTCGCATGTTGCCGTGGCGTCAGGTACAGCAGACAAACACTTTCGCGGCTGGAGCCGACAAAGACATTCCCAAAATTGCTCGGGTGCTGAGGCGATTCAGCGTAGCAGCGGGGCTAGAACGCAGTCACTGTGGCGCTTCCTCACACTGGCTGGACAAGCGGAGGCAAATGTTCGGCTGCAATGGACACCTAGCATTACCGTGTATGCACTGGCAGTTTTTTCAGTGTCCAGTAGTCTCTGTGTAATGTAAACAGATGTTTTTTCCTCAGAGATGCAGATTTCTCAGACTAACGTAAAGTAGACATGGATGCTTTCCAGAGACGTGTTAATTCCAATAATTGTAGATACCTTTTCCACAACTCCTCCTGCATGGTAAAGTCTTCATCGCTGCCTTGTACCTTCCTCCAGTACCATTTGGCCACCTCTCTCTTTATGGTGGAGCCTTCCTGTAGTAATTCTACTCATCATCCCCTTTACCAATTTGCGGCAATTCATGTGCCCAGCTGGACAGTTGACAATACTTGGATCTAGATAGCCTATCTTCTGGTGTCTATGATAGATCTTCCCAAAATATAAGGCTGTCTCCCTTGATAATCTAGCATCTATCAAGCTTATATACGAATCTTTCAAAAGTCCGGCTACGATGTCCCATAGACAATCAGGAGTTCCAGGAGAATTCCATATAGAGCTAATTCGCTATAGTAAGATATTCCAAATAATAGTCTGATTTGCACACAAAGTCTACCTGCACCATTCAGTGTCTTTAGCCTGTCCCCATTCAACTGTTTTTTCAGCATGGCTTAGAACATAAGCCCTGTCTGCGAGTAGTCCTGTGAGTGGTCCTCTCCTCTTAGCAATGTTCTAATGTTCTTTAGCTGAATAGCCCAGTAATGGAATTGGAAGTCTGTGACAGCTAAACCACCCTCAATCATTCTCCTTCTGAGTTTTTTCCAGAAACTTCCAACTCCCCTGGATGCCCAGATGAAACTACACACTTCTTTCTCCCTGTAAATTATTGATCCAAACCTTACTGAACAATAGTGGTATCCAATTAAAGAGGAAAGTAAACTTCGGCAGGACAAACATCTTTATGATATTAGCCCTGCCAAAGATCGTGAGTGAGAGACACATCCATACCCTCTGGAGATTCTTAGTATCTGTCATAACTTTCTTAAGATGTATTGAGTCATCTTGTCCAGATCTTCGTTGGGTACGAGCCCGTCGCCGGTCAGATTAGTGTATCCTTTCATTGGTATAGATCATTGTGTGTACTGCCCGGGCACTGTAGGGCTACACCGGAATGATACGCCCAACGAGCACTTGGGGACCCCCCCCAGTAGCTCTGACACGCGGACAGCCTGCACTTCTCCCGTCCCGCCCCCCCCCGGTCTCCCGCCTGCTTGCCCCATGAGACACGACTGACACGCTGACTCCGACCCCCCCCTCTCAGTGATATGGCAAACTCTGCCCGTATTTACCCCTACCTACCTCTTACATAGCTCATGTTACTGTTATATAGTTCATTAATAATCTGGTTTCATCTCCTTTTAGACCATGCCCATACGCATACAACTCTGCGTTTCATACCACATGGCACCCTCGGGCGTGACAGCTAGGGCCTAGGCGCATCACCTGAGTGCTGGGATAAAAGGAAGTCATTTTCGTCGGGGTGGGCGAGCAAGACGGTCACGCGCTCCAAGCACGCTTAGATACTGAGCACCCTCATCACTCGTTCATATAACACCATATCCGTCTGAATGTTGACCCACATTGATACCCTTCCCAACGACGTGCGAAAGATATGGTGGGCTTGACCGACGTTGATGCTGTTGATGAGTGCTAACCTGACGTAGCTACTCTAACCCCACTGACCCTATAAGGAAAATCCATTGACCACACACTTACGTAACACCGGATGATTGTATGATTGCAGAGTTATGTGACGTGTTGATATGCGCTGCCGAACCCCAGGGTTGTCGGCCTTGAAGCTGTGTTCACTTATCCCAACTAGCACAATGTTCATTAATCGCAGCTGGCCCGGCTGGGTTGTAAGCTAAAATGCTGTGTACACTGTATGTTGGACAATAAAGGTCTTTAAAAAATAAAAATAAAAAATAAAAAATAGATCATTGTGTGTACTGGCAAACTACTATGCAGTGTT
This sequence comes from Lissotriton helveticus, assembly GCF_964261635.1. Classification (NCBI taxonomy): domain Eukaryota; kingdom Metazoa; phylum Chordata; class Amphibia; order Caudata; family Salamandridae; genus Lissotriton; species Lissotriton helveticus. Next base: position 505,011,099 of record NC_136068.1, on the reverse strand, counting down.
AATGTTGTATGGGGCGCTGCCTGCACGCTCTCTTCTTACTTCCGCAGCGCGAGATGACGCCTAGGTTATGCGCTACTTGCTGGGGGGCTTTACCATTTACACTGTTGTACTTGATTGTGCTACTAACGTCGTCCCTTCCACTCCACTGCCCAATCCCCCCCGGGAGATGGGGTACCGTTGAGCCATTGGACACAGACCATTCTGGGACTATGCCTAGACGCGAGGCTGGCTACCTACCAATTGGCCTATGCACAGTTATTTGTTTTGTACCATTTGTACACTATTGTTGGGCCCAGCGCAGTTCCGGTGCTGTGCCGAGTTTTGTTGAGGTTGTTGGGGAAAGGGGACTCCTGATCAGCTCTGTCCTATTGGCACCACGAGGAGATGAGTACCGCTTACACATCAGAACATGGCAGGTGCCGCTTGCACAATAGGGTCATACCACCTGCTTACATGGAACGTTCGGGGAGTGGGGGCAATCCAGAAAAGACATCGTATACATGCATTTCTCCTCAGACGTAAAACACAGGTGGCGTTCCTCCAGGAATCCCATCTAACTGACTCTGAAACACAAAAGATGAGGAAAAAATGGAGAGGACATATATACTCCACCAATTACTCTGCTTTTGCTAGAGGAGCGACAATTTGGGTGCGGCATGGGGTACCATTTGTGGAACTTGAGCGCCAAGTGGACGACCAGGGTCGATACATGCTAGTGAAGGGCACTTTAGATGGCTCCCTGGTGGTCCTCGGGAGTATTTATGCCCCTAACTTCGACCAAGGCTGATTCATGCATAAGCAGAGTACTATCTTGGCGGACTGGGATGGGATCCCCTGGGTGTTGGGCAGGGATTGGAATGCGGTGCTAGACACTGGGCTGGACAGGTCACACCCTCCTTACACGGTACGTCTGCTAGTAAACTGGTGGACAAATTCACTACGTGGGCAATCGGGTGGACACTTTCTGATGCATGGCAAGGTCTTTACCTGACTCATAAAGAATAGTCTTTTTACTCTCCAGTACACAGCCTCCATACTAGAATTGACAGGTTCCTGTGCTCGCACTCCATCATGCCAAAGGTCCACAGTTCTACATACCTGGCCAAGACGTTTTCCGACCACAACCCACTACAGCTTACACTTTATTGGGGCATGGTACCCACTCCAGTGCCCACCTGAAAGTTGCACCCACACTTGCTTGAAGATTCCCCCTTTCGCACGACCCTGTCCAACACTATTTCTAACTACCTGGCTGAAAACTGGAACACAGCGTCCTCCAACTTGATCAAATCGGATGCCGTGAAGGTGGTCGTGAGGGGGGCGACGATCGGACAGCTAGTGGGGGCTAGACAAGAAACACACCGACGCCTACTGGACATTGAGCGCAAGTTGACTGTACTGGAGAGGGAGGCAGTGTCTGACCCGGATAACCGGGAGGGATTACAATCCACTCACATAGACCATGTGGAGGCACTCGAGACATTGCGGACAATAGACTACAGGGCGTATCTCCAACGGAAACACACAGAGGCGGATAGAGCCGGCACACTGCTTGCCCGCATAGTCAAGGATAGACCTGACTCACCGAGCATTTCCAGTATCCGCACCCTGGCAGGACATGTAGTACACACACAAGGCGAAATAAATGCTGCCTTTCATGAACACTTAGAGACGCTCTATGCATCCCCCACCCCAGTAGAAGGTTCTTTGATAACCGACTTCTTCAGGGACCTTCCCTTCCCGGTTCTATCGGAGGACGTTCAGAAAGATATTGACGTGCCTATTAATCAACAAGAAATCTGTGCTGCGATTAAGGGTTTAAACCGTAACAAGACTCCTGGAATGGACGGCCTCCCAGTGGAATTTTATCTTACGTACTCGGAGTCCCTAGTGCCCGCACTAGAGGCTGTCTATAAGATGGCTTTTGAGAATGGCCGGCTCCCAGATTCCACCCTGCAGGCACTAGTCATGTCCATACCCAAACCGGGGTGGGACGGTTTGGAGATGTCTAATTATAGGCCCCTCTCTATGCTTGCCACTGAATACAAAATCCTGAGCAAGGCCCTTGCCAACCGTATACAACCGCACCTTAATGCGTTTATTCACAGCGATCAGTGCGGCTTCCTCCCTAACCGCAGCAACTCTCTGAACACCAGACGGTTGCATTCTGTAATGACGGCTACCCCGAGAGCTTACCATCACGCAGGGTGCATTGCACTAGACCTTAGACAGGCATTCGATTCCCTCTCTTGGGACTTCATGTTTGCAACGTTGCAACGATTTGGGTTCCCGAATACATACCTTAAATGGGTCCGCTTATTATACACATCCCCTACAGCCAGGGCCCAGTACGGGCAACTATATCTCTGACCAATATAATATTTACAGAGGCACAAGACAGGGGTGCCCTCTATCTCCCCTGCTGTTTGTCTTGGCGCTTGAACCTCTAGCTCTAGCTCTCCGGGGATTGGCGAATCAGCTTGGCATCCAAATAGATGGGGTACACCACCTAATATCTATCTATGCGGATCATATCCTTTTGTACCTAAGGGATCTGACTGCTGATAATGCCCCCCTCCCGGGTATATTAACCACCTTTGAACGACTTTCTGGACTGGCCATAAACACGGAGAAGTCGGCTGGCTATTTCTTCCAAGACACGCCGCACATAACCCACCTGCAATTTGGCACTTACACCCTGCCAGTGGCCCCTACCACATTTAAATACCTAGGCATCCGAGTATACAGATCACAAGAGGACCAAATAGAGGGCAATATACTGCGGGCCGTGAGGGGGCTCCGTGCTAGTGTTGGGTTCTGGTCTTCCCTACCCTTATCAGTAATGGGGAGGAACACCATCTCAAAAATGGCGATGCTACCTCATCTCTTATACTATTTTGTTAATTTACCCGTAATCCTCCCACAATCCATTTTTAATACGCTTAACACTATATTGTCCACTCTCATTTGTGGTGTGGGTCGTAGGCGCATAAGTCTTCGAAAGCTCCAGCTGCCGACGCAGAGTGACGGCCTGGGAGTCCCGGACTTCCGAGGATACTATTACGCCAGTCAGCTCCAGTGGCTGTCTTATTGGATTGCAAGCAGGAACTTACACGAAATTGGGTTCACGCTGCTGCGGCTAGACTAGGGTGAGCTGCACTCTCTGCTACTGCCGAGGAATAAGATCCCCCCTGATTGCCCCCCTGTTACGAACGGCCCTAATATGCTGGTGAAAGGCCCTTTCATACACGTCCACGGTGGTCCCCTACGCCCGAACGTTCCCATACTGGGCATCCCTACGCCACAGGGGAGACTTACGCGGACCAGACTACAGGCTTGGACGGATGCTGGGGTGGAGGAGGTGGAAGCTTTCTTTGGTGAAGGCACTATGCTGGATCATGACTTCTTTTTGTAGTCCACCGGAAGCACCACCGCGTCTGTACCTCTTGCACGCCACCATGACACACTATATCAGAACTATGTGGGCCCCACAGAGGACTGAACCCCCACACCATACCTTAGTACACCTCTTATACTATATGGGACCTGGTGGGCATTTGATGCGCTGGATTTACACTGGGATACGGGCACATGCGGCAATAACACTTACATCCCTTAAGGCATGATGGGTGGAGGACGCCGGGGAGGAGACCACAGACCAAGCATGGAAACGTACGTTGGAACACCCCAAGAAGGTGTCGCGTAACGCGAGGCTTAAATTTATACAGGCGGTGATCCGTCACAGGTCATACTTTACACCGACAAGAATACACCGTATGTTCCAAGATTCCCCCCGTTATTGTCCACGTTGTAAAGGAGATGAGGCGGACTTTATTCACATGCTATGGTCTTGCCCTCGCATAAGGGGATATTGGGAGAAGTGCGCCGCTCTCTAACCACAGTGACACAACTACCGGTCCCGGATGAGGCACTATAATGCCTTACGGGACTTCGTAGACCAAAAGGTCCGAAAGGTGTGACTAAAGTTCACAGACCTGGCACTCATCCTAGCGATTAGGGTGCTCACTATGAGGTGGAAGTCCCTCAGATGCCCGGCAGTCACTGTCTGGCAGTCTGACATGCTTTAATGGGGGAGAGCGGAGGGTGCTGCTCTCCGAAGGGAGGAGGAGAGAGGGCTGAGGAAGCAACCTATCTCGCTGGATTTGGAGGCCATGCTGATTGATCTGGAAGCAATGGATTTGTCTCCCGCACAAGATACTGCTACCCAGTAATCTATGAGGATGCCTAGATTTCAGCAGACATTAGGCCCTGTTAAACTGAGATGACAGGACTCTACTCGGTACATTACCTCCTCCAGGAGGAGGACTATAGGATGAGCCCCCAGCAACCATAGTGGTTGCCAGGATAAGACTGACCAAGAGGTTTTGAGGTGTTGCTGGGGACGCAACATGTCCATTGCTCGTTTGGTGCCATTTCCAGCACTGAAATTGCCCTTGATTAGCCTGTTCTACGATGTAAGATAATGAGTGATAAATGCTACGTAATTCATGTACTGTGATTGCTAAAATGGGAAGAACAAACTGTATGCAAAAGATTATTTCCCTAATGTACATGCTATACTGCGGTCATCAATAAAGTGTGTTAAAAAAAAAAAAAATCTTGTCCAGATCTTGTAACTGCTAAATTAGACTTATAGACCATCAGATCATCAGCGATTAGAGCCACATTCCTCTCCCAGATGTTACATTCAAAGGATATAATGCCTAAGTTCTCCCTCATTCTTACTGCTATTGGTTCAATGTATAGGTTGAACATCATAGGCAACAGCCAAGTCCCTCTCTTTATTAAACTGTGTCTGGTCAATCTCTGATTCACAATGATTCTTGCAGTCAGCTCTCTATAAATGGATTGAATTGCTCTTGAGAAAACCTTAACCAAATCATTATGTTGGATCACTTTGTTCAGGAAGGGCCAACTCACTCTGTGAAATGCCTTAGCAGTGTCAAAAGTTAAAATTGATAGTGGTACCTTCCCATCGATCACCATGTCTGCTACCCCCATCAGGTCATGTTTGAGTTGGCGTAGCTGCCGCCCATGTCTGCATAGGCACCCAATCACTTTATCCAATCTCATTGCCAAGATATGTGTGTAGATCTTATAATCACAGCTCAGCAATGAGATTGGTCTTTATGATTCACAAAGTTTTGGGTCCTTGTAAGGCTTCAATATCACACTCATTTTGGCCGCTTCCCATGACCTCGGTAAGTTGTTTCCTCCTGAGAAAATGTCATACAACAATCTAACTAATATGGGGAGTATCTCCTCCACCAGAGCGCTGTACAGCTCATTAGGGAGACTATCTGGGCCTGAAGCCTTCCCTCTTTTGATGCCAGGGGAAGTGGAAAACGAAAAAAAAAATCAAAGTGCAAAAGCAGTGCAAATGTCATTAGAGGGTGAACTCACATGGGTGTTTTGAGAGTACCCAAACGATTAGAAGAGAGAGTTCCCCCCCTTTAGGGGTGAGAGGTGTATGCCACAATTAAGTGATGGGAGGAAGATGAGACACTGAGTAGGGAGCATTAGGGGGAAAATCCGCTCAAAAAATCCCCACATGCAGCCATGCCTTGAAAAATCATAAACATTTTACTAGACCTGCAGGTCTATTGACTTAAATAATCAACTCAACCTATTTGTAATGCTCATGACCCATACATTGGTTTCAAATGATGTGATTGAGGGCAAATACTTTAATTCATTGAGTTGCTATTTTCTTCATTATCACGTGAGAGAGCAACTTCAAATCTACTTTACAAAAAACTATTTTGTTTGATTTAATAGACTAAACTTTGCTTCCATATATAATACAAATCTAGCCACATATAGGATACACATGACCCCTGACTTGCCTCTTAGTTCATTAACAGCATTGTCATCAGGGCGGGGGCAGGAATGTTTCTCAAATAATTTTGAAAAACTATCACTAAATACATACCTAAAGCATGAAGTGGTAGTACACTGTCATTTTCAATTGGCAGATTCTTTTTATTTTATTTATTTATTGAGTGTTTCTGTTTATAAAACAGAACCAGGAACAAAAGAAAAGCAAATCGAAAGTACACAATAAGGAACAAATTATAGCATACATTGACAGTGATCACAGTATACATCAATGGTGTAAAGCATAATGACTGAATACATAGATAAGAAACCATTGTGGCATTCCGATCCTGACATCATATGTAGGGCTCCTGTTCAGTTGAACGTTAATCACATAGATAGTGCGATAACACTAAATAGCAGTGGGTAGAACAGCACATCCTACATAACGATATTTATTGATGGCGATAGTAAATATTTTCGCATTTATTTGACCCATATCCTAAGGGACATTCAGCAAGGCACATACACCCTCAAGTGAGCATATCATTACAAGCAAGATCAACATTTGGAACTCATTTTACTCAGATATATTTCTTTATTATGGGCCCCAGAAGCTTTCAGGGCGGTTCTGAGCGGGGAGTAGTTCACTATATAATTCAGTTTGCATATTACAATATATCATATCTTTCGACCATTCTGTTACGGTAGGCACCGGGCCCTTCGTATCCCTATCCTACTTTTTGCAATCAACATCCCCATATCAATTAGACGGCGGGGATCCTTTTTTATTTGTCTTGAATATCCTAATAGCGCCAACATGGGGTCAGGAGGTACTGTAAGTTTTGTAATTTCACTCAGCTTTTGAAATACCAGTCTCCAAAAACCTGCTACATCTCGGCAGAGCCAGGCAACATGCATAAAATCCCTGGATTTGCACCAACTGCGATCACAATCTGCTGTGTCCCAGGCCATATCTATGCAGCCAGGATGGTGTATAGTAAACTCGTTTAGGAACTTAAAGTGTATTAGTTTATGTTGCCCATTTAAAGAGATACTTTGTGGCGATTCGCAGCAGTAGTCCAATGTGTTGTCGCCTAGATCCCTTCCCAGGTTGCACTGCCACTCCAGCCTGGCTTTTGTAAAAAAGTTCTTGCGGTACCCTTGCAATATTATAAATACTTGAGACTATCTTGTTAGGGAAATACGAACTAAGTATAAGAGAGAAGGGGGTGATCTCCGGGTGTTCCATCCTATCAGTGCCCAGCTGTTTGTGGAGGGCATGTCTCACCCTGTGAAAGTGAAATTTCACCAACGGGAAACTATTCGTCCCTCAGTTTTAATCTCGTCCCAATCCTGCGCGCTTCCCGCCAGAAACAAATCTCCAATTTTGGTAATGTTGAGGGTCTTTAGAGCAGTGACCACCTCCCTCTCCCTGCTTACTGGCAGCCACTGGTACCAATCTACTGGTGTCAGCGGTGAATACAAGATGGAGCTTGCCTGTCTTTTTAGCAGGTCGTGGCATGCGTGTACCGTGGCACTGATTGAGTCTAGTATTCCGGCACATCTGCATGGGGCTTGAAACATCCGAGTTGGTAATGAGGACGGCATTGCCGCTAACCTCTCTATATATAAGTTGGGGGGGTGGGGAGAGTTGGTGGTTGGTGAACCCAATATTAAGCGTGTGAGCACTGGGCCACCCTGTAGTAAAGCTCAAAATCCGGTGCTCTCAGTCCGCCCACAGAATAAGGGAGGGTGAGAATTTTCCACTGGACATGTGGCTGCTTACCGGCCCAAGCCAGTGTCACCAGCAATGTTCTAATAACAATAAAACAATGTGTAGGCAGAACCATCGGTATATTAAGGAATAGGAATAAAAATCTGGCCAATACCACCATCTTCATCAAAGAGATGCAACCCAAAAGAGACAACGGTAGGCTAATCCAATGTTCCACATCTTCCTCCAATCTAGCGATAGCCTTGCCATAGTTCTCACTACACACCAAGCCAGAGTCTGTGTGAACCTTGATTCCCAAGTATCGTACTGGATCATCAGGTCAGGTGAGGGGAAAGTCGAACTTGGCAGGCCCAGTAGTTGGGGTCAATGGAAATATTGTGGATTAGGACCCATTACTTTTTCGTTATTTCACATCTGGGACTTGTTTATACCAAAACATCAAGACCGTACCAATACTTGTGTCTCGTTTTAGATTGTTTCATACCAACCATCTTTAAAATGTAGAATTGGCCTCGTGTTGACAACTCTGTAAGTTGCATCATTTCATCTGAAATCTGAGATCAGAAACGAATAAACACATTGATTGAGTGAGGACCAATTACTTTTAAGGCTGGGTAGTTCCCTAAAACGCACTACTTATCTTAATACTGGGGATAAATTGGTCTCAGGGTTTCTAATATATAGTAGTGTATCATCTGCGTAGGTGGATATTAGTAAGTTGTATCCTGGGAAGCGAATCCCTCTCTGTTCATGAAATTCCCTGTGGGCACACGACAGAGACTTTTGTACAAGTGCATATAGAAGGGAAGATAATGGGCACCCTTGGCGTGTGTCCCTCGAGATTTTGATCGGGTCCGTCACTGCGTCTCCTACTCTCATCCTGGCAGATGGGGAATTGTATAGTACTGAAACCAGCTTTAGGAAAATCTCACCCATGCATATCCTCCTCAGTTCAGAGATCATGACGGTCCAATCCACAGAATCAAAAGCTTTTTCTGCTTCAATAAAAATTGTGATTTATAAAAAGGGGTAACCCTGTGTCCCTCAGAACCTGGGTATATACGATTAACAAACAAAATGGTTCTGTTGGGTAGCAAAGACAATTCCTTTGGTAGAGGCTTAGAACAGCTCAAAAGACAAGCAACAAGCACAACCTCTCTGATAGACAAAGTTTTTATATGTATTAAAAACAGAACAAGAAACAATATCGTGGAATTACTTCATTCCGTTACATTGCTAGTAAATGCGTTAACTTTGTGAAAAAGTGACAGTAGTGATTAAGGTGACAAGTGTAATGTATACAGTGACATTTATATACACAACAATTATTTACAATAAAACCCTAATGAGAAATGACCAGGGGCGGTGGGGGGGTTGGTTTGGTGGGGGAGGAAAACGAGGTATTGTTTGTCGTTTATGCGGCCAGTTTTTTGCAAGTAGATATTCCAAGGAAAACAAAATGGTTAATATCCAAGTTCCTGGAGTTTTAACTTGGCCAAGGTAATAGCGTCGACGTTTCGACCCTCGTTGCACCCCAATTGGTGGTTGCGGCGGGTCTTTATCAAGACAGAGGGAGGGCTAAAAGGAAAAGGATAGGTATCAGAGAGGTGCTTGTAATTAGCGTCAAGAAATGACGAGAGTCGCTCCAGGTTACTTACACGGGGATCGGTCAAATGGTGAAAGTTTCCAGAAGGTAGCCCGTTGGTCAACCTAAATAGAAAAGACCTTTAGGACCATGTGTTGTAAGTCCACATATATGTCAGGCATTAGTCAAAAAGCATATATTTAAGGTGCCTAGGCGGTTATGGAGCCAGGTGATATGATTACTTCAGTTAATCGGTGTGATGGAATTTACAATAAGTGCCTCTGTGATTTAGGGCTGGCAAGGGATGTGCCTAAGTGATTTGAAATTTATTAAAAACGGGTGCAAGTCCGAAATCGGAAATGAAACCCGAGTCCTGAAAGTGGGTTAAACTATTACGGATATCACTCGGTAGGTGTCCGAGTTCCAAAGTCCCAAAACTCTTACCCTCGATGCAGTATTTATCTGCAGTTGAACTCAGCGATCTGGATATGATCAGCAGGCAGTGGATCTGAAGCAGAGCAAGAAGGACCATCGACCAGTCGGCAATCATCGGATGCCCCGCAGCAACATCCAACCGAGGCGGCACTGCCCAGCGAGGTTGGACACCCAGAAGAACATGGGACAACTCGAGAGGAGCCCCGAGAGGGAACACGAGAGTGAGATTCTACCAACCGGAGACTCATGGGGAAATCTCAACTCGCAAACAAACCTACAGATGGTAAGCCCACTTGAGGAAGGAAGCTCGTTACTTGTCGTGATTGGCACAGATACACAGCGGGCTGTTTGCGAAATCCCTCACGTGAACCAAGCAGTTCGGGGATCGGAACCATCCCTTCAGGTAATTCCACCTCCACCACCAGATGACTCAATTATCAATCTCTCTAACCATCAGATGTCTCCTGCTGAAAGAAGTATTCTAAACAAAGGTCTGTCTTTCGTGCCAAGCAACCGACCAGATGCCTTCACCACAAAATTAGAATTACAAAATTTTTTCCGCAAAGTGAGACTGCAGTACTATTTTGGTAGGAATGGATACACCCCCAAGATGGCTGCTACACCCTTTAGACCACCATCTACTTTTACTCCTGGATCTTACTGTATGAGCCAGCGGATATTGGCATTTGAACAAATCGTAATGCAAGAGGTAATGTTGAGCATTGAAGAGAGGCAATATATCAAATATAACATCACCAAGGACGAGTCCCTTGCACTCAAAGATCTCAGCAAAAACGCCTCAATCATTGTCAAAGCAGCAGACAAGGGTGGAGCAGTGGTACTACAAAATACGTACGACTATGTAGCTGAAATCAAACGACAACTTGCGGTTAAGGAAAGCTATCAGTTGATACCTAGGGACCCAACCAACAGCATAAAAGCATTGATTAAGATCCTGGCTGAGGATGGGGTAAACAAAGGTTTCCTTAGTCCGCCTGAAAGAGACTTTTTGATCAAGAAAGAGTCCCGGATTCCGACCATCTACACGTTACCCAAGGTTCATAAGGGGTTAGACAACCCCCCGGGAAGACCAATAATATCTGGCTGTGGATCTGTTTTAGAGCCGGTGAATCAATTTATTGATCATTTTTTACAACCACTGGTACCTGAAACAAAATCTTATGTGCGGGACTCGATGCACATAATACAACTTTTGGAGGGACAACCATATGATGAAGCCACACAATTCATGGTGACACTAGACGTTGCGTCTTTATATACATCGATACCTCAAGACAGTGCTATTCAGGGTATCCAAGATGTACTGGAGAAACGGCCTGCACCCCATTGGATACCGACCTCTTTCCTAATTGGTCTTCTGGAAATTGCTATGAAGCGGAACTATTTTGTGTTCCAGCGACAATTCTACATGCAATGCAAAGGTGTAGCAATGGGAGCTACCTATGCTCCGAGCTTGGCTAATATATATATGGACCAATACGAGGAACAACATTTGTACACTGAAGAGAATCCATTCATTGACTCCATATCAATATGGAAGCGTTACATCGATGATGTGATCTTGATTTGGACTGGCTCTGAAACTGACCTAAAGGACTTCTTTCTCTGGCTCAATACAAGGAGTACAGATATACAATTTACCATGAGCTATGATAAAAGGATTATTGCATTTCTGGATCTCTCTTTTAAATCTGAAGAGGGGATGATAATATGTGATCTCTATAGGAAACCGATGGAGAAAAACACCTTACTAAAATATGATTCCCATCACCCACGCAATCTAAGGGATAATCTGCCCTTTGGTCAGTATTTGAGGATTAGGCGCAATTGCACCAGGAAAACGGATTTTTTCAATGAATGTGAGATTCTCACCAACCGCCTACGTGAACGTGGCTATCCAGTAGGACTCCTGAAACGGGCAAAGAAAAGAGCTTGGTACTGCCCGAGGGAAGAACTACTGACCCCAAAAGCAAAAAATCCCGACACGACAGGCCTGGTCTGTGTCACCACCTTCAACACAAAGAGCAATGTGGTGAAGAATACAGTAAAGAAATATTGGAACTTAGTTGCATCTGAACTAAAAACTGAAGCTATTCCACTCTTTGCATTCAAAAGGGGCAGGAATATAAAGGACAATGTGGTCAAAGCCTTCCTGGAACCACCGAAACCAGTAACTCTCAGAGACCATCTGGGCCTACCACCCATCAGTGGACAGGTCAGATGTGGAACTTGTAAGGCATGTCCTATGTGCATGGATGGTCCATCCTTCACCTACGAAAACAAGACATATAGCCTGCCTACCCTGGCTAATTGCAACACAACTAATGTTGTTTATATCATCCTATGTCCATGCAACAAACCCTATGTAGGACAAACAACCCAAAAAGTGAAGTGTCGCATTTTGCAACACATGAGCAGGATCCGCTGCAAGGTACAGGGCGCACCTATGGTAGACCATTTCCTCACACAGAATCATGACCCTGAAAGTTTGCGCTGGCGCATCCTAGAAAAAATTAATGTGAATCCAAGAGGTGGGTCTATGTCCGCTACACTGGGGAGAAAAGAGTGCAAATGGATCCACAATTTGAACTCTGTGAGTCAGGGATTGAACGAACATGAGGAAATTTCCAAACAAATGGCCTTACTGTAACCTGTGTGTGTTCTTGAAATGGGCATAACCTAATGTTTTTCCCTATGTTGCTACCTTCTTTAATATGATAACACATATGTGGTTGTTTTTTGTATTTTACGTAGAATACGCAATGTAAAAGCATACATCTGTGTTTTTGTCTCCAGAAAAATGACCTCCTGTTTCCATATGATAAAATACAAATGTGGTTGTGTTCATATGATAAAATACAAATGTGGTTGTTAGTTGTATTTTATAAGTTTATGGGTTCAAATTATGACCCCTCATTGAACACGCAAACTGAACACGCAAACCTCATTCCTGGTCGTAATACCTTGGGATATGTCTCACTTGATATGACGATAATCACATATCCCCGAGCATTCTATCCAGTGGGCCAGTTAGAAAGTAGTTTTACCGGACGTTTGGTTTAGCGTCTCACGCCCCCTCATTGATTGGGCTATTTTCGGCTTGTCGTCACTCTGTAAACGTTACCTAGTAACCGACGCACAGTGCGTCCTCGAGGCGAAAGGCACCACGTTGTCTTAGGCTACGCCACCATTGTGATTGGCTAAGCCTTTCCTGCCTCGTTTTCGGCTGTGGTTGCCTGGCTACGAGTATACTTAGTGTCCCAGGCGGAGCTCCTCAGTTCGAGCATTTCTCCCGGACAGCTCGGTTTGGCGTTCATATCCAGATCGCCGAGTTCAACTGCAGATAAATACTGCATCGAGGGTAAGAGTTTTGGGACTTTGGAACTCGGACACCTACCGAGTGATATCCGTAATAGTTTAACCCACTTTCAGGACTCGGGTTTCATTTCCGATTTCGGACTTGCACCCGTTTTTAATAAATTTCAAATCACTTAGGCACATCCCTTGCCAGCCCTAAATCACAGAGGCACTTATTGTAAATTCCATCACACCGATTAACTGAAGTAATCATATCACCTGGCTCCATAACCGCCTAGGCACCTTAAATATATGCTTTTTGACTAATGCCTGACATATATGTGGACTTACAGCACATGGTCCTAAAGGTCTTTTCTATTTAGGTTGACCAACGGGCTACCTTCTGGAAACTTTCACCATTTGACCGATCCCCGTGTAAGTAACCTGGAGCGACTCTCGTCATTTCTTGACGCTAATTACAAGCACCTCTCTGATACCTATCCTTTTCCTTTTAGCCCTCCCTCTGTCTTGATAAAGACCCGCCGCAACCACCAATTGGGGTGCAACGAGGGTCGAAACGTCGACGCTATTACCTTGGCCAAGTTAAAACTCCAGGAACTTGGATATTAACCATTTTGTTTTCCTTGGAATATCTACTTGCAAAAAACTGGCCGCATAAACGACAAACAATACCTCGTTTTCCTCCCCCACCAAACCAACCCCCCCACCGCCCCTGGTCATTTCTCATTAGGGTTTTATTGTAAATAATTGTTGTGTATATAAATGTCACTGTATACATTACACTTGTCACCTTAATCACTAGTGTCACTTTTTCACAAAGTTAACGCATTTACTAGCAATGTAACGGAATGAAGTAATTCCACGATATTGTTTCTTGTTCTGTTTTTAATACATATAAAAACTTTGTCTATCAGAGAGGTTGTGCTTGTTGCTTGTCTTTTGAGCTGTTCTAAGCCTCTACCAAAGGAATTGTCTTTGCTACCCAACAGAACCATTTTGTTTGTTAATCAATAAAAATTGTGGCAGACTTGATCTCTGGGATAGTGTGCGGTATGGCACCAAACACAGGTCACAGATTGTATGTTAAATTGCGCCCTGGAACAAACCCTGCCTGCTCTAGGCCAACGAGCTGTGGCACCAACAAGGCCAAGCAGTTAGCGAATACTTTGGCAAATATTTTAGTATCTACATTGAGTAGTAATAAAGGCCTAAACAAGGAGCATTCATCAGGGGGTTTGCCGGGTTTCAAGAGCGTGACTATCATGGTTTCCCTCATGGAAGGGGGCATCCCCCCATTCTCGCTCATTTCCTCTAATAGTGTCATTAAATGTAGGACTAAAAGATCTTTAAACTCTTTGTAAAATGTGACAGTGAGGCCATCATGTCCCGGAGCACTACACGATTGCATGGATTTTAATGAGTTGAGGATCTCCCAGGATTCTACAGGTCTCATGAGATAATCACTGTGTTTGTCTGTTAACAAAGGTAATTTAATGTGCTCAAGGTAGTCTAAAATTTCCAGTTCCCCCGCTGAAATTCTGGATTGATACAGGTCTGAGTAAATCAATCAGTTATATCAGACGGGTTCCTTAGTATCTCTCCAGACTCGGCTCTTATTTCTGCGATATCAGCTCTTTCCCTTTTGTTGCGCAGCAGTGCAGGTAAAGTGGCCCCACTCTACTCCTCCTCACCATACGTTTTGGCATTTGCAATATACCCCATGTTTTTGACTTTGTTATCTGCGATTTCATGGTATTCTTCCAGCGTCTTTTTAATCCCTCCTGTAGTGAGATCATCTCCCCCTCCCAAAGCAACCTGTTCTAGGTCAGCTAATCGCTTCTCCAGCAAATCAAGCCATCCTCTTAAAGAACGAAGGACACCTGAATGTTTTGAAACGGCAATTCCTCGAATGAAAACTTTAAAAGGCTCCCAGACTGTGGCAAAACCGGGGTACCGGCCCTTTATTAGTATGAAACAAGAATTCTATGGCCTCTGATATGTTGGTTTTAAAAGAACTGTATAAAAGCGAAAATCGCCACGTATAAGGGTCTGATTCTTTTGCAGATTTTCTATATCCAATAGTAGAGGCGAATGGTCTGAGAAAGAGCTGGGGTGAACTGCGCATTCTCGAACCTCGGAGTAGAGAGCTCTAGATATAAACCAGTAGTGTATTCTAGTGTGTAGTTTGTGTGGGGCAGAGTAGTGAGTAAAGCCACCCTTTCCAGGAAAGCGAGCGCACCAAACATTTGTCATTTCTAATTGGGTAATACCATCTACGATAGTGTTTGCGGTGGCTGATGGGCGAGGGCCGGTCCCCCAGAGCGATCGAGTTCCGGATCTAGTACACAGTTATATTTGCCACCCCATATTTGTATTAGTGGTCTGCTGGCTCTCAATCGATCCTGAAGATCACTGTAAAATTGTAGGTTATCAAAATAGGGGTCATATCTATTGGTTACTTAGAGGTCCAGCCCTCTCCCCTTACATCTGGAAATAGTATACCTACCCCCATGTCTGTTCCGACCACCTCTAAGTTGATCCCTGATTACAAATTGACCCAAGTAAGCACCCCCCCCCCCCCCCCAGCGTGTGTGGAATAGCCAGCAGCATGAAAGGGGCCATGCAGCCGTCTGTGTGTTAACATTTTGCTGGCCAAGGGAAGATGAGTTTCCTGTAAAAGAGCTATATCAATATATTGTCTCATGAGGTAGGCCAGTACCCTATGCACCTTACAGAAATTGTTGAGGCCCTTAATGTTGCATGTCAGGAACCGCGTTACATTTCACTTACCCTGTGCCATCGTAGTTCTTCAGAAGTGAACATATGCTATTTCTGCCTGCTAGATTTCTCGTTGTTTTAACACTATGTATTCCATCTTTGTCCTGACATTAAAGTGCTAGGTACACTGTATTCACAACAACGAACAGTTAAAACTCCCCCCCACCCACGCCTTGGCATCCCGAACTTGCCATGGACAAGTTCCCCACCCACCTCCAAATAAACAATGATCAGGCATAGTGCCTTGTGGTGAGAAACACACAGAGGCGGATGTTGCATCTCCACCATTCTATACTCTGCCAGGGCAGAGCTATGCCCATGCCACCTTTAATCATATAGTACATCCAGCACCTAGTCAAACAAATTATTTCTGTGTATTGGAGACCAAATTCCAGCGCCTCCTCTAGTATACACACATTTGTTCAAAGTAAAACAACTTTATCCCTCCTTTGGGCTAATGTCCCTATATTCACACAAAAAACACATAGTGTAGGAAACGGTATTCCAATGACAGTGAAGCCTTAAATTTCTAACATCTAGCGATCTCCGCAATAAATTAGCATTAATTTCAAAGGTGAGTCCCATCGGAGCTCACCCATTAGCAACTTCTTTCACATGTTACCAGCCTGTCCGATTAATCCTGCTTCTCTAGATCTCGACCAGTCACTTCTAGCAGTTTCTCCACGTCTCTAAACCGCTCATCCAGTTTTCAGTATTGTTTAAGTGCTTTCTGTAGAGACTTGGGGTCTAAATAAATCTTTGATTTGCCATTCATGGTGACCCTGAGTCTGACCGGACAGAGCATTGCGTATTCGAGGTTGTAGTCACGTAGTTTGCGCTTCAAGGGAGCAAACTGTCGCCTCGCTTCCTGGACCTTCATGATGAAGTCCGGGAATAATGAAATCAAAGAGCCCTCAAATTTCTCTGGCCTGCTTTAGGGCAGCATCCCAATCTCTATAATTCAATAGTTTGGCAATCATTGGATGCATCAGCGCCCCTGGTGGGGGCCTAGGGCCAAGAGAGCGGTGGGCCCGCTCCACCACGAACATTGGAGAAAAGGTGTTACGACCCAACAGCGAAACTAGCAGCTTCTCTCTGAATATTTCCATGTTGCCCGTGGATTCCTGCGGGGCGGTGAGGATCTTGCCGAATTGTTTCTGCGCAGTGTCTGTTTCCGTTTTGGCCTCTTCAATCTCAGTCACGCGTCCTTCGGCCATATCTAGTCGTTCCGCATGTTTATCGAGTCGCTCTGATATTCAATCCATGTGGAAGGCTAGGGAATAGATTTTCCCGTCGATTGTAGACTGGCTTTAGTGCATGTCCGATAGAATGTGCCGGATATCTTCAATCGATTCCTCAGGCGTGCCCTCTTGCCTCTTGGGGGACCGGGATTCGACCTTTTCCCTCTTGCTTGACTTGCACTGCTCAAACTGCAGCTTAAGTTGTGTTTTGTCCACATTTCCCATTGCAAAGGACCCTGTGCGTCCTATCCCCTTGTCTATAGTAACCAAAGGCTTCGGGACTATCTCCACAGATGTGCAGCAAGGGCTTGGGGCTCTCATGAAGGGCTGATATCAAGTGGAGCGCAACCACCCTCAGTACCGGCAGCTAGGGTGCTTATGTCCCGCTATGGAGTAGAGGAGCCTTCACATAGGCTTAGGGTGGGCCAGGACGACCGTGCCAGCAGGAAGGTGTATCTGCAAGCATTGTGGTGATCCACTAGTCCCAAAGCATCAAATCAATCAGCTTATTGAGTCAGGGAAGGGACTCCTGCTGGTGGTCAGATCTACAACCAAGGGGCCCAGTGCAGCAATAAGTACCCACAACTCGCCTCTCTCTGTTGACCGTTAATGGCTGTTGTTTTGGTAATTTGACTGTTCAAGTCTTAATTTCAATGAGGCAACGAGTGAATTGCCCAGTCTATCAAAGCCTCAGTGCGTATGACCCAAGCCTAAGCATTCTCTTTGTGTAGGCCGCCCAGTCGCGCCTGCTCCTCCGTCTCACTAGTACTAGCATCGATGAGTGCTCACAGGGCTTCTCTTTATTTACAAGTCTTCCTTTCCCAGACAGGAACCGGCCACGACTGCTGTCCCAGCACGCCATGTACCTTCTGCCGCACTTCATGGCTCCTGGCAGGATAAGCCAGTGACCACTCCGCAGCCCTCTCAGCCCAGTGCCGCAAGCTAGCTGGGCGGCACCCTCCAGGCAGACACCGATGAGGCCAGGGGCCGCGGCCTCACAGCTAGGCACCAGGTGGCACTGTCACAGTTGCCGCAACCACTACCCGGCACTCAATGTCGCTCGTGTCCGTAACAGGTCTCGATCGCGACCTTAGGCAAAGGCCTGCTTCGCCTCTTCCCTGTCTCCGGAGCAGGCCACACCAACGTGCGTCATCAGGCCCCTATCGCCGCCGTGCCCACGGGTGCCGCAGCTGCACCTACAATGGCGAGATTGGTCTTGATTGGTTTAACGCAGCAGCCGTCTGAGGGTGAGTGATTTGTTCGGCAGAATCTCCGCCTGGCTGTCAGTATTTATGCCCGATTTTCTTGCTGGCTTGCCGAGCTCCCTTAGGACGCGGCCATCTTGTGTGTCGGTAAGCTCCGCCCCCTTCAATCGGCAGATTTTACATTGAAATAGCCACAAACTTTCTCACTGACATGCAGCTTTACTGATGAAACTATATAGTGTACAAACAATAATGTTTGGAAATAGAGTTTCTGCAAAATGTGTCATTTGCTCATCACAAAGTAAACTGTACTGGTTTGTTTCGCTCCTATTTAACTCTTTCTTTGCATCACACTTCTTAATTACAAAAAAAGTCCTTTGTCATTCCTGCTATATTTTGAAATATATATATATATATATTTTAAAACCTAACAGGCATGTCACATAAGACTATCCACCATATCCTGCCCCCTTCCACCCTGTTAGAAATGTGGTAGCCAATTCTACGGGGGGTAGCATGGTGCAGAGCGGGCAGGCCAAACTCCTGAGGACATGTGTGAAGCATCCACGCAGTACGCACAGACGACACACCAGGCACAGCACAAAAAGAGACACAACACCAGTTTCGGTTGAAAAAGAAGAACTTTTGTTTTGTCTCCGATATGCAAAAGCAAACCACAGTAATCACAATGTTGCGCCAGGGCAATATATACAAGGGGTTTATTTACAGGGTAACTGAAAAGAAGATAAGGTAAGTAAGTCCATTAGTTTCCAGGCTGTAGGGAAAAAACATAAAGCAACCTCAGTTAGCATGAACTCATTAGGCTGGTAACACTGTGCGCATAACCATGGCCTAAACACTATGGGCATAACCTCAGGCAGGTAAGTCCACCATAGGCCTAGAACATCAGCAATATAATTGTGAGGGGAAGAGACACTAGGCATCAGCCTTTGGGCATGTCAGTGCAATAGACAACATTTCCTTGGTTGAGATCTAGGTAGGACCATTACTTGGAAACTCAGGTACCACGTCTCAGATATGCCTATGCAAGAAGGTTCCTGGAGAAACCAATCAACATTTCATTCGGGGACCGTAACATCAGCATGGGCCTAAGCAGGGTCAAGGAAAACAGTACCGCCTAGGACACTTCAGCACCTGTACCGGAGGACAGGGACCCAGCTGGCAGAAAGCATTCCCCTAACCAGGGGCCACTGTGAGCCCAACACAATCAGCATTTACCGTTACGGCCCAGTTCAGGGGCCTTAGTTTCTCGTAGTCCTTCCTCAGCTTAACAGGGGCCAACGGGTCCCGACAACAGTGTCCAGCAAGGGCAGGGCAGCCTCAGGCATCCTTCAGGGCCTCCCCTCGGGACTGTTGCCTCAGTTTCTGTTGCAGCTGCCCACTGTCCAGCGGGGCAGCTGTGGACAATACATTAGGACAGGCAGCACAACTCACAGTGGAGTCCCTCCCAGGACTCTAACCCCAGGGGGCGGGCACCAGCTGTGCCCCGACACACACCCCCAACCACCACGCAGCCAAGCCCCACTCACCGGGCTCCTCAGGATCTTCCTCTGGCTCCGGGCTCTCACTGGATCCAATGCGGTAGGGGGGGGCAGGCACCGACAATGTGCCTCGACGCTCCCTCTCCCGCTCTTCTCTTGCGGGCACTGCAGGACTCTGGGGGTGGGCTCCCACTCCGGTCTCTCGCACTCCCGGGGCTCCCTTGTCACTGTGGGAGCCCCACAACGTTACCGCTGGCTTCCGGCAGCACCTCGGCCTCGCTACCAATCCATGCGCGGCTCCTGGGGGGTGTGGCGCCAGCCGCCAATCACAGCGCGGCCGGTGGGGGGAATGCAGCAGCACAGCCAATCCGTGTGTGGCAGGCTGGGGGACGCGGCCGGTGACGTGGCCGGCGCTCCAGCCACGTGATACCGCCCTCCTTCGCTTCACCAGGCCCGGCGCGGGCCTCCTCAATGCCGCCGCGGCCCTCTGCTGTCTCCGGGGGCCGCCGCGAGGGACCAGGTACTAGCGGCACTCCCTTTGTCGGCGACCCCGAGGTCGCGGCAGTGATTTCCAGGGGGCAGTCATGCGGGGTGAGCACCCGCGGAGGTAACTAAGGCGTCAATGCGGGGTAGGCTCCCGCGGCGTTTCAATTCGGCAAAAAGGGCGCGTTCTTCAAAGGGTACACAGTTGAGCCCCGGGCTGCGGCGGTGAGTCAGGCCTGCAGCGCGATTTGGGCACAGAGCTTCGAAGGGCCGCAAGGTAGTCTTGGTCACGGCGCTCTGGGGACATGAGGCGGTCTCCTGGAAGGTGATTATAGGCAGGATCGCTCTGGGAAATAATAGCGCCTCAACACACACATCGCTTCGGGGGCAACAGATACTCTCAGTCTAACAATTAGATGGCCCGCGCTATTAACAGGTGGCAATCCTTTTCAGTCCTGGTCAAAGTATCGCTTGGAGCACAGCTTCAAGGGGCACAGCGCTTCACCTTGGGGTTCCCCAGCCCTGACAGGCAGCTCTTCCAGTAGCACAGTGCAAGGGGGGGGGGCAGTGACCACAGCAAGCCTCAGGGGCCCCAGGGTAATGCTTCCAACCTCCTGGGGGGTCCAGCCCAAGGTGCTCCTTCCTTTCCAGGCGTTTTTAGATATAGCGCTCGTGTGGCGCAAGGTCCCCGCAGCCTCAGGGACCTAGGCTGGCACTCCTTCCTCTGGGGCCAGGGAACAGAGCAGCAGGCACTACTGGGCCAGGTCAGCAGTTAGTGGGATCTCATCAAAACAGGGCGGTAGGCTTTCACCATCCTCCACTGTAGAGTGGCCTTCCTCCTATCCAGCAGCCTGAATTACGGCAGTGGGGCTTCCACTAGCCCTGGGGACAGCAGATGGGTTTTAGTAAGGTGCAGGGTCCAGCACACAGGCCCAAGTGGTGGTATCCCCTGGCAGCAGGTCCCCTCACGTTCCTGTCCCTGCTCCGTCTAAGCACATGGTGGCACAACCCCCTTATTTAGTGAAGCAGGCTTCTTTTCAATTAAATCATCGCCCAATCTGACTACTAATGGTTACCTGATCTATCGCCCACCAGGGGTGGCATCGCAATTCATTAATAGTTTGATGGAGATGGTGGCTCAGCCTGCTCTACGGTACAACAGGCTCCTAATTTTTGGGGACCTTAACTTGCACTTGGAGGAGGAAGGAAATAGGGAAGCACAAGGGGTGATTGCCACGCTGGAGTCATTCATGCTGAAACTTCAATCCTTGACGCCTACCCACCAGGCGGGACACCTTCTTGATCCTATTCTTGCAAATTAGGATGGAGTGAGGGTACAGTCCCCGATCAGGGTACCATCGTCAGATCATTATCTGATTCAGTTCTCTACATTAGGTTTGGTGAAAAGTTCAACACAAGTTAGACCGATGGCGTACAAACGTAGGAAATGGAGGAAACTTAATCAGGCAATCCTGGAGCTTGCCTTGAGGCAAGGTTGTCCCCCGCTGAGAGAGAACTTAGATGAAGCTTGGAAGGAGTATGAGGACTGGCTGACCAGGGCTCTAGATAGGGTCGCGCCGTGGACGAACAGTGCCCCAGTGAGACGAACTAAGACGGCGCCATGGTTCAATGCAGATTTAAGAGCAGCCAAGTCCACATATAAAGGTTTAGAACGCGCTTGGCACAAAAACTATGACATGACTGCCAAGCTGGAATATAAGAACAGTCTGAAAGAGTACCATGGTCGGATAAGGAAAACTAAAAGAGATTTTTTTTTTTTAATGGAGCTAGCGGAGAATTCCTCCAAGGAATTCTTCTCCATATATAAGGAGCTTACTTCACTTAACAGAACTCTTGCTCCGGACACTTACTCCAAGGAGGTTTGCGAGGCGCTCGCGGACTACTTTGTGCAAAAGGTGCAGACCATATATTGGTCTTTTCTGACGGGAGTCGATGAGATACAAACAGGACGAGCTGGGGAAATGAGGTGGAGGGAGGACAAATGCCTTAACCAGTTTGTAGTCCCTGACCAATCGGAACTGATGAAGATAGCACTGAGTATCCAGTCAGGCTCCCCAATGGATGCCGCTCCACCTAAGATCTTTAGGAACCAGTTGGAACTTCTTATAATTCACATAGGACGTTTGGCAGAGCTATCCTTTCAGTCAAGCTAAGTGCCTCCTGATTGGAAAACAGCTCAGGTAATCCCGATAAAAAAAAAGCCAATTTGAATCTGTCCCATTTGGACAATTTTCGCCCTATTTCTCTCTTACCTTTCTGCGCTAAAGTGGTGGAGAAAATTGTCAACGCCCAGATAGGTAAATACATGAAAGAATGCCAACTTCTCCACCCCTCACAGTCAGGCTTCAGAGCCAACCACTCCACGGAATCGGCTCTGCTTTTTCCACAGAACTGCTTCGTAGGAAAGTAGATGAAGGACGGACGGACGCTCTGCTGTTGCTAGACCTTAGTGCGGCATTCGATACCGTCTCGCATCCTTTACTACTCGTCCGCCTCAGAGAGGCAGGGGTTGTGGGGCCGGCCCATGATGGGCTGTGTTCATTCCCTGCGGATAGAAGGTTCCAAGTCCACTGTCCCCCCTTTAAATCGGAGGCACGATCCCTAAAGCATGGGGTCCCTCAGGGCTCTATTTTGAGCCCTACTTTATTTAATCTCTATATGGAAGCCCTTGCGAAGATTGTGGAAGCTCACGGGGTGGAGATTGTGTCCTACGTTGACGACACTCAGCTGGTGGTGACCCTATCTCAACCCCCGGTTGAGGCGGCGGCTAACTTCTCCGCCTGTCTAGGGGAATTAGCAGGCTGGATGAACAACAACTACCTCCGCCTCAATGGGAGCAAAACCGAGCTTCTAGTGATGGGGAAAACACCGTCAATCTGGTCTTCAGCGTGGTGGCCACCCAAATTAGGGCCCACGCCCAACCCCTCTGAGCAGGTGAAAAACCTAGTTGTACGACTGGACGTCAACCTCTCCTTTGAACATCATATCAGAGGGGTTGCAGGCAAGTGCTATGGCATTCTAAAAAGTCTTTGTAAAACCATGGACTTACTCCCTGTTACTGGTAGGAAAACGCAAATAGATACCATTGTCACCTCCCACCTGGACTATGGGAACTCACTGTATATCGGTCTGAGTAAGAAAGGACTGCACCAACTTCAGTGTGTTCAGAATGCGGCTGCTAGGTTGGCACTGAATCTCCCCCGGAAGTCGTCCGGGAGTCGTGCTTTAGCCACCTTGCATTGGCTTCCCATTCGAGAACGTATTGTGTTCAAAACTATGTGTATGGCACAGCGCATTGCACAGGGAAAGGGACCTCTATATCTACAAAATCTTCTGACCATGTATCGTCCTAAGCGGCTACTGAGATCCCTAGGTAGTATGCTTTTTCAGGTCCCGCGTATTTACAGAGCACGGATGGGCGGTCGCTCTTTTAGATACCTTGCCAGTAAATAGTGGAATGCACTTCCGATCGAGCTCCGTATGGAACCATGTGAGGTGAGGTTCCGTCAGAAATTGAAAACTCACCTATTTCCCAAGTAGTTAGGCCCATTTTTTGGTAAGCCCCCTTTTCTGTGCCCCCTGTTGGACAGTTATTGCAGCTCTTTTTCTTTGGTCTCTATCCATAGCGCGGGGGGACACTGATTTAAGGGTAACAATGCGCTTTATAAACTTTATTATTATTATTATTATTTATATGCCCCTCACCCCACCTTCCAGGCATTGCCAGAAGCTTCTAGAATCCTCTGGCGAACTAGCTCAAACTGGCTCAGGGGGAGGAGTAGAGCACCCTGGATGCCAGGCTTTCCCTCCAAAAGCAGGGATGGCTGGGTACCGAACATCTACTCCGCTAACCTACTGCAGTCAGGTGGCACAACAAATAGCCATGGCATCCATTTTAAATGCAGCATTTCAGTAAGTGCACATACCATTGCATTACATTTCCACATTAAACAGGGCATCTCATACCACACATGGCCTATACAACTTTCTTTACCATGGGGGAGACATCCTAACTTAGGGGGGTGAAAAGCGAAAAATGTTGGGGGGAAAATGGGCCAAGTCCAACACACCCACCACCCACCCCTCCCCGCATCTCAAAGAAAACAGTACACGTGGATACATGGGTGCTCCACCCATCACAGCATTGCACAATGCCATCCACAATCTCCCCCACAAGTACCAGGACAACAGGGTGATCTGACCTCCCTCTATCACAGTCCTCCATCCAGACCATAGTACCGTCTCCACTTCCCCCAAACTCTATTAAACTTCTTGGGGCAACCTCTGGCTTTGTACGTGACCCTCTCAGCTCCCATGTAGATATCCATGCCTCTTCTCCATTCATCTAGTCGAGGAGGGATGGGAGCGTCCCAAGCTCTGGACACATCTCTCTTAGCTACCACCAGGGCCAGTGTAAGGAAGATCAAGAGTGGGTGAGTTAGCTCCACCTTATTTCTGATACCTAGCAGCACCAGTTTAGGCTCCATCGGGAGGGTCGTTTCCAGTATATCACTTAATTCGCTCAATAACTTGGCCCAGTAGTCATGAATGACACTGCAGTCCCATATGGTATGATAGAAGTCTCCCTGTATGCTCCCACAATTAGGGTCACTGGCCCGCCCCATCTGGTGCAAACGTTGTCTATCATAGTAGACCCTATGGAGGATATTAAATTGTATAAGCCGAAGCCGAGACTTTATCACAACTTCCCTAGGGTGCATCAGGGCTGTTTCCCAGTCAAGAGTGTCCATCTCCCACAGATTTAGTTCCCATGTGCCTTTCAATTTCCCCAGGCCGTCCGGCATTTTGTTAATCAACATTTTATATGTCAGGGAAACCAGTTAAGTCGGGACGCGGTCCTGCAGCAGACGGCCCTCAAGCGATGTGTACTCCGGCAGGGGATCCGAAAGCGCACTTTCCGCCCTCCATGCATGCCGTACTTGCGCATATTTCAAGTACTGAGTATGATGCAATCCATACTCCATCCTCAACGCCTGGAAGGACTTCAGAGCTCCCCTTTTCTGTAGATCACCTAGCACAGAGATACCAATGTGATCGGTCTTTCGTCACGTATATCCCCAGATACGTGAACCCCTCTCTCGTGACCCAAAGCACTTCAGGCAGAGCAGGCCATGCCTCCTCCCCCCTGGAGCTGTTCAGCAATGACTTATGCCAATTTATCGTATATCCTGAATGAGAACCGTAGCGGCCCAGCAAGGTGAATAGTCGTTGTATCGAGACCTCAGGGTGGGTGACATAAAGGAGGATGTCATCCGCGTATAGTGATATTTTCTCCTCAAACGTATCATTAGAGTCAGTTTGAAACCCTCTTATCCCTTTGTCGAGCCTTATCTCGCACGCTACCATTTCTATGGTGAAGGCAAACAAGAGCGGTGAGAGAGGGCACCCCTGCCAGGTCCCTCTCCATATGGGAAAATCCGCCGATAACACCCCATTGACTTTTACCCTTGCTCTCGGGTCAGTATAGAGGAGGCCCACCCACTTCCTAAACTTAGGACCAAAGCCAAGCTTAATCAACACTCCATCCAGGAAGGGCCAATGCACTGTGTGAAAAAACACCTTTTCGGCGTCCAAAGACAAGAACACATGAGGTTCCAGACCTCCATCAACCAATTATGAGTTCTCCTTAAATTTAACCTGGTTGCCCTATCCGGCAGGAAGCCGGTCTGATCCAGGTGTACCAGCCCTGAAATCACACGCCTCAGCTCAGCGCCAGAATCGTCGCCAGGAGTTTAACCTCCACGTTCAGGAGAGAAATGGGGCGAGACGACGCACACTCACCCGCGGGTTACCTTGTTTATAGATTGGTATAATTGTGGCCATCCGAAGATCCGGAGGCAGCGCGCCCTCCTGTACCGCCCCCAGGAACAAGGCCAACAGGTGTTTAGTAAGTAGATCCGTCGTGTTTTTTAACGAATTCTGCTGGGAACCCGTCCGGTCCAGGCGATTTCCCCGGACGGAGCCTAGCTAGGGCCTCCCTGACCTCTGTGGCCGTTATCTCTTCTTCCAGAGTCGCCCGATCTTCATCCGTTAGTACAGGGGTCTCAATACTGTCTAAGTAGTGTCCTACCTTCTCCGACGAGCCTAGGTCTCTAGCCTTATAAAATTCCTCATAGTAGTCAGCGAAAGCATGCGCTATCTGGACGTCAGTCCGCTTAATATGACCCTGATCATCGGACACTTGTTCCACCCATCTCGCATCATGCTCCTTACGACTCAACCACGCCAGGAGTTTCCCAGACTTGTCCCCCACATCGTGCAATCTATGCAAAGACACCTGCGCCTGTGTTTTGGCTTCGTCTGACACCAGGGCCCTATAATGTCGCTGTGCATCCCCTAGCAGTCTGAGAGATTGCGCGGCACGATCTACCACGTGCTGCCGTTCTTGTTCCAAAATACGAGTTTCCAGGTCATGCATCTCGCCCTGTTTCTTCCTCTTCTCCTCCGCTAACCTGCTCTGGGCCCTATCACGCATGACAGTATTAAAAGCCTCCCATATAATCACCCCTGACTGAACCGAACCTAGATTTTCTGAGAAGTACACCTTCATGTCCGCCCTAAGTCCCCGCAGTAAGTCCTTATTCTGGAGGTCCCATACCGCTAGTCGCCAGGTCCTGCCCCCGGTACCATGTCTCCTCCCTAACGTCACCAGGAGGGGGGAGTGGTCCGAGATTCCCCATGCCAAATATTCTGCCTTGTCCTCCGTTCTAAGAGCATGTCGGGGGAGAAAGACATAATCCAATCTGGAGTAGACCTTGTGGGCCCCTGAAAAATAAGAGTAAGTTCTAACATCCGGGTGGAGCCATCTCCAAGTGTCCGTCAATCCTAGCGTGTCCATGGACTTCGCCAGGGAAGAAAGTGGTTGGGGGTCCGTCCAATTTCTTGACCTATCCAATGAAGCGCACATAACATAATTGAAGTCCCCACCCACCACATGCAGTGTGTCAGGCGTACTCAAAAGAACATCAGCTAGACCTGCAGGTGTTCTGGCCTGGAGTTTCGGTGGTGCGTAAACAGAAATAACCGTGATTCTCTGGCGTCCCCATGTTCCTGTAACCCCCACATAGGTGCCTTGCGTGTCTGTCCATGTTTGTGTGACTGCAAACGGGGGGGGGGGTTTAATCAGTATGGCAACCCCTCTAGAGCCCGAGGTGTATCCTGCATGGGCCAGTACCTTGTATGACCCCCTGGCCAGGAACCCGCATCTCGTACCGTGTAGGTGGGTCTCCTGCAGCAGGACTATGGCTGGGGCCACCCCTCTAATATAGGACATAACCAACCCCCGCTTTATCTTGTTGCCCAGGCCATTCATGTTCTATGTAAGGATTCGGACACTGTTATTGTCTTGTACGGGCGTTCCCGGGCTACCCAACATCGTAGGGAACACTAGTCTTGAGTCGCTCATGCAAAGGCAGGTGTCTGGTGCCCGGTGTGCAGGTGTATGGAACAGTTTATTCTGCGACATGCTTTAAAAAGTGAACAGTGAACCCCCCAACACTCATTCAAAACTACTACCCCCCTCCCTTTCCCGCAAGCAATCCTCCCCAATAACCACCCCTCCTAACCTCCCTCCCCCTTTAAGTCCCATCGCCATCCAAAAGACAGAGATAAAGCCTTCAGGTGCAGGAGGTCTGTCGCCCACCCAAACTCTGCCTCAAAGTATGAGAAACCCGCTCTGGACCTCTAACAAAGGAACATGTAGAGGTAGACACAAGACTAGGTGAAAACAAGAAAGAAAGTTAGGCCAATTAAACAGAGCCAACATGAGGGGGTGTCCAACTTGCGTGCTCCATGGCTTCATCATCAATACTCGGTCAGCCATTACTGTCCCATCTTCACGAGTTGGAGTCCAGTGGGTCTCCCTGAGAAGCCCCTGTCCCTTGCGTAGTCTCCTGTTCCATGTCATTGATTGCCACCGCCAGGGGATACAGTGAGTGCCTTTCCGATTCTTCTCCCTCGGAGGAGGTATCCACAGGCTCTCCCTCCCCTTCCGACTGTGCTTTTTCTGCGAGGCAGCGGAATCTGGAGCCCGCCAACCGACGTGAGTCAGGAGAGGCGGCGCTTCGCCCCCTCCGCCGTACAGATCCGGACACAGGGTATAGGGTCACCGCTAGATTCCAGCTTCCTTGTCTCTGTCTCAGTCTCTGCGGTTTTGGCGAACGTCGCTGCCCCTCCATGGATCTCTCTATAGCAGGTGTCTTTTGAACCCCAGATGCGTTTCTTGGCTGACGAGGGCGTTCCTCCAGCCACTGCCATGCCTCTTCCGGGTTTTGAAAAAATATGTCTACTCTTTGTAAATCACTTTCAACTTTGCAGGAAAGAGAAGCATATACTGGATGTGGAGGTCTCTCAGCTTAGCCTTAACTGCGTCAAAGGAGTGCCTCTGCCTCTGCACCTCCTGGCAGTAATCCGGGAAAATCATTCTTTGGGCATTTTCCAGGCAGATGTCCCCAAGTTTCCAAGCTTCCCGTAGGATAATATCTCTGTCCAGGAAATTGAGGAAGCGAGCTATGACTGGCCGAGGCCTAGCACCCACCGGTGGTTCAGCCAGCAACGCTCGGTGCGCCCTTTCTATTATGAAACAAGAAGAGAATGTATCCTTTGGGAAGGTGTGCAATAGCCAGGAATGTAGGTACTCCGCCAAATTTGCCCCCTTGATTCCCTCCCTAAAGCCTACAAATCGGAGGTTGTTGCGTCTTGCCCTATTTTCTGCATCATCCACCTTCCACATGAGCTGCTTATGAGAGGATTGAAGGTCTGCCATCCCTTTCTTCAAGTCTTGTATAGAATCCTCGGCTTCCCCTATTCTAGTTTCTGAGGCCGTCACCCGTTCCGCCAGATTCCGGAGGTCTTTGCGTATGAGCGTCACTTCCGTGCGCACCTCTCCAATTATATTCTCCAGGGCCCCCCGGGACGTCTGTATGGCACCCATCAGTAGGGCTGTGTCCGAACAAACCCTGGCAACGTCACCTTCTGGGGGAGGGGCACCATGGTGTAGCAGTCCATTGTTCCCTGTCTAGGGGTTTCGGGATCTTTGTCCTTCTTGTCCATGCTGCTTTACCCGTGGGCCACACAACTGTATGATCCACGCTATCCAGGCGCTGCTCAGGATCCCTCTGCGGCCTTCCCCACTTGCAAACTCCCTTCAGGCCAGCCCTCCAGTTCCAGAGTCTCACAGACGGGCGCACAACTCTCTCTTCCTGGCCAGCAAGGTTAGCCACTGGCCGTGTCCCACCCTAGCAGGGGGGAGAAGAGGTGAGAGCAAAACCCCCCCTCGGGGGACAAGCAGGGAGCTCCACACCCTCAGGCAGGTAACCTCCACGGGCGCCACTTGAGGCACCCCAACAATGTCTTGGTAATCTTGTCCAGAGTTTAGTGCCACGCGGAGTCCCCGCTAAGCCGGATGTCCGATGTTGGCGGCGAAGTCAGTGCCCCCCCAGTCACGATTGTCCTCCTCAAGTGTCCCACAATATACCTGCCGCCGTGCCCCAGCCTGAAGGAAGAGGGGATATGGGCCCTTAAGCCAAGCAGTGCCCTTCGTAGTCACCTGGTACCAATCAAATGCCTCCTCCCAGCTGAAGCAATCACTCCTCTAGGAAGTGGATGCGAGAGAAAGGGTGGGGGGGCGGGGAACGGGCCGCTCAAGGTCACAATTCAGGCCTGGGATGCTGTTAGCCCCCCGTACCCTCTCACTGTTTGCGGGGACTCTCGTACTTTCTCCGGCGCTCCAGGGGACCCTTCGGCACAGGACTCCTCCACCGGGTACAGGCCGCCTTGTCCGCTCTCCAATCCAGCGGGCAGTCGATGCGAGCGCCTCACAGTGGGTCCTCCCAAAACTCCACCTCCAGCGCCGCTCTCCCCGGGGTCATCCCCGCCTCAAGACGCCACAGGCCTCCGCCGGGCCGATAGGCCAGATCCGAAGGCCGCCGCACCTCCGGCACACACTTCGACCTCCCGGGACCAATGTAGTATCCCGCCAGGGTCCCGGGCCACCGCCGCCGTCACAACCAGGCCCGTGGGGAACAGCGCCGGTCCCAGAAGGCTCCCAGCAGTTGGCGATCTCGCCGGTCCCAAGGCGGTCTGCCTCAGTGCCCCAGCGGCGCCATCTTGGGTCGCGCTTCCAGGCCTCCTGGCTCGTTTTCGCTGCCTCGGAATCAGGACACCCCGGATTTCAGGATACCGTCGGGGTCGTCAGGGGGGAAACAGGGACCCCCGCAAAAGGGAAAATTGCGAATAGCAGGACCTCAGGCCACCATTTAAATTGTCGGATCGATGAAAGTTGCCGGAGCAGCACAGAGACACATCTTACTCGGCCATGCTGTTGGCCACGCCCCTATTTTGAAATATTTGTAATATTAATTTA
Source organism: Lissotriton helveticus (assembly GCF_964261635.1). NCBI lineage: Eukaryota > Metazoa > Chordata > Amphibia > Caudata > Salamandridae > Lissotriton > Lissotriton helveticus. The sequence continues at coordinate 504,980,550 of NC_136068.1, read as the reverse complement.
CATGCAATTTATATAAATGTTATGTGTTAGAGGAAAATAACTGGTATCTTCAGACAGCTCACTTAACAAAATTCTTTAACTCTAATAAGAGAGTGAAAAATAAATCTAATTTTCTAGTTTGAGTATATTTTATTGTTTTTACAAAAACATGAACCGTACATCATTCATTGACTTAAGCCATAACAGTGTGTGGTATCTCCACGAGTCTATTCATTAAGTACATTGTTACATCATATTCATATCGTCAGTGTCATACCTTATGTAAACTGAGTGCAATGGCACATGGGTGGTCACAATAGTCTTGCAGTGTGTGAAGTACCGTGGTCTCCGCTCCCAATGACTGCTGTCAGGTAGCAACCACTGGGGGGGACCCATCCCGTGACGTGTGACTCAACCCTGGTGCCGCGGCTTTGCGTGTCAGCGAAGCGGTAGCTGCGGGGCCAAGTGGCGGGACTGATGTATCGTCCTCGCGCCTCGGGGTGGACAGGGAGGCCGTCGCCGCTGTATCTCGGCACTAAACCAGGTTGCCCAGTGTGTCTAATGTCATGCCAGATGCACTAGTGTGCATCTCCCCCACTCAGATAATCCAATGTGTCTACATCACTGTGCGGTCGCGGTCGAGTGAGGCAGCCTCGCCGTAGACACGTGTGCGTAAGTCTGATTATCAGACCAGCGTGCCTGCTGGCGTGTTAGCGGACCCGCCTCAGTCCTCAGGACCTAAAGCAAGCTATTTAGTCAAGAAATCAATGGAGAAATAAAAGGGAAATTTGTGACATTAGTAGGAGAAAAGGAAGAGATGGGATAGTTGAAAAAAGAAAAATTTAAGGATAAAATTGATAAAAAGAAAAAGAAGAGGGGGGAGAAATAGGGGGGGTAGTCAACTTGGAGGTGTGTGGCGTGTGATATGGCGAGAACGCGTCAGTGTTATGGGAGCTGAGAGTGGCCGTCACTTGCTGCTCATGTCAGCGTGTCCGTCCACGGATAGTCAGTACAGCGGCCGGCGGACGGGTCGTGGTGTGGGCGGGGGGCGCTGTCGTGTAGGTCAGACATGTGTGTTGCAAACAGGCTGTGGGCGCCTCAATGTGGTGTTACACGCCTACTTCCAATGGGGAAAATAAATCTAATTTTCTAAGCAGCAATTATTTAAAAGACAAACTGACATTTGGCCTCTTTCCTTGAACAGACAGCAAATGTGTCAAGATAAAAATAAGATGTAATCGCATCTTTATTGCTCATTCACTTTCTGAAGAAACTGAACACCTGTTCTTTTCCAGCCTCAGTTTACTTGCCAGATGGGACTAGTAGGTGCTAAAAATAGCTTGACCTGATCAAATTTTACTCACCATTGCGAGTGGGCGAGGCCTGGGAGCTAATGATGACAAAGTGTAAGAAAATAGGGCAGTGGTGGACTTTCAAGAATAGTACCTAAGACATCGAGGTTTATGGGAGAAAGGGAAGGGGGAGGTAGAGAAGTCACCTTGAAGGTCCTATTATGAAATGTGAATGGGCTTAGAACCAAAGTAGAAGGAGAAAGATATTTGAGTACTTAAGTCTCTTTGAAGTCAGTCTAATAATCTTACAAGAGACACATTTACTAAGAAAGGAGTGGGAAGAAGCACTAAAGGGGCAAAAATGGGTCAGTGAATTTGCTTTTCATACATGTTGAATTAAGGGGGTGGCCATCTTGATTAAAAAATCCATGCAGGATACATTGGGAGAGTATATAGCAGACCCCAGTCGGCACTGGCTGATAGCAAAAATTCAGATACATAACATCTTGTACACATAGTGTATTTTTACGGTCCGAATACGGATGACCTTGATTCTCTCCAGGCTTTATATTACCAATTGTTGGAGATATCAATACTGGTAGTGATAAGGGGAGACTTTAATGTAATACTCAAACCTGCTCTGGATAAATTCACCACAAGGAAAACAGCTAACTACCCAAAGACGGTAGCTCAAGTGAGGCTACTGATGAAGGATCTAGGCTTATGTGATGTGTGAGATCAGAGGGCGGGTAATGATAAAAGGTTCACGTTCCATATTAAGACATATGGCAATTTTTCCAGAATTGACTTCTTCCATTTAGATGCTAGAATGGTCAATAGAGTGAAGGGGGTGAGTCAACTTACCGATCACTTGTCTGACCACTCAGCAGTTAGGCTAGATTTGAAGCTGGACAAGAGGTGTGAGCTTCCAAGATGGGCCTTAGATAGGTAATTATTGCTTGATCCAAGGATAATGTCAGTTGAGACAGGATAAGAATATCTGCATTGAAATGAACATGGGGTCAGCCCCTTTGCACATAATCTGGGATACCTTCAATATTTTAATTCGAGGGAAGATTATAAGTATAGCGGCTTGGAAGTATTGAAAGTCTAAGCAGAAAATTGGTGACTGGAGGGGAAAATTGCAATAGCACAGAAGACATGGGATACCCACAGTGGAGTGCAAGACCCAGCTACTCTTAACACCAAGATTAGGGAGGCAAGGAAGAGCTTGCTGACTATTTGGATGGTATCTAGCACAGTAAATGGGAGGTGAGTAAGTTAGCCTACTATGAGTATGGGGATGGGTGTAGAGAATTACTAGCCCAGAAAACGAAGGTGGACAACACAAGGAACGTCATCAAGGGGATTAAGTATAAAGACACGGGAGAATGGTGCCCTGATGAGATAGATATATGTGAGAAGTTGGCCTGATATATGATGTTTCCAATTCTGGAACCACCTTGTATCAGTCCAAACAACCCCTATGGTGTCTGGTTGTAAGTCAACCTTATTAGACAAGCTATCCAAGGGGTAGCATGGACTAAGCAGCCTAAAGGCTTAACTTAAGAGGTCGTGTTAAGCGAGCTGTTTTACCACATACAATACTGTAATATCAAATGAAAGGACACCACACAAGTATATATTATAAAAATATATGTATTTATTACTAAAAACAATCCCCAGTATTCTTTATGAAAAAAGGGGCACAAGCGTTAAATCAAAAGCACAGTATAACATACAAAGTTGCACAATTTTGGATGAGGCCAAGGGGCCACTCAAACCATATACTAAAAAAATGGTATAAGAGGGACCATTCGATCAGTGGTTAGGCCTAGGGAATCGCTGGGAGCAGTCGGGACAAGCAATGCTGAAGTCGGGAAAAGCCCGCGGGATTCGGGTGCAGTGCAGAAAGTGCACGCATGCATCAATGTTAACCAATGGTGCGTAAACGTTACAAAGTTAAAGTTTAAGGACACTTCCGCTGAACCTAGAGGAACAAAACTTAAGACACAGACCCTCGAGGTGTGTACCAGTGTGGGAACACCGGCGTTGCAATGTTACCTCACCCACAGGAAGTGGGTGCACAGGGTCGAAGTTGAGTCGGGTTTCGTCACGCAGGCTCTTGGTGCTTGGAGCTGAAAGGGCTGCAGGCGGGGTGAAAGAGAAGTGTCCGGTGGAGTCCAAGGGTGGACTCAAGTCAAAAAGTACCTGAAAGCAGAGGGGACAGAGTCTGGGTCACTCAGCAGTGACCAGGGTGGAACCAGGACGGAACCAGGCAATGTTGGGCGCAATCAGGTGGTTGTCGAGGAGCTTCTCTCCGCAGTCACGTGGGCTCTGGGGCATCTACGTAGTCCAGGAGCAGGTCACGATCTGTCCCACGCAGGCTCTCGCCGTCGGCGCTGTCGGCTTCAAGATTGGAGCAAACAACACTTGGCAAATGCAATCCACGCGGAACTGGAAGATTGCTTCTCACTCGGACCAGGAGGGTCAGAGTGGGGGCTCCTTTTCAGGGGAGCTGGTGCAAATCTGGAGCAACCAGAATCACAAGTCGAATTTCAAGTTTCGTCGGCACAGGGGCCACAAGCCAGCTGGCAAGGGACCGGCCAACGCGTTGAGCCAAAAGAAGCAGAAGGGCCCCACGCAGCACTCGTCGAGTGTGGAGGGCTGAACTTCGGTGCAAGAGTGGCTCAGGGTTTGGGCTTCTCAAACCCCCTTGTACAGCTTCGAGGGTCACTCGAGGGCTGCACGGTCAGCGTCTCGTGGTCTTTCCAAGATGGCGTGCCCCACGCTTCCGGTCGCCTCCACGGGTCTCAGCTCTGCAGGGACTGTGGATCGGGCTGTTAGAAGGCAGGCAAGCTTGATCTCGTCGATCTCTGTCGCTCGAGTTCCGGCGGGAACTGCAACAAAGCAGACGTCGATGGCTGGATGGTGCCTGTTTGCACAGGGTGGTCACTCCTTGACCACAAGGGAGATTCTTCAGTCTTCTACGTTGAGTAGGATGTCGAAGGGTCCAGAGTTTCGTTTCTTATGTTTCATCAGGATAATCTGAAGTGCATTGGCACTGCTCCCACTCTTATTCGAATCTGGGGGGCTGGATTACCTGCTAGGTCCCCTCCTATGGGTGGGACCCAGGAAGTGGGTGGATACACCCCCTTCCTTTGATCCAGGCCGCGCTGGCACGAGGGCTGGAGTGCCCCAGAACCGGTTTGGCCGGATTATGCAAGGGGCAGCCTTGTGCTCCCCAGGCAGTGTCTGGTTTCTTTCAAACCTCCCTGCTACAATCCACTATCTCCTGTCCGGGGGGTTGTAACACCGCCCTGTGACAGGAAACCCTTTGTCCAGGCCCCCTTGGGCTGAGTTTCGGTCAGCTTCAGGGGGTCAGACTTGTGTCTGTGGCAGAAGCATCCATTTTGTGGATCTGAGGCCCTTTTAGAAATTAACCGCATTTAAGTAAAGTAACATGTCTTACCCCTCTAGAGGGGTGGAATGCTATCCCCGTCGCCAGAACTGGCGAGGGGATAGTATTCCAAATCGTATGACACCTTACACGACATGTTTTGATAAAGCCAAACCAGAGTTGCTGAATAACCGCGAGGATTATAATGCACTTAATAGTATATGGTATGGCATTATCCTGAAACAGCTTAGGGATTTGTTCCCGACGGCTGCAGACAGGCTCAGCTCATGCTAGAGCTCCATCTCACATTAAACCACGCACTCTGCCTCCAGGATTGATAAGGCCTTCCATAGGAGTGGCTCACAGGTTTATATGTGTTCAGATATAGGTTTAGATATAGGTATACTATATCTAAGCAAGGGGTGATTACACCACCTTGCCCCAGCTGAGTGATCAGCCAGTTGTGTCAATTTAAGAACCAGCCAGGGGTGGCAAAAGATATGCTGCAGCCCCTGGTAGGCCTTGGTGGCACCTATGCCCTGGGCACCTATGGTGCATGGTACAGGGGCTGACAAGGAGTCCATTTCCAATTGTGGTATGTACCTATAGCACATGTATCAATAATTTAGAGAGAGAACAGCAGGCTGGGGGTCTGATTAGCAGGCCCACAGCCTCAGTAGTCTAAAACCAGTGAAGCAAAAAGCAAACATTTGGGGTGACCATAGGATAGCAGACCCTACTCTCCTACACAACCCCCCCCCAAACGCAGGGACATTAAACTAACCTTGACCAGATAAGTCTTCATGTTCTAAGTGGAAGTACCTGGAGAGACCATCTGCATTACCATGGTCAGTCCCTGGGCGGTGCTCCACTGTAAAGTCCATCCCCTGTAGGGAAATGGACCACCTGAGCAGTTTGGGATTTTCACCCTTCATCTGATTGAGCCACAAGAGGGGCATATGGTCTGTCTGAACTAGGAAGTGAGTTCCAAACAAGTAGGACCTCTTCAGGGCCCAAACCACAGCAAAGGCCTCCCTCTCAATGGCTGACCAACGTTTCTCCCTGGGGGTCAGCCTTCTGCTAATAAAAGCAATGGGCTGGTCTTGACCATCTTGATTAAGTTGTGAGAGCACAGCTCCCACCCCCAATTCAGAAGCATCTGTCTGTACAATGAACTGTTTGGAGTAGTCAGGACTCTTCAGGATAGGTTCAGAGCACATGGCCTTCTTCAGGTCATCAAATGCCTTCTGACAGCTAACTGTCCACTGAACCTTTTTTGGCATCTTCTTGGATGTCAAGTCATTTAATGGTGTCACAATGGACCCATAGTTTTTCACACATTTTCTGTAATACCCAGTCAGGCCCAAGAAGGCTCTGACTTGTGTTTGGGTAACTGGAGGAGCCCAGTCCTGTATGGTCTGGATTTTGCTCTCCAGTGGCTGAACCTGACCCCCACCTACTAGGTGGCCCAGGTACACAACCTTACTCTGCCCTATCTGGCACATGGTAGCCTTGATAGTCAGGCCTGCCTTTTGCAGGGCCTCCAGAACCTTCTTCAGGTGGATCAGGTGATCCTCCCAGGTGGAGCTAAAGACAGCAATATCATCTAGATATGCTGCACAAAAGTCATCCAACCCAGCAAGGACTTGATTCACCAACCTTTGGAAGGTGGCAGGCGCATTCTTCAAACCAAAGGGCATCACCACAAACTGATAATGTCCACTGGGGGTAGAGAATGCTGTCTTGGCTTTTGACTCCTCAGCTAGTCTGATTTGCCAGTAGCCAGCTGTCAAATCAAATGTGCTCAGAAACTTGGCAGAAGCCAATCTGTCAATGAGCTCATCTGCTCTTGGAATGGGATATGCATCTGTCCTAGTGACAGCATTGAGACCTCTGTAGTCCACACAAAACCTCATGTTTCTCTTTCCGTCTTGGGTATGAGGTTTTGGCACAAGGACTACTGGGCTGGCCCATGGGCTCTCTGATGGCTCAATCACTCCAAGCTCCAACATCTTTTGCACCTCAGCCTTGATACAATCCCTGCCATGGTCAGGTTGCCTGTAGATCTTATTCTTGACAGGCAGACTGTCACCAGTGTCCACCTCATGGGTGCACCAGTTAGTCTGGCTGGGTGTGAGTGAAAACAAGTGTCTGTGGGCCTGCAAAACCTGTCTGCAGTCCATCTGTTGCTGGTCAGTGAGGCTGCCTGCCAAGGCTACTCCATCAACTGAACCATCATCAGGGTTCTGAGAAAGCAGGTCTGGGAGAGGGTCACTCTCTTCCTCCTGTTCCCCATCTGTGGCCATGAGCAAGCTCATGTCCTCCCTGTCCACAAATGCTTTCAAACGATTCACATGGAGCACCCTGTGGGGGGCTCCTAGGGGTTCCAAAGTCAACCAGGTAGGTGACTTCTCCCTTTTTCTCAATGATAGGGTAGAGTCCAGTCCATTTGTCCTGGAGTGCTGCTGGGGCCACTGGCTCCAACACCCACACCTTCTGCCCTGACTGGAACTCAACCAGAACAGCCTTTTGGTCATGCCAAGCTTTCTGTAAATCTTGACTGGCCTCCAGGTTTTTGGATGCTCTTTCCATATACTCAGCCATCCTGGAGCGGGGACCAAGTACATAGTCCACTACATCTAGCTTAGGCTTTTTGAGAGGTAACTCCCATCCTTCCTTCACCAAACATAGTGGACCCCTCACAGGGTGGCCAAACAAAAGTTCAAAAGGGCTGTAGCCAACCCCCTTCTGTGGGACCTCTCTGTAAGCAAAGAGCAAGCAGGGTAAAAGGATGTCCCATCTCCGCCTAAGCTTCTCTGGTAAACCTTTTATCATTCCCTTGAGGGTCTTGTTGAATCTCTCCACAAGCCCATTGCACTGTGGGTGATAGGGTGTGGTAAACTTGTAGTTTACTCCACACTCCTTCCACATTGTTTTCAAATAGCTAGACATGAAGTTAGTACCTCTGTCTGATAATACCTCCTTTGGGAAGCCCACTCTTGAGAAAACTGCAATTAGGGCTTTTGCCACCACAGGTGCTGTGGTGGTCCTCAGGGGAATAGCTTCTGGATACCTGGTGACATGATCCACTACCACCAGTATAAATCTGTTCCCAGATGCTGTTTGAGGATCCATGGGACCCACAATATCTATTCCAACTCTTTCAAAGAGTACCCCCACCACAGGTAGTGGTATGAGGGGGGCCTTTGTTGTGCCACCTGACTTACCACTGGCTTGGCAAGTGACACAGGAGCGACAAAACTCCTTGACATTTTCTGACATGTGAGGCCAGTGAAAGTGTGAAACAAGCCTGTCCCACGTTTTGTTCTGGCCTAAGTGTCCTGCAAGGGGAATATCATGGGCCAAGGTAAGAAGGAAACCCCTAAACTTCAGAGGTATGACCAACCTCCTGGTTGTACAAGGCTTGGGGTCTCTAGCCTCTGAGTAAAGGAGTCCATCATCCCAATACACAGTATGGGTACCTTGGGCATCCCCAGCAGCCTCAGCAGCAGCCTGCTGTCTGAGGGGTTCAAGTGAAGGGCAATCTAATTGAGCCTGCCTCAGGTCTGCCCTTGAGGGTCCCCCTGTCCCCAGAAACCCAACCTGGTCAGGTTCAAGTTCCTCAGAGACAGTCTCCTCTTGGACTGCAGAATCAGTTTCCTGTGAAACCTGATCCTCAACCTGGGGCAAGGTGGAAGGCTCAGCCTTTCCTCTCTTGCTCCTTCTCTTGGGTTGTGGTTGGTCTATTGTTTCAAGATCCACCACTGGTTCAGGAAGGCACTTCTTAGCCTGAGACCTTGTCACTGCAAGGACATGAGCTGAAATCCCTAGCATTTCTGCATGAGTCCTGTATTCCACTTCTGACCAAACTGAGCTTTCAAGATCATTGCCTAACAGACAGTCTACTGGGAGGTCTGCACTCACAACAACTTTCTTTAGGCCATTTACCCCTCCCCAGGAGAAGTTCACAACTGCCACACTATGGGAAGTAGTGGAGTTGCTTGCATTGGTCACTAGGTAACTTTCACCTAGTACAATCTGTCCAGGGTCCACAAAGTCAGGTGTCACCATTGTGACACTGGCACATGTGTCCCTGTAGGCCTGAGCCAGTTTCTCATTGATTAAAGGCGTCTGCCTATATTTGCCCAGGTTACTGGGACTCACTGTAGTGGACAAAGCTAAGTCCACATCATATAGGAGAACTGCCTGAGCAGGGATTCTGACTAGGCCAGATCCTACTTCAGTACCCAGGGTTAACCCTACTACACCCTTTGGCTGTGTTCCACCATTGCTTACTGAACTAGGGGGTGCAGGTGCTTTAGGAGCTGCAGTGGTGGGGACTGGATTTGTCTTGGTGCATTCACTGCCCCAGTATGAAACTGATTTGCCGGTATTACATCAAGGTTTCTTTGGGCCATTATTCTTCTTTTTTTTGTTTCCATTTTGGGAACCATCCTCCTTATTACTATTTTGGGGGCCTGAAGACTTCTGGTCCTTTTCTTTATCTTTCTGATTTCCACCCTTCTGGTCTGTTTTCTTCTGGTCACCACCTTGGTTCTGGGGTTTCTGCTTAATCCTTGTTCTGACCCATTTGTCTGCCTTCTTTCCCAATTCTTGGGGAGAGGTCAGATCAATAAGGTATTGATGCAACAGCTGGTTTGTACAGTTATTAAGGATCTGTTCTCTCATGATAAGATGGTACAATCCTGTATAGTCTGAAACTTTACTTCCCTGCAACCAACCCTCCAGAGCCTTAGTGGCACAATCTACAAAATCAGTCCAGTCTTGAGTCTGTGCTTTTTGGGTGTCTCTGAACAACAACCTGTATTGCTCAGTGGTTAGGCCAAACCCTTCAATAAGAGCACTCTTCAAGACAGAGTAGTTTTTGGCATCCTCAGGTCTAACTGTGAGGAGCCTGTCCCTCCCTTTCTCTGAAAAGGAGTACCATACAATTGCAGCCCACTGATCCTGAGGAACCTGCTGTACCATGCAGGCTCTCTCAAGAGCAGTCATCCATTTGTGGATGTCATCCCCTTCCTTGTAGGGGGCCACAATTTTTGTCAGGTTTCTATTATCATAGCTCCTGTCTTTTTCTCTAGGAATATTGCTGCCACCAGTGACATCTAAGCCACACAATTTCTGCTCTCTTGCCAAGGCAAGTCTAGCTTGAGCCAGGGCTACCTTCTCCCTCTCTATCTGGAGTTTGACAGCTCTCATCCTGGCCTTATGCTCGATCTTTTGAGAGGCAGTCATACCTCTCTGAGATTCTCTTGAGGCACTAGAAATATGAGAGTCCCCTGATGGAGATCTCACTCTTCTGTTGCCTGGGAGAATGCTCTGGTGGGACCTGGGGAGGTGCTGGCCCTCTCCATTTCCCAGTAGGTTTAAGTTGGCCTGGTTAAGCCTGGCAACTACAACCTGGTTAACCCCTTGATCCTGATCTTCAGGGTCATCTACCTCTGAGTCCTCCTCCTCTTCTACCTCCTCTTCTTCCTCCTCTGGGGTGGTCTCAGTGGCTGTGGGGTCCACTCCATCTCCTGATTCTAAGGGAACTGCATTTGCCTTTTCAAAGTCATCCTGTTCTAGAATGGCTATCAGGGAAGGACTGGTGGGACTTCTGCCCCTTTTTAACCCTCTTGAGATGCACAAGGCAACCAAGTCTTTGTGGGTTAGTTTGTCATAGCTGGAAGTTGCCTGGGTAAGGTCAACTGTCACAGGAACAGACCCTGAGGCTTTTCCTGTGTCAGACATGACTCTAGAGTGGTGTAAGTGATGCACCTACCTACACTGAGTGTTTCCCTACTGTACCTTGCTAGTGAGTTGTAGTCAGGGTGTGCTAATCCCTTTAATCTACAACTACTAAGTTCAGTAGACCTTAAATATGCTAAGCTTTTGATTTATATGTACCTAAAGGTACTTGATGTGATCTTTCAATTTGATAAAAAGATTGCAATGGTAAAACAAACAGCAAGCTCAAATCCGCACCGCTGCTCACCAATGTGAGAAGTTGGCCTGATATATGATGTTTCCAATTCTGGAACCACCTTGTATCAGTCCAAACAACCCTTATGGTGTCTGGTTGTAAGTCAACCTTATTAGACAAGCTATCCTAGGGGTAGCATGGACTAAGCAGCCTAAAGGCTTAACTTAAGAGGTCGTGTTAAGCGAGCTGTTTTACCACATACAATCCTGTAATATCAAATGAAAGGACACCACACAAGTATATATTATAAAAATATATGTATTTATTACTAAAAACAATCCCCAGTATACTTTATGAAAAAAGGGGCACAAGCGTTAAATCAAAAGCACAGTATAACATACAAAGTTGCACAATTTTGGATGAGGCCAAGGGGCCACTCAAACCATATACTAAAAAAATGGTATAAGAGGGACCATTCGATCAGTGGTTAGGCCTAGGGCCTAGGGAATCGCTGGGAGCAGTCGGGACAAGCAATGCTGAAGTCGAGAAAAGCCCACGGGATTCGGGTGCAGTGCAGAAAGTGCAAGCACACATCAATGTTAACCAATGGTGCGTAAAAGTTACAAAGTTAAAGTTTAAGGACACTTCCACTGAACCTAGAGGAACACAACTTAAGACACAGACCCTAGAGGTGTGTACCAGTGTGGGAACACCGGCGTTGCAATGTTACCTCACCCACAGGAAGTGGGTGCACAGGGTCGAAGTTGAGTCGGGTTTCGTCACGCAGGCTCTTGGTGCTTGGAGCTGAAAGGGCTGCAGGCGGGGTGAAAGAGAAGTGTCCGGTGGAGTCCAAGGGTGGACTCAAGTCGAAAAGTACCTGAAAGCAGAGGGGACAGAGTCTGGGTCACTCAGCAGTGACCAGGGTGGAACCAGGACGGAACCAGGCAATGTCGGGCGCAATCAGGTGGTTGTCGAGGAGCTTCTCTCCGCTGTCATGTGGGCTCTGGGGCATCTACGAAGTCCAGGAGCAGGTCACGATCTGTCCCACGCAGGCTCTCGCCGTCGGCGCTGTCGGCTTCAAGATTGGAGCAAACAACACTTGGCAAAAGCAATCCACGCGGAACTGGAAGATTGCTTCTCACTCGGACCAGGAGGGTTAGAGTGGGGGCTCCTTTTCAGGGGAGCTGGTGCAAATCTGGAGCAACCAGAATCACAAGTCGAATTTCAAGTTTCGTCGGCACAGGGGCCACAAGCCAGCTGGCAAGGGACCGGCCAACGCGTTGAGCCAAAAGAAGCAGAAGGGCCCCAGGCAGCACTCGTCGAGTGTGGAGGGCTGAACTTCGGTGCAAGAGTGGCTCAGGGTTGGGGCTTCTCAAACCCCGTTGTACAGCTTCGAGGGTCACTCGTGGGCTGCACGGTCAGCGTCTCGTGGTCTTTCCAAGATGGCGTGCCCCACGCTTCCGGTCGCCTCCACGGGTCTCAGCTCTGCAGGGACTGTGGATCGGGCTGTTAGAAGGCAGGCAAGCTTGATCTCGTCGATCTCTGTCGCTCGAGTTCCGGCGGGAACTGCAACAAAGCAGACGTCGATGGCTGGATGGTGCCTGTTTGCACAGGGTGGTCACTCCTTGACCACAAGGGAGATGAACAATAGTTACTTACCTGTAATCTGTGGTTCTCCAGTATTGGTGTCTTTCATAGATTCACATGCCTGAATCATTCCCCGTCGTCGGAGTAGGAGTCCCACGGTATATAAAAAAGCAGTAATATGCCATTTGTACATAGTAAATAACAGTTATAATAAACCAGGAAGTAAAGTAGCCTCAGCTACCAATGAAAAACTTCCACATTAGTGACCATCCAAGTCATTATGTTAGATCAAACTGCAGCCAATCAGGCCACAGCTCCCACCAAGGTATTCTCCCCAGAGACCCAGGCTGTCAGATTTTTGTAGCACTGGAGTGTACCAGAGTATATATATATATATAAATATCTTAACAGTCTGGGTGAGACTCTGAGGGGAGGTGGGTGGGTGCATGTGAATCTATGAAAGACACCAATACTGGAGAACCACAGATTACAGGTAAGTAACTATTGTTCTTCTCCAGTATTAGGGGTGTCTTTCATAGATTCACATGCCTGAATCCGAGTAGTTAGCAGTAATACAATATGTCGCTCTTAGACGCCAAAAGAACAGTTTCCATGCATGAAAATAAAACAATGCAACAACATATGAAAGCGTCAAAAGAGCAAAAGGAGGTGGGAGAGATCACCAGAGGCTCACCTTATTGAAAAAGATTACGCAGGACTGCTCTCCCCACCGAGGCATCGGTATCACTTGCAGAATCCAGACAGTAATGCCTCGTGAATGTGTGTCTGCTGGACCATGTTGCGGCTCTGCAAATATGCAGGAGAGGCACACCAGCAAACAAGGCAGTTGAAGAGGAGACTGCTCTCGTAGAATGCGCTCTAGGTAAGGTCTGTAAGGGTTTACCTGCTTGTTGATGGCAGAGCCCTATCGTGGATGAGACCCACCTGGCGATAGTCTGTTTTGTCACAGCACAGCCTTGTCTTGGTCTGCCATGCGCTACAAATAGCTGATCCGTTTTTCTGATGGCAGCTGTTCTTGCAAGATAAAATTTAAGGCATCTCTTAATGTCTAAAGTGTGTAAAGTCCGCTCAGCTGGTGACTGCGGATTGGGGAAGAATGTCTTAAGTATCACTGGCTCATTTAAATGAAAATCCGATGGTACCTTGGGCATGTACTTCGGGTTGGTGCGTAGTATCACAGAGTCATGTGTGAATTGCAAGAAGGGTGGCTTAGATGTGAACGCTTGCATGTCACTCACCCTTCTGGCTGATGTTAATGCCAGCAGTAATGCAACCTTCCAAGTGATGAACTTGAGATCGACCTTATGGATAGGCTCAAAGGGATGGCGCATAAGCTGAGCCAGTACTATATTCAAATGCCATGATGGAGGCGGTCGACGTATTGGTGGAAACATACGAAATAAACCTTTAAAGAATTGCTGGATTATTCTTGAGGAGTATAGAGAATTCGTACCATCCTGACGGTATCGTGATATGGCCGCTAAAAACAGGTCCGGATGATACACCCTGCCTTCTTGAATTGTCAGAAGATTCTGAATTTGAGGCAGTTGGACTGGTTCGCGCTCTGAAAGAAGGAGAAGCTGTGTGAACCAATATTGTCGTGGCCACCGTGGAGCAATCAGAATTATGCGACGCGGTTGTCTCCTCATTTTCTTGATGACCTTGGGAATTAACGGAATTGGTGGGAAGGCGTAGGCAAATATCCGTTCCCAATTCATTGACAGAGCATCCCCGCAAGATTCTCTGTGGGGAATCCAGCTGGCAAAGTGGGTACATTTCTTGTTCTGATATGTTGCGAAAAGATCCAGATCGGGGTGACCCCATCTGTGGAAGATCCGATCCAGCGCTGGCTGATGCATTTCCCATTCGTGAGTGCTGTTTTTGGATCTGCTCAGTGAATCTGCCAGGACATTGGCTACTCCTGGAACATGCACCGCTGACAAGTTGATGTCGTGATCCAGAGCCCAAATCCAGATCTCTTGAGCCTGTTGAGACAATCGGGCTGATCTGGTGCCCCCCTGCTTGTTCAGGTAATGCATGCTCGTTGTGTTGTCTGTTCGAATTAACACTGTCGAGCCTTCTAGCACTGCCTGAAAGGATTTTAAGGCGAGGAATATGGCCCTTAATTCCAACAGATTGATGTGCCATTTCTTTTGTTGAGCGTCCCATTTGCCACTGATCGTCATCCCTTGAAGGTGAGCGCCCCAACCTTCTAGTGAGGCATCCGTGGTCACTATGAATCTGGGGACTTCTGCGAGGAAAGCACAACCCACTTGCAGGTGGCGTTTCTGACTCCACCACAGAATTGTATTCTTCATTCGAGGTGTTAAGGTGATGATGTCCTCGAAGGAACCTGATACCTGCACCCATTGGTGACTGAGTTCCTCTTGTAAGGGTCTCATCCTCAGACGACAGTTTGGAGTGAGAGGGATGCATGATGAGATCATCCCTAGGAAAGATTTGAATCTCCGAACAGAAACGCACTCTTTTCTGAGGAGGGTAGTTGCCATTGTTCTGATCTTGTCCTGTCTTTCGCTTGAAATGAAGACCTGAGCGAGCTTGGAATCCAGCGTTGCTCCTAGGAAAGACTTCCTTTGTGATGGTATCAGATCCAATTTCTCGAAGTTCACTGAAAACCCCAGGCTTTGAAGCAGGCAAAGGCATTTCTGGACATGTTCGCTTGCTGTGTCGTAGGAATTGGCCTTGATAAGGCAATCGTCCAGATATGGGTATATCTGAATACCCTGCAATCGTAAGTGGGCCGCTACAGGTGCCAACATTTTTGTGAATACCCTCGGGGCTGAACGTAGTCCAAAGGGAAGCACCTTGAATTGGAAATCCCTGCCAGCCACTCTGAACCTTAGGAACTTCCTGTGTCTGGGGAAAATAGGTACGTGGAAGTAGGCATCCTGAAGGTCGAGTGTTGCCAAGTGGTCCCCTTCTGCCAAAAACTGGAGGATCTCTTGGAGAGTTAACATTCTGAACGTTAATTTTTTGATGTATTGGTTGAGGGCACGCAAATCGAGGATTGGGCGCCATTCCCCTGATTTTTTGCGTATCAAGAAAAAACGAGAGTAAAAGCCTGTTCCTCTCTGGTGTTGAGGTACTCTCTCGATTGCCCCCTTTCGAATCAGTGCATTGATTTGGATGAATAGCTCCTTGAGATGAGCTGGGGGCGGCCCCTTTGGTGGTGAATTTGGAGGGGTTGTTACAAATTCCAATATGTGGCCCTTGGACACCACATCCAGCACCCATTTGTCTGTAGTAATCTTTGACCATTTTGAGCAATGTAGGGATATTCTTCCTCCAATTCGTTTTTGGCTGGGACACATTGGCGGCAGGAAGTGATTCTCCCTTCTTGTTGGTGTTATCTCTCCCACGAAATGTGGTTTTTCCTCGGGGCTGTGAATAAGTATTTCTTCTTTGGCCATAAGGTTGTTGCTTATATGGCTGGTACCTCTGGGTGTTTTGGGTGTTTGTATAGGAGCGCTGTTGGTAATATCCTCCTCTATTTGAGAAGCTTCCTCTTCCTCTAGCGCCACGAAAGGAAGATTTGCGATACTGCAGAGTACCCAAAGATCGTGCAGTTTCTGTATCCTTTTTGATGGCCTGCAAAGCCTCATCCACATGCGAGCCGAATAGGTACTCGCCATCATAAGCCATGTTTAACACCTTGGCCTGTACCTCCTGCCTAAAGAATGTAGATTTCAACCATCCCTCTCTTCGAAGGACTGCGGCTCCTGCCAACTGTCTGAATCCTGTAGCTGCTACATCCACTGCAGCGTCAATGATCTCCGACGATGCACACTCCCCTTCTTGCAGGATCTTTATAGCCTCAGACCGGTCCGGTTCAGGCAGTTTCTTAATGTAAGGCGATATGTCAGACCACATTTGCCTGTCATACCTGCCCAGAATTGCCATAGAATTAGCAACCCTAACTGTGGTCGCTGCAATCGTTGATACCTTTTTTCCAATGGTATCGAGTCGTCTCCCGTCTCTGTCCGTTGGAGTGGAGATTTGAGATGACGGGTTCTTTGCTCTCTTTTGAGCTGCCTGCGCAATGAACGATTCCGTCTTGGCCTGGCCAATCAGGCAAGCAGGTGAAGAAGCTGGTGCTCTGTATTTTTTATCCACTCGAGGTAAGACTGCAGGTAAAGAATTTGGTGTGGCCATGATTTTTAGACCTTCTTTCCAAATAAAGTCTATAATAGGAATAGACCAACTTTGCCTCTGAGACAAGTTCTTAAAGTCGTACAGGAAACATTCGTCCTGTTTAGTCTCCATGGAAATGAGAAATCTCTTGGTGGCACTGTCCATAATCCTATGGAAATTCGCAATATCCACCGGTGGTGATTCAGCCTTTGGTTGTTCATCTGGAGAAGGTGAGTCAGCCTGATAATCTTCATACTCCGACGAATCTGATTCATTTAATTCACCTTCTTCCTGAGCCTCCTCCTCAGTAATGTCATCATCTGCTTGGTTATAGAGCACCGGTATGTGTAGGTTATGCACCGTTTCTTCAGGAATAGTAGGCATAGAATCTGTGGCTACTCTGGGCTGTGGGGACGAGATATGTGAGTCGCCAGACTCCGAGGGCGGAAAACGGCGATAGTAATCGTCCAACATGGACATTAAATTTTTGAAAAGCTCCATAGGCATTTGCGTCCCTGGTGGTGGTGCAGTATCCAACCTGGGCGAATGTGTCACTTGCTCCTCTTCTTCCTGATCCTTTACAAGTATAAGCAATTCAGATGGACTTTTGGCTTGAAATAAATCATCACCAGAGTCCTCTACCTCAGAGTCCAAGAGCCTGTCTGGCATTGTTAGTGGTGACATACATGCAGACTGGGATGGGCGCTTCAGTAGTAGTGCCGCAGTGGTGGCTGGAGATGGCAGCGATATCACGTTAGTTTTTGCTGACCAGACTTGGATATCCGTGCAAGATGATAGCTTTGGGGTTATTGGATTCTCCTGAGCCACTGGGATATCTTGTGGCTTAGATTCTGTTGTGAGCGATGCAGTCGCCGTCGTTGATCGCTCCGTCGACAACTGTGGTCGTTGAGACTTCGTCGACGAGACTTGTTTCGTCGTCGACGACGTCGTCGATGGAACTATTTTCCTCGTTGACGGGGCCGTCGACGGGGCCGTCGACGGAACCATCTTCGTCGTCGACGGGGTCTTCGTCGACGTGGTCGTCGACGGGGTCTTTTTTGCCGACGGCTGGATGGTCGACGGGGTTTTCCTGGTCGACGATGGGATGGTCGACGGCACCTTCGTCGACGGTGAAGTCGTCGACGGTAAGGTCTTCTTCTTCGTCGACGGTAAAGCTGTCGTCGACGGCAAGGTTTTTGTCGACGCTGATGAGTGCGTCGTCGACGGAGGCTCGTCGACGGTTGGGGAAACCTTCTAAGTCGACGAGATGGGACGAATCTGGACATGGACAAAAGTTGGAGAGGACGCCGAGGACATCACCAAGGAGGATTTAGGTGAGGAGAAAGTCATGGTAGAAGTCACCGGAGTGGCTGTCTGACAGGAAACCGGCAGAGAAGTTGCTGCCTTGGTAACTGGCCTCTGAGGTGACAATAAAGACACAGTCTTTTTAGATTCTGGTGGCTTCACAGATTTTTCAGAGGCTTTCTTCATTTTTGAGGTAGAGGGCTCATCAGCGTCAATAGTGAGCTGGGCCTGTTTCGCCACCTTTGCCTTAGGGGTAGTCACCTTACCCTCAGCCATTCTTTTTCTAGATCCCATAGAAGACATAGAGGCCAAACTTCCTACCTCAGAAAGTGGCAAATCCTTATCCTTATTCCGCTGTATCCACAGGAGCAGGCGACCCTCTCTGTCCCTGAGGGTTTTTGTAGGAAAAGTGCGACAAATCTTGCACTCCTTAGCCTGATGATCAGGATACAAGCAGTATATACATAGAGTATGCGGGTCCTCCTTGAACAGCCTTGCCTTGCCACAAGAATCACAGGCCCTGAAAAGGGACTTAGATGTAGACATGTTGGAAAGTGAGAACTTTCAAGAGTAGAGAAAAAACTGAGCAGAGCTCAGAGAGACTCCCTATCATACGACGTGCGGTAAAAAATCTGACAGCCTGGGTCTCTGGGGAGAATACCTTGGTGGGAGCTGTGGCCTGATAGGCTGCAGTTTGATCTAACATAATGACTTGGATGGTCACTAATGTGGAAGTTTTTCATTGGTAGCTGAGGCTACTTTACTTCCTGGTTTATTATAACTGTTATTTACTATGTACAAATGGCATATTACTGCTTTTTTATATACCGCGGGACTCCTACTCCGACGACGGGGAATGATTCAGGCATGTGAATCTATGAAAGACACCACTAATACTGGAGAATCTTCAGTCTTCTACGTTGAGTAGGATGTCGAAGGGTCCAGAGTTTCGTTTCTTATGTTTCATCAGGATAATCTGAAGTGCATTGGCACTGCTCCCACTCTTATTCGAATCTGGGGGGCTGGATTACCTGCTAGGTCCCCTCCTATGGGTGGGACCCAGGAAGTGGGTGGATACACCCCCTTCCTTTGATCCAGGCCGCGCTGGCACGAGGGCTGGAGTGCCCCAGAACCGGTTTGGCCGGATTATGCAAGGGGCAGCCTTGTGCTCCCCAGGCAGTGTCTGGTTTCTTTCAAACCTCCCTGCTACAATCCACTATCTCCTGTCTGGGGGGTTGTAACACCGCCCTGTGACAGGAAACCCTTTGTCCAGGCCCCCTTGGGCTGAGTTTCGGTCAGCTTCAGGGGGTCAGACTTGTGTCTATGGCAGAAGCATCCATTTTGTGGATCTGAGGCCCTTTTAGAAATTAACCGCATTTAAGTAAAGTAACATGTCTTACCCCTCTAGAGGGGTGGAATGCTATCCCCGTTGCCAGAACTGGCGAGGGGATAGTATTCCAAATCGTATGACACCTTACACGACATGTTTTGATAAAGCCAAACCAGAGTTGCTATATAACCGCGAGGATTATAATGCACTTAATAGTATATGGTATGGCATTATCCTGAAACAGCTTAGGGATTTGTTCCCGACGGCTGCAGACAGGCTCAGCTCATGCTAGAGCTCCATCTCACATTAAACCACGCACTCTGCCTCCAGGATTGATAAGGCCTTCCATAGGAGTGGCTCACAGGTTTATATGTGTCCAGATATAGGTTTAGATATAGGTATACTATATCTAAGCAAGGGGTGATTACACCACCTTGCCCCAGCTGAGTGATCAGCCAGTTGTGTCAATTTAAGAACCAGCCAGGGGTGGCAAAAGATATGCTGCAGCCCCTGGTAGGCCTTGGTGGCACCTATGCCCTGGGCACCTATGGTGCATGGTACAGGGGCTGACAAGGAGTCCATTTCCAATTGTGGTATGTACCTATAGCACATGTATCAATAATTTTGAGAGAGAACAGCAGGCTGGGGGTCTGATTAGCAGGCCCACAGCCTCAGTAGTCTAAAACCAGTGAAGCAAAAAGCAAAAATTTGGGGTGACCATCGGATAGCAGACCCTACTCTCCTACAATATAGGACAGGCTTTCACTAATTTCTATCAAAATCTATATACTGAGGAATTAGAGTGTTGGACGAATGAACAGAGAATTGGCTAAGGAAATATCGTTCCCTACTCTTGAACCTGAATCTAAAAGAGTTTCAAATCAGGAAATAACTCAAGAAGAAATGGGGGTTGCCATTATAGAGCTAAAAATGTTCCTCTTGTATTAAACTTAAATCTGACTTTGATTGTTCAAGGATATGCATATTCCTTTTACCTTTGACAAGGGGAAACCATGAACTTAAATATTCAGGAGAGGAAGACAGTCCCCGGTTTTTTTTTCTGTGTTAACTTCAATGGGGGCTATTAGTAATACCTTGTAAAAAATGTCAGACATTTTAATGAATCGATCCTCTTAGCATCCGAGCAGGTTGCACTCCTTAAACAGATTGCTGGGCAACTGGTGCTGATGAAAGAATATTCCAAAGTACTAGCCTCAATCGACGGAACCTGAGCAAATTAACAACTGCCTCAAACAATATTAAGCGGCTAGACGATCTTGCTGATTCTCTACACCTTTACCGTTTATATAGCGGACCACACAAAGAATAAGCTGTCACCTTCTATAATTGAGGGAACTGGTGCCTCGACTGAAACAAATTACTCAAGCCCCAACAACATCATGACTCGGGATTCAATAAAATAGACTGTTCAGTAGCAGTATTAGTCCTAGAATTCCCCAAGCAGAAAAACCTGCTGAGTCGTTGTGAGAAGTTGGCCTGGTATATGTTCTCCACTAGTTAAAGTGGGCACCTTGTACCAGTCCAAACAATCCTTATGGTGATTTAAGAGATCAAAGATAACCTTAGAAAGCAATCCAAGTGGTAGCTGTGGAGAGCAGCCCACAGGCTTAGTCTTGAAGGAATGTTAAGCAGCTTGTTTTACCACAATGCAACCTTATTGTATCGGTTAAATGAAAGGAGAACCACACAGTAGTTATAAAAAATATGTATTCATTATTATAACACACCTTAAATACCTCACAGTACTTGCTACATGCAGATAAACCCAATGCACACAATACTGTAGCACAGAAACAATCGTAAGTAGCACTAATACACAGTGGGCTCCGGGGGAGACCAAACCATATACTAAAATAGTGGTATAAGAACCCCAACTTGTGTCAAGACAGTGTCTAGAGGTTGTAGAATCACTGGGATCCCAAAGAACCACCCAAGGTGAGTAAGGAGGCACCTCAAGGAGGACGGGTGCAGTGTGAGAACACAACCGCATGCTACATACAATTCAATGGGAGAGTCGCAGTTGCAGTTTTACAGTTTAAGGACCCTTCCCAGTGGATACAGAAGAATCTCTTTGGGACCTAGAAGGTTGGAGAGCCACCCCACCCGTGGATATAGAAGTACCAGAGTTACCTATCCCAAGGAAGCCGGTACATAGGGTTGAAGTAGCATTGGAAACCGCCGTCGATCTCAATGGGAGTCTTCAAAGAATGCCACTGCTGGAAAGAAGAAAAGTGTCCAGTGGAACCTTGATGGAAGGAACCTGAAAGCAGAGGGACAGAGTCTGGGTCACTCAGGAGGGACCAGGGGCTCGGTAGACGAATGCCCACCGATGTCGGGAGCTTCAGGTGTGATGATGGAGACCTTAACTCTACAGCTGCGGGACCAGGACCCGGATACAAGCTGTCCCACAAAGGATGTCGAGTGCTGAGGAGTCGGTGTCTGGTGGGAGCACCAACAAGCCTTTTTTTTAAAAACTTTATTTAAGCTTTTTGAAAAACATTACAGCAGTGCAAGCAGCATGTATACAATACAATGTCTTCTGTACACACATTGGAGTAACATAATAACATGATGTCAGTATAAGCAGATTATCTATCACACAATCAACAGTCCCTACGCTCCGTACCCAAGACCCGTGTTGTGTTCAGCGGATCCTCTTGACATCTTATTTTCCCAACATTTTAAAACTTCTGTGTATTAACACACCCACCTCCTCCTTTGCCAATCCCACCACCCCACATATATGTCAGTCAACTAGATGCCAGTGTCAGCATTATTCACCCGACACCCACTCTATCTTGTTCTGCATGTGTGGTATCTTCTGCAGCTTTTATCAGCAAGTACACTTGGTATGGCCCCCCTATATCTTTAGGTTGATACTTAACGCACAAGTTACTTACCTTCAGTAACGATATATCTGTAAGAAACAGTAGTTAGTATTAGATTCCTTACCTTAGAATATCCCCAGGCGTCAGACTGTATCCGGAAACATTTGCGTAGCAGTAACCTTGCGCGTCGGTAGGCGTCGTCTGCGGCTCCACGTCAGTCGTCGGCGTCATTGGTGCCGGGATGACGTAGCCGGAGTACTTAGACGCCACCCTCGCGCGCTTACGTCAGTTCTTATACACAGCTTTTCTGCGCCAGAAAACGCAGAGCCATGATAAAAACCAACACTGGTGCCATAAAAACTAGGGCCCTGAAAGGGGATGATCTTAACCCTAGATATCGGTTCGCAGAACGGGCAGGATGGGTGGGGCGGTAAGAAATCTAATACTAACTACTGTTTTTTACAGACCAGAGCTGACCTTTTCCAGAGCAGCAGAGGGGGCCACGTACTGGAGGAGAACCACGCTCCCACCTTTTTTTCCGCATTTGGATACCTCTCGCGTTTCCCGCTTTGCCGGAAACGCTCGTAGCTTTGGTGTGTCCTGGCAGTAGCAGAGGGGCTAAAATAAGGAGGCAAACTACACGGACCCGCAGCCACTGGGGTAGAGAGACGCCCTCCAGCCACGCCCTGCCCAGGTGCAGCCTAAATACCTCTCGTGTTTCGCAGACCGGAGCTGACCTTTTCCAGAGCAGCAGAGGGGGCCACGAACTGGAGGAGAACCACGCTCCCCCCTTTTTTTCCGCATTTGGCAATTGGACACCTCTCGCGTTTCCTGCTTCGTGGGAAACACTCGTAGCTTTGGTGTGTCCGGGCAGTAGCAGAGGGGCTACAATAAGGAGGCAAACTACACTGACCAGCAGCCACTGGGGCAGAGAGACGCCCTCCAGCCACGCCCTGCCCAGGTGTATTTAACTAGCCCCATAAGCCCGGGCAAAGGGCGGGCCGTCTGTGGCCGTCCAAGGCCAGACGAGGCTGGGCTGGGTCACCCCCCTTTCACTTGCTCTTCGGGACATTTACAGTAAGACTGTAGCATTTTACCAGTGCCTATACTTACTGGACTTATTATAGCTTGAACTGTGCAAAACATAGTGCGATCATTTATTTTTCATCATCTTGCATAGTTTTGTATCTGATCCTAGCTCTGTAAATATAAGCCACAGAAACATGAATTCACGCCCTAGTAAAGGCAGGAAATCCCTGGTGGGAGGGTCTGTCAGAGGGACACTAGACCAGTTTATAACCAGGGCCGCTTCAGTGCTAGAACGTGAGATAGCTATCACTGAGCGTCGTCTGTCCTCAGAACTCCTGTATAACAAACGCTCGTCCCTGGGTCCCATCCAGCTAGCGACCACCCCACCAGTTGATAGTACGGTAAAGGATTTAACCGGTGACACTAGTGTCCCTTTACAGTTATGAGACTTAACAGCATCCACCGAACTAAATAGGGATCACAACATAAGTGATCTACACACAGAACCATCAGTAGAAATTACATCTGATGAACCCACACCAATAATACCTCCCAAGCACACCCCGAGAAAGAAAAAACACCATAATACAACAGGTCTAGGGGATGCAACCAAAAAAAGAAAGCGCGGGGGAACAGTCACAACGGTAGATGTGCAAAAACACCAAAAATATTCATGAGCCCCTTAAAGACCTCAAGAACAGCTGTAGGGAAGACTCTGCCGGACCATTTTCCCCCACATTTCCACCCCACACAAGATTTAATAGGAAACATTGAGCAACTGGTTAAATCCCTATTATTACCACTTGTGGAGAGGGTGAAAAGGATGGCAGAACAACTGGGGTCCATAGAAGAAGCAATTGCATCTAACACCGAACTAAACAGGGAATTGACAACTCACAGGCAGAAACAGCCCACCTGTGTTATACCTAAAGGGCTGATACCAACTGACGCAATGAATAATGAGGATCTATTACCCAATGAAAACACTCTGGCACCCCCGACAATAGATAAAGGCCATACGATTCACAAGGGGGAAAGAGTGGGAGGACAAGCCAACAAATCAGATAACATCCATGGAAATACTGTTAGGATGCTCCCCACTGTTAAGAACCAAAGGGGTAATTCACAACAAATAGATTTGCCATCAGAGGCGGCACCCTATGTGATAGTACTTACCGGGGTCTCGGAATTAGCGGCCGGGAAAATAGAGGGATATCAAGAACTCAAAAATAAAGTAGTATACTGGCTGAGAAATAACAGGCCATTACCCTCCAATATTGATGGTGAAATCCTACATGTAAGAAGATTAGGCTGGGTTGGGCGCAGACCAAAGGACATACAGGGGGATGTAATCATCATCAACTTTAGGGATCGTAGGGCAACTACATACATTGGAGATTGGTACATTGAGAGAGGCGGGGGAGTTGTTTCGTCACACGACCTAAGCTATTTCTACCCCCAATCCTTATTGACAAACCCTCTAAGATCCCGGACCCAACATATGTGCAACTTAGAAGGCCCTAGTTTTAACATCCCTACTTTCAATCGTTTCGCCACGTTTTCCGGACTTGAAGGAGTTGATTGGCTCCTTAAAGTGGCGCCCAGGGACCGCTATGCACTTAAATATCCAGAAATGCCAGCGGCACCAAATGTTGGATCTGAAGGCGAACAGATTAATTCAATGGATCCCAATAAATTCCAAGTGGAAATAAAATCCTTTGAACGGGATAGTTTAGAGCGAGGGAGCTGGGCCAGGGAAGAATACAAAAAAAAATATAGACACGGGCACATTGCCTAACATTAAGTTGGCAAGGACGTCAGGCACTCATGACGAACCTGTGGGAAAAATCAATCTGAAAGAGACAAATGAGATGGCACAACAACCCACATGGTTTAAACCGATATTAATTAAATCATATGAGCTCCAGGGAAAGGAATATACCAATACCAAGGTTTTAGATATGGGTATCGATATCTCCCCGTTAATCTGTGAGCCCATTAATACGAATAACCAACTGCTAGTTAACACCCTACTAATTAAGTCCCTAATTCATCATAAGGAGCATGAATTGCATCTCAGCTCCCCTTTAGCCCCGGGCACCATGGAGGGTCAAACAGCAAGGGCGGACAGTCCAGCCTCCATCACAGAGGCTCAACAGACTGATAATTTACTATCATTGAATGTGGCAGGCCTATCTGATAAAATCACTAATCCTCTATGGCTGGAAACCGTGACCCAGTACAGTATTGTCTGTATACAAGAGACATGGACAATTAATGAGATCCATCTCTTGGGTTACAAGACTTTTCATAGCCCAGCCACGCCTATCTCGCACGGCAGAAATAAGGGGGGACTCTGTACATATATTTCTACTAACTTTGGACCCACAGACGCTAAGTTCATATCGACAGAGTTTTACCAAATTATTGTCATTTCTTGGGGAGCTCTAAAAAATCTTACCTTGGTAAATTTCTATAACAATATCCCAAACCCACTAAACAAAATAGTTATTAATAATTTGAAGGCAAATCTATCCAAAATAGAGGAGCAGACTGTTGGAGACATGGCCCTCCTATGGTCAGGGGACTTTAATTGTCCTTTGTGTCCCCGGAGCAAGGCGGGCATCTGTGGATTAGGAATTACTAAGGAGGAGACTCCAACCCATTTCTGTCACTCTAAAATAAGGGACCTTTTGAATAGTTTAATCTCCCTCTTTGTTCTGTTATATGTTAATTAATTGTGTTCCCCAGTTAAGCCCTTTCTACCCACATTCAATGGGAGAGGTTGTCACTCAGCCATTGATTATATACTCCTATCAGCAAGGTACTCGGGAACAATACTTAATTGGGATACATTAGATATCACCGTAGGTGATCACTATCCCATTTCCGTGATTTTAAAATTAAAACCAAACGAATCATTAAATAAAAAGATTAGTTCTTTACACAGTCCGCCTTTAAAACTTGCTAGCACCAATGGGTAGTGCATCAAATGGGACAAAGTGGTGCCTGCGGACTTTCTACAAACTCTAGTTAAAAACACTTATAAGGACATCCAGATATGCCTTTCGACTAAAGACGAGCACCAGACAGTTATTAACTCGTTTAGCAAAATCCCTTTAGAGATAAAACGACTTTTGTCAAGGGCATCTAGACAAGCTTCTCAAAATAAACAAGGCTGGTTTAACGAGAGCTGTACTAAGGCTCTGAAAGCCCTAAAAGGGGCCTTACATATTATCCCAAGATCACAGGTAAAAATCCGGATAGCCAGGCATGCTTACCGTGCTGCTTTATTAAGCAGGAAAAAGCAACTCAAGAAGGATGCATGGCTGGCCCTTCAGGAGGCAACCGACAGGAGGGACAATACAGCCTTTTGGAAGGCAGTAAACGCTCCCTTCCTGCAAAGCAAGCAGGCAACTAAAATATATTTAGTAATACCTGGTGACACCTGGGTCACACATTTTAGTAGCCTATATGATAAAGCGGAACCTACGGATCCTGGGAACTTACAGATAATTGATTATGGCATACCTACAGGGCAAAAAAGAGCTAGTCCATTTCCGTTAGGCATTACTTTTGATTGTGGGGAAGTCCTTGTGGCATTGAAGGAAAGCCCCTCGGGGAAGGCTCCTGGCCCGGATTGTGTACCTATAGACGTATACAAATCATTGATTGACCTATGGGCACCCCTGCTCACTAACGTGCTAAACTATTTAAATACCTCCGGCTTTATCTCAACCTGGTCAGAGGCTATTGTAGTGCCGATTTTCAAGAAAGGGGACAGGAATGACCCTTCCTGTTACCGCCCAATTTCACTACTCGATACCCTGATGCAGGTTGCCGGGAGGATTATTTTAAACAGAATACAGGAGTGGGCAGAGGAGCACGATGCAATCTCGAAATTACAATATGGTTTTAGAGCAGGTAAAGGAACCGTAGAACAAGGCCTAAACCTAGCCTTAATAATAGCCAAATACACTCAGGTAAAAAATGGAAATCTCTTCGTGACCTTCGTGGACTTAAGTTCCGCATTTGATTGCGTAGACCACGAACTGCTCTGGGCAACACTTTCTGAGATCGGCCTAGACACAAATATCCTCTTGTTTATAAAAGAACTTTACAGGGGGGCAGGAGCACGAGTCAGATTTGGAAGAGGGGGTGAGTGCTCTGATAAGTTCCAGATCCGCAGAGGAGTAAGACAGGGGTGCATTTTAGCACCCCTGCTCTTTACCCTATATATAAATGCAGTTGGTCAACACCTTAATGAAGCTTACCATGACTACCCCACAATCAATGGGATCCCAATACCCATACTATTATACGCGGCCGATGCCGCTATAATGTCGCAAACACGTGTAGGGCTACAAAGGGCAGTAGGGAAGTTCACTGAGTTTATGAAAAACAGAGGTTTACACGTAAACGATTCCAAACCTTTTACCATGTCCTGTGGAACTGGGACCAGAAAGAAACAATGCCCAATTTTCTTGGACGGCTGAAAGTTGGAGAACATAGATAGGTTTTCATACCTTGGCATCAATTTTGATAAAAGGGGCACTTGGCAGGCAGCCGCAACGGCGAGGGGCATAGCGTTCTCTAGGGCTACGGGCGCACTTATTAATTTTGCTAAAAAGTTGGGAGGAAGGCCGGTTAGGGCCCTCTTACAGATCTATAAAGCCAAATGTATATCAACTGGCACTTATGGATCTGGGATTTGGGGGTTTGAGTACGCAGATAGTCTGCAACGGTCCGAGAATTTTTTTCTGCGTTACTTACTGGCCGTCCCTTGGCGTACAGCAACTTATGCGGTCCACAGTGACTTAGTTCTTACATATATTATGGATATTATCAAATCCTCACCTATGTTACTGTGGCATAATGTCTGGGTAAAGCAGGAAACTAGTCTAAATAGGGAAGTTATAAATGACTGCCTCAGACTGGCCGGTGCTGATAACATCAAGTGGCTTAAATACGTGAGAAACATGCTCAACGATATTGGGCACCCGGAATTCTTTTCTAATCCGGCAACCATGAACACCATGCCCAGAGCTACTCTTAAAAAACTGGTCTTACAGCACTTGGACAACCATAGATGGTCTGTAGAAAAGGGAAAGAGTATGGTTGCAGAGCACCAGTTGACAATCAATACTGAAGGGGTACAGCAGTATTTAACGCTAGAACCATCCCCCTTCCTGCGCATGCTCTTAACCCGCTTTCGTACCGATACCTTTTTCAGATTAGTAACTTTCCCTCATTCTAACAACTGGTCCAGATACTTAGAACACTGCCCGTGTGATAACATTTCACCCCAGTCTAACATCCACTGCATATTATTCTGCAGGTTCTATTTGCTCCCGAGGGAAAGTTTCTTGAAACCCCTATTGAAGTCCTGGGGCATACAAACCTGCATAGTGGGCTATTACAAATTGAAAACCTTAGAGAATGCTTATGTCATTAAAGCTGTATCTACTTACCTTAAAGCGGTCGTCAGGGTCAGGACCTCTATGCAATCTTAGATTAACTGGTAAATAACTAGAGTTGCAAATGTTACCACCTGTTTTAAGACAATCTATTCTGTTTTTGTGAGTAAGTGTCGCGAGTATTGCATTACTTTTTAGCTGTTTTTAATGTATCTATTTTTACATGCAAATGGTATTTTATATTCTGTTTTTAAACTATGCTTTTATAACTTTGTCTATAGAAATCGAATAAAGCTTTATGACTCTGACTCTACAGATATATTGTTACCGAAGGTAAGTAACTTGTGCATCTGAAAGAAACAGGTTAGTATTAGATTACTTACCTTAGAATAGATACCCCAGCAATACCAACCCCGGTGGTGGGTCTGCGAACCAATGATCACACCAGAAAGTCCTGGAGAATGGAACGGCCGAAAAAGCCATCTCTCCGGACTTGGCTGTCCAGGCAGTAGTGTCGTGCGAACGTGTGCAGCGAGGCCCACGTAGCTGCCTGACAGATGTCCTGCAAGGGCACTCCCCGGCCCAGGGCAGTAGTAGCCGCCGTAGCCCATGTGGAATGGGCACGAAGCCCCACAGGAGGCTCCTTTCGAGCCAAAGAGTAACAAGCATTGCTGCACAAGACGACCCATCGAGAAATGGTTCGTTTGTGCATCGTCCGTCCCTTCTTAGCGCCCACGTAACCAACAAAGAGTTGGTCATCCACCCGGAACTGGCGTGTGCGATCCAAATAGAATGAGAGCGCACGTTTTGGGTCCAGACGGTGGAGCCTCTCTTCCTCCTTCGAGGGATGCGGAGGCGGAAAGAAGGTGGGAAGAGTGATGGACTGCCCGGTGTGGAAGGCCTTGACTACCTTGGGCAGGAAAGAGGGTCGCTTCCGCAACACAACTTTGTCCGGATGGACTGAAAGGAAAGGAGGCTGAGAAGAAAGGGCCTGGAGCTCACTCATTCTCCTGGCAGAGGTGATGGCAACCAGGAAAGCGGTCTTCAGAGTAAGGAGACGTAGAGGACAGTTATGAAGTGGCTCAAAGGGAGCGCACATCAGAAAAGTTAGAACAAGGTTCAAGTCCCACTGAGGCATCACGAAAGGAACTGGAGGAAACATATGGGTGATGCCCTTCAAAAACCTATTTACAACTGGGGATTTGAACAAAGAGGGCTGATCAAGTAGCCTTAAGAAGGCGGAAATGGCCGAGAGGTAGCCCTTCAGAGTTCCTAGAGCAGAGCCCTGCTGGGCAAGAGAAAGAAGAAAGAGGAGAACCTCAGAAAGAGGGGCAGAAAGAGGATCCACAGCCTTTGCTGTGCACCATGCCACAAATTTGTTCCACCTGCAGGCGTATACCGATTTTGTGGAGGGACGCCTGGCTGCCAGAATGACATTACAGACTTCAGGAGGCAAGTCAAATGGCCTCAACTGTCGCCGCTCAATCTCCACACATGTAAGTGGAGACTGGACAGGTTCTGGTGGAGGACCGTCCCCTGCTGCTGCGACAGAAGGTCCTCCTGAAGGGGCAGACGAATCGGGGGATTGACAGACATGCTGAGTAGCTCGGGATACCAGAACCTCCGTGCCCAGTCCGGAGCCACAAGGATGACTTGGGCCCAGTCGCGCCTGATCTTCTTCAGCACTCTGGGCAGAAGTGGTATAGGCGGAAAGGCGTACAATAGACCGCAACTCCACTCGCGACGAAAAGCGTCTCCGAGCGAGTGCCGCCTTGGAAATTCCAACGCGCAGAACTGATGACATTGCCCGTTCTCTTCTGTGGCGAATAGATCTAACCAAGGCTCTCCCCACTGCTGAAAGAGGCCTTGCGCCACGTCCGAGTTTAGATGCCATTCGTGATCCATCATTCACCGACGGCTGAGTTCGTCCGCCCTGGCGTTCAGGGAACCTGCCAGGTGTTGAACCACCAGGGTCACGCCCTGATGTTCCAGCCACTGCCAGAGGCGCAGAGCCTTCTGGCATGGGGTCCACGACCCCACCCCGCCCTGTTTATTGCAGTGCCACATGGCGGTGGTGTTGTCCGTGAACACCTGCACTACACTCCCCCGGACAGAGGGGAGGAATGTCTTCAGTGCAAGTCGGATCCCCCGCAGCTCCAGATGGTTGATATGGAGCTGGGACTCCGCCGGAGACCAGAGGCCTCTGATATCCGCCTCTCCCATGTGGCCTCCCCAACCCTGGAGGGACGCGTCCGTCACAACTACGTGCTCCAGTTGGGGTAGAGAGGGATCTGCCGCTGACCCAATCGCGGCCCGTGAGCCACCACTGCAACTCTTTTGCAGTGCCCTCCGAGATCAAGACATGGTCAGACAAGTTGCCCTGATGCTGGGCCCACTGAAACCTCAGGTCCCACTGCAGAGCCCGTATCCGCCATCTGGTGTGATGCATCAGAAGGATGCAGGAGGCCATCAGCCCCAGAAGCCGCAGTGTCAACCTGATCGAGACTCGGGATAAAGGCTGAAAGATCGGAATCAGAGCCTGAATATCCTGAACCCGCTGTTCGGGAGGATAAACCCGAAACTGCTCAGAGTCTAGAACCGCTCCGATGAAGAGGAGCTTCTGAGAGGGACACAGGTGCGACTTCGGCACATTGATGGAGAACCCCAGCAGGTGCAGGAGGTCTGTCGTAGTCTGGAGGTGGCTGACGACTGTCTGGGGCGAGCCCGCCTTCAACAACCAGTCGTCGAGGTAGGGGAAGACGGAAACCCCTAACCTGCGCAGATGAGCTGCGACCACCGCCATCACGCTTGTGAACACCCGTGTGGCACTGGTAAGGCCGAAGGGGAGCACGTTAAACTGAAAGTGCTCGTGGCCTACCGTGAACCGCAGGTAGCGCCTGTGGGCCGGCAGGACGGGGATGTGGAAATAAGCATCCTGCAAGTCCAACGCTACCATCCAGTCTCCTGGGTCCAGGGCAGCTAAGACCTGAGCCAGTTACAGCATCTTGAACCTCTCCTTCCGGAGGAAGCCGTTGACGTTCCGCCAGTCCAAGATAGGGCGTAGGCCCCCTTTGCCCTTCTTGGGAACCAGAAAGTAGTGGGAGTAACAACCACACCCTACTTCTGGCCCAAGAACGCGCTCGATGGCCCCCTTGGCCAGGAGGGCTGCAACTTCCTCTCGCAGAAGATTCAAGTGATCCCCTGACTCACGGTGGTACTGCGGTGGGATGGTTGGAGGGGTCGCCTCGAAGGGGAGGGAGTAGCCCCTTCGGACGATTTTCAGCACCCATCTGTCCGATGTGATGTCGCGCCAGTGGAGGAGGTGATGGCGAACCCTGGCCCCCACTGGCGTTTTGTGGGCCTGAAAGATCAGACTAGGAAGGCTTTGAGGCGGATGCTGCGGGGGTGGATGTGGACTGGCCGCGCCATTGTCCCCCGGCACCGCCACGCCGGTTACCACGTCCGCCACCGCGCTGAATGTTAGTCTGCGGCCCGTGGCTGGCAGGATGTGTGGAGGCGCCCCTTCCTTGGCCACGAAAGGGGCGAAAGGCAGGCGCAAGGACTTGGCCGTAGCCCTGGAGTCCTTAAAGCGCTCAAGCGCGCTGTCTGTCTTGTCGCCAAAGAGGAGACGGCCATCAAACGGCATGTTCATAAGGGTGTTTTGGACATCAGCCAAAAAGTTGGCGGACCTCAGCCAGGCGTGGCGACAAATCGCCACCGTCGTTGCCATCGCTCTACCCAGCTAGTCTGTGGTATCCAGTCCACAACTGATGGAGTACCGTGCCGCATCGCGACCCTCCGCAAGGGCTTGGGCGAGTTTAGTCTGGGCCTCCTCCGGACATTGTGGCAGCACGTCCGCGACCGTTTCCCACAGAGAGTGGGTATAACGGCCCTAGAGGCACGCGGTGTTATCTGACCGCAACCCCAAACTCAGGGAGGAGAACATTTTTTGCCATATTGTTCGTACCTCTTGGATTCCCGATCGGGGGCAGCCGTCGGGAATGCCGTCTGGGAGTTAGAGGCCTGTATGACCAGGCTCTCAGGGATGGGGTGGGTGGACAGGAAGCAAGCGTCGCCCGCAGCCGGGCGGTGGTGTCTGGCCACGTTCCTATCTACAGGAGGACCTGTAGCGGGCCTGGACCAGGTGCCCAGAAGAACGTCAGACAAGGCCTCATTAAACGGCAACAGAGGCTCCGAAGAGCTTGCTTGCTGTTTAAGGACCTCAGTGAGGAGGTTAGTCCTCACGGTCGCGACGGAGAGCTCAAGGGATAAGGCCTTGGCCGCCCGCGTCAACACCACACTATAGGCTGCCCCCTCCTCCATAGCCACGGTAGGAGAGGAGAGAAAGCCAGTGTCTGGTGAAGCGTCCAGACCACTGGCGTCCCCTAGCTCACCTGCCCAGTCCTGATAAGGCTGGCACTCACGTGCTGGAGGGTCCTCAGACCCCACCGAATCCGCCTCGCCACCCATCTCCTGGTATTCAGGGTCAAATGATGGGGCCGGATAGTAGTAAAAATCTCCCATCGGGGTCGAATGCGGCGTCGGAACCGGACCGAGGGGGGACAGGGGACGGCTTCGACCGTGGTCGGCGCCGGGAGCGACACCCTAGGAGCCGGCGCCGGCGAGGTCGTAAGGTCGACCGGCAACGACCCGGATCGGCAGAGTCCTGCGGCGTTGGGACCGAAGTCGCCAACGGCGCCGGGGCCGAAGCACCCAACGGCGCCGGAGCCGAAGCACCCGGCCCGCTTGGGCTCCCAGTCGGGGCCCGAAGGCACCGTGGAACCCGACGGAGAATCAAAAAGTTTAGCCAAAAAATGACTAAAGGGTACCACTGTTCCCGGATCGGCGCTTGCTGGCGCGGAAAAATAGGAACTGACGTCAGTGCGCGAGGGCGGCGTCTAAGTACTCCGGCATCGTCATACCGTCACCAACGACGCCGACAACGGACGCGGAGCCGCAGACGACGCCTACCGACGCGCAAGTGTACTGCTACGCAAAAGTTCCCGGATCCAGTCTGACGCCTGGGGATATTCTAAGGTAAGGAATCTAATACTAACCTGTTTCTTTCAGATAGGCATTACTGCATTATAATTCTCTGATTCTGTAGAACAGTAAGCCAGCTCTTTGTGCCATTCTGCCAGTTTGGGTAAGGGACCACGCATACATCTCATTACAATCCTTATCTTTGCGAGTAATAGTCAGATGGAGGCCAGTCTGCGCACAGCTTTGGGTATGTTCTAATCAAACCCCAAGAGAGCAACCAACGGTGGCTCTGGTAATGCCAGTTCCAGCATTTCCTTCAACGCGGTAAACACCTGACCCCAAATGCACGTATCCCGGGGCATTCCCAAGCCCGGTGTGTAAAATTGGCATTTATAGCTGTACATCTCATGCATCTATTGCCAGCCCTCAACCCGTATTTATATAGGCGTTGCCAGGGTGAAATAAACTCTGTAGAGGTACTTAAAATGAATTCATCTGTGCCACCCATTCTGGGAAAGGGACTTAATGTTACTAAAACAGTGGGTCCACTGTGCCTCCGTGATTTCCACGCACCAGGCCGCCCAGCGCACTCTAGGGGTCCGACACAACCCCTCCGAGCGCCCTTTATACAGCGATCGCCCCTTCGCCCATGCCCTCAGGGCAAGAATCATCGGGGCCACTCTATCCACATGTCCCGCAAGGCAGGGTCAGGAGGACTGGACCCGCTGCCGGGTAAGGCGGCCTCCGTCCCCTAGATTATTTTTGGGCTACTGAGAACAGGAGGTGGGGGGGGGCACCACCACTACATTAACGAGGGAGCCCAGGGCCGTGCAGTCTTCCCCAATGCTCTTTTTCCTCTGCAGTCACCTCTTAGCACTCCTCAGCAGTATCTGCCGGGGCAGGCATTGATAGCTCACCTCATACCTTTCAGGTCGCGCCGTGTGATCCAAACTTGCAGGGTCAACACACTATGCGTTACAGCACATATTACACTGCATAGCCTATCTTCATAGCCTGGATGCTGCTGATTTTTGAAGGGTAGTATGGGTGGCAGCCGGAGCTCTCTCAGGCCAGGGGCGGCTCCTCCACGCGGGCGGAGGAGCTTCGCACCACTTGCTTTCTTGCAGTGCAAGTAGCAGTAACATAGAATGGTATACCATTTTATGTTACTGCTTCTCGCACTGCGAGAAAGCAGAAGAAGGGTTTGGTTGGGGGCAGGCCGGTGGGCGGTCCTGCTCCAGGCAGGTGAGGCGTGGATTGCTAAATGTTTGGTGCGCTGACTGTTTGATCGGTCATGCAACTCTCCAGTTTTCTCCATGAGGGCTGCATGCTGCATGCAACCTGCATGGAGAAAATGGCCTCCCCATGGACGCCTGTGCGGTCTGCATCCTAGCCAATCACAACGCTGCAGTTGTGATTGGCTTTGGGGAGGAGAGGGAGGCTGCCTGCTTGCCTCCTGCGGCTGCGAGGAGCATAGACGACGCAGGACCGGATCAGGCATTTAAGGTAAGTTATTATATATATATATATATATATATATATATATATATATATATATATATATATATATATATATGTATATACATATATTTTATTTAAATATAATTAAAGTAAACACCACCCCGGGTCATGCTGGCCGTGACTGCCTGCATGCGTAGGTGCCTTGTTTTTATGCCCTGGACCAATTACTACACATTATTTCCCTCCCACGCCTGATATTTACCGTGGGACAAGAGGTGCAAAGCACACCGTCAGAGGATTCTCAGCGTGCCCGCAATTTCGTTTATTAGATCTCGCCTGGGAGTGGCAGCGCAAAGCGCTGCTCCGCCTCTGCGAGAGATAATGTATATATAAGAATTGTAAAAGGGACTCTAAGCCCCGCCCCTCCTTTCCATTGGGTAATGTCAGCGTTTATGGTAAACGCTGGCTTCCCATTGGAATGCAGGGTTTTCCGTTGACCCCTGTCCGCTTTTGAGACAGCCCCTCCGGACACAATCGCCTGCTTTGCGGCTGCCGTGAAGACTTTTCTTATCTGCTTGTTTATTTAACAAGCAGATAAGAGAAGTCTTCACGACGGCTGTGAAGCAGACAAGCCGCGGTGCACAAGCATTCGGAAGGTGCCTGTTCCCGGCACTTCCCCCTCCTCTCCCACTTGTTTTTTTCGGAAACCTTGTGCAGTCACATGTGTCGTTTGCCTGCCACCTAGTTTTTTGTTCATGCTTGTTTGCTTTGTTTACAGTGTCATTGCGCCCCGCAACGAACATCGAGGCAAGTAACTGAATTGTGTGGTCAAGAGTGCAGCACTAAATGATTTGTTTACTTTTGCATTATTTTGCACAAATTTGCTATATATTTTCCCAGAAATATCCCATAATCCTGCACAAAGAAAGGACGCACCTTTTGCTCACCCCTGAGATCTGATGCATAATCACACAACACTCCCTGTGTGGTTTCGACGATCCGCAGGCAGAGAGGGTACCTTCACTCTGAGGCGGGAACGGGGCAAGTAATTGTGGCATTCCCAACAAAACTTATTATGTACTTGGGGTGCTCCCACGATCATGATGGAAGAACATTTTATGGCCTTTTCTTTCCTTTGGTTCTGCCCTAAACTTACTGCCTGGGTGCACTTCATGCTAGGAACTCTGGCCCTACATGCAGGTTAACTGAGCCTCCAAATGTGGAAGAAGGAAGGGAATTATGGGTGGGGGGCACTCTATTTCTCCCTTGCATGATGTGCTTCCTATCGAGGCAAAATATTACCGTTTGTATGTATAGCGCTGTATTCCACCATGGGCTACTCAAGGCGCTGGGTGCTGGCTTCTGCTATAGCCCCTCGTGATGAGTGATGGCAGACAGATATTGTAAGCCCCGCCCCCGTCTGCCACCCGCCTGGATAGGATCGACATTAAAATCTCTCCTTTGCAAAGCCTGCTGATATCAGAAGGTGACAGGCAGGACTTTGAATGGAATAAAAGGGCGGACACTCGGCAAACTCACTGGGGTGGGTCTTGATGGCCCAGTAGGGGTGCGTCTGGTGGCTTGGATACCAGACAGGCATTTAACAAAGAAAGCATTCTCTTGGTGTCTTTAACAACATTTTTACCCATATTTGCAAACAAATTCTATAGTTTTTAAAAGGGGAACCATGCAAAGATCTTCTAGCACTACAAGATGTGCTCCTGTGGATGACTGTAAACTTGTCACCAGGAGACCCACACTCTAATCCCAGTTGCTGATTTTGTCTCACAGCCTGTCAGTTTCCTTTGCTGCACCCGCTGACAATGGTACTGGGCAACCTTCACGCCCCTCTCCCACCCCTAGGCCCTTGGTCCGTGGCCCTCTACATCAGTAGGCTGCGGAGATGAGGCAGCGCTCGCAGAGTAACCCCATTCGCAGTTCTCTATATGGGACAGAATTGACGTTTCAGCCGTTCGTCTATCTGGGTCAGACAAATTAATTACCATCATTTTGTGTAACTGTCACTATCACCTGTGTATTGATGGGTTTATATATACATATCAAACATTCTGTGCATAATGCTGCACTGAAGAGACATTATCCATACTCTGGGGATGGAGGTGCGCGCGTGTCCTGTGCAGAACTGTGCACATCACTTGAAGATATCACCAGATATTTATTTTCATTTTACAGATTCCTGTTTCTCTTGCATAGAAAACATTTTCCTTTGTTGCAATGATTTACATGATGTAGAGTCTGTGAAACACCAGGGCATATTAAAGGGTAATCACTCACTCATTTTTAAGAATGGTGCATTTTGTGAGGGTCTTAGGGTTTCTCAGTACTGCAACGAGTAATGCATGTTACTACAAGCCATCTCAACTGAACAGATTTAATCAGAGTGGGGCAAGTTAAAGGCTGAAGCTACCCTGTCAGAATTTTAACTGAGTAGCTGACCGCATATCTCTGCAGCAGGTACGAAAATCCACCGAGCTTTCTTGCCAGCAAGAATGGAAAGCAAACACCAGACCCTGCACACTTTAGTACATGCATGCCAACAGTATCTCTCTCTCACACATACACAACTTTGAAATCGCACTGCTTCCCTCATAGCAGATCCCGACACCTACTACCTGCAAGCAGTTTAAAAAGAATTGACTCTGAGGGTGGCCTACTGAAATGGAGCATCGGAGCAACTGCTAGCTTGTCTCTTCCAGGTCAGTCGCTGTATGCAGGTCTGCGACGGCATGGATAGAGACAAACACACACGTGTTCGTCTCCCCGTATGTCTGTTGTGCCTCAGATAATGATTGAGTCTCCCTGGCCCCACACACTCTCAACACACAAATTCCAACTGGGCATGATTGTAGCCAAGAATAGTTTGACCAGCCATGTAACCTACCCTTATGGCCTCCGGCCATGTCACCTACCCTTATGGCCTCCGGCCATGTCTTGCTCATATGTGCGTATTTACTTTTCTTTAATGCAGTTTTACATAGCGCAAACTTGTCCCTATGACATTAAAGCGCTTTACATGCGAAGCAGACGTTTTACACAAAAGCGTACTTTGATAGCACGGGGAAATTAAGTGATTTCCCAGAATCACAGGTTGTTGAGCCGTCACTGGAATTTAACCTCCCCATGCCATTAAGACAAACAATCATCTGCAATGAAATAGGTCTCGCATTTTTGCGAGTTTGAGCTATTGGATTTGTAAATGACAATGCCTTTTATTTATGTTTTGATTTTAAAAACATAAATAAAAGGCATTGCCATTTATAATGCCAATAGCTCAAAGTCTCGCAAATGCGAGACCTATTGCATTGCAAATGCTTGTCATTTACTTGAGAGATCTGTTGGAATAAAAACCACGCATCCATCAGGGGCATGGGGGAGGAGGGAAGGTCTGAAGGGCTGAAATAAAATCGGCTTTCAGTTTGCCCATAGCGGAGCTCTGTTGCTGCTTCGGAAATGGCTTTGTGCTCCATAGTTTATGGTGTTTTTATCACTTCACCTCTCGGGCCCCTAAGCATCAAAGTGGGAGAGGGTATACCATATATGTGCATGTTAGGAATATAAAAGGATATCACGTAACAGAATGAGCTTCCACTGTTTTGCTGCTATCCAATTCCACTTCAAGTAATAGCTAGTGGAGAAGAACCGTGAATTCCAATTTTTTGTTGAAAATGTGAGTGTGTTCACTTTACAATAAATTTTATATAGCACCTCATAGGACAATCCCACATTTTCAAATACTACCAAACAAGTTAATAGCACTCGTTTCACTCTGGCCAGCTGGGATTCAAAGTGTCTTATCAGGCATCAAACTCCTCTGTCTGCTGACGGCCCAACGGGGTGAATTGCCTTTCTATGTTAATGTCGCTCAGTCTATGGCCTAACATCCCTGCGTTCTTCAGTTAGAAGAGTTGCAACTGTTATAAAAGTAGCTGCTGTCATGTTATGGTTCTTGATGATGTGACACAGAGGGTGGGTGGGCTGGTCATGTGATCTGAGGCCCCAGTAAAACCGGGTAAGGCTGGCACTCACGTGCTGGAGGGTCCTCAGACCCCACCGAATCCGCCTCGCCACCCATCTCCTGGTATTCGGGGTCAAATGATGGGGCCGGATAGTAGTAAAAATCTCCCATCGGGGTCGAATGCGGCGTCGGAACCGGACCGAGGGGGGACAGGGGACGGCTTCGACCGTGGTCGGCGCCGGGAGCGACACCCTAGGAGCCGGCGCCGGCGAGGTCGTAAGGTCGACCGGCAACGACCCGGATCGGCAGAGTCCTGCGGCGTTGGGACCGAAGTCGCCAACGGCGCCGGGGCCGAAGCACCCAACGGCGCCGGAGCCGAAGCACCCGGCCCGCTTGGGCTCCCAGTCGGGGCCCGAAGGCACCGTGGAACCCGACGGAGAATCAAAAAGTTTAGCCAAAAAATGACTAAAGGGTACCACTGTTCCCGGATCGGCGCTTGCTGGCGCGGAAAAATAGGAACTGACGTCAGTGCGCGAGGGCGGCGTCTAAGTACTCCGGCATCGTCATACCGTCACCAACGACGCCGACAACGGACGCGGAGCCGCAGACGACGCCTACCGACGCGCAAGTGTACTGCTACGCAAAAGTTCCCGGATCCAGTCTGACGCCTGGGGATATTCTAAGGTAAGGAATCTAATACTAACCTGTTTCTTTCAGATAGGCATTACTGCATTATAATTCTCTGATTCTGTAGAACAGTAAGCCAGCTCTTTGTGCCATTCTGCCAGTTTGGGTAAGGGACCACGCATACATCTCATTACAATCCTTATCTTTGCGAGTAATAGTCAGATGGAGGCCAGTCTGCGCACAGCTTTGGGTATGTTCTAATCAAACCCCAAGAGAGCAACCAACGGTGGCTCTGGTAATGCCAGTTCCAGCATTTCCTTCAACGCGGTAAACACCTGACCCCAAATGCACGTATCCCGGGGCATTCCCAAGCCCGGTGTGTAAAATTGGCATTTATAGCTGTACATCTCATGCATCTATTGCCAGCCCTCAACCCGTATTTATATAGGCGTTGCCAGGGTGAAATAAACTCTGTAGAGGTACTTAAAATGAATTCATCTGTGCCACCCATTCTGGGAAAGGGACTTAATGTTACTAAAACAGTGGGTCCACTGTGCCTCCGTGATTTCCACGCACCAGGCCGCCCAGCGCACTCTAGGGGTCCGACACAACCCCTCCGAGCGCCCTTTATACAGCGATCGCCCCTTCGCCCATGCCCTCAGGGCAAGAATCATCGGGGCCACTCTATCCACATGTCCCGCAAGGCAGGGTCAGGAGGACTGGACCCGCTGCCGGGTAAGGCGGCCTCCGTCCCCTAGATTATTTTTGGGCTACTGAGAACAGGAGGTGGGGGGGGGGCACCACCACTACATTAACGAGGGAGCCCAGGGCCGTGCAGTCTTCCCCAATGCTCTTTTTCCTCTGCAGTCACCTCTTAGCACTCCTCAGCAGTATCTGCCGGGGCAGGCATTGATAGCTCACCTCATACCTTTCAGGTCGCGCCGTGTGATCCAAACTTGCAGGGTCAACACACTATGCGTTACAGCACATATTACACTGCATAGCCTATCTTCATAGCCTGGATGCTGCTGATTTTTGAAGGGTAGTATGGGTGGCAGCCGGAGCTCTCTCAGGCCAGGGGCGGCTCCTCCACGCGGGCGGAGGAGCTTCGCACCACTTGCTTTCTTGCAGTGCAAGTAGCAGTAACATAGAATGGTATACCATTTTATGTTACTGCTTCTCGCACTGCGAGAAAGCAGAAGAAGGGTTTGGTTGGGGGCAGGCCGGTGGGCGGTCCTGCTCCAGGCAGGTGAGGCGTGGATTGCTAAATGTTTGGTGCGCTGACTGTTTGATCGGTCATGCAACTCTCCAGTTTTCTCCATGAGGGCTGCATGCTGCATGCAACCTGCATGGAGAAAATGGCCTCCCCATGGACGCCTGTGCGGTCTGCATCCTAGCCAATCACAACGCTGCAGTTGTGATTGGCTTTGGGGAGGAGAGGGAGGCTGCCTGCTTGCCTCCTGCGGCTGCGAGGAGCATAGACGACGCAGGACCGGATCAGGCATTTAAGGTAAGTTATTATATATATATATATATATATATATATATATATATGTATATACATATATTTTATTTAAATATAATTAAAGTAAACACCACCCCGGGTCATGCTGGCCGTGACTGCCTGCATGCGTAGGTGCCTTGTTTTTATGCCCTGGACCAATTACTACACATTATTTCCCTCCCACGCCTGATATTTACCGTGGGACAAGAGGTGCAAAGCACACCGTCAGAGGATTCTCAGCGTGCCCGCAATTTCGTTTATTAGATCTCGTCTGGGAGTGGCAGCGCAAAGCGCTGCTCCGCCTCTGCGAGAGATAATGTATATATAAGAATTGTAAAAGGGACTCTAAGCCCCGCCCCTCCTTTCCATTGGGTAATGTCAGCGTTTATGGTAAACGCTGGCTTCCCATTGGAATGCAGGGTTTTCCGTTGACCCCTGTCCGCTTTTGAGACAGCCCCTCCGGACACAATCGCCTGCTTTGCGGCTGCCGTGAAGACTTTTCTTATCTGCTTGTTTATTTAACAAGCAGATAAGAGAAGTCTTCACGACGGCTGTGAAGCAGACAAGCCGCGGTGCACAAGCATTCTGAAGGTGCCTGTTCCCGGCACTTCCCCCTCCTCTCCCACTTGTTTTTTTCGGAAACCTTGTGCAGTCACATGTGTCGTTTGCCTGCCACCTAGTTTTTTGTTCATGCTTGTTTGCTTTGTTTACAGTGTCATTGCGCCCCGCAACGAACATCGAGGCAAGTAACTGAATTGTGTGGTCAAGAGTGCAGCACTAAATGATTTGTTTACTTTTGCATTATTTTGCACAAATTTGCTATATATTTTCCCAGAAATATCCCATAATCCTGCACAAAGAAAGGACGCACCTTTTGCTCACCCCTGAGATCTGATGCATAATCACACAACACTCCCTGTGTGGTTTCAACGATCCGCAGGCAGAGAGGGTACCTTCACTCTGAGGCGGGAACGGGGCAAGTAATTGTGGCATTCCCAACAAAACTTATTATGTACTTGGGGTGCTCCCACGATCATGATGGAAGAACATTTTATGGCCTTTTCTTTCCTTTGGTTCTGCCCTAAACTTACTGCCTGGGTGCACTTCATGCTAGGAACTCTGGCCCTACATGCAGGTTAACTGAGCCTCCAAATGTGGAAGAAGGAAGGGAATTATGGGTGGGGGGCACTCTATTTCTCCCTTGCATGATGTGCTTCCTATCGAGGCAAAATATTACCGTTTGTATGTATAGCGCTGTATTCCACCATGGGCTACTCAAGGCGCTGGGTGCTGGCTTCTGCTATAGCCCCTCGTGATGAGTGATGGCAGACAGATATTGTAAGCCCCGCCCCCGTCTGCCACCCGCCTGGATAGGATCGACATTAAAATCTCTCCTTTGCAAAGCCTGCTGATATCAGAAGGTGACAGGCAGGACTTTGAATGGAATAAAAGGGCGGACACTCGGCAAACTCACTGGGGTGGGTCTTGATGGCCCAGTAGGGGTGCGTCTGGGGGCTTGGATACCAGACAGGCATTTAACAAAGAAAGCATTCTCTTGGTGTCTTTAACAACATTTTTACCCATATTTGCAAACAAATTCTATAGTTTTTAAAAGGGGAACCATGCAAAGATCTTCTAGCACTACAAGATGTGCTCCTGTGGATGACTGTAAACTTGTCACCAGGAGACCCACACTCTAATCCCAGTTGCTGATTTTGTCTCACAGCCTGTCAGTTTCCTTTGCTGCACCCGCTGACAATGGTACTGGGCAACCTTCACGCCCCTCTCCCACCCCTAGGCCCTTGGTCCGTGGCCCTCTACATCAGTAGGCTGACAAATTAATTACCATCATTTTGTGTAACTGTCACTATCACCTGTGTATTGATGGGTTTATATATACATATCAAACATTCTGTGCATAATGCTGCACTGAAGAGACATTATCCATACTCTGGGGATGGAGGTGCGCGCGTGTCCTGTGCAGAACTGTGCACATCACTTGAAGATATCACCAGATATTTATTTTCATTTTACAGATTCCTGTTTCTCTTGCATAGAAAACATTTTCCTTTGTTGCAATGATTTACATGATGTAGAGTCTGTGAAACACCAGGGCATATTAAAGGGTAATCACTCACTCATTTTTAAGAATGGTGCATTTTGTGAGGGTCTTAGGGTTTCTCAGTACTGCAACGAGTAATGCATGTTACTACAAGCCATCTCAACTGAACAGATTTAATCAGAGTGGGGCAAGTTAAAGGCTGAAGCTACCCTGTCAGAATTTTAACTGAGTAGCTGACCGCATATCTCTGCAGCAGGTACGAAAATCCACCGAGCTTTCTTGCCAGCAAGAATGGAAAGCAAACACCAGACCCTGCACACTTTAGTACATGCATGCCAACAGTATCTCTCTCTCACACATACACAACTTTGAAATCGCACTGCTTCCCTCATAGCAGATCCCGACACCTACTACCTGCAAGCAGTTTAAAAAGAATTGACTCTGAGGGTGGCCTACTGAAATGGAGCATCGGAGCAACTGCTAGCTTGTCTCTTCCAGGTCAGTCGCTGTATGCAGGTCTGCGACGGCATGGATAGAGACAAACACACACGTGTTCGTCTCCCCGTATGTCTGTTGTGCCTCAGATAATGATTGAGTCTCCCTGGCCCCACACACTCTCAACACACAAATTCCAACTGGGCATGATTGTAGCCAAGAATAGTTTGACCAGCCATGTAACCTACCCTTATGGCCTCCGGCCATGTCACCTACCCTTATGGCCTCCGGCCATGTCTTGCTCATATGTGCGTATTTACTTTTCTTTAATGCAGTTTTACATAGCGCAAACTTGTCCCTATGACATTAAAGCGCTTTACATGCGAAGCAGACGTTTTACACAAAAGCGTACTTTGATAGCACGGGGAAATTAAGTGATTTCCCAGAATCACAGGTTGTTGAGCCGTCACTGGAATTTAACCTCCCCATGCCATTAAGACAAACAATCATCTGCAATGAAATAGGTCTCGCATTTTTGCGAGTTTGAGCTATTGGATTTGTAAATGACAATGCCTTTTATTTATGTTTTGATTTTAAAAACATAAATAAAAGGCATTGCCATTTATAATGCCAATAGCTCAAAGTCTCGCAAATGCGAGACCTATTGCATTGCAAATGCTTGTCATTTACTTGAGAGATCTGTTGGAATAAAAACCACGCATCCATCAGGGGCATGGGGGAGGAGGGAAGGTCTGAAGGGCTGAAATAAAATCGGCTTTCAGTTTGCCCATAGCGGAGCTCTGTTGCTGCTTCGGAAATGGCTTTGTGCTCCATAGTTTATGGTGTTTTTATCACTTCACCTCTCGGGCCCCTAAGCATCAAAGTGGGAGAGGGTATACCATATATGTGCATGTTAGGAATATAAAAGGATATCACGTAACAGAATGAGCTTCCACTGTTTTGCTGCTATCCAATTCCACTTCAAGTAATAGCTAGTGGAGAAGAACCGTGAATTCCAATTTTTTGTTGAAAATGTGAGTGTGTTCACTTTACAATAAATTTTATATAGCACCTCATAGGACAATCCCACATTTTCAAATACTACCAAACAAGTTAATAGCACTCGTTTCACTCTGGCCAGCTGGGATTCAAAGTGTCTTATCAGGCATCAAACTCCTCTGTCTGCTGACGGCCCAACGGGGTGAATTGCCTTTCTATGTTAATGTCGCTCAGTCTATGGCCTAACATCCCTGCGTTCTTCAGTTAGAAGAGTTGCAACTGTTATAAAAGTAGCTGCTGTCATTTTATGGTTCTTGATGATGTGACACAGAGGGTGGGTGGGCTGGTCATGTGATCTGAGGCCCCAGTAAAACCGGGTAAGGCTGGCACTCACGTGCTGGAGG
The DNA here is from genome assembly GCF_964261635.1 of Lissotriton helveticus. Classification (NCBI taxonomy): domain Eukaryota; kingdom Metazoa; phylum Chordata; class Amphibia; order Caudata; family Salamandridae; genus Lissotriton; species Lissotriton helveticus. Next base: position 504,935,815 of record NC_136068.1, on the reverse strand, counting down.
GTCCTCAGACCCCACCGAATCCGCCTCGCCACCCATCTCCTGGTATTCAGGGTCAAATGATGGGGCCGGATAGTAGTAAAAATCTCCCATCGGGGTCGAATGCGGCGTCGGAACCGGACCGAGGGGGGACAGGGGACGGCTTCGACCGTGGTCGGCGCCGGGAGCGACACCCTAGGAGCCGGCGCCTGCGAGGTCGTAAGGTCGACCGGCAACGACCCGGATCGGCAGAGTCCTGCGGCGTTGGGACCGAAGTCGCCAACGGCGCCGGGGCCGAAGCACCCAACGGCGCCGGAGCCGAAGCACCCGGCCCGCTTGGGCTCCCAGTCGGGGCCCGAAGGCACCGTGGAACCCGACGGAGAATCAAAAAGTTTAGCCAAAAAATGACTAAAGGGTACCACTGTTCCCGGATCGGCGCTTGCTGGCGCGGAAAAATAGGAACTGACGTCAGTGCGCGAGGGCGGCGTCTAAGTACTCCGGCATCGTCATACCGTCACCAACGACGCCGACAACGGACGCGGAGCCGCAGACGACGCCTACCGACGCGCAAGTGTACTGCTACGCAAAAGTTCCCGGATCCAGTCTGACGCCTGGGGATATTCTAAGGTAAGGAATCTAATACTAACCTGTTTCTTTCAGATAGGCATTACTGCATTATAATTCTCTGATTCTGTAGAACAGTAAGCCAGCTCTTTGTGCCATTCTGCCAGTTTGGGTAAGGGACCACGCATACATCTCATTACAATCCTTATCTTTGCGAGTAATAGTCAGATGGAGGCCAGTCTGCGCACAGCTTTGGGTATGTTCTAATCAAACCCCAAGAGAGCAACCAACGGTGGCTCTGGTAATGCCAGTTCCAGCATTTCCTTCAACGCGGTAAACACCTGACCCCAAATGCACGTATCCCGGGGCATTCCCAAGCCCGGTGTGTAAAATTGGCATTTATAGCTGTACATCTCATGCATCTATTGCCAGCCCTCAACCCGTATTTATATAGGCGCTGCCAGGGTGAAATAAACTCTGTAGAGGTACTTAAAATGAATTCATCTGTGCCACCCATTCTGGGAAAGGGACTTAATGTTACTAAAACAGTGGGTCCACTGTGCCTCCGTGATTTCCACGCACCAGGCCGCCCAGCGCACTCTAGGGGTCCGACACAACCCCTCCGAGCGCCCTTTATACAGCGATCGCCCCTTCGCCCATGCCCTCAGGGCAAGAATCATCGGGGCCACTCTATCCACATGTTCCGCAAGGCAGGGTCAGGAGGACTGGACCCGCTGCCGGGTAAGGCGGCCTCCGTCCCCTAGATTATTTTTGGGCTACTGAGAACAGGAGGTGGGGGGGGGGCACCACCACTACATTAACGAGGGAGCCCAGGGCCGTGCAGTCTTCCCCAATGCTCTTTTTCCTCTGCAGTCACCTCTTAGCACTCCTCAGCAGTATCTGCCGGGGCAGGCATTGATAGCTCACCTCATACCTTTCAGGTCGCGCCGTGTGATCCAAACTTGCAGGGTCAACACACTATGCGTTACAGCACATATTACACTGCATAGCCTATCTTCATAGCCTGGATGCTGCTGATTTTTGAAGGGTAGTATGGGTGGCAGCCGGAGCTCTCTCAGGCCAGGGGCGGCTCCTCCACGCGGGCGGAGGAGCTTCGCACCACTTGCTTTCTTGCAGTGCAAGTAGCAGTAACATAGAATGGTATACCATTTTATGTTACTGCTTCTCGCACTGCGAGAAAGCAGAAGAAGGGTTTGGTTGGGGGCAGGCCGGTGGGCGGTCCTGCTCCAGGCAGGTGAGGCGTGGATTGCTAAATGTTTGGTGCGCTGACTGTTTGATCGGTCATGCAACTCTCCAGTTTTCTCCATGAGGGCTGCATGCTGCATGCAACCTGCATGGAGAAAATGGCCTCCCCATGGACGCCTGTGCGGTCTGCATCCTAGCCAATCACAACGCTGCAGTTGTGATTGGCTTTGGGGAGGAGAGGGAGGCTGCCTGCTTGCCTCCTGCGGCTGCGAGGAGCATAGACGACGCAGGACCGGATCAGGCATTTAAGGTAAGTTATTATATATATATATATATATATATATATATATATGTATATACATATATTTTATTTAAATATAATTAAAGTAAACACCACCCCGGGTCATGCTGGCCGTGACTGCCTGCATGCGTAGGTGCCTTGTTTTTATGCCCTGGACCAATTACTACACATTATTTCCCTCCCACGCCTGATATTTACCGTGGGACAAGAGGTGCAAAGCACACCGTCAGAGGATTCTCAGCGTGCCCGCAATTTCGTTTATTAGATCTCGTCTGGGAGTGGCAGCGCAAAGCGCTGCTCCGCCTCTGCGAGAGATAATGTATATATAAGAATTGTAAAAGGGACTCTAAGCCCCGCCCCTCCTTTCCATTGGGTAATGTCAGCGTTTATGGTAAACGCTGGCTTCCCATTGGAATGCAGGGTTTTCCGTTGACCCCTGTCCGCTTTTGAGACAGCCCCTCCGGACACAATCGCCTGCTTTGCGGCTGCCGTGAAGACTTTTCTTATCTGCTTGTTTATTTAACAAGCAGATAAGAGAAGTCTTCACGACGGCTGTGAAGCAGACAAGCCGCGGTGCACAAGCATTCTGAAGGTGCCTGTTCCCGGCACTTCCCCCTCCTCTCCCACTTGTTTTTTTCGGAAACCTTGTGCAGTCACATGTGTCGTTTGCCTGCCACCTAGTTTTTTGTTCATGCTTGTTTGCTTTGTTTACAGTGTCATTGCGCCCCGCAACGAACATCGAGGCAAGTAACTGAATTGTGTGGTCAAGAGTGCAGCACTAAATGATTTGTTTACTTTTGCATTATTTTGCACAAATTTGCTATATATTTTCCCAGAAATATCCCATAATCCTGCACAAAGAAAGGACGCACCTTTTGCTCACCCCTGAGATCTGATGCATAATCACACAACACTCCCTGTGTGGTTTCAACGATCCGCAGGCAGAGAGGGTACCTTCACTCTGAGGCGGGAACGGGGCAAGTAATTGTGGCATTCCCAACAAAACTTATTATGTACTTGGGGTGCTCCCACGATCATGATGGAAGAACATTTTATGGCCTTTTCTTTCCTTTGGTTCTGCCCTAAACTTACTGCCTGGGTGCACTTCATGCTAGGAACTCTGGCCCTACATGCAGGTTAACTGAGCCTCCAAATGTGGAAGAAGGAAGGGAATTATGGGTGGGGGGCACTCTATTTCTCCCTTGCATGATGTGCTTCCTATCGAGGCAAAATATTACCGTTTGTATGTATAGCGCTGTATTCCACCATGGGCTACTCAAGGCGCTGGGTGCTGGCTTCTGCTATAGCCCCTCGTGATGAGTGATGGCAGACAGATATTGTAAGCCCCGCCCCCGTCTGCCACCCGCCTGGATAGGATCGACATTAAAATCTCTCCTTTGCAAAGCCTGCTGATATCAGAAGGTGACAGGCAGGACTTTGAATGGAATAAAAGGGCGGACACTCGGCAAACTCACTGGGGTGGGTCTTGATGGCCCAGTAGGGGTGCGTCTGGGGGCTTGGATACCAGACAGGCATTTAACAAAGAAAGCATTCTCTTGGTGTCTTTAACAACATTTTTACCCATATTTGCAAACAAATTCTATAGTTTTTAAAAGGGGAACCATGCAAAGATCTTCTAGCACTACAAGATGTGCTCCTGTGGATGACTGTAAACTTGTCACCAGGAGACCCACACTCTAATCCCAGTTGCTGATTTTGTCTCACAGCCTGTCAGTTTCCTTTGCTGCACCCGCTGACAATGGTACTGGGCAACCTTCACGCCCCTCTCCCACCCCTAGGCCCTTGGTCCGTGGCCCTCTACATCAGTAGGCTGCGGAGATGAGGCAGCGCTCGCAGAGTAACCCCATTCGCAGTTCTCTATATGGGACAGAATTGACGTTTCAGCCGTTCGTCTATCTGGGTCAGACAAATTAATTACCATCATTTTGTGTAACTGTCACTATCACCTGTGTATTGATGGGTTTATATATACATATCAAACATTCTGTGCATAATGCTGCACTGAAGAGACATTATCCATACTCTGGGGATGGAGGTGCGCGCGTGTCCTGTGCAGAACTGTGCACATCACTTGAAGATATCACCAGATATTTATTTTCATTTTACAGATTCCTGTTTCTCTTGCATAGAAAACATTTTCCTTTGTTGCAATGATTTACATGATGTAGAGTCTGTGAAACACCAGGGCATATTAAAGGGTAATCACTCACTCATTTTTAAGAATGGTGCATTTTGTGAGGGTCTTAGGGTTTCTCAGTACTGCAACGAGTAATGCATGTTACTACAAGCCATCTCAACTGAACAGATTTAATCAGAGTGGGGCAAGTTAAAGGCTGAAGCTACCCTGTCAGAATTTTAACTGAGTAGCTGACCGCATATCTCTGCAGCAGGTACGAAAATCCACCGAGCTTTCTTGCCAGCAAGAATGGAAAGCAAACACCAGACCCTGCACACTTTAGTACATGCATGCCAACAGTATCTCTCTCTCACACATACACAACTTTGAAATCGCACTGCTTCCCTCATAGCAGATCCCGACACCTACTACCTGCAAGCAGTTTAAAAAGAATTGACTCTGAGGGTGGCCTACTGAAATGGAGCATCGGAGCAACTGCTAGCTTGTCTCTTCCAGGTCAGTCGCTGTATGCAGGTCTGCGACGGCATGGATAGAGACAAACACACACGTGTTCGTCTCCCCGTATGTCTGTTGTGCCTCAGATAATGATTGAGTCTCCCTGGCCCCACACACTCTCAACACACAAATTCCAACTGGGCATGATTGTAGCCAAGAATAGTTTGACCAGCCATGTAACCTACCCTTATGGCCTCCGGCCATGTCACCTACCCTTATGGCCTCCGGCCATGTCTTGCTCATATGTGCGTATTTACTTTTCTTTAATGCAGTTTTACATAGCGCAAACTTGTCCCTATGACATTAAAGCGCTTTACATGCGAAGCAGACGTTTTACACAAAAGCGTACTTTGATAGCACGGGGAAATTAAGTGATTTCCCAGAATCACAGGTTGTTGAGCCGTCACTGGAATTTAACCTCCCCATGCCATTAAGACAAACAATCATCTGCAATGAAATAGGTCTCGCATTTTTGCGAGTTTGAGCTATTGGATTTGTAAATGACAATGCCTTTTATTTATGTTTTGATTTTAAAAACATAAATAAAAGGCATTGCCATTTATAATGCCAATAGCTCAAAGTCTCGCAAATGCGAGACCTATTGCATTGCAAATGCTTGTCATTTACTTGAGAGATCTGTTGGAATAAAAACCACGCATCCATCAGGGGCATGGGGCAGGAGGGAAGGTCTGAAGGGCTGAAATAAAATCGGCTTTCAGTTTGCCCATAGCGGAGCTCTGTTGCTGCTTCGGAAATGGCTTTGTGCTCCATAGTTTATGGTGTTTTTATCACTTCACCTCTCGGGCCCCTAAGCATCAAAGTGGGAGAGGGTATACCATATATGTGCATGTTAGGAATATAAAAGGATATCACGTAACAGAATGAGCTTCCACTGTTTTGCTGCTATCCAATTCCACTTCAAGTAATAGCTAGTGGAGAAGAACCGTGAATTCCAATTTTTTGTTGAAAATGTGAGTGTGTTCACTTTACAATAAATTTTATATAGCACCTCATAGGACAATCCCACATTTTCAAATACTACCAAACAAGTTAATAGCACTCGTTTCACTCTGGCCAGCTGGGATTCAAAGTGTCTTATCAGGCATCAAACTCCTCTGTCTGCTGACGGCCCAACGGGGTGAATTGCCTTTCTATGTTAATGTCGCTCAGTCTATGGCCTAACATCCCTGCGTTCTTCAGTTAGAAGAGTTGCAACTGTTATAAAAGTAGCTGCTGTCATTTTATGGTTCTTGATGATGTGACACAGAGGGTGGGTGGGCTGGTCATGTGATCTGAGGCCCCAGTAAAACCGGGTGAAAGAACCTTGAGATTTATGCTGCATTCGAACAGCACCCCATTTTATACATTAATGTAATCTTCATGATGTCATACAGTGCGAACAAGGCCCAGAGGCATCAGGGCGCTTTACAATAGAACAGTTACCAAATGATTACAGCAGGAGTACATATGAGATGCAACCTAGCTAGAATTAAAACAGATAATTGAGAGTTAGTGGAGACAATTCCCAAACAATCAGCCCAAGAATGCTTTTGAACTGCAACATCGTTAAAAAGGAATTTAACCCAAGTGTCGTTCAAAGAAAAGGGCCTTTCACTTCTAGGAATTCTATAGGTGCTATACATTGACCCAGGTTTCAGGGTTCTTTCACCCGGTTTTAAAGAGCCATCACATTAAATGACCAGCCCACCCACCCTCTGTGGCAGTAAACCTTCTCAAAGATGTTAGGGTGGTTAAATAACCAGCTACTGCTCAGGCACGCAGGCAGTGTGTAAGGGATCAGTTTTGAACGCAAATTGCATGCTGTCTTAGTGTCTTTACTGCAGATCAGGCTCTGATCTGCAGCAAAGACACTAAGACAGTATACTGCGCCAGAGCGGAGAAGCTCTGAGTCAAAGAGCAGGGAAGACTTTACGAAAGGCTGCGATGGAAGGTAAACAATTCATATACAATGCATAGGCTGAGGCTATGCAGAAACAGAATACTTTTTTTGTCCTTTACTTTCTATTTAATGTTTTAGTTTTTTGTGTATAAGTATTTGTTCATGTTAATGTGCTCTTTATTCTATCTAGTGCTGTGCTCTTTATTCTATCTAGTGCTTTTGAAAAAAAGCGGAATAAATACTTTTACAGCTTTATGGCTCCTAATGCAGACGAACAGTTGAATTGCTTTATTAACCTTCTTGCTTTGTCAAATTTGCTTAAAAATGCACCATTTGCCTGCTCTTTTTAAAAAAAATTCTCAGGGGAGTACCTACCCGAGCCCCCTTAGGTTGTTCGGGCTCGCTCGCTACACTCACTCGCCGCAATGCAGTTTACCGCAAATGTTATGCCTCACCACTTTCAGATGTCACCAGGCACCACTGGCTCAGGCTGCGGTCACCTTGGTGTCGGGCAAGCTCCGCCCTCCCGAGCACCAAAAAGCCTTGGCAATGCCAAACCACAAAAAAGGTCAAAGAAGGTTACAGTCTGGCCCAGCAAGGACCAGGGGACTCACCACAGCAAGGGGAGTCAGGGCAGGCCTGGAGCAACCAGGGGAGCCCAAGAAAAGCACTGTTGTCCCTCAATTGGACCCACAGGCCGAAGGCACAGGAGTCGCGAGGGGACCTCTAGCAGTTTCAAAAAGTAACATCTTGTAGGGCACAGCGTGCGAGGAGTACGAAGTCCTTTGTACGAAATGTGCGCAGAGGTTGGGGCTATCGATAGCCAAATGCACTCAGTTGGGGAATGCCAACAAGCATATGCACGTGCAAAATTACGAGGTGCACAGGGGTTCGGGTTATGCGGTCACCATAAAGGATACTGGCCTCAAACTTGGTGGAGGGAAGCTCGACCTCAAGAACATAGGAACCCACCTCCTGTGTAGCTGGAGCCTGCGGAGTCCGCAGGAGCTCAGGATCAGCAGACCGGTCAGTTGTGTTACTGTGCCTGTGAATGCTGGGGAGAGACTCCTTCACCCCAAGGGAGATAACTTCAGTTGTCCTTGATGCTCCACAGGTCCTGCATGGACCCTGTATGGAGCACGGGTACAGACAATGCTTTGGGCGGAGAGGGAGACGAAGTCAGGCCCAGTCGAAGTCCAGCGAAGTCCAGAGTGTCCAGACGGTCGAAGGTCAGTGGTTTCTTGATCAGAATCTTGTCCACCTCGAATCTAGGGTCCTACAGTCAGGTAAGCCCTCTTGTACCCACGGGAGAGGGTTGGACAGATTTAGGGGACCTTCCCTGGGGAGGGTCAGGAGGAAAGTGGGGAGGTTACTCTCATGTTCTCTGTCCAGTTTAGCGCCAGAGTGGGAGCCAACAGCTCCCAGGACTGGTTTGAACTGGATTCACCCAGCCCCAATACATTAAATCCTCTCTGGGAGGTGGTCACACCTCCCTGTGAAAGGATGCCTATTGTGCTGCCTTCCCCTGCTCCAGATTGGCTCAGCGGGAGGATGGCAGAAATGTGTCTCTGGTCGGCAGCAACCATTTTGTGCTGCCCGGGTTGAGAAGACTGGTGCCCGGAAGACCAGGGACCCCACAAAGCTCACTTCAGAAGGGTGGAATCATACCTCCCACACCAGTTACCGGTGTGGAGGTATGATTCCAAGGTGTTTGATACCAAACACAACATGTTTTGTTGCAGCCGTTTTCAAGATAGCATTTTATGCAAGCATATAATGCACCTCTACCTATATGTCTGGCTGCGTCACCGACAACCCGGGAAAATGGTCTCTGAAGGCTGCAGGGTGCTCTGCTCATGCAGAGGCACCCTCTTACGTGAAACCCAGCACCCTGCCTTCAGGATTGTCAAGGCCTGCTAGAGGTTTGACTTATAGGTTTTAAGTGTAGTGACCTATAGATATAGTAAACCTATATCTAAAGTAAGTGGTGCATGCACCATCTTACACAGGCTGCAATGGCAGGCCTGCAGTTTAATTTTGCATGGCCTCTCATGGGTAGCATAATACATGCTTCAGCCCATGGGATGCCTTTAGGGTACCTATGCCCTGGGTACATGTGTACCATATACTAGGGACTGACAAGGGTATCCCAGTTTCCAATCTGCAGTGTACCTATGTACTTATCATAACATTTTAGGGAAAAAGCAGATAGACTGGGGTCCTGATTAGCATTTGACATTTTGGTGCCGTTGGACTGTCGGATGGCAGATACTAACAGACAGGACGCATCTGGACTGGATTTGGAGGAAGTGCAAGCTGCTGAGCGATCGTGCACTCCTCTCTGACTGAGCCATAAGAGGAACACAACGGACGGGTAAGCATATCATTGGACTGCCTGCTGCGATTGTCTTCTCTCTTGGGTGCGGTGGAGAGGTGTGTATTTTTGTAACGCAGTTGTACTCCTGCCGGGTTATCTGTTCTTTCTGTCTTTCTGGCTGTTGGCCTCGCTATACATTTTTGTCTCAAGCGGAGGGAAAGGTTGTGTGCGAAGTGGACTCTGAGTCTGAAAGTTAGGTCATTACTGTGATTTACGTGTTTATCTTTCTTGGAATAGACACATGTTATTGCTGTGCCTCGTGTAGTTACAAGGAAGGATTGTGGCTGGTATTTTTTCAGCAGTTATTTGGTGTTTTAAAGGGATCCTATGTAGATATAGAAACACAGAGAAGGAAAAGATTGGAGCCGTCGTCTTTTCAATATTTATCCAAGTGTAATATTTCTTGTTTTTTAAGGGATCCTCTGTACATATATAGAGAGGCAGAGAAGGAAAAGATTGCGCCTGGCGTCTTTTCAATATTTATCAAGTGAGAGAACCTCTGTCTGATATACAGTGACAGAGAAGGGAACCCTCTATTTCAATAGTCAATAGAGATGAGGCAAAATCTGAAATCCGAGTAGCTAACGGCATTTTGGATGGCGCCTGTGTAGTCAATTTCAGTGTTTTTTTTTATGTAACAGTGAATATTGTATTTTCGCCAGTTAAAGGTACCCTCTGCGTTTTTCTCCTTCTTGTGTGCGCTGTTTACATTGCTCTCCCTTTTTGAAACACAGGTACAAATGCTTGCTAATTATAAAGTGCTCTTTTAAAGACTGTATGTTATTGCTTAGTGTCTAGTGGTAAATTTAGAGGTTTTGTCAGGTTCAAAAGCGTAATTTTTTGATTATTGTTTTTTCATGGCCATTGTATTGGAAGTCACTGGCTGATACAGAGGCTGACTTTAGTGAGACCATAATATCTGGGCACACATTGACCTTCTTTTTGTTAATCTTTTTGTTTGATTATAAGTACATGTATATTGATTGTAAAAATATTTTTTCTGTTAATTTTATGTTGACTGGCCCCATACCAATCCTATTATTTTAGGGTAAAGGCCCGCTAGGTAGGGTACTGCTGCTGCAAAATATTTTGTGAACATTGTTGAAGGCCACTGCCAAATACAGAAGACTGGTTTGTTAGTGAGATTCAATAACTAGGGAGATTGTAAATGCAGTTTATGTATCCCCATGTGTGTTGATCTGCCAGTGATTAACTGAAGGGATTCTGTAAAGCTACAGCATATTGAGCACCACAATTGTCACAGATATATCGGGTTTTATCAGGTTAGCAGAACATGTTTCTTTTTTAACTACATTTTCACACTAATGAATAGAATATATGGTTACAGAACATACCAGACAGCACACACCATACACGTGCAGGTTTCTATGATAACACCAGGATTAGAAATACCCACTGTAGTAACAACTTCGTGGCCACGCAACCCCTTGCGAAGCAAGGTCCTTGTGGCTTGTTTAGGTGACCAAAGCGATACAAAAGGGGATGATGGACGGAGCGTTTGAGCAAATCAAACACTCACCCCCAGTCAACTGATCTGGGTTTAATCCATCACCATTCTTTAGCCCACTCAGCCACCCCATTTCAGACATGGCTATATGCAAATCAGTCTGACCCTGTGCCTTATGGGAACAGTCCAGCCCGAACTGCCAAGCCATGTCTTCCATGGACCGGAAACAAGCATCCTGGGACCGGTTTCGGATTCATAATCCTCATCAGCCAGGCTATCTTGAATCCAGTGGCCAAGTGAGCAAGAGACTCACGTCTGAGCATACCCTGCCACACTTAGGGCGAACAAAGCGATACAAAAGGGGATGATGGACGGAGCGTTTGAGCAAATCAAACACTCACCCCCAGTCAACTGATCTGGGTTTAATCCATCACCATTCTTTAGCCCACTCAGCCACCCCATTTCAGACATGGCTATATGCAAATCAGTTTGACCCTGTGCCTTATGGGAACAGTCCAGCCCGAACTGCCAAGCCATGTCTTCCATGGACCGGAAACAAGCATCCTGGGATTGGTAGTTCAGGCTGGACTGTTCCCATAAGGCACAGGGTCAGACTGATTTGCATATAGCCATGTCTGAAATGGGGTGGCTGAGTGGGCTAAAGAATGGTGATGGATTAAACCCAGATCAGTTGACTGGGGGTGAGTGTTTGATTTGCTCAAACGCTCCGTCCATCATCCCCTTTTGTATCGCTTTGTTCGCCCTAAGTGTGGCAGGGTATGCTCAGACGTGAGTCCCTTGCTCACTTGGCCACTGGATTCAAGATAGCCTGGCTGATGAGGATTATGAATCCGAAACCGGTCCCAGGATGCTTGTTTCCGGTCCATGGAAGACATGGCTTGGCAGTTCGGGCTGGACTGTTCCCATAAGGCACAGGGTCAGACTGATTTGCATATGGCCATGTCTGAACTGGGGTGGCGGAGTGAGCTAAAAAATGGTGATGGATTAAACCCAGATCAGTTGACTGGGGGTGAGTGTTTGATTTGCTCAAACGCTCCGTCCATCATCCCCTTTTGTATCGCTTTGTTCGCCCTAAGTGTGGCAGGGTATGCTCAGACGTGAGTCCCTTGCTCACTTGGCCACTGGATTCAAGATAGCCTGGCTGATGAGGATTATGAATCTGAAACCGGTCCCAGGATGCTTGTTTCCGGTCCATGGAAGACATGGCTTGGCAGTTCGGGCTGGACTGTTCCCATAAGGCACAGGGTCAGACTGATTTGCATATGGCCATGTCTTCCATGGACCGGAAACAAGCATCCTGGGACCGGTTTCGGATTCATAATCCTCATCAGCCAGGCTATCTTGAATCCAGTGGCCAAGTGAGCAAGGGACTCACGTCTGAGCATACCCTGCCACACTTAGGGCGAACAAAGCGATACAAATGGGGATGATGGACGGAGCGTTTGAGCAAATCAAACACTCACCCCCAGTCAACTGATCTGGGTATAATCCATCACCATTCTTTAGCCCACTCAGCCACCCCATTTCAGACATGACCATATGCAAATCAGTCTGACCCTGTGCCTTATGGGAACAGTCCAGCCCGAACTACCAATCCCAGGATGCTTGTTTCCGGTCCATGGAAGACATGGCTTGGCAGTTCGGGCTGGACTGTTCCCATAAGGCACAGGGTCAGACTGATTTGCATATAGCCATGTCTGAAATGGGGTGGCTGAGTGGGCTAAAGAATGGTGATGGATTAAACCCAGATCAGTTGACTGGGGGTGAGTGTTTGATTTGCTCAAACGCTCCGTCCATCATCCCCTTTTGTATCGCTTTGTTTAGGTGACCACCCTAGTGCCCTACAATTCCCCGACCTCTCTCCAGGAGGTATTTACAACGGCCCAGATAAGGAAGAGATTAGAGAGGCATTTTATCTGGTTATTAAAGAGGCATTAAGTGATGAGCTTGTAATAGACTACCCTACCTCCTGAACAAGTGACACAGGAGGACAGCCAGATAAATATTTATATGTATATACATGTTTCACTACGAAGATACAGATGAGCAATAGTGGGCAGCAGCCAGTTGAGCTGGTTCTGCACATACTAGATAGCAAAATAATAGCGGTACAGAACACTAGCACACGGACTTTAACTAAATTCAACAGACGCCAAACGGCTTTGATATCTAAAGCTTGGACTCTGTTGAGTCTTCCACTTATACAAGGTACTGAGGTAAGAGCATCTACACTGCATCTGATGCGACTGTGCCTCCCAGTGCAAACATATACACCCCCAACTGATAACAGACAACTAACACTTGAGGGACCACGGGACTCCCCCTCCTTGGAAGACACTCAAGACATACCTTTGCAACTACCACTGGTGACCCCATCAGCATCACAGATTACTGAAAAGTCCTCCACAGAATTAATTCAACAGATAGAAAGTATAGTAAGTTGCGAGAACGCCGATCCAACACCTCAGCACTCAGGTACCCCATCTCCCCCAAGTACCGACTGCAAGGAGAGGCAGGGAGATTCACAAGGTACTCACATCCCACAAGGCTGCGAACATCACGCATCACTTCTACAAGCACTATTCGACCCCAATTTGCCCCTAAGTTGTGAGCATCACACCCAAGAGCTGCACAAACAGCTGGAACATGGTGGCAACCTGCGCCGTGGCAGTTTGGAAATCCGATGTTCCCACAATCAATTGGACCTTTTCCGCAACCGATGGGTCCTTTTCCACCACACCAATTCACAGGAAATTTTGGGGGTCAGCCGCCTTTTTTAGGGTTTGGCCGCGGAAGATCCCGGGGACGAAGAAGAGGTCAGCAACCTCAGGTTCATTTCAGTCCTCCGTCAACTTCAACGAGGAACTTGAGGAGTACAACAATGAAGAACAAGACGACGGGATCAGCACAAGCGAGCACAGAGGCGGGCTAGTCATCAACTTGAGCTCCCATACCACTACCCCGATGGAAGACAAGGTCCTCAACAGAGGACTGGGGTTTGTGCCTACCGTCAGAAATGACCATTTTGAAACCAACATAGAAATGGCCAAGTTCTTTCGTAAGGTCCGTCTGCAATTTTTCTTTTCCAAATCAAGCCAGAAAGAATTAGACCGAGAAAACACAAACACTGGTCTAAAGAAAAAGTCTACCTTTAATCCTGGACCCCATATGGTTCCTGTACAAGTACTTGCATTTGAGCAGGCCATAGAGAAGGACATTGAAAAATTGTTTCTTACAGAGGAAGACAGTTTTTGCAATTTCTCCAAGGCCGAAGAAAATGCCCTGAAATCCCTGTCTTCAAATACAAAACTCTCCATTAAACCGGCAGACAAAGGGGGGGGCAATTGTCCTGATGAGTACCAGTGATTATCGAAATGAATGCTTGAGACAACTCAACAACAGACAAGCATATTGTCCCCAAGACGATGATCCTACAACTGACATGCGCAAGATAATCAGCGGGATGGTAGAGGAAGCACTTGCGGAGGGTTGGATCACTCGGCAGGAAGCGAACTTCCTAGTCACAGAACATCCAGTGATGCCTTATTTTTACTGCCTCCCGAAGGTGCATAAAACACAAAGGCCACCACCAGGCCGCCCGATAATCTCGGGTATTGGGTCCATTTTGGAACCGCTCTCCACCTTCGTTGACCATTTTTTGCGGCCTATGGTGCAAGAAATGCCCACATACCTCAAGGACACAACAGATGTGCTTCGTCTCCTTCCTGACATTGAATTTGATGCCGATAATGACCACCTTGTATCATTTGATGTAGAGTCGCTCTATACATCTATACCACAAGATGAAACCCTAGAAGTCATCTCTTCTCTCTTGTTGGCTCGCGACCTAGATAGCATCACTCCGGTCTGTTTCATCATGGCCTGTGCCACCTTGGCCATGAAGAAAAACTTTTCTAAATTTGAGGAGACTATCTACTTACAAACTTCCGGTACTAGCATGGGGAACATTTTTGCTCCCAGCTTGGCTAATTTATATGTACATCACTTTTAGCAAGAGCATGTCCTTACTAACACCAACCCGTATGTCACCTGTATAAAAGTATGGAAAAGGTATATCGATGATATACTAGTGATATGGCGAGGGACACATGAAGATCTTGTGGATTTTCTGAACTGGTTGAACAGTAGGAATGCTTTCCTTCAATTCACCGTAGAGGCTAGCAAAACTGAGATTGCTTTCTTGGATTTAAGGATCTTCTCTATATCAGAAGGTCTACAATCGGAGCTATATAGAAAACCGATGGTGAAAAACTCCCTACTGTGCTTCGATAGTCATCATCCTAAGTCTCTCAGAGAAAATCTGCCCTATGGGCAGTTCCTGGGGGTACAGAGAAACTGTTCCACCAGGGAAGGCTACAATAAACACTCGAAAGCTTTACAACACCAACTTCACTGTAGGAAATATCCCCCTAAACTGGTGAAACAATCAATGAAGCGGGCGAAAAACAACAACAGATTAGCCCTGCTGGAACCTTCAGTGCCAAAAGCGACATCAAATAGATTGACCTGTGTCAGCACATTCGGGACACTATCCTATTAAATACAAAAGATAGTAAAGAGACACTGGTCCATATTAAACTCAGGACAGGAAACCATAGAGTCACCTCTTTTTTCTTTCAAACGGGGTCCAAACTTGAAGGATCATATTGTTCACACCAGACCCCATACTAAAATGCCAAGGGTTCTTGGCACTATTTGGGATCTTCCACCTGTGGTAGGGCATCACCCATGTGGATCTTGCCAGGCTTGCCCTCAAACCACCAGGACAACTGAAATTGACATTGGCACAAACAGACCCTGGAAGCAGGTTAAATTTACCAACTGCAACAGTGAGAAATTAATTTATCTCATAACCTGCCCTTGTGGTCTACAGTACGTGGGAATGACGACTCGGAAAATAAAAATACGAATCTCCGAGCACAAGAGCACGATTCGTTGCAAAAAACAGGCAACCAAACTCACCACACATTTCCTGGAAAAACAACATGCTCCAACTGCTTTTTTATGGACTGTGCTTGAACAACCATATATTCCTCCCCACGTTACAGACCACACAAATTTCCTTCTTCGTAAGGAACAGAAAGGGGTGTTTAGATTGAGAACTAACAAAGGTGGGCTTAACGACGACATACCGTGGTCTGCCTTATAGCCATGCGTACAAGAATGTTTCGTGGACATGACTGTCCCTCCAACTTTGTAAGAAAAAGATACTATTAAGATATGGCCTTTTTTTAGACCCCCTATCCTCGCAGTGTGAATATAAATGAAAGAGATAGGCTATAAGATCTGACCTCTCTTCCCCTAAAAATGACAGACAATACATCAGACATTACAATGAACAGGATCGAGTAATGTGCCTTCGATCTATAACATCTGTCCTTTGTCCGGTTTAAAATAACAGATTAAACTGGATAGATACCATCTGATGACTGTTGAGGCGATCATGTTATGTGCCCTTGATCTGTATAATCAAGCAATGTTTTCATACAATGATCGGAGACTTTGTTGTCTTTTAGTGATTCCGGTCTTGGTTTCTAGGCAACCGTCGACACTGTGACCTTTTTGACCAAGAAACTATTACCGGGTCCGATCACATGACCATTACTGGGCCAATGAATAAACCGGACTTGTTCATGTAAGAATGCGCTGTAACGACAACATTGATTGATGGACCCGGTCACATGACCGTGGTTCAACCAATCAACGCACGGCTTATATCCGAGGCCTCCACTCTGAGTCGGTACCTCCCCAACCGGCTTAGATGGTGGCGAAGGCGTACCGACGGAGAGGTGAGCTACACTCTAGGCGTGCTCCCCTTTTTTTTAGCAAGCCGTACACGCTAGGTGTGCCTTTTTCGAGCCAGCTGTGTCCTTTTGATTAGAGCGCGAAACCGACTCTCTCATTCGCTTTATAAACAATACGAATTTTGAGAGTTTTGGCAAAATTTCATGGGGCATCTAATCAAGTAGATTGGACATCCGTTATTTGTAATATACAATGACGGACTTTGCTGATAGCCGGGGATTTTGTTATAATTTACCAACGAAGAAGAATATACTGCTTAATGAGTCCCGCATAAAATGGTGACAAACACCAACTGTTCGACGAGTTCTAAACACTCGGGATGTCAGCTGACATGTCAACATAGATCTCTGTTCTGAAACTTGTCACCATAACAAACATCAAATGGCCTGAACGATGCTTTTCCAAACAACACGGACTCCATACTAGTCATTTTCTCTGGGTACTTTTCAATGTGCTTTGTTTTCGTTTGACCAGGAAGCGATTACATACCCTTGTTTTCTGCTTCTTTTACTAGAGCGGTGCTTCCCTCGTGTCCTGAGCCGTTGCCAGGCGGGGTGGAGCTATTTGCTTCAACTATAATGGTAAGATGAAGTATAATATGTTACATGAGAAAATTACATTTACGTATCCTCATGCTGATAAAATATAGAACCAATGTGTGATCAAACCAAAAATATTGGTTTATAGCTCAATGTGGATTAACCACATGTTGCTTTGTCTATATGTATGTGGTCATTTTACTTGTATGAGTCCGTGTCTTTTCTTTTATAGTGACATACACGACTTCTGCGAACAAAGAACACACCTACAAATCAGGTGATCTTTTTTCATGTTGCAGCAATGTTAATGTTTTGTCACTTTTTAAACCTTTCACTTCACTTTTTGCAGTAGCATTTTGTTACACTCCGGTCCTGATGAAAGCAATGGACTCTACAGTCCCTTGTAAATTGCTGAAACACGTTGACCATTTCTCCATCTAGGTAGATATTTGGTAAATCTACTTATGCTGCTCTTTTAATGTAGGTGGAGCGAGCATAGAACAGAATAAAGTTAGTCTTATTTCTGCTCCTTCACCCACTTCACTCACTAATCACACTCTTTTCACAGCACTGCAAATCAGTTACCCATATTTTTTTATTGATGGGTAGTTTGTGACACTCTACCACCTTTGGCCACTATTAGGTTCTCAAAAGGTTATACCATCTGACCTTCCATCTGAACCAGTAGTGTACCGACTGTTGTGGTTAACAGGAATGCCAAATGATGAAGGGCAGTTCCGAGTGGTGACTGATGGATATCCTGCTAGTGATCACTGGTATCCATCAATGCTTTTCTACAACTGTTAGATGAGCTGACACTGTTCTTTGTTAGTTTAATGAACCACACATAGACTTCTCAGACCCTTTGACACTTTTGTGTTTTTTGTATTCAGTTAGGGAATGTGTCGCTGTCTGGTCTATAAACTCCCTTAGGCCCTCCCTCACCATATTGTTTCTTCCGACCCCATCAGCATCACAGATTACTGAAAAGTCCTCCACAGAATTAATTCAACAGATAGAAAGTATAGTAAGTTGCGAGAACGCCGATCCAACACATCAGCACTCAGGTACCCCATCTCCCCCAAGTACCGACTGCAAGGAGAGGCAAGGAGATTCACAAGATACTCACATCCCACAAGGCTGCGAACATCACGCATCACTTCTACAAGCACTATTCGACCCCAATTTGCCCCTAAGTTGTGAGCATCACACCCAAGAGCTGCACGAACAGCTGGAACAACAGCCCACACCAGACACTGGACTACAGATCACTGTATACATAGAGAACGGTTGTTTTACTGCCCTTTTCTGAGGACCTAACAGCATCCTCTGTTCAGGTCTCACTTTAGCACCTACACCTAGTGAAAGTTACATCTTTATCACTTTATATATATATAACGCTGAGGAATAATCACAACGCCTCTGCAACACGTGATAAAGAACTTTACAGCACAGGAAAAGCGTATCATGAAACACTGTAGCGAACTACACAAACTCACACAAAATACGCTGCACTCATGGCCCAAAGAAGGCACATTCGATAGAACAATACTAGACCATGCTAGAACATTCCTGGAAGGTAAATACTCTGGCAGCAAACTCAAAAAGCGTAAAGATACCCTGGCCATGTGGAGCGTCTTTAAGGAGAATGACACATCTGCCACAACACCCACAGCACCCCCACCAGCCTACTTCGAAGGTGGTATATATCCAGAACTGGTTATCAGAACTGACCTAGAACCCTCATCAAATGACAGAGCAGCCATAGGCCCTGAGGATATCTCTACCCTAGACATCTCAGATGACTCACAAAACAGTAGACCAGAGAATAGACAGAGCCAGCTCTCCCTAAGCTCCCAAGGCCCGGTGATGCAGGGTACAACTTCAGGAATGCCAGGTCAAATTGACGCTCTATTTACAATAAAAATGACTCCTGCATCAAACACTGCAGGCCCCCAGCTGGAAGAGGACCAAGAGGGCGATGGGGCCTCAGGCGGTTCACAGCACAGCTCCCACATGCCACTACCCAGACCTAACCGCCCAGCCCCCACACCATTCACTAGGGATCACAATACATCCGACATAAGAACTAGACAATATGGCCCATTCCTATCCCCTAGCCAGCAACATTATAATACACAAGCACACCATGGTGTGTGGCAGCCCCTCAACACTAGGCGAGAGGAAGAACACCTGCTACAGTTCAGTGAAGAAAACAGGGACAACGAACAAGATCCCTCAGAGGTAGTCACTGAAAGAGATATCGGCAGATGGAGGGCAGAGCAGGATTTATACCAGAGAAAAGGTAGAGAAGAAGGGGACAGGTCACATGACGGTGTTCAAGAGACCCCCCTGGTAATACAGCTACACTCCGACGACTATCAGAACAAATAGGCAGAGTAGATAATAGAATGACTGACCTGTTGGGTGACTTGGGCCAATTTAGTAGAAGACAGCAACCACCAACACTCAATGAATTAGCAAGTGCTGCAAACAGAGCAGAGCCACACAGTGGTAGAGTCCCAACTATCATGCAACAGCAAGAGCCTTGGGGATACTTACATGAGGAAACTCAAGGTGCAGCTGCACCACAAACCAACACAGCACCTTCCCGTTCAGCCCGCTCCAGTATACCCCAAGCCTTGCCAACACTCATTAACTACAACCCCCAGCTGACACCACCGCCGACACCTGCACGCCAGGCACCACCCCCTGTAGCAGCACCACGCAGAATAGCAACACCAGAACTAAACATAGACAATTTGGACCTGGCAAATGTGCTTGAAAGAGCAGAAAGAAGGCGGAGAAGGCAGAGAAGAACAGAAGTAGAACATTTGGAAGTATTAGGTAACCATGGGAGACCTGATGATATCCCACAGGAATATGATGTATCAGGCACAGCACACCTGCGCACCACCAGATCCAGAGCACAACACCACATGGCCCTTAGCAGGCCTGGACAGTCATTAGCTAACGATCTGACACCAAATGAGATAGTGACCCAGGGAGAAGGGTCTGACTATTATGTCAATCCATTCTCAGACGACTTGGCAGCCTGGACAGAGGCTAATGCACCCCAAATTAATGTTTAGCCACGAGATGGTTCTTTTGACACAGAGGAAATGGCCACTGCTGAAGAATGTATCTTGCAGGGGGCAGGAGATGACGATTGGCACTACAACTATATGCGCCAAGGCCTAAAGGTCTGGCAGAGACACGCCCGAATGTATGACACAACAAGGCCCACAGGGGTAACACGCCAGCTGCCCCTGTTGTTTAAAAACATATGGGACCATCCCATGTATGTCCCTTGGTCCCTTATGGACAAAGAAAATTTGAAGAAAGAACTCCCACCCCTCACAGAGGGTGCTGGAAAGTGGATACAAGACTTTGAAAAACACACTGCAGGTGTGCCATTGGCTGTTTGGGATGTAAAAAGTCTGCTCACTTCCCTGATTGGAGAAGATGCAGAAGATATGTTCACACGCATTGACCACAGACTTTCCACCACTAAAACAAGATCAGACGGTAATCCTTTCAATAAAATAAGGACTGCCCTATGGAGTCAACTACGCCGAAAGTTCCCCGATGCCCCAGACATTGGGTCTCTAATGTCACAGACAATGCAAAGCAATGAAGACCCCGCACAGTATATTTCAAGAATGAAGGAAAAATGGCATCAGGAGTTAGGAGAGAAATGGGACGTGACAGGAGGTAACTGTAGGTTCTTCTACCATACAGTTAAGAAGGGATTACCCACTGCGGTACAGGACAAGTTAGATGGAATAGTAGCAATGGAATGCAAACCATGGCCAGAAATACAACATCACATCATTCACTTTTGCAAGAAGGAGCAGGAGCAGGAGAAGAAGAGGTTATTGGCAATTGAAAATGCTGCTGCTAAATTAGTGCAGCAAAAACTAAAGAGAAGGGAGGGTCTGGATGCAGTTATGGTAGCTACACCAGTAAATCAAATGACTACTGTCACTACTTTTCCACAAAATGCCCAGAATGCACTAGGAGGGAACATGCAGGCAGCAGCACAACAAATACAGGCACAACTCTTTCATGATAATGGACAACAACAGCAGTATAATGATAACCAACAGATGAGGTCAACAAATACTGGGATGCGAGGGAGGGGTAGAGGATCAGGCTTCCAAAGATCTGCACCCCAGCCAGCACCTCGACTGTGTCACTACTGTCAGCGGCCAGGTCACTTTATAAAGGACTGCCGTACTAAAATGAGAGATGATGAGAATAGGTCGGCGGGCAGAGGACAACCACAGCAAGTTCAGGCACCAATACAATATGTTCAGCAGCAACAACAGCCACTGCAACCCCAGGTAGTGTACACCTATGCTTCCCCAGCACAGCAACAGCCAATGCTGCAGCAGGTGCAATTACAAACACCAATGATGAGTCAAGTACAGCCCCCAGTTCAACAAGCACAGCCACAAATGCCACAACAACAAATGCCTGTGTACCAAATGGTGCCAGAGACACAGGTTCCTGTACTTCAGGGAGCCACAGTAGTGCCCCCCGCCAATTCAGTTTTGCAGGGCACCATCCAGCAGCACCGGGCTGGAGGGTATTCAAGTTAGGACAGCCCACAGACAAACCTAGTGTGTCCCTTGTTGTCGTGTCTCACAAATATTAGAGAGGATCTAGTTGTGTATGTCACGATTAACAACAAAACTTATAGTTTTCTGATTGACACAGGTGCCACATTCTCCAGTATAAGGGAAGGAGCACTGCCCATCTCCAATCAAAGTGCAGACACACAGGGTTTCTCTGGGGCAATAACAAGGGTCCCTTTCACAAAACCAGTACCATTGGAAATAGGAGGTAAATGTGTTCAACAGCGTCTGCTTTCTCAACACAGTCCCCAGTCAATCTCTTGGGGCGTGACCTCATGGCCAAATTAAATATGACAATACACTTCAGTGAAGATGGCACAATGACTTGCTCCATTCCTGGTACACCGCTGACCAGAATGATGGCTGTCACTGTGGATTCCTCCCTGAGGGATCAGATAAGAGCACACCCAATGGATGAGCACGCATTCTCCACAGCAGTGCACATTGTCATTGCCAATGAACCAGAGATGAATGGGCGCACTGTCCAGCTTCCCAAAGAATTTCTTTTTTGCCCTCAATCACAGACTATGCCAGTGCCAGACAAAAATATGATACTAGGAATTCACTGTCTTGAAATAACACCCACTTATGGAGCTTTTCTAGCCCTAGATCACTTCGCCCACACATGGGCCTGCGTCATTTTCATTGAGCCTGGACATCTGGTGAGAAACATTTCAGACCAAGAACTATTCGGTGATCCTGAGGAACATTTGAAATTAGAAATTATGTATCAGAATCCAGTCCCTCTATCAGTGACAGTTGAATTACGAACACCAGCTCCACCCACAGTAATTGATGCTGCACGTGATTCAGACTTAGCTCAGGTACCCAACATCCTTTGGACCACAAGTCCCAATGATGTGGGGCTCATTCGATCAGCTACACCATTCAGAGTAACACTGAAAGAAGGCGCCATTCTCCCCAGAGTGCGCCAGTACCCCTTGTCTAAAGAAGCAGAAGAAGGAATTGCCCCTACCATACAAGCATTACTAGATCAAGGTGTGATATATCCTTGTATCTCCCCTTGTAACACGTGTCTTTTTCCTGTACGCAAACAACAAACAAACCAATGGAGGCTAGTTCATGATCTGCGCTCGATTAACAGCATAGTGGTACCAGAATTTCCCATCGTCCCTGACCCTTCAGTGATCCTTACTAACATCCCACCCAATACAAAGTACTTTTCTGTCATTGACCTGAAAAATGCCTTTTTCAGTGTCCCATTACATGCTGACAGCCAGTTTTTATTCGCATTTACATTCCAAAATAGGCAATTTTCCTATAAAAGATTGCCTCAAGGCTACTGTGAGTCTCCCAGTGTGTTCAACAGAGTTGTCAAAGATGATTTGTCAAATTTCCAATGTGACAGCACTCTACTGCAATATGTCGATGACATACTCCTCTGCAGCACAACAGAGCAAGAGTGCAGAAGAGATACAATTGCTCTGCTTACAACATTAGCACAGAGAGGATACAAGGTAGACAAACAAAAACTGCAATACTGTCAGGAGGAAGTGCAGTACCTAGGTCAAATGATCTCAGCATCAGGGAGAAGAGTTACGCCAGGAAGAGTAGAAGTGATAAGAAACACTACAGAACCTCAGACAGTCAAAGACATGCAAAAGTTCCTAGGACTAGTGAACTACGTCAGACAGTGGGTCTTTGATTATTCTACCGTAACTGCACCACTCCTGAAAGCTGTCAAAATGGCTAACGACAGGCATAACAAGATTGACTGGACACCTGAAATGACATCAACCTTCACAAATTTGAAAGATGAGATTACAAATGCATCTGTTCACTCACTGCAATGGACAGGTCATGACAGCAGTACTCACCCAAAAATACCCCATGGGCCACAAACCAATTGCATACTTCAGCGGCATGTTAGACTCAGTGATGAAAGGCCATTATCCTTGTGAGCAGGCTTTATCAACAGCAGCATTCGTTGTTGAGAAAAGCAACCCCATAGTTATGGGCTCCCCTCTGACACTGTATACTGAGCATGCTGTCTTTGCAATAATACAAAAAGCTAAAACAACACTTACCACACCAAGAGTGTCAGGATACGAAGTCATACTGTCATTACCATCCCTGAAGGTTGTTAAATGTCACACTGTGAATCCTGCCACATTATTTGCCCATCCTATTGCCACTGATGATGATGACACCCATGATTGTGCCACATACTGCCCAGACGAGTCAGGAACAGCAAAAGAGGACCCATTACCAGACAGTACAATTTAATTCATTGATGGTTCTTCTACCATTGATCAAGAGACAGGGATAAGGTACACAGGAGCTGTAGTAGTCAGAGCACAGCAGAATAACTCCTCAGATTCTCTAGACATTGTACAACAGATAGCATTGCCACCACATTACTCAGCACAAGCAGCAGAACTAGTGGCGCTGATTGCATCCCTCAAGCATGGGGCTGATGAAAGGATTACTGTATACTCTGATTCTGCTTATGTCACCACGACAACACATTCAAACATCCTGAGATGGAGAAGGCGTGGATTTCTCAAAACAGATGGCACGCCTGTGATGCACAAACAGTTACTTGAGGAACAAATAGATTCATTGACACTACCAACAGAGGTAGCTGTAGTAAAATGTGCTGCACATACAAATGGCCAAAATTTCGTGTCCAGAGGAAATGCCATGGCAGATTGGGCTGCAAAAGAAGCAGCACGAGGACCCAGAACTGTACAACCTCCACCCCCGGAACCAAATGCCTGTGCCCCCATTCTGCTCGCCCAAGATGCACCCTCAGCAGTGCAGGAAGGTACACAGAATACAGTCAAGGATCCAAGTGAGTCGCCACTCCCAGATACACCAAATACATTACTTTCATACACTATCGATGACACACAGCAATATGACATCATTGCACAGCTGCACCTCAGAGTGATACAGGAAAGTACCCCACCTGAAGAAAAAGAGTTATGGAAAAAGAGGGGAGTGCAGCAAGATGCTTCAGATTTCATTTACAGACAGACAATGACAGGAAAGCCTGTCATGCCACAAGCCCTTTTTCAAATAGCACTCACTCAGTTACACCTTCCTACACATGTCCCTCGTGATATCATGTCCACAACTTTGCAGACAGAGTGGTTCATCCCCAATGCATATGAGCATATACAACTCTTTGTTCATCAGTGCCTCATTTGTCAACAGTATTCCCCTAATCCAGCTCTGAAAACAGTTGCATCAACAATACCAAGGCCCAAGGGTCCTTTTAGAGAGCTCCACATTGACTATGTAGACATGATTGACAGATGCCAGAATTACCGATACCTCATTGTGGTAGTGTGTCCTTTTTCACGGTGGATTGAGGCTGGACCATGTGTCCATTGTGACGCAAAGGCTGCAGCCACCTTCCTGCTTCGTGAGGTCATATGTCGCTGGGGATTACCGGATTCGATTCGCAGTGACAATGGCAGCCATTTTTCAAACGCCATTTTTGAAACAATTGCTACAATGTTAGGAATAAAACATAAGTTGACTTCAGCCTATCACCCCCAAAGCAATGGCATTTGTGAGCGCCTCAACGGCCTGCTCAACGCCAAGATCAGTAAGATAAGTGCCACGATTGGGAAAAATGGCTTTATTGCCTTCCTATCGCTCTGTTTTCACTCAGAAACAGTCCCAGTTCTGATCACCATCTCACACCTCACCAGCTTGTCACTGGCAGATCAATGAATACGGTTGTTCCTTCCACCAGACCTGAAGTTGACAATGAAGCATCTTCAGAAATTGTGAAAGCTGAATTATTTGATTATTTGTGTGCCCTAACTCGTGCTGCTAGGTTTCTTTCTATTCAGATATCAAAGACAAAGAACAAAAGCAGCACCATTTCTGATGAACTTTCACCTATCCACCCTGGGACACAAGTATTCATAAAGAAGCAAGTACGGAAGTGGAGAGACCCCAAGTACGAGGGACCATTCCAAGTCATTGACTCTTCACCTACTGCGGCTCGAATAGCTGAACGCAAGGCATGGGTTTATCGGAGCCACGTGAGGATCCACCCGGCACCATCAGAGATCTGCACTTTAACCGAAAGGAGAGCATCCTATTTCCGATGACGATCCAAGACCGAGAATATGGAGATCGCATGAGGGTCTATGGAATAAGAGACAACAACAGACCAACGCCTCCTACCAAGATTTCAGTTAAAAAGATATGTACAGTTACTATTATATTGTTTGTTATGTTTGTTGTTTCAATGGCTGTATTCCACTGGTTTACAGTACAATCAGAGCGAGAGACAGCTCGCTCTAGCAATGATAGGCCTACCTCCTCGATGCTTCCTGGTAACATGCTAGATGAGACATGCACCAGCAATAGCTATGCCACCCCTGTCCCCACCTTGATACCTTCCACACCCCCTGCAGACCTCACCTTGAGTGCCCCTGGGCAAGGTGTCCCTAGACGTTCCCGCCAGAACAAACGAAGTGTCAGGTATAAAATGGGTCGCAATAAAATGCCAAGGAGATATACCCCACGTACCCAACGTAAGGAGAAGCAAACTGTGCAGGCCTCAGACTGGGTTAGTAATCTTCAAGACACAGTTGTGTACACCTTTGAACAGCACTCTATGCCTGATTTTCACTCCCAGCGCCCTAGTACGTCATCAGAGGATAATGGGATTCACAACGCACTATTAGATAACATGTGGTACAGAGATATGAGGGAGGTTGGAAGAAAAGTCACAAATGAGTCCTGCTTTGTGTGTTCACACATTCCACACACTGTAGGTGCAGATAAATTGCTCTTTCCAAAAGAGATCCCGCCACCCACTTCCAAATGCCTCCTACACCTGTTTCTTTGCCGCATACATGGTCAGATACAGCTCCAGTCAGCCGTGATAAATGAGGCATTTGTAAACGCCACAGAGTGGGATGAGAAGTATGTAACATTTACAGTTGTTTCTGATTCTGTTGAATTTGAAAGGAGAATGGAGGTTTACCGTGATATGAAAGTGTCTGCCGACACAATGCAGGTTTGGGAGTATCACTTTAAAAAGCAAGGGTACTTCACCTTCCCAACGCCCCCATCAAAATGCCACTCACCCGAATGTCAACAAGCTAACCATACACATGACACATGCCCTTGTCAGTGGAGATCAATATCTATTTTAACAGCAAGTGGAATGGCCCGCATGACTTAATATGTAAGGCAGCCTCCTTAGGTAGCCCAATTGTAGGTCAAGAACTCAAACATGACACCAATGAGGGTGTGGGGAGGGAGTGTGCTGAGCTGTGGGCACAAGATACTAGAAGATACACTTTCAATGAGGGTACGACATACAAACCAAAAAGAGCATACAAGCTAAAGTCTCCTCTCCTTTGCTTCCTAGGTAACGGAACAGTTCCTGTGGGTCGAGATACAAATTGCAGCAGCACAGTATTTAATCTGGACCTTCAGTACGGCACCTCCAGTCTCATGGACATCTACTGGGCATGCGGGGAGCACATCTACCTGCAGTTACCCCCCCACTGGCAAGGACTCTGTTCCATCGTGACGATGCATGAACTGCATCTGGTCGTCCCAGCAGCAAACATTTCCCACATCCATGCGCACCCAATGGCTGGTGATGTCACCCTGCTCCACCACCAGAAAAGGGAAGTCATGCAATACTTCTCAGATGGCCCATTTCACAAAATTCCACAGGAATTCCGCCTTTTCAACGATGCCGAACTTTTCTTCGGGGGCGTTATCCCCCTGTTACAGACCAGAGCCAATGCACGCTGGCTGCAGGTGACCAGATATGAACTGATGCAGCTTGTTAACTATACCCGTGATGGGTTCAACGCCGTGAAAGAAGAACTACGGCCCCTACGACTTATGGTACTAGAGCACAGATACGTTCTAGACCAGCTGACAGCAATGAATGGTGGTGTGTGCGCCAAGGTGGGAAAGAGGTCCTGCTGTACTTTCATCTTGGCCAATGATGCAGACAATGGAACACTTACGAAGGCCATCGAGGATTTGGACAATCTGGGAAAAGAGATGCATGATGAGGGAGGTGCTCAAGCAGATATCTTAACTGACTGGTTCCATTTGGACTGGATGCCTTCATGGCTGTCTGCAGTACTTACATTTTTAATGCCAATTTTTTGTGTGCTGCTGCTGTTGTGTTTCGGGACACAGATTTTGATAGGCTGTGTTAAGAGATTCAGTTCTAAAGTAATAGGGATGAACTATGCAGACTCAGGTGCATACACAGGGATACAAAGGGGACAAATAAATGAAGGAGAGGTGGCAATGATGAATGTAGTAGAGTTGACAATTCCTGACTCTCGCACATTACAAGTTCCTATGGACAGTCTGTACCAGTCCCAGGTGCATAGAACTCCACCGCTTCCCTCAGGAAGAGACTTGGTACATTCCTACGAGACAATGTGTGACAGATTAGGGAGTCCACATGAGAATATAGGAGCTACACAGAACAAAAGCACAGAAGAGCCGCTTCTTCATGACTTCCCCCAGCACCAGCTAAATATGCGGTTCGAATGATGTTCAATGATATTCCATAATATGAACAAGACGGGAAAATGATGGAGGGGAAGATTTTACTGTATAAATATCCTGGAATATTCTTATCGCTTAGCCAGCATTAACCCCTGTGTAGGCCCTGCTGCTTGAAAGTTATAGGCCTCAGTTAAGTTGACCAGAGTACTGCCATTTTCTCTTAGTTTAATCAGAAAGCAGGTCTGACCCAAGCTTCACCCAGCTCCACTTCTGCGAGGCTCTGCACTCCTGGTTCTAGCCCCCACCCTACTGTGTGCTAAGTTCACGAACGTTAGAGTTCAGCTTCCCCTCAATTCTTTCAACACACCCTGGACCGACACCTAAGACTGTGCATGAGAAAAAGGGAAGTTCCCGCCGCAGCTACGCCAAGCTTGAGTGATAAATGTGGCGACAAGCATTACAGACTGGTAAATACAACACATTAATACAATTCTTTTGCGCAATAATAACACTTTTCTGCCTATTGTGCCGCCCAAGCAGAATTTATGACAATATTCCAGTCAACAAGGCACGACCTTAGTCTAGACAAGTGTACGTGTCGCATTTACAAGAATAGGGCTACATTTGGGCGTATGGATGGGAAAGGTACAGGCCAGGCTTTAGGTGACGATGGAAGGGCATGTGGTACGAGATGGCGTGAGATGACGTGAACGGCTTCTCACCAGCCTGAAACACATAAAAAGGAGATCTGCAAAAATATCTTCGGACAACTCCTTGTCTGTTTGTAGGTATTCAGGCAGCGAGTTGTCTCCAAGGGCCATTGTTTGAAGTCTTGCTTAAGACTTGTCTTGTTTAAGTGTTTTGTACTTCACGTATATATATATTACCTATATTGTATTTTAGCTGCTTTTTCTAATAATAAGAAAATATATATCAGCAAATGTTTTTTAAACTTGTGTCAACTTTAATCGCATTACATGCTTTTCTATTGTGATTACAGGATATCTCCCTCATACAGTTTTGTGAGTGTTCCCAATAATATGTACTTTGTATTCCATGATAATTACAGAAGTTCTCATTTATAGGCAAATATGAGAATTCTCAATGAAGTGTACTTCACCTTTTTTAAGTAATCTACCTCAAAGCCTACATATGCTTCTGAGTATAGACTCACTCTCAATCAGGAAACTGTATTTAGTATAATTTAGTATAATCAAATTGGTCCATGCGACTTTCAGTGAATGCGGAGCGCTGGACTATGAATCATGTGATTTTTCATGCTGTGACTGTAATTTCTAGAAGTTGTACCTTTTTAATAAACCTGTAAGACTTTCAGTCTCAGTTTCCACGGCTCAAATATCTGTTTTTCTCTATTTTAGAGCAAGGGTTCCTGCACAACCGGGTACAAATTAAGCCACCCCAATTGTCCCTAGCTCACTCTCACGGTCTTCCCAGCGCAGGCTTCTGAGCAGCTGCGCCAAGCCCCCTGACCCCTCCTGCCCTGTAATAACTCTCCCTCTGACAGTCAGAATAATCAAAAACAGTATAACATCAAGCAAAAAGTAGGGGTAACCATAAGAAGCAGATCCTGCTTTCCTACACAACCCTCCCCAAACGCAAGAAGATGAGACTAACCTTGCCCAGTTGAGTCTTCATGTTCTAAGTGAAAATATCTGGAGAGTCCATCTGCATTGGCATGGTTACTCCCAGGTCTATGTTCCACTGTATAGTCCAACCCCTGTAGGGAAATGGACCACCTCAAAAGTTTGGGGTTTTCACCTTTCATCTGTTTTAGCTATTAGAGGGGTTTAGGATCCGTCTGAACAATGAAATGAGTGCCAAACAAGTACGGCCTCAGCTTCTTCAGAGCCCAACCCACAACAAAGGCTTTCCTCTCAATGCCTGATCAAAAGTTTCTCTCTGGGGGTCAAACTTCTGCTAATAGAAGCTACTGGTTGAATCTGACGCTCTCCATTAAGTTGTGGCAACACAACCCCTACCCCCAACTCAGATGCATCTGTTTGGATAATGAGTTGATTGGAATAGTCAGGACGTTGCAGAATGGGAGCAGTGCACATGGCCTGACAGAGATCATCAAATGCCTTCTGATAGCTAACTGCCCATTGAACTTTCTTGGGCATTCTTTTAGAAGTAAGATCATTCAAGGGAGTTACTATGGACCCATATCCTTTCACCAATATTCTGAAGTACCCAGTCAGGCCCAAGAAAGCTCTTACCTGAGTCTGGGTAGTGGGAGCAACCCAGTCCATGATAGTCAGGATCTTGCTCATCAACAGTTGAACCTGGCCTCCACCCACAAGGTGGCCCAGGTACACAACCGTACTCTACCCTATCTGGCAGTTGCTGGCCTTGATAGTGAAACCTGCTTTCTGCAGAGCCTCCAAAACATTCTTCAGGTGAACCGGGAGATTCTCCCAACTGGAGCTAAAAACAGCTATATCATCAAGATATGCTGCACCATAGGCTTCCAGGCTTGTAAGGACTTTATTCACCAGCCTGGCAGATGCATTTTTCAAACCAAAGGGCATGACAATACATTGATAATGCCCACTAGGGGTTGAAAATGCTGTTTTGGGTTTGGCATCCTCAGCTAGTCTGATTTGCCAATCTCCAGCAGTGAGGTCAAATGTGCTCAAAAAGTGGTTGAGGCCAAAGTGCCAATGAGCTCATCTGCCCTAGGAATAGGGCATGACAATACATTGATAATGCCCACTACAGGTTGAAAATGCTATTTTTGGTTTGGCATCCTCAGCTAGTCTGATTTGCCAATATCCAGCAGTGAGGTCAAATGTGCTCAAGAACGTGGTTGAGGCCAAAGTGCCAATGAGCTCAGTTGCCCTAGGAATAGGGCATGACAATAAATTGATAATGCCCACTAGGGGTTGAAAATGCTTAGGTAGTGGTATGAGGGGGGCCTTTGTGGTAAGACCTGACTGACCAATGGCTTGACAGGTGGTACAGGAGCGACATAACTCCTTTGTGTGTTCTGACATGTGAGGCCAGTGAAAGTGAGGGACAAGCCTGGCCCAAGTCTTACTTTGGCCCAGGTGTCCTGCCAAGGGAATGTCATGTGCCAAGGTGAGAAGAAAGCCACTAAACGTCAGAGGTATGACCAACCTCCTGGTGGCACCAACCTTGTTGTCTCTACCCTCTAAGTAAAGGAGTCCCTCATCCCAATAGATCCTGTGGGATCCTCTGATACTACCAGCAGCCTCAGCTCAGCAGCTTGCTGTCTGAGGGGTGCCAGAGAGGGGCAGGTTTGTTGCTCCTACCTCAGATCTGTCCTGGAAGGGGCCTCTCTGTCCCCAAGAATTCAACCTGATCAGGTTCCAGTTCATCTGAAATAGTTCCTTCGCAGAGACTGAGATCAACTCCCTCAAGAGACTGATCCTCTCTCTGAGCTTGGGGGGGAACACAGCCTTACCCCTCCTGCTCCTTCTCTTGGAAGGTAACTGGTCATTTGTTTCAGAATCCAGGGGATGTTCCGTAGATGTCAGTTTGGCCTGTGACCTGGTTACAGCAGATACATCTGCAGAGCTGCCCAGCATTGCTGCATGAGTCTTAAGTTTCACCTCAGCCCATGCTGAAGTCTCCAAATCATTGCCCAGCAAGCATTCTACTGGAAGGTCTGAGCTAACCACAACTTTCTTAGGGTCAGGTACCCCTCCCCAGCTGAAATTAACAACTGCCAAGGAATGATCAGTCCTGACATTGTTAGTATTGGTCACTTGGTATATCTCACCAAGTATGATCTGGTCAGGGCCCACAAGATATTTTGTCACCATGGTGACACTTACACCTGTGTCCCTGTATGCCATGGCCTCCTTACCATTAATCAAAGGCTGCTGCCTGTATTTGCCCAGGTTACTGGGGCTGACAAATAAGGTGGCAATATCCATGCCACCATCACAGACAAGCACAGCCTGAGCTGGAGTACTGACTAAGCCAGAACCCATCGCAGAGCCTGAGGTTAAACCTACCAATACCTTGCTCCCTGTACCACCGCTTGAGACTGTACTAGGAGGAGCAGTTGCCTTAGGGGCAGTGGTTGTTGGAGTTAAATCCTTGGCCTTTGGATAATTGGCATCTTTTGTCCAATGGGTCTTTTCTTTACATAAGTAACACCAAGGTTTCTTTTTGCCTTTTCTCTTGTTGGATTGTGACTCCCTCCAGATGCAGGTTTTTGGGACCCTGATGAAGACTTGTTATCTTTACCCTTATCTGAAGTTTTAGCATCTTGCTTCTTTTGGTCACCACCATGGTCTGGTGTTTCTGCTTCACCCTGGTCTGACCCACCTATCTGCCTTCTTGCCCAATTCTTACGGAGAAGTAAGATCAGAGTCAACCAGGTATTGATGCAACAACTGATTTTCACAATTATTTAGGATCTGCTCGCTCATAATCAAATTGTACAATCCCTTGAAATCATTCACTTTGCTGCCAAGCAACCAGCCTTCCAGAGCCTTAAAGGCTCTATCCAGAAAGTCCACCCAATCCTTATTCTGTGCCTTCTGAGTGTCTCTGAACTTAATCCTGTACTGTTCACGGGTTAACCCCTTCGCTGCTAGGCCTCCCCCCCCTACCCTGTGCTAAGCCTTTTTTTGGCTATTTGGGGTAGTTTGGGCTTAGGCCCCTGCAACTTTTTGACCAAATAAGGTATCCACGCCACATTTACGTCCTTTTTTCCAACATCATGGGAATTCTAAAGGTACCCAGGGTTTGTGGATTCCCCTGGAGGGACCCAGAAATTAGCCAAAATACAGCTAAATGTAGTTTTCTTTGGGAAAAATGGGAAAAAAGGACTATAGATGAAAGCGCCTGTTTTTTTCCCTGCACATGGTATAAAAAAATGGGCTGTGGTGCTGAAATCACCACCTTCCCAGCTTTCAGGGACAAGCAGACTTTTGTCAGAAAACCCAAAAATGTTATACAGTTTTGGATTTTTTTATGGGACATAGCCTATTTTTGCTATTTTTTGTGCTTTCAATCTCTTTTCAGTTAATGGTAGAAATGGGTATGAAAGCAATAATGGATATTGGAACGACATACATTTTAGAAAAGTAGACAACATTTTAAACTCAGCAAGGGGTCATTTGTGTAGATCTTTCAAGGTTTCTTTATAGAAACTAACCCTTGAATATAGGAAAAATTGAAAATTAGTTGAAAAAAACAGCCATTTGTGTCAACGTTTTCACCTGTAACTTCTTCTAATTATGACCGCTTTTTTAAAGCAATATACTGTTACATCCGCTGGACCTTTCTGGTTATGGGGATATATAGGACTTGTAGGTT
Source organism: Lissotriton helveticus (assembly GCF_964261635.1). Taxonomy (NCBI): domain Eukaryota; kingdom Metazoa; phylum Chordata; class Amphibia; order Caudata; family Salamandridae; genus Lissotriton; species Lissotriton helveticus. Next base: position 504,902,551 of record NC_136068.1, on the reverse strand, counting down.
CACCAAGAAACTAACGAACCCAGAGCCAATAACTGAGCAGCGTCTTGCAACAGTTTTTTATTATGTACTGAGTATATAGCAAATTTAGGAAAATATGTACATGGAAAAATCGGCATGAAAGACACCTATGTATTTCTGAAATTGGAACAAAGTATGGCGTTTAGAAACAGTAGATATTTGCACATTTCCAAAATTGTGAGTACCCATACTAGCATGAGAATTATAGGTCATTTTTCAAAATGACTTCTTTTTTACACAGTCTTTCGTTTGGAAGGCAGAAATGCATCGAAGGTCAATAGATAATAACAGTTGCTCTACATTTCTGTGTTACCCTAAATCACCTGATAACAATGGTAACTCACTTGTGTGGGTAGGTCTAGTGCCCGCGACAGGAAAAGGCTCAAAACGCAATGTGGACACACTTTATTTTGTAGAGTGCCTAGCTGTAGATTTTGTACCCTAGCTCTGCCGGCACCTAGGGAAACCTAGCAAACCTATACATGTTTTGAAACTAGACACCCTGGGAAATCCAGGATGGGGTGACTTGACTGGCTCTCACCAGGTTCTGTTACCCAGAATCCCTTGCAAACCTAAAACTGTGTCCAAAAAAACACATTTTCCTCACATTTCTGTGGTGGAAAATTCTGGAATCCACCCACCCCAAAGTTGGGGTGGGTGGAATTTTGTGGATTTTGGGGTGCGAGAAGATATCAGTCCTCTGTAACAGCCAGAGAGGGCCGGGGAAAACAGTAATGGATACCCGGCTAGTGATTATAGATTGGAGGAGGATTGACCATCGTCCCCTGCCCACTATTACTGGGGAGCTACGTAGGCCAACTCTGTACAGTGGATCCCAATATGTGCCCATCCACCGACCCATCAATTAGCCGATCTAAGTGATTACAGACCACAGCTATTTCTCTACGCTTTCCTAAGTAATGTTGATACCAGAGCCTGACAGTTCCAGGCCATCCCTCGAGAGGCTTATCTGTGCAGGCTACTTTATGTCGAGTTTCAGACATTACTCTCCAGAAACAGTTACGATCGTCCCACTATCCTGGGGTGGGTGGTAAGGGTGTCCCACATTCTTGATGAAGTCCATAACTGTCTTGGGGGAGGTCAGTATAGTGTGGCGACCATCATGTTCTACTCTCAAGCCAGCTGGATACAACATGGCGTATTTGAGTCCCAGGGTATGTAGTTTCTTCTTCACTGTTGCAATCTCCTTTCTCGCCGCCTGCACCGCGACTGTGAAATCGGGGTTGTAGGACACTTACCCGATGTAGGAAGCCTACTACTGGTCGGTAATGGCCGAAATTACCGAATTTCGGCCGTTACTGACCGGTATTAGGCTTTTCTGATGTAGGGGCCTAATCTAAGGGTTCGGTAATTTACCAAATCAGTAATTTAAGGAATCGGTAAATTACCCAATTCTTAACAACCGATTCGGTAAAATACCAAATTCCTAATGTAGGGAGCACTTAAATGAGTGCTTTTCCCATGTTAGGATTCGTTATTTACCACCAACTACAAGTTGGTGGTGAATAACGAAAACCCCCAAAAAAGCAATTTCATGCAAATTATTTCAGTGCCATGTGGCAGACATACATGCCCTTAGGGCATGTATGTATGCCACATGTGCACCCATACACAATTGAGGGATGCAACAGGGTGTCAAAGTGACACCCTGCCACCCTTCAATGTTTTCCCCCTTTTACCGAATCGGTATTTACCGATTCGGTGATTCCCATACATTCCTATGGTCCTCCAGGCCCATAGGAATGAATGGGGAATACCGAATCGGTAAATACCGAATCTTAACGATTCGGTAATACTTACCGAATTTTTCCCTGCATAGCATTTACCGATTCTAAAATACAGAATCCGTAAAATTCGGTATTTTAGAATCGGTAAATGTCCCTCACCTACATCTGGCCCTTAATTTCCCTGATATTGCGTGACTCCTTTTTCACGTGAGAGAAGTAGCACTGCATCCCAGTACCTGTAATTTAGGAGTTTGGCAATACTTGGTCCTGGAGGGGTCCAGAGGCATGTGAGTCTGCAGGGATCTGTGAGCCCGTTCCACTATCAGTACCACTGACAACTCCTCACTGACCAATATGTCTTTCAGCATTTCTTCAATGTATTTTTCTAGGCGACCTGTATTTGTGGACTCCGGGATGCCCATTAAATGTAGATTATTGTGCCGTGAGCGTGCCTCCAAGTCTTCATTTTTGGCTTGTATGACAGCCAAGATTTGGTGCCTATTCAAATGCGCAGCTCCGCAGTGGTGAGGCACACCGCTTGTCTGTCCAGTTTAGAGGCCACATTGTCCATTCGTACATTCCAAACATCAATCAAAGTCTTATCCAAGGCCTTCCTGGGCTGCTGGGTGGTTCCTGCTTGAAGTCTGAGGGCGCATGTTGTGTGTGTCTGGGTGCCTTTTTCGTCTCAAAAGTGAGACATAACCGCTGGCGGTCTGTTTTCCCCAATTTGCGCTCACCCACTTCTGGCCTATGGTTAGAAAATCACCTTGTGCCCCACGTCTGGGCCCAGCTGCCATGTGGTCTCACCCCAGGCCCAATCCGCTGTATAGGGGCTGGCACATAGGGAATCAGATCTTAACAGGGGGAACAACTTACTTTTGCCCCGCAAGCTCCAAGGCCATCACGCAGGACACAGTGTTCATGGCCCTGTAAAGTGGCAAGCATTTGCACACCTCAAACGGTCCACTGCAGGGAGCACAATTGGCCTGCGCTGTCCCAGATCCACCGCACAATGTTCAGGTTATCTGGGCTCCGTAGCGAGCCCTACAGCAAAGGCAGCAGCTGTGTCTGGTGACCCACAAACGGAGACTGTCCCTTAGTAGTCGCAGCCTCCGCTGTGCTTGTGCATGTAAAGTCGTGCAGGCCCCGCACTTGGCAGGAAGAAGACCGACACTCAACTCTCCTGCTCGAGAATTTAAGGGTCACATGTGTTCTGGGGGCCGTCACAAGAGTACCAGTTCCCGGGATCCCACAAGGTTGCTTCCCAGCACCACCAGCCTCCGCATTCAGGGTCCTGTGTCTGGGGGGGGGTCTTGCCCGGCGCCGCAGTGCCTTGCAGTGAGCAAAACGCTGCAAATCTTCTGTCCCACTAGCAGCTCGAAGCAGCGCTCTCACTGTCTTCCTCCCACTGCAGCTCCGTCTTCTGGGAGTAAGCGGTATTCCCCGGTACAGACTAGTCTAACTGACAGCGGACACCCATCCCTGAGGCGGCCGTCCCGCCCCATGCAGCAGGCGCCCGACTCACCTGTGGCTTTCTCAGGAGCTGTCACGTCGCCATGCCAACGCAGACTGCCAGCCTCCCGCTGCCAAGCATAGCACAGCAGCTCTCCACGCCAGAACAGGGCTCTACTGCCCGTCCTACTGCGGATCCCAATCGGGTGCCACCATTTTGGATGGTCTTGCCGCCTTCACTCAGCTACTCCTTACTCGGCTTTGCGGATGCCCAGTGATCGGATTTCGCACAGGGATATGGGGAGGTGGCTGCAGAGAGTCTTCTCCCCTCTCACAGGCAAAGATACCACATTTTGGACCAGATATTTTGCGGATTAGGGCCCCGGCCGGCAGAGCTTCACTAAGGTGCAGCCATCTTGCTGTGGGCTCTCCAGTGCCTCCACCCCGACCCCTAACTTGGAACAAATATTAACGGAGAGACAGGAGGCCCTCCATGTGGCAGCGACGATCCGGTCCACCCAACAGATTTCAGACCATGAAGCGGGATCCACCAGGTCCCAGAGTGAAGATGACTCTACTCCTACAGAGTCCGAGGACCGGGACTCCCTGCACCTCCCATATGTCACACCACAAACATCAGACAATATGATCTGAATAGCCTTGAGAAAGTGGAGCACTGAACTGTGACATGTAATATACATATGCAGAAACAAACTGATCCAATGTTAGAAGCCTTGCATCACACAAATGTGCAAATAGTGAGCAAAATAACGATGGATTAAACCCAGATCTGTGACTGGGGGTGAATGTTTTGCCATTGTGCAACAATCCGTCCATCATCTTGTGTGTTTTGCTGTTTACCCTATGTGGGAAGGGTATGCCCAGACGTGGATCCCGTGGGCGAACTCCAGTTGCGAGTATGCCCTCAAAAGGTTTTGCAGGATGCATTTCAACCCCCTGTTTACATTTTATTTTTGAAACCCCATGGAGCACTGACTGATCACCTGGTTCCCCACTATGTGTACAAACATACCTGTAATGGTAAGTATAACACCCCAATCAAATGACTTATGCAAACATCCTCACATGGAATGCGAGAGGAATATTCACACCAGCGCTTAAATATGGTGTATATTCATACTTGCAACGCAGATCAGCCGGTATAGCCTTCCTACAAGAAACACACCCGACTCAAGTAGAAGCAGATCGCCTATGCCGACGTTTGCGAGGCCAGGTATATAGTACTAATTATTTAACCCAAGCTAGGTGGGCCATGGTATGGGTAGGAGCGGGGTTTGCTAATGTGTTGGAGGAGGTAGAGACCGACGCGGGTGCAGATATGTGTATACGAGAGGCAGGCTGAATGGAAAAGGAGGTATCGGGCTGCTGGAGTGGAATTCCCTGACTGATAGTTGGCAACTTAAACTCAGTGCTGGATGTGGAGCTGGATTGATCGTTCCCACCCCTTACATGCCCCATGGCTGCGTCAAATGCACAGGTGTTGACCGAGTGGCTAGTGTACTGGTCCCTGGCTGATGTATGGTACACTCGCAACCCAGACGCATGCATCTACTCATTGTATTCCCAAGTGCATGGCTTGCATGTCGGACTAGACTGCATAGTAGGTCTCTTCTTGTTGGGGAGATTGAATACCTGGGGTGCACGCACTCCGATCACAATCCTCAGCTCTAACAGTTCAAGTGGGAGGTAGGCACCTTTAGCCTGCAGTGCTGGAAGCACAGGCACTCCGTGCCTCCTTGGGAGCTGCGACTGCGGCATATTTCGAGGTCAATGATGGCTACACACTCCTGGAATGGGATGCTTTTAATGTAACTGCTAGAGGGCACTGTCTAGGACTCACTTGGAACATTCGTAAGCATCTAAGCGATGTACTTAGCAAAAAAAGCATCAACTACTGCAACATAAGACCAAAGGTGCAGTAGAGATGGGGAACACATGCCCCTTATATGAGTTGTGCGCTGAGCATGTAGACCTATTAGAGAGACTAAGGTGCCACAATTACACAGCAATTACACAGCGCATTCAGCATGCACACATGCGATATCAGATAGGGGAGGTCGAATACTTACATGGCTTTTGCGTTAGGAACAGGCTTGTCGACCTATATGCGCTTTACATGACGACATGGGACTCTTGCTATACACGCAACATTAAATACATGCTGCAATGACACAACACTACGCAACACTATTAATCCTCGGAGCACTGTGGCAAGCAACAGTTAAACATATTGCTAGACTCCATAAGTCTACCCAAGGTAACCCCTGAGCAGCGCAAGATGTTAAACCTACCAATTACCCCGGAAGAAATTTGTGATGCTAATGCGGCATTGGCAACAGGAAAAACCCCAAGGCCGGATGGACTCCCGGCGGAATATTATAAGGCATTAGCTTCAACGCCAGCCCCTCGCCTACACGCATTTTACACCACGGTGCTGGAAGATTCAAGGCTACCCATCTCGATGCGCGAAGCGAGTCTGGTGTCGCTGCTGAAGCCTGACAGGGACCCCACAGACCTGGGCTCCTATAAACCGATGGCCTTACTAAATGTAGACTACAAGTGGCACCTATAGGCCCAACCCTAGTCCATTTGGATCAAAACGGATTTGTGCCCTCTCGAAGTACCTCCTTAAACCTGAGGTGCTTTTTTAGAGTTGCCTCATATTCCATGTATAATTGCCCATACTCGGGTTGTCTGGTATTGGACCTAGAGAAGCCCTTTGACTCCCTAGAATGGGACTTTTTGTTTGCTACCCATGCCCTCTACGGCCTTAGAGCTGCTATATAGGGAGCCAATGGTATGGGTAAGAACTGGCCCATATATATCTGAGCCAATCTCGGTGAGAAGAGGGACCAGGCAAAGATGTACGTTATCCCCACTCTTCTTCTCCCTATCTATTGAACGCTGGTGGGGGCAATCCGTGATTGCGCAGACTGGGACATCCCAATAGGAGATGGCACGCATGTGATCTCGTTATATTCGGATGATCTCCGGGTGTGCATCAAAGATATACGGCCGATCCCCTTACAATAAGCCAATATCCTAGGAGACTTTGCTGCCTTATCTGGGCTGAGAGTTAACTCGGCAAAATTGTGTTCATATCCTTTCAAAGACACGTGTCAAGATCTGGGATATATACTTAATGCACAAGTTACTTACCTTCGGTAACGATATATCTGTAAGAAACAGTAGTTAGTGTTAGATTCCTTACCTTAGAATATCCCCAGGCGTCAGTCTGGATCCAGAAAGTTTTCGTCAGCAGTACCCCTGCACGTCGCTAGGCGTCGTCTGCGGCTCCGCGTCCGTCGTCGGCATCGTGATTGCCAGGATGATATCGGAGTATTTAGACGCCGCCCTCGCGCGCTGACGTCAGTTCTGTACGTAGCTTTCTGCGCCAGAAACGCAGGGCCCTAAAAGGAATGTGCTTAACCCTAGATATCGGTTCGCAGAACGGGGAGGATGGGTGGGGCGGTAAGGAATCTAACACTAACTACTGTTTCTTACAGATATATCGTTACCGAAGGTAAGTAACTTGTGCACCTGAACGAAACATGTTAGTGTTAGATTCCTTACCTTAGAATAGATACCCCAGCAATACCAACCTCGGTGGTGTGTCTGCGAACCAAGATCACACTAGAAAGTTCTGGAGAACGGAACGGCCGAAAAAGCCATCTCTCCGGACTTGGCTGTCCAGGCAGTAGTGTCTAGCAAACATGTGCAGAGAGGCCCACGTAGCTGCCTGGCATATGTCCTGCAAGGGGACTCACCAACCCAGGGCAGTAGTCGCCGCCGTGGCCCGAGTGGAATGGGCGCGCAGCCCAACTGGAGGCTCCTTCTTAGCTAAGGAGTAGCAAACCTTGATGCACAAGACGACCCACCAACGAGAGATGGTCCGTTTGTGCACCGCCCGTCCCTACTTAGCGCCCACGTAACCAACAAAGAGCTGGTCATCCATCTGGAACTGGCGTGTGCAATCTAAATAGAAGGAGAGCGCACGTTTTGGGTCCAGACAGTGGAGCCTCTCTTCCTCTTTCGAGGGATGCGGAGGCGGAAAGAAGGTGGGCAAGGTGATGGACTGCCCGATGTGAAAGGCTGTGACTACCTTGGGCAGGAAAGAAGGACGAGTCCTCAGAACAACTTTTTACGGATGGACAGTGAGGAAAGGAGGTTTTGAAGATAGAGCCTGGAGCTCACTCACTCTCCTGGCAGAGGTGATGGCAACCAGGAACGCAGTTTTAAGAGTTAGAAGACGAAGAGGACAGTTATGAAGTGGCTCAAAGGGAGCGTGTTAGAATTGGGGGTCTCTGGTTGGCGCAGGTAGGTACTTGCGACAAGCAGGGACCCTCTCCTCTAAGTCAGGGCAAAGGATTACTCTCAGGAAATAACCCCTGCTCACCCTATAGGTAGTGTGGCGCAAGCAGTCAAGGCTAATCTCTGGAGCACATACGGTTAAGCATTTGAAGTATCTCCCACAATGATCCCTAACCCACCACACAGGGACACAAGACTGTAGGTTTGTAAAAATATATTCCTTTATATGAAAATTCTTAATCAGGCTTGTAAATACAGTGTTTAACGGTTTCAGGAGGATTCCAGTTACTTTTAAAATGCCATATATATACTCTTAAGCAGGCTTTGAATGCAGGTTTTACAACTCCAGTTACTCTCAATATGCCATATATATTAGTATTGCAATGTTCAGTCTTGCCACAGTTCTTAGTATTGCAAGGTTCAGTCTTGCCACAATTCTTAGTATTGCAAGGTTTAGTCTTGCAAAAGGGTTGAAGGCCACTAAAAACAAGTCCACTGGGGTTCAGGCACTACCTTCAGGGATAATGCACTCTTCGTTTTAGGTCTGGGCCCTCCTTAGCGCTCCTGTGCGATCCCCGGGAAAAAGGCCTACCGAATCTCACGCATCTCGCGTGAGACGCGTACACTAGAAGCGAACCAAACTGGGTGCACGAGTCGTACAAGACTCGTGCGCTTCGCACTACGGCAGTTCTGGGCACACACGCCGCACTGACACTGCAGTCCGGAGCGCTGGGTACGGCCAGGCGTACTGGGGGCTGAATTGCGCAGAGTGAGGCGGGGCGAGTCGTAGGTAGGCAGTCAGACTCGCACCCCTCACAGTTTGGAGCTTTTGGGAGGCACGAAGGCTGTACGAGCCGTAGGCTTAATGCGACTCGCACCGGTTACAGGGCACAGTACCTTGATGTCGTAGATCGGGGCGGACAGCTCTATGCTGATGTCCTACGCTGCGGTGTCGTCCTGGAGGGCGGGGTGGCGCGGAGGCCACGGGGTCACTTCTCAGTTGGTTGGCGGTGCTTCGGGGGACACAGGCTCACAAGTGCTGAGTCCTGGGGTGCTGAGGGGGGTCGGGGCTGATGGCGATTCTCAGTGCGGCGGGGCGCACTTCAGCAGGCTCACGGCGGCGAAGCGCACCAGGCAGACGTCCTTCCTTATGGTGCACTCTCCGGCTCGGGGGCCACAGGGTCGCGGTGCTTGGACCGGACAGGTCCTTTCTTACTGCTTGGGCTACGGCTCGGCTTTGGACGGCAGATACGGTGCTCGGACCAGGCGGGGCTGGACTTTACTTTGCAGCTGCAGCTCTTGGCTCAGCAGGGCCAGGGGTGTACAGATTCTTCAGGGTGCGCGCTTGCACAGCGCACTCAGCTTCTCTTTTTGGGCATTGCAGGACAGGCAACACCATCAGCAGTTCCTCCTTCAGGGGGTTAGCGCCCAATGTTCCTGGGGGGCAGTTCAGGGGGCAAGTTCACAAGCAAGCCCTTGGAGATCTTTGTAGAAGAATGCACAAGTTGAAATACATAAAGTCTTTCTCAGTCTTTGGTTTCTCTCCTTCTTGCAGCAAGGCACCCACCACAGGCCAGTCTCTCAGGATTAGAGACAGTACTCCTCCATGCAGCTTTCCCAGGACCTTCTCTTCGGTCAGAGTTTCTTCTTAGCGCAAACAGGATCTAATTTCTTGGGAGCAGGGCTCCTTCTTTTATACACCATTTCTTTTGTTCTTGCAGGCCAGGGGGGCCTTTGCCTAATCCAGTCAGTCTCTGAGCACTTTGTTTTCCAGGCTCTGGTTTCTTCTTTCAGAGTGTGGGGAAGGGACAGCAGACGCTCCGCAGGAGGTGGAGCCTGTATTGTGATGACAAGAACAGTCAGGAGCACTTTGTTGACAGTCTTCCCTCTTCCTGGACCAGGTGTCGGGCAAAATCATCAGTCGCTCCCTAGGGGGCGGAGACAGCATTGTGGTGGCAGAGCACAGCCCTATTCAGAGTCAAGGGGCACTCCCACCACCCACTCTGGTGTAATCCCTCTATTCACCACCTGTCATCCCCAGCCCTGTCACTCACACAACCCAGACACCAGATACACATCCTGGCAGAGGCGGGCTGAAATGGTTAGGCAAGCAAATGCTAACTTTCTAAAAGTAGCATTTGCAAACCCAGGATATTGAAATAAATTCACTTTCAGACATACTAAATTCGAACTTCTACCATGTTCCCTGAGCCTGCTGGGATTATAGTGTGTAATAATTCCAGCAGCCCATTCTGGCCTATGAGAACAGGTAGCCTTACAATAGTGAAAAACGAAAATGGCTGTAATTCACTATTAGGACATGCCACACACATCAGGGCATTTCCTACCTTATGCTTACAATGCACCCTGCCCTTGTGCCTACCATAGGGGTGACTAATATGAAGTAAAGGGAAGGTTTAGGGACTGGCAAGTAGGTGTACTTGCGTGGTTAGCATGACAGTACCAGACTGCACGCAGGTCCTGCAATGGCAGACCTTAGACACATTTTACTAGGCCGGTTCTGTGGGTGGCACAACCAGTGCTGCAAGCCCACCAGCAGCATTTGTATTTACAAGCCCTGGCACTCCTGGTGCACTTTACTGGGGACTGACAGTAAACCAAAAAGGCCAATCATGGAAACCAATCACATATAGCAATTTACAGCAGGGAGAGCATATGCACTTTAGCACTGGTCAGCAGTGATAAAGTGCCCAGAGTAATTAAACCAACAAAAACAGGTCGGAGAGAATATTGGAGGAAGGCAAAAAGTTCAGGGATGACCCTGCCAAGAGGGCCAAGTCCATTACAACCCCCTTCCAGCCAAAACGCAGGGTAGAACAATCACTACCGTGATGAGCTTCCCTGCTTAGGGCGATAGAACATGGACCTGGCCCGCAACAGCAGGGCCACATTCCAGTTCTACGCCAATCTGAACCTATTTCAAATCCTCTGTCCATACTCTCAGGGTCCACCAAGCCAATCCATGGGGCACCCTTCTCTTCATCTGTGGACACCACCTGTGCAGCATCTAACCTTAACCTGCTCACAGGTGTGTCCCGACAGACAGACAGCAAGTCATAGTGGCCACTGACAGTAGTCAGGGATGAGACCCAGGCCTCATGCCTCTCAGGGCTCTCAAACCTCTGTGGCGTCAGACAGCAGGGGGCAGTAGCCCCAGGTGCTTGGCACCCTTTGTCCACTCACCCTCCTGTCAGGTCAGGTATGACATCCTGGCACTGACCCACCAGCCCCAGGCCTGTACCCGGCGGCTGGACCAAAGACTGGGGTGGGCTCTCCCACACCCGGTCCTCTTCCTTAGGACTTTGTACCCTCCCACTTGGAGTGGTACCCCCTTCCAGAATTGTCAGGGCACCTCTGGCAGGTGATCTGCACAATTTGCCCACCAGTTCAGGGGTGCTATCCTGCAACTGGGGTACCAGGTCAGGGGGGACACCCTGCACCTGGCCCTCTAACCTAGGGTCTAAACCCTCAAGCTGCACCAGGGTCAGAGGCGTGGACTCCCTCCCTCTGCACCCCCTTCCGGAGTACTGCCCACTCCCAACTTGAGTGGTACCCCTAGAAGTGACATGGGTCAGGACACTGATTACAGTGGTCCCACCCTCCAGGTCAGACAGCCTCTGAACCTGGCTTCCCAACTCAGGGACCCAACCCTGCAGTTGAACAATTGCCTGGCGCACCAGGACTTCCTTGGGAGCACGCATGCCCCCCCCTGAGGGTAAAACATACTTCCTGTGTTGTGTGACAGTCTGCCTGGCGCAGATCTCCCGTCCCCTGTCCATCTGACAGTGCGCGAAGATCCCCCAGGACAGAAGTGGTGTCCCATGGTCATTCGATGGGGACGCAGCCCTTCTAGCTGGCCTCTGACCCACTGGTTCTTCCACTGGGGACTCTTTCCCCCTCTCACCCCTCCACCTGGACTTCTGCACCCTCCCAACTGGAGCGGTACTGCCAGATACCAGAACTACTGGAGCTCTGCTTACAGAGTCTCCACGTTCTCTAGCCACTGGTAGGTCCTCCTCCAATGGCCTACAAGTACAGCCTAGGCCCTTCACCTGATGTTCCCTTAAGAAATCATCGAGGCCCTGAGACTGGGTTTCGGGTACCCTGGGACAGAACCCACACTCACTCCTCCTCCTCTGAGGCAGGAAGCGAGCCCCTACACCCCTCCCACTACACTGAGACCTAGCTGGGCTACACTGAACCTCTTCCATCACACAGGACTGGATGTTACCTGAGCCACTCTTGTTGGAATCCCTCCTCAATGCTGCTTCAGACCCTCTGGAATCCACCAAAGGGTCAGCCTCCAATGTGAGATTCCTGGGGTCAGAGAACTCACTCTCAAACAGGTGTTGGCATAGCTCTGGAAAACAGGGACTTAAACATGCTCTCCCAGAATTGGATCACACAGCCCCCTACAAGGGTCAACCAAACTATCCTTCACCTCACCATCCAGTGCCTCACACACATACTCCACACCACTCTCCTGAGATTGGCAAGACAGTATCTGACTGTCTCTTTCCCACAACCCACACTCTTCTGGGCGGTCTTCATACTCACATTCCAGGACCTCAACTTTGGGGGATCCCATCTCCCTGTACCTCTCATCTAGAGTCTGTAGAGTTCCGCCCCACTACTAGGACCATGAACCCCTACGCCAGCTACCCTATTCCCTTCAGGGACGCTGTGCACTACTGGAGCTACCTCATGTCCTTGAACCTCCTGGTGTATGTTAACCCCCTCCAAGTCAGGTGCCACATCTCTGGGTGTGTGTACTACTCTCCCAGCACTAGATACCTGAATGTTGCTGCCACCATCTGAGCTGGACTCCACCTCCAACTCAGCAAAGCTCAATCTCTGAGCTACACACATTTCTGGTTGCTGGGCTGAAGCCCTCCTGGCCTCAATCCCCTTGAGCTCCAAGTCAAGTTTCCTCATTCTTAAGTCATGTGCCAGCTGCATTTTCATTTCTTCAAGGATTAACTTCCTAGTTTCAAGCTCCAGTTGCCCATTTATTTCCAGCTCTGCCAACTTCATTTCATGATCTCGGGTTGCCTGTCTGTCTGCCAGCTCCTCTGGCGACAGACATCGGGCAGAAACACTGCTCCCCAACGGGGAGGTTGCACTCCTCCAATCTGGAATCAGGGGTCCCTCCAGCTGCTGTTCTGCATCCTCAAATTCAATATCCTTTCCAGGGGCATTCCTTGCCTTGACCCAGGCCCTCAGCGCCTTTTGGAACTGCTCCCTTCTGGAGAGTCCGGTCATGGAAATTTTCAAATTTTTGCAGAAGCTCCTGAGCTGTTTCTTGGTGTAGTCTTCTAGTTTCTCCCAATCACAGTCAATAGATGAAGTGGGTGCTGCCTTTTCCATTCTCACTGAACCAGGCATGACTTTTCACAAAAACATGGATCTCTTCCAGCAAAGCAAAAATCAAAAGGAGTCTGTGGCTTCAGTTACTGGACTGTACTCCCTATGTAATGGTCAACAATCACTTGTGCAGACACTACAAATGCAAATTTGTGATCCTTTCGCTCCCACCAATGTTAGAATCGGGGGTCTCTGGTTGGCGCAGGTAGGTACTTGTGACAAGCAGGGACCCTCTCCTCTAAGTCAGGGCAAAGGATTACTCTCAGGAAATAACCCCTGCTCACCCTCTAGGTAGTGTGGCGCAAGCAGTCAAGGCTAATATCTGGAGCACATACGGTTAAGCATTTGAAGTATCCCCCACAATGATCACTAACCCACCACACAGGGACACAAGACTGTAGGTTTGTAAAAATATATTCCTTTATATGAAAACTCTTAATCAGGCTTGGAAATACAGTGTTTAACGGTTTCAGGAGGATTCCAGTTACTTTTAAAATGCCATATATATATACTCTTAAGAAGGCTTTGAATGCAGGTTTTACAACTCCAGTTACTCTCAATATGCCATATATATTAGTATTGCAATGTTCAGTCTTGCCACAGTTCTTAGTATTGCAAGGTTCAGTCTTGCCACAGTTCTTAGTATTGCAAGGTTCAGTCTTGCAAAAGGGTTGAAGGCCACTAAAAACAAGTCCACTGGTCTTCAGGCACTACCTTCAGGGTTAATGCACTGTTCGTTTTAGGTCTGGGCCCTCCTTAGCGCTCCTGTGCAATCCCGGGAAAAAGGCCTACCGAATCTCACGCATCTCGCGTGAGATGCGTACACTAGAAGTGAATCAAACTGGGTGTACGAGTCGTACAAGACTCGTGGGCTTCGCACTAGTCCAGTTCTGGGCACACGCGCCGCACGGACACGGACGCCGCACGGACACGCGCTGTGCGGCCAGGCGTACTGGGGGCTGAATTGCGCAGAGTGAGGCGGGGCGAGTCGTAGGTTGGCAGTCAGACTTGCACCCCTCAGAGTTTGGAGCTTTTGGAAGGCACGAAGGGCGGTGCGAGCCGTAGGCTTAATGCGACTCGCACCGGTTACAGGGCACAGTACCTTGATGTCGTAGATCGGGGCGGACGGCTCTATGCTGATGTCCTACGTTGCGGTGCCGTCCTGGAGGGCGGGGTGGCGCGGAGGCCACGGGGTCAGTTCTCCGTTGGTTAGCGGTGCTTCGGGGTACACACGCTCACAAGTGCTGAGTCCTGGGGTCCTGAGGGGGGTCGGGGCTGATGGCGATTCTCAGTGCGGCGGGGCGCACTTCAGCAGGCTCACGGCGGAGAAGCGAACCAGGCAGACGTCCTTCCTTACGGTGCGCTCTACGGCTCGGGGGCCACAGGGTCGCGGTGCTTGGATCGGACAGGTCCTTTCTGGCTGCGTGTGCTACGGCTCGGCTTTGGGCGGCAGATACGGTGCTCGGACCAGGCGGGGCTGGACTTTACTTTGCGGCTGCAGCTCTTGGCCGGATCACAGGTCACTTTGCTCGGCAGGACCAGGGGTGCACAGATTCTTCAGGGTGCGCGCTTGCACAGCCCACTCAGCTTCTTTTTGTGGGCATTGCAGGACAGGCAACACCATCAGTAGTTCCTCCTTCAGGGGGTTAGCGCCCAATGTTCCTGGGGGGCAGTTCAGGGGGCAAGTTCACAAGCAAGCCCTTGGAGATCTTTGTAGAAGAATGCACAAGTTGAAATACATAAAGTCTTTCTCAGTCTTTGGTTTCTCTCCTTCTTGCAGCAAGGCACCCACCACAGGCCAGTCTCTCAGGATTAGAGACAGTACTCCTCCATGCAGCTTTCCCAGGACCTTCTCTTCGGTCAGAGTTTCTTCTTAGTGCAAACAAGATCTAATTTCTTGGGAGCAGGGCTCCTTCTTTTATACACCATTTCTTTTGTTCTTGCAGGCCAGAGGGGCCTTTGCCTAATCCAGTCAGTCTCTGAGCACTTTGTTTTCCAGGCTCTGGTTTCTTCTTTCAGAGTGTGGGGAAGGGACAGCAGACGCTCCGCAGGAGGTGGAGCCTGTATTGTGATGACAAGAACAGTCAGGAGCACTTTGTTGACAGTCTTCCCTCTTCCTGGACCAGGTGTCGGGCAAAATCATCAGTAGCTCCCTAGGGGGCGGAGACAGCATTGTGGTGGCAGAGCACAGCCCTATTCAGAGTCAAGGGGCACTCCCACCACCCACTCTGGTGTAATCCCTCTATTCACCACCTGTCATCCCCAGCCCTGTCACTCACACAACCCAGACACCAGATACACATCCTGGCAGAGGCGGGCTGAAATGGTTAGGCAAGCAAATGCTAACTTTCTAAAAGTAGCATTTGCAAACCCAGGATATTAAAATAAATTCACTTTCAGACATACTAAATTCAAACTTCTACCATGTTCCCTGAGCCTGCTGGGATTATAGTGTGTAATAATTCCAGCAGCCCATTCTGGCCTATGAGAACAGGTAGCCTTACAATAGTGAAAAACGAAAATGGCTGTAATTCACTATTAGGACATGCCACACACATCAGGGCATGTCCTACCTTATGCTTACAATGCACCCTGCCCTTGTGCCTACCATAGGGGTGACTAATATGAAGTAAAGGGAAGGTTTAGGGACTGGCAAGTAGGTGTACTTGCGTGGTTAGCATGACAGTACCAGACTGCACGCAGGTCCTGCAATGGCAGACCTTAGACACATTTTACTAGGCCGCTTCTGTGGGTGGCACAACCAGTGCTGCAAGCCCACCAGCAGCATTTGTATTTACAAGCCCTGGCACTCCTGGTGCACTTTACTGGGGACTGACAGTAAACCAAAAAGGCCAATCATGGAAACCAATCACATATAGCAATTTACAGCAGGGAGAGCATATGCACTTTAGCACTGGTCAGCAGTGATAAAGTGCCCAGAGTAATTAAACCAACAAAAACAGATCAGAGAGAATATTGGAAGAAGGCAAAAAGTTCAGGGATGACCCTGCCAAGAGGGCCAAGTCCATTACAACCCCCTTCCAGCCAAAACGCAGGGTAGAGCAATCACTACCGTGATGAGCTTCCCGGCTTAGGGCGATAGAACATGGACCTGGCCCGCAACAGCAGGGCCACATTCCAGTTCTACGCCAATCTGAACCTATTTCAAATCCTCTGTCCATACTCTCAGGGTCCACCAAGCCAATCCATGGGGCACCCTTCTCTTCATCTGTGGACACCACCTGTGCAGCATCTAACCTTAACCTGCTCACAGGTGTGTCCCGACAGACAGACAGCAAGTCATAGTGGCCACTGACAGTAGTCAGGGATGAGATCCAGGCCTCATGCCTCTCAGGGCTCTCAAACCTCTGTGGCGTCAGACAGCAGGGGGCAGTAGCCCCAGGTGCTTGGCACCCTTTGTCCACTCACCCTCCTGTTAGGTCAGGTATGACATCCTGGCACTGACCCACCAGCCCCAGGCCTGTACCCGGCGGCTGGACCAAAGACTGGGGTGGGCTCTCCCACACCCGGTCCTCTTCCTTAGGACTTTGTACCCTCCCACTTGGAGTGGTACCCCCTTCCAGAATTGTCAGGGCACCTCTGGCAGGTGATCTGCACAATTTGCCCACCAGTTCAGGGGTGCTATCCTGCAACTGGGGTACCAGGTCAGGGGGGACACCCTGCACCTGGCCCTCTAACCTAGGGTCTAAACCCTCAAGCTGCACCAGGGTCAGAGGCGAGGACTCCCTCCCTCTGCACCCCCTTCCGGAGTACTGCCCACTCCCAACTTGAGTGGTACCCCTAGAAGTGACATGGGTCAGGACACTGATTACAGTGGTCCCACCCTCCAGGTCAGACAGCCTCTGAACCTGGCTTCCCAACTCAGGGACCCAACCCTGCAGTTGAACAATTGCCTGGCGCACCAGGACTTCCTTGGGAGCACGCATGCCCCCCCCTGAGGGTAAAACATACTTCCTGTGTTGTGTGACAGTCTGCCTGGCGCAGATCTCCCGTCCCCTGTCCATCTGACAGTGCGCGAAGATCCCCCAGGACAGAAGTGGTGTCCCATGGTCATTCGATGGGGACGCAGCCCTTCTAGCTGGCCTCTGACCCACTGGTTCTTCCACTGGGGACTCTTTCCCCCTCTCACCCCTCCACCTGGACTTCTGCACCCTCCCAACTGGAGCGGTACTGCCAGATACCAGAACTACTGGAGCTCTGCTTACAGAGTCTCCACGTTCTCTAGCCACTGGTAGGTCCTCCTCCAATGGCCTACAAGTACAGCCTAGGCCCTTCACCTGATGTTCCCGTAAGAAATCATCGAGGCCCTGAGACTGGGTTTCGGGTACCCTGGGACAGAACCCACACTCACTCCTCCTCCGAGGCAGGAAGCGAGCCCCTACACCCCTCCCACTACACTGAGACCTAGCTGGGCTACACTGAACCTCTTCCATCACACAGGACTGGATGTTACCTGAGCCACTCTTGTTGGAATCCCTCCCCAATGCTGCTTCAGACCCTCTGGAATCCACCCAAGGGTCAGCCTCCAATGTGAGCTTCCTGGGGTCAGAGAACTCACTCTCAAACAGGTGTTGGCATAGCTCTGGAAAACAGGGACTTAAACATGCTCTCCCAGAATTGGATCACACAGCCCCCTACAAGGGTCAACCAAACTATCCTTCACCTCACCATCCAGTGCCTCACACACATACTCCACACCACTCTCCTGAGATTGGCAAGACAGTATCTGACTGTCTCTGTCCCACAACCCACACTCTTCTGGGCGGTCTTCATACTCACATTCCAGGACCTCAACTTTGGGGGATCCCATCTCCCTGTACCTCTCATCTAGAGTCT
This sequence comes from Lissotriton helveticus, assembly GCF_964261635.1. Classification (NCBI taxonomy): domain Eukaryota; kingdom Metazoa; phylum Chordata; class Amphibia; order Caudata; family Salamandridae; genus Lissotriton; species Lissotriton helveticus. Next base: position 504,884,759 of record NC_136068.1, on the reverse strand, counting down.
GTAGAGTTCCGCCCCACTACTAGGACCATGAACCCCTACGCCAGCTACCCTATTCCCTTCAGGGACGCTGTGCACTACTGGAGCTACCTCATGTCCTTGAACCTCCTGGTGTATGTTAACCCCCTCCAAGTCAGGTGCCACATCTCTGGGTGTGTGTACTACTCTCCCAGCACTAGATACCTGAATGTTGCTGCCACCATCTGAGCTGGACTCCACCTCCAACTCAGCAAAGCTCAATCTCTGAGCTACACACATTTCTGGTTGCTGGGCTGAAGCCCTCCTGGCCTCAATCCCCTTGAGCTCCAAGTCAAGTTTCCTCATTCTTAAGTCATGTGCCAGCCGCATTTTCATTTCTTCAAGGATTAACTTCCTAGTTTCAAGCTCCAGTTGCCCATTTATTTCCAGCTCTGCCAACTTCATTTCATGATCTCGGGTTGCCTGTCTGTCTGCCAGCTCTTCTGGCGACAGACATCGGGCAGAAACACTGCTCCCCAACGGGGAGGTTGCACTCCTCCAATCTGGAGTCAGGGGTCCCTCCAGCTGCTGTTCTGCATCCTCAAATTCAATATCCTTTCCAGGGGCATTCCTTGCCTTGACCCAGGCCCTCAGCGCCTTTTGGAACTGCTCCCTTCTGGAGAGTCCGGTCATGGAAATTTTCAAATTTTTGCAGAAGCTCCTGAGCTGCTTCTTGGTGTAGTCTTCTAGTTTCTCCCAATCACAGTCAATAGATGAAGTGGGTGCTGCCTTTTCCATTCTCACTGAACCAGGCATGACTTTTCACAAAAACATGGATCTCTTCCAGCAAAGCAAAAATTAAAAGGAGTCTGTGGCTTCAGTTACTGGACTGTACTCCCTATGTAATGGTCAACAATCACTTGTGCAGACACTACAAATGCAAATTTGTGATCCTTTCGCTCCCACCAATGTTAGAATCGGGGGTCTCTGGTTGGCGCAGGTAGGTACTTGTGACAAGCAGGGACCCTCTCCTCTAAGTCAGGGCAAAGGATTACTCTCAGGAAATAACCCCTGCTCACCCTCTAGGTAGTGTGGCGCAAGCAGTCAAGGCTAATATCTGGAGCACATACGGTTAAGCATTTGAAGTATCCCCCACAATGATCACTAACCCACCACACAGGGACACAAGACTGTAGGTTTGTAAAAATATATTCCTTTATATGAAAACTCTTAATCAGGCTTGGAAATACAGTGTTTAACGGTTTCAGGAGGATTCCAGTTACTTTTAAAATGCCATATATATATACTCTTAAGAAGGCTTTGAATGCAGGTTTTACAACTCCAGTTACTCTCAATATGCCATATATATTAGTATTGCAATGTTCAATCTTGCCACAGTTCTTAGTATTGCAAGGTTCAGTCTTGCCACAGTTCTTAGTATTGCAAGGTTCAGTCTTGCAAAAGGGTTGAAGGCCACTAAAAACAAGTCCACTGGTCTTCAGGCACTACCTTCAGGGTTAATGCAGTGTTCGTTTTAGGTCTGGGCCCTCCTTAGCGCTCCTGTGCAATCCCTGGGAAAAAGGCCTACCAAATCTCACGCATCTCGCGTGAGATGCGTACACTAGAAGCGAATCAAACTGGGTGTACGAGTCGTACAAGACTCGTGGGCTTCGCACTAGTCCATTTCTGGGCACACGCGCCGCACGGACACGGACGCCGCACGGACACGCGCCGTGCGGCCAGGCGTACTGGGGGCTGAATTGCGCAGAGTGAGGCGGGGCGAGTCGTAGGTTGGCAGTCAGACTTGCACCCCTCAGAGTTTGGAGCTTTTGGAAGGCACGAAGGGCGGTGCGAGCCGTAGGCTTAATGCGACTCGCACCGGTTACAGGGCACAGTACCTTGATGTCGTAGATCGGGGCGGACGGCTCTATGCTGATGTCCTACGTTGCGGTGCCGTCCTGGAGGGCGGGGTGGCGCAGAGGCCACGGGGTCAGTTCTCCGTTGGTTAGCGGTGCTTCGGGGTACACACGCTCACAAGTGCTGAGTCCTGGGGTCCTGAGGGGGGGTCGGGCTGATGGCGATTCTCAGTGCGGCGGGGCGCACTTCAGCAGGCTCACGGCGGAGAAGCGAACCAGGCAGACGTCCTTCCTTACGGTGCGCTCTCCGGCTCGGGGGCCACAGGGTCGCGGCGCTTGGACCGGACAGGTCCTTTCTGGCTGCGTGGGCTACGGCTCGGCTTTGGGCGGCAGATACGGTGCTCGGACCAGGCGGGGCTGGACTTTACTTTGCGGCTGCAGCTCTTGGCCGGATCACAGGTCACTTTGCTCGGCAGGACCAGGGGTGCACAGATTCTTCAGGGTGCGCGCTTGCACAGCCCACTCAGCTTCTCTTTGTGGGCATTGCAGGACAGGCAACACCATCAGCAGTTCCTCCTTCAGGGGGTTAGCGCCCAATGTTCCTGGGCGCAGTTCAGGGGGCAAGTTCACAAGCAAGCCCTTGGAGATCTTTGTAGAAGAATGCACAAGTTGAAATAATAAAGTCCTTCTCAGTCTTTGGTTTCTCTCCTTCTTGCAGCAAGGCACCCACCACAGGTCAGTCTCCCAGGATTAGAGACAGTACACCTCCATGCAGCTTTCCCAGGTCCTTCTCTTCGGGCAGAGTTTCTTATTAGCGCAAACAGGATCTAATTTCTTTGGAGCAGGGCTCCTTCTTTTATACACCATTTCTTTTGTTCTTGCAGGCCAGGGGGGCCTTTGCCTAATCCAGTCAGTCTCTGAGCACTTTGTTTTCCAGGCTCTGGTTTCTTCTTTCAGAGTGTGGGGCAGGGACAGCAGACGCTCCGCAGGAGGTGGAGCAAGCATTGTGATGACAAGTACAGTCAGGAGCACTTTGTTGACAGTCTTCCCTCTTCCTGGACCAGGTGTCGGGCAGAGTCATCAGTCGCTCCCCAGGGGGCGGAGCCAGCATTGTGGTGGCAGAGCACAGCCCTATTCAGAGTCAAGGGGCACTCCCACCACCCACTCTGGTGTAATCCCTCTATTCACCACCTGTCATCCCCAGCCCTGTCACTCACACAACCCAGACAGCAGATACACATCCTGGCAGAGGCGGGCTGAAATGGTTAGGCAAGCAAATGCTAACTTTCTAAAAGTAGCATTTGCAAACCCAGGATATTAAAATAAACTTTACTAAAAGAAGTATTTTATTATTCTGAGTTCAGGCATACTAAATTCGACCTTCTACCATGTTCCCTGAGCCTGCTGGGATTATAGTGTGTAATAATTCCAGCAGCCCATTCTGGCCTACGAGAACAGGTAGCCTTACAATAGTGCAAAACGAAAATGGCTGTAATTCACTATTAGGACATGCCACACACTTCAGGGCATGTCCTACCTTATGCTTACAATGCACCCTGCCCTTGGGCCTACTTGTCACGATTCGCTCCCTATGTTCTCGTGTCCACCACCAGGGGGCTGAACTGTGGGACTCTCCAGTGTTCTAATATGCTTCCTGACACTCCCCTGCATGGATATCTTGACTTCCAGCCATTTGGACACTATTTGGGAATTGACATTCATTCCCAATCCATGCCGGGTTTTGTGAAAGCCAGCCTGCTTAGACTTAAAGCCAGCCTACTCATGCCTGAAACTCCATTACCCAGAATTCCCTGCTCACTGCTTTGTCTCCACCCCTGCAAGCCAATGATATGTGGAGGAATTCAGCTCACCTGTGGCTGGCTGCTGCTAGCCTGCTCACACTAGCTGCATGTGATTACTGTGAGCTCTTTTAAGCCCCAGCTCCTTTCAGGCAAAGGTTGTCATTGTAGCTGTTTACCGGTGAGACCAATCCTTGGTTCCAGAGTTCCCTGAGCTTTTGCTATTCTTGTTTCCAGTGTTTCATGAGCTTTAATTATGCCTTGTTCCTGACCTGCTGCTGTTTTCCCTGTTCCTGAATTAGCACTGCCTGCAGTGCTACCCTGACCCCATAGCCTTAGTATTCCTTGTTCCTGAACTGCAGCAGTTTCCCTTCTCCTGAATTAGCACTGCAATGCTACCTTGTTTCCCGAGTTCCTGAGCTATAGCTATTCCCTGTACCTGAATTAGCACTGCCTGCAGTGCTACCTTGTTTCCTGAGTTCCTGAGCTATAGTTATTCTTTGTTCCTGGGCTTAGCTATTTCTTGTTCCTGATTTGCACTGCTTGCAGTGCTCTTTTGACTCCTTGTTTCCTGAGCTGTAGCTATGTCCTGTTTCCTTGAACCAGTATTGCCTGCAGTGCTACCTTGACTCCTAAGCTCTAGTAATTTCCCTGTTCCTGAACTAGCACTGCCTGCAGTGCTGCCTTGACTCCTGAGCCTTAGCTCACTTCTTGTTCCTGCCCCAGCACTGCCTTCTCTGCTACTTTGTTTTCTTGATTCCTTAACCTGCACTATTCTAGTATACCCTTGTAGCCTCCCCTTCTGTATATCCGTTTCCAGTCCCTGCCTTGCTTCCCATTTCCTTGGTTCCAGTTCTAGTTTGCTGCCTTTCTATTCTGCTGTCTTACTTCTGTTACCTTGTGTGTTTGTTACCTCCTTTCTGCCAAGTGTGCCCTGTCATTTCCTTCCTTTCCCGTTAAGCACTCCTCCTTGCTAGCTCCTTGTCTATTGTGCTTGTGTTTAGTTCTACCCCTTTGCTGTTACTGCCTTGCGCGTTCCTGTTTGATTGCGAGGATCCGTGGGCTCAGCTGACTACCTAGGTGGTGTTTCTTGTTCATTGTGAGTTTTGTCTTTGAGTTACATTTATAACATCACTATAGGTATAAGCCCTGCCTTTGCATGCATATCCTACATGTGGGTATTTGCAGTCAGTATCTGTAACAGCAATTGCGGGTAAGAAACTTACTGAGCTTCAGTCTTACCATGTGGAGCTCCTGAGTGCTTTACCCCACACCCCCCTTTATTGTTAATGTTGTATTATATATATGTTTTGCATGTCCGTCCTGGGTGTAGTTAGTCTGAATGCTAAATTGCCTTGTGAGTGCCCTTCCTTTCTGAGTCTTACCCATCTTGTTCACTTGTTCAGGCTTCCCCTTTGGATCCCTTTTTCTCGTCTGACTCCCTGTATGATCATGGGCAGCGCTGTACTCCCCTTCCCTTGTAAGTTTTCTACCCAGTTCCTAGTCCTTGCCCAAGTCCCTGACTGTGTTCCCCACATAGTCCCGGACAGTCCCTGACACTACCTCATGCGTGGAGTGACAGGGATCACGTCTTCAAAGGATTCTGTTGCTTGAATCCACTGAAGTTGAAGCTCTTTTGCACTGGCCTCATGTGGGGAAGAGCTAGAAGAACTAAGTTGATTGCTGAATAAAGCATGCCTAGGAGTGACTTGTATATCCTCACTGAAGCTTGCTGCTCTTTTGTCAAGGTTTGTGCAAAACTCGCTAACTGTTCCTGGCTTTCAAGAGAGAGGAAGGCCTTGCTCTGAATTGTATCTAGCTCAGCTCCAAGCAAAGTCATTGTTTGACTGGGATTAACTGAAGACTTCAGTTGGTTTATCGTAAGGCTCAGGTTGAGGAAAAGTGTTATGCAGGCTTTCGCAGTTTTGGCGGCTTGTAGAGATGTCAGAGCTTTTAGGAGCCAGTTATCTAACTTGATGACCATGGTTCGGTAATGCGGCTGCGACCCGTGCTAGACAGACACTTTGGGCAGATTTAGAAGCCCCTTGTGACACTTTTGCACTGCTGTTGTGTCACATTTGTTGGTACAAAAAAGTGAGCGACCCAAATTACCCTTGAGGGCTTGGGTAATTAAATGAAAGGGTGAAGCTGCCTTCAAGGGGATTCGTTTAGAGGAATATTTGTAATTTTAGATATGATTTGTGTAAGAATTAGTTAATAATCCTCATCGGAATATAATTCCACAAAATTCAATTTAAACCAAACAAACAACATGTATGACAAACATAACCACAAGCCAGGTGTATAGAAAAAGGAATTTATCACAAAATCTTTTAAAAAACAGTTTATCTAATATACAGAAAATAATATAGGACTGCAGGTTGACACTTAGTGTATGTACAAACAACTCAACAGGACCTATAAACGCCTATCCCAAAAGTGTAATGAAAAAAACAAGCGGGATAAAGCGGAGGTCGACGTTTCGGTCTCCTACAGAATGCTTGACGAGACCATCTTCAGGACTGGTGATACTTTCAATCTGTATATATACAATGTAATCTGAAACAAAAATATTTTCAATTACAAATATTATCTAATTGTTGTATTTATCCACACCTTGGCTTACCTACATTTATCACAACATATAACACCTTACATTGAAAGCTTTGTAACACATAAAAGACAAAACATACAATGAAATAATAATGTTTACAATTACATTCTCATTAAACATTCTCAATTATACTGGCTTGAATAGATTTATCCATCAATTCATCACTAGGACATTATTCAAGTCTGACATCATTTCAACAACATTCATGGCATTATTCTCAAATTCAAAAAGAGGAAATTAAACTGACATTTTTGAAACAAAGTGTCTACCCATCGGAACCTATATTTTCTGATGGATGTTACCAAAAGACTCTCAATTATGATGGTCTAGATAGACACTCAATCCATTCAATGCTGAGACATTTTACTGTCCTTACGCCCACATTGATTACAATCTTTTTAGGTTCAGCAATTTAGGATAGCACATCACCTCATATTTCTGTCAATATCTATACCTTGATGACCATCCCTTCTACTAGATGTTTCAAAAGAGCCTCTGCATGAATAAAATTGATTCAAAGCACTAATCGGGGTCGGGTTATAGATCATATGACAAATTACTTACATAGAGTATAACTATAGTTTCGGCAACATAGGGCCCGTCACATCAATTACAGGTGGACCAAGGTGCTCAAGGAAAATTGTTTTCAGGTATCCACCAATCTAAGGGAATATAATACACCCTGTTAATGATGATAGATAATATTGCTATACAACCAATGGTTCAAACCTTAAATGGATTACCTTTCGTATTGGTGAACTACGGGCAAGCGAAATATCACTGTCACGTAATAAGTCAGAGAGACAGTTTCACTCTGTACGTCAGTCAGACCTATGAATCTAAACGGCAGCACAAGAATATTTATTATAATGTGGCCTCAAGACAGTCTTGCGCAAATATATAGAAAATACAAAAGCGCTTACCAAACAAATTAATCGTTATCTCACTTCGTTATCAGAACGAGGGGGGCTTGCGTCGATGCTGAAGAAACAAATCGTGAATACTCAGTGTTAGAGTATATCACAAATCTTACAGCACAATCTCAAAAGTGCGAACTCACAATGGAATCCTCAGACTTACCGAAAAATAAAAACCCGAGGTCCCAGGGCACCCGTCCTGTTACCCTCAAGCGGCGAAGCACGCTGAAAACTGCAGTGCACGATGAACTTGGTGCATCAGTAGGCAGTGGTTTAGATGGATCAATCTACATGGCAACATCAGAGTGTTTTGGTTAAATAATAGCCTCAAGGGGTCTGACTCAAATAAATGAATACAGTGAGACGCTTACCTCACAAATTGAATCTGACGTAGCCTGGCATTAACAGCAGTAACAGGACGGGTGCCCTGGGACCTCGGGTTTTTATTTTTCGGTAAGTCTGAGGATTCCATTGTGAGTTCGCACTTTTGAGATTGTGCTGTAAGATTTGTGATATACTCTAACACTGAGTATTCACGATTTGTTTCTTCAGCATCGACGCAAGCCCCCCTCGTTCTGATAACGAAGTGAGATAACGATTAATTTGTTTGGTAAGCGCTTTTGTATTTTCTATATATTTGCGCAAGACTGTCTTGAGGCCACATTATAATAAATATTCTTGTGCTGCCGTTTAGATTCATAGGTCTGACTGACGTACAGAGTGAAACTGTCTCTCTGACTTATTACGTGACAGTGATATTTCGCTTGCCCGTAGTTCACCAATACGAAAGGTAATCCATTTAAGGTTTGAACCATTGGTTGTATAGCAATATTATCTATCATCATTAACAGGGTGTATTATATTCCCTTAGATTGGTGGATACCTGAAAACAATTTTCCTTGAGCACCTTGGTCCACCTGTAATTGATGTGACGGGCCCTATGTTGCCGAAACTATAGTTATACTCTATGTAAGTAATTTGTCATATGATCTATAACCCGACCCCGATTAGTGCTTTGAATCAATTTTATTCATGCAGAGGCTCTTTTGAAACATCTAGTAGAAGGGATGGTCATCAAGGTATAGATATTGACAGAAATATGAGGTGATGTGCTATCCTAAATTGCTGAACCTAAAAAGATTGTAATCAATGTGGGCGTAAGGACAGTAAAATGTCTCAGCATTGAATGGATTGAGTGTCTATCTAGACCATCATAATTGAGAGTCTTTTGGTAACATCCATCAGAAAATATAGGTTCCGATGGGTAGACACTTTGTTTCAAAAATGTCAGTTTAATTTCCTCTTTTTGAATTTGAGAATAATGCCATGAATGTTGTTGAAATGATGTCAGACTTGAATAATGTCCTAGTGATGAATTGATGGATACATCTATTCAAGCCAGTATAATTGAGAATGTTTAATGAGAATGTAATTGTAAACATTATTATTTCATTGTATGTTTTGTCTTTTATGTGTTACAAAGCTTTCAATGTAAGGTGTTATATGTTGTGATAAATGTAGGTAAGCCAAGGTGTGGATAAATACAACAATTAGATAATATTTGTAATTGAAAATATTTTTGTTTCAGATTACATTGTATATATACAGATTGAAAGTATCACCAGTCCTGAAGATGGTCTCGTCAAGCATTCTGTAGGAGACCGAAACGTCGACCTCCGCTTTATCCCGCTTGTTTTTTTCATTACACTTTTGGGATAGGCGTTTATAGGTCCTGTTGAGTTGTTTGTACATACACTAAGTGTCAACCTGCAGTCCTATATTATTTTCTGTATATTAGATAAACTGTTTTTTAAAAGATTTTGTGATAAATTCCTTTTTCTATACACCTGGCTTGTGGTTATGTTTGTCATACATGTTGTTTGTTTGGTTTAAATTGAATTTTGTGGAATTATATTCCGATGAGGATTATTAACTAATTCTTACACAAATCGTGTCACATTTGTGACACAACTGGGGCATAAAAAATGCAACAAATTTACAACATGACGCATCTAGGTACATCCGTCACATTGGAAAAAGCCCTGTGTGACATTATACCTGCCTCAGGTATAATGTATGCAGGGTAGGTGTTCCCACGCAGGGAACCCTCTTAAAAGTGACGCAGTGAAATCTACAAAATTTCACTGCTTGACTTTTAGGATGCCTCAGCGTCAAAACCTTACGCCTGCTTCAATAAGGCGTAAGGAGTGACACAGTGTATTGGGAATAGACCGCAACACGCATTACGGGAGTTGTGTCGTGCATGCGACACGATTCCAGCCATGCGTGACTTTTCCGCCAACAGATGCGTCAGAATTTGCGATGCATCTGTCAATCCTTGTGCCGTAGTGTGCTGTATTGTAAATACAATCAATAATTTGGGAGACCCAATGTACCCTTGGAGGCTTGGGCAATATAAAACTAGGTAAAAAGTCCCTGCAAGGGGATTGATTTAGAATATACTGATATTATTGTGCAATTACTTCATGGGTCAATCCATCCGGAACAAACACCAAAGTGTTATAAGACAACACCAATCAATGCAATTTGTAGATATACACAACACGGGGAATCAACAAAGTTTGCAAGTATAAGTTTTTATGTATGGAGAATGCTTAAAAAAGAGTACAAACACATGAACTCAATCAGCAAAAAAGTAATGGACAGAAGTAGAATTAAATTAACCTAACAGTACATGACAAACAACTATTCCAACCTAATCACAGACAACAAATCTCTGAATGAGAATATGTGTCGGTCTAGAATCACAAAATTTCTAAGGAATAGAAGGTGGTTACCTTAATCGTATATGAAACATCATAGCAGGAATATCATTCCTTGCTTTTGACACAAACGTTTTTGTTGATCCCCAAAACAACATATATCCTGTCTATTGTTCAGCATTCCTTGCAAAACGCTGCATTCTTAGATCAAGTTCATGGTTCTAGGCTGTCTATAACATACAACAGAAGAGTCTTTTTTTTTAGCAAAAAACTACCGTCCTGAAGATGGTCTGATTGACTGAAGCCGCCAAGACCATAACGTCGACTCCACCTTCTATTTCTTAGAAATGTTGTGATTCTAGAGCGACACATATTCTCATTCAGAGATTTGTTGCCTGTGATTAGGTTGGAATAGTTGATGGTCATGTACTGTTAGATTAATGTAATTCTACTTCTGTCCATGATTTTTTTGCTGATTCAGTTCATGTGTTTGTACAATTTTTTTAAGCATTCTACATACATAAAAACTTATGCTTGCAAACTTTGTTGATTCCCCGTGTTGTGTGTATCTACAAATTGCATTGATTGGTGTTGTCTTATGACACTTTGGTGTTTGTTCCGGATGGACTGACCCATGAAGTAATTGTACAATAATATCAATTTATTCTAAATCAATCCCCTTGCAGGTATTGTAAATACAGCACATTTATGGTGGTGTTAGGGTTTTTCAACGAGGCGCAGGGAAACTGACGCACCTATGCAGATTTGTAAGTTTCTCTTGTAAATCTGCCCCATGGTGAATATCTGCAGAGCAGATTTCAGGCCGAAGTTAAGGACCCCGAATTGATAAAGGGTACCAGCTACTGTGAATCTGAGGTACTTCTAGAGTTTGGGGAGGATAGGGATTTGTAAATATGCGTCTTCCAGATCCTTGGATGCCATGTAATCTCCAATGGTGAGGCGCTGAAGGATGTTTGAGAGCGTACTCATCCTGAAGTTTTGGTTCTGGAGGAATTTGTTGAGGTGTCTGAGATCTAAAATGGGTCTGCACTTCCCTGATTTCTTGCACATCAGGAAAAAACAGGAGTAAAAACCTTTTGCTCTTTGTGCTCCTCTTGATAAGCATAATCTTGGCTTTCTGTTTTAATAGGTGAAGAGGAGGGGGGTGCGATCCCCTGGGCGGAGTGTTTGGTGGTCATTTTTAAAAATTCTAGAGTATGGCAATAGGTTTTTAAAACCAGTACCCACCTGTCAGCTGTGATGTTCAGCCATTGATTGATGCGACTGGAGATTTTAGCGCCAACTGGGAGAGAGGGGACAGTAGCTGACACCAGACTGCAATCACCAGTCCTAGGACACTTGTTTCTGGTTCAGGGAGGACCTGGCTTGGCAGTTCGGGCTGGACTGTTCCCATGAGGAACATAGTCAAGACTGATTTGCATATGGCTGGGTTTGAACTTGGGTGGCGAAGTGAGCTAAAAAACGACGATGGATTACACCCAGATCTGTAATTGGTGGAATGTGTCTTAAACATTTCAGCGCTCCGTCAATCATCTCCTTGTGTTTCCTTTGTTCTCCCTTAGTTGGCAAGGTATGCCCAGACAAGGTTCCCTTGATCACTTTGCCACTGGATTCAAGCTAGCCTGACTGATGAGGGGTGAAATCCCGAAACCGGTCCCAGGATACTTGTTTCTGGTACAGGGAAGACCTGGCTTGGCATTTCGGGCTTGACTGTTCCCATTAAGAACAGAGTCCAGACTGATTTGCATATGGCTGGGTCTGAACTGGGGTGGCGAAGTGAGCTAAAGAAGGATTATGGATTAAATCCAGATCTGTGACTGGGGGGAGAGTCTTAAAGGTTTCAGTGTTCAGTCCATGATCACCTTGTGTTTGCTTTCTATGAAAGATACCCCATACTGGATAATGACTATGACATGTAGTATGGTTGCCTCTTTAATCTGGCATATAACTTAAAACTAAGGAAATTTGCAATATTGTGATATTTGTGTGTCCTGTACAAGTTTAGAATATATAGATATATATATATATATATATATATATATATATATATATATATATTTTATATATATTTATATATTTATATATTTATATAATATATATTTTATATGAAGCTGATCCCGATCCGCAAAGCCAGCAGCAGGACTCCCAACTCTGCCCACGGTCACCGCTCGCCATATGTTGCCCTGGTGGCCTAGTTAAACAGGACAGCACTGCCTGTTTCCCCCTGAGTTTATTTTGCCTTATTTGCTCGTTGACTGTTACCTTTTTGCTTTATATTGGGCCTGTTATCCCTTAGTTTATTTACTTTATCTACTCTCTGACTGTTGGCCACCAAAGATGACATTACACCAATTATGGAGCACTTCAACTTCCAACTCCAAATCAACGGCAAGGCAGCCATCAGAGGCGCCCACGCATACAGACCCCTTGAACCATGCCCTGCGTTCTGCACCACCATTCCCAAATTCATCGCCCCACTCGCCATCGACTCCAAACACTACATCTTCCTCTGTGACCTAAATTCCAACTCGTTGATCCCACAGACACTAACACCCCCAACCTCCTGGTAAGCATGAGCAATATCTGCCTCACCCAACTGGTCTCCAACCCCACTCACAGTGCAGGACACATACTTTACTCAATATGTACTGCCACGGACAGAACCAGGTAAAGCGAACTCACCTCGACTGACCATCATCCACTTCACTATTGCAGGAGCACCTTTCACCATTACCAAGACCTCAAGCTCCTCCCACCACAGCTGGAAGAGAGTGACAGAGAATCAATGGATGTACGCCCTCAACACCATCCACCCCGATTTCGCAATCAACTTCAATCAGGCCGTCGAGAGCAACTCCGCCTGAATCACTGAATGAGCCGAAAAAGTCGCCCCTATCAAACCCTCAAAAACCAGGAGATTCACTTAAAAAGCCAGCTTGTACACACCAGACCTCAGGACCTCAAAACGCAACTACAAATGCCTAGAGAGACAATGGCACACCAGCACACCAGAAGATCAGTCATCTTCAAATTAGCCCTCAGCAAATACCACCAACACCTAAAAGACATGAAATAACACATGTTGGCAGGCCGCATTGAAGCCAGCTCCAACCACAGTGAGGAACATTGTCAGAGAGTTCTTCTGTCCATCAGCAACCGAGAACATGATTCCTCCCTTTCCAGGAACTCTGCAACATCCTGACTGACTACTTCCACAACAAGATATCCACCATCTACAGTAACGTGGAACTCCAAACCATAGACCTCCACAGCCTCCTTACGCCAATTGACGCCACCCACAACCTTCCAATCATCACTGGGGAACAGCTTACTACTCAGAGCATCTCAGCCATCATGAACTCCATCACCTCTGGAGCACCCATGGATCCCTGCCCCACCACTTCTTCAACCTGAGGAGCAAGGAAGAAAACAAGTAACATACCTGTAACTTTTGTTCTCCAGTATTGGTAACTTTCATAGATTCCCATAGCTTGTATCATTTCCCGTCGTCGGAATGGGAGTCTCAGTAAATAAAAATAACATAGCAGTAGGTACAAAAGAGAAAGAAAAAGGCCTAGGCCTCATCTCATTTTGTAGTATATTCACCTCTTTTTGTAAAAGAGACCAAACTAATGCAACAACCAATCAGATCAGCCTCACCCCTTAGAACCCTCCGGAGAGAGCCTCAGAGCCTCAGATTTTCGTAGCCGTTGTGTAACAATATAACCAAATATGCTGAAGGCTGAGCATTCCCAGGGGAGGAGGGTGGGCGCATGGGAATCTATGAAAGTTACAAATATTGGAGAACCAAAGTTACAGGTAAGTAACTTGTTTTCTTACTTCAGTATTGGAACTTTCATAGATACCCATAGCTTGTATCAGAGTTGTTAGCAGTTGGCAACAATGCACATTTTGTGAAATAAATACTGGAATAACTTTGTATCTATATTCTCATAAGTAATAGGTAGATATTCAAACATTAGTCAGAAAAAACAACATTTGATACAAAATGTGCAATAGCAATAACAGGAAGGAGTGTTAGAAGGGAAAGCTCGCCTCTCACTGGAAGAGGTTCCTCAGGACTGCCTGTCCCACTGCCGCCTCACACGTGTGGAAGAGTCCAAGCAGTAATGCTTCGTGAAGGTATCGGTACTACTCCATGTAGCCACCCTGCAAATGTCCTTGATCGGTACTCCAGCGAAAAGTGCAGCAGACGATGAAACTGATCTTGTGGAGTGCGCCCGACTCTCCTTTCTAGGGGCTTACCAGCCGCTCGATGGCAGTAGTGGATTGCACTGGTAATCCAACGTGCAACTCCTTGCTTTGAAAGAGGAAAACCTTTTGCGAGGTGTACTAAAAGCGACAAAGAGTTGAGTACTTTTCCTGAAGTCCTTGATGCGCTGGAGAAAGAGTTTTAACCATATTTGGACATCCAAGGAATGAAGACACCTCTCCGCTGGAGTGGTAGGTCGAGGGAAAAAGGATTTTAGAATGACTGGCTTATTCAAATGAAAATCCGAAGGGACCTTCGGAATGAATTTCTGATTTGTCCTCAGAATAAGAGTGACCTTCTTAAACTGTAAGAATGGATCCTTAATAGTGAGAGCTTGAAGTTCCTCAACCCTCCTGGCTGATGTTAAAGCAAGAAGGAGGGCAACTTTCCGTGAAAGAAACTTAAGATCTGCTCTATGAATAGGCTCAAAAGGAGGTCTCATGAGTTGAGCAAGAACGAAATTTAGTTGCCACATGGGAGGCGGAGGTCTAAGCGGAGGGAAAACCCTAAGGAGTCCTTTGAAAAATTGTTTGACAATTCTTGCCGACCAGAGGGAAGGACCAGAAGCCGTCCGTCTGAATCTAGAGATAGCGGCCAGGTGCACTTTGATAGAAGAATGGACGAGACCTGACTTGGCCAAAGTCAAAATGTAAGGTAAGATCTGATGAGGAGCAGTAGAGAAAGGATGAATGCTCTCTCGGCGGCACCACAAGCAAACAAGTTTCCATTTCTGGGGGCGCTAGAGGGCGCACTTGCGGAATGGCTGCCTAGGCGCGTAGCTCCCGCTCCTTGGTGAATAATCCTTAATTTATCCTGTGCCACGGGGTGCTGTATTGCCCCCATCTTTTGGACCCTGCTTCAGATCATCGCCATAGACACTCGACCGAACTCCGGGGTCCCTACGTGCTCCAGGGCCGGAGTTACAGGCTGCTGAATTTTTCTCCGGTGCTCGCTCTGGAGCTGCTGTGAGCGTGTGGCCGGCCGCTGCTGCTACGCGACCCCGGGGACTGCCACGAGACTCTGGGCCGCGGATCGCCGCGGACACCGATCTCCTGCGGAGACATCGCGGGGGGGCTTCTACGGAGGTAGGCGGCTGCTGTTCTCTCTGCCGCGAGACCCCCCCCCCCTCCTGCTGGCCCCCGCTCGGCAGAGAAGCCTGCTGGGCCGGGCGGCCCCCACGAACCATCGCTCCGGCTCTCTGCCCGCTGCAGCACCTATGCTGGGCGGCGCGAGCAGTCGGAACCGCTGATCCTGGGTCGTGACTGGCCCCCCCGCACTCAGAGCTGACATCACGCGCCACTCCTGCTGCCATCGAGCTCCTGCACTAGAGGACGGGCGGGGGGAGGCTGTCGCCTGCTTGGCGGGTACGCGGCTGCCACGTGGAGTAGCCCTGGACTGCCCCCCTGACTGCTGCAACCCTTCACTACGCACCACACAGCGGGGTCCTGCCATCCTTTGCCCTGCTTGATTGGAGCGCACTGCCTGCAGCAGCAACATACACCCGGGCCGCCTCCCTGCTGGCACTGGGAGGGGAGCATCTCTTGCCACGATCCACTACTGTTGGCTGCTGGACCTCCTCGCCATCACAGCGCTTGATTGCCACGTGGCGCCTCTTGCAGATTGGGCCCCCCTCGCAACCCCTTTGGCGGCCCTGCGCTTGCTCTCTCCTATCCACTGCCGGCTGTGCATGCTCTGGGAGAACTGCACTCATCTATCCCACGGCCGCAGGTTCTACCACCACTCTATACCACGGCCTGGGAGCCATCCCCCAGACACCGCTATGGGACGGACTGAGAATCGTCAGCCAAAACTGAGCTTCAACAGTGTGCAAAAAGGCGCCAAATCGGTGCAGATGAATCCTGGGTCCAGCACCTCTTCTCCGCTGCCTACTCCGCCTCCTACTACTGATGTGGATCTTACCGGCCTGATTCAGGAGATGAGGCAGGGTTTCGCCACTGTCGTGGAAAAAGTGGACGGCGTCACGGCCCGGCTGGATGCTTTGGTACACAAGGTCGACCGCCATGAGGAGCGGATCACAACTGCGGAGCAGCGGATATCCGATAACACCGATGTCGCCACGACCCATACGACGCAACTGGCCAGGATGGATAACCTACTCCGGATTATAGCGGCAAAGAACGAGGACTTGGAAGCGCGAAGCCGCCGGAACAACATACGCATCACGAATGTGCCGGAATCTACAGATACGGGTAGGATGGAACTATACGTTGAAAGACTGCTCAGAGGCTCGATAGGAGAGGATGCTTTCTCGCCTCAATTCATTGTGGAGAGGGCCCACCGCTCCCTGGCGCCTGTGCCCAAGCCTGGCCTTCCACCGAGGCCCATAATTGCGCGGCTTTTGAATTACCGTGATCGTGACACTGCTCTCAGAGCGGCCCGCACTCAAAAATCACTGCAATTTAATGGAATTACATTCTCTGTCTACCCGGACTTCACGCCGATGGTTCAGGATGAACGGCGAAAGTTTCTGCCGGTGAAGAAAAAGCTACGAGAGGCTCAGATAGACTATGCTCTCTTATACCCTGCGAAGCTTCGAGTGACCCACCAGGGTAGGCAGAGGTTTTTCACCAACCCGCAAAAGGCAGAGGACTACCTCAAATCGATACGTAGGGAGCTCAGAGCGAACGGCGCTGCTGCTAACGAACAGGATGATGCCGACCTGTCCCCAGCGCCACATGATGAATAGCTGTCCGTATGCACTGCGGATCGAGTATTATCCACGGCAGCTGGCGCTCATCCAGCGGCTCGGACTTCAGACTTTGGGGCGATTCCAGATCGGTGGGCCTGCATGGACTCTACACCCCTGTGGTAACGTACACCAAGGACCACTTTCTCGTCCCTAGTCTCCACCGAGGGCGGTTACAGTTCTGGAGCTACGGACCGGGAAGTGGCTGTGCGCACTCTATGTTTTACCCCTACTGGGCGATCCCCACAGTCTTGTTTCTGTTCTTGTTGTTCATACCGCTACAGTTGAGGGGCGGTGGGAGGGGGGGGGGCTCCTGGGGGGGGTTCCGCGGCCACTGGCATGATTGGGATGCTGGGGTGGGTGGGGGGAGGATGGACTCTGAGAGGCTTTTGTTGACTGAACTGTGTATATCTGCACTAACCTGGTATGAACGGTGGCACTGGCAAGGCGGGGGTGGTTACATTCTGCGGCCCTTTCGGGCACTAACTTATTCATTATTGCTCTGTCCATGGCTGCTCTGACTGCGAATGCACAACTGACATGCTTATCTTGGAATGTCCGCGGCTTGAACAATGCCAAGAAATGCCGCAATGTTATTGCCTACCTTGATAGACATTGTATACGGGTGGCCATGTTGCAAGAAACTCATTTGCCCGCACAGGGAAACGCCATTTTTGCGAAACGATGGGCCGGACACCGTATCTTTTCCTCTTACTCGACTTATGCCAGAGGAGTGGCAATTCTCGTTGCCCGCACTGTGCCCTTTCATAAATGTGGGGAAGTGGTGGACAGGGAGGGTCGTTATGCTATGTTGTGGGGTAGAGTGGGCCGAGATCTGTACCTGTTTGTGTCCATATATGCGCCGAATGTTGACTCACCTGCCTTTTTCACCACTCTCTGGGGTAGGATTATGGCGGTAGGGGCACGACACATAGTATGGGGTGGGGATTTCAATCTAGCGCTGGTACCCGCCTCAGACAGAGCGGATGGTGTTGGCTCCTATAAGCCTAGGGCCAGGGAGGCACTGGAGGGAGTTGTGGAGGAGGGTGGTCTTTTAGATGCCTGGAGACACTTACATCCTCATGAAAGGGAGGGTACCCACTTCACTTCTCATACCGGGACATGGGCACGCTTGGATTACTTCTTCGTCACTAGGGGGGTTGCTGCGGAGCTGGTGGAAGTGACTCACCTACCGCGAACCTACTCTGACCACAGCCCTGTGCTTTTGCGGTTTCGTACTCCTGGATGGGACAGTCCGCGTCCGCAGTGGAGACTACGCCCTGACGTGCTTCTAGATAACCTGTTTCGCACTGAGCTGGGGGAGGAGATAGCGGATTTCTTTCCTAGAAACAAGGGGTCGGTTCAATCAGTCGAGCACATATGGGAGGCGTTCAAGGTCACTGTCAGGGGGTACTGCATATCTAAGGGTCACGGGGTACTTCGTGATATCCTACATTCCATCACCACACTTGAAAAGGAACTGCGGGCTCTGGAACTCCGCATGGTATCAGACACTGACCCAGAACTGCATGCTAACTTTAGGGAGACACTGTCAAGGTATGAGGAGGAGGCTGCCAGGGAGGCGAAATACCGAGGCAAACACTGGATAGCCCGTAAATACTGTGAGGGGGATAGGCCCGGGAAGGTACTGGCTACACTCACGCAACCCTCACGGGTACACCATACCATATTGGAACTCACTGATACCTCCGGTGCCACTATCAGTGACTCCGAGGCGATACTGCACACATTCACAGCACATTACTCCTCACTGTACACCTCCACGGCGGAAGTAGACGCGCCATATGCTTCATACCTCAGTGATGTTGCGTTATGCTGGCTCAGCGATGGGGACAGGGAATTTCTTGCGGCGCCTTTTGAGCTCGATGAGGTGCGCGAGGCCATCATGTCCCTCAGAAACGGCAAGGCTCCGGGCCTCGATGGCATCCCTGCCGAGTTTTACAAAGCCTACATCGATATCATGGCGCCAGTGCTCCGTGAAGTGTTCACGGAATCTCTAGCTGACGGGATACTTCCCAGTTCTATGCGCGAGGTGGTGATCACCTCTCTCTTAAAGCCAGATAAGGATCCCACAACCTGCGATTCTTACCGTCCACTCTCCCTCTTAAACTGTGACGTCAAAATACTTGCTAAGATACTGGCCACCCGGCTGTCGCTATTGATGACCAGACTAGTATTGCCTGATCAGTCTGGCTTTGTGGCGGGCAGATCTACGTCCCACAACCTTCGCACCCTCTTCTCCCTGCTCCGCACGGTTCACCCTGACATCCCTGTGGCAGCAGTATTCCTCGATGCCACCAAGGCGTTCGACTCGATTGAATGGCCTTACCTCTTTTCGGTACTTGCCAGCATGGGGTTCCCCAAATTGTTCCTGTCTTGGGTCCGCCTTCTATACACGGATCCCACGGCTAGGGTACTGATTAACGGACGACTATCACAACCTATCGCACTCACGAGAGGCACCCGTCAGGGATGTCCACTCTCTCCCCTGTTATTCGCCATCGCGGTCGAGCCCCTTGCTTGTCGCTTACGACAGCTGCACCGTGCTGGTGCTGTGCAATGCCTGCAGCGACAAATTGACGTATCCCTTTATGCGGATGACATAACGCTGTATGTAAAATATCCTGAGACGCATCTGAATCCCCTACTTCGGGAATTTATTTTATTTGGCGGGGTGTCAGGAGTCCACATCAACTGGGCCAAGTCGCAATTTTTCCCACTGACGGACGCGGTGCGCGACTTCCCCCTCGATTACCCATTGGAGTGGTGTAGTACAGATCTCCGTTACTTGGGTATCCGCATCTCTCGCGACAAAGACGAGACGCTGCGGTCTAATTATGGAGTGGCCATGACCAAATTGACTGCCTCCGTCGACAGATGGATCACGCTGCCACTTTCCATGGCCGGGAGGGCCTCACTTATAAAAATGGTGGTACTACCCCGCTTTCTGTACCTTTTCCTCAATATTCCCTATTTCCCTGGCGCTTTCTTCTTCAAAACGCTCCGAACGGAGTTGCGCAGGCTTTTCTGGGGAGGCAAAAGCCCCCGGCTAAAATGGTCGACGCTGACCCTTCCCTATGACAGGGGAGGTTTCGATGTCCCTGACTTTGAGGCATACTACCAGTGCGCACAGGCGCACTTCGCCTACCACTGGATGTCTCCTACCCCTTTTATGCCGCACATAGCGGTCGAAGACTGGATCGCGAACCCGGTCCCGCTCAATGGGCTGTTGCACTGTCCAGAGGCGTGCATAACCACGCCGAATACCTCAGTCTCCTGCACTTTGGATGCGTGGCGCCGCATAGCTAAAAGATTATCGTGCCCATTGCTCTACTCACCCAGATTACCGCTTGTCTATCACCCAGAGCTTACATTGTTATCGGAAACGGGTTTCCGACATCTCTGTGATGCATTACATGTCACCTGTTGGGGCGATCTGTTTCATGAGGGTCATTTCAAGTCGGCGGACCTGTTCTTTAAAACACACGAGCGTACTGCCCTTGAGCTCTTTTATTATATTCGTTTGCGTGCAGGGATGAAAGACATCTTACCCGATTATCCTGATGAGCCCGAGGCCCTGCCTCCACTACACTTCCTATTAGGATCGCAGGACGGGGCACACCTGGTCTCTGGACTCTACCGTCAGATCCGCAGTGCTGCTCCAAGCCCAGACTCTACTGCTCGACTGCGTTGGTCTGCTGAACTTGCGACTGATGTATCAGACGACCAATGGCACTACTGCTGTGCGCTCACTGCTCGCATCTCTGCCAGTAGCAGGTTGAAAATTATCCACTATAAATTCCTTCAACGAGTGTACTACACGCCGGTGCGGAAACGTAGATTTGGGCTGGCGGATGATGACCGGTGTGAGCGCTGCCATGCTGCCCATGCCGACTTTCTTCATCTGGCGTGGGAATGTCCCCAGATTGCTTGCTACTGGCGGCAAGTGACGGAGGCTCTTGCTGAGATGGTGGGGGAGGTGATCCCTGCGGACCCTTTGATGGCCCTCCTCGGGTATACGATGCAGATGCCTAGGGGTTGCAGGAAATTCATTGACACTGCCTTGCTTTTGGCCAAGCGGCGTATCGCGTGCCGGTGGGGCAGAGGAAGGGCGCCCAAATTCAAGGACTGGCTCACAGACCTGATATACTGCCAAGATCAGCATACTACTTTTGCTGAATTGCTGCCTCCCTCGTGTCGTCCCAGTGACATCTGGGACCCGCTTGTGCACTATCTGCTCACACGCCCGGACGACAGCGCTCAGTCGGACAGTCAGCTTGTCATAACTTAGGACCCCATGCTCTGTTCTGGTCCTAGCCTGAAATTACGACTGGGTTAACCGGATTCCCTCGCCCGTGCTCCCCTGTGCCCCTGAGCAGTCGCTAACATCACAGACTATTCAGTTTTGGCCTACACACCACTCCCCTCTCTCTGTACATGCCTACTCTGTCCCATGCTCACCTCACGCACTTACATCTTTAGCGGGTGGCACTCCAGGACTTCCTACGCCCTCCTACAACCGGCCAATATTGGTCTCCTTTATGTTAGGTTAGGCATCCTGGACATGAGATTTCATACACACCTCTGCCTGCCTGAACCGTCACGTCAGAACACTATCAATTATCCCACCACACAGTCGAACACTGCCTCTTCGTTGTTACCTAGTTTTGGGTGTTTCTGTTACTGTTTTTTGACTTTCGACAAAATGGAGAGAATCTTCTCTCGCGCAGAACTCTGTTCAACTGCTGCTCATCCTTGCTCATCCTACAACACCGGCTGCCGACCAGGTTTACCATGCATGTATGATACGCCGCCGGGCCCCCGGGATGCCGGCTACAAGGCTGTGTATTGATTATTCCATCCTGCTGCCGGCCTCCGGGTTGTGGGCAACACAAGCTGTGTACTGCACTTCGTCTTATGCAATAAAGCAGATTTGAACCCAAAAAAAAAAAAAAAAAAAAAAAAAAAAAGTTTCCATTTCTAACGATAGGTCTTATTTGTACTTGGTGCACGGACCAGAGCTAGCACCTCTTTACATTTTTGAGGGATGTCTAAGTTTTGAAACTCTTGGTGCTCAGGAGCCACACTGTCAAGTGACGTGAGCTCGGATCCGGATGCACCACTTGTCCATGGGTCTTCGTCAATAGAGAGGGAATTGGCCACAGATGAATTATTGGATGATCTTGGGAGAGCAGGAGAAGCACTGTGAACCAAAATTGGCGGGACTACGCCGGTGCTACTAGAATCATTGTGCAGGGTTCTGCTGTGAGCTTCTTGAGCAGTCTTGGATTTAGGGGAATTGGAGGAAAGGCGTAAACAAATGCGCCTGACCAGGCCATCGAAAGCGCATTCCCCAACGACCCTTGATGGTGTTCCCTGCTTGCGTAAAAGTGGCATTTCCTGTTCTCTGGAGTGACGAACAGGTCTATGGACGGAGTACCCCAACAATTGAAAACCTTTTCGAGAGTGCCCTATTCCAATTCCCATTCGCGACAAACCGACTTCAGACGACTCAATGTATCTGCTGTCGTGTTGAGGGTACCCGGAAGATATTCCACCGAAAGGACGATTTGGTGATGAATCACCCACTCCCAAATCTTTTGGGCCTCTTTGGAGAGTAGCTGAGAACTCGTTCCACACTGTTTGTTCACATAGCATAGCCGTCGTGTTGTCTGTATGGACCAGGACAGTGGAATTCCGTATTCTTGGAAGGAAAGCCTGTTACGCCAGACGAATCGCCTTGAGCTCCAGAAGGTTGATGTGGAGAATGCGTTGTTTCGGCCTCCATTGGCCCCTCACTTAAAGGTCTCGCAAGACCGCACCCCAGCTTCTAGAGAGGCGTCCGTGGTAAGTATCAAAGGAGCTTGCACTAAAGTTATGATGTGCTATCTCACAGAGGGGTACAAAAGGGATCGCGCTATATGTGATTATATGACTTGCGGGTCCCTGAGGGTTGAGGGGGCAATTGATCGAGGGGGTTGAAGTTACCGCAGAACATAAAGCACTATAGGAGGGCTCATAGGTAGGCGCGGGTTAAGGTACATATATGGTTAGGAGTGTGGCCCACGATTCCTATTTGCTGTGAGGCGGGGGGGTAGGTCACCACCGGACAAAGAAACGAATTGTGTTTATTCTGTCAGCTACTTCCACCCCAGTGTGAATTATACTACTCCAATATTTTTGTTTGCTGTTCCAGAGGGATGTTGTGGGGAGGGTTCTGGGAATTGTGGGGGAGGGTGGGTTTCCGCGGCCAAGTTGGGGTTGGGCAGGCCTGGAAGGGTACTGGGAGGGGAGGATTGCAACAACTTCATGACACACTTGAGGGGAAGGGGGAAATTGTGTTGGGTTTTTCTTGATTTTTGTTGTTTTTTTGGCACAGAAGCGACAGGGCTTGATGCAATTACATATGTACACGACACCTCACCATGGCTCATTTACATGCTGCTAACCCAGCGATGACACTGCCTGGGGAGCCCCTGGACACACTGGTGCTGTTGACATGAACGTTAGAGGTCTTAACGATCACCGTAAGGTTAGTAAGGTCCTACACTACCTCTCCAGACAGAGTTGACGTTGCGCTCTTGCAGGAGCCGCACCTTCACCCGGACAGCCCTATATTGCGTACCAGGGGTTTTCTGGGTAATGTCCACTCGGCGGGATTTACCTCGCATGCTGGGGGTGTACTGACGTGGGTTAACCCGAAGGCCTCATTGACACTAACGGAAGCTCAACTTTCCACGGTGCTGCGCGAGGTGGTGTTATTCAGCTCCCTCTCGGGTATCAACGTGAACTGGAATAAATCTATTATGTTTCCACTAACACCGGCCACAAAGAGAGTGGTCCCAGAATACCCTCTTCAGTGGACCACAGAAGCGGTGCAATACCTAGGGATCTGTCTGCATACGGACTCAGAGGTCGTGCTGAGGGAGAACTACGGGCCGCCATCTCCAAACTGGAAGGTGACATTGAAAGTTGGATCGCTCTACCATTGTCACTAATGGGGCGGGTCTCCCTCATGAAAATGATGGTACTGCCTCGTTTCCTATTCCTGTTTACTAATATACCAATGGTGTTGTCCAAATAATTTTTTCGGCAGCTACACTTGTTGATGATACGCCTGGCCTGGGCGGGGAAACAGCCAAGGGTGGCTTGGGAAATACTCACTCAAAGGTACTCGGCGGGGGGCCTGAGCGACCCTGACCTGGAAATTTATTACAAGGCGGCACAAAGCTTGCATGCCTATTACTGGATCCACTGCCCAGCAGAGAGCCCACATATACGTATAGAAACTATTGTCGCAGACCCTGTCCTTCTGCCCGCATTACTGTCTCGACCCCGAGACCGCCGCACTGGTATCCTAGACTCGCTAAATGCGGTCACACACGTGTAGCACCATATGATGGATGTTATATGCCCCGGTGGCTCCGCTCGCATGGTGTTCTTGGCTTGCTCCATGCAGGGAAAAAGGGGTGATAGCCGCGTTGGGAACACTAGATATACACAATATGGGGGATCTTTTTGCGGAAGGCATTGCATGCTCCTGGGCTGAGATCGAGTCGGAGGGAGAATCTCATTTGCTACTATCGCGCTTTCAGTTCCATAGGGTGCAACATGCGCTCAAGGACCTCCTAGGGGAAGACATAACGGAACCCCCGGAGGTTACGGCCTTAACCAACATTATTAAGTCCAAGTTCCTTACTAAATTGGTATCCACTTTGTATCTTATAGCCCTCTCGGAAAGGAATGCGGAATATGCTAAACCATGCTTGGAATGGCAGAGAGACTTAGCAGTAGAAATGACAGACGAGAAATGGCAGTACTGCTGCTCGAGCACGAAGCGAATATCGCTCAACGGACGACACCAGCTGGTACATTTTAAATTCCTTAACAGGGTGTATTATACCCCTGAAAGACTCCATAGATATGGACTACGAGAGAGCCCCCAATGTGAGAGATGCAGAGCTATGGTGGCCGATTTTCTCCATATGGCCTGGTCTTGCCCGGGGATTGCATCTTTTTGGTGTAAAGTATATGAGGGAGTGAATAGGGTCACTGACCTAACACTGTCTCCGGACCCACTGCAGGCTATTCTGGGCTACTTTAAACCCCTCCAGAAGGACCTTAGAAGGCTGGTCGATATGGCCTCCCTCATTGCCAGGAGATGCGTTGCTCTCTCTTGGATGCGAGGTCCTACGCCGACGTTAATGCAGTGGACTCACAAAAACTATATTGCAGCACACATACAGAGTTATATAGCGAATTGTTGCCCCCACGTAACAGACCTACGAACTTTTGGTCATTATTCCTGGACAGGAGACCCACACAGGACACATCAGATGTGGATAGTGCAGACACACAT
The DNA here is from genome assembly GCF_964261635.1 of Lissotriton helveticus. Classification (NCBI taxonomy): domain Eukaryota; kingdom Metazoa; phylum Chordata; class Amphibia; order Caudata; family Salamandridae; genus Lissotriton; species Lissotriton helveticus. The sequence goes on along the minus strand of NC_136068.1, from coordinate 504,859,514 downwards.
ACAGGGGTGGGTAGCTTAACGGCGGATACATAATTCTCCTTGTGGAGGGTCCACACTCTGGGACACGCGCGCTTTCCAGACAGACCACATACATGGAGGATGGAGGATGGAGGTACTCACCCCAGGTGGGGTTTTGCCACGATCCGAGGGAGAGGGGTACACCGGGATGGTAAACTGACATATTCCTGTCTCTTTATGACTTTCGCTGTCACATTGGGATGGTCTACATTCGAATTGTGTTTATGGAATTGTACCATTTGTAGATGGTTTGTTTTTATACTTAAACGCAGAATGTATTCTTCAATGCCTTGATTTGATGCCTTTGTCCTTTGTGCCTGTTTTTGTTTTTGAAATGCCAATAAATAAATTAAATTATTTTTTTAAAGTATCAAAGGAGCTGGAGTAACTGTGAAAATGAGACCCTTTGAGATATTGTCCTTGATCATCCATTAGCTGGCCGCCTCTTTCATAAGAGGAGTGATGATTATCTTCGTCGAACGAGCCTTCCGCTTGGCGCCACTGCATGTCCAGTTGCTCTTGGAGCGGGCGCATATGAAGCCTGCAATGCAGAATTAAGGGAATGCAAGATTAGATTGATCCTAGAAGAGATTTGTATAGGCGAACAGACAGAGACAGTCATGTTTGTAATCGGCGGGCGGAGGAAATCAGTCTTTTCTGTCTTTCTTCTGATGGAAAAGCCTTGCAACAAGTTGTATCCAGGATGGCCCCCAGAAACTTGGCTGACCTGGAAGGACAGAGGACTGATTTGTCCTTGTTGAGTTGAAGTCCCAGATGATTGAAAAGTTGAATGCAACCTTCGACTGCTCTTGTAGTTGCCTGAGAAGACGGTGCTTTTATCAACCAATCGTCTAGGTAAGGGAAAACATCTAGCGATTGTTTTCTGAGAAAGGCTGCAACTGGGGCCAATACCTGTGTGAATATCCGTGGCCCAGATCTGAGTCCGAAAGGCAGGACCTTGAATTGAAAAAGGCTCTTGGCTACTGTAAAGCGTAGAAACATCCTATGTGGGCCGGGTGGATAGTAATGTGGAAGTATGCGTCCTCGAGACCAGAGTGGCCATGTAATTGCCTGGATTGAGAAGCCGCAAAATGTCCTGAAGGGATACCGTCTGAAACAAGAGTTTTATGAGATAGGCATTGAGCTCCCTCAGGTCGAAAATTGGGCACCATTCTTCTACTGTCTTGCGAACAAGGAAGAACCGGCAATAGAATCGTTTGCCGCGTTGGGACAGAGGTACCGGTTCTATCGCTCCTTCGAGAAGCAGTTGGTGAGCTTCTAGATGTAGAAGGTGTAGATGTTTGGATTCGGTGGCGCGAGGGGCTCTGGAGGGTGGAAGGTGTTGGAACTCTAGTGTGTGGCCAAACCGGATGATATTGAGGACCCACCGATCTGATGTTATGATTTCCCAGCTGTGGAGGTGTTGTGATATCCTGCCACCTCCCCCCCTGGTGGTCCAGGGGGTGAAGGAACAGGAGACAGAGCCGGGAAGCCGCTATTGGCGCTCAGAGGAATCTCTCCCCTGACGCCCTTGTTGTCCTCTTGAAGGTTGGCAAGAGAAAGACTACGATTGGCCTTGTCGCTGAGAATACTGGGGTCTGTAAGACTGTGACTGCTGCGAATAGGAGGAATAGCGCTGCTGCTGGTATCCACCCCTTTACGAAGAAAAACCTCCCCCTCTTGCTCCACGGAAAGGTACTTTGCAGTATTGCAAAGTCCCAAGGGACTTTGCCATTTGCGCGCCCTTCTTTATATCCAGTAGCGCGTCATCCACATGCTTTCCAAAAAGAATTTCTCCATCAAATGGCACATCTAGGATCTTATTTTGAACTTCCGGGCGAAACCAGGTGGCCCGAAGCCAACCTTGTTGTCTAAGGACAGCCGCACCCGCCAAAGAGCGGAAAGCAGTGGTAGCAATGTGCATTGCACAATCAATAATTTCTGGAGAAGAATGCTCTCTTTCCTCCAGGATCTTCTTTCCGTCCGCTTTTGCTCCCTCTGGCAGCTGGTCCAAATAAGGAGATAAGTCGCACCACATCTGGCGATCATATCGCCCCAAAATTGCTAAGGCGTTAGTAGCCCTGACCAGGAGGCTGGACATAGAGGAGAACCTCTTTCCCACATTATCTAATCGCCTACCCTTCTTATCCGGTGGTGTGGTAAGGGGAGCCGATGGATTCTTTGACTTCCTCTGGGCCGCTTGAGAAATCACAGAGTCAGGCTTCAGTTGGCCAACCAGGCAAGCGGTACTATCCTCTGGAGCCTTGTATTTTTTCTCCAGTCGAGGAAGAACAGGGATGACGGTAGCTGGAGTCTGCATTACCTTCATCCCCACACTCCATACATGTTCCACAATCGGAATAGAACAGACAGACTTTCGGTAAGGCTCTTTAAAATCATAAAGAAAACATTCCAACTGTACTGCTGGTATGGGAAGATCAAACCATTTGGAAGCCTTTTCCATTAAATTGTGGAAGCCTCCAATGTCCGCTGGAGGAGAATCCACCGGATCCGGTGATGGTGAAGCGGGATCCAGAATAACGTAGTCATCCCATTCCCTGTCTGGATCTGGGACTTTTTCTATGTTCTGGTCATCATCTGGTGAGTCATCATGCACTGTGACAACATTCTGGTGACAATCTGTTGGTTCCGGGAACGGAGCTTGTGAAAGTTGAGGAACTACAGTGTCAGAAGAATACTTTGTATCCACCTCTTTTTGTTGAGGTAGATGTGGAGGTACCTGCACTGTCTGTTTGTCAGAGGATTGTGATGGAAATCTTCTCCTGTAATCCAACAACATGAATTGTAGATCATTAATAAGTGAAGACGGCATGGCATCATGCCCTGCTGAGACTGTTCTTGAGATCTAGTTTGTGGCAGGTATTGCTGCTGGTCCATATAATAGTCCTTGAGTCTGAGTCCTGGTATTTTACACACAATTGGGATGGGCTGTATGCAACCCCATAAGGACCCTCATCCTCGTCTGAAAATTCCTCCTCCAAAAGTAGTGCTGGAGGTAGTGGTGGCACTCTCAGAGGAGATATAATCTCCGGGGTAATCTGGTGTCTTTGTATTGAAATTGCCACTTTTTGTATCGTCGACGAGGTTGTTGGAGGAGGAATCGTCGACGAAGATTGGACCGTCGACGACGATGGAATGATCGTCAGCAGAACCGTTGACGAGCTCGTCATCAGTACCAATGTAGATGTTGATGTCGACGTCAACACCATCATCGACGTCATCCTTGTCGACGCCGAGGTAGTCATCATCGTCAATGACATTGTGACTGGCACCTCAGATTGTCGTGTCGACGAAGGCACTGAAGACGACGAAGCTTTCGTCGACGAGTCCGTCGATGGAGCTGAAATCAAGGTCAATTGAATCTTTGAATCCGTCATCGACGTACCTGATGTTGTCATCGTCGATGGACAGATCTTCTTGTCATATTTTCCCTCAGGAGGTATTGAAGCTGGTTTTTTTAACAGCTTTGGCTTCTCAGAGGTTGGAGGTGACATAGAAGGTCCATGGCTCGCCTTCTGAATAGAAAGTACCTCAGAAACCAGTCCTTCCCTCTCCTTTACACCTCAGTGAGGAGATTTGACGGGACTGTGCCTGTAATACCTATCAGAGGTCTTTTGCAAAGCCTTGGCAGGGGGGGTCAGCCGAAGTAGAAGGAGAAGACCTACCCCTTTTTTGAGATCTCCTCGAAGATGTCGCAGAGGAGGCATTATCACTGTCACTGGATATTGGTTCCTTTCGTGGCTTTAACTTTTGTAGCCAGGTAAGTAAACGTCCCTCGCGGTCTCTCAAGGTCTTTGAATGAAGGTCCGACAGGTCTTACAGTCAGTGGCCTTGTGGTCAGGGTACAAGCAATAAATACAATCTTTATGCTTGTCCTCCACATAAATCCTCTTCTTTGAACAGGTGGTACAAGCTTTAAATAAAGCCTTCTTCTCCTTGTCTGACATCCTGAAGAGAAAACTGTAGGAAAACAGATGAAACACAGTTGAATACGTGGCTGACACAAGGCGGCACAGGGTTCACAGGCAGCGGCTGGCATAGTCCCAGAGGGAGTGGGCTAGATGTACTTTGTTGGATGTGGCTGTTGGGTGATGGCTGACATGGGGCTTCGACATTTTTTCCTCCCGACTGCTTGACTTAGTCCTCCTCCCGGAGACGTGGATGTCCTCTTTCATTCTGAACTACAATGCTGATTGTTTTTTTGTATAACATGTGTCTTATATTGGATTGTTCCTTGCTGCTGGCCTACGTCGCCGTGTGTGACAGTACACTGCATGATTTATTATGGTTGTCACTTGCCGCAATTGTTATTATAATCTGCATTGTATCATCATTGCTACTTGTCTGTGTAAAAACCAGAAATAAAGTTTAAAAAAAAACACAGTTGTAAAGAAATCTGAGCAAAGCTCAGTGGAGACTCCCTAGCACAACGTGCGGTAGAAAATCTGAGGCTTTGAGGCTCTCTCGGGAAGGTTCTAAGGGGTGAGGCTGATCTGAGTGGTTAATGCATTAGTTTGGTCTCTTTTACAAAAAAAGGTGGATATGCTACAAAATGATATGAAGCCTAGGCCGTTTTCTTTCTCTTTTGTACCTACTGCTCTGTTATCTTATTTACCGAGACTCCCATTCCGACGACGGGGAATGGTGCAAGCTATGGGAATCTATGAAAGTTCCAATACTGGAGTAAACAAGCAGCAAACTCACCTCCATATTCAACGCATTCATCACCACAGCCACCTTTCCAGATCAATGGAAAACACGCAAAGGTCACACCCCTCCGCAAGAAACCATTCGCCAACCCAAGCGATCTCAAGAACTACCGCCCCATCTTTCTTCTCTCCTTCCCCACCAAATTCCTCGAGAAGGCAATCAACTGACAAGTCACTCAACGCCTGGAGAACAACAACCACTGTACACCTCCAAGACCGGCTTCCAGGCCTATGATAGCTCTGAAACCACCCTGATCGCTGCCACTGACAACATAAGTACCCTCTTCGGCCCAGGAAGCACAGCAGCCCTGATCCTCCTTGACCTCTCAGCAGTTTTAGACACTGTATACCACCACACCCTCATAAAGAGACTCCGCCACATCCGGATCCAGGGCGATGCCCTCAAATGGATAACATCTTTCCTTACAAGAAGAATCCAGAAAAGCCGACTACCAGCGATCATGTCAGAAACCAAGACCATCATCTGCGGCATCCCACAAGCCTCATCCCTCAGCCCCATCCTATTCAATACCTACATGACACCCCTGGACAACATCCTCAGAACACACAGCCTCAACATAATTTCCTATGTAGACAACACCCAGCTCATCCTCTCGCTCTCAGAAGAACCCTTCAGCAACAGAAACCACTTCCACAACTGCATGACGAGCGTCGTTGAATGGATGAAGACCACCTGCCTGAAGCTCCGAACTTAGACCCACACCGACAGACAATGCCTGCAGCCTTGGCATTATCCGGGACAGCAAACTATCTAAGAAACACCAGATCACGCAGTCGGCTTCAACTTCTTCAACACCCATCTCATGCTCTGAAAGGTCTTCAAATGGATCCCCGTTGATACCAGGAAAAAAGTCACACAAGCCCTAGTCACCAGCCAACTCTAATATGGCAACATGCTCTATGCAGTAATCACCACTCAACTTTTGAAAAGGCTCCAGAAGAACTCAGCTGCCAGGCTCATTCTCAACCTCTTCAGATATACCCACATCACTCGCCAACTCAGGAACCTCCACTGGCTTCCCATTCAAGAAAGATGCCAATTCAAGATGCTGATACACACCTACGGGGCCCTCCATGGCCAAGGACCAGAATGCATCGACCACCAATTGAAATACCACCAAATCTCCAAAAACCTGCGCTCTGCCTTCCTCGCTCAGACTCCCGGCATATGTCAAAGTCACAGTGGAGAACATTCCTTCTCCTTCCTCACCGGCAAATCCTGGAACGACCCTACCCTCCACCTCCGAGTAGATGCCTCTCTCACAGAATTCAGAAAACAACTCAAGACCTGGTTCTTTGATTGAAGCAGGATCCAAGCTCCTGGATACCTTCATGGATGATTAGCAGTGCTCTACAAATTCCAAACTGATTGATTCTGATATATTGTGTGATGCCTCTTTAACCTGGCATATACTAAAACTAAGGAAATGTGCAATTGCTGTGATAATTTTGAATGCTGTACAGGTTTATAACTGCATCTTGATGGATATTTATTTATTCTGTATGTACTGTATTTACCTTTATTAATTTTTTATGCTACAAAAATGCAGTGAATAAATATATTTTTTACTTGAATTGACTACCCTGCTGACCCCCGGACCTGGCAGGAGTGGCTGCACTAACCACTGGACTGCCACCTGTTTCTTGTTGAGCTAAAAAGGAGAGAACTGTGCCTGTGGTGCCTGGTTCGTGGAAACGTTTCTCCTGAGCCCCAGACAGAAAAGGCGAACTCCAAGAGTCTGTTGCCTGACTCTCTCTTCCACTACCAAACCATAAAACGTTAAGTAGTTCATTCTGGCTGGTTGGTAGCCACTCTTAATGAATCTCAGCTAACTGACAAAATGCAACCAAGACAACTGCTCCAGAGTCTGGCAGATCCAGGAGATTCATCAGAGTGCAAATTGGATGCCCAAGAAAGACACTAGTCTTTACCACAGGATACCGCTGGAACTGCTGTATCCGGAGACCAGAAGCTAAATTGTGACTGAACTTCTGCTGGCTGGCAGCGGATGTCGTGGGACACTGACTCCTGTGCCCAAAGTCGCACCACCTCACCCGTGGACTGAGGAGTAATTCCAGGAAGACCCCCGTTGACCACAGAGCAGTCCTAGCATCTTTTAGCATCCTCAGCATTAGGACCACTTTATTGAAATCCAAGGCGGTGCTTGGGTAAAGTGTGGATCTGGACTTGAGACTGCTTTGGTGCCCAGGTAACACTCCGACTACTCCTTATTGGTCCCTCTGTTTAAATTGGTTGACCAGTCCCGGCCAGAGTGGTTAAACACAACTATTTAAAACTTTTCAAAAGTTTCTAAACTTGCCAATGCTTGTTTGTGCTTTAGACTAAAGGCTGAGATTTCCATTTTACTTGAAAATCTATACCTCCCGAATCCTCCGGTGGATTTTGCTCATCTTGGTGTCAAACATTTCATTAAAATATAATCTATGATTGCAAAGTGGTGTCTGATTCTTTTCATGCTGTGAGACTTTCTTATTTTGTTATTTGGAGCTTCTAAATGCTTTACACTAGTTTAATTGTTTAAGCCTTGCTGTTCGAAGCCACAGCTACACAGGTTTGAGTGAGAGGTTGTACAAACGGGCCTAAATGGGCCCAAGATGGTGTTGTGTGTGTATTATACCACACCAAATAATACTCCACAATTCTCACAGGAAGTATACTTAAGCTGCATGCCATACTATCACTGAATATGTTAATTCCTATTTAAAATATGGTGTGCAAATGTATTCCAATTGAATATCCTGATAATCGGACAAGGATGCTGAGCTCGTGCCCCAACACTGGACACATTCTTTGATAAATACTATTTGACATATATTACACTGGGTTTGTCTTCTATAAAATTACGATTAAATGAGACTCTGTTTACAATGTCTAGTGATCAGTATCATATATATGTTTGCATCTTATTCTAAACTGGAAAAATAATGGAGATTAATAGCTGTGCAACTGAGTTTTATCAGTAATATGCAATTAACTAGCACACTTCAAATATTTTTTATCAGCAATTAGAATAGGTGGCAAGACAATATTAAAGGCCAAACTGAAATTGTTTGCATTGTTTGCTCGTCTCTGATCATAGGACAGATTTTATTTGTCTGTAAATAAACTGGGAACTGTGGTTCTGAAAATCTGGACCCTGTTGTCATCCCGATATCGAGGTCCAATACCCGTGTCACAAAATATCAACGTACCATGACGAATTTGGTGTCAGCGAACCGATAATGATTAGGGCATCATTCCCATGCATTTGCGTCATAATCGAGGGTCGCCAACACCCCCAAATCGTAGTTTCCGTCCCAACCCCTTAGACTCCATTTTGTGAACGGCATCCATCTTACGTCTTGCCCTCATGATAAGTCAATTAAAGGTCGAGCTTGATCTAAAAGGACACGTCCTCCTTCCCTGACTTCCCCCTGACCTGTCCCAACTGACTCCATCGCCTTTAGCCAAACCTGTCTGGGCAGCCCTTCGCCCAGTGGCCAAATGCGATAGCATCAATACATAACATTCCTCAAACCATTCACTACATACAAACCATGCTTTCTACAAACCCACACCTGTCCTGTTCCCTGTTTATGGCCAGTTTTATGACTAGGAGGTGCCTTCCTTTATTGGGGTTTCATCGATATCTGATGGGAGTTCCGGGCTTGGCAGAGTAATCTATCACACATTGGACATCTAAAATACGGGCTTGCCTACATGACTTCGCTCTTTTGTATTATTGTAGAAATATGTGTATAGCCATATCATAAACTCAAGAATTCTCGCTCGCAGCTATTATTTCTGTATATAAGGAGAAGGCTGGTTCTGTAAAAACGAACAGTCTCCTGAGAACACATGACCCGTGTTTGTCGTGCTTCTAGGACACCTGTTACTTGGTAGCTATCAATAAAACTCGATCTCTGACTCGACTAGAAGACTCCGTGTTTCTGTGGTCCGGAACAGGGAGTGTCATGTATTCCTATAGGTTCTGAATCGATCCCCCTATTCCTGACCCTATTCTGGTTAAACTAACTATCAAGTTAACTAACAGTCAGCCCATGAGGCAAGAAAAGCCCCCATGATGCAGATACCGTTATCTGACGCAGTCACACTACGGCACAGGAACGTGTTATCTGATTAGGTCATAACGCTTGAGATCTAATTAGACAAGCGACATTCCTCCAGCCCCTGATAAGGCATACGACGTTCTCATAACAAATCAAACCTATGACAACCTGGAAAATCCGTGCGGCCATTGTTTTGATTTCACAGAGAACTTTAGTAAAGAATGTGCTAACGAGCAAGACGTATGACATCTTTATTGACGTATCTATGTCCATCCTTACGTCAATCTCGGCACCTTTAAGGTATAAATATTGCCGATCTTGCCCTATGCAAACACACGCGTGGTGACGAGACGGAGCAGCCATACTTGCCGAAGCCGAGAGCAGAAGCAGACCCCGCTGGCAGCAGCCCCGCCTTCCTGACGCGCTGAGAGACGCGCTGCTATCTCAAGCCGAGAGACCCAGCACCGGCGCTTCTGGGCAGCCCTCGCAGGCAGCCTGGAATATCGAGAGCAGAGAAAGAGATACCATTCCTCATTCATCCTAACTTCCAGGTACAGAACTGAATAACCCCTCACAGAGAATTCTTTAGTTATTCACTTGGCAAAAACAAACTTAACTTAAACTGTAACTTTCTATTCCCGCCCACGCATTAGACTTAGGTCAGGTACACGGGGTAGGCGTATTTAGAAACACCAGTTGAGTACGTTTAGTCAAATGTATATGTGTATGTAAATATATTTTAATCATTTTAAACATCATATGGCTCAGAAACCATATCAATGTTTTTACAGTATTATTTTATACTATTGCTTTTAATGTATGCACTTTACTTAACTATAAGTATTGCAATAATATCGATCCATTTCTCTTGTACGAGAAAAGAGACTGATCAATAAATAACACCTTTTTATTGAACACGCCCGTCTCTTCCTTTTCTCTACAATCTGATGAGACTAAGAATGCACGTACTGACTGAGTAAAATAATTGCCTTGTGCTCACACGACTCTCGAGATTGACTCTTGATTAGGGGAGAGCAAAGTTGTCATGTTCTATGGTTGTCAGAAACTAAATCCCTTCTTGTCTAATCAGGGGAGTTAATTCTTTCCTGAACATTCGAGAAAGTTTCTAGCGAACTCTGAGCTACGCTGGCAAACCCAAAACTTAAGTCTAGTATCGACAGTAGTAGACCTAGTTAACGTCTGGCCTAGGCCTTTACTGCTGTAGGTATTATTCCAATGCGCAGAGCCTATTGGGAAGATAGGAACTACACTACAGGAGAACTCAGAGGTCTTCGGGTGTTATCCCCTGGCACCAAACGGGTTCCTAAAAACCCGTTACCTCAGTTGGCGCCCAACGTAGGGCGGTATCAAGCGGCGACGGTCCAAGCCAGATGTTCGTGAGGAGCTTCGTGTGAAAATTCCGGAGGACGGCCAGCCACTTCAGCGACCCCTGTATGTCGACGTGGTTCCGAAGGTCTTTGCTGCGAGGTTCCCCGCGTCCCGACGGCTACGAAGGACTGCTGCCCTGACTATCGCCTTGTTTTGGACCCAGTGATCCTTGGTAGAGCGAAACGATAGACGAGTCTTCTAGCGACGTCACCGATCTTCTAATACTTCAGTTAAGTATAAGTGGAGCGTCTCCCAGTCCTTAGTTTGTCCTTAGTTTTTTGGTATCCTTGAGATACGCCTTGATTTGGTACTTGCAAGCCCCAAAGCCGAAGGACTTGTGTTTTCGCGAGAAATATCGTAATTGATAATCCTTTGAAGTTTGAAGCTAGACTAGTGAGCAAAGATGCCTGGTTTTAGCAGACTTGGAAACTTGTTTTGTCTTGGTTATAGTAAGGACTCCCGATTAGAGGATTCCTGTCCGGTTCCTCCAATTGGAACTCCAACATATGAGCTCTACATAAAGCACGGCGTAGGCCCTATCACATATAATGAAGTGTGGATAAAATACACCCGCAAGGATGGTGTTTTAAAATGGCCCCAATATGGTAGTTTCGACTCCGAAATATTAGATAACCTAGAGGTCAAATTATTTAAGAGAAAAGCCCGGCCGGCGATGTTTGACTCTTTTCGCTTATGGCGCAAAGAAGCCAAACAGAAAGAAATAAAGTTAGCAAAAAAGAATAAAAGAGGTATGTCAATGGTGCAAGCCGCCGTTGCATACAGGGATAACGAGGAAGAGCAAGAAAGCGAACAAATACTTAGGAGCAAGAAACTAGCAGTAGATAAATGCTACCCGATGTTACCAAATAAGGGACAAGGTCAAGAGGAAAGATCCGAGAAAGATCCATTAATGTCCCACTTATTAAGCTCACCTCCACCTTATGCGTTAGACGCTACTACAACGCCAAAGCGTTTTTCTATACCACGCCCCGGCGCACGAAACGCAGCTCTTGCACACACGCCAGCTACTGTTCAGCTGGTTCCTACTTCTCCGGCGCAGCCTTCTCAAGGGCCGCCATCTTTGCTACCTACCCCATCTACTTCTACGACTTTGCCTACAGCTCCAGCTATTGTCTATGATACCACGTCTGCTACTACTTCAACTTCCTCTACTATTGCCTCTACTTCTTCTTTGCCTCAGCCTGTTTTTTCCAATGCACTTGCTCCTCCGCAAGCTTCTCCTTCTATTAGACAAAGAGTGACAGGTACCGTCACTGGTCTGCTTTCACCTTTCTTCGGGTCGCCTAAGACGACCCCTAAAACAGAAGATAGACAGTTACGTAGTACACTGCCTGATTACGAGGAAAGAAAAGTGCTAAATGAACTAGCCCGTAAATGGATTACGGATACTGTTAGATATGATGTTCAGTCTGTTATGGAAGTTTTCCGTCAATGGAATGCACCCACTCAGAGATACGTATTCGAAGAAATGTGTGTATATCTGGGCGAAGATTTGGAGACAAATGATCCCACATACACAATGAACGAACTATGGCGTACACGCTTTAAGTTCCACGAAGGCATGATTACAGGCAGAGATGTTGAGAGAGCGATAGAGTTATTACTCTCTTATAGGAGTAAAGGAAACGTCTCTAGATCATTATACGAAGACGACGTATCAGATAGGAAAAGAGCGAGACAGTACCCCATGAGAGAGGTTCCTCCGGTTTGGAGGGAAGGCGATGCAAATGTAGTACCGCCAATTCTGCCTCATTTCCAGCGTGTATGGGTACATGTCCCCTGGAAACGATCCGAAGTCTTGGCGCTCAAGCAGACATTGCCTGATCCTCGTAAAAACCCGACTGGGTATTATAAGGAATTATCGCAAACTGCAAGCTCATGTATAATGAATTTAGCGGACATAGACATGCTGTTTGGGAACGTTGTCCCACATCCTCTATGGAGCAAAATACGCCATACGAACCATGCCCAAGAACTAGGTGACTCATGGGCGAACATTGCCGCTATAGATGCTAGACAAATTGGTGGTTCTAAACCTGAGCCGTTAATAGCTGAACTTCCCGGTAGAATTATTGCATACATGAAAACAATAATGCCTGAAGTACGCGTGAACTGGGACAAGCTATCTTCATGCAAGCAGAAGAAAGATGAGAATGTGTCTGACTTTTTCACAAGATTCGAGGAGACTTTCACCGATCATAGTGGTCAGGATATGGCTACCGAGGGTGGCCAAAGATTGTTTGTAGACAAGTTCGTACATAATTTAATCCCTGAACTGTGTAATAAATTGAAAGATTCAGAGAGTGCTTGAGCTGTCTCTACGTCAGCTCAAATTTTAGCTACGGCCCAGTACTATGAAAATAGGCGCAAAGACGAGCTAGATAAAGTAGACAGAAAGACAAAAGATTTAAAAACTAAAGTTCTTCTCCAGCAAGCTTATCCGCCTCATACGGCTAGTCAGCCCAGTTATCAACCGCAACATCAGTATTCGAGAAACGCGCAAGGAAACGAGTTTTCCCACCAGCGTATTGCTTATGGCCCGAATCAATGTGCATATTGCAAGGAAGAGGGTCACTTTAAAAGTAATTGTCTGGCTCTTGCGCGACGTTTGAGCGGTGCTTCGGGTGTAAGGGGAAGAGGTGTTCAACATGCCCCTAGAGGTAGGGGCCGTGGAAATTCCACACAGAATACAACTTCTTTTACGCCTCAGAATTCAATGAACAGCTTCGGCCAACAAAATAATGCGTCGACCAGGTCAGCTCAGTACTATGCTGACGACTATTACACCGAAAATGAATACGAGGTTAACGATTGCTAGGACAGCCATGGACAAAGAGAGGGAGTTGTTTCAGTTCCAGTAGATCAGAATGGACCTTATGTCGAGGTAATAGCCTCAGGAGTGTCAGAGCCATTTCTGCTGGATACTGGTGCTACAAAAAGTTCTATCATGCACTCGAAACTTCCTGGCGCACCTTTGTCTGGCGAAATGAATGTCTCAGTAGGTTTCTCTGGCGCCCCTGTTAGAAACCCGATCTCCAGTCCTGTATCTCTTTCTATTGGTCCATGCGAATTAGAGGCACCCCTCATTCTTACAACAGGTTGTGGTGAAAATTTGTTAGGATTGGATTTGCTAAAAAGGTTATATGCGACTTTGTACTGTTCACCATTAGGAGTACAACTTACTTTCGGTAAGAAAGTCATTTCTCCAATGTATGTGTCGAAAGAAAATATTGCAACTGAATTGTCGTGTCTTCCTGATGCACTCTGGGCAAACGGTTCTAATGATGTAGGTCGTTTGGAGATAGCACCGTATGTCATAACGTTGAAAGCCAACATTAGGTTGCCACGTATTCCCCAATACAAAATATCTAGCGAATGTGAAAAGGCGTTATTGACGATTGTTTATGACCTGATTGATAAAGACGTCATCGAAGAAACAACAGGAAATGTTTGTAACAGTCCAGTTTTGCCCGTCTTAAAACGTACTGATCCTTCACAACCCCCTGTGTATAGGTTCGTGATCGACCTCAGAGAAGTGAACAAGATAGTTATCCCACAGTTTCCAGTTGTCCCCGACATTACTGCTTTATTGACGATGGTTCCAGCTTCAGCAAATTGGTTCTCGGTGATTGACCTGAAGAACGCTTTCTTCAGCATCCCGATTGCTGAGGAGAGTAGAGATATTTTCGGATTTAATTTAGGAGGACGAAGTTTCCGCTTCAAGTGCGCTCCTCAAGGCTACTGCGAAAGCCCATCAATATTCAGTCAGGCCCTGAAAACACAACTAGACACGATTGTTCTACCAAATGGTTCAACTCTGATTCAGTATGTAGACGATCTACTGATCGCTGCAGACACTGAAGAGATTTGCAAGAAAGCTACGTTATCATTATTGCATCACTTATGTGACATGAAGCACAAAGTCTCTCTTTCCAAACTACAATTTTGCCGACAAGAAGTAACCTACTTAGGTCACATCTTGTCGAAGGAGGGAAGGAGACTGACACCAGAAAGAATACAGGCAATCGCAGAACTAAGTGCCCCAAGGACACAGAGAGAGGTTCGAGCCTTCTTGGGCATTACATCGTACTGTAGACAATGGATACCGAATTTCTCACTACTAGTTAAACCCTTGCTGGCACTACTCTGTAAAGACACGCCAAATCCTATGCCTTGGTCTGAAGATTGCCAGACGAGTTTTCACAAGTTGCGTGATGCATTATGTTCGGCTCCTGTGTTGGGAAACCCCAACTACAGTAAGCCTTTTACATTATATGTCCACGAGAGGGAAGGTTGTGCATTATCAATTTTAACACAACATTTTGGGGACAGACAGCGCCCATGCGCGTATTTTTCGGCAACTCTAGACCCTGTGGCTAAAGCCCTACCAAGTTGTCTGAGGGCTACCGCCGCAGCAGCTGTCTGCATCCGACAGTCCGCTGGATTAGTCATGAATAATACTCTGATCGTTATGGTTCCGCATGCAGTAGACATTTTACTAAACAGGACGAAGACACAACACCTTACTAGCGCTCGACTATCCAGTTACGAACTTACGTTGCTAGCAAGTCACATCCACATAAAGAGGTGCGATACACTGAATCCCGCAACGTTATTACCCATTCCGACAGGAACAGACGAGATTGATAAACATGACTGCTGCTTTAGGACAGAAGAAGAGACAAAAGGGAGAGTAGACCTACAGGACACTCCCCTTCCTGAATGCAATGATACTTTATGGGTTGATGGTTCATGTTTCAAGCTGCCGAATGGTGATACGACTGCAGCATATGCCGTAACGACATTACACACCATTATAGAAACTGCGCGAATTTCCCATAATTCTGCACAAGCTGCAGAGCTAATTGCGCTTACAAGAGCATGTGTGTTAGCAAAAGGAAAACGAGTGAATGTGTACACTGACAGCCAATACGCCTTTGGTGTGGCTCACAGTTTTGGGAGATTGTGGCGTGAACGTGGGTTTCTTACGTCACATGGTGCAAAGATACAACATGGTCAGCTAGTTAATGAGCTCCTCCAGTCACTGACCTTGCCACTACAAGTTGCCATTATAAAATGTAGTGCACACAAAAAGATTCAGGATGATGTTGGCCGCGGGAATGCATTTGCAGACGAGGTTGCGAAAGAGACTGCAAGGAACACAATGAGTCGGATGTATGTTGTAGGTCCCGCTAGATGGATTACTGATGTAGGAATGTGTGAGGACACCATTGAAAGCGTGAAATCTATACAAGCCGAGGCAACTGAGAAAGAGGTGAATGAATGGAGAGAAAGTAAGGGTAGATTAGATACGAATGGTTGTTGGGTCGAATTGTCAGAACACCAGCGATGGTTATTGCCTAACGCCTATGTACTTGCAGTAGTAACAATGGCTCACGGATTTGCACACATCAGTTCGAGAGGAATCTGTAAAGTATTGGCCCCAGTATGGCAAAATAGCAACATCCCGAAATATGCAGAGAATGTGGTCAGAAACTGTATGGTGTGTTTGAAGTACAATCCCGGTAGGGGAACCCCAACTCCAGCTGGTCATTTTGCGCCTCCAACGTATCCGTTCGAGGTTTTGCAGCTCGATTACATTCACATGGAGAGATGCAACAATCTGAAGTATGTGCTCGTTGTTGTTTGCGCTTTCTCCAGGTGGGTGGAAGCGTACCCCCTTAAAGACAATACTGCCTTGTCAACCGCGAAAGCCCTTGTCAAAGAGTTCTTCCCGAGGTTTGGCATGCCTAGAATTGTCTGGAGTGATAATGGAAGTGAATTCGTAGGACGCGTGATGAAGAGAGTGTGTGAATGTTTAGGCATACAGCAAAAATTCCACTCTGCGAATCACCCCCAATCAGCTGGATTGGTAGAGTGCTACAACGGCACTTTAAAGCTCAAATTAGCCAAGATCCAAGCCAGTACAGGTCTCAAATGGCCCGACGCCTTGCCCCTAGCACTCTTGTCAACTAGGATGACTGCCCATTCCAGATTAGGACTTAGCCCTCACGAGATAGTGTTTGGCCGCCCAGCCAACGTCTGGGGCGTGCCAAGACCAAAGAAACTTAGCGAAATAGAGCACCCCGTACTGCTTGACTATTTGTGCGAATTGACAACTAAATTGCGTGTTTTACACCAACAGGTTCACAGTTCCTCTCCACCAGCCTCTGACAATCCAGGTCACTCCATCA
This sequence comes from Lissotriton helveticus, assembly GCF_964261635.1. Taxonomy (NCBI): domain Eukaryota; kingdom Metazoa; phylum Chordata; class Amphibia; order Caudata; family Salamandridae; genus Lissotriton; species Lissotriton helveticus. Next base: position 504,843,070 of record NC_136068.1, on the reverse strand, counting down.
CACCCGGCACGTGGGTCTTGGTGCGGAACTTCCAGCGCACCAACAATGGACAGCCGAGGTGGACTGGACCTTACCTGGAACTTCTTTCCACGAGGTCAGCGGTTCGGGTGGACGGCAAAAAGAACTGGGTGCACGGGACCCATTGCAAACGGCTCCCTCTGCCCCTTCCATACGCCTGGTGGGTCAACGAAGGAATTGCCGACTCCGAGTCAGAATCCATACCCCGCTTCATCCCTTTCAGCGATGCACGTTTAAAAGAAACTGGTACCGAAAAGGAGAGTGATCGTATTTTACAAGGACTTGTGCCACCGTCTATGCAGTTGGACACTACCAAACCTGAGACATTGTTTGAAGACCACACCGTACCTGGGAAAGAACAGTATAATCTAAGGTCAAGACAAAGAGACTAATAAAAAAAAACGCAAACGAATGTGATTTTCCCTTCCCCCAAGAACTATTTTTGATTTTTCAGCTCTCTCACTCTCAGGAAACTTGCTCATTTTTGATTTTCGAACCGCCATCCGGTTCTGCTGCTAGGGTCGCGGTTGAAGGCTGGGGAGTGCAACTGGGGACGTTTAGGTCAACGGTTCTGGTTGGTCCAAGGGAGTTACCCTGGACTGAACAGAGCGCACCCCCTGGCAGAACCAACCTACCACCGCGGGCAGCAACTAGAGGATGGAGTTTCCTAGGGTAAAGAGACCTACCAGACTCCCAAACTTTGAAAGACAATTATGCACTGTACTGGCCAAAAGAAAGTTTCTGATAACATGTATTTTAATGTTGTGTAGCATAACGATGTTTTTGACTGGTTATACTCTATTCGTATTCCAAGTTACCTTTTCAAATGACACCCGGCCACAGCCTCCTCCTACTATCTCTCCACACTACTTTCACCCTGAACACGAATCTGCCAGAAGACTCGAATTTGTAAATAACTCATTTCTTCAACTCCTACACCAACACCAGTCCATCATGAACACATCGAACTGTTGGATATGTGGACTCATGCCACACACGACGGATAAGGGTATCCCATACTTCATCCTGCCTTTCAGTTATTATGGTTCTCTGTGGGCTTTCCAGACCATGTTCCTATTCGCCCTAGAACCATACCCGACACGTTCTACTGAAAGTGATTCCAGTAAAAAGGCACTAATAGCAGGGATAAGAAATATGAGTAGAGAGTTCGACACCTATCTTACGATTCCCAAAGATGAACTCACTCCGTACACTCGTTGGAACGTAACCAAATATGGGGTTTACCCGAGTAAGAGCCAGACAGCAAAGAAATCCCGCCCAGTTTGGATAGTACCCAACCGAGGTCACTTATGTTTACAGGGTATCGGTAGGGATCCCAAAGCTCAATTAGGAAAGAGTAAATGCGCGGAAACATATGTGTTCGCTTCCCGAACTTCCCCTATATTATTAGCAGCCAAAGGCACGTACTTCGTCTGCCATGGCCAAGCTTACACGTGGTTGCCCCCTGACTTCTCAGGTACATGCTTTATCGCATTTCTGCTGCCTCCCACTTACACGGCCAGAGCAGATTACCATCGGACAAGGACAGCTAGAGGTGTCGTGAGTAAAGACGACACCGCGGGTCAGGAATTCGCTGACTTCGCAAAGGGTTTTCTGCCATTTTGGGGGCCTATGGTAAACAGCAGGAATATTCGCCAGTTATCGAGGATAGTTGAATCCGCCGTGACTACAACGGCCGGAGCCCTTGGAAATTTGACGACCGAACTTCAGTCGGATCGACTTATGACCCTTCAGAACCGAGTTGCCCTAGATATCATACTCGCCGATCGTGGTGGTGTGTGTAGAGTGATCCAATCCAGTTGTTGCATTTTCATCCCTGATAACGCACCGACGGTGTACCAAGCCATCTCTAAACTACACGAAATATCTGATTCCCTCCACGTGGAAAAAGGAGATTGGTCCTTACTAGGGTGGTTCTGGGAACTGATCGCTACATGGGGATGGAAAACACTGATCTTCATTGGGATGATCTTAGCACTTCTGTTTATGTTCTGCCTGTGTATACAGTGCGCTCCTGCACTATGTGGCCTCTGTGCTACGTCATGTGTACGGAAGCCTGTGTCAAGAGACGAACTGAGCAACAGAATGATGTTACAGCAGCATCTCCACAAATTCCTTCATACGGATTTGGACTCCGATTAATATGAATTATTGCCTTACATAAGGGCAAAAGGAGGGTCTGTGGTTCTGAAAATCTGGACCCTGTTGTCATCCCGATATCGAGGTCCAATACCCGTGTCACAAAATATCAACGTACCATGACGAATTTGGTGTCAGCGAACCGATAATGATTAGGGCATCATTCCCATGCATTTGCGTCATAATCGAGGGTCGCCAACACCCCCAAATCGTAGTTTCCGTCCCAAACCCTTAGACTCCATTTTGTGAACGGCATCCATCTTACGTCTTGCCCTCATGATAAGTCAATTAAAGGTCGAGCTTGATCTAAAAGGACACGTCCTCCTTCCCTGACTTCCCCTTGACCTGTCCCAACTGACTCCATCGCCTTTAGCCAAACCTGTCTGGGCAGCCCCTCGCCCAGTGGCCAAATGCGATAGCATCGATACATAACATTCCTCAAACCATTCATTACATACAAACCATGCTTTCTACAAACACACACCTGTCCTGTTCCCTGTTTATGGCCAGTTTTATGACTAGGAGGTGCCTTCCTTTATTGGGGTTTCATCGATATCTGATGGGCGTTCCGGGCTTGGCAGAGTAATCTATCACACATTGGACATCTAAAATACGGGCTTGCCTACATGACTTTGCTCTTTTGTATTATTGTAGAAATATGTGTATAGCCATATCATAAACTCAAGAATTCTCGCTCGCAGCTATTATTTCTGTATATAAGGAGAAGGCTGGTTCTGTAAAAACGAACAGTCTCCTGAGAACACATGACCCGTGTTTGTCGTGCTTCTAGGACACCTGTTACTTGGTAGCTATCAATAAAACTCGATCTCTGACTCGACTAGAAGACTCCGTGTTTCTGTGGTCCGGAACAGGGAGAACTCAGAGGTCTTCGGGTGTTATCCCCTGGCACCAAACGGGTTCCTAAAAACCCGTTACCTCAGAACATACACTATACTTAATGATGCGATGGACGGTAGTTTTAGAATCTTTTTTACAGGAAGAAAAGATGTTTGAGAACCAACGCCAGTCATCCTTCTTTGGATTATTTAACTGCTAAGGTTTGATGTGATTAATTATTGCCATAACGTGAACTGTTTATGCATTTACTGTATTGTACTTTGATATAGTGCAACCTGATTTCTAATATGACTACACTTATTTTACAGGGTGTGTCATTTCTCATAAAAATACACGAATGAAAGAAAAGAAAAAACGGGAAAAGTAGCCCAGTTACCTGACTGAAGAGTATATTCCATCATTACTGAAAGAAATATGATAAATTAGTGTAAGTTATAAAAACAATTAGAAGGGCGAAGTACACACAGAAAAACACCAGACAAGCAACAACAGAGAACTGACCGCAATGTAGATTAAAGCAATGGGCACTATCATAAGCCACAGTAAAGTACAGTCACTCTGAAGAATTAGAATGTATTGCACACTCACGTAACACATTGCACACTTGTGATACGCACTGTACTGTAACATAAAGCACTGCAAGCAGAGCAAAAACAGAATTGAACATAGAAATGGAGGGCACTACACTAGACAACTGATTGAGCATGCCTCATAGGTATTTGATATTATAATGGAACTTAAAGTATTTAACTGGAAATAATTGAGAACCGATTTAAAATACACAGTACATGCTGATTCTAAAGGGAACTGCAACTGAATACAGAAATATATTATTGATAACTAAGACAGTTACTCATTTACTAAGCATCGCTGCCACACAAAGAAGTAACCCTAACATGAGAGGAGGACGAACTGAACAGACCATGTGCCACTTGGACTGGGATCTGAGCCCTGAAACCTCAGATTAAAAGGCTGATACACTTCTGACTGAACTGCAGGCAGAAGTAAAAGTCTGCAGCAAGAGCATGCCCACTATGAAACAAAAACAAAGTATGAGCAGCTAGGGCCAGCAAATGACAGCAAATCACTTCCTTCAAAGAAAGCCATGGATGAAAAATACAGCAGGCAGAAAGACCGAAACACAAAACCCTGAGGGGCTTAGTATGATGTTGTGACGTTCGCTCAGCTGAGCCGGCGGTGGCGACCGTCACGAAATCATAACGGGTGAAACAACCCCCGCCATAGTAATATGGCGGGGGTTTTGCGGCGGACGCAAAGTGCGTCCGCCGCTTTTCCGCCGATTGGCAATCGTTTCGATTGCCGGCTGGGCGGAATTGGCCCCTAATATGGTGGCGGTGCCTAGCTGGCACCGACATCCATATTAGGTTGTATTGCTGTCCAGGCCTTTCCATGGCGGCCTTGGCTGGTGAATCGCTCTGGGGGCCCATTGCTGTCCCCGGGGGGGGTGGGGGGCTGAACTTGGGGGGTACCTATTGTACCCCCCTACATTGCTATGCACACAGTGGCAGGCACCTCGCGGTGCCTACCATGTTGTGCATGGGAATGCACGTCATGTCATTTGGACATTGCGGCGGGTCCGGCTATGGGCAGCAACTGTCACAATGTTAACTTCCGGAATGCGACCGCCAGTGTGGCGGTCACATCCGAATCAGGGCTGCGGGACCGCCGCATGTCTGGCTGCCAGTCCCGTTTCCACTGTGATGGCTAAAGGACTCCTCAAGCAGCGATACGCATTTTACCATTGAATTGTCCTAGTACATGTGAAGAAACAGGAGCGTATACAAAGTTTAAAAAAAAATCAGGAATCCCCAGATACAAACCAGGAGTTTATATAACTATTGGCTTTTCACAAATAAGAGGGATCTTTAAAGCAAATTATGGTCAATCAGTCAGTTCAAAATCTTTATTCAGCCGTTAGGAAAAAGAAGGTGCTGAGACAGAATATCGAGTTGGAAATTTCAACTTGCACAAATATCGAGTTGGAAATATTGTGATTCAGGAATATCAACAGCAAGAATATCGTGGTCAAGTATATCGAATTTAAGGTAAGAAATATAGTTTGAAAAAAATATAGAAGTCAATACTATTGTTTGCAAAAATAACGATGTTTAAAATATCGATTTTTTAATTAGTGTTCTGTATTTTAGTTTATATTTTAAATGTATGTGATGTATGTTTTTTTATATAAGTATTGTTTAGGTTCTTTAATATAGGTGTACATTTTTAGTAGTTATGAATTTTATTTTAGTTACATTTTGCATTTTTTAGTTCCGTAGCGTGTTGCAGGTTTATAGGAGAATAGGATGGGAAGTAATTTAATAATAATAAATTGATGATTATTTTTTATGTATTTAATTTAGATTTATTTTTTTTCAAAACCATCTTTATTGGCATTTCAAACATGGATTGCGGAAACATTCACAGTACTCCAAACACTGGAGAGACCGTAAGCAGATCATCGTGAATCACAGTGGCAGCAATCAACATATGTAAGCGGATGAACCAAATGACATTAACCTCCCGGATCCCCCCCTCCAACCTTAATTTAGATTTTACACATTAATTGTGGGAATTAATTTATTTGTAATTATGTATTAATTGGTTGTTAAATAAAATTAATTCATCATTAATTATGTTAATTGGGGAATTTCTTTTAGGGGCCGGTTGTGGTGTTTATAGGGGTAAAGGGTGGGAAGTTATTTATTTTTGATTCTGTTCATTTATATTAATTAACTGATTGAAAATTGAAAGTGGAAATTGTGTTATTAATTTTAGGTGTGAGTTAAATAATTAAACATAAATTACTTCCCACTCTTCACCCCTATAAACCCCAGAACCCGCACCTAAAATTAATTACACAATTTCCGTAATTAATTTACTATCAATTCATTAATATTAATTAAGAACTAATTATTAATTAATTAAAAACAAATTACTTCCCACCCTTTACCCCATAAAACCCACAAACCACACCTAAAAAGAAATCACACAATTGCCATAATTAATTTTCAATTCATTAGTTTATATAAATTAACAACTAATTATTAATTAATTAAACATATATTACGTCCCACCCTTTACCCCTATAAACCCACAACCCACACCTAAAAAGAATTACACAATTACCATAATTAGTTATTGATTAATACATTCATATTAATTAACAACCAATAATTATTACAAATAAATTACTTCCCACAATTACCATATAAAATCTAAATTAAATACATTAAAAATAATCATTAATTAATATAATTAAATTTCTTCCCACATTATTCCCTTATAAACACACAACCCGCTGCAGAACTATAAAATGCAGTTTTATTAAAATACAATTCATAACTACTAAAAATGTAACACATATATTAAAAAATATTAACAATAGTTATACAAAAAACATATATCACATACATTTAAAATATCAACTAAAGTATATAACACTAATTAAATTATCGCTATTTTAAACATCTATATTTTTGCAAACAATAATGACTTCTATATTTTTAAAAACAATATTTCGTACCTTAAATTCGATATTCTTGACCGGGAAATTCTTGCTGTCGATATTTCCGAATCACGATATTTCCAACTCGATATCTGTGTATGTCGACATTTCCAAATCGATATTCTGTCTCAGCACCTGACCTTCCCACGTAAATCCCTCAATGGACATTCTGCAATGGTTGGCCATTAAAAAAAACAATAAACACTACAGCAGATATCTGGGTTTTTTAGCATTTGAAGATAAATTAAGGCCTCTCTGCATTTATGGAAGGCTAACATTTTCAAACTGAGTTTGAGACAAAGTTGAAAAATGTGCGACAAAAGCTGAAAAAGAAGGTAAAATGCAACGAAGATTGCTCTGCCGTTCCACAGCAGGAGCAAGGAGGCAGTGAGCTGTCTTTGCCTCGTCAGAAAAGCACATTAAGAGTGAAACCGTTCCAGATATCAACCTAAAAAGAAGGGACTTCTCCTAACGTGTGAGCTCAGAGTAGGGTGCTGTACTATGTCTCCTGTCACAAGAGTGAGATAATTGTTACAAACGGTATGTTTTCTAAGAGCTTCGTGGGTTCTTTGTGTGGAAATAAATTTAGCATACCTGGACTTGACAACCCTCTTATCAGATTTAATAATGAAACCAGGGGCACTAAACAATCTGATGAGACCAATGCCAGAAAAAGATTTACTGACAGTTCACCATGGGAAGGAAAGCACCTTATCCTGGCTAAGACAATCCACTATCACTGCTCTATTAGAACTTGCTTCATTATTACTCCACACACTCACACAAAACAGGAGAGGAGACAGTTTGATGGTGTCTGAAATATAATCTAATTTCAACTGAGTATGCACAATAAAATTAGCACGAGAGCCGGGGATTCATCAACCACCTATTTTCTTCTATCTGCATGGCAGAAACATTATGGGGTCCCCACACCCCTGCTCCGTATCTTGGTGGTGGGACACATTGCATTTTACAGGCTTTAAGATAGCGGAGATGGTGGTCCTACCATCCTTCTTGGGAAGATTAAAAAGAGAACATGCCGCTCTTCCAAGTCTCTGACGTGCTGTATTCACTAGTGGCTGCCAGGAATGGCCTGAATCGAACAACATACCCAAAAAATCTAATATTCAGTGCTGCGCTAAGGTGTTATTCATTCTGGTTTAAGTATGTCGAGATTTTCCTACAAGGCCCACAGGTCATTATGTGGGATTTCCCAAAAGTAGTTTTCATATCAAGGGTACACATGAATTAAACAAACGCTTTGACTAAAATACGCAGTGCACGGGGTCTCCTACCCATCAAAACCGTGTTGTCTGCATATAAGTGAGCCGGGACGGCCTAGTGGACAATTTTAGGCACATCCCTGGTACAGCTAGTTAAGTTTGTGTTCAAGTCATTAAAATTTAAGGTTTAAAAACAGGGGTGCCAAAACGTACCCCTAGCGCACCTCAATTGCTAGCGGGAAGATATCAGAGTTTCCCCTGTCCATACTGTACCCTTGCCCCTAGTTGCTCATAAAGGGTGAATAAAAAAATGACCAAAGGGACTTCTACTCTAATTTGATTAACATCAGTTACAATTTACTCATGTTCATACAATCAAAAGTAGATGACTGGTTCATAAAGGCCAGGTACAGTGGGTAATGCTTAGCAATAGTGTACTTACTCACCATCATGTGTAAATTCAAGCACTGCTCTACTGTACCTAGCCCAGGACAAAATGTAATACTGCCAAGGGGATCTACAGTTGATTTAAAGTCACCCTCCCCTCATGATCTTAACAGAACTATCAACAAGGGAGATTGGTCTATAACATTTAGGTGACACTCTATCTCCCTTCTTGAAAATCGGCATGATCGTAGCGAGGGTTCAGAACTCTGAAATCCTGCTAGGAAGGAGTTTTTAAGTACATTTATGAGTAATGATCCCATAGATCCAGATTACATTTAAGGAGATCCATGGGAATCCTGTCAGGGCCTGGAGCTCAACCACCTGCATTGAATCCAATTGCATCCTTTACTTCTTGCAGAGTAACTTGGAGAGGAGTGGGGTGGACAAAATACTGTTGTAGTATACCTTCACGTTCCTTATCTTTCCCCAATTGATATATACATGAATGAAGTGCTTAACCCATTCCTGGCCTGAGATATTACAAATCAAAACAGTCTTTTTTAGAAGATAGTGACCATGGCAACGAGGGTCCCAGGTGCAGAGGATCTACTCTGGGTCTTTTAGTAAGGCAATGAGGAGACAACACATTGGTGGATAAAGCGGTGGATGAATCGGTGTGAAACGTTATTGTGCATGAGAAGTAAGCTGTTCAATCATTGCTGTACTAGCAAAGGGACAAGATGGTGGCATGTAAGGATATAATGGGAGCTGACCCTGCATTCGTAATTGAGTTGCTAAGAGTAGCTGGCCCATGGCTGCCTAAGAAATGTGGGATTCCCCGGCACCACTGCTGCAAGACAGTCATAAAAGGGTGGCATCTGCGGGGTGCTTGCTGCTTTGGTGCCATGGAGTGCCTTCCCCTAAATTGGGGAGGAGTGCAGGTATACCCACATGGTCTGGCTAGTGGACCTGCCAAATATGAATAGATATAGGGTGCAGACCATGCACTCTGAGCTTGGCCATCAACCTCAATGGGAGAGACCCAGAGGCCACCAGTTATAGTGAGGGTGTAAAAGAGAGAGCCACTTAAGTGAGTTTTAAGAAACAAATGATGGTGCAGAGGAAGAAAAGAAAATGTAACACACTAGTATTACTGTTTCTGCATCATAGGCATCTTCATTGAAGTCATAAACACTCAGCCGCATTGCACAGACCCTGGAATAACTTTCTGAATAGTTTTCTTTCAAGGTAACAGCAGTAAGTAGAGTATGTGTCCATGGATGCACTAATGCTAGTTGCTTTCCATGGCTAGGTATTTTGTTTTTTTTGATAGTGTATAGAATTACTGTAGAATATCTGACTGACTATATAGTTCAACAGCTGAGGAGGTGGGTGGGTCATTTATGACTTCAATGAAGATTCCTACGATGCAGAAAAAGGACTACACATATGTAACCTTTTACTCTGCATCAGATAATTTATTCATAGTTACAAAAGTTAGAATAGAGTAGCAAGCTAATATATAATGTATATAGCTGTTGCTAGGCAGGAAGGAACTACTAAACACTTGTAGACAAAAAGAGTGTTATCACTGGGGCAACACTTGAAAAGATTCCTAAATGTTTTCTGGCCTATTATAGCTTCTGCCTGAGTATTTGAGTCTAGGCAGTAGTGTTTAGGGAATGTGTGAACAGATCTCTGGATAGCAGCTCTACAGATTTCCATGATGGGGACATTCCTAATCCACCTCGTAGTAGTTGCCTTTTCTCTAGTGGAATAGTACTGGGGTGTACCAGGTAAGCATATATTTTCTTGTTGATCACAAAATGCTATATGTGGTGCTCTCCATCTTGCAATAAATTGTTTGCAAGTAGCTAAAGCTCTTGTGATGTGCTCATAGATAAGACATAGCTTTTTTTAATGTCCTTACTTCTTTCTAAGTACAATCTTAAGACTCTCTAAACATCTTGTGAATGCAGTGTTCTCCCTGCTGGTGTAGATGGGTTAGTAAAATTACTGGGAGAGTAATGGTTTGATTGATGTAAAAATCAGATACTTCCTTCAGTATGAAAGAGGGGTGAGTTCTTAAAACAACTCTACTAGAGTGAAACATAATAAAAGCTCTTCTGTTGATAAAGTCTGTAGTTCACTAATGCTTCTTGCAGATGTATTTGCAATCAGGATAATAGCCTTCGAGGAAAGATGCTGCAATATATCTCTATGAATGGCTTTCAATGGTGGACCCATTACTCTATACAGTGCTAGGTTGAGATCCCAAGGTGGAGATGGTCCCCTTATTGTTGCGTGGACTTTTTGAGTCCTTCCAAAACATCTTCAACAACTGTTGTGTAGATCCCACTAATCCATAGGACCTGCACGTTTGTTTGGACAACATAAACTTTGGGTGAGGTGCCTAGACTGATTCCGGGAACCCCACATGACATGTTGGCCTACAGATCAGCTTGCTCACAGTGCCACCATAAGCTCCCCTATCTGTACCAAGGAGCGAATGGTTTCTGGCAACCACTGATCAATACAACCCTGACACCTCAGGGTTCCAGCAAACAGATCCGAACATTTTGATCAGTCACTCGTACTTACGTGTGCTCAGAGAAATATACAGAACACACAGTGGGACATTTTCAATATATTTATTGAACCAACGTTATTATTGTATAGAATACCTTTGCTGCAATAATCTGTAGACAGAAGCAGATGAAAGTGATTATAAACACCAAATGAGTAAATAGTAGGTACAGCTCTGCTATGGTGCTAAAACAGTGTATATGCAGGCATATAAACAAGGCAGTAATCAGGTGTACTCCGATATGCAAACCCTACTCTAAGTGTACCTGGAGGTTATGTAGGTGTAGAGCCAAGAATCTTCCCTAGGGATGATCCAACATCGTTACCTGGCGGGAGAGAATTAAGGACCCATCTTAGTCACAAACTGGACAAGCCTCATGGAGATGTCAGACCGCTGCATGGTGAAGTCTAAGCATGCAGGGACCCTCTGTGTCAGCTGAAGTTCCTCCTCTGCTAATCTTTCGAGATGCTCATTATTTATAATAAAAAGCAGCCTGGCGATCTACGTTGTAGATTAGCAATGTTTTGGATATGTAGATAGCCCTGTCACCCATGGATGAAGATAGAACAACATTTGTACATAGTGCGTAAAGAGGCCTTGTACATGATGTCCGAGACATCATGATAATGTTGCGTGAAGCTAGATGTGTAAACAAAGTAGTTTCAGAGCAACTAATCCAACATTATCGTGCATGCATATAAGTGCACAAATTCATGGCAGAAATGTTATTGCGAAAAAGAGAACAATGTAAGAAATGAGAAGCTCCGCTACATGAGCCTAACCTGCGATCATAACACCCACTCCTCATACTAAGGGTCGATATATTTAAAGCTATCTAAAGAGCCTACAGACTATAAAGAAACAATATTTAAAAAAATTGAAAAATCACTATTAAAATCATCTAAAAGCAACCTCCCATTAAAAATATAAAAAATAAAAAGCCTAAAAGTAATTATACTATTTGAAATTTCAAGCACTCAGAAAGCCATGGTGCCAAGAAATAGCAAAAAACTGTTTGATTAATTTTTGTTTAAAAAACAGGCCAAATTGTACGCACACGGAAAAAGCCAATTGTTTATGTGTTCAGAGTGGCTGCAACATTGCTGTTGCCCACAACAGCAGACGACGGTCCCAGAGGTGCACCTCAAAGCAGGTTTATGGAGCAAAGGTGATTCCATACAATTTCCACAGCAGCCGCTGCATCCCGTAAGCGCATTGTTGAGCCAGTGTCCATTTCACTAGGAGCCAAAGCATCCCAGGTTGGCTTGAAGAATGCATTCGTCAGCAATTGAATAAGCTGCGGACAACAATGCCCATAGGCTTTAAGGGGTCCATCAGTACTTCAATGTCCAGTGGCGCAACCAATTGTGATCCTAGGCATACATCCAATACGCATTTGTGGATGCAAAGCAGGCAATGGAAATCAGGTTGTAAGCAGTGAAGCCATAAAGCCCAAAAGGACAAGAACCAGTGCTCATTTAGTTCTCGAAACCGAGGTGTGCCAAAGCAGTGTACCATGCGCTCACGGCACCATAGCTCAAGCAGTGCTATCTGCATTCTGGGTTGAACTGGACAGCCAACGATGTAACAATGACACCAGGCAGAGGAGAGCGGCTATCTGTACGACGGACGACTCATTGATTCCCGACGGGCGGAGCAGGCGACTTTTGTCCCTACCAAGCTAACATTAGGTAGAGGAGAGCGGTTATTTGTACGACAGACAATTTTTTGATTCCCGACGGGCGTAGTGGGCGATCTTTGTCCCTACCTAGCTAATTCAATTTGAAGTATTATCTCGAACCTGGAATAAAAGAACGCAAGCTGCTGTTTGGCCAAAAAGCTAACATGCACTTTCATAAAGAACCTTACCAATGCTAAGATCTGGCCTCTCGCTGCCTCTATATTTGGTGTCTCAAAAGTGATTTTTTACGACGAAACAACTAAGTTGGTGGTCCTTCATGGAAATATGATTCACGTATTAGGAACATGAAATTATTTTTAACCGTCCCCTGACATATTGAATCAGAGTGTACAAAAGAGGTCCTGAGGAAGGTGGCCTTGAGCCGCCGAAACGCGCGTCGACCTGGTGCGGGGTCTCATGCTGGCTTTTGAGACCTTCAAGTTGGCGTGAAGATTTTGCCAACTAAGACTCAGTTCTCCCTTTTTCCCTTGTTGGTGTGGTTTGAATGAAGTATGGGTGTGAGTGTGGTAGTACTTTGAGACTGTGTGTATGTGATCAGGTGGTACCTTTTTGTAGTATATTGTATTATTTTCTTGTTTATATTTATTATCTTTTGTATTTGCCATGTACTTTGAAAATGTTTATATAAAAAATGAATGTGTGATGAAATGTTTTTTACAAATGAAAGAATAATGAATAACATAAACTAATGAACAAATTGAAAATAAAAAAAACTATATAATAAATTTGATTGACGTATATCTGTCACCAAGGTTAGATTGACAGTAGGATGTATGCCAGTATTTGAAGATTAGGGCCAGTGTTGGAACAACCTTTTCGTAGTAATGTCTGAACTGGACAGCCATTGCAGAGCAGAAACATTTCAATCGGAATTCCCGCCACAAGTAGCAGAACAAGCGGGAGACCGCCAAAACCTCTTACCAACAAGGAGTGTGTGAAAGAGGGTATAACTCCAAAAATCGTCTGAAAGGTGCTAACCAGTTCACAGCCAATAGGTTTAAAAAAGTGAACTATTCTCTTCTTATCAGATTATTAAAGATACGGTGGACCAGATCCCATAATGCAGTGGAAAGTTAGGGCGAATAGTGTCTGTCTCTCAGACAAGGACTTTAAAACCTGGAGATTAAACATGTCACTGGCTGAAGTTTGGGCCACATCCTTTTGAGAAGTCATGGCTTTCAGGTTGCTCAGAGAATCAAAGCATATGCTGGAAACATTTATCGAAGTCCACAGTGTTGCCTCCCTAACTGTGCGGGCAGGTGGAAAAAGTACTTATATGCTATAAGCGACTATGAATTTAACCGTCACCAGATAAGCGATGCCCAGTTTCAGTCCACAGCAACCTTGATCATTCATCATGAAATAGCTCCCATTCGAGAGCAGCTTGACAACTGGGTGAATAACGACAGCCGGGGAACCCTTCAGATAACAGGACAAGTTTGCCACTGAAGCACTGCATGCCCCATGAAGACAAATGTCCTTGCAAACTAGAGACCCACATAAAGCATCCTCACAGTCAGAACCACTAAGGAAAACTTTGGCATCTCATCCCTGCATCTAAACCTGAATGGTAACTCCCAGTATCCAGGCACATAACTTTCCCCTAGCGCTTCGTATCTGCCTACCTGCTGGTATTGGAGACAATATTGGAATTGGAAAGTCGTGACCGGTAGGGTGAAGTAATCATGGATTAACTAGTCGGTGGATGGTGTCTCAGCCACGGTGAAGGGTAATTGGTCTAATTTTTCAATGTGCAACATGGTATATTTGGCATCTCTGCATGCCATTACTATCTGTCTTTCTGCTAGATTGTATGCCGAAAACAGACTTGTACTGTTGATGTAATATCACGGCACGTGGCCAGAATGAAGTGTTTACAACGTCCAGCTCAGTATTACAATGGACTGTAATTGTGACTGTCCATGATATAAAACTGACATGTCTTGCTGTATAATGTCAATTACGGAAGACACTATGTTGCCTAGTGAAAAAATTCTGGATGACAATGTGGTCATACCGTTGTTAAACAAGGTCAAAGACTTTTTCTAAATCAACCCTATCAATCTCGCGCAATCTCTCAGCAGCTTCCTGCTGAGAAGGAAATTTTCCACAGCTCATTGTTTATTCCATACAAGAAGCACCTTTGATGTGGGTTCTGGGGGCCTATCTCTGAGATCTATATCATCAGAAAGAAGGAACAATTGTTGTTTCACCTGAGAAAGTGTTGAGGTTTTTAGCCAATCAAGGCACAAATTCCAACACCATATGATGTCACCAGCCAAAAGTGTTCTGTTTGTACATATTGCTGATGAGGCCTATTGATCCTAAGCCATTTGGTATTACCCAGGAATCTAGATTGACACCCGTTGTGTCCATAGGCCAAACTAACCACCCCTTCCAATAGGGATCTGCTCAATTAAAAGAACCATTACGTGTGCTAGATGCTTTTAGATCTCAAAGCGTAATAACACAGGAATATGAGGCGTGTTCAAATCCTTCATCTTGGCTATTACAAGACAAGGAAGTTTGTTGCACTGTTTTATTCAGTAAAATCATTTGATGTGGTATGAGGCATGCTCTAAAGAAGGCCTCAGTTCCCTAAACCTGCCAATCTTTTGTCCCCCAGACAGATTTTGTGTCTATGGTATCTTTCCAAAAGTCAAAACCCTGAACAGACAGTTGGGAAATAAAGGAAAGAGAGTACATAAGATTTGTGTTTGCTAGCATAAAACCAGAAAAATAAGCATACTTTTGTGAAAATATTTTTGAACTACCTTTAGAGGTATTGGGCAGTATTCCCATTGAGTGTAATTGTAAACAGCACGTGGGAAACTAGCTTTGTGTAAAAAATGGTGACCATAATGTTGATAACAGAACATGTCATCAAAATTAGATGTACCATCATACAATTCATCATTTGAAAATAAAGCGGATTGCTCTAGATCTGCAAGCAAATTATGCACAGTTTCAATGTCCCAATCATCAAAGAAAAGTCCTAGAGGTGATGATATAATTTAGAGAAATGTTAAACAAATATGGAATTTGTAAAAGTTCAGTAGGTTAATACACATCATACGATACCCTATCCCATACTATTCCTTCGGGAAATGGAACTGCTGTAATGTTCACCAGGGACAGGTCCCTTTGTTCACAGTGCGATGATGCATGTGGTTTCAGAAGCAAGCTCACAAGTTGTCCTGGGAGATAGTGTCTGTTCTTGAGTAGGAAAAAGACCGTCACCAAACCAATCCAGAGGAATAGTAATCCAATTGTGATCCAAAGATGTATCCGTGGAGCAACAAAGTATGTATTTTTTATCCAAAGATAGGGTATACATCTGTAGTCTGAAAGGGAGAGGCGGTGGTGGCAGCTCAGGTTCACTTGATTCTGATGAGAAGTCGTCATAATGCACGAAGGAGCCGGACGCCATCCAGTCTATTTTTAGCAGCTCAGATCGTTTTGTAGGACTGGGAGATGATTCGATCTGTGGCATATTCAAATAGACATCGTCAATCTTTCCAATTGAGATTTCTGTACTTGTTGACTGTACAGTTGTAGTTGTTTCAACAGGAAGCAGTATAACTTCACTCTTGTTTACAGATTCTCTTTGTAGAGGGGAATCTTCAGTGGTTTTTAAAGCTTCCATCTGAACTTCCTGAATGGTAGCGAGAGGAGTGTGGTGGCTACCCAGGAGCCCGCGTGGCCTACTGTTGAGAATTGGCCACATAGTTTGCTTTGATCAAATCTATTGAGACAAACCATTTGTCTCTATGACCGGCATGGGGTAGAAGAAGTACAGTTCTAGTATCTTCAACAGCCAAGACCGGTACAGGCACTCTGTAAGATGGTCCAAACGCTTTCTTGCACACAATTTTCTCTCTAAGTCCTCAATCTTGGGGACCCAGGCTTGTCTTGCAAGAACAACCTTTACTTCTCCAGTTGTGGTGCATTTTACTTGGACATTGGTTTGTGTGCCCCAGTAAATTCACTGAGTTCCTGTAAAACGGCCAAACGTTCATTGATGTCAAATTGTGTTTCCGCCACCACTGTGCTGACATTATCAAGATCTGGTACCCACATTCTCACACAGAACAGGAGTTTGTAAGGAGTTCAAGTCCCTAGGGATTTTCTTGGCATGCTATGGAGTTCCCTTTGGACCCCATACAGGTGATTGACCCAACTGCCACCCAAGCCTAATACTCTTGCTGTTAAGGACTGCTTTCAGTCACGGTTTTTCCTCTCAACTACCAAATTTCCCTCAGGATGGTAGGGGGAGGAGTACTGCAAGGCCACACCCAAACCTCCCATGGCTTTTTTGGAAGCACAGAGCTAAACACTGGGATCTAGTTGAAATGTAGTGTGCAAATTGAGTATGCCTCGATAAAGACTCTCAAATCCTTTATAACAGTTTGAGCATCAGCCAAGCGCTACGGCCAAACCCACAGGAATCTGGAATATGAATCCACCGACACCAAGATGTACTTGTAAGCCCCATCTGAGTGTAAGGGGCCGCAGTGATCCAAATAAACAACCACTAGAGGTTTGTCTGAAATCAATAGAGGTGTCTGTGGAGGACCTGCTATGGTGGAACCCTTCATATGCTGGCAGATGTCACATTTGAGGACAACATCCTTGGTCTGTTTTATAAGACCAGGCCACCAACAGCGATGCTTTAGTAATAAAACTGCAGCAGTGACCCGTGTGTGCTGACCCCAGACCCTCATGTGCAGCTAGTATTAAACCCAAACTACGATCAGCGTTTGGTATTACTCTATCCCCAACTCCTGGAATCTGAGCATACAGGATATTTTGTGCATCTAATTCGTAGTACTTGAGTGGAAAACCTTTCGGCAGGTGGGTGTCATTGCGAGAAGTATTGACAGCCACAGTGATGTCTCTGTTTATTCTCGTACTTGAACGAGTGATTGCAGTAACCGCAGCAGTGCGGACTGTTGACTTAGCGTACTCATCTGCTATGGAATTCCCTTCAACATGAATGCCAACACGTTGATGACTCAAGATTCATGCGCAAGACGTACAATGTAGGAGTTTTTTCATAGAAGGACGGTGAGGAGCAGGAAGGAGAGCGGCCAGGCAGAGGAGGAGGCAGCCACGCAAGTAAGTGCCTTCTTTTTAAATTGTTTAATAATCATCAAGTCAAAAACAGAGATTTCATCTGTACTAAATTAGAAGGTATATTTTCGTAGACCTGACTTATCCACAACTATTCCTTTTTTTCTTCCTTATCTCTACAGGTGTTAACTATTTATAATTTCCGTTTATTATTTATGTAATCAGGCATATATTTCTGTTATCCTGAGGATGATCTTGTATGATAAATGGATCGAAAAGTCGTCAAACTTAAAACACTCTGACCCTTTCAAATTTGCTTTTATTTATTTAAAGAGTTTTATATAGCGCTGGCTAGACCCAAAGGTATCAGAGCGCTTTACATAAGGTTCCACAAAATTACACAGTACATTAGAATCAGGTAACATCAGTTGCTAAAAAAACATTTCAAGAGCATAGATGCGAAGAAGGGTAAGGGGGCAGGGAAGGTGGGGTAGAGGAAGATAGGACAGGGAGACGAAAGGAAATCTGCCCAAGTCCGGCTGGGTAGGTGACGGCTAAGGGGGAAGTCTACAGCCCATATCCTATTTAGCTATCAGGTAGCTCCACCGGGCCAGGGCCAAATAGCAAGGTCTCGGTTAAGAAGAAAAACATTTTAAAGAGTATAGGAAGAATAGAAAAGTGGAGCATAGAAGGGGTGGGGGGAAGGAAAAAGGGTAGGGGGAGAAAACAACAGAGAGATGAAGGAAAATATGCCCAAGGTCCGGCTGGGTAGGTGATGTTCGCGGGGGAAATCCACAGCCCAACTCCTCTTTAGCTAGCAGGTAGCTCCACCAGGCATCGGTCAGCTAGATAGGTCTCAATGGTCAGAGGAAGATCCCAAAGTTAATGTCAAGGTGGGTGAGCCAGGGTGGGAGGGTGGAGGTGGAGCACCTCTAGCCTCGCTAGAGTAACCTCGAAGTACCAGTCCGGAGAGTCCAGTGTGGGTGGAGGAGTTTCAAGGGTGAGGAATGAAAGAATAGAAGGTAGGAGCCTAGGAGTTTAGTCTATTTGTGTGGAGGCCAAGACGAGGTCAGGCCCCCAGGTAGTTAGAGATCACTCAATTGCTTTATCCTGATGATCGTGACTCCCACGGCCACCATGTTGGATTCAGGCATCCCCTTGAGAGAATGGATTCCCCTGCTTGCTGCCCCAGAGGGGAAGCTCGTGAAAGGATTGTTTGTGCCGTGTATGGGAGGTACTAGATGTTGAGTTTAGTAGAGGGGGTGAGGGGAGGACGGCCAGTGTGTGCTTGGGAGGTGATGCAGGCCGTAGGTGTCTGCCACAAGTCTGAGGTATTCATCAGGGGACAATCAGAGCTATTGTCACCCATCCAGAGATTTGGGAGTCATTCTGCTCAGAGCCGATTCAACCGGCCACCATTATGTCCTGGCGGAGCCTCTGTGAAATGGAGACCTTTCAATTAACGATCTTGTCTCCCT
This sequence comes from Lissotriton helveticus, assembly GCF_964261635.1. Taxonomy (NCBI): domain Eukaryota; kingdom Metazoa; phylum Chordata; class Amphibia; order Caudata; family Salamandridae; genus Lissotriton; species Lissotriton helveticus. The sequence continues at coordinate 504,824,058 of NC_136068.1, read as the reverse complement.
ACGGCAGCAATATGATCAGAACTATCTGAAGGAATCATGAGCTGAGCGCCGTGGATGATTTCCGCCCCAGATCTACAGCGGCAGTTTGAGCATCTCACAAAAGAGCAGGGGGGGAGGTTTCGCCATGCCAGCACCGCAGAGGGTTATCACCAACCACCTCCTCCTCGAGGAAGCTATCCCCAAGGGATCGGCAGACAGTACTGCTCTACTGCGGGGTGAGGTGGGCTACCACTGGGAGTTCAAGTGGAAAATAAGCACCATCACGGTACCTGGCTCCCGTCCGAAGATCTCCGGGCGCCATCTTAGCTCGCTCCCGTACTGGGACTTTGCAAGACATTACGTGGATAATCGGAATCGCAGAAAGGCGGTTTTAAGCTCGTTGAGATCAGGCAGCATTCTGATTGTGGGAAATAGGCGTCCGGAGGGAATTTGATCGCTGTGGATGTTAGAGAGCGGGTCAGCCACGGAGCGGCCATCATGGTCGCTAGCTCCTCCTTACTTTATGGGTGCAGCAGTGTTCTGTTCTACAAATAAGTAACCTTGATTGTGTACAATATTGAAAGTCACACAATGTCCCTTGCTTGTTTTTTGTGTGGTTTTTAACACTTGTTGAGGATTACCTTATTTTCTCATTTAATTGCTACATTTAGAATAAAATGTTTTCTATACGTTCAGTTGTATAATTCCTGGATAATATTTTCCTTTTCCAGAGCATTGATTAGGGTCCCTTGTTCCTTAAACTACAGATTACCCTTGGTCCCTATTCATTATTGGGTTTCCCTTGAGTTTGCCTAACTACATATGTGCACTCTTTACACACAGGTACCTTGTTTATGAGCATGTCAGACCATACTCCCTTATAGCCTGACGAATACATTCAAAAAAATATTAGAAGGACCCTGTCTCTTCACTAATTCAGCAGAATCAATTCAACCAGCCAGTACTAGTCTTTGACTTGACTACTAGTCTAACAGAACAACTTGAGAAGTGCAGGAAAAAATATGGGGGGCGCTAGGTGGCGCACTGGTGAATGGAAGCCTCCTTGTAAGGCTCCCACATCCTGACGACCGATATCCTGCCATTGATCCTTAAATCGGCATCCAATTGGGCTGAAACTGCCCTCGCCTGTTCAGGGACATCTGCGGCGGCTCCGGTGCAAGTTTGAGGCGGATCGGACGTTGCACGCCGCCAGTGGAGCCGTTTTGCTGAGCAGCGGGGATTACCGCCGGAGACACCAGCGCACTGGGACGGCCTGCCTGGCGACGCAAGACCGGGGCTCTGTGGGCGCCAACTAGGCCCTGAAGAGCGCGAAAACGCCGGAGAGCTGTGGAGAAGTGCGGCGGACCGGGCTTTCTCGTTTGCGGAGGCGCGCTACCGGCAGAGCAGGTACTGTCCTGTGTCCCTATTGCTCCCGGGTGGCGGCTGAAGACCCTCTGCCTGTCCCTGCGGGCCCCGGTGCGGCGCGTCTCTGCGGGGCACGAGTCTCGCCTCTGCCATCTCCCCCCCGGGGCTGCCGGCTGCGTCTGGGTGACCTTCCTGGAACCGCCGGGCCCTCTGGAGCCCCAGCTTCTTGATTCTTGCTGCGCGGCCACCCCCACTGGACATCTGCACTGCCTGTGCCTGGTGACTCCCGGACCCATCACCGCCGACTGCCATCACCGCCGCTCCGGCCACTGCGCCACTTCTTTATCCTGCGACGGGACAGTGGGATGTGAGGACTGCTGGCTGGGGTCTGTGGCTAGAACGTCCTACTGCACCATACCCCCCTGCCCTGGCATTGTAAAGACCTTATGCACGCCTCACGGACTACTTTGGGAGTGCTGCTCTATTACCCTCTACAACGTGTTTGCTTGGGCACATCCTTGATCGCGGCACACGGTGGCGGTGCCACTCCCACGCTCCCTGATACTCTGGGCCTGCACCTTCATACATCTGCTTCTTCCTCCTGCCGGGCACATACTCCTGCACGAATTCCACCTGTCCAGTGACGGCGCACTTCTTTTGCTGTTGTGTCTGGCCCCTGAGGGTCGCCTGGAGGGCCGGCTGCACCGTTGTGCTTCCGGCAGACTGCTGCCTTTTGCGACTGGGGAGCGTGTTGTGTCCTAAGACAACGACCATTGCCAATACATATTTGCTGCCTGGGATTCCCCCCTCCTTACCACGTGCGGAGGTGTTGATACGTATCGGGAGGCGGCTGGAGAGTGGGGGCTTCACGACCTGATCTGCCGGCCCACGGGACTGTCGAGACGGTGAGACCTCTGCTGCCGTCCGACTCGCGGCTTCCATCGCCGTTCCTGCACAGCTAGGATGGGACGACCTGATACGAGGCAACCGAAGCTTACTTTCGATGCAGCCAAAAAACTGAATCGCAACAGCCCGGACTCTCAGAAACGAATGGAGACCAGCAATCCCTCTGCTAGTCAGGCGTCCACCTCTACAGATACCCAAGAACTTCTTCGTGAAATGCGCCAGGGCTTCGCGACCATCGCGGACAAGGTGGACAGGATGTCGTCTCGTATGGATGCAGTAGTCCACAAATTGGAGGTCCATGAGGGGAGGCTGACGGAGGTGGAACAGCGAGTGTCAGACGTCGAGGACACCTCTGGGCAACATACGACACGTCTAGCTAGAATGGATAACTTATTGCGCACCATAGCGGCTAAGAATGAGGACTTAGAAGCGAGAAGCCGACGTAATAATATACGCGTCGTTGGAATTCCGGAATCCACCAATGTGGGTAGAATGGAGGTATACGTGGAACACCTGTTAAGGTCAGCGGTGGGACCGGAAGCATTCTCTCCCCAGTTCATAGTGGAGAGGGCACATAGATCCCTGGGGCCGGTGCCCAAGCCGGGCATGAAACCTAGACCCATTATAGCTCGGCTACTCAACTACAGGGACAGAGATGCAGCTCTCCGAGCGGCTCGCTCTTCCAAAAAACTGGTGTGTGATGGTAACGAATTCACGCTTTATCCTGACTTCACACCCGTGGTCCAGGAGGAGCGACGCAAGTTTCTGGACGTTAAGGCGAAGCTTCGGGCCCTACAAATTGATTACGCGTTACTCTACCCGGCTAGACTGCGGGTCACCTACCAGGCGCGCCAAAAGTTCTTCACTAATCCGCAGCAGGTTGAAGACTTTATTAAACAGGTAAAACGTTCGGCTCGCCAACGCCAAGGGGAGGCGGAGGATTCTGCCCGCGAAGATGACCAGCTTGAAGATGATGAACACTGACCCCGCTGCATCTACATCATTGGATGTTGTGGGGTATCCTATTTGTGAGTACTGTCATAGAATACTCAGTGGGATGGGGTCTGTGACTGGGACATGTCCGTCTCCCCTACATGACGACTTGGGCGAGGGCTGAGGCCTAGGTCTTGCTGAATATGTACTGTGTCGTCAGGAACCCCCCTCTCTTCTGGCGGCTGGGATTAGTCTGCCATGGGCAGCGGCTAGAGAGACGGGGTTGTTGTGTTGCCACCTAGAATGGCCCCTAGCGGGTATTACCCATGCTGTTGCTGTTGTTGTAACAGGGATTGTTCTTATCCCTGGTTGCTGAGGGGAATGGGGAGGGAAGGGGAGGGAACTAGCACTGGCGGGTTGGGGTTGCCTCTGTGGGAGGAGGGGGGGAGGGCTTGGGGGAATGTTTGGTTGATACATGTTTTGTATGAAGTTCTGATACACGAGCAAAATGCCACAGTCCACTTTCAGAGGGCAACGAATTGGATTATGCCTCTTGCAGATTTGCGATTGGGGGGCTCACACTACACATTATTGCAGCATAGCTTGCTACACCAGTATGGGCGCAAGACCAGATACTCGTTGTAATTTCCTATCCTGGAATGTGCGGGGGCTGAAGGATGCGCGTAAATGTCGACAATTGTTGGCCTATTGGGACAGGCACGATGTACAGGTGATTATGTTGCAGGAGACTCATATTCCCCCAACTACGACCCCCACATTTGGTGCGAAATGGGCGGGGGTGAGGGCTTTCTCAAATTTCTCCTCATATGCTAGAGGTACTGCCATTCTTATTCACCGAAATCTCCCATTCACGTTGCAGGGGCAACAAATTGATAAAGACGGTCGATTTGTCATTGTCTGGGGGAGGTTGGGTGGGGAGACGGTCACTATTGCCAACTGCTATGCACCCAATGTTGACGACCCTCATTTTTTCCACCGCCTCTGGGGGGGTATACTGGATATAGGCTCCAGATACATGGTGTGGGGCGGGGACTTCAACGTGGCCTTACACCCGAGAGTGGACAGAGCGGATGGCTGTTCCACATACCATACTAAAGCGAGGGAGGCCCTTGAAGGGATAGTTGATGAGGGGGGGCTGATCGATAGTTGGAGGCACTTACACCCTGATTTGCTGGAGGGCACACACTTTACTTCCTACACGGGCACGTGGGCAAGGCTAGATTACATCTTTGTGTCCCAGGGTCTGGCCCCGAACATTCTCGCCACTCGACATTTACCTAGAACACACTCTGATCACTGCCCTGTTTTCATGTCTTTGGACCTGCCTGGCTTTCACAGACCCCGTCCACCCTGGCGACTCCATCCCAGCATCCTGATTGACACTGTCTTCTGCGAAGAACTTAGGACTGACATAGCAGATTTCTTCCCCCGGAACAAAGACACGGTGGACAGTGTGGAAACGGTGTGGGAAGCTTTTAAAGTCACGGTGCGAGGGTGGTGTATAGCTAAGAGCTCAGGGGTGCTCAAGGATATACAACGAACGCTGCGCAGATTGGAAGAAGAGCTTCGAACTTTAGAAACTCGTATGGAGCAAGGGTTAGATGGGGAGACGCACAGTGCGTTCAGAGCGAAACTATCAGAGTACGAAGCGGAGGCACAGAGGGAAGTACACTTTAAGGGAAAACACTGGCGAGCCCGTGCTTATAATGAGGGAGGGAGACCGGGTAAGGCATTGGCCATGGCAGTGAGACTGGCGCGAGGTTCGAACACCATCTTGGAGCTAACTGCAGCGGATGGGAAGGTACACAGAGACAACGATGGCATACTCAACACACTCCAGGCACACTACGAACAGTTGTACACCTCGCAGGCAGCTGGGGAATTTGACCTGGACGGATATCTGGGGGATATAGCACTTTGCTGGATTAGCGATGTCCACAGACGGTTTCTAGGGGCGCCACTCGAATTGGAAGAGATACGAGATGCCATCATGTCCCTGAGCAACGGGAAGGCGCCGGGTCATGATGGTCTCCCCGCGGAGTTTTATAAATGCTACGTGGAGATTATGGCTCCGGTGCTACGTGAAGTATTTAATGATGCCATGGAAGTAGGGATACTCCCGAGATCGATGCGAGAGGTCATTATTACATCTTTGCTTAAACCTGGGAAGATTGCCACCCAATGTGACTCATATCGCCCTCTATCTTTATTGAACTGCGACGCCAAAATTCTTGCGAAGGTCCTTGCGACCAGGCTTTCCTTACTTATGACCACGCTCATTTTGCCAGATCAGTCCGGCTTTGTCCCCACGAGATCCACGTCACATAACCTCCGCACGGTATTCTCCCTCATTCAAACTGTCCATCCGGAGATTCCCCTTGCTGGGGTTTTTTTGGATGCCTCAAAGGCATTCGACTCTGTGGAATGGGGATTTCTATTCGCAATCCTGCGGAAAATGGGATTCCCCCCTGTTTTTGTGGCCTGGGTACAGCTGCTCTATACCTCTCCAATGGCGAGAGTATTTGCGAATGGACAACTTACTGCCGCTTTCGCGATCACGAGAGGGACTCGACAGGGGTGCCCTCTCTCCCCGTTACTTTTCGCGATGGCTATTGAACCACTGGCCTGTCGCATCCGACAGCTCCACAAGCCCAGCGCCTTCAATTGTTTTCAGCGCCAACTCTCAATATCATTGTATGCCGATGATGTCACACTTTACGTTAAGGACCCCCAGGCTAATCTTAACTCGCTGTTGCGGGAGTTTGTTACCTTCGGATGCCTTTCAGGTGTCTCTATCAACTGGAGCAAATCCCAGCTCTTCCCGCTGACGCCGGCGGTTACCGAATTTCCACTAGATTACCCGCTCGAGTGGTGCACTTCGGAACTCCGCTACCTGGGGATCCAGATCTCCAGAGACAAAGAGGAGACACTGCGAATGAATTACGGAGTGGCCATCTCCAAATTGACGGACTCGGTGACACGGTGGATTAAGCTACCCTTGTCTATGGCGGCGAGAATCTCCCTAGTCAAGATGGTGGTACTACCGCGATTCTTGTATATGTTCCTCAATATTCCCTATCACCCTGGCGCATTTTTTTTTAAAACCTTACGCTCGGAGCTTATCCGACTGGTGTGGGGGGGGAGGCAGGCTAGGATCCGCTGGGCAATCTTGACACAACCCTATGGAGCGGGTGGCTTCGATGTCCCAGACTTCGAAACATACTACTTAAGTGCACAGGCTCACTACCTCTATCATTGGCTACGCCCAACTGCTTTCATGCCACAGGTGGCAGCGGAAGACTGGATTGCGCACCCGCTGCCACTGGAGGGAGTGGTGCATGCCCCCACAGCCACGCTGGAAATGCATTCCAACACTGTGTCCTGTACAATAGAGGCGTGGCGCAAGATAGGGGCGAGGTTGCAAACCCCGTTGCTGTATTCGCCTCGTATGCCACTATCCTACCACCCACAGGTGACTCTCTTACGGGAGGTAGGATTCCGCCGAATGTGCAAGAGGTTGGGGGTTGGGGTGTGGGGGGACCTATTCCGGGATGGGCAGTTCCGATCTCGAGATGACTTCTTTGGAAATGGCGAACATACCCCACTGGAACTCTTTTACTACCTGCGACTCAGAGAAGGCCTGAAAGCCTTATTACCTGATTATCCTCATGAACCCCCCAGCTTAGCCCCGCTCACTGTGGTGTTGAGCAGCCCTGATGGCGCACACCTGGTCTCTAAATTGTACAAATGCATTCGAGAGGAATCACCAGTAGTGCCTAGTGCGGCTAGAGGGCACTGGGCAGATGATTTCGGGAGGGATATCACTGATGCCCAATGGCAGTACTGCTGCGAATTGTCAGGAGAGGTGATGTCTAGCTGCCGCTTTAAGATCATCCATTACAAATTCCTCCATAGGATGTACTATACACCGGCTCGGAAATTCCGGTTCGGGCTTGCCGATTCAGACAGATGTGAGAGATGTGGTCGGGAAGGAGCGGACTTCTTCCATTTATCATGGACCTGCCCGCAAATACTGGACTACTGGGCACGGGTCTGTGAGGGCCTGTCACACATGATAGGTACTGCTTTGACCCCAGACCCGATGTTATTCCTTCTGGGCCATACAGCGCGGATAGCACGGACGGTTAGGAAGTTCACTAATGTAGCGCTACTGTTGGCTCGGAGACACTTAGCATGTAGATGGGGCCGAGGTCGTGCTCCTAAGTTTAAGGCTTGGCTGCATGATATGATATACTGTCAGGAACAGTATAGTGTGTTTTCAGAACTGGTACCTTTGCGCTCGAGACCAGCGGACATTTGGGGTCCCCTGCAGGCCTACCTTATCGCTGACACATCACAGGGGGAGGAGGGCGCTGAAACAAATATTGACACAACACATGCACAGTCTATTTGAATTACCTGTTCTCGTTTCACGCCATTTGGCCTGGGCAGGGAAAGAGCTATTGGAGGCCTGTTACAGCGTTTGGGACGTACCCGATATAGAACCCCCTCTCCGACAAAAGCTATATATTTCTTGTTTGCTGCATTGCCTTTGAAATGTTGGTTGCATGTCTTGCGTCAGTGTTCTCCCTCCACAGGTATTGTCTAACGCCACTGCATGGACTTGGCCTCCCTGACTACTCTAATATTCTACCTACCTGCATACCAGCCTCTGATGGAACTGCATTGTTCTTTCACTAATATGTAATGCCTGTATCCCCCTGCATTCCAGGCTACAGCTGTACTCACCCGATTCTGTTCTATCCTATTACGCATGCTTGATTGTATATTATCCTCATTTGCCCCCCTAGGGTACTGGTTTGAGATTAATGTCTTTTATCTTATGTGTATTAACTATTGATTGAACTTCACTACACTCCCTGGATATGGAAATTCGCTGCCTCAAATTGCCCTACTACAGGTGTATCGCTGCCGGCCTTGTATGGTTGTAGGCGCACTGCTGTGTATGAATGCCTGGATGTTAATAAAAGTTTATAATCCAAAAAAAAAAAAAAAAAAAAAAAAAAAAAAAAAAAAAAAAAAAGTGCAGGAAAAAATATACCAAACTACAACTTATGATTTGAATGCTGAATGAATACTTAAAGGCAGACACCATACCTAGATGCCTTCAGGTTAGGAATATCCCTAGAACATATAAACAAGGCTTTAGTTAAATCATCACTACTTGTTCTAGGCACTGGATGGTGCTTGGCATAGATACAGCTATTGAGCATTCGAAAAAACTACTAGATGAGATAATAGAATTAGAAAAACAGTTTTCAAAACCAAGCCTAATAGCAGATGCCAAATGTCTGTCAGAAATTTGTAAAACAATAGCCGAGTGCACACAACTAGAGCAAGACAAGAAATCCAAATGTGAAGAAAGTTATACAATACTATATGATTGAAAAGACTTACCCCCACCTCAACGGAGATTTCTAAAATAATAGAAGCTTCCCTAACCCCAATATTGAATGCCCATGGGGCAGATTCAATTAGCAAAGGAATGTAATCACATTTACTGATTCCTCAGCAGAATCCTCTGATAATTCGGACCCTGGCGAGGCACAAGCTCTGATAGCACAACCCAAAAGTCTAATTTTTCAGGGGGAGGCCAACACAGACACCCCACACGAGAGAAAGGTCGAGTTCAATAGCAATTTAATAAGCCAGGCAAGAGAGAGGCATGCCAAAAATACTACCAGTGGGGGAGCCAATGAGTGATAATGCTTTAGGCACAAACCATGATTCAACCTCATGGAGCGCAAATGATGTAACAACTATTCTTTTTTTTTCATCTCTCTGCACATAACTTGTCATCTATTGAAACATCATTACTTAGCATTTATTCCTATGGTTCGACCCAATATTTTAGAATTACAAACTGACATGTTCAGATTATTTACAAGATTAAGCACAAAGGGTGGGAGAGGCATTGAATCCCAGGCAAAGCATCATAGGGTTGGGGGCGCTAGTGAGCGCGCAAGCAGTATGGCCGCATTCACGTGAGGCTCCTGCTGCCTGGATAATTATCCGACATTTATACTACCTATTCCGCCACCTTTGTCCTTCCTGACCCCTCCCGGACTGAGAGGTGGAAGTCTGGCGCCCTCGGTGAAAGTTTCAGAAAAATCCGCTTTGCCGATTGAAAGATACAGCGCCCGGTTTTTTGGACCGGAGCTGGGCTTGGAGCTGGTTGCTGAGGCTGGCCGGATCGGCGACCTACGGGAGGCCGCGGCGCGCCACGAGGAGTCAAGGCCCTAAAGTGATCACTCTGCTGTGGTGACCTCCTGGACGCTTCGCGGCCCCCTCTCGGACGGGGGGGTGGCTCTATGACTGCCCCGGTGAGGTCTTTTGCATGAAACAACACTTTGCCGCTTTAAAGATACGGCGCCCGGGATCTTGGACCGGAGCTGAGCTCTGAGCTGACTGCTGAGGCCGGCGGGATCGGCGATCTGCGTGGGACCGCGGCGCACCGCGAGGACTCGGGGCCCTGCAGTGCTCCTTTTGCTGTGGTGCTTTTCTCAACACCTCGGGCTAATTCGAACCGCACTGCCCACGCCGGGAAGCTTGCTATTGGGGGCAACATTGGGAGACGTGTGCCTGCAGCCCCCGCTTTGGCCCGGCATTACTTGCATGGGGACGCTGTGACAGGCATGGTGCGGCCTGACCCGGTGAACAGCGACAAGATCCTGTAGCCTTCGTGGAGCACGGCAGTTTCAAGACTCAGAGGTACTGGGGGTGCTGTGGGGGCCTGGGTGGCCGCGGCGACTGCTGCTTCCTCCCGATCGACTGCTGCTTCCACCCTCCCCCCCCCCTCATCGGATCTACGAACTGGTGCCTTGAGGCGGCACACTGCCCCCCCTCCTTGCTTAAAGACACGCAACTAGTGAGGAGGGAAACCTGTGTGGGATGTCTGTGCTTTGAGAATAGCTTGACCACCATTTCTCTTTGAACTCTGGTCCCTCAGACTCCGGAGAGCGGCTTGCTGCACTACATACCATACCTGTGCTGGGATCGTTTTTTGCCACAATAGTAAAACTGCCTGTGTACTCACTACTACTGCAAGGTGTCCCCCCCCAGGACACAGTGGTTTTCACGAGCAGTGTACTAAAACAAGGGGCAATCATTTATGAACTCGGACTCCAGCCCACTCCGTGGCACCCGTGGGCAGCGCCTTTCGCCGACTGCGACAAGCCCCTACAGGAGACCTGCAATGGGCAAACTAGATCATAGGCAGCCCAAGCTGTCGTTTGACCCGCTCTCCACCAAGAGGGGGCTCCGTGGCCCGCAGGATGCAGGTACCTCCCAGGCCAATTCGACGCCCGAACATGCCGCCCCCTCGGTCACGGCTGACTTGCAACAGATAATGCAGGAGATGAGGCAGGGCTTTGCCACTATAGTGGACAAAGTAGACAGGATGTCTTCCAGAATGGACGCCATGGTCCAAAAAATAGACGTGCATGAGGAGCGCATCGCTGCAACTGAACGCCGCATCTCTGACAACGATGATACCACTGCATCTCATACGACGCAACTCTCGAGAATGGACAATGTTCTACGAATCATTGTGGCTAAGAATGAGGAGTTGGAAGCCCGCAGTCGCCGGAATAATATACGCGTCATAGGTGTGCCGGAGTCTACCAACACAGGACGTATGGAGGAGTATGTGGAAAAAATACTCACAGCTGCAATTGGTCCAGACGCATTCTCCAAACAGTTTATTGTCGAAAGAGCACATCGATCGCTGGGGCCGAGGCCCAACCCTGGAGCAGCACCACGACCCATTATCGCGCGTCTCCTTAATTACCGGGACCGGGACGCTGCACTGAAGGCAGCGCGCGTCAACCGCACCCTTGCCTGTGTGGAGTCTCCTTCTCCATTTATCCTGACTTCACCCCTGTGGTGCAAGAACAACGCCGAAAATTTCTGGATGTAAAGAAAAAACTCCGAGAGCTACAGGTGGATTATGCACTCTTATACCCCGCCAAACTGAGAGTGACCCACCAAGCCAAGCAGCACTTCTTTACAAATCCACAACAGGTGGAAGACTTTGTGAAAACTCTGAAGCGTGAACGCACTGGGGACAGGCGTAATCGCGATGACAAGCAAGATGACTTCCACTCGGCGAACGAAGATGAGTAACACTGATCATTTCCTACTTGGGCGATATTTCATTTCATGTACTTTCCTCTCAGATCTACTGGAAACCTGCCGCAGATCTAGCCTCGATAGCCGCTTGGTGGTCATGGGATGGACATTGGACTTCTGGTGGTAAAGTATTCCAGGCACCCCCCCCACTACCCGACTGAACCCCAATGTGGCCGTGCAGGACGAGGGGTGAGGTGTGGGGGGTGGATTTGTGCGCAACTAGACTGCACCCTGAAGGGAATACCCCATTACACTTGTTGATTTTGATCCAAATGTTGGGTTGTTTTAGATTAGTTAAGGGTGGGGGGAGGGTTAGGGTTACTGGCAAGTTGGGGCTGCTCCAGTGGGTGGAGGGTGGACGTGCACTTCCTAGAGCGCTGTGGCGCTTCGGTGCCTTCTTTTTGAAATATCTTAATTTGCTAGTATTATTGCATGTTTATGTTGGCTTGGAATGCATGTTTCAGCACCTTTGTTGCATGACACTTGTTGTAAGCGATGCTTCTATCACACACGGGTACCGATCCTGCGTCTGGGCGAGGGCCAATGGATACTATATTATGTGGCAATGTTGGGTGAAGGGGAGATTTTGCCTGGCGCAACGCTATACTGACCTTTCTGCGTTATACATTATTTTGTTTGCCGGGGCCCTGCCGTATGGGGAGATTAGAAGGTCGTATCCTTTGCATGATTTGACGCGACCTATGGGGTGGATTGCATTTACTTCTTTGCAGGCTTCTAGGTTGCGACTGTTGAAATTGTTCATCAACGGGGCAGGGGGGGTTGTTTTGTTTCTTGACCATGTTAAACTGTTTGACACGAAACCTGCCATAGAGTTACTAAATCTTACCACATCAGGACTTTGTAATAGTGAACGAGACAGGGGTCTCACTGAGCAAGTTACACACACGAGTATTAGGCTTTTATTGGGCACCGAGATGCAGGCTTTGCCTCAGTACAGAGTGATGGACCGCGGGCCTCGGCACGTGCTCCCCCACAACATCAGGCCATATACCACTAATGGGTGACACTGACCTAAATATTTTAACGTGGAATGTACGTGGCCTAGGGGACCCCAGGAAGTGTAGACAGGTACTGGCGTATCTAGACCGTCACTCAATTCACATAGCCTTCCTGCAAGAAACCCACTTCAGAAAACAAACTTCACACACCTTCGCCAGCCGATGGGCAGCCCACACGATATTCTCGTCTTTTTCAACATACGCTAGAGGCACAGCAATCCTAGTGAAGAAGGGCACACCCTTTGTTGTTGCTGGAACCAAGATAGACGCTCAGGGGCAGTACTGCATGATGTGGGGCAGGCTGGGGCATATGGCAGTCACATTGATATGTTGCTATGGTCCCAACGTTGATGACCCGTATTTCTTCACTGAGTTGTGGGCGGCGATTGTTGGTACGGGGCCCCAGCACATTATTTGGGGGGGGGGACTTCAATACCACATTGGATCCCACCCTGGATAGGTCGCACCCAGCCCCTCACCACTACACTAAGGCGCATGCGGAATTACGTGTTACACTCACTGATCATAGCCTAATTGACGCCTGGAGACGCCTACACATTGATACGCACGAAGGCCCACACTTCACTGCCCAGGCGCGCTCGTGGGCCAGACTTGACTATATTTTCCTAACCTCATTACTCTGCACCTCACTTACCAAGGCACAGCACCTCCCCAGAACATATTCTGATCACTCCCCTGTGAAGATTACACTGCGCTCAGGAGACCTGGGCCCCCCTGCGACTGCTTGGCGGATGCAGCCCATGATGTTATTGGACGTCACCTTTCAGGAAGAACTTAGAGAGGAATGCTTAGATTTTTTCAGGAGAAATAAAAATTCAGTTAGAGATGTGGAAACTATTTGGGATGCATTCAAGGTAACGCTCAGGGGGATCTGCATCGCAAAGGGAGCTGGGGTCTTGAAGGCTATTATTGCCCGGATAAGGACACTTGAGAAGGACCTTAAGCTATTGGAGACTACATTGGCTATTGCCCCGACTGAGGCTACACTCTTACAAGTGCGGGACAAGATTTCTGAATACACTGCGGAAGCTGCAAGAGAATCGAACTTTAGAGGGAAATATTGGACCGCACGCCCCTATGGCAAAGGCGAGAGACCTGGGAAGGCCCTGTCCTCTACGATTAGGCTAGCTCGCACACCTAATATTATACTTGAACTCGAACACCCGGATGGGCTGGTGGTTCGAGACACTACACAAATCCTCAATTCTTTCGTGGCACATTACAGTGCATTATATGATTCCTCGAGGGTGGGAGCACTTCGATTGCAGGACTATCTAGCTGACGTCTCCCTTGGATGGCTGAGTGATGCCCAGAGGGCCTTTCTTAGTACGCCGTTCGAATTGGATGAGGTTCGAGAAGCAATTATGGGTATGAGGTCAGGGAAAGCCACCGGGTTAGACGGTATCCCGATAGAGTTCTATAAAACTTATATTGACTTTATGGCCCCAGTGTTACGTGAGGTTTTTGAGGACGCCCTTGAGGTAGGCCATCTACCACCGTCAATGAGAGTTGCGCTCATCACTTCAATACTCAAACCCGGCAAACCTGCAACTAAATGTGACTCCTATCGCCTGCTCTCATTACTTAATTGCGATGTTAAGGTGCTTGCTAAGCTTATAGCTAACCGTATTAGTCTTCTCCTTCCCACTCTGATACTACCTGACCAGTCCGGCTTTGTGCCTGGAAGGGCGACCTCACATAACCTGCGAACCTTTTTCTCGGTCCTTAACTCAGTGCACGACGATCTACCAATGGCGGCGGTCTTCCTCGACGCCACCAAGGCGTTTGACTCCCTTGAATGGGATTATGTTTTTCGGGTATTGGAGAGAATGGGTTTTCCGTTGATCTTTATCTCCTGGATCCGGCTTCTTTACGACAGGCCTGTTGCCATAGTACTCATCAACGGCAAATTATCTGAAGAATTCCCCATCACCCGGGGAACCAGGCAGGGATGCCCCCTCTCCCCTCTTTTATTCGTGATAGCCACGGAACCCCTTGCTGCCAAATTGCGCCAACATCATAATGACAGAGCGCTCCGCTGTTTCCAACGGCAACTATTGATATCAAAGTATGCGGATGATATCACCTTGTATATACGTGATCCAATCGACAATTTAAACCCTATTCTTAGAGAATTCATACAGTTTGGGAGGCTCTCCGGCGTCCAGATTAACTGGGATAAATCTTGCATTTTCCCACTCACAACCTCCACAACGCGATGTGACCTAGACTATCCCGTTTCCTGGAGTGACGGGGATTTTAAATACTTAGGCATACACATTGAGAGGGACAGGGACGAACTACTTCGTGCCAATTACGGCACTACTATGAATCGCATCATAGACAACGTGGCACGCTGGATTACACTGCCCCTCTCTATGGCAGGCAGAACATCCTTGATTAAAATGGTGATCCTCCCACAAATTCTATACCTTTTTTTGAATATTCCGTTTTACCCGGGAACATCTTTTTTCCAACAGCTCCGATCGGAACTCATAAAGCTCGTATGGGGCGGAAAATCCCCTCGGATAAGATGGGACACTTTGACTCAACCTTATACTCAGGGTGGATTTGGAGTGCCTGACTTCGAGTTATATTATCAGGCAGCGCAGGCCCATTATGCGTACTACTGGGTACATCAGCCTAGATATATGCCTCAGCTAACCGCTGAGCACTGGTTGGCCCATCCTGTTCCTATAGAGGGCGCTCTCTACTCTTTGGTACCTGGCAGGGATAAGACACCTACAACCGTGATGAGCACGGTTACGGCATGGTCCCGCTTGACTACCAGACTCGGAGCTACAATGCTTTATGCGCCGCTGCTACCGCTGGCTTATCATCCGTATATGCCATTATTACAGGAAGGAGGGTTCAGCACATTGCTTCGCAAGATTCATGTGACAACTTGGGGTGACTTATACCACGACGGCACATTTCGCTCCATGGAACACCTATTTGAAAGCATACGACCCTCCCCACTTGTATGTGTCGCCTACAGCTCCGCACTACTGACAATTGTGATAGGTGCCGGGCTCCCGGGGTTGATTTCCTACACCTTGCCTGGGCATGCGAATCGGTCCAACTCTATTGGACTCAGGTGCTTGAGGCACTGTCTAAAATGATTGACATTGTGATAACTCCATCCCCTGTACTGACACTATTGGGGTACGTAGAGCCCATACTTGCGACACACCTTAAATTTGTTTCTCTAGCCCTCCTAGTAGCGAAAAGAAGAGTCGCCTGTCGGTGGGGCAGAGGTAGGGTCCCTAAATTCAAGGAATGGCTACATGACTTAACATACTGCCAGGAACAACTAAACACGTATTCTGACTTGTTACCTACCGCTTCACGGCCCAGTGACATATGGGCCCCTTTGCGATGTTACCTTTCCCAAGTACATGCTGACAATGCAGAGGGCACTTTGGGCTGATTCTCCCCCCCCCCAGCGTTTCCTCTAGACACCCCCCGCCTTATGAACAGATATTAGACAGTAAGGTACTGCACGAGACTTTGATAACTGGCTGTGCCAGCCCCTGGGAGGGGGCAGGAAGATATTGTGTGCAAATAATACACCCTCTCGCTATAAGACCTCACCCTTGATTCTTGTTGCTGGAGACGCTCTCTGTTGTGAACTGTTACTGACACTGTGGAAGCACCTTTCTTGTGGGAAATGATTGACTACTTGCCCTTTGTGGGGTTGTATGCCTGGATTATTGCATTGTTAAACTGACTATTTCTACTACTGTGTTCCAGCACTGTGCTGCATTTCCGGTGTCCTGTATAGCTTTTTATGCATATTGTACCGATGACTAACTGTGTAACTGTGATGCACTCCTTGATGAAGGTTATCGATGTAAAATCCAAAAATAAAGTTTAAAAAAAAAAAAGCATCATAGGGTTCCAGTCCCACACAAGAAGACAACTGTGTTGACAGAAAAAGTCGTTCTATTTTAGGTTCTTTTTATTCAATATGTTAAAACACAGCAGCCAATGCGTTTCACCCACACAGGCTTCTTCAGGGCAAAAGTAATTGGACCACACAGTTCATAGTAAGAGTGGGGATATACCACAGGGGTTTGTTCCAGGTCAATCCACCATGAACTTACAATGTCATTAATGACACAGCGAAACCTGTAAAGGTATCCAATCTTTGAGATATTCAACCCGTGAAATTCCGTGGTAACTGACCTCTTCCTGGACCAATATAATGTACCACGGTCACTCGTGGGCCTTGAGACAAAGAACCTGAGATAATTCAATCTATGACCCACCTTAGTGGCTGTCCCCTTCATAGAGCAGTATAATTGTGGTGTAACGTTATCAATTGCAAGCCTTTTCAAAGCGGCCCACCGAAATAGAAATCGTCCGTCAAGTATTTGCTCGCGCACTTATACTGCTCTATGAAGGGGACAGCAGATGCAGCAGGATATACCCTGCCACCATATCTGTTTGTAGTAGATATTTACAAGATTAGATGACATGACTCTTTCCAGGACAACCCATGCATCCCGACCAATACACACACTAATTTTTGACCTCTGTTTACCTTTTCACCTCCCAACTAATCAATAGCACCTGAGGTACATACCTTTGAACATTTGTAATTTTAGAGGTCATTCTAATTTGGAACAACATAGGGTTTTTGTTCCATATAACATACCCTTAGCAGAGAAAAAGGCCCTTATTGCACCTGAGTTCACTGACATAATAATTGTCAAACCTGCTGACAAAGGTGGTGGTATTGTGCTACAGGACGTTGATGTATACAAGAATGAAATTATGAGACAGATATCTAACCAGGAACATCACATAAGACGTACATGGGATCCCAGGAAGGAATTACAGACTGAAGAAGAAAGAAAGTTTATTGTTTCAGTTAATTAAAACCATAACAATAAATGTTGTAAAACCGGATGCTATGAATAAAAACTGTTAATGTTTTCCCACTTTTTGTTTTTCTAAAACCATACAACTTTCCATTTGTACTGCGATTATATATATAAAATAACATTGTTTTTTTTTAAATAGATATTTTAACATACATAATATACAGTTTTAGGATATCTGAAGCATTAATTGGTCCATGTAAAGTGTTCATCCCAATGTTCTGGTATTATTCTGTTTTGTATTCGGGAGTACACTCTGCTTCTGAGTTGGCCGTCTTGTTTGCTTTTTGTGAGCAGGGCACAGGGTTACATTTTAGAGCTTGTGCATGAGCTACGAGGAACTTTATTAGTTGGCAATTCAATGGAGTGTCAGTTGGATCTAAGGTCGCCATAATTGCTGATCTGCACATGTTCATGGCTTTTTTTTTTTAGAAAGGTGCCTCGTGCTTGGGATAATTTCGGACAAATAAAGACAAGGTGGATGAAGTCATCCTTACTGCTCCCACATAGTCTGCAGTCTTTGGGCCCGTCATGGACCCAAGTTGGCTGGTCCATGATAGATGGAAATTTACTCCGACGTAGAGCCATTAGCTGTAATTTTCTGTGGGCTGAGAACGTAATTGTTAAATATGAAGCTGGGATAGGTGATTTGTAGATGGAAATTACCATCCAAGCATGTTTTCTCGTGCTAAAAGTGGTTTTGTCTGCAAGCAACAAGTGGAACTTAGCTGATTTGTTTATAGCTTGCTTAAAAGCCGGGTAAGGCAGATTAGTTTCCCAGAGTTCTCTTGTACAAGTGTCTGTTAAGGCCTTTTTTAGGAATTGGTTGTATGGGGACTGTGCGCCTTTCTCTATTTCGTCCCACAGAGCCTTATTCAGTTCCGAAGCAGCTATGTTTTGCTTCAAGCATACATCCTTCCAAGCGTTTCGTTTATTACCCAAAATTCTAATCTAGTCTGCGCTGGTGAAGCTCCCTGATGGATTTGAAAGACTGTTTTGTAGATTGCCACCTGTGCTTTGTTAAGTAGGTCCACATCTTTCTCGTGGAGAGCTATGCTGCCATATGATAGTCTTGGACTTGGCCCTTCTGGCAGGTTCACCCGTAAACTTTTTGCTTTTAATTGTGACTTGGTGATAGTGATTTTTGGTTTCTGCGCACTTTACCACTGTGTCCCAGGGCAAAGTGCGTGCGTGTGGTAAGGTTGGCCTGCCCTCCCATAGGAATGCATGGGGAATGTATGTGTCCCTGGTAGTTCCTGATGCGTGGGGAGTGCAGGCTCGAGTTTGGTGTGTGCGGACTCGTGTGATTAAATGCTGCGTGATGATGTGTGCGGCGTGAATGTGTCTAGTGTGGAAGTGCCACTTCTAGAAGTTGGCATGTCTGTGTAATTTAGGTGAAATGACTGGCTGGCTTGTGATTGGCTGGAGCTGGCTGGTGTGCCAGGCTCCAGGAGTCAGGATGGGTCTGCCCCAGTGGTGAATGGGAGATCTGCATGTTGATGGCCGGGGAGGAGTGCACCTGTGACCTGAATAGGGCTGGGCTTTCTCCACACAATGCTGGCTCCGCCCCCTGTGGTGCGTCTAATGTCCCTAGCCTGGCCAGTGAATGGAAAGGGTGGCTGCCTCCCTGCCTGGAGGGCCCTGTGAGCTGGCCCCTGGGCCCAGCCTTGCCCCCCCCCCTGCCTGCCTAGGACCTTGCTGGACTTGGGACTCTTATTTTCCTGGGGCAGCGCCTGATTTTACCCCAGGAGCGCTGTGGTTTTAGCCTGCAGCCCTGAGCTGCCCTCGCTGTCCTCGAGGGATTCCCCGGCGTGGGGATCCCACTTTTTCTAACTTGCGGCACGGGTGCCCACCCCGCACTGCCTGCCGGTTATTTTGCCCATATTTTTTCATTAATTCATAACGGGTGCTCACCCCGCTTTATTTGTCCATTTAGGAGGGTGCATACCCCTCATTTGCCCCGGAGACTTCACCGCCGCGACCCGGGCTTCGCAGGAAGTCAGGTAGCCCCGCCGAGGACGTGGGCGGGGCAGACAGGACAAAGGAGAAGAGGCCGGAAGTGCCGCAGCGCGAGGAGCAGGGCGGCTGTAGGTGCAGGGGGGGCTCCAGTGTCGTAAGAGAGCCTCGCGCTGCCCAAAGGAGAATCCAGAAGCCGGCGTCCCTCCCCTGGGGCTCCCAAGAGCAAGGGAGAGCCCCGGAGTACAGCGGAGGAGTCCGGCAGACCCGGTGAGTAGAGCCCCGGTACTACATTGAAGAGAGGGTGGTGTCGGGGCACATTGCCGGTGCCCACCCCCCCCAGTGGTGCTCGCTTGTCTTGGGGGCAGTATCTGTGAAGGTAGAGCAGCCCCGGTTGGCAGTGGGCCGCTCCCCCGTTGCCCCGCACTGTTCCCCCCCTCCCCTCCCCCGAGTCCCCCGAGCGGGACTCCAAAGAAGGGGACATTTTTGTATTGAGGGCCTAGAAGGCTCCCGGGGCAGCATTGTTATTTTAGAGCCTAGAAGGCTCCTGGGGGTAGTTTTGTATTTCGAGCCCGGGAGGCTCCAACGTGAAAGGGGGCATTTGGTTTCTGGAGCCCTCTAAGCTCCTAAGGGCCCAGTTGTTTCTTCCATGAGCCCCCACGTGTTTTTGGGCCCCTTGTCTCTGTGGAAGCCCGAAGGAGATTCCAAGCTGCCCAGCACTTAGTGGGCAGGTGCTTCGTTTAGGCCCCCAAGAACCTTGGCGCAATCTTCTTTGGCTGCCTGCGCAGCCTGCCTTGACATTGCGGACTCAGGGTGTCCTAGCCCCTGAGAGGCCAAAGTGGCCTGGGAACTGTTCTGGTGTGGTGCCCTTGCGTGGGGTACATGTTGGGCCTCATGTGATCTTTGCGCAATTGTGATACCTGCCTAATGTCATTGCTGCATCATGTGTAATGTTTTACACCTCTGAATGTATTGTGGTGCTTAGGAGGTTGTTTTGCGTAGTATAAGGTTATGCTAGTGAGTTCATGATTCCCTGCGTGATATTTTCCTAAGGCAGTTAGGATTGCGTAGGTGGTACTTACCTCTTCCCGGTGGTTACTGGTTGTGTGCTCTATTTTCTATTTTAGGCGACAGTTATTATATGTTCTAAGTGCTAATTCTAACAAGTATTCTAGTTCTAAAAGTGCTTATTCCTGACAGTGGTCCATGTGGCCCTGTCCAATACAAACATCCCCTGTAAATTCTGCCCGTGCCTGTTGGCACATTGTAAAGTGTGTGTTTTTATCTAATGTGTTTGGTATAATACAAAGTCTATTTTTACATATAACCTTGTGTGGAGTTTCCTTTATGGTGGGCCTTGGATGTTGTTGCTGGGGGTGCGTGCGCAAATACTTAACTCACATGGCCTCCGGGATAAGCCTTACTGCTCGCGTCACGTTGCCTAGAGGGTGAGCAGGGGTTATCTTTGGCATGTAACTCCCTTGCCCTGACTAGAGTGGTGGTTTCTGCCTGGCTTTGGCACAAGCCTCAGCCAACCGGAAATCTAATTTCTAACAGATTATCAAAGTAGAACCCCAAATACTTGTAATTAGGCACTGATTCTAACTTTCTGCCGTCCAGTTGGAGTTGTTGATTGACAGTCCGTCGTCTGGTGATAAGCATTGTTTTGCTTTTTGTCGTGTTTATTTCTAAGTTATTAATGGCTATAAATTCCGACATTCCCGCAAGTGACCTTTGTATGCTGATCTTGGTTAGATTCATCAATACGACGTCGTCCGCATAGGATAAATGGGTTAGAGATTGAGTGCATAGTTTGGGTGGATGGGATGTGAGCTTGTTGAGCCTTGGCGCGAGGTCTGCCATGAAAAGATTGAAATGATGAGGGGCCAGGACACAACCTTGTTTAAGCCCTTTGCTGGTTTTAATCTTTTTTGATAAGCTTGCTCCATCTCCCAATTTTACATTTGTCCATGTGTTGGAGTATAACAGCAGTATTCCTCTGAGTATTTTATCCGGGATATTCCAGCTACGCAGTTTTCCCCATAGAATATTACGGTCTACGCTATCGAAGGCCGCTTTTAAGTCGATGAAGCAGAGATGCAGCTGTTGTTTCCTTCAGATGTATTTATCGGCTATCAGTGAGAGTGATAAAATATTTGTTGTTGTCCCACACCCTTTCCTGAAGCCTGTTTGATTAAGCGGGATTCGTTTTGTCAGACCAGGTTGTCAGATCTTCCAGGAGTAGTGAGGCGTAGTACTTCGCATCCACGTCCAAAAGTGCTATCAGCTTGTAGCTTGCTGGAGATGTTCTGTCTCCACCTTTGAAGATCAGAGTGATTACTGAGCCTTGCCAGCTTGACGGAATTTGACTTTCTCTCTCTACCTCATCGAACAGTTTTTTTAGTCTTCCGCTTCAGAAATCCGGGTCAGATTTATGGTTTAAATGTCTTTATTGATTTTAAACACACAAACATCTCCATGTACATTTAGTTGTCATCAATCAAGGTCTAAACAGTACAACTAGACTAAGCCAATTGAGGGCATAAGTTCAGCATTCAAGACAAAATCAGCCAATTGCTCGTACTGTCGTGTTTTGGCAGCTCCTGAGTTAGCGTTTAGCACAGCTACACGGTCTTTTCTGTTAACTTGACCAAAACTAACGGGGGCCATTTTGAATCCCTCTGACTTCCGTTTCCTATGAACATGCTGCCTCGTGGTCAGTGTGCCCTTTCGTCCTTTCTTGATACCCATGGTCACTAATCTGCTCGGCAACAGGCTATTTTTAGTACTGGTCAAGCGCACATGCGCATTACGCACCAATTGGTCACTCTTCAGGAATGTTCATGCTAACTGACCAGTGCTGTTGAAACTCCTCCCACATGTTGGCTGTGTTCCAAAAATGACCTTATATGTACCTAAAATGTGTAACTTGTAACCGCCTATCTTTTTATTGCTATTAAACTATATAAAAGAGGTCGCGCACCGATGTTCGGTGTGCTACTTCTTACATTACCGAAGGGTGCTGTAGGAATGTATCACCACCCCATGGGGTCTTAATAAACTTGTCTTTTACCTTTTCCAGTGTCCGTGCCAACTTCTATACTAAGGTGTTCAAGAGTTTAGCAGAGTATGTAGGCCTGATTTGAACCCAATACCACAATTGGCGACCACGAAGGGACTCATCGGCGACTCGGATGCCCGAAGGAGAGGTCGTGACGAAGGTTAGGAAACTCGCCATGGACGCGATCGCTGCCATTGAGTGACCCGAGTCTCGGCACCCACGGTGTGCTTTCCCTTCCTTCCGATCTGACCTTCCAGGTGGCGCCGGTCCTCGACTGAGATTCTGATCTTGGATTGTCGTGATGTGCCGTTTTGGCTGATTTGACCACAGAACTTGGCAGTTGGACTTTGGACGTTTGAAAATATTTGGTAAGCTTTTGAGTGGTGAAGTAGTCTACTGACACTTACTGTGGCTTTTTGAAACTTTGAATTTGTATTTGAATTTGTTAGCTAACGTTTTGAATCTTTGAATTTGAATTTGAATATGTGAAGTGCACCTCACATAGGCAGGCATGTAGGGATATTTCTCTGATTTATTTGATTTGAACAGTGCACCGTGTTAGGTGGCATTTTTGTAGTATCACGTTTTCGTGGTACTTTTTGAAACATGCCTGTTTTTAGCACACTCCGTAGGATGTGCTGTTCTGAAAATGGTACCAATTATCGATTAAGTGCAAAACAGCCGGCTCCCCCAGAGGGGACTCCAAATCGTGAAATGTATGTTAAATTCGGTATTCCACCAATAATGTATAGTACATTATGGCATAAGTATACTAAAACTGATCGTGAATTACAGTGGCCACTATATGGGTCGTTTGACCTTCGGAAGGTACAGTATGTAGAGCAGTGTTTGTTTCAGCGAAGGTCTAGACAAGATATGTTTGATTGTGTGCGTATGTGGGAGAAAGAGGTGCGTGAACGAGCGAAGCGTGAGGAAGCCTTGGCGGAGAAAGTGCAGCGGAAAGCTGCACATGACAAAGCTTTACAGCTACAGGAGAAGGAATTACAGGAAAAGAAAGAGAGGGAGAGACGAGAACGTAATTTACAGATTAATGGTCAATTCCCTATCAGGCGTCCTCTCTATCCAGTCCTTACTAATGAAACGGATGATTTTTCATTACTAGATCGTTGTCCGCCTCCGTACGTCGCACCCACGGCTCCGAGCGAGGGATCAGACGAGGATAGTGATCGAACACAGCGTACCAGATTACATGCGGAACGAACTGCGGAATTACGTTCGTTGGCACGAAAGCTAAATAGTAATACTGTTACTGTTTCTGACATTGCTGTAAAAATGGAACAATGGCCTGATAAGGAACGACTGTATTTTTTAGATCATTTTGGAGATGAAGTTGTTGAGCGGTATAGAAAATATTCTCTCGAGTTAGAACCCAAGGAGATATCCGAGGGCCGTGAGAATTTTCGTAAAGGTCTTTTTGTTCTTTCAGATGCGGACGACTTCTTCAAGCGTTTGATTCAACTGCGAAATGAGGCGATACGACTACGGGAGTTGGGAAAGTCGAAGAATTCGTCTGCGTCCGGAGCGACGGGGATATCCAAAGAGTGCCCTATTTTTGAAACAGATAAGATCGCTGCGATTAATGTTAGACCTATGCGAGAAGCTGCGCCTTTATATGTCCCTCATAAAGGGGATGGCACAGATGATGATAAAAGTTCTAAAGATGCGAAAGGGTATTTTGTATATAATTGGGTTTATACGCCTTGGAATAGAGCAGATGTCATGGCGCTTAAGAATGCTTTACCTGATCCCCGAAAAAACCCTGCGGCTTTTTATGAAAATGTTGAAAGTGCAATTTCTTCATGTATCATGACGTTAGTTGATATTGATCTATTTTTCGGGTTGATATTGCCCCCTGATATGTGGAGAGTGATTCGTAGGTTTGATGACCTCACGACTCTCGGGGCCAATTGGAAAGATCTTGTTCAGGCTGATTTAGATAGAGAACCAGCATGTAAGCCGTGTCAGTTAATATTAGACCTTCCAGGGGCCATACTAACAAAACTAAAAACTCTTGCTCCCGCTAAAAAGATTGATTGGACTATATTAGCCTCGTGTAAGCAGAAAGCGGATGAATCAGTTTCCGATTTTTTCTCTCGCTTCGAGGAAGCGTTCCATGATTACAGTGGTCAATTATTGACAGAAGATACTGGCAGGCATCTATTCGTTGATAAGTATGTAGCTAATCTCCTACCGGAGATTGCGAAACGATTAAAAGCGAGTGAAAGTTCATGGACCACCGCGACCCCTGCTTCTTTATTGACTATGGCTCAATATTATGAAAGACAGGAATTAGAGGCGAAAGAAAGTAGTGACAAGAAGGCGAAGGATTTGAAGACGAAGGTAATGTTAGCTCAGGTTCAGGCTACGAGGGGGAACAATAGAGGAGGGCGAGGATCATACAGTAATGCTCCTTCCCCTCGTTCTGACATTTCTGTGAATCAATGTGCATACTGCAAACAGTTTGGGCATTGGATTGCAGACTGTCCGGTGTTTCGAGAGCAGCGTAATTTGAGGGGACGAGGAAGTGGGAGATCTAGGAATTATTATGGAGGGTCAAGAGGAGGTTATGGCACGAACGATCGTGGAGGATATGGAGCAAGGGGTCGTGGTCAGTCAGATTATAATACGTTTGATAACCGCAATCAATATCAGGTAAATGAGGGTGACCCTGCTGAACCACGGGATGAGCATTACGCATAGGATTGCGTAGGATGGGGTGTGGAATCGGTTGAGGTACCAGTTGATCAGAGGGGTCCATACATAGAAGCACGTGTTTTGGGTTCTACTGATCAATTTCTGGTCGATACAGGAGCTACTCGTAGCGCTTTGTCCAAATACTTGGTTCCAAGGGCTCCCCTGTCTGGCGAGGTAATTACAGCAATAGGGTTCGATGGAACACCTACTTCTAGCCCACTGTCTCAACCAGTTGCATTTCATGTTGATAAATTTGCTGCTCCTTGTCCCTTTTTGTTGTCTCCAAATACACCCGATAATATTATTGGACTCGATATGTTAAAACACTTTCGAGCTACTATTCGCTGTGCCCCAGAAGGAGTGCGAGTTGTGTTGAATGAGAATTACCCAGATGTTGAGCGAGTGTGTTTTCTCCATGAATCTGAAGTATTGGCCTCCTTACCAAACACGTTGTGGGCCACTTCAGACACGGATGTGGGGCAGATGTTAATCCCTCCAGTACGTATTACTGTAAAGGAGGGAGTATCTCTACCACGTGTCCCACAATATAAGATTTCTAGAGAAGGTGAACTTGCTTTGATACGCATTGTAAATGATTTGATTTCTGCAGGAGTAGTTGAGGAAGTTCCCTACAATGTTTGCAATAGCCCAATTTTACAGATTCTTAAAAGAGATACAGATGCTAAGGTTTACCGTTTCATTATTGATTTGAGGGAAATAAACAAGATAGTAGTGCCTCAGTATCCAGTGGTATCTGACATCACCACATTGCTTACGTTGGTTCCACCGACGGCAACTACTTTTACAGTCATTGATTTGAAGAACGCCTTCTTTTCGATCCCTGTACATCCTGACAGTCGATATCTATTCGGCTTTACATTAAATAATAAATCGTACAGATTCTGTCGAGTTCCTCAAGGCTATACTGAAAGTCCTAGCATTTATAGTCAGGCATTAAAAAGACAGCTTGATTCCTTTGACTTACAAGAGGGAGTGGTTCTCATTCAATATGTAGACGATGTCTTACTTGCTGCAGACACGCCAGAACAATGTGAGAAGAGTACCTTTTCCTTGCTTTCTTTCCTGGCTAAGCATAATCATAAAGTCTCGAAGAAAAAGCTACAATATTGTAGACCAAAGGTGACCTACCTCGGTCATCTTTTGTCTAAGGAGGGCCGTGCATTGACACCGGATCGAATTCAAGCAATCCTAGATACTCCAGTCCCTCGCACTCAGAAGGATGTTCGCGCCTTTATAGGTTTGACGTCTTTTTGTAGGCAATGGATATTGGGTTTTTCACATATCGTTAAACCATTGTTAGCATTGTTGTCTAAAGATACACCGATTCCCATTGAATGGACGGATGAATGTCAGAATGCTTTTGAACAATTGAGACAAGCTCTTTGTTCTGCACCAGTGTTAGGTACACCTGATTACACGAAGATTTTTACATTATATGTACACGAGAAGGATGGGTGTGCATTGTCAATGTTAGTGCAGACACACGGAGACAAACAGAGGCCTTGTGCATACTTCTCGGCGGTACTCGACCCTGTGGCTCGAGGATTGCCTGGATGTTTTCGAGCAGTTGCAGCAACAGCAGTTGCGATACGACAAAGTGAGGGAATAGTTTTGTCACACAAATTGTTGGTGCTAGTTCCCCATGCGGTAGATGCGTTACTGAATCAAACGAAAACACAGCATCTAACTAGTGCCCGTCTGACAGGATATGAGCTAACGTTGTTGGCACCGCACATCACACTAAAACGATGTGCAACACTAAATCCTGCTACTTTATTGCCGGATCCTGTTGCTGAGGCCCAGAAGGAAGAACAACATGATTGTGTTTTTCTGACTGAGGAACAGACAAAGGGTCGTATCGATTTACAGGATACGCCATTTCCAGATGTAGATGGGGAACTGTGGGTTGATGGGTCATGTGTGAGGTTACCAGATGGTACGACTTCCGCAGCTTATGCGATCACGACACTTAAGACTGTGGTAGAAGCAGCACGGATACCCCAAAAATCAGCTCAAGCGGCTGAGTTGATAGCCTTAACGAAGGCATGTGAGTTAAGTGCTGGACTATGTGTGAACATTTACACGGATAGTCGTTACGCTTTTGGAGTAGTGCATGATTTTGGCCTACTTTGGAAGGAACGAGGATTCCTGACTTCACACGGAGTACACATCATGCATGGAGAATTGGTACGCGATCTCCTGAATGCACTGTTATGCCCAAAGAAAGTTGCAATAGTCAAGTGCAGTGCACATAAAAAGGTGACGGACAAAATAGGACAGGGCAATGCTTTTGCAGATCGCATTGCGAGAGAGACCGCTATGCTGCAAAATAATTTCCCCATGTATGTGGTAAAGTCACAAGCTGAGCGGTGGCATGATGCTAGAGAAGAAATACTCGATATACAGAAGTCAGCATCAGAGGCAGAACTTGTGAAATGGGCCACCGAGGGAGTATTGGATGATGAGGGTTGCTGGCGTAGTAAAGATATGGAGAGATGGAAACTACCCATGGCCTATTTACAAACAATGGTGCAAATGACACATGGACTGGCACACATTGGAGCTCTCGCAATTACTAAATTGCTTACACGAGTTTGGGAAAATGCTGACATTGCTAGCACGGCTAAGAGAGTAGTGCAGACCTGTCTGATATGTTTGCAGCACAATCCTGGACAAGGGACTCATACTCCTAAAGGTGGGTTTGTTCCACCCACTGCACCATTCGAAGTACTACAAATGGATTACATCCAGCTGGAACGCTGTAATAATCTCAAGTATGTCCTAGTAGTGGTGTGTGCCTTCAGCAAATGGATTGAGGCTTACCCTACGAAAGACAATACAGCATTGACAACAGCTAAGGTGCTACTCAAGGAGTACTTCCCGCGCTACGGTGTTTGTAAACTTATGTGGAGTGATAATGGCCCTCATTTCATTGGAAAAGTAGTGGAATATGTCCTGAAAGGATTGGGAATCAAACAACGATTCCATGCTGTCTTTCATCCGCAATCAGCAGGTTTAGTGGAGAGATATAATGCAACTCTGAAGCTGAAGCTAGCAAAGATAGTGGCATCGACATCTCTGAAATGGCCGGACGCTTTGCCTCTGGCATTGCTGTCCATTCGATCAGTGCCCCATTCTCAGTCTGGCCTCACACCCTATGAAGTAGTGTTTGGAAGGCCTATGAATATCTGGGGAGTTCCAAAACCTCGTTTGATACATGATATGCCTTGTATAATGATGAACGATTATCTGGCACGATTAACAAATGATTTGCTTTCTATTCATCAACAGGTTCGAGAGGCGCTCCCTGATAACTCCGCTGGTGAGGCTCACGATCTCCGTCCTGGGGACCACGTGATGGTCAAAATCTTTGAGCGATCCAGCAGTTTGGAACCGAGATGGCATGGCCCTGAGCAAGTGCTGCTGGCTACGCGAACTGCTGTGAGAGTCACCAACAAGAAGCGGTGGATTCATTCAACGCATTGCCGACGGGTCTCTCCGGATCTGGTGAGCCCCGTGGTGCTATCTGACTACAGAAAGATTTTGGATACAGAAAAGAGCCCAGCTGTCACGCCTGATGAATTGGAGGGAGCCTTCCCGGACCACGTTGTTTCTGATAAAGTGAAGTACAATCTACGCCCCAGGAAATAAGATTCCTTTTGTGTTTTTGAAACTGGTTGGTAACCGCTCTGAGGTTTGTGAAACGGAAACCGGGAATATCAAGGGGGGGGGATCAGTTCTGCCCAGTGTAGCGACACCCGTCTTGAATCCCGGAGAACAAATCAACGGCAGCCTCGGTTCAGAACCATCGTTTTATTTTTTCTCGCTTAGTGTTGCTTTTGAAGAGTTTTTTTTTTGGGAACTATGGCATCTCCTTCGACACGAAGAGGGAGAATTCTTGGTGCTGTTTTGTTTGTCTTGACCGTAGTGGTGATCGCAGTATTAGCCTGGACTATAGAACTGTTGTTTCCTGTACGAGAACATTTACTGCCCACCACTCCAAGTCCGTCTGAACATTTTCATTTCACTCTGCCTTTTCACGAAGAAAGACATAGGCAGACCTATTTGAATAACAGCTTTATTAAGATTCTGCATCATACTCATAACATGACCAACACGTCTAATTGTTGGGTATGTGGGATGTTGCCCGGACACCAGAAGAAGGGAGGAACACCACTCATTCCTCTCCCATTTTCTCATAATGGTTCTTGTCATGCTTGGTACACTCTTCTTTTTACTCTGCGATGGCCAACGAAAGGTGGACTACTTTTTCGGTTGAATAAAATATGTTATAACGATAAAGATGGCTATCCACACGCTGAAGGAACTAAATTTGAATGGGAAGAATATCGTCCGGACAATGTTTCTACACCTCGTGTATATACGAATCAAAGACTTACAAATGTGACGAGCATGCATATAATAACAGTCATCGATACAAAAGCAGATTTGTGTATTAGAAATAAAGGTACAATCCCTGTAGGCCGCAGTGAATGTAATATTACACTTACCTTTGATACACCAATTGGAATTGCATTTGTAGCTTCACGTAACACATATTTCATTTGTGGAAATAAGGGATACCATCGTCTACCATTGGGTTGGTTAGGAACGTGTTATGTAGCATTTGTATTACCACCCGTGTTTATTGCTCCTCCCATGTATCATAATGATTATGTTTTGTACCATGATTTCATATTGAATAGAGTGAAACGAACAATAGATCTTGATGAAATAGACCAGACTGATACCACTTTACAACAATATGTAGATTTCAATCTGGGGTTATTTTCATTCGTAGGAGCTGCATTAAATAGCAGGAAGATAAGGCGGCTTACACGTGTGGTGGAAGCCGTTGCCAATGAAACTGCCTCTGCTTTAGGGAATATTACTGAGGAATTGCAAATTACCAGAATTGTGGCGCTCCAGAATAGAATGGTTCTAGATGTGATATTAGCTGATAGGGGTGGAGCATGCCGCGTCATCGGAAGTAGTTGTTGCGTGTACGTACCAGATAACTCACCTTCTGTATATGATTCAATTACAAAATTACACAAGATAGCTGCTGAGATCCACCCAGAAAATGGAACATGGACCTTTTCTGGTTGGTTCTGGACCCTGCTTAGTACTTGGGGTTGGAAATTATTAACGATTCTCTGTGTTTTTATTGGAGTATTATTTTTCCTTTGTCTATGTATTCAATGTGGCCCTACATTATGTTCTGTATGTATCACAGCCTGTATTCCGTCCAAACGAGCTATCGTTAAACAAGAGAAACTGATCAATGATGAAGTATTGAAAATAATGGCTATTAACATTGAGGATGAACATTCTGACTATGTCCACTATGAGGTAGCTTTTGCTAAACGCTAAAAGGGCCGTCTGTCGTGTTTTGGCAGCTCCTGAGTTAGCGTTTAGCACAGCTACACGGTCTTTTCTGTTAACTTGACCAAAACTAACGGGGGCCATTTTGAATCCCTCTGACTTCCGTTTCCTATGAACATGCTGCCTCGTGGTCAGTGTGCCCTTTCGTCCTTTCTTGATACCCATGGTCACTAATCTGCTCGGCAACA
This sequence comes from Lissotriton helveticus, assembly GCF_964261635.1. NCBI lineage: Eukaryota > Metazoa > Chordata > Amphibia > Caudata > Salamandridae > Lissotriton > Lissotriton helveticus. The sequence goes on along the minus strand of NC_136068.1, from coordinate 504,793,451 downwards.
GGCTATTTTTAGTACTGGTCAAGCGCACATGCGCATTACGCACCAATTGGTCACTCTTCAGGAATGTTCATGCTAACTGACCAGTGCTGTTGAAACTCCTCCCACATGTTGGCTGTGTTCCAAAAATGACCTTATATGTACCTAAAATGTGTAACTTGTAACCGCCTATCTTTTTATTGCTATTAAACTATATAAAAGAGGTCGCGCACCGATGTTCGGTGTGCTACTTCTTACATTACCGAAGGGTGCTGTAGGAATGTATCACCACCCCATGGGGTCTTAATAAACTTGTCTTTTACCTTTTCCAGTGTCCGTGCCAACTTCTATACTAAGGTGTTCAAGAGTTTAGCAGAGTATGTAGGCCTGATTTGAACCCAATACCACAGTACATGGAATGAAAATTGTAAGAATAAGAAAAGAGAAAAGAAAAAAAGGGGAAAAAAAGGCAACCCCCCTTTCCCAGCTACCCCCCTCCTCCCGTCCAGTGCCCCCTGTCTCCCCACTAACCCCTGCCTCTCCCTCCAACTATGCTAAGCCCGCAGTGACCTACTTAACAGTCTGTCTTCCATGGTTCCGTGAGACGCAGCAGTCTAAGATATCGGGGACATGTGATTTCTCGGAATTCGGTGGCCAAGAGTGACAGAAATGGTTGCCACAGGTCATCATACGTGGATCCCTCTCCTGCCATAGTAAGTGACACTTTCTCCATCCCGAGCACGTGCCATAATCGGTGAAGCCATCCTACAAAGGAGGGTAAGGTGGGAGTACGCCAATGTGTAAGTATGTTTTTTACCGCTGAGCCTAGTGCAATAGCCATCTGTCTGCCTCTGCGGGATTTTAAAGGGTAGGTCAGGGAATTAGGGAGACCTAGTAGTACATAATCCGGGAAGCCAGGGATTTCTGTCTCAAAATGCTTGTCTACTTCATCCAACACTTAAGCCCAATAGGGCTGAATCTGTACGCATTCCCACAACAAATGCACCAGGTTGCCAATCTGGCCACAGCCACGCCAGCAAGTCACCTCTCGGTTGTGGTCCATCTCATGTAGTCTTTCTGGGGTATAATACCAGTATGTCACAATTTTCATGAATGTCTCTGTGAGCCCCATGTGGTGTGCAGAGTGTCGGGCCCTGTAGTAGATCCCCTCCCATTCTTTGTGGCTGAGCGCCCTGCCTGGATTATGTCTATATGCTTGTGTGACCTGTAACATCTTGTAGAGGTTGGAGATAAGCTTGGCATCTGACGTGCGGGTGATGAGCCATCTTTCGTATGGGGATAAATGTCTATCCGCGCTAGCACGGACCTGAGATTGTAATGCCCAATGACGCACCTGTAAATATCTTAGCCGTTCAGTCTCCGGGAAGCCGTACTCCTGCTTAAATTGGGAAAACGGAACAACCCCCTCAGCTCCATACATGTGATACAAGAACCAGCAACCAGCAGGCCTCCAAAGTGCAAAAGCCGCCCCTTCTGCACCCGGGGTGAAATCGGGGTTATCGACCAACGGGGTGAGGGGAGACGGGAAGGTTGAAAGGTCGTGTGCGATATTAGTGGCGTCCCACACCTCAAGAGGAACTCGTGTTATGTGCGAGGCATACAAGTTTGGGGGCCTGTGGGGATGCGCAGGAAAGGAATTTCCTGCAATGGTCTTGCTGCCACCACCTGGTCTTGAAACAACCAATGTTTCTCTGATTCCCATCTACTTCATTCGACTAGGTATCGCAACTGTGCCACTTGAAAGTACAGGTGGAGATCGGGGATTCCCAGTCCTCCCATCTCCGGGGTAAGCGTCACCAGCGTTCTCCGCATTCGCGGCTTCCGGACATTCCAGATAAACTGGGCCAAGGGGTGAAATCGGGGTTATCGACCAACGGGGTGAGGGGAGACGGAAAGGTTGTAAGGTCGTGTGCGATATTAGTGGCGTCCCACACCTCAAAAGGAACTCGTGTTATGTGCGAGGCTTATAAATTTGGGGGCCTGTGGGGCTTGCGCAGGAAAGGAATTTCCTGCAATGGTCTTGCCGCCACCACCTGTTCTTGAAACAACCAATGTTTCTCTGATTCCCATCTACTCGATTCGACTAGGTATCGCAACTGTGCCACTTGAAAGTACAGGTGGAGATCGGGGATTCCCAGTCCTCCCATCTCCGGGGTAAGCGTCACCAGCGTTCTCCGCATTTGCGGCTTCCGGCCATTCCAGATAAACTGGGCCAAGTCGGATTGCGTCTGTCGAATCCACCCAACAGGCGGTCGGAGAGGGAGGGTACGGAAGAGGTAGATGATCTGGAGCAAAATAGTCATTTTGACCGCCGCGATCCTGCCTAGCCAGGAGAGAGGGTGTGTTTCCACCGGCTAACCTCGCGTCGGATTTTCCGCGAAGGATAGCGTAGTTGGTGGTGACCATAGCAGGGAGTGAGGAGGCCAGCTGGATCCCCAGGTATGGGATTGTATCCACCGCCCATTGAATGGGAAACAAACTCTGCAGATCTTCCCGGGTGGAAGGGGACAGCGAGAGATCCAAGGCTATCGACTTGTCTGTATTCATTTTAAATCCGGCAATCCGGGCAAAGGCATCTAGATCAGCCATGCACGCCGGCAAGGCTATCTTTGGATTAGTTAGTGAGATCAACACATCGTCGGAGTATAAACTGATTTTATGGATGTAGCCACCAAACTGGATCCTTCGATTCCCGGGTTCTGCTGCATTTTCTGAGCCAGAGGCTCCATATACAGGGCAAAGAGAAGGGGCGATAGTGGGCACCCTTGCCTCGTGCCCCTCTCAATGGTAAAACTAGCGGAGGTGTATCCATTCACTCTGACCATGGCCGTAGGGAATCTGTAGCAATTAAAAATAAAGGTGCGAAATTTCTCCCGTATCCCCACCCTCTCCAGTACTTGCTCCGAGTAGGGCCAGTGAACGCGATCAAACGCCTTTTCAGAATCTATGGCCAGCATCATATATTCCCCTGGCACTCAAGTAGCTTTCTCTATAAGGTGGAGAATTCGCTTGGGATAGCGTAGTTGGGGTGATCTGGCGTCTGGCGTTCAGGAATAAAAACCCGCCTGATCCGGATCAATGAGGCCGGGCATATGAAGGGCTAGGCGAGTGGCCAGAATCCCTGTGTACAATTTAAGTTCAACATTGAGTAGGGATATCAGGCGATATGCCCCGCATTTAGTTCTATCTTTGCCAGGTTTAGGGATGACTGCTATGGAGGCTCCTAGGAGATCACTTCGTATCGCTCCTTGTTCAGCAAATTAATGAAACAGTCACGTAAGGATTGGGGTGAGCACCGAGCAAAACTTCTTGTAGAAAATAGCGGAAAAGTCGTCCGGCCCTGTTTTTTTTGCCAACTTAAGGCAAGAAATAGCGGCAATGACCTCCTCCATTTGGATATTTCTATCTAGGTCTTCGGCCTGAGCCACTGTCAGAGAGGCCAGGGAAACCGAGTCCAAAAAGGCAACTCCCGCAGAGCTTTCTAACGGTTTCCCAGTGTAGAGAGTAGCATAAAAGTCGCGGAAGTCTTCCGCTATATCTGCGTCTTCTGAAATGCAAGTCCCATCAGACCTGACAATCTCTTTGACCCCTTGTTGCTGACGGACCTCTCGTAACCTATTGCCAACAGGCGCCCGCACCTATCTCCCCCGGTATAGTAAGCGTGTCGCAGTTTTAAGGCTGCGAACTCTGCTATTATCTGCTCTAAGTATTATTTTTATTATTATTTTTTTATATATTTTTTTAATTATATATATTTTTTATTTTTTTATCGTTCTTTATTATTTTCATTCTACTCAGTCCCTCTATCTTGTATTTTCTACAGCACAGTCACTTATGATAGCCTCGTGTTCGAAAGTACTCCAAGTCATTTTGAGAGGCTGGTCATCAACCCTTTTCTTGGCTGAGGCTACATGAAGAAGCCCTTTTCTGGTGTGTATATAATCCCTTTACAATTTTGTGGCCTCTAGGAATTGGGATATTACCGACTTTAGGAGATTCCCCTTCAAACATCTCTATATGTTCTTTTGTCTATTATTTTAATGTGTATATATATTTCTATACACGTAGTTTGGTAATTTGCACCTTTATTTATTGCATGAATGTGGATGAAGTGGTTTTAGGTTGTTTTTGAATTGCTTTACTCCATGTATTGACCAATTTTTTTCCCCCTACCCTTTTGTAACTACGCACGTTCTTTATTCATCTATTTCTGTTTTGCCCACAGAATTGCTGTTGGTTGCCCAGAACTCATGAATATGTTCTAACAAACTATCTACCCTGACATCTGGACTATTATGTGGCCCTTAGTTAAATGACTTACTGGCGCCCTGATGAAGGAAATCCACATTGTGGCACTGTTCCGAAACGCGCGTCGGCGCTTTTTCTGTCTGGTTGTTGAGAGTTCTGAATGTGTTAGAATTTTTATGGTTGCAGTGGTGTCTGAATGAGTTTGAGATTGATAGAATGAGTGTTTGATGTATGTATTTGTTTTATGGGTCCTTTTTGCTTCTGGGCTGACATTACATAAATTATAATTGTTGTCCTACTTATTGAAGTATGAACTTGTCTCTGAATTTTTTACATGAATGACAATAAAATAATTTAAATATAAACAACAGCTCTGTGGGCAATTACTCTATTGGAACCTTTTGGTCCTGAATATCATTAGGAACTGCCTTTTCATGTTTTAAATTTGCTCTACCCTGGTGGGTGGTTCCCTTCTCCCTTATTCTTTTTAGGCTCAGGGTCCCTCTTTCGTTTTTTACATTGCGAACTCTGCTCTGTCTTGGTCGAGCGGCGTTAATTGGTGCCGCATAGTCTGAAGCTGTCGCCACACTCTCGGGGCTCCCGTCCTCTGGTGCATCTGCTCCAGTTCACGGACGCGTTGTGTGAGCTCCTCGCGCTTACGCTGGCGCTCCCTATTGTCAGCAGTCGAGAGAGCAATAAATTCCTCCCTAACCACCGCCTTCAGCGCTGCCCATTGTATTGCAAGGGTCATTTCCTGGTTTGCATTATGAGAAAGGTAGTCATTAATGGTGCCTTGTATGTGCTTCACAACATCAGCCCTGTGTAAGAGAGTGTCCCTAAGACTCCATACCCTGGAGGGGTGCAACGTGGGTGGAAGGGTGAGAGTGGCTAGTACCGGGGCGTGGTCCGAAAGTGAGGTTACCCCCATCTCAACTGTGGTCATGAACACGCACACTGGAGTTGGGACCAGCAGATGGTCTAGTCGTGCGTAGGTTTTGTGTGCATTAGAGTAATAAGAGTATTCCCTATCGAGGGGATGAACACTGCGTCCGAGGTCGTGTATGCCTAAGTCATTCAGTCGCCCGAGTCTCTCTGCAGAAAGTGCACCTACCTGGTGAGTGCATTGACTGGATCTGTCCAAAAGGTTGTCAAGCACTAGGTTTAAGTCCCCCCTAAAATGATATTACGGTTCGACGTGGCTGTGGCCTTGGTAAGAGCAGACTGTAGGAACTTCTCCTAGCCTTCATTCGGGGCATACAAGGAGCCAATAGTGAACGTTAGACCGCCTAAGGCGAATTGATAGGTCAGAAGCCTCCCCTTAATCTCGGCACCTTTATGCAGTATCCCCCCTTTAAACCGCTGTGCCACCAAAATCACCACTCCAGCCGTCTTGGTAGTGCAGGAGGAGAAGAACTGAGTGGGGAACCTGCGGGACCGCAGCCTATGGCAATCGTGCGCCAGCAAATGGGTCTCCTGAAGTAAACATAGGTCAGCTTGCGTGTTCTCTAAACATGACAATATCGCCCTGCGTTTAACTGGATTATTAAGACTCCTCACATTGAGGGTTAAAATCCTAAGGGTGGTGGCAGGCATACTCAATGACCAGCAGGGTCAGGCTTGTACCTGAGGACCTATGTGTGATGTCGTTAATATAGGCAGTCTCTAGATATGGCAAGGAAGCCCGCACAGGTGGGGCTACGCTAGCACTAGCTAAAAGTCGAACGTGGAGCACTGGACACCCTCCCTCAACCCCCCTCAACAATTCCCAAACTGCAAAACATGTGAAGGAAACAAAAAAAAAAAAACACATAGTCCATCAACCATGGTTGATCAGTGAAAGGACATCGGGATGGATTACCAACAGGTAAGCCCTCTACCTCCCGCCAACGGCCTGGGCCGTAAGAGATCGGACAATCGGCCAGGTATAGTGTCTAGAGTCAACCGGGCTGGGTGCTGAGGAGGTCTGCAGAAACCGCCTCCAAAGCTGACCTCCTGCCCTCCATTACTTCTGTGGCTCGGGGTTTCTTGAGGCGGCGCCTGCGACCCTGTTGACACCATTGGGGTCTGGAATCATCAACTTCCTCTTTGGGATCCTCTTCTCCACCTTCCGACTCCGGCAGCTCCACACCCAGCAGCCTGCTAGCCTCAGTCAGAGAACGCAGCTGGTACAGCTTATTATCCATGCGAAACACCAGCCTGAACGGATGGCCCCAGCTGTAGGTGATGTTGCGCTGTTGGAGGTGCATTGTGATTCTCCTCCTCTGTAAGGTGAGGGCGGATAGATCTTGATAAAATACAGGTGAGTGCCCCCGAAACTGCCGTCGGATGCAGCTGTCGCGCTTTCTGGAGGATGGCCTCTTTCGTTCGAAAGTCCTGGACACAAACTAGTATGTACGGCGGTGGGGCCGACGGAGCCCTCGGGGCCCCACTCTGTGCGCACAGTCCACTCTCAGCTCTGTCTCCAGTGGCCTGCCCAGTATGTGATTGAAAAGTTCTCTGGAGTAGGAGAAGAGATCCTTTGAGTCCTCATCCATCTTCACCCCCCTGATGCGTATATTGTGGTGCCGGGACCTGTTTTCCAGGTCCTCGACATGCGCTTGGAGGTCCACCTGTTGGTCATAGATCTGGAGAATCTCCTGTTGCAGAGCCGTTATATCTGTGTCTTTCCCGTCGCTTTTACCTTCCAAATCAGCCACCCTTTCGCCAATGCCATCCACCTCTCGTCTGACCTCTCGAATCTCCGACGCGAACTCTTGCTTAAGGGTATGTATGTCATCCCTTAGAGCAACAAACATGGATTCGAGGAACGCCTTAGTGATGGGTTCCATTCCATCTTCCATTCCTGGCTTCGGGCCCGAGTACCCCGCCACTGTGGTGGAGGCCACTGGATCTGCTTGCGCTTTGATAAACAAGTCTTTAATGGTCTTATCTTTCCTGTTTCTGGAGGAGGACATAGCACTCTCCGGATAAGCTCAAGTGGGTCGTGGACGGTCCCCGGCTGTCGTTGTTGTCGGGTCCCCTTCGGCAGTTGGCGTCGGTTGGGGACACCTCTGGCCCCCAAAGGAGGCAGTACGCCAGGGTGGACTAGAAATGTATGAGGGTTGGTGTATCTGCAGTGCTTAATTTGTAAAATATGAAGTGCAGGTGCTCAAATGTTTGTCGGACGCCACACCCACTTTTCTCCGGCTCCACCCACTATCTCAACTGGCTCCTCCCACGTACTCATTCAGATGCCTTTTTTTCTGTTTATGCCGGTGTCTTTGTGTGTTGTGTTTGCAACTCTGACACTATCTTTTTTCAGCCTGTGTTGTGCGTGCTTGGCCTGCTACCAGCCTTCAAAGTGGAAACTCAGTTTCTGTGCAAGGCAAACAGTGCTAGGCACACGCCTCACTCATCAACAAATCACGAGGCAAGGACGAGAACAGGACATGCTTGTTAGACTGTGGCTCTATCAGCTTATGTAATTGATACTCTGGGTGTGAATGTGCATTGTGTGCACTGCAGACTGCAGAGGCCTGCTGCCAGCCCTCTGTGTGCACATATAGTGCCAGCCTCAAGCCTAACCAGTGATCACTCCACAGTGCTGTTCATATTGATCTTATCCTTCCCCCAGTGGTGCTTCATATTGAGTAGGTACCAAAGTGCTGATCCATATTGGTCACAGCCACAGAGCGCTGCTCTGTTAAACCAGAGACCTCAAGCCACCGAGAATAACGTAATTTAAGCTGTCCTATCGAGACAGCCTCTTTTTAGGCATAGTGGCCATTTTTGGAAACCGAGCAATGATAGGTGTCAGAATTGCGGACAAGACATAGACAAGGGGCTGCATTGTAATGTACATGCCCCACTGTCATCAATCATCCTAACCAATGTGTTCAAAAGTGTATGTTGCCCTCAGCAGCAACGGCGCTGTGGTGTGCCGGCCGGGCTATGTCACTCGGTAAGGTGTAGGTGGCCTCAGCAGCCCATGTGTGACTTTACTTAGGCGCAGCAGCGCGAGAGGCGCTGTGTAAGGGAGGTGAGTCAGACGTGGTCGCAATGTCGTCATCCTGGCGCTGCTTTGTGCGGTGGTCTGATCGGGTTTGGGCCAGTCTATTTCAGCATTTTAATCTGCCATCTGACTCCGTACCTCTTTATGATGAAAGTATATACATGGCACGCACCTGCATGCATCATGCATGCTATACAAATGCTACACTGTAACAAACATACTGTTGAGACAGGCTGTGGGTGGAAAATTAGCTCCAGCGTGAGAGATGATTATGCATCTGACAATCACGCAGTTCTTGAAAAACACGTATTAATGCTTACATTTCATAAAATTGTTTATCCGTTTTCAAAACGAAGGAGACGTAATGCTGCCCTGGTATATATATCTTTTTGTAAATACTGCCATTCCCTACGCAAGAAAACCTGCCAAAACACCGGGGGAAGGGGGTCAGGGGGGTTGACAGGGGGCGGGGGTGTGAGGGAGTGTGGGAGAGAATGTGCGTATGTGAAAAAGATTGTGCGACAAAGTGTGTGTGTGTGAGAATGAGTGAATGGGAGAGTGAGTGTGTGACAGTGAGTGTGCGTGAGTGTGTGTGTGTGTGAGAGACAGAGAGAGAAATGTCTAAATAATACACTTGCAGGCCATCCCTCTTCAACATAATAAAGCCTTTGCATCAACTAAAGAGTAATTATGGTATCAGTAGAGAAGGCGAGGGGTGCAGCAACCAGGTAGTATGTGGGGGATGGCACAATTCTGACCCTGAGCAGTTTAAAAGCGACAGAACAGTCAAGCTTCTCAAATTGACCATACGAATGTAAACCATTTTTTCTAACTGAATCAATTCGCTTGGATTCCCTATCAGATGGGACATTGAGCAAAGCATTCACATGTAACTTGCTGTTCGCGGCGCACAGGCAACAGGGACTGGGTGCACAGGCAACAGGTGCCGTTAGTGAGTTCCTGTGCACAGACAACGCAGCTCCTGCTACCACCTGTGCGTGTTTTTTTCTCTGGTTTTTTTTGGGGGGTGGGGGGGAGATAAGACAAGGAAGGAGATAAGCAATTAACTTGGTAGTGGCAGCTGAAAGTAAATGTTGGCCTAAGGGCTAGGTCGTCTAGCCTAGGGGTTACCAATTGGAAACGCTGCTGGTAAAGGCAACAGCTGGATGTTTAAGAAGTAAAGACATAGGTAGAGAAAAGAGAGCTGAACGTGAAGGGAGACAGGGAAAGGGGCGGCTAAGAATTGATGTCCAGTGGAGGTGTTCAGTTTCATTGGGGCCTCGGGCTTTACTCCCGATGCCAACTCAAACTGATCTTTTCATTTTAAGTGACGGAGCCTGTCTGAGGCAGTGCGGGTATTCTGGGGTGTGGTGGCAAAGCAGTTGCTGCTTGCCACGCACAGCCCCAACCCCCACTGCCCCTGCCCTGAACCGAAACGGAATCCATTCCCAGGGCCAGAACTACTGATCCATCCATCCAGGCAGCCCGGGCCGGCCCGCAACAATAGCCTAAAGCCACTGCACTACTGGCTAACATTATCATGATCACAGTATTCACGGCGGGGGCGCCTGGGGCTTGCCAGGCCCTGCCCTGCCTGTAGCCTGACCTGCGCAGCTTTATTTATTTTTCAATCCTGATTTAGCCGCCGGCCTACACCGCATACCCCAGACCTGGCCATCATGACCGTCACCACCAGACCAGACCAATCAACATAATAAATAATGCATAAAAAAACCGTAATCACCCTCGCACTGGCAGGCCCTGCCCTGCCTCACCTGCGTAGCTTTACTTATAGGCCCCAGGCCATGCCACGCTCGCCCTCACCTGGTGAGCAGAGTTATGCAGCAGTAGTCTGTCTAGTCAACCTCAACGTCGTCGGGCCAACCCGGTCAGGACTCCCGCTACTTTGAATGGCGGGCGGCGGCGTTGAAGTACTTCACCAACCACCAGATACTGCTCGGTGAGGTGCGGGTATGCTGGGGCGGGTATGCCGTGGCAAAATGAAAGCAGGCAGCAGCAGCGAATGCGCGCGCATTCAAAATCTGCGCATGCTTGCCTGCTTCTGCCGCGCACAGCCCCAACCCCCGCAGAGGAAGACCAGCCCAGGCAAAGGCGCCCTGCCCAACTCAGTGTCCCGCCTACTGGGGGGCGGTGATCTGCAGCCGGAAGTTGAAGAAGTGAAAGAGAGTGAGGATGGAGAAAATGCATTGAGAATCTGTCAGTCAGTCAGTTACGTCACGTCGTCACTGTAGACACACAGTAAGTGTTTTGTTGTCAACACGACGCAGTAACTTAAACTAATGACAGCAGCAGCACTTACGTACTAAAGCAGCACAGCACTCGCGCTCTGTGCCACCATTCATTATCAATTATTGACGGTGCACTTAATTAGCGTGACTGACTGTAGACCCGGCCCTTATAATTAGGTGCCGGTGCTAAGCACCGGCAAGCTCCGGCTCAAATTAAGCACTGTGTATCTGCCCAGGGCTCTGGGTACTCCAGCTACGGCCCGGTATGGCTCTGTCACCCCTGGCGCTAGTGGCCGCCACACACCCCAGAGGCAGCAATCCTAGAGGGAGACCCCGCAAAGCAGCTCCTCACAACTTCAGGCAGCCTCCCGGCATGGGCTGGGTCCCACGCAGCCCCACCCCACGCGGCCGAGGCTCACAGTCTGACAAGTAGGGTACTCTAGGCCCCACCGCCGTTCAGTGCACACCGCTCTCTCCTCACCGTCCGCCAGTTAGCAAACCAAGCATCCGATCCGGACGTGGGCTCTCTTTAAACCAGCACTCCGTGCCCCATTCACACCTGCACTTCAATGGGGCAGTCGGTATCCCACGGGCAACCCGCTGCTCCCCAGGCGATGTAAATCGTGACCCTCCACTCACCGGCAATAGCACTGGGTCCACGCTAATGTCTGCGTCCATCCGGGAGCGGTAGGCCTGTCGCAAGATGGCGACCCCGACTCCCCTTCACCGTGTCGCTGCCGAGTCTCACCCCCCATGGAGCACCAAGATCTAGTAGGTCAAACTGTCACAGGGGGGCTCGATGCCGATCTCTCCGCGGCTCTCAGCCAGCAACAAGCTATGACGTAGGCCATTCCTGCCCACAGCCCAAGTCAGCGCCCTGGGCCTCAGCGAACCTCTGGGCCTCACGGGCGTGATGATTCTTCAGGACACAAGATGTCTGTTGTTCACACCAGCTGGCTGCCGTCTCCACAGATGGCACTCTGCAGATTCACTGGTATCGTCCCAGCCGCCCCCCACCCTGGAAACCTCCTGCAGCTCTGGCTCCTCGGTGCAGCGCTGGGCCCTCGCAGAGTCTAGTTGGGGGGGGAAGGGGTACCTCGCTCCGGCCGAGGCCACACAAGGTCCCTTCTGCTATTGCCATAGGCTCTGCCGCGGGTACCCCCAGCTGCCTCTCAACCGAAGGTAAACAAAGTCTGGCAGTGGGCCCGAGGCTGCCTCCGCGTGGGTCCAGACCAATGGGCACAAGCGGGCTAGGCCCCACACACCGCTCCCTCTCCGGTGTTCTCCACAGCGGCCCCTCCACGCCTCAGCACAATATAGACGGGCTATCCCTCCTGAACCCTCCTTCTCCGGAGTCTGCTGGGGCGCCGCACTCCTCCCTCTGCCATCCAGCGGGAAAGCAAGCCACACAGACCCCTGCCGCCTCACTCACCAGCAACGCCAGTGTTCGCCGGTCCGGGCACAGCCGGTCTGCCTCAAAATGGCAGCACCGCTCTCCTTCACTACGCCGCCATTCGGCCCCGGCACCAAGGGGTATCAAGGCAAGGCAGTCCGCTCAGCCACATGGGGAGCCGGCTCCAATGTCACTCCCGGCTCCCCGCGAGACTCCGATGGACACAGACCACCATGCAGGCAGCCCCAGTCAGCGGTCCAACCCGGCGCCGTGAGACCCCGCACAGGGGCGGCTCTAGGCTCATGGTGGCCCTGGGCAGGGAGCGTAGGTAGGGGGCCCGGAAGAGGGGGTCTGGGCGGGGCGCAGCATGCAGGCCAGTAAAGAGGGGAGGGGGTCAGGGTGTTTAGAAGTGGAACAGAGCCGGAAGCCGCCAAATCCCTGCCTGGGGCCACCACGCAAATATGTATCCATCCTCAGAGGATTAATATATTAAGGATATATATTGGCGTGGTGGCCCCTGGGGTTTGGTGGCCCTGTGCAGGTGCACAGCTTGCACATGCCTAAAGCCGGCCCTGCCCCGCACAAGATGGCGGCCCAGCCCAGCTCCGTCTCAGCGCCGCCGCCTCTAGCTCCTTAGGGGGTAACTCCAGCCCGTCCTCACCGGAGCCGCCGCCGCCCAGTCTGCCGTTCCTTCCTGAGGTCTCCGGGCGCCTCGGTTTGGCAGTGCGGGGGCAGCGCAGCCGGCTCCCCGCCACTCCGTCACCTGCAGCAGGCCTCACCAAACTATCGCCAGCCACAGTGGTGACCGGCCTGCCGCCTGGGTCAGTTCAGCCCTCCAGAGGCCACTCGAAGCTCCGTGATCACTCTTGCAGGGCACCGGAAAATCTCCACCTTAGAATAAGGGCCGACTGCAGCTATCGCAGCCAGACAGCCGGTGCTAAATCAGGCCGTCGGCGGGAGCTCCGGAGCAGTACGTCTGCTTACTCCGCCATCTTGGCCACGCCCACCTCCGGGTCAGATTAAAAAATTATTGGGGGAATGCCATTTGGATCTGGGACCCCGCTACCAAGGCTCTTCCTAAGTGTTCTTCTTATGTCTTCGTCACTGAAGCCTGGGTGTGCTAGTGTGTCTGCTGTCTCATAGCTCTCACTCGATTGTGCCTCTTCTACGTTATGCAGTATAGGCCGTTAGCCCATTCCTGGTGCTTGTGCAGCCCTCCATTTTCTCTCTCAGGTATGCTTCTTCTGTGTAGTGCATTGTATGTCGTCCACAGGTTAGGGAGCTGTTTGTTGTTTGTGGGGCCTTCTTGTCATTAATTAGTGCATTCTATAAACACCGTCCAAGCCACTTCACTTGGCGGTGTGTTTGAAGCAGTCCAGCTGTGCTGCTTGCTGACATAAACACAGTCAGCCACGAGCCGGTCGTTGACAGCCGGATGTAGCCTGTACACATCCCACTGCCATCCTCGAATCTACACGGAACACGTTGAGGAAGGAAGGCAGGATATGCGGAAATACCTCTCCAAGGACACAGATCGGGCGCAGCAGTGACGCTATCGACGCGCCCGGAGGCGCTTTAAGTGCAAGGAGCGTCGAACACGCTCGGGGGCCACAGGACACAGATCCTTTACACGCCGTGAGGGCAACGGCTCTCATTTACCTGTTCCCAGCGCCGTGAGGGCAACGGCATCTTCCTTTTCATGCTCCACACTGTGAGGGCAACGGCTGCAGTTCATTCACGCCGGACCCAGCAGCAGCGGGGAAACTATATCTCCCAGCTGCCCCGGGGTCCGGCGCAGCAGTGACGCTATCGGCGCGCCCGGAGGCGCTTTAAGTGCAAGGAGCGCTGAACGCGCTTGAGGGCCACAGGACACAGATCCTTTACACGCCGTGAGGGCAACGAATCTCATTAACCTGTTCCCACCGCCGTGAGGGCAACAGCATCTTCTTTTTTGTGCTCCACGCCATGAGGGCAACGGCTGCAGTTCCTTCACGCCGGATCCACCAACAGCGGGGAAACTATATCTCCAGCGTCCCCGGGGTCCGGCGCAGCAGTGACGCTATCGAGGCGCCCGGAGGCGCTTTAAGTGCAAGGAGAGCCACCCGCACTGCGGAACGCGCGGGGGCAGCGCCGGGAGAAGCCCGGGACAAGGGCGGGACTGTCTGTGGACGTCAGGGGCCAGAAGAGGCCGGGCTGGGCTACCCCCCTGACATCTACAATGGGGAAGCGAAAACAGCAATGCAATGGGGAGCATGAAGGGAAAAAAGCCAAGGTGCCGAGGAAGTCTGAATCAATCATATCCTATTTTTATTTTTTTTTAATGTTTTTATTATATCTTCAATAAGAATAGCAACATTACGGGGGGCGGAGCTTGCCGGCAACCGTAATGGCCGCACTAGCCTAGAGCTCCGTACGGAAGCTCCTATAATCCTGCAATATCCTTCAACAACCGAACTTCTGCCTTGACAGAACTGTCTCCCCGCGCTCCTGTGCAGAAGCGGCACCGGCGACTGAGCGTTTTTGGCCCGTTGGTGCTCCGATACAGCTGGGAGAGAACCTGGGGCTGCCTGGGCTGCAAGCCCCTGACCACAGTGTGGCGGGCGGCTGTGCCGCGAGGTGCGGCTGGCATGCCCCGCCCATGGGGGGGGTCACGGTGCAGCGCCTCCCGGGCGGTGGAGTGTAGGTTGCCCGACAGCCCTGGTGACTGGACCCGAGGGGAGAAGAGACGTGCACTCCCCGGGCGCATTGCTGCCAATACCCGGGAGACCCTGGCTGCTGCGTTGAGCGGGGGCTTGGACGTGGAGCCCCCCCCTTGAACTGAAGAGAGCTTGACGCGCCACGGCCGGCGCCGGGAAGGGCTACCGCACCGCCCCCCCCTGTATGGTACGACATTGACCCTCGGCAGTGCCTAGCGGTGAGTGCCGCCCAACGGGTGCTGGCGAGTGAGGACCCAGGGTCGGAGGCCTACTGTTACTGGCTTGGAGGTCCCCCCTGAGAGTGCCCGATCTGCTGATAGTGGCGGAGCGTCGTGGAGCGCAGACGGGCGCGAACGCCATCTGCTTAGAGCACGCAAAGACGCTGGAAGAGTTGGAGGGAGCCCGGAGGCTTCGCCACGGCCCGTATGCCCCGTCTACAGAGCGCAGGTTAGACGGCTGGAGCTCATACTCCTCACCGCAGCGAGGGGGAGCGGATCTGAGCCTGTTTGGCACTTTGAGCGTGCGTCTGGAGGCCCTGCCGTGACGGAGGTGATACACGACGGCAGTAATCTGCGATAGGAGAGACGAGCTGATCACGACCTGGGGTCTCGCTCGCCCCCCCCCCCCCTTCTTTTGCTTGTGGCCCTGGTGCGGGAGGTGGAGGCTGAACGCGGAGCTGCAGCGAGTGAGCGCTGAGCTACAGAACGGTCCGAAGGTGCTGGAGGCTACGGAGGGCTCTCCGGAGTGGATGTGAGGTGTACTACTGTCCGCCAACAGCGCTAAAAAGTGGCGGAAGGGTGGCTTAAGCGGCGATGTGAGCGGACGTGCACGAACAGGGCTCCCGCTGCCATCGGCCTGTTTATACGATATTCAAGCGGAGTTGGGGGGGTCTTGCACTCGCCCCCCAGACTGCCTACGGGTGCGAGCACGAGGTGTCCCAGCCCGTAAGAGCGGCGGCTGCAAAGAGGGTTTTGGTGCGGCCGGGCTTTCCGGTGGTCTGGGATGCCTTCAAAGCAACCATACGGGGGCATATTACATCCCTCTCGATAGCGAGATCGCGAGAGGCACGCGCGCTGGAGGATAAACTGACGGAGGACCTGAAGAAGGCGGAGGCTCAGAATCAGGGTGACTCCACCCAGCAGACGAGGAGGAGATTAGCTAACATCAGGGGGCAGCTCAGGGGGGGCATGGCTTAACACGCAATGGAGAAAGACGTGCCTGGGTAGAGCTCCTGCCTGAGCTCCCCTACCCCGGGTCATTTCTCCGATCAAAACAATCCTCTTCGGCCCGAAACTGCTGGCGGACCCACCCGCAACCCTTGCCCACACACAGGCCGACTCTCGTGATGATCGGTCGCGGAGCCCCGCACCGGGGCCTGCGGCGACATTGAGGCCGGCCTGACTGTGGCGCTGCTGGGGGACGCGACCACACGAGGCAGAGGCTTATGGTGGGCTGCCAGGCCTCGCGACGCGGCCTACACGAGATACCTCTGGGACTGGCGGGGATCGGCGGCGGCGGCCAGATCGCCCCCAGAGGAGCCTGATTCGACCCTACCTGCTGTCCTGGCTGACGTGGCTGTGTCCCTGGCCCTGGAGAGCACCAGTGGGAGCGACGGCGGGCCGGAGGCGGCCGAGATCCAGCGTCGATCGGGACCGTCGGGAGCGGGCCTGGAGAGACACGAAGGCGAGGGGGCGAGCACCTACCCACAGAGACACTACCTGAGCCGGGACACAGGAGCGGTGCAGCGGTGCCAGGGAGCGAACGGTGCCTTCTTCCTTCCCCCCTCCCCCACTGCACGCTGTCTCCCACCGACAACGCCAGCCGGAGACCTGAGCCGGGAGGCGCGGCGTGCCCACGGAGACGCTGGAGCCTGGGGGGCCCCGCGATGGCACAGTGAGTTGTTGGGCCCAGAGACTTCTCCCCCCCCCCCATAGAGGGAGCTACGCACCGGGGGCCGCGGACCAAGGCCTGCGAGACCTAGACGACCACAGAGACGCTGTGGCCATCCACACCTCCACACGCCTGCAACAGCGCTACCCCGGGAGACGCCTTGGCAACGACGGCAGCCCCAGCGGGACCTGGAATACCGCCGGGGACAGCTTGGGACCCCCTGCCCCCTAAGTAGGATGAACGCCACAGCCTGCTACGTCTTGCGGGCCACTGCATCGCCTGGCCTGCGCACCTGCGTGCCACATACGTCGCGGGGCTGCCTCGTGGGAACTGAGGGTGTCGGAGAGACCACGGGGGCTAGCGGAGTGCGCCCACCTCATACCCGAGTGGCACTACCCTCTTACTGACTGGCGCGCCTGACGCTGCGGCGGACAGACACCAATCACATACCGCCCGGGAGTGCGCCAAGGTGGCATCCGGATGTTTGAATGAGGGACACCCCCCCCCGGATGGGGCCTGAGACTTACTGGAGCAAATCCTACCCTTGCATCGCACCGAAACTCACAGTAGGGACTGCTCTGACTCACGCCGCAGGTGGAAGGACCTCCCTCCGACGCGGGGCGATACCTTTGCGACCCCCTGAAGGTGAGGGCTGAGAGCAGAGGAAACGCCACAAACGGTGGGAGCAACCTCATGGGGGACGGAGGCGGAGTACCCCAGGCCGGGGCGGCAGTACTGGGAGAACGGTACCACGGGTGCCACATGGCGCACTGACATTTCGAACCGCCTGACACACCACAGACGTGATCCTACAGTTCGCCTGCTGCCCTGTGCTCTCTCGGAAAGACACAGACCTTGATACTGTAATTACCTGCACACACCACCTGCCCCATGTCCGGAGGGGTGATGACACGTACCGGAACGGGGAACGCATCGGTGAAAGGGAAGGCGGCGAAAGCGACATCCAAGATGGATGCTGACCACGTGGCGTCGAAATTAGACTCTGTCCTGGCAGCCATGGAAAGGATGGAGGAATCCCTTCAACAGACACGCACCTCCTGGAAACCAGGATTGACAGCGTGGCAATAGACCTAACCCACCTCAGAGCTGACCACAAAAAGCTGCAAGATCGCACCACAACTCTAGAGAGCACGATGGCGACACTAGAACCAAAAGTGACCCAGTCGGACACACACATACAAGACCTCCTTAACCGGGTAGAATTCTTGGAGGACCGCGCTGAGGACGTGGAAGGGCGGCACAAAGGAACAATATCCGCCTGGTGGGCATTCCGGAAAAATGGGAGGGGATGGACCCCACGCAGAGAGTGGAAGACTAGCTAAGAGACCTACTGCCAGACAACACGCTGTCGCCCCACTTCGTGGTGGAACGTGCCCACCGAGTGCCCACGAAACCCCTCTCCGCTGCTCCAACCCCAGGCCTTTCATCCTACGGGTCCTGAACTACAGGGACCGCGATGCGATCTTGCGGGAAGCCAGGAAGCTGGGCGAGATCCGGATTGACAACGCCACAGTGATGTTCTTTCCAGACTACACTGTACAAGTGCAAAGACAAAGGCACTCCTTCCTGGCAGTGAAAAGACGACTGCGACAAGCTGGTCTTAAATACTCATTGCTCTTCCCCGCCAAGCTACGGGTAGTGGCTAAAGATAGGACACACTTCTTCATGAACCCTGACGAGGCAGAGGCCTGGCTTGATGAGAACATGCCTGACATACCTAGGCGGGCACAGGGGACTACTACCACGGAACGCACGCGCGGACCACGGAGGCGCCGCCGACGCAGAACTCCCACACCTCCCCACGCTCGGGAGTCGCCAGATCACTCTCCATCCACAAATGTGATGCTACAGGAACAACAAAATGCTCTCTGCAGAGTAGCAGAAATCAGCAGTTCTCCGGCTCAGTCCCCTGCCCCGAACACCAGCCCGGCACCCCTCCTGAGCGATGATGAGGCGATCTATGGCTTACCGGATTCCCAACACACTGAAGATCTTCCGGACATCACACCGCAAACTGCCGACCTATTTGGCTGACCTGGGCCAAGCAGATTCCTGCCTCTACAGCACGAAGCGGACACAGCCACGCAAGTGCCCCACAGACCCACCTCACTGTGAGCGAACTGCACAGCTGCGTGCTACTGGGCTCTGCCCACCTTGTGACACTGGGCTCCAGCCAGGTACTGTGAGTAATATTTCTGATTTACACACATGGCTCTGACACTCATTTGGCGCCCAGAACATTTAGACTATGGCCAGATGACTGGTGGAGAACTTTGCCTTAACCTTCCAAAGATGGGGACCCTCCGAGAGCCCCGCGCCCCCACGCTTTGCCACTTGGAGACAATGACCACACAGCTCTGGGCGGGAGAACCTAGGGCCTGCCCGACAGCAGCGGCCCCACTATCTAACCCGGGAGGGATACTGCTCTCTCTATGGACTACATTGTTATTTCCATTGCTGTAACATAAGTCAATAACACCCCCCAGAACTGTATAGTTTACAAGCTCATTTGAGTGTTTGGACGGCGACCTGTTGTAAAGCCGACCTTTTGGCATTACTTGCTTAGTTGCCTTGTTGGGCTCTATATGTTCCTTTTCTCCCTCACCCTTTTGCAACACTGGGGATCATTGCACCTTATGTCGGACCCTAGAAGGGATCTGGCGACGGAGGTGAGACTGTGGGTTTGGCGGGGAACCGCACTCAGGGACCTGAGCGGGGCTGCAGATGGCGAGCCTTTCAGGAAAGTAGGATATGGCTGAAATACGAATATGCACCTGGAATGTCAGGGGAATGCACACACCAGCTAGACAATACCAGGTCTATTCTTACCTAAAACGACATAAGATACACATAGCACTGCTCCAAGAATCACACTTGAACAAAACAGAGGTGCACGCGCTTCATCGCAGATGGCGTGGACAGCTCTATGCCACAGACTACTCCTCATATGCTCGCGGCGCACTGATATGGGTTCGCCCTGGGACCCCCTGGGCAGTCACAGAGACCAAGATAGATCCGGAGGGCAGGTATGTGGTTGTCCAAGGCAGGCTGGATGGACAGCAGGTGGTACTAGTATCCTTATATTCCCCGAACACTGATCAGGGCAGCTTTCTAACACACCTCTCCACGTTGATGGCGACATGGCATGCAATTCCGTGGATACTAGGGGGCGACTACAACTGCGCACTAGACATATTGCTGGATCGCTCCTACCCGCCTCCAGCCGGCGCACCTACACGCGGTGCCACGAAGGCACTACTCAGCTGGGCCGTGCAGTGGAACCTCCATGATGTCTGGCGGTCACATAACCCTGGGACACGGGTATACTCTTACTATTCAGGTGCACACGACTTACATGTACGGCTCGACAGATTCATGGCACATACTGAGCTCCTTCCCCCTTGTAACAGACACACGCTATATGGGGCGCACGCACTCGGACCATAACCCCCACTTCTTGTCCATAGCTTGGGAACGCCCCGCCCCCCTATACTTGGCGACTCCAGCCAGCGCTGCTATTGGACGCGGCCTTCCGCGACTCCCTCATCACGCGCACTGCCCAATACTTTGCGGATAATTCAGACACAGCATCCTCTCCCCAGGTGGAGTGGGACGCCTTTAAGGTGGTGATCCGGGGGTCACTGTTTAAGGACCCAGGGCCACATGCGGTACCAATTAGAGGGCGAGCGGACGAAGCTGGAATCTGACCTGCTTGACAGGGAAAAGGAGGCAGCCGAAGGCACTGCTGACATGTTGACAGAGGCCCAGGCGGAACATGCGCGCCTTCTGGAGCGACTCCGCAACATTAACTACGCTGCACACTCGGCAAGGACACACCACCTGAGCGATAGACCTGGCAAGCTGCTAGCCTGGTTGGTCTCACAAGAGAATCGCTCAACCCCAGTGGCAGCAGTACAGACGGAAGGCGGAGACCTGCTATACTCACAGCGCCTTATACATGAAGCGTTCACAACCCACTATGCTGCCCTATACCGCTCCCAGCTGCGTAACCCTCCCCCTGACATACCTGAGTACCTCTCCCCTCTCCAGATGCCACAACTGACTATTGCACAGCAGGACGAACTCGGAGCCACGCTTACACCTGACGAGATCCGAGAAGCCATCTTTAACTTATCCAATGGCAAATCTCCGGGCCCAGATGGACTACCGGCCGAATTTTACAAGGCCGGATCGGATGTCCTCATACCGGAACTGCTGAAAGTGTACGCTGCCGCTGCGGAGGATTCAGCCTCTAGTTACCATCCTCAGAGCCGAGGGTCACGAATGGGGCATCCCGATGGCAGACGGACTCCATGTGGTGTCGCTGTATGCAGACGACTTTTTGCTGTATATAGGAGACCTGACTGACATCCCTGCCTCACTAACAGACATTTTACGGTCTTTCGAGGAAATGTCGGGACTATGGGTTAACTGGTCCAAATCGGGGGCCTACTCCTTTGGCCCGGATACCCCTGAGTGCAACATCTACCTAGGCGGAGAGAGACTACATTGGTACCCCGACACATTTCGCTACCTGGGGATACGCATATATCGGAATCCAGCAGACATCTTGGAGGGGAACCGATTGCGGACGATAACCGCAATTCGGGCCCAGGTTGGCTACTGTAAAACCCTACCCCTAAACGTGCCTAGCCGTATAGCATTGGTTAAAATGATAATACTACCTAGACTGCTATATTATTTTGCCAACATACCCACGTACGTACCCACTAGACTATTCCGAGAACTGGAGACTCTACTCCGCAGCCACATTTGGAACGCGGGTTGGCCCCGCGTGGCGCTGAATAAATTGTATGGCCCGACGGACTCGGGAGGCCTGGCAGTTCCTAATATGGAACTGTACTACCTGGCAGCGCAAATGTAATGGGTGACGGGGTGGCTCAGCGATAGTCACCTGGAGGACACTGCTTGGGATGTGGCTGTCTGGAACCGGACACATGTTGGCACAGTTTCCCCCGCTGGCTCGGGCCCCCTGCCCCACTCAGCTACACCTAGCAGTCGCACGCACGTGCTATCTACGGTGCCTGCGAATCACCAGGGCAACGAAGCCATATGCCCCAATTCTTCCTCTGCTAGGCACCCCCAGGCCGACGGGTGTGTTGACGGAGGCTCACTTGGCTAGCTGGACGCGGGCGGGAGTGGACACACTAGGTGATCTCTATGCAGACGGTGAACTGCTTTCTTTCGCAGATCTCGCTACTAGCACGGACGTTCCGGCCGGACAGTTTTTGCTGCACGCATCTCTCCTGCGCACACTGACCGCTTCCTGGGGCGATATGTCTGCGGAGCCGCCGATGCATTGCTTCAGGCAATACCTACATGTCATGGAAAATGGCTCACACATTATACACTGGCTAGCTCAAGCTCTATTGACTCACACACAACCTTCCACGTTGCCGCTGCGGGTAAAGTGGGCGACCGACAGAGGGAGGGACTGGACAGATAAGGAATGGGCCATGGTCTTAGCCGGCCCGACAAACATCCCGCGCAACCCCCGCTTCAAACTCATCCAATTTTACATTTTGCACCGAGCCTACCTCACGCCTGACAAAATAAACAGATACTTCACAACAACCGACGCCGCATGCCAACGCTGCTCACTGACCGGGGCAGACCTCTTACATATGCTCTGGCATTGCCCTGATATCCGAACATACTGGGATACGGTCAGGACATTACTCACGCAAAGCACTGACGAACAAATACCCATCACGTGGGAGGCCTGCATCCTGGGATTGTACAAACGCACGAAGCTTAATAGAGTGCAGGCGCGCTTCTGGGACATGGGACTCATTACGGCCAAGCGCTTGCTCACCAAACACTGGAAGGCCGCCACCCCCCCACATGTTAGGCACTGGCAAACCTCTTTCACAAACTGGGCACGGGCGGAGGGAACGATGCTTCTCCGAGAGGAGACGGCGGGCCTCAGACAATTCCCCATTGCTCAACTCTGGAATGATCACCTTAGAACCTTTCAGCAGGCCTACCAAGAACTAGGGATAACCTGAGATAACGTACCCCAGGGACGCCACAGCGACGACCGGCGCCGCGGACAGCTGTTACTCCTGACCACTTCCTCTACTCGCCTCCGTTGGGCCGGCGATACACTTTGGATAGCGCGGACACCATGTCCGCTCGCCACA
Organism: Lissotriton helveticus; assembly: GCF_964261635.1. Lineage (NCBI taxonomy): Eukaryota > Metazoa > Chordata > Amphibia > Caudata > Salamandridae > Lissotriton > Lissotriton helveticus. The sequence goes on along the minus strand of NC_136068.1, from coordinate 504,770,802 downwards.
TAACACGGATCTGAACTGCAATACACTAAAACCCCTGCCACACTCGACACCTGCTTGCAAACGCGTTGACCACAACTAACGACGGCAGAGCACTCCCTCCACACTAGGGTGCGACCTACGCCAGAAAGGCCACGCCCACGCCTCTCAGAACGATAAGCCTAGGACTAGCAGTACCCCGCGGCCACCGCCCACAGACTCCCACATGATGGACCCATTCACCCCACATATATCGAGACACCCCGCCTCACCCCGCCTCCGCAGCGCTGACCCACCACATGGAATTGCAATGACCCTCTACCCCCAGCCCTCTTCACTTCCATTACCCCCCAGTTACTTCCCGCCAATATATAGCCTTAGGGAATGGTTTACTTACTGGTCATGTTACTCGACCAGGCCCCCTTTATTGTTACTGAAGAGGACACTGCACATGCCGTGTCATGGACACGAGATGATATTTGTCGGTACACACGCCTCCTTTTCGTGGCAAAGACATAACATTACCCACGACCTGCGCAAGGTTCAGGCTCAACACAGGGCCCAAGCCAATAAGCTGAGGAGGGTTAGCCTCACGCGCCGACCCCCGGCCTAAAACTGCACCTCCCCGCTAGCAATACTGGGGGGTTCTACACGTATCCAACCTGCGGCATAGCCGGACCTCAACCGCAAAGGCCGCAGACCAACTCCGCCAACAATATACGTCTGCTCCTGTACCACAGTGAGCTATACTGATATACACCACTTTCACACTGCATCGACGTAGCAAGCATAAAGCTAACGATATGCTTAATGCTGATACTCCAGATGTTAACTACTTCATGCAACATTTTTTTTGCATCTCTGCAGGAACTTGGACAATGGCTACAATGATGTCGATGCTAAATTGGAACTGCAATGTTTTTCTTTTTTCCTTTTATTTAACGATAAAAAAAAGCAAAACCTTAGACCTGTTACTTACCATGCTACGTATAAGAAGATGTATATATGTTTCCCTGAGCACCGCAGTCGGACCCCCGGGTTACCGGCTGAATGGCTGTGTCATCTAGATGATTTCTCACTTGTTTACCTTTTTCCGCGGCCAGCCCCTGTGGGCTGTCAAGGCTGTATACTATATGATGGCAAATATGTGTACAATAAAGGTCTTTAAAAACCAAGAATAAAAATAAATCAGGGGGCAGCTCAGGATGCTGCGCACCAATAGAGCGGAAATGTCCCTGGTTGCCTTAAAACAAAAATTCTTTGAGGGCGGCGATAAGGTGGGGAGGTTGTTGGCAAGGAGATTGCGGGCTAAAGCTGCTAAAGCACATATAGCGAACGTGCAGTTGCCGGATGGCACGAGAGTGGCTGCGGCGAGGGATAAGTGCCAGGCTTTCAGGGACTACTATATGTCCCTTTACTCGGAAGAGAAACCACCCCCGAACTTGTGAGGGAGGTGCTGGATTGCTATGGCAGGGCGACACTGCACCCCCACTTTGCGCAACTTATGGAGAGTCCAATCACGCAGGAGGAAATAACCTCCGCTATCCAGGAGCTTCACCTAGGGCAAACGCCGGGGCCCGACGGCCTTCCACTGTCCTTCTATCGCATGTTCCAGGCCCAACTAGGGCCCCAACTTCTTCGGTTGTTTAATTCTTTCACTGACGGGCAGGGGCCGTCCCCGGACATGGGGTTGGCCGAAATTGCTTTAATACCGAAACCTGGGAAGGACCCCGCACTATGCTCTTCGTACCACCCGATAGCCTTATTGAACTCCGACTTTAAAATATACACTAAGCTCCTGGCGCAGCGCCTGGACCCTCACATGCCGGGCCAGATCGACCCTGATCAGGTGGGTTTTATTCGCGATCGACAGGGGGCGGACAATGTGCGAAGGGTGGCGCACCTGGTGGGCAAGGCCCATCATTGGCAAATCCCGGCTTGCCTCCTCTCCTTAGATGCCGAAAAGGCGTTTGACCGGGTGGACTGGTCTTTCCTCCGCGCGGTCCTCCACAGGATAGGGCTTGGCCCGAAAATGATTACCAAGATTATGGCGCCCTATATTGCACCGCGGGCCCGGATTAGAGTGAATGGGCAACTCACGGAGCCGTTTACTATAGGGAGGGGAACCAGACAGGGCTGCCCGCTCTCGCCTTTATTATTTGCCCTGGCAATCGAGCCGTTGGCGGACATGATTCGTAGAGCCCCTGATATCCATTGTGTTCCGTTAGGTGGCCTTGACAATAAGGTGGCACTCTTTGCGGATGACCTCATCCTGACACTTACTAAGCCCCGAGAGTCCCTCCCGGTAGTACATTCCACGCTTTGCCTATTTGAGCGGGTCTCTGGCCTGAAAATTAACCATAGTAAGTCCTGGGCGCTTAACCTCACCATCCCGAGGTCAGAAATTCCCCACCTGGAACGGATAGCCCCCTACAGCTGGACGACGCAACACATCAGCTATCTGGGATTGCAGCTGACACCTTCGCTAGCCGGCTGGACACATGCCAACTGGCGGGACTGTCGCCGTGCTGTCCTGGAGGACCTGCGGCAATGGAAGCCGCTTATACCGTCCTGGCTGGGTAGACTCAATGCGATAAAAATGTCCATCCTGCCCAAAATCCTATATCTCTTTCAATGCCTTCTAACTTCATCTGGGGAGGGAAGAGGCCTCGCTTCTCGCAGGCAATTCTTCTGGCGCCACGGGATCGGGGGGGACTAGCATGCCCCAACCTAGTAGAGTACTACTGGTCCGCCCATCTTCGCTTTATAATTGAATAGGGGACTACGGAGAGTGAGAAGGGGTGGTTACACATGGATAGGGCAGTGACTGGCCGGACTATCTGGGATTTGGCTTGGAATCATAGGGCGGGGCGGTTCCCGAGTGCCTACATGGCAGTGCCCACGAAAACGGGTCTGGAGGTTTGGGACCGGGTAGCGGTACGTAGGGGCCTCACCACTTTCCCTTCGCCGCACACTCCAATTGAAGGGAATCCGTGGTTTCCCCGGCCTTCCATACCAGGGCTTTCCGTCGATGGTCCCAGGGCAACTGTAGGGTGCTTACAGACCTCTTTGATGGGGGCACCCTTAAATCCTTCGCGCACTGTAGGGAGGACTTCCGATTGCCCCCGACGCCGAATTGCAATATGCCCAATTGAGACACTGGGTAATGGCGAATGAGATGTACCAGGCGGCTACACGCGCTTTCACCCCGTTCGAGAGATTAGCCCGCTACTTCACGGAATCAAAAGGTCTGATCTAAAAAATTTACCACATTCTGCAACACCCTCAGACACCGCCTACGCATAAGTATCAGCAGCGGTGGCAATCTATCTCGGGTACAGACATCACCTCCGTCCAATGGCTTCGGCTGGGGCGTGACATACCCAAAATTTACCGTAGCGTTCCACAACAAGATAACGCTTATAAAATGATGACCCAGTGGTGCTATAAACCGCAACAACTCCATAAAATGTTTCCGACCTCTTCTCCAGAGTGCTGGAGGTGCCGATCTACGACTGGGGATTTTTTGCACATCTGGTGGTCTTGCCCCTCGATAACACTCTTCTGGAAGGAGGTCTTGAGCCACATCAGGGGGGTTCTGGAGTTTCCTCTGCCTGATGCCACTTGCACAATTTTATTGGGGGTCAAACCGGCAGGCCTGCTAGCGCTAACCCGGAGAGACTGGACCATAATGCTTCAAATGCTGGGTGCTGCTAGACAGCTCATTGCCCTTTACTGGAAAAAGTCGGAAGCGCCACCTGTCGCGGCGTGGTTCGTGCGCCTCTGGCATGTCATAACAATGGAGCTCCTTCCAGCTCGGCTGCAGGCTCGCGACACCCGCTTTACGAAAGTGTGGCAACCTCTGATGCAATATTTATGCAAGGTAGAGCATGAGCGACATATGCCCCCTAAACTGCGGGCGCTGCGTCTGGTGGAGGATGCCGTGGTCCCTCTCATGCCGAATAGACCCCTGCCACAGCGGCCATAGAGCCTTGGTGTGCCCGGGATAGGCGCGGCTGCTACCTCCCAGGATCCGAGGTGACGCTCGTACCCCCTTAGGCCCTCTCGCTTCTACTGTCTAACCTTTCTTTTCCACTTCTTTCCTTTGTCTCTTCTATACTCTGCTTCTCATTCAGATAATCTGTTATGGTTTGGGCCCGCATGGTCCTATGGTTCTATTCGTTCTGGTTCCTTGAATTTCTAAGGCCCTTGAGGCCGAGCTATAATTGGAAGTGACTACCCAGAGTACTCTGTGTGCTATCCTACGCGGCCGGCCCTTTTTGGGTTGTAGGCTTACCGCTGTGTAAACAGTTTCCATGACCGTGTGTTTCTACTCTGTTACCCTACATTGTGTTTGACGCGGCCGGCCCGGACAGGGTTGTAGGCTTACCGCTGTGTACATGTCACTCTTCGGCTTACGCCCTATTGCAGGGGTGGAATAAACAGAATTGAATACAAAAGTGGCGGAAGGAGGCGAGATTGACGATAGCCGCAAGGCCAGGGAGAGTGGTTGGTCTGGGCCATTGACTGTCGCTCGAGCGGGAACCCAGCCACATAGCAGGACCCACAGTGCCCCCCGCTCCACCAATCGGCCAGACACGACAGCTACCATGGGCAAAGGAGATAGAACTCAGACTAAGCTCACCTTCAGCCAGAGAAGATCTAAGTCGCAGGAAACTATGAATGCTGAGCCTGAGAATTTACAAAGAGCGGATGCGTCACCTGCCACATCGGACATAAAATCTATCTTACTCGCTATGAAGAAAAGCTTGCAGACGAGCATGACCGCCTTGGGCTCCAAAATTGATGCACTGTCCTACCGGATGGATAGAATGGCGGAGAGAATAAACAAACACGCCGAGCGGCTTGATATGTCCGAGAGACGCCTCACGGAAGTGGAGGAAGCGCAGATGGAACTGGGCACGGACCACAAGAAGGTGGAGAAAGCGATGCAGGCACTATTGGACAAGACCGAGGATTTGGAAGCGCGCTTGCGCCGAAGTAACCTTCGTATTACGGGCCTTCCAGAGACGACGCAGACCGGGAACATGGAACGCTTTGCTGAGAAGCTCCTGGTGTCCCTACTGGGGGAGGACTCCTTCTCTCAAGTCTTCATTGTGGAGAGGGCGCACCGTTCGTTGGGCCCGCGCCCGCGTCCGGGCATGCCGCCCGCCCTATAATAGCCAAGCTACTCAACTATAGGGACAGAGACACAGCCTTGCGGCTAGCCCGGGAGAAGAAAGTGCTACAATATGAGGGCTCAGAAATATCGTTATACCCGGACTTTACAGCTAGGGTGCAGGAGGCTCGGAAGCATTTCGCCCCCTACAAGAAACAACTCAGAGAGCAGGGGCTGGACTATGCCATGCTATACCCAGCGAAGCTAAGAGTTAACAGACAGGGTCACTCGCATTTGTTCAATTAACCCCGAGCGCTACAACAAGCTTTGAAAAACTGGGCAAAAGAGCGCCACAGAGATCACCCGGAACAGCGCACGGAGGCAGAGGCGGATGACCAGGAGTAGCGACGATGTCAAAATCAACCGAGAGAGGTGGTATGATGTGCGGGGGATATCTTCTGGAAGCAGGTATGCCTTGGACTAGTGCTACGAACGCTGCCAACCTGCGGCACAGGTCAGTGGGGATGGGGGGTTGAGATGAGGCACCTGGAAACATGTTTTTGACTAGGACGCATGTCCAACGGGGGCTGAGGACTGTGTGTTGGTGACTTTTGCTACGATGCTACCGGAGAGCTACTTCTGGGAGGTGTGCCCTCCAAGGACCTGGTGATGCTAGTTCTTCCACATTACCTCAGCTAGTTGTTAAGTCTATATGCCACTTATGATCCTTTGAATAATCAGTTGTTGTGACTGTGGAGCTTCGACGGGAGCCGTAAGAGGCCTCTACGATGTTCGTTATATCTACATAGACTGATGGAGGCTAGGCAACCTCGGCCCCTGTGCAAGTTGCTCCACACTGACTCTGTTGAGTGGTCAATCTTGAGTGTTGGGATTGAGGGAGGGTGGGTTGGATGCGGGACCGGCAAGGGTGGGTTGGGGGTGGTCTGCTGTGGGTGGGGGATGGATCGAATGACAGTTTTCTGTTTGGGGATACGTTAGGGAATTTTCTGTGTTTCTTTTACTATTGCACAACCCCACTTATGTTACTGGAGGAACGGCTGCTACACACACTATGCCTACATAATAAGCATGACTACTGCACCCACTATGTCTGACAGTCCTCACACGACTACACTCCGAGCTCTCACTTGGAACGTGCGTGGCCTTAATGACCATCGGAAGCTCAGGAAGGTGCTGCACTACTTACAATGACATGACGTTGATCTTGCTCTCCTACAGGAGATGCACCTACCGCTTGCGAGTAGACTGCTACTCAGTAGGGGATGGGCGGGACACACAGCAGCTGCGGGCTTCACCACTCACTCCAGGGGAGTAATAACCTGGGTTAACCCTAGATCGAAACTAACACAGACCACCCTAGCTACTGATCATGAGGGGAGATACGTCTTGTCTCGCTGTGAGGAGAAGGGACTGGATCTGCTGATAAGAAATGTGTATGGTCCGAACTTCGATTCCCCGGAGTTCTTTCACAAGGTGGTCAAATTAGCGCGCGCATATCCAGCAGCACGCATCCTATGGGGGGGAGACCTAAATTCAGTACTAGATCCAACGCTAGACAGGTGTGCGGGACCGGTGCGTAGGCCATCTGCGGCGGCGCTGGCGGTGCAACAGGCGCTCACTGTGCTGGACTTGGTGGACGTCTGGAGGAGTGGGAACAGGGGACCAGGAGGGTATACGCACTTTTCTGCTGACGACAACATACACACAAGAATTGATTATTGGTTGGCCTCCTCCTCCATGCTCGCCCAGATAGGCTCCTGCTCAGTTTTACCCAGGACACTGTCCGATCATTCCCCTCTGCTGCTGGTGCTAAAGACTCCTCAGAAATTTATACCCCCGTTCACCTGGCGCTTCCCACCTTATTCACTTCTCGACCCAGTGTTCAGGGAGGAAATAGCAGAGGAGATTGATGTTTTTTTCGAAGCTAATATAGGCTCGGTGGACAACTTCTCGACAATCTGGGAAGCCTTTAAGGTATTTATCCGAGGGGTAGCTATGTCTAAGCACTCTGGAGTACTAAAATCCATCCGACAGCGACTGGCTACGCTGGAAAGACAACTTGCGACCCTTGAACACCGGCAGCGGTCTGCCCCAAGCGACGCGTCACTGAGGAGATCAAAATACTGTTCTCTGAATATCACGAGGAAGCTGATAGGGAAGTGCAACACATGGGGAAATACGCCACGGCGCGTCTGTACGGGGAGGGTGAACTACCGAGCTCGCTATTAGCCAGGTTGATTAAAGGAGATAGAGAAGAGACCCGGATCGCTGAACTATGTACAGCGGATGGCACAAGGGTGTCGGAGGAAGTGAAGAAATGAAAATCTTCATTCTCAGGGAATACTTACTAATAAAAAAGAACTTGGCACAGAAGCTAAAAATATGAAAAGACATCTTTATTAAATTTTATAAGTCACACAGAAGCCGTAGCAACTGAATGAGGTAGTCTGAGGAATACAGAGGACAGAGGCCTTTTATATGTTTTAGGGTTACATGACTCAGCACAAAAGTAAAGGGCAGTCCTAGCTTTTGCCAGCATGCAAAAAATCCAACATTCCTTCTTTACAGTTTGACCACTCACATGTTTCCACGACAAATGCAGGATCATGATGACAAGCCCATTTTTCAGTTTGTCCAGCCCAAAATCAATCATTGGTTAAACTTAACATTTTTCATCAGACAGGTCGATCGGACCCATAATAAAAACAGGCACATCCCCATCGTAAATAGGCCATCAAGAAGGAACAGAAACAGATGAGACGCAAGATAGAAAGGTGTGTGCGTGTATCATAAACTCAGCAATGTCCTGCTCTTTGATCTCTATCTCGATCAGCTAAAGGGCAAGAACTGGTTTGGCAAGGTCAGCTTCAGGCAGCAGGGTCAGTTCATTTCAGGTCAAACAGGAGTCAGCTTAAGTCATCAGCCTATGTGAGGGCAACCACAAAATGGCTGCCATGCACAAAATGGAACCCAAGAGTTCAGAACGAAATCTTCAAATACACAGTGAATCCATCGGTGTAACATGACAAAAACACTCATACTTGCTGAGCTCACTGTTTACGGTTCGCTGTTACCAAAATCGTAACAGAACCACGACCTTTATGGCCCAGGTTCAGAATTAAAGGAACCTCAGACCCTCCTTTTGCCCTTACATAGGCAATAACCTAAACTCACGTCAATCTGAATCCAGGTCTATATTCATCAGATCATCAAGATGTTGCTGGAGCATAATCCTATTACTTAGCAACTCTCTTCGGGACAGGTCTCCTTACACACGTAGTAGCACAAAGGCTGCATATGGCAGGAAAGAAATAGGGAATACCTCTATCTATATAGTATGTGGCCTAAGACGACACACCCAACAATTAGTGATGTTCACTACTAACTGGTGTTGATGCAAAAGCTGTACAAAGGAATTATTAGTAAACTCTGATCTCCTAACCAGTTCATGTTGAGGTTAAGTATGGAAAGAATGCAAAGAAGTAGTAGGAGGAAAAGACATAGGTTGGGATGTGGGTACAGATGTCAATTGGGTAGCAAAAAAAAACAAAAAACAATCCCACCCATAGAAGGCAATGTCATGTTTAAAAATACTAAAAAAACACGTTGTTAAGAACATATAGACAACAGGAGAAAGTAGTGACCACTATTACAAGCGAAATCATAATTTTTCACAACCCTAAGCAAAAAGTAAATCCTAAAATGATCTAGTAACATTGTTAGGGCTTCCTATGCATTTCAGTAATTTATCATATTTTCAGGTGAAACAGTGGTGATCCTTATTAATGCTCTCAGATGAAAAGGATACTCTTCCACAGAGAATGGACTTTATTCTGCTTTTACTAAACAGAATACTACTTTAAAACAGTGCCAGCAAAACAGCAAAAATTAGTCTCCTAACACCTATTATATGCAATCGCACGGAAACCACTTGTGAAACCAACTATGCCCAGAGTCCGTTCAAAAAGCCACTCTGGCAGGCTTCTATTGTCCATCAAATCTTCTTTTGTTGTTTTCTTCCGCATGGGCCTCTTCATTCAAGCCTTTCATGTAAATGGTGCTTCTCAGTATCCGTTGGAGTGCCCTCCTGGCAAACACTCAATGCTCACTTAAAAGTCTCAATGTCTCAATGCAGTGCACCAGTGTCTCTCCTCTGCGGCAGACACTACAGATAGCATGATCTTCATTGATCATGGGCACAAATCATCTTGTGCAGACCCGGGACCATTCTCAGACTCCAACACTCATCATTCAGTGTCAGAGGACGCTCAGGCTGCTCTTTCATGGGCACCAGAATGGAGTGCCTTTTGCCAATCTTGGATCCTCCGGTGCACTGCACTTCCGTTGAAGCAAAGGAAAAAGGGGGGGGGTGGCCAAAACTCAGGCCAAGGGGCTCAAGGGACTGCACACTGTCAGAGGTTAACCAGCATATGACAGGCGCTCTTTTGTACTGAAATTCTGGTTCTGTGGCAAAACCAGCTCCTCCTTCTTTTCTGATGTTGAACGCCTTCTGATGAAGCAAGTGCGATGCTTTAAACAGTTCATTGTATAACAAGGGGACTGCAAACAGGTGGCCTGCGATCTTCAAAGGAGTGGCCACACGCCATGGGACAATTCTGCGTTGAAATACACTGACATTCTCAAAGGCAATACAAAAACAAAGGCAGTAGGCAAAACAGTGCCTCTAGGCTCTTCAATTGGGTTTCCGTGTGAGAGCATATCCTTCACCATCTAAGGGTAGATAGCGACATGGGAATTCTATCTGAATGGATGTCCTCACACATAGTGGCATCGTCTAATGGGGCAAAAATATTTTATCTCAATGATTACATATAGGTGTTCCTAAATTCCTCATCTAGAACATCTCAAAAGAAAAACCGCATAATGCAGATTATCAGGGAAAACAGTCTGGTTATGCAAAAGGGAATTATACATAAGATGGGGGTCCATGGTACATTAATGCAATCTGAAAGTGTGAACCTGAACAATACACTAATAATAATAAAAGCTGACTGGTGAAAGGAATACGGAAAAGAGAAATGGGACTAGGACACAGCTAAAATCCCCAATAACTAGGCACGATGCGCTTGGGTGATGGTCAGGCATGTGACACAATAGTATGGGTGATACACAAAAAAAATCACAATAGTTTACAAATTTAACTCTACCGCTGGCCGCTACACCATATACGGTAATCTCAGCTAATGTTCCAGTTCCTTCTTCAGGGAAAAATGAAACCTGGTTTCCTTTACGGTACAAAGCCATATACTACTTGGGAAGCAGAATAAAACTGACTAATGTAATAAAGAAATTAGGTCACCATGTACAAGAGTCACAAATCTATAATTTATCCTTACGTCCAATCAGGATACATAATTTTAGGGCTGCCTGTTCCTTACAGGAAAGGGGGCAGTAATGTGACTGTAGGTGAAACCTTGTTTCCTGTATATCTTTTTTATTTTCCTTCAAATACCATTAAAGCCAAATTTGACATACACTGATGAAGTGTTGTCTGTCTTTCTGTGAAATTTAGTGTCAAAGCAAATCTACCCAACTGTTTGCAGGATACACATCGTCATGTATATCCCTTCACAACACAGGTAAACTTGTAATAGTATCATAAGCAGCAACATAAAACATAAAACATGCAAAAAACGCACAAAACGGACATGTCAAGCCATCAGATATACTCGCTGTAAAACAATAGCATATATAAATGAGCGGTGACGCATAATACCATGTCAGGTTTAAAATCCTTACCCTCCTTTTTGACAGTAGATCACCAATTAGTGGATATCTGCTGTCAAATACATCTTTCAGACACACAGAACCAGCAAGAACAATTCATGATAGAACCAAATACACAAATATGAAAAACGCATGGACATTTCTTTCCAAAGGAGTTACGCAAAAAACACATCTCCTTTCAACCAACCAAACTCACGTGTCTTGTCAGTCTTAAAATCCCCCATAGCAATCCATGGATGATCTGTGAGCAGAAGCGGGAAAGGAAAAAAAACACAACACACAAAAGAGAGACATATTTCATAGCAAACAAATATCAATTATAACTTTTAATCAGAAGACAAAACATAATACACATTAACAGACACAAAAATAAATTTCCATTACTTAACTGTTACCATCTAGTCAGTCACCTTGCAACATGAAGCCCTTTTAACTTTCCAAAAGTACAATTCTTTCACTGACACTCCATGTTAGCCTTGCCCCACAATTCGTTCTCACTTGGGCATGTAGCCTTCAACATTTGAATAAAGAGCTTCCTCTTATTTTCTGTCTAAAACTTAATACAATGCCTCATTTTCTGTCAAAAATAAAAGCAACTAGCGGACATCATTTTTTAGAGCAGAAATACAAATGTATCGTTTCTGCAGAGCATTTAGCATGTGTTGGGACTTTTAAAGAAACCTTTTTCATATTTTTCCCTTTGGAATTAAGTTCTTTAATTTTGTGGAGAAACCAGAAACCCTTCCTTTTAGAGGCCTGTTTAGCAAGGTCATTCTGCATTTCACAGAGACAAGTCCTAATTTAAAAGGTCACAAATGTCAACATGACAGCCTCCTTCCATTGTTTACAGGGAAACCAAAGATAGCATCTTAGCGCAACTTGAGCAGCCTGTTCTCCTAGCCCACAGCTTCTGCTCATTGTGAGGCTGACAAAGACAGAAGGCCTACTACATTTACTGTGAATGTTTCACAGAACCTAATAACACACATACCAGTTTTTAGAACAAATGCTTGTTGCAATGGTACTCATTTCAGCAACCTTAATTGGATTTCACTGGGCCATTTAAAAGTAAACCCAAATGGGGACAACCTGCAAATTTGTATTATACCTAAATGTATGCATTTACTGAAGCCTAAAGCACTTTAAAGCTATTTTAAATGGCAAAAATACCCAAATTCGACTTTGATGTTTGGGGCACTTAAAAATAAATATCCTATACTTGTGATACATATTAATCATCCTCAGAATGTTCTTTACAATTTACAGAGATTTTTATTCAGACATATCCCATGTAAATCTTTAGAAAAATGAGTTTTTTACGCCTGCGCTAAGTGAAATTCTATATGCTAATGTTCTCATCATGCGGTATAGCGCAACTTAAATTAAATTTTAATGCTAGGATGTCATAGTATGAGCATTAAGCTTCATGAATAGTAAAAAACGAATTTTGTAGCACTTATTTTTAATAATTATTTTTCATAATTAATAAATGTTTTATTTTTATTTTTTTTAAACCCAATTATTTTTGATAATTCCACATATCAGAGCAAGCTGCATCCCTTGCCTATAATTTTTAGACGCATTCATTTATAAGCCCAAGCACAGATGCCTAACTTGAAACATGACAAAATGTTTGCGCCATTTTTTTCTTTCTAAAAAGGACAATTTTATTTAGCAACAGACCCAAGAATATGCTTACAAAATGTTGCTTAATAGACTGAAAACATCAAGAAAAACCACGAACAGACATTGAGCTCATTTCAGACGTAAACAGAAAGGGGTGAAACACTCAGGACACACAATACGGCGTGCTTTTAGCCATGCATCTCATGAATAGCGCCAACGCTATTCACTTACAGAAATTGCACTAATGGGAAACCCACATAGACATTTAAACACACATTTAACCCACAAATCAATACTCAGGACAGAAACCAAGGACAGCCCACAGACTGTACTTAAACCAAACCATTTGTAAATACTAGTTGTAAGTCATATTTACAAGAAACACTTCTCAATTGTGTTTCAAAAAGACTGCAAAAACAGCCCAACAGACTGATGTATGTCCAAGAAGCGAAAATACACTCAATTCACTAGCTTTGGTTAGCAGAACACCAAACAAAATCGTTCTGCATATCTTCATTCATAAAACTGCGCAGAACAAAGGATCCTTGTTTTGTATTATGTCATATTTTAAATCCCTGGGGATACAAAATCACCAAGGAAGAAATATGTTTGTAAATCTAAACCTATTTAGATATTCCCTTTAGGGGAAGCCGGCTAATCCAAACGTATACAAAGTTGGCCAACACAAAGCTCCAAATTTGCTAAGATCAGGCATCTTATAGCTCACTAATCTAGCTTCAAACTTCAAGGGGCTATCTCTATCGATACACTCGTAAATATACAAGACCCTCGGTTTTTGAAAATTGCAATCTTCAAATAAAACTAAGGACCAAACAAACTAAGAACCAAACTAAGGACCAAGCAAAACTAAGAACCAATCAAAACCAAAGAACCAAAGAACTGGGAGCGACCCACTTATACTTAACTCTTACTTTTACTAATCAAAAGGTTATCCAAATTCTAACTGTCAAGTTCTACATGACCTAACGGTCTTTTTAGAATACTCATGCCAAAAAGGTTCTCAGTCAGGAGTGACATCATGTGGAGGATCAAAATCAGGAAGATCAGAAATATACTGGGCTGCAGAATCAAAGAATCTCCAGAATCCCTGTGCACAGAGTACCTTCTTAGTAGAATCCTGTTCTGCCCTCCTCAGTAGATTTCAGTCTCCTGACAAGATCACTCCCACAGAAAGCCACTTCTCTGTTGAGCCCAACGTTGGGCGCCATTTGAAGAAATGAAAATCTTCATTCTCAGGGAATACTTACTAATAAAAAAGAACTTGGCACAGAAGCTAAAAATATGAAAAGACATCTTTATTAAATTTTATAAGTGAGGCCACATCACACAGAAGCCGTAGCAACTGAATGAGGTAGTCTGAGGAATACAGAGGACAGGGGCCTTTTATATGTTTTAGGGTTACATGACTCAGCACAAAAGTAAGGGGCAGTCCTAGCTTTTGCAAGCATGCAGAAAATCCAACATTCCTTCTTTACAGTTTGACCACTCACATGTTTCCACGACAAAAGCAGGATCATGATGACAAGCCCATTTTTCAGTTTGTCCAGCCCCAAATCAATCATTGGTTAAACTTAACATTTTTCATCAGACAGGTCGATCGGACCCATAATAAAAACAGGCACATCCCCATCGTAAATAGGCCATCAAGAAGGAACAGAAACAGATGAGACGCAAGATAGAAAGGTGTGTGCGTGTATCATAAACTCAGCAATGTCCTGCTCTTTGATCTCTATCTCGATCAGCTAAAGGGCAAGAACTGGTTTGGCAAGGTCAGCTTCAGGCAGCAGGGTCAGTTCATTTCAGGTCAAACAGGAGTCAGCTTAAGTCATCAGCCTATGTGAGGGCAACCACAAAATGGCTGCCATGCACAAAATGGAACCCAAGAGTTCAGAACGAAATCTTCAAATACACAGTGAATCCATCGGTGTAACATGACAAAAACACTCATACTTGCTGAGCTCACTGTTTACGGTTCGCTGTTACCAAAATCGTAACAGAACCACGACCTTTATGGCCCAGGTTCAGAATTAAAGGAACCTCAGACCCTCCTTTTGCCCTTACATAGGCAATAACCTAAACTCACGTCAATCTGAATCCAGGTCTATATTCATCAGATCATCAAGATGTTGCTGGAGCATAATCCTATTACTTAGCAACTCTCTTCGGGACAGGTCTCCTTACACACGTAGTAGCACAAAGGCTGCATATGGCAGGAAAGAAATAGGGAATACCTCTATCTATATAGTATGTGGCCTAAGACGACACACCCAACAATTAGTGATGTTCACTACTAACTGGTGTTGATGCAAAAGCTGTACAAAGGAATTATTAGTAAACTCTGATCTCCTAACCAGTTCATGTTGAGGTTAAGTATGGAAAGAATGCAAAGAAGTAGTAGGAGGAAAAGACATAGGTTGGGATGTGGGTACAGATGTCAATTGGGTAGCAAAAAAAAACAAAAAACAATCCCACCCATAGAAGGCAATGTCATGTTTAAAAATACTAAAAAAACACGTTGTTAAGAACATATAGACAACAGGAGAAAGTAGTGACCACTATTACAAGCGAAATCATAATTTTTCACAACCCTAAGCAAAAAGTAAATCCTAAAATGATCTAGTAACATTGTTAGGGCTTCCTATGCATTTCAGTAATTTATCATATTTTCAGGTGAAACAGTGGTGATCCTTATTAATGCTCTCAGATGAAAAGGATACTCTTCCACAGAGAATGGACTTTATTCTGCTTTTACTAAACAGAATACTACTTTAAAACAGTGCCAGCAAAACAGCAAAAATTAGTCTCCTAACACCTATTATATGCAATCGCACGGAAACCACTTGTGAAACCAACTATGCCCAGAGTCCGTTCAAAAAGCCACTCTGGCAGGCTTCTATTGTCCATCAAATCTTCTTTTGTTGTTTTCTTCCGCATGGGCCTCTTCATTCAAGCCTTTCATGTAAATGGTGCTTCTCAGTATCCGTTGGAGTGCCCTCCTGGCAAACACTCAATGCTCACTTAAAAGTCTCAATGTCTCAATGCAGTGCACCAGTGTCTCTCCTCTGCGGCAGACACTACAGATAGCATGATCTTCATTGATCATGGGCACAAATCATCTTGTGCAGACCCGGGACCATTCTCAGACTCCAACACTCATCATTCAGTGTCAGAGGACGCTCAGGCTGCTCTTTCATGGGCACCAGAATGGAGTGCCTTTTGCCAATCTTGGATCCTCCGGTGCACTGCACTTCCGTTGAAGCAAAGGAAAAAGGGGGGGGGTGGCCAAAACTCAGGCCAAGGGGCTCAAGGGACTGCACACTGTCAGAGGTTAACCAGCATATGACAGGCGCTCTTTTGTACTGAAATTCTGGTTCTGTGGCAAAACCAGCTCCTCCTTCTTTTCTGATGTTGAACGCCTTCTGATGAAGCAAGTGCGATGCTTTAAACAGTTCATTGTATAACAAGGGGACTGCAAACAGGTGGCCTGCGATCTTCAAAGGAGTGGCCACACGCCATGGGACAATTCTGCGTTGAAATACACTGACATTCTCAAAGGCAATACAAAAACAAAGGCAGTAGGCAAAACAGTGCCTCTAGGCTCTTCAATTGGGTTTCCGTGTGAGAGCATATCCTTCACCATCTAAGGGTAGATAGCGACATGGGAATTCTATCTGAATGGATGTCCTCACACATAGTGGCATCGTCTAATGGGGCAAAAATATTTTATCTCAATGATTACATATAGGTGTTCCTAAATTCCTCATCTAGAACATCTCAAAAGAAAAACCGCATAATGCAGATTATCAGGGAAAACAGTCTGGTTATGCAAAAGGGAATTATACATAAGATGGGGGTCCATGGTACATTAATGCAATCTGAAAGTGTGAACCTGAACAATACACTAATAATAATAAAAGCTGACTGGTGAAAGGAATACGGAAAAGAGAAATGGGACTAGGACACAGCTAAAATCCCCAATAACTAGGCACGATGCGCTTGGGTGATGGTCAGGCATGTGACACAATAGTATGGGTGATACACAAAAAAAATCACAATAGTTTACAAATTTAACTCTACCGCTGGCCGCTACACCATATACGGTAATCTCAGCTAATGTTCCAGTTCCTTCTTCAGGGAAAAATGAAACCTGGTTTCCTTTACGGTACAAAGCCATATACTACTTGGGAAGCAGAATAAAACTGACTAATGTAATAAAGAAATTAGGTCACCATGTACAAGAGTCACAAATCTATAATTTATCCTTACGTCCAATCAGGATACATAATTTTAGGGCTGCCTGTTCCTTACAGGAAAGGGGGCAGTAATGTGACTGTAGGTGAAACCTTGTTTCCTGTATATCTTTTTTATTTTCCTTCAAATACCATTAAAGCCAAATTTGACATACACTGATGAAGTGTTGTCTGTCTTTCTGTGAAATTTAGTGTCAAAGCAAATCTACCCAACTGTTTGCAGGATACACATCGTCATGTATATCCCTTCACAACACAGGTAAACTTGTAATAGTATCATAAGCAGCAACATAAAACATAAAACATGCAAAAAACGCACAAAACGGACATGTCAAGCCATCAGATATACTCGCTGTAAAACAATAGCATATATAAATGAGCGGTGACGCATAATACCATGTCAGGTTTAAAATCCTTACCCTCCTTTTTGACAGTAGATCACCAATTAGTGGATATCTGCTGTCAAATACATCTTTCAGACACACAGAACCAGCAAGAACAATTCATGATAGAACCAAATACACAAATATGAAAAACGCATGGACATTTCTTTCCAAAGGAGTTACGCAAAAAACACATCTCCTTTCAACCAACCAAACTCACGTGTCTTGTCAGTCTTAAAATCCCCCATAGCAATCCATGGATGATCTGTGAGCAGAAGCGGGAAAGGAAAAAAAACACAACACACAAAAGAGAGACATATTTCATAGCAAACAAATATCAATTATAACTTTTAATCAGAAGACAAAACATAATACACATTAACAGACACAAAAATAAATTTCCATTACTTAACTGTTACCATCTAGTCAGTCACCTTGCAACATGAAGCCCTTTTAACTTTCCAAAAGTACAATTCTTTCACTGACACTCCATGTTAGCCTTGCCCCACAATTCGTTCTCACTTGGGCATGTAGCCTTCAACATTTGAATAAAGAGCTTCCTCTTATTTTCTGTCTAAAACTTAATACAATGCCTCATTTTCTGTCAAAAATAAAAGCAACTAGCGGACATCATTTTTTAGAGCAGAAATACAAATGTATCGTTTCTGCAGAGCATTTAGCATGTGTTGGGACTTTTAAAGAAACCTTTTTCATATTTTTCCCTTTGGAATTAAGTTCTTTAATTTTGTGGAGAAACCAGAAACCCTTCCTTTTAGAGGCCTGTTTAGCAAGGTCATTCTGCATTTCACAGAGACAAGTCCTAATTTAAAAGGTCACAAATGTCAACATGACAGCCTCCTTCCATTGTTTACAGGGAAACCAAAGATAGCATCTTAGCGCAACTTGAGCAGCCTGTTCTCCTAGCCCACAGCTTCTGCTCATTGTGAGGCTGACAAAGACAGAAGGCCTACTACATTTACTGTGAATGTTTCACAGAACCTAATAACACACATACCAGTTTTTAGAACAAATGCTTGTTGCAATGGTACTCATTTCAGCAACCTTAATTGGATTTCACTGGGCCATTTAAAAGTAAACCCAAATGGGGACAACCTGCAAATTTGTATTATACCTAAATGTATGCATTTACTGAAGCCTAAAGCACTTTAAAGCTATTTTAAATGGCAAAAATACCCAAATTCGACTTTGATGTTTGGGGCACTTAAAAATAAATATCCTATACTTGTGATACATATTAATCATCCTCAGAATGTTCTTTACAATTTACAGAGATTTTTATTCAGACATATCCCATGTAAATCTTTAGAAAAATGAGTTTTTTACGCCTGCGCTAAGTGAAATTCTATATGCTAATGTTCTCATCATGCGGTATAGCGCAACTTAAATTAAATTTTAATGCTAGGATGTCATAGTATGAGCATTAAGCTTCATGAATAGTAAAAAACGAATTTTGTAGCACTTATTTTTAATAATTATTTTTCATAATTAATAAATGTTTTATTTTTATTTTTTTTAAACCCAATTATTTTTGATAATTCCACATATCAGAGCAAGCTGCATCCCTTGCCTATAATTTTTAGACGCATTCATTTATAAGCCCAAGCACAGATGCCTAACTTGAAACATGACAAAATGTTTGCGCCATTTTTTTCTTTCTAAAAAGGACAATTTTATTTAGCAACAGACCCAAGAATATGCTTACAAAATGTTGCTTAATAGACTGAAAACATCAAGAAAAACCACGAACAGACATTGAGCTCATTTCAGACGTAAACAGAAAGGGGTGAAACACTCAGGACACACAATACGGCGTGCTTTTAGCCATGCATCTCATGAATAGCGCCAACGCTATTCACTTACAGAAATTGCACTAATGGGAAACCCACATAGACATTTAAACACACATTTAACCCACAAATCAATACTCAGGACAGAAACCAAGGACAGCCCACAGACTGTACTTAAACCAAACCATTTGTAAATACTAGTTGTAAGTCATATTTACAAGAAACACTTCTCAATTGTGTTTCAAAAAGACTGCAAAAACAGCCCAACAGACTGATGTATGTCCAAGAAGCGAAAATACACTCAATTCACTAGCTTTGGTTAGCAGAACACCAAACAAAATCGTTCTGCATATCTTCATTCATAAAACTGCGCAGAACAAAGGATCCTTGTTTTGTATTATGTCATATTTTAAATCCCTGGGGATACAAAATCACCAAGGAAGAAATATGTTTGTAAATCTAAACCTATTTAGATATTCCCTTTAGGGGAAGCCGGCTAATCCAAACGTATACAAAGTTGGCCAACACAAAGCTCCAAATTTGCTAAGATCAGGCATCTTATAGCTCACTAATCTAGCTTCAAACTTCAAGGGGCTATCTCTATCGATACACTCGTAAATATACAAGACCCTCGGTTTTTGAAAATTGCAATCTTCAAATAAAACTAAGGACCAAACAAACTAAGAACCAAACTAAGGACCAAGCAAAACTAAGAACCAATCAAAACCAAAGAACCAAAGAACTGGGAGCGACCCACTTATACTTAACTCTTACTTTTACTAATCAAAAGGTTATCCAAATTCTAACTGTCAAGTTCTACATGACCTAACGGTCTTTTTAGAATACTCATGCCAAAAAGGTTCTCAGTCAGGAGTGACATCATGTGGAGGATCAAAATCAGGAAGATCAGAAATATACTGGGCTGCAGAATCAAAGAATCTCCAGAATCCCTGTGCACAGAGTACCTTCTTAGTAGAATCCTGTTCTGCCCTCCTCAGTAGATTTCAGTCTCCTGACAAGATCACTCCCACAGAAAGCCACTTCTCTGTTGAGCCCAACGTTGGGCGCCATTTGAAGAAATGAAAATCTTCATTCTCAGGGAATACTTACTAATAAAAAAGAACTTGGCACAGAAGCTAAAAATATGAAAAGACATCTTTATTAAATTTTATAAGTGAGGCCACATCACACAGAAGCCGTAGCAACTGAATGAGGTAGTCTGAGGAATACAGAGGACAGGGGCCTTTTATATGTTTTAGGGTTACATGACTCAGCACAAAAGTAAGGGGCAGTCCTAGCTTTTGCAAGCATGCAGAAAATCCAACATTCCTTCTTTACAGTTTGACCACTCACATGTTTCCACGACAAAAGCAGGATCATGATGACAAGCCCATTTTTCAGTTTGTCCAGCCCCAAATCAATCATTGGTTAAACTTAACATTTTTCATCAGACAGGTCGATCGGACCCATAATAAAAACGGGCACATCCCCATCGTAAATAGGCCATAAAGAAGGAACAGAAACAGATGAGACGCAAGATAGAAAGGCGTGTGCGTGTATCATAAACTCAGCAATATCCTGCTCTTTGATCTCTATCTCGATCAGCTAAAGGGCAAGAACTGGTTTGGCAAGGTCAGCTTCAGGCAGCAGGGTCAGTTCATTTCAGGTCAAACAGGAGTCAGCTAAAGTCATCGGCCTAAGTGAGGGCAACCACAAAATGGCTGCCATGCACAAAATGGAACCCAAGGGTTCAGAACGAAATCTTCAAATACACAGTGAATCCATCGGTGTAACATGACAAAAACACTCATACTTGCTGAGCTCACTGTTTACGGTTCGCTGTTACCAAAATCGTAACAGAACCACGACCTTTATGGCCCAGGTTCAGAATTAAAGGAACCTCAGAAGCGGAAATTGCAGAGGAATTTCGGAGATACTACTCTGACCTGTACTCTGCCAAAGTTGGAGACCTCACTGCGGAGGCAAGTGATTATTTGGACCACATTGATTTACCACAGCTGAAAGACTCTGATAGAGAATTCCTAATGGCCCACATAGAAAAGGACGAAATTATTGATGCTTTGGCTAGCATGCGATCTGGCAGTGCTCCGGGAGCTGATGGCCTTACAGTTGCATTCTACAAAACCTTCCAAGATAAGTTACTCCCACACTTATCTAAGTTATTTGACGACATTTGCGTGGACGGGGCTATGCCGCCATTGATGAGAGAGGCTCTCATAGTTACCATACTTAAACAAGGGAAGGAGCCTAATGAGTGTGGCTCATATAGACCTCTTTCGTTGATAAATGTAGACACCAAAATATACGCCAAGGTGCTAGCTACCCGCCTTGCACTTCTGGCGCCGGAACAAGCTGGATTCATACCCAGTAGAAACTTGACGTATAATATTCGCACGGTCCTAGGTACCATGCAACATGTACGGCAAGATACAAGGGCGATCGCGGTTTTCCTGGACATGGAAAAGGCATTTGACTCTGTCGAATGGCCATTCCTGTCTCTGGTGCTGCGGCGTTTAGGTCTGGGCGAGCCATTCCTGCAAATGATAGGGGCGCTGTATTATAAACCGACGGCGCGACTCCGCCTGGGGGACCTGGTTACTGACCCCTTTCAGATTGGCAGAGGAACAAGACAGGGCTGCCCCCTCTCCCCACTGCTCTATGCTCTGGTGACGGAACCGCTGGCCTGCGCACTACGCGAATACCATGGTCACGATGGAGTCAGCTTCCCATCCTACAAGATAGTGGTATCGACTTACGCGGACGACACCTTGTTATATGTCCGCGAACCGGAACGCAACCTGTCCTCCATGTTGAGGGAAGTAGTGCGCTTCGGCGCTATCTCTGGCTTGAAGGTTAATTGGACGAAGTTGGTTGCTTTTCCGCTCACCCCGATAACCAGGCAATTCGAAATGGAGTTCCCTCTCCTGTGGTCAGAAGACTCGGTCCGATACCTGGGGATAAGGCTGCACTCGGACTCGGAGACGCTGCTACGTGAAAATTACGGAGTGGCCTGCAGCAAACTTGAATACAACGTTGAGAAGTGGTGTAAACTGCCCCTATCGCTCATGGGGCGCATAGCCCTTATGAAAATGGTGGTACTCCCCAGATTTCTATTCTTATTTAACGCCATACCGATGGTGCTGTCGAAGGCCTTCTTCCAGGTCCTGACGCAGTTAATGGTTAAGTTGGCCTGGGCGGGCAAACAGCCTCGAGTTAAATGGTCTGTCCTGACACTCCCATATGAAATGGGCAGTTTGGCGGCCCCGGATCTGGAACTATATTACAGAGTGGCGCAGGCGGCACTCTGTAATATACTCTTCACACTTGGATTCATGGGGATGATGGCATACCCCACCTACGGATGGAGTGCCTGCTCAAGGAGCCACTGCCACTCCTGCCTACGATTTGCCGACCGGTAGACGCAGGACTGGCATATTGGACTCACTCCTGGCCACGAATCACGCTTGGCATACTCTACTGCAGAAGAAGGGAGGAGCCCTCATGTACTCGCCATCTATGCTTGTTGAGTGGGCCCTCTGGCTATCGCCACTCACGGAGCGTGGTGTCATACTTGCACTGCATCAACTGGGCATCTCCACAATGGGAGACATGTTCAAGGACGGGAGGGCCAAAGAGTGGGGACAGGAGGTAACAGATGCCGCTCATGCCTCATTGTTACTGAAGTTTCAGTTCCACAGGGTACGCAGTGCTCTACTGGCATTGCTAGGCCCCGACCTGTCGGAGCCTCCGGAGGTTCCGGAACTAACACATGTAATTAAGGCCGGGTCTCCCCGGAAGCTGATAACTACGCTATACAAAACAGCAATCAAGCACAGGGTACACCAGTTTGCGAAGGCTAGAGATGCCTGGCAACAGGACTTGCAGATCACCATTGACGACGGAATATGGAGATACTGCTGCATGAGCACGAAGAAAATATCTCTCAATGGCAGGCATAGATTGATACATTTTAAATTTCTCCAGAGAGTGTACTACACACCGGAGAGATTACACAGATACGGCCTTAGGGCCACAGCGGAATGTGATCGCTGCCGAACACAAGCTGCGGACTTCTTCCACCTGGCGTGGACGTGTCTGGGGATCAGCAGATACTAGTGCGGCGTCTACGCGGAGCTAAACAGGATACTGGGCACAGACTTGACCCCAGACCCGGCACTGGCGCTGATAGGGTTCTCCAGGCCGCTGCCGGTTGCCGTAAGGCTCCTTGCGGATATGGGATTACTGATCGCCAGACGGGTACTGGCGATGTGCTGGATGAGAGGCCCACTGCCCTCAGTCAAAAGATGGGCGCATGACATGTTATACTGTTGTACTCAATCGGAACTTTATAGCGAGCTTCTACCACCAACCAGCCGAAAAACGTCTGGGGCTTATATAGGACGAGAATGGGTAGTGAAGAGGATGGGGAGACAGATGGTGGAGATGTGATGGGAATGGGGGGTGTACCCGAGGACGCATGGCCAGATGAGGAGGGGTAGCTCTGCACTGAGTGATGTGATTACAGATGGGGTGACTGAGGGATCGACAACGCTGAGCCCGGTGTGGTGTTCTGCAGCAGTTTAGAGACAGGGATAGGACGCAGAATTTACTAGTCACTGAGTGGGGACGGGGTGCATGGGTGGGGGGGTGTTGATATTGAGTTTTTGGTTCAGTTTAGACCTAATTAGAAGGGGGGTTGGGGGCACAGGGGTGGTCGGAATAGTACACTGTACTCCACATTGGGTTACCTCTTACTACTAGGGAAGTACGGAGATGCACTTATCACCTTGTATCTTCCTCTCCCCTCTCCCTCCCCTTCTTCCCCCTCCCCCCCCATTTCAGCCCTGGTTACACTTGGATATGTAATATCGCCGCCGGACCCCCGGGTTGTCGGCTGAAAGGCTGTGTTGTACCAGATCGAATCAGTCATTATCCTTGATTAATCGGAGCGGCCGGCCTCTGGGTTGTAGGCCAGGAGCTGTGTAAGTCACGACTGTTACTCAATAAAGGTCTTTAAACTAAAAAAAAAAAAAAAAGAATAGCAACATTACATTAGCAGTCAAGATCAGTTCCATAACCAGAAATCACATTACATCAATCGTTAGCACTCATATTCCTATAATGTCCCAGACCATCAACGCTACAATGTTCAATCACTTTGGCAGTCCTTTTTCCAACACATTCCCCCTGCTATCTTCCGTCTATCTCTTCGTACGAGCTCTATCCATCCGATTCTGACAACAGATCACAAATGCCCCCTCTAAAAGTGTTCCAAGCCGCCCATACCTTATTCTACTTCCTCGGGCATTTTCTAGAGACATATACCGTACATTCAGTGATCATGGTGAGGTCCATGTTTCTGGACCACGCAGATAGTGTTGGAGCTTCTGCCGCCCCCCATTTCTGTGCAATGTCCCTCTTGGTGATTATTAGGCCCAGCTTCCTTGTGCTGCATACCATAGCTGCACTGTGTGTTTAGTGGGCCCCACTAGTTTCGCTAATAAGCTTTTATTGTAGAGTGCTGCAAGCATATTATTATGCAAACAAGGGTGGGGGGGAATAAGATTGCAGATCCCACTGCTGACCGCGCACAGCGTCACAGGTTAGCAGTATGGGACGCCACGTTATAAAGTTGAAAAAGCGGGGAGAAATGCTCCTGCAGTACTGACAGTGTTGTCGGGCCCGGCCCGAGGAATACCCAATGTAGAAAACTAGCGCCGCCCAGCCTCCGGGATGTGGGCTGAATGGCTGTGTTCGACGTAATTGGAAGACATTCGCTATATAATGCAACATTGGACTGTATATTGTGCATTGTGACACTGATTGTTCTCCATTTCACCGCAATAAAAATTGTTTTAACAAAAAAAAAAGCATATTATTATGCGTTCCTAATTGTGCCCTGTCTGCGGTGTATGCCGGGTTGTCCTGGGGTGCATGTAACCATTTATAACTTTGAGTTGGGCGGACCAGTAGTACAGTTGGAGATTAGAGAGAGCTATACCTCCGTCGTACCAGCTGTTGTGCATTTTAGCCTGTGCTATAAGGGCCGGGCGGGCCCCCCTGAGTAGGAGGGAGACCTGTGCTGCTACTTGTTTAAAGAACCGGGGTGGTATCAGATTGGGCGCGTTTTCTAAGGCCTACAGGAATCTAGGGAGGGCCTTCATTTTGTATAATGCTGCTCTGCCGGGATGTGTGAGGGGCAGCGATGCCCAATGTGTCACGTCGCGTTTTAATCTCTCCAACAGGGGAGTCAAGTTCATAGAGTAGAAGTCTGCTGTGGATGCTGTGATATGTATCCCCAAGTATTTGAAAGAGTCTTCTGTAGTCAGTAAAGGACATTCCTCCGACAGAGTTGGCCTCGGTCCCTTGAGGATATACATGACTGATTTAGATCAATTTATTGTGTACCCCGAGAGTTTCCCCTGGGTATTGCAGATATGGAGTAGTTCCGGTATGCCCCTTTCTGGTTCTGTGAGATATACCAACATATCATCAGCATAAAGAGAGATCCGGTCTTCCCACCCTCCCCTCCAGGTAATCCCTTTTAGCAATGGGGTTTTTCTGATAAGTGTCGCCAGGGGTCCATCACTAGCGCGAATAATAGTGGCGATAGGGGGCATCCCTGTCGCGTTCCCCGTTCGAGGACTATTTCATCTGGAAAATGGCCATTGGCAGCCACTCGAGCCAGCGGTTTCCGATACAGGAGTCTCACCCACGCGCAGAATTTAGGGCCAAATCCCATGTGCTAGAACTTCAAACAAATATTGCCACTCCACCATGTCAAACGCCATTTTCGCGTCCAGGGACAATATTACCGCTGGCTCCACCAGGTTGGAGGCTCTTGCTATAACGCCTTGCACTCGTCTAAGGTTGAGTGCTGTGTTTCTGTGGGTCATAAACCCTGATTGATCCGGGTGTATCAGCTGTGGTAGATGGATAATTAATCTATTTGCTAATAATTTTGCTAGGATTTTGCTCTCTGCATTCAGTAGCGAAATCGGGCGATATGATGTACATTCTGTAGGCGGTTTGCCAGGCTTTGGGATCGCCACTATTGTCGCAACCCGTTGGTCCAACGGCAGTTCTGCCTTGTCTAAACTCTCCTCATACATAGCCAGGAGAGGCGGGCCCACCGTTTCCGCCATTAATTTATACCATTCTACGGGGATTCCGTTCGGGCCCAGTGCTTTCCCTGATTTTAATGAATGAATTGCGGTTTGGAGTTCTTCTAGCGTCAAATCCGCCTCCAACTCCGTGGCTGCCTCTGGCGTCAAGGCGTTCGTAGCAATGCTCCGGAGAGCGTCTCGTATGTCCGTACCCACTAGCTCTTTCGCGGGGGTATACACGTCTCTAAAGTATTCCGCTAAGACGTTTACTATATCTCCTGGGTGTGACACTAGCGTCCCCTCTCTCGTCCGTATCTGTTGTATCCTCCTTTTCCCCTCTCCTCTCCTATCGAGCTATGCCAGCATTTTCCCTGCTTTGTCCCCTACGTCATATATCTTGTGTCTGGTTGCTGTAATGTGCTCAACTGTCCGTATTTTCAGGTAATCTTGATATTGTTGTTGGCATAACTTCAAGGTGTGGGCCGTGTCTTGTGTTGGGTCTGACGAGTGTGCCGTTTCCGCTGCTAGAAGAGTCACTTCTAGCTTTGCTAATTCCTTATGTCGTTCTCGTCTATATCCAGAGATAGTCGCTATTGCCTGCCCTCTGAAGACTGCCTTATAAGCCTCCCATAAAATAGTAGCTGAGTCAACTGAGTTTGCGTTTTCTTCAAAGTATAGTTCGGTGGCTTTACGGAGTGACTTTTTTATAACCGGGACTGCGAGATACCCGGGGTACATGGGGTATAGCCGTCTATGGGTTTTTTCTCGACAGGAGAGTGTAAGTAACATCGGGGAGTGGTCCGATATGCCTCTGGACTTTATGTCTACCTCCTCAATATTTTGAAGTCCAGAGTCTAGCATGAGGAAAAAGTCTATACGAGATAAACTGTTGTGAACTGTGGAGTGGTATGTAAATTGCTGCGTCTCCGGATGTGTGTGCCTCAATATATATCTACTAGGCCCATTGCCTCTAGAAACCCTTGGAAACGTGAAGGCCCAGGGGTCTGCGTTCGGGTGGGGAATCTATCCAGTGCCATATCTTGTGTAGTATTGAAATCCCCACCTATGATGAGATTCCCTTCCGGCAGGTCCAGTAGGAATTCACTGAGCGCCGGCAGCGCCACGGCGTGGAGTGCAGGCGGTATATAAACCGACACTACATTCAAGAGCTTGCCCTGCCATTGACCCTGCACCGCTGCAAACCTCCCTTGATCATCCACTTTAGTCTGCATGATTATGAATGATGACGTCTTCTTAATTAGGATGCCTGTGCCTCTAGATCTCGTGGTGAATTCTGAGTGTGCTTCCATTCTATAGCCCCACCTATCCATCGCCTTGCATGCCGACCCTGGGAGGTGCGTTTCTTGTAGCAGTATTAGTGTTGGGTTGTGCCTCTTCAGTGCCTGTAGGACTATCCCCCTTTTTATCTTGTCGCCAATGCCTCTTACATTCCAAGTTAGAATTTTAAGGGGGTTGATTGTGGCCTCTTGTATCGTCATGATATTATCACCCGTCGGCGAGTCGTGCGCCATTAGGGTAGCATAATGACGAGGGGGACATGAAGGATTCTTCGGTATGTGTATATGTGTCATATCTGTCTGTTGAGGAACTAACTGTGCCGCGTCTATAACTTCTGGCATATGCTGGCGCTATGTACCTATCTGGTGGTCTCTGATCTTTTCTGTTTGCGTTGCCTTTCGCAGCTACTAATATTCTACCTAAACTGATTATTGTTAACCAAGCACAAAAAGGAACAACAAATGTACCCCCCCTCCCCTTCCCTGCCTCCCTGCTTAGCGGACTTTGAACTACCCGCCACCCCAACTCAGCAGAGTGCTTCTTCCCTTCCCGTAACATTTTACTTGCTTGTCCGGGGTCAGAGGTCCAGTGGCGACCTCAGCCCTCCGTCACCTTCGGGGGCCCACCTCAGTCCGCCGGCTCGGCCGGCCCAGCCTTACAAGTTTACATAGTGTTCAACCTTGTTGTCCAATCCGATGTCTCAGGAGTCGAGCAGTCTTTGTCCGGCTCATCCAGCTACTCTTTTCCCTGGCTCGGGGTGCGTTCCGAATCTGAGAGTCTTGTCCCTTGCGATCCCGGGTC
This sequence comes from Lissotriton helveticus, assembly GCF_964261635.1. Taxonomy (NCBI): domain Eukaryota; kingdom Metazoa; phylum Chordata; class Amphibia; order Caudata; family Salamandridae; genus Lissotriton; species Lissotriton helveticus. Next base: position 504,742,623 of record NC_136068.1, on the reverse strand, counting down.
CTCCTCCTCCTCTCGGCGTCTGCGCTGTCTGTTTCTGTGGTTCGGGTGTTCCACAGTCCGACACCCCTCAAGCCATTCTTGCACTGCGTCTGGTGTTTAAAAGAACCATGTTCGTTCATCTGCAACCACTCGCAGCTTTGCAGGGAAGATGATAGAGTACTGCAGTTCCCGGGCTCTGAGCATTTGCTTTACATCTTGGAAGCTTCGTCTGCGTCTAGAGACTGCTGCAGTGTAGTCTGGAAAAAAGGAAATCGCCGAGTTTTGCACCCTTACTTGCGGAGACACTCGTGCTGCTTGAAGAATGGCGTCCCTGTCTCTAAAATTAAATAGCTTAGCGAGTACTGGTCTTGGGGGGCTCCTGGTTTTGCCTTGCCACCAGGCACTCGGTGTGCTCGTTCGACCGAGAAGAAGTTCGAGAGTCCCTTGGGCTGCAGCTTGGTTTTCACTAGCTCTTCCACATAAAGATCCATTGCTTGCTTACCCTCTGTTTCCGGAACGCCAATGATGCATATATTGTTCCGTCTATCACGCCCCTCCTGATCATCAAGCTTCTCCGCCAGCAGTTTATTTTCTTTTTGCAGTTGAGAGACTGTGGCTTGTAATTCAGATGTGTCCGTCACAAGTGATTTCGTTACGATCTCTACTTCCTTCACCCCGTCTGTCATCTTGTGCAGATCAGCCCTGAGCAGCGCTACGTCGGTTGAAATGTTACCCACCGTGGTCTGCACACCAGACAGTGCCTTCATGATATCTTCAAGAGCGATTTTTTTCCCCCCCGTTCCATCCCCTTCCACTATAGATGTGCGCCCTTCTGGATTGGCTGTCGCGTTCTTTTCAAAGGCAAATTTGTCCAATTTAGCTTGCACAGCGCCGTGTTTGGGGCCTCTGCCTGCCATGATGGACCCTGTTCGGGGTTAGTGATCCTCTACTGTTTGCCACACCGTAGTACCGATGTGCGTGTTTCGAATGTCAATATAAGTCTCGATAGATTGCCCCTCCTATACTCGTGAGCATCACAGTTTCCGTGTCCCAACAGTCTTGTTGCCCCTTGGCGGGTGTGTGCGCGATTAGCCCCCTTCCCGGGCTTCTTTCTGTCGTTGTATCCTTACCTATTGATGATAGCAAAGTTGAGATGTGTCCCGTTCACCCTGTTCGGAACTTATGAGGTGCAGTCCCAGCCGCCTCACCCGGTGCAAGGGTTTATGTTGTGGCTTGGTGGATTGTCAAAGTGCTGAGATAGTCGGAGTGTTACACTGGTCTCGCGTCAATCGTGATCCATGTGGTGTGGATCCGTCTCCGTGTATTAGCGTTCCCGCTTGTAGTGGATGCGACCTTGGCCTGCACAGTAAATTATGTTCTAATGCTGACGGTTGGTTGGAGGTCTTCCCAGGGGTTATTGCCCAAATGTTGTGATGATGTTATCATGCTTCGGAGCCTGTTGCACCGTGCACGTCCCTCAGGGTGTTGGGGAGGCTCGTGTCGCCGCTTTCAGCCCTTCAGGCAACGGTTTGTACAGGCCCCTGCAGGCGCTTTCCGAACCTCTCCGTTCCTTGGGTGAGGTGGGGTGGGCCTTAAGGATCGTTCTCGCCGCTTAGCGCTGTCTCGAGCCACCCACTGTTTAGCCGTTGTTGCTCCTCCTCGCCGGCCCGCCACCATGTAGTTCCGGCGCCCACGAGTCCGCCGCCGGCTCTACCACTGCACTCCAGTCCCCGGCTTTCGGCTGCCGTATAGGCCGCTCCCGCTCACTTGGTCGGATCTTCGCTGCTCAGCGTCCGATCGGCTCCGGATTTCTTCCAGCTGCTGCAGCCCTCGAGGATCGTTATCGCTTCTTAGCGCTGTTTCGAGTCACCAGTGGTTTGGCTTCTTTTTCTCCTCCTTACCGGCCCGCCACCACTTCGTTTCCGGCGCCCTCGAGTCCGCCGCCAGCTCCACCACTGCACTTTAGTCCCCGGCTTCCGGCTGCTATATAGGCCGGTCCCGCTCACTTGGCCGGATCTCCACCGTCCGGCTTCCGATCAACTCCAGATTTCGTCAAGCTGTTGCCGCTCGGCCACAGACCTCGGTCCCAGCCCCCGGAGGCCGATATAATAGCGGATGAGTGTACGGATAGTTTAGAGGGACAAGGATTCACCGGAGCTCCTCAACTAGGCAGCCATTACGTTCGGCTGCTAGCCACGCCTCTAATCATATCCTATTTGACATCTGCTGTGGGGGTACTATCGAAAGAGATCGCGAACGCTGAGAGAGAAATGGGCATAGGTAGCGCTGAAGTGGCCCCCGAAGCAGGTGTTCTAGTATTGGACTGGACCCTGAGTATACCTTTAGAGCCGAACATTGTGATCGTTAAGCCATCCACACTGATCGAGCCCCCTGCTGGTGAAACTGACTCTTTGGTGCTAACAAAGGGACATGGGGTTAATAGTTCGGAGACTCCCCTACAATATCCATTGAGTAAGCGCAGGCTGGTTAAAAAACCCACCAAGAGACAAAAGCCTGCTGCTGCTGCCCATTGTATGGATTCTAATGTTAGAGATTATGTCGGGGAAATGATCGAGGAATTGTTCACAGCACGTTTGGAACCTGCATTAGCGGCCATTGCAAAAGACAATGTGGACACCCTAAATACATGTGTTGCAGGGCTGTTAAAGAAATGTCACAAAATTGATGTGTTCTTGAAACAGTATATAGGTCAGCAAGGGAGCCCAACCCAGGACCAACTAATTCACCCCGATGAACCCAGAGCAGAAATTCCTTGTAAAGAGAATAGGCCCACTAAGGAGAAGTGTCCAGAAACAACCGTAGAATGCAGACCCCTTACCATAAATAAAGCCGGAGTAGGAAACATTAATTATGGAGCTGGTAACATCAGGAGATCACCCCCACCCAGAGCTAGACATGAGCACCAGCAGGGCTCTACTTTGGATCTACCGCCTGATGCTGCCCCACTGGTGGCTGAGTTCACAGGGGTCCCCCCCTTTAAGGGATGGTAAGAAGGAATCTACCTAGGATCTCTTGAAGTTAGCCAGTCACTGGTGTGCACATTATAGTAGCGGAGGCTTTGAGATCACAAGATCCATCATTATGGCAAGGAGAGTGGATTGGGTTGGCCGTCGCCCCAAAAATATTAGCGGGGATTGTGTGGTCGTGAATTTTAGTACCCGGTCCATCGTTGAGAGATCATTCTGGGAATGCGTCGGAGTAGGATAACACAGGCATTAGACCGGTTCCCCTGGGCTACTTTTACCCACCAGTCATGCCACACCTAAAGAATTTGACCGAACCTCGGTCATTGCCAACTCGGGGTGGTTTTTTGAGGACTCCCCACACCATTGATGATTTCGCTCAGAATGGGCTAGAGGTGGGACCATTACAGAGGACAGAAAGGGTTCTCCAGGCTATTCCACAAATTAACTCACCCCTGCATCAGTTAAATATGGAGACAGGCCTCTCAAATTGTTTCTCTCCATTGTCTCAATTGGATTCAAACGATTGACAATACACTATAACTCAAGCTCAGGTTGATTTAGAGGGGGGGACACTCAGATAGCATCATGTAGGATTCTTAGCTGGAATGTGGCGGGAATTAGGCCCAAGAGGACTGATGATCTGTGGTTGGATTTTGTGAAGCAGTACGATATTATTGGCCAGCAGGAAACGTGGGATGTTGCTAGCAGTTTTAGTTTGGATGGTTACCAAAGCTATGCCATCCCAGCAGTCCAGGGAAGTGCTGGGAGGCCTAAGGGTGGTCTAATTTTCCTCATTTCTCTTAACTTGAAAGGTTTCGTTAATAAACTGGACTTAGATTCCAGTAATATTATGATATTAGAGTGGAGTGGGATCTTTTCGCAGAAGCTTCGTTTAATTAACTTTTATAACTCTAAAGATGGTTCACAGCACAATGAGCATCTAAGGGCTCTGGACCATTTTCTGTCAGTCTATAAACTCACTCAGAACTCTATTTTCGAGGTGATCCTTTTGGGTGATTTTAATATCCATCCGTGTAAATGGGACTGTTATTCAGGTGACCCGTGTGGGCCGCCGACCGCAGCGGTGCCCACTTTGAGCATAGTAGTCAGGGAGAGGCGCTCGAAGAATTTCTGGCCATTACGAATTTATTTGAATCTGGTTTTGACAAAGGGCGTGAGAGGCCACCTACTTTTATAGGAAGAGGGACCAATACAGTTATCGATTATTTTTTTCTTTCCCCGGCAGTATTGGTCAAGACCTTAGACTATAGAGTGGTGACTTCAACATTTAGTGACCATAATCCGGTCCTCTTAGAGGTTGACCTAGGGGAACTGAGTGGGCCCAAGGGAAATGGACGGGGGGCACCAAGAAGCCTGATAACCAAAGACCAAGGGAGAAGGATTAAATGGGATAGGATGGTGCCGGAAGCCTTTTTTGAGGACCTTGCCGTTAAAGCAGAGGCGAACCTTGCGATTGCCTTGATGGCTCGGCCCCAAGCGGGGAGATCTTAGGCACTTATGTGTCAGTCTGCGACCAGATCGCAAAGAAACTAAAGGTAGTTAATAAAAACAATCCTAGGAAGGCACAAAGATGGTTCGATGGTGGCTGCTCGAAGGCACATGGATCCCTCCTTCAGGCTTTGAAAACTAGGCCTAGGGATAGGGCCCTTGTTGCTAATCTTCGGAAGAAATATAAAATAGCAATCGCAAAACGTAAACAACAAATCAAAGAGGAGGCGTGGGAGAATCTCCTCTCTACTGAAGTTTTGCGGGATAGCAGTAAATTTTGGTCAACCATAAATCACCCGTTCTTCTCTGAACAGGAGAACTTAGATATGGACTGTGTCATCCCCGAAGAATGCTGGCTCCGACATTTTAAGGAAATTTATGATAACGATTGTTTAGAGCAGCATGATGGCCCTAATACTACCTCCCGAGGTGTATGCCTAGTAAATTCTGAAGTGAGTGAGGTGGAAAGAGCGATAAGAGACATGTCAAAAAATAAAGCCCCAGGCCCTGATGGGGTCCCCGCAGATTTATATAGTTTTTACCCAAATTTCTGGGCCAAGATCTTGACCAATGTCTTTAACGCCTCGTCCTCAATGGGTTTCCCATCCTCGTGGGCAAAATCAATTATAGTCCCGATATTTAAAAAGGGGGCTAGAGGGGACCCCGCCTGTTATAGGCCAATCTCTTTGTTAGACTCTGCAGTAAAAATATTGGGCAGAGTCATCTTACATAAACTCAGGGATTGGTTAGAGGGCAGGGGGGTCCTCTCGAACCTCCAATATGGATTCAGAGAGCACAGTACCATGGACCTATGTTTAAATCTTCACCTCCTTATAAGTAAATATACAGTGGCTAAGGAAGGGTTGTTATACATGGGTTTCATGGATCTCTCCTCAGCTTTCGATTTAGTCAATCGCTCTAAATTATGGCTTATCCTCCGGGAAATGGGATTAGACCCACCACTGGTTAATTTCTTAAGCGACTTGCACCAGGACCTTTCTGCAGTAGTGAGGGTTACCCGGGAACCAGCCACTTTAGTTCAAAGAGGGGTATCAGGCAGGGATGCATTCTGGCACCCCTCCTTTTTACAATCTACATTAATGCCCTGGAGAAGACCCTGGGAATGGCCACCCTGGATGTCCCGCGTATGAGTGAATCGGTTGTTCCGGTTCTCCTATACGCGGATGACGCAGTGTTACTCGCACGCACGGGATTAGGCCTCCAGAGGCTGCTGGATCACTTCGGCAGGTTCAAGGATTCCCTGAACCTAAAAGTTAACAGTAAAAAGTCGCACGTTATGGTTGCAGGGACAAGAGGCAGGAATGCTAAGATAAAATCTTTCTCTTGCAATGGTGTAGCACTGTCAAAGGTCCCGGTTTTTACCTTCCTTGGGGTCCTTTTCGACGAAAAAGGAAACTGGGGACCGCAACAAAAGCTTAAGAGTAATGCGGTAGCAAGATCAACAACAGCTCTCCTGGGTTTCGCTAAGAGGTTGGGAGCAAGACCTATTGAGCCAATACTCAAGATTTACAAATCAAAATGTTTGGCAATCACCTTTTATGGTGCATCTATATGGGGTTATACATCTCAAAGCAGGCTACAAGTAGCAGAAAACAGGTTTTTAAGATCACTTCTGACTGTTCCCCAGTTGACACCAATATATTCTTTGCATACAGAATTAGGATTGGGCTACATCACAGATCAATTAAAAATGGCACCACAACACGCCGGATTCCTACAGGTGGTCCCTGTCATGACAGCACTCACACGCACTACTAAGCAGTACTTCCAAGAAAATCAAGGTTCGGTGGATTCCCCTAGTGCGCTCTGGGAGGCTTATAAGACGGTCCTCCGGGGGCAGGCGATGGCCTCGATCACGGAGCATAAGAGGGAGCAACGAGCGACGTTGGACGGCCTTGAGACGGAATTATCTCTGGCTATTGCGCATAAGGAGGCCCACCCGTCTCTGGGAGCTACCCGCAAGGTCCGGCTCAAGCAGGCCGAAGTCCTGTCCCTGCAGAGGGAAATGGTACATGCTAGGATCCAAGCCACTCGACATAGGATATACGAGCTGGGAGATAAGGCGGGGAAGATGCTGGCCTGGCTAGACAGGAAGGACAGGGCGTCCAAAGTCATTGCGCAATTGATGTCCCCTACTGGCCCTATGGTATCCTGATGGTATAGTCAATATCCTGGCTGACCATTATGAGCGGATCTACACCCCCCAGACGTCCTATACGGTCGCGGAGGCATACGACTATATTAAAGATCTCACGATACCCAAGCTCTCCTCGGAGGCAGCGCTGCTTCTAGAGGCAGATATTACGACGGAGGAGGTGCAGGCCGCTACCTACGCACTGGCGTCCGGCAAAGCGCTAGATCCGAACAGGCTGCCAGTTGAACTACATAAGAGAACTATACAAACGACAGCCCCCTTTTTTCTGCACATGTTATCTGGTAGCCTAGAGCGCGGGGAGCTGCCGAGAGATCAGCGGCTTGTAAATAGAACAAGGGTACTCCCAATATTAGTTTTAGGTCTAGAGGAGGGAGTGAGCACAACAAACTGAAAAGTAGAACCTCTGAACTGACCTATATCTTATTCACAAATGAAAGTTAATCTAATACATTTCTATAGAGATGCAACCGGTATGAAAATATTCACATAAACATGGAGTGCTTTAGTACATTATTTATTCTCATTTAACATTTAAGTTCAGGTTAACATTTCATCATTTTTTTTATATTTTATAGATATTTTAATAAGTGAAAAAAAGTTAATACAGACCCCACAACAAAAAAGATGCTATCCAAAAACCTCATACATTCTTCATCATTCATTCCTAATCTAACATACTCTCAATAGTAACATAATGCAACAAAGGTACATACAAAAAACAACAATACATCTGAGATCCCAGGTGTTTCTTAGCAATTTGAGTGTCCTGTTTTTTGTTTGTTTCCAAATTCATAAGTCACTTTTTCTTAAGCTTTTCTCTTCTTATAATCTTGTTATACACGGGTCTCAGGTGACACTGGCCTACGTACGTTTCGGTGAGCTTGGTTATATCACCTTCATCAGGGCCAACATTAAACACAGACTAATACAAACATGATTAAAATCAGGGGGTCGGGGGCGTGGCTACGCGAGCAGAGATGGCGGTCGCAGCTTGCTAGAGCTCCCGCCGGCCCGCCGATTATCCGACGAATTATCCTGTCCCCAAACCCACAAACCCACTACCGGACCGCGACGGACGTTCCTACAGGCGCCGGGGGTCATCCGGTGGGCTCAGGGGTGATCTCGTGCCCCCGGACAGAACCGAGCAGAGAGGGGCGAGGTGCGGCCTGGCGGTCGCGGAGCAGCCGGGGCCTCGATTTTGGCGAAGCGGCAGGGTGCGCTGCCTGGCCCGGGAGCGGCCGCGGTGTTGGCTGTCCCTGAGGCCGCGACACTACAGGCGATCCTTCACCTGGGGCCAGGCTGGGCCGGAGAGAGGCACAGGCGCCACGAGTGGACTGTGGCAGCGGAGGCGGCCTGGTGACCTGGCGCAGCCGGGACCTCGATTTTCGCGGCCTCGTGTCGGGCCGGGGCCGGCGGCCTAGAGGAGTGACTGGCATCCCCTGGAGACCCTGGTAGGAGGCGGACAGACGTAGGGCGACCGGCCCGGCGAGCAGCAACTGTAAGTAGTGGCCCTCCCCGGCCCCCCCCCCCCACCCCCCGGGCCCACTATTCAGTGACATTATTGGCATAGCAGTGCAGGACGCTGGGAGTCCTCGCACCTCCTGAAAGGCAACGTGGGCCACGGGGGGGCCCTGGTCAGCGGCGGCTGGGGGGGCTGTTCCTGGGGGAAGTGGCTGAAGTCTGCCCCCCCCCCCTAATTCTCAACTGCCACTAGACCTTACCGAAGAGGCTTCTTTCGGGTCTCCCTGACTGTGGACCGGCGACCCTAGTGGCCCTCATCCACCCGGGCGATCATGACCAGGGGAGGTGGTGGATCCACCAAGCAGGTGACCATCGACAAATTTACTGGCCCCGGTGGGGGCCCTGGATCATCGGGGGGTGGTCCATCAGGAGGAGGGCCGGACAATACAGCCCTTATGGCGGCTATAACCCAGTCGCGAGACATGCTGGACGCAAAGATAGGGGCAGTTGGCGCAGACGTAACCCTGTTGCGCCAGGATCTTAGGAACGCAGTGGCACGAATCACGGAAGCCGAGTCCAGGGTGTCAGTGGTGGAAGAGGATGTAGGTGCCCTGAAGAAGAGAATGGCGGCGATGGAGGACGCGCAGCGGACCACAGCGCTCCGGGTGGAGGATGCTGAAGGGCGGGCACGGCGTAACAACCTCCGTTTTCTCGGCTTTCCAGAGAGCTGTGCCAAAGGCAATATGGAGCAGTTTCTCACACAGTGGCTGGAGTCATGGATGCCCCCGGGGTCGCTGTCTGCCTGTTTTGTTATCGAAAGAGCACACCGCGCCCTGACACAAAGGCCGCCTGAGGGCGAGCGGCCTAGGGCAGTGATCGCTAGGCTGTTAAATTACCACGACAGGGACGCTATACTGAGGGAAGCCAGATCCAAGGAAACCCTCCTGTTTGAAAGTCAAAAGATCATGATTTTCCCTGATTACACTAGACTTGTGCAGCAACGGCGCCAGTCTTTTGTGGCGGCTAAGGCTAAGCTGAGAGGTCTTAAGCTACAATACTCCCTGCTGTACCCGGCGCGCCTGAGGGTGATATTCCAGTCACGGACATTGTTTTTTGATACCCCAGAAGACCTTTTCAAGTGGACGGATGAAACAGTGCGGGTCAGACCGAATCCTCAGCCAGGACTTCATCCAGGCACCCCTGAGGGTTCACCGCGGGCGCAGAGGGACCGAACGACACAGAATGGGCGGTCCAAACGCTCTAAATCACGCAGGCGTGCGGCCTCGGTGGATGGCTCACTGGACGCTGGCAGACCAGAAGACTCGGAGCAGTCGGGAACAGATCACTGAAGTCTCCGGAGCCTCGGCTCCAATTTATTGCTAGAAATGCTGAGACTCCGGGCTGGGTGCGCTGAGTCGCTTGTGACCTGTGCACTACTGATCACTGTGCAGCTCTGAGATAGTACTGTTTTGCTCTCCTGATTGGGGGGAGAGTTCTTGGTGGGGTTTGGGACTTGGGGACTGCGATATAAGGGCTACCACTCCCCTAGTTGTGAGTGGGATGTCAAGGGGAGGGGGGTGTGTTTATGGTTTTTCTGCTTGGGATGTTGGGATCCATTGGTATGGGTGGGCCCGGGCCCTCGGTTTTGGGCTCGAGACTACCCATGCCGCGACAGGTACTTCATGGTTCATTGAGGTATAGGGTGGGGGGAGGCGGGATACGGGCGGTCGGGGTTGCGACTGCTGAGTTGGGGGAGGGAACTGTTGCAGATCATGGGACGAAGGGGTTGATAGTTTTTCTTGGGGTAGTTAGCGTAATGCATGTGTGTACCAAAATGATGCTTTGTGTGGTGTGTGGCGGGTGGTGCGGGCCTGGGGGGCTTTTATGGTGGACTCCGATTGACTATGGCTGAATCGATCGACCGACTCCCTGTAGACTTTATGCGGGTGGTTACGTGGAATGTCAGAGGATTGTTAGACAAGATTAAACGGGGGGCGGTGTTACGATGGGGGAAAAGGGAAGCGGCAGATGTATTACTACTTCAAGAAACTCACATGATGGGCACTAAGGCACTGGGCCTACAGAGATTTGGATATCAGCAGGTCTTCCACGCGGGGTTCTCCAGAGGATCCAGGGGGGTGGCTATACTGATACACCGCAGGGTGGCGTATGTGCACGAGAAGCAGTGGGTGGATCCTCAGGGTCGCTACCTGTTTGTTAAGGGCATGGTGGGCACGGAGCCGGTGGTGTTTGGAAGTGTATACGCCCCCCCTCCCCTGCAGTGGGCCCTGGCAGAGCGGCTGTTTGCGGTGTGGGAGGATGTCTCTGGATCACTGGCAGTGGTTGGGGGTGATTGGAATGACGTGATGGACGTGAGTGTGGATCGCCGGAGACGTCAGGAGGTGACTGGCACCACCCCCCCCTCCCTTCCGCCCACCAGATTGCATGCCATGAGTGAGGGGCTAGGCTGGGTGGATGCTTGGCGACATATGCACCCTGTAACCCGAGACTATACGTATGTCTCGGCAGTGCATGGCTCGTTCTCGCGGTTGGACTATATGTTTCTACCTGGAGAATATTTGTGTAGGGTGAAGGGCGCTGACATCTTGCCAAGGGGCCTGTCCGACCACTCCCCGGTTTCGGTTCAAATAGATCTCCATCGGAAACGGCAGCCGTTTAGATGGAGGATGTCCTCGTGGCATCTCCTTAAACCGGCGTACGCTAAGCACTTACGAGAGACTATTGACCATTATTGGCGGGAGAACCTAGTGGAGGGTGCCGATGTAGGTGTGGTGTGGGAGGCTATGAAACCTACTATACGGGGAGTCGATATTGCATGGTGCTCGGCGGCCCGTCGACAGCGACGAGAACAAACTGCGGAGGCAGCTGCCCGAGTAGCGACCCTCGAACAAGAACACAGTACCGGTAGTGATGGGGTGGATCTGCGGCTGCTCCTGCAGGCACAGCAATCATATGCGTCCCTATTGCTAGACGAAGCCAAACAGGCGTGGCTCGCCACCAGAAGTAGGGTGTATCAATGGGGGGACAAGTCGTGTTCCATGCTCCATAGATTGTGCCAACACAATTTCCAGCCCCTCGTACTACCGGGTCTCACGAACGACAACGGAGACGTTCTAACCGACCCAAACGAATTGGCGGCAAGCTTCGCCACGTACTTTACAGACCAGTATGCCCCACGTGACCAATTGCCTGAGGGCGACTTAGCCCGTTTCTTCGAGGAGTTCCCACCGGTGCCGGTGTCGGACGAGACCAGGGAGGCCCTGGATGCACCCCTCACGGCGGAAGAACTGGGAGACGCGTTGGGGCAACTCAACGCCGGTAAGGCCCCTGGACCAAACGGCTACCCATGTGAGTTTTTAAAAAAATTCCATGTGCAGCTGGGATCGCACTACCGCCGAGCGCTGGAAGCGGCCCGTACCCGGGGTCTACTGCCACCGGACTGGCGCCATGCAGAAATAGTGGTCTTTCAGAAGCCTGGCAGGCCCCCAGATAGCCATGATTCCTACAGGCCCATCTCCTTAATTAATACTGAGGCTAAGATACTGGCCAAGGCCCTAGCGAACCGTTTGGCTCCACACATTACTGCCTTAGTCCATTCTGACCAGGCAGGCTTTATGCCCCGAAGGGCGACGCGACACAATATCAGGCGTGCGCAGGCGGCGATCGACGCTGTTGGAGCCCTGGGGGACCAGGCGGCGTTGTTGCTGGCCGATATCAACAAGGCCTTCGACTCGGTTGGCTGGTCATACCTATTTACCTTGCTATCTTGGCTCAACTTAGGCCCGGTCTTCCTCTCCTATATAAAGCTCCTCTATACTGATGTTACAGCCTCGGTGCGGGTCGCCGGGGCGGTGTCAGAGACATTCCGCATAGGCCGAGGGACCAGGCAGGGCTGCCCGCTCTCCCCCTATCTTTTTGCACTGGCCATGGAGCCCTTGGCGGCGAGAGTGCGCCAGGATGCGCAGATACGGGGCTTTGTATGGAATACTACCCTGTCGGACAAGATCGCGCTATACGCGGATGATGTCCTCTTTTTCCTCACTGATTTGCAACGCTCGGGCCCACGTGTCTTGGAGATCATGCACCAGTTTGGAGAGGCCTCGGGCTTGTATCTCAACCTCCACAAGTCCACCCTGTGGGTGCTATCAGGAGACCCGGTGACAGACCCTTGGGCCTCGGGATTGCGAATGGCCACGACTGGGCTGAAATACCTCGGAGTGTTTCTCTCGGACTCGGCTGACACTGCCTGGGACCGTAACCTGCAGCCCGTCTGGGAACGAGTTCAGTCGGACGTCAAAACTTGGTCTCGAATGCCCCTGACAATCTTTGGCCGATCTGCCATTTTCAAGATGGTTGCGCTCCCGCGCCTACTCTACCAGTTGCAAAACCATCCGTATCCTATTCCACCTCGGTGGTTTAAACAGGTTAACTCAGTGCTGGGCCGCTTTCTCTGGGCGGGAGGCCCTGCCCGGGTGGCATTGCGCACATGCTTTCTGTCCACCTACTGTGGAGGCCTGGCCACCTCGGATCTGCAGTCGTACTACCAGGCCGCTCACCTCCTTATTCTGAACGAATGGTGGTACTGTGACGGTGGGGACCCGGCCTATGCCCTAGAGCGTGCTTTGATGGGCGATAACTCGCTCCATACCATCCTATACTCACCCCGACTGCGTACCTCGCTGCCAAGGGTTACCAGACTCGTGTTTGCTATATGGCGACAGGCCTTGCGTCGCGTGGGCTGGTGGGGCCGACTAACCGCTGAAACACCTTTATGGCGGAACGGCATGCTACCTGAACTCTCTAAATTGCCAGGCTTCGATGGCTGGGATGCGATAGGTATCTCGCAGTTAGGTCAAGTGATGTCTGGTACGTCGCTCAAATCCTTTCAGACCCTCAGTGCCGAATTTGATATGCCCCAATCTCAATTTTTCCGGTACCTACAGTTCCGACATGCACTGACGCCCAGCATTGCCAACCTTGACTCACTCCCTGACTTTAGCCCGATCGAGGCGAAGGTCTTCATGGGAGATCTTGGGGACAAAAAAGTATCGCGCATTTATCAAACCATGGTCACCCACTGCTCCCCTACTCTTCTCTCACTGAAGGCGACTTGGGAAGTTGACCTCGGCCCCTTGGACGAGGACGACTGGCGAGAGGCCTTGGAATCCCCGAGGGGGGCGGCTATCGCAATGCGATTCCGACTCATCCAATTCAAGATTCTCCATAGGGCATACTATACCCGAGAGCGTCTGTGGAGGGCGGGCCTGATTGGGTCCCCGGAATGTCTGCGGTGTGGGGCTGAGGTGGGTACGCTACTTCATACTATGTGGTCGTGCTCTAGGCTGGTTGGCTTCTGGAGGGGTGTTTGGGGCTGTCTGTCTGAGGTGTTGGGCTGGACCCTCCCCCGTACTCACCGTCTGGGTCTGTTGCACGTCCTGGAAGGGGTTGGTGGCAATATTTATAAGCGGCACCTGCTCCTACTGGGGCTGGTGGTGGCTAAAAGGGACCTGGCCCGAGCGTGGAAGAATGTGAGCCCCCCCCCCCTGACTGCATGGAAGGCTGGTATGGACTTCTGTATGGGCCTGGAGAGACCTATATTTGAGGCGCGAGGATGCCCCCGCAAACACTTTAAGATTTGGAAGAGGTGGGCAGACTATAGAGATCTGACACTGGACCCTCCAGTGGAGCCAGAAGAGGACCTTTAGCCCCGTACTGGCTGGCAGGGCCCATGTCCACGCACATTACCCACGTCATAATCTTACATCGTTACGGTTAGTACACACATGCATGGGGTTCGGGTGGGTTCCAGGGTGGGATCGGGGAGTTGGGTAGGTAGGTAGCAGTATAAGGTGAAGGTGGGGTAACTGTTTTCTGATATCCTTAATTGCATCATCTTCTTGCTTGGACACTTGGTTAAGTGCTGTGATTGTATCATAATGTTTGGTGGTGTAGTCCTGATTGTGGGCTGCCACTATATTTCATATGCTCGTCTTCATCAATAAACTGGTTGTGAAAAAAAAAAATCAGGGGGTCTTTTATATCTGAAATTTAAAAAGAAATATATGTGCTATAAATTACATATTCATTTTACATTATCTGTTGCATCCTAGTGATCAAACATCATCAATTTACGTTTGACTTTTGTTTAAGTGCTGCTATGCTAAAAAACAGGCTCGCTAAACGATGCCTGTAGAGAGACTCTGTACAGACGAAATACTTAGAGTGACTGTATAGGTGCGCTATGGTGAATCAAGGTTGCGCCCAGATAAAGAAGGATATCCTTTAGTTCAGTTAAAAAGTAAAAAGAAAAAGGAAAGGAAAAAGTACAGAAATTCTCCTCATGCATGTGCAAAGTCCCAATGAATTAAAGATAAAAGGGACTCAAACGGACCTCCACCTGACAGTGTTTTATCAACTAATACCTACTTATTTTAAAAGAAGTCGCGTTTTTTAGTCCAAATGGTGGGTAAGCGATATCCAGAAAGTGGATGGTATATACTGCTACGTAGTAGTCTGCAAATGGGATAAACAACATTAAGACTACATACTGTAGAGTGGAATAACCATTTATACGCGGTAAAGGGTAGTGTATTACCTATTTATGATTGTAAGGGCTCTTCAGTAATCAGCTTACATGTTCGTCGCGGGGGAACGGTCAGTACTTGTCATGGGGTGTATTTAGAGGGTATTCAATATCTAAAAACCAGTATAACATGTGTTAGATATCGAATTATTATAGATGTACTCTATTATTAGCATAGGTAGCGGGGGTCCCCTTACCTATCGATAATTGCTGCCAAAATAGACGTATATAATTACTTTCTGAAGTTGCTGAAATAGTCAAATATATGTCCAACTAGTTCCAGCCTGCATGGAAGAGAACAGACGTTTGATATAAATGTAGTTCGTATTATTAATTTCCACTAAGGCTCAAAAAAAGACACAAATTTAAGTCTAAGGCTAAACAAACACAAATGGCTATAGTAGACCCTTTTGTGTACTTAGGCGGCCAGAGTCGGGGAGAAGATGAAACACGAAACAAACATTACAGATAAGACTATGGGCAGTGTGATACAACATAATCCCCCGTTAGTGCGATAAATGTCCATTATTTGAGGTACCGCATTATCCCCCAGGCGTGCGTTTATAAAAAACCTAAAGGTGGCTCATCGTACATCGGTAATACACTGTATGGCTCTAACTCAAGATCTTATGGGGGAGACCCGACTTATGTACCATGAATCGAAGTGGGGCATAGAGGAAAGCTAAAAGGTGTGCCCTCAAACCAGGAGACAAGCTGAAAACACTACCTGGGTGTTTCGGGCATGCTCCAAAATTACAGCGAACATACGCTGAAGGAAAACGGAAGACTCCGAAAGCAATAGCTTGAGTCTAAGAACCGAGTGTCCATAGTCTTGTGCTAGGTCTACTAAGTAAAAGAAAAAGAAAATAAGCGACTGTCTGTTTATTGTACCTGAACACAGGCTGACGAGCCTCGTAACCTCATCAACGCTCCCCAGAACAACCGCGGCTAGATGCAGTCCCAGAAGTAGGCTGCTTAAAATATCTATAAAATATAAAAAAATGATGAAATGTTAACCTGAACTTAAATGTTAAATGAGAATAAATAATGTGCTAAAGCACTCCATGTTTATGGGAATATTTTCATACCGGTTGCATCTCTATAGAAATGTATTAGATTAACTTTCATTTGTGAATAAGATATAGGTCAGTTCAGAGGTTCTACTTTTCAGAGATCAGCGGCTAGCAACGGTTGCTGCAGTTCATAAGCCGGGCAAGCCGGTGGCGGACTGCGCTTCCTATCGTCCGATATCTCTTATCAATGCTGAGCCCAAAATATTAGCCAAATTATTGGCGTTAAGATTGACTTCCCATCTCGCGTCACTGATTAGTCCGGACCAATCTAGTTTCATGCCGCATCGGAGCACGGCCCTTAACCTCCGTCGTCTTCATGCGGTCCTGGCGCGTTCGGCACTTATAGGAGAGCCGGCAGTCATCCTCTCCCTAGACGCAACTATGGTGTTCGATACAGTCGAATGGCCTTACCTATTTGCGGTACTCCAACATATGGGGTTCGGCCCCAAGTTCTGCGCCTGGGTTCGTTTACTATATACTAGACCACTGGCACATGTTGCTGCCAATGGGCACATTTCGCAAGACTTCTCACTGGGCCGTGGCACAAGGCAGGGGTGCCCACTGTCCCCGCTGCTTTTTGCGTTGCTTTTGGAGCCTCTCGCAATTTGGGTCAGATGGGAGCCCTCTATCAGGGGACTCCAATGGTCCGATGGGTGGGAGGGCCGTATATCTCTATACACGGATGATATACTTTTATATCTCACCTCCCCCAAAAAATCTGTTCTTGAATTGTTAAATGTTTGTGAGAAGTTCTGTAGGGTGTCTGGTTACAAGATCAACTGGACCAAGTCCGTCCTTCGTGCACTGTCTGGCCCGCCTCCCACACTGCCCAAGAGCTGTCCCCTGCAGGTCGCGACGGCACCATTCAAATATCTAGGTGTTTTCATCACGTCGGACCCCGATGAATTTTATGTTCTGAACCTTCAACCACTACTGGACAGGTTCCAACGTGACGTCAGAGTGTGGCAGACTCTTCCCCTCACACTCCTAGGAAAGGCGGCACTGTACAAAATGATGGCGTTCCCGCGCTTTCTGTATGTGCTAGAGAATTGCCCTTTTTTGGTCCCACCGGCCTACTTCAAGGCGATCGCTGCGACGGTATCCCACCTGCTTTGGGGGGCAAAGCCACCTCGAATCGCCCAGGATAAACTGACCAGAAGCTGGTACGATGGGGGATAGCGCTCCCGAACATTGAGCTCTATTACTGGGCAGCACACCTTAAGCAGATCAATTTTTGGTTACATGCCCCGCAGACCGAGCCGGCGTACTTTGCTGACAGGCATTCTCTTGAGGATAGGGGTCTGCTCCGCAATCTTTACTCCCGCCGCCCCCCATCGGATCTGGTGGGTCCGACTCAACACTCAGTACAGTTATGGTACAAGGCCAATAGACGTCTTAAATGCAATGACATTCTCACCCAAATGACACCGCTGTGGGACTCTTGGCAACTGGGCTTCCTTCGCAACAGCAAGGGGTTCCAGGCTTGGGACTCCATTGGCATATCAGTGGTAGGTGACCTATGGAGAAAGGGTGACGTAGTTGACTTCAGCCACCTGCAATCGCAGTATGAGATGTCACTGACGGAGAGGTTCAGGTACCTGCAGATGGCGCACGCGTTACACTCGGTTATCCCAGTGGGCACTGTCCTGCAGGAGTCGTCCCCGCTTGAAGACAGGCTTCTGACTGACCACATGACAGATAAGGCCACCTCCTTTACTTATAGGAAACTCATTAATAATCTTCCGGATGTAATGTCAGCATTGAAACTGAACTGGGCTGGAGAGGTGGTCCCCTTTGACGACTCCGAATGGCAGGAGGCCCTCGTCTCACCACGTGTAACTGCTATCCCCTCCAGGTTAAAGCTGGTCCAACTAAAGATATTGCACCGTACATATTACACGAGAACGACCCTGTACAAGATAGGTAAAGCTACGCATAAGTTCTGTCTTCGTGGCTGTGGGGTGGAAGGAACGTTCTATCATACTATTTGGGACTGTAGACACATGACAATGTACTGGACAGCAGTAATGCGCACTATTTCCCAAGCGATTGATATCTCCTTGTTGCCGGAGCCTCGCCGCTGTTTGTTGAACGTGTGGGAGCCTAACGACTTGAACCATCGCCAGCTGGACTGGGTAATGTTAGGCATGATGATTGCAAAGCGCAATATTGCTATGCTGTGGGGATCGGCGGTTTCCCCGACCCTCAACAAATGGTGCAAAGATATGGATGAGGCGATGGTAGCAGAGAGGGCTGTCTTCATCCATCGTGGTTGCCCGAAAAAGTGGGAGGGAATCTGGGGTCCTGGAACAAATTCAGAGGCTGTATTTGTGAGCCGCCGCGTCCAGCTGGGGATGATGAGGACTCAGACTGATTAATTGCAGGAGCCACGCTAGAATGGGGTATGATATGCTCTATCATGTTATTACTTATGTTTTTCTCCCGCAAAGCCTTGAACCGAATGTGACTATTCTGTACCTGCTGACTTGTTTGTGTATGATGTGAAAAACAGAGAAGAAATTGTAAGAAGCTGTTCCTACTGTTCTGTTGAGATGAAAATAAAAAATAAAAAAAAATAAAAATGGCACCACTGATCTGTTGGGTGAAAACGTGGTTGTACGAGGAAATTACCCTGAACCACCAGATCCTAAGTGATTGTATAGCTCTAGATAAGGCACATAGGGTCCCCTGGCTGATGTACGTTAGAGCGGCGTTCATCAAGCTTGGACGACCTGAACTGTACACATCACCAGAAACTATAAAAAAGGAGGATATAGGTTGGATTAGGCAAAATTTTCTGAACATGCTAGAAATGGAGCGGGAGGAAAGGGAGTTAACAAAACCATGTTTTAGAGCCAATTATCTCTTGTTAACTTCCTCCTCCATTGAACCATACCTAAAAATCGTAACTAAGCCATTACATCGCTACTTGCTGGTTAGATTCCAGTTTAATTTAATTCACCTCACCCTAGGTGTCTTTCCAAATTGGGGAAAACCAGAAAATTCTGCACTGTGTACATGTGACATTTTTTCCACACAAGACACCCTGCACTTTATTATGTTTTGTGATTTTTATGCTGAGATTAGTAAAAAAAAATTACCCCATTATTGCGAGAGGCTGGTTTTGTACAAGTAAGGCCCGCCCTACTTTATTTGCAAATACTCAGTAGTACACGTGATATTTATAGCGTTGCAAGCTTCTTGGTGGCTGCGGCACGGATTAATAACAGAAAGTCAGTTTGTGTAACACCTTCAATGCTCATGACAAGGTCAGCTCGTCATGCACTGCAGCCAAGCTGACCATATAATTTCAATGGAAATTAGAGTAAAAGTGGGAATTGCCTTAGCACCAAAGGGGTTAAACATTCCGTTGGTCCCATACTCGGATAAATTGTTTTATTGTTTTATTGATTTTACTGGATTTTGACCAACATAATGATGAATTCATGTATTATAATTAGTCTGTATATTGGTTGTAATTTTTTACACATATTTATGTGAATATTTTAAACTTCTATGTAGTATGTTCTTATTCTGTCTTTTATGATTTTAATTAATCGAAATAAAGAGTTTTGACTGACTCTCTTGCTTTCTCTGCCTCCTTTCTAGATGTTTCAGCGGTGCTGTGTCCGTAAATCTCTTTGTTATTAATGCAGCCCAGTCGGCTTCTTGTACGCTTAATGGGTTTGGGTTTGCGGGGATGGTTTAGCCCGTTTATTATCCTCCAAAATGCACCTGAGTTGGTGTTCTTTGCCAAGCAAAGTAGTTTTGCCCAAAAGTCGTCCTTCATTGTTCGTTTGTGTTCCCACAATGCCTTTTTGTATTTTTTCTTGAGGTTCTGTCTTTGGTCCCAGTCTGTGAGTAGCGTAGTTGTTTTTTTAGTGTCCTTGCATTTTTCCTTATTTCTAGCTTGAGTTTAACCAGTTCAGTTGAAAGTGACTTATTATGTTTTTGTGCCCAAATTATTTTATGCGTGACTGACATAATTGTTGTTAGCTCTTCTGTGAAACTCTCCCAGTTTTGATCTGGTTGTGTGCACTTGTTTCACTTTCGATTTTTATTCCCTGAACTTTTACTTGAAGGTCTTTAATGTTGTCTGTTGACCATTTCAATAGTTTCAGGTTGGTTGAGAACAAGCCGTCTTCAATTAGCCAGCTATTTTGGTGTTTATTAGGCTTTAGGTTGAAATAGATGTGCTGGTGTGAATGATCACTTTTTATCGTGAATTCGATTGAGAACTGCTGTATGACGGGCAGTAATGGAAGTAATACTGCTGTGTAGTCGAGCCTTGATGTTGTCGACCCTCCAAGATGAGTGCACTTTGGAGGGTAGTCACCTGGAGTTCTACCATTTAAGATCCACAGGCCCAGGTATTCCAAGGTTGTTACCAGGTGCTGCCCTACTGGATCGAGGCGCTCTGTTTTGAGCTGATATTGGGGATTCACGTTCCAGAATTCATTGTATGCTACTAGCTTTTCATCCTCTTCTGGAGTGTAGATTAAATTTGAGTTAAAATCACCTATTAGGATGATTTCCCAGGAAGGGTTGTTGTTTCGTATGAAGTTGATCATGGTTATTAGCTGGTTTATCTGGGCTTGCTTCTCTTTCACGTATGGGTGTACATAAATGTTCACTAGTAGTACGGGTGCTCCTCTGCCGTGAAGAGACAGTTTTATTAGTTGCATGTTTGGCCCGTATGGGGCTATTTGTTCAGATCGGATGTCGATGTCAGTTCCAATGTAAACTGATAGCCCCCCTTTTGGGCAGCCATACTTGCTGCTTTTTTCTGCTGGAGTGCTGAAGTGCATGTTCCTAACAAGCGGCATGCTCCTCTAGTGCCCATGTCTCTTGTAAGGCGATAATGTCGCATGATGCCCAATTACGAAGGGGCCAGCCGTCTTCTAGCCATTTCCTGGCACCGCCTATGTTCCATGATATTAAATGGAGGATGTCTTGGGTGTTGTTCGTTGGCTGTTTATGGCAGGGTCAATTATCTTTCTCCTTGTTCAGCATTCCAGCTAACCAGCTCCAGTAGTTTATGTCACCTTGAGTATTTTCTTGTCTTCCTAAGTTTTCCACTCTGTGTCTTGCCAGTGGTAGGCTGTGCCCTCTTGCATTCTGAAGTACTGAATGTACCTGCTCCTTTTTGTCTGGCATGCGTTCCACTTTTCCCTTCATCACCGATTGTTCCCTGAGTGGACCCGAGTAGCGTGGTTTTACCGGTCTTGAAAGTCTTATGCCCCATGTGTCGAATTGTTGCTTGAAGGTCATTATCAGCTGAGTGATCTCCTCCGTTTGCCATGTCGTAAGAGTTTGTTCCAACGTGTTGTTGTTTTCTAGCTTCCAGAATTCCACTGAGAGTAGATGGGCTGAGTTTAAATGTTGTAGCCCTTGGATGTTTGCGCAGA
Source organism: Lissotriton helveticus (assembly GCF_964261635.1). Lineage (NCBI taxonomy): Eukaryota > Metazoa > Chordata > Amphibia > Caudata > Salamandridae > Lissotriton > Lissotriton helveticus. The sequence continues at coordinate 504,721,426 of NC_136068.1, read as the reverse complement.
GTTTGAATATGTTGCCCCTATTTAGAATACCGTGCATCCCCTGTGTTTCATATTCCGGAGCTAATAACAGTTGTTTGAGGTGTTGTTCGCACTTCCTAGTCCAACTGCCGGCACTGGCTTCGTGGCCTGTCCTGCAGTAGGAGCTAGCTTTGTGGCACAGCCTCGTCGTGGTGGGTGTTTGTGTTGATCGTTTCCACTTGTCGGCTTGGTGCTTGATTCAGCGTATTGTGATGTAGTTGTTGACAGTGGCCATTTGGCCTGGTTATTCTCTTTCCCAATTTCACTGTTGATTTTGCTTTCGAGAAGTGGTTCCTGTAGGAAGGTGGATACCTGACTATGGTTACCCCAGATTTTTTGCCTTGTGTTTAGCTGGTTTTCGACTTAGTTGGCCTGGAATCCTGCTAATCAGGGCCCCAGGCTATCTGTTCTCACTGTAAAATGGACTCCATGTACCTTAGGTACATCACCAATTGGATTGGGTCACCTTATGAGCCCCTGTATCATGTACCATAGGTACCCAGGGCATAGGTGCATCCAAGGCCTACCAGGGGCTGCAGCATATCTTTTGCCACCCCTGGCTGGCCATTCAAACTGACACAACTGGCTGATCACTCAGCTGGGGCAAGGTCGTGTAATCACCCCTTGCTTAGGTATAGTATTCCCATACCTACTATTATATATAGACACATATGCACCTATAAGTCACTCCTATGGCAGGCCTTAACAATCCTTTTTTTATTTTTATTTTTTATTTCAAATCGTTTTTATTAATGAGAAAGGAAAAAGACATAACAAACAGAAAATCTTCCAGTACAGAGATGAGAGCAATTGTAATGTCTGAATACAATACAGAAAACTAAAAGAAAATCAAATCACATAGTGCTTGCAAGTGTCGTTTGCGGACAGAACTGCATAATGAGTATTACACAATAAGGAAACATATACATGTAATCAAGGAAATGTACAGTTACACTACAAGTCAAACTACCATCCATAAGGTCGGGCATCGGACTACGCATTAACCAGAGTAAACAGTATCAATAAATACATCATGGTGGGTCAAAGTGGAAGGAGGACATGTCAAGCGACTTCCAGAGTTTCTTGTTGGAAGGGCGCCACGTAGCCGATTGCAAAGCCGAATTGTCAGCCCCTCTCAGGAATGAAAGCCATTCCTGCCAAATTTTAAAATTCACCTCTGATGTGTTTTTCCATTTGCACAAGATCACCTTACAGGCAAGTGTTAACATCAAGTCTAAGAGCTGGCGATCATGTGTATTTGACAAATTTGGATCAAGAACTCCCAATATAATATATACAAATTCCTTGGCAGGCTTCAGACTGAACGTATGGTGGATGCAGTCGAAGATTTTTCCCCAGTAGGTTTGCAAAGAGGGGCAGTGGAAGAGCATATGGGCGTGGTCGCCAGTTCCTGACTGGAAATTCCAACACGTGGGTGTATCCCTCAGGTGACATTTAAAAAGTCTGTCCGGAGTCCAAAACGCTCTATTCAATAGCATATATTTTGTTTGAAAAAGGATGGGCGACACCTTATTAAATAGAGCAGTTCTATGTATCACATCCCAGTCAAACTCTATCCCAGTGGAGTTGGATTCAGCTTCCCATTTGGACTCAACCTGTCTATGTGCCTTCTTGGGCAATGGGAGTAGCATCCTATATACTCTAGAGACGAAGTGGCCTGCGGGCAAGAGGCGTGGCATATGGGTGACCAGCCAAGGCACGTGAGGGGTGTAGCCACAAGCTGATATAATGGCCTTCAACTTCAAAAACTCGTAGAAGTCCATCGGCGTGAGGTCATATGTTGCCTGTAAGCTCGAGAACGGGAGCGCTAGTGTGCCGTCATAAAGGTCCCCCACTAAGTTAATGCCTTTCCTGGACCACGAGTCCCAGTAAAGGGTTTTACCATCACACTTAAAGTAGGGGTTTCTCCATAAGGCCATAAAAGTGGATTTTTTAACTACCAGGTTAGTTTTAAGTGTCTGGTCGAGTCTTAACAGGGCCCGCCTGGTACTTAGCATTATATATTTAGAGTGAGGAAGATGGGACAGGTCCATGGTAAGCAGGGCTGGTAGAGGCGCGTGACCAATGGGTGATTTTTCAATTTGTAACCACAGAGGAACATAGGTTGGAGAGTTTGTCAGCCACTGTGCTCCCTGTTTGCAGAGGAATGCTGTTTGGTAGTTCCTGAACGAGGGAAGACCCAGGCCGCCCTTGTCTTTTGCTAGTTGCAGCTTTTTCAGTGATATCCTGGCTTTCTTGCCCCGCCACAGGAACCCGCCAAACAGCTTATCTACTTTATTGCTAAAGTCATCCGAGAACGTCATGGGGAGCATACTGGCCAGATAATTCACTAACGGAGTAGACATCATTTTAAGGGTTTCTGCCCTGCCCCACCAAGAGAGGAACTTGGGTGACCACCCATCTAATAAAGTGGAGATCTTTTTCAAGGTTATGTCTTCATTTATTTTCAGAGTGGAAATCAGATCTTTATCAAAGTCGAGACCCAAGTATTTAAAACAGTGTGGTTGCCAAGTTAGGCCAGAGTCCCCAAGAATATCTTTACTGCCTATATTATTTAGGAGTTTTACCTCCGTTTTATCCTTGTTTAACTTGTACCCTGAGACACGGGAAAACTCGTCAATGGTAGCCATGAGTGCAGGTATGGCTTCCCCTGCTCTTTCAGACATAATCAGTACATCATCTGCGTACGCAGTGAGTTTTACAGTACAGCCCTCAAAAGGAACACCAGCAATCGCGTCATTATGTCTTATGTGGCATAGGAATGGCTCTATGGCCAATAGAAATAAAGAAGGTGATAGGGGGCACCCTTGTCTTGTTCCCTGTTGTAGATTTAAAGAGGAGGAGAAGGAGCCAACCGCCCTTACCTTTGCAGAGGGACAGAAATATAGGGACATCACTAGCTTCGTAAATGTTTCACCCAGGTTGAACTTGTGTAGGACCGCTTTCAGAAAGGACCAATCGACTTTGTCGAAAGCTTTTTCGGCATCTAATGTTATTGCCGCAGTGGGTGTGTCTAGGAGTTTTGCCTTTTCCAAGACGTGCGCTAGTATCCTGGTGTTGTCGCTAGACATTCTATTCTTCAGGAATCCAGCTTGAGAGGGATGGATCAATTGGGGAAGCACTTTCTGGAGGCGAACCGAGAGGATCACTGCCAAGATCTTGCAGTCAAGATTAATGAGGGAAATGGGCCTATAATTTTTCGGGAGAGAGGGGTCTTTCCCGTCTTTTGGAAGTACGGCAATTATAGCCTCAGACAGGGTGCCCTTAACTTCACCTGACTCATTTATTTCCCGGAATAGGTTCAGTAGAGGTTCCACCAATAAAGATGGGAAGGATTTATAAAATCTAGCTGTAAACCCATCAGGGCCTGGGGCTTTCCCGCTCTTTAGTGATTTAATTGCTTGTTCTATTTCTGTGGCCGTGATTGGTGCATTAAGGCTTAGCTGGTCATCAGTGGAGAGTCTTGGTAGTTCGCATTCATTTAAATAATCCTGTATCTTATCTTCTTCCACCGATTTATTTTTGGCATATAGGGTTTCGTAGAAGTCCTTAAATACCTCCGCTATCTTGTCCGGCTCTGAATGAGCGACCCCTGAAACATCTTTGATGACATTAATAGTGTTCCTCTGTACCTTGAATTTTAAATAAGAGGCCAGGCTCTTACCCGCTTTATTTGAATCACAGAGTTTGAACCTCTTTCTCTTGTCTAGCCATACCCCTGCCCTCTCGCTCACTATTTTGTTGTATTCATACTTTTTGTTGGCCAGTGTGTTCATGATCGTGCCTTCCCTGTCTCTCTGGTGTTTACTCTCTAGGGCCAATATTTCACTTTCCAGGTCGTCCAATTTACGGTTGTGGTCTTTATTCATTGCTGATCGAATTTTAATACAAACCCCCCTGATGGTACTCTTTAGGGCCACCCACCTTACTAGGTCAGTAGTGTCACCCCTCTTGTTGTGTTGCAAGTATGAGCAAATAGCGGACTCAATAGTAGACCTATGTTGCTCTTTGTATAGTATTTCATCGTTCAAACGCCACGACGTTTGACGAGACGAGGGCTTCACGTTGGTGATGGATAAGGAAATGCATGAGTGGTCGGACATAACCCTCGGTTCTATAGATGTGTCATCTATCCTTGTTACCCCATTCTGTGATATAAGGATGTAATCGATTCGGGAGTAAGAGTCATGTGGTGCGGAATAAAATGTATAGTCCCTGTCCGTGGGGTTTTGTAGTCTCCATGCGTCTACAAAATTAAAGCGTTTACATAGATTGAGCAGAGTTTTGTGTGATTTATTCGGTCGAAAGGGGCAACGTGATTCCCTGTCTAGGGTAGCATCCATGGGGAGATTGAAATCCCCGGCCAATATGTGTACGGCGGAGTCAGGAATGGAATCAATTTGTCTACTTAGACCTTCCCAGAATTTAAGGTCAGTGGTCTTAGGAGCGTAGATATTGAGGTTCTGAAAATCTGGATTCGTATAATTATTCTGACCTCGAGAATTAAAACTTCGTCGAAACATGACGAATTTGGTATCAAAAGACCGAGAATGATGAGTACATCATGTACATATATTTTCAGCATATTCGAGTGACGATTTCACCTCGAAATCGTCATTTACATTCTGAACCCTTAGCTTCCATTTATGTGTTGCCCTTTACATAGGCCTTAATCCAGTTGAATTCAATCCCACAAGGACAAATACTCCTTAATCGACTTTTCCATGACCTGTACAAGTTGGAACCATTGCCCCAGGCCGAACTCGTTAGGTCAGTTCCCCTCCCAGTGACCGAGCAAGATAGCATCTAGGCTCAACAAACCATAAAACCATTTCAGCGCGCACACCTGCCATATCTCGCTCACATCTATCTCCACTCTTTCGCTTCACTTACTTTATGGTGGGGAGGTGCCCGTTTTTATTAGGGGTCCAGTGATATCTGATGAAATGTTGGGCCTTGCCAAATGATTTGTTGTAGGCAGCACGAAGTGAAATATGGACATGTCATCATGACTCTGCTTTCTCTTTGTACTAAAAATATGTTAACGATTTACTTTACAACCAAGACTGTTTTGCCTGAAGCCCAAAATTGTGTATAAGAAGAGAAGCCTGACTTTGTAAGGGTGTGCAGTCTCCTGAGAATATACCCGTTTTGTACTTCTAGGACACTTGTTACCTTGGTTGCAGCCAATAAACTAATCTTTGACTTCACCTAGAAGACTCTGAGTTTCTGTAGGTCTGGATCAGGAAGAACCCGAGGTCTCTGGGTGTTGATTCCCTGACACCCTGATCCCTGCCAGATGGACCAAGACCCGCACCCACACAGCTAGTCCATGGTATAACTCTGAATTAGCAACTCTAAAAAAGGAATGTAAAAAGGCGGAGAAGGGTTGGAGGAAACACTATGATGCCAACCTCAAACAGGACTATATCCTGCTCTAAAAAATTTACCACCGTAAGGTCTCTAGGACAAGAGCGACATATTATGCCAATGAAATTGGCAATAGCTCTAACACCTCGAAATCTGTATTTAAAATTCTAAAAGACCTCACCTCAAAAAAAACTGTCAACACTATTACCACCTCTCCTGACTTTTGCAATAACCTGGCTAATTTCTTCATCGATAAGATAAAGAAAATCTATGACACCTTTCCAAAATGTCCGCAGCCATCGGCCATTTTTGACCCTACCTTGCCTTCTCTCTCCTCCCTTCCTACACTTGAGCGTGAGAGTTTCCAAACTATTGGTAAGAAAATAAAATCTGGATCCCCTGCAGATCCCTTAAAACCAGATACTTTCTGTGTAGCCCACGAACTTATCACAGAACACATCCGAGACATTATCAACCTGTCTCTCTCCACCGCCAGAGTTCCTTCCACATGGAAGCAGGCGTGGGTTTCCCCCATCCTAAAAAACCCCACCTTAGATCCTTCGCTTCCTGAGAACTTCAGGCCCATCTCTTTGCTTCCCTGGCCCGCCAAAATCATTGAGGCACATGTCAATAACATTCTGTCCGATTTCCTTCTTGCCAATAACATTCTGGATGACTCCCAACACGGGTTTAGAGCTGGTCACAGCACCGAGACAGCCTTGCTCAGTGTTTCAGAGGACCTCCGTACCATTCTTGACACCGGAGGAACGGCAGCACTGGTCCTGTTGGACCTTAGTGCTGCCATCGATACGGTGTCACACGAGGTCCTCTTGACGAGACTGGAGGAAATTGGAGTCACAGGGACTGCTTTGGGATGGATTAGAGACTTCCTGTCTAACAGGTCGTTTAGAGTCTCTACCCCCCCTTACATCTCCAAGGAGCATAACATTGGACAGGGAGTGCCGCAGGGTTCTTCCCTGAGCCCTACCCTGTTCAATATTTATGTCCGCCCTCTGGCGGAGGTGGCTAGAAGAAACGGACTAGCATTGGTATCCCATGCAGATGATACCCAGTTGGTGGTGGCTCTTAATGACAACGGTGGTCTGGAGGCTCATCACTTTAAACAGACACTCACCGACATCACCAACTGGATGACGGCGAATTTCCTCCAACTAAACGCCGGGAAAACAGAGATACTGCTCCTGGGGAAAAACACCTCGTCCTGGGGAGACAACTGGTGGCCTGATGTTTTAGGCCAACCTCCCAAGCCTAAGGAATGTGTGAAAAATCTGGGGGTCTGGGTGGACTCTGCTTTAAAGTTCACTCACCACACTAAAAAAGTGGCTGCCACGTGCTTTGGCATCTTACGTAACATCAGACCTATTTTGAAGTTCTTTGACTGCCGCACTCGCCAACTAATTGTCCAGGCGACCATTCTTTCTAGGCTGGACTATGCCAGTTCTCTCTTACTGGGGGCAAACCTGGCTGACACAACCAGACTACAGAGAGTCCAGAATGCGGCAGCCAGGGCTCTGGTAGGTCTCCCTCGCCATTCCTCGGTATCCGGAGTCCTGAAAAAACTGCACTGGCCCCCAGTGGGCAAAAGGATCCAGTTCAAGGCATTGTGTTTAGCCTTTAAAATCCTTAAAACCGCTTCTCCCCCAATGTTGCGCCCCCTCCTGTCAGAGTACATTCCTAGGAGATCGCTCCGCTCAGAGGGACAACATCTTGCGATTATAGCCCGTACCAGACTTGCCAGAATGGGAGGTCGTTCCTTCAGCTTTCTGGCTGCCAAGTTATGGAATAGCCTGCCTGAAGCTATCCGTGGTATACAGGATCTTTTAGCCTTTAAAAAGGCCGTCAAAACTCATCTTTTTCAATAATTCTTCCTCTTTTCTGCGCCTCTAACTCTCTGCATTTTGTCTGTTCGCAGCGCCGGGACGCCCCTTTGCTGGGGCAGCCGCGCGCTATACAAATTACCATAATAACACCGCTGGGTTACCGGTTCTGTGCCGGTTCTTAAAAACCCAGTACCTCAGCTGGCGCCCAACGTTTGGGGCGATTCCAGTGGTACCAGTCAGCCTGAAGATCGTGAGGAGCTTCGTGTGGAAATTCAGGAGGACGGCCGACCACCTCATCGACCCCTGCATGTCGACGTGGTCCGAAGGTCTTTGCTGCGAGGTTCCCCGCTTCCCGACGGCTACAAGGACTGCTGCCCTGGCTATCGCCCTGATTTGGACACTTGAAGTTTGGTAGAGCGAAACACTAAGACGAGTCTTCTGGTGACGTCATCGATATTTCAGTTAAGTATAAGTGGAGCGTCTCCCAGTCCTTAGTTGGACTTAGTTTTGGTATCTTTGGGATACAAAGGTATGTGTTGGTACTTGCAAGCACCAAAACCGAAGGACTCGTTTATTCACGAGAAATATCGTAATCGATAATCCTTTGAAGTTTGGAACTAGACTAGAGAGCGAAGATGCCTAGTCTTAGACTTGGGAATTTGTTTTGTCTTGGTGGTAATAATAGGGACTCCCGATTGGAGGACTCGTGTCCGGTTCCTCCAGTTGGAACTCCGACTTACGAGCTATATGTCAAACATGGGGTAGGCCCCATCACCTACAACGAAGTATGGATTAAATACACCAGGAAAGATGGTGTTCTAAAATGGCCCCAATATGGTAGCTTTGATTCTGAAATCTTAGACAACCTTGAAGTTAAACTCTTTAAAAAGAAAGCCCGGCCGGCGATGTTTGACTCTTTTCGCTTATGGCGTAAAGAAGCCAAACAAAAAGAAATTAAATTAGCTAAGAAAAATAAGAGAGAAGGGGGACTTTCAGTAATGCAAGCTGCTGGGCAGTTTAAAGATAATGAAGAAGTTATCCAGTTTTGCCGTCTCTTCAGAAAGAGGCAGCAAAAGAACATGAAAAAGACACATTAATGTCGCATTTACTAAATTCACCACCCCCCTATGCGCAGAATGCCACAGCACCTCCGCAACCTTTAGTTGCGCAAACTACGCCTCCTGCTCCTCCACAGCACCCACCAGCTGTTCTTAAGCTGGCTCCTACTTCTTCGGTGCAGCCTCCTCCAGGCCCACCGACAACTCTGTTTCACCTGTGTTTTCTACGATTTTGCCTACTATACTTTTTACGTCTCCTAATGCCCCCTCTACGATTTTGCCTAGTGCCCCCTCTATTTCCCCTGATACCTCTTCTGCTATCTCTGCCCCTGCCTTATCTCACCCCGTTTTTCCATCTGTTTGTCCTTCAATTTCACCTTCCATTCGGCAGAAAATGGCCAGCACTGTTACTAATCTTCTTTTACCTCTTTTCGGGTCGCCTACTACGACCCATAACATGGGAAGAAGACAGTTGCGAAGTCAACTACCTGATTATCAAGAGAGAGATTCACTGAATAGTTTAGCACGGAAATGGGTCATGGACACCGTAAAATATGATGTACAGTCTGTCATGGAAGTCTTCCATCAATGGGAAGCAGCGACACAGAGATATGTTTTCGAACAGATGTGTGTTTTCCTTTGCGAGGATTTAGAAGACAATGATCAGGAATGCATCCCACGAGAAATGTGTTGTGTACGGTTTAGGTTCGGAGAGGGTATGATTGTAGGTCCAGATGTGGAGAAAGCAATTGAAATGTTGTTATCATATCGGAGTAAGGGGAGCAGTTCTGAGTCACAATCTGAGCATAATACATCCAGTAGGAAAAAGGCGCGACAATACCCTATGAGAGAAGTTCCCCCACAATGGAGAGAGGGTGACACGACTGCTGTCCCACCTATTCTGCCACACTTTCAGCGTGTATGGGTACATGTCCCATGGAAGCGAGCTGAAGTTTTAGCACTCAAACAAACATTACCAGATCCGCGTAAAAATCCTGCAGGGTACTATAAAGAGTTGTCGCAAACTGCTGGGTCATGTATAATGAATTTAGCCGATATCGATATGTTATTTGGGAATGTTGTTCCACAGCCTTTATGGGATAAAATTCGTCACATAGATCATGACCAGGAATTAGGTGACACATGGGCTAATATTACTGCTGCAGATGCCCGACAAGTTGGTGGTGCCAAGCCTGAGCCTTTGATAGCAGAACTCCCTGGTAAAATAGTAGATTACATGAAAACGATAATGCCTGCAATACGTGTAAATTGGGATAAGTTGTCTGCATGCAAGCAGAAGAAAGAAGAAACAGTCTCAGACTTCTTCACCAGATTTAAAGAAACATTCGTTGACCACAGCGGTCAAGATATGACCACAGAAGGTGGTCAGAGATTGTTTGTCGATAAATTCGTGCACAATCTGCTTCCAGAATTGTGTAAAAAATTAAAAGATTCATAAAGTTCTTGGGCAGTCTCATCTTCGGCCCAGATATTGGCTACTGCGCAATATTACGAAAATAGAGACAAAGATGAGAAAGATAAAGTAGAAAAGAAAACTAGAGAACTAAAAACGAAGGTTTTGCTACAACAAGCCTATCCGCCACGTGGTGTTGGTAATCCAATCCAATCCAAAAATTCTTTATTTCGGCCATATAGACCATAAAAGACACAATATAATACAGACATGCATTAAAATAAATTTTAAAATACGTAGTAAAAATGCTCACTCAACCAGCGAGGAAGAATTTAAAATGACATTAAAAGGTTCAGGGGGCTTTTTTCTTTCTGATGAGCCACATTGCCATTAGAAATTTGGATACAGCAAACACAATGTGGCCCAAGGTGCTGGTTTTCATGATCCTGTAAGCCTGCGCATACTCTCTGAACCCTAGGTTCTTACAAAGCAGCGCTATCCAATAATTTCTGGGCCTTTGGTATGCAGGGCACACAAACAAGATGTGAAGGTCATCTTCCTCGTGGATGTTGCAGCAGGGACAAGTTTTACCACCCCCGTTGGTCCACTTGGAGGTGAATGAATTGATGGGAAGTGTACCAAGCCTCCATTGGACAAACAATTTCCTCGCCAGGATGGGGAAAATAAAATCCATAAAAGGTTCAAAAACATAAGAATTTTTGGATTCCAAGAATCGTTTGGTTAGGGTGCCGCTGTTTTGAGCGTCCATCATATGTGCGAGGGACCTGTCTTTGTAGATTTGGGACAGGGCTCTGCGGGAGATCGCTTGACAACCACACACTGGGTCCTCCCATAGCTCTCGGAGGTTCATGGCAAACAGTTGATTTTTCACAAAGGTGAGCCAGGGAATTTTGCCCCTGCAGGTCAAGCTCATGACATGGGTGAGATCCTCCCTGTAGTGGTGAAGTTCATTTGTGGACCAGAGCCTGTGCCAGAACTTCACTGGTTTTGACACAAGCTCCTCTGCAATAGGAGGAAGACCCATGTCCATTCTCAGAGGCTGGAGTGGCGTAGCTTGTGGGAGAGCTAGTAAGCGCCTTAAAAAACCATTTTCAACTATTGGGAGGTCCCTTCCAGCTTTGTGCCCCCATAACTCACTGCCGTACATGGCCGCTGCCTTGGCCTGGGTCCTATAGGTTTCAAGAGCCGGACTTATGGGCTTGAAAGAGGAAGTATTAGCCACCTTCAGGATTGCGCCCGACAATTGGGACAGTTTAGCCCTTGATCGTGCTATCTGGCGGTCCCAAGATAGATTTTCCTCCAGTGTTACCCCCAGATATATGAAGGTAGAGACCCTCTCAAGGCTAACAGTACCTAGGGTGGGATTGGGCCTAGTTTTAGTTGGTGGATTAAAGATCATGTACTTGGTCTTTTCTGTGTTCACCTCCAGACCGTGCTGGCGACAGAAAAGACCAAACCCATCCAGGATCCTCTGAATCCCCATGGGGGATTTGGAAAGCAGGAGGGTATCATCGGCAAACATAATTGCCGGAACCCTCCTGCCTGCCAGATGTGGGGCGTCGTTGTCCTTGACGTTTTCCAGATGTGAAATGACATTGTTGATGAATAAGCAAAACAGGGTCGGTGCCAGGACACATATATGACCACAGAAGGTGGTCAGAGATTGTTTGTCCCCTTCCACCACAAAACTCTATGAACAGGTTTGATCAGCAGAATAACGTATCTGACAGGACAGCTCAATACTACGTTGATGATTATTACACAGAAGATGAGCAGTGGGAGAATAATGATTGCTAGGACAGCCATAGACAAAGAGAGGGAGTTGTTTCAGTTCCAGTAGATCAGAGTGGACCTTACGTTGAGGTGATTACATCAGGTGTGTCAGAACCTTTTCTGTTGGATACTGGTGCTACAAAGAGTTCTATTATGCACTCCAAACTCCCTGGCGCACCTTTGTCTGGCGAAATGAACGTTTCTGTAGGTTTTTCTGGCGCCCCAGTTAGAAATCCGATTTCTGACCCTTTATCTCTTTCTGTTGGTCCTTGTGAGTTCGAAGCACCCCTTATTCTGACAACAGGTTGTGGTGAAAATTTGCTAGGATTGGATTTGTTAAAAAGATTGTATGCGACTTTGTACTGTTCTCCTTCAGGAGTACAACTTACTTTAGGTAAGAAAGTAGTTTCTCCCATGTATTTGTCGAGAGATGCACTTCCAGCAGAATTGTCATTTCTCCCGGATATTCTTTGGGCCACTGGTCCTAATGATGTAGGTCTTTTAGAAATTCCACCATATGTTGTAACATTGAAGTCCAATGTCAAAATGCCACGAATTCCCCAATACAAAATATCTAATGAGGGTGAAAAAGCTTTGCTAGCAATTGTTTACGAATTGATTGAAAAGGATGTGATTGAAGAAACACGAGGCAACGTTTGCAATAGTCCTGTTCTGCCTGTTTTAAAACAAACTGACCCTTCTCAGCCACCTGTGTACAGATTCGTGATTGATCTTCGAGAAGTGAATAAGATAGTTGTGCCACAATTCCCAGTTGTCCCTGACATTACCACATTATTGACTATGATTCCAGCTTCTGCTTCATGGTTTTCGGTGATTGACCTAAAGAATGCTTTCTTCAGCATCCCAATTGCTGAGGAGAGCAGGGACATTTTTTCCTTCAGTTTAGGAGGTCGAAGCTTCCGCTTTAAACGCGCTCCTCAAGGCTACTGTGAAAGCCCCTCAATATACAGTCAAGCTCTGAAAACACAGCTTGACACGATTGTTTTACCTAAAGGTGCTACTCTTGTACAATATGTGGATGATTTGCTCATTGCTGCAGACACTGAGAAAATTTGTAAAAAGGCCACATTGACATTATTGCGTCATCTGTGTGATCTGCATCACAAGGTGTCACTTTGCAAGCTTCAATATTGCCGACAAGAAGTGACCTACTTAGGTCACCTCTTATCGAAGGAGGGAAGGAAACTGACCCCAGAAAGAATTCAGGCGATAGCGAAATTGAGTGTGCCAAGAACACAGAGAGAAGTGCGTGCTTTCTTGGGCATTACATCGTACTGTAGACAGTGGATTCCAAATTTTTCGTTATTGGCCAAACCCTTGGTGGCATTAACGTGTAAAAATACACCCAATCCCATTCCTTGGTCTGAAGAGTGTCAGAACAGTTTTTCTGAATTACGCACAGCATTATGTTCGGCTCCTGTGTTAGGTACCCCCAACTACAGTAAGCCTTTCACATTGTATGTCCACGAGAAGGAGGGCTGTGCATTGTCTGTGTTGACTCAGTTATTCGGAGGTAGACAGCGGCCATGCGCCTATTTTTCGTCGACTTTGGATCTAGTAGCTAAAGCATTGCCAAGTTGTTTAAGGGTCACAGCAGCAGCAGCTGTTTCTATTCGACAGTCTGCTGGTCTAGTAATGAATAATACACTAATCGTGATGGTCCCGCATGCAGTAGACACATTGTTAAATAGGACCAAGACACAGCACTTAACTAGTGCTCGACTGTCCAGTTATGAATTAACGCTGCTAGCGAGCCATGTGCACATAAAAAGGTGCAGTACCTTAAATCTAGCCACGTTGTTACCAATTGCAGAGGAATCAGATGCTTTAGAACAGCACGATTGTTTCCACGCAACAGAGGAAGAGACAAAAGGGAGAGTGGATTTATTTGACACTCCTCTTGCTGAATGTGATGGTACGTTATGGGTGGATGGTTCATGCTTTAAGCTCCCAAATGGGAACGTGACTGCAGCATATGCTGTCACAACTTTGCACACAGTCGTTGAAACTGCACGAGTGCCCCATGGTTCAGCTCAAGCTGCAGAATTAGTTGCACTCACGAGAGCATGTGTATTGTCCAAAGGAATGAAAGTGAATGTCTACACCGACAGCCAGTATGCTTTTGGCGTGGCTCACAGTTTCGGACGATTGTGGAGAGAACGTGGGTTCCTGACTTCGCATGGAGCTAAGATTCAGCATGGTCAGTTGGTGAATGAGCTTCTTGAATCACTGACCTTGCCTCTGCAAATGGCGATTGTGAAATGTAGTGCTCACAAGAAGGTGACTGATGATGTTGGTCGTGGAAATGCATTTGCTGATGAAATCGCGAAAGAGACAGCAAAGAATGTGATGAGCCGAATGTATGTTGCAGGTCCTGAAAGATGGACTGGTGATGTTGGAATATGTGAGGACACGATAGAAAGTGTGAAGTCCATCCAAGCTGAGGCCACAGAGAAAGAGTTGAGCACGTGGAGAGAGAGTACAGGTAGAATGGATGCAAATGGTTGTTGGATTGAATTGACAGAGCATCAGAGATGGTTGTTACCCGATGCATATGTGCTTGCAGTGGTTACAATGGCTCATGGAATGGCTCATATCAGCGTGAAAGGGATTTGCGAGTTGTTGGCCCCAGTGTGGAAGAATTCAGGGATTCCCAAGTGTGCAGAGAATGTTGTCAAGAATTGCATGGTATGTCTGAAGCACAATCCTGGTAGGGGAACCCCAACTCCAGCTGGTCATTTTGCACCTCCTACGTATCCGTTCGAGGTTTTGCAGCTAGATTTCATACACATGGAGAGGTGCAACAACTTAAAATATGTGCTCGTGGTTGTTTGTGCTTTCTCAAGATGGGTAGAAGCCTATCCCCTAAAAGACAATACTGCCTTGTCCACAGCGAAAGCCCTTGTGAAAGAGTACTTCCCCAGGTTTGGAATGCCTAGAATGGTCTGGTCTGACAACGGAAGTGAATTTGTGGGTCGTGTGATGAAAAGAGTGTGTGAAGGGCTAGGCATTAGGCAGAAGTTCCACGCTGCAAATCACCCCCAATCAGCTGGATTAGTAGAATGTTACAATGGCACGCTTAAACTTAAATTGGCCAAAATCCAAGCGAGCACAGGTCTTAAATGGCCTGACGCTCTACCCTTAGCACTCCTATCCACCAGAATGACTGTGCATTCACGAGTGAAACTCAGCCCTTATGAAATTGTCTTTGGCCGGCCAGCCAACATATGGGGAGTGCCTAGACCCACGAAGTTCAGCGAGCTAGAACACCCTATTTTGCTTGATTACTTGTATGAATTGACGGCTAAATTGCGTGTTTTGCATCAACAGGTCCACAACACCCTGCCTCCGGTCTCTGAGACTCCAGGTCATTCCATTGTCCCTGGCTCCTGGATACTAGTGAAAAACTTCCAGAGAACAAAGAACGACCAGCCCAGGTGGACCAGGCCACATCTCGTCCTTCTTTCCACGAGGTCAGCCGTTCGAGTGGAGGGGAAGGCCAACTGGATCCACGGGGTCCACTGCAAAAGAATCCCTTCACCTCCGCCACATGACCAGTGGGTCCAGAAGGGTATCACTGACTCAGAGCTTACAACTGTGCCACGTGTCATACCTTTCAGCGATGACCGTGTAAAAGAAACTAACCCTGAATGTGAAAGCGAGAACATTTTTCAAGAGACTGTGCCACCAACAGAACAATTGAACTCTTTGGAGCCTGAACTCCTGTTTCAGGACCAGACAGTACCAGGAAAAAGACGCTACAATTTGCAACCTAGAAAAACGGACTAATAAAAGTGATTCTTTTTTTTTATTTGAGACCAAGACCTATGGACAAATAAATATATATTTTTTCCTCCCAAGTCCTATTTTTGAAAGTGCAGATCTCCCATCTAGGTAACTTGCTTATTTTTGTTTTTCGAACCGCCATCCGGGTTCCGCTGCTAGGGCCGCGGTTGATTAAAGTCTTTTGGGTGCAGCTGACGACGTTAGGTCGGTAGTTCTGGTCAGTCCAAGGGAGTTGCCCTAGACTGACGGAAGCATCATTTAGCAGAAGCAACCTCCCACCGCGGGCAGCACTTTAGAGAGGATGGAGTTTCCTGATGTGGAGAGACCTGCCAAACCAATGAACTTTAAGCAGAGACTGTGTAACACGATGACAAAGAAAAGTTTTATAATATTGTGTATTTTTATGCTATCCAGCGTAATGATCTTTTTGATAAGTTATGTTTTATTCTCTTTCCATGTAACATTTGCGCCCACTGCATCACCCATACCTCCTCCTACTGTTTCCTCTCATTCTTTCCACCCTCTGCCTGACCACGAATCGAATAGGAGATTAGAGTTCATTAATAACTCCTTTGTTCAGTTATTACACCAACACCAACTTGTAATGAACACAACTAACTGTTGGGTGTGCGGCCTCATGCCTCACACAACGGATAAAGGTATCCCCTATTTGGTCCTGCCATTTAGTCACAATGGTTCAGTATGGGCATATAGGACAATGTTCATATATGCACGAGAAATCCAACCCCTACGTTCTGTAAAATACAACCTCAAGACTAGCGCCCTAGTCAAAGGTATAGTTGACATGATCAAGGAAGTAACTTCTTATGAAGATACTCCGGATGATGAGATACTTGCATATGTAGGTTGGAATGTGACCGGATATGGCACTACTTTAAGTGAGAAACAGCAAGCCAAAAGATCGTCCTCTATCTGGATCGTACCCCATCAGGGTCACCTGTGTCTGCAAGGTGTTGGCAAGAATCCCAGAGCTCAGCTAGGGAAGAGTATCTGTACAGAACGTATGTTTTTGGATCTCAGACTTCCCCTGCGTTTTTAGCCGCTAAGGGTACTTATTTCATCTGCCATGATAGAGCCTATACATGGTTGCCCCCTGACTTCTCAGGCTCATGTTTTGTTTCATTCCTGTTACCTCCCACCTACACAGCAGCGGCGGATTACCACCGGACGAGGGTAGTTAGAGGTGTCTTGAGTAAAGAAGATACTGCAGGTCAAGAATTTGGGGACTTTGCAAAGGGTTTTCTGCCGTTCTGGGGATCCATGGCTAACAGTAGAAACATAAGGCAATTAACAAGGGTAGTTGAGTCTACCGTGACTGAAACTGCTGGTGCCCTTAGTAACTTGACTGCTGAGCTCCAGTCGGACCGACTTATGACCCTTCAGAACAGGGTCGCTTTGGATGTTATACTTGCAGACCGAGGTGGAGTATGCAAATTGATCCAGTCTAGTTGTTGCATTTTCATCCCAGATAATGCTCCAACCGTGTACAGGGCCATCTCCAAACTACATAAGATTTCTGAATCTATTCATGTGGATAAAGGAGATTGGTCGTTAATGGGATGGTTCTGGGACCTGATATCTGCCTGGGGATGGAAAATTCTGATGGTCATTGGGATGGTCTTAGCCATTCTTTTCCTGTTCTGTCTATGCATACAGTGTGCTCCTGCAATATGTGGCCTCTGTGTTATATCATGTGTAAGGAAGCCTGTGTCAAGAGATGAACTAAGTACTAGAATGATGTTACAGCAACATCTCAATGACTTTACGAATATCGATCTGGACTCAGACTAACATGAGGATAGATTAATTGCCTATGTAAGGGCAAAAGGAGGGATTGAGGTTCTGAAAATCTGGATTCGTATAATTATTCTGGACTCGAGAATTAAAACTTCGTCGAAACATGACGAATTTGGTATCAAAAGACCGAGAATGATGAGTACATCATGTACATATATTTTCAGCGTATTCGAGTGACGATTTCACCTCGAAATCGTCATTTACATTCTGAACCCTTAGCTTCCATTTATGTGTTGCCCTTTACATAGGCCTTAATCCAGTTGAATTCAATCCCACAAGGACACATACTCCTTAATCGACTTTTCCATGACCTGTACAAGTTGGAACCATTGCCCCAGGCCGAACTCGTTAGGTCAGTTCCCCTCCCAGTGGCCGAGCAAGATAGCATCTAGGCTCAACAAACCATAAAACCATTTCAGCGCGCACACCTGCCATATCTCGCTCACATCTATCTCCACTCTTTCGCTTCACTTACTTTATGGTGGGGAGGTGCCCGTTTTTAATAGGGGTCCAGTGATATCTGATGAAATGTTGGGCCTTGCCAAATGATTTGTTGTAGGCAGCACGAAGTGAAATATGGACATGTCATCATGACTCTGCTTTCTCTTTGTACTAGAAATATGTTAACGATTTACTTTACAACCAAGACTGTTTTGCCTGAAGCCCAAAATTGTGTATAAGAAGAGAAGCCTGACTTTGTAAGGGTGTGCAGTCTCCTGAGAATATACCCGTATTGTACTTCTAGGACACTTGTTACCTTGGTTGCAGCCAATAAACTAATCTTTGACTTCACCTAGAAGACTCTGAGTTTCTGTAGGTCTGGATCAGGAAGAACCCGAGGTCTCTGGGTGTTGATTCCCTGACACCGCTGGGTTACCGGTTCTGTGCCGGTTCTTAAAAACCCAGTACCTCAATATTTGTGATGTAGAATTCCGTGTTGTCTCTGCTTAGTTTGGCTGTGACCCACCTGCCATTCACATCTACCTCTGATGAGAGAATTTCAACCTTTGATTTTTTCGCTATTAACAACAAGACACCATTCTTTTTCCCCGTCGCTTCTGCCCCCACTACCTCGGTGTAAAATGTATTCCTTAAATGGTAAAACTGTTTGGCATCTATTTTAGTCTCCTGTAACAAGACAATATCCCCCCATTGTCTGCGCACATAGTCAAGTATCTTTTGTCTCTTTACAGGTTGGTTAAGGCCTTTTACATTCAGGGACAGTATTTTCAGTTTGTCTATAGAGGCCACACTCAGTGGTGTATTAAATTTGTCTTGTGCCATTAGACATGCCTAAATATCTTGCCAAGTACCGTGACAGACCAACCTAGATGGTAGGCAACACCAATAATTTGTCGAGTCGACGTGTAACTGTTCGATAGTATCCGTACAAGCACATAGAATACAAAATGAAATGAAAGGGAACATAGTACAAATAACACACATACTCCCCCGAACCCCTCAACCCCCCACCCACCCCTCTCCACCAGTGAATAGTAGACATGGTGACTGGAGAGAAATAGCAACCAATCCTCCCCGTGGATCACAACTTTAGTGAAAAATTTGGAACTATTTCAGCAAACAAACTATTGCCGAGTATAACAGTAGATGAATACTGAGATTAGAAAACTAGACACTTGCGTTGTGATGTATTCCTATAGGTTCTGTATCGATCCCCCTATTCCTGACCCTATTCTGGTTAACAAGTTAACTAGCAGCCATCCCATGAGGCAGAAAACCCCCATGATGCAGGAACCGTTATCTGATAAAGCCACACTACGGCACAGGAACTTGTTATCTGATTAGGTCATAACGCTTGCCATCTAATTAGACAAGCGATATTCCTCCAGCCCCTGATAAGGCATACGGAGTTCTCAAAACAAATCAAACCTATGACAGACCTGGGAAAAACCCTGCGGCCATTGTTTTGATTTCACCGAGAACTTCAGCAAAAGAATGTGCTAACGACCAGGTCGTATGACATCCTTATTGACGTATCTATGTCCATCCTTACGTCAATCTCGGCACCTTAAAGGTATAAATATTACCGATATTGCCCTATGCAAACACACGCGGTGGTGACGAGATCGGAGCAGCCAGACTTGCCGAAGCCCAGAGCAGAGCAGACCCCGCTGGCGCAGCCCCGCCTTCCTGACGCGCTGAGAACGAGAAGCTGCCTTTTCTCCTGCCGAGAAATCCAGCTCCGGCGCTTCCGGGTAGCCCTCGCAGGCAGCCTGGAATATCGAGACCAGAGACAAGAGATACCATTCCTCATTCATCCTAGATTCCAGGTACAGAACTGAATAACCCCTCGCAGAGAATTCTCTAGTCAGTCACTTGGCAAAACGAACTTAACTTAAACTGTAACTTTCTATTCCCGCCCACGTATTAGGCTTAGGTCAGGTACACGGGGTAGGCGTAGTTAGAAACACCAGTTGAGTACGATTAGTCAAATGTATATGTGTATGTATTCATTTTATTCATTTTAAACCATCATATGGCTTAGAAACCATATCAATGTTTTTACACTATTATTTTATACTTCTGCTTTTAATGTATGCACTTTACTTAACCATAAGTATTGCAATAATATCGATCCATTTCTCTTGTATGAGAAAAGAGACTGATCAATAAATAACATCTTTTATTGAACACGCCCGTCTCTTACTTTTCTCTACAATCTGGTGAGACTAAGAATGCACGTACTGACTGAGTAAAATAGGTCGTCTTTTGTTTTCACACGACTCTAGAGATACACTCTTGTAAATGTAAATGTTTTGCGACTTATATAGCGCACGTATCACCCGAAGGCATCAAGGCGCTTGCCTTGGGAACCCGTCCTGGCTTTTCCCTGTGAGATAACCCCTACTGGGTATCCCCAGGGTGAAAGCCAAGCATCCGGCAGCGGGTGGGCCGCCGTAGTGGAGATTAAGCAACTATTGCCCAGAGATGCAGCGTGGGACCCCATGATTAGAATAGGCACCGAGGCGAGAATTATCAAGTCCGTGGACAACTCTTGATTAAGGGAGAGCAAAGTTGTCATGTTCTATGGTTGTCAGAAACTAAATCCCTTCTTGTCTATCCAGGGAGGTTCAACTCCTCCTTGCCTATTCGAGAAAGTTTCTAGTGAACTCTGAGCTAGCTGGCAAACCCAAAACTTTAAGTCTAATATCGACAGTAGTAGACCTAGTTAACGTCTGGTCTAGGCCTATACTATTGAAGGTATTATTCCAATGCGCAGAGCCTATTGGGATAATAGGAACTACACTACATGGCGCCCAACGCGTTTGGAAGGGCGATAAAACTAACGTAAGACATTTAGAGTAACTCAGTCGTGCTTTTTCACTCAGACCCCCTTTTTCCATAATACTCCAAAGACGTCTGGAGTGGGTAAAAGGTAATATCCGCCAGACCTCGCAGGAGGAAACTCCTACGTATGGTTCTTGGTTTAGTCAACGTTGAAGGATACACTGTTCCAAAATATTGTGCATCTAATCTTTGTTTCCATAGGAAACCTGATCTGCAAACAAAAGAAATAACCTTCCTGTCGGTAAAATGGTAGACAGTGATGATGAAAGAGAGACAGTTAGGATAGCAACTGAACTCGCAGCAGCTGATAATGCACTGCAAGACGCTGACCAGGATATAATACTCATCCCGGTCATCAAAAGGAAAACTATAACCTTAAAACTTATAGAGAATGGACTGACACCTAGAGGTGGCACAGTCATATTCGTAATTGAGGCACACGAATAACGGCAGACAGAGGTATACTATTCATGGATACATTTTCCAGCGGCAAATGCTGTAACAAAGTACTTCCACTATTACAAAACAGAGGACCCTCCTAATGAGTACACTCCTTTCGAGGAGGTGGAAGTACCACTTAAATTTCAAGAGCATCTGCTCTTATTTAATGGCGCCCTAAAACATAATAATCACATCACCAGGCTCGGTCCCTTAGGTAGACCAGGAGCAACGTGGCCGGTCCTAGCCGGATACACACCACATCCAGACATCGATGGGATGTCTGCAGCAGAGCTTTTGACACAGCTAAAACAATTAATAAAATTACATAGACAATTAGTCCAATATGTGATGCGGACTTCAACAATTCAACCAGCAATTAAAATTCCACAGCTGACCCCTCACCAGGGGAACACAAATAAAATTACACCACAAAACATACAGTCCTGCCTAGGTAAAGTACCGGCTAAACGGGAACAAATACCATTCTGGCTAGCACAAAAAATCACCCAAATAGAGGCGGTGTTTCCAGACACCACCCCGTTAGAAAAACACAGGATTCTGACTATCTGTCTTCCAATGGGAATCGCACCACACGTGGAGGACTGTGACACTTGGGGTACAGTCTTTGCTTCCATCTACACAAAAACGCACGGTGTTCCATCCATTTCGGTAATACCAGATGTGCTAAAACAAATTCAAGACGAATACGGTCCAGAACCGGCTTTAACTCTTGGTATGAAATTACTAAAAGACTTCAAGCAGGTCTCGGCTATATTATTAGCCAACATAAAGGGAGAAGCAGCAAACGTGGCGATCCGCCAGAGGTTAAAGGAGACAGATATAGCAGACCAACCAGCTGAAATTGCCAGAATTATAGAAAAGTCCTATGAGGAACTAGGTAGAGATAGTTTAGGTGGAATACCAGTAAAACCACAACTGATTGAAAGTCCTGAAAAAATATTTTTTAATAATAATTCAACATCACAAAAAAAGAGCTGGGATGGAAACAAACAATCCAATCCTAAAGAAAAGAAATTCCAGTCCAGAGGAAGGTCTCCTCGGCGAAGAGAAAAGTCTCCGAACCAAAGACACAGGTCACCCCAAAGTGACCCCTCTGGGAAAAGATATAACCTTAGAAATAGGGATAATATAAAGAAGCCTGATAGATATCAAGACATTGATACACGTCCCTCTCAATCTTTTCAGACTTCCTCGCAGAAATCGGAACGAAGAGGACGATCAGAACAAAGAGAAGAGCACGCCAAGTCCAAAGACAAGGAACCTGCTCATCTAAAAAAGAAACTACAATTTCCAAAAAAGAAGGTAGCCAGTATCAAGGTAGTTAACAATGCCAAGAATACTGAGGACACAACTGAAAAACGGAGAATGGGCTCAGACAATGCTAGACAGCGCAGCAGAAGTGAGCATAGCTCGCAAAGTCCTTATGAATCATCTGGAGACAGTGGACACGAATGAATATCTTCAAGTGGAAACTGCAGACACCAGAGTTAGCAAACCTCACAAAATATATGAAATAACTTTACGTATAGAAGGGGATAAGACTAGAAAAATAAGGGGACTATTTTGGGATAATCTCTCCAAGGGCTATGACATCCTTCTAGCTGAAAAAGACTTGCCACCAGAGTTTGTCAGGGAGTGCCCTCATGGCTAAGAAATAATTATGCCTGCCTTCTCAAATCATATCTCAATTCATAAAAAGTATACACTTGCCAGAAAGTGGGCAGTAGCTCAAGCTCCTGCTTTATATAAAAATCATGTAGGATGGGATGAGGACTCTCCTCCTCACAAAATCCAGTTAAAATCACAACCTACTGCACAAAGACAGTACCCAATTAAGCAAGAAGCTAAAAAACAGGTAAAAGAAATCCTAGATCAATTAGAATACCAGGGGGTGATTGAAACTTGCACCTCACAAATGAACAACCCTTTGTTTCCGGTCTCCAAACCAGACAATTCATATCGTCTAGTTTTGGATTACCGACACCTTAACTCATGTTGCAAAACTTTTGCAGTGCAAAACTCACATAGTGCTGCACTAATGAATAACATAGTGCGCAAAAAATACAAAACAACATTAGACATCTCTAATGGATTCTTTTGTTAAAACATAGCACCAGAGAGCAGATATTTGTCTGCGTTCTCAATAAATGGCACTCAAAAACAATTCTGTCGGTTAGCCCAGGGGTACAAGAATAGCCCAGGGGTATTCTCAGCAAGAGTAACAGAGTTACTACAAACTTATGATGACGAAGCATTATCTTATGTCGACGACATATACCTAACAGATGATGACTTGGATACTCACTTGAAGAGAGTGAACACCATAATACTTGGGTTCGCAGCAGAGGGATACAAATTCAACTTTAAAAAATCCAGAATTGCCCATCTAACAGTCCTGTTCTTAGGATATGAATTATCAAGTGAAGGCAAAAGCCTGGCTGACAATTTCCTAGAGAAATGTGCCGTACTCCAAGCACCTAGAACACTAAAAAACCTACAGTCAATTCTAGGCTTCCTAAATTTCGGAAGAACATACATTGCAAATTACGCAGAAAGGGTCAAACCCCTTTATGATCTAATAAAACCAGATTTTAAAAGAACCAATTGGACTCAAATACACACAGAAATTCTGAGATCCTTACAAACAGACATGTTAATTAAAACAAAATTAGAAACACGTGATAACACACGCAATCTTGTGATTCGAGTCATCCCAGGAAGATGCGGATTCACATACCTGACCTCTAATGAGGGAGAAAAGGTACCAATTGCATTCAAATCACACTTGTACACAGAAGCTGAAAAGAAATTCAGCATTAAAGAAAAAATTGTTCATGCAGTTCAAACCGCAATAGCTAGAGAAAAAGATCAAGTTGACGGTAGACATATCACAGTCAGAACAGCAGAATCAGCCTTTGAGGCATTAACAACACCGTGTAATTTACCAACAACAACATTGAATCCGGAATGGATACAATGGGTGAATTCAATCACAACGGACAAAGTATACTACTACTTTGATCCAGAACTAGAGGAACTGAAAAATCTAGAATATGAAAGAACATTCCCTCTGCCAATCGACATTCTGCCCTTACGACAATACTCTTGTGTAATCTATACAGACGGACATGCTCAACCCTCCGTTTGGGGAGAACAAGCATACAACCCAACATGTGACATTACAAAAGAAGTGTGGCGCGGAGGTAAACTAAGACCTCTATTAACAAAAACACACTCAGTAGAAACTAATTCAGAACAACAGAGTGAAATATTAGCATTGAAAATGGCGCTAGATAATGCGGATCGCGAATTCCCGACACTTATAGTGTCCGATTCATATTACTGCGTCAAATCATATAATAAGGATTAAGGATTTGCAGACATGGATTCAAAACGGTTACAAAGATGACACAGATGCAACAATAAAGCAGAAACTGCTTTGGGAACAAATAGCTCTTTTACAAAAAGAACTACCAAAGACTCACGTGACACACTCACTGAGTCATCAGCGTGATGGCGTTCACGTTGCAGGGAATTCATTGGCTGAAACAGCCACAGCGGGAGCAACTAAATCGGCTTCCGTAGCTCGAAAAAAGCGTACAGTGAAGTATATTGACGGTGAAACAGTGCTGGCGGTGAAAACGTCATCAAAAGGCGACTGCTCAGCGCTGCCGATCAACTATCCACTCAATTACACATATATAATCGATGCAAACTCCGTCCCTTTTGCTCGAATCCCTGGAGTGGGGGATAGAGTAATTCCAAACATGGACAGGAGAAACTTGTTAATAGCAGACGCACATATGGGCGAGGGTCTCAGACACCTCAAACTAAAAGATTCTCTGGAAGAATTACAATCAAGGTACTGGTGGCCAGGCATGAGCCTGCATCATACCATTTTTGTAAAGAACTGCCCAAACTGTAACAGAAATCGCAGTGGTGAGAGAAACGGTGTAATACCGTGTCGTTTCACTCCAGAAAGAATCAACAGTAAAAAGCAAAGCGTCCGATTAACATATACAGGCTAGTTTCCACTTCTAATGTAGATCACCAGCACTCGGCTGACGTCTGGACTGTTATACAAAGATTTGCGAGTCTAAATGGCATATACGCTAAGAGCATGCTACGTTTTGACTATTGTTCTCACTCTAGCCCTCCAGCCTGAGTGGAAACATGGCCAAATGAGCATAGCACAGCGGGAATCTTCTCACTTCCTTCCTGAGGGATACGGGATGGTGTAAAGAAAAAACCAAGGCATAAAGCTATCTATAACAGAAAGGATATTAGGTTCGGGAGCTGGGTGGGTCAAACATCTAATAAGTGTCCAACGTAGTCTAAATAACTTGCCAAGAAATTCTCTGAAGGGATTCAGTCCGTACGAATTATTGTTTGGAACTAGGATGTTAGTCTTAGACCTCGACAGTCAGACTTCAGTGGTAAAGGAAAAAAGCTTTGATATCAAAGATCGTTTGGCTATTTTGCAGGACTTAAACGAAACAAGAAAAGACCTGAGCAACATAAAATTGAAACAGCAGCCAACAACCACTGAAGAACCACCACCTGTCCCAGCAAGACCTGTCTGGATTCCAAAAGTCGGGGATCTAGTCAGAGAAAAGATCGCGGTAAAGAAGGAATTTGGGCCTTCTTACAGAAAAGCAGTTCCTGTCTTGTCTATCAACGGGACAAGATCAGTTGTACTACCGCCGCTTGCTGGTAAAAAGGAGAACCGAGTTGTATCCATCGACCTGGTAAAACCACAATCATGTGGCCGATAACAAACAGTAGGCCAAGTGGACTCCCGAGAAGTAGTAGAACACCAAGGTTTGCTACAAATACAGAGGTCCAAACTAAGAGGCTAATCACATTCGAAACGCCTACAGAACCACAACAAGGACTATGCAACAATGCAATGGAACTTAGACCTCTGAAAACCCAAATAAAAGCATTTAGCAGAGACACACCAATCTATAATGAAGTAACAAACGAATATGCAAGAAACAGTAATCCTGAAGCAATTGGCACAATTGACAGAACTGCATCCGGCTACTTCATAAACTTCGATGATTCCTCTGAAGACCTAAGTGAATCAAAAACACAGCCATCAACAAAAACCTTTAAAGATAAAGCTAAAGAACTTTTGAAACAACTGAAAGAAACATATCTGATTTCTCCATGGATTGAATTTTGGGTGGGTTTTGGTGCATTTATCCTCATACTTTGGCTCATCATGGTACTAACTTTGGGACGCTTCATTGAGGGAAAATATGCTAAAATGGACACAGCAAGTCAGAAAATCAACTTGATCCTCAAACCACACACATCTTCACACGTCGAGAAAAGAGAACTTTCTTCAGTCAACTTCACAGCCAATCCTATACCAGGTGGGGTAGTATGGGACAACACTGACTACGAAATTTATGGTCCGGTTGAAATTCTGAAATATCCACACCAAATTAAGATCTCGTTGAGTGACTTTGTAAAACCAAGCTCATTTGCTGATGATTGGGACTTTGAAAGTATAAATAACATGATGTCTGACTTAGTAATGTCTGCTAGATTTACCAAACATTATTATTTGCAGGGTTCGACAAATTATGATAGTATGTACTGTTATAACCACTATGGTAACCATTTTCTACATAGATCTGCACAACCTAGAAATGTTTTAAATTATAATCAATGGGAACATTGTGCAACCCCTCCAAAAGGAAGCTCAAGAACCGTTTATGACAAATATTCATACTTTTCAGGTTTCAACACAAGTAATGCTGAAACATTTTATTTCAAATTGTCAAATAAGACAGGGACAAAGACCATGATAACAAACACGAAATTGATATATTCAGACTCATTCTTTGAACAAATGAATACTTTTGGTTTTGATTATTGGGACAAAAATGTTGAAGTAAAAAGTGTTTGGGGTACGAAAGAATGGCAAGTACAAGGTATAGAATCTTTGTTTAGAGCCTGCATGATCCCAGAACAAATTATATTTTTAAATGACACTGTTCAACAAACCACCTGTCTTGGCTTAGCCAAAATCAAAGACTTGAATAAACCGTCTATTCCAAAACCAACAATGAACAGCAATAGCTCTACAGATGAGGAGATAGACGTAAATTATGTATTAAACCAAAACAGAACACATCCTGATTGGAAGAAGTGGTTGATCTGGCCCACAGATACTAATAACTGTCAAGATAGATTCCTGAACAAAACACAGGGGTTCAAAATGACCAGGCCAGACCCTAGATATTCCCAAAGACAACACCCAGGGATAATAACCACCTACAGTGTGGGCAAATTATGCCTTCAGTGGCTACAAACTTCCACACTGGCAGAAATTAAGCAACACCTAAGTTTACTTACTGATGGTGCTGACTTGCGTGATTTCATTATGGGACCGCGCAAACAGCGTCAGAAACGTTTCATAGCAGCCTCTGTATATGCAGCATACAACGAGGCCTGGAAGGTTACTCAAATTGAGACAGCAGAAAGTATACGGGAAATTGACCGTATTAATTTGGAAAAATCACTTTCTGTAGTGGACAATGGGTTAATGACTCTGTCCTCCAGAATTTTTTCTCTGGACAGCATTGTGTCTTCAGCAATCGACATATTATCGCAAGACTTACTGTTGTTACAACACGGCCAGTCTCAATTGCGTTCTATTGTACAGCTTGGCTGGACGTTACAAAATCTGCGTTCAGGCTATGTGCCTTGGCGTTTAATCAACACAACGTCACTATTCAATATCTTTAACCTTACTGATAAACAAATCAGTATGGCACAAAAGGGTGCTGATTATACAATCCTGAGCATTGAGAAACTTGAGAGATTACCAGTGACAATGTCAGAACGACCTGTCAGTGAATGGATAATACATGGGATAATTAATATTCCAATATCGACCTTCAGGTTTCAATACTGCCAAAAATATATACAGGCTGGCATGTACGAAAAATTGGGAAAGGGGTACATTAAAACAACATGGAACCTGCCCTATTCACATGCATGTGTCAGTAATAAAGGACAGAAAGTGTTTCTTAGTGGCAATAATTGTGCAATGTCACTAAGCGGTACACTTCTGTGTAACGGAATTAGTTTGCATGGAGCCTGTGAAGGGAACTCAAATAACCTTTCATGTCACCCGCTAGGCTCACCTGCGACAGAGATAGAACCATTCTTTCAAAGACTCTATAATGGGAGTTACATTCTAATTGTGGACCGCAGATGTTGTAGTCTTATGCCCGGGACTCCTTATCTCGTAACTACGACTGCGAAGGTCAAGTGCTGTGGACGCTTATTGTTCCCCAGCTCCCTTCCAGACAGGGAGGCAAGGGCATGGCCCAACTTGAAAATTACTTCTATTCGAATAGATACTTTAAGCAGAATGAAAACAGTGCTTCTTCAGACGCCGACCAGGCTCACGTCATCAAAAGAAACGTATGATCTCCTAGTCGCAAGGACGACTGCAGAGATTCACTCCTTATTATCAACTAATTCCCCCATACATTTCGCAGAAATCCTGAATGAAATCTTAAATATTTCTGATACCAGTGGAGTCTCAAAAGTATTTAAGACAGTATTTTCGATGGCATTAACACCATTCAAAGCCATACTGGGTATTTTTCCAGACTTCGTCCATTCGATTTTTGGCGGACTTCCCCTCATTTTGGGACTAATTGCAGGAATCCTATTCTTAGTCCTTATATTTCGTTATGGCAAACCATGTCACAGACAAAACACCTGCGACAAGGGAAGAAACAATCCTAGCCATTGGATACCGGGACCGGATATCAAAAATCCTGGGACTATCCCGGCTTAGAGACCTGAACATGACTTGGTTTCTTTCATTTCGACCAATGTGGCATCGATGTGTTTTACCTGTATTAAGGTGCTTGCTATGCGGAGAAGAATGCGTGTTAGACACCTGTCTGACGCTACAATCAGATGCGCCAATGGATGCAGAAACATTGTTGAGTCCAATAAAGGCTCATGCTTTGTGCTGCCCTCAACGGCTACCAATCCTGATGACGGCATTCGTGGAGGCTTCACCACTACGATTAAGGGGTAGTGAAGTTCAAGATGAAAGCAGCATTGATCAGGTACGACCTTCTGTCAGCGACACAAATCAAAACGTCAATGGAGACAATCATGCGCACGAATGCATGGTTACACCTTTTTCCGAGTTAGTGGAACTCTCCCAGGAAGCTGTTGACAACTTTTTCGAGAGTCTAAATGATATGATGTTCTCACCAGAGCAGAAATAGAGACTTTTGAGCAAGCTCGCACACGGCGTTCCCTGAATTTGGCCTTCAACTAGAATAGCAAAATACTATGAACAATTTTCCCTCCAGTTCACGGACAGCAATTTTTTTTCAGCAGCCCCAAAATATTTCTACATATTTTTCGGGACACTTATCTTCTGCTTAAAGTAAGAACTATTCTTAGAGAACTAAGGTTTCTATTTTTAAGATACTTTATAGACATTAGCTGCCCGCTGATATGTTCATAATTATTTTACTCTGTGATGGAATGGTCTCGAACCTTTTTTTCTGTATTAAGAGCCATTTCATGTGTGAATTCTCATATACAAATTAGTGATGATGTATAGATATGCGTGATTACTTTAGCATTATTCTACAGCTTGAGTGCCTATATTACATGTGACTGTTTTTCCCGTATATTTGATAATTTCAAAATGCATTTATGTATTTTGGGGTGGTGAGGTATACACGATACCCTACAGTATGTTTTACTATGCATAGATTCGTAAATATGTCCATAGTTAGCGTGGAGTGGGTGTGATGTATTCCTATAGGTTCTGTATCGATCCCCCTATTCCTGACCCTATTCTGGTTAACAAGTTAACTAGCAGCCATCCCATGAGGCAGAAAACCCCCATGATGCAGGAACCGTTATCTGATAAAGCCACACTACGGCACAGGAACGTGTTATCTGATTAGGTCATAACGCTTGCCATCTAATTAGACAAGCGATATTCCTCCAGCCCCTGATAAGGCATACGGAGTTCTCAAAACAAATCAAACCTATGACAGACCTGGGAAAAACCCTGCGGCCATTGTTTTGATTTCACCGAGAACTTCAGCAAAAGAATGTGCTAACGACCAGGTCGTATGACATCCTTATTGACGTATCTATGTCCATCCTTACGTCAATCTCGGCACCTTAAAGGTATAAATATTACTGATATTGCCCTATGCAAACACACGCGGTGGTGACGAGATCGGAGCAGCCAGACTTGCCGAAGCCCAGAGCAGAGCAGACCCCGCTGGCGCAGCCCCGCCTTCCTGACGCGCTGAGAACGAGAAGCTGCCTTTTCTCCTGCCGAGAAATCCAGCTCCGGCGCTTCCGGGTAGCCCTCGCAGGCAGCCTGGAATATCGAGACCAGAGACGAGAGATACCATTCCTCATTCATCCTAGATTCCAGGTACAGAACTGAATAACCCCTCGCAGAGAATTCTCTAGTCAGTCACTTGGCAAAACAAACTTAACTTAAACTGTAACTTTCTATTCCCGCCCACGTATTAGGCTTAGGTCAGGTACACGGGGTAGGCGTAGTTAGAAACACCAGTTGAGTACGATTAGTCAAATGTATATGTGTATGTATTCATTTTATTCATTTTAAACCATCATATGGCTTAGAAACCATATCAATGTTTTTACAGTATTATTTTATACTTCTGCTTTTAATGTATGCACTTTACTTAACCATAAGTATTGCAATAATATCGATCCATTTCTCTTGTATGAGAAAAGAGACTGATCAATAAATAACATCTTTTATTGAACACGCCCGTCTCTTACTTTTCTCTACAATCTGGTGAGACTAAGAATGCACGTACTGACTGAGTAAAATAGGTCGTCTTTTGTTTTCACACGACTCTAGAGATACACTCTTGATTAGGGGAGAGCAAAGTTGTCATGTTCTATGGTTGTCAGAAATTAAATCCCTTCTTGTCTATCCAGGGAGGTTCAACTCCTCCTTGCCTATTCGAGAAAGTTTCTAGTGAACCCTGAGCTAGCTGGCAAACCCAAAACTTTAAGTCTAATATCGACAGTAGTAGACCTAGTTAACGTCTGGTCTAGGCCTATACTATTGAAGGTATTATTCCAATGCGCAGAGCCTATTGGGATAATAGGAACTACACTACAGCGTATCCAGGTAAGGGTACCCCATATCGCAGGCAAGAATAAACTTTGTAAACCTGATTTATATATCGGTGACCCAAATGTTACCCCCACTATTGACATATATCAGTATGATTGAAATGTAGACCTTGGTATGGGCAACAACTAAATATTCGACTTTAGAACATTACACAGCCTTGGAGGGGCAATTGATCTATTTTGGTTGTGATAGTCACATTAAACATTTAACAGAAGCAACAACACAAAGTGATTAGTGCAATACTAGAACAGGCCAGCGTGGCATATTGGAACCATCGGGCGATGTGACGAGAGTAGGAACAACATGGATAAGTCCCTGTAGCAGATTCAGAATATCAACCCGGGATATAATTTAGCCATCTGACAATAGGAAAAAGCCATACAGTTAGTATGAGAGAAAGGGATACTCATTTGACGCCGGAAGAAGAGGCTATCGTGCTGTCAGAGTTGTGAGTGTCCATGACCAGATCCTCGGGCCCATCCAGCATTCTTTTGAGTTTCATAGGGTCCGAGAAGATGTGTGGATAGCCCTGGATGACCACTCTGTATCTCGCCGGCCCTACAAAGCCATACTGGTAGCCCATGGCCTTCAGTTGTGGGCGGAGCGCCAGGAATGCCTTCCGTACGTCTACAGTTTCCTTGCTGTAATCCTGTGATATATATATATTTTGCCATTCTTCCATAGTATGTGGTTATGCTTCCGGACAAAATTAAGGATCTGTTCCACGTGCTGATAGCGTAGTGGTTTGCAGACAATAGGCCTAGGACCTTTCTGGTTTTTGTTGATCCTACCAGGCACTCTATGCGCCCTGTCAAATTCCAAGGGCTGATGGAAGGTCATGCTGGTGGCTTGGGCAAACCATGATTCTAGAAACGGCACACAGGAGCCCAGCGACTCCTCGGATCCCTCCGGAACACCAAAGATGCGAAGGTTCTCCCTTCGGTTTCTGTCCTCCAATTCGGCCAGCTTTCTTGTTACCTGGTCCGAGGCGATGGTCAGGCGTTTGAGAGCGCTACAGGTCTTGGTTTCGGTGTCTTCCAATCTGCTGATTCTTGACTCCGTTTCATCCAACCTTGTGTTGGTATCACGTATGTCTTGTTTAATTGCCACCACTTCTTCTTTAGTTGATTTAGCTAGGTCCCTAACTTCGTCGAGCCTGCTTAGTATCATTTCCATTGCATCAGCGTTGTCCTTTTTACCTTTGACCGGAGAGTTTGGATTCGAGTGGTCAGATTTGAGCCTTCTTAGGTTCTTAGCTAGCTCCTTGTTGTCCGTCACCATTGTTTCCGGATCGTGTTAACACCAGGGACGTTGCGCCTAGATCAGGGAACAGAACCGGATAGTTTGTCGTGCTCGCTATTGCCTCTCTTTGGGGAGGCTGATTATGGTGTGGCGCACCTTAGATTGATCGTGGAGCGTGGCCACAGACCCCTTTGGTGTACAGCTCCGATTTGGGTAGTAGTGTTAGCTCCGTCTCAGACATCCACAGCCAGCTCATACATATGGCATATAAAGCAGTAGGCCGTCTGCCGCTGTGCGATATCGGGTGCTTCAAATCCTTATCATACTAAACAGGCGTATTTCACTTCAGCATTAGATGCAGGCATAAAGCCTTCTTTGGCTCTCGAAGGCATTTAATATGACCACCTGACTGTCTATCCGACGCATGTGGAACCTTGTAAGCTCCCGACTCGGAGAAGCAGCGCGGCCATTTTGGAACAGGTCTTGTGTGGTTCGATCTGCGTGACTTGTGCGGGAGCCGATTCCCGGTTTAGAAAATAAAAGAGTCCGCCATGTTCAGTAGGGCAGTGTTGTTTGTGGGCACCACGTG
The DNA here is from genome assembly GCF_964261635.1 of Lissotriton helveticus. Classification (NCBI taxonomy): domain Eukaryota; kingdom Metazoa; phylum Chordata; class Amphibia; order Caudata; family Salamandridae; genus Lissotriton; species Lissotriton helveticus. The sequence continues at coordinate 504,688,488 of NC_136068.1, read as the reverse complement.
TGCAGACATATGCCTTGCCTTGCCTCAGTTTCCCGATTAATGAATACGCGATGGTATCGCTGCAAGCATAATATATTTCTGCGTTGAGTTCGTGAGCAGCGCACGGGGACCAACACCCGCTCAGGAAATGATTCCGCCCGCCATATTGGGGAAAGTAGAATTGTTCGTGTGCTTTGCGCCTATAAGCCTACCGGCGTTATGGAGGGTAGATACTACTCACAGACGGACACAGAAGTCCAGATGTGTCCCGGCGACGCCAATGGGGTTCAGTACACGGCGTGTGGATAGATAGCTTGCAGCGCCGTCAGTATACGGCGCGGGATCGTCGGAGGGAATTCAGACGTAACTTCACTTCTCGGCCACTTCCAGACTCGATCGACCACTCATCAGAATATCCTCACATACCGATTCCCAGTTCTTGTGGTCTCGTAGACACTGGAACGATATATTATGTCCCAAAGTCGTGATTAGACCTACACCACGGGAGGAGGAAATCACAGAGCCGCCATTCCTCTCGGCGTCCGAAGCACATATGCACCTATAAGTCACTCCTATGGCAGGCCTTCACAATCCTGAAGGCAGAGTGCTTGGTTCTAAGTGAGATGGTGCTCTAGCATGAGCTGAGCCTGTCTGCAGCTTTAGGAACCATGTCCTTATAGCAGTTCTATGATATAGCCATACCATATACTCTTAAGTGCATTATTATCCTCGCGGTTATTGCTAACTTTGGTTTGGCTTTATCAAAACATGTCGTGTAAGGTGTCATTCGCTTTGGAATACTACCCCCTCCCCAGTTCTGGCGACGGGGGTAGCATTCCACCCTTCTAGAGAAGTGTGGCTCACCGGTTAGAGGAGGCAGTCCCTGATGCAGAGGTCAGACCCGGGACCAGGGATCAATCCCCGACGGGGCAGGGTCTTGAGCTCAAAATGTCCACATACTCGATAATTCTCGCCTCGGTGCCTACTCGAATCGTGGGTTCACACTCTGCAACTCTGGGCAATAGCTTGCTTAATCTCCACTACGGCCCCACTGCGATGGGATGCCTGGTCTTCACCTTGGGGATGCCCAGTAGGGGTAATCTCGCAGGGAAAGGCCAGGATGGGTTCCCGAAGCAAGCGCCTTGAGACCTTACGGTGAAAAGGCGCTATATAAGAACGTATGATTTATAGAGGGAGAAGACATGTTGTTCCTGTTAATCCCGGTTAAAGTTAACCAGAGCATCACAAAATGGATGCTGCCGCCACAGACACAAGTCTGACCTCCTGCTGCTGGGAGTCCTTCCAGCGAGGGAGGCTTGAACAATAGGTTTCCTGTCTTGGGAGGTGCTAGCACCACCCCAGACAGGCCATAGTGTATTGGGGCAGGGGGGGGCTGAATGAAATGAGACACTGCCTGGGGCACACAAGGTGTCCCATGCATAGCCCAGTTCAAACCAGTTGCTGGGGCACCCCAGCCCCAGCTCTGGCGCGAAACGGGACAAAGGGAAAGGGGTTTAAAAAACCCCTTCCCTGGTCCCACCCATAGGAGGGACCTAGCAGGTAATCCAGCCCACCAGATTAGTATATAGGTAGGAGCTGAGTCTAGAGACTTTAGATTTATCCTGAACTGAAGCTTGAAATGAAACTCTGGACCTTCGACGATCTCCTTCACAGAAGACGACTGAAGAATCTCCCTTGTGGTCAAGGAGTGACCACCCTGTGCAAACAGGCACCATCCAGTGATCAGCGGTTTACTTTGTCGACGCTCCTGCCGGAGCCTGAGCTCCAGACTTCCAGACTTCTCTGACCCCGATCTACAGTCCCTGCAAAGCTGAGACCCGTGGAGGCTACGAGAGACGTGGGACCGGCCATCTTGAAAAGCCTGCTCCTTGCTACTTGTGCAGCTTCTGAGGCACCCTCGAAGTTGTGCATTCGGGATTGAGAAGCCCCAGCCCCAAGCATCAACTGCACCGAAGGTCAGCCCTCCACACTCCACGAGTTCTGCGTGGGGCCCTTCTGCATTTTCCTACTCGACGCGTCTGTCCGGTCGCTTGCCCATTGGCTAGTGGCCTCTGTGACGACGAACCTTTGTATCTACGCCACCTGTTTGGTTGCTCCAGGTGGGCCCCTGCTTCCCTGCAAAGGAGAAGCCCCATAGACCTTGCTGGTCTAAACCTAAGCGAATATTCGATTCCTGCGTGGGTTACATTTGCCAAGGCCTGTTGACTCCAATCCGGAAGCCGACGCCGCCAACAGCGAGATCCTTTGCGGGACAGTCCGTATCCAGCTCCTGGTTGTCGTCGACGTCTCCTGGTCCACGTGGCTGCAGAGTCAAGCTTCACGACATCACCTGATTGCTTCGCGACATCCCCTGGTTCCTTCCTGGTCACTGGCTAGTGACCCAGACTCTGTCCCCTCTGCTTTCAGGTACTCTTCATCCTCGATACACCCTTGGATCCAACCGGACACTAAACCCGACACACTTTGACACCTATGCACCCGCTTCCTGTGGGTTTGGTAACCCGAGTACTCCGGTGCTCCTGTGGGTATTAACTATCCTAGTGTCCTAGTTTTCAGTAGCTTTCTCCTAGTCCATCCGGAAGTGACCTAAAAGAACTAGTTTGTAATTCCTTCTTTCCCGTTCTAACTCTATGGTAACTCGCGTGTGTGTAAAGACACTGCACAGGCACCCCGTGGGCCTCCTGCTCCCTAACTCTTGTTAGTACAGCGTAGCCCCAGCGATTTCCTAGGCCCTAGGCCTATCCTTTGTTCGTGACGTGGTTCTTATACCACTATTTTAGTATATGGTTTTACGTGCCCCTAGGGCCCTGCTGTATATTGTGCAACTTACTGTATGATAATTACGTTTCTTGTTATGTGCTTTAGCCTCTGACCTCATAAAGAGTTCAGAATGGTTGTGTTCATAATAAATACATATTTATTTTATATATAACCTGTGTGGTGTCCTTTCATTTGGTATTCAAGGGGTTGCATATGGTAAAACAGCTGGCTTCACATGCTTTCTGAAGTTTTAGCCTAAGACTGCTTTGTCCATGCTACCACTAGGATAGCTGGTCTATAAGGTTGACTTTACAACCATCACCATAAGGGTTGTTTGGACTGATACAGGGTGCCCACTAGAATAGTGGACATCACATATCAGGCCAACTTCTCACAGTTCCCTCGTATGGACTGCCTCTGTACCTCCCCCGGGGACAGCTTCCCCCTTATTGTTATATTTACACTTCGGCCTCCGTGTTGTAGTAAACTCTTTATTGTTGAAGTGGGGGGTAGGCTCTTGGCTGTCCCCGCTCGGAGTTCTTAGTTTCATTGCCTTCCCGGGTTTTTGCAGTCTTAGAAGTTTCCTCTTGGTTGTTACCTGGGTGTTCAAACTGGATTCGGTCATTGTTCCCTCGTGCCTTACTTTGTTTCTATCTCTGCTGAGGGTTTGATGTTTCTTTACCTTGTGGAATACATGTTGTTCCTTCAGTCCGCTTTTCTAGTTTGGCACAGGGTTTGAGCCCGTGCAGCGTTGATTTTTTGTTTAGCCCTTCCTTTTTTCTTGTAGGCTTGTCTCAATGCTGTGTGGGCAATCCGTGTATTTGCTTTTTTGGAGGGTGCCCATGTTTCCTTTGTAGGCGCTTATTTTCACAACGCCCTCTACGCGAGTCTTGCTCTGCGGGCTTGGTGTTTGGTCTCTTTGTGTTGCATGGCCCACACTCGTCTTGGCGCTTGCTACTCTGTCCTTTCTGTCTCGTGTAGGCTCCACTGTACTGTTCGTAGTGTGGTCACTTTCTTCCTTTGAGATTAAGTCGTCTCTTCCTATTTTAGCTAGGGGCTGCTTTTATGGTAACTCAGTCGATGTGTCCATTGGGTCCTCAGACGATCTGGTAATATTTAATGAGTGACCATTTTTTCTGGATGTGGTGAATATAGGGAACATTTTCGGCCCCTGCTCCGTGTTCCCTGCAGATTGTTTGTTCCTTGCTATCCGTTCACTTTTTTTACGTCTAGTTTGTGTAGTTTGATTCGTTGGGACAGGTACATTTGACATGGGACCTGCCTTTTCCGAGTTTATTGCTTTTTGTTTTTCTTTGTTCGTCTGTTTGAGAGAAATTGGTTGTATATTGTTGTCAGCTACTTTGTGCTTGGAGCGAGGCAGACTTGATTGTCTGAGCGCTAGAATTTGTTCTACAAGGTTAGGGAGGAGACTTAGTTTGTCTATAATTGGGCGGCAGGAACATGAACTTTGTTCTAGTGTGTATTTTGATTGGGCTGTTGTTATCAGTTTATTCAGTTTGTCCAGTTTAATGTTTAACCACTGGATGTAATGAGCTATGGTGTACATTAGGTCAATTTGAACGTCCAGTTTGTCCGATTGCCAATTAAGTGCCTTAGCTGATGACTGGAGGTTTTCTATTACTGATGTGAGAAGCTCCGGATGGGTTATAATGGCACTGTGTATAATCTTTTGATATGATAAATGATCAGCTCCTAGATTATGCTCTTGGAATGGTATGCCGTTACTGGAGTTCGGGGTTGATGTCGTTCCTGTTCCAGTTACATCCAGTATTGTGTCCTGGTTCTCGTCCAGGATGGTCGGCTCCTCTTCTTTGAATTTGGTGGTTTTTTTGGCCGCTGCTGTATCAAATTTGAATTTAGTTTTGCTTGAGTCTTGTGACGTTTCCTTCTTAACTGTTGGGCTTGATGTGGAACGTTGGAACTTCAGCCATGAGGTTTCAGAGTATTTCAATTTATTCGGTTCTCCTATACTTGTCCTTTGCACCTTGTGTACCTGGGCTTCAGTTCTCCATGCCTCTTTGACAGTTGGTTCGTGTCTTGGTGACTTTGTTAGGGTGCTAGGTGATGTGAATTTTGTGAAGAAAGTTAGTGCAGTTTTAGGTGTTGCGTTTGATTCAGATTTTGTTAGACTTTCTCCGTGCGTCTCTCCTTCCTTCCTCCAATTGCTATCTCTGACAGGAGGAGTTATTGCTGCTGCCTGAAGTTTACCGCGGCCCCCTGCTGAAATTTCCCCTGTGCCGGCCTTATCCGGGTCAGTTTCTCTCCGCTGCTTGTTATCTCCAGTTTCCTTTGTTGTTGATTACTTGCTTTTCCGTCAACTTGATGTGAGCTTTGGCCGCTTGAGGTAATTTGGTCCTCAAAAGGGGCTATTGGGGGGGGAGGAGCCGCGCCAGCGACCAAGATTGCCACCTAGGGACCGGCTCCGCCGGCCCTCCGCTCCTGAGTCCACATCCTGAAATCTATCCTGCGCTCCTGTCCCACTTTCGGGTGGGGGAACCGCTCCGGTGCCAGGGGGTTAAATCCCGGACTTCGGCCGAGGTCGGGGGCCCTCGCGAGCCGCCTGTGAGATTTGCGGCCGGACTCCCTGAGAGACCGGGACCTCGCGTGACGCCCTGCCCGCCCTGGAGTGTAACAACAGCGGGTTTTGGGGCGGGGCAGGGCCGGTCTGGTGGGAGGCCGGTCGCAGTTTGCCGCGAGTCCCTGGCGGGATCAGCGGCTGAGGAGTGTCACCGCTGCCGAGGGGCATTGTATTGAAGAGCCCCATCGGGGGCACGGTATTGCTGCTGCTCGGGCCGGGTTGGATTGTTGACGCCCGTGCCCGAGTGAACATTGTAGACTGGCCCGCAGGGGGGTTGGGTTATTGGTCCGAGGGGGCGCTTAGGCGTCCCTGGAGCCCCGAGTGCGTGGGCCCACAAGACTGCTGGGGTGCGGCTGGTCCCCGGACTCTGGCGCAGGCTCTGGGCTGCTCCTGGGGTGACCGGCAGCGGATGCCAGCGGTGAAATCGAGCCTTTCTGGTTGGGTCCCGGGAGCATTTTATCGGAGTGGACCTGGGGCTGCAATTACCCGGGATCGGGGGTCCCAACAGAGCGGCAGGTCGGTTGCTTGCTGGGTTGCGAAGCTGGGAGCCCGCGGATTGTTGGGGCTGACCGGGGACCACCTGTGACTTTGCGCTGTGGGCCCTGGAGTCCTCTATCTTGCCCTTTGGTTGTGTGCCGTGGTGAGGGGAGCAGAGGGCCATGACGGTGGTGACCCAGGGCCCATCCTGATTCCGGTACCGCTGAGGCGCTGTCCTTTCTTGAGGTGGACGGTGGGCTGAATATCGAGGGGCGTGATGGCGGCGAGAGTGGACTCGGATAAGCCAGCGGCCAAGTCGTCGAGAGGGGCCAGACACATCCAATCTAATAAACTGAATCGCTATACTCTGCCCAAGGGATCACCAGGTGAGACCAAGAAGGGGCCGGTGGGGGGTTCGGGGGACATCCCTGAGACTGTACAGCCTACTATGGCGGATCTTATGGCCGCCATCACGGGAGTGCAGACGTCCCTGGGCCAGAAAATGGAGACAATGGACTGAAAATTAGATACTGTCACCATTGAAATGGGACTGTTACGGGCAGACCTTACCAAAACTAGCGAGAAAGTCAAATCTCTGGAGGTCAAGACCACAAGCCTTATCGATGATGTCAACTTGCTGCAGCAGGAGGTGCGTGATCTTCAGAAGTCAAGGGATCGTACTGACCGGAAGCTCGATGACTATGAAGGGCGGGCAGGGCGCAATAACATCTGCATTTTAGGTGTGCCGGAGAAATCAGAGGGTCCTACGCCGGATCTGTTCATGGAAAACCTCATCCTTAATTATTTGAAGCCTAAAGGCCTGAGCAACTTATTTATGGTTGAGCGGGCAGATAGGGTCCCGGGTGGGAGACCCAGGCCTGGGGTGAACCCCCGTCCCATGATAGCCAGGGTCCTTAACTTCCGAGACAGGGATGTTATTCTTCAGACGGCTCGTACCTCGGGCCCGTTGGCATTCGAGAACACATCCCTGCTCTTCTTTCCGGATTTCACCCAGCTGGTACAGAAACAACAAAAAACACAGTTGATGGACAGAATGTAGAACAATGTCATACATTCACCCCAGTACAAGGATCTGGGCCTAAATCCATCGTTTTTTTGCACTCCACACCACCCTGGGTTAGACACTGGCTATATGCAAATCAGCTCTGACCCTGTGCCTCATGGGGACAGTCCAGTCCGAACTACCAAGCCATGTCGCAGTTCGGGCTGGACTGTTCCCATGAGGCACAGGGTCAGACTGATTTGCATATAGCCATGTCTGAACTGGGGTGGCCAAGTGGGCTAAAGAATGGTGATGGATTAAACCCAGATCAGTTGACTGGGGGTGAGTGTTTGATTTGCTCAAACACTCCATCTATCATCCCCTTTTGTATTGCTTTGTTCACCCTAAGTGTGGCAGGGTATGCTCAGACGTGAGTCCCTTGCTCACTTGGCCACTGGATTCAAGATAGCCTGCCTGATGAGAATTATGAATCCGAAACCGGTCCCAGGATGCTTGTTTCCGGTCCAGGAAAGACGTGGCTTGGCAGTTCGGGCTGGACTGTTCCCATGAGGCACAGGGTCAGACTGATTTGCATATAGCCATGTCTGAACTGGGGTGGCCAAGTGGGCTAAAGAATGGTGATGGATTAAACCCAGATCAGTTGACTGGGGGTGAGTGTTTGATTTGCTCAAACACTCCGTCCATCATCCCCTTTTGTATCGCTTAGTACAGAAACAACGGCAGGGATTCTTGTCGGTCAAGAGGAGACTATGAGAGACAAGGGTGTAAAATATGCAATGCTGTATCCGGCCCGTCTGCGTGTGGAGCTAAATGGTAGGACTTACTCTTACGCACCTATTGGTTTCAAAGGAGCAAGTATTTGAACCCCTGATTAGCATTGTTTAGTTTGCTTTCATCTTTTGAATTGTCTATACAGGGGGGGCTGTTTTGATTCGGGGTTGGGAGGGTGCGGCGGGCCTGTAAGTAGGTCCTCCTCTGTTTACTACCTTTAGTTAATCTTAGTCTAGTGTAGTTTAGTTGGGGTTGACAGGCACACTGCTAGTTTGGGATGAGCGTAAGCTGTATGCAGGGGTGCAGGGAGGGGGGTTGGTGGGGGGTGTTCGGGGTTTGTTTTTGTATTATTGTATGTCGTTTTTTTTTTTACACTGGGTGCCTTTCAAGTTATTATGTTCTTTCTTGGAAAGGTGATGTCCTCCGTTAAAGGGGTGGTTGGGTTCTCCGCCTTGAGTTGGAATGTGAATGGGCTGGGGGATAAGATCAAGAGGGGTATGGTTGGCCAGTTGATTCGGAGACACTCCCCAGATGTGGTGTTATTGCAGGAAACTCACCTTATGGGAAAGCGGTGCATGGCTCTCCACAGAGGGGGCTATAAGTTGGTTGCGCATGCTGGTGTTACGACTGGGTCGAGAGGGGTCGGGATTTTGATTAAGAACACCTTCCCGCTGGCCATACAGGCCACCTGGACCGATAGTAGGGGTAGATATGTTGGCATTTTGGGTTTGTGGGAGGGGAGAACTCTAACCTTTTTGTCTGTCTATGTCCCTCCGGCCCTTCAGACTGATACATTTCATGATCTGTGTAAGATTTTTTTGACGTTGCCTGTTGGGTTGTTGGTTGTTGGTGGTGATTTTAATGCAGTTATGGATGGGAAGGTTGATAGGTACCCGGCTCGGGAGTTGTTGCCTTCCCAGAGGTGGTTGGCTCATTTTGTAGAAACTGTTGGTCTGATTGATAGTTGGAGGCTTAAAAACCCCAGTGATTCTCAATGCACTCATGTTTCGGCTGCGCACAAATCCCTCTCCAGAATAGATTATGTACTGGTGCCTCCGGCCCAGGCGGCGTGGCTTCAGGAGGTGCGGCACTTGGCTAGGGGGGTATTGGATCACTCACCTATCTGGATTAGTTTAGACCTTGGCAGGCGTGATGTGGCTAGGGTCGCTCCTATTAGTGCTTGGCGATTCCGAGACCCAGCGGCTAAGAAGGAGATAGTGCGTATGGCCGATAGATATTTTCAAGAGAACGTAAACTCGGTGGACTCCAAATGTTCCCTATGGGAAGCGTATAAAACTGTCCTTAGAGGGGAACTGCTATCGTACATTTCCGGAAAGAAGAAGCAGGGGCGCGCTGAGATTGATAGGGTGGAATCAGAGTTGCTTGCTCTGGAGTGGGAGTTGTTGCTTGTCTCCACGCCGGAGGGACTGCATCGCTTGCGCCTCCTTAAAGATGAATATCGGAGCCTGGATCGAAATAACGCGAGGTCGCAACTGGCGGATACCCAGAGTAGGGTGTATGAACACGGGGATAAGGCCGGCAAGCTGATTGCCTGGCTGGAGAAGGGGGATTGGGCGTCGCGGTTGGTTCCGGTGCTGCAGCCCACTGGTTCAGATAAAATCACGAGTCCACAGGAGATTGTGGATGCGTTTGCTAGCTGTTATAGGAAGGTGTATGCGGCCGAATGTAATTACTCGGAGTCCGAGAATGCGGACTTGATTCGAGACATTCCGATGCCCACTCTTTCGGATAAGGACAAGGGATTTCTTGACTCTCCACTCACAAACGACGAAGTGGCGCAGGCGATTAGAGGGGTTCGTTCTGGTAAGGCTTCTGGCCCCAATGGGCTCCCCGTTGAGCTCTACAAAGTAAACGCAAATAAGTTGCCTCACTTCGTCAGAGACATGTTTGTGGAGAGTAGGGAGACGGGTCAGCTCCCATACGATCAGCGTGTAGCGAACATCATAGTCCTGAACAAGGAAGGCAAGCCGAAGACGGAGTGTTCTTCGTATCGGCTGATCTCCTTGTTAAATGCCGAGCCAAAAGTCTTGGCTAAACTGTTGGCGACCCGACTTGTAAAGGTCATTACGACACTGATTCACCCAGACCAGTCAGGTTTTATGCCTCGCCGGAATATGGCTCTCAATCTACGCAGGTTACATGGGGTTCTGGAAGGGACATCACACATACACGAGCCAACGGTATAGTTATGCAAAAAACAATAGAGGGACCCTGAGAACCTAAAGTTGATAAAGGCAAGGGGAGCAACACACCAGGGAAAATTCAATATTCAACAACATGAAAAGGGGCATCCCCAATATATAAGAAAGGACACAAAAGTTCCAAGTTTAAAGCCAACCAAGAACACCACAGAACAGCTGTATTACTTTTGAGAATTTATTTTTAAAGTCATTTTAAATAATACTCACATTATGACAAACACAGATAAATTCGTTTTGATCATCTTATTACATATAAAATGTCATTATATTAAATACTACAATAGGAGAAGAACATCAGCCAATGGAAAAAGAACATCAGCCCAGAACCAATCAATCATCAATCAATCATAGCATTTGTATAGCGCGCTACTCACCCGGAAGGGTCTCAAGGCGCTTGGGGGAGGGGGTCCGCTACTGCTCGAACAGCCAGGTCTTGAGTTGTTTCCTGAAGGCGAGATGGTCCTGTGTCAGCCGGAGGTGGATGGGGAGGGAGTTCCATGTCTTGGCTGCCAGGTAGGAGAAGGATCTTCCTCCGGCGGTGGCTCTTCGGATGCGTGGTACGGCGGCGAGGGCGAGGCTTGTAGAGCGTAGCTGGCGGGTGGGTGTGTAGAAGGTCAGGCGGTCGTTGAGGTACTTGGGGCCCAGGTCGTGGAGAGGCTTGTGTGCGTGGGTAAGGAGCCTGAACGTGATCCTTTTGCTGACGGGGAGCCAGTGCAGGTCCCTCAGGTGGCCGGAGATGTGGCTGCATCGGGGGATGTCCAAGATGAGTCGGGCGGAGGCGTTTTGTATGCGCTGGAGTCTTTTCTGTAGTTTGGCTGTGGTTCCCGCGTAGAGCGTGTTCCTGTAGTCCAGTCGGCTGGTGACGAGTGCCTGGGTTACCGTCTTCCTGGTTTCGGTCGGGATCCAGCGGAAGATCTTTCGGAGCATGCGCAGCGTGTTGAAGCACGACGAGGAGACGGCGTTGACTTGTCTGGTCATCGAGAGGGAGGAGTCCAGGATGAAGCCCAGGTTGCGCGCGTGGTCTTTTGGCTTGGGAGCGGTGCCCAGGGCAGGAGGCCACCAGGAGTCGTCCCAGGCGGAGGGCGATGGTCCCAGGATGAGGACTTCCGTCTTGTCTGAGTTCAGTCTCAGGCGGCTGTTCTTCATCCACTCAGCGACGTCTTTCATCCCTTCGTGTAGGCTGGTTCTGGCGGTGGCGGGATCATTGGTGAGGGTGTCGTCGGCGTAGGAGATGATGTTGAGGTTGTGTTGGCGTGCGATGGCTGCGAGAGGTCTCATGTAGATGTTGAAGAGGGTTGGGCTGAGCGATGATCCTTGCGGTACGCCGCAGATTACTTCGGTGGCCTCGGATCGGAACGGGGGGAGGCGGACTCTTTGTGTTCTTCCGGCGTGGAACGAGATGATCCACTCCAGTGCCTTTTCTTGGATACCGATGTTGCTGAGGCGTTGAACTAGGGTGCGGTGGCAGACAGTGTCAAACGCTGCAGAGAGGTCCAGGAGGATGAGGGCCGTTGTTTCCCCGTTGTCGAGCAGGGCTCGGATGTCGTCGGTGGCTGCGATGAGGGCGGTCTCGGTGCTGTGGTTGGCTCGGAAACCGGACTGCGAGGGGTCGAGGGATCCGTTCTTCTCGAGGAAGGCTGTAAGCTGTCTGTTGACGGTCTTCTCAATGACTTTGGCAGGAAATGGGAGGAGCGAGATGGGGCGGAAGTTCTTGAGGTCGGTGGGGTCCGCTGTTGGTTTCTTCAGTAGGGCGTTGAGTTCGGCATGCTTCCAGCTCTCCGGGAAGGTGGCGGTGTTGAAGGAGGAGTTGATGACGTCCCGGAGTTGGGGTGCGATGATGGAGTCGGCCTTGTTAAAGACGTGGTGGGGGCAGGGGTCGGTCGGAGATTCGGAGTGGATGGTGTTCATCGTGCGGGCTGTGTCTTCGGTGGTCACCGTGGTCCAGGTGCGGAGGGTGGCGGTGGGGGGCGTTGGTTCGACGGTCGGGTGCGTGGAGGGTGCGCCGAAGCTGTTGTGGATGTCGGCGATCTTGCGGTGGAAGTACGAGGCGAGAGAGTCGCAGAGATCTTGTGAAGGAGTGATGTCGTTGTTGCCGGTGCTGGGGTTGGAGAACTCCTTGACGATGCTGAAGAGTTCCTTGCTGTCATGGGCGTTGTTGTCCAGTCGTTCCATCATTGATTTCTTCTTGGTGGTGCGGATGAGCTGGTGGTGCTTGCGGGTGGCGTCTTTGAGGGCGGTCATGTTGTCTGTGGTCTGGTCGAGGAGCCAGGCTTTCTCGAGGGTGCGGCAGTTCTTCTTGGAGTCCTTGAGTTTGTCGGTGAACCAGGAGGCTTTCTTGCTTCTGGGTCTGCTGGGCGGGTTCTTTAGTGGCGTGAGGTCGTCGGCGCAGGCGGTCAGCCACTGCGTGAGGTTGCGTGCTGCTTCGTTGGGGTTTGTTGTGCTGGCGGGTGGGTTCTGGCTGAGGGAGGTGGTGAGCGGCTCAGCCGTGATCTTGCTCCAGTTCCTGCGAGGAACCTGTTGCGGGTGGTGGTGGGTCGTGGTTCTTCTGAAGCTGAAGTGGACGCAGCTGTGGTCGGTCCAGTGAAGTCCGGTGGAGTGGCTGAAGGTGATGTGCTTGCTGGATGAGAAGACGGGATCAAGCGTGTGGCCGGCGTAGTGGGTGGGGGTGTTGACAAGTTGCTTGAGTCCGATGTTGGCGAGGTTGTCCTGCAGGGCGGTGGTGTTGCGGTCCTTGTTGTTCTCCAGGTGGAAGTTGAGGTCCCCTAGGAGGATGTAGTCAGCAGAGCGGAGGGCGTGCGGGCTGATGAAGTCTGTGATGTCTTCGCTGAATTGTGTACGTGGTCCCGGGGGTCTGTAGACGAGGGTGCCTCTGAGGGTCGTCTTGGGGTCAGTGTGTATCTGGAAGTGGAGAAACTCGGCGGCGGCGAAGGTGTCGTTGGAGTCGGTCGTGATGCGGATGGTGTTCTTGTGTATGATGGCGATGCCTCCTCCAGTCTGGTTGACGCGGTCTCTCCGGATGATCTTGTATCCGTCTGGGATGGCGATGGCGATGTCGGGTGCTGAGGAGGCGTTCATCCAGGTTTCTGTGAGGAAGGCGACGTCTGGTGAGGTTGTGTCGAGCAGGTTCCAGAGTTCGATGGCGTGTCTGTGGATGGAGCGGGTGTTGAGCAGGATGCACTTGAGGTGGCTGTTGTGGATGCTCGGCTTGGTAGCTGTGGTGCAGGTCCGGAGGCAGGTGAACTTGCAGGCTTGACAGGTGAAGGGTCCGTGGGTTCGTCTCGGGGTGGCTCGGTGGCAGGCTCTTGTTCGGTCGGGTTTGAGTGCGATGAGGGTGGCGGCATCGTAGGTCCGTTGTGTGGGCTGGCATTGTCGGGGGCCAGGGGTCCTGGCACTGGGCGCGGTCCAGGTGCGGACAGGCGCAGACGGGCTTACCTTTGGCGCACCTTCGGCGCTCCGTCGGTGCTCCCGCTGCGCGCGTCCGCTGCGCGGTAGCTCAGGGGGCGTCATACGTAAGGAGCCGGGAGGGAGGAGCAGCTGGGTGGCGAGAGAGGGGCGGCGAATGGAATCACGGGGGGCGGGGCCGCAGGGAGGCAGCGGCCGGAAATCCCGGAAGCAGCGGGCAGCGGGAAAGTCCCAGGAGCAGCGGGCAGCGAGCGAAGGAATCTGCAGGCAGGAGGCGACAAGGCAGGCAGGAGCGGCAGCAGTGAGTGGGGCGACCAAGCCCTGTGGAGGGCTGAGCGGTCACACTCTGTGGTCCCCTACGGTCCCCTTAAGTAAGGAGCCAGGAGGGAGGAGCAGCTGGGTGGCAGGAGCGGGGCGGCGAATGGAATCACGGGGGGGCGGGGCCGCAGGGAGGCAGCGGCGGGAAATCCCGGAAGCAGCAGGCAGCGGGAAAGTCCCAGGGGCAGCGGGCAGCGAGCGAAGGAATCTGCAGGCAGGAGGCGACAAGGCAGGCAGGAGCGGCAGCAGTGAGTGGGGCGACCAAGCCCTGTGGAGGGCTGAGCGGTCACACTCTGTGGTCCCCTACGGTCCCCTTAAGTAAGGAGCCGGGAGGGAGGAGCAGCTGGGTGGCGGGAGCGGGGCGGCGAATGGAATCACGGGGGGGCGGGGCCGCTGGGAGGCAGCGGCGGGAAATCCCGGAAGCACATTAAACAATAAAAAAATGACGCACCATTCAATCATTCCATCAATCGACCACTGACTCACTACCACACTCAAACTCAAACAGAGCATCATTTCATCAACATGTGAAGAAAAGCGCCGACGCGCGTTTCAGAAAAAAGTTTCATTCAAGAGTTCCTTCATCAGGGCGCATATCATAAATTCATTAGTCGGCACGGTCTTTTAAGATCCAAATTGTAATCTAGGACCAATTTCTCAAGTAAATCATAGTTCCAATCATGGCTGACGAAGCATATCTATGGGTGAAAAAGATTTTTTTTAAATAAAAATAAAGAAATATAAAATACGGACAGAAATTCCAGGTCGCAGACATGAGCAAGGCAGTAGTAAGTAGTAATAATTCCTTTATTTAGATATAAAACATATCTTTAAAAGATTACCCAAATCACATTATATACAGTTTTGTGAATAAAAAATTTAAAAGAGTAGAAAGATAAAATATGACCGTGAGCAAGCTTGTTAAAACATTTCAATTTGTAGATTGGCCCTTCCGGACGTTACAAGTTCTATTAATATACATGTTCAATCTAGGCAATAAGCAATGAGGCCTTAGCAGTGTCCATTTTATCTAGATTGCGGTATGCTTGCTGAATAAATTTGGCCAAATTTATATTTAGGACAATGTTATCTAGAGACAAAGCAGCAATAATGGCATGCCTACAAGTCCGAACTCCCAACCTGTTCCATTCTGGCTTAAGCAAACACCTGCGTTGAGAATTGAATGAAGGACAGATACAGAGCACATGCAAGATTGTTTTTGTTGCTAACCCGCAACCTCTACATGGTGTGTCCTCCTTCTTGCGACGCCAGGTGGGTAGGTTTTGAAGAAAGCGCCAATCTCCCATTCTTAGGGCAATCAGGCAGCGCTTTAGATAAAGTGAAAATGTCGTGGACAGGTAGGCGGCAGGGGTTAAACGTTTGTAGGAGTTAACTACTGCCCAGGAATGACTACGTTTCATGACAAGAGCTTTATCTTAAGCCACAGATTTCAGTCTTACACATTTTTTGATTGTATTTTTAAAAACAGTCTGACTGGGGTTAAGAGCCCAAAGGTCGGCAGCTGACATTTGATGGATATAGTCATTCAAAAGGCAGCCGAATGTTCCCCCTGGAATAATCTCATTGATTTCTTTCCAGACTAGAGATTCTAGTGTACCTGGCTCGGCCTGTCTTAATTTATGACAGAGCTTGAGATAGGTACCAACATTAGAGGCTTCATAGTTGGTTAATCCCAGCTCTAATCTAATCTGGGCCGGGGAAGCGGCGCTCGGCAAATGAAGTGCCTTTCTATAGATTTTAGTTGTGTATTTATTTAGGACAGTGTTCATTTTGCCTTTAAAGATCTCTATGCCATATGAGAGTGTAGGCCCGATCTTTGCTCTAAGGACTTCTAATAGAGGAAAAAAGGCCGTGGTTTTAGCTGCAATCACATTACTTTGCTTTGAGAAGCTGCCCCTTGAGTCCAAGTGGACACCTAAATATTTGTACGATTGGCCAATCGAAAGACTTATTTTATTAATTGACCAGTCACCGCCACTGTAAGGTTTCTTACCGAATGGAACTATCAGGGTTTTTTCCATATTAATTTCTAGTTGATTGCCAGTCGTATATTGCGATAGTGCATCAAGGATCCTTTGTAACCCTACTCTAGTAAGGCTAAACAGGGCCAGGTCATCGGCATATAAAAGATTACATAATGCCATATCTCCTATTTTGGGTGGATGACTATTTACCTTGTCTAGAGTGCTTGACAGGTCGGCTATAAATAGGTTAAAGAGAAGGGGGGGCCAGCACGCATCCCTGCTTGACACCACGTGAGGTCATGATTTTTCACGAGAGATGCGAGCCGGACCCTAGCTTCACTCGAACCCATGTGTCAGAATAGAGTTGAATAATTGGGTTCAGGATTTTATTTGGAATTCCCCACTGGGTCAGTTTTTTCCAGAGAGCCGCCCCAGGCACTCTATCAAACGCTGCTTTGAAATCGACAAAGCAGCAAAACGCCATCCTGCGTGCTGATAAAGCTTTGTCGATGATGGTGGAAACTGCTAATAAGTTTGTCGTAGTTCCTGAATTGGCAACAAACCATGGTTGATTCAAAGGAATCAGATCATGGTCCTTTGCCCATTGCCTGAGGTCTTCCAGAATGAGTCCTGAATAATGTTTCGCCTCTATGTCCAGTAGGGCGATTAATCTGTAGTTGTTCGGCATGGCTCGTGGTCCAGCTTTGTAAATGGGATGAATTATTGCACCCCGCCATGAGTCTGGGATTGTTAGTGTCGTCAAGGTGTAGTTAAAAAGATTTAATAACACCGTGAACCAGAAAGGGATGTCCGATTTAAATAACCTCTGTGGCAGGCCATTCTGGCCTGGAGCTCTATCTTGTCTTCCTTTTGTCACTGCTTTGACAACTCGTTCTTTGGTTAATACATATGCTGGGGTGAGCCCCCGGGTTATGTAGAGGGGAGTATTCAATGATACGTCAGCGCCAGTCCCGTGTGCCCTGGATGATCTGGTGCAGTCATGGTGATCTTGTGCCTGAAAATGATCTGTTAAGTATGATACCCATTCTGCTTCCTGGATATTTGCTGAGCCTGAGTTTGTTAGGTTCAGGTTGGTGCGGTTGACAAGGGACCAAAATTTCCTTGAGTTTTTTTGCTTAGTTTCCCACACCAATTTTACCCAGTATTGGTTTTCCTGGACTTGTTTCTCTTGGGAGACTGCCCTCCTGAATGCTTTTTGGGCATGGTGATATGTAGCAAAAAAGGCACTGTTCCCTGGAAATTTTGAAAGCAACCTCAATGCATTGTTCCTCGCTCTCTTTAATAGTTTTATAACAGTAGAAGTTGCGGCCCCCGCTGGTGGTAAGCTGTTTGATCTCTGCGCAGTCGCTGGATATGAGCTGATCAGGTGAAGGCACAACTGCGACCATTTCCATATTGGGTTGGCATCTTTATCAAGACTGCCTGTTGTGAAGTCCTTGCTTACTTTTAAAACACTCTGACTGTTGGATTCATTCCATTTAAGGCGCTTTAGGTTTTCAGTGTGAATTCCCTTATAGGTTATAGGAGCCATTTTATGGAATTCAGGGTTTGTAATGAAGGTGATAACCTGGGGCCTGTGATCGCTTTCAGTCCGTGGGTGGATGCAAAAACTGTTCAAATTAAACAGTAGTTCTGAATTGCAGATAGTAAAATCTAAGTAAGACCAGGTCCAGTTTGGAGGTGAATCGCTGGTTGACCTTCCGTTCACTACCAGGTAGCCTGCGTTGTAAAATCTCATCACTGAGAGCTCGCCTAATATATTTGGGGCATGCCTCAGGGGTTTAGATTGAGTCGTAGCCTCGATGATGTTAGTCAGGTTGGGCCCTTCCATGTCTGCTGCATTCCCCTGAAATAGATTTGTGTTGAAATCACCCGTAATGATACGGTCCGAATCGGGATATTCAGTGGCGATGTCATTCATGATTTCACAGAGTCGGACCAGGTGGTCTTTTTTTGTACGGGTGCTGGGGTTGATATACACATTTACGAGGAGTAGCAAACGCTGCCTCCTCCAGGGGTTGATTTTGACCCCTAGTAACCAATCTTCTTTGAAATGAATTTGGTTAAATGCACCTTTTAGATTATTTGAGATGTATGTGGACAGACCACCTTTGGGGTGGCCAAATCGGCTATCCCTGAGTGCTGGTTTCCAAAATTCAATGTATCCTTCTATGGGGTGGCCCTCTGTCGCCCAGGTTTCCTGTAGGGCGATTACTGCATGTTTGCACAGGAAAGCCATAGTTTCGTCGTTTGAAGTTTTTTGATAAAGTCCACTGATATTCCATGAACACAATGAAAAGGGCAACCGCCCTTGCTTGTTGTCTCTTTTGTGCTGTGTGTCCACCGCTGGGAGAGGTTTTCTGGAGGGATTATGTATTTCTGCAAGTGTTTCACCCACAGGCGGTCAATTTGAATGTTTTGAAAACAGGATTGCTGGCAGCCACCCCCAGCTATGGTTGAGTTCTGGATTGTCTCCGGCTTTTTCGGGGCCTTTTGATTCGACGTCAGACCCTGAGGCATTTTTTAAGACCGAGTAGGGTCTCACGCGTCCAGTTGTTTTGGTTGTTGCCAGATGACTGGGTGAAGTCGATCTTGTTAACAGGGAAGTAGGATACCCAGGGGTGAAATAAGGGTACACTCTAATTCCCCAATTCCGCAGAGTAGACTTCTGTTCAAGAAAAGCTCCTACCCAGCTGGCCGATGAAAAAGTCGCCACAGTGACCTCAGAGGGTTGGTTTCCTGGAGGAGAGAGGAATTCGATGGACTCTATGTTGTTCGAGGCCAGTCCGGCTAGTCCTGGAATTCCTTCTGCTAGTTTTAACAGATTGGATCTGTTGAGAATGTCGTGCCGCCCTTAGATTTATATTCGGGGGCCAGTAAAATCTGATGACACGATGGGTCATTGTTAATTGCCTCCGGTGCATTTGTGGGCTTAATGTTGGAATTTTCAACTATCCTATCTGGTTTGATTTCGTATAACTGTTGTGACAGACGCTGCAAAGCCCTCTTTGAATATAGACTGTGACTGGTCGGATCTGTAGGCAGTATATACTCACACATTCTAATACATATCAACTAACACCCATCGTGATGGAACAAAGAATGTCTATACAGATACCGCATGGGCCTCAATAGAGAAGGTTTAAAAAGGGTGGGAAAGAAACCATCGCCCAAAAATAAAAAAGAGATAATAAAAGAGAGAAAAACAGACAAACAGAATCCTTTCCAATACACACCTATAAGCATAGTATGGCTCCGTACTTCTCAAGGATTAACGGTGGTTCATAACATAGTTAAACATAAATCTCTGCAACACTGTTTGTGAAAAGACACAGGGAAAAATTCCTGTTACAAAGATTGCACGAATGGGCAAATCAGTGAATATGGTCACAGAGACTTCTCAAGATCTATAACCGGTATGGGAGGGCCTTGATAATTCCTGCAGCGATACGATGTTAAAGATCTAACAAGCACCAATTGTACAATCAAGTCAATAAGAACCCACAGATGAACAGGGTCCCTGCATACGCAATACACAAGGCTGGTGATAAAAGAAAATAGCGGAAAATAACCCTGCTATGCTTAAAAGGGGGAAAGTTAAGTCGTGTTTTAAAGCACTGGGTAGAGAAACAGAACACGGCGCGAGGCGTGAGTATTACAGGTACCCCAGCGCAGCTATAAAAGTAGGGGGAAAGCAGAAAGAGGTAAGCAGCGAGTACCTGGCAAAATCAGGAGAGACGTATGGAATCCTTTAGGCATGCCGATCAGGACCAGGATATTAGAGCTCCCTAATACATAGAATCCTGAAACATAGGAAGCATGGCTAAGAATGGGGACATGAATGAGGCAATACGAAGTCGAGCGGGAAACAATTCGAAGGGAGAGTTAGAGAGCCGTTTACATGTGTAGAGCCTCGGCATGTATCCTGAATACCCCAAGTGGCGTGCCCCCCCCCGCACGGGTCCGGAAGCAGAAATGCAGCGAAAGCCGGAATTCTTACTCTGCCATAAATCCTGTTCGACGGGAGCCAAATGCAGCGCACCTGAGATCGTGAATGGATCAGATGACTAGTGCGCTAAATGTAAGTACGCGGAAGTGGAAAAATGGCGGTCATACATATGGGTGGTAATGACTCGCGTCAGGACCAGAGAAACGATGTCTAAAAAATCGACATATGCCAAGAACACCCGATCTAAGAGGTATTAGGTAAACTATATTGATATTACAAATAGCAACAAAATAAACCAGATAAAAAGACAAATAAAAGGGTACCATAGACATAAAAACCAGACTAATTTTGGAAACGACCAACTAGAAGTTGATCTCTAAAATAATTATATAATCGCATTTTCCCACGGTAGATGTTCATTTAAACCCGAGACAGCCGTCTTAAGGGTAAAAATCCAGAAAACTTCCCTTTAGCCTCTCAGTGCGTCTATATTCCCGTCATTAGGACAATGTATTCGTTCCAGGATAAGCCATTTGAGATCCTCTACAGTATGTTTCAGATCTTTCCAGTGGGCAACCAAAGGCGCCTCTGTGCGCGAATTTCTGAGTGATGATTTATGTTCAGAAAAGCGTATCCTGAACTCTCTCCCTGTTTCACCAACATAGCCTTTAGAGCAGGGGCAAAGAAGAAGATATACAACATTACTTGTCCGGCAATTAGTCATTTCTTTAAGTTGAATTTTGCTTTTTCCCCTCGACAGTTCAGGGGTAGTCATTACATAGTCACAAGCGTGGCAGCCACCACACCTGTGGCTTCCAGTGATCGGATTAGTGCCAGAGATACTGCTCTGACTAAGAGCTGGTTTCTCGGGAAGGGAGGCCCTAACTAGAACATTCCTCAGGTTTCTATTCCCACCTGAAAGCAAAAATGGGTTTGTCAAGTTTCTCCGCTGTCTTATCCGTATTGAGGATATGCCACTGGGAATTAATGATAGAACGGTATTGTTATCCCTGGCTGCCACCATGGCATTTGACAGAGTGGAATGGCCCTATCTTTTTGCCGTCCTGGACAAGATGGGTTTTGGCCCGGAGTTCGTTTCTTGGGTCTGCCTTTTATATTCTGGTCCACTGGCTCGAGTAGTTGTCAATAACAATAGATCGGCTGATTTTGCATTGGGGAGGGGCACCAGACAGGGATGTCCTCTTTCCCCGCTGTTATTTGCATTGGCACTCGAGCCGCTTGCGGCCGGGGTCCGCTGGGACAGGCCGATTAGGGGGCTCAGGTGGACACCCGAGTGGGAGGATAAGATATCGCTTTATGCGGACGATATTTTGCTGTATCTGACCTCCCCTCGAACTTCGCTCATAGTATTTTTAGATGTCCTGGTAGTGTTTGGAAGGTATTCCGGCTTCGCCATTAACTGGGCGAAGTCGGTCCTTTTTGTTTTAAGTGGTGATCCCCCAGAGGTTCCTCCAGGTTGTCCGGTCAGACTGGAAACGGTGGGGTTCAAATACCTTGGTGTTTTTATATCCTTGAACCACCAGAGTAGGTACTCCAATAAATTGTTGCCGCCCCTGGTCCGGCTCCGCCGCGATGTGACCCGATGGAAATTGCTTCCTCTCTCCCTTCTCGGTCGTGCTGTCCTGTTTAAGATGATGGCTCTTCCTCGTTTTCTATATGCACTTCAAAACTCATTGGATCCGGTTCCCCCGTTGTATTTCAGGGAGGTTGAGTCTCTCCAGAGACAGCTTCTTTGGGATGGTGGACCCCGAATTGCATTTACGAAATTGACGTTGCCGTGGTATGACGGGGGGATCGGTCTGTCTAAAATCCGTAAGTACTATTGGGCGTCACAGCTGGCGGCGGTTAATCATGCCATCTATGGCTCGCCGCTAGATCCCGGCTATGCTATGGACCGCGGTCAGATTCCCGGTGGGGAGTTTACTAGGGAATTGTATGCTAGGAGTGGGCGTTTTCCCCTGGTGGAGCCAACGGCGGTTGCTGTTCAGGTATGGCATGAGGCCAATCGCTCCCTTTAGTGGGAGTGGAAGATCACACTGGCAACACCTCTCTGGAACCCTGAACGCTTGGGAAGTTTATGGAAGTGTAAGGGTTTTGACAAATGGGACCTCATTGTGATTTCTCGAGTAGGTGATTGCTGGGGTAAAGATGGAATCCTCCTGTTTGAAACGTTGCAGGAACGGTATCAACTGCAACGGAGTGAGAGGTTTCGCTACCTCCAGATTAGGCATGCGCTGCTGGCTGGTATTCCCCGTTGGAGGATCGAGTGTTGGACGGTCATCTTCCAACAAAGACGATCTCCTTGATTTATAAAAAACTACTTAATCACACAGAGGATCCCCTTGTGGTTCTCAGAGACCAATGAACTGCTGATGGATACCTCCTAGATGATGAAGACTGGAGGGAGGCTGTGGCCTCTCCAAGGGTCGTTGCAATTCAAATGAGACTTCGGCTGGTTCAATTAAAGATCCTCCATCGCAGTTATGTTACTGGCCCGGGAATGGTGCGAATGGGTTTGGCTGTGAGCGACGTATGCAAGAGAGGATGTGGCGAGACTGGAACGTTTTTCCATATGTTATGGGACTGTGCTCTCATTCGGGGGTTTTGGTCCGCTATACATGCCAAGGTGCGGGAGGTGTGGGGAGTGAGCTTTGAGTTGGAGGCGCGGCGGTGTCTCCTGAATGTTTGGGAGCCAACTGACCTCTCTTCCCAGGGAAAGGTGTGGGCCACGTTGGCATGCGGTGTTGCCAAGCGTAATATCGCTCAATTGTGGGGGGCGAATCAGCCACCTACGATCGGAAAATGGATGGAAGACTTGGACTGTTTAGAGAGCGGGCAGTGTATGTGGCCAGAGGGAGACCCAAGAAATGGGGCAAAATTTGGGGGCCTTGGAATCTGTATAGGAGTGATATATGCACTCCTCCTGCCACACCGGAAGATCCGGCACTGTCGGAAGATCCCTGAATCCGTATGTTGTTATTTCTGTTGTATTTTTTGATCAGGAGGACGTCTTTATCTGTAATGTGAGTTAAGATGCAACCCAGTGTATTTTTTTTTTAATGTGTTTATGATTTCATTTTGTGTGCATTAATAAAAATAATCTAAGAAATACATTTAAAAAAAGGGGCTATTGGACCCAGGGATGACTGGGCGGTTGAAACACTTAGAGCGGTTGCAGGTCCTTTGTTGTGATCTGCCTTCTCGGGGGTTAAAGGAGCGGGCAGGCCTGGCAAAACTCGCGGAGTCGTGAAAAGTGTGGCCCCTGGATTTTTCAAGAAGGCCTTGTTTATTCCTGTTACCCCTCTGCCTTCCTGGTTCTTGTTCATGGTTGCAATTGGAGAGATTAGTGGACTTTGTGCATTGATGTTCCTTTTTTTGTCTGCATTGAGTTGTTGGTTGCAATTTTATTTTATTTTGCGTTCCCTGGGTTGACGCTGGGGGTTTTCTTCGCCTTTTGGATTTTTAGAGGCTGTTTCGGCGTCCGCCTGACCCTGCCTGATCTCATCCTCCGTGGGTGAGTGGCTATGTTTTGGCTTTTGACTTTCATTTTTTGTTTTTCAAATTCTAATGTAGCTGGTTATTTTTATTTTTTTTGACAGTCGACTGCCTGTTGTGGTCCAAGTTAGTCCCAGCTAACCCTGGCTTAGTTTTGGTTTTGGTTTTGGCTTTTGCCCGGCTTTGGCCCTAAATTAATCCACTCCCTTGCCAGAAGAGGGCCAGTAGTTGGGTACACGTGATGAGGTGTATTGGGATATTCAGTGTAATGTATGCCTTATGTTTGACTTATGCCTGCACTTCGTTGATCCTGCTTCCGTAGCTGTTGAGGTTGTTATGTGCTCTTGTAGGCTCATTGGTGCTCCTGATGCTCCTGTCTGTGTCACACTGAGCGTTAGTCTTAGCCTTGATGCTGCCGTAAAGTTGCATGTCTCCCAGTGACCAGGGGTCGCTGCCACTCCTAGTGCACCCCATGCTGGAGTGTCGCTGTGGCATTCCCTTGAACTTCTGGCCGGAGCAAACCTCCCAACCTCACCCCTGCTATCGCTGCGTCTCCTAAGGCGCTCCAGCAAGACTCACCGCCATATGCTGTCAACTGCAGTGGTGGTTCCGCGGCTTGATGAGATGAGACTCGGTGAGGCTCACTGGGCTCGACAGGGGCAGCTCTTGTCTCCCTGCCCCCGTGCGAATTACAGACTGCAATGTCCTCCATTTCCAATAAAAGTCTTGAAGCAGGATACATTACAAAGAATGAAGAACTCTTTCTGAATACAAAAATCCTAGAACACTGGTAATATACAACTTACCTGAAATAGACAAGAATCTGAAATCACCCCCAGGGAGACCTATTGCATCGGGGTGTGTGTAAATATTCAAGCCCACTGGTAAATACATTGACTTTTTATAAAAGATTTAGTACACAACACCAGATGCTACGTCAAAGACAGCACAGATATGATAAATCAAATTAAACAGATGCCATTTGACAACATTTTCTGCCTTCTGTGTACTTTGGACATTGAATCCTTATACATGAACATTCCCCAGACTGAAGGCATTTAAGTCATTACACAAACTCTAGAAGGGAGAGAACATCCACACCCTGTACCCACCAAATTCATTCTTGAATTGTAACAACCTATACTCAAAAACGATTTCTTCCAACTCGATGGACAGTATCATCAACAAATAAAGGGTACTTCCATGGGAGCCGTTTATGCTCTCAACTTTGGCATTCTCTTTATGGACAATATAGAAAACACCATCATACTCTTCAACAGCAACCTTTTCCATGACAAAACAAAAATCAGGAAGAGATACATCGATGACATTTTTTTAATCTGGAATGGAGACGTGACTGTCTTAACAACATTTGTAACATGGTTGAATAACAACTGAAAAGGACTGAAATCCATCTTCTAATGTAGTACAGATAAAGCTTCTTTTTTGGACTTCATGACTAGAAATGACAATGATGAGCTATACACAGCTCTTTATCGCAAGACTACTGAACATAATACACTTTTGGAATACTCTAGCCATCACCCCAGAGCCTTCATGATTCTCGGCCATACTCACAATTTTTAAGGATCTGTAGAATATGTTTTTTTAAATGGCCTTTTAAAAGAAGCGCAGACATTAAAATCTAAATTGCTTGCCAGGGGCTATTAATGGAAACTGATCACCAAATCCTTAAAAAGGGCATGGAATAATTCATGTGAGGCTTTGCTTTCCCCCAAACACAAGCCCAAGGGAACTGTCCTTAGAACACCCTTTATTTGCCTTCAAAACCAACAAAAATATTAAAGATCATTTAGTTAGAGCAACTATAACTCATTGCACCGTACATGATTTATGGTGAGCCATCATCAATGCAGTGATTACAGAGTATGTGACTATGCTATTGAGTCAAAATAACTTGTACACAATAATGTATGCACTGCGCCCAAACATTCTTCGAACTGTAACACTCCAAATGTGAGTTACTCAATTATCTGTCCTTGTAACTAAATATATATTTGGACAAATGACCCAGAAAATAAGAATAAGGATATACCAACTGTAGAAAGCTGGCGCTGTATATGCTATACCAATGTAAGGTATCGAGTGCACAGAATCCAGGGAGGCCCCAGAGGTATAGCAGAGGCTAAATTAGGTAAGTACTAACAGCTCTCTTTGTGGTAGTGTGGTCGAGCAGTTGGGCTTGTTTTGTATTCACTCAATCAAGACTGATGGCACACACTTAGAGACTGAATCCAGACTAATTAGGTAAGCATAAACAAGGTATACTTATGTTTTATGTCTAGAACCGAGGAGGACTTGGTACAGGTAGGTAAAATATATTCTCAAATGCAATACTTCACAAGGAAATGCAGTTGTGACTGAATTTGCAATAGTTACAGTTTTGTATTGATTCAAAAAGCTGTTTACATTACACAATAATTACTTTTAGAATACTTTTCAGTTACTTTTAGATTACTTTGATTATTGGGGGTGGTATGCCTGGATACCACACCTAAGGATCTCACAATACAAGGCAAGTAAGACTTTTCTTGGCTTGAGTTATAATTAGGGCTCCCAGTTGTATGGTATTTATTTTTTTAACATTTCCGTCTGTATTTATCCATATTTATTTTTTGGCCATCTTGTTGGTATTTATCCATATTTATTTTGTATTCAGAATGAATGGAGCCATAAAATGGTATATTTCCATGTTTATTTATCTTTTAAATGTGCACTCATAGCTGGATGCCTATCACGATTTGGCAAATTAAGCAGCCACGTATATCAAAACACTTCACTCACAGAGACATATTAGCGTTATACTACAAATACATGTTAACATATGCCTGTATTAAAGGAAATTGCATTCTGTTTTTTAACTCTCCGTGCTGTCTATCTGCTCAGCTGTTGCCTGGAATTCATGAAAGACAGGATTGAGAGTCTCTCACAACAAGCATCATGTTCCGTATTTTTCCGCTTTTATAAATGAAAACAGACAGGAAACACATTGTTTTCTGTCTGTATTTATCTGTAAAAATGGAAAACCAGAAGCCTTAGGTATAACTATTGTTTTCCCATAAAACACAATAGTTCAACACAAAATATTTTAGGCCCAAAATCTCATAACATGGGTTCCTATGGCAAAAAATGGTTATCCGTTTCACACGTAAGTAAACGTCTCACGAAAGGGAGTTTTGGGGGTTAGGACCAAGGTCTTGGTAAGCACTCAAGTTGTACCACTAGCAGCACTGGGCGGATGGGTGCAGGGTGCAGGGGCCCAATGTTAGCCAATGGTGCTAAGGGAACCTTTGGTTAGGCAATGCTTACAAATAGGCCATTCAGGGGTGGGAGCAAAGCTCCTGGGGTTAAGGTCAGCACTGCAGGGGAAGACAATAAGCACAGGAGTTGCACCACCAGCGGCACAGGGGTGGCCGGGTGCAGTCTGTCAAGGAGACGTTGGGGGCCCTATGGTTTATGATGGGGACCTTCGGTTAGGCAAAGTTGCTGCAGGCTCATGCAGGGAGACATCCTGAAGGCGACCAATGGCTGGACAGGAAGATTGGGTTCTTGGGGGATGCCTTGACACTGTCGGGTGGGCCACTCAAGGCTGTGGGGCATCGGGTGCAGGGGTGTCTTTTGGCATCTGGTTTCTTTACCACCTCTTTTTGCGGTTGGGAAGACCCTTCAGGTTGAGGGTGCAGGCGTCGCCTTGAAGCTAGAGGGAGGTTGGGGTAACCCTCATACCCTCAGGATCGCTACAGTGACCTCCTTGTGGTGTTGGGTGACTCACATTCAGCCCGTGGGCGTCGGTGCAGATGGTCCAGAGATGTACCCACATTTGGCGCATCTCTGGACACAGGTAAGCCCCTTGTAAAGGGTACCATAGATATCAAGGGCACTGTAACCACTAAGAAAGGGGCCCCCTATGGAAGGATAAAAGGCAGGACCGATAGGGGAAATCCAACTAAATTACTATGGAAAAGTCAACCTGCCTATATACACAATAAACCGTGCCCAACAAGGGTCACTAAATCAATACCATTACTGGGCTAACAACCATAATATACAGGAAACAAATTTTACAAAAAAGATTTTTTATATATATTTATTTTTCATACTTAATATTCATACAGTTGATCACAATTCATCTATATAAAATTACTGACATAAATACATGAAACATGTAGAAATAAGTTAGGTCACAAACACACACATTTAAAACCAGCATCCATTCAGTTAGTCAACCATACAAGCATACTCAGACAAACCTGTCAATACAACACATTCAAGTCGCACATAGAACAATAAGGTGGATGGACAAAGCAGGTTCCATCAATAAGCATATGACGGACTCCCGTGTGTTCTCTTGCTTGGAGATGATAGTTAAATCCAAACACACACAGTGATTCAGCGCCAACGCGCGTTTCGGTGCCTCAACCAAGTGTGGGCTACACCTTCATCAGGGCGACAAAGATAGCATAGAGTGGGACACAGAAAAACTTATGTATAGTCCCAAGGATGAGGGACACACAGATGGGAGCTAAAACCAGCTCAACAACGGATGTCAAGAATAAATGCGATAGGTAGATTCCTAGGGCTCCAGGTACATATTGAGGTAGCAGCCTGGTATTAGAGGTCGATATCCTTATGTAGATAGGCTCATCAGCGTAAATTACACCAATTGCGTAGACATCCAAAATGAAGGTACGCTGCACCGCGGCAAGGATTCCTCGGATGGCGGGCGGGAGACATGGCTCCCGCTACCGACTTTTCCACAGTAATCAAGGGCACTGTGACCAGAGAAGGCTTCCAAAAGGCTTTTGTGCCACCCTTAGAGGCTCTGTACCTTAGCACACATGCTCTGCCATTGCAGGCTGTGATTTTTAGTTTAGAAAAAAGTGAAGAGTTGAAATGGCACACATCCCTGTGTACAATGCCTGCAACCCACTGCCTGAGGCCTAGGTAAGTCACCCCTCTAGCAGGGTGCACTAGCCCTCAGGTGAGGGTACAGTTACATGAGCCCTGTGCCCCTACAGTGTCTAAGCCCATTCTTAGATATTGTAAGTATATGGTCTGGGAGTTGGTCATTACACACTCCACATCTCCATAATGGCTTTAATAAACAATGAGAAAATTGGTAGCAAACTTCTCAGCACATTAAACACAAACTGATGCCAGTATGGGAGTTAATGTAAAATGCACTGAGAGGGCATGTTAGAGATGCCCCCTTAAAATCGACCAGCCCTGGTGTGGTTCTTAATGGCTGCCCGTCATTTGCCACCACCAGACAGGTTGCTGGACCCCTGGGTAGAGAGCCTCCACTCTCTGGGTCCAGAAATAAAGCCCATCCTGGGCAGAAGGGGAAGCTTCAAAGGCCTGCTGCCTTTGGAAGCTGTCCCTGCCTTTTGCTGTCCCTAGCAACTGGCTCCCACCGGTTCTGGCCCCCACTGTGGGCAGGAGAATCAGCGGGGAAACCAAGCTAAGAAGAGAGGTGTGGCCACTTTTGCCAACCCCACCCTTCAGGTGCGGGAGACGAGGTTAATCACACATCTCTGTTCCCTCCATCTTGAAGATGAGGGGATTCAGCCAATTAGGGAGAGGCTCATTCCCCCTCCCACTGGAAGTGGCATAATAGGGGGTATACCTACCCCAAGGAAGGGACCCATTGGTCACTACCTGCACACCCCTTTAACGCCCCTAAATTAAGTATTTAAGGGCAACCCTCAACGTTGCTTCCTCAGATTTGAGGAAGAAAGAAGAAGGACCAAAGAGCTGTGCTGACCCAGGAAGAAGAGAACACCTACTACTTTGGCCCCAGCCTTACCAGCCTGTTCCAACTCCAACATGCCTACAGCTAAGAAACCAGCGAACCCATAGGACCTGCCCTGTACTCACCTTACAGACCATGTACTTCCATTAATTGACTTTAATGACTAATATGTTGATAATTTAACAACACAACACGGATATCATTTATAATTATTGTTGCATGTCCTGCCTCATAGTTTCTATGTATCTCTCTTTAATCCAGAGGCGGTGTGTCCATTAGGATGCTTGGGCTTTGCCCCACTAATTAATTTGAGGCATGAGTGGAGGAGTTGACTGAGAAACAAGCGTGTGTGCCGTTGCCGTCCCTGTCTCACTCACATTTACAAATTCAGGCCGCCGGAGGCAGTCGGCACAGAAGGGGGCAGGGCAGCAGGAGTTCAGTTAAAGTGCATGCGCGCATCGAGCCATCCACGAAAATATCTTTCTTTCAGGTGGTTGGTGGAGCGCACAGCAAGAGTGCGCATGTTCTGTTTAGGGCATAAACATTTTGCGACCAGCCATGAATATGCGCACACTAGGCTGCTCATTAGAAGAGCGAGGGTTGTTCCATGCAACTTTTCTAATGAGCAGCCTAGTGCGCATGTTCGGGCTGGTCGCAAACAATTTTAAGCCCTAAACAGAACATGCGCACTAATGCTCAAGCCAATCCTGGCGCTGCTGCTGGAGCAGTGTCTGGATTGGCTGAGATGTAGGCGGCACAGGAGCGAACATGACGTCAGAGCCTCCTCGTTGAGGCAGACAGACACACCTCGTGTTCACCACCACTACTACCACGTTTGAGGGGAACCGGCTGAGCCTGCAGCAGCGGCCAGGCGGGCACCAGCGAACCGCCGTCTGATTGGTACCGTTTATTTGTTTAATGTTATCCCCCCCCCCGCCGTGAGCATATCGCTGGCCTTGGCTGCTGATCCAGTTGAGGATTGGCACATACCCGTTCCTCTTAGACTTTAACACAAAAGAGAGACAAACAGAAAAGTTGGAGAAAGAGAAACAGTGACAAGGTGAAATTCTTTTGCAGGAATGAAAAATAAGCATCAGGGTGAAATAAGGTGGCAGAAGGCATGACGTGGAATCAAGAATAGTAGCCTTGGCATCGGCAATCCTGACACTCGAGATCAACTTTGGGCCCAGGACACTTTTTATTTTACAAATTAAGCAGTGAGTGCCTCCAGTGCTGGACACGAACAAACCTTTCTGGATTTTTAAGGTGTCTGCTTTCGAAATGGGGTACAGAAAATAGTTTTCTTTTTTGTAAGACATACTATATTTTTTTCTTTATACACGTCATGATAGTTTCCAAACTGTACATTTTGTTGTGGATACATTTCTATAGGTGTCAACCCACGCCGGGGGATGCGAGGAACAAGCCCCTTTCATTCAGCCAGTAACGGAACACTGCTTGAGGTGTCGCAGTGGTAGAGCATGTGAGGCCATGCCTTGTAACCAGTGTCACTGAAGACACACCTGGCGGACTGGGTGCGGAAAGGCGCTTTTGATCTCCATTACTTACAAGTTCGTCAGCTCGTGCCACTCCTAACTTGGTGAGATTCCCTCATCGAGTACAGAATTTAGGGAAAAAAATGACTTTGGCGGGGAATGCCTAAACTATGTTGTCTCTCTTGAACCGGTTGTGTGATGGCCTTGTTGTTTGATCCTGCCCCAAGTTCTTTTGGAAGATAAGGGAACAGAGAGTCATTGGGCAGGATCCGCATAGATGACGTTGAGTGGCACGGGCAGGGAGCCGAGTACCAAAGGCTGGGACTTCTAGTTGGTGGGCTTGAGGCCGGTCAGAGCTGCTTGTCAGTGAGGCACAGACAGCGCCAATGTGCGCAGAGGTGAAACCGTGCTTTCTCCCCAACAGGAACGGTGGTACTGTTAGGTGTTTGCTTTGTGGTAGAGTGCGTTTTACTTGCGGTGCTGGTGGTGGGCTGCTCCGGGTGGCATGCACCTGGGCCTTACTGGAGCAGGATTGATCGCTGGTGTAGTTGACACTGCTGCTCAGATGTAGCTGGTCTCTCAGTGGGTGGCACGGAGAGTTGTGCACCCTGTATTATGTGATGGTTTGTGGAGTTGTCTGCTCTGAGGTAGATGGTCTCTCGGTGGGTGGGGCTGGGTGGTGTGCACCCTGTCTGACGTGGTGCTGCATTCTTGATTCAGATTGAGAGACCGTCGTATAGAAATACAGTCTATGTGACAGAATTCGGGAGAATTGGGGCGTTTTTCATAGGGTATAATGACAGAGTGAAGTCTTAAAATATAATTTTCTGGTAACTGCCTTTGAGTTTGCTTCCTCTTCTGACTGGTGTCCACAACAGGGACAGCCTAGCATGTGAGGATCTAGCTGTGTTGGGGGGCGGGGTGCCTGAGGCCGCAGGAGACCTCTCCCCTCCCCTCCCCCCAGTGGAATTTGAGCGCCTGAAATGCCCTGTGTGCCTTGCCGCCAAGCTCGGAGACGCACACACCCGCCTTGCAGCACTTGCTGCCTGTTTTTTGCTCAGAATACTGGGATGAATGATACTTTGCTGCCCTAGACGTCCTTGCGTGGGGTCCCCAGGTTTACTCTTTTTCGATTGGGCCAGGAGTTCAGCCACGTCATGGCAGCCTGCTCTGTGAGACATGATGAAAATGCACCTTTCCTGTCAGAGAGATACACCTTTCGAAATAACTAAATTATTGTTGCAAGTGGACGGGTGCCCCATGAAAAGGTATCTCCCTGTCTCATTCTGTCATAACCATGTAGGCAGACAGACAAAGGGAAATACGGCAGATAAAAATGCGACTGTGCTAAAAGGGCATGGAAGAGGAAACAGAAGAGAGAAAAAAGAGAGGTAAGAGGGGAGGAAAATACTAATTGGGGGAAGGATAGGGAAGCAAGAAAAAATCAGTCAACAAAGGGAAGCAGAAACAGTACCAGAGAGGAAGAGGACAGTACAAAGAGACGTATTAGAGGGACGTGGGAGAAAGGAAGACCTGAGGAGAAAGAGAATGAAAAGGAACAGAGGAAGAGAAGAGTAGACCACAGAGAGGCAAGTGTGAGAGAGAGAGAGTTGAGGGACAGAGGAAAAAGGAGGGGGCAGGACTGGCTGACATCCATACTTTGAGTTTTTGGGGGGGAGGTTGATGCACATTTTCTTACTCACAGCCAGCACGGAACACTGGGAAACAATAGCATATATTTTAAAGGGCTAAAGTTGTCATGCAGAACAATTTACATATTACAGTAACTGTTGAACAAATTAATGCAAGAAGATACAGGGCGATTGTTGGACTTGGCTCTTCTGGCAGGTTCACCCCTAAACTTTTTGCTTTTAATGGTGACCCGGTGATGGTGATTTTTGGGTTCTGCGCACTTTCACTGTGTCCCAGTGGAAAGTGCGTGCGCACTTTGAGTGCATGTGGTGAGATAGGCCTGCCCTCCCAAAGGAATGCATGGGGAATGTATGTGTCCCTGGTAGTTCCTGATGCGTGGGGTGTACAGGCTCAAGTCTGGTATGTGCGGACTCGTGTGATTGAATGCTGCGAATTGATGTATGCGGCGTGTGTGTGTCTAGTATGGAAGTGCCACTTCTAGACATGGCTGTACGTGTGCTGTGAGGGTGCTGGAGTGTGATTGGCTGGAGCTGGCTGGGATGCCAGGCTCCAGGATGTCTGGATGGGTCTGCCCAGTGGTGAGTGCTGAGATTAGCATGCTGATGTGAGGGGAGGGCTGCACCTGGTTCCTGAATGGTGCTGGGCTTTTCCCACACAATGCTGGCTCCGCCCCCTGTGGTGCGTCTAACGACCCTAGCCTCCCTAGTGAATGAAAGGGGTGGTTGAGCCATCAAGGGTGATCCAAAACCAGCTGCGACTGGTTTCTCCCCCACCCTGCACCTACAGACAAAGGAATTTACAGTATAAGAAGGGGCTTTGTCCCCATACAATTTGTTCTCTTCCAGGATCCTGAGGGGGCTGCTGCTGTTGCTGGGCAGGAGGACCGCCACTTGGAGTACCTCCCTGCCTGGAGGCCCAGTGAGCTGGCTCTGGGCCCAGCCTTGCCCCCTGCCCCCCTGAATAACTTGGCTGGAACTTTATTGGGCTTATAGCACCTGGGAGCGCTGTATTGGCTTTCTAGCGCTGAGAGCGCTTTACTTTTAGCCCCTAAGCGCCTGGAAGCGCTTTATTTGCTTATAGCGCCTGGAGCGCTTTATGGATCTTTAAAGCCGGTGCCCACCCAGCACTGCCAGCGAAATTGAGTAATTCTTTACTAGCGCTTTGGGAGCGCTTTATTGATAATTAAAGCCGGTGCCCACCTGGCATTGCCCCATGTTTCCACCGCCGCAGTCCAGGAGACCCTGACGGGCCGCCGCGCTGCCTACGGCGACCCGGATGTCCCGCCTCCATTCCCCCAATGCCGCGCTGCTATTGGCTGCAGCGCGACCCGGAAGTGTTGCCGCCTGAAACCGGAAGCGGACGGGTGCCCACCCCGCGCTCCGGTGGACAGAGAGAGCCGGCGCCTGGTCTCCCCCCCCCCGGGGCTCCCAAGAGCGAGGGAGAGCCCCGGAGAGAGAGGGAGAAGTGTGGAGAGAGCCCCCGAGGAGCGGGAGCTCTCGTGAAGAGCCGCAGGGCAGAAGAGACGCGCTACTCGAGCAGACCGAGGGAGCATCCACAAAAGCCCGGTGAGTGCCTGCAATGGGGAGGGGGCAGTCGGGGCACCTTGCCGGTGCCCGCCCCTCCCCTCCAGTGCGAGGGCCTGAGTGGTTGTGAGCCCGTGAGGCTCAAGGCGGCATCTTTTATTGTTTAAAGCCCTAAGAGGGCTCCGGGGGCGTTTGTTCATTCTGAGTCCCTAGAGGGGGGGCTCTGACACAGGCGGCATTTGTGCAGAGCCCCGAGAGCCTCGAGCTGCACCTTTGTTTTGTGTAGAGCCCAAGAGGCTCCTGGCCCACATTTGCTGCGAGCACCCACGAGAGGCTCAAGGGAAATAATTGAGTGAGAGCCTGAGAGGCTCCCAGGGGCATTTTGTTGTGCAAAGAGCCCAGCGAGGCTCAAAGGGGCCAGTCATTTGTTTAGAGCCCTGAGAGGCTCGAGGGGACATTTTATTTCTTCAGAGCCTGCAAGGCTCCAACGTTGTCCCCATCTTTGTTTGCACCAGTTGCCCAGCACTTTGTGGGCAACTTCCACGTTTAGGCCCCTGACATTGGGACACAGGGCGTCCTAGCCCTAGCCCTAGAGAGGCCAGTTGGCCTAGGGACAGTCACAGGTGTTGACTAATGTGAGTTTTGCGCACTTGTGATTTACTTGCTAAGGTAATTTCTGCGCAATTGTTATTTCCTACACCTCTGAATGTTTTTAGGCATCATGTGTTTTCCTTCCCTACACCACTGAATGTATGTCTATGCATCATGTGTTATGTGCTTATACCCCTACAGGTATTGTAATACTTAGGTGGTTGTTCTCCTAGTACAGGTGGTGCTAGTGAGGTCCTGGTTACCAGTAGTTACTGGTTGTCTGCTACAGTGATTTTACATTCTATGTGCTATGTTCTAAAAGTCTTACTTCTAAAAGTGCTGATTCCTGACAGTGGTCCAGGTGGCCCTGTCGTGTACATATCCCCTGTAAATTCTGCCCGTGCCTGTTGGCACATTGTAAAGTGTGTGTTTTCATCTAATGTGTTTTGGTGTAATACAAAGGCTATTTTTATATATAACCTTGTGTGGAGTTTCCTTTGTGGTGGGCCTTGGGTGTTGTTGCTGGGGTGCGTGCGCAAACACTTAACTCACATCGCCTCCAAGTTTAGCCTTACTGCTCGTGCTACGTTACCAAGGGGGTGAGCAGGGGTTATCTTGGCGTGTAACTCCCTTGCCCTGACGTGGAAGTGGTGGTCTCTGACTGACTTTGGCGCAAGCCCTGGCCAGCCAGGGATCCCATTTCTAACAGCGGTTTTTAATGCGTTTAATATTTCAAGACTATACGTTCCCACTGCTTAATAAGCCTTGCTTTATCGCTGCGTTCATTTGCTTTAAAATGCACCATTTGAAAATCTTTTTTAAACTTCTCCCTAGACCCCAGATTTGTCCACTGAACTTGTCCACATCACTAACTAGTGTTCTCTATTGGAAAGGGTAGAGCCAAAGCAGTCTTGCTTAGTACCCTAACCCTCTTCAGAAGTCAGACTCACTTAGCAACCCAGAAATTCTCTTGAATAATGTAAGTTTTCTTTTATGAATGACTAGAAGTACTGAATTTTTAGTCCATTTATCACAGAAACAGTGCTGAAAATTGCACCAAAAAGATGCCTTTTTTAAAAATGTCTTCACGGGGGAGAACCCCCCTAATTGCTGTCGGGCTCGCTCGCCGCGCTCGCATGCGTTGATTTGTTCTCCATACGCCTCACCAGTTGCAAATTCCACCAGCGCCCCTGCCTTAATCACTGTGGGCCATGTCACCTCATTCTTTTGACATTGGGCCTCCCTCAACATGTCTTTACTTTAATTTTAATTGTGGGTTTCCGAACCCCTTTATGGTCCAAAAGGGCTGAGTTATTATTTTCAAATAACAGACACTTTTGGTAGTCAGTTTTCCTTTTTTTCACCTTCATATGAGATGTACGTGCAGAAAATCATGGCACCACACTTTGGTGGTAAGAATCACTGGGACATCGTGAACACGTTCATATTATATTGTTCAGGGGACACCATAGTTTAATCGGAACCCCCATTTGGATTTCCTGTAGAATTGAAGTATACTGAATTGACTTAATTCGAACTTCCTTGAAGTTACTACCCCAACGCAGTTTCTTACTTACCCCCACTAACGTACTCGCGAGCCATATTCTCACGATTGACATACCCAACACACTTTATCCATGTATGTCAGATTGATTATTCTGGTATCTACTTGCCCAACTGCCAAGTTCTGTATGTAAGACCAGTCACGCTGTGAGAAGGTACAAGCCTTATTTTTTAATTATACACCTTGTTCATTGTTGTTCCGCCACACGTTGTTCCCGCACACATTGGCGTCCCCAGTCCACTATTAGTATGGTGTATGCCTCATTTCCACGATGTTTTTCATTGTTGAACCACCTCGATTGAGCCACCCTATTTTGACAATGACATCGTAGTGGTTTTCTCTTCTTTTTATTGATTAAATTAAATCGTGGTTTTCCATTGTTCGAATTCCAAGGCATGCATTGACTTGCTGGATGCTGTTGTGCCATGCTATCCTCGCATCACAGTTTTGATGCTCCCATGAGACGTGGTCCACATAATAATTATTGCTTGAACTGACATGGGTTACGTATTATTGTTCACAATTCACATCGTTCTGCGCATTGCTCTCTCCGTAGTACGACTCAGTGGTTCTCATGAGACTGTGATCCACATTATATCTATGGCTTGTATTGGCATGCTGTTTCTTTTTTGTGGATTATCAGGTTCCCAAAATGATTCCGTTGCTTTTATGAATCGGTTTCACATGGTAATGATCACCTGAATAGTCACAACAAGCATGTTCTCGTGCCTTTTTCTTAAACCTGACATCCGTAACGCTTCCTCTTTTTTCTTCCTTACATCTACAGGTGTTTACTATTTATTATTTCAAATTATGATTTATGTAATCAGGCATATACTTCTGTTTTCCTGATGATGATCCTGTATGCTAAATGAATCGGAACCTCGTCGAGCTAAAAACTATCAAATTTGTAAATATGTTTAATGGGTGCAGCAGTGGTCTTTTCTACAAATAAGTGACCTTTATTGTGTACATTATTGATAGTCACATAATTTTCCTTGCCTGTTTTTGTGTGGTTTTCAACACTTGTTGAGGATTACCTTGGTGGTGTTGATCTTCCTTATTCAATTGCTAAATTTAAAATAAAAACATTTCTATATGTTCGAATGGATAATTCCTGGAGATTTTTTTTCCAGACTATTGATTTTTATTAAACTACTTAGGGACCCTTGTTCCTTAAAATACATATTACGCTTGGTCCCTATTGATTCTTGGGTTTTCCTTGTGTTTGCTTAACTTCGCTGTGTTAGAGAGCAGAAATGCTCCATATTTACAAAGATGTGATGTATTTCTACTCTCTTTGTGCGGACGCACTGTGTGCTGCCTAGCGCCAATGCAGACACTGTTATATCACAGTGCAAGGATGCCTGCATTACAGACAGGTTTGTTTTTGAGCAGGAAGGGACACAAAATCAATCCTAAAAGGCATTTTATTATTTTCGTATGTGCTGTTCTGCAGCAGACGTGGAAAGAGGAAATAATGAGTAGAAAATTAAGATATTTCTCCTTGTTACAACTCACAAGGGAAGGTGCAGCATTTTGATGCATTTCCAGGAGTACTAGCTTTAGTAAATCTGGGAATGCATCAAAATCCATGGGTAGATGCATGTGATCGCCCATGCTCCACCCACATAAAGCCTCCCAAGTGAAAGAACAAGTTACATACCATCGTTAACGGATGTATGTCATGACAACGCGGGTTTTACACCGCGCTGCCATTACGACGCATCTATTACAACGCAAGTCGTTACAACGACTAGCGCTGTAGGCGCTGGATTGTGGAATAGTTAAATTTTCTATTCCAACTCTAGCCACGTAACAGTAGGGAAGGTGTTGGAATAGAAAATAAAACTATTCCTTTACCAAGAGCGACCTCCAGCGCAAGTCGTTGTAACGACTTGCGTTGTGATGGCAGCGTCGTAATGGCAGCGCGGTGTAAAGCCCGCGTTGTCATGGCTGTCTCCCATCGTTAACGCCTTATATGGTAGAGACTCTATCTAGATGCAGATTCCTTACCTTAGAATATTCCCAGGCTTCAGACTGGATCAGGAAGATTTTTGAGCAGTATGCCTGCGTCCCGATAGGTGGAGTCATATAAATAAAAATTGACCAGTGCTGTGGAAAAGACTAAGGCCCTGAAAAAGGTGTCCCTTACATCCTTACCGTTTCGCAGAACGGGGAGGATCGGTAAGGAATCTGCTGCTAAATAGAGTCACTACCAGATTGCCAGACAGTAACATTGTGTGAACATGTGCAGTGATGCCCACTTTGCCGACTGACAGATGTCTAGGAGGGGAATGCTGTGCACTAATGCAATGGTCGCAGCCTTGGGTCAGTGAGCCTGTAAGCCCTCAGGGGGTTGTTCTTGGCCAGTATTTAGCAGATTTTTATGCACAGGATGATCCGTCGTAAAATGTCTGTGTGTCCTAAGGAAGTTTTAAAGAACATTACTGTAGTAAAGATGTCCACACGTTGTAAGTTTCCAGAGCGTTTATTAAGTTCAGTTCAACATAGGTGCCCCCTGCTTGGCAGGATAATCATTGTCAACATTCTACTGCTGCCTTCAGGTGACAGCACGGGACATACCAAGAGGGGAGGAGGCAGGGGGGGAAACACGAAGGAGTGGGAGTAACCAAGGGATAAGTTACAACAATTACTTTTACACGTATAAATGCCAAAATACAAAGAAAATGGCTTTGCAGGTTTATAAATTTGTGCACAAGGGTTTATAGCAGGTCCCTAAGATTCAAGCTGAGTGAACAGTATTTTATTTTTCTATCCATTACTAAGAACCAAAAATGGTGTTCGGGACTCCTTAAAAAAGATTCAAGCTAAATGAACAGTATTTTATTTTCTATCCACTACTGAAAAACAAAAATGGTGTCTGGGGCTCCTTAAGAAAGAGATAATGTTCCTTCAACAAGTAGCAAGTGTAATCCAGGCAGTTTGTGAATTATCTGTGCTACAGGTTTTACAGCTCGGTATAGGAGGTGAAAGTGAGCATGGGTATTATCTGTATTCATCTGTAACCTCAAGTGCCTGATGTGCTGGATTAGAATACAGTACATGATACAGCGGAAACCAAAACCTATATCGAACATTTGAAAACTTATACATTCGGTTTCTGAGTTGTGTTTTTGACTCTTCCTGACTTGGGTGAATTTGCACAATGCCTCAGTGTAGAGATATATGTGTCATATGTGGAAACCCAATTACATATGCATTCTACAAATCCTATAGAGCACTCACTCATAAACCTTCTGTGTGTGTGGAAAATCGGTAAGCTTACTTGGAACATGCGACAAGAAAGAAAGCCAACTTACCTGGCTGGGCAACATATCCAGCACTCCCTAAAAAACAAATTACAGTAAGAACCTGCTCCATAAATGTTAAGTTTATAACAAAAGCTTTTTATGTATATAGGAAACACAACAACATAGATAATTAAATGTGGTTGGTGCTGAGGAGAGATGGGTACTTTATCTGGGTAGGAATCTGTGTTGGTATACCAATTTACAGGGATGGGAAGAGAGCTGCAGTGGTGGAGTTCCGAAAACTGAAAAGACCACATTTGGGTGAGGTGAATGGTAGCTTGAGAAAAGAAAAAAGGATGCCTCACAAAGTTGGCTATGTTTTCTTTTTATTCAAAGGGGTGCAAAAACAGGGGAGATATTTACAAACCTTTCATGCAGGGCAGCAAGCAAAGTTGCTGTGCTGTGCTGTGTGAAAGAGTAGAAATGCTCCATATTGACAAAAATGTGAAGCATTTCTGCAAACTTCTTGCGCAGGCACACTGTGCACTGTTTAATGCCAACACAGACACCGTTTCACCACAGTGCAAGGGTGCCTGCATTACAGGCAGGATGGTTATTGTGCAGAAAGGGACAAGAAATTAATAATTAGAGGCATTTTCCTCCTTCTGTGTGTGCTGTCCTGTAGCAGAGGTGGGAAAGAGGAAATAACTAATAGACATAAATATATTTATCCTTGTTAGGACTCACTCAGGAAGGCATAATGTTTTGATGTATTCACAGGTGCACTAACTTTAGTAAATCTAGGAACGCATCAGAATCATGGGTAGATGCATGGGAACGCCGATATTCCACCCATGGAATGCCTCCCACGTTGAAGAACAAGTTAAATTACCTTTGTTAACGCCTTATCTGGTAGAGACTCTATCTAGATGCAGATTCCTTACTTTAGAATATTCCCAGGCATCAGAGTGGACTAGGAAGATTTTTGAGCAGTACTACAGCGTGCCGGTAGATGGCGTCGTTCTGCTACACGTCGCCATGACCCTCGCCAGAAGTGACGTGCGCGGTATCTATACAGGCGTCACCTCGGTGCGCTGACATCAATTGCTTTCACAATTTTTCATGTCAGGAGTGCAGAGCCTCAATAAAAACTGACCAGTGCTGTGGAAAAGACTATGGCCCATAAAAAGGTGTCCTTTACATCGTAACCGGTTCGCAGAATAGGGGGGATGAGAGGTTCTGTAAGGAATATGCGGCTAGACAGAGTCACTACCAGATTGTCCTGGCAGTAATGTTATGTGAACGTGTGCAGTGATTCCCACTTTGCCACCTGATAGATGTCCAAGAGAGTAACGCGGTGCACTAATGCAGTGGTTGCAGCCTTGGGTGTGTGAGCCTGCAAGACCTCAGGGGGGCTGTTCTTGGCCAGTATTAGCAGATATTAATGCACAGGATGATCCATGGTGAGATGGTCTGTGTGTCCTAAGGAAGTTTGAGAAAACCTTACTTTTACACTTATAAATGCCAAAATACAAAACAATTGGTTTCGCTCAGGTTATACATGTGTGCATCAGGGTTTATAGCAGGTCCCTACATTTCAAGCTAAGTGAACAGTATTTTATTTTTCTATACACAACCAAGAACCAAAAATGGTGCCTGGGGCTCCTTAAGAAATAAGTAATTTTCCTTCAAGAAGTAGCAGGTGTAATCCAGGCAGTTTGTGAAATTATCTGGGCTACCAGTTTTGCTGGTAGGTATAGGAGGTGAAAGTGAGCATGGGTATAATCTGTGTACATATGGAATCACAAGTGACAGTGTCTAATGTGCTGGACTAGTACACAGTACATGATACTGCGGAAACCAAACCGAGAAAGTACATTTGAAAATTCATGCATTCGGTTTCTGAGTTGAGTTTTTGACTTTTCCTGACTTGGGTGAATTTGCACAATGCCTCGGTGCAGACAAATATGCATCATGGGTGGAAACCCAAATACATATGTTTTCTACAAATCCTAAAGAGCACTCACTCATAAATCTTCTGTGTGTGTGGAAAACCGGTGAGCTTCCTTGGAACATGCAACAAGAAAGAAAGCCATCTTACCTGGTTGGGTAGCATATCCAGCACTCCCTAAAAAGAAATTACAGTGAGAACATGCTACATAAATCTTTAGAAGTGTAAAGTTTATAACGAAAAGCTTTTTGTGTATATAGGAAACACAACAAGATAGACCATTAAACGTGGTTGATGCTGAGGGGAGATGGGTAATTTATCTGGGTAGGTATACCAGTTTATAGGGATGGGAAGAGAGTTGCAGTGGTGGAGTACCAGAAACGCGAAAGACCAAATTTGGGTGAGGTGAATGGTAGCTTGAGAATAGAAAAAAGTATGCCCCATTCATGTTCAGAAAATATGAGAGGTATGGAAAGATTCTGAGGTGTGAGTCTATTTTTTTTTAACATTCACAAAGTTGGCGATGATTTCTTTTATTCACAGTGCTTGGAAAAACAGGGGGCATATTTACTACCCTTTCACACAGGGCAGTAAGCAAAGTTGCTTGCTACGGTGTGTGACAGAGCAGAAATGCTACACGTATACAAAGATGTGAAGCATTTGTGCTCTCTCCTTGCGCAGGCACACTGTGAACTGTCTAGTGCCAACACAGGCACTGTTGCACCACAGTGCAAGGGTGCCTGCATTACTGAAATGCCAGAAACCGGTCCTCGGAAGCTTGTTTCCGGTCCAGGGAAAGCATGGCTTGGCAGTTCGGGCTGGACTGTTCCCATGAGGCACAGGGTCAGATTGATTTGCATATGGCCATGTCTGAACTGGGGTGGCAGAGTGGGCTAAAGAACGGTGATGGATTAAACCCAGATCTGTTGACTGGGTGTGAGTGTTTGATTGGTTCAGATGCTCCGTCCATCACCACCCCCTTTTGTACCACGGTGTGTGACAGAGAAGAAATGCTACACGTATACAAAGATGTGAAGCATTTGTGCTCTCTCCTTGCGCAGGCACACTGTGAACTGTCTAGTGCCAATACAGACACTGTTGCACCACAGTGCAAGGGTGCCTGCATTACAGGCAGGAATTTTTTTGTGCAGGAAGGGAGAAAAAGTTAAGAGAGGTGTGGCGCCGCGGCCAGGGCGACTGACGCTGGAATCTGGGGACCACGGTTCTATCCCCGGCTCCGGCGGCAGGTTAGCCCAGCACCATGTGACTCTGGGCAATAGCTCGCTTAATCTTCCCGACGGCCCCCAGCGCCTAGAGACCCTTACGGGTGATTGTGCGCTTTACAAATGTGGACTTTAATTATTAGAGGCATTTTCCTCTTTCTGTGTCTGCTGTCCTGCAGCAGACGAGATAAGAGGAAGTAACAAGTAGAAATAAATATATTTCTCCTTGTTACGACTCACTAGGGAAGGCATAATATTTTGATGTATTCCAAAGTGTACTAGCTTTAGTAAATCTGGGAATGCAACACAATCCATGGGTGGATGCATGGGAACACCTAAGCTCCACCCTTGGAATGCCTACCAAGTTGAAGAAAAAGTTACATACCATCGTTAATGCCTTATCTAGTAGAGGCCCTTTCTAGATGCCGATTCCTTACCTTAGAATATCCCCAGGAGTCAGAGTAGATCAGGAACATTTTCGAGCAGTACCACTGCATGCCAGTAGGTGGCGTCATTCTGCTCCATGGCAGTGGGACCCTCGCCGGCATTGACATGCGCAGTACCTAGACAGGCACCACCTCTATGCACTGATGTCAATTACTTTCAAGACTTTCCACGCCAGGAGCGTGGAGCCTCGATGAAACCACTGGTGTCGAAAAGACTAAGGGCCAGATGTAGGTAATCCCAATTTACCTATTCTTAAATACTGAATTTTACCGATTCGGTATTTAGGAATAGGTAAATGGGATGTAGATACATTTTTGGTAAAAATGACCGAATCTGTAAGATTCGGTATTTACCAAATCGGTATTTACCGATTCGGTAATTGCCATTCATTTCTATGGGCCTGGAGGCCCATAGGAATGAATGGCAATTACCGAATCGGTAAATACCGATTCGGTAAAATGGGGGAAACATTCAAGGGTGCCAGGGTGTCAAGCACCCCTGAATCGTGCTTGTGTGCAGATGTGGCAGACATACATGCCCTTAGCCACATGGCACAGTTGAAAATGCACATATTTGCATTTTCAAAGGTATTCGTTATTTACCACCAACTTATAGTTGGTGGTAAATAACGAATCCTTACAGGTGAAAAGCACTCACTTGCTTCCTACATTTCAGATTCGGTAATCGGTATCGGTATTTAAGAATTTAAGAATTCGGTAATTTACCGAATTCTTAAATACCGATTCGGTAAATTACCGAATCTGAAATGTAGCCACCTACATCCCAAATGCCTAATACCAGTCGGTAACGGCCGAAATTCGGTAATTTCGGCCGTTACGGACCGGTATTAGGGTTCCTACATCTGGGCCTAAGACCCTGAAAAGAGTTTCCCTTATACCTTAACTGGTTCTTGGCGAGGAAAGGAGGGTATGTAAGGAATATGCAGCTAGACAGAGTCTCTACCAGATAAGGTGTTACCGATGGCAAGTAACTTGTTCATCTCATAGAGCCTTCTAGCCGCAGGTTACGTACCTTAGAATAGATACCCAAGCAATACCTCTCTGGAGGTGTGCCTGTGAGGCAGATTAGACGAGAAAGTCTTGCATGACCCAACGTGCGAAGTGCCCATTAGGATGAACCTGACTATACAGGCAGTAATGGATTGTGAATGTGTGCAGTGATGCCCACACTGCCGCCTAACAGGCTTGTTATTGTGAGGAAGAGACACAAAATTAATCATTAGAGGCATTTTCCTCTTTCTGTGTGTGCTGTCCTGCAGGAAAGGTGGAGAAGAAAGTAACTACTAGAGATAGATATATTTCTCCTTGTTACGGCTCACAGGGGAAGCATAATATTTTGATGTATTCCCAGGTTCACTAGCTTTAGTAAATTCAGGAATGCATCAAAATCCATAAGTAGATGCATGGAAATGCCCATCCTCCACCCATGAAATGCCTCTCAAATTGAAGAACAAGTTAAATTAACGCCTTATCTGGTAGAGACTTGATCTAGATGCAGATTCCTTACTTTAGAATATCCCAAGGTGACAGAGTGGATAAGGAACGTTTTTGAGCAGTACTCCTTCGTGCCAGTAGGTGAAGTCGT
This sequence comes from Lissotriton helveticus, assembly GCF_964261635.1. Taxonomy (NCBI): domain Eukaryota; kingdom Metazoa; phylum Chordata; class Amphibia; order Caudata; family Salamandridae; genus Lissotriton; species Lissotriton helveticus. The sequence goes on along the minus strand of NC_136068.1, from coordinate 504,644,364 downwards.
TCGGCTACACGTCGGCATGACTTTCACCGAAAGTGACGTGCACAATACCTATACAGGCATCCCTGGATTGAGCTGACCTCAATTACTTTCACAACTTTCCACATCAAGAGCGCAGAACCTCGATAAGAACTGACCAGTGCTTTGGAAAAGACTAACAGGCACATGCATCAACCATATTTGCGAGCGCAAAAGGTGCGATTCGCAAAAATCGTCTGTTTGCTCCCGCAAATTGGGCATCTGCGATGCATCAACGTGTCAGCCTCTCGCAATTCAATACATCGATTCCTTAAATGCAATGCATGATGGATTTGCAAATTGCAAATTTGCTACGAGGGGGCTCAAATTACCATCAATTCGTACTTGATGGTAATTTGCAAAAAACTTTGAAGTTGTTCAAAGTTGTAGGGTACACACACATGCCCAACATGTGTGCACAGATCAATTTCAGGAGTGCAACAGGGTGTCCTTTTGACACCCTAGTACCTATTGGTACTCGCAAATTGCGCATGCAATCTCCCATTCATTCCTATGTGCCTGGAGGCCCATAGGAATGAAAGGGAAGGCATTCCTTAATTCATAGGAATGAAAGGGAAGGCATTCCTTAATTGCGACTCGCAATTTGTTATTCGCAATTAAGGAATGTTTGGGAATCGCTAATTTTATAGCGATTCTTACATGCATATGCTTTTGCGATTCCTTAATAATCGCAATTAAGGAATCGCAAAAGCCTACATTGATGCATGTACCTGATATTCCCTGAAAAAGGTGTCCCTTACATCATAACCGGTTCGCAAAATGGGGAGGATCTGTGAGGAATATGCGGCTAGACAGTCACTAACAGATTGTCCAGGCAGTAATGTTATGTGAACGTGTGCAGTGATGCCCACTTTGCCGCATGACAGATGTTCAGGAGAGGAAAGCGACATGCTAATGAAGTGGACACAGCCTTGGGTCTGTGAGCCTGCAAGCCCTCAGAGGGCTCTTTTTTGGTCAGTGAGTAGGAGAGGAAAGCGACATGCTAATGAAGTGGACACAGCCTTGGGTCTGTGAGCCTGCAAGCCCTCAGAGGGCTCTTTTTTGGTCAGTGAGTAGCAGATCTTAATTTGGGGCTCCCTATTTTCCATTTTTACATGTTTTTACAGATAAATACAGACAGAAAACATTTATTTTCTTGACTGTATATATTTGTAATTGTGGATAAAAACGGAAATTGGGTTGCTTTTTGAGACATTCTAAATACTGTCTGCCATGACTGCAAGGCCAATAGCTGTGTGTATTGATATATAAGCGGATTTAAAATGAAAGGAATTTTAGTAAAGAGGCTTTAACACCAGTAGAAATGCACAAGGTTGATACTGAAATGTGCTTATTTTCATATAAGTGCATTGATATATCTTTCGGGGGTGTTCGCCTGACAGGGATTCAAGCATGAGTGCATATTTAGCGGTAAAATACATGTGGAAATATACTACTTTCATCTTAATTTCTACACAAAACGCAAAATAAATATAGATAAATAAAGATAAAATGAACAAAAAAATAAATATGGATAAATATAGAAGGAAATTAAAAAAATATATACCATAAAACCGGGAGCCCTAATCTTAATGCACGGGATGATCCATTTTGAGATTGTCCACCGCTGCACAGCTTTCCCTTTTTTGGCTCTGACATAGACCATGAAGATTTGATCATCCACACAGAACTTTTCTGTGCCATCAAGGTAGAGCAACCACACTCTTTTTGGTTCCAGATGCTGGAGTCTCTTCTCTTTGAAGGAATGAGGCAGAGCAAAGAAGGTAGGTAGGGCAATAGTTTAGCCTAGGTGGAAGAAAGTGACAACCTTCGGAAGAAAGGACACACATGTCCTGAACACAAGTCTGTCCAGGTAAAAGGAGGTGTAGGGAGGGTGCACAGAGAGGGCCTGTAACTCACCAACCCTCCTGACCAATGTAATGGGTACTAAAAAGGCAATTTTAGTGGAAAGCAGCTAAAGAGGGCAATTGTACAAAGAACTGAACGGTGCACACATCAGGAAATTGAGAACAAAGTTGAGGTCCCACTGAGACATGGTAAAAATTGGCAAGAGGGGGAAAATATGCTTCAGTCCTTTAAGGAAGCTGGCTGCAACGGGATTTGATAAGAGAAGGTTGGTCCAGCAACCGCAGGAATGCAGGGATTGCCAAAAGGTACCCTTTGACAGTGCTAATAGCAGAACCCCGCAGGGCCAAAGAAAGAGCAAAGAAAAAAACCTTGGATAAAGGTGCAGAAAGGGGGTTAATGTTGTGGAAAGCACACCATGACAAACTTGTCCCAACAACAGGCATACACAGACTTGGTGGAGGGATGCCTGGGTGCCAGAATAACATGACAGACTTTTGGCATTGGATCGAAAGCTGTCAACTGCTGACGCTCAACCTTTACACGTGCAGGTGGGGAGTGCAGAGGTTCAGGTGCAGAACCCTGCCCTGTTGCTGTGACAGAAGATCCTCCTGAAGAGACAGCCTGAATGGATGACCAATGGTCATGCTCAACACCTTGAGATACTAGAATCTCTGTGCCCAATCCAAATCCACAAGACTGACTTGGGTCCGGTCGTTCCTATCTTCTTGGGAACTCTGGTAAGAAGTGGTACTGGCGGAAAGGCGTACAGGAGGTCCACTCGAGACAAAAAGCTTCTCCGAGAGAGTCGCCTTGGAAACTTCAGGCGCTAAATTGCTGACATTGCGTGTTTTTGACAGTGGTGAACAGTTCTAACCATGGCTCTCCTCACTGCTGAAAGCGAACCTACACCACCTCCAGATGAAAACGCTATTTGTAATCCGGTAGGCATATTTGTCTGCGTTCGTCCGCTCTCGCGTTCAGAGCCTGACAGGTTTTGAACCACCAGGGAAATGACCTAACATTCCAGTATGTTCCAAGTTGCAGGGCCTCTTGACACAGGTTGTTGCAGTAGCACATGGCTGTGAACACTTGCACTACCATTAATCTAAGGAAGAAAGGCTTTTAATGCCAAGCCAATCGCAGAAGCGCCAACAAGTTTATATGGAGCGCAGGCTCCATCAGAGACCATAGTCTTCTGATGTCCACCTCTCCCAGTTGGCCGTCCCAGCCCTAGAGTGACCCATTTGCCACTAAAATTCGATCTGGTTAAGGAAGGGAGAGGGGTCTGCCACTGACCCAATTGTGGCTTGTTAGCCACCACTGCAGGTTTTTGCGGTTTCCTCTGAGATCTGACTACATGTGCCTGATGCTGTGCCCACTGGGCCTTCATCAATCAATCAATCAATCAATCAATCAATCAATCAATCAATCAGGGGTTTGTGAAGCGCGCTAGCAGGACTTGAGGTTCCTCCTGAAGGTGTGTAGATTGGGGGAGCGTGTGATGTTGATCAGGAGCTCGTTCCAGGCCTTTGCCGCGACGTAGGAGAAGGCTCTTCCACCCGCTCTGGCTCTATGGATGCGCAGAGTTTTGGCGAGGACAAGGTCGGCAGAGCAGAGGTTTCCCTTGGGTACGTGGAATGAGACTTTATCGTTGAGGTATCGGGGTCCGGTGTTGTGGAGGGATTTGTAGGCTTGACTGAGTGGTTTGAAGGTTGCTCTCTTCTCGACAGGGAGCCAGTGGAAGTCTCGCAGGTGTTGGATAATGTGTTCAAATTGTGGGATGCCAAGGATAAGCCTGGTCGCGGTGTTCTGGATGGTCAGGAGCTTGTGGAGCAGGGATCTGTTGATTCCGGTATAGAGGGCGTTTCCATAGTCCAATCTGCTCGTTAAGAGTGCGTGGGTGACGGTCTCTCTTGATTTGGGGGGGATCCACTTGAAGGTCTTTCTAAAGATGCAGAGGGTGTTGCAGCAGGTGGAGGCGACGGCGTTGATCTGTCAGGTCATGGTGAGGGAGGAGTATGATGCCGAGGTTCCGGGAGTGGTCCGTGGGAGTAGGGGGTTGCTGAGGGGGGTGGGCAACCAGGATTTAGACCATGCTGAGGAGGTGGGTCTAAGGACGAGGACGTCTGTCTTCTCTCCAGGATGCAACATCTTTCATTGCTTCCTGGAAACTGAGGCTGGTGGTGTCAGGTTCCTTTGTGATGAAGAGGATGAACTGGGTCTCATCGGGGTAGGATACTATGCTGAGTCCATGCAGTCTGACAATGGCAGCTATGGGGGCCATGTAGATTTTGAAGAGCGTGGGGCTGAGCAATGATCCTTGGGGTACCTCGCAGTTGATCTCTGCGGGTTCGGAGAGGAAGGGCATGAGTCTGATTCCTTGGGTTCTGCTGGTGAGGACGGAGTACATCCATTCGAGGGCGGTTCCCTGTATGCCGGCATCGTGGAGTCTGTCGGTGAGAGTGCGGTGGGAGACGGTGTCAAAGGCTGCAGAGAGCTCAAGTAAGATGAGGGCGGTGGTGTGGCTCTGGTAGAGGAGTGTGCAGATGTTTGTCTGAGCCGGCGAGGAGGGCGGTCTCGGTGCTGTGGCTGCTGCAGAATCCGGATTAGGAAGGGTCGAGGATGGAGTTGTTTTCGATGAAGTTCCTTAGCTGTATGTTGATGACCTTCTCACTGACTTTGGCCGCAAAGGGGAGGAGAGAGATGGGTCGGTAGTGTTCATGTCTGTAGGGTCAGCCGAGGACTTCTTGAGGAGGGGCTTGACTTCTGCACGTTTCAGGTCGCCAGGGAAAGTGCTGGATTCGAAGGTGGCATTGATGGTGCATTGTAGCTTGGGTGCTATGGCGGTGGTGGTTCTGTATTAGATGCGTGGCGGGCACAGGTCCATGGGGGATCGTGAGTGTATGCTTTTCATGGTTGTGGCAGCGTCTTCGGTGGTGACCGGGGTCTACAGAGAGATGGTAGGCTGGCTGTTGTTGCTGGAGTAAGGAGTGGTTTCGGTGTCTGGTGTCTGTTCGTTGAAGTTGTCGAACAGGGTCTTGATTTTCAGATGGAAGTAGGAGCCGGGTTTGTTACATAGGTCCTGGAAGGGTGTGCCCTCTGTAGCTTTGCTTGGGGGGGTGAGGGTGGGGGGGTTGGGGAATTCTGGAATGGAGCTGAAGAGTTTCTTTGAGTTGCTGGAGTTGGTGACGGTTGTTTTATTGATGAACGTCCTCTTGGTGGATCTGATGAGTTGTTGGTACTGTCATGGAGTTCTTGTAGGTGGTCCGGCTTCCGAGGTTTTGCTGTTACTCCATATCTTCTCAAGACGTCTGCAGGTGCGTCTGTATTTTTGGAGGTCAGAGGTGAACCAGGTGGCTTTTCTGGGGCAATGTCTGTCTGAGTTGCAGAGGGGGGCAGGCTTGTCTGTGCAGTTGGTGATCCAACTCTGTAGTTCGTTGGCTGTAGAGTTGACGTTGGTCGCGGTGGGAGGGAGATCGTGGATGAGGGTGGAGTTGAGGTGCTCCTGGGTGACCTAGCTCTAGTTCCTTGGCGGGGGCTTGGTGTGGGTTTGAGAGCGGTGGTTCTCTCGAAGGTGGTCTGTCCAGGGGGGTTGCGTGGTGTGGCTAAAGTGGATGTTTCTACCCCCCGGAAGAAAACAAGTTACTTACCTGTAACTTTGGTTCCCCAGTATTGGTAACTTTCATAGATTCCCATGCTTTTGTATCATTCCCCGTCGTCGGAATGGGAGTCTCGGTAATAACAAAATACCATAGAGTAGGTACAAAAGAGAGGAGAAAGGCCTAGGCCTCATTCCTTTTTGTAGCATATCCGCCTCTTTTTGTAAAAGAGACCAAATATCAGGCATCAGCCAATCAGAAGAGCCTCACCCCTGGAACCTTCCTGAAGGAATCTCTGAGCCTCAGATTTTCGTAGCCGTTGTGTGCTAAACACCCTACTTGCTGAAGGCTTAGCTTTCCTCGGGGAGGTGGGTGGGCGCATGGGAATCTATGAAAGTTACCAATACTGGGGAACCAAAGTTACAGGTAAGTAACTTGTTTTCTTGCCCCAGTATTGGAACTTTCATAGATTCCCATGCTTTTGTATCAGAATAGCAAGCAGTAAACCATCATAAAACACATTTTGTAAATAAGAACTGTATAGCATCACAAATAAAATCACAAAATGTGTTACCACTGGAAGGTGGGATAGAAAGGAAAGCTCACCAATCACTGGAAGAGGTTCCTCAGGACAGCCTGGCCCACTGCTGCATCATCCTGCTGCAATGACTCTAAGCAGTAATGCTTAGTGAAAGTGTGCACGCTGCTCCAGGTAGCAGCCCTGCAAATGTCTTTTAGAGGCACCCCCGCAAAGAGGGCCGTTGAGGATGCCACTGATCTCGTAGAGTGAGCACGTATCCTGCCCACCAGAGGTTTTCCTGCTATGTTGTGGCAATGCAGAATAGCACTTGAAATCCATCTGGAGATCCCCTGTTTAGACAGAGGGAGACCCTTGCTTGGACCACTAAAGGCGATGAACAATTGCGAAGTCTTTCTAAATTCCTTGGTACGGGCCAAGTAGAATTTAAGACATCGTTGCAAGTCCAGAGTGTGCAAGGACTTCTCAGCCGGAGTGACTGGGTTTGGAAAAAATGTCTTTAGAATTACTGGTTCGTTCAAGTGAAAGTCTGTGGGAACTTTAGGAATAAATCTTGGGTTCGTTCGCAAGATGACCGTGTTCTTCTTGAACCGTAAAAACGGCTCCTGGATAGTAAGGGTTTGCAATTCTCCCACTCGCCTAGCCGATGTTAGGGCAAAAAGTAGGGCCAATTTCCAAGACAAATATTTCAGGTCTGAGCGGTGAATTGGCTCAAACGGGTCCTTCATCTGTTGAGCCAGGACCAAGTTCAAATGCCAAGTTGGAGGAGGAGGTCTCACTGGTGGATAGACCCTGAACAGACCTTTGAGGAATTGCTTGACAATTCTTGAAGACCACAATGAAGGACCAGAGTCAGCTCTCCTGAATCTGGAAAGTGACGCCAAATGGACCTTGATCGTAGAATGGGTCAGATTAGACTTTGCTAGTGAGAGTAGGTAAGGCAAGATCTGATGGGGTTTTGACGTAAAAGGATCAACTTTTTTCCTTCTTACACCAAATACAGAACCGTTTCCATTTTAATCTGTATGTCTTGTTTGTTGAAGGTGCTCTTGCCTGGGAAAGGATGTCCTTGATCTCCTTGGAGAGAGGGACATTCATGAATTCTCGCTGGTCAGGAGCCATGCCGTCAGGTGCAATGATCTTGGGTCTGGATGCCACACCTCTCCTCCGGACATGGTCAGAAGATCCGGAACCTCCTCCAGCTGCAATGGAGGGACTAGTGACAGCAGATGTAGTTCTGTGTACCAAAAATGGCGCGGCCATGCTGGCGCTATGAGGATCATTTTGCATGGTTCTGTTTTCATCTTCCTGATGAGGCGCGGAATCAGGGGAATCGGTGGAAACGCATAGAGAAACCTCCCTGTCCAGGCTAACGACAGGGCATTGCCCAATGAGCCTTGATGGTGGAACCTGCTGGCGTAAGAGCAGCACTTCTTGTTGGTTGGCGTTGCAAAAAGGTCCACCTCCGGTGTGCCCCATGTTTGAAATAGTCGAACCAGAACCCGCTGGTTTAGTTCTCACTCGTGACTGACTGATGACAGTCTGCTCAGTCTGTCGGCGCCTTCGTTCAGCACCCCTGGTAAGTGCTCCGCCTTTAGCGAAATTCTCTGGCGAATCGACCATTCCCATATCTGCTGAGCTTCCCGCGACAAGAGGAGTGATCTTGTTCCTCCCTCCTTGTTCACACAATGCATAGCTGTGGTGTTGTCCGTTCTGATGAGCACCTGTGAACCGCGGAGTCGCGGAAGAAAAGCTTGAAGAGCAAGCCTGATCGCTCTCAGCTCCAACAGATTGATATGCAGTTTTCGTTCTCGAGGGGACCAATGGCCGCTGACTTGCAGGTCCTGCATCACTGCTCCCCATCCCTCCAATGACGCATCCGTCGTCAGTATTTGAGGCGATGGGATGGTTGCGAAGGATAGACCTTGGCACAAATTGTCTTGAAGTGACCACCACTTCACTGCCTCCTTCATCTCCCGAGTGACAACTACCTTGTCCTCGAACGATCCGTGCACTTGTTTCCATTGGAGGTCCAGTTGTTCCTGCAGGGGACGCATCCGAAGTCTGCAGTGTGGAATTAAGGGGATACATGAGGACATCACCCCTAGCAGCGATTTGTAACTGCGGACAGAAAGACACCTTTTTACCCGAAGGTTTCGTGACAACCGTTGCAGTTTCTCTATCCTCTCTTGAGTAGGAAACGCCTTCGAGAGCTTTGAATCTAATACTGCTCCTAGGAACCGTGCTCTTCTTGAGGGCATCAGCGTTGATTTGCCTCTGTTCAAAGTGAGCCCCAGATTTTGGAACAGATTGGTGCAAGCCTGCACAGCGTCCTGCGCTAACCTTCTGGACGGGGCCTTCAGTAACCAATCGTCCAGATAAGGGAAAACCTGGAAGTGGCTCCTTCGCAGAAATGCCGCCACCGGTGCCAGCACCTTCGTGAAAATCCTGGGGGCAGAGCGAAGTCCGAACGGCAGAACCTTGAACTGAAAATGGCTCTTGGCTACTGTGAAGCGTAGGAACCTTCTGTGTGCTGGGTGAATCGGGACATGGAAGTATGCATCCTCCAGATCGAGCGTGGCCATGAAGTCCCCCGGGCTGACCATCTTCAATATATCCTGTAGGGATACCATCCGGAAGGACAGGGAGACGAGATAGGTATTTAGCTCCCTGAGGTCTAAGATGGGGCGCCATTTTTCCAGCGTCTTTCTCACCAGGAAGAACCTGGAATAGAAACCTTGGCCCTGTTGTTTGGAGGGAACCGGCTCTATCGCCCCTTTGCGGAGCATGTGTTGCACTTCGAGCCTGAGGAGACGCAGATGTTTCGACGGAACGGCTGCCGGGGGCCTGGGTGGAGGGACTTCCATAAATTCCAAAGTGTGTCCACGTCTTATGATGTTGATCACCCAACGGTCCGATGTTATTTTGGACCAATTCTGAAGGAATTTTGACACCCTGCCTCCAACTGGAGATTTCTTGGAGGAGGGAACAGTAGGCAGAGCCAGGAGGCCGCTATTGGCGCTTGGACGTGTCCCGTCCACGGGCAGCTTGCTTGCCCTTATTGTAAGGCCTCGAATAACCTGAAGATTGGCCTTGCCTTTGTTGGTATGACTGGCGATTTTGCTGGTATCCAGAGCTGTTCGAAGAATAGTGTTGTTGCTGTTGTTGGTATGCACCCCTATAACCACCTCCTCTGCCTCTCGAACCTCTGAAGGGAGATTTGCGATACTGGAGGGTACCTAGAGACCTGGCTGTTTCTGTGTCTTTTTTGATCTCTTGAAGAGTATCATCTATTAATTTCCCAAATAGGGCTTCGCCATCGAAGGGCAGATCAAGGACCTTGTTCTGAATCTCCGGTCTAAACCAAGTCGCCTTCAGCCACCCTTGGCGTCTCAACACTGCCGCTCCTGCTAACGTCCGAAAAGACGTTGTCGCGATGTCCATGGCACAGTCTATAATTTCCATGGAGACTGCCTCACCCTCCTGTAAAGCTTTCTTCGCTTCCGCTCGTGACTCCAGTGGAAGGAGTTCCAGATATGGGGATACATCACACCATAATTGGCGATCATAGCGTCCTAATATTGCCAAGGCATTGGAGGCACGTATTAGTAGGCTAGCCATCGATGAAAATCGCTTGCCCGTGTTATCAAGTCGTCGCCCATCCTTATCAGGAGGAGCCGTCAATGGAGCCGAAGGGTTCCGCGACTTCCTCTGTGCTGCTTGTGAGATGACAGAGTCAGGTTTCGGATGGCCCGTCAATGCTGCCGGTCCATCATCTGGTGCTTTATATTTTTTATCCAGACGCGGTAGCACAGGGACCACCGTCGTTGGGTTTTTCATAGCTTTCAAACCTTCATCCCACAAATGATCCACAATTGGAATCGATCTTGTCGTTTTGCGATGAGTTTCTTTGAAGTCATATAAGAAACATTCAGTGGTTTCCGCGGGCATTGCCAGTTTAAATCTTCCTGCTGCCCGTTCCATCAGTTGGTGAAAACTGCCGATGTCCAGAGGAGGCGAATCTACCAAGTCTTGATGAGGTGAAGCCTGGTCTGGGATGATGTAGTCATCATATTTATCCCGATCCTGATCCGAATCTTGGTTACCATCAGATGAGTCATCATCACCATCATTATCCCCCTCTGGCCGATCGGCTGGGTCTGATGGAGCCTGAGGTGTAGGCCGCTGAGGTTGAGGTGACATCCGCGCCGGAAGTACCAAAGGGGCTGCCGATGAGGGGTTCCTGACTGGTGTCGAAGGAGCAGACCTACGTGGTGTTGGTCTTTCCGCTTTCGATTTATAGTCCTGCAGCATCTTGTGGAGGTCATGCAGGAATGTGGTAGGTACCGAAACCATGTCCTGTGGCACATAGCCCTTAGAGTGGGCTACTTGATGATATCCCCCCTCTCCTTGGTCATACGCCCCATCCGAATCCGTTTCCTGACTCTTGATTAGTAGCTGAGACGGGCTATTGGCATAGTCATAGACATCCTGTCCGTCTTCCTCAGAGTCTTCTTGATTCAACAACAAAGTTGGCGGTAATTTGGTCACCTTTCCTGGGGATGTCATTTCCGGAGTAATCCTCGTCAAGGAAATCGTCACTCGTCTTTCCGTAGCCAGAATCGTCGATGGCTCCGTCAAAGCCGGAGATATTCTCGTCGACGATATTGGAATCACAGATGTCGTCGTCGACACCGCCGTCGACGAGCCCGCCGACGTAGTAGATATTGTTGTCGTCGTCGATGCACTCGTCGACGACACCACCGTCGTCGATACCGTCGACGACGCCGTCGTCGTCACTGCCGTCGACGATGATGGTTTCTTCGTCGACGATGGTAATGAAGTCGTCGACGACGTCTTCGTCGACGATGTCGTCGTCGTACCTCTCGTCGACGCTGCCGTCGGCGCTACCTTCATCGACGACGACGAAGTCTTCGTCGACGATTCACCCGCCGACGAGCCCGTCGACGGGACCAATTGGATCTTGGGCTTAGTTTTCTTCGTCGACGGACCCACCGTCGACGATGTCTTCGTCGCAGAGGACTTAGAGCTCCTCTCAGAAGAATGTGATGAGGGTTTTTTGAAGGCTGGGTCTGTCTTCTCATACCTTGGGGGCGAAACCAGTTCTGCCTTATTCTTCCCACTGCGGTGGGGGGAACTTCCTGAACCCCGGCTCTCAGACTCTCTGGGGGCCTGTTTTGAAGCCTTTGAGGGGCGCTCAACAGAGGAAGATGGGGAACCTCTACCCCTTTTCACTGACCCTTTGGAGGAGGCAAATGAAGACGATTCCTCCTCATCACTGGAAACTCCATGTTTCCTCTCCTTCTGCTTCTGTAGCCATGTAAGCAGTCTTCCAGCACGATCTCTCAAGGTCTTGGTGGAGAGAGTGCGGCAAATTTTGCAGTCCTCTGCCTTGTGATCTGGATAAAGGCAGTAAATGCAATCCTTGTGTTTGTCCTCTACAAACAGCCTTTTCTTCCCACAGGTGGAACAGGGCTTGAAAAGAGCTTTCTTTTTCTCAACCTCAGACATCTTGATGAAAAGGAGATATTTCTGAAGTAGAACTGAAGAAATCCTGAAGAAAAAACTGTAGAAATCTACCTGAAAGAGTTGAAAATAGAGCAGAGCTCAATGGAGACTCCCTAGCACAACGTGCGGTAGAAAATCTGAGGCTCAGAGATTCCTTCAGGAAGGTTCCAGGGGTGAGGCTCTTCTGATTGGCTGATGTCTGATATTTGGTCTCTTTTACAAAAAGAGGCGGATATGCTACAAAAGGGAATGAGGCCTAGGCCTTTCCTCTCTCTTTTGTACCTACTCTATGGTATTTTGTTATTACCGAGACTCCCATTCCGACGACGGGGAATGATACAAAAGCATGGGAATCTATGAAAGTTCCAATACTGGGGCAAAGATGAAGTTGAGGGTGTGTCCGGCCTTGTGGGTAGGGGTGGTGACGAGCTGCCTCAGTCCGATGTTGGTGCGGTTGATCAGGAGGGCGGAGGAGTTGGGGTCGCTGATGTTGTCGAGGTGGAAGTTGAGATCTCCGAGCAGTATGTAGTCCATGGAGTCGATGGCTTGGGCGCGATGAGGTTGGTGATGGTTGTGGGGAACGCGGTTCATGGTCTGGGAGGTCTGTAGGCACGGGTGCCACGAAGGGTAGTTCTGAGGCTGGTATGGATCTGGAAATGGAGGTGTTCCATGGGGGACGAGTAGTCATTAGTGGCTGGAGGTGATGAGTCGGAGGGAGTTCTTGTGTGCAATGGCGAGTCCTCCTCCCGGGTGGTTGAAGCGGTCTTTCCTCTGGATCTTGTATCCGTCGGGGATGGCGGTAGCGATATAGGTAGCAGAGGTGTGGTTGGTCCAGGCTTCCGTGAAGAAGGCGACATCTGGCAAGAGGGTGTTGCGGAGATCCCAGTTTTCTTCTGCATGTCGGTGTAGGAAGCACACGTTGAGGAGGATGCACCTCAGGGCTTCCAGTGTGCTGGCGTCCAGAGGGAGAGATGAAGGATTGTTGGCAGTGTCAGCAGGAGAACTGGCTGTGGGTGGTGTTAGGTGTAGGCAGCTGGCAGTTGTTGTTCCGTTTAGGGTTGATTGCGTGGAGGGCAGCTGAGTCGTAGCCATGGGTGGTAGGAGAGCCAGGGTGGTGCTGGTCACGGTTGTGGACGGGCACAGATGGGCTTGCCTTTGGCGTGGCGCGGCTGCACTGCAACTGCCATTAGATATAGAACGGGGGAGGGAAACGCAGCTGGGAGACAGAGCGGGGAACCGGAAGGGGGAAAGGGGCCGCAGGGCAGGAAATGGGCGGCAAAAACACAACATGGCACAGTGAACAGCGAAGACACTGAAAAAACGGAAAAACTGGCACAATCACAAAAAGGCACAGTAACAGAAAAAAGACAGAGTAACAGACAAAATACAGAGGCACAGTAAGGATAAGTTACTTACCTGTAATCCTAGTTCTCTTCCAGGGGTATCCTCATCAAAGTCATAAGCACATGAATATTCCCGCCTATGTGCAGGACCCCAGAAACACATCACATATATGTGAAAACCATATATGTAGCTCTATATATATATCCATATATATATATAAAAACACACAATGCAGCCTCCCATAGACATGCTGAGCAATAGTGCAAGGAATTATCATGTACATAAACATATTCCAATACAGCAGGGAGAAAGAAAGACTTTGAAAACTGCTTTAATATACAGCAGAAAACACAAACCTGCAAGGAATAATGAAAAAACATTACCAGCACATAGGCTGCATTGTAGAAACACTAGTGTGGAAAGCTGAAAAGCTTACCCACATAAACACTCAGATAAACTGGCACCGTGCCTTTAAGGCAGCCATGACCCCTAGCTTCCCATCATGCCTCAGGAGTGACAGGTCAGTTGGGGGACGATATCAGAATCCAGGCGTTATTTTAAGGACCCTACCTGCTTCTTGGGGGCATTTTCGTGTGAAGCCCATTGCTGCCGCCAGTCCAGCTGCTCAGTGACTGCGCTCGCTCACCCCCCGCCGCTGCATTACACCAGCGCAGCCGCTGTGTGGGGAGAGCGTGGGACAAAGGAAATTACAATCCCCAGCTGCCTTGCGGCCAGAAGCCACCCACGGGGGAAGCGCGCCAGGAGGCGCATAAAACATCGCGGCAGTCTCGGAGGAGAGGGGACGATATCAGAATCCAGGCGTTATTTTAAGGACCCTACCTGCTTGTTGGGGGCATTTTCGTGTGAAGCCCATTGCTGCCGCCAGTCCAGCTGCTCAGTGACTGCGCTCGCTCACCCCCTGCCGCCGCATTACACCAGCGCGGCCGCTGTGTGGGGAGAGCGTGGGACAAAGGAAACTACAATCCCCAGCTGCCTTGCGGCCGGAAGCCGCGCACGGGGGAAGCGCGTCAGAAGGCGCATAAAACATCGCGGCAGTACCCGCGCGCGGGAGCATCCCGGGAGAAGCCCGGGACAAGGGCGGGACCATCTGTGGCCATCCGGGGCCAGATAGGGCCGGGCCGGGCCATATCTCTTGGCTCTATCAGACGGGATACATAGTAAGAGACTCCGATTATAGGCACGGGACTTGTTATTATTAATACAGTGCTCAAGGCTGTAATGCACCTATATTTTTGACCAGCTCATACTTTGTCGTGCTAAAAATCTCACATAGAGATGACTACCCGGCCAAGTAAAAGTAGGAATTTACCGGCGGGAGGGACCATCAGGGGAACTATAGATCACTTCTTGACCAAGGCTGCAACTAAGTTAGATCTTGAGATAGCTGCTGCGGAACATCGCATGTCCTTGGAAATATGTACTAATAAACGTTCATCCCTGGGCTCCCTCCAAACAGCATTCTCTCCACCTTTCACACAAGTTAATACTAATACTGATCCTGAGATCCCTTTAATATTACAGGACTATTCGGATACATCACAACTCTCTAAGGGGGATGTTATGGATATTGTCCACCTAGATTCCACGGCCCCTACTTCAGAAGAGCTCTTACCCTCTAGGGTGACTAATTGCACCTCAAAAACAAGAAAGATAGTCTGCCATGCAAGCATCCTGGGCAAGCAGTTGCAACTAAAAGGAAGCGAGGTGGGGATTTTCACAGGGGGAGACGCGCAAAACTAAGTAGAACTCGCACAAGCCCTATTAAAGGACTATGTCCCTTAGCTCCGAAGGCCATGGGTGAAACTGCAACCCCCGCCCCAATTCAAACCAATGGCCTATTAGAGAGTATAGAGCAACTAGTGAAATCGCTCTTACTACCTCTGATAGAAAGAGTCAGGAGGCTGGGTGACCAAATGAACACATTATTGGAAACATCAACATCTAACACCAAGGTTATAACTAATTTGATGGCCCATCAAATATCACATCCAACTAGCGGAAAGAAAACTGTGCATTTAAACACCATAAAAGAGACATCTACATCACCTCAGGAGACCACACCTGAGGGGATAAACGAGGGCAGCACTCCGGGGCTAATCGGGGAGGGGGGAACTGTAGGAACTACTAACAGGCCGGACAACTTAATTACAACTGCCAGGAAAGAACGTTCCCCGGATACCTATAGAAACCGAATTGCCCAGCACATTGATCTACCTCCTGAGGCAGCCCCATATGTCATAATTCTTACCGGGGTTCCAGAGTTGGCGGAAGGGAGGAGGGAAGGTTATAGAGAATTAAAAAATAAAACGATCTGTTGGTTAAAAAACAACAGACCTCTCCCCCCGGAGATAAATGGGGAAATTGTGCATGTGAGGAGACTTTCTTGGGTGGGCTCCAGACCCAAAGACATTGAGGGAGACGTCCTAATTGTTAATTTTAGAGACCGTAGAGCTGTTGCCCATATAATGGATTGGTATTCGGAAAGAGGAGGCCGAGGAATTTCTCCCCATGATCTGAGTTATTTTTATCCCCGAACATCAGTGGCCCCTTCCAAAATTAGATCAATTTGGGAAATACCTAGGAATTTTGGACGCAACCCATATGCGCAATACCCTAGATCACCCACTCGAAGGGTATCCCCATACCCGTCACATTTTTGCACTGACAGGCCCCCTACCCTTCATCCTTATCATCTAGGTAGTCAACAATATTCACCTTTTAATCCACAATGGTCAATACCGTTAAGGAATCAATTTGAGATGTTGGCAGGCCTAGATGAACTGGACTGACAGGAGATGGCTCCCCATGTGGGGGAACAAGAGCTATCTGTTTCCTCACCCCGGGTAGGACCAAGCAGTATTTTAAATAAAGCACCTTTAGATAGTGTAAAGAGCCCAATTACGGATAGGGAGCGGGTGGTAGAACTAAGTAGTACTCAGAATAATGTACTCCCAGATAGTGCTATGAGCATTATTAGTGATAAGGATCAAGCGGCAGGAATACTTCATGGCCAGGAGGAAGCTATTCCCACATCTAATGATGGCAGGTCACAAAGCGAACGCCACAGGAAAGCTCTTCATCTATACAGGGACGGGGCCGATAGTGGTATTATTGATAATACCACCCTGAATGCGAATAAACCCTGTCTCAAAATTCTCTCCTGGAATGTAGCAGGCCTGACAAATAAAGTATCCCACCTTCCGTGGTTAGAGATAGTTACTGATTATAACATCTTGTGCTTCCAGGAAACATGAACAATTGATGAAGTTCATTTATCCGGGTTTCAGACCTTCCATACTCCTGCAATTGCAAGTCCCCAGGGGAGAAACAAAGGGGGTCTTTGTACTTATGTCTCCACCACGGCGGGGAGTAGAGTATTAAATTATCAGACCACTGGGTTCTATCAGATTTTAACACTTAGTCGGAGTAGAGCAAATAACATGATTTTAATTAATTTCTACAATAATATGCCCCCAAACACTCGGGATAAAGTAATAAACAATTTAATATACACTATCACTACTCTTAAAGAGCGGCTAGTAGGGGAGACGATTGTGTCCTGGGTAGGTGATTTTAATTGTATCATCTGTCCCAATAGCTCGACGGGCATTTGTGGCCTAGGCGAGCATGAAAACGACAATCCTACCCATTTTATACATTCCAGTGTGGGAAATACGCTGAATAGCATGATTTTTAATTTTAATTTGTCTTACATCAATGAGCTTTGCTCTCCTCCTATTCCGTTTCAGCCAACTTTCCATGGGAGGGGTGCAACTCAACGATAGACTTTACTTTTTTAACTACAACCCATTCACAATTAGTCATGACATGGGAAATACTTGATGTCATTTTCAGTGATCACTATCCCGATTTCCTTTAAAATAATATTTGATGGGTCCCAACAGACCTTAAAGGATAGAGTTTTATACCAGCCAGCGATCAACCTGGCCACTAGAAACGGTTATTCCAGTATATGGAATAAAGTGGAGCAGGGGGGACTTCTAAAAAAGTTAGTAACATCAACCGGTGAAGATATCTACATCTGTTTGTCACAAGTAGAGGAGCCATCGCAAATCTTGGATTCCTTTCTAAGAATTCAAGCGGAATTAAAAAGGCTACTGACCAGAGAATACCGACCGGACGCAAACCGTCCGCCGGGGTTTTCCCGATAGGTATCATCTTTACTTACGAGGAGGTTTTCAAAGCAATCAAAGAAAGCTCTTCGGCAAAGGCCCCGGACCCGACGGAGTCCCCACTGACGCTTATAAAACAGAGATCAACTTGTGGGCTCCCTTGCTAATGTTTTGAATAATATTATTTACCATGGGTTCATACCAACCTGGACAGAAGCCACCGTTGTTCCCATCTTCAAAAAAGGAGACAGGAACGACCCTAACTGCTACCGGCCCATCTCACTTCTTGATGCGCTAATGAAGGTGACAGGCCGCATAATTTTAAATAGGATTCAGACATGGGCAGAAGAGGGCGACATAATCTCAAATTTACAGTATGGTTTTAGGTCGGGAAAGGGGACAGTTGAGCAGGGTTTAAACCTAGCTTTGATCATCTCCAAGTATACTCAGGCCAAAAGAGGTCATCTATATGTTACCTTTGTGGACTTGAGTTCCGCTTTCGATTGTGTGGACCATAACAGATTGTGGTCCACACTTTCGGAAATGGGAATAGATGACCAAATTTTAATATTTATTAAGGAGTTATATAGAGGTGCTGGTGCCAGAGTTCGTTATGGCAGGATGGGAGAGTGTTCAGGGAGATTCCCCATCAGGATGGGCGTGAGACAGGGGTGCATATTAGCACCCCTTCTCTTCACCCTTTATATAAATTCTATTGGCAAGCATCTTGGGGAGTCACAGTTCGATTATCCGACCATACTGGGATAACCAGCGCCAATACTTTTATACGCTGACGATGCCGCTATTATGTCCCGAACAAGGATCGGCCTACAGAGGGCGGTCCTGAAATTTACCAGTTTTATGAATAATAGGTCAACACTACAAAAACGTACATGATGGCCTATGGGTCTGGGAAGAAGAGGGCACCCTGCCCAATTTTTCTCGAAGGGAGGAGGATTGCGACCACCGATCAGTTCTCCTACCTTGGAATAAACTTCCACAGGAGAGGTTACTGGCACACAGCAGTGAGGGCCAGAAACCTAGACTTCTCCCGGACAATAGGCACCCTTAATAATTTCGCAGCTAATTTGGGGGGCAGACCGGTGAAAGAACTGACTCTTATTTATAAGGCCAAATGTATTTCAACAGCTACATACGGATCCGGACTTTGGGGAATCGAAAATGCTCAACCGATCCAACAGATTGAGAACCAGTACCTCCGATATTTGCTGGGTGCCCCTAAATCAACCGCCACATTTATTTCACACACTGAATTAGGTCTACCATATATCGTGGACGCGATAAAAACTGCGCCCTTATTGTTATGGCACAAGGTGTGGGTTACCCCGGAGACATCGCTCAACAGAGATTTAATCTCTGACTTTCTCACTCTTGACGGTCTCAGTAACATGAAATGGCTAGCCTATGTAAAAAATATGTTGACCGAGTTGGGCCACCCAGTTTTTTACAAGGCCAGCCAGCATGGAAGTGGTTCCCAGAAAGATGCTGAGAAAAATGGCCTTTGACCACCTGGCCAATAAGAGATGAGAACTGGAAAAAATCAGACCCTCAGTCGTGGCCTACCAGCAAATTACCATCAATGAAGGAACTCAAAGGTATCTCCTAAGTCAACCAAGCTGCTATACACGTATGTTACTGACCCGCTTTAGGTTTGGCACCTTTTTCCGGTTAACAACCTTCCCAGACTGTAACAACTGGTCTAGGGAGAAGCTTATTTGCCCATGCGATGACACTTCTGCTCAATCAAACATCCATTGTGTTTTATTTAGTAAATTTTATTGTGTACCCAGGGGGGCTTACCTGAAACCCATCTTGAGGTCGTGGGGGCATTGCACATGTAGAACAGCTTTTGTTAGGCTGCAACAGCTTGAAAATGATGGTGTTACTCATGCTGTGTCTAGTTTTTTTTAAATGAGTGATCAAGTTTAGAAAGTCCATGTAAATAATCATGATTTCAAATTGACTTTGTTTTATTTGGAACATAAGATTCCATTTATGATGGAATGCTATTCTTATTTAATAGAGAATTACTGTGTTAGGTACTTTTAAATGTATGCTTTTATGAATTCAATATTGAATACCGAATAAAGCTCTTTTTGAATTTGAATTTGAATTTGACGGGTCAGTTGTTTTTTGCGGATATCCGCAGACCATTTTACAAAGAGATGAATGCATCATGTTCACTTGCCCGGGGAGGCGGGTGGGTTGCTTATGACTTTGATGAGGATACCCCTGGAAGAGAACTACAGGTAAGTAACTTATCCTTCTCTTCCAGGGGATCCTCATCAATAGTCATAAGTACATAAATAGAATAGCAAGCCCATCCCCATATCCTGCGGGCAAGTAATCAGAGAACCATCAAGATACATAACAACCATAAGGCCTATGCAGACTTCAATACGTTAGCATTAAAACAGATTCCTCAAGGAGGCCTGGCCCACATGGGTATCTGCTCTGGAGTCCGAATCCAGATAGTAATGTCTGGTAAACGTATGTACCGACTTCCAAGTTGCAGCCTTGCAAATCTCGGCCATCGGTACATTGTATGGAAATGCAACCATAGCTGCCTTGCCCCTAGTAGAGTGAGCTTTAGGGGAGGCAAACAGAGGCTTTTTTGCTGTTTGGTATGCCAACTTTATGCAAGATACTATCCATCTTGAAATGGATCTTTGAGACGCTGGGAAGCCTGTTCTAACAGAGCCATAGTTTACAAACAATTGCTCAGCTTTTCTAATGGATTTTGCTGCATCCAAATAGAATGTGAGAACCCTCTTGAGGTCTAGCGAATGAAGAGACCTTTCCGCTGGTGTGGTAGGATTGGGAAAGAAAGAGGGTAGAGAAATTGTCTGATTAACATGGAACTCTGACACAACCTTGGGTAGGAAGGAAGGATGAGTTCGCATAACCACCGTATTATGGTGGAAAAACGTATAGGGTTCTTTAGAACAGAGTGCTTGTATTTCACTCACTCTGTGTGCTGATGTAATTGCTACTAGAAAGGCTACTTTCCAAGAAAGGTGTTGTAATGTAGCCCTACGAATGGGTTTAAATGCAGGTCCCATCAATTTAGACAAGACTAAAGTCAACTCCCAAGGAGGAGAAGGAGGTCAAACTGGGGTATAAACCTTCTTCAACCCCTGCAGGAAGTCCTTGACCACCTGAAGCTGAAAGAAAGAAGGCTGATTAGGTGATTTACGATATGCTGTGATAGCCGCCAAATGCACTTTAATGGAAGAATATTTTAAACCAGATTTGGTCAAGTAGAGCAAATACGGCAAGTTTATCTCCTCTTGCTCATTAATTGGACTCCAACCATTACGGATACACCACAAGTAAAACCTTTTCCACTTAAAAGAGTATGAGGTTTTTGTGGAAGGCCTCTTTGACTCCCTTAAAATGTCCATGCAGTCCTGAGGGAGGTTATAATGTCCCTACTGCAGGACTTCAGGAGCTATGCTGTCAAGCTGAGCGAGGGAAGGCTTGGGTGCAGAATCTTCCCTCCCATTTTGGTGAGAAGGTCCGGCCTGCACGGAAGTGTCCAATGCAGGCAAACCAAGAGTTGCAACAGGTTCGGATACCACCATTGGCGAGTCCAGTCCGGTGCTACGAGTATCATCTTCATTCTGGATTGCAGTAGTTTGGCCACCACCTTCAGAATGAGAGGGAGGGGTGGAAGCGCGTAGGCAAATGTCCCTGACTAATCTATCAAAAGAGAATTCCCCCTCGTTTCTGGTGAGTAAAACCTAGATGCGAAGGCGTGGCATTTTTTGTTTTGATCGTCTGCAAAGAGGTCGATGAAAGGATGACCCAATTGATGAAAGATGTCTGTCACCACTTTGTTGTTGAGCACCCAGTCTTCTTGCTCTTGGAAGTGACGATTGAGGGCGTCTGCTCGCATGTTCTGCTCTCCCAGCAGATGGACTGCCGTGATCGATAGGTTCCTGGCTGGCAGCCAGTGCCAGATCGCCTGGGATTCGAGAGACAGAGGGCGAGAGCTTGTTCCACCTTGTTTGTTCAAGTAATACATGGTGGTTGTATTGTCCGTTTGTACTAGGATCGAACCAGACTGAATTGACGGTTGAAAAGCCTTGAGGGCTAAATGACCCACCCGCAGGTCCAGCATATTGATGTGATACGTCTGCTCTCTGTTGGTGAATCTGCCCTGAGTTTGCAGATGACCCAGACGTGCTCCCCAAGTGACGCACCCGTGATCAGGGATTGTTCTGGCAGAGTTTGGTGAAAAGGGACTCCCACCAGAAAGTCCTGTGGTTGAAGACACCAGAGAATTGACTTCTTTGCTGCAGAAGAAAGGATAATCCGGTTGTTCCACTGACCCCAGGATTGATCCCATTTGCCCTCGAGATCTCGCTGTAACGGTCTCATCCTCAATCTGGCGTTGGGTATGAGAAAAATGCATGAGGCCATCAACCCCAGCAGAGAAGCCACCTGTCTTACTGATGGCTGATGAGCCTGAAGGATGATGTTGCCTTTTTCTTTCATTGATGACAATCTCTCCTCCGAAGGAAACACTTTTCTGAGGTCGGAGTTGATTTTGGGGCCCAGATAGTGGAGTGATTGAGTCGGTTGAAGGATCGACTTGTCCAGGTTGACATGCAGGCCTAAGGGCTGAAGGAGATCTAGGCAGATGCGAAGGTTTTCCTGCACCATTTGAGGAGATGATCCCTTTAACAGCCAGTCATCCAGGTATGGATATGCGAACAGGCCTTGGCGATGTAATGCAGCCGGTACTACTGCCATGCTATTGGTGAAGACCCTCGGAGCTGATTTTAGGCCGAAACGTAAGACTTTGAACTGGTAATGTTTTGTTCCCACCATGAATCGCAAGAACTTGCGATGTCGTGTTGTGATTGGGATGTGAAAGTACGCATCTTGGCAGTTCACCAAACACATCCAATCGCCTTTCTTCAGATGTGGGAATATTTGGTGGAGCGCCAACATTCAAAACTTTTCCTTTTGATGGACTTATTCAGACTACGTCGATCCAGAATTGGTCTGAACTTGTTCGGTTGATCTTTTTTCTGAACTTGGAAGTATCGTGAGTACACTCCCTTTCCTCTCGGTGCAGGAGGGACCTCTTCTATTGCTTGCTTTTCGAGAAGGGTCGACACTTCTTGATGCAGAAAGTATATATGTAGATGACGAGATTTCACCGGAGGAATGTCTCTTGGGGACGCACAAAAACATAGTGTGTACCCATTTTTTACTATATTTAGCACCCACTAATCTTTGGTTATGTTACGCCACTCTAACGTAACTTGAAATACTTCCTCCCACTGGAGTGTGCAACAGTGCTAGAGAAAGCAGAAACTCATTGCTTCTCTGGAGTTTTTGTTGCGGAGGAGGACTGCTGTTGATGTCCTCCTCTTACTCTCAAGGAACGGCGGCCTTGATACTGGGATTTGCCCTGTTTGTTCTGCGACCATTGAGAGGTTTGAACCCTCTATTGGTAGTTTTTCCAATTGTAGGGTGTTGGACTTGGCCCTTCTGGCAGGTTCACCCCTAAACTTTTTGCTTTTAATGGTGACCTGGTGATGGTGATTTTTGGTTTCTGCGCACTTTCACTGTGTCCAAGTGGAAAGTGCGTGCGCACTCTGAGTGCATTTGGTGAGATAGGCCTGCCCTCCTATAGGAATGCATGGGGAATCTATGTGTCCCTGGTAGTTCCTGATGCGTGGGGTGTGCAGGCTCGAGTATGGTATGTGCGGACACGCGTGATTGAATGCTGCGCAATGATGTATGCGGCGTGTATGTGTCTAGTGTGGAAGTGCCACTTCTAGACATGGGTGTGCATGTGCAGTGAGTATGCTGGCGTGTGATTGGCTGGAGCTGGCTGGTGAGCCTGGCTCCAGGAGTCTGGTTGGGTCTGCCCGGTGGTGAGTGTTGAGATCAGCATGTGTAATGTGAGGGAGGGGTGCACCTGGGACCTGAATAGGGCTGGGCTTTCCCCACACAATGCTGGCTCCGCCCCCTGTGGTGCGACTGATGACCCTAGCCTGCCTGGTGAATGGAAAGGGTGGCTGGGGAAAACAAAGTACTTCAAAACCAGCTGCGACTGGTTTCTCCCCCACCCTGCACCCTGAGACAATGGGATTTGATGTATAAAAAGGGGCTGTGTCCCCTTACAATTTGTTCTCTTCTTGGATCCTTCTGCTGAAGGGGGGCTGCTGCTGCTGGGCACCAGGAGGACCGCCACTGGGGATTGCCTCCCTGCCTAGGAGGACCCTGTGAGCTGGCTCTGGGCCCAGCCTTGCCCCCCCACCTACTGAAAGACTTTTGGCTGGACCTTTACTGATACTATAGCGCCTTGGAGCGCTTTACTTTCACCTCTGGCGCCGGGAGCGCTTTATGTTGCCTCTAAGCGCCTGGGAGTGCCATCCCAAACGAGTGCCCACGTCGCATTTGTGCCGCTCGTGGCACTTCGCTCTTTATTTAAATTAGAGGGAGCCCACCCCTCGTAGCACTGAGTTCACCGCCGCAGCCCAGGAGTGTTTGAAACATTGCCGGGCCTCTGCCTAGTGCGACCCGGAAGTGCCCGCCTCCACATCCCCGGGCCGCGCTGCGATTGGGTCCCGCAGCCGCGACCTGGAAGTACAGTAGGCCAGGCAGGAACGGACGGGAGGCCACCCCGCGATCCTGCCCGGCAAAGAGAAGAAGTCCGGCAGCCCCAGACCCGTGGAGGAGCCGGAAGCCCGTCCCTACGGAGGGAGGGGCGCAAGGCACCTTCCCGTGCCTGCCCTCGCCTCCACACCGAGCAAGGGACCCGCCCGACAGAGACGCCGCCTCCCGAAACAGCCGGTGAGTGGAGCAGGGGGCAGTTGTTTGCAAGTCCCCCGGAGAGGGAAGACACCAGTGACGGGGGCACCATGGTTCTTTAAAGGCCCCGTGGGGGCCCGGGCAGTTTGTTGTTCTGAGCCTAAAAGGCACCATCGTCGTGAGGGGCCCTATGCGATTTTGAGTCCAGAGGCTCTTGGGGGTGCATTTTGGCCATTTCCAGAGTTGCTCTGCGAAAGAGCAGGCAACTACAACAACAGCGCATTTGTTCTTCGAGCCACGAGGAGCTCAGCCGCCACAATTGTTTTTGAGAGCCCATGAGTGGCTCGGGCGCCCCAGTTGTTTTTGAGAGCCCAGAGAGGCTCAAGGGGGCATTCATCTGGCGTGGTAGAGCGGCCCCAGAAGGCAGCGGGCCGCTTCCACCTTGCCCCACATTGTTGTGCAAAGCCAGGGAGGCTCTAGGGGACAGTCAGTTGGTTTGTTCAGAGCCTGCGAGGCTCCCAAGTTGGCCCCCTCATTATCTCCACAGCTGCCCAGCACTTAGTGGGCAGCTGCTCCGTTTAGGCCCCCTGACTTTGGGACACAGGGCGTCCTAGCCCTAGAGAGGCCACTTGGCCTAGGGACAGGTGGTGACTAATGTGATTTCTGCGCAATTGTTCTTACACCTCTGAATGTGTTATTAATGCATCATGTGTTCTCCTGTGCTGCAACTCTGAATGTGTTTTTGATGCGTCATGTGCCTTGTTCTTACACCTCTGAATGTGTTCTTTATGCATCATGTGTTCTCCTGTGCTGCACCTCTGAATGTGTTTTGATGCATCAGGTGCCTTGTTCTTACACCGCTGAATGTATGTTTATGCATCATGTGTTTTGTTCCCATGCCTATACCCCTAAATGTATGGTGATACTTAGGTGATTGTTTTTCTCCTAGTACAGGTGTTGCTAGAGAGGTCCTGGTTCCCTGCGTGACCTTTTCCTAAGTTGGTTAGGGTTGCGTAGGTGGTACTTACCAGTGACCAGTGGTTACTGGTTGTGTGCTTTATGTTCTATTTTGTGATACAGTGATTATTATTATATGTGCTATGTGCTAATTATTATTCCTACCAGTGCTAATTCTACCAAGTACTAAGTCCAAAGTGCTGATTCCTGACAGTGGTCCAGGTGGCCCTGTCTTGTACCTATCCCCTGTAAATTCTGCCCGTGCCAGTTGGCACATTGTAAAGTGTGTGTTTTTATCTAATGTGTTTTGGTGAAATACAAAGGCTATTTTTATATATAACCTTGTGTGGAGTTTCCTTTGTGGTGGGCCTTGGGTGTTGTTGCTGGGGGTGTGCGCGCAAACACTTAACTCACATTGCCTCCGAGTTTAGCCTTACTGCTCGAGTCACGTTACCAAGGGGGTGAGCAGGGGTTATCTTGGTGTGTAACTCCCTTGCCCTGACGTGGAAGTGGTGGTCTCTGACTGACTTTGGCGCAAGCCCTGGCCAGCCAGGGATCCCATTTCTTACATAGGGCCTGTATCTTTTCCTAAATTCCTTTTTCTTCTCTAGACTCACAACCTTTAAGGTGTCCAACTCTGCCTTCATCCTCGCCAGTTCTTCGTCTGTGTGCGCACCAAACAGTGAAGTGCCAGAAGAAGGGAGATTCAGGATGCGCTGCTGCCCATCCGGTTTTAACGCTGTGAGGCGCAGCCAGGAAGATCGTCGTGCACATAAGCCATGTGCATAAGAGTGAGCCGCCAGGGACGCACCATCTGCTGCAGTGCTGATTACCTGGTTTGCTACCAGAGCACCTTCTTGAAGGATTTCAGAGAAGTCCTGTTGATCCTCCTTTGGGAGCTTGTCCTTGAAGCGCTCCAGTGAGTCCCATAGTGACCTGTCATTAGGACCCAGCAGAGCCGCATCGTTGGACACTTGTAGAGAAGACGCTGCAGAGCCACAAGCCTTCCGTCCTCGGTGTTCTCTGGCCCGCTGCAATGGTGATCTGTGCAGCGGGTTGGAGTAGTCCGCAGGCCGTTGAGCGTGTACTGCGGGCCCTGTCTGCCAATGATGGAGAGGTTGTAGCCATCTGGAAGAGAGATGGATGGAAGGAGATCGCTGTCTCCTTGGAGAACCTCTTGTCGGTGATTTTGTAGGCTCCTGCGAGTGAACAGAAGCACTGCGTGATGACGCAATTGTCTGGGGTGAGCTCGGAATGGAGTGAGAGGACTCTCTGCAGCTACTGGAGCGTGATCGGCGTCTTGATGAGCGATGTGACATCAATGGTGAGGGTCTCAACGTCAACCTGCTCTGTGTCACCATCACTGGTGAGTTCGCCGAGTCTGATCGTCTCCACGACGTTGATCTTTAAGTGAGCTTCGAAATGTCCGGAGCCCATAGACCTCGCCTTCGACAATGAGCATGCAGGAGACCTCAACGATGGGAAGGTACACGGAGAAATCTTTCTCGACGTCGATCTGTCCCTCGATGCTGACCGTCTTCTTGAAGTCAGTGGAATCGAGAGCAGGACACTTCTAGTTGCCGACGGAGACCGCCGTCTCGAGGTCGAACGACGTTTGGTATATTTCACTGTTGGTCTCGACGTCAAATACCTCGCCGAGGATCTTGCCTTCGACGTAGTACGACGACGGAGGCAATGAGTGTCTAGCCTCAGGTGACGAGGTGTGTCTCGACGTCGACCGTCGCCTGGTTGACGTCGATGGAGATGTTTGTTCCGACGCCGATCGCTGGAGATCCTGCGACGGCGGAGCCTGTCTCGACGTCAAACACCGCATCGACTGCGACGACGGAGATCTGCCTCTCGACGCTGGGCGAGCCCGCACCAACGGAGAGCGACTCCTCGACGCCGATAGTCGCCGGGTTGACGACGGCGGAGGATTCCACGTACCTTTTAGGCTTATGTTCAGAAAGAAGGCATAGAATACCGACAAGTTGGAAGTCTGATTTAGCCTTCTTCTTGCCACAGGAAGGGCAAAGGTCAAATAGCTAGGGCGTTTCTGACTAAAAAACAATGCTCAACTCTCTAAAAAACAGTAGAAATACTCCAACACCAGGAAGACGTCGAAGTAAAAGGTTTTTAATTAAAAAATTGAATTATTTTCTGACAGAAATCAGAAAAAAGGTAGAGCTGAAGTAACCAGGGTCCTGACAGAAGGAGCCGGAAAGAACAACTGACATAACTGTCACCCCTGAGGCATGATAGAAAGCTAGGGGTCATGGCTGCCTTAAAGGCACAGTGCCAGTTTATCTGAGTGTTTATCTGGGTTAGCTTTACAGCTTTCTACACTAATGTTTCTACAATGCAGCCCATGTGCTGGCAATATTTTTTTTCATTATTCCTGACAAGGTTTGTGTTTTCTGGTGTATATTAAAGCAGTTTTCAAAGTCTTTCTTTCTACCTGCTTTATTGGAATATGTTTATGTACATGAGAATTCCTTGCAACATTGCTCAGCATGTCTAAGGGAGGCTGCAGCACAAGTTACTTACCTTCGGTAACACTATATCTGTAAGAAACAGTAGTTAGTATTAGATTCCTTACCTTAGAATTTCCCCAGGCGTCAGTCTGGATTCGGAAACCTTTGCGTAGCACTACCCCTGCGCGTCGGTAGGCGTCGTCTGCGACTCCGCTTCCGTCGTCGGCGTTGTTGGGGCCGGGATGACGTCGCCGGAGTACTTAGAAGCCGCTCTCGCGCGCTGACTTCAGTTCTTATACACAGCTTTTCCGCGCCAGAAATGCAGAGCCATGATAAAAACCAACACTGGTGCCATAAAATTAGGGCCCTAAAAAGGGATGACCTTAACCCTAGATATCGGTTCGCAGAACGGGGAGGATGGATGGGGCGGTAAGGAATTTATTACTAACTACAGTTTCTTACAGCTATATCGATACCGAAGGTAAGTAACTTGTGCATCTGAAAGAAACAGGTTAGTATTAGATTCCTTACCTTAGAATAGATACCCCAGCAATACCAACCCCGGTGGTGGGTCTGCGAACGAATAATCACAACAGAAAGTCCTTGAGAATGGAACGGCCGAAAAAGCCATCTCTATGGACTTGGCTGTCCAGGCAGTAGTGTCTTGCGAACGTGTGCAGCGAGGCCCATGTGGCTGCCTGGCAGATGTCCTGCAAGGGGACTCACCGACCCAGGGCAGTAGTAGCCGCCGTGGCCCGAGTGCAATGGTCACGCAGCCCCACAGGAGGCTCCTTTTTAGCCAGTGAATAACAAGCCTTGATGCACAAAACGACCCATCGAGAAATGGTCCGTTTGTGCACCGCCCGTTCCTTCTTAGCGCCCACGTAACCAACAAAGAGTTGGTCATCCACCCGGAACTGGCGTGTGCGATCCAGATAGTTTGAGAGCGCACGTTTTGGGTCCAGACGGTGGAGCCTCTCTTCCTCTTTCGAGGGATGCGGATGCGGAAAGAAGGTGGGCAAGGTGATGGACTGCCCGATGCGGAAGGCTGTGACTACCTTGGGCAGGAAAGAAGGTCGCGTCTGCAACACAACTTTGTCCGGATGGACAGAAAGGAAAGAAGGTCAAGAAGAAAGAGACTGGAGCTCACTCACTCTCCTGGCAGGGGTGATGGCAACCAGGAATGCAGTATTAAGAGTCAGAAGACGAAGAGGACAGTTATGAAATGGCTCGAAGGAAGCGCACATCAGATAAGTCAGAACAAGATTCAAGTCCCACTGAGGCATTACAAAAGGAACGGGGGAAACATATGAGTGATGCCCCTCAAGAACCTATTTACAACTGGGGACTTGAAAAGAGAGGGCTGATCAGAGAGCCTTAAGAAGGCGGAAATGGCAGAGAGGTAGCCCTTAAGAGTGCCCAGAGCAGAGCCCTGCTGGGCAAGAGAAAGAAGAAAGAGGAGAACCTCAGTAAGGGGGTCAGAGAGTGGATCCACAGCCTTTGCTGTGCACCATGCCACAAATTTGTTCCACCTGCAGGCGTATACCGTTTTTGTGGAGGGACGTCTGGCTGCCAGAATGACATCACAGACTTCAGGACGCAAGTCAAATGGCCTCAACTGTCGCCGCTCAATCTCCATGCATGGAGGTGGAGGCTGGACAGGTTCGGGTGAAGGACCTTTTCCGGATTGGCGCTTGCTGGCGCGGAAAAAAGAAGAACTGACATCAGCACGCGAGGGCAGCGTCTAAGTGCTCCGGCGACATCATCCCGGCGCCAACGACGCCGACGACGGACGCGGAGCGGCAGACGCCGCCTACCGACGCGCAGGGGTACTGCTACGCAAACGTTTCCGGATCTAGACTGACGACTGGGGATATTCTAAGGTAAAGAATCTAATACTAACCTGTTTCTTTCAGATTTGTGTATTTTATATATAGTAAGAACATGTTGGGCCCGGAAGAACATTTATTTTTACGAAGTTCGAATCCTGTTACACCCACCTTCTACCACATACCCAAACTGCATAAGGACAATAAACATCTGCCCGGCAGGCCTATTGTTTCCTCCATGAATGGATTGACTGAGCATCTATCTTTGTTTATCGATCACTTTTTATCTGCATGGGTACTTCAGTTGGATTTCTACATCAGGGATACCCAAGACTTTCTAAATCAAATAGAGAACATTGAATGGGATCCCAGTTACCAACTCATGGTTCTGGACATTACCAGTTTATATACATGCATAAAGCATGAGGATGGTATAACAGGGGTAATGTCCTTCTTAGAAAGACGACAATTGAGGTACTCAGCACATACCATCATGCTTATTGAGTATATCGAGTTTTGCCTGACCCACAACATCTTTCTATTCGGAGACCAGCACTACAAGCAACTTACAGGTACGGCGATGGGCACCTGCTTTGCCCCCAGTTATGCGAACTTGTTCGTTGGCTGGTGGGAGGAGCGGGTGCCCAGGACCTACCGGATTGAATCCGACTCAGGGCAGGTTATAAAGTGGTACCGGTATATTGATGATTTATTCATCATCTGGCAGGGAAATACAGAGTCAGCCAATCGATATATCGATCTCCTCAACAACAATCAGGTCAATCTTAGATTCTCGGGCACAGTTAGTCCAGTGGCAGTGGACTACCTGGACCTGAGGATCTATGTTGAGGAGAAGACTCTACAAACCACTCTTTTCCGCAAATCCACGGCGGGAAACTCGATACTCTTCGCTAGCAGCAGTCATCCACCCAAACTCGTCCAAAGCATTCCCTACGGGGAATTGCTTAGGCTAAGAAGAAATTGTTTAAAAAACAACGAGTTTTGAGAAAGCTGCAGCAGCAAGCATTGCAAGATTTAGAGTCAGGGAATATGATTCAGCTACCCTGGACAGTACACTACACAAAGTGAGAGGCGTACATAGAAAACAATTGCTTACTGGCAGTAAGAGGGCTTCAGCTGATGTAGGTAAGTTCCGGATGGTAACTCCCTACTCAGCTGAGGCGAATCACCTCAAGAAAATGCTCCGTAAGAACTGGCCCATTCTCCTACAGATGATGGGCTTTTTTCCTTGCAGTAAATGCAAGGCCTGCGCAAACAGCAGGAGGGTGTTGACATATAAAATACCAGATGCAGGGATTACAAAAAAGATCACGAAGTTCATCACCTGCACGACACCCTTCGTTGTGTATTGTTTGATGTGCCTGTGCGGTCTCCGATATATAGGGAGTACCGTTAATCCAGTAAAGATGCGGGTGTTAGAACACATGCGGGCCATCGACAAAAATGATCAGGCATACCCGGTTGCGCGCCACTTTGCAGATAAACACAGTAGGGACCGCAACCAGTTACAATACTTTGGTTTGGATTTCGTAGCACATAGTCGAAGGGGTGGAGACAGACTGAAGAAGTTGCGTAGGTTAGAATCACGCTACATCATAGATCTGCACACTAAACACTCGCAAGGTTTGAACTGTGGGGAGGAACTGACAGTCCATATAGGTTAAAACTGAGGTAAATCTACAGAACAGTAGGAATTGGGTATTAGATGTTTTTACCTTGAATTTTCATCTTGGGTTTTACATCCTGCTTTACAACATAATCATGAACCTGATTATAATGTGTCTAAAGATTGGATATGATTAGAGTATCCTAGGAGAATGAATCACTATCTTCATGTCTCTTTAAGTGTCTCGATTAGTATAAGTAAGTAATGAATTGAGCAATATACTAAGGTGTAAATATTGGATAATTTGATGTCTTGCCTTGTTTTGACATCCACCTAGATGAATTTCTTTATAATTTAACAGTAATATGTTCATGCATTCCAACTATCTATGATTAGTCATAGTCATCCCGATCTGTGGTGTGATTGGGATTGTATATGGAAGGATATTAGCCGATCCACTGCTCTATTAGTACATTTTCGTCCATGGTGATGCATAGCAATATATGTTATATCATTATGAAATTAACTATTTGCTCATTTTGATTCTGAAATTTTATTTATTCAAATAATGAATCATGAAACATCACTAAGATAATAAATTGTCGAATAATGGATGATTTGTACATGCAATATAACATGTTATAAAATGGCGCCCACATTAGCAGTGGAACGCGAGTCCTTCCTTAATTTTGACAGCTGGAATGTAAATAAAACATGTTGTTTCATACCAGTGCCGGTAACATCGAGAAAGGCACTTCAGCCGAAACGCGTCTGTTGCTGTTGCTGTAAATAAAAGAAACTTGCATTTCAAGCTGCCCGGAGTGCGGTTTTCCTTGGGTACGTCAGTACAGTCAGGATTTGAGCTGAACATATATATAAATGGATATATATATATATATAGAGCTACATATATGGTTTTCACATATATGTGATGTGTTTCCGGGGTCCCGCACAAAGGCGGGAATATTTATGTGCTTATGACTATTGATGAGGATCCCTGGAAGAGAATAGGCAAAACAGAGAAGGCATTCAAGCAGATCAGCACAATAGCAATGCTCTCCCACTGGACTACCAGGGGTGAGGCGCAGGCAGGAGCCTGCGGGTGGAGGAGGGCCTCGAACCCCTACCAGAGAGAAGTGCTGGGGGCAGCGACATAGAGACGGAGCTGCGCGAGGGGAGAGCAGGGATCAATGGCCAGAGGTCTGGCCTTCATGTCTCACTGCAGAGCCCGCATATGTCAGCAGGCATGTGCCATCAGCAGGATGCAGGGGGCCATGTGAACCAACAGCCTCAGAGTCAGTCTCACCGAAATCTAGGACAGAGGCTGCAACATTTGAATAATAGCCTGAATATTCTGGACTTGTCACTCCGAAGGATAGGCCCGAAACTGCACTGTGTCCAGACAGCTCATATGAAAAGGAGCGTGTGAGAGAGAGTTAGGTGCAACTTCAGCATGTTGACAATGAGCCCCATTGAGTGCAGGAAGTTCATTGCATTCTGAAGGTGGATGACAACTGCCTGGAGCCAACCCGTCCTCAATAGCAGTCATCGAGGTAGGAGAAGACTGAAATCCCCAACCTCCGTAGATGGGCTGCCACCATCCCCTTCCCTTTGATGAACACCTAGGGGACACTGACAAGGCCAAAGACAAACACAGCAAACTTGAAAATTCTCTTGGCCCACTGTAAACCGCAGTTAGTGTCTGTGGGCTGGCAGGAAAGGGAGGTGGTAATATGCATAAGTCCAACGCTACCATCCAGTCTCCCAGGTCTAGGGCAGACAAAACCTGAGCGACAGTATTTTGAACTTGTCCTTTTCAAGATGATGTTAAGAAGGTGCAGATCCAGAATAGGATGAAGCCCTCCATTCTTTTTGAACCAGAAAGAAGCAGGAATGACAATGATGACCTACTTCTGATGCAGGCATCCCATCTATAGCTCCCTTGGCCCAGAGTGCCTGCACTTCTTGATCGAGCAAGGAGAGATGATTCTCCGTCAGCTGATCGTAAGTGGGTGGCATGGGTGGTGGGATTCTCACAAAGGCGAAGGAGTATCCAATTTGGACTATCTGCAGTATCCAACAGCCTGATGAGATTTACCACTAGTGGGGGAGGTGATGGCCTCCTACTGGATGGCCATGATGGTCTGAGGACGGACTAAAGAGGCTGTAAGGCAGTGGTTATCTCGAGTGTGGTAGGCTCACTCGACCACTGGCCACCTGTCCCACGTGATCTCTGGGATCCACGTCCTTGCCCACTAAAAAGCTGGGAAGCCTGCTGGATGTGATGGCTGGTAGGGTATTGGGGAGGCCGGAGACTCCTTCCCTGGCCACAAAAGGTGTAAAAGTCAGATTGGGATTGACGAGGGGTCACAGACATGCCCAAGGACCTGGCCATTGTCCTGTTGTCCTTGAAGTGCTCTAGCATTGAATCCGCATTGTCTCCAAAAAGGCAAGAGCCGTCAAAGGGCATGTCCATGAGAGAAGCCTTGAGATCCCCTAAAATACATATGTTCTCTGCAAGGTATGGTGATGCAAGGCCACCGACAAGGAAATCGCTCTGCCCAGCGAGTCGGGAATGTCAAGTCCAGAGTAGATGGTGAACTTAGCCACATCCCTTCCATTGGTAACAGCCTAAGAAAGAATGGCACAGGCCTCCCCCAGGACCAAAGGTAACACTTGCGCTAACAAATCCCATAGGATAAGGGAATAACATCCCAAATGGCATGCGGTGTTCACTGACTTCAGTCACAGGCTGGTGGAAGACCGAAGATGCCCAGCCTCTTGGATTTCAAATCTGGTGTTGTTGGTAGGGAACACACCAGTGTGGGTACGGCAAGAGGAGGCTTGGACCACCAAGCTCTATGGGGTGAGGTGCTGGGTAAGGAAACTGGAATACCTAGGATCAAGGCGATGGTGGCTGGCAATCGTCCTATTCACATGAGTCCCTCCTTGCACCAGGCCACAAGTAGGACATCCATAAGGGCTTAATTGAATGGGAGTAATGGTTCTGAAGGGGTGACCCCCGGCTGAAGCACCTCTGTCAAGACATTAGTCTTGACTGCCACTGAGAATAGGTTAAGGGCCAGGACCTCAGCCTTGGGCACCACCATTGCGAGGCTCTCTCCTTTGTAGTCACAGTAGGAGGTACAATAAGGCCAGAGTCAGTTAGTTGAGGTTTCCACCCCACTGACCTCACCCAGTTCCTCATACCAGTTGTCTTGCTCCTTAACTTGCTTATCTTCATAAGGGTCCATAGACCTCTCCCAAACATTTCCATCACTAGGCCTATACATCAAATAAGGCACTGGCTCTACTCCAGAAAGAATATCCATGGTCGGCGCTGGACGTTGCGTCGAATGACACCCACCTGGCTCCGCATCGAAGTCTGGAATAATGAGGGGGCGGTACCACCTAGGGTGTTGGCCTCACCGAAACTGGAGCGGGAGCCGAGGAAGGTCCCGGTCCAGCCGTTCGCTTGGCTTGAATCCAGTGAGGATACCTGGGCCCGACTGGTGCCGAGGGTGAACCAGCTGGCGTGGTCCCAGTAGGGGCCTCTTCTGCGCCAGTTAAGCCCGAAGGTGCTCCAGAGGGGCAAGGCCACCCAAAGATTAGGCACATGGCCTCATAAAATTCTTTTAATTGGGCGGGGAAGCTCAGAGCGGACCCAGGAACTGGTCGTGATGACTTGCAGGGCCTGGAGAGATTACGCTCCCTCGTCTCGTCGGACGACTTTGAAGGACACAATGAAGTTGAAGAGCATTTGAGCTTTTTTGAGTCTTGTGTTTGGGGGACTCCCCCGACTTCCCTAATGGCTTTAAATGCAACGCTGAATTTTGAGAGGGGCTTTGCGAACTCTGCTTGGACCTCCCACGCTAACAGGAACCTTGAGCGCCGCGGAGTCAACTGACTTTGAGCGGTTAGGAGCTTGAAGGGTGACTCCTTCAGCACCTTGGGGTGCATGGTGCAGCAGTCCCCACACGCCTTGGAGTCGTGTCCTGGCTCGAGGCACCACAAGCATACCAAGTGAGGGTCTGTCATCAACATTTGCCTATGCCACATGGTTGAAACCCGCTGGTACCTTTGGTGACATCCTCAAACTAGTGTTGTAATTCTATCTAGGACCCTAATTCAATATTCCTGATTTATGCCCTTGTGTGTTTATAATAAATAATATCCTTATAAAGGCATAAGAATAATATCCATGTTTAGTAACAACCCATGCAATCCAAATACAGCATGGCTACTCCCCAAGACTCCTAGAAAGTACAAGGCGTTCTTTAAACAAACCAAGCCTCCAGCAGCCCGGGAAATCCCCCTGCTCTTGGTTTGATTTGCACAAGAACTCCTAGAGTCAGAAAGAACTGTTAGTTCTTGGTGACGTCTTATGTCCAACCTTACATCAAACCCGGCACCTTTCAGGTATAAATATACCAACGTGGCCTTAAGCAAACACACGGTGGTTTGGAGCAGAGCGGCTATCTACTTGCCCGAGAGCCCAGCTGATGCGAGAGCCCATGGACGCCGCCCCTCCCTTTTGACGCACTGAGAGAAAAGCTGTCTTTTCTCCAGCCGAGAAATCCAGCTCCGGTTTTTTCAGCCGCCCTTGCGGGTTGCTGGGATATCGAGTCCTGAGAAAGAGATACCAGACCTCCTGCTTTCTATTACCCAGGTACGGAGCTGACTAAACCCTTAAAGAGAATTCTTGATTCAGATCCTTGGCAAAACCAACTTAACTTAAACTGCTACTTACTTACTCCTTCCCACGTATTAGGCTTAGGTCAGGTACACCGGGGTAGGCGTATTTAGAAGCACCAGTTGAGTACGTTAGTCAATGTATATATGTATGTATATATTTTATCCATTTTAAAGTATCATATGGCTAAGAAACCATATCAATGCTTTTACAGTATTATTTCATAATACTCCTTTTACTGTACGCACTTTACTTTATACTAAGTATTGCAATTGTGGCAATTCATTTCTCTTGCATGAGGAAGAAGACTGCTCAATAAATAACACCTTTTATTGAAAACGCCCATCTCTTTATTCTCTGCACTCTGGTGAAACTAAGTATGCACGATTGACTGAGTAAAATAGCCGTCTATTGTTTTCACACGACTCTAGAGATACACTCTTATTCTGAGGGAGCAAAGTTGTCATGTTTTATGATTTTCAGAAGCTAATCCCTTCTTGTCTATCCAGGGAAGTTAAACTCCTCCTGGTTTATTCGATAAAGTTTCTAGTGACCTCTGAGCTAGCTGGCAAAACTAATTAAGTCTAATATAGTCAGTAGAGACCTAGTCGACCTCGGTCCTACGTCTACACTGCTGTTTATATTATTCCAATGCGCAGAGCCTATTGGGAATATAGGAACTACACTACATGGCGCCCAACGTTTGATAAAGCGATAATCTAACGCAAGACATTAGAGTAACTCAGTCGTGCTTTTTCACACAGACCGTTTTTCCCGTAAATACTCCAAAAGACGTCTGGAGTGGGTAAAAGGTTAAAATCCGCCGGAACGTAGTAGGAAGAGAATCCTATGTAAAGTTTTGGTTTAGTCAACGTTGAAGGATACAGTGTTCCAAAATATTGTGCACCTAATCTTTGTTTCCCTTGAAACTTGATCTGCAACAAAAAACTTTCTGTTAGTACAAATGACGGTAAGTGAAGACGAAAGGGAGGCAGCTAGAATAGCAGCTCAACTCCTAGCGGATGACACAAGTCTCCGAGAAAATGACCCGAATGCTATAATCATTCCGGTAAATGTAAGGAAAACTATAACTATTAAACTTATAGAAAATGGACTGACACCAAGAGGTGGTACAGTCATATTCGTGGTAGAGGCGCATGAATATCGGCAGACAGAGGTATTCTACTCATGGATAAACTTTCCTGCAGCAAACGCTGTAACACACGAATTCCACTATTACA
This sequence comes from Lissotriton helveticus, assembly GCF_964261635.1. Classification (NCBI taxonomy): domain Eukaryota; kingdom Metazoa; phylum Chordata; class Amphibia; order Caudata; family Salamandridae; genus Lissotriton; species Lissotriton helveticus. The sequence continues at coordinate 504,607,700 of NC_136068.1, read as the reverse complement.
AAATAGAGGAACCTCCGGATGAATACACTCCTTTCGAGGAGGTTGAAATCCCATTAAATTACCAAGAGCACCTGCTCTGGTTTAAAGGCGCCCTAAAACATAAAAATCACATCACCAGGCTCGGTCCACTAGGTAGACCAGGAGCCACGTGGCCGGTTCTAGCCACCTACACACTACACCCCGACATTGAAACAATGACAGACCGGGAACTTTTAGCTCAACTAAAAATACTAATTAAAATACATAGACAATTGGTCCAATATGTAATGCGGACATCAACAGTCCAACCAGCGATTAACATTCCACAGCTGACCCCTCATCAGGGGAACACAAACAAGATTACACCACAGAATATACAAATATGTCTTGGTAAAGTACCTACAAAACGGGAACAAATTCCATTCTGGTTAGCTCAGAAAATCACTCAAATAGAGGCAGTTTTTCCTGATACTACACCTACTGAAAAACACAGAATTCTGACTATCTGTCTTCCAATGGGGATCGCACCACATGTGGAGGGCTGTGACACTTGGGGCACAGTCTTTGCTTCCATTTACACAAAAACACATGGTGTTCCATCTATGGCGGTTATACCTGATGTACTAAGACAGATTCAAAATGAATACGGTCCAGAACCTGCTTTAACTCTGGGTATGAAATTACTGAAAGACTTCAAGCAGGTCTCGGCTCTATTGTTAGCCAACATAAAAGGAGAAGCAGCATCTGTGGCGATCCGCCAGAAATTGAAAAAAACGATATAGCATAACAACCTTTTGAACTTACCAGAATCATAGAAAAATCCTATGAAGAACTAGGTAGAGATAGTTTGGGTGGGAAACCAGTAAAACCCCAACTACTCGAAAATCCTGAAAAGACATTTATTAAAAATAATCTAAATACTCCGAAAAAGAGTTGGGATGGTAATAAACAATCCACTCCCAAAGAAAAAAGATTCCAGTCCAGAGGAAGGTCTCCTCAACGAAGAGATAGATCTCCAGAACGAGGTGACAAGTCTCCCCAGAGGGAGCCCTCTGAGAAAAGATACAACCTTAGAGATAGGGATAAATTGAGAAAGCCTGATAGATATCAAGATATTGATACACGTCCCTCTCGATCTTTTCAGACTTCCTCACAGAAATCGGAAAGAAGAGGACGGTCAGAACACAAGGAAGAGCACGTCAAGTCCAAAGACAAGGAACCTGCTCATCAAAGTAAAAAATTACAATTTCCAAGAAAGAAGGTAGCCAGTATTAAAATAATTAAACATGCAGAGGATACTGAGGACACAACTGAAAAACGGAGAGTGGGCCCAGACAATGCTAGACAGCGCAGCAGAAGTGACCATAGCTCGCAAGATCTTGATGAATCTTCTGGAGACAGTGGACACGAATGAATACATTCAGGTGGAAACTGCAGATACCAGAGTTAGCAAACCTCATAAAATATACGAGATAACATTGCGTATAGAGGGGGACAAGACTAGGAAAGTAAGGGGTCTCTTTTGGGATAATCTTTCGAAAGGCTATGACATCCTTTTAGCTGAGAAAGACTGGCCACCAGAGTTTGTCAGGGAGTGCCCTCATGGCGAAGAAATGATTATGCCTGCCTTCTCAAATCATATTTCAATTCATAAAAAATCCTTATATGCAAGAAAATGGGCAGTTGACCAAGCTCCTGCATTATATAAAAATCATGTAGGATGGGATGAGGACTCTCCTCCTCACAAAATCCAGTTAAAATGTCAACCCACTGCACAAAGGCAGTACCCAATTAAACAACAAGCTAAAAATCAGGTCAGGGAGATCTTAGATCAACTTGAATACCAAGGGGTGATTGAAACATGCACCTCACAAATGAACAATCCTCTGTTTCCTGTCTCCAAGCCAGAGGATTCATATTGTCTAGTTTTGGACTACAGACACCTTAACTCATGTTGCAAAACATTTGCAGTACAAAACTCACACAGTGCAGCACTAATGAATAACATCGTGCGCAAAAAATACAATACGACATTAGACATCTCTAATGGATTCTTTTGTCAAAACATTGCACCTGAGAGCAGGTATTTGACCGCGTTCTCAATAATGGGGTCGCAAAAACACTTCTGTCGACTCCCACAGGGATTCAAGTATAGCCCAGGATTATTCTCAGCAAGAGTAACAGAGTTACTACAAATATATGATGACGAGGCATTATCCTATGTCGACGACATCTATCTAACAGATGATGACCTGGATACTCACTTGAAAAGAGTGAACACCCTAAGACTTGGGTTCGCAGCTGAGGGTTACAAATTCAACTTTAAAAAGTCACGAATTGCCCATCTAACTGTCCTATTTTTAGGATATGAATTATCAAGTGAAGGCAAGAGCCTAGCAGACAACTTCCTTGAGAAGTGCGCTGTACTCCAAGCACCAAAAACGCTGAAGAACTTACAATCAATACTAGGTTTCCTGAATTTCGGAAGAACATACATTCTAAATTATGCAGAGAGGGTTAAACCTCTCTATGAATTAATAAAACCTGATTTCAAACCAATCAATTGGACTCAGAAACACACAGAAATTTTAAGATCATTGCAAACAGACATGTCGCGAAAACATACGCAACCTTGTAATCAGAGTCATCCCAGGAAGATGCGGATTCACGTACCTGACATCTAATGAGGGAGAAACGGTACCTATAGCTTACAAATCACACTTGTACACACAAGCTGAAATGAAATTCAGTTCTACTGAAAAAATTCTAACTGCGGTTCAGACTGCTGTAGCAAAAGAAAGAGCCCTAGCACAAGGTAAACGAATAATAATCGTTACCCCAGTACCTACCCTAGAAGCACTAACAAAAGCAAGCATTCCAAATGCTAAAGCACTACATCCAAGATGGATACAATGGGTTAATTCTCTTGCTGCAACAGACGTAGTATACAAATTTGATCCTAATTTAAAAACACAAGAATTTCTACAATATGAATACGAATGTCCTCTGCCAACCGAAATCCTGCCTGTAGAACATTACGGCTGTATAATATATACAGACGGATCAGCACAACCCGCAGTTGGGGGTAAACAAACTTACAGTGCTGCGTGCGCGATTGTTAAAGGTCATTGGCACGAAGGAAAATTTAGACCATTGGTCACTAAAACGCAATCTCTAGGAGATTGTACAGCTCAGCGAGCTGAACTACTAGCATTTAAGATGGTGCTTGAAAATACCGATCACGAATTCCCCACACTAATAGTGTGCGATTCATATTACTGCGTTCAGTCTTACAATGAATACTTGCAGAACTGGGTTCAAAACGGTTTCAAAGATGCAAAAGGTGGCACAATCAAGCATAAAACGCTTTGTGAACAAGTAGTTCTTTTACAGAAAGAACTACAAAAGACTCACGTGATCCATACACTGAGTCATCAATGTGATGGCGTTCACGCTGCGGGGAATTCATTGGCTGATGAGGCCGCGAAGGCAGCTGTGCAAACGGCTTCCGTAGCTGCTATCACCCGATCAAAAACAAAAATAGACAGCGATATAATGCAAGCTGTCAGTGCTACGGTAAAAGATGATATAAAATCGCTCCCGAAAGGCTTTCCAGTAAAGTACTCATACATAACTGATGCGAATAATGTTCCATTTGCTCGAATCCCTAGAGTGGGGGATAGGGCAATTCCAAACATGGAACACAGGTTAGGACTAATTACAGCGGCACACGAAGGGCTGGCTTGTGCACATGCTGGTGTTTCCGCCACAATATCGTTATTAAAACAGAGATATTGGTGGCCGCGCATGAGAAAACAAACTAGGAACTATGTTCTCGAATGTGAAATATGCCAAAGAATGAAAGTATCAACAGTGAAACGACCAGCACAGACGCCCCTTCTAATCTCAGATAAACCATTAGCATGTGTTTACCTAGACCACTGTGGTCCCTTACAAAGGGATGGCAACTATAAATATATCCTGATCGCAGTGGATTCCTACACGAGATTCATTTGGATGTGGCCCCAGCGCTCGGCTGACGACAGAACTGTTATAAAAGATTTGCAAGTCTTTATCGGCACATATGCAATTGGCATGCTACATTCTGACCAGGGTCCTGCTTTTAGCTCTCGAGCTTATAAGGATGCCATGAGCAGCATGGGCATTGCATTGCGGTACTCTTGTCCATTCCATCCTGAGGGAACTGCGGTAGTGGAAAGAAAAACCGGGACATAAAGCAATCTATAACGGCGAGGGTATTAGGTTTGGGTGATGGGTGGGTCCAACATTTAACAAGTGTCCAACGTAGTCTTAATAATCTGCCAAGAAATTCTCTAAGAGGTCTCAGTCCGTACAAACTATTGTTCGGTACTAAGATGCATATCCAGGACCTTGATAGTCAAACTTCAGTGGTAGAAGAAAAATGCTTTGATATCAAAGACCGTTTGGCTGTTTTACAGGACTTTAACGAAACAAGACGAAACCTGAGCAACATAAAGTTAAAACAACAGCCAACAGCCACTGAAGAAAAACCACCTGTCCCAGCAAGACCTGTCTGGATTCCAAAGATTGGGATCTGGTCAGAGAGAAGATTGCGGTAAAGAAGGAATTTGGGCCTTCTTACAAAAAAGCAGTACCTGTCTCAGCTGTCAGCGGAACAAGATCAGTTGTACTACCGCCCCTTGCTGGTAAAAAGGAGAATCGAGTTGTATCCATCGACCTGGTAAAACCACAATCATGTGGCCAATAATAAGTAGTAGGCCCAGTGGACTCCCAAGAAATAGCAGAACACCAAAATTTGCTACAATACAAGAGGTTCAAACTGAGAGACTAATCACATTCGATAAACCTGCAGTGAATAAAAAAGGACTATGCAACAAAGCCATAGAACTTGTGCCTCTTGAAACCCAAATTGCAACAGTTCGTCAAGAAACACCAGTCTACAACGATGTAGCCTCAGACTATGCTAATGAAACAAAGAAAAATCCAAAAGCAAATGAAAATCCGGAAGCAATTCCAACAATTGACAGAACTGCATCTGGCTACTTCATCAATTTCGATGACTTTTCTGAAGATCCAAGCGAACCTGAAGAAACGCCAGCAACAAAAACTTTCAAAGAAACAGTAACTGAACTCTTTCATCAACTCAAAGAAACCTATCTGATTTCTCCATGGATTGAATTTTGGATTGTGTTAGGTGTACTTTTCCTCCTGCTTTGGCTCATCATGGTTCTTTGTTTGGGAAAATTCATTGAAGGAAAATACAGTACAATGGACACCGCAAGTCAAAACATCGACTTGTTCCTAAAGCCTCACAAGTTATCTCACATCGAGAAAAGAGAACTATCATCAGTGAACGTCACAGCCAATCCAATACCCGGTGGGGTAGCATGGGACAGAACTGATTTTGACATTTAAGCCCGATTGAGCTCTTGAAATATCCACATCAGTTTAAGATTTCATTAAGTGACTTTGTAAAACCAAATACTTTTTCTGATGATTGGGACTTTGAAAATATAAATAATATGATGTCAGATATAGTAATGTCAGCAAAATTCACAGAACATGATAATTTACAGGGTTCATCAAATTATGAAGAAATGTATTGCTATAATCACTTTGGTCATCACTATTTGCATAACTCTGCCCAGCCTAGAACTGTTTTTAGTTATAATCAATGGGAACATTGTGCAACTCCACCTAAAAGCAGCTCGAAAATATTCTATGAGAAATGTCCATACTTCTCAGGGTTTAACACAAGTGATGCAGAAACGTTTAATTTTAAAATGTTAAATAAGACAGGAATGAAAACAATGCTGACAAATACTAAATTGATCTATTCTGAAACATTTTATGAAAAAATGATTACATTTGGTTTTGAATTCTGGAAAACCAACATTGAAACAAAAACCATCTGGGGTACAAAAGAATGGCAGGTCCAAGGTTTAGAAGCATTGTTTAGAGCCTGCATGATTCCAGAACAAATAATATTCTTGAATGACACCATTCAACAGACAACCTGTCTTGGCCTAGCCAAAATTAAAGACTTAAACAAACCGTCTATTCCAAAGCCCATACCTGATAGTAATAGCACTACTGATATGGAGATAGACGTATCCCATATTTTATACCAAAACAGAACACATCCTGATTGGAAAAAATGGTTGATCTGGCCCACAGACACAAATAACTGTCAAGATAGATTCCTGAACAAAATACAGGGGTTCAGAATGACCAGGCCAGACCCAAGATACTCCCAGAGACAACATCCAGGGATAGTTACAACATACAGTGTAGGGAACCTATGCCTCGAATGGGTACAAAAATCCAAACTTGCAGAAATTAAGCAACACTTGACTTTACTTAAAGACGGTGCTGACTTGCGTGATTTCATTCTGGGACCACGCAAACAGCGCCAAAAACGTTTCATAGCGGCCAGTATATAAGCTGCGTACAACGAAGCTTGGAAAGTAATGCAAATTCAAACAGCAGAAAAAATATGAGAAATTGATCGTATTAATTTGGAAAATCACTTTCTGTTGTGGACAATGGGTTAATGACTCTGTCCTCCAGAATATATTCACTGGACAGTATCGTATCATCTGCTATTGATATAATAGAGCAGGACTTACTAATGTTACAACATGGTCAGTCCCAATTACGTTCTATTGTACAGCTTGGCTGGACGTTGCAAAATCTGCGTTCAGGCTACGTACCATGGCGTTTAATCAACACAACGTCATTATTCTCTATCTTAAACCTTACTGATAAACAAATCAGTTTGGCACAAAAAGGAGCAGACTATCCGATTCTGAGCATTGAAAAACTTGAGAGATTACCATTGACAATGTCAGAAAGACCTGTTATTGAATGGATAATACACAGAATATTCACAATTCCGATAACAACTTTCCAGTTTAAATATTGCCAAGAATATATACCAGCGGGCCAGTATGAAAGGTTGGGTAAAGGGTACATCAAGTCAACATGGAAATTACCTTATACACACAAATGTTACAGTGAAAAGAAAAAGGATGTATTTCTTAGTGATAAAAATTGTAAAAGATCACTAAGCGGTACACTCCTGTGTCAAGGCATTAACCTGCATGAAGCCTGCGAAGGGTCTTCAAATAACCTTTCCTGTCACCTGCAAGGTACTCCTGCAACACAGATAGAGCCATTCTTTAGACAACTTTCTAACGGGAGCAATATTCTAATAAATGACCACAGCTGTTGTGGGCATGGTGCCAGGGAAAGCCTATCTCGTAAGCGTGAGTTCCATGGTCACTTGCTGTATGCAAGTATTGTATCCAAACAGCACTCCAGATATGGAGGCGGCAATATGGCCTCGTTTGAATATCTCTTCTATTCGAATTGATACTTTAAGCAGAATGAAGTCTATTCTTTTACAGACAACTGTGACTTTGACCTCGTCCAAGGAAACGTATGATCTGCAAGTCGCAAGGACAACGGCAGAGATACATACCCTTTTATCAACAAATTGCCCCGCGCATTTCGTAGAAATGCTAAGCCAAATCCTAAACATGTCAGATACCAGTGGCATCGCACATGTATTTAAGACAATTTTTTCGGGACTGTTAACACCCTTTGAAACAGTTCTGGGCATCTTCCCCAATTTTGTCCATTCTGTCTTTGGCGGCCTACCTCTACTTTTGGGACTCGTCGCAGGAATTTTATTTTTGATCCTTCTGCTCCGATATGGCAAGCCAAGTCGCAGACAAGACTCCAGCAACGATGGAAGAAACGATCCTAGCTATACGCTATCGGGACCGCATAACTAAAGTCCTCGGATTAGCCCGGCTAAGAGATCTGAATATGACCTGGTTTCTTTCATTCAGACCTATCTGGCAAAATTGCATCTTACCTGTGCTTCGATGTATGCTATGCGGAGAAGAATGCGTGTTGGACCTCTGTCTTACACTACCATCAGCAGTACCAATGGATACAGATACCTTGCTAAGTCCTGTAACGGCTCATGCATCGTGTTGTCCCCAGCGGCTACCTATGCTGAAGACGGAATTCGTTGAGACTTCACCACTACGAGTATGTGGTGATGGAGTGCGAGATGAGAGCAGCATCACACAGGTACGACCTTCAGTGAGCATTGCTGATCGTGACATCGATGATAGCAATCATTCTCACGACTGCACTGTTGCAGCATTTTCAAACTTGGTTGAACTTTCACCTGATGCTGTAGACCAATTTTTTGCGAGTCTGTCTGAAATGATGTTCTCCCCTGAACAGAAAGAATAACTTTTAAAGCAACGAGCACACAGCCTTCCCTGAACTCTGAATTCGGCCTTCAGCTTTAATAAACAAAAGCTACTGAAAACACTTGGAACTATTTTTTCCCCTTGAGAGCGACATTATTTTTCTTTCACTTCCAAAATATTTACCTTTTTCTGTCACATGTCCTCTGCTTAAAGTAGAACTATTCTTAGAGAACAGAGCTTCTATTTTAGGAACTCTAAAGACAATGTTTTACCTCAGCCTCTAGCACATGTACAGCATTTGTATAAATATGTGATGGAATGGTCTCGACCTTCTTTTCTGTATTCAGAGCCATTTCATGTGTAAATGTTCGCAATTCAATCAGCTGATAGATATATGCATTTTTTACAGAATGATACCAGTGCTTGAAAAACGTACAGTACCAATACTCATTTTCGTGTATTTTACAATTTCCATTTCAAATGCGAATTATGTATTTTGGGGTGGATTGGAAAACACATGCACCATTATATGTTTACTATTGCTTAGTTTTAAGTAATGAGGGACATTAGATCGTGCACTGGTTGTTGTAATTCTATCTAGGACCCTAATTCGATATTCCTGATTTATGCCCTTGTGTGGTTATAATAAATAATATCCTTATAAAGGCATAAGAATCATATCCATGTTTAGTAACAACCCATGCAATCCAAATACAGCATGGCTACTCCCCTAGACTCCTAGAAAGTACAACGCGTTCTTTAAACAAACCAAGCCTCCAGCAGCCCGGGAAATTCCCCTGCTCTCGTTTTGATTTGCACAAGAACTCCTAGAGTCAGAAAGAACTGTTAGTTCTTGGTGACGTCTTATGTCCAACCTTACGTCAAACCCGGCACCTTTCAGGTATAAATATACCAACGTTGCCTTAAGCAAACACATGGTGGTTTGGAGCAGAGCGGCTATCTACTTGCTCGAGAGCCCAGCTGATGCGAGAGCCCACGGACGCCGCCCCTCCCTTTTGACGCACTGAGAGAAACACTGTCTTTTCCCCAGCCGAGAAATCCAGCTCCGGTGTTTTCAGCCGCCCTTGCGGGTTGCTGGGATATCGAGTCCTGAGAAAGAGATACCAGACCTCCTGCTTTCTATTACCCAGGTACGGAGCTGACTAACCCCTTAAAGAGAATTCTTGATTCAGATCCTTGGCAAAACCAACTTAACTTAAACTGCTACTTATTTACTCCTTCCCACGTATTAGGCTTAGGTCAGATACACCGGGGTAGGCGTATTTAGAAGCACCAGTTGAGTACGTTAGTCAATGTATATATGTATGTATATATTTTATCCATTTTAAAGTATCATATGGCTAAGAAACCATATCAATGCTTTTACAGTATTATTTCATAATAGTCCTTTTACTGTACGCACTTTACTTTATACTAAGTATTGCAATTGTGGCAATTCATTTCTCTTGCATGAGGAAGAAGACTGCTCAATAAATAACACCTTTTATTGAAAACGCCCGTCTCTCTTTTCTCTGCACTCTGGTGAAACTAAGTATGCACGATTGACTGAGTAAAATAGCCTTCTATTGTTTTCACACGACTCTAGAGATACACTCTTATTCTGAGGGAGCAAAGTTGTCATGTTTTATGGTTGTCAGAAGCTAATCCCTTCTTGTCTATCCAGGGAAGTTTAACTCCTCCTTGTTTATTCGAGAAAGTTTCTAGTGACCTCTGAGCTAGCTGGCAGAACTAATTAAGTCTAATATAGTCAGTAGAGACCTAGTCGACCTCAGTCCTACATCTACACTGCTGTTTATATTATTCCAATGCGCAGAGCCTATTGGGAATATAGGAACTACACTACACTAGGAGATGAAAATCTCAAAAGGAATCAGGAAAAAGTTAAAAAAGACCACTCAAAAAACAACTTGGGGTAGTTTAGACAGGATCCGCACTATCTGACGTGGAAAGGAAAGAACTGATGTCAGCGTGACTAGGTGGAACCTTGATAGGTACAATGCATGTCACTTCCAACACGTACAATGGTAACGCTTAGCTTAAAGACGCTAGTGCATAGGTTAACTGCTTGTAAATCTTTCGAATCCAGTCGGATGCATGGGGATATTCTAAGGTAAGGAATCTGCAGCTGGAGGTCTAGCAGATATGTACTGCAATGCAGAACAAGCAACTTTGTTTTGGTACATTTCATTACACAGCCATGTAAGACTGTGCAAATTACCTATTGCGTGGATTTCTAAATATTACTGAAGCATTTGTGTTGTCCTTGTGTCGCCTTGCATGATGCAAGGATAACATAAAAGCTTGATAAGTCTGCCTCTGGGCAAGAATCTAGCGAAAAATAGGTTTAGCATGAGAGAATCCCAGCAAACTCTATTCTTTGCATACTTTTCCAGAAAAAGAATATGCTTACATCATTCATGGAAAGCTTTGTGTCCCCTTGAGATCATGCTATCACCAATTGAAGCAGGTTACAAAGTTCTGAACTACTTAAGTGAATCTTTGTACAGCCTTTAGGTGCTTACTGCTATGTAGACGAGAACTGTTTCTTTAAGAGACCTTTGGGCAGCAGTAGGGGGAGAGATGAGGAAAACGAAGGCCCAAAGCGATAGAGAGCATTAAAACAAAAGAAAACAGATCACTTCAATGGAACTTATATCAAAACACCAGAATAAACTATTACCTAGCTGTTTAGAAACAAAGCACCACATAACTTCTCAAAATATAATGACATAGACCACTACACTAGAATTTAGAAATCCAGAACATTCGCCAGACTACAGATATATTTAGCGCTGTACAGGAAAAAGGATTTAGAACAGTGAAATCCAAATGCAGCTATACACAACACGGCACAGGAATGTTAAGCAATACTGTACAACATAAGAATATAGATCATAGCATAGCAAAATAGTACTGTAGAGTACAGCACATAATTAATAGGAATGGTTTGTATGAATGTAAAGCACTCCATTGGAATATGGGAATATATATATATATTACCTTGCACCATAATACACAATACAGTAATGGAGCAAAGAAGAGCATTGGAGTGGAAAATTGGGATTTGGAGAGTTCCATTGGAAAATAATGTTGCCTTTAATATGTGCTGATTGTGTAATGCATCAGTAAGGAGACCTCTGACTTTATTACATAAACACATATCTGCTGAACAAGGCCATGATGAACTCGGAGATCTACCACCAAATGGGGATTAAAGAATTTCCATGAACATGCCACATAAAAGGTAGAATTCTTACCAGACTGAGCAGAGTATCCCAACATTCCTGAAAAAAAAAATAGGTTTTCTTTTTCTTTTTTTGGTGTTTTTTTTAAGTTTAAAAAAATCTTTATTGTTGTAATCATGGTACAGCACATAAGTTACATTTAGTAGTCAGCAAATACTCGGGGCTAAATCTTAATTACAACATATTTGAACTTCTGTTGTACTTATTATGCCAGTTACAAACAGTAAACTTCCTCCCCGCCCCGCCCTTGAAACATCACAATTCAACCAGTCAAATCATCATTTACGTCCTGAATTATAGGAAATGGCTTCACCTAAGACTAGACTCCCATCTTTAGGAGTCCATCTGTTAGCAAGTCCGTGTACATAGTTCTTGAGCAAGCTGGGCAACAGCACATCTATGCATTTAGGGGTGACAGGCCTTTTTCCCATCCCACTCTGAGCCTTTCACCCCTTCCGAGCCCACCATCTTCAAGGCTCTAGAACCTAAGTCATTTCCAGCGACGGTAAAGGACCTTCATCCGTCTCTCCCTCCATCTGCTCCTCGTTTCCCCCTCCTCATCTTGGCCCCCCTTTGACTCCTGCACCAAGAGATATGCATTAAGGGCCCCCAAATATCTTTCGGTCTCGATTTCAGGGGTAAAAGTTCAGCATAATAATTCAATTGCCCCTGCCAGGTGGATAAGTCCTGTATCCAGTCTTTGAATTTAGGGGCATGGCCTCTCCCCCACCTACAGGCCACACTGCGTTTCACCAGAAGCAGGCTTAGAGCTAGATATTTTTTATGAACTGTGATAACTTCCTGAATGCAACCCAACAGTGCTATCAGGGGGGACGGTTGCACATGTGTCCCTATCATTTGTGAAATTCCTTCAAACACTTGCACCCAATAGTCTCACACCTGTGGACACTGCCACGCCAAATGTAAAAAATCAGCTATCTTACCACCACACCTAGCACATTTATCATCTTCCCACAAATGAAACTTATGTAACTTAACGGGAGTGTGATATGGTCGGTGTAGAAATTTATAGCGGATGAGTTTTAGTCTACTACTAGCTGTGGCTGTCTCCATCTGCATGCAACTAAATTCCCATTGTTCATCTGTCAGGGTGACCTCCATATCCTTATCCCATTCCGCCCGAGCAAGCGGAGGTCGGGAAGGTGGCGCAGTCTGTGTGTGTCTACACAGCAAGGACGTGACATGCTTGGGGGCTTCAGGCTATAATAATGCATAAAAAGGGGGCAGGACAGTCGGCTCTGTGGGGAATTTCGGGGTAGCAGCTTTAATGCTTTGCCGGAGTCTTACGTACATGAATAGATCCATATAGGAAGGAGAATGTGTCCCAAAGAATTGCTATCTGGCGCGAAACTGCCCTCCAACATAGAGATCACCCACGTGGTGTAATAAGAGACATTCTAGCATTCTTCTACATAACCCCTCACTTGGTAGTCTAGGGGAGTACATCATTGGAGCCTCCAGTCTGCTAGCAATCCGTTGCCAAGCGGCAAAAGTGCAGTACACCGTCGACGGATCTCTTTCCTGCTCCTTCACTGCTATTAATAGGTAGCCAGAGGGGGATGTCAGGGCCATGTAGCCGTCCTCAATTGCTAAATGTGGCATGAAAGGTGGCAGATGATACCAATAGATTGCAAAGTGTGCAGGGGCACAATAAAAAGTTAGGAACCTCAAACCCTCCCTGATGATATGGCAGCATTAATGTGGCCAGATTTAGACGTGCCTGTTTACCTCCCCATATGAGCCGCGTGAGTTGTGTTTTAAAGAAGAACCTCCTGGGATGATAAGGTATGTTGATAAATAGATAAAGAAGTTTTGGCAAGATGACCCTATTGATGAGAGATATTCTGCCTGCCATCAAGAACGGCAGTTGCACCCACCTAGTTATACTATCCGTTATTTTGTCTATAACAGTCCCATAGTTTGTACGCATGAGTGCGTCTCTGTCCCGAGTTATGTATATGCCTAAATATTTGATTTCGTCATTCTTCCATACCAGGGGATAGTCCAATTGGAATGAGGTGGTGTTGTCCATTAGTGTGAAAGATGCAGACATAGTCCAGTTTATTTGTATCCCAGAGATGGCACCGAATTTAGTTATTTACCGCAGGACCGGGTTGAGGTTTCCTGGGGTTTCTTTATATATAAAGTCATGTTGTCTGCATAGAGGGAAATTAGCAACTGAAGAGATGGGTATGCTAGCGCTCTGCCTTATGATGCTGCCTTATCCTTGCGGCCAAAGGCTCAATTGCCAGGGCAAATAGGATTGGCGACAGGGGGCAGCCCTGCCTTGTGCCCCTGGATATACCAAAACTGCTTGATCTAGCTCCATTCAGCAACACCGTAGCTATCCGTTGCTTATATAGCAGCTGTACCCAATTCAGAAAAACCGGGGGCATCCCCATGTATCCCAAGGTGCCCATGAGGTAATCCCACTCCATCGAATCAAATGCTTTAGTAGCATCAAGGAATACTGCCACCGCTGAGCTATTCGGGTCTATGTCCTGCATGACTGCCAGGAGGGTTCTATGATTATGTGACGTGGCTCTGTTTGGAATGAACCCGCTTGGTCCGGCAACGCCAATCGTTCCATCAGGAGGCTAGGCCAATTGGACAGGACCTTAGCAAGTATTTTAGTGTCGCAATTCAATAATGACAAGGAGCGATAGAATTCACAGTATAAAGGGGACTTATCGGGTTTTAATAGGGAGACTATCTGGGCCTCTCGCATGGTTTTCGGTAGGCATCCCTCCTCCCCCGCTTCACAAAATGCCCCTTTCAGGATAGGAGCTAGTTGTTTCACATAAGCTTTATAAAATTCATTGGGTAAGCCATCCGACCCTGGCACGTGTCCTGACTTCATGTGCATGATTGCCTCTGTAATTTCATCGACCTCTAATTCCAGACTTAAAAATGTGCGCTGTGTTTCCCCAAGCCAGGCCAATGCCGTGTCCTCATAGTACTGAGGGAGATCAAGCGGAATCCCTCTTTGGGAGGTGTACAAGGAATTATAGTATTCCACGAATGTTTGCAATTGGTCCGGTAAGTTTCTATGTTTCCGACCTTGTGAGTCCTGTACCTCCGCAACATAGTTGGAGAACTTGGGCAGGTGCACTGCACTGTGTTCGCCAGCACCTTCCCCGGCCGATCACCATCCCCGTATGTTCTCGCCCTGTGGTACTTCTCTCGGAATTTACATTCTCTTTCAGCAGTGTTCTCATATTCAGTCATTTTTTCCCACAGTTTGGCTCTGGTCACATTCTCATTTGCCCCAGTATTGAGTTCCCCTTCAAGAGCCTTGATGTCCCTTTCTAAACCCCCCAGTTCTCTTCTAATGTCTTTGAGTAGGTCTACTCCCTTAGAAAGGCACCAACCTCTTGCCGTGACCTTGAATGCCTCCGATACAGTTGTGAGGCTGGACACCAATGTTAGATAACACTCAAAAAAATCCTGGACCTCCTGTTCAATCTCAGTTCTGAAGACTGCATCATGCAAGTGCAGGCGGTTCAGACGACAGCTAGCATAGGAGGATTGGTCCACCGGGGTCTGCATGACTACCAACACTGGGGAATGATCTGAGAGCGTTCGGGCCAGGTGGGTCACTGTATCCAGCCAGTGCACCATGCCCACTGATACGATCAAATAGTCCCCACCCCAGATGCAGTAAGTGGTGCCTATCGCCTGGATATTGCTCCACAGCCGGTGTAGGGTATGTGGGTCATCAGTGTTGGGGCCATAATAGGTAGCAATCGTCACATCCCTTGCATCAAGCCTTCCGCAAATGAGGCATACCTTCCATTTGAGTCAATCTCCGACCCTCCCAATTCGAATCTAACACCTCGTTTAATGAGAATGGCTACTCCCCTAGAGTATCCAGAGTATGATGAGAAACATCAGTGCGATGCCCGTAAATGCCGGACAAAGGGTATTTATATCTCAGAGTAGCACCTGGGCGCTCTGCCTAAAGTGGACACAATATTTATTAGGGCTATCTTAGTGTCTGTGGTGCACCAGGCAAGCGGAGAAGACCCTCTAACAGCTCATCAGTATGTCAGACTAAACCAACATACGAAAACAATAGATACAGAAATGCCTTATGCACACACAAGCGATATCTCTTACAGTCGTGTCTATGTTCAAAACACAGTTCTAATAAGCCAAAGTCAACAAAAAACAATCAAATTTCTCAGCACAGTTTCGCTGTAGTTTCAATGGTTTAATGGTTCCACAACCAGCCGATACGTGTTTCGTCGCGTTAGGAAAAGTGTGTCCGCGACTCTTCAGGGCTGCGCTATAATTTGCGAAAGAAAAAAGGTCGCTCCACCGGTGATAATTCCGACCCGGTGGGGCCCGTGACCAAGTGTGAGTAATTTCTTGATGAAGGTTGCCATGCAGAAGTTGTGCTCCTGCGTATCAGTTCAGAGTTCAATGTCACTCTGCCGGTAAACGGTGCATCCGCGACTCTGAGTAGAGATCGCACTCAAAATGTGTTTTTCTGGGGAATGTGCCTGGGAAGAGTTTCTAGCAATCCAACTGGAGCAGATAACTACCAGAGGGTGCGTGTTTTCGTAAACATGTAGCGTTTGCCGACTTTAGTTCTCCCGGGTAGCCGTGTTCCAAGTGGTGGACCAGTGCGATGCCCATCTCGTGGCAAACGGGGATTTGGTCTCTGGGTTGAGGTGAGTTTCTTGCAATAGGGCAATGCTAATGTGCTGCCTATCCAGATACCCTATTACCTGCCTTTTGTTCCTTGGGTTATTCAAGCCACGGACATTCCATGTTAATATGTTCAATGTACTATTCTGATGGGCCATGTTTGCCATTTCTCCACATCCTGTAAAACATGTTAAATTTAGGACTTTATCATTTGTGCACTGAGTGTGATGTAACTTGTTCGGGCCAGGACCCCCTCCCACTCTGACATCCCGAACTTGTCGAGCATGTGTACCCTTCCCAACCTTAAGAACCTTTAGATCTAACAATCACTAAGTCTCTGTATGAAGAACAATGTAAAGGGGGAATCGTCCTCTTGGGATAGTCACTACGGGCCCATGTCTTACCCACTCTCCTCCACTATTTCACCCACCTGTCACCTGGCCGCCAGCAGGCGATCAGTTACAATGGGATGGAGGCAAGTGACCGGGCGGGTCCATAAGCAAAGTGATGCTTGATGAAAGTCAATACTGGAGCGTACAAGTTCGTAGTGGGAAGCGTGGTAAGGGCAAACACATTTTTGCTGATTAAAGTCTCTAACGTCAGTCCGGATCCAACAGCGGCGAATGAGATCTGGAGCGCCGACGGGCCACCGCCTCCCTGGAGGACGGTCGGCGGCAATGTTTGAGGTAATCCTCCACTTGTTGTGGGTTCTGGAAGCAGTGTTGCTTCCCTTGATGTGTGATACGCAGCTTTGCAGGATACATCATTGCATATGGGAACTCCTGCGCCTGAAGTTTTTTCTTCACTGCTGCCAACTTGCGCTGTGCCTCCTGCAAGTTTTGTGTAAAATCCGGAAAGAATGCTAAAGTGGTGTTCTCGTAGAGGACCTACTTTTTCTCCCGGGGTGGGCGCAGAACAGCATTTCGATCACAATAATTAAAAAAAAAGAAACAATCACTGGGCGCGGAGGCGCTCCGGGAGGCGGGCACGTAGTTAGGGATCTGTGTGCCCTCTCTACCGTAAGGTGCGTAGAGAAGGAATCTCTCCCGAACAGCTCAACAATAAGCTTTTCAATGAAGTCTTCCATGCAACCTGCATTGGTCGTTTCAGCCAGACCCAGGATTCAAATGTTGTTCCTTCTTGAGCGAGCTTCCAAATCCTCGTTTTTATCTGCAATTATTTTAAGAAGCTTGTCCATTTGTGAGACATGGTCTTTACTAGCCGTGGCCCCATCCTCAAGCTCAGATATTCTGGTTACTGTCTCCTTGAGTCGTTGATCGTGCTGATCTAATTTGTGCACCACAGAGTCCAGTCTCGCGTTCATTGTGTCCATTTTTGCATCTATGGATGTCAGGCTATGCTTCATGCTGAGTAGTAGTATCTTCCAGTCTTCCGCTTGATTTTCCGCCGCATCGGAGTCCACTTGCTCTACTGCGCCAGTTCTGGGCGCCCTTCGTGCCTCAATCAGTATTTTTGTTTGTTTTGTATTGGTGCGCCCCATGTTGCATGCTCTCTACGTGCTATGCCTCACCGGACTATGCATGTTGTTTCTCGCTGTCCACAGTTCTACGTTATGAGGTGGTCGCCTCTGGCACCATCCTCTCAGATCATCCAATTCTGCATAAAATGGGCTACGCTGCAAGCATCAGAGGGCTCACCTGTGGCAATTGCTGGAGCTCACAATGACCCCGCCCAGTCTCGAGGGGCCGAGAGTATTGCCGAGGCAGTGTTTTTGACACAAGACTCAGTTTTCATAGGTCTGCCCCGACCTTGGCGAGCGTCTAAGATGGCGGCCTTTCCGTGCTGCGATGCGGGGAACTGTGTTGCGCTTTTCTTGACGAGGCATCTTCCTTCCAGGCCATCCAGTACTGCTTAAAATGGGCTATGCCGCAAGCATCAGAGGCTACCTCTGTGGCAAATCTTATAACTCCCAATGTCCGTACCAAGTCACAAGGGGCCAAGGTTATTGCCGAGGCAGCAGTTTTCTGCGCCCGACTCAGTTCTCATATGTGTCCCCCGACCTTGGCAAGCGTCTAAGACGGCGGCCTTTCCTTTTTACTGTGCGGAAGATTGTGTTGGGCTTTTCTCGGTGAGGGCTAGGCAGCGGCGTGTTGTGTGTGACCGCAGTGTGTTTTTCAACTGTCTCCCAGAAGGTTTTCTTTGTTACATGCATATACATACATATACAGGCAGCCAGGTCTCCGACGCGCCTCCACCCTGCCGTTGCGCTCAGTCGGGCTCGCGGTTGCCTCTCAGTTCTGCCTTCAGCCCTCGCAGCGTTGTCTGACACACTTCGCTCACCTTCTCCGGAGCAGCTCACCTCATTGTATTAGGTAGTATGCTCTCTCGCTTTTCCCTCCGCCGCTACGGCTCCCGCCTCGCGTCCTCTGCACCTTCAGTCACACGTAGTGCAGGCCTGCGAGCTCCTGCTCATCCATGGACTTGCCTGGTATCCGCAGCCGTCTCCCAGCTCCAGGCGCCACACTCAGCTTGCGGCGCGGGTCTTCCAATGGCCTCGGTTATTCAGCTTTGGCGTCAGCGGCAGCGCAGCTTCACCGCATGAATCGGCAACGCTTCCGATCTCTGAAGAGACGTGTTTTGGGCAGTTTCTACATCACAGGATGGGGTTTATGTATATTTTTCCGCCCGGATCGGCGGGAGCCTTACTGGTGCGCGGCCATCTTAGTCGCGCGACACCTAGCTCCCCCCCAAAAAACAATAGTTACAAGAGTAAGAAGAAGTATTTATTTAACATGAAAGCAGTTGTGCAGGGTAAGATGGCTGATTCTGCAAAGTAGCAACAAGAAAGCGCTACAACATGGGAACAGAGATCATTGTACTAAATCCAGAGCACTGCGAGAACATATATACATTTAAAGCATTGAAAAGAAATACGAAAATGCAAAGCACGGTATTGTGCTAATGCTTACAGAATGATGGAATTAATAACAATGGGAAGCTACCGCTGCCTTTAAATATAAAGCAGTTCACTAGCAACTGCAGTGGATAATTTGTTTTGGTGGTTGAAGGAAGTGGGCACAAGGACACATTTTTGATAACTATGCCTCATTTTCCATCATCACTGTATGACCCAGTGCAAGAGAGAGGAAAACACAAAACTGAGAAACATAAGAAGAGAAAGATCGGAAAATTGTGTATAGAAAGACAGAAAAACTGTCACAAAGGGAGAAAGCATTGGTGAAAAAAAACCTCCAAGTGTGAGATGAAGAGATTGGAAGAGGTGGATAAATCAAATTTAGACAACCTAAGTATTTGTTAACAGTGTATTCGGTGACAATGAATGGGCACATGGGCATAGCTTAGTCAGTAAGAGTCTGAGAATGTTAATCTCAAAATTTCAAACTAAAAAAGCAGTGGGCAGCAGGGGAAATGGGTGAGGTGACGTTAATGTTTAAGATGGACTGATCCCATGAGAAGCAGGGTCAGTACTGATTTGAATTAGATGGGCCTCTGTGGCCGATTTAGAGTTTTTGTATAGGTGCTCCACTACAATTGGGATGGAGAACCCTGTCCACTAAACTTAAGGTCCGCCCATCCAATTGTGTCGGGTTGACTGAAGCTTTATGCTACAGTAAAATGTCCTCTGATGGCCTGATGGAGTAGGTGCCGTTGAAGGTAATCCATCTGACCATTGGCACTATTTAAAGTGGACAGTCAGATGGCATTTTTATTCAAGAATTACATGGCCTAGCAATTCTGACTGGACTGTTTCATTGGAGCTGGGTGAAGACTGATTTGCATATGACTGGTTACAAACTGAATGGCAATGTAAGCAAAATAACAAATACTTGGGATGCTACCTCGAGGGATTGCCAGGGATTAGAGAAATTGCTAGCTTTCCTCCCAGTACCTTTTGTTTGTTTCATGCAAGCCCTAAGTGCCAATGGTATGTCAAAATGTGAGTTACTTGCTCCCTGAGACACTGGAACCAAGCTATACCCATCTGATGAGCCCTACATAGGGCAAAACCAGTATTTGGCTGTTTGTGGTCCAGTTCAGGGAGGACTTGGCCTAGCAGTTCAGACTGGGCTGTTCTTATTGGAGCAGGGTCAAGATTGATTTGCATATGGCTGGGTAAAAATTGAAATGGCATGGCAAGCAAAAGAGCAATGGGTTGGGATGCTACTTCAGGTATTGCCAGTGGTTAGAGAAATTGCACACATTCATCCCATTACCTTTTGTTTGTTTGATGTAAGCCATAAGTGGCAAGGGTATGCCATGACATGAGTCCTGTGCTCACTTTTGCCACTGGAACCAAGCTATACCAGACTGATTATTTCTAATAACGGCTAATCAGCCTTGGGTGCTTGTTTTCCAGTTCCGGATTGGCCTGGCAGTTCGGGCTGGACTGTGCCTGTTGGAGCATGGCCAAGGCTGATTTGCATATGGCTGGGTCCAAACTGAAAAGACATTGTTGTGAATCTATCTAGGACCCTAATTAAATATCCCCGATTCATGCCCTTATGTGGTTATAATAAAACATATCCTTATAAAGGACTAAGAATCATGTCCATATTTAGTCATAGCCAATGCAGTCCAAATACGGCAAGGCTACTCCCATAGACTCCTAGAAAGTACAACGCGTTCTTTAAACAAACCATGCCTCCAGCAGCCCGGGAATTCCCCCTGCTTTTGTTTTGATTTGCACAAGAACTCCTGGAGTCCAGAAATAACTATTAGTTCTTAGTGACGTCTTATGTCCAACCTTACGTCAAACCCGGCACCTTCCAGGTATCAATATACCAACGTTGCCTTAAGCAAACACACAGTGGTTTGGAGCAGAGCGGCTATCTACTTGCCCGAAGCCCAGCTGATGCGAGAGCCGAAGGAAGCCGACCCTCCCATTTGACGCACTGAGAGAGACGCTGTCTTTTCTCTTGCCGAGAAATTCCAGCTCCGGTGTTTCCAGTCACCCTTGCGGGTTGCTGGGAGATCGAGTCCTGAGACACGAGATACAAGACCTCCTTCATTCTATTACCAAGGTACGGAACTGACTAAATCCTTAAGAGAATTCTTGATTCAGATTCTTGGCAAAAAAACAACATTACTTAAACTGCAACTTACTTACTCCTTCCCACGTATTAGGCTTAGGTCAGGTACACCGGGGTAGGCGTATATTAGAAGCACCAGTTGAGTACGTTAGTCAATGTTTTTATGTATGTATATATTTTATCCATTTTAAAGTATCATATGGCTAAGAAACCATGTCAATGCTTTTACAGTATTATTTCATAATACTACTTTTACTGTACGCACTTTACTTCATGATAAGTATTTCAATTGTGGCAACTCACTTCTCTTGCATGAGAAAGAAGACTGCTAAATAAATAACACCTTTTATTGAAAACGCCTGTCTCTCTATTTCTCTGCACTCTGGTGAAATTAAGCATGCACGATTGACTGAGTGAAATAGCTGTCTATTGTTTTCACACAACTCTAGAGATATACTCTTTATTCTGAGGGAGCAAAGTTGTCATGTTTATGCGATTGTCAGAAGCTAATCCCTTCTTGTCTATTCAGGGAAATTAACACCTCCTTGTTTACTCGAGAACGTTTCTAGTGACCTCTGAGCTAGCTGGCAAAACTAATTAAGTCTAACATAGTCAGTAGAGACCTAGATGACCTCAGTCCTACGTCTAAACTGCTATTTATGTTATTCCAATGCGCAGAGCCTATTGGGAATATAGGAACTACACTACATGGCGCCCAACGTTTGGTAAGGCGATAATCTAACACAAGATACTAGAGTAACTCAGTCGTGCTTTTTCATACAGACCCCTTTTCCCGTAAAAACTCCAAAAGACGTCTGGAGTGGGTGAAAGGTTATTATCCGCCGGAACTTAGTGGGAATAGATTCCTATGTATTAGTTTTTGGTTTAGTCAACGTTGAAGGATACAGTGTTCCAAAATATTGTGCACCTAATCTTTGTTTCCTTGAAACTTGATCTGCAACAAGAAACTTTCAGTCAGTAAAAATGACGGAAAGTGACGATGAAAGGGAGAGAGCTAGAATAGCAGCTCAACTCCTAGCGGATGACACAAGTCTCCGAGATGAAGACCCGAATGCTATAATCATTCCGGTAAATGTAAGAAGTACTATAACTCTTAAACTTATAGAAAATGGACTATCACCGAGGGGTGGTACAGTCATATTTGTGGTAGAGGCCCATGAATATCGGCAGACAGAGTTATTCTATTCATGGATACATTTTCCAGCAGCAAACGCTGTAACACAAGAATTCTACTATTACAAAATAGAGGAATCTCCAGAGGAATACGCCCCTTTCGAGGACGTTGAAATCCCACTGCTCTGGTTTAATGGCGCCCTAAAACATCAATTTTACAATACCAGGCTCGGTCCACTAGGTAGACCAGGAGCCACATGGCCGGTTCTAGCCAGCTACACACCACATCCCGACATAGAAAAAATGTCAGACCGGGAACTTTTAGCTCAGCTAAAGCTACTAATTAAAATACATAGACAATTGGTCCAATATGTCATGCGGACTTCAACAGTCCAACCAGCAATAAAAACTCCACAGCACACCCCTCACCAGGGGAACACAAACAAAATCACACCATAGAATATACAATCAGCGTTTGGCAAAATACCCGCAAAACGGGAACAAATTCCATTCTGGTTAGTTCAGAAAATCACTCAAATAGAGGCAGTATTTCCTGATACTACACCTCATGAAAAACACAGAATTCTGACTAGCTGTCTTCCAATGGGGATCGCACCACATGTGGAGGACTGTGACACTTGGGGCACAGTCTTTGCTTCGATTTACACAAAAACACATGGTGTTCCGTCCATGGCGGTTATACCAGATGTACTAAGACAGATTCAAAATGAATAGGGTCCAGAACCTGCTTTAACTCTAGGTATGAAATTACTAAAAGACTTTAAGCAAGTCTCGGCTATATTACTAGCCAACATAAAAGGAGAAGCAGCATCTGTGGCGATCCGCTAGAAATTGAAAGAAACAGATATAGCAGAACAACCTTTTGAACTTGAAAATACTATGAAGAACTAGGTAGAGATAGTTTGGGTGGGAAACCACTAAAACTCCAACTAATTGAAAATCCTGAAAAAACATTTATTAAAAATAATCTGAATACTCCAAAAAAGAGTTGGGAGGGTAATAAACAATCCACTCCCGGAGAAAAATGGTTTCAGTCCAGAGGAAGGTCTCCTCAAAGGAGAGATAGATCTCCAGATCGAGGAGGCAAGTCTCCCCAGAGGGAGCCCTCTGAGAAAAGATACAACCTTAGAGATAGGGATAAATTGAGAAAACCTGACAGATATCAAGATATTGATACACGTCCCTCTCAAACTTTTCAGACTTCCTCACAGAAATCGGAAAGAAGAGGACGGTCAGAACACAAGGAAGAGCACGTCAAGTCCAAAAACAAGGAACCTGCTCATCAAAGTAAAAAATTACAATTTCCAAGAAAGAAGGTAGTTAGTATTAAAATAAAACATGCCGAGGATACTGAGGACACAACTGAAAGACGGAGAGTGGGCCCAGTCAATGCTAGACAGCGCAGCAGAAGTAACCATAGTTCGCAAGATCCTGATGAATCTTCTGGAGACAGTGGGCACGAATGAATACATTCAAGTGGAAACTGCAGACACCAGAGTTAGCAAACCCCATAAATTATACGAAATAACAATACGTATAGAGGGGGATAAAACTAGGAAAATAAAGAGTCTCTTTTGGGATAACCTTTCGAAAGGCTATGATATCCTGTTAGCTGAGAAAGAGTGGCCACCAGAGTTTGTCAGGGAGTACCCTCATGGCGAAGAAATGATAATGCCTGCCTTCTCAAATCACATTCCAATTCATAAAAAATACACATTTTCAAGAAAATGGGCAGTGGCCCAAGCCCCTGCATTATATAAAAATCATGTAGGATGGGATGAGGATTCTCCTCACCATAAAATTCAGTTAAAAAATCAACCAACTGCACAAAGGCAGTATTCTGTTAAGCAAGAAGCTAAAAAGCAAGTCAGGGAGATCTTAGATCAACTTGAATATCAGGGGGTGATTGAAACATGCACCTCACAAATGAACAATCCTTTGTTTCCTGTCTCCAAGCCAGACGATTCATATCATCTAGTTTTGGACTACAGACACCTAAACTCATGCTGCAAAAACATTTGCAGTACAAAACTCACACAGTGCAGCACTAATGAATAACATCGTGCGCAAAAAATATGAAACAACATTAGATATCTCAAATGACTTCTTTTGTCAAAACATTGCACCTTAAAGAAGGTATTTGACCGCTTTCTCAAAAATGGGGTCGCAAAAACAATTCTGTCGACTCCCACAGGGATTCAAGAATAGCCCAGGATTATTCTCAGCAAGGGTAACAGAGTTACTACAAATGTATGATGATGAGGCATTATCATATATCGATGACATCTATCTCACAGACGACGACCTGGAGACACACTTGAAAAGAGTGAACACCATAATACTTGGGTTTGCAGCTGAAGGGTACAAATTCAACTTTAAAAAGTCACGAATTGCTCACCTGACGGTCCTGTTTTTAGGATATGAATTATCAAGTGAAGGCAAAAGCCTAGCAGACAACTTCTTAGAGAAGTGTCCATTACTCCAAGCACCAATAATGCTGAAGAACTTACAATCAATACTAGGTTTCCTGAATTTCGGAAGAACATACATTCTAAATTATGCAGAGAGGGTTAAACCTCTCCATGGATTAATAAAACCTGATTTCAAACCAATTAATTGGACTCAGAAACACACAGAGGTTGTAAGATCATTACAAACAGACATGTTAACTAAAACAAAATTGCAAACACGCGCAAATGAACGCAACCTTGTAATCCGAGTCATCC
The DNA here is from genome assembly GCF_964261635.1 of Lissotriton helveticus. Classification (NCBI taxonomy): domain Eukaryota; kingdom Metazoa; phylum Chordata; class Amphibia; order Caudata; family Salamandridae; genus Lissotriton; species Lissotriton helveticus. The sequence continues at coordinate 504,582,654 of NC_136068.1, read as the reverse complement.
CAGGAAGATGCGGATTCACATACCTGACCTCTAATGAGGGAGAAACGGTACCAATAGCTTACAAATCACATTTGTACACACAAGCTGAAATGAAATTAAGTTCTACTGAAAAAATTCTGACTACGGTTCAAACTGCTGTAGCAAAGGAAAGAGCCCTAGCACAAGTTAAACGAATAGTAATCGTTACACCAGTACCTGCCCTAGAAGCAGTAACAAGAGCAAGCATTCCAAATGCTAAAGCACTACATCCGAGATGGATACAATGGGTTAATTCTCTTGCTGCATCAGACGTAGTATACGAATTTGATCCTAATTTAAAAACACAAGGATTTCTCCAATATGAATATGAATGTCCTCTGCCGACCGAAATCCTGCCTCTCGAACATTACGGCTGTAAAATATATACAGACGGTTCAGCACAACCCGCAGTTGGGGGTAAACAAGCATACAGTGCTGCGTGCGCGATTGTTAAAGGTCGTTGGCACGAAGGAAAATTTAGACAACTTGTCACCAAAACTCAATCTCTAGGAGATTGTACAGCTCAGCGAGCTGAACTACTGGCTTTTAAGATGGCGCTTGAAAATACCGATCGCGAATTCCCCACACTAATAGTGTGCGATTCATATTACTGCGTTCAGTCTTACAATGAATACTTGCAGAACTGGGTTCAAAACGGCTTCAAAGATGCAAAAGGTGGCATAATCAAGCATAAAACGCTTTGGGAACAAGGAGTTCTTTTGCAGAAAGAACTACAAAAGACTCACGTGATACATACACTGAGTCATCAACGTGATGGCGTTCATGTTGCGGGGAATTCATTGGCTGATGAGGCAAACGGCTTCCGTAGCTGCTATCATTCGGTCAAAAACAAAAATAGACAGCGATATAATGCAAGCTGTCAGTGCTTCAGTAAAAAATGATAGAAAAACACTCCCGAAAGGCTTTCCAGTAAAGTACTCATACATAACTGATGCGAATAATGTTCCTTTGGCTCGAATCCCTGGAGTGGGGGATAGGGCAATTCCAAACATGGAACACAGGTTAGGACTAATTTTAGCGGCACACGAAGGGCTCGCTTCTGCGCATGCTGGAGTTTCCGACACAGTATCATTATTAAAACAGAGATATTGGTGGCCACGCATGAGGAAACAGACTAGAAACTATGTTCTAGAATGTGAAATATGCCAAAGAATGAAAGTATCAACAGTAAAACGACCAGCACAGACGCCCCTTCTATCTCAGATAAACCACTAGCATGTGTTTACCTGGACTACTGTGGTCCCTTACAAAGGGATGGTAACTATAAATATATCATGGTCGCAGTGGATTCCTGCATGAGATTTATTTGCATGTGGCCCCAGCGCTCGGCTGACGCCAGAACTGTTATAAAGGATTTGGGAGTCTTTATCGGCACATACGCAATTGGCATGCTATATTCTGATCAGGGTCCTGCGTTTAGCTCTCGAGCTTACAAAGAGGCCATGACTAGCATGGGCATTGCATTGCGGTACTCTTCTCCCTTCCATCCTGAGGGAAATGCGGTAGTGGAATGAAAAAAACGGGACATAAAGCAATCTATAACGGCGAGGGTATTAGGTTTGGGTGATGGGTGGGTCAAACATTTAACAAGTGTCCAACGTAGTCTTAACAATCTGCCAAGAAATTCTCTAAAAGGTTTCACTCCTTACGAACTATTGTTCAGCACTAGAATGCAAATCCAGGACTTAGATTGTCAGACTTCAGTGGTAGAAGAAAAAGCCTTTGATATCAAAGATCGTTTGGCTATTTTACAGGACTTAAATGAAACGAGAAGAAGCCTGAGTAATATAAAGTTAAAGCCAACAGCCACTGAAGAGAAACCACCTGTCCCAGCAAGATCTGTCTGGATTCCAAAGATTGGGGATCTAGTCAGAGAGAAGATCGCGGTGAAGAAGGAATTTGGGCCTGCTTACAGAAAAGCAGTACCTGTCTTAGCTGTCAGCGGAACAAGATCAGTAGTACTCCCGCCCCTTGCTGGTAAAAAGGAGAACAGAGTTGTATCCATCGACCTGGTAAAACCACAATCAGGTGGCCAATAAAAAGTAGTAGGCCCAGTGGACTCCCAAGAAGTAGCAGAAGACCAAACCTTGCTACAATACAAGAGGTTCAAACTGAGAGACTAATCACTTTTGATAAACCTGCAGTGAATAAAAAAGGACTATGCAACAAAGCCATGGAACTTGTGCCTCTTGAAACCCAAATTACAACAGTTCGTCAAGAAACACCTGTCTACAATGATGTAGCAACAGACTATGCTAATGAAACAAAGAAAAATGCAAAGACAAATGAAAATCCGGAAGCAATTCCAACAATTGACAGAACTGCATCTGGCTACTTCATCAATTTCGATGACTTTTCTGATGATCCAAGTGAACATGAAGAAACGCCAGCAACAAAAACGTTCAAAGAAAAAGTAACTGAACTCTTTCATCAACTCAAAGAAACATATCTGATTTCACCATGGATTGAATTTTGGATTGTGTTAGGTGTACTTTTCCTCCTGCTTTGGCTCATCATGGTTTTATGTTTGGGTAGATTTATTGATGGAAAATGTAGTACAATGGACACAGCAAGCCAGAACATCAACTTGGTCCTAAAGCCTCACACATCCTCACACATCGAAAAAAGAGAACTGTCATCAGTGAACATCCCAGCCAATCCAATACCCGGTGGGGTAGCATGGGACAAAACTGATTATGAAATTTATGGCCCGATTGAGCTCTTGTAATATCCACACCAGTTCAAGGTTTCATTAAGTGACTTTGTAAAACCAAGTACGTTCTTTGATGATTTGGACTTTGAAAATATTAATAATATGATGTCAGATTTAGTAATGTCAGCTAAATTCACAGAACATGATTATTTGCAGGGTTCATAAAACTATGAAGAAATGTACTATTATAATCATTATGGTCATCACTATTTGCATAAATCTGCTCAACCTAGAAATGTTTTTAATTATAACTAATGGGAACATTGTGCAACACCGCCTAAAGGCAGCTCGAAATCATTTTATGAGAAATTCCCATACTTCTCAGGGTTTAACAACAGTGATCCAGAAACGTTTTATTTCAAAATGTTAAATAAGACAGGAATGAAAACAATGTTGACAAATACTAAATTGATTTATTCTGAAACATTTTATGAAAAAATGTCTACATTTGGTTTTGAATTTTGGAAAAACAACATTGAAACAAAAACCATCTGGGGTACAAAAGACTGGCAGGTACAAGGTCTAGAAGCATTATTTAGAGCCTGCATGATCCCAGAACAGATAATATTCCTGAATGACACCATTCAACAAAAAACCTGTCTTGGTTTAGCCAAGATAAAAGACTTAAACAAACCATCTATACCGAAGCCATACCCGATAGTAATAGCACTACAGATGTGGAGATAGACGTATCCCATATTTTACACCAAAACAGAACAAATCCTGATTGGAAAAAATGGATGATCTGGCCCACAGACACAAATAACTGTCAAGATAGATTCCTGAACAAAACACAGGGGTTAAAACAGAACAGGCCAGACCCAAGATATTCCCAGAGACAACATCCAGGGATAGTTACAACATACACTATAGGGAAACTATGCCTCGAATGGCTACAGAAATCCACACTGCCAGAAATTAAGCAACACTTGACTTTACTTAAAGAAGGTGCTGACTTGCGAGATTTCATACTGGGACCTCGCAAACAGCGTCAAAAACGTTTCATATACGCCGGTATATACGCTGCTTACAACGAAGCTTGGAAAGTGACGCAAATTGAAACTGCAGAAAAAATACGAGAAATTGATCGTATAAATTTGGAAAAATCCCTTTCTGTAGTGGACAATGGGTTAACGACTGTGTCCTCCAGAATATATTTACTGGACAGCATTGTATCATCTGCTATTGATATAATAGAGCAGGACTTGCTAATGTTACAACATGGTCGGTCCCAGTTACGTTCTATTGTACAGCTAGGCTGGACGTTACACAACTTGCGTTCAGGCTACGTGCCATGGCGTTTAATCAACACAACGTCATTATTCTCTATCTTTAACCTTACTGATAAACAAATCAGTTTGGCACAAAAGAACAAGTTACTTACCTTCGGTAACGCTTTTTCTGGTAGATACTATATCTGCCTGTGAATATCCCCCTGCGTCAGCAACATTCGGAAATTCTTTTTGTAGCTTCGTGCCGACGTGGACTCGGACGTCACAGAGGCACGGCATCGCTCGCGACTCCGCTGACGTCACCGACGCCTACAATAGGCCCACGCCGGCGTGATGACATCAGTTCCGCCCTTTTTTCCGTGCCTTCGAGGCACACGGACGGACCAATGACAGTAGACATATACACAGTATACACAGTACCAATATCAAGGTAACACACACAGTGTGAAGTAAATGCAATAAACATTTTACAACAAGATAAATATATAACAGAAACACTGGTATAGAAGAGTGGACAACGGGGAGGCAGGTGGGTCAGTGAGGAATCCACAGGCAGATATAGTATCTACCAGAAAAAGCGTTACCGAAGGTAAGTAACTTGTTCTTCTGATAGATACATCTGCCGTGTGGATTCCTCACCTTGTGAATAGAGTCCCACAGCAGTCCCCATGTCAGGTATGCCCCACAAGTCTTACGTTTGCTTGTGGCGCGATTCCGCAGAGACGACAAGAGCACCCGTCCCTGTACCCACCTGACCCTTGTGGACGACAATACCCAGCAGGGATGAGATGGACGCTGGGATGGGAGCCAGGGTGTAGGGTTAAGGATGGCGTGGAGCTGGTGGGGCGTCCCGGTGTCAACTGGAAACCAAATAAGAAAGATCAGAAAGTGAAGCAGACCCGAAAAGGAACCACCCCCACATACACACACAGGACCAGTTACCCCTTGAGGACTCACCAAGGCTCCGGGGAAGAAGGTCCCCAATGAGTACAGCTCCGGATGAATAGCGAGGTATGGCGCTCCTGCGCGTTAACGCCAAGTTCAAACTAAAGAAAGCGCTCCTGCGCGTTTCACCCAAGCTAAAACAAAGGAAAAGCGCTCCTGCGCGGTTTAGCTGAAAACTGGAAACAACCACTCAACTTGTGGTATCCCTGGAAAGGAACCCGGGTCTGTAGGCTGAGTTATTTCCCTATAGCGCTCCTGCGCGGTGGGAAACCTAAAGTATACCACCCAAAACACAATCCAGGTGCAATAAACACCCTTAGGGCGCTCCTGCGCACCAAGGGTTAAGAAAACAAAAATGGCTTTTTCCTGGAACCCCCAGGTGAAGAAATACACAAGCGCTCCTGAATGGCGCAGTCTGAGACAATGTAGTGCTCCAGCGCGGCTTGCCTCTTAGAAGTCAACTGAAACAAAGTAGCGCTCCAACACGGCTTGCCTCTGTGAAGTCAGCTGGGACTGAGGAGAGCTCCGAAGGGCAGCTGACGTGACAGTTACACAAGCGCTCCTGCGCGGCTCTTCTCCGGACATGCAGGTCTCGGCAAGCGGAATCCCAGTAAGAATCTGGAATCCGAAGCACTCAGCCGGCGGGAAACGCGAGGTTTATGCGTTTTCCCCCGGAAGTGCTTCTGTGCCTTGCTGCCCGGTGACTAGACCGGGTACTCGACTTCCGCCGGAAGTGAGTATTCCGGCCTCCCGTGTGTGTCTGCGGGAACGGCCGGTCGTGGCAAGCGCCGCGAGCCGTGACACCCCACTCCCGGAGGAGGGTGTCCTCTGCTATACCAGGAAATCTTGGAGGACAGAACGCGCAAAGTGGCCGTCCCTCCTCACCTCGGTATCCAAGCAGTAATGCTTCGCAAAAGTGTGGAGGGAGGCCCAAGTCGCCGCTCTGCAAATGTCCTCAACTAGAACACCTCTAGACAAAGCAGATGTTGCAGACTTTGCTCTAGTTGAATGTGCTCTAATACCCTCAGGAGGGTCCTTACCCGCCAGAGAGTAGCAAATCTTGATGCACAGGATTATCCACCTGGAAAGTGTGCGCTTGTGCACCGCTCTGCCCTTCTTACAGCCAGCAAAACCCACGAAGAGTTGATCATCAACACGATAGTCTTTAGTCCTATCAAGATAGAAACTGACTGCTCTCTTTGGGTCCAAGCGATGAAGCCGCTCCTCCTCCTTGAAGGGTGGGGGGAGGATAAAAGGTAGGAAGGGTAATGGATTGTCCCAGAAGGAAGGGAGTTACCACCTTAGGCAGAAAAGCAGCCCTGGTCCTGAGAACCATTCTTTCAGCATGAATGGTCAAGAATGGGGGCTTGGAACTAAGAGCCTGAAGCTCACTTACCCTCCTTGCCGAGGTTATTGCAACCAAGAAGACCGTTTTAAAAGAAAGAAGCCCCATGGGACACTTGTGCAAGGGTTCGAAGGGAGAACCCATCAAATAGGTCAACACAAGATTCAAATCCCAATGAGGAACAATAAAAGGAGTAGGAGGGAACTTATTTGTGAGGCCCTTCAAAAATCTTAAAACCACAGGAGATTTGAAAAGAGAAGGCTGATCAGGCAAACAGAGAAATGCCCACAGCGCTGAAAGATAGCCCTTCACTGTAGCAACGGCAAGACCCTGCTGCGCCAGAGAAAGGGCAAACTGGAGAACATCAGACAAATGGGCTTTCAAAGGGTCTATAGATTTCTCCCCACACCAAGTGACAAATCTTGACCACCTATAAGAACAGATGGACTTAGTGGAGTCACGCCTGGCTGACAAGATGACATCCACCACATCAGGCGGGAGAGAAAAAGAACTCAGGTTGCCCCGTTCAATCTCCAGGCATGAAGGTGTAAGGTCTGGAGGTGGGGGTGTAGAACCTGCCCCTCCATCTGTGAGAGGAGATCTGCCCTGTGAGGGAGACGGAGCGGCGGGTGAGATGAGAGGTGGAGAAGGTCTGAGTACCACACCCTTCTTGGCCAATCCGGGCGATCAATATAACTTGGGCCCGGTCTTGGCGAATTTTCCTCAGAACCCGAGGAATCAAAGGTATGGGAGGAAACGCGTAAAGGAGTTGCGAGCTCCAACTCAACTGAAACGCGTCCCCCAAGGCTACTTGCATAGGATACTGGAGACTGCAGAATGACAGGCAGTGAGCGTTCTCGCGAGTGGCGAACAGGTCCACCCGAGGAGTCCCCCACGTCCGAAAGACATGAAGAACCACCTCTGGGTGAAGCCTCCACTCGTGGTCGGCCGAGAACTGCCGACTGAGACTGTCCGCTCGCACGTTCTGAACTCCGGCCAGATGATTTGCCATCAGACAAATCTGGTGGTCCTGAACCCAGGACCAGAGACGCAGAGCCTCTCTGCAGAGACACTACGACCCCACTCCTCCCTGCTTGTTGATATACCACATCGCGGTCGTGTTGTCCGTCAGGACCTGAACCGACCGACCTCGAAGGGAAGGGAGGAAGCCCTTGAGCGCCAGACGTATTGCCCGTAATTCCAGAAGGTTGATGTGAAGCAACCTTTCCTCTGGAGACCAAAGACCCTTGACCTCCAGGTCCCCCAGATGAGTACCCCACCCGAGAGTGGATGCATCCGTAATTACTGTGGCCACCGATGGAGGAAGTTGAAAAGGCTTTCCCTGCGACAGATTGCCTTCCACGCTCCACCAAGTCAGATCCGCTGCAGTTTCTCTGGAGATCCTCACAGACTCCCTGAGATCTCCGTTGTGCTGATACCACTGCCTGCGGAGGCACCACTGGAGTGCCCTCATATGCCAGCGTGCATGGTTGACCAATAGAATGCAAGAAGCCATCAGCCTGAGCAGGCGAAGAACCTTCAGGACTGGAACAACCGCTCCATTGCAGAACAAAGGAATCATTTCCTGAATGTCGCGAATCCTTTGAGGTGGAGGGAATGCACGACAAACAGTAGTGTCCAGTACCGCACCTATGAACAGGTTGCGCTGGGAGGGCACCAGGTGAGAATTGGGCACATTTATCGAAAAACCCAACTTGTGCAACTACTGAGTTGTCTCTTGCAGATGATGGAGCACCTTCTCCGGCGACTCCGCTTTGATCAACCAGTCGTCCAGATACGGGAACACATGTATACCCGACCTCCTGAGATGTGCTGCCACCACCGCCATCACCTTGGTGAAGACTCGAGGCGCAGTAGTAAGACCAAACGGAAGGACCGCAAACTGGTAGTGTTGCGACCCAATCGTAAAACGGAGATACTTTCTGTGCGACTTCAAGATGGGAATATGAAAATACGCATCCTGCAAGTCGATCGACACCATCCAATCTTCTTCCAGCAGCGCTTGAAGAACCTGTGCAAGAGTGAGCATCTTGAACTTTTCCTGTTTCAGGTAAAGGTTCAAGATCCTGAGATCCAGAATTGGCCGAAGCCTGCCATCCTTTTTGGGGATCAGGAAATACCGGGAGTAGCATCCCTGACCCCTCTCCTGCTCTGGAACCACCTCTATCGCACCTTTTCGAAACAATGCCAGGACTTCCTCCTGCAGGAGAAGCAGGTGGTCCTCCGAACAATAACCCTGGCAAGGAGGATAATTTGGGGGAAATTCCCGAAAGGGAAGAGCATACCCATTCTCCACAAGATTGAGAACCCAAAGATCCGATGTTATTAATTCCCAATCTTGTAGAAAATGGGTAAGCCGGCCCCCCACTGGGCCCACATGATCCAGAATGGTGGATCTAGGGCTGCTTTGCTGCTGTGGCTGGAGGCTGGGATGGGGAAGAGGAGGAAGCATTACGGCCCGAGCTCGGGCCCTTTGTTTGCCTCTATAAGCTCTGTATAAAGTGTTTTGCTGCTGCTGTGGCTGTTGTTGGGTTGACTTATAGTTACGAAAAGAAGATCTGCCAAATCCACTTGAACGTCTTACAAAAGTGCCCCTGGTCTGAAGGCCCAACGACTTTGCTGTTGCTCTGCTATCTTTAAAGCGTTCCAAAGCAGTGTCTGCCTTCTTCCCAAACAATCCAGACCCGTCAAAAGGAAGATCCATCAATGCAGCCTGGACATCAGTGGAAAACTCACTAGATTTAAGCCATGCGGCTCTCCTTGTCGCAACTGAAGAACCCCTGATCCTCGCCACAGAATCAGCCGTGTCCAATCCACTTTGGATACCCTGCCTTGCTGCAGCTTGAGTATCAGAAATTACCTCCTGAAAATCTTTCCTATCCTCCTCAGGTATTTTGGGCACCAATTGTTTCACAGTGTCCATAAGAGCGTGGATATAACGCCCCATCAAACAGGTTGCATTTGTGGATTTTAAAGCCATACTGGCAGGGGAAAAGACCTTTTTAGCAGCCTGATCCTGCTTTCTCGATTCCTTTTCCACTGGGACCTGCGGAAACACACCCGTAGATCTTTTGGAACAGGCAGACTGCACCACCAAACTCTCCGGCAGAGGATGAGATGTTAAAAATTCCGGGTCTTCAGGAGCTGCTCTATACCTCCTAGCTACCGCTCTAGATACATCAGGAGCTGAAACAGGATTTTTCCAAATTTCTAAAATTGGATCCTTTAAGGCATCATTAAAAGGTAGTAAAGGTTCAGTCACTGAAGAAGGAGAGTGAAGGACCTCTGTGAGCAGATTAGATTTAAATTCTGTAGATGGTAGAGTAATGTTCAATAAATTTGCGGCTTTCTTTATCACCACATGATAAGGTGTCACATCCTTTGAGGGTTCATTAGAAACCGAAACAAGGTCCCATTCAGGTGACAGTTCAAGGCCACTAGCTACAGACAGGTCCTCAAAAGGGTCCTCAGAATCCTGTAGTTCGCCCTCCTCCAGATTTTCCCCTCTATATCTTTCCTCTTCCATTAATCTTTGGGCTTCACGCCTAGATCTTAGCTTCACATTCGAAGCCGTCGGATCCGCAATCGACTCCGACAGAGCCGGAGCCGGTGTCGAACTCGACGTCGGACGAGGGAGAGATTCACGACGCCGCTCAGGGTTCGGCATCAAAGTCGATGGAACTGGAGTCGAAGGAATCGGAGTCATCGATCTCGGCGTCGATGGCTTCGGAGTCGAAGGCCTCGCCGGAGTCGGATAATGCCAATGCGGCGTCGGAGCCGGCATAAAAGGCATAAAGGGCGCAGGTGCATAGGAATGAGGAACACCCAGACCATATGCCATCGGACCCATGGGACCAGTAGGAGCCCCAGAGGGATACATAGCCCTTGAATAGATTCCGAACATCGCATTCAAGAAATGCGTAGAGTCCTGACCTGGAGCCGGGAAGGCTGGGTATGAACCCCCAGGTTGCTCTTGAGGGCGTGGAGTCGAAACAACGTCGACTTCCTCTTCGGGCTGGTGCACCAGAGTCGTACGACCTTCGGGCATCTGAGCTCCACCCTCACCAACCTCCTCCTCCTCACCTTCATCCTCCCGACCTGAAGGATGGGATGGATCCAGAGATGGAACAGTCTTCTGCTTCGGTGAACTCGGTGAGTTCGCATGCAACGCCTCAACCTCGACATCGTGATCCTCCGAAGCCGAAGAAACTGTCTTCTCGACCAGTTTCACTTGTGACTTCGGCTTGGAACCCGACTCCTTCCTCGATCGATGTCGGGATTCATGGGTTCTCTTTTTATGCTTCTTTCTAGAAGATCTTGAAGCATGGGCCGAGGACGAATCCGAACGCGACCTCGATCGAGATCTTGACTTCGATCGTCGAGTTCGCGATCTTGACTTCTTCTTTTCTTTTCCTTCTTTAAACTTGGCAACTAGAAGTTTTGCTTCTCTCTCCCGGAGGGCCTTTGGTGTCATCTTCTTGCAGGACTGGCAGTCCTCGACGTCGTGGTCGGAGCTCAGACACCACAAACAGCATTCATGCGGATCTGTAATGGACATTATTTTGTTACATTCTCCGCAAGCTTTACATCCGGTCTTCTTCGAGGTCATGTTGAAAATGAGAAGATAAAGAGACTAGAAATTTAGCAAGTAACAAAGTTACAGTAAAGGCTACAGACGATCCCAGAAAACCGTTAGCGTCGACGACGCGGAAAAAAGGGAACTGATGTCATCACGCCGGCGTGGGCCTATTGTAGGCGTCGGTGACGTCAGCGGAGTCGCGAGCGATGCTGTGCCTCTGTGACGTCCGAGTCCACGTCGGCGCGAAGCTACAAAAAGAATTTCCGAATGTTGCTGACGCAGGGGGATATTCACAAGGTGAGGAATCCACACGGCAGATGTATCTATCAGAAAGGAGCAGACTATACGATTCTGAGCATTGAAAAACTTGAGAGATTACCATTGACAATGTCAGAGAGACCTGTCATTGAATGGATAATACATGGAACGATTACAATCCCAATAACAACTTTCCAGTTTAAGTATTGCCAGAAATATATACCAGCAGGCCTGTATAAAAGGTTGGGTAAAGGATACATCAAATCAACCTGGAATTTACCTTACACACATAAATGTTATAGTGAAGGGAAAAAAGAAGTATTTCTTAGTGGTAACAATTGTAAAAAATCACTAAGCGGTACACTTCTGTGTCAAGGTATTAACTTGCATGGATCCTGCAAAGGTTCATCAAACAACCTTTCATGTCACCTGCACGGCACTCCTGCAACACAGATAGAGCCTTTTTTCAGACAGCTTTCCAACGGCAGCTATATTCTAATAAGTGACCACAGCTGTTGTGGCATGGTGCCAGGAAAAGCCTATCTAGTAACCGTCACTTCCAGGGTCATTTGCTGTATGCAAGTATTGTATCCAAACGGCAATCCAGACATGGAGGCGGCAATATGGCCTTCTTTGAATATCTCTTCTATTCGAATTGATACTTTAAGCAGAATGAAGTCTATTATTTTACAGACAACTGTGTCTTTAACCTCGTCCAAAGAGACGTATGATCTGCAAGTTGCAAGGACAGCGGCAGAGATACATTCCCTATTATCAACAAATTGCCCCGTGCATTTCGTAGAAATGTTAGGTCAAATTTTAAACATGTCTGATACCAGTGGCATCGCACATGTATTTAAGACAATTTTTTGGGGACTGTTAGCACCCTTTGAAACAGTTCTGGGCATTTTCCCGAATTTTGTGCATTCGTTATTCGGCGGCCTGCCTCTTCTTTTGGGACTCGTAGCAGGAATTTTATTTTTGATCCTTCTGCTCCGATATGGCAAGCCAAGCCACAGACAAAACTCCAGCTACAATAGAAGAAACGATCCTAGCAATACGCTACCGAGACCGGATCACTAGAGGCCTCGGATTAGCCCGGCTAAGAGATCTGAATACAACTTGGTTTCTTTCATTCAGACCAATCTGGCAAGATTGCATCTTACCTGTGCTTCGATGTCTGCTATGCGGAGAAGAATGCGTGTTGGACGTCTGTCTTACACTACCATCAGCAGTACCTATGGATATCGATACTTTGCTTGGTTCGGTAACGGCTCATGCATCGTGTTGTCCCCAGCGGCTACCTATTCTGATGACGGTATTCGTTGAGACTTCACCATTACGAGTAGGTGGCGGTGAAATACGAGATGAAAGCAGCACTACACAGGTACAACCTTCTGTGAGCATTGCTGATCCCGACATCGATGATGGCAATGATTTACACATATGCACTATTTCAGTTTTTTCGAACTTGGTCGAACTTTCACCTGATGTTGTAGATCAATTTTTCGCAACCCTGTCTGATATGATGTTCTCTCCTAACAACGAGAATAACTTTTAAAACAACGAGCACACAGCGTTCCCTGAACTCTGAATTCGGCCTTCAGTTTTTTGATAAACGAAAGTACTGAAAACAATTGGAACTATTTTTTCCCCTGAAAGCGAAATTATTTTTTTTCCACTTCCAAAATATTTACCTTTTTGTTGGCACATGGTACTCTGCTTAAAGTAGAACTATTCTTAGAGAACAGAGCTTCTATTTTTAGAGACACTAGAGACAATATTTGAGCTCAACCTCTAGCATATGTACAGTATTTTGTAAATATGTGATGAAATGGTCTCAACCTTCTTTTCTGTATTAAGAGCCATTTCATAAATGTAATTTTCGCAATTCATTCAGCCAATATTTATATATGCATTTCCTGAATGATAAGACTGCTTGAAAAACGTACAGTACCAATACTCATTTTTCCTGTATATACCATACACCATTTCAAATGCAATTTATGTATTTTGGGGTGGGTTGGAAAACACACATGCATCGTTATATGTTTAGTATTGCTTAGTATTTAGTAATGATTTATTTATTTATTTTTGCTGTTTTATAACGCGCTCCATTACTCCAGAGTATCCTGGCGCGAAAAAGAAAAAAACAAGCAAGGCTACTCCCATAGACTCCTAGAAAGTACAAAGCGTTCTTTAACCAAACCAAGGGGCCTATTAGGATTGTGGACGGAAATGTGTGCCGTCCGCCATGGTCGCGGCAAAACCACTCCCGACCGCACCGCGGATAATCCGCGGTTGCGATTAGGATAAGAAACTCCGACCGCGGCGGACGGATCACATCAAACACTGTCTGCGGCGGACGGAGCACACCAAAGACCGCCGCAAGCGGACGGTACCAAAGAAAAACCCTCCGCCGCGGACGAACAAGACCGCGGGAACAGGCACAACCGCCTCCATACCTGCGGAGGCTCCGGCCTCGCGATTAGGATAACGCCGCCATTCCAACGGACCTCACCACCTTTCTCTACCGCTGCGGAAACAATGCATCGACAAACGGAGCATGACTGCGGATGGACCAGACGAACACCATCCCTGGCGTCAAACCGATTACAAAATGGCAGACGGAAGTAAATAGAAAACACACTAAATAGGACACCCACCCACCAGAAACACCCACCCCCAGCAACTACACGCCCTATGACCCCCCCAAGCACCGAAAAATGCACCCAAGTCACCACACCCACAGGTCACTTGACTGGCAACAACCATTGGGATACAACCACCACACAGACTATAAAATGGATCCCTCCCACAACCACAATCCTTTGCATCACAGCATAGCTGCAAGCAAGAGGCAGAATACCACTAACAGCAGACACACAAAAACACACATACAACCTGCACACAAACACACCCACCACACAAACACCCACCACACCATCCCTACACACCAGACACCTGCACATCCCACCCCACCCCACCAACACCTTGCACATCACACACCATGGCACCAAAGAATAATCCCAAGTTCACAGACAGTGAGTTGAAGGACATGGTGGATGAAATCATCCGTGTCGAACCACATCTCTTCGGTACCCTAGTCCAGCAGACCACCGTGGCAACCAAAAACAACATTTGGGACAGGATAGTGACCAGAGTGAATGCGTCAGGGACCGTGCCACGCACCAAACACGAGATCCAGAGGCGGTGGCACGACCTCAAGACAAGGGTGAAAGGCATCAGGGCAAAGAACCACCTGTGGGCACACCGCACTGGCGGCGGCACTACCCCGGAGCCCATACCATATGCAAAATGGGAGGAGAAGGTGCTGGGCATACTGCACCCTGGGAGCCTGGAAGGAATCGAAGAGGGACTAGAGGCTGGTAAGTACAAACCAATGACTACTATCACACTGCCATGGTCTGCCTTCCAATCAATCAATCAATCAATCAATGACACTTGTAAAGCGCGCTACATACCCGTAGGGTCTCAAGGCGCTGGGGGGGGGGGGGGTGCCGCTACTGCTCGAACAGCCAGGTCTTCAGCTTCCTCCTGAAGGAGAGGTGGTCTTGGGTCAGGCGCAGGACGGTCGGGAGGGAGTTCCAGGTCTTGGCAGCCAGGTAGGAGAAGGACCTTCCTCCTGTAGTCGCTCTTCGGATGCGGGGGACGGCGGCGAGGGCGTGGTTGGCTGATCGAAGGTGGCGTTTGGGAGCGTAGAAGTTGACTCGGCTGTTGAGGTAGCTCGGGCCTTGGTCGTGTAGGGCTTTGTGTGCGTGGGTGAGGAGGCGGAAGGTGATTCTTTTGCTGACGGGGAGCCAGTGAAGGTCTCTGAGATGTCCGGAGATGTGACTGGTTCGTGGGATGTCGAGGATGAGTCTGGCTGAGGCGTTCTGGATCCGCTGGAGTCTCTTCTGGAGCTTGGCGGTGGTACCGGCGTAGAGGGCGTTGCCGTAGTCCAGTCGGCTGGTGACGAGGGCCTGGGTGACGGTCCTCCTGGTCTCGGTGGGGATCCACCAGAAGATCTTCCGTAGCATGCGTAGGGTGTTGAAGCACGCCGAGGAGACGTTGTTGACTTGCCTGGTCATGGAGAGGGAGGAGTCCAGGATGAAGCCCAGGTTGCGTGCATGGTCTGTTGGTTTGGGTGCGGAGCCCAGGGCGGGAGGCCACCAGGAGTCGTCCCAGGCGGAGGGTGAGGGTCCCAGGATGAGGACCTCCGTCTTGTCCGAGTTCAGTTTTAGGCGGCTGGTCGTCATCCACTCGGCTACCTCCTTCATCCCTTCGTGCAGGTTGGCTCTGGCGGCGGCGGGGTTGTTGGTCAGGGAGAGGATCAGCTGGGTGTCGTCGGCGTAGGAGATTATGCTGAGGTTGTGTTTGCGTACGATGGCCGCGAGGGGGCTCATGTAGACGTTGAAGAGGGTGGGGCTCAGAGATGATCCTTGAGGGACGCCGCAGATGACTTCGGAGGCCTCTGACTTGTACGGTGGTAGGTGGACTCTCTGTGTTCTTCCGTCGAGGAAGGAGATGATCCATTCCAGCGCCTTGTCCTGGATTCCGATGTTGCTGAGGCGCCGTACTAGGGTGCGGTGGCAGACCGTGTCGAATGCCGCGGAGAGGTCTAGGAGGATGAGGGCCGCTGTTTCTCCATTGTCCATCAGGGCTCGGATGTCATCGGTGGCGGCGATGAGGGCGGTCTCGGTGCTGTGGTTGGCTCGGAAGCCGGACTGTGAGGGGTCGAGGGATCCGTTCGTCTCGAGGAAGGCGGCCATCTGCTTGTTGACGGTCTTCTCGATGACTTTGGCTGGAAACGGGAGGAGCGAGATGGGGCGGTAGTTCTTGAGGTCGGTGGGGTCCGCTGTTGGTTTCTTGAGTAGAGCGCTGAGTTCGGCGTGTTTCCAGCTCTCAGGGAAGATGGTGGTGTCGAAGGATGTGTTGATGATGTCTCGCAGATGGGGTGCGATGACAGCGTCGGCCTTGTTGAAGACGTGGTGAGGGCAGGGGTCGGTCGGAGATCCGGAGTGGATGGAGTTCATCGTGCGGATGGTGTCTTCGGTGCTGATCGGGGTCCAGGCGTGGAGGGTGGTGGTGGGGGGTGGTTGTTTGGTCCTGGTGTGCGTTGGTTGGTTGTTGAAGCTGTTGTGTATGTCCGCGATCTTGTTGTGGAAGTATGAGGCGAGGGAGTTGCAGAGGTCTTGCGATGGGGTGATGTCGTTGTTTCCTGCGCTGGGGTTGGATAGCTCTTTCACGATGTTGAAGAGTTCCTTGCTGTTGTGTGCGTTGTTGTCCAGCCTGTCCTTGAATGCTGTTTTCTTGGCGGCGCGGATCAGCTGGTGGTGTTTCCGGGTGGCAAGCTTGAAGGAGGTCCTGTTGTCCGGTGTCGGATCCCTTCTCCAGACTTTCTCGAGGGCTCGGCAGTTCTTCTTGGAGCTCTTGAGTTCGTCGGTGAACCAAGGGGCCTTCTTGCTGCCGGGTCTGCTGGGCGGGGTCCTCAGTGGGGCGAGTTCGTCCGCGCAGTTGCTGATCCACTTCGATAGGTAGTCGGCGGCCTGGCTGGGGTTCGCTGAGCTGGCAGGAGGGTGCTGGCTCAGGGAGGTGGCGAGCTGGTCTGCTGTGATCGTGTTCCAGCTTCTGCGGGCGGCCTGTTGTTGGTGGTGGTGGGTCGTCGTTCTCTTGAAGGTGAAGTGGACGCAGCTGTGGTCCGTCCATTGAAGCTCTGTGGCGTGGCTGAAGTCGATGTCTGTGCTGGAGGAGAAGACGGCGTCGAGTGTGTGTCCGGCGAGGTGGGTGGGGGTGGACACCAGTTGCTTGAGTCCCAGGTTGGCGAGGTTGTCGAGCAGGGTGCTGGTGTTGCGGTCGTTGTTGTTCTCCAGATGGAAGTTGAGGTCTCCCAGGAGGATGTAGTCAGCGGAGGGGAGGGCATGCGGGCTGACGAAGTCGGCGATGTCCTCGCTGAATTGTGTGCGTGGTCCAGGGGGTCGGTAGATCAGGGTGCCTCTGAGGGTGGTGTTTGGGTTGGTGTGGATCTGGAAATGCAGGTGTTCGGCGCTGGTCAGGGTGTTATCGGTGCTGGTCGTGAGACGGATGGTGTTCCTGTGGATGATGGCGATGCCTCCTCCCATCTGGTTGGCGTTTCGGTCCCTCCGGACGATCTTGTAGCCCTCTGGGATAGCGATGGCGATGTCGGGAGCTGAGGAGGCGTTCATCCAGGTCTCCGTGAGGAAGGCAACGTCAGGGGCTGTGGTGTCGAGGAGGTTCCAGAGTTCGATGGCGTGTCTGTGGACGGAGCGGGTGTTGAGCAGGATGCACTTGAGGTGGGTACTGCTGGTGTTCGACTTGGCGGGTGCTGGTGTGAGGCTGGTCCGGATGCAGGAGAACTTGCAGGCGTGGCAGCTGAAAGGTCCGTGGGTACGTCGTGGAGTGGCTTGATGGCAATCTGGGAGTCGGTCGGTGTTGAGAGCGGTGAGGGTGGCGGCGGAGTACGTCAGGCGGGTCGGTCGGGCTCCTCGGGGGCCAGGGGTCCTGGCGCTGGTCGCGGTCCGGTCGCGGACGGGCGCAGACGGGCTTACCTTTGGCGCGCCTTCGGCGCACAATCGGCGCACCCGCTGCGCGTGACCGCTGCGCGTTCGCACGGTCGCCATTTAAGGCGAAGTGCGCGGGTGGGCGGAGCAGCTGGGAGGCGGGAGCGGGGAGGGAAACAGAAGAGAAAAAGGGGCGGGGCTAAAGGCGGTGGCGGGAAGCGGGAGCGGGGGGCGGCGAGGTGGGCAAAACACGACGAGAAACGGCAGATACAAAAAAACAAGCACAAATTTAAGTAAAAACGGGGGGAAAAGACAGTGACACACGATCTGGGGCACAGGAAGAAAAACAAGCACAAATTCAGGTAAAAAACGGGGGAAAAAGACAGTGACACACGATCTGGGGCACAGGAAGAAAAACAAGCACAAATTCAGGTAAAAAACGGGGGAAAACCAAAGGAGAGCGCTCAGGGCGGCAGCGAGGCCGGCGCTGAGGCAGAGGCAGGCACTGGGGGCACACGCAGCAGCTGGTGGCCGTGCGGCGCGGGGGTGTCCCACAAGTGGGTCACACTCACCTGCGTCGCACGGTCGCCATTTAAGGCCAAGTGCGCGGGTGGGCGGAGCAGCTGGGAGGCGGGAGCGGGGAGGGAAACAGAAGAGAAAAAGGGGCGGGGCTAAAGGCGGTGGCGGGAAGCGGGAGCGGGGGGCGGCGAGGTGGGCAAAACACGACGAGAAACGGCAGATACAAAAAAACAAGCACAAATTTAAGTAAAAACGGGGGGAAAAGACAGTGACACACGATCTGGGGCACAGGAAGAAAACAAGCACAAATTCAGGAAAAAACGGGGGAAAAAGACAGTGACACACGATCTGGGGCACAGGAAGAAAACAAGCACAAATTCAGGAAAAAACGGGGGAAAAAGACAGTGACACACGATCTGGGGCACAGGAAGAAAAACAAGCACAAATTCAGGTAAAAAACGGGGGGAAAAGACAGTGACACACGATCTGGGGCACAGGAAGAAAAACAAGCACAAATTCAGGTAAAAAACGGGGGAAAACCAAAGGAGAGCGCTCAGGGCGGCAGCGAGGCCGGCGCTGAGGCAGAGGCAGGCACTGGGGGCACACGCAGCAGCTGGTGGCCGTGCGGCGCGGGGGTGTTCCACAACTGCCAACACACATCTCCCAGACTCCAATCCATGCATGTAGGCCACATCGTCACCCAAATGTGAAGTCCTGGGCTCAAATTCACCCACCATGACCAAACACAAATGTTGCCTCCTACGTTCCCAGCATTGCATGTTGTCAAAGCAGCAAGCACCACAACTCCCAACAGGCCCCCATGTCCACAGGGAGGGTGGTGGTGGGTGGGGTGTGTGAGAGACCAGCACTACAACTCCCAACAGGCCCCCATGTCCACAGGGAGGGTGGTGGTGGGTGGGGTGTGTGAGAGACCAGCACTACAACTCCCAACAGGCCCCCATGTCCACAGGGAGGGTGGCGGTGTGTGGGGTGTGTGAGAGACCAGCACTACAACTCCCAACAGGCCCCCATGTCCACAGGGAGGGTGGTGGTGGGTGGGGGGTGTGAGAGACCAGCACTACAACTCCCCACAGGCCCCCATGTCTACAGGGAGGGTGATGGGGGGTGTGACAGACCAGCACTACAACTCCCAACAGGCCCCCATGTCCACAGGGAAGGTGGTGGTGGGTGGGGTGTGTGAGAGACCAGCACTACAACTCCCAACATGCCCCCATGTTGACAGGGAGGGTGGTGGTGGGTGGGGTGTGTGTGAGAGGTGGGTGGGATGTGTGAGAGACCAGCACTACAACTCCCAACAGGCCCCCATGTCCACAGGGAGGGTGGTGGTGGGTGGGGTGTGTGAGAGACCAGCACTACAACTCCCAAAAGGCCCCCATGTCGACAGGGAGGGTGGTGGTGGGTGGGGTGTGTGAGAGACCAGCACTACAACCAACAGGCCCCCATGTCGACAGGGAGGGTGGTGGTGGGTGGGGTGTGTGTGAGAGGTGGGTGGGGTGTGTGAGAGACCAGCACTACAACTCCCAACAGGCCCCCATGTCCACAGGGAGGGTGGTGGTGGGTGGGGGGTGTGAGACCAGCACTACAACTCCCCACCGGCCCCCATGTCGACAGGGAGGGTGGTGGTGGGTGGGGGGGTGAGAGACCAGCACTACAACTCCCAACAGGCCCCCATGTCCCCAGGGAGGGTGGTGGTGGGTGGGGTGTGTGAGACCAGCACTACAACTCCCCACCGGCCCCCATGTCTACAGGGAGGGTGGTGGTGGGTGGGGGGGTGAGAGACCAGCACTACAACTCCCAACAGGCCCCCATGTCCCCAGGGAGGGTGGTGGTGGGTGGGGTGTGTGAGAGACCAGCACTACAACTCCCAACAGGCCCCCATGTCCACAGGGAGGGTGGTGGTGGGTGGGGCGTGTGAGATACCAGCACTACAACTCCCCACAGGCCCCCATGTCTACAGGGAGGGTGGTGGTGGGTGGGGTGTGTGAGAGACCAGCACTACAACTCCCAACAGGCCCCCATGTCCACAGGGAGGGTGGTGGTGGGTGGGGTGTGTGAGAGACCAGCACTACAACTCCCAACAGGCCCCCATGTCGACAGGGAGGGTGGGGGTGGGTGGGGTGTGTGAGAGACCAGCACTACAACTCCCAACAGGCCCCCATGTCGACAGGGAGGGTGGAGGTGGGTGGGGTGTGTGTGTGAGGTGGGTGGGGCGTGTGAGAGACCAGCACTACAACTCCCAACAGGCCCCCATGTCCACAGGGTGGGTGGTGGTGGGTGGGGGTGTGAGAGACCAGCACTACAACTCCCAACAGGCCCCCATGTCCACAGGGAGGGTGGTGGTGGGTGGGGGGTGTGAGAGACCAGCACTACAACTCCCCATAGGCCCCCATGTCCACAGGGAGGGTGATGGTGGGTGGGGGGTGTGAGAGACCAGCACTACAACTCCCCACAGGCCCCCATGTCCACAGGGAGGGTGGTGGTGGGTGGGGTGTGTGAGAGACCAGCACTACAACTCCCAACAGGCCCCCATGTCCACAGGGAGGGTGGTGGTGGGTGGGGTGTGTGAGAGACCAGCACTACAACTCCCAACAGGCCCCCATGTCGACAGGGAGGGTGGGCGTGGGTGGGGTGTGTGCGAGAGGTGGGTGGGGGGTGTGAGAGACCAGCACTACAACTCCCAACAGGCCCACATGTCGACAGGGAGGGTGGTGATGGGTGGGGTGTGTGTGAGAGGTGGGTGGGGGGTGTGAGAGACCAGCACTACAACTCCCAACAGGCCCCCATGTCTCATCCCAGAGCAAGATTGAGTCATCACACCATTTGCTGACCACTGCATCTCCTCCTGCAAACTGACAGGTAGATAGACATCTTCACGGGGGAACATCCAATAACAGGACAGGACCACACATATCCAAATATTGCCTTCCCACCTCCACGCCAACAGATTGCCCTGTACTGTCAACCACAACAACATGATGTCAACAACAACCATGTCCTGATTACATAGTGATTTGTAATGTTGGTACCAAAAACATGTCATGTCCACAACATTGATTCTGAAAATCTTGTCCCTCAGGTGATCCCAACTTGACCGGCGAAAGCAGCAACCGCCAGCACCAGTCTCCTCCCGGACAGCAAGGACTCTCGGGGGACGATCCCATTGCCAGCTCGGGTGCAGAGGACGATGCGGGCCCAAGCAGACTCCCAGGGCCATCAGGATCCCAGGACATCCCTGCCTCCACCACCTTGTAAATGTAAATGTACAGGAATTTATATAGCGCAAATCACCAAGCGGTTTCTAAGCGCTTGCTTAGGGAACCCGTCCTGGTATTCCCCTGTGAGATAACCCTGGCAGGGTATCCGCAAGGTGAAAGCCAGGCATCCCGCCGCGAGGGGCCGTAGTGGAGATTAAGCAAGCTATTGCCCAGAGTCGCAGAGTGTGAACCCGTGAATCGAGTAGGCACCGGAGCGAGAATTGTCGAGTCCATAGACATTTTAGGACTCAAGACCCAGCCGAGCCGGGAATTGAACCCTGGTCCCGGGCTGACCTCTGCTTCCAGATCTGCCTCCTCTAACCAGTGAGCCACACTTCTCCACCTTGGCCTGTGTCACTACACCAACACCTGCCATTGTGAGCTGTGCAGCCACCACCACCACCACTCCTGCCTGTGCCACCCTGCCTGACCCATCGCACGATGATGGGCCATCGACATCCCAGGCAAGCAAGGAGAGTGGACGGGAGAGGACACAGGTGAGGCCACAGCTCACAACCAGGAGTGCAGTTGTTAGGCGAGGTGGGGAAGGAAACCCACCCCATCCTGGGGCCGAGACCCTGGAAGCCATCGCCAGAGTCCATGCCTCCTATGAGCGGTCGCAGGCACAGTCCGATCGGGCCCACCAAGACTCGCAAGAGAACAGCCAGCTGTTGCGGTCCATTGACACACGCATTGGCCACATTGTGGACCTCATGGGCCAGCACACTGCTCTGTGGAGGGATTGGTTATCCCGCGCCACACCACCACCCCCTCACCCAAGTGCCCAGCGGGACAGGTCACCAACACCACCGCCACCCACACCTGAGCCCACGGACAGGGAGGTGGCCCCTGACCAACCTGCACCCACAGCTGTCTCCACTCCGGCTCCAAGACGGAGGGGCCGTCCGAGGCTGGATCCAGCTGAGAGCAGTGGAAATGCCCCATCTACCCGCTCTAAGAGGGGCCGCCACTGACTTCACCCTTGCTTGAGCCTGCCATTCACCCTGCCAACTATCCTGCCCCACAATGCCAAGCATTGGCACACGTCTGTTGGACTAGGTGGACATCACACAATGTGGTGTCCCCACGGTGTTTTCATCTGCCATGACCTTCAACTCTCACTTCCCCCCAACACCTACTTGTAAATATGCACCAACATCAATCCACAACCTGTTAATAAACATCACGTAAGGGGGGGCGTGGCCAAGCAGCATGGATGACAGGACGTGAGCTCCTTCAGCTCCCGTCCCGTGGACCCATATATCCTGAAAACAAATCCTACCTGGGCTGATTTTTGCTGGATATGAGTGCCGGAAGCTCCTTGACGACTGGGGGGCCCCCTGGCTGAAAGTCCGCTGGCTGTCTTCCCCGTTTTGTTCCCGAGACCGCCCTGGTGATCGGAAGCTGGGCTGCTGCCTGTGTGAGGCCGGGGACTGGGGACCTGGATCGGAGTGGCGCTGTGAGGGCGGCCCGGCTGTGAGGTGTTCCCGGGAGACTGGGGTGTCTGCTGTGGACCGGCGGGGCCCGCTGCCACCCAGGGCTCCGCCAATGAAGTGCCTGTGCATGCGGCTGGGATCCTGCAGCGGACGTCCACTGGCCGATATTGTCCGCCTTTGAAGGGGGTGAGTGCGGAGGAGCGGTGGGTCCGGAGTGGAGTATCCCGAGCAGGGGAGGGCCCCTTGATCCTGCCCGCTTGAGTTCTTAGGGGCCTGAGGGGACGGCCCGGAGCCTGCGGCAGCGGCGGTGGGTACGGCCCTGCGGGATGAGAATAGACGGACTCCCACCCCTCCCCTGTGCCGCCGTTCAGCGGAGCCGAAACCTCCCGATAGCAGGAGCACCCTCCACCCTGCACTATACTGGGCCCTCTGGGTTTGCGGTACCGAGCTAGACTCTAGAGTGGCGACGGGGACTCTTTCGAGGCAGAACGAACGGAGCCGGACTGCTGCCCCTCCCCCACTCCGCCATCGTCCCGATGCCGCACTGAGACGGCCATGCTGGTTGGACCATGAGCCTTCCGACCGCGGCGAGCTCCCAGGGGAGGACCTCCTATGCCACCTGAGGCGCCGGCCTGAGATCTGGAGCGGAGCTGGTGAGCGGGAAGCTCAGGGGTGAGTGGACGAGACTTTGGGCCCCCCCCATACGGTTATCAATTCTCATGCTGCATTGGGGTGGCCATCTGCCGCGAGGAGCGGGATCGCAGCGGAGTGGCCACTGCCCCCACTGAGGCATTGTGGCACTGCGGCCCCGCTGACGGTTGGGGGTTGAGAGCCTGTGGTGCTTGCGGCCTGCGTGGTGGTGCGGGTCCCCCCACGCCTGGATGTTTGTCCGTCCGCATTGTGCCTCCATCCTCTACCTGTGACGGGGTAGCCTGTTGCCGCCTAGCCTGAACTTACAACGGAGGGGCCGCTGCCCCTTGCTGGGAATCTGGGGTGGCCTGGACCGGCCGACCATCTACCCAGGGGCGAACGTCGGTGCCGCTGGACTCTGCGGTCTGTCGCCCTGGGGGTTCTGCTCCTTTCGAGGGTGCCTTTGGTGGGGCTCCACCACTGACCTGGACCCAGGCCGCTCCTGCTGACGTTGCTACTCTGGTGGGACTGGACTCATCCTGCGCCCTGGTTGGAGACTACTTGGATTGTCGGGGTGCTGCTGGCCCTCCCCGGACGCCTTTCGGCCACCCACAGCCTGGGCGGCTTCGGGGCGAGAATCAGGGCACGGTGGGGCTTTGGGCGGCGAACCGGAGGCACGGTCCTGGTGGACGGTCACTGTGACTGGCCTTGGAAGATCTCCCGACGGGGATTGGAGGGCCTCCAGACTGGGGGAGATGCACAAGGATAAGATGTCGAAGTCCACCCAGCCAAATACCATCACACAATATACTACCCAGCGGCTGCCCTCACAAAGGATAACGCGCCAGACCGGGCAGGAAGAGGGTGCAGACGGGCTGTCCGAGCCCTCCTGGGCGGAGCTGTTGAAGGCTATACAGGGCTCCCATTCTGTGCTGGAGATACAGATAGAGACAGTGTCGATTGACGTCAACCTTCTACGGACAGACCTCCGCAAGGTGGCGGACAAAGTCTCGGATGCTGAGGGTAACATTACTCAACTACAGGGAGAGGTAGAATCTCTCTCCAGAAGACGGTCACACAACTCGCGGCCACGACGCGCGCTCTGGAGAGGAGAGCCGAGGATGCGGAGGGCAGGGCGCGTCGGAGCAACAACAGGGTCCTGGGTGTACCGGAACGATTGGAGGCGGGGAACGCGGAGAGATTCCTGGAGAACTGGATTCGGACTCTTCTGTGCCCTCGTGGCTTGTCGGAGGTCTTCGTCATAGAACGGTCCCCCCTCCGCGTCCGGGTGAGCCCCCGAGGGCGCTGATAGCGAAGATCCTGAACTATAAAGACCGGGGCTGCATCCTGAAGGCCGCAAGGGAGGCCGAGTCACTCACCATTGAAAATAGTCGTATATCCATTTATCCTGACTACACTCAACAGGTGCAAGAACAGAGGAAGTCCTACCTGGGTGTTAAGCAGAAGCTCTGCGAGATGAAACTTCAATATATGCTCCTGTACCAGGCTAAACTCAAGGTGATCTTGCAAGGCCGGGCGCATTTTTTCGAATCCCCAGCGGAGGTGTGGGAGTGGCTGGAGATCCGGGGGGACGACCTGCCCCTGGGGGAATGTGGGGGGCCCCGAGAGACTTGGGGGACCCGACCTCAGAGACGACGGCGACGACGACGTAGACGCCGGTCTGGATCGGAGGGCCCGGAGGGAACTAGAGTCACGGTGGGAGCAGATGGTGCCCTGCGATTGGACTCCTTGTTGGTGGGGGTTGACCCGGAGTCCTCGGGTGCACCCGCCCCCGGGGAGGTCTTGGTTCCTGATACCTTGCAGGGCACTGTACCTAGAGTCGACTCCGCGGCCCGAGAGATTTCTGTGACTGGGCTTTCGGAGCAACTGATGGAGGCTGCTCCGCCTTGAGGTACTGTGGACTTTTGACTTCTGATATTTGTGATCCACTGGAAGGCCTCCTACTGGAGCTCTGAATCGCTCGGGATGCCTGTGTCCCATATTGCCTGTTGTTAGAGGATTGGGGGGGGGGGGGGGGGGGGGCGGAAAACTGGTATCCTGCTGATGACACGCTAGGGAGTGGGATCACTGTCTCACTCTGGGTGGGGAGGGATTCGTCCTCGGGATACTCTTGGTGGATTAGCCCAGGGCCAGTCCTGGCAGTTTGGGTCCCGGGGGGAGCTGATAGGGGGGGGGGGGAGGTGGTAGTCTGGTTGTTGTGGATGTGTGATGCATGGGACGAATGGGGTGGCTGTGTACGTCCTGGCACCGGCAGGAGGAGGGTAGGGTAGCATGTTTTGTTGTTGCTGTCATCTTGCTTGTGGGTGGGAGTGGGAATGGAAGTTCTGGGGGGGTTCTGGAGTTGGGGATTCTTTGGGGGGGGGTTGGGGAGAGGGATTGTTGCTGGCATCAAGTGTACTGTACTGCAGGCTTCAGTGTGGCGGACTGAGTGGGCTAGACTTACCAGCCTGGATACTGTGCGGGCCCGTGGGTGTTGGACCACACTGTTTGCGATTCGCAGCCCGGATGGGCTTACTTACCAACTATGGGTTTTAAATTCTTGACATGGAACATGCGCGTGTTGGGCACCTGCACCAAACGACACAGGGTCCTCTCCTTTATTAAGCGCCACGGGGTCTCCGTTGCCTGTCTCCAGGAGACCCATCTGAATGAGGAGGGTGCCCAGAAGTTGTCTAGGAAATTGAGGGGCCAGGTGTTCCATTCCTCCTTCTCCACGTATGCCAGAGGGGTCCTTATTTGGGTTGCACCGGGGGTGCCCTGTGCCGTACAGTATGTGGAGGCGTACATTGAGGGCAGGTACCTGTTAATAAAGATCAAGTTAGACGGTAGAGACTTCTTGATATTGAACTCCTATGCGCCGAATACCGATGACCCTGCTTTCTTTTCCCATCTTCAGGACCTCGTGGTCTCGGATCTCGACACCCCCTTCCTTTGGCTTGGGGATTTTAACTGTGTTTTAGATCCGGTGTTAGACAGATACCCTCCTCGCACTGGTACGAAGCCGCGCATAACGGCCCGACTCAAGGAGGTGATGCATAACTTGGGCGCTGTAGACGTGTGGCGTACAGGCCACCCCACGCAAAGGCTCTACACCTGCTATACCCCGACACACAATACTCATAGTAGACTGGATCGCATACTTGCGGCAAATGTTGCCGCATCTATCTCATTGACGGTCACCCACCAGGCACGGTTTCTGTCGGACCATGCTCCGGTGACGTGCGTAGCGCACTGGGCTGAACAGACAGCGCGTCCCCGTATTTGGCGGATGCCAGTAGACCTCTTGCAATATCAGGTGGGGAAGGACCATGTAGAGACTGCTCTAAATGATTATATAGAGTTGAACTGGGGAGGCGAGGACCTGGCCTACTCCACCAAATGGGAAGCTCTGAAGGCAGTGATACGGGGGGCCTGTATTGGCCACACCTATGGGGTCCGGAAACAGTTGTTATGTGATTTGCGCGATGCGGAGGACCGTCTCCAACGCTGTCAATCTTTACCGGAGCCTGCTGCCCCGGACCACACGGTGGAAGAGGAGGCTCAGGTGTCCATACATGACATTCTTACCCGGTTGGACAAATACACCGTAGGCCAATTTAGGCAGCGTCTCCACCGAGAGGGAGACAAATCTGGTCGCTTACTGGTCTGGATTCTTCGGCGGGAGTTCGCCCCTGAACGGATTGTTGCCTTGCGGGCTCCCACGGGGGACATGGTACACTCGGAGTCGGATATATTAGATGTGCTCCGATCTCATCTCCAGCAGGTGTATACGGCGGATACCACAATCACTGAAGACTCCTATTGGCCTTATCTCCAGGAATTGAACCTTCAGGTCCTTTCTGCAGAGGCGGTGGAGGAACTGGATGCGCCGTTAACGCTCCAGGAGGTTAGAGTGGCAATGGCCGCCCTACCACGAGCTAAGGCGCCGGGTGGTGACGGCTTCCCACCAGAGTTCTACCACTCGTTCGCGGATAGCCTAGGCCCACTCCTTTTGCAGGTCTATAATGAAGCCCTGGAGACCGGGGTTCTCCCGTCTACTATGAATCAGGGGGAGGTCTGTATGATTTTAAAGCCAGGAGGGGACAAATGTGACCCGGCGGCGTTCCGGCCTATCACTTTAATTAACACGGACGTGAAGATCCTTACCCGGCTATTAGCCACTCGCCTGGCCCCACACATGGCACATGTGGTCCATCGAGATCAGTGTGGGTTTATCCCCGGTTGTAACACCGCAATGAACCTGCGGTGCCTTAATCATGTCCTCCACGAGGTGCGCGGTAGCGAGAATCCTCAGGTCTTGGTGTCCATAGACCTCGCTAAGGTCTTTGACACTGTCAGCTGGGGGAACCTCTTGGAGGTGCTCCGGAGAGCAGGACTGGGACCGACTTTCTGCAATTGGATCCGGGTGCTATATGGGGCTCCCCGGGCGAAGGTTCGGCTTGGATCGGCTAGATCCGAAGAGTGGCCCCTGGAGCGGGGCACACGACAAGGGTGCCCCCTGTCGCCGCTCCTCTTCGCCCTCGCGATTGAGCCCTTAGCAGTCTCTGTCCGAACTGGCCTGGAGCAGTGGGGCATAGGGGTCGGAGACACCGTGCACGTGGTCTCCCTTTATGCGGACGACGCTCTCTTCTACCTGTCATCCCCGGAGGACTCAGTCCCTGCTTTATTGTGGTTGTTAGACCGCTTTGGCGTGGCCTCCGGGCTGCGTATTAATCCTGCGAAGTCTTTAATTTTTCCTCTGGCGGGATATGCCGACGCTCCGGGTGTAGACCTCCCGTGCCTGGGGCTGCGCTGGGAACTAGAAGCCTTCCGGCATTTGGGTATCCAGATGGCTCCGTCTGATGACCAGCTGTTGGCCCGCAACGCCGAACGAGTGGTCCGCTCCCTGCACCAATCCGTGTCCTTTTGGAATAAGCTTCCCCTCTCCCTCATGGGACGGCTGGCGGTCGCCAAAATGGTGATGCTGCCTCGCGTACTGTATGTACTGCAGAATACGCTATGCCCGCTCCCCCCGCGACTATTCCGCACGCTCAACTCTCTGCTTACGTCCCTGCTTTGGGCAGGCGGCCGTAGCAGAGTGGCCCTACATACTGTGGTCCGGAGCTGGGAGGAGGGAGGGCTGGAGGCCCCGAGATTTGACCTCTACTACTACGTGGCGCAGCTCCTGCCGGCTGCAAGATGGCTTGCGGCTGCTGATAACTGGGAACTACAGCTCCTGGGGGGTAGGGCGGACGAGAAGGCACTACAAGTGGCTTTAATGCAAGAACGGGGCGCAGATGAAACCTTACCTTATGTAGTACGCCACACGGCAGGAATCTGGCAGCGATTTGTGGAAAAAATCTTGAAACGGGCCTTGAAACGGAAATCTTGAATCTTGATTCCGAGAATGGCGGGATGGAGGCTGTGAGACTCTGGCAGACCTTTATCCGGATGACTCCTTCGTGTCCTTTGAGAGAGCCACGGAGGCCTTTGGCCTGAGCAGGGGACAATATTTACACTATAGGGGAATCCAGGAGGTAGCGAGGAAGACCTGGCCCCAGTTCCCGGAGGCGCCACCACTGACACACACCCTTAACATCCTCCTTTCCTGTGGTAGGGGTAAAAGGATGATATCCCTGCTGTATTCAGCCATGCGGCGGGACTCGGCCCTGCCAACCGCGCCGTCCTGGGCAGCTTGGGAGGTGGACCTGGGGAAGGCTCTAGAACCGGGGCAGCACAGGCGTATCGCGCTTCTGACCCGGAAGGTCTCGTGTAATGCGCGGTTCAAGTTGATCCACTTTAATTTTATGCATCGCACCTACATGACCCCGACATCCTTGCACCGTATCTCTGCAGACAGGCGAGATGACTGCACTAGATGTGGGACGCCGAGGGCTGGGTTCCTTCACCTGGCCTGGGAATGCCCGCAAATAGGTCACTTCTGGAAAGAGGTGGTGGACTACGTAGGCCGTGTCACGGGCCTCCGGATTCAGCTGGAGCCGCTTCATTGTCTTCTGGCGCTGGTCCCCAAGCCCAAAAAGAGGAACTTGTCCTACAAGTTCCTGCAGCTGCTGTTAGTGCTGGCTCGGCGACGCGTGGCTATCACTTGGATGGGGCAGGGGGCTCCTTCACTGTCCCTATGGCTTAAAGATGTTCGCGAGTGGTCCCTGGCCGAAGAAACACACATGCAGCGCACGAGACGCGATGTGAAACTGCAGGAGGACCTCCTGGCTTGGAGGGTGATGTGTGCTGAAGGGCTGCCGGATAATGACTCGGATGCCACTAGCGCCAAATTATTCACCCCTGAGGGCTCTGACTCCGAGGGAGATGGGGTGGGAGGCGCGACGGGGGGACCTGAGTTGGAGTAGTGCCCTGATGGGCGCGCACGGATGTCCCATGTCTTGTGACCCTATAAGTTGTCCTATGTCCCAGAGAAATAGCTGTAAGTGTGGGGTCTACACCCTATCGGGCCGTACGTGAATAACCTGACTGTTGCATGTGCGCTACTGATGATGCCGCGTTTTGGGGGGGGAGTGTTTTGTTATTAAGTGTTTGATGAGGTTCATTTCGCAACCACCTGTGTGGATAGGTGGTAGATGGGTTATGTGGAAGACATGGACAAGGGAATGGATGACATGAATAAGGAGGGATAATACAGGAAAACCAGAAACGGACACTGCAGTTGTCAGAACTCCTGGCGTGTTTATGTAATTGATTGTGTTTTTCTCTATGGCATTCCTCCACGTTACGCCGCCCGACCTCCGGGATGTGGGCCAGAAGGCTGTGTCTTCTCCTGAATATTGACTTTGGTCAACTCTGAATCGAAATGCCTGTGTTCTGGAGGGGACTGGTGTATGTTACTTATATTCCTGTTTTCCGTAATAAACATATTCAACAAAAAAAAAAAACATCACGTAAACACTCAATGCTGTGTGACCTCCATGTTTTAATCACATGATTGTCTTAGAATTTGTCGTTACCAGGTGCAGGGATCAATGTTGTTGAGAATCATACCTCTGTGGGAGTGACCTATGGATAATGAGAGAACAACAAACACAGGTCAGGAAAGTGATTCACACCCATCACAACACACTGTACTGCAACATCCCACAAACCACACTCATCACCAATTAAGTGGATCACAGGACACACATCAGGGAGCTTTGCATGTACACCATCTACCACACACATTTGCAAACAGAACATACCAGAACAGGCAGCATAGACACACCACATCCACACTTCACCAGCAAACATACATCACGACATCACGCATTGTCTAGCTGCACAAGAGGTAGTTACTCACATTCAAGGAAAATAGCGATCAATGAGCTGACGCCTCTGGTCCACACCTTCTTCCTCACCACTATCCTCATCAGTGGACATGGGTGGGATGGGAGGCGGAGCAACCTGTTGGTCTTCAGGGTCCATGATCAGTTCAATGTTATTGCGCAAGACCAGGTTGGGGAGCATGCAGCAGGCAATCACGATTTTGCATACTTTGCCTGGTGAGTATGGCAGGGCCCCTCCGGTTTTGTCCAGGCAGCGAAACCTAGACTTCAGCAGTCCAAAAGTACGTTCCACCACTCGACGTGTCCTCCCATGGGCATCATTATAACGCATTTCACCAGGGGTAGTAGGATTCCGTATGGGGCTCAGCAGCCAAGGCCGGTTTGGGTACGCAGAGTCGCCTAGGTGGGGGGATGACAGACTCAAATATCATTACCATGATTGGTGGGAACACCATGACACACATACAACACAATTCTCCTCACAGCATACTCACCTACAAGCCACGCACATTCTGGACGCAGATTAGCCATCAGTTGAGGGACAATGCTGCTCCACAGGACGTGTGAGTCATGTGCGGAGCCTGGAAATCTGGCACACACATGGGAGATGATGTTGTCAGCCAGGCACACCACTTGCACGTTGATCGAATGGTAGTGCTTTCTATTGCGATATACAGGTTCACGTGCCTGGGGTGGAATGAGACCAATATGTGTGCCATCAATGGAACCCACTACGTGTGGTATCTGGGACAGGGCATAGAAGTCCCCTTTGACTGCTGCCAACTCTGCTGGCTGTGGAAAATGGATGTAATCATCCTTGTAAAGCATCATGGCATTCAGAACATCCCGCAGTACCATGCTGAACATGGATTGTGACATCCCCCCGGCATGTCCAACTGTGTACTGGAAGGTGCCAGTTGCAAAGAAGTGAAGTGCCGCCATCACCTTTGCTGTGGGTGTAATAGCTCCAGGTATGTTCTGCGTGGCTGCAGATGAGGTGACAATTGAGCTACAAGCTCCAGCAATCTACGTGGATCAAGCCGGAATTTGCGGATCACCTCCTCGTCAACCATGTCCTCCAGCACAGTGTACGATCGATGCACATTTGGAGCCCTCCTGCGTGGGAGTAGATGGGAGCAGATGTCAATTGACCAACAACGCATAGCTGTGCCACACTATCACATGTTGACCAACACAATGCAAATAAGACATTTATTTATTTTATTTTTTTTGGTAGAGTTTTATATAGCGCAAACTAGACCCGAACCGAATCAGGTATCAGAGCGCTTTACATTGCACAAGTTACGTTTTTACATGAGAACACACACTTTTATTTATTTTTTTTTTTTTTAGGCACGGGGAGATTAAGTGATTTGCCCAGAATCACAGGAGGTTTGGCGTCGTTACCGAGACTCGAACCCAGATCCCCAGGTCCGAGGACGAGCGCCTTAGCCGTTAGGCCAACTCCTCTCCCATGTTGACATGTTGCAGACAATGATTATATGAGTGACATGACCAATATTTAATGCAATACAGATAACTACAAAAACAATGTTCACCCACAAACAACATCATGTGTGCAAACATGTCCAATGTAACGTGCACACATGTCGAAAGAACTGCCAGCAACACATGACTGAGGGCCCAAATGTGGACAAGCGTCACCACAGACACACATGCACGTGCACACACAACACGAACATGGAACACACCCTCCTTATCTTCATGCACCCATGACCCCACCTACAATGCTGGGCATCCTCACATGACATGCATGGGCACACCACAGGCAACACACATACGCATATACAGAATGCATGTATACCCCCATCATTGTTACTTGCACACACAAACCACACAATCACAACAGCTTCTGAATGTGGTTAGACACCCTTGATGTACTGTGTAGATGTGTAGAAATGGAAACGTGTGTCCGCCAAACCAAGACGTCAACACGTCGCCATGCACATCTGACGCAACTTGGGTGCACATCTATAGCCTTTGTTAACCACTGGCAAGGTCAATAGTATGAACACACATGCAAAAAATAGACATGAAAGACACATGTGGCCACGGGCCATTGACTTGACATCATAATTCTTGCAGCATTCTGGACATGTCCTAACACACATGTACAACTATCAACATTACATGTGTGCGGAGACATGCTGTGTGTGTACATACGCCATGTGTGGACGCCTTCCACCTACACAGAAGTTGTTTGTTGTTCCTGCTATTGTGCATGACATTGCTGTATGGTCAAGGACCATCACGGTCACACCCCGCAAAACGCATGTGCGTACTACCGCGACGGTGCATCATTTGAAAATGATCACTCAGTGGCGTCGCTATGGCGGTGCACGCATTCCGCGGGGGCGGTGCAGGCTAACACATACTTTTGATTATGCAATTCGAAATGGCAGTTGATACCCCCCTTACAGTCACATTGCAGCACCCACCGCAGACCGCCGGTCCTGGCCGGTCTTCCACCGCCGGGTGCTGGCGGTGGGTGATCGGCCTGTGCATTGAGGTCACCATGGCATGGATGGGCATGGCCGGTCACCCACTGCCGGTCCTGGCCGGTCACCCACCGCCGGGTGCTGGCCGGTCACAAACCGCCGGTGCTGGTCAGTGACCCACCGCCGGGTGCTGGCGGTGGGTGACCGGCCATCACCCGGCAGTGGGTGACCGGCCAGGAACGGCGGTGGGTGACCAGCCAGGACCGGCGGTGGGTGACCGGCCAGCACCCAGCGGTGGTTGACCGGACAGGCCCATCCATGCCATGGTGACCTCAATGCAGAGGCCGATCACCCACCGCCAGCACCCGGTGGTGGAAGACCGGCCAGGAACGGTGTTGGGTGACCGGCCAGGACCAGCGGTGGGTGACCGGCCAGCACCCGGCGGTGGGTGACCGGCCAGGACCGGCGGTGGGTGACCGGCCAGGAACGGAGGTGGGTAACCGGCCAGGACCGGCGGTGTGTGACCGGCCAGCACCCGGCGGTGGGTGACCGGCCAGGACCTGCGGTTTGCGTTGGGTGCTGAAATGTGACTGTAAGGGGGGGTCTCAACTGCCATTTCGGAATTGCATATTCAAATGTATGTGTTAGTCTGCTCCGCCCCCGCGGAATGCTTGCACCGCCATAGCAACGCCAGTGAGTGATTATTTTCAAATGATGCACCGTCGCGGTAGCGCGCACATGCGTTTGCCGATGTGTGACCGTGACAGTCCGTGCACATGTAGCCAATGGAAACAGGTAATGCGGGGCGCGTATGCGCATTCAAAAATTGGGCATCCAGGGAAAACCAATTGCTGCAGACGTGTGCCACTGATATGAGCTCAGGGCCCTATATATGTGTGAATTTCTGCAGCACACATTCACTGCTTTCAGCCACTGCTGCCTGCGACCATCACCTCGACCTGCTGCTGAGCTATCCAACAACTGCTGCCTGCAAACAATCACCTCGACCTGCTGCTGCTGAGCTATCCAACATCTGCTGCCTGCAACCATCACCTCGACCTGCTGCTGCTGAGCTATACAACAACTGCTGCCTGCGACCATCACCTCGACCTGCTGCTGCTGAGCTAACCAACAACTGCTGCTGTAGTGCCACAGTCCTGAACCTTGACATGCAGAGAGTGCGAGAGATCCGGTCTCGTCCCTTCACCGCAGCGGAGCTGGATGTCCTTGTGGACGGTGTGCTCAGCCACTATGAACGGCTCTACGGTGCCCCCGGACAGGTGGTAAGTGCAGTGTGGAACATGTTGGTGGGCATGAGGTGGTCACTGACTCCTGGCTTCTGCAAGGTTGGCGGTGTGCTGTGGGACCTTCACATGTGTTGTACTGAGCATGGCTGCATGAAGATACGTGTTTCTACGATGTTTGTGAATGTCAAACAGTCCACTGACGTTCTCCTCTTTTCTCCCATCATGGTAGGTCAAGCTGCACCTTCGCAAGGCCGTGTGGAGGACCATAGCACGTGATGTACGGGCAGTGAGGGTGTGCAATAGACGACACACACACTGCCACAACCGCTTGGACGACATATCCAGGCTAAGCAAGAATGTTGCTGAGATGACACTGGGGATGATTCCAAGATCAACTCGTCTGGCCCGACGCACCATGACCCCTCTAATGCACCGTATCATTGCTGTGACGCATCCTGACCTGTCCGTCCGGCTGAGAGGGGATCAACAGCAAACTAGCGGTAAGCAGACTGTATGTGTCTGTAACTTGTGAGTGCATGCATGTATTGGTGCTCAGACACAGTAGTGACATCCGTGGTGCGTTTGTTTTGCTGCAATTGCATGTTGGTGCCATTAGCGGAGTGAGCGGTAGCCTCCATGTCCGCCAGGTGGACATACCACTTGCTTTGTAGTTGAGGGTTCCAGGACATGCCGTTGAGGTCTGTGGTCCCATGGCATGACATGTGTGGTGGTCTGCATGAACTTGCCCTGTTTGTATGATGTACATGTTTCACAGCCAACACCGGTTCTTTGATATGAGGATGTCTGGTAGGGGTGGGTCGTGTGCAGGATGGGTGCTACATGTTATTCGACTGTAAGGAAAGTAGTGATTTTGTAACCTTCAGTACCTGAGTGTGGCACTTAGGTAAACCTCTTTTCTCTCTCTTTCAGCTTTGGCAGAGGGCACTGACCCACAGACAACGGAGATGAGTGGTGGCAATGCATCCGGATCCGAAATCACACACACGCAGAATGACACTGAAGAGGGCAGCCCCGGAGAGGGGGACAGAACCGTCCCTGAGGTCTCACATGTGGAAACACCATCGTCCTCATCTTCAGACAGTGTTGGTGAGTCAGCACTGTTGTCACAGACAGGGAGTGGGCAATCAACACCTTCAGTCGGGACA
This sequence comes from Lissotriton helveticus, assembly GCF_964261635.1. Lineage (NCBI taxonomy): Eukaryota > Metazoa > Chordata > Amphibia > Caudata > Salamandridae > Lissotriton > Lissotriton helveticus. The sequence continues at coordinate 504,546,977 of NC_136068.1, read as the reverse complement.
CAGCACACAGGGCCCACACTGCCACCAACTGCAACAAGTACTGCTCGTGCTCGCCAGAGTAGGGGGAGCAGAGTTGCCTTCGGTGCAGGCACCGCAGACCCTGCCCCTGTGACACAAAGTGAACTTTGTGCTGAGGCAGTTGATCTGCTGCGACAGCTTTGTGTAGGGCAGACCAACATGATCAATGCATTCCAAGACCACGATAGGAAGTTGGGGCAGGTGGTGGCATTCATGAAGGGGATGCATGGCGATGTTGCTGGTCTCCACAGAACAGTTCAGTCATTAGCAAACACAGTGTCTTCAGCCATTCTACAGTCGCATAGACAGGGTGCTACTTCTGTTCCCCCATCCACACCACTTGATGTCTCAGGGGAGAGTGAATTTTCAGACCAAGCCTCATTTTCAGGTTATTGCACTAGAAGCAGCCAAAGGCAGCAAGGCAGGGCACGGAGGGCACAGACACCATCCCCTAGGACTGGGAAATCTTTCAACGAAGACGACGTGAGCTACACTGGAGTTGACACACAGGATCCTCAAGGGGTGTTGGGGGAAATGGCTTCACATGCTACACAGGCATACCCCACAAAAGGTACTCCCAAGGCAAGGGCACCTCTCAAGTCCTGGGACACTCCCAAGGACAAGGACAAGGACACAACATAGGAAAGGGCAACTCCCAAGAGCAGGGACACTCCCAAGAACAAGGACACTACAAAGCAAAGGGCAACTCCCAAGGACAAGGACGCTTCAAAGGAAAGGGCAACTCCCAAGAGCAGGGACACTCCCAAGGACAAGGACACTTCAAAGGAAAGGGCAACTCCCAACAGCAGGGACACTCCTAAGGACAAGGACGCTTCAAAGGAAAGGCCACCTCCCAAGAGCAGGGACACTCCCAAGGACAAGGACGCTTCAAAAGAAAGGCCACCTCCCAAGAGCAGGGACACTCCCAGGGACAAGGACGCTTCAAAGGAAAGGCCACCTCCCAAGAGCAGGGACACTCCCAAGGACAAGGTCGCTTCAAAGGACAGGTACACTACAATGGACAAGTCTGCTCCCAGGGACAGGGCACCTCCCAGGGATCAGGGACATTCCAGAGACAGGACACCTCCTACGGCCAAGGCACATCCCAGGGCTAAGGAATCTCCCATAGACACGAGCTCCATCAAGGACAGGCATACATCACCCCTGGCTGCACTGGGGCTGATGTTGTTGAAGGAATGTAAAACACATGTGTCAGCGGTGGAGTCCCCCCATACCTCTATTCCCATCCACGCCCCGCAGAAGCAGAGGAAGGAGTACACTGTTGTTGCATCCCCCATTACACATGATGCAGAGGGCAGAAGGCAGGCCCACAGCAAACGACAAGCAGGGTCCAGCACGTCCCCAGAGAGCAGACCCCCACCAGCACATGATCCACCTTTGATGGGTGATGTTTCAGATGAGGCCGCACCACTTACCAGTCCAGTCATGTCCAGGGTGCCCTTACATATCCCTAAGAAACGTAGACACACACCATTGACACCTGACCACCCCGATGTCGCTCCAGTACAGCTATCCCCGGCTCCCAGAGCCACCCTGCCTCCTGGCCCATACAGCCCTGTGGCTCATCATTTCAGTGGTCCTAGTGGCGCAGCTGCAGTTCACTCTCATGTGTCAGATAGTAGCACTGTGTCTGTTGTTCGCTGTCATGCATCATGTAGTAGCACTGTGTCAGTTGTGCCCTCTCCTGTTCCTGGTGCTGGCAGTGTGTCTGGGTCTATGGCTCATGTGTCAGTCAGTAGATCTGTGGTTGTGTCCCACACTCCTGTTTCTGGTGCTGGCAGTGTGTCTGGGTCTATGGCTCATGTGTCAGTCAGTAGATCTGTGGCTGTGTCTCACACTCCTGTTTCTGGTGCTGGCAGTGTGTCTGGGTCTATGGCTCATGTGTCAGTCAGTAGATCTGTGGATGTGTCTCACACTCCTGTTTCTGGTGCTGGCAGTGTGTCTGGGTCTATGGCTCATGTGTCAGTCAGTAGATCTGTGGCTGTGTCTCACACTCCTGTTTCTGGTGCTGGCAGTGTGTCTGGGTCTATGGCTCATGTGTCAGTCAGTAGATCTGTGGCTGTGTCTCACACTCCTGTTTCTGGTGCTGGCAGTGTGTCTGGGTCTATGGCTCATGTGTCAGTCACTAGAGCTGTGGCTGTGTCTCAAACTCCTGTTTCTGGTGCTGGCAGTTTGTCTGGGTCTATGGCTCATGTGTCAGTCACTAGAGCTGTGGCTGTGTCTCACACTCCTGTTTCTGGTGCTGGCAGTGTGTCCGAGGCGAGTAGTTCAAGCAGTCCACCAGATTCTGTGATGTGAGGTTTAGTTCCCATCACTCAGATGTCATTTGACTTGGTGTGTAGATTGTCCATTGTAACCACCCTTGCATTCTTGATGTCCTTGGGACGGGTCGCTTGACCCACGTACTTGTGTTGCCAGTGATTTACCTGTCCTGTCCTATCGACTGTTGATGCACTTAGCCCCTCTCACGTGCTGACTCAGATGTACCTGCTCGGTGCTATGGACTGTTGATGCACTTAGCCCCTCTCACGTGCTGCCTCTGATGTACCTGTTCTGTGCTATGGACTGTTGATGCACTTACCCCTCTCACGTGCTGCCTCTGATGTACCTGTTCTGTGCTATGGACTGTTGATGCACTTATCCCCTCTCACGTGCTGCCAGTGATGTACCTGCTCTGTGCTATGGACTGTTGATGCACTTAGCCCCTCTCACGTGCTGCCAGTGATGTACCTGCTCTGTGCTATGGACTCTTGATGCACTTAGCCCCTCTCATGTGCTGCCAGTGATGTACCTGCTCTGTTACGACCACTGCCCTGTTGCTGTTCTGATACTGCATTGTGCCCTCTCATGTGCTGCCTCTGATGTACCTGTGCCTTGCCATGGACTGTTGATGCTCCTTGACCCTCTCACGTGCTGCCTCTGATGTACCTGTGCCTTGCCATGGACTGTTGATGCACTTAGCCCCTCTCACGTGCTGCCAGTGATGTACCTGCTCTGTGCTATGGACTGTTGATGCACTTAGCCACTCTCATGTACTGACTCAGATGTACCTGCTCTGTGCTATGGACTGTTGATGCACTTAGCCCCTCTCACGTGCTGCCTCTGATGTACCTGTTCTGTGCTATGGACTGTTGATGCACGTATCCCCTCTCACGTGCTGCCAGTGATGTACCTGCTCTGTGCTATGGACTCTTGATGCACTTAGCCCCTCCCATGTGCTGCCAGTGATGTACCTGCTCTGTTACGACCACTGCCCTGTTGCTGTTCTGATACTGCATTGTGCCCTCTCATGTGCTGCCTCTGATGTACCTGTGCCTTGCCATGGACTGTTGATGCTCCTTGACCCTCTCATGTGCTGCCTCTGATGTACCTGCTCTGTTACGACCACTGCCCTGTTGCTGTTCTGATACTGCATTGTGCCCTCTCATGTGCTGCCTCTGATGTACATGTGCCTTGCCATGGACTGTTGATGCACTTAGCCCCTCTCACATGCTGCCAGTGATGTACCTGCTCTGTGCTATGGACTGTTGATGCACTTAGCCCCTCTCACGTGCTGCCTCTGATGTACCTGTTCTGTGCTATGGACTGTTGATGCACTTATCCCCTCTCACGTGCTGCCAGTGATGTACCTGCTCTGTGCTATGGACTCTTGATGCACTTAGCCCCTCTCATGTGCTGCCAGTGATGTACCTGCTCTGTTACGACCACTGCCCTGTTGCTATTCTGATACTTCATTGTGCCCTCTCATGTGCTGCCTCTGATGTACCTGTGCCTTGCCATGGACTGTTGATGCTCCTTGACCCTCTTGTGTGCTGCCTCTGATGTACCTGCTCTGTTACGACCACTGCCCTGTTGCTGTTCTGATACTGCATTGTGCCCTCTCATGTGCTGCCTCTGATGTACCTGTGCCTTGCCATGGACTGCTGATGCACTTAGCCCCTCTCATGTGCTGCCTCTGATGTACCTGCTCTGTTACGACCACTGCCCTGTTGCTGTTCTGATACTGCATTGTGCCCTCTCATGTGCTGCCTCTGATGTACCTGTGCCTTGCCATGGACTGTTGATGCTCATAGACCCTCTCATGTGCTGCCTGATTTACCTGCTCTGTTGTACCCAATGCCCATGCTCTTGGCTACTGTAAGATTATACCCCTAATATGTTTAATAAAGCAAGTCAATCATGTGTAGTGGTTTGTCGTTGTCATTCCTGGTTGTGTACTTAAATTGTGGATATATTGGTGGGATCGTAAATGAAGGTTTCTCAAACATGACACTCCCCCTCCCAACGTCACAGCCCTGGCAGGTACTCCCCTTCCGACAGCAATTGGCGTGTTGGTGTACCTGCGTCATCGTCGATGATGGTCCATGACTTGCTGGTGGTGGAGCATGAAGAGTATCGGAAATGCGTGTAGCGCTGGGTCCATGACGGCGAGCTGCTTGTGGTGGGTATCTCTGCAAAGTGTTGAATCTTCGCTGTGGGGAATCCGCCGTGTTCAGGCAGGTTGTTTTTCAGCAGTGATTTGATGTGTGTTTTCCGCCATCGTGATTTAGAGGACGGTCGGAGACGTCATTCCGTACATCGGTGTCTCTGGATTGGTTACGTCCGCCGCGGGGTCGGGTGTTGTTCCGCGGCGGTGCGTGCTCTTCCGCCGCGTACGGACTTTTGACAGTGTTTCCCATCCTAATATGGCGGACGGAGTGACCGCGGCAGGCGGACAGGAAAAAGGCATTTTCCGCCTACTCCAGGGCGGTGGTCGTTCTTCCGTCCGCCATCGTAATCAACCCCCAAGCCTCCAGCAGCCTGGGAATTCCCCCTGCTTTTGTTTTGATTTGCACAAGAACTCCTGGAGTCCAGAAAGTACTGTTAGTTCTTAGTGAGGTCTTATGTCCAACCTTACGTCAAACCTGGCACCTTCCAGGTATAAATATACCAACGTTGCCTTAAGCAAACACCCGGTGGTTTGGAGCAGAGCGGCTATGTACTTGCCCGAAGCCCAGCTGATGCGAGAGCCGAAGGAAGCCGACCCTTCCATTTGACGCACTGAGAGAGACGCTGTCTTTTCCCTTGCCGAGAAATTCCAGCTCCGGTGTTTCCAGTCACCCTTGCGGGTTGCTGGGAGATCGAGTCCTGAGACACAAGATACAAGACCTCCTTCATTCTATTACCAAGGTACAGAGCTGACTAAATCCTTAAGAGAATTCTTGTTTCAGATTCTTGGCAAAAAACCAATTTAACTTAAACTGCAACTTACTTACTCCTTCCCACGTATTAGGCTTAGGTCAGGTACACCGGGGTAGGCGTATATTAGAAGCACCAGTTGAGTACGTTAGTCAATGTTTTTATGTATGTATATATTTTATCCATTTTAAAGTATCATATGGCTAAGAAACCATGTCAATGCTTTTACAGTATTATTTCATAATACTACTTTTACTGTAGGCACTTTACTTCATGATAAGTATTGCAATTGTGGCAACTCACTTCTCTTGCATGAGAAAGAAGACTGCTCAATAAATAACACCTTTTATTGAAAACGCCCGTCTCTTTATTTCTCTGCACTCTGGTGAAATTAAGCATGCACGATTGACTGAGTGAAATAGCTGTCTATTGTTTTCACACGACTCTAGAGATATACTCTTTATTCTGAGGGAGCAAAGTTGTCATGTTTATGCAGTTGTCAGAAGCTAATCCCTTTTTTTTTTTAAAAGTGTTTATTGAAATGAAACAGACATACAGAAAAAACAAACCGAACTTCACGAGGCAAAAACACAGTAGTACATCATCATAAGGCCATGCGGGTAGAGCTCCTAAAGTACAGAAATGCATTGCTATCGGCTAATACGGGGATAGGGGCGGACAAGGAAACAAGCAGAATCATCAGCAGTGAATGAAGGGTGAATGTCAATTAGGGGGACGAAAAAGCATCAGTGGTGACATCCTGTGGGGGGGTACATATATTACCACAATAGGCATTCCATTGGGACCAGATTCTACCCCACTTCTTGGGCCGTCCCCGGGAAAGGTACACAGTCTTCTCCTGGAACATGCACCAGTCCATGTTTTCTTTCCACTTGGATAGGGTGGGCGACCTATGTGAACCCCAGAGCTGGGCGATGTCCCGTTTCGCTACCATATTTCCAAGGGTCGCCCATACAATCTGTGCTGAGCTGTAGTCATTGGGCTCCCAAACATTCAACAAACAACGCCTGGCCTCGGGCAGCAGGGACACACCCGTGACACCTTCCATAACAACATGTACTCGGGACCAGAATGCAGCCACCTCTGGGCATTCCCACAAAATGTGGAGAAAGGTGCCAGACATACCACAGCCACGCTTACATAACCCATCCAAAGAAAACCCCATCTGAATCAGACAAGGCCCAGTGACATACACACGGTGAAGTATTTTAAGCTGAACGAACCTCAAACGAGCAGGAATGGCGACCTCTTTAGGCGAGGACAGAGCAGCCTGCCAGTCCTCATCATCCAATTCCAGGCCGTCAGCACACCACGAGGCCCTGAGGCGAACCAACAAGTCAGCTCTGTTGTTGATGAGTTTTTTATAAATCAATGAGATCGTGCTGTCGGGCACATGACCATCCAAAATACGGTCCTCCAGAGGGGAAGACTCAGGAATATCATCACCCGCAGCAAACACAGACAACAGGGCATGACGGACCTGGGCGTACCTAAAAAATTCACTGACACCAAGCTCATACTCCACTCGCAGCGCGTAAAAGGGCTTGACAGTACCCTTCGACCACAAATCGCCCACTTTGCTAATACCAATCATATCCCATTTATCAAATCCTTTCGATTTCCACAGGTAGCCCAAACATTCCGAGTCATACAAGGGGGTGGCCAGAGTGAACCTACCACACCAACCCAGGGCCGCGTTCGCATCACGCCACACTCTCACTGCAATCTTAGTGGGACCGGTCAGTGTTCCAGGGAGTCTTCCAGAGTACAACGCTCTGCTGAAGGTCCCGCCTGGCAAAATAAATTTATCCATAGAGAACGCCGGGGTAGGGCCTGGTGCGTAGGTCGCATGATTAATAGCACTTAACTGGGACGCCCAGTAATAACGTCTGATGTCCGGGAGGGCTATACCGCCATCATACCAAGGAAGCGTGAGTTTAGAAAGAGCAATACAGGCACGTCCGTCCCAGACCAGCTGTCTCTGTAGGTTCTCCACTGCACGAAAGTAGCCCGAGGCGATCGGGTCGAAGGAATTCTGAAGCGCATACAAAAAAACCGAGGTAGAGACATCATTTTGAAAAGCGCCGCTCTACCGAGGGGCGACAGAGGCAACCTACGCCAGCGAGCTACATCGAGCGTGAGCCGCTGAAGGGGGTAATAAATTAAGCTCGTAGCGCCTAGAGGGGTGCAAAGAAACATAAATCCCCAAAGTACTTGAAACCGGACTCCGTCACATGAATCGGAAATCTACGCGGCAGTAGAGGGAGCTCTCCAGCCAAAACGTAAACGCAGGATTTAGCCCAATTAATGACAAGACCGGAATTCTTTCAGAAGGAGGTCAGAACATCAAAAAGTACATTAAGGGACTTTTTAGGGGAAGTGAGATAGAGGAGGATGTCGTCCGCGTATAGCGAAACTCGATCCTCGAAATCAGGAGACCATCGGATGCCCCGAATGGAAGGCTCCCAACGAAGCCACTCCGCCAAGGACTCCAGAGAGAGAGCAAAAAGCAAAGGAGACAGCGGACAGCCCTGCCGGGTACCCCGTCCGAGCGTAAAAACGCAAGACACTCTTCGATTAACGACTACCTGGGCCAGGGGAGTCTCATAAAGGAGTTTCACCCAGGCTATAAAGCCCGGCCCAAACCCGAACTTCGAGAGGGCCGCCCAAAGGTAGGGCCATTCGATAGTGTGGAAGGCCATGGTAGCGTCAAGAGAAACCAAAATGGCAGGTTCAGTAAGCGTCTCGGCTCTCGCGAGAGCCCCGTGGAGTCTACGCAGATTCAAAGCGGTGTTGCGGCGTGGGATAAAACCGGATTGATCTGGATGGATCAAGTCCCCGATCACAGTTACTAAGCGATTAGCCAATAGCTTGGCCAAAATTTTGGGTTTGGCGTTAAGTAAAGAAATAGGTCTGTACGAGGTACAACGATCCCTTGGCTTACCCTCCTTAGGAATGACCACAATAGTAGCGAGTCGTTGGTCCAAGGGGAGGGAGCCAGACTCCAAAGCCTCGAGAAACATGTCCCTGACATAGGGCGCCATTTTGTCGGGTCGCAGCTTGTACAATTCAATGGGCAAACCATTGGGGCCCATCGCCTTACCCGAACGGAGGGAACGAATAGCCACCGCAACTTCATCCACTGTGAGCGGAGCATCCATGAGGTCTCTGTCGGCGTCAGAAAGGCGAGGCAAAGCAATGTCCCGCAACAACAGTCGAGAGTCCTCCTCATCCCTACCGCAAACAGAGGTGTACACCGTCTCAAAGTGGTCCGCAAAACACTGAACAATCCCAGCTGGGACCGTGGCACACTCACCATCAGGCCGCTAAATCACAGGGACCACACGATTGACCCTCTCTTTCTTGTCCAACCACGCAAGCAATTTACCAGCTTTGTCACCTACATCATACAGTCGTCCCTGCTGCTCCCTATACATCACTTTCGCAGCATCAGTTACAAGAGCCTTGTAGTCAGCTTGTTTCAAAGCAAGGGAGTGCAACTTCTCACTAGAGACGCCCAACCGAAGATCATCCTCCAAAGCCGCTACTTCAGATTCCAATCGCACAACCTCCACATTTGCAGCCTTCTTAGCAGCAACAATCCAGGATAGGGACTGACCACGTATGACAGTTTTAAATGCTTCCCATAGCGAAACAGCAGAAGAAACAGACCCCACATTTTCATCAAAATAATGCTCAATAGCTTTCACAAGTTCCGAGCGGGTCTTGGGGTTGCGAAAGTACCATGGATTGATAGGAGCCACCCTTCCCTCATCGCATGCCCCGACCTCATACCGGAGCCACAATGGGGAGTGATCGGAAATACCCCTAGGGAGCTGACGGATCTCTCTGATGGAAGAGGATTGGACCGCCGGCATTAAGAAGTAGTCCAATCTAGAAAGACTGCCGTGTGCCCCAGAATGGAAGGTATACTGCAACTGTGTAGGGTGTAGTAGTCTCCAGGCGTCCACCAACCCGAAGGTCTCTAGCAAGTCACTCAACCACATTTGCGCCCTGGGTAGATCTCTAGGAGGATGACGATCAGAGGCGCCAGAAACAACCGAATTCAGATCCCCACCCAAAATCAGGAGGCCCTCAGGAAGGTCCAACAGGACTCTACACAGATCAGCGTAGGTTAAAGCTTGCAGACCCGGGGGGACATAAACTGAAAGTACGGATAGTGTCTTCCCCTCCCACCTACCAATGAGCACCGCATAGCGACCCCTATCATGGAGTTTCACCTCGTCAACTGCAAAAGGGAGAGAGGACAGAATGAGAATACCAGCCCCCCTGGATCCAGAAGTAAACCCTGCGTGTGCCACCAAGCGATAACCGCGCCTGTTCATTGCCTGACATGCATTGCCTATTAAATGTGTCTCCTGTAGGAGTATAATATCGGGAGAATGACGCTTAAGGAATCGCAAAACAATACTTCGCTTAATTCTATCCCCTAACCCATTGACATTCCAGGATAACAGTCTCAACTCGCCACCCCCCATCCCCAAAAAGTAGACGGAGCAGGACCCACAGAGAACCCCACGATCAGTGCAAATAAAACAAACAATACGGTGCCTCGCGAGTAAACAGAAACACACACACACCCCCCACCGCCCCCCAATTAAACATGTTACTCCCCCCACCCTGCACCCCTGCGTACGACTAAGAAGCCACCCCAACTTGCAGTGTGCCTGTCGCCCCATTACTAAACTAAGCTACGCAAAGAACCCAGGAGGAGGAAGAGTCCCCGTTCACCCCCCGCCAACCCCAGGCTCATATAGGCCTAACAAAGACCCAAGTCCAGACTCAGCTGAAACAGCAAAAAAGTTCAGACGCCAGGGTCCACAGGAACAGTCCTCACTCCACCACACCCCCGTCGGCGCCTTCGGGGTGCGCAGCACGCTCATCTCATAGAGGCAGGGAATGAAGCCAGTCACTGACGTTTTCAGGTCGATCAAAAAAGAAAGCACGGTCCCGATACTCAATCCGGAGCCTGGTAGGGAACAACAAAGCGTACTTGAGACCCAAGTCCTGCAATCGTTTCTTCACTCCCTGAAATCCAAGTCTTTGTTTTTGGACAAGTGGTGAAAAGTCAGGATAAAAAGAAACAGAGGCCTTTTCAAAGTTCACTGGGCCCTTGTCTCGTGAGGCCTTTAGAACCGCATCCCGGTCTCGGAAATGGAACAACCTGGCAATAATGGGCCTCGGGGGAGCACCCGGCTTAGCCTTTCCGCCAGGGACACGATGGGCACGCTCAACCGCAAAGAACTTGCTGAGGCCAGCGGGAGAAAGATAGTTGGTAATCAAGTCCTCCACCAAGAGGTCAACCCCCAGGATCTCGGGATTTTCCGGGACACCAATAAGGCGCACATTGTTGCGACGGGCCCTGTTCTCGTAGTCCTCGAGACGACGAGCCATCTGGTCATGCGAAGAACGAAGATTACCAATCTCAGTCTGGGCCTCCGCTACATCCGCTGTAAGACTAGAAGTCTTCAAGCCCAAGGACTCAACCCTCTCATTAGTCTTCGCTAGATCTGCTCTAATCAGCGTAATGTCAACGGCCACCGTGTCGATCTTAGAGACCAGGGCGTCGTATTGCTGTCCCATAGAGGCCTGCATGTTGGCAATGGCAATCATAACGTCCTGCAAGGATGGTTCCGTAGACGCTGAAGAGACGGTCTTAAAGGATCCGAGGTGCGGCCGCAGCGCCAGGCGACCCCTTGACCTGCGAGTAGTGATCCATAATGTTCGTCTGGGTTTGGCCACTACGGAGAGGTGTCTTGGTCTTGCGCTTCTCAAGCGGCGGCCCAGTGGCCATATTGGAAAAGGAACCCCGAAGGGGTCCTCGTGACCTGGTGAAAATGGCCGGTCGTGAAGTGTCCAGACAGTCGACAAGACCAAAGCAGATGATTCTAGGCACAAAAAAGGCCAGGCTGCAGGCAATCCATCAGGCCAGTACCGAACAGCAGGGAGACAACAGGCCAGCCAAAGGTGGATCAAGGCTAAGCCTCCCCCAACAAGAGCCGGGAGCAGTAAACAAAACCGAAAGTCAAGAGGGGCTGATCACAGGGGACCCCTACAGCCACTGTTGATCAACTACTCCACGGCCTGCTGAGCAACCGAGCCCCCGGTCCGCCTTGGGGTGGGCCGCAAAAAGTAAAGACGATGCAAAGGTGGACCCCAGGGTCCAAATTCAATTTTTCAAAGAGTACAAAGATCAGCAAGGATGTACAATCAAAAGCCCGTCCTCGAAATCAGGATGTATTCAGGATATCCGTGAAAGGCAGCGCAGGGCCCGGGGAGCTCTGTGCTCACGCGACCATCTTGGATGCCCGCGAAGCTCCTCCTCCTCAGCTAATCCCTTCTTGTCTATTCAGGGAAATTAACACCTCCTTGTTTACTCGAGAAAGTTTCTAGTGACCTCTGAGCTAGCTGGCAAAACTAATTAAGTCTAACATAGTCAGTAGAGACCTAGATGACCTCAGTCCTACGTCTAAACTGCTGTTTATGTTATTCCAATGCGCAGAGCCTATTGGGAATATAGGAACTATACTACAACATGGTAAGCAAAAGAGATTTTTTGGATGCTACACTGACCACCTGTCAGTGTTTGGACAAATTACAAGCAGTCTTTCCATCACCTTTTGTATGTTTGATGTATGTCCTACATGGAAAGAGTATGCCAAGAGGTGGGTCCCATGCTCACTGTGCCACTGGAGTCACTGGAACCAAGCTGTACTCAACTGAAGGGCCCTAATTAGGGCAAACCTGCTTTTGGGTTGCTTGTTTTCTGGTTCGTGAAGGACCTGGTCCAGTGGTGGCTCCTCTGCTATGGTGGAGGATTGTCACCCCACTGCTTTTATGCAGTGCAAAGTAAAGGAAAAATAAAAAATAAAATGATAATAAGTTGGAGTTAATATCATTTTATGATTCCTTTGCGCGCGGGCAGAGCTGCATTTCACTCGGAGCAGGGGAAAAGTGGTTTACCCATACTTAAGTGCGCAATGACTGTTTGGTCACCCCTCTCGGGCTGCCCTAAACAGTCATGCACACTTTGCCTGTTCTCCATGCAGGCTCCATTACAGCCTGCATGGAGAACAGGAAAGCATTCCTTCCATCACCTTTGGTGTGTGTTTTTTTTTTACTGTCTGTCATTGTCATGCATGTTCTTGTGGCAAGAGACAATAAAAAAAATCATTAAAATGACTTGCACGCCATAGGAGAGCCCTCCTTATTTATTTTTCGAAACCAAACTAACAATATGGGAGTTTGTTTAAAAAAAAATAAAGAACGATGCAAAGGTATGATGGCCAGCCATCAAGTTTGATGGGGCAGCTGGTCGACCTTTTCTATAGAGATAGGAACCGTTACGACGACAGACTCTGCCAATGCATAGATATGTCTACAGCAGGGCTGGCGAACATCTCTAAATTTGCCGGGCAGAGTGAAGGCAGTAAAGCCCTCTGCCACCCTGTCTGTTTCTACTCCATGTGCCTAACAATAAATCGGGCCATGTGTCTACAGTGGCAGTGGGTAAAAAACAATGGTTTGGAATGCTGTCCCAAGGGATTGTCAAGTAGTTATATTATCTGCAACTGTTCGACCCATCACCGTTCAGGTGTTTGATTGCCAGTAGTATGCCCGGAAACCTTAGATTGGCGCATCTTTCCAATCCTACTAATGCAAATGTTTGTGAATTTTAAAAAGTAATACATTTGTATCCATTCAAGGAGTACTTTTGTGGGTACAGATTTCTTACTGTTCGTGTCAATCAATCACTAAATTCATATTTAATTTCCTGCTAAAGAAATTAACAAGTTAAAACCTCTTAGTGAAATCAGGATGACAAGAAAAAACAACACAGGCACACCCGACCTGACTTAGGGCCCCAGACTTAATTACAAAGCCAAGAATGCATTTAATTTGAGGGTGTCACACCCCTGGCACCCCGTTGCAGTTATGCCCCTACCACCACACTTATTTTCTTTGCAAATGAAAAATGGGGTACTCAGTACTGCAGACTTAGGGCCAGACAACCAAAGACACCAAAAATAGAGAAGATGGAGTCACCATGCCAGATATTAAATGAAGACATCTGTATTTGGCTATGCAAAACGCCTATGCATTGACATAGGGGTGTGCAAAGTTGTGAAGACTTGTGACGTGCATCTCTATGTAATTTATTCTGCCAGTTTTGCATACAGTCTAGCTGGGTGGCTCTTTGGGTTTAATTTTTAACAAGGGGGGAACTGTGATTGCTGCTGCCCAAGGGCGTAGCAACCAATGGCGCAGAAGGTAAAATGGGACTGGGGCCCAAGGAGCCCTGATAATTCCTGCATTTTATTTCCTCAACAGCAGTTGAAGTACTGGGTTTTTAAGAACCCAGCGGTGCCAGGGAACACACCCTAAGACTTCGAGTCCTTCCTGTCCCAGACTACAGAAACACAGAGTCTTCTTGGTGAAGTCAAAGATCCAATTTATTGGCTGCAGCCAGTAACAGGTATCCTAGAAGTACAACACGGTGTATATTCTCAGGAGACTGCTCAATTTATAAAGCCAACCATCTCTTTTTATACAAAATATTATGCTTTAGGCAAACATTCCTTATTTTACAGTTGACCATTCACATATTTTCACAACAAAGAAAAGGCAGATTCATGATGACAAGCCCATTTTCAGTTTGTCCATCCCAAAACCAATTTCCCGGCGAGGCCCAACATTTTTCATCAGATATCGGACGGACCCCTAAAAAAATCGGGCACCTCCTCCTCGTAAAGCAGGTCATAAAACAGAAAGAAGAGACAGGTGTGTGTAAGATTTGGCGTAGTTTGGATGCGATGAAAGGTTTATGGTTTGCTGTGCCTTGGTACTAATCTCGATCGGCCACTGGGAGAGGAACTGGCCGAACAGGTTTGGCTTCTGGCAGTGGAGTCAGCTTGCCCAGGTCACACAAAAGTCAGCAGAGGTGTACATGTCCTTAAGACTCGTTTTGACCTTAGTCATCAGCCTATGTGAGGGCAACCACAAAATGGCTGCCATGCACAAAATGGAACCCGAGGGTTCAGGACGGTATCCCTGATTTAATGGTGATCTAGCCGTTCGAGTACGCCAAAAATGCCTGTATATAGTATACTCATCATTCTCGGTCTGCTGATACCAAAATCGTCATGATTCGACGATGTTTATGACACGGGTCCAGAATTTTCAGTACCACAGACTCTCCTTTTGCCCTTACATAAGCAATCAACCTTTACTCACGCTAATCTGAGTCCAGGTCTATATTCACAAATTCGTTGAGATGTTGCTGTAGCATCATCCTATTGCTTAGCTCGTCCCTTGATACAGGTTTCCTTACACATGATGTAGCACAGAGGCCACATATAGCAGGAGCACACTGTATGGACAGACAAAACATGAAAAGGATGGCTAAAATCATCCCAATGACCATCAGAATCTTCCACCCCCAGGCGGACATCAGTTCCCAGAACCACCCCATCAACGACCAATCTCCTTTATCCACATGAATAGATTCGGAGATCTTATGTAGTTTGGAGATGGCCTGGTACACTGTTGGAGCGTTATCCGGAATGAAAACACAGCAACTCGATTGGATCACTTTACATACCCCACCTCGGTCTGCAAGTATGACGTCTAACGTGACCCTGTTTTGAAGGGTCATAAGGTGATCGGACTGGAGCTCAGCAGTCAAGTTACTAAGGGCACCGGCAGTTTCAACTACGGTGGATTCAACCACCCTCGTCAATTGCCTTATGTTCCTGCTGTTAACCATAGGTCCGCAAAACGGCAGAAAACCCTTAAAGAAGTCTCCAAATTCTTGTCCTGCAGTGTCATCTTGACTGAAAACACCTCTAACTATCCTTGTCTTATGGTAATCTGCCGCAGCTGTGTAGGTGGAAGGTAACAGGAATGAAACAAAACGTGTGCCCGAGAAGTCAGGAGGCAACCATGTGTAGGCTCTATCATGACAGATGAAATAGGTACCCTTAGCTGCTAGGAACGAAGGGGAAGTCTGAGATGCAAAGACATATGTTTCCGTGCAGATACTTTTTCCTAACTGAGCTCTGGGATTCTTGCCATTACCTTGCAGACATAGGTGGCCCTGATGGGGTACAATCCAAATCGGGGAGGATCTCTTAGCTCGCTGTTTTTCACTCAGATTAACTCCGTATCTGGTCACATTCCATCCAATATATGCTAGTGTCTCATCTCTCGGGATAGTCTCATAGGAAGTATCTTCCCTAATCATATCTACTATACCCTTAACTAGAGCACTATTCTTTGGATTATCTTTTACAGAACGTAGGGGGTGGACTTCATGTGCATAAATGAACATCGTTCGGTATGCCCACACAGAACCATTATGGCTGAAAGGCAGGACCAGGTAAGGGATACCTTTATCAGTAGTGTGAGGCATAAGACCACACACCCAACAGTTAGTCGTGTTTACTACTAATTGGTGTTGGTGCAAAAGCTGAACGAAGGAGTTATTGATAAATTCTAATCTCCTAGCGGACTCATGTTCAGGTAAAGGGTGAAAAGAATGTGAGGAAACAGTAGAAGGAGGCATGGGCTGTGCCGTGGGTGCAAATGTCACTTGAAAAGAGAATAAAACATATCCTATTAAAAACATCATTACACTAACCAACATAAAAATGCAAAATATCAAAAAGCTTTTTCTGGTCATCATCAAACACATTTTGGTTTTAAAGTTCATCTCTTTGGCAGGTCTCTCCATCTCGAAAAACTCCATCCTCTAACCTTGCTGCTCGCGGAGGTAGGGTGTTCCATGCTAAGGAATGCGCCTGTCAGTTCAAGGGAAACGCCCAAGGACCAACCAGAACCGTCAACCTTGTGTCTTCGGCTTGCACTCCAAAGACTTGTCGCCCGCGACCCTACAGCTGAACCCGGATGGTGTTTCGAAAAACAAAAATAAAAAAGTTTCTCAGATGAGAGAGCTGCACTGTCAAAAATAGCAAAAAGGTTTTTATTTGTCATAGTTCTCGGCCTCAGATTATAACGGTTTTTCCCAGGTAATGTCTGGTCTTGAAACAAGGGTTCAGGCTCGGTAGTGTCCAATCGAATTGACGGTGGCACAGCTTCTTGCAAAAGATTGTCACTTTCACATTCAGAAATTGTTCCTTTTACATGTGCATCGCTGAAAGGCAGAAAACGAGGCACAGTCTCAGTCTCAGAGTCAGCAATACCCTCCTGGACCCACCAGTCGTACGGCAGAGGCAAAGGAACCCTCTTGCAGTGTACGCCATGGATCCAGTGTTTCTTTCCTTCCACTCGCACGGCGGATCTGGTTGATAGCAGGACTAGGTAGGGGCCTGTCCAGCGGGGCTGATCATTCTTTGTCCGCTGGAAATTTTTCACCAAAACCCATGAGCCAGGATCGATGATGTGACCTGGATCTTCAGAAACCTGAGGCAGAGAATCGTGAACCTGCTGGTGTAAAACACGCAATTTAGCCGTCAAATCATACAAATAATCAAGCAGCACAGGGTGTTCAATCTCACTGAATTTTGTCGGCCTAGGCACTCCCCATATGTTGGCCGGGCGGCCGAACACGATTTCGTAGGGACTAAGTCCCACTCGTGAGTGCACAGTCATTCTTGTCGATAGAAGTGCTAATGGTAAGGCATCGGGCCATTTAAGAACGGAGCTTGCTTGTATTTTGGCCAGTTTCAGTTTTAACGTGCCATTGTAGCACTCTACTAGTCCAGCTAATTGGGGGTGATTTGCAGCGTGAAACTTCTGCTGGATCCCTAGCCCTTCACATACTCTCTTCATCACTTGACCCACAAATTCGCTCCCATTATCACTCCAGACCATTCTCGGCAACCCAAATCTGGGGAAGAATTCTTTGACAAGGGCTTTAGCTGTGGACATGGCAGTGTTGTCTTTCAGGGGATATGCTTCTACCCATCTTGAAAAGGCACAAACAACAACGAGTACGTATTTTAAGTTGTTGCACCTCTCCATGTGGATGAAATCTAGCTGCAAAACCTCGAACAGATACGTTGGAGGCGCAAAATGACCAGCTGGAGTTGGGGTTCCCCTACCGGGATTGTATTTCAAGCACACCATGCAATTCTTGACCACATTCTCTGCACACTTAGGAATTCTAGCATTTTGCCATACTGGAGCCAACAACTTACAAATCCCTTTCACACTGATGTGAGCCATTCCATGGGCTATTGTAACCACTGCAAGCACATATGCATCGGGTAATAACCATCGCTGATGTTCTCACAATTCAACCCAACAACCATTTGCATCCAATTTACCCATACTCTCTCTCCACACACTCAACTATTTCTCTGTAGCTTCAGCTTGAATAGATTTCACACTCTCTATCGTATCCTCACACATTCCAATGTCACCAACACATCTCGCAGGGCCTGCAACATACATTCGACTCATCACATCCCTCGCTGTTTCTTTTGCGATTTCATCAGCAAATGCATTGCCACGACCAACATCATCAGTAACCTTCTTATGTGCACTGCATTTCACAATCGCAACTTGCAACGGCAAAGTAAGTGACTCAAGAAGCTCATTCACCAACTGACCATGCTGTATCTTGGCTCCATGCGTAGTCAGAAACCCACGTTCTTTCCACAATCGTCCAAAACTATGGGCCACACCAAATGCATACTGGCTGTCAGTATATATGGTCACTTTAATTCCTTTTGACAACACACACGCTCTTGTAAGTGCAATCAACTCTAATGCTTGAGCTGAATTATGAGGGATACGTGCAGCTTCAACAATCGTATGCAAAGTCGTAACAGCATATGCTGCAGTCGTATCACCATTCGGGAGCTTGAAGCATGAACCATCCACCCATAAGGTACCGTCACACTCCACAAGAGGAGTGTCTCTGAGGTCTACTCTCCCTTTCGTTTCTTCCTCTGTCTTAAGCAAACAATCATGCTGTTCAGAAACATCTGTTTCTGCTAAAATCGGCAACAACGTAGCTGGATTCAATGTGTTGCATCTTTTTATGTGCAAATGACTCGCTAAAAGTGTCGACTCGTAACCTGACAATCGAGCACTAGTTAAGTGCTGTGTCTTGGTTCTCTTTAACAAAATGTCCACTGCATGTGGAACCATTACAATTAACATATTATTCATCACTAACCCAGCAAACTGCCGAATAGAAACTGCTGCTGCCGCTGTGGCTCTCAAGCAACTTGGCAACGCTCTAGCTACCGGATCCAAAGTCGACGAAAAATACGCGCATGGACGTTGCTTGTCCCCAAAAGACTGTGTCAACACTGACAAGGACAACCTTCTTTCTCATGGACATACAGTGTAAAAGTCTTGCTGTAGTTGGGGGTACCCAACACAGGAGCCGAACACAATGCATCACGCAATTCGGTAAAACTTTTCTGACAATCTTCAGACCATGGAAGGGGATTCGGTGTATCTTTACGAGTCAATGCCACCAAAGGTTTGGCCAGTAAAGAAACATTCAGTATCCATTGTCTGCAGTAGGATGTAATGCCCAAGAAAGCGCGCACTTCTCTCTGTGTCCTTGGCACACTCAATTTTGCAATTGCCTGAATTCTTTCTGGGGTCAGTTTCCTTCCCTCCTTCGATAAGAGATGACCTTAGTAGGTCACTTCTTGTCGACAATATTGTAACTTTGAAAGGGACACTTTGTGATGTAAATCAGACAAATGACGCAACAATGACAACGTTGCTTCTTTACAAATTTCCTCAGTATCTGCAGCGACTAGTAAATCGTCAACATACTGAATAAGGGTAGCGCCATCAGGTAGAACAATTGTATCAAGCTGTGTTTTTAAAGCCTGACTATATATCGATGGACTCTCACAATAGCCTTGGGGAGCGCGTTTGAACCGGAAGCTTCGTCCTCCTAAACAGAAGCCGAAAATATCCCTGCTCTCCTTGGCAATCGGGATGCTGAAGAAAGCATTCTTCAAGTCAATCACCGAGAACCAAGTCGCAGAAGCTGGAACCATAGTCAATAGGGCAGTGATATCAGGAACTGGAAATTGTGGCACAACGATTTTGTTCACCTCTCTAAGATCAATCACAAACCTGTAAACAGGTGGCTGAGAAGGGTCAGTACACTTCAAAACAGGCAAAACCGGGCTATTGCAAACGTTGCCTCTTGTCTCCTCAATTACATCTTTTCCAATCAAATCATAAATGATCGCTAGCAACGCTTTTTCACCTTCACTAGAGATCTTGTATTGGGGAATACGTGGCATTTTAACATTCGCTTTTAATGTCACAACATATGGCGGTATTTCCAAAAGACCCACATCATTAGGACCAGTAGTCCAAAGAATATCAGGAAGAAGCGACAATACTGTTGGAAGTTTATCCTTCGACAAATACATTGGGGAGACCACTTTCTTACCCAGTGTAAGCTGAACTCCTGAAGGGGAACAATACAAGGTTGCATACAATCTTTTCAACAAATCCAAACCTAACAAGTTCTCACCACAACCTGTCGTCAAAATGAGGGGTGCTTCTAATTCACAAGGTCCAACAGAAAGGGACATAGGACTAGAAATCGGGTTCCTAACCGGGGCGCCAGAAAAACCTACTGAAACATTCATTTCGCCAGACAAAGGTGAACCAGGGAGTTTAGAGTGCATAATAGAACTCTTTGTAGCACCAGTATCCAACAGAAAAGGCTCTGACACACCTGATGTAATCACCTCTCAACATAAGGTCCACTCTGATCCACTGGAACTGAAACAACTCCCTCTCTTTGTCTATGGCTGTCCTAGCAATCATTACCTTCCATATTCTCATCTTCCGCATAGTAGTCATCAGCATAGTACTGAGGCGTCCTAACAGACGCGTTATTCTGCTGATCAAAACTATTCATTGAATTCTGAGGCGGAAAGGAACGTGCATTCTGAGGGAAACCTCCACATCCTCTACCTCTAGATGCTTGTGGAACACCTCGACCTCTCGCGCTAGAAACACCATTCATACGCTGTAACAAAGCAGGGCAACTACTTTTAAAATGACCTTCTTCTTTACAATATGCACACTGATTAGGGCCTACAGGAAAACGTGGTTGAGAAAACTCGAACCTTTGCGAGTTTCTCTGAAACTGCTGAGGTTGCTGAAAATCACGCTGACCACCACGAGGCGGATACGCTTGCTGTAAAAGACCCTTCGTTTTTAAGTCTTTCGTTTTCTTGTCTGCTCTATCTTTTTCGTCCTTATCTCTATTTTCATAATACTGCGCAGTAGCCAATATCTGTGCTGATGAGGAAACGGCCCAAGAACTCTCTGGGTCTTTCAATTTTTTACACAACTCAGGAAGCAAATTATGTACAAACTTGTCAACGAACAACCGTTGACCACCTTCTGTACTCATATCTTGACCACTGTGGTTGATGAACGTCTCCTCAAACCTGGTGAAGAAATCAGACACGGTTTCCTCTTTCTTCTGCTTACATGCAGACAATTTGTCCCAATTCACTCGCATAGCAGGCATTAAAGTCTTTATGTAGGTAACGATTTTACCAGGGAGTTCTGCAACTAAAGGCTCAGGTTTAGCACCACCAACTTGTCGGCCATCTGCAGTAGCAATATTAGCCCATGTATCACCTAACTCCGGCGCATGATCTGTGTGACGAATCAATCCCCACAAAGGCTGTGGAACCACATTTCCAAACAACATGTCTATGTCAGCTAAATTCATAATACATGAGCCTGCGGTCTGTGATAGTTCCTTATAATACCCTGTAGGATTTTTACGGGGGTCAGGCAACGTTTGCTTTAAGGCCAAAACTTCAGCTCGCTTCCATGGAACATGTACAAAAACACGCTGAAAGTGAGCCGGTATAGCATCGACGTTATTAGCGACATCAGCTGCAACTGCATCCTTCCATACCGGAGGAACTTCTCTCATGGGATACTGTCTCGCTTTCCTCCTAACAGAGGGATCAGGCTCAAACAACGACCGAGAGATAGCCTCCCTCCTAAATGACAACAATGTCGCAACTGCTCTTTCAACATCGGAACCCACTATCGTTCCTTTTGCAAACTGGAACCGTACACGACACAACTCAGGTGGATTGGGCCCCAAATCATTATCCTCTTAATCCTCACAAAGAAAAGCACACATTTTATCGAAAACGTATCTTTGCTTCGGTGCTTCCCACTGCTGGAAAACATCCATAACAGACTCTAGCTCATATCTTGTGGGGTCTGTAACCCATTTATGTGCCAAATAATCCAATGTTTCCCGTTCTCTAGAGTCGGGCAGTTGACTGCGCAACTGTTTGTGCGTTGAAACAGGGGTCATACTTGCTGCTCCAAAGAGGGGAGATAGGAGGCTAGCAACAGTGTCTGTCATTCTCTGTCGAACAGAAGGAGAAGTCGACGAAAGAACAGGAGGAAAGGCAGAGTGAGGCAAGGCAGATGCAGACGCAGAGGCAGTAACAGTAGGAACATCAGAAGAGGTAGTCGGTGCAGTAAGCAAAGTTGTAGGAAGTACAGGGGGAGCAGGTAGCAAAGTTAGCGGCCCTTGAGGAGGCTGCGCCGTAGCAGTAGGAGCCAACTGAAGAGGAGCTGGCGGTTGTGGTAGAACCTGAGGCACAATAATCAGAGGTTGCACAACTAAAGGTTGCGGAGGTGCAGTAGCACTCTGCGCATAAGGGGGTGGCGAATTCAACAAATGTGACATTAAAGGATCTTTCTCAAGTTCCTTTGCTGTATCCTGCTGGAGAGGTGACAAAACTGGATAGCATTTATCGATTGCCATTTTACGTTGCCTGTGCAACTGCTCACTCGCTTGCTCTTCTTCGTTATCTTTATACTGCATAGCAGCCTGCATTATCGAGATTCCCTTTTCTCTTTTATTCCTTTTAGCTAATTTAATTTCTTTCTGTTTGGCTTCCTTTCGCCATAGGCGGAAAGAGTCAAACATCGCCGGCCGGGCTTTCTTCTTAAAAAGTCTAACCTCTAGATTATCTAATATCTCTGTGTCAAAACTACCATATTGGGGCCATTTTAAAACACCATCCTTCTGAGGTACTGGGTTTTTAAGAACCGGCACAGAACCGGTAACCCAGCGGTGCCAGGGGATCAACACCCAGAGACCTCGGGTTCTCCTGAGTCAGACCTACAGAAACTTCAGAGTCTTCTAGGTGAAGTCAAAGATTAGTTTATTGGCTGCAACCAAGGTAACAGGGTCCTAGAAGTACAACACGGGTATATTCTCAGGAGACTGCACACTTTCACGAAATCAGGCTTCTCTTCTTATACATTATTTTCAGCCTTGGGCAAAACATTCCTTGGATTCGTGGTATTTCATTTATAGTTACTGATTACAAAAGAAAAGCAGAGTCTTGATGACATGTACATATTTCACGTCGTGCTGCCCATAACAAATCATCCGGCAAGGCCCAACATTTCATCAGATATCGCTGGACCCCTAATAAAAACGGTCACCTCCCCATCATAAAGCAAGTGAAGAAAAGGAGTGGAGAAAAGATGTGAGCGAGATATGGCAGGTGTGCGCGCTGAAATGGTTTTATAGCTGGTTGAGCCTAGATGCTATCTTGCTCGGCCACTGGGAGGGAACTGACCTAACGAGTTCGGCCTGGGGCAATGGTTCTAACTTGTACTGGGGTCAGGGAGAAGTCGATTAAGGAGTATGTGTCCTTGTGGAATCAAATTCAACTGGATTAAGGCCTATGTAAAGGGCAACATGTAGCTAAGGGTTTAGAATTTAAATGACGATTTCGAGGTGAAATCGTCACTCGAATACGCCGAAAATACATGTACTTGATGTACTCGTCATTCTCGGTCTTTTGATACCAAATTCGTCCTATTTCGACGAAGTTTTTATTCTCAAGTCCAGTACTATTATATGAATCCAGATTTTTCAGAACCACAGCCCCTCCTTTTGCCCTTACATAGGCAATTAATCTATCCTCATGTTAATCTGAGTCCAGATCTATATTCCTAAAGTCATTGAGATGTTGCTGCAACATCATTCTAGTGCTGAGTTCATTTCTTGACACAGGCTTCCTTACACATGATGTAGCACAGAGGCCACATATTGCAGGAGCACACTGTATGCATAGACAGAACAGGAAAAGAATGGCTAAGACCATCCCAATGACCATCAGAATTTTCCATCCCCAGGCAGATATCAGTTCCCAGAACCATCCCATTAACGACCAATCTCCTTTATCCACATGAATAGATTCGGAAATCTTATGTAGTTTGGAAATGGCCCTGTACACTGTCGGAGCATTATCTGGAATGAAAATGCAACAACTGGACTGGATCAATTTGCATACTCCACCTCGGTCCGCAAGTATTACATCCAAAGCGACCCGGTTCTGAAGGGTCATAAGTCGATCCGACTGGAGCTCAGCAGTCAGGTTACTAAGGGCACCAGCAGTTTCAGTCACGGTGGATTCAACTACCCTTGTCAGTTGCCTTATGTTTCTGCTGTTAGCCATGGCTCCCCAGAACGGCAGAAAACCCATTGCAAAGTCACCAAATTCTTGACCTGCAGTGTCTTCTTTACTCAAAACACCTCTAACTACCCTTGTCCGATGGTAACCTGCCGCTGCTGTGTAGGTGGGAGGTAACAGGAATGAAACAAAACATGAGCCCGAGAAGTCAGGGGGCAACCATGTATAGGCTCTATCATGGCAGATGAAATAAGTACCCTTAGCGGCTAAAAAGGCAGGGGAAGTCTGAGATCCAAAAACATACGTTTCTGTACAGACACTTTTCCCTAGCTGAGCTCTGGGATTCTTGCCAATACCTTGCAGACACAGGTGACCTTGATGGGGTACGATCCAGATTGGGGACGATCTCTTGGCTTGCTGTTTCTCACTTAATGTGGTGCCATATCCGGTCACATTCCAACCTACATATGCAAGTATCTCATCATCCGGGGTATCTTCGTAAGAAGTTACTTCCTTGATCATATCAACTATACCTTTGACTAGGGCGCTAGTCTTGAGGGTGTCTTTTACAGAACGTAGGGGTTGGATTTCTCGTGCATATATGAACATTGTCCTATATGCCCATACTGACCCATTGTGACTAAATGGCAGGACCAAATAGGGGATACCTCTATCCGTGGTGTGGGGCATGAGACCACACACCCAACAGTTAGTTGTGTTCATTACAAGTTGGTGTTGGTGTAATAACTGAATGAAGGAGTTATTAATGAACTCTAATCTCCTATTTGATTCGTGGTCAGGTAGAGGGTGGAAAGAATGAGAGGAAACAGTAGGAGGAGGTAGGGGTGATGTAGTGGGCGCAAATGTCACATGAAAAGAGAATAAAACATAGCTTATCAAAAAGGCCATTACGCTGAATAGCATAAAAATACACATTATTATAAAAAAATTCTTCGTCATTGTTTTAAAAAGTCTCTGCTTAAAGTTCACTTGTTTGGCAGACCTCTCCACATCAGGAAACTCCATCCTCTCTAAGGTGCTGCCCGCGGTGGTAGGTTGTCTCTGCTAAAGGATGCTTCCGTCAGTCTAGGGCAGCTCCCTTGGACCAACCGGAACCAGCGACCTAACGTCGTCAGCTGCACCCAAAAGTCTTTAATCAACCGCGACCCTAGCAGCGGAACCCGGATGGCGGTTCGAAAAAAACAAAAATAAGCAAGTTACCTAGATGGGAGAATCTGCACTTTCAAAAATAGGATTTGGGGAAGCACACATTTTTTATTAGTCCACAGGTTTTTCTCTCGGATCATAAAAAATTCACTTTTACTTTAGTCTGTTTTTCTTGGACGTAAATTGTAGCGTCTTTTCCCGGGTATTGTCTGGTCCAGAAATAGTAGTTCAGGTTCCACAGAGTTCAATTGTTCTGGTGGTGGCACAGGTTCTTGAAAAATGTTCTCACTTTCACAATCAGGATTAGCTTCTTTTACACGTTCATAAGTTGTGCGCTCTGAGTCAGTGCCTCCTTTCCGGACCCATTGGTCATGTGGCAGAGGGAAGGGTATCTTCTTACAATGGATCCCGTGGACCCAATTGGCCTTCCCCTCCACCCTAACAGCCGACCTTGTAGACAGGAGGACGAGGTGAGGCCCGGTCCATCTGGGCTGGTCGTTTCTTGTTCTTTGAAAGTTGCGGACAAGTACCCAGGAACCGGGGTCAATGGAGTGACCCGGTGTCTCAGAGACCGGAGGCAAGGTGTTGTGGACCTGTTGATATAAAACACGCAATTTAGCCGTCAATTCATACAAATAGTCAAGCAAAATGGGGTGTTGCAGCTCGCTAAACTTCGTGGGCCTAGGCACTCCCCATATGTTGGCTGGCCGACCAAAGATTATTTCATAGGGGCTGAGTTTCACTCGCGAATGCACAGTCATTCTGGTGGATAGGAGTGCTAAGGGTAGAGCGTCAGGCCATTTAAGACCTGTGCTCACTTGGATTTTGGCCAATTTAAGTTTAAGCGTGCCATTGTAGCATTCCACTAATCCAGCTGATTGGGGGTGATTTGCAGCGTGGAACTTCTGCCTAATGCCTAGCCCTTCACACACTCTTTTCATCACACAACCCACAAATTCACTTCCGTTGTCAGACCAGATCATTCTAGGCATTCCGAACCTGGGAAAGAACTCTTTCACAAGGGCTTTCGCTGTGGACAAGGCAGTATTGTCCCTTAGGGGATAGGCTTCTACCCATCTTGAGAAGGCACAAACAACCACGAGCACGTATTTTAAGTTGTTGCACCTCTCCATATGTATGAAATCTAGCTGCAAAACCTCGAACGGATACGTAGGAGGTGCAAAATGACCAGCTGGAGTTGGGGTTCCCCTACCAGGATTGTGCTTCAGACATACCATGCAATTCTTGACAATATTCTCTGCACACTTGGGAATCCCTGAATTCTTCCACACTGGGGCCAACAACTCGCAAATCCCTTTCGCGCTGATATGGGCCATCCCATGAGCCATTGTAACCACTGCAGGCACATATGCATCGGGTAACAACCATCTCTGTTGCTCTGTCGATTCAATCCAACAACCATTTGCATCCATTCTCCCTGTACTTTCTCTCCACATGCTTAACTCTTTCTCCGTGGCCTCAGCTTGGATGGACTTCACACTTTCTATCGTGTCTTCACATATTCCAACATCACCAGTCCATCTTTCTGGGCTCGCAACATACATTCGGCTCATCATATTCTTTGCAGTTTCCTTAGCAGTTTCATCAGCAAATGCGTTTCCACGACCAACATCATCAGTCACTTTCTTGTGAGCACTACATTTCACGATCGCTACTTTCAGGGGCAACGTCAGTGATTCAAGAAGCTCATTCACCAACTGACCATGCTGAATCTTAGCTCCATGCGAAGTCAGGAACCCACGTTCTCTCCACAATCGTCCAAAACTGTGAGCCACTCCAAAAGCATACTGGCTGTCGGTATAGACAGTTACTTTCATTCCTTTAGATAACACACATGCTCTCGTCAGTGCCACGAGTTCAGCGGCTTGAGCTGAACCATGTGGTATTCGCGCAGTTTCAATGACTGTGTGCAAAGTTGTGACAGCATATGCTGTAGTCACGTTACCATTTGGGAGTTTAAAGCATGAACCATCCACCCATAATGTACCATCACATTCAGCAAGAGGAGTGTCGAACAAATCAACTCTCCCTTTCGTCTCTTCCTCTGTTCGAAGGAAACAATCGTGCTGTTCTGAAGCATCCGATTCCTCTGCAATTGGTAACAATGTGGCTAGGTTCAAGGTACTGCACCTTTTTATGTGCACATGGCTCGCTAGTAGCGTCAATTCATAACTGGACAGTCGAGCACTAGTTAAGTGCTGTGTCTTGGTCCTATTTAACAATGTGTCTACTGCATGCGGGACCATCACGATTAGTGTATTATTCATTACTAGACCAGCAGACTGTCGAATGGAAACAGCTGCTGCTGCTGTGGCCCTTAAACAACTTGGCAATGCTCGTGCTACCGGATCCAAAGTTGACGAAAAATAGGCGCATGGCTGTCTATCTCCGTATAACTGGGTCAGCACAGACAATGCACAGCCCTCCTTCTCGTGGACATACAATGTGAAAGGCTTACTGTAGTTGGGGTTACCTAACACAGGGGCCGAACATAATGCTGTGCGTAATTCGAGAAAACTTTTCTGACACTCTTCAGACCAAGGAATGGGATTGGGTGTATTTTTACACGTTAATGCCACCAAGGGTTTGGCTAATAACGAAAAATTTGGAATCCACTGTCTACAGTACGATGTAATGCCCAAGAAAGCACGTACTTCTCTCTGCGTTCTTGGCACATTCAATTTTGCTATTGCCTGAATTCTTTCTGGGGTCAGTTTCCTTCCCTCCTTCGATAAGAGATGACCTAAGTAGGTCACTTCTTGTCGGCAATACTGAAGCTTGGAAAGTGACACCTTGTGATGCAGATCACATAGATGACGCAGTAATGTAAACGTGGCCATTTTACAAATTTCCTCAGTATCCGCAGCGATGAGCAAATCGTCCACGTACTGTTTGAGAGTGGCACCTTTGGGCAGAACCAATGTGTCAAGTTGTGTTTTCAGAGCTTGACTGTATATTGAGGGGCTTTCACAGTAGCCTTGAGGAGCGCGTTTAAAGCGGAAGCTGCGACCTCCTAAACTAAAGGAAAAAATATCCCTGCTTTCCTCAGCGATCGGGATACTGAAGAAAGCATTCTTCAGGTCAATCACCGAAAACCAGGAGGCAGATGCTGGAATCATAGTCAATAATGTTGTAATGTCGGGGACGACAGGAAATTGTGGTACAACAATTTTATTCACCTCTCTAAGGTCAATCACGAATCTGTACACAGGTGGCTGAGAAGGGTCAGTTTGTTTTAAAACAGGCAGAACAGGACTATTGCAAACATTGCCTCGTGTTTCTTCAATTACGTCTTTTTCAATCAACTCGTAAACAATCGCTAGCAAAGCTTTTTCGCCCTCATTGGGTATTCTGTATTGGGGAATTCGTGGCATTCTGATATTCGACTTCAATGTTACAACATATGGTGGAATCTCTAAAAGACCTACATCATTCGGACCAGTAGCCCAAAGAATATCTGGGAGAAGTGCCAATTCTGCTGGAAGTGCATTTCTCGACAAATACATGGGAGAAACCACTTTCTTACCTAAAGTAAGTTGTACTCCTGAGGGAGAACAGTACAAAGTCGCATACAATCTTTTTAGCAAATCTAATCCTAGCAAATTTTCACCACAACCTGTTGTCAAAATAAGGGGTGCTTCGACTTCACAAGGACCAACAGAAAGAGATAAAGGGTCAGAAATAGGATTTCTAACCGGGGCGCCAGAAAAACCTACGGAAACGTTCATTTCGCCAAACAAAGGTGCGCCAGGGAGTTTGGAGTGCATAATAGAACTCTTTGTAGCACCAGTATCCAACAGAAAAGGTTCTGACACACCCGATGTAATCACCTCAACGTAAGGTCCACTCTGATCTACTGGAACTGAAACGACTCCCTCTCTTCGTCTATGGCTGTCCTAGCAATCCTCATTTTCCCACTGCTCATTTTCTGTGTAATACTCATCAACGTAGCATTGAGCTGTCCTGTCAGATACGTTATTTTGCTGGTCAAACCTGTTCATAGAGTTTTGTGGTGGAAGGGGACGTGCGTCCTGAGGGGCGTTTCCACGCCCTCTACCTCTAGGCGCTTGCTGACTGCCACGACCTCTTACGCCAGAAATTCCATTTGCACGTTGTGGAAGGGCAGGACAGTTATATTTGTAATGACCCTCTTGTTTGCAATATAAACACTGGTTGGGACCTACACGGTGTTGAGTGTAATCGAATCTTTGCAAGTTTCTCTGATATTGTTTTTTTTTTTTTTTTTTTTTTTTTTGAAAACCTTTATTGTACAGAGAGAGCTCACAAATACGGGCCTACAACCCACCGGGCTGGCCACCACAGAGCCGAATGTCAGGAGCAAGGCACAGAGTATCACAGTATACAAAGGCAAAGAAACAGGAGAAATAACAAGCATCTTAGAGCAGTCACAGGAGAAAAGAATTAGAAAGGTAGTTTTCTTATTTTTAAAGGACGGGTTAGGGAGTTCAGGAGTATGGCGGGCCGAGAAACAAACCAGAGGGGTGGGGCCGCGGCGGGCAGCAACACAACGATCGTAAAAAAACAGGAGAAACAAATACGAAATAGGCATACCAATAAGCACCGGTCAAAACAACGAACATGAGGAAAGGCCACTGCACACATCGTCCAATGCCCGCCCACCGCAGCCACCACCCGTCCCACCGAACAGCACAGAAAAGGACCCAAATACAAAAACAATACGAAACGTACCCCCAATAAAAGAAGAGAACCCCACATAAGGGGGGGGGGGGAAGGGAAAGGGGAAGAAGGAAAAGGAAGGGACTCTTACCCAAACACCCGCCCCCGGGCGACGAAACAGGAAAACAATAACCCGGTACAAAATAGACATTAAAAATAAAGAAAACACACGCAGCAAATCACAATCATCGTGATACCGGAAAAATACCCCAGAAAGACACCAGGGGGACAGACGACGAGACAGAGCCCCGAAAGAGGGGATACACAAGGGCCATAGAACCAAAAAGGGAGAAAAAAGGAGGAAAAAGACCCCCCAAAAACAGTTCTCTGATATTGTTGAGGCTGCTGAAAAGTATTCTGGTAGTGACTCTGACCATTATTATTTTGATTACCACCACCACGTGGCGGATAGGCTTGCTGTAGCAAAACCTTCGTTTTGAGTTCTCTAGTTTTCTTTTCTACTTTGTCTTTCTCATCTTTGTCTCTATTCTCGTAGTACTGTGCGGTAGCTAATATCTGGGCCGAAGATGAGACTGCCCAAGAACTTTCCGAATCTTTTAACTTCCTACACAAATCTGGAAGCAGGTTGTGCACAAATTTATCGACAAACAATCTCTGACCACCTTCCGTGGTCATATCTTGACCGCTGTGGTCAATGAATGTTTCTTCAAATCTGGTGAAGAAATCTGAAACAGTTTCTTCTTTCTTTTGCTTGCATGCAGATAACTTATCCCAATTTACGCGTATTGCAGGCATTATCGTTTTCATGTAATCTACTATTCTACCAGGTAGTTCCGCTATCAGAGGCTCAGGCTTGGCACCACCAACTTGTCGTGCATCTGCAGCAGTAATATTAGCCCACGTGTCACCTAATTCCTGGTCATGATCTACATGACGAATTTTACCCCATAAAGGCTGTGGAACAACATTCCCGAATAACATATAGATATCGGCCAAATTCATTATACATGACCCAGCAGTTTGCGACAATTCTTTATAGTACCCTGCAGGATTTTTACGCGGATCTGGTAGTGTTTGTTTGAGTGCTAAAACTTCGGCTCGCTTCCATGGGACATGTACCCATACGCGGTGAAAGTGGGGCAGGACAGGTGGGACAGCTGTCGCGTCGCCCTCTCTCCACTGTGGGGGAACTTCTCTCATAGGGTATTGTCGTGCCTTTTTCCTACTAGATGCACTAGATTCCGATGGCGACCCAGAACTGCTTCCCTTACTTCGATATGATAATAACATTTCAACTGCCTTTTCCACATCGGGACCTACAATCATACCCTCTCCAAACTTAAATCGTACACGACACATCTCTTGTGGGATGCATTCTTGATCATTGTCTTCTAAATCCTCGCCAAGAAAGACACACATCTGTTCGAAAACATATCTCTGTGTCGCTGCTTCCCATTGATGGAAGACTTCCATGACAGACTGTACATCATATTTTGCAGTGTCCATGACCCATTTCCGAGCTAAACTATTCAGGGAATCTCTCTCTTGATAATCAGGCAGTTGACTTCGCAACTGTCTTCTTCCTATGTTAGGGGTCGTAGCAGGCGACCCGAAAAGAGGTAAAAGAAGATTAGTAACAGTGCTGGCCATTTTCTGCCGAATGGAAGGTGAGACTGAAGGACAAACAGATGGAAAAACGGGGTGGGATAAGGCGGGGGTAGAGATGGCAGAAGAGGTATCAGGAACAATAGGTGTGGTACTAGGCAAAATCATAGAGGGGGCATTAGGAGATGTAGAAAGTACAGTAGGCAAAATCGTAGAAAACACAGGTGAAACAGAAGTGGTCGGTGGGCCTGGAGGAGGCTGTACCGAAGAAGTAGGAGCCAGCTGAAGAACAGCTGGTGGGTGCTGTGGAAGAGCCGGGGGCGCAGCTTGTGCAACTAAAGGTTGCGGGGGTGCTGTGGCATTCTGCGCATAGGGGGGTGGTGAAGTTAATAATTGCGACATTAATGGGTCTTTTTCACGTTCTTTTGCTGTCCCTTGATGAAGAGACGGCAAAACTGGATAACACTTATCTATTGCCATTTTACGTTGCCTGTGCAACTGCTCATTTATCTGCTCCTCCTCATTATCTTTAAACTGCACAGCAGCTTGCATTACTGAAAGTCCCCCTTCTCTCTTATTTTTCCTAGCCAATTTAATTTCTTTTTGTTTGGCTTCTTTGCGCCATAAGCGGAAAGAGTCAAACATCGCCGGCCGGGCTTTCTTTTTGAAGAGTTTAACTTCAAGGTTGTCTAAGATTTCAGAATCAAAGCTACCATATTGGGCCATTTTAAAACACCATCTTTCCTAGTGTATTTAATCCATACTTCGTTGTAAACGATGGGGCCTACCCCATGTTTAACGTATAGTTCGTAAGTCGGAGTTCCAACTGGAGGAACCGGACATGAGTCCTCCAATCGGGAGTCCCTATTATTACTACCAAGACAAAACCAATTCCCAAGTCTAAGACTAGGCATCCTCGCTCTCTAGTCTAGTTCCAAAACTTCAAAGGATTTATCGATTACGATATTTCTCGTGAATACACGAGTCCTTCGGTTATGGTGCTTGCAAGTACCAATAAAAACCTTTTGTATCTCCAAGATACCACAAAGTAAGTCCAACTAAGGACTGGGAGATGCTCCACTTATACTTAACTGAAAAATATCGATGGCGTCACCAGAAGACTCGTCTCAGCGTTTCGCTCTACCGAAAACTTCAAGGGTCCAACATCAGGGCGATAGCCAGGGCAGCAGTCCTTGTAGCCGTCGGGAAGCGGGGAACCTCGCAGCAAAGACCTTCGGACCACGTCGACATGCAGGGGTCGATGAGGTGGTGGGCCCACCTCCGGAATTTCCACACGAAGCTCCTCACGATCTTCAGGCTGACTGGTATCACTGGAATCGCCCCAAACGCTGGGCGCCAATTGAGGTACTGGGTTTTTAAGAACCGGCACAGAACCGGTAACCCAGCGGTGCCAGGGGATCAACACCCAGAGACCTCGGGTTCTCCTGAGTCAGACCTACAGAAACTTCAGAGTCTTCTAGGTGAAGTCAAAGATTAGTTTATTGGCTGCAACCAAGGTAACAGGGTCCTAGAAGTACAACACGGGTATATTCTCAGGAGACTGCACACTTTCACGAAGTCAGGCTTCTCTTCTTATACATTATTTTCAGCCTTGGGCAAAACATTCCTTGGATTCGTGGTATTTCATTTATAGTTACTGATTACAAAAGAAAAGCAGAGTCATGATGACATGTACATATTTCACGTCGTGCTGCCCATAACAAATCATCCGGCAAGGCCCAACATTTCATCAGATATCGCTGGACCCCTAATAAAAACGGTCACCTCCCCATCATAAAGCAAGTGAAGAAAAGGAGTGGAGAAAAGATGTGAGCGAGATATGGCAGGTGTGCGCGCTGAAATGGTTTTATGGCTGGTTGAGCCTAGATGCTATCTTGCTCGGCCACTGGGAGGGAACTGACCTAACGAGTTCGGCCTGGGGCAATGGTTTTAACTTGTACTGGGGTCAGGGAGAAGTCGATTAAGGAGTATGTGTCCTTGTGGAATCAAATTCAACTGGATTAAGGCCTATGTAAAGGGCAACATGTAGCTAAGGGTTTAGAATGTAAATGACGATTTCGAGGTGAAATCGTCACTCGAATACGCCGAAAATACATGTACTTGATGTACTCGTCATTCTCGGTCTTTTGATACCAAATTCGTCCTATTTCGACGAAGTTTTTATTCTCGAGTCCAGTACTATTATATGAATCCAGATTTTTCAGAACCACACTTCCTGGTGTATCGAATCCATACTTCATTATACGTGATGGGGCCCACGCCGTGCTTTACATAGAGTTCATAAGTTGGAGTTCCAATTGGAGGAACCGGACACGAGTCCTCCAATTGGGAATCCCTATTACAACCAAGACAAAACAAATTTCCAAGTCTGCTAAGACCAGGCATCTTCGCTTACTAGTCTAGCTTCAAACTTCAAAGGATTATCGAAATGCGATAGTCTCGTGAATACACGAGTCCCTCGGCTTTGGTACTTGCAAGTTCCAAATCAAAGATCCCAAGGGGATACCCAAACTAAGAACCAAACTAAGGACTGGGAGACGCTCCACTTATACTTAACTGAGGTATCGATGGCGTCACCAGAAGACTCGTCTATCGTTTCGCTCTACAAATCATCAAAGGGTCCAAGACAGGGCGATAGTCAGGGCAGCAGTCCTTCGTAGCCGTCGGGAAGCAGGGAACCTCGCAGCAAAGACTTTCGGACCATGAACGACATACAGGGGTCGATGAAGTGGTTGGCCTTCCTCCAGAATTTTCACACAAAGCTCCTCACGAACCTCTGGCTTGGACCGGTACCGCTGAAATCGCCCCACGTTGGGCGCCAACTGGAGTACTGGGTTTTTAAGAACCCAGCGGTGCCAGGGAACACACCCTAAGACTTCAAGTCCTTCCTGTCCAGACTACAGAAACACAGAGTCTTCTTGGTGAAGTCAAAGATCGAATTTATTGGCTGCAGCCAGTAACAGGTATCCTAGAAGTACAACACGGTGTATATTCTCAGGAGACTGCTCAAATTATAAATCCAACCATCTCTTTTTATACAAAATATTATGCTTTAGGCAAACATTCCTTATTTTACAGTTGACCATTCACATATTTTCACAACAAAGAAAAGGCAGATTCATGATGACAAGCCCATTTTCAGTTTGTCCATCCCAAAACCAATTTTCCGGCAAGGCCCGACATTTTTCATCAGATATTGGACGGACCCCTAATAAAATCGGGCACCTCCTCCTCGTAAAGCAGGTCATAAAACAGAAAGAAGAGACAGGTGTGTGTAAGATTTGGCGTGGTTTGGATGCGATGAAAGGTTTATGGTTTGCTGTGCCTTGATACTAATCTCGATCGGCCACTGGGAGAGGAACTGGCCGAACAGGTTTGGCTTCAGGCAGTGGAGTCAGCTTGCCCAGGTCACACAAAAGTCAGCAGAGGTGTATGTGTCCTTAAGACTCGTTTTGACCTTAGTCATCAGCCTATGTGAGGGCAACCACAAAATGGCTGCCATTCACAAAATGGAACCCGAGGGTTCAGGACGGTATCCCTGATTTAATGGTGATCTAGCCGTTCGAGTACGCCAAAAATGCCTGTATATAGTATACTCGTCATTCTCGGTCTGCGGATACCAAAATCGTCATGATTCGACGATGTTTATGACACGGGTCCAGAATTTTCAGTACCACACAGTCAAAGTGGCAATTTTCCATACTTGCAATAGGGACCATCACATCCTTGTTAAGCTACTATGACCCATCACAGCAGCAAAAGAAATTCTAGCAGCTTCAAGGAGCTGCTCAAGTGGGGGCTTCTGCCACTTAGCAACTGCCCCCTCTCCTCTGTACTGAGTCCCCATTGCCCTTTGTCCTGGCAGCACCCACATCGTCCCATCAGCATCCAAATCACAAGGACACCTGATCGCTCTGCCACATTTCACCATGTCCTTCTCAGGTGAGGCATTACTCTGGAACTTCCCCTAACCCTCCCCACATGACACGTTGTGAAAAATATATCCTTAGCATAACTGTAACAGTGACAATCTTTCTAGTCAATGTTAGCCCATGTTATCAAGTGTATGCCTATCTCTGATGTGTAAAACCTCACTCTCCATGCTGGTTGGAATGCTAGGGGATCTCTTTGTCTACTGACTCTCTGATCACAGACTCATTTTCCTTTTGTTAATAAACATGTGCAGACTCCAAATTGACCCGTGTACAGATTTTCATTAACCCCTTCCACGCTCATGACGAGCTCAGCTCGTCATGAGGTACGCCTGTCGTACGCTCATGACGAGCTGAGCTCGTCATTTGACGCGGGCTTTGCGAATCTTTAGCGCCCAGCGGGAAAACGCTTAGCGCGGATGGGGTTAACAATGTTTGCCTTGCCAGAGAGCCCAGGGGTTGCTGGCATGCTTCTGGCTATGACAACTCTGTTTTCTGTGATGTCCCACCCCTAAGATATACTGAATATGGAAACTAGCCCCAAACGTAAACCAGTAGTTTTTCACTGGATTTGCATTAGCAGAAGAAACTGGGAATCTTTGTTGAGTTTGCAGTATCCAAAGTGTCCCAATTTCGCCACATACATCACCATAAAAATGTGGCTTCCCCTAGTTAGGAGATGTTGATCACACCATCTTCGCCAAAAATAATTGAAGGCCTGTGATTACCAACATACCATACCTTATCTACTAGTGTCAGATAACCCCTCCTGGAAACTGGGCTTAGCTTTCTGGGTGGGTTAAAGGATCCCATGTACAGCCCCTAGCAATCAATGAGGGTTAAGATCTCCCAGATACAGCCCCTGACTACCCTGGAATGATAAATGCTCCAGGGTGCAGCCCTCAGCTATCAATAAGGAATAAACGCTCTTGGGTGCAGGGCTTTGGTATCTGGGTGGGATAATTAATTCTGGGTACAGCCCTAAGCTGCCAGTGTGGGCTAATTGTACCTGGGTGTATAACGTTTAGCTACCCAGGTGACACTGGTCAATATAGCCAGTTTGGTTGACAAAATGGAGTGTAGAATATAATATTTGGCCTTATACTTCAGAACCCCTCTGGAAATTTTCAACACACATCATATGTAATGCTGCAGGCGTTTATACATTGTGAGATCATGTATTGACCATTGACTCCATTTTACTCTAACTATATTTTGTGAACACTGTTTCATCTTGTGTCTGTCTGACCCTGCCTTACAGCTATAAATGCAGGCATGCCCAGGTTACTTGAGCACATAGACTGTTTATGTTTCTCACTTCACCAAGAAAGATCGATAAGAATAGATGATGTGGGATGCGTACAGTGTCCCAGGATGAGAATGTGAAGAATTTTGCCTCAGCTCTCATCAAAACCTGGCCAGCTCTATTGAGTGACCTCGATGCAGAGAGCGTAGCCAGCACATACAGTGCAGATGAAGGGAGGGGGAGCTTCTAGAAGTCTCTCTCTATGTCAATAAAGAGTATAAAGACAGAGACCTATTGGCACTTTGACAGGAATTCTCCTGGGAGCCGACAAGGTGCCCAGGGCGTTTGTGCCTGGTTTAGACCAATGGGTCCCCCTGTCATGCTGGCAACAATGATGCTAAACAGACAGCCGGTGAAGTATTCCAAGTTTTAATTACTTACTCTTGTGTACATGCAGTTATCTTTATATACACTTATTCTTGTGTATATACATTCATTATATGCATTTCTTTTACATGTGCATTATTGCCATTTGATATATGGGAACTTGCTGCAATAAATATTCTTCTTTACTTGGCAAATGAGTGTTGAGCTTTGTCTATGTTGTATTTTGGAATTCTAAAGTGTGTAAAATCCTATTTTGAAGAGTGTTCTCTTTGTGTCCTGGTTTTTTAGAGTCTTGCTCAGGTGTTTTGAAGCACAAGTAAGACAGCATAGGGGCTACAACTTGATCAAATCCGTACAGTCCCCTCAGCACAACTATTGACTTAAGTTAAGTGTCAGCTTGCTTATCACCCCCCCTCCTTTAATTAAATTGGATACGGTTTGGAATGTTCGTAGCAACTACAAACTTTTTTTTGCTTAGTTTAGATGGGATTTTTCATGGTGCAGGATTCCATCCCTGTACAAGGAGCCTCATACCACCAATGAGCAGGGTCACAAGATAAGTTGGGCCAAGGTAATTGCAGGAGATTTTCTAAAGAGCCTGGTGGTAACTTGCTGCACTGATGTCCAACCCTGCTTACAATCAGATAGTTATGATCGAGGCATTCTGGATTTGTTCAATAATATATATTCAGAAGTACTAAAAACCTTTACTAAGGGACGGGCTTCCCATAGCACTGGGTTCAAATGGTTCAACAGAATTGCTCTAAGGCTCATAAAGTCTTATTGACAGCTTTACATCAGAAATACAGAATAAGAGAAGTGGTGAAGGAGGCCAGGAACCTGTACTATTCTACCTGCAAAAAACAAAAAAATGCTCCTAAAAAGGAATCCTGGAAAGAGTTATTGGCCGCATGCTCACGTAGGGACAGCACAGCTTATTGGAGGGTGGTGAACCAGCCCTTTTTTTGTGGAAGAGCTTGTAAGACATGGCTCAAACAATCTTGACACAAGCCTAGATCGCTCATTTTGAGTCTACAATGTAAAAAGCCCATCCTGTCCCATTTATACCCCTTTAGGAGGGAAGAGCTTCATTTAATTGGGAAGAGGTGAAAGAAGCTACCTTGGCTTTCCCATTCAGAAAAGCTCTTCACCCGGATGGAGTTCCCAGGGACCTTCATAAATCTTGGGTGGACCTCTGGGCACATCACATTCCCTTATCCTGGGAAAAGTCTGTGTTTTTTTTGGTTTTTAAAAAGGGGAGAGAGTCGATCCTGCCTGTTATAGGCCTATTTCCACAGTGGACGTGGAAGTAAAAATTATTTCTCGTATCCTGATGAATCGGCTGATAGTGTGGGCAGAGGAGTGTAGCATATTGTCAAATATTCAATATGGTTATAGAGTGGGCAGGGGGACGATCGAGGAGAACCTGAACCTATATTTAGTGATTAATGAATATATTATAGCTAAAAAATGAACTATCCATTTGGCCTTCGTGGACCTCAGTAAGGCCTTTGATATGGTTAACAAAACAAAGCTCTGGGCTGTGCTGCATTCCATGGTGGGGGAAAGTGCACTTTTCTGCATAATCTGCACGAGGGGCTTGTGGCTTCTGTACCATTTGGCCGTAAAGGAGACTGCACGTCGCACTTCAAGCTGAGGAGGTGAGTTCTACAGAGCTCTATATTAGCACCCTTTCTATTTATTCTTATTATTATTCAGCTAGAGCCCTTTTAATTGGAACAGTACAAACATGTTCCCAAGGTTGGAGATAGACCTGTACCTTGTTAAAGAAACCCTTTTTGGGTAGCTGTTGCGCATTATAAATTCAAAAACTAAACTAAACTATAGGCTGACAATACAGTTCTTATTGCGCACACGGCAAATGGCCCATCAGCATCTGTCGGATCAATTTATCAAATCTATGGATAGTTTGGGTCTGAAAACTAACTTTTCTAAATCACATTCTATAGTTTTTGGACCTACGAGACTCAAAACTAAAAGCCATTTGATTAATGGTCATCATATTGGTAGAGTTGACAGATTTTGCTACCTGTGCATTTTATTAGACACCAAGCTGAACTGGCACTCTTTGATTAGTAAACATGTACATTCTTTTAATAGAGTTGCTCATAGTATGGATGATTTTTGTAGCCGGCTAGGTCAAAATCCTATCAAGTCGATTATTGATATCTATAAAGCAAAATGTATCCAACAGTGAGTTTGGGATGCAAGATTTGGGGCTATAAGTTTTGCAACTCTATTCAGGTAGTAGAAACCACGGGGATATGTGCAATGAAGTGGCGGAGCGTGTCGTTAGCCTCCTGGGCTTAACGACAAGCTCCGCCACTTCAGAAACGCAAGGCTGCATCATAGTTACAAGAATGTGGTACAGCCTTGCATTTCCCCCTGCGATGGGCTAAGTGTAACAACTTAGAGCCAACGCAGGCACCCTTGCACCAGAGAGCAAGGGTGTCTGCGTGAAGGGGAGGATTGGGTATGTGTAGGAAGGTGTCTCTTCCTGCACATAAACAATCCTAAAATGCCATTTTGTAACTTTCATGTGTGCTGTTTCATGCAGCACACATGACAGTTACAAAATGACATTTCTTTAAACGGTTTGTTTATGTACAGGAAGGGACACCTTCCTGTACATAAACAAACAATGGCATTTCGCTTTTTCCATGTGTGCTGCACAAGGCAGCACACAAGGAAAAAGCAAAAACGAGTCGAAATAATTAATTTCTCCTCGTTTCGCCAACTTAGGACCAGGATTTTCCTGGTTTTAATTTTGGTGTTGCCTCCTATGTACGCTACCCTTGTACATAGGGAGCAGCATCAAATACAGTGGGTGTTGCGGTAGAAAGTCCAGCGCAACACCCACTGCACGCCCCTTTCACGCTAAACATAGCGTGAAAGGGTGCCTTATTTACAAGGCAGCGTCAAGCCATGTTAAGTGGCTTAACGCTGCCATGTACATAAGGCATGGTCACT
The DNA here is from genome assembly GCF_964261635.1 of Lissotriton helveticus. NCBI lineage: Eukaryota > Metazoa > Chordata > Amphibia > Caudata > Salamandridae > Lissotriton > Lissotriton helveticus. The sequence goes on along the minus strand of NC_136068.1, from coordinate 504,507,258 downwards.
ATCTCCAGGGAACGTCGCAAAAAGTGACGTTCCCGTGGCGATAGGGGCTTGTACATATGCCCCTACATTTCTGAGAAGGGTTTTAAAGATCCCTTAAAGTGTCCCATTTAAGATTGTCCACGAGGAATTGGGTGTAGGTTATATTTTAGAATACATTCAAATCTCTGCCCTTTGTTACTGTGGCCCTCAGTAGGTGAAAGGTGAACTCGCTTTGAATAGAAGGTTTTTAAGAGGTTGCATAGGTCTAGAATATTAGCATTGCAGACCCTGGCTGCAATATATTATATGCACTTTGAGCCATCTTGGCAGACCCAATTTCTTTTTTGACCCATATCGTATCTCTAAAGCGGATATTCTGTCTTTCATACAAGCATTTTGTTTTCCAAAGTACACGAAAAAAAGGCTGGGGATGAATTAATCAAATGTTCACTTACTCATTATTTTATGGTAATTTTGTAACATTGAATTGTATTTGACGATTGACATACCCTCTCATCATAGACAACTCCTGACTCATTTTCGATTGAATTTGTTCCCCCAGCTTATGTTTGGTTGGCATCAGCCCTCTGTGCCTTCGATTTGCACACATGATTAAGCTGCTACATTGGACACTATGTACACTGTACCACCCCACATTTTTTAGGTTAAGTTATAATTTTATTTTACTCTTTTATTGCTAAAATATTTTATTCACACAAGACCAGCTTTATTCAATCTGCAATTTTATCTAATCCTGTTTGTTTTTAATTATCATGGTTCTTAGCTAGTGTGTTACATTCTAAAACCTTAGACGTTTTGATTATGAAGGATTATTTTTATTGTTTATCTAAATGTCACTTTTTTATGTACGTTTATGATCTGCATTTTGCAAATCAAATAAAGTGATTGCTATCAACTTCTGCACCTTACAATTCGTGTTTACATCTCACGATCTCAGAAGGCTCCACATCAAATCTTCCCTGAAGAAACTCAATAAATGCTACCAGAAAAGGACGTTAGGTTGTAGTGTAGTTCCTATTATCCCAATAGGCTCTGCGCATTGGAATAATATCTTCAATAGTATAGACGTAGGACAGAGGGTTAACTAGGTCTTCTACTGACGATATTAGACTTAAGTTTTGTGTGCCAGTTAGCTCAGAGTTCACTAGAAACTTTCTCGAATAGGCGAGGAGGAGTTTAACCTCCCTGGATAGACAAGAAGGGATTTAGTTTCTGACAACCATAGAACATGACAACTTTGCTCTCCCTAATCAAGAGTATATCTCCAGAGTCGTGTGAAAACAAAAGACAACTATTTTACTCAGTCAGTACGTGCATACTTAGTTCCACCAGATTGTAGAGAAAGAAGAGATGGGCGTGTTCAATAAAAGGTGTTATTTATTGATCAGTCTCTTTTTCTCATACAAGAGAAATGAATCGCTACAGTAGCAATACTTAAGGTTAAGTAAAGTGCATACAGTAAAAGCAGGATTATAAAATAATACTGTAAAAGCATTGATATGGTTTCTTAGCCATATGATACTTTAAAATGGATAAAAGATATACATACATATATACATTGACTAATTGTACTCAACTGGTGCTTCTAACTACGCCTACCCCGGTGTACCTGACCTAAGCCTAATACGTGGGAGGGAGTAAGTAAGTAGCAGTTTAAGTTAAGTTTGTTTTGCCAAGAATCTGACTCAAGAATTCTCTGTAAGGGGTTAGTCAGTTCAGTACCTGGGATTTAGAAGGTAGGAGGGCTGGTATCTCTGTCTCAGGACTCGGTATCCCAATCACCCGCAAGGGCAAGTTGGAAACGCTGGAAGCTGGATTTCTCGGCAGGAGAAAAGGCAGCGTCTCTCTCAGCGCGTCAAGAGGGAGGGGCAGCGTCCGTGGGCTTCCTGCATCAGCTGGGCTCTCCGGCAAGTAGTCACTGCTCCAAGCTCATCACCACCGTGTCGTTGTTTAGGGCAGCGTCGGTATATTTATACCTGAAAGGTGCCGGGTTTGACGTAAGGATGGACATAAGACGTCAATAAAAGATGTCATTAAGAACTAGTCGTTCTTACATTCTTTACAGGAGTTCTCGAACGAAATCAAAACAATAGCAGCGGGGATTTCCCAGGTTTGCTGGAGGCTTGGTTTGTTTAGAGAACTCGGTGTGCTTTCTAGGGGGCTGGAGGAATAGTGCTTTCTCAATGTGACAGCATGCGCTATGACTTAATTTGAAAACGGGTTTCTGTGCCGTTGTATGGACATTAGTGAATAATAATCGGACAAGGGTCAGAAAATAGGAGTATCGATACAGGTCCCTAGATAAACATACTACAAGGTAGTACATTTTCTCCTGTCCAAACTATTAAATTACCACCTGGAGTTCAGAAGGATGCTGAAAACATTACTAACCCAAATTAAACCCCGGATATAATCTAGAATAAGGTGCTCGCTATCAAAAAAACTAGAAGAATAACAGCTCCTGGCCATTACCTAAAAATGATGCTGTGCTTAAAGTACACTTCGAACACAGCATCAAAAACAATGGAATACTACTTTAAATCTGGATCCGATGATGAGGTCATGCTTCTATCATACACATTTGTGAGACCCAAACAGCAACAATGTAATTTCATCAACTTTCAGTATTCACGTAATTTGAAGGATACATTATGTAATTACAAATACAAAACATTAATAAAAAATGTCTTTTGCTTGTCCTTCTTGAAATGACACAGCATGTGATCAGATAAAGGCAAATTACTTGCATTAAGAGGCTTAATTCTTACCCCTACTAACTGAATTTCTTTCTTTCTATTTCACATTATGTCCTGTACTGCTTCCTCTTCCAAACTAAATCCTACTAAACATTTTCCACCAGACTCACTAACCCAGCCTGTAAAAGCATGCCCTAAAATATGGACAACTGCATTCCCTAACCACATTACTGCCATTCAATAACACAGTGTACTAAGATAGTCAAACAATTGGATAATACTCATTTCTTCCATTCTTTGTGATAATTCCTTCTGTTCCCAGTAATCAGAGACGCCATTTAGGACGCAAATCGATACATTACTAAAGCATCTGCAACAATAACAAATAAAGCTAACTTTACTATATACTGGAAATTGCATGCAACTAATCAATGTACTAACTCTAATTCTATTGCATAGTACATGGACAACTGCAACACAACTAACTCTGGGATCCACTGGGTTATGGTGAACCATCCACAAACTGCTGTAACACCTTGTTGGGATGTAGTAAGTGCTATATAAAATACTTATTTGCAGGCACACTAACACCCAAGGTAGTAATCACTAGACTGAGCTAGAAAAAAAGATACAAAGTGCACCACACCCTAATCACAGAACCACACACTGAGGGCCCGCTTCGGATCCTGTCCGGAAAGCCATCCGTATGGCTCGGATCCGGAGGGCTTTCCTGACGAAACGTGCTCCGGGCGTCTGAGCGAGCGAGTACGATGGGTCCTTAAGCATACGGACTTGATTCGCACGGACTTCCATTGAAATCTATGGGAGCCTGCGCACAGAAGGGTACACAGGCTCCCATTGCAGAAAATGGATCATGGGGAAATGGTACACCCTGTGGCGGGCACCCCATGGTGCCCGCCACACTGTGCATGCTTGAATAGGGGGGACCTATGCGTGCCACCCCGGTGAACGATTTGGAGGGCCCCTGGAGTACGCTTCCTGGAGCTTTTTTGAGTCGGAGGCTCCGACTCGATCCGGTTGATCAACGCGTGCATCGTACTTGGTCGCTCGGATATCGGACCGATTGCACTGCATGAATCGACTATGTTGTAGTCGTCCAAAGGGCTTCGCTGACAGGTACGAGTCGCTCGCTGTGCTAGGTGATATTCACATCGTACTTGTTGGCACATACAGAGGTATGAGTCGTTCGGAAACCGGTGCTACGAATCGGACTCGATCGCTACGGATCCCGTTCGGAGCCCTTCCAAGCGAGATTAGAATCGGGCCCTGAGACGGGCAATATCAAAATGCAATTCTTACTAAAAGTATATTTAACTCATCCGTTAACCAGCAAACACCCACAGTGCAATGTACAATGAGAAATTAACAACCCACAAAATGCATGGCTCATTATTTATCTATTATTCAGACCACAGCAAATGCAGAAAGCAAAATCATAAAAGTAATTAACAATGAAAAGAGGTGAAGAGTGGAGATCAAAGGTGCCCATGTCCATTATCAGTAATGTCATGCATCGTCATTGTGGGGGCTAATGTTTTCTATCTTCACTAAGGGGCATTTTGGGGGGTCTGCTGTCATTATGTGTCCAACAGTGTTACAGGCACCGTTGTGAAGGTAGTGGAAATAGAGCGTGGGTCAACCTTGCTGGATTGTGCAGGTCAGCCGGTTTCTCTCTTGGACTCATACCAACATATGGGGTGCCACCATGGACCATTTCATTTGACTTCAGCTGCATCAATCTCCCATCTTGGCTCATGTGCTCTCACTAGTCTAACCTGCCTGCTGCTCCTTGCGGGAGAAGGCTCCCAGATCAGCATTTCCCTAGGCTTTCTTCTCAGACAGTCCTGCAGCAATAATTTTGCATGGCTCACCACACCAGCCCCACTCCACGTCCCCTCCCTATCACATGTAATGGTGTATCCAACTCTTCTGTAGTAGGGGATCTCTGTTATAGTCATAATCTAGTGAATAGTCCTGCCCATGTGCGTGGACCCCGGAGCAATCAAAAATAATCTCTTAAGGTGTCGAAAAATGCAGAACTGCACAGACACTTAAGAGAGAATTTAAAGACAGATAATGCAGCCTATATCCACAGGCTACACTGTCCAGTACTTCAACTAGAAATTCCACCAAAAATCCAGAAACAGCAAAGCCTGTCCAGATTTCCCTTGCTTTAACAGCAAAACCCCTCTGGAATGATAGAGAGGAAGACATGGACAGACAAGCCCCATAGGCTGCCATTATGTGGCTCAGAACAGGATACTGTGCCTTTAAGAGAACTTTCCAGAACTTCACAGTATCCCATAATGCACTGCAGGTCCATTTTACTTTCAGTTCTTTTTTCCGGCTCCTGCAAGCAGGACCCTGGAGCATTGAGCTCTCTCTTTTCAAGGGTTTATTGGTGATTTTTTCACTTTTTTCACATATTTGAGTACTTTTCTGAAGTACTTTAAGGCTTTGCTTCCTGGTGTGTGTTTTGGGGCACTCTTTCAGGTCAATATGCCTGCATTATTCGACAAATGCCCTGAGTGCTCCAGGAAGAAGGCCAAGTCGGACCCACACGAGGTGTGTATCATCTGCCTTCCTTCATCTCATGTCCCAGAGGAGTGTGACATCTGCCAGGGTTTCTCTGGCAGGACCCTGAGGGATAGGATGAAGAACAGGCTTCAGGGCCTCGAAGACAAAAGACTGATGGCACAAGGTGGGTCTGGAGGGGCTTCCTCTGCCCATGCTGAGGCCTCTGGGGGGCTCCCCAGGGGCAGGAAGACCAGCAAACGTCCCCATTCTCCGCCTGCGTCGATTGCACAGACGACGGCGTCGAGAGGGATGACTACAGTCTGTTCCCCGTCTCCTCAGGGCTATGGGTCGAAGCAACGTCGCCGCTCTGCTTCGAGGGAACTGAACAGACTGCCGTCGAGGTCTCCGGTGACGATTTCGTCGGCGTCCTTGTCGACGTCGAGGTGGACCGGTGTCGGCGCTCGTGGTCACGGCAACACTGCCGTTTGCCGTCGTCGAAGAGGAGAAGGTCGTCGTCGAGGGGTTCCTTGACGTCAAGGAGAAGATCGCCGTCAAGGCGAAGGTCGCCGTCGAGGCACGGGAGGTCGCCGTCGAGGCGTAGGAGGTCACCGTCGAGGCGTAGGAGGTCGCCGTCGAGGCGAAGGCATTCGACGTCGAAGAAAGGGCGCTCACCGTCAAGGAGAAGAAGCTCGCCGTTGAGGGGCTGACGCTCGCCGTCGGGTCACCGTTCTTCGACGCCGAGAAGGCGCAGAAGGAGTTCTGGTGCCAGGAGTCAGTCTGGCAGGCGTCAAATGCCTTTGGGAGACTCTCCGAAGTCCCAGCCTAGTAAGGAGGGCGGGTCACCGGGCTCGGTTTTGTATACCCCTGCTAGGCCGAAGACAGTTACGCCTCCTCCTCCTCCATTACCGAGAGGACTTCCTCCGCGGGCTCCCACCCCGCCTCCACTTCGGCCACTTCCACCTCCTCCTCAACCTCAGCCTCAGCCTCAACCTCAACCTCAGCTACCGGCTGACAAGCCTCCTCCGATTCCTCCAAGGACAGTTTCATTGCCACGATATCCGACTCCTCCTAAGGGGACCCCTCGGCCGAGGGCCCCAGCCAAGCCAAAGTCACCCACCCCGGAGGAACCGGCAGGGCGACCAAAGCCAAGGAGGTCGCGATACCGCTCCGGACGGAGGGGGAGATCGCGCAGTCATCACAGATCCTCCACGAGGTCAAGACGGTGTCACAGGAGGCGCGGATCACGGTCCCGCACAGACTCTTCCAGGACCAGGTCCTACTCCCCGACTCTGTCGGACTCCCCGGGGACGAGAGTGTCTCCTGTGGGCGACATCAGCACGTTCCAGGATGTTCTCCTGAGGGGTGCAGCAAAATTGGGAATCACGGTGACGGCTCCAACACCTACGACGTCCGTGATTTTTGAGACGCTTCATAAGAAGCATTTGTCTCGCCCTCTACTACCGCTCGTACCAGGATTGGTAGAGCCTGCGGAGGAGCTGTTCCTCACGGCTGCAGTGACAAAAGCCGCTCCATCCCGGCTTCTTAAGAAGTACAGGGCCCCGGATTCCGACCCGGCTTTTCTGCGGATAGACCCGATTCCGGACTCCGTTATAGTGACGGCAGCCAGGAAACAACACTCTACCTCTCCGTCTTCTACCGTGCCTCCTGATAAGGAGAGCGGATGGATCGACACAGCTGGCAGGAAGGCCTGTGGGACGGCATCTACGACCATGAAGGCCTCTAGCGATGCAGCTTTGCTGGGGCGGTATGATCTTGCCCTGTGGGAATCCCTCCAGCAGTTCACGGACCTCCTGCCACGAGATAAGAAGGAGGATTTCCTGGAGATCCAGAAGGAAGGGATGCTGGTTTCGAACCAGGTCATCAGCGCGGCTGCTGAGGTCTCTCTTTTGGCTGCCCATGGGTACTGTCATGGGATCAACCAGCGGCACCATGCTTGGCTCAGGCTCACATCACTCAAGCCGGAGGCCCAGCAGCGAGTGGCCAATCTGCCCTTCTCGGGGGAAACCCTGTTCGGCAAGCATGCGGACGATGAGATGGCCCGCATGAAAGCAGTGGCCGAGACTCTGACGGCTGTGGGCTTTGGAGAAGCCCAAAGAAAAGAAGGCCTACCACCCGTTCCAGAGACGGTTCGGGGCACAGGGCAGAGGGCGAGGACAGGCGTCGGGACAGCAGCAGCAACAACAGCAGCAGTTCCGGAGGCCCTTCCAGAAGCGCCAGAAGGGTAGAGGAGGTCAGCAGTCCTCTACAGCTAACAAAGGCGCGGCCGGGTCTTGACCCTGAGAGGTTACTTCCCCAAATTTTTTCTGGCAGAGTGGAGAAAAATTACTCAGGACAAGTGGGTGCTGAATATTGGTTGCAATGGATACAGTCTTCGGTTCACCAGCCCGCCTCCATCAATTCGACCGGTCAGCTCGCAGTTTTAACTGCGCGAGCTCCAGGCGGAGGCAGATATCCTGTTAAGGAAAAGGGCGATAGAAGATGTACCTCTGTCTCAAAGAGGAAGAGGTCTGTATTCCCGGTTCTTCCTGGTTCGCAAGAAGGACAAGAACGAGTTCAGGCCCATTCTGGATTTGCGATAAGCGAACAAGTGGATTCGCAGAGAGAAGTTTCGCATGCTGTCGTTGCATCAGATTTATCCTCAGCTGCAACAGGGAGACTGGCTATGTGCTATAGACCTTCAGGATGCCTACTTCCATGTGCCCATTGCACACAAACACAGGAAGTTCCTGCGCTTCCAAGTCGGCGCCAATCATTATCAGTACACAGTACTGCCATTCGGGCTGAAGTCTGCGCCCAGAACATTCTCGAAGTGCATGGCAGTGGTAGCTGCACACCTAAGGAAGAACAAGGTGTTTGTCTACCCGTACCTGGACGATTGGTTGATCAAGGCCTCCTCCTTCTCGGAAGCTCAAGCGCACTTCCGGAAGACGTGCGTTCCCTTGAACAAACTGGGGTTGCACATCAACATGTCCAAGTCTGTCCGACTCCGGTCCAGTGCATACAGAACTTGGGAGCCTCCATCAATACGCTGTCAGCAAGGGTGTCTCCTTTGGAGGAGAGACGGTTATCACTCCTTCGGAAGGCTCAGGCTCTTATGACCTCTCCATCTACAACAGTGAGGACGGTGTCTTCTCTACTGGGGTCGATTGCCTCTTATATCTTCCTCACGCCACAGGCACGGCTGCACATGAGACCATTACAGGAGTGCTTGGAGGGTCAGTGGGATCAGAGGAAAGGATCTTGGGACGACAAGATACGACTGTCTCTGCATGCCCTTCAGTCTCTGAAGTGGTGGTGATCAGCGGAGAATCTCCTCAGAGGGGTTCCCTTCCACAAGGACATTCCCACGCAGACTATCGTAACGGATGCGTCGCTCCACGGCTGGGGGGCGCACTCTGGAGACTTACAGATTCAAGGGACGTGGTCCCCGACGGAGTCCACATTCCACATCAATTTCCTAGAACTCAGAGCTGTTCACTTGGCACTGAAGGCCTTTCATCCGTCCTTCCGGACCTACTCTTTGCTTGCTCGGACGGACAATACGACCACGATGTATTACCTCAACAAGCAGGGGTGGGTCGAGATCGCGCACTCTGTCGCAGGAGGCGCAGACGATCTGGCACTGGCTTCTAGCCAGAGGACTGACGATAACGGCTACCCATCTACCAGGTGTGCAGAATGTTCAGGCAGACCCACTGAGCAGACTGATTCAGGAAAACCACGAATGGGGGTCATAAACGACGAAGTACTAGGAGAAGTCTTCGCAAGGTGGGGGACTCCAGACGTAGATCTGTTCGCCACCGCCGAAAACAGCAAATGCCGAGACTTCGCCTCCAGGTACTACCAGCCGGGGACGCTGTGGAATGCGTTATGGATCAACTGGTCGAACAGCTTTCTGTAGGCTTTTCCACCCATTCCCCTGATTCCGGCGGTGCTCATCAAACTGTACCAGTCCAGGACGCGGATGATCCGGATTGCCCCGGACTGGCCCAGACAGTGGTGGTTCACGGACCTGCTTCACCGGTCTCTCCTTCCTCACATACGGCTGCCGTGCAGGCCGGACCTTCTCACGAAGTTCGGGGGCAGATATTGCACCCCAACCTCTCGTCTTTGAGTTTGGCGGCATGGCCTCTGAGATAGTGCAATATGGCCATCTGAATCTACCAGAAGATTGCATGGACATACTGAAGGAGGCTAAGCGACCTTCCACTAGGACTTCTTATGCTTACCATTCTGAATCGGCGCAGCACAGGCGTACGCACAGGCGTACTCACAGGCGTACCCACAGGCGTACCTGACCGGACCGCACAGGCGACTCTCTCCACTTCTTGCCGCACCCGCTTCGCGGGTGCCGCTTCGCCCAGGAGTGCGTGGGGCATTTTCTCGGCATCCTAAGGAGGAGGACCAGCAAGGCAGGCAGGGCAAGAGGCTCGGCGGGGCTGCGAGCGTGCGGGGACTCCGTCAACCAGGAGTCCCTGCGAGACCAGGGATACCAGCATCCGGTCCGCTCTCCCTGCTGGCCCGCCCCCTGCCCAGCTGAAGCTTGTTAAGGCTTCCACCACCTTTTCTTCTTTGGGACACCATTCTGAATCGGCGCAGCACAGGCGTACGCACAGGCGTACTCACAGGCGTACCCACAGGCGTACCTGACCGGACCGCACAGGCGACTCTCTCCACTTCTTGCCGCACCCGCTTCGCGGGTGCCGCTTCGCCCAGGAGTGCGTGGGGCATTTTCTCGGCATCCTAAGGAGGAGGACCAGCAAGGCAGGCAGGGCAAGAGGCTCGGCGGGGCTGCGAGCGTGCGGGGACTCCGTCAACCAGGAGTCCCTGCGAGACCAGGGATACCAGCATCCGGTCCGCTCTCCCTGCTGGCCCGCCCTCTGCCCATCCCGGCCCTATAACACAGCACTTAACTCCCGCAGCGCGGGACGCAGCCCGGGGCGAAGACCGGGCTAAGAGCGGGCCGTTTGAGGCCGTTCGAGGTCTAAGAGGGCTGGGCTGGGCTACCCCCCTTGGTTTTATTATATTACCTTTTTTGTTATTAGTGTTAACCTCACTGTGTATTCTTGTCCTCTGTTGTGTCAATAATGTGCTCACGGGGTAGTCGGAGCAAAACTGCCTTGGGTCTCAAAAAACCTAGTGGGACTCTGGACGATTTCCTCACAAAGACTAACTTGGCCATTGATGCCGAAATAAATAAAATGCAGCACAGGGTTTCCTTGGAATTAGATGCTGCTCGGAAACTGTCTATGGACATTGCTTCCTCCAAAAAATCGTCCCTGGGAAAGCTGGCCTTAGCACTAACTCCCGAGCGTCCAGCTGGCCCTCGCCCCTTGATTACAATGGCTGAAATGCATCACCCGCCACCCGTATCTCCTCTTAAGCAAGTTAAGGTTTCTATTCCAACCGCTTCAGAGGTGCCTGTACCATCCATTTTTGTGGCAGGGAAAAAATCACTGGGGAAAATTGTCATGCCCAGGTCAGCTGCTATCGCTAGAAAGGCTGCCCTCCAGCGGAAAAAAATTCTGGCAAGGTCTACCTTTGCTCGTAAAAAGGCAAGGATTGCCCGTTCCCAGTTTTTTAATAATCGACGTCCATTGGGTATACTAGGGACAGAGGATGCAAAAGATAAAGTTGTACCTGCTCCACTTGGTAGTGACATTAGTTTTGCCCCAAGTGATGTAGAGTTTGAATCCTTAGTGGAAAATTCCCAGGTCAACAATAACATAGTACCAAACAAGTGTAGATTGAGTAAGGTTGAGGGGGACAGAAGGAGGGATGAGGAATTTTTACAAACAGTTTGGGACACGCTCAAAAAGTTACTTACTCCCCTAGAACTACGACTCTCCCGTATGGAAAACCATTTGTTAGAAATGGACAAAACTATTGTTACATTGGCTAGCCTTAGTCTCAAGCAAATGGAAGCTAGGGTCATACAGGATGGGAGCTTGACTTCACAGCCACCAGTGGCAGACCCACCTGCCCCCCCCCACCACAAACCCCAAACCTGTGCCTAAACCTCGCACAATTGTTGGAGATAGTGCCATCAACTCTTCTAATCTTAGCCTTTGTTCTATGCCTCAAGACCCAATACCACCGAAACCCACACAACAAGCTTGCCCTGCTAAAACTACAATTCCACCAAAGGCGAGGGCTCACACTACCGCATCACAGAATACAACACATCCCAAACCTAGCCTACAACCTGTTGTACAACGTTCTAACGACTTGATTAACAAAAACTGTCCACCGTTAGAATCTAGTAGACCAAACTTTCGTGGTGGATATATTGATCTACCTCCTGAGGCGAGCTCATATGTCATCATACTAACTGGTGTTCCTTCTCTTGGCCAACAAACAAAAGAGGACCCTTGGTCTCTTAAAAATAAGGTCATTCACTGGCTAAACAAGAACAGACAGATACCTAGTCACCTAAGAAGCCAGGTCTTAATGGTGCGAAGAGTACCATGGGTTGGACGCACTTATAAAAACATTACTGGTGACTGTATAGTGGTGTCATTTGCTGATTCCAACACTGCACAGCACCTTTGTTCATGGCCCCATTATGAAGGTGATCAGTCAATCGTTGTTAGACCCCTCACCTTTTTTTATCCCCCTCAACGGCAATTTGACATGGGTGGGTCTTGGATGACAATTCAAAAGCCCAGGCATAGAGGTTTTGGGTACGGTGGGCCCACACAGAACACTGGATGGCAAGGCGTGCCTACCTGTAACATGTTTGGCTGTTTGGATGAGGTTGACTGACATGGGGGGGGGGTTGCTCTAAAGCATCCAGTAGATCTTAGCTTGCCTTCCCGGGTAGCACCTAGTATAGATTGCACCATGTTGCAATCGGGTTTACTACTTCCAGTGGACATTGTTGGTGAGCGTATTCTGATTGAGTCTGGAGTTCCGGGACATACTGCGACCTCCAGTTTTAGTAATCCAGCTAATCCAATAAATATGGCATCTTGGAACATAGGGGGTTTAAGGGGTCGCCTGGACAACGATGATTGGGTCGATTTCATCACCACTCACGATATCATCGTTTTCCAGGAAACCTGGTCAGTTGATCCCCTGTTTAGAGTAGGTTTTCTAAACTTTTATATACCTGCTTTGCAGGGTCTTAGGGGCAGGCCTTCAGGTGGGTTAACTATTTGGGTAAAAAACTCACTCTGCTTTAGTGTGAAGGAAATCCAGGTGAAGAACCCCGATCTCCTTTGTCTATTATTGCGCAAGGAGAATTGCAAGGATATCCTTTTAATTAATATCTATGCCCGGGGTTGTCAGGGTGGAAAAAAACAACCCATCCTTAATGACTTGGAAGCCTTCCTAAATGAGCAGAAAAGTGACCAGCTCGTTTTGGTGGCTGGCGACTTGAACTGCACATTTGAACCCATTATGAATCTAGGTGAGGATATAGGGTTGGAGGATGACTCTGTCTGGAATATTCCCCCGCTGGCTATAACTAAGGGAGTTAAGGGAACAGAGGCTGCCCTCCACTGGCTTGGTTTCTGTTTGGAATGGGGGTTCCGTGCAGTGAACGGGCGTTGCTTATCTGATAAGGTGGGCAACCCAACTTTCAATAATGGGCTTGGTGTGAGTCGTATTGACTATATTTTGGTCAATATCGATTCCTGGGACACAGTAGTGGACATGTCAATTGAAATAAGGCCAGAGAGTGATCATGATCCACTCTTATTTGTATTTAAGGTCCCGGGCTTAGCACCCCCCCAGGCTGAAACAGCCTGCATTACATCAGATCTGGTTCTAAGTGACAATAGAAGACGAGTCCAATGGCCGAGGGTCATAGTAGATCAGGAGCTTGTCAGTCAAATAGAAAATCTTGCCCTTGAAACCAGAGATAAGATGCTTGCATTTTCACCTGACGACGACAGGGCTAAGCCCACTATTGTTGATCTTCACGAGACGTGTTTTGCGGCCATTAAAGAACTGCTTACTAGGCCATATAGAAAACAGAAAGTGAAGCAACCCAAAGGTTGGTATACTAAAAATTGTCGAGAGGCCCATAGTATACTAATCGCTGCTGTTAAATCTAGAAATACCCCAGAAATCAGGACAGCCCGACAGGCCTATAAACACGTTATTTGGGAAGCCAAAAGGGAATGGGACGATTCATATTGGACGGAACTCCTTAAAGCCTGTGAATCATCCAACCAGATTAAGTTTTGGGAGTTGGTTAGGTGGGGTCGGGGCTCTGACTCACTTACTCCGGAAAATTATGTTTCCTCTGATGATTGGGTGGAATTCTTTTCCACTCAGTTTAAAGACCCTAACATCGTTCATTTAGCTACTGAGTCTGTAGTGGAGACCTCACTAGAAGTTTATGGGGATGTTCTTAACTTCTGCTTTTCTGACACCGAACATGCCTTACACCTAGTCCAGTCTGGGAAAGCCCCAGGCATAGATGCTGTTCCCGCAGATCTTTTTAAATTAAATATAGAATTATGGGTCCCTTATATAACAATTTTAGCAAACTCTATTGCCGCGGGAGCTAGGGTGCCACAATCCTGGAAAGGGGCTGAAATACTTCCGGTACACAAGAAAGGGGATCGAACTTCTCCGAAAAATTATCGTCCCATCAGCTTGATAGATACTATTCAGAAAGTGGTATCAAGAATGGCCCTAGCTAGAATTCAGGGGTGGATGGAGCAGAATAATATACTCTCCCCCTTGCAAGCAGGGTTTAGATCAGGTACTAGCACCCTAGACCAGGTGTTTCGCCTTACCATGTTATACTGGAAGGTGGTCCTCTTGGGCGGAGGTGTCATGTATGCCGCCTTTGTCGATCTCAGGTCGGCTTTCGACCTGGTTCCGAGGGCCAAGTTATGGGATGCCCTTAGACTTATGGGCCTTCCACTTGAACTTCTAGAGCTGGTTAGGCGTCTACACGAGGATAATTTTGCCCGTGTAAGATGGGGGAAGCAGGGTCAGGTAACCGCCAACTTCCCTGTCGAACGCGGGGTTCGGCAGGGTTGTGTGTTGGCACCCACGCTGTTCCTCCTATTTATTAATCGGGTGGTTGCCTTCTTTAATGAAACTCAAACTGATGCACCCACCCTGGGGGGGGCCAAGTACCCCATGTTAATATTCGCTGATGATACCCTGCTCCTCTCTAGGACTCGGAGTGGCCTCCAGGCAGCTTTAAATAGATTTGCAGAATTTTGTTCTGAAAATGACCTTCAGATTAACGCTGATAAAACGAAATTTATGGTTTTTAACAAAAACAAACAAATTACAAGTTCATTTTTATTAGAAGGTGTCCCTATTGAACAGGTCAAAGTCATGTCCTATTTAGGCGTGACTCTTGACCATCAACTTAACTGGAATCCCCAGCTGGAGGTTTTAATTCTAAAATTTGTCCGCCTCACTGGCTGCTTGCTAAAGGAACAAAAAAAAACCTTGACAAAACGCATTACACCAGCTTTAAAAATTTATGAGGCCAAGGTTAACGCAGCCACTTTGTACGGTGCGGACATTTGGGGTTACAAAAGCTTGACAGCATTGACCATAGCACAGAATAGGTTCCTTCGGAGTCTAGTTGGGCTTCCACAATCGACACCCATAAAACCCTTGCTTTTGGATTTGGGCTGCAGACCTCTGGATGAGATGGCACAGTACCGGCTTGTCGCCTTCTGGCGAAGACTCTGGACTACTCATGAGCTTAGCCTTTTTGCCCACGAATTGTGTGAAATTAGATCATTGTGGGGTGCCATGAAAATCCCTTGGCTGCGGGAGGTCAAACAGACTCTGGACTCCATGGGCCTTTCTGAATTATGGTTGCATCCGGAATGTGCTAGGTTCCCCTCCAAAGTGGAGTTTAAAGAGCTATTTTGGGCAGCAAAGAAATCTGTTTTGGTTTCACTCTCATCAGAAAATAGCCTAACGGGATTGTTCTTATCACATAAGATTATACCATCCCTTGAGCCTTTTTGGGATTTGATATGCAAAGCCCTTGACCGCAAGCTGTACTTTCAGTTTCGTGTGGGAACGTTGCCGATCAATTCCTTTACTGCAAGATGGACAAAGTCTTCTACCTCTAAGTGTCCTTTTTGCTCTGATCAGGTTGAGAGTATTGGCCATATATTTTTTGCGTGCCCAGCATATCGGTTGCCCCGACTAAAATGGCTGCAACCAATTTGTAAAACTTTAAATTGTGTAGAGAATCGCACTGCCCTGTTGAAACTACGCGACATGCGCACTGAAAAATCTGTGATTTGTGTTGCTAAATTTCTGGGGTGGATGTGGCTGATACGTGCAAAGAACGTGTATCCCTGCTTTGATTAACTTGTATTCTTCTTCTTAACTTGTGTTTTTAAATTTTGTATGTCGCCTACGGGCAACCTTTTTTTATATTTGGGGTTCCTTGGAATATGCAAAAATGTTGATATCTTGTAAATATTTTATTTTGTGGTCTTTTATGAATTTTATTCGAAATAAAGACTTATGAACTTGAACTTATGCTTACAAGTGGAAGAGGTTTTGCATCTGGTGCAAGTCCAAGAACTATGACCCAACGACATGTAAGGAAGATGTCATCCTTCCATATATTCTACATTTGGCGCAGTCTGGCCTTAATGTACATTCCATTAAGGTTCATCTGGCTGCATTGACTGTCTACAGGAAATGCCCTTCACAGACTTCCTTCTTTCAGATCCCTGTGATCAAAGATTTTTTGGAAGGCTTGAAGAAAGTGTTCCCTACTGTCCGGCTTCCTTCGCCTTCATGGGAATTGAATATGGTGCTGTCCAGATTGATGAAGGAGCCTTTTGAACCTATTCATAAGCCTTCGTTGCAGCACTTGTCCTGTTGTCCTGGAAGGCGGCGTTCCTCGTGGCCATTACATTGGCCCGCAAGCTAAGTGAAATTCAGGTGTTGTCAAGAACCTTATACCGTATTTCATCCTACTAAGGTTGTTATGCGTACTCACCCTAAATTTCTTCCAAAAGTTTTATCTGATTTTCATGTTAACCAGACCATAACTTTACCTACGTTTTTTCAGAATCCTTCCTCTCCAGCGGAAAGGTCCCTGCATTCCCTGGATGTTAGGAGGGTGTTGAAATTTTATCTGGATAAAACCAAGGATATTCGTAGGTCAGACCAATTGTTTATCAATTATGGATCAGTCAGGACAGGTCTTGCTAACTCTAAACAGTCTATCTCTAGGTGGATTGTGTCCTGTATACAATTGTGTTACCAAAAAGCTGGTAAGACCTTAGGGGGTAAACCTAAGGCTCATTCGACCAGGGGCAAAGCTGCCACGACTGCTTTGCTCCGTAATGTTCCAATTGCAGAAATCTGTAAGGCAGCCACTTGGAAGTCGGTCCATACCTTTGCTAAGCATTACTGCCTGGACACGGATGCCAGGGCAGACGCTCAGGTTGGGCAGGCTTCGCTGCGAAATCTGTTCGCACAGTAGTGGTGTTATTTCTCTTTTTTTCCACTGCCACTTTGATGTGGGGATGGGCTTGCCATTCTATTCACTAGATTATGACTATGCACAGGGATCCCCTACTACAGAAGGAGTAGTTTCTGTCCTGTAACTCCAGTTCTGTAGTAGGGGTATCTCTGTTATAGTCATAAGCGCCCGCCCTCCTCCCCGGTGGAGAGAGATATTCATGTAGGAATGCTACAGGTCTGGCGTGTTACGCCTTCAAAAAGAACTGAAAGTAAAAGGGACCTGCAGTGCATTCTGGGATACTGTGAAGTTCTGGAAAGTTCTCTTAAAGGCACAGTATCCTGTTCTGAGCCACATAATGGCAGCCAATGGGGCTAGTCTGTCCATGTCTTTCTCTCCATCATTCCAGAGGGGTTTTGCTGTTAAAGCAAGGGAAATCTGGACAGGCTTTGCTGTTTGTGGATTTTTGGTGGAATTTCTAGTTGAAGTACTGGACAGTGTAGCCTGTGGATATAGGCTGCATTATCTGTCTTTAATTCTCCCTTAAGTGTCTGTGCAGTTCTGCATTTATCGACACCTTAAGAGATTATTTTTGATTGCTCCGGGGTCCACCACATGGGCGGGACTATTCACTAGATTATGACTATAACAGAGATACTCCTACTACAGAACTGGAGTTACAGGACAGAAACTACTCCTTCCATGGCACTGTCTGCCTGCACCTGAGCTCATTCAGGCATGACTCCATCCTTCGACTTGCCTGGCATTACAACCCTCAATCTTTTTTCTGCATCGAGGGCTGTGGCAGACCAAGGCTGGCTAAAGCCTGCAGACCTCTACTGCGTGGTACCTCCATAGGTATATTTGTTTTGAAGTGCACACATTGGTGGCAAGGTGCAGAAGAATGACAAGAAGACCTGCTTACTCGTTTCTGGTACTGACCTAACAGAACTAAAAAAAGCCTTTTCTTCAACTTTACACATCATGGATTTTACCATGACATAACTGCAAACCTTGGGGCTATTTACTGAGGGCCATACAAGCATAATATGAGACTCTGGGCTCAGAGTGTTGTTGCTTTATATTTTTTCATTTGCATGAATGTAACCGATGACAGTGATACGCTGTACTAAATGCTTTGCTTTTATTTCGCTTCCTCTAATGGAGCTCCCTCATGTAAATGTATAATTGAAGCGACTTGTGACAAACAATATGTAATACGGCACAGCTAATTTTTCATGAGTGTAATGCTGCAAAATGACAAAAAATGCAATAAACATATTCAAACAAAAAAAAAAATATGAGACTCTGGGCTCAGGGAAAGAGGAACTCTGTAGACCTCACGCAGTGTGAGGACAATCTCGAATCCTCCCGACACGCAAGAGCGTGTGAAATAATGTTATACAACAAGGTAATTTGCAATGCTTTTCCAAAGTAAATGGTTTAATTTGAACCACTTTTCAAAACAACTTAAATGAACGTAGAAAGATTCAAAGTAAAGTTGTTGCATCGTAGCAATTTTTTTTTTTTTTTAACAGTTCAATAAGTACATATCATTTGTAGATGCATCCCCTATGCATTTCGAGCTGTGATCTTCATCAGGGGGAATATCTATGGAAAAATAGAGTAGAAATGGGGGATATAGCACGAAAACAGGGCTAAAAATGTCTGAACACGTTAGTGTAGGTTGCATGCTATTGCGAAGTGAAAAGACGATACTGATAGGGTGGTTGGGTTACTCCTGTGATGTAGTGAACAAAACATACAAAAGGTTGAACTGAAAACATGCTGAATCAAAAGTAGCAAGCCGGTTAAACTGTGTGGGATCATAGTAAGAGACTGAAATAGTGGAATCGATAGTGGTGCCCATGAAAAGTAACCAAAGTGATAGCAAGTGCCACGGTCATGTAGGGAAACCATAAGCGCGTCACCCAAACGTACATAAAAAAAAAGTGAAGCAAAAGCTGAAATCTCAGCTAACAAAATATGCGAGACCTCATGGCCGTGAAACAACCAAGCCCCCCAGGTGATAACGGCGGAGAGGTGAAGCTTACCGCAAAAGTAAAGAAGGTAAACGCGATGACTGGAACGCGGTGTAAAACGGCAATGTTTACCATACGCGAGGAACGCAAGTGCATGCTGGGAAGCTTAAATGTTAGTGACGAGCTGCGGGCATAGAAAGCGGACTAGGCCAACTAATGTGCGCTGGGTGGTAGAAACTAAATAAAGTTAGAAGGAAGAAAGAAAAAGAACAACTAAAGACGTCATGAAATGAAAACAAGGTTAAAATACAAACAAACAGTAAAAAGAACAGTGAAGCATGATTGAACGGTGAGAAACAGTGAATAAACTGAATGAAATGAAGCAACGAAGCAGGAACAGAAATGGAAGTAGAAAGTGAAAATGATGTACGAGCGGCACCTAAATGTGGATAAAACAGATAAGGAACACAGACTAACAAGGGAAGATAAAAATGTGAAAAGTATACAAGAAAAAAAGTGTGACTATGTATAGAGTGTGGCAATGATTAAGCTGGAAAAAGAAATAATTACAATAAAGTGTGTGCCAATAAATGTTTCAAAAATTGGAAAGAATTTCACAATCTTGAAAGAAGGGTACAGCTGGCGGCCAGCCAATGTGTGAAAAAATGTAAAAAATGTGCAAGAAAAATGAAAGGATGAAGGTGGTGACCTTGATAGAAAGTCTAGACTATGGGAATGTACTTGGCATGAGTGAAAGAAAACATGTAAAACGAGCATGCAACGTTGAACTGTGGGTGACAGATGCATCAAGACACAGGGGTCTCAACAGGTACAGAAAAAGGCAAGTCATAAATAACAGCTATATTCTAATCTTTCGTTGAGTCCCTTCGGGTGAATAGAATTTAGTTGAAAAAAATGTTTGAGGCGTAGATTTCTCATGAATCTGTAAAAGATTGTAAAGATTGTAAAGATCTGTAAATGTTTGCGAAACACCGCCATTAGAGAACACCGGGACACTGTTGAACCTCCGTCCAACCTCCGTCCAACGAGTAACTTTCAAGCACCTGTGAGCCATAAGATATTAGACACTTTCGAACTGTTGGTACAACAGGACTTTCACACTATCTATCAAGGTCCCACTAAATATCAGTCTAATCTATCACGCCATGAACGCCTTGCTATCACCCAATTAGCGAACAATCCGACCATCACTATCTGCAAAGCAGATAAGGGTGGTGCCCTTGTCATCTTAGACACCAGCTTTTATCTTGAGAACATAGTACAACATTTGAGCGACATTAACATATACATGGAGATCCAGTCAGATCCCACTCCAGAATTCCACCGAGTATTGGGAAACATCATCAACAATGCCATTTTGGCAGGAACAATCACAGAAAGAGATAAACGTTTTCTGATGAAGGATCATCCTCACGTACCATACCTATACATGGTACCTAAGGTTCATAAACATGCCACAAGACCACCGTTCCGGCCAATTGTCAGCACACGCAACTCCATACATGAACCTATTGGAGTATACATAGACAGACACCTACAACCGAGTGTGAGAAAAGATGCCTAGCTACATTCAAGATACCACAGATTTTCTCAACAAACTTCACAACATTGCCCTAAACCCAGATGAACCTATTCTCTTATGCACCATTGATGTGAGCTCTCTTTACACTTCCATTCCTCATGATCTCGGACTACAAGCCATGGAAGCAGCACTACTAGCCACAGACAAGCCTTTTGACCTTCAGGTGTTCCTCATGGAACTTATACAATTCACCCTGCATCATAGTTACTTCATCTGTCTTAGGAAATATTACATGCAACTATCCGGAGTAGCCATGGGCAATTGCGCTGCACCTTCATATGCAAATCTGTTTATGCACCAATTTGAATCACACCACATCACAAACATCCAAGAATGGAGTAATCATTTGACCATGTTACTATTGTTACATTGACAAAATTTTTTTGATGTGGAAGGGTTCTGAATGTCAATTGATAACAGCCATCGACCAACTTAATCAAATAGATTCTTGCGTCCAGTTCACCTACACCATCAATCGCTCTCAAATTTCATTCCTGGACGTTAACATCCAGATAGAGAATAACCAGGTGTTCACATCCATTTACACGAAGCCTACAGATCGCGACAACTATTTACTTTTTACAAGTTTCCAGCAAATGGGCCTAAAAAGGCATTTACCTTATTCACAACTACTCAGAGCCAAACGCATATCATCCACCACTGACGCATTCCAAGCTGATAGCTCGAACATAGTCCACAAGTTTTACCAAAGAGGTTACCCTGAAAAGATCGTTAGAACAGCCCAACTACGAGCATCCAAGAAAACCAGAACAGAACTTTTTTTTTTCACAACAAATTTTTATTGATTGATCAAATGAAGGCATATACACAGTTCCCCACAATCAGGAGATCACTGCAGAAAATCTACACAGGCACATCATGGTAACTCAATCAATGAAAGAACGTTTCTCCCTTCCACCCCCCCCCCACCGCCACCCAACAATCCCGCTACCCACCCCTTATCCCTCCCTAACCCAGGACACTAGATTACATTAAGCCTCTTGTATGTGCTGGTAGCAAACCCGGCGCCATGCGCCCCTTAGGCCCGGCGTCCATCGTCCAGATCCGGACCATCATCAAGCACTGCTGGGGGCTCCAGAGTCAAATCCCTATAATCGGCCCACCGCTTCCAAATTTTGTAATGTTTCGGGGGGAAACCTCTTGCCTCAAACACTGGGCGCTCTAACCCCATACAATAATCCAGGCCAGACTTCCATGCACTCAGGGGGGGGCACGCTCATTCTTCCACGCCCTTGCCAAGTCCCGCTTGGCCACCACTAGACCCAACAACAAAAGGTGACGCTTGTAAATATTACCTCCCACACCTTCTAGCACATGGAGGAGGCCCAAGCGATGAGTGCAGGGGAGATCCCATCCCAGCACCTGACAGACAGCTCCATACACCATTCCAGAACCTAGTCAAGCCAGCACAAGACCACACCGTATGTAGGAAGGAACCCATTTCAGCTCCACACCGCAGGCACTCCGGGGACACAATCAGGCCTGCCTTCCACAGCCGCTCCCGTGTATAGTAAGCTCTATGCAAATATTTGAATTGAATTAGTCGGAGTCGTACCGCAATAGCGGTTCCACGCGGGGACTCCAAGGCCTCCCTCCAATCATCCTCATCCAGAGGTCCTACATCCTTTTCACAGGCATCTTTCAAGGGAAGCAGGGAAGAGGAACAATGGGTGACCAGCGTTTGGTAGATGCGAGACATCTTTTTATCTTCGAGATCACCCATGAAAACCTTCGCTTCCACAGGGCTGAACTCTGGCAGCGATTCCAGACCAACGAGGCTAGGCGCGAGCGCGTGCCGAAACTGTAGGTACTTGAAGAATTGGGTCTCGGGCATATGGAATGCGTCCCGTAGCTCCTGGAACGACTTGAGAGTCACACCGGACATAACGTCTCCAAGCGAAGAGATCCCTACAGAATCCCATCCGCCAAACCCTTCCAGTGAGGCCAGCGCGGGGACAGAACAGACCTTTTGAGTGTGCAACAACATACAGAAAATATACAGAGTCGTCATTGCTTTTTGTGTAAGTTTTCTACTACCAGCACCCAAATCAAGGCCTCCATCAAAAAACACTGGCAGTTACTACAACTAGAACCTGATTTTAACAACATTTTTCAATTGCAATTCATCTTCGCGTACCAACGCACTAAGTACCTCCAGCAATTGTTGAAAGCATAGAAACATGTTGCAGTAGTCAACTATAAAGGCACTACTCATTGTCATAATTGTGGAAATTGCACCAGCATTATAAAAGGTTCGGTTTTACACCATCCAACTCAGGGTACCTCCATACAACTGAAAGTCAATGCCACATGCGACACCACAAATGTGGTATACTTACTTAAATGCCCTTGTGGCTTACACTACGTAGGGAAAACTGAGAGAAAAATTAAGACCAGACTTATCGAACACCGGAGCAACATTCAGACTAAGAACGTTAAGTCATGCGTAGCAGCACACTTCATCAACCTTGCTCACAACGTCAGTCAGCTGCGTTTCCTGATTTTAGAGGTCATGAACAAAGTCGCAGGCAAAGACAATAAGAAACTCCTCGTACAAAGAGAACTCTTTTGGATGCATAAACTAAATTCTATTCACCCGAAGGGACTCAAAGAAAGATTAGAATATAGCTGTTATTTATGACTTGCCTTTTTCTGTACCTGTTGAGACCCCTGTGTATTGATCCCTCTGTCACCCACAGTTCAATGTTGATGCTCATTTTACATGTTTTCTTTCACTCATGCCAAGTACATTCCAACAGTCTAGACTTTCTATCAAGGTCACCACCTTCATCCTTTCATTTTTCTCGCACATTTTTTTTACATTTTTTCACACATTGGCTGGCCGCCAGCTGTACCCTTCTTTCAAGATTGTGAAATTCTTTCCAATTTTTGAAACATTTATTGGCACACACTTTATTGTAATGATTTCCTTTTCCAGCTTAATCATTGCCACACTCTATACATAAATGTATGTGGTCTGGTATCCAAGATAACCAGGACTCTAGCAAGCACTACATAAAGAGCAAATATTCCAATAGAACGTTTGATAATAATACTTTTATCACTGTTTCATCATTAGGTTCATCGTGAAATATATCATACATTTATACATTCATGTTGAACATCAAGCAGTCAAAACATTATTTCATGTATACTTTTTACACATTTTGCACAGGAAAATATATACTGAATACCCAATGAATTTCGGGGTTAAACCCCTTCGTCAGGGGTCTGTTGGAAAGAAAAGAGGAGAAAGAAGAAAAAGGAAACTCTATTACTAAGGATGCCTTAGAGGTTATATGTTAGATAAAATGCAAATGTTGTGAATTCCTCACCGAAAATGTAGTTACATTCGATTAAGCTATATCGAATGAAATGTGTCGTGGTATACGGTTTATCTGGAAAATCAGTGAAAAATGGAAAATAAAATATCTCTTAGTTCGTTGTTCATGTTTACTACACTGTGTAAATCAAAAAACCCGAATACGGTTTACCTGTATCCTAAATGAAAGCAGTCTGTGGAAGACAAAAGCAGGGGAGTGCGAGTTAAAAACATTCAACCTATCTCACGCATCTGCGTGATGTACTTAAAGAAAAAAGGACCTAAACGCTCACCGGCGGGTCTTGCTTGCAGCCACTATTATTAAGAATCTATAAAAGTGAATAAGTTGTGTGGGATTTATTAACATGTTCACAAGAAACCACTCTGAGACTAACGACCAACATTAAAACGGTATGTACCTGCGAGCCTCAACATAAGTGCAAACGGTCTCGCTTGTTGGAATGCGTCGTGTGAAACTAGAGAAACGAAAAAACAATATCATGCCGCGTTTAGTGAGCGAAATGCGCGGTGTCGAAATGCCATAACCTTGTTATTCAAAGGCGCTATGATAATTGTCCTTACCGAGTAATGTTTTAATCCACACGGATTAGTGGCGTTCCTGCCCGACATGGAGTGTCGATTTCGACAGCGGTTACACGAAGTCCCTTTTTAGTGTATACTGATCGATTCGGTAACTGACGAAGGACTAGTCTGCCTGAATAGTTGGCCGCCATTACTAAATGGAATGTGTCTCGCACGCATTGTAGAGTGCTCAGTTAAGTCTGCAGATATAACGGATGTGGCGAAATTTAAGTTTTTAAAGTAACTTTCTTGTATCTCATGTCTACTCTTGATTAAAAATAAATAAAAAAATAAAATAAAAATAAAAATCAACACGAAAATAAAGATATATAGCAAAACAACAAGGGGGAGTGTAATGCATATCATAGCTGACAAAGCAAATTAATTTTACAATGGTATGTGAAAAACTGCAATTTGATAAAAATAGTATGAACATAGAAGAGTTACATCTGCCTATATACAATCTTGAAATGACTGTGTTAAACTAAAGAGCTTATGTCACTGTGTGTATTGTGAAAGTGCCACTGTGTTATGGAAGCCCTCGATGACCAGGTAGCCTGTCTTTGAAATATTATTTAAATTCTTACACTTACAGGAAGCAGACCATTTCCAATTCATCATTAAGCCCATTCGGGGCCAATGTCTGCAATTTACGGATCCAGAAGGTTTCCCTTTGGAGAAGGATTTTGGCATTGTTCAATCCTAGGCGTTGAGGAACCAATTCGATTATCTGGAATCGTACTTGGGCTATTGTATGCCCCATTTCGATCCAATGTTTCGCAAGTGGAGATGTGAGATTCTTATTGCGAATCCGGCTTTTATGTTCCGAAAGCCGTATTTTTAGTTTGCGATCAGTTTTACCGCTATACAATAGTCCACAAGGACACTTAATTGAATACACAATGTGCTCGGCATTGCAATTTGCGGAGTGTCTCAGGTGAATTCTTTCTCCTGTACGTGGATGGGATAACGTGTCTCCTGTTATTACGTTATTACAATTTTTGCAGTTGTGGCATCTCGTGGTCCCTTTGTGAATTTCTACATGCTGACTGGTTTCATCTGGTTTATTGAGAAGTTCCTTCAAATTTCGTGCTCTCTTGTAGGCGAATAAAGGCTTGTGAGTGAATACTACTCCAAAATCTCTTTCCACTTGTAGAATCTCCCATCTTTTTTGTATAATCCTTTTTATGTCCCTTGATGCTGTAGAGTACTTCGATACGAACACCATTCGTTTATTCACAGTCTTTTCTTTTTTCTGAAGTAGTTCAGTTCTAGGTATTGCCTTTATTTTCTCCATTTGAGCTACTAATAGTTTCTCAGGGTATCCCCTATCTAGATAACATTGTTTTTGTTGTTCAAGGCTTTTCTTGCATTGTGTATCATCAGATTATATCCTCTTAATTCTCATAAACTGAGAAACTGGAAGATTGTTTATCAAATTGATTGGATGGAAGCTTCATTATTGTAATGCCGTATTTTTGTCAGTAGGTTTTTTGTACAATTTAGTATGGATTACATTTCCAGTTATTTCAACCAGAACATCCAGGAATGAGATAGATGTAGTGCTAAATTGACTTGTGAATTGTATCCTGGGGTTAACAAGATTCAAACTTTCAATATTTTGCTTTAGTTGTGCAGCTGAATTCCTCCATATGATGAAGATGTCATCACTATAACGTCTGTAGTATATAATGCCTTCTTGCCAAGTGCAGTCCTCAAGAATGTAATCAGATTCAAACTTAGCCATGAATATATTTGCATATATGCATGCCCCGGGAAAACCCATGGCTGTGCCGCTGAGTTGGGTGTAATATTCTTGCTGCCATGAAAAGTAACTGTTGTTTAGACAGAATTCCAAAAGTTGCATTATCAAATACTTTGTTTCCATAGGTTTATCTGTGGTCAACAGGGCCCATTCCATTGCTTCCATGCCTAGTTTGTGAGGAATTGACGTGTATAGCGATACGACGTCTATCGTACATAGTATCAAATTCGTACATCCTTCTAGATTTACTGTTGCCAGACTCCTCAAAAAATGTGATGTGTCTTCCAAATAGGTTGACCAATTATGGATGAATGCTTGCATATGTGTGTCTATGAAGATGCCTAAGTTTTCAAAAATTGACGAACAACCTGACACAATAGGTCTGATTGGAGGATTATGTAGTTGTTTATGCACTTTGGGCAAAAAATAGATTTTCGGTCTTCTTGGGTATATTTGCTGAAGGTATCTTCTGGTAGTGTGGTTTATCCAGTTTAATTCCTCGGCTTTATCCAGAATTTGATCAAGATTTTTTGCAATCTCAGTAGTCGGGTCTTGTTGAAGTTTAGCATAAATCTTGTCATCCTGTACATGCTCATTGCCTTTTTGAATGTAAAACTCGGTGTCCATAATGACAAGTCCTCCTCCCTTGTCCGCCTTTTGGATCACGATGTCTTTATTGTTGGCCAAAGCGCGTATTGCGCTATGTTCTGCTCGTGTCAAACTCTTTAGATCGCTTCTATACTGGATTTTGTTCATGTTCATTTTGTTCATTGCAAATTACCTTGTTGTAGAACATTATTTCACACGCTCTTGCGTGTCGGGAGGATTCGAGATTTACCTCACACTGCGTGAGGTCTACAGAGTTCTGATATTGCTGCGCCTTAGCGTCAGGAGGCGAACCTCTTGACATCCCCATACCTGTTTACTTTGATTACCCACGGATTACATTGATACTACTCGGAGTGCTGTGGTCCTCTTATTGATATATCTCAGGGAAAGAGGCACATCTGTTTGGACAACACACAATGCACCCAAACTACCACTTCTTTGGCCACTGGCCTCTTAATCAATTCAGCCAAAATCCCGGTAAATATTGAGGGATCACTGACAAAATATCGATGTAAAAAATATAGATGAAAAAATATAGAATGCAAAAATATCGACTCCCTATACTTAAACAGGTAAGTACAACAATATTGAATCAAAAATAACAAAGTAAAAACATAGATGTACAAAATATCGATTTAAAAATGTATGTAACATAAAAAAATGAATTAAATATTAATATTATTTTTAACAAGATAAACTAAATTAAATATACATTTTTTCTAAATATAACAAATACACCTAATTAAAAAAATATAAACACACAAACATAATAAAGTATACATATACATAAATGTACTTAAAGCTAATTTATTAACTATCTTCTTTATTTAATTGTTAAGCTTTTAAATTAAATAACAATAAAATATATACATATATCTATAATTTAAAATTCAAAAATAACCATTTCATAATCAAATCAAACATTTAACCATTAAAAATAAATTAAAATGTACATTTAGCAATACAATAAATACAGCAGTAGGGAAAATGTTGAATAGTGGAATAACTGAATTTACTATTCCAACTCCAGTGAGTGCAACAGTAGGGACATTTTAGGATAGCAGGAGAGGGAAAATTACTATTCCCACTCCCGTGAGTGCAACAGTAGACAAAGTATAGGATAGCGGAGGGGTAAAAATTACTATTCCCACTTCAGTGAGTGCAACAGTAGGGAATGTGCTGGATAGCAGAGGGTTAAAAATTATTATTCCAACTCCAGTGAGTGCAACAGTAAGGAACGTATTGGATAGCGGAGGGGTAAAAATTACTATTCCCACTCCAGTGAGTGCAACAGTAGGGAAAGTGCTGGACAACAGAGGGGTACAAATTACTATTCCCACTCCAATAAGTGCAATAGTAGGGAAAGTGCTGGATGGCAGAGGGGTACAAATTACTGTTCCCACTGCAATGAGTGCAACAGTAAGGAAAGTGCTGTATGGTGGAGGGGTAAACATTACTATTCCAACGCCATTGAGTGCCACAGTAGGGAAAGTGCTGAATGGCGGAGGGGTACAAATTACTATTGGATAGCAGAGAAACAAAAATTAATAATTACATTTAAACAATTGAAAAAATACAAATAATCTTAATAATAAATAAACAATATTTTAAAATGATAAGTTTAAATATATAAAACATTAACAATAGATATATTAATTACATATAACAAAACCTTTATTTGAAGGAAGCAGATATTAACAAACAAAAAATGTTTTCCAAACATAAATGTATTAATTTTATTTCCTACCCTATAACACCACACCAATAAAAAAAGTAAACATTTTTATTTAAATTTATATTCACAATTTCCATAATTAATGATTTTAAAAATGATTATAAATACACACATTAATAAACATTCACTGAATACACATTCTTTAACACTATAATATGCACAAAACTAAAATGAATTACACAATTACCATAATTAATTACTAATTATTACATTTTAATTATTTAACACCTAATTATGAATTCATCAATTAAAAATAAACTTCCCACCCTTCTCATCATTTACACCTATAAACACCACAACGTAAACATAAAATTTATTACAAAATTAACATCATTTATTGCCAATTAATGAATTAAAAATAACAACTAATTACATAATTAATCAAAATAATTTACACATTTAACACTATAACATCTCAATTCAGCAAATATTAATAAATAAAGATTATTCAATACATTTACTATAATTAAATTACTTCCCACCCTATTCCCCTATAAACCCACAACCTGCTGCGGTACTAAAAACGCAAAATAAAAATAATAATAATAATAATAACTACTAAAAATAATCAATACATTTACTATAGTTAAATTACTTTCCACCCTAATCCTCTATAAACGTACAACCCGCTACAGAACAGAAAAACCTCAAAATTCAAACAAAAACAATTTAATAACAAATAAAATTATAACACGTATAATAAAACTACAAACAATTCTTATACAAAAAATACATCCATCACACACATATCAAATATATACTAAACTACATAGCATAAAAAAATAGATATTTTTAACATCTACACTTTTGCAAACGATATTGAACACTTCAATATGATATTGTTGACCCACGATATTTGTGCACTCAATATTCTGTCTGCACCCATATTGAGTTGTCAGGCCTACTGTTTGCCAGAATCCACAACACAGGTTCCTGTGACAGGAGCGTGCTTGATACATATATCCTTAATGTGCCCTTGCGGGATGCAACCTCTGGCTGCTATGGGGTACAGGTATCCACATGTCTTCTGCTCTATGTATGTCCCAAATTGTCATTATGGGGCTTATGTGTCTTTCAGGGTGAGCAGCTGCAAGCTCTTCGAGAACGAGGTGTGTGCAAAATTCTGCACACTTTGCAAACCCAGTAACTAAAGGCAAAAGAGGCATCGGAGTAAATATAGGAGTCAATGTCTCCATGATAGCCAATACAGAGAATTAAGGAACTTCCATTTGTATATTAAGCTTCGCCTCTCTCCTCAAAAGCACATCAGGTCAAATTACATCGTGCTAAGTTACTTCCCCATTCTTTGTGCTGGAGATGTCCTGCTACCAGTTGTGATATAACGCACATTATCTGTGAATGCCCTCGTACTAGATCATTTTGGCTTTTTGTACAAAAGACTTTGGCTTCCTCTATGTCCTTGCCATTGCCCTTTTCCTCTGCAAATATAATTTTGCACGACTTTCGTGGCCTTACAAAGTTTACTAAACCACAGACTCGTCTCCTCCATACTGCCCTAGCCACGGCAAAAATTTGTATATTGCGTCATTGGAAGTCTTCATTACCTCCTTCTCAGGAGGAATGGTTGGTGGCAATGGTACAAACAGCTTCTTACGAACGTGTAATTTATAATTTGCAGGATCAAGCTTCCATTTTTCTTCAAGTTTGGTCCCCATTCCTGGAAACCACAGTGAACAACGACTCTGTTTCTACTCCTTCTTCTTCTACGGTTGCTTTTCCTTCTTAATTCCACCTTTTTCGCATCATGTTCATTCTCTTTTATTCCTCTTTCCTACTCCCCTTCTCACTCTTCTTGCTTTTATCTCAATTCAAAGTTAGTATTGTTACTCTGGGATTCCTTTTCTTTTTCTTTTCCCCTCTTTCTTTCTTTCTTTCTTTTTCTCTTCTCCTTTCTTCCCTTTTATTCTTAGTTCTGCCCTATGAATTCTAGAGGATTTGTTGTTCTATACCTCTTTTGTTACACTTTATGACTCATTTCCTCACTTATGCTATGTTTCATTGTATCCTCTGCATATGTATCTGCATTTATGCTTTATCTAAAACATTCTTAATAAAAAAATTCAACACAAAAAAAAAAGCACATCATGAAAAGTTATGATGTCATAATTAGGTGAAGATCTTGTAAGAGAACATGTTTGTTACGCAGGTGTGCCTCATGAACAGAAATACTCAGTAAATTTATGTCTCAAAGAGAAAGGAGAAGTAGATGGTGACCTTTTATGTATCCTAGGTGATGATGGAACAGAGTAGCTTAAGGTGATGAATGTTGCACGAGTGGTTGACATAGAGGTACACTTGGATAGCATGACTGGTCTTGGAGAAGGATCTATAGGAGCAAGAGGTAGCGAGATGCATACTCTGCTGTAGTAATCGTCCTTGGAAGTATGGATGGCAAAGATGATAAAGGTGCAGAAGAGGAAACAAAAAGCATCCAAAAGGTGAACCTGAGAATTCAGATGCAGTTGACTGCCTTGACATTGATTGCAGCTACTTTTACATCAATCTTTTTCATGTCATATGCTTTGACGTTGAGTGCCCTGATGGCACAATAGGGTGTTTGCTTTGACGTTGCTGGTATTGACATCTGGTTGGTTCGTAACCAAGGACTTGCCTGGCGTAACCTGTCGGCGTAACCTGTCCTCTCTGTGTAAACGACACACCTGCAAATGAGCTGGTTTTCAACGACAAACACGCTGGCTCTGAATATACCATACCAAAGTAAGGTGTATTGTGCACAGAGTCCAGTAAGTCTACAGAGGTATAGCAGAGGCTAAAATAGCTAAGTACTAACAGCTGTCTTTGTGGTAGTGTGGTCGAGCAGTTAGGCTAATCCAGAGGGTATGTTGAACAACTTACTTACCTTCGGTAATGCATTATCCGGTAAAGACTTGATCTAGCTGCAGATTCCTTACCTTTGAATTTCCCAGGCGTCACGCTGGATCCAGAAACTTTTGCTGAGCTGTACCCTTTGTGTGCAGTGTTGTTTGTGTGCGGTGTTGGGTGGCTTCATTCGTCTCCCTGTGACGTCGTCATTTAAGACATTGCAGTGCCTATATAGGCTCCACCCAGGCACGTGGACATCAGTACTTTTCGTTTTTTTCCATGCCAGAAGCACAGAGCCATAAAGTAATTGACGTAGTCATGTGCAAAACTGGGGCCTTGAAAATTGGAGTAACCCTAGCCCTACAATATTAGTCCGCAAAGCGGGTAGGCATGGGTGGGGCTGTACGGAATCTGCAGCTAGAGTCTCTACCAGAAAATGCGTTACCAAAGGTAAGTAACATATTCACTTGATAAAGATTTCTAGCTGCAGATTCCTTAATTTTGAATAAGATACCCAAGCCATACCATCCCAGCGGTGAGTGCGAACCAATACCTTAAACTATAAAGTCCTGTAGGACCGAGCAGGAGAAATGCCCTTCTCTACGGACCTGATCATCCAGGCAGTAGCGTTTGCAAATGTGTGCAATGATGCCCACATTATCGCCTGACAGACGTCTTGGACTGGGACACCCCGAGCCAAGGCCGTAGTCACAGCCTTACCCCAAAACCTGTCCTAGGATGCTTGTTTCCGGTCCAGGGAGGACCTGGCTTAGCGGTTCGGGCTGGACTATAACCATGAAGCACAGGGTCAAGACTGATTTGCATATGGCCAGGTCTAAACTGAGGAGGCCTGGTGAGCAAAAGAATGATGGATTTAACCCAGATCTCTTGACTGAGGGTGAACGTTTTGATTTGTTCTGCATTCCGTCCAACAATTGTGTGTCTTTTGCTTCCTCACCCTAAGGGCACAGGGTATGCCCAGACGTGGATCCGGGGCTCACTGTGCCACTGGATTTAGGCTATGCTGGTTGATGAGGAGTGAAACTACGAAACCGTTCTTAGGATGCTTGTTTCCGGTCCAGGGAGGACCTAGCTTGGCAGTTCGGGCTGGACTGTTCTCATGAGGCACAGAGTCAAGACTGATTTGCATATGGCCAGGTCTAAACTGGGGTGGCATGGTGAGCAAAATAATGATGGATTTAACCCAGATCCCTTGACTGGGAGTGAATGTTTTGATTTGTTGTGCATTCCGTCCATCAATTGTGTGTCTTTTGCTTTCTTGCCCTAAGTGCACAGGGTATGCCCAGACGTGGATCCCGGGCTCACTGTGCCACTGGATTCAAGCTATGCTGGCTGATGAGGAGTGAAACTACAAAACCGGTCCTAGGATGCTTGTTTCCAGTCCAGGGAGGACCTAGCTTGGCAGTTCGGACTGGACTGTTCCCATGAGGCACATGGTAAAGACTGATTTGCACAAACCCAGGTCTAAAATGGGGTGGCATGCAATTGTGTGTCTTTTGCTTTCTTGCCCTAAGTGCACAGGGTATGCCCAGACGTGGGTCCCAGGCTCACTGTGCCACTGGATTCAAGCTATCCAGGCTGATGGGGGGTGAAACCCCAAAACCAGTCCTAGGATGCTTGTCTGCGGTCCAGGGAGGACCTGGCTTGGCATTCTGAGCTGGACTGTTCCCATGGGGCACAGGGTCAAGACTGATTTGCATATGGCCAGGACTAAACTGGGGAGGCATGGGGAGCAAAAGAATGATCAATTTAACCTGTTTGTGTGCGTCGGATGGCAGGGGGCCGGCCTAACTGCGCACGCGTCAAATTCCACCGCACCGCGGCGGTATTTGCGCCGCGCCGAAGAGGTTAACCCAGATCTCTTGACTGGCATGAATATTTTGATTTGTTCTACATTATGTCCATCAATTGTGTGTCTTTGGCTAGGAGTGTGTGGAGGCTGCGGCTGCTGGTTTGGACAGTTTGTGCAGGACGGTGGCATGGATAGGGCGGACACGGCCGGAAACCAAAGGAAGACTGGCCACGAGGAGTGGAGGAGAGGCCCAAGGATCTGGCCGTACCTCGAGAATCCTTGAACCTGACAAGGAGCGAGTCTGCCGTTACCCCAAAAAGACGGGTTCCGTCAAAGGGCATGTCCATCAGATTAGCTTGGACATCGTCCATGAAGCCAGCTGTTCTAAGCCAGGCACGGCGCCTCAAGGCCACCGTCGTTGAAATCGATCTGCCCAGCAAATGCGTTGTATCTAGGCCACACCATAGGGGGAATTTTGCTGTATCTCTCCCATCCTTGACTGCTTGGAAGAGCAGAGCCCGGGCCTCCTCCGGGACCTGTGACAGCACTTGTGCAACCGTCTCCTAAAGGGAATGGGAGAAACGGCCCAATAATCATGCAGTATTCACCAACCACAATGCCAGGCTGCTACTTCTTTTCAAATGAGTTAAGCCTCTTGGATTCCCTATTCAGGGGGGGCAGACAGAAACGCGCCCTGTGACATGGAGGCCTGCACCACAAGCATTCTGGAGTGGGGTGTTGGCTGAGGAACTTTGGGTCTCCCGGAGCTGGGCGATTGCAGATTGCAATTGTCATATTCACCGGTGCCCCTGTGCTAGGCTTTGACCCAGTCACGGCCGGCAAGACTCGTGGGTGGATGGGGGGAGGTTTAGTCGCGCAGGGCATCGGGCCGCGTGGGGAGGGGTTTAATAAAAAATAAATGTAAACTTACCTTTGCATACGGACCCGCGTCACATCTCCTCTCTGCACCGCCGCCTTACAGGAAGCAGGCTGCCTCCCTCTCTTCCCCAAAGCTAATCACAGTGCTGCAATGGCAGCTGTTTTGACTGGCTAGGACGCTGACCCACAGGGGTCTATGGGGAGGCCATTTTCTCTATGTAGGCTGCTAGCAGCCTACATAGAGAAAATGCAAAGTGCGTATGACTGGTTTGGTCAGCCCTGGGGCTGACCAAACAGTCAGCACACTCAGAGTGGGCAAACCACTCCTCCCCTGGACTCCAACAGGACCGCCCACCCCCAACCAGGCATACCCTTCTGCTTTATCGCAGTGCGAGAAGCAGAAACATAAAATGGTATTTAAAATACCATTTTATGTTTCTGCTTCTTGCACTGCGTGAAAGCAGTGGGGCAACGCTTCTCCGCCCACATGGAGGAGCCCCTCCCGCTTCGACTATGTAACTAGAAGGACGCCCATAGGTGCCTCATTAAAGAACAAACAGGGTTCCGAAGTGGAGCCCCTGGTTGAAGCAACTCGGTCAGGAGATTAGTCCTGACCTGCAAGGAGGGCAGCTCTAGTCCAATGACTTCAGCTGCCCTCTTTACCACCATAGGATAGGATGCCCCCCCCCCACTCTGCAGCCAGTGTTGGCGGAAAAAGCATGCCAGTATCTGGGGAAGTGTCTAGTCCACTGGCCTCCCCAAGTTCCCCATACCAGTCCAAGTTCTCCACAGAGACATCCTGGTTTTACAGAGGGTCGGTCCATAGACCCCTTACATTCCTCTCCTGAACCTAGCACATATTCAAAGTGCTCAGACGACAACTTAGGAACCCTGGGTTTAATCGGTGTCAAAATCGGCTTCAAGCGATGTCATTCCGGGTCCGTGTCGTTAGGGATGAGGATGGGGCTGGCACTGCCGATGGGCACCGGCGGCACTGCAGGCACCGACTTCGGATACGACCCGGGGGAGGT
This sequence comes from Lissotriton helveticus, assembly GCF_964261635.1. Lineage (NCBI taxonomy): Eukaryota > Metazoa > Chordata > Amphibia > Caudata > Salamandridae > Lissotriton > Lissotriton helveticus. The sequence goes on along the minus strand of NC_136068.1, from coordinate 504,472,398 downwards.
CGAGGTGGCACAAACTGGCGTCAACCTGGATCGGATCCTTGAGGCCACACCAGCGATATGGCCGGAGACGATGACATCGAACCCGATGGTGCCCCTTCCGACACCGCAGAGCCAGAGGGCTCACCAGCGGGGTCGTTCCGCTCAAATACAGGGCGCATGGAAATTCTTTTATTTGAGCGGGAGTCGCTCTGGCTCCAGGAAAAGGAGGGAGGCGTGAAGTCGACTCTGGCTCCGCAGAACTGTGCCTAGAGTGTTGGTGCTGCTTACTTCTCTGGACGACTGACGTCAGACGAGGTGAAGATGAAGTCCAATTGGACTTCTTCTGTTGCCTCTTCCCTGAGTGTCCAGAGGACCTCAAGTGGGAAGAAGAGGACTTAGGGCTCGGGAGCAGTCTCAAGACGTCCTCTTCGTCGATGGGGACCGGGATCTCTGCGGAGTGTCGCTGGACCGTGTCAACTGCACAGCCGCATGGAGCTTCATTGCTCGCTCCCTCGTCCCTGCAGTCCGAGCACGACTTTGGGTCGTGGTCGTGCTCAAGATACCAGAGACAGACGAGGTGGGGATCGGTGATCAACATCATGCAGTGGCATGAACTGCACAGTTTTAAACCTGTCTTCCTCTTTTCTGAATTCGTCAAAAGCAGAGAAAAAACCTACCAAAAAGCATCAGAGGGGTAGCTATACCCGGATCAGTGCTTAACTGGCGCAGAAAGAAAAGAACTGATGTCCGCGCACCTGGGTGGCGCCTATATAGGCACTGCAACGCCATAACCGGAGCTACCAATGCTGACGTTAAGTGGAGCCGAATGGAGCCACCAGACGCCACGCTTAAGGCTTATTGCTCAGCAGACGTTTCCAAATCCAGCCTGAAGCCTGGGAAATTCAAATGTGAGGAATCTACAGGTAGAAGTCTCAATTAGACAGGGGTGTGGAATTTATTAAAATATCCACTTGGCCATGGGGCAGGTTGCTTCATAAATCTACTTGTCATGTAACAAAATCCACTTGTCCCTTTTGTGCCATGTTGTGCGGCAACAAATTATGGCAGCAATCGCATTATATAAGAGCTCCTATATAGCCTCTCTGATTATTCCAGGGCTCATACCATAGTAGTGTTTGAATACTAGCAATCCCTTGATGTTGCTATGTTTCCGCAGATCTACATACTGGGACTGTAGGTAATGGTAAACAATAGTTCCAGGGTTGGAATGTCCTTTTGAGTCTATGCAAACCTACTAACTTGCATGTTTTAAGGGTTTTCAACGACTCTTCTCTAATATTTTCGAATACTGAGAAATGTTGTAAATTTACTCCTGACAATGCCCCATGTGGTCCCCTCCCGACGGAGTCATATTGCCAGTGGTTCTACTGCCAGGGCGAAGATCAGGGGGGATAGGGGGCAGCCCTGTCTCATACCTCTCTCCACCTTAAAAGGGGGAGATATGTATCTGCCTATTCTAACCCGCGATGTGAGTTTGGTGTATAGAAGCTGTGTGTATTTTAGGAGAGTTGGACCGATTCCTGCCCATCGTAGGACAGCGAAAAGGTAAGGCCATGTGTTGGATTTGGCCCTTCTGGCAGGTTCACCCCTAAACTTTTTGCTTTTTAATTGTGACCTGGTGATAGTGATTTTTGGTTTCTGCACACTTAACCACTGTGTCCCAGGGCAAAGTGTGTGCGTGTGGTGAGGTTGGCCTGCTGTCACATAGAAATGCATGGGGAATGTATGTTTCCCTGGTAGTTCCTGATGTGTGGGGAGTGCAGGTGCGAGTTTGGTATGTGCGGACTCGTGTGATTAAATGCTGCGCGATGATGTGTGCGGCGTGATTGTGTCTAGTATGGAAGTGCCACTTCTAGAAGTTGGCCTGTCTGTGTATAAAAGGTAAATTGGTTGTCTGGCTTGTGATTGGCTGTGACTGGCTGGTGTGCCTGGCTCCATTTGTCAGTATGGGTCTGCCCCGGTGGTGAGTGGAGAGATCTGCATGTTGATGTGAGGGAGGGGTGCACCTGGGACCTGAATAGGGCTGGTCTTTCCCCATACAATGCTGGCTCCGCCCCCTGTGGTGCGACTGATGACCCTACCCATCCTGTGAATAGGCAGAGGGCTGAGCAAAACAAAGTGCTCAGGAACCAGATTTATCTGGTTCGCCCCTTGCCTGCACCCTGAGACAAAGGATTTATGTGTATAAAAAGGGGCTGTGTCCCCTTACAAAATGTTCTCTGTTCCTGATCCTGATCTGAGGGGGGCCTGCTGCTGCTGGGCGCCAAGAGGACCGCCACTGGGACTGCCTTCCTGCCTGGAGGGCCCTGTGAGCTGGCCCCTGGGCCCAGTCTCGCCCCCCTGCCTTCCTAAAAAGACTTGTGCTGGACTTCTTTTTGACCTGTGACCTGGTTCCCTAAAGCGCCTGGGCAGCGCTTGGTTTCTCCCCCAGAGGAGCGCTCTTATTTGCATTCCCAGGAGGTGAGCGGAACACAGGGACCCTGCAGCACGAAGCTGTAGCCTATTCTGAGGGAATCCCGACATAGGGATTCCCCCCGCCCTTGTGCCTCCAAGCGGCTGCCCACGCCGCATATTTGCCGAGTTTTAGTGCCTTTTAACAGGTGCCCACCCCGTTTTATTTATTCATTTAACGGGTCCTCACCCAGCTTTATTTGTCCATTTGAGAGGGAGCCTACCCCTCGCCTGAGTGAAATCACCGCTGCAGGCCCGGGGATTGTCCGTGAGGCGCTGTGCCCGCCTTCACACCCCAGGGCCGCGCTGCCATTGGCTGCCGCGGCCGCGACCCGGATGTACTGTGGGCCAGGCAGGAAGCAGACGGGAAGCCACCTGCGCTCCTGCCCTGTGAGGAAGAGAAGTTCCGCCCCCCCCCCCCAGCGAGGCTCTCCCGAGGGAGGGAGCCCCGCCGCCAGCGACCGGAGAAGCCCAGCCGCCCTGCCCACTGCAGAGAGGAGCCGCCGCCTCCCCAACAGCCGGTGAGTGCGGGCGTCCCTGGGATCGTTCCTCAGCTGGTAGCGCTTCTTCTGTGGAGCCCACGAGGGCTCCGGGGGCACCCTTGCTCTTTAAGGGCCCCGTGGGGGCCCAGGCACATCCCTTGAGCGGCCCCGGAAGGCAGCGGGCCGCTCCCCCTTCCAACCCAGCTCATGGGGACATTCTTTCTTTCGAGCCCACGATAGGCTAAGGGGGCATTGGTTGATTCTGAGTCCCCAGAGAGGGGACTCCCGCGACCGGGACACAGTATTGTTGAGAGCCCTGAGGGACTCCAACGAAGGCACACGGTTGTGGAGAGCCCACGAGAGGCTCCAGGGGCATTATTTCATTGTTGTTTAGAGCCCGAGAGACAGCGGCGTAACGAAAGTTGAAGGGGCCCCCCTGCAAGGTACACAGAGGGGCCCCGCCCTCCGGATTTAATCTGGAGCACTCCGGCGTGAGTACAGTGCTAAGGGGGCCCCCTGCAGCTCAGGGCCCCCTGCACTGCGGGGGATGCGGGGGCCTGTGTTACGCCCTTGCCGAGAGGCTCTTGGGCATTTTCCTTGGTTTCCAAGTCCCCAGAGAGGGGACTCCAACATCGGGGGGCATTATTGTTTAGAGCCCATGAGGCTCCCCACCTCCCCTGTTCTTTTGGGCCCCCCTTGCCTACGTGAAAAGCCCAGAGGAGATCATCAGCTGCTCTGCACTTAGTGGGCAGCTGCTACGTTTAGGCCCTGGTGAATCTTCTTTGGCTGCCCGCGCAGCCTGCCCTGACTTTTCTGGACATAGGGCGTTTCAGCTCCTGAGAGGCCAGTTGGCCTGGGGGACAGTTATGGTGTTGTGCCCTTGTGTGGGGTACATGGTTTTGGCCCTATGTGATCCTTGCGCAATTTGTAATGACCTGCCTAGTGTGATTTCTGCATCATGTATAATGTTTTTGTGCCTATACCTCTGAATGTGTTTTTATGCTTAGGTGGTTGTTTTTCCTAGTATAGTTATACTAGTGAGTTGATGGTTCCCTGCGTGATATTTTCCTACGGTGGTTAGGGTTGCGTAGGTGGTACTTACCTTTTACCAGTGGTTACTGGTTGTGTACTCTATTTTCTATTTTGTGCTACAGTTAATATTGTTCTATGTTCTACAAAGTGCTAATTCTACCAAGTGCTAGTTCTAAAACTGCATATTCCTGACAGTGGTCCATGTGGTCCTGTCCCATGTATATAATCCCCTGTAAATTCTGCCCGTGCCTCTGGCACATTGTAAAGTGTGCGTTTCTTATCTAATGTGTTTGGTATAATACAAAGGCTATTTTTATATATAACCTTGTGTGGAGTTTCCTTTGTGGTGGGCCTTGGGTGTTGTTGCTGGGTGCGCGCACAAACACTTAACCTACATTGCCTCCGGGATAAGCCTTACTGCTCGCGTCACGTTACCTAGAGGGTGAGCAGGGGTTATCTTTGGCGTGTAACTCCCTTGCCCTGACTAGAGTGGTGGTTTCTGCCTGGCTTTGGCGCGAGCCTCAGCCAATCCGAAATCCCATTTCTAACACCATGTAAGAGTATCAAAGGCCTTCTCCAATTCCAGAATCAGGCAAGCCGCATGAGGGTGCGCATCGCCAACCTGATCTTGAACATGGAACAGACGCCGTATGTTTTGGGATGTATTCCTACCGGAACAAACCCGCATTGGTCCGGATGGACTAGGGATCGTAAAATGTGTTCATATCTGTCTGCCAGGATTTTCCCAGTATTTTGCAATCTGCAGCTAGAAGTGTGATGGGGCGGTAGGAGGATAATTGCAATGAATGGGCGGTAGGAGGATAATTGCAATGAATCTCGGTGCGGCTTGAGGAACGTTACTATGACCGACTCGCGAAGTGAGGTCGGCAACTCCCTTTTTTCAAGTGCCGTCGCTAGCATTTCTGCGAGACGTGGGACCAGTATTGTGGAAAAAGTGCTGTAGTATTCCACAGGAAACCCATCTGGTCCCGGCGCCTTGTTCCTCGCCAGTGCCCGAATCGCATGTGTGACATCCGTCGACGTAATTTTGGCGTCTAGTGTAGTCTTCTCTGTGTCCGAGATGTGCGGGATCGGTAGCGGGTCTAAAAAGGGGTTGATCGCCTCTTGTCCAAGATATCTAGGGGCTCGGTAAATCGCAGTATAATGTAACTGGAAGGCTTTTAAAATATCCATTTGAGAGCGTGCTAAGTTATCCGAGGGATCTATTACCTCAGTGATGGGTTTTATGTCTGGGTCTCGTTTTGCAAGCCATGCCAGAAGTGTGCCTGTTTTATCCCTGCTTTTGTGCATCCGAGCGGCGTAGGCCCTGCAGTTATATTTGCGTAGGTCTGCCATGGCTGTGGAGTACTGTGTTCTGGCCTCCGCTATTTGAGCCACTGTTGCGGCACTGGCATCCGCCTGTTTCATGAGGGTTGCTAGCTTCCGTTTGGTAGTTATGAGTGTTTGTTCTAGAGTGCGTTTTGCCCCTACTATTTGTTTAATGCATGCTCCTCGAGCCACTATCTTGAATGCGTCCCATTCCACCAGTCTGGATGAGGCGGTCCCTGTGTTGTGAGTGAAATAGTCTCCTAGGCTGTGTTCGTGGTCGTATTTGAACACCTGGTCCGTCAAACAGTCCAGCGGAAGGCGCCAGATGGGTACCGGAGGGTGTGGGGGTCGCCATTGTAGGTGGAGGGTATGTGCGTCATGATCAGAGATGACACGACCCAGATAACCCGAATGTTGAACCCTAGGAATAAGGGACCTGTCCAGTCGGATCCGTAGGTTGTGGGGAATGGAATGGAATGAGTAAAGCCTTGTTAGGGGGTGATGGGCTAACCCAGTGTTGAAACCTCTCCGTCTGCTTTAGGGCGGGAGAGTGTGGTGGCGGTGATTGAGATCTGTCCAGTGTGATATTGAGCGCACAGTTGTAGTCTGCCCCAAGGATCCAAGGAAGAGATGTGAATTGGGCCAAAGTCCCTGTGAGTGACTCCCAGAACTTGTCTTGGTCAATATTCGGGGCATATATGCTACCCAAGAGAACTGACTGCCCATCTAACAGCCCCTCCAGTAGTACATATCTGCCAACATTATTCACCACCCTACGGTGCTCTTGAAAAGGGGTACCCGGGCGGACCCATATCAGCGCACGTAGGAAGAGTAGGACGTGGCACATATGGTTCCAAGCCATCTGGCCCGCAGCTTGCTGACTTCTGGCGCTGTGAGGTGTGTCTCCTGTAGAAACGCTATGTGTGAACGCTATGTGTGAACGCTGGCGCTTAATATATGCATATGTGGTGTATAGCTTGCGTGGCGTGTGAAGACCCCGTACGTTTAAGGTTAGGAAGCTAACGTCCGTATCCTGAATTTGGGTGACTGGTGATCGTCGCCTCTGCCTAGCTGAGTGACGGAGGGGGGCTGTGGGGCCATGGAGTTTAACGGTGTCCTGTTTGTGTGGTCATCATACGTCGAGGATTGTGTCGCCCGCCCTGGTGTGCTGCATGCCCTGGTGCATGTGCTCCCTACGGGGTGAAGGGTTAGAGTGAACCGGGTCAGAAAAACAAAGAACCAGGGGGGAAACAGTCCCAATACCATGGACCTATCGGCAGTGCCGCTACGTCCAAACCAACTCCCATGGAACTAGAGAGTAATCAAATGGTACATGGGGGTGGCTGCTCGTGCGGCGGGGCTCCATCAGGGCATTTGACGGATCAATGTTCGTCGTCTGGATCGTAGTTCAGCAAGTAAGGCATGGTGCATGCTGGGGATGTGTTCCAATCGAGCGTGGAAGCTCATGTCGCAGGGTATCGGCAGTTTGCGGGGTAACCCGGGGTAGTGTGACTGAGTCAGTCGTGGACTGAGTCTCATTACTATCTACTTCTCCTTCTGATGTGAAAAAGTGAGGGGCCCCTTCGAGGTCTTCCTTGGTCAGGGTGGTTCCTAGCTCCGTCACAGCCTGCAGGCCTCTGCGCCGTTCCTGTATAATTTGCTCCAGGTCTGGTGATTCAGCTGTGTGGCGCTCCGCGCTCTCTTTCCATCCCTGCCGCATCTGTGCTTGCGTTAGCTGCGTGGTGCTCGTTGTGTTCTCTCCCACAGAACCTCTGGCGCGGGGTTCAGTGTGCAGTGATGGTCCGCCCAGGCACACGCATCTGCGGCACTTGAAAAGAAGTGGGTAGTGCCGGTGTGGATAATCTTAAGTCGAGCAGGGAACAGCAACGAATACTGAACGTTGTTCACCCGAAGCCGGCGTTTCACCTCCACAAAAGACGATCTTTGCTTTTGCACCGCCCGTGCATAGTCAGGAAATATCATGACGTGCTTATTATCCACCTGTAGAGGGCCGGTGCGTCTGGCGGCCCGTAGTACCGCATCGCGGTCTTGAAAGTGCAGAAACTTTGCGAGCATCGGCCGGGGTGGGGTTCCGGGCGGTGGTTTGGTGGCTGGGACCTGATGGGCTCGCTCGATTGAGAAGAAGGCCGTTCGGTCCGCAGTTGGGGTGAACGATTTGACCCAGGCTTCCATGTACTCGACTGGGTGCGACCCCTCGACTCCCACCGGAAGGCCCAAAACGCGGATGTTACAAAGTCTCGAGCGGCCTTCTAAATCGTCTATGCTTTCCTCCACTGTGGTGAGGCGGCCCATGACGGTGCGGAGCGTTTTTTGCTGTGCAGTCATGGTTGTAGGTCGGTAAGGGACTTTTCCCCATCCTTCACCTTCTCGGCGAGCTTACTGTGGTCATCTCAGAGGATATTCATATCCGTGGCAAGAGTACTGAGCCACTCCTCCATAGAGACTCTGGAGTGTTCTATTGCCGCTAACACCTAGTCTAGTTTGGCCGATATGGACGGCTCCAAGTGGGTCTTTGGCGGCCTGGTCAGTGTAGCAGTGTGTAGTTGGTTTTCTGGCACCGTTTCTGGGACCATAGTCTGCTGTGAGGTCCTGGGTTACCCCATTGTATCACTTTGGGTGAAGTCCCTCGCTCCCCGCTCTGCCGGTGAAGGGGTAGTGGACAGTCCGGTGGCCTCCCGCGATCTGGTCTCCCCTCTTGTGGATCGCTTGATATATGGGGTGTAATGTGCCCGTAGTTCGCTCCCGCCCCCGCGGGGCTTACTACGTCGCCAGTCGCTCTCGTGGTAGGTGCCCGTTGCCGCACCTCTCTGGGATTAGCCGTAGTTGCCAAGAACGTCCAGGGGGTCCCCGACTTCCTGGTGGTGATCCCTGCCCTCTAGGGTGGTTGGTGGCGATCTGCAATGGTGGTGGGTACAGCAGTGATGTGGTGGCGGCCTTTCTGCTGTATTTAATCCTCCTTGACGGCCGTCATTTTAAGGTCAGGCATTGGTGATCGAGTCTTTGCAGCGGGTACAGGCGGCTGCAGGGTCAGGGGGTGGCCCACGTTGGAAGAGACAAGTTCAGGCTCCCCACCTTCTGTGGCAGGGGGGTTTCTGCCGGGCGCTGGTGTGTCAGGTCTTGGGCGCCATGCTACAGCCAGGCACATTTCGGCGCGAAGACGGCCCTGAGGATCGGGCCGAGGTGGATGCCGCGCTGCTCCCACCGGTGGGGTCCACACGCTGCAGCTCCCGATATCAGGCCCCCAGTGCTCGCTCACGGCCACCACTCTGAGGTTGAGGCCGTCGGAGCGAGGGAGCCTTCTGTGTCCGTTGGCTGCTCCTGTGCTCCCCTGCGATCTGACAGCAAACGCGGAGGGGGGGGGGTCTCACACCCCGTCCTCCCCGTGATCGGGATACTCGCCCAGGAACCTTGCAGGCGAAGCGCGCATGTCTCTGGGTCTCCGCCGCCTCTAGGTCACGGCCGGATACGGGTGGGGGCCATCCTACAATCAGACCACACGGGGAGACTTTTACGGCGTTCTCCGCCGTCGGTGCAGATGCTGCGTTAATCTGGAACCCTACGCGTGTGGACCTGGTTCCGACAGCAATTGGGTTACTTTCCGACCCAAAGTGACGAGGTGGTATCGTCCCCTGGTCTGTCCGGTTGCGGAGCCTCAGCAGAGCGCGTCCGCCATGGCAGCCTGCTTGGCCACGCCCCACCATTCGTATGCAAGGTTAACCAGCGTTTTAGCAGCTTTTGGAAATGCCGTCACACATTTCCCCACCCAGCTGGATGCCATGAGATCTCATTTGTTCAACTTTTATGGCTTCTCGTTTTGTCAGAGTCACACACAGGGCGTTCCTTTTTCTAATGCAACACAAGTCGGTCTTCTAGAGAAGCGCACTTCCTGATACATATACAGCGATGCAACCTGTGTCTACCATCTAATCAGCGCATTCAAATGAATACTTAAGACTACATGCTCATACTTTTCCATCTGACTATCGGTTTTTAACGATTGTTCCCAGACCAGTGAATCACGTGTGTTTTCAATGGCTTATCTTTAAGTTAACGGCAATAAAATTGTCCCTGTTTAGCTTCAAAACTGATTTAATAGTGCCCGTGACAGCCTTTCAAAATTACACATTCTTTAGAACGAGAATGTTGCATCAACATTGTTAGCTATGTAACAGAAGGCAACACACAGCTTACATTCCTTTGTTTACTTATGTCTTTTTAACCAACCTCCAATATGCTAATTCATTTCGCATCTCGATTGCACAGTTGTGAGATGCTTTGGTCAAAAGAAAGACCACGAGTTTAGGAAGAAGGTAGTTATTTTGCTCTGTTTACAGCCTCATGCTCTAGAAAGTTCAAGTTGTGGTCATGCATATTCAAATGCAGTTGAAGCTAATTCGATTATCTGGATTTTTTATGTGCATGCTTTCGTTCTTCCACTGTGTCATCAAAGGAACCTTGGTAACCCTAATTTGCATTGTCTTTCATACTTTATGCTCATATTTATACACACATGCATCCATAATTGGTGATCTAGCCAAGTACTCAAACCTGTGTTGTGCAATAAGCTACAATTAGAAAAAATAGCATATTAGAAATGCAAGATCACTAGGTAGACTATATCGTTTGAAATGGCTCCCAATTGTTCTTGTCTTAATATGCAGGTAGAAAACCATCTAGTTCTGTCTCTGTGAAAGACTGAACATAAAAAAAATAGAAATAGGTAGTATTAAAGTGTCAAGTGTTTTTTAAAGGACAAAGTTTCGCAATAAAGTTTAAACAATGCTAATATTTTTATTGAAGTGTATTGCACATGAGTGAGCCATAATATATTGTTTCTTACAGCCCCTAAACCCTTCAGTCATCCATGTGCACAGGTATCTCTGTACATTAAATTAATTTGAGAGCTTGAAGCCCTGACTAAATGACAGCATCTGACAGACTATTTAGAAGGAACTGGGCCTTAAATAACTTAACCAAAAGCATGTGTTCCCATTCCTGGCATGTTACACAGTTTGGTGCGTACTTTCCCTCCATGTTAAAGAACAGTAGATGTTTCAGCACCCAGGCTATTGTGCTGCATAGCTAACTACATATAAGGTCCCTGAGGCGAGACCGTTTGCATTGCAAATGCTTGTTCCAGTTAGGTATTGCTCTGGGGAAAACAGTGTTTCTCTCACCATAGTGACACTAGCAGCCTTATCTCTCAGGGCTTCTATCTTAGGCCCATTCGCTAATGGGTACTACAGCTACTTCTTTAAATTAGAGGGCCAGACAGCCAAAGTGGCTAACCCTCCTTCCCCTTCAGAGACTAAAAAAGCCTCAGTGTGAACCCTGATTTGTTCTGGGCACACTATTGATCTCGTCTGGAGATTTGCTAAAACAGTAGGATCTGGCGGGGGACCAGGGGCTGGTTTGTTGGGACAGACAGCATCTCCAATTTGGTGTATCTTCTTGTGACAGTGGAAACACCAGGCCTTTGCAGGATCAACATGTTTCCCTTTGTACTAGTGGGCGGGGTAGAGTTCTTGGGACCACCTCTCTGACCAGGCTTTTGGGGGCCTTTAGAAGACTCTTGAATTCTATCTTTGGGTTTCTCACCCTATTTCACCAGGGAAGGCTTTGTGACCCCTTTCTTTTGGTCCTCCCCAGTTCTTGTCTTGGTTACACTAGTCTTGACCCAGTAGCCAGCCTTCTTCCCCAATTTATGGGGAGAAATTGGACCTAGGTCTACCTGATACTGATGCAACTTTTCATTGATGCAGTTACTTAAAATGTACTCCTTCATAAACAAATTATAAAGTCCTTCATAATTCTGCACTTTACAAATTCCATCCAGGACTGACTCTGGGATCTCTGAGCCACCCTGAATTTAATTCTGTACTCTTCAGTAGTGAGTCGAAATCCCTAAATTAGGGTGTCCTTCATGGGTTCATAGGTCTCTGCTTCTGTCCCAATAAGGGTAAAAAGTATGTATCTGCACTTAATAGAGAACAGTTCCCAAAGGAGTGCCCCCCTGTGGGACTTCCTCACTTATCTGGCTAAACAAGCCCTCTCAAAGGCTGTGAACGACTTGACAAAGTTATCACCATCCTCAAATTTAGAGACAATAGCTTTGGGGATTTTAGGATCATAGAATCATTCCTTTTCTTGATTTTTGTAATTGCTACCACCATTAATGGGCCCTATGCCCATCTCTGCTCTCTCTTTCTCTAGAGCTAGGAGTCTAGTATCTAGGTCTAGTCTTTTGGTCATCCTTGCTAAAAGGAAATCCTTCTCAGTGAAGTTGTCCTCACAGTCTGTAATGGAGATGGTCCTACCTCTGTAGGAGCCAGACCATGTATGGAAAGAGTGTGTGTAGGATAGAGCCTGATTGGAGTTGGAGTAATGGCAAATACTCATACACCCACCCATCCCAAGCACTTCTTCTGGGCCTTTGGCTACCTGACAGTGAATGAAAGTGCACTGGTAAGTTAACTGACACTGGTGCATGGTGTTTGGGGAAAAAGGTCTTGTTTGGATTTAGATTAAATTTTAACACCACACAACCAGTGTCAGCTACCTTGCTAGTACCCTTACCCTCACTGCCAGCTAGCCATAGTCTCAGAGGAGCTAGCTGCGCTGGGTGGGAGGAGAATTATTTTTAATGGCTACAACTCACATCAGGCTCTGTACAACATTCACCTTCCCACCCACCACAAACAGCACAACAGGAACTAAATTTATCCACACTGTGTTCAAATTTACTAGCAAGATGCATGGCAATGGACAATGATCTCTGACTTTCCCTCAACTACCAGAAGGGCCTCGTGCTACGAACACCAGGCACCAGTGTTAGCCAGCTATATCAGTACATATCCACTCAATCTCAGGAAAGCATAGTTCCAGGTGAGCTGTTGTGCACGGTGGAAAGAGTGTGTGTAGTACAGGGCCTGAAGGGAGAGCTGGCCATTGAAAACACTCCTTCTCACACATAGCCCTACAGGCCAACAATGAATCATGCTTACCTGACAGTGAGTGCAAATGTTACAACATAATGCCTGAGACTGGGGACTGGTGTCTGGAGCACAAGGCCATGATGGTACTTGTTGTAAAGCTAGACACAAGTGCACAGTGTCAGGCATCCTCCAGGTACATTCTGACACAATGTGAGGTAAGCTTAATTCCTGTTGGGCTGTTGCACTGTGCGGGAAGGTGTATGTAGGACAGGGCCTGATGGGAGACAGAGTCAGAGAAAACACTCATCATACAACACCAACTAAACAGCTCATCTGGGACTATAGCTATATTACAGTGAGGGGATGTGTACTAGCAAGATGGCTGATTATGGGGACTGATGTCTGAACCTCTCACAACGAGCACATTTGCCTCTGGGCTACAAACACCTGCCACCAGTGACAATAAACCTGTAAGTACATTCACCAAATTTGTCTGGACAACACTCTTCATGGTGGCCTCTTGCAGCTGTTTGGGAGGAGGAGTGTAAGTTTCACAATCAGAGCACAAGCACATAAACCACACTTCTTCAAAGTTCAGTGACACAAAATGGCAGACAGCCAAGTGTGAGAACTCTTCAGACTTTGGAGTCAATGTACAAAATACATGATCTGTGTACACACTAAGGTTAGCAATTACACATGTTGGTACTCACATCCATTCATATACATATAATGAGATTAGAACAAGATGCACATCACTCAAACTATCACAAATAATATCATTCAAGATCAACAGACTGTGAGTGTGTCGGAAGTTACACAAATGTGACTGCTAACGACATGCACTAAGCAAAGTGCCCTGGCCACAAAAATACATACATTGGAAGAGAAAGAGTACATATGTCACTGTTAATTGAAAGATGTGCACAACAACCCATCTGTGTCATTTACAGGGTATCACAAACCAGTCAATGTCTCTGGTCATGTAATGTCAACAGAACACAACATGCCCATTGATGCACATAGCTGACATGTCAATTCATCCACATTTGAAAATAAAATGTCATTGTATCCCCTAAACATAGACCTGCATCAATGATGCAGGACTCCAATCTATGTACAGTAACTCACTATTGTGTTCAGTGGCCTATGTCATTTGTATGAGATGTGGGACAGTGGACATTCACATCAATCATTGTGCCTTTCATGTCCCCACAGGTCGAGCTAGAAACACCACTGGAAGCAGCCAGGACAGCCTGTCCCAGACTCTGCTCGACCAGGAGCTCTCCGGTGTTGAGGTCTCTCAACTCTCTTCGGACGACAAGGAAGGACCAGGCCCATCAGGTGTGGGTCACCCCACAGCACCAGCAGTGGCAACTTCTGCATCCTCTGCAACCACTCCTGCAACATTTGACAACATCCAGATGACCCCTACCCCTCCCTCTGGACACAGCAGCCTGATCCAACACTGACAGCAAAACAAACACAGGGCACTCCTGAGTTGGCAGACAAAAACATCCCTGTCAATGAAGAAGGAAGGTTGGTTTTGTCTGTGCCAACAACAACTGGACCTGCTTGGGTGGGTAGGGGTGGTGGGAGGGGCCATGGGGAGAGGGCCCATCATGCAGCTGGTACTGATGAGGAAGAGCACATACAGCTAACCAGAATCCTCCAAGTATATGAGGATTATACAGGAAATATTGGCCAGGTCATTCGGATCCTCAGGACCATGCAACAGCAGCGGGCAGCCCACTAGGAGAAAATGGACAGTTACCTCTCCAAAATTGATGAAATTGCTGTGGGGCAAGGGGGCATTGCCACCTGCCTCCGCCAGATTGCTAGCAACATGTCCACGCCTCCCTGTGTGCCCACAACATCCAGTGCATCAACATCTGCACAAGGCACTGGGAGGGATGTAGACTCTGGCGGAGAGCAACCTGCACCACTGCTGCCTGCACCTGAGTCTCCCCCCAATAAATGTGGGAGGGGTCGTCCAAAGAAGGATCACTGAGAGACCGAAGACTACCCATCACCCCCAGGAAGTGACTACAAGTTCCTGATATCCTCCATTGTGTGCCAAGCGTTCACTTTGTTGACTGTCATAGAATCTCCCAAATTGGCTGGAGGGTCTAAGTTGGACTAAGGACTCAAATAACTGTGGATCTACATTGGACTAATTTATTTACGAACACAACCAACTCCTATCTGCATTAAAATAAATCACTTAGCACAAAATACTAGCTCATGTTGTGACTTTGATTCCCAATTGTACAAATTTAAATGACGTACAACATCACAAAGCAAAAAAGTGTCAGTAACTTTGGCAACAAATCATTTCATGAAATTTATCACTGAATTGTGAGTGAATGTACCTTGTCGCAGCATGATAGGTAGACACATCCAGGTCAACACACAATCCGTAGGACATGTTTCAGGATCAATGGAAGACTATTGGCTCAAAAAAATAGTACCTAGTGCAAGCACAACCAACAATCATTGTCATCAAAACAGATCATCATGGTACATGTTTTCTTTTGTAACAATATCTGGATTTGTGAAAATAGACAACGCACACCCCAATGTGGAGCACAGGTTTATTCGCAAGATACAACCTGGCACCTTCACACAAAATAATATTGCATCACACTGTGAAAAAACATATAAAACAATAAAAGATGACCATTATGTGTGAAGTAAGTGTGTGCCATGGAATCCAAATGTTGAAAGAATAAATCTGTCTCTGCATCATGGGCCTTGGAGGTCTAAAGTCTGCAGAAGACAGGGCAAAGTACCCTGGTAAGGAGAAACATAGAACAGAGTCAGGAAAGCATGAATGAGTTGACCAAGTTTACAAGAGAGTTTCATCAAATGCACAAATGTGTCTGTGTGGACAATAGCTAGCTTTCATTTTAGCACTGCACCTGTTGACATACAACATTAATTGAACCATTACTTTTGAAAACCTATTGTTAGTCACCATACGCTCACAAGCATACATACACATTGGACACCAGCAACACACAAGCAAACAAACAGGCTTTGAAACCTCTATCATTGCATACTCACACTCATGTGAAAAAGTTGTTGATGATGTCATGTCGCACATCCAAGGCCTCCTCCTCCTCATCATCACTGGCAACATGTCCCAGTCCAGGATCCTCCCTCGCAGGCGGATGCTGGTCTTTGTCATCCTGGATCAGAGGGATTGACTTCGTGATTGCCAGGTTGTGAGGCATGCAGCATGCATTGATGATGTTACACACCTTCAACAGTGCATTCTGAAAGCCTCCTCCTGTACGATCCAGGCAGAGGAATCATGTCTTCGAGAGTCCAAAAGTCCTCTCCACCACATGCCTGTTCCTTCCATGGGCCTCATTGAACCAAATCACTGCAGGTGTTACTGGGTTGCGGAGTGGGGTCAGCAACCAAGGAAGGTTGGAGTATCCAGAGTCTCCTACATTGAACACAGAAAAAACGTCAGTAGTCAGACAACAGAGCACTATCTGACATACAAACAACCCACACCACAATATAAACATACACCATCACCACCAACAAGCCAAGCATGGTCAGGTTGCAGCTGTAACATCAAGTGGGGGATGACACTGTTCCTCATGATGTACAAGTCATGTGCCGAGCCAGGGAATCTTGCGCAGACATGGGATATTAACATGTCAGCCAGACATACCAACTGCACATTGAATTGATTGAATGATAGTGCTTGCGGTTGCGGTGGGTCTGCTCATATGTTTGAGGTGGTACCAGGGAAATGTGTGCCATCAATCGAGCCATTGACATGTGGTATCCTCCCCACAGCAAAAAAGTCACCCTTGATGTCAGCCTATTCCCCTGTTGTTGGAAAATGAATGTACTGGTCCAGGTGCTGCATCAATGCCTCCGAAACATCACCCTGGACATGACTATACATGGTCTGGGACATGCCACCAGCTGTTGCCACAGTATATTGAAATGTCCCCATGGCAAAGAAATGGAGGGCTGCCATCACCTTCACCTTGAGGGTCAGCGCAAGAGGATATGGGTATTGTGTCTGCAGAAGTGGTGCCAACTGCGTGGACAAATCCTCAATAATTTGACTGTTGAACAGATGTTGCCTGATGGTATCACGTTCCTTTAATGCCTGTGGGTCGGGAAAGGGCCTGTAGACTGGAGGATGTCTACCATACCTATATGTAGGGTGTAAACTGAGTTGGTGTCAGTTTACAAGGTACAAAGCACCATGCATTGAGGCAAACTGAACATGAATTTGGTAAACAAATAAAGGTACAGACAATGAACATACACATTTCATGAAAAACGCTTACCCCACATGCATATCATAGCATTGGTACCCTTCCCAGACATGCTACCAAGGGATGGTTACACAGCAATTATAGTGCTGTTCAGTAAAAATACGTTACTGTCCGTCCCCATTCATTTGATCGAGCATCACATTCTCCACACCTCCATACCACATTAGCCAAGATATAGATTTGTGACAACAATTACATGGTTTGAAGGTACCCACAGTAGGATCATGGACTACCACATATGTGGAACACATGATACACACAGTGTCTCACAATCAAAATCCTGCTCAAAAGTGTCACAGGGAGGACACTGTCATGTCTGCCAAATACATACAATCACACATAGAGCATGAACAATGTAGGTGGTGCATCATTTATCCCATCATCCACGTAAGTCTGTGAGACAAATATACAGTAGTAACTGAAATAAGAAACTCCAGCTGATGTGGCAGATTAAAGTCACAGTATACTCATTCAAATATGTATGCTTGATACATGACTTCACACACCCAACATATACTGTCAGGAATCTCACAGAATGTACATTGGGTGCACACAGTCACCAAAAGCAGTGAACATGTCATTTAAACACATGCATATGCCCCAAAAGTTGTTGGCACTGTGATCAAGCTTAGAAGGGTAATAGGAATGCATTTGTCATAATATTGGTATGACCCTCCAAAAAAGTGTTCTCATTATTATTATTATTATAATTACATTTGTTGAGCGCGCAGCTACCCGAAGGTTTCCCGGCGCTAGAGAAAGACTGAGAGTGAGTAAGTTTAAAAGAGAAAACAGGACACAACTAAGTGCCCCTCAAGGTTAGAGTCTCATGGGAGTATGAGATATGTACTGAAAGGGCTATGTCATCATGGGGAAACTGATTACACACATGTAATGCACAAAAGCAAATCAATCAAAGGATGTCTTCCCTGAATACCGATAACTGAAAGGACGCCGTAGCCGCATCCTAATCGATTCTGACTAGGCCATACTCTGCAAGCTGTAATGTTGATCGATACGGGTGAATATTCGAAGGGCGCGGTAGCCGCATCCAGACGGATTCTGACAGGGCCATACGCTGCAAGCTGTAATGCTGATCGATTCGGGTGAGTATTCAAAGGGCACGGTAGCCGCATCCGGACCGATTCGGTCACAGCCTTTGGCTGTTGCTTGATATGGTGACCAACGCGCGGTTCTCTTCGTGTCATGATCGCTTGGAACATAACTCGGTAACCTTCCATCAACAATGTATCAAAGTCAATCGCGGTCAGATGATGAATTTATGGACGTCCCGGTAGGCGTGTCGTATGCAAGCAGTGTTGTGCATTGGACCGATGCGGATAATGCGACCAACGCGAACCTATGGCTTTGTGTGCCTAGATTTGAGACTGCCTCTGCAAATCATATATAAGTCCGTCTGTTCCCTAGAGACTTCACTTGCCTGCACTACCTGCAACATTCCTGTACCGCCCCATCTCTCTGCTGCTGTTACCACGTCCTCTGGGAGGAGCAATGGCACAGACAGTGGAGAGGGACCCAGCTTTCAGTGAGGAGGAGAACAAGGCCCTGTTGGCCACTCTCCTGCCACTGCACAGCCAGCTGTATGGCAACCCAGAGGAGCAGGTGAGTGATGATTACACTGCATTTTCTTTGACCATGTGCGAACACCATGCAATACTAGCATTAGAAATCTCAGGTAACTTTTTGTACTAATGCAAATGCCCAACATGTGCCAGCACATTGATTGACTGTACCACGACGCCCGGATTTCTGCTGCTGACCCCTGGCTTACTCTGCACTTTATCCCGATCTTTAAAAGCTTCAAGGTGGTCCCGCAGCTCGTTAGACCGTACCACGACGCCTGGATCTTTGCTGCTGGCCCCTGGCTTACTCTGCACTTTATCCTGAGTCCCGGGAAGGGCTTTAAAAGCTTTGCGGTGGTCCCACAGCACGGGACGCCCGTGGGGCTTGCCCAGGCTCGGCCCGGGCCAAGACCGGGCCAAGACGGGCCAGTCTTAGCCCGTCATCGATCGTCAGAGGCCGAGCTGGGCCACCCCCCTAAGGTAGGACTGATATTTGACATTGGTGTGTGCTTGGGGATCTTGACTCTCACTTTTGGTTGCCAAGACACTGTAAAGCAATGGGTAAAAGGAAGTCGGGCCTCACTGTCTCTTCAGTCCCAAAAGCGGGAGGTCAAAAATCCCTGTTGACCTATTTGACTGGAGCTATTGGGGCCATTGAGGAGCAAATAAATACTGTTGTAGTGACTCTTACTCAAGGGAGGCTGGGCTCACTAACTGCAAGTAATACAAGTGTTAGCTCCCCTGATAAATCTGTCACAGCAGTATGTGAAGGGCAAATTGCCCAGGGGGCTCACAATGGGTGCATAGAGGAGACATCAGATCTTTTATATGTGAGTGACCCAGAGGATGATCCCCAACCACCCTCAAAACGTTGCAAGAACCCTGATGCTTCGGAGGGGATACAAGCAGTAAATCTTGTTGGGAAGAGTCCTGTGAGCCCAAGTTACCTAAAAAAAGGAGAAATATGGGTAAACAATCAAAAACAGGTGAACTTAGAAGGTCTGTTAGCACAGGGAGACCCACTGTGAACATACTAATCGAGGGCCAAACCCTTGAAATAGATACAATTTCAAGGAAAATTGATGACGTATATAACTATGTGATTGGTGCTTTGGGTAAATTAATAGATAGAGTGGCTAATATAGAGGGGTGTTTAAGAGGAGATATCAGGGTTAACGCAGGGGGGCGTGAATATGCAACGTATTGAAAACCAACCCAGTAGCTCACTGTCAATCCCACAGGTAGGCACCCATTCCCCCAGGACCGGTCCCGTAGAAACTCCAAGCACAGACCCCATGTATGCTATAACAAGATTGCCCATACATAGATTAACACCTCCTTGTAACAAATCGCAAGCAAATAATGACCATCATGAGCCTTTAATAGAGAAGAAAGGATCAAATAATAGATCAGGGGGACACCCAATTGGGACAAGGGTATCCCCAGAGAACCCAGAATATAACCTTCTTGATTTACAGCCGGCTGCCACACCATACATAGTAATCCTAGCCAATGTCCCTTCACTGCATTCATCACTGCACGAAACATGGGAGGGTCTTCAAAATAAATCTCTTTATTGGCTAGGTAAAAAAAACCTTCTTACTAATGCATTATTTAAAAATTTAAAATGGCCAGACGGGTTACATGGGTGGGAAATGGCCGAAAAACCTTTCAGGGAGATTGTATTGTTTTGAATTTTAGTGATCCTACGCTAGTGCATGCAGGTCTTACAAGGGCAGGTAATGAACGTTTTAATTACACTGAAATTAACATCTTACCCCTAAGTGCTTATTATCAGCCCCCAGTTGTGAATCCTTTCAAAAACCACGTAAGAGATCGCTATGTTGACACATGAGATCATGTAATGTCCCGCTATACAATCGTTTTGAACTGTTAACCACACTTGAAGACACAGATTGACCAAGAGTACAGCACAGTGTGGGTTTCTCTATGAGGGGGTCGGGGCTCCTCCCCCGTTACATTGCTAGATATGCTCAGCAGTCATTTATGAAAATAAAATACCCATTTAAAAGCTGCTAAAATGCCTTGAATGCAGGGCACTGTATGCCCCACACTCACCGATATCACCACTGATAATTGTTATAATTGATCTCACGTCACGTCACTCACCCTGCCCTGTTTGCTCAAGCAAGCAGACTAGCCTAAGGTCCCCTGATGGCATGGAGGTTAAGTTAGCCCTGGGCGTTTTGAATACAAGCACGGGATTGTTAACCCTGCACGTCAATCAGAGAGAGTGGAGGTTGTCACCACACACTTTCCCAACTAATTACAGGACGTGGGTGGGACCCCTCCCTGTGACGAGTTGGGAAAGGGTGTGGCAGGTGGGAAGCAGGAATCGAGTGTGCACAGACTCGACCACCACAGGCGTCTCGCGCATGAGCCTGCACTCTGCAGTGACTGTGGAAATTGCGGAGTGCATTTTTTATCTGCGTCATCATCGTCATTTACTGCAGTGCCAGACCAGCACTGATTACTACACAGTGTTGCTGTCTTGCTTTCCGCTTCAAACAGCACCTGTTTTGGAACTTGTTGCTGCCGCCTGCCAGAGAGTACAAGGCCGGACTGCCAGCTGATGTGGCGTCTTCTGAACTAACTCTGGTCAGTTCACAAGCCCAGGTAAGGCCCAGGCGGGCATTTTTAACTTCCAGTAATAAGCTCGGTTTAGGGGATCCCAGACACTCAGCGAGTTCCAGTGAGCAGGTATTGGGTATAGTGCCAATATCGGCAACATTCATCCGTTCTCATACAGCAACATACATAAATAAACCACACGACACCTTCTTAGTGAAGAAATTTGCTGCAGGTTTATTTGCATAACCAATATGCCAACAAGGTGGGTTATCTTACGGGCGATCCCATGGCAGGCCAGCCCCTACGCTGCCTGCCCGCCTGATGAGCCAAATTGCACCCTGGCTGTCGCCAATCGGTGATTACCAATCATTGGGAGGGGCTACCCCCATTGGGAGGGGCTACCCCTTCCCATCAGTGGACCGCCAGTCCACTCCCTTGCTGACGCCCCCCAAAAGGTGGGCGGAGCGTTCAAGGCAGTCCCCGGTTGCTCAGACCCACAACCACCCGTAGGACTAACGGGGCGCCGTAGTTCTTCCAGGGGACACGCTAAGACATCCCTGGATATCCTTGGCTTAGCACCCTTGTTGTGCTGCTGCAGTATAGTACCCTTCTGTACCTTGCAGACTCTGGATCGCCCTCTAACTCCTCCACAGCTCTGGGGGCGGCCAACGTCACAACCATGGCCCCCCACCAAGGTATACATCTTTACCTACATCCTGCTGATTCCCGGCCTCTCCCAGGACGAGCAAAAACAAGTCCAAGCCCATACTGGACCGGAGGCCAGCATACCCCTCATGGACAGGTGCCCCATCCTTTTTCAACTCCCTGTGGACTTTAGCCTGATAAAACCCAAAACCCTTCTGTTCAGGGATGGATGCATAACTTGCACCCAGCCCAGGGGAATTCAATTCGAGCAGCAGGACCCTTCAACCCTGGAAAGTCAAATCATTGCCTCCCACCTGTCGCTGCTTCTACAGAAGCTGTTCCAGTGCCTGCACAATTACACCACCCCTCCCCGGGTGGCTTTTGGCCGGCAGTCCCCTTAAATGCCTTGGGATTCCCATTGCCCCACCTGCTAGCATACCCTGCTGAGTCTGCAACTAGGGGGGACACACAGTATCCGAGGTACCAGCCTCGCCCAGCCCTTCCTGTATATGCGCCCAGGATGGCCTCAAACAATTAGTTTGGTGTTGGTTCAATGTTAACATTGCCTGGCTGAAAAGCAATACCTTTGACAAGCTAATCCTAACAGGGAGTGCCAATGCGGGTGAAAGAAGGAGTTCTCAAGCCCTCCTTACTTCCTTTCA
Organism: Lissotriton helveticus; assembly: GCF_964261635.1. Classification (NCBI taxonomy): domain Eukaryota; kingdom Metazoa; phylum Chordata; class Amphibia; order Caudata; family Salamandridae; genus Lissotriton; species Lissotriton helveticus. The sequence goes on along the minus strand of NC_136068.1, from coordinate 504,450,356 downwards.
CCCAGTAACTGTGTATAGCGCTTGTCAGAGTATGCCCATGGCATTCAGCCAGTCACCATCCTAGGTGATGCCTAGTCCTCTCAAACTTCTGCTAGTAAACCAGGTAGCAGACAGGACCGTGTGAACCAGAGGGGAACCATATGTCTAGATACATGCCCTTTTTTAAATACTGGGAATACCAAGTGTTCTTAATACTTTGTAGCCCATTTGTGCTTGACACAGGGGTTTCCCCAATCTTAGGGCCCATAGCACACTCGTTGGATGACCAATTCCACAACCTGCATGGTTGCCAGCCAAGGCTTTGAAACCCATAGTATCATAATGAGTGATCATTATCAATCAGTATTATTTTTATTCTAGAGAGTTCTGATAGAATTAAGAAGAATAAGGACTTACACTATAATTTTAATATTATTCTTTCTAGCACAAACAGGTATTCTCTAAACTGGGCAAAAGTAGATTTTGTGGTTTTTATTAAGCAACTTGTAATAAGGTCCAGTGAAGAATTTGAAGCTTTTCTTTCCAAGGAAAGGTATGAAGAGGTTCTAAATGCCTTCCTTAATATTAAAGGTGAGGTCAAGAAATTATTAACGACGGAGCAGAAACAGGGAATGCAAACAACACAGGGCTGGTTCGATAGAGAATGCAGTAAGGCCCATACCCACTTGACGAAGGTATTGCATAGTGAAATTAGATCTAGGAAGGATATAAGACAGGCTAGAATTATATACCGGCAGGCGATAAAAAAGCAAAAGGCACAACTGAGATTAGATGCGTGGCAGATGTTACACCAGGCATGCTTAAGGAAGGATAATAATGGCTTTTGGAAAGCGGTTAATGCACCATTTTTTGCTAACAGGGACACTGACATTGTACATATTGCCATTACTGAGGATAAGTGGGTCTAATACTTTTCATGGTCTCTATAAAGTCGTGCTGGGGATAGCTAAGCCATAAGAATAGTAAAATAGTGATTTATTTTTAGGCAGGCTGGTTTCACAGTCATGTACAAAGTATTGAAGGAAGTTTGCCACAGATCTTCCAGTTGTTCACTTGGTATATGGGGTCCCCAATGTTCTTCAGCCAATTTAAAATCTCCATTAATAGTATTTTCTATAGCCCAATAAAAAAAGGAAACTGCCTTCTTTCCCGGTGGCCTAGAAACTAGTTGTTCGTCCAAGGTATTCCCTATGCCAACTTCGTTTTACTGTTCTAGAACACATCACTACACAATGTATGGACATTAACACCATTTTAGCCAGAAAAGAGACAGCCTGGATAAAAAAACTGGGGACCATAATCCCGGGGGGTCTGAATGACCATTATGAATTGCTATGTTTTCTGTAAACGTCATGTGAATCAGATTGTAAGGGGTCATTTGCATTTCACAATGTCAATGTACATTTCATACATGTATTCTATCCCTGATTTCAATCCTTCATCTTGATTATTTTTCTTGCACAGATATGGTTATTTTATTTTTATTTTCATGCTTGATTCTTTTTTTATTTCTTTAAGTCTTTGTTCCACACACTTCCTAACTCAGTTTTTAGCTCACTGGTTCAGTCCAATTGTAATTTCTCGAGCAGTACAACCTGCAGGCTCGTTTTTGTTGACAGGGGCCATCTTTGAATGGTAAACTCACTATAGTCCTATTTCTATGTGAGTTAGTGTTCGTCGCGCATTATCTTAGGCGGCGTTTTTCAACCAACATTCACCGCGCTTACCGGAGGCGATACTGAGAGTAAACGAGTTGCTGGCAGGAAGAAGGTAGGAGCCTCTTCGGCGTTACGGTGGGGCTTTTGCTTATAGATTAGAGTTTGTACTCATGATTCCCCGCATGTTCGTTCATTCACAGATTTAAGAGGAGACGATCCTGGGGCTTTGAGCACTGATAGAAGATCGCGATATTTTTTCATTACTTTTGAGGGTAAGAGAAGACTCCGGTCCCGGTTTTATTTTATTTTTTAGGATACTTATAGCAGAGAGAATTTTCACTTGACATGCATGTGTACCTTTTAACGGAAATACATCATCAAATCAAGATGTAATGGTTTTTGAGAAAACTGTCTGGATTTATCTTGATTAAGACGGGTATGTAGACATGTTTTTATACATGAGTTTCTGGGACACTGGTGCTACCAGCTATACATTGGTGACCTGTTGTTGTTGGTTCACAGAGAGGAACGATTTCTTTGACGCGATCTCTTTTGATATTAGAAGTTTCATTGGAGACCAGACGGTATACTTGACACCTTATTTCTTTTTTAGCATGCTTGTATTTATACTACTACATAACCACACGTGGGCTATGCTTCTAGTCTCTTCATGTACACATATAAAATTCACTTATCGTTTATTTTCTATTACTCACTAACTTGGACAGGTGGCTGACATTGGGACTATGACCATTGGTATTGTTTTCACGCATGTAAATACTACTTATCTTGCACGTTTTTTCTGGAGAATACATGCCTTGAGAGTTCTTTGATATCGGTTAGAATGCAAACCACACCCTGAGATCACCATGAGTGTGAATTGAAAAGCGGTACTTGTTTTTTTCAACTGGCTTGAGATATATGTAACCTTATTCTGAATGTCATACATATTCTGTTGTAGATTCGTTACCAGAATCATCCCTGAGGATTTTGAAGTTGAACTTTTTGCTCATTCGAAAACTATACCACACACCTGAGGAAGGTTCAGAGGGGACCCGAAATGCATTGGGTTATTTTGAGAGTTTTTCTTCTTTTTACTGTTTGAGAAACCATCAATCATTCACATATATGCATAATATTTCCATTTGATGCATTTATTATTCTTACTTGTATGATACATTGTGGTATTTTCAATATGTTTAAAAATTGAAATATTTTGAATAATTTTGATTTATAAAATAAACAAAGTATTTTTGAACATCTGAATTACAAAGGATTGAGGTATTATTACCTACAGCAGTGCGCTGCATAGTCCTCGGTCTCCGGGGACTCATTCAGATATATTTCCCAGGGGGGGTGGTACCCTCTCCCTATGCACCGCACGCATAATTGATCACAAATTTTAGACATCGTGATTACATAAGTTTAGTTGAGGTGTGCAGACCCACCCACATTGGTAATTGGTTTTTTAAGACACTGGGACCAACTCTGGAGCTGCAGGTACTTAAATCTAGACATACCTCCCTCTAGTGTGTTATGGAGTAATATCCATGGTTTAAGAGAGCCGTCAAAAGTCAGAACCCTACAGATTTTCATTCCTGCTGTCTTTAATGGCATAGTCAATTTATCTTTTAGGCACCCCGGCACTCCGGGAGAATCCCAAAGTAGGGCCATACTCAAGAAATAATTTAGCCTGTACATTGTTTAATTCTAGCCTAATTACGAGCCATCCCCAGCAGGACTGTCAGCCTAATCTTTTTGAAGAATTTTTGGGCCCCAAATTTGAACAAAAATCCCTCTTGAGGAAGATAACCTTCTTTTAACACGGCGGAGAACATGACCCCTGTCCCTGTGTGATCCGGTCTTTTTAATAACATTCTTGCATGTGATATCTGAAACGCCCATGCGTAGTACTGCAGATCTGGTAATGTTAAACCTCCCTTCTCCCTTCCATCGCCTAAGCTTTCTCCAAGCTATCCTTGTAGCCTTATATACCCATGCAAATGAGTTTATTGCTTGCTGAGGCTTATCAATCTCTCTTTTATCAAAGTACAAGGGAATGGTATCAGAAAATACAGGTGTTTTAGGAAGTATGACCATCTTAATCAGATTTATCCTTCCCAAAATAGTCAATGGGATGTGGGCCCAGGACTTCATAAGCCTCTGACATTCTTTTGATATATTGATTAGGTTAGTCTCTGCTATCTTGTCGATGTTCTGGATAATCTTAACTCCCAAGTGTCTTATTTCTTGTTTGGTCGAGAGCTGACAGACTGGCAAGTTCCATGTCATGATATCTGTTTTATCTGCATTTATCTCATAACCAGAAACCGCCCAAAGTCTTGTGCCATTGTAATAATTTGAGGGAAAGACGTTTCCAAATCATGCAAGAGGATTAAAACATCATCTGCATAAAGAGCTACCTTCCTCTCCCATTCCCCAAATCTGAAAGGTGGAATGCCTACTTTATCTCTCAAACGTTGAGCAAAGGGCTCTATATATAGGTCGAAAAGAAGCGGGGAGAGGGGTCAGCCCTGTCTAGTTCCCCTAGTGATTTTAAAGGGGTTTGTCAGTGTGCCGTTGACCAACAGTTTAGCCGAGGGGTTGTGATAAATAAGCTGTGTAGCTTGGCAGAATTTCTCTCCAAAACCAAACTTATCCAATACTGCAGTAAGAGAGACCCAATTGACCCTATCGAACGCTTTGGTGGCGTCAAGTGTTATAGCTGCAAGGGGTAGCGAAAAGGTTGAGGCCATATCTATGGCGCCTATCAAGTCATATGTATGATTTGAAAGATTTCTACCCTTCACGAAACCCTTCTGATCAGAATGGAGTAGTCCACCAGCCACTGTTCCCAACCTATCCGCTAAAATCCTCGTAAAAACTTTATAATCAGTGTTTAAGTGTGAAATGGGTCTATAGGACCCACATTCCGCTGGATTTTTTCCTGGCTTCAAAATCAGAGAAATAGTGGCTTCTTTTCATGAAGCCGGTAGCCTAGCACCTTCTACGAGAAATGTATTAAAAAGAGTTGTCATAATTGGAATTACTGCCTCTCCTAAAGATCTATACAACTCTGCGGGCAGCCCTTCAGGCCCCGCAGCCTTCCCACCTTTACAAGCGTAGATTGCCTTTCTAACCTCCATCTGAGATATATCTTGATCCAGGTTCTTTTGCTGTGAGGTGTTTAAGGAGCAAGCCCACTTCCCATTAACCAATCACTAGCACTAGTAGTCTCAACTACATTGTCTTCTTTATATAAGTCCTGGAAAAAGGTGAAAAAAGCATCACCAGTCTCTTCATCCCTAAAGACTGATATACTATGATCCTCATTATCTATCAGTTTTATCAAATTACGCGCTCTGTCAGCCTTGACCTTCCATGTCAATAATTTGCTGGCCCCCTCTCCATATTCAAAGCGGGCAAGCTAGCTAGCCTCCAATTTTTTGGTGAGCCTTAACTGAATTATGTTTTCCAGCTGATCTTTCAGACTTGATAACTTTGGCAGATGTTCTTGGAGGTTCAGAGAGTCGGTCTCATTGATTATAATCATCTCTACTAACTTCATCTCTGACTCTATTGGCATAACCCCCTCCCTATACTTCTTCGCTTATAACTAACCCTACTAATAACTGTGCCCCTTAAAAAGGCCTTCCAAGCATCCCATACTACAGAGATCTCAGTGGAACCTATATTAATGTTAAAAAAAGACTCCAACTCCAAAGATAAATAATCTATTACAGATTCATCAAATAATAGAGAGCGATCGAATGTCCATATCCTTGGACGTTCTCTCCCTTCCAACATTAGACTCATGTATACGGCAGCATGATCAGACAAATGAGGAGTTAGATAGCCTAAATCTTTAATTTTACCTTTTAAGTCATGACTGACTAGTATGTAGTCTATTCTGGATTTGTGCCAATATTTATTATTATAAAAGGAAACACCTAGCTGACAGCCTGATCTCTCTCTCCACCCATCACACAATCCCATCTGTGTCATCATTGTTTGCAAATATACCCGGGATTTAGGTGATGTGTTCGCCCTACTAATTGGGGACTTATCTAATAAAGGATTAAGAACGACATTAAAGTCACCCGCAAAAATAATAGGCTCTGAAAATTCAAGAAGATGCGAAAAAATAGTTTTTAACACAGAAGGATCATTTTGGTTCGGACCATAATAGCCCGCTACTGTCACCATAAAGTCTCTGATAGAAAGTCTAGCAATAACCCACCTGCCACCTGGGTCTGTCAGAGATTTTAATACTCTAGCCTTAGCTTGGTTCTTGACTAAAATGGCTACACCTTTGATATTAGCGCTCGGATTTGAGCAAATAAGGTGTTCTATCCATTTAGCTTTGCTAAAGATTTCCTGTAATTCATGCTTCACAAGGTGAATCTCCTGTAGGATGATGACCAGAGCAAGGTAATCCTTCAAATATTGTATAATTTTTGCCCTTCTAGATTTTACCCTCAAGCCATTTACGTTCCAGGATAAGAATTGTGTGTTATTCATGATGGTTTAAAAACTAAAGACTTTAGGGTGCTACATCTCCTACTACTCCACTTATAAAATATCCCAAACCAATCTGTCCCACCTAATAAATATAAGTTTATCCGACCATAGGACAAATGAGGAATATTTTTTTCCCTATGCTCCCCACCCCGTGTTCCCTCTCGAACCCTATAGGAACCCATCCCCTACTTCCCTCCCTGGAGAACCCAACCCTCATTCACTTGGACTAAAAGTCCAGATTCTGCTACCGGGGCACCCAAGAAGTCCCTCTATGCTCGTGGTACTAACTGTATGTAATGATGTATGTATTGGTGTACCAGGACCCCTTTTATAATATTTTTTTTTCCTTTCCTTAGTTTTGTTTTTTACTTGTAGTTCAAGCTTAAATTAGGGTCTTGGTTTTAGTCTTAATCCATGTGAGAACCTCCACCCCCCAAATAATAAAAGAAATGGTGTCATAGTATTAGAACTCACTTTTAATCTATTTTGGAGTTTTGTTTAGACGTTCCAAAAGTTCATCTGCCTCCGAAACTGACTTTAAAATATACATCTTATTATTATGCATCATTTTTAAGAGTGCAGGGAACTTTAGTTGAACGGTCGCGCCCAATTTTATCTTTTTCCCTAGCTTCCATTGTCTATCCAATGTGACCCGGGCCAGATCGGAACGAATTTCAAAGGAAAAATCTCTAGGTTTTATTGAGTTTTGTTTCAAAGCACAATTTAGAATTTTTCCTTTAAGGAAAATGTTAGGAAGTTTATAAGAATCTTCCTTGGCTTAGGGCGGTGTGGATGTTTCCTAAAAGGATCTCTGTGAATCCTCTGAATATCTCTCCTCAGATCTTCCTCTGTTTCTTCTCTTTGTATCGACTCCTTTAAGAGAGTCACTATGAAGGATTTGATGTCATCTCCTTCTCTGCCTTCCGGTACATTCAGAAGACGGAGATTATTTCTCAGTGAGTTGTTCTCTAATGACTCAAGCCTGTCCCATTGTGATGCCTCATCTTTCTTTAGTTGAACAATTTCTAATTTAGCAGCTCCCAGATCTCTCATTTCCCCCACCGAGGTTTCTAAAGCCACAGTTCTGGAGTTTAAGAGATCAACTTTTTTCTCTAGTCATTCACAAAAGAGCCGAATCTCCCTTTGATTTGCTTCGGAGTCGGAGAATCCATTTCTGATATCTACAGATAGAGAAGAAAAGAGAGCCTCCATAGATGATCCTCAAGGTCCAGCATTTCCCTGCTCCTCAGAGTGTTCAGCATTTACTTTATCATTTCCCGTTTCAACTTGGCTTTCTTCCTGCCGAAGTCTACTATTTGTCTTGCTTTGATCAGGAATATTGGAGGAAGACTGTATCATTAAATGAGGACTTTCTAGTACTTCCATTCTATCTTATGTACAAATTGATTCCTTAACGCACTTCGCCCCCTGTTCAAGCACATCTAGCACCAATGGCTGACCTTTAAAATAGGACCGCAGCAATGGTGTAATCTTAACCTGAATCTTTGGATCCAAAGAGTGTTTTTTAGCTTTATCTAGTTTGATTCTTCTACCTTTTACCTTCCGATATTGAAAGGTAGAAAGGCTAGCGGCTGTGGACTCGAAAGATTCACTTATTTTCTCCTCTTCAGCCTGATCTTGATTTTTACTTTCAAGACTTCCTTCTTGGCTACACTTCTTTGTTTTATTAGCCTGTTTTGCTTTTGCTGCCCTTATTATTTTGCTGCCTCGCTTCTGCCCTTTTTTCCCTCCTGTTATTGGGGGCGCCGTGGAAACTATGTTGCCTGTTGCACCAATAGAATTTCTCAGGTCTCCCCCCCCCCACTCTGTGTCTCCTGTTTATCTGTTAAATGACTAGCCGGTTTCTGTGAAAGTAGTTGAGGCTGTTGTGCAGGCGTAATTACAAGCCTGCCCCACTCCGCTGTTAAAGCAGCCAGAGTAGCACTTACTGTGCCTGTGTTGCCCCCTTCCAGCCCCTTCAGCACCTGATTTTGTTGCGGTAATACAACTGCTTGCTGCAATCCTTCGTCTTCGTCCTCTGGAAGTACGCGCAGCTCTTTCAGAAAGCTCTCCCGCGATATTGCCGGAAAGCGTACTGTGCTGCCCCTTCCAGTATTGAACTGGAGGAGCCCGCGAGCCGCTGCTCTGCGGCTCCTCTTCAACTCCAGGGCTGCGAGAGACCAGTGTGGCAGATCCGAACGCTCACCAAGGCACATTACACTGCGCCACACGGATCGGGAAAAGCAGGGAAACCCACAAAAAGGCATAGAAATACACCGGCAAGAACAAAGGGGAAGGTGAAGGCACCGCGGGTCCTGTACATCGTCTACATCCTAGACTTCCAGACTTGAGTACCTCCAGTAGCAAGCAACCGCTCAGCTTGCGGCCGCCATGTTCTTCTCTCCCAACTAGCACAATCACTGTTATCTGTGTGACATGACCCATGCAATGGGTATGGAAGCTTTAAGTTTGACAAGGATGTCATTTAACCTGTGACATTACAGCTAATGTTTCTCAATTGGATGACAAGGTATCTCAGAATGGATACCATGTCTCAATTCAATTGTGGGAATCCTATTCCCATTGTGAGCTCTATACTCCCTTGCAGATGATAAGACAGGTACTTCATGACACAAGACCGTCAGGTGAAAAAGACGATTCATCACCTGCTAAATAGTGAAGTAGTCGACATTGAGGTCCTGGAAAATGATCTTGATACACCCAATGCGTCAGAAAACCACATGTGTGAGGGGGCAAGGGTTGACTTGCATAATCAAAAGTGCCATGCATGTAATTGTATGTAGAGGAGATAGCATTAGTGAAACAGATGCAGTAGTTTGAAATGTGATGATTTGTGATGTCACTCATGTGTCAAGTACATACAGATGTCTAATGTGATTACCTTACTTTGTTATTCACAGCATCAGCACCGGCAACAGGAGGAGGCAGAGCCACGGATGTAGGGGGAGCATAGTGTCAGTCTGGGACCAGTGCCGAATTGGGCATTGAGGCATCCACTGGCAGGGAGGATGAGGGGAGCCACACTGAGGGCATTTCAGCAACTCCACATGACACATCTGAGGACCGGCCAAGCTCAAGTGATGACTCCTTGGTGGGGAAGCAAGGAAATGATTCATCAACATCTGATCCACCACCACTCCCATCTCCATCCTCTCAGCTGCTCCCCAACCCACTGTCCCTGGCTGCTCCCGTGGCAGGGGAGCTTTCCCCTTTGTGCCAGACACCTCACCCCCTGCCCCTGTCTCCCCTGCTGTCCTCAGTGTGGTGACAATAGATGTCCTGAGGCAGATCTCTGTAGGGAAGACATCAATGCTGAATGTCCTCCATGTGCATACCAGTATTCCGACACAAAGTTTCTCATTCATGGAGGGCATTCACACAGATCCAATCAAGCACATGCTTCCACATCGACAGCAGTATCCGAGCTCCAGCAGTCCCTCACTCCTCCTACCTCTTACCCATTCACTGTCCCAACTACACTGCCTGTCCAAAGCACACGCAAACACAAAAATACACACACCTCAGCAGCCACACGTGGCACACAAATACACAGACAGAAGGGCAAGCCCACACACACTCAGGCGTCAGAAAGCACACTCACCATCACAGACACAAAGGCTGACGACACACATGCATCCACAGATACTTGGCATACCTCACAACCCTCTGCCTCCACAATCCCTACCCTTTCCTCTCCTGTTCCCCCCTCTACCCATAAACTGTTCCTTTGTGACATTGGCCTCTTCCCTACCAACCAATCCAAACCCCCTTCAAAGAAGAAGAGTCAACCCACCACCCCAGCCATGACATCTACAACTGCCGCCCCACCCCTCTAATAAGTCAAGCCCCAAACCCCCCGGCCCCAAATTCATCATGTCTCACAAATCAAAAACACCACCACTAACCTGTAGTTCCCAAGACCAGCACAGTACTGCCACACCTGATAAACACCTCCAAAACAGTCTGAGCCCCTTCCTTTTTCTTTACGTGCTATTAAGGGGTTTACCATCCCCAAAATGGTCAAACTAAGACCCTCCCAGTTTCCAACAAGCCCTCACACTACACCTGCCCCCCTCCCTCAGTCTGAGCCTGCCACTGCAGTGGACCCACCACTCCTCAATTGGACCCAACAACTGCAGTGGACCCAACCACCCCTCAATTGGTCACAACCACTGCAGTGGACCCAACACCCCCTCAATCAGGTACCACCACTGCAGTGGACCCACTTATCCCTCCTGATCCTCTCCCTCCCATAACCCAACCCAGTCCGCCCTAGGTTTATCCCATTGGTGCCTGGCATGCCCCCTAGATCCCCCTCCCAGGGGCGGTGACCCCTTGTAGTTTTGGTGCAGGCAGGTCACAATGGGAAAGTTGTTTGTGCCCACTGGGCATATGGACATTTATGGACTGGCCATTGTCCTTTTCTTATTCAATCTTCTAATTTCTCATGATGAATAAAGTAGGTTCAAATTTGCATTTGCCGATTTGTGTATTCATCCAATTGTTCTTTAACTCAACTGTAAATCATGTGCAAATAGTAGTGTAAGTGTACAATGATGTTAGTATGGCATGGATTGCATATGGGCAATGGAGTATGAGCACTTTGACAGTATATATGCAATATTTTGGTGTCTACATCTGCTGGGTGTCATGTCCACATCATTTTTGGCTATGAGTGTGCCATGAAGTCACAAGTTTACTTCACAATTGCACATAGGTCATGCTTTAATATGTCAACATAGTGCAAGTGTTACAAAGTACAACAGTTTAGGAGGAGCATGCTGCATATGTTTGTGATGTACAGAAGAAGACCCGTCTCATCCATACACATGGGTAGATATTGAATTTGACTTCATGGTAGTACTTTGGACACACCCATGTACACAGAGTAATGATACAATACATGTATGTGACTTGATGGTGATCAACCCATGTCTGTGTCTCCTATAGATATGGTAGACCATTGGCAATGTCAACCTTGCCATAGGTGGTATGCCACTGTAGGCAAATACATTTCATGGGTGTGTACTCATCTGATAAACTTTCTGAGATCATGGTGAGTGTAAGGTGAGCAGTATTCTCACAGTCTTCAGACCCTGTTGCCTCCAAGGACTCCACTCTCTGCAGTGCACAATGTTAGTCAAAGTGTGTGTTGTCTTAATAGTCAATTGGATTCCAAATTAGATATAATTCATGCCATCCTGCTTTTGTTTGCGTACATCACATGTATGGGGTTATTTGTCTGTCTAAGCTTACATATCATATTTACAACCACAGAACAGTCACAGTTGAGCATATGATTTGTGTGTAGATTGTCCTTTGTGCATGACTGACAATGGTGTCTTTTTGAGCTATGCTTCATGCTGTTCCAGATCACATAGGGCTGAACTAGGTGTGCTGTAATGTCTGTCACATTGAACTGTGCTACCAGTGGTAAACTGAGTGGAAAGTGAGTGCACAGGAGTGTTGTTGTTCCATCTCCCGTGCAAATGCCACTGGAGCCAGTGTCGCTCCCATACTCTCACTTGCCACACAGGGGAGCAGGTGATATTTATGTTGGAAAGCCCAGCTGCAGATGTTTTTTGCACCGTTGACGTTGCATGTGCTAAGCTGTCTCAAACAAGTGTTGAGGTGTGAGCAACTGGTGTTTCTAACTTTGATATGGAGTGGAGACTCCTACGTAATGGAGCCAGCATACATTTTGCTATTTTCATGGAGTGTAAGGAATGTGTAAAGTTGTCTTGTGTATGAGACGTGAAGTACCCACATTGTCCCATTGTGAGTGGTGTTACATGCAGGGATGTGAATCAGAGTAAGCAAGCTCGTAACACTGTTTTAATTCTGAACAAGGTATGGTAGCAATACTTCGATGTGAGAGGGATTTCTCCAGCTAGACATGTGATGAGAGCTGTAGTTTGTGGCATTATGGTGAAATAGGAGTAGAGCATTGCATTTACAGTGTGTGAGTTTAATTGTTAATGTGCACAATTCAATGGGATTATTGGGCATGGAAGTCATTTGTGGATGTGACAGGGCCACAGTGAGACAATGTTAAACTATTTATATGTGACAAAGTGGATAAGTGTACATAATGGGTATACACCAGTTGTGTATTTTAGGGTGTAGAATGGTTAAATGTTAGATGTTGTATAGTTGATGTATGTTTTGTTTTGCATCAGTGTATGCATGTGTTTTAGAAATGTCAATATGTAGAACTTAAGCAGAGTATGGTGGGTGTGTGGCGATATGTGAATGACTGAGGAGATATCCATTGAGCAATGTAAGTGTCTTGTCGTGAGATCTAGTGATGTATGAAGTGTGTATGTCAGAGTGTGCTGTGATGCTGTAAGTTGTGATATGATTGTATTCCAAGCCGTTATTGAGGGTGCAACTGGTGATGAACGTGCTCCATTTGACATGTTACCTTTGACATCTGCTGAGGAGGTGATGAGTACATTACATTGTGTGCATGTCAGGTATGTCAGAGTTGTTGTGTACATAGTGATGAAGAGTGGTGCTGAGCATGTAGGGGTGGGTGTGAGAAGTGCAGCGCCAGTGTGAGATTGTTATAATTGTGTTTTAAGAATTTGAGTACAAAGCTGTAGCTTGTGTGGAAGACATGTTTTTCCATCAAGCTACACCAGAGGGGGCTTATGAGGTGCTTGTGTGTATGTTAGGTTTGAAAGTTGAGCATGTACTTTGGGGTGGATGTGAGAGGGGTCATACCTGCATTTACCGCTCTAACTTCCTTGTCATAGAACTCCTGGCAGACACCAGAGACTCCTGACAATACCTTGCTTTTTCCATATGCAGCAACACCACGCAACTGTGCAATCTGCACATCTTTTACCACCCCAGGCACGAACGACGCCTTCACTGACCACCTCATGGAAATCATCACATCCAAGGTTTTCTCCAACTCTAAAGACATTTTCCTTGGTGACTTCAACCTGCACTGGAACGACCCCAAAGATCCTCATGTCAACGCCATCAAAGATCTCCTGGCCGACCAAGCCCTAACCCAAGCCTGCGCACTCCCTACACACTCGAAAGGCGCCACTCTTGACTGGATCAACGCTAAGGAACCAATAGTCAAGCTTATTGCTATATAGACCCTTGTGACAATGTCGGACCACCATGCTATCACTTTCCTACTACCTGGCACCCACGAGACAAGGGCACCGCAACATGTGATTCCTAAACGCTGGGTCAGAGACACCAAGAACCTTGATCCCAGGGAACTGGCTGCTCCCTGCAAGTCTGACCTCAACCCCCCCCCGCCCACATCACAATGGTCAGTGACCTCAATGATCATTACTCTGCGACAATAACTAACATTATTGATGAGCTTGCCCCGCTGAAACTAAAAAGAACCAAAACCAAAGGCAGAAACCCCTGGTTCAATGGGTCCCTTAACAGCGAGAGGAAATTGCTCCGGCAGTCAGAAAGAATTTGGAGACAGCACCCCTCAGCCGCCCATTTAAAACTTCTCCGCCAGGCCACAAATGCCTACAACAGGAACATCCTCAACTCAAAAAAAGAATTCTTCAGATCTGAACTGGGGAACACCAGGAACAGACCCCGCAAACTCTTCAAACTGGTCAAACACTAATCCAACAGACTTGGCCAAAACAGCACAAGAAACCCCCAGGTCCTTAATATCATCTGAGGAATTCTCCTCTTTTTTCTCTAACAAAATCACAACCTTAGGAAAAAAACTTAGATCCGCAACTTACTCTCACCCCCCTCTAGATCTGCCTCACTCCAAGCCGCCTCCACAGGCTTCACCCAAAAACCAAGCTCACTGGACCGACTTCAAATCTATGACGAACACTCTGTCTCAAAAATCCTATCCACCTTAAACCCAAACAACCACTTTAATGACCCAATCCCCTCTAACTGCCGCTGCCCAAGCTATCATTCCTAGCTGAACTGCAATAATTAACGCCTCCCTTCTTCAGGGATCGATACCCGACTCTCTGAAAGCCACCCAACTCCTCCCCATCTTAAAAAAGCCGGCACTTGACCCTGCCTCCCCTGACAATTTTAGACCTATCTCTTAACATGCCACTCTTAGCTAAAGTACTGGAGAAGTGTGTGCAACAGTAGCTGAGTCAACACATCACTAATTCCACCTACTAGATGACTTTCCAATCCGGTTTCAGGTCTGGGTACAGCACAGAAACCACCATTCTTCACATCGTGGACGATGCCCTCCAAGCCCTTGACCAAGGCAAAACCTGTCTCCTAATCCTACTAGATCTATCCTCAGCCTTCTACACGGTCAACCATGAAACGCTTCAAACTCAGGATGGGAATGGATGGCTCTGTTCTCGAATGGTTTAGGTCCTTCCTCCCTAACCAGTCTCAGAGATTCCTAATTAATGGTAACCTGTCTGCTCCCTCTCCAGTCAAGGTTGGAGTCCCCCAAGGATCAACCCTGTCCCCTACCCTCTTCAACCTTTACATCGAATCACTTGCCGAAGTACTACACACCGCAAATATCTCCTACCACATGTAGGCTGACGACACCCAGATCTACATCAAAATCTCCTTTCTCAAGGAGATTGTTTCCCTGAATGAAGCCCTGAAATTGACTGTCCAATCAACTCAAACTCAATGCAAAGAAGACAATATTTCTACTAATTTCCCCACCCAAAACCAACCCGGAGACTAAGGTATGGATAAAGGCCATCACAAGCTTAAACTGTCCTCTAACCATCGTGGATTCTGCCAAATCCTTTGGAATAACCCTTGACTGTAACTTGAGCATGCGGGACCACATCAACTCGATGGCCAAATCAGCCAGATTCCACTTGAGCTACCTAAGGACACTGAAACCTTTCCTTGATACTCCCGGCCTAAAAATGGCAGTCCAGTCACTAGTCATCTCTATCAATCAATCAATACATTTATAGAGCGCGCTGCTCACCCGTGAGGGTCTCAAGGTGCTGAAGGAGGGGGGGGGGGGTCGTTTACTGCTTGAATAGCCAGGTCTTGAGGTGCTTCCTGAAGGTGAGATGGTCCTGGGTCAGTCGAAGGGGTGCAGGGAGAGAGTTCCATGTCTTGGCGGCCAGGTAGGAGAACGATCTTCCTCCGGTTGTGGTTTCGCGGATCTGTGGGACGATGGCAAGGGCGAGGCCGGTGGAGCGGAGCTGGCGGGTGGGAGTGTAGAACGAGAGGCGGTTGTTGAGGTATTCGGGGCCCATGTTGTGGAGTGCTTTGTGCGCGTGGGTGAGGAGCCTGAACGTGATCCTCTTGCTGACCGGGAGCCAGTGCAGGTTTCTCATGTGGGGAGTTATGTGGCTGTGGCGAGGGATGTTGAGGAAGAATCGTGCAGAGGCGTTCTGTATTCGCTGCAGTCGTTTCTGGAGTTTGGCTGCAGTTCCTGCGTACAGGGCGTTCCCGTAGTCCAGTCGGCTGGTGACGAAGGCCTGGGTGACGGTCTTTCTGGTTTCGGTGGGGATCCACCGGAAGATCTTTCGGAGCATGCGCATGGTGTTGAAACATGAATAGGAGATGGCGTTGACTTGTTTGGTCATCGTGAGGGAGGAGTCCAGGATGAATCCCAGGATGCGTGTGTGGTCTGTGGATGTAGGTGCGGTGCCCAGCGCTGTGGGCCACCAGGAGTTGTCCCAGGCGGATGGGGATTGTCCGAGGATGAGGACCTCCGTTTTGTCTGAGTTCAGTTTCAGACGGCTGAGCTTCATCCATTCCGCGACGTCCTTCATTCCTTCCTGGAGGTTGGTTTTGGCGGTGGCTGGGTCTTTGGTGAGGGAGAGTATCAGCTGGGTGTCGTCGGCGTAGGAGATGATGTTGAGGTTGTGTTCGCGTGCGATGGCGGCGAGGGGGCTCATGTAGATATTGAACAGGGTTGGGCTGAGCGAGGAGTTTTGGGGTCCGCCGCAGATGATCTTGGTGGCTGTGGAGCGGAAGGGGGGGAGGTGGACTCTCTGGGTTCTGTTGGAGAGGAACGAGGTGATCCAGTCCAGGGCTTTTCCATGGATTCCAGTGTTGTGTAGGCGGGTTATTAGGGTGCGGTGGCAACAACATCGGGACGCTGTATAGAGTCACAGTGGGCGGATATTTCAAGTTCATGGGGCCTTACAGGCAGGACTCATCCAGGCCAGGATCGATAAAACCCCTAGCGTAACAAGGTAAGCCCCACTGGGACTTTAAATCAACTTATATTTGGGCTTTGTTATTGTTATTCCTACCTGTTACTTAACCCCTTGCATGCTTATGACGAGCTCAGCTCGTCATGAGGCACAGTGGAGCTGTGCTCATCACGAGCTGAGCTCGTCATAACTGCAGCGGACGGCCCACGCGGGGCTAATTCCCCACCTGTGCGGGTGTTCTGAAGGAGTGGGCTGAGTTGTGATGAGCCCAGCTCGTCTTGAGTCCAGCTCCACTGAGCAGCATGACGATCTGGGCTCGTCACGAGCACCGCGCACGGACCCTCCACCCCTGCACCGCGGGGGAATTAGCCCCGCGTGGAAGGGGTTAACTCTTGAAGGAAAAGGACTGAAATAGGCAGAGGCTTGAATTCCTGGAAACTTTTGTATTTATACTTACGCATGTATTGATTTGGGGGATATGGGGAAGTGCAAGACAACTGCAGTGATCCATGCTGCTCCAGCCATCAATAATATGGACTGATTTTTAGAGAGAGCTGTGGGGGCCTTAATAAACAAATTGGACTGGTGGCCTGCTAACTCTCTCAGTCTCGGGCGAATCAACCACACTCATTAGCCACTGCCCACACAAGTGGTTCACAGTGCTCCCTGGGGGAGCCGAGCTGGTAGTCCTCTCCGAACCCCCATTACCATCAAGACACAGCCTGTCAGTGACCAGTTAACTTTGGAGCCCACATCAGGAAGTGGGTCACTAGCCCAAAACCAAGTCTCCAGTGCTGAACAGTTGTACAGGAGGGGAGCACTCTTGGTGGGGCCAGTCCTGGAGCTAAACGTAAATACTCCACCCCAGGGGCTAGGGCAAAGCGTCCCAAAGTAGATTCTCTAACGTCCAGCACCCCAGGTCTAGTCCCAGCTTCAAAAGATGATCTGGCGGCCATACTAGAAGAATGTATGGCTTCCCTCTCCATTCAATGCGATGCTAAATTGGAACCACTAAAGGAAAGGCTATCCTTTACTGAGAGGGAACTTTCAAATTTGTCTCAATTTATTAGGTCATCTAACCTTACTACTCCCTGCCACAGAAGGGAGCTGGCCACTTACATAAGGGTGGCAGATCGGGAAGTCTCAACTCCTGCTTCCAGAGCTCAGGACACATTGACCCAGGACCCACATTGTATTCACCTACACCCGGAAGCAACTCTGTATGTTGTGGTTTTAGGAAATGTGCCAGTCCTAAAACCGGGTGTTACAGAGGACAGCCATCAATTGAAGAACAAGGTCCTTTATTGGCTCAATAATAACACTCCTTTGGAAATCAGAGTGGAGAGGCACATCATCATGGTACGGCGGGTGGCCTAGATAGGGGGTTCGAAAAAGAGTATAGGTGGTGACTGCATAATTATTTATTTTAATCGACCCAACTTGGCAGGAAGGATTCACAATGCAGCTAGCCACTGTAATAGTACGGGCCCGACCTCCTCCATCAAAGCGTTGCCCCTAGGCTGTTTTTATTCACCTCCACTTGTGGCATTGCAGCCTAGAAAACCAGTGACCAGGACTCTATTTGATTGGCCTCAAGTATTACTTTAACTATTTTGCGCCAATGGAACAACTTGACACCTGTGATTGACTGGATGGTTCAGACCTCAGGAGCTCAATGGCGCTTTACACCGTGATCCCAAGGACCAGCCTGCTCAGGAGACTTTTAGCAGCCTTCCATTAGATAATAACTCCTGTAACATCATTTCATGGAACTTAGCCGGTTTGGCTAGCAAGGTTACGGACCCTGCCTGGCTGAGTTTCATTAAAAATATGACATTATCTGCTTGCAGGAGACCTGGACCATTGAAATACCTACTTTTTAGAGGGATGCAAAGTTTTTAAAATTCCTGCAACCCCCTCAAGGGATAGTCGACCAAAAGGGGGTCTTGCGGTTTCTGTTTCGCTTAGGTTAAGAGGTGGCACAGTGGTATTAAACACGGAAAACCCGTTTCTGCAAGCATTAATATTTTCTTCAGGGTCCCATTGACTACTGCTTTCAAACTTTTATAATTCTACATTATCCCTTCCCGAAGTGTGTAATGTTAGACGTGTTTGTTCCTTTTTGATGAATTGCACAGACTAACGATGTAAAACCGGTAACATAGTTTTGTTAGGGGATTTTAATATCCATGTCTGTGAGGACTTAAGGCGGTTGGGTCTGGGTGCCTCATGCCCACATGTAGTTGGTGTACACTTCAAACATAGCAGACAGGGGGAGAAGCTAAACACCCTAGTCTGTGACTGAGATGTGCAACCAACCATGAAAAAAATGACCGCTACCAAAAGGTATTCAATTCTCACCTTCAAGGGGCTAGGAGGTTAACCTTCCATTATTGAATATATTTTAATCTCTAATCCTCTTTATTTTTTTATTTCTGATTAGCCAGTAATTTTAGCGACCATAATCCACTGTGTAATAAGCTCATTGGCCTATATTTGATTTAAAAAGACAGAATACTGGAAGAGGGGTTTTGCAGGCGACGGATGGTGGGAGACGGCTCAAATGGGGATAGATCTCTTCAGACCCTCTTTGCCAGTCCCTTTTAGAATCATGTCAGAGGGAGTTTCAGATCTTCCAGAATATGGAGGCAGAGTCAGATGAATCTGTCATCCATGCTTTTGAATCTATTTCCAGATCTGTAGTTAAGTTATTAACGGCCTCCCAATACGGATCTGCGAGGGAAAGGGCCCCCAGATGGTTTAATCCAGAATGCTTGCTTGCTGCTAGGAGGCTTAAATCAGCCCTGCATGCTTCCCCCAGGAACACTGTGCTAGTTAAAACTAGAAGAAAACAGTATAAACTAGCCCTCAGTAAGCGGAGGGAGACTTTGAAGGAGGAAGCCTGGGATAAACTCAAGGAAGCTACAACTTATAAGTGCAGTGCCAAGTTTTGGAGCATCATCAACAGCTCCTTTTTAGGAGTGGAGGCCGCCAATGTCCTTGACACACATATTACAGAGAATGATTGGGTTAGTCACTTTGAGGCCATATTTAAGGGAGCTCTGGACCTGTCATCTTTACCCGAATGTTGTGGTACACCCACAACGCTAGTAGTTATGGAGGATGAAAAAAGGCAAGGTATTATTGGTATGACACGTAATAAGGCCCCGGGCTCGACGAGATCCCTCCTGACCTTTACTTTTCGGATGTGGGGCTATGGGTCCCAGCGCTTGCCTCTGTAATCAATGCAGACGCTTGGTATGGTAACCCTGATTCCTTGATCAACCTCTATCATTGTGCCAGTCTTTAACAACAGGGGATAGGACTGTACTACTTGCTATAGGCCCATCTCCCTGTAGGACTCCGCGGTAAAAGTGGTAGGTAGGATATTGTTGGATAGGTTATCGACCTGGGCTACTGACAATACTCTTTTGTTGGAGGCCCAATATGGCTTTCGCCCTGGCCGCTCTACAATTGATCAATGTTTGCACCTACTCCTGATAACAAACAAATACACGGTTGCATGCCGGGGTACCATCTTTTTAGCCTTTATGGACTTGTCATCCGCATTCGATTGCGTGAACAGAGGCAAATTATGACAGATACCCTTCTCCCTAGGGGTGGTCAAAGAGATAGTCTTCTTTCTATACGACCTTTATTGAAACACCAGGGCAGTTGTGCGCTATTCGGCTAACTTGAAGGTATCACGCTTGTTCCCGGTCAGGGGTGGTGTCCGACAAGGTTGTATTTTGGCCCTGTTTTTTTTAATCTCTATATTAACAACTTTAAGAAGATCTTTCTGGAGACCAAGGCAGACTACCCCCAGGCAGGACGGCAAGGTCTCCCAGTCCTATTATACGCAGACAACGCCGTCTTGATGGCAAGGACTGGACTGAGAGAGGCCTACAAACTCTTTTATCCACATTCGCACAGTTTATGGGATACCTGGATTTGAAGAGTAATAACTTGAAATCATATATTATGCAGGTGGGGATGCGTCCCAGCAGATCATACACCTTCAAGGTAGGGCTTACCTGATCCCTAAGACGTCCACGTTCTCCTACCTGGGGGTACTTCTGGATGATAACATGAAATGGGTGTCAGCAGCAAATTGTAATTTTGCCACAAGATTTGGGAAAAGACAAGTAGGGGCTCCTTTGGAGCTTTATAGGGCTAAATTTATGTCAAAGACTCTCTATGGCAGCGAGATTTGGGGGTACGTCGAAACAAAGGGCATTCATAGCAGAAAACACATTCATGAGACGACTGCTATCTGTCCCTCAGGGTACTCCCTCATTTATTGCTCATGAGAAGTTAGGAATGCCTTATATTACAGAACTGATGGCCTTCCGTCCATTCTCCCTTTGGGGAGAGGTGTGGCGCCGCGGCCAGGGCGACTGACGCTGGAATCTGGGGATCTGGGGATCAGGGTTCGATCCCCGGCTCCGGCGGCAGGTTAGCCCAGCACCATGCGACTCTGGGCAATAGCTTGCTTAATCTTCCCGACGGCCCCCAGCGCCTAGAGACCCTAACGGGTGATTGTGCGCTATACAAATGTGGATTATTATTATTGGTTAAAAATATGGGCTAAAGAGGGAAACTTGTTAAATACGGCAATCCTTAAGGACTGCTTGGCCATGGAACATGTATCCAAGGTACTGTGGCTTAAATATATAGAAAGGAGCCTGATGAGCATGGGAAGAGGAGATCTTTTTTCCATCCCCGAAGGAACGCGAAAGAAAGATCAAGTCCACCTTAAGATGGTATTTTTCGCACACCAGACCATGTTAAGGGAGGGGGGGAGCTTGTGAAGCCCAGCGTGCGTCGTTTTGTCATGTTGAGGACAACAGTGATGGCAGAGCCGTACCTAGTGGGTTTTGCGAACTCCTGCGATCGATTCCTTTTGACTTGGTTTCGGCTGGATCTCCTTTATTTACTTCTCCCTTATCCCAAGGCAACAAATTGAGGGCAACCCCTTTCGTCCTTCAGCTACGATGGTTCATCTCTGGTAGACAGGGTTCACTTTACAATGTTCTGCCCATTTCACGACACACCCAGAAAATCCTTTTTTCTTTTTTATAAAGATTTTTTTTTTTTCATCAGCCATAAGCAAACAATTCTTGTACAAGTTATATTAGAAACATACACTGTTTCAGCACCTTTAAGCACAACCCAAATCACAAAAACATTTCCCTGTATTATAACACCAGTACAATTCGAGCCCCATCGGAGGTGCAGTTCCTCTTCCATTTCATTCCGTTTCAGAATCCTCATCTTCTTGCCATTAGCTGCTAGATTCATCAAAGACCCGTTTTGCGAGTCTTTAATAGCGATTCATAAGGAATCGCTATTAAGGACTTGCAAAACGGGATTCATGTAGGAATTGCAAAAAATATTGCGATTCCTACATGTTCCTTATTTGCGATTAGCAAATTGCTAATCGCAAATAAGGAATAACTCCCCATGCATTCCTATGGGCCTACAGGAATGAATGGGGAGTTATTCCTTATTTGCGATTAGCAATTTACTAATCGCAAATAAGGATGCAATTTCAAGGGTGCAGGGGTGTCCAAAGGACACCCTGTAGCACGCCTGAAATGTGAATTTACACTGATGTTGTGCACACACATATCCAAAGGACATGTGTGTGTGTAACATGCAACTTAGAAAAATGCATTTAAATGCATTTTTCCAAGTTTTCGCTATTTACCACGAGGTTTGACTTCGTGGTAAATAGCGGTCCTAAATTGCGAATTCACAATTTTTAAATGTTTCATGAATAGCATTTAAGGAATCTCTAACAGGGATTCCTTAAATGCTAATCCTCGCAAATTTGCGAATTCTTTATTAGCGATTTTTGCATTTGGGATGATGAATCCCAAATGCAAAAATTGCACTTGCAAAGGGCCAGATTCTCAGAATCTGGCCCTTTTGCGAGCGCATTTCGCTAGATGAATAGGTGGATAAATCCTTTTTAATCCCCATCTTGAACAGGCTAATTTTAGACAAGTTCGGCCTGCTTTTTCATTCCTTCAGATGTTGATGGGTAATACTGTCTTTTATGTGTTCAGTTTTCTAAAATCTGCCATTAGGCTTAGGGCAAGTTGTGATCGACCCACTCGTCCTTTTTTCTCTATCATTAGCTTCACACATTTCTCTTGCCAACAGCTGGATTCACCTAAAGTTTTTTTTATGTATGTGTATTGTCCTAGGTACTTGGGATACTAGTGGCAATACGTAGACATAAAATAAATTGTTAAGCTGTTAATCCTGGTCTGCTCCTGTAATTGTACCAACTGTATTAGGCAACTTTTTTATTCTGTATTTTAAATACTGCGCTTTTTTGGTTTTATCAAAATGAAACGAATAAAGTTATTTTGATTTTTTTATTGATTTGAATCGTCATTGTTCAAAGTGACATATGTCGGTAAATCAGACATCATTTGCTTTACAGTTTCTGTATTCCAATCATCTGAAACAGAACCAGAAATTATTACATCGGTTCTTGAAACTTTCAAAACATAAGAGTCATGTCCTTTAGGATAGTCCTGTCATGTATACCCCATTTTTACATACATTGTCCCATCCACAAGTCAATAACGATTCTAAACAGGTGACCTTGGTGCGTGGCCAAGATAGCGGCGGAGTAGGATGTGCATTTCAGTCCCTCCAGTGCCACAAGTTTCATCGCGTTGATTAGCGCCCCCTTAGGTGCCCATCCGAGCACAGATTTGCAGTGGCCGGTGCCCCGGTGTTGCCCTGCAGGGGTCTGGGGCCCCATTTTGTGGGTCAGACCCGAGGAAAGGCCGAAATCTGGAGTGCGGCCTGTGTCCATGAGAAGCCTGAGGGGCGGCCTAGGCTCAGCTACTGGTGAAGGCGAGAGTGAGGCCGCGGAGCTGTGCGCTCGTCCGGCAACGGGAACAGCTGTGTCCTGTGCCCTTGAGCGGTCCAGGTGGGGGAGCGCCCTCGTGCTGCCAGCGTTGTTTGGCGGACCCGCCGGGAGGAGTAATGATGCCAGGAGGCGAGGTCTGGAAGAGATCAGAGACCAGAGTGCGGCCTGTGCCTGAGCTGAACGCGGAGCGGAGGGGGGCTGCGGCGTTCCGAATTAGCGGTGGCAGCGCCCTGTGCCTGTGGGTGCCCCGGTGGTCGATGGAGCTAGGAGGCCTGGAGATACGCGAGCTGCGCTGAGCCGACTGGGAGCAGCCCGGAGATCGGAGGAGTCTGGTGAGCGGCCTAGCGGGAGGTCTGTGGTGACTGGCGGCCCCGAGATTGGCAACGGAGAGGTGAGCGGCGAGAAGGGGAACGGAGCTCTATGAGCTGTGTCCGGCCTTTCCCAGCAGGGAGTGTAGAGCGCGGCTGGAGGGTTTAGCGAGACGGAAGAAGATGAGGCTCCGAGGCGGGCATCACCACGCTACGAGTCGCGGCCTAGGGAGGCTTAGCGCCCGCCAGAGGAGTGGTTCTCCCGGCTTGGAGTCAGCGCAGCAGCGGAGGTGAGGAGGAGGGAGTGGGCTACCGGGGATGCCTGGATTGCGGTCCGCATACCGGCGGACGGTACCTAGCCAGCGACGGAGAGTGGAGTGGGGCAGGAGAGCTGGGACTGTTGCAGGTTCCCCCACTCGGAGATTCGGTGGTGGCAGGCGGTCTGGGGGAGACCTAATGGGGGCAGCAGCGCCCCTCCCCCACGCTCTTGGCACCACACTCGCCAGTGCCTAGGCCCTGATAGCAGAAGCGCCCAGGGGCTTGAGGATACCTACTGCTTTCGGCCACGACGAGTGTCTTCAGCTTGCAGGGCACACTCCGATAGCAGGCTGAGCTGGGTCTGAGGGGCTGAAGACTACCTCGGGACTGCGGAGCTGTTAGGTGCTGCCTGAAGGGAGAAGGTTTGACTCTTGATGGTTGCTGTGGAAGTGGGCCTTCGTGGAAGTGGGGCGTCCTTGCGGCTTGCTGACAGGCCTACGCGGAGAACACTATGGCGACGACCAGGCTAAAGAAAGACAAGCCCGCGAAAGACGGGACGTTAAAGGTAGCAAACGCAGCCTGCCTCGCCAGTGACAGACAGGTCCCTGCGGCGGGGCGATAACGAGGAGCCCGCGACCAAGGCCTTCATGATAGAGCTGTTCTCGGCTATTAAGGAGGACATAGCGGAGCTGCGCTCCCAGTTGGCGTCTGATCTCCGTGAAGTGCGGCGGGACGTGGATGGAGTGGGAGAGCGAGTTGCGACACTGGAGGAGCACGACTTGGGGACGGCGGAGGACATACATCGGCTCCAGCAGGACGTGATCTGCCTGACGGAGCAGAACCTGGATCTGCAAGCCCATGCCGAGGACTTGAAGAATAGGTCCCACCGCAACAACATTAGGATTTGGGCGGTGCCGTGGAAGGGGGAGGGGTCGGACCTACGGGACTATGTGGAAACTCTCTTCAAACATATCCTGAATGAGGAAGACTTACAGGACATACAAATGGACCGAGTACATCGAGTTGGGCTGCGCAGGGCCCTAAAGCCCCTCCCCCTGATATATTGGTTTGTGTGCATGACTTTCAGCTTAAGGAACGAATCCAGAGAAAGGCACGCGATTTCAATCCCCTTTAATTCCGTGACCACCGCCCTTTACTCTTCCAGGACCTTGCAGCCTCTACCCTGGCGAAACAGAGGGAATTTAAACCTGTAACCAACTACCTCCGGGAGCAGAGTGTGCCCTATTCCTGGGGGCATCCATTCAGGCTTGTCTTCAAATGGAAGAATAAACTGATTCAGGTCCGGTCCTTGGAAGCGGCCATGGGTATACTGGGGTTGGAGCGCCCCACTTCCCCATCTGACGTTGGCAGTTCTCCCACCAGGCGACGACGGCGTTCTGAGGAATGGCAAAGAGTTGGCAAGCCTGCTCCCGCTGTGAGGCCCCACCTGTCAGCGAGCATGCAGGAAAGGGGGGCTGCAGTCGCCTCTGTGGCCCTGGTAACGGATGCAGCGGCGGGCACTTGAGGCATTGGCCCTCCGAGAGGCTCTAAGGGGGCTGGATGTTGGCGTCGGAGGGGTTTGTCCACAAGAGGTAATGACTAGTGTTTCTATGTCCTTGTATGGAAGGAAGTCCTGTATCAGGAACTGGATGAATGGAGGTTGGTGCCATGTTCAGCTGCCTTTGAGGCTATGGAAGGAAGTCCTGTATCAGGAACTGGATGAATGGAGGTTGGTGCCATGTTCAGCTGCCTTTGAGGCCTGTTTCACAAACTGTTGTTTGCTTTTCTTTCTTGACCTGTTATGCTTTGAGTTGTTGGGGTGGAAGGGGGGAGGGCTGGGAGAAGGGGGGGTTAAGGGTTGGGTGGGGACTCCGCATCTGCTAGGGGGGGGATGTAGGGAGGGGCGGCTATTTTCCTCTTCCTCCTATGGGATGGTTGGGGGGCTGGAAGCGGTGGGTCCACAGCTTGGAGGTAATGGGAACAGCTACTTTCGGCCTGTATTGCCTTTGTTATGCATTATTGATCTAGGCACCACATGCGTATTAGCCTTCTTTTCCTGTCTGGTGTGGGATGGCTAGAGTTATGAGGGTGGTGAGCCTTAATGTTCGTGGGCTCAATAGTCCCGTGAAACGTGCTGCAATCCTGTCCCTCTTGGAGAACGC
Organism: Lissotriton helveticus; assembly: GCF_964261635.1. Lineage (NCBI taxonomy): Eukaryota > Metazoa > Chordata > Amphibia > Caudata > Salamandridae > Lissotriton > Lissotriton helveticus. The sequence goes on along the minus strand of NC_136068.1, from coordinate 504,424,418 downwards.
AGACAGTGATGTGTGCCTCTTACAAGAAACACATCTTCTTGCTAAAGATGTCCGACGCATGCAGGATAAGCGTTATCCCTTACAGCTCTGGTCTTCTGGCCCGAATAAGAAGCATGGGGTTGCGCTGCTGTTTAGTAGCCGTATGCATTGTAAGGTGCTGTCCCAAGTGGTAGACATTAGAGGGAGGATCCTGGTGGTGCGGGTTCAATGGAGCGAGTGGATCTTCACGGTAGGGTCTCTGTATGCTCCAAATGTCCAACAAAAGCCCTTCCTTCGTGCTGCCATCGCACAGGTCCTGGCGTCTCCAGATGCTTTGATTTTGGTGGTGGGGGGGGACTTTAGTCTTGTGATGGAAGGGGGGATAGATAGATTGGAACAGCGGGCGAACCAAACTGGCGCTTGGTCGCAAGAAGGGAAACTGTGGCTGGCCGAGGGAGGGTTGCACGATGTGTGGCGCGTTCAGCACCCTCAAGAGCGCGACTTCACTTATTATTCAGCTGCACACAAGACGTATGCGCGCCTTGATCACTTTTTGGCCACAACTGCCTTCCTGCCTCACTTATCTGATGCGGACATTACACCACACTCTCTTTCCGACCGTGCACTCATTTCAGTTAAAGTTTCATTCAGTGGCACCCGACCACCTTCAGCCGGTTGGCGGCTTAGAGACTCCATGGATCGACTGTTAGATTCACATGCTATACCCCATTCGGTGAGTTCCAAAACCCAGCCTACTCCAATATCCAAGCCGAGCGTTAATCTTATCGCTCCTAGTAACCATCCTAAAAATATTAGTTCTATTGATGGTAAATCCAATCCTAAGGCTTCCCAATTGCCTACTAAACCCCTTTGCTCTACTAACCTTGCTAAAGAGAAGCACATGTTGTCTACAAACAAACCGTCCGCACTGGGAATAAAGCAACCCGCAAACCAAGGGGCAGTTCAACCTGATAATTCTACCTATAGATATCCATTAAATCGTAGGAATATAGTGCATCTTCCACCTGATTCAGCTAACTTTGTCATCATTTTGACGGGTGTGCCCCCAATTTTAAAAGGGAATCTTGAAAATAATGTTAACCTAAAAAATAAAGTCATCTTTTGGTTAAAAACTAATAGATCCCTTCCTGCCCATTTGAATGGGGACATTATCTCAGTTAGAAGGTGTAAGTGGGTGGGTATTCGTCCAAAGGACATAGAGGGCGATATTGTGATTATCAACTTCAAGGATCACAGAGTTGTTAATCACATTAGTGACTGGTACCTGGGAAACATCGAGGGAGGAATATCCACTAGGAATCTCAGTTATTTCTATCCTGAGACTCTGCTAAAAGAACAAGTTACTTACCTTCGGTAACGATATATCTGTAAGAAACAGTAGTTAGTATTAGATTCCTTACCTTAGAATATCCCCAGGCGTCAGTCTGGATCCGGAAACTTTTGCGTAGCAGTACCCCTGCGCGTCGGTAGGCGTCGTCTGCAGGCGTCCCCTGCGGCTCCGCGTCCGTCGTCGGCGTCGTGCGCCGTGATGACGTCGCTGGAGTATATAGACGCCGCCTCCGCGCGCTGACGTCAGTTCTTTGTACATAGCATTTCCGCGCCAGAACACGCAGAGCCATGTGAGAACCAACACTGGTGCCATTTGAAACTAGGGCCCTGAAAGGGATGTCCTTAACCCTAGGTATCAGTTCGCAGAACGGGGAGGATAGGCGGGGCGGTAAGGAATCTAATACTAACTACTGTTTCTTACAGATATATCGTTACCGAAGGTAAGTAACTTGTTCATCTGAAAGAAACAGGTTAGTATTAGATTCCTTACCTTAGAATAGATACCCCAGCAATACCAACCCCGGTGGTGGGTCTGCGAACCAATACAGTCCTACACCAGAAAGTCCTGGAGGACCGAACGGCCAAAGAAGCCATCCCTCCGGACTTGACTGTCCAGGCAGTAGTGCCGCGCAAAGGTGTGCAGCGAGGCCCACGTAGCCGCCTGGCAAATGTCCTGCAAAGGGACTCCCCGGCCCAGGGCAGTAGTAGCCGCCGTGGCCCGAGTGGAATGGGCCCTCAGCCCAACAGGAGGCTCCTTCCGAGCCAAAGAGTAGCACGCTTTGATGCACAGAACGACCCACCGAGAGATGGTCCGTTTATGTACCGCCCGTCCCTTCTTCGCACCCACGTAGCCAACAAACACTTGGTCATCCACCCGGAACTGGCGTGTGCGATCCATATAAAATGAAAGCGCACGTTTTGGGTCCAGACGATGGAGACGCTCTTCATCCTTTGAAGGATGCGGAGGCGGGAAGAAGGAGGGTAAGGTGATGGACTGCCCGATGTGAAAAGCAGAGACTACTTTGGGCAGGAAAGAAGGTCTAGTTCTCAGAACCACCTTGTCTAGATGAATGGACATGAAAGGAGGTTTGACAGAAAGAGCCTGGAGCTCACTCACTCTCCTGGCAGAGGTGATGGCAATAGGGAAGGCCGTCTTTAAAGTCAGGAGACGGAGAGGACAGGAATGAAGTGGCTCAAAGGGAGCGCACATCAAGAAGGTCAGAACCAGGTTCAAGTCCCACTGAGGCATCACGAACGGAACAGGTGGATACATGTGCGTGATGCCCTTCAAGAATCTCGTTACAATAGGGGACTTGAACAAAGAAGGTTGATCAGGCAGCCTTAGAAAGGCCGAAAGGGAAGAAAGGTAGCCCTTGATAGTGCCCAGAGCAGAGCCCTGCTGGGCAAGAGAGAGAAGAAAGAGGAGAACCTCGGAAAGAGGGGCAGAGAGAGGGTCCACAGCCTTTGCTGTGCACCATGCCACAAATCTGTGCCACCGGCAGGCGTATACCGACTTTGTGGAGGGACGCCTGGCTGCCAGAATCACATCACAAACCTCAGGAGGCAAGTCAAATGCCCTCAACTGTCGCCGCTCAATCTCCACGCATGGAGGTGGAGACTGGACAGGTTCGGGTGGAGGACCGTCCCCTGCTGCTGCGACAGAAGGTCCTCCCGAAGGGGCAGGCGGATCGAGGGACCGACTGACATGCTGAGTAGCTCGGGATACCAGTACCTTCGAGCCCAGTCCGGAGCCACAAGGATAACTTGGGCCCGGTCGCGCCTGATCTTCTTCAGCACTCTGGGCAGAAGTGGTATAGGCGGAAAGGCGTACAACAGACCGCAGCTCCACTCGCGCCGAAAGGCGTCGCCGTGCGAGTGCCGTCTTGGAAACTCCAACGCGCAGAACTGATGACATTGCGCGTTCTCTTCTGTGGCGAATAGATCTAACCAAGGCTCTCCCCATTGCAGAAAGAGGCCTTTCGCCACGTCCGAGTTCAGACGCCATTCGTGATCCACCGAGCACCGACGGCTGAGTTCGTCCGCCCTGGCGTTCAGAGAACCTGCCAGGTGTTGAACCGTCAGAGTCACGCCCTGACGTTCCAGCCATTGCCAGAGACGCAGAGCCTCCTGGCAAAGGGTCCACGACCCCACTCCGCCCTGCTTGTTGCAGTACCACATGGCGGTGGTGTTGTCCGTGAACACCTGCACTACACTCCCGTTGACAAAGGGGAGGAATGCCTTCAGTGCTAGGCGAATCGCCCGCAGCTCCAACATGTTGATGTGGAGCCGGGACTCCGCCGGAGACCAGATGCCTCTGATCTCCGCCTCTCCCAAGTGGCCTCCCCAGCCCTGGAGGGACGCGTCCGTCACAACTACGTGCTCCGGTTGGGGAAGGGAGAGGGATCTGCCTCTGACCCAATCGCGGTCCGTCAGCCACCACTGCAACTGGCTCGCAGTGCCCTCCGAGATCAGGACATGGTCGGGTAGGTTGCCTTGATGCTGGGCCCACTGAAACTTCAGGTCCCACTGCAGAGCCCGCATCCGCCACCGGGCGTGATGCACCAGAAGGATGCAGGAAGCCATCAGCCCCAGCAGCCGCAGCGTCAACCTGACCGAAACCCGGGATAACGGCTGAAAGATGGGAATCAAAGCCTGTATATCCCGGATCCGCCGTTCCGGAGGATAAACCCGAAACTGCGCCGAGTCGAGAACCGCTCCGATGAAAAGGAGCTTTTGAGAGGGACACAGGTGTGATTTCGGCACATTGATGGAAAACCCCAGCTCGTGCAGGAGGTCTGCCGTCATCTGAAGGTGGTGGACGACTGTCTGGGGCGAGCCCGCCTTCAACAACCAGTCGTCAAGGTAGGGGAAGACTGAAACCCCTAACCGGCGCAGATGAGCTGCGACCACCGCCATCACTTTCGTGAACACCCGTGGGGCGCTGGTAAGGCCGAATGGGAGCACGATAAACTGAAAGTGCTCGTGGCCTACCGTGAACCGCAGGTAACGCCGGTGGGCCGGCAGGACGGGGATGTGAAAATACGCATCCTGCAAGTCCAACGCCACCATCCAGTCTTGCGGGTCTAGAGCAGCCAAGACCTGAGCCAAAGTCAACATCTTGAACTTCTCCTTCCGGAGGAAGCCGTTGACGTTCCGTAGATCCAAGATAGGACGCAGGCCCCTCTTGTCCTTCTTGGGTACCAGAAAGTAGTGGGAATAGCAACCACGCCCTACTTCTGGCCCAGGAACGTGCTCGATGGCCCCTTTGGCCAAGAGGGCCGTAACTTCCTCCTGCAGAAGTGTCAAGTGGTCCCCCGACACACGGTGGTTCTGCGGTGGCATGGCTGGAGGAGAGGTCTCGAAGGGGAGGGAGTAGCCCCTTCGGACGAGCTGCAGCACCCACCTGTCCGATGTGATAGAGCGCCAGCGGGAGTGGTGATGGCGAACCCTGCCACCCACTGGCGTCACATGGGCCTGAAAGCACGGACTAGGAGAATTTGGAGGCTGATGCTGCGGGGGGAGGTGTGGTCTGACCTCGCCGTTGTCCCCGACCGCCTCCACGGCGGAATCCACGGCCGCGACCGCGTTGAGAAGTGTTCTGCGGTGCGTGGCTGGCAGCACGTGTGGGACCGCCCCTTCCGTGGCCACGAAAGCAGCGAAACGAACCCGTTTGCTGGCGCTGGGTCGAGAGACCCAAGGACTTGGCCGTGACCCTGGAGTCCTTGAAGCGCTCCAGCGCGTGGTCCGCCTTGTCGCCAAACAGGCGACTGCCATCGAACGGCATGTCCATCAAAGTATTTTGGACATCTGCCGAAAAGTTTGCGGATCTCAGCCAGGCGTGGCGACGAATCGCCACCGTCGTGGACATCGCTCTGCCCAGCGAGTCGGTCGTATCAAGACCACACCTGATGGAGTATCTTGCTGCATCTTGGCCTTCAATCATAGCCTTGCCGAGCTTTACCCGTACCTCCTGCGGGCATTCTGGCAGCCACTCCGCGACCGTATCCCACAGAGAGTGGGTGTAGCGGCCCAAGAGGCATGCGGTGTTGCAAGACCGCAGTCCCAAACTCAGGGACGAGAAGACCTTCTTCCCATATTGGTCGTACCTCTTGGATTCCCGGTTGGGCGGGGCCGACGGGAATGCGGTCTGGGAGGTCGAGGCCTGGATCACCAGACTCTCAGGGGTGGGATGGGTGGACAGGAACTTGGTGTCGTCCGGACACGGACGGTGGCGTCTGGCCACGTTCCTATCAACAGGCGAACCTGAAGCGGGCCTGGACCACGTGCCCAAAAGAACGTCTGTCAAGGCTTCGTTGAACGGCAGCAGAGGCTCCTGTGGGCATGACTGCGGTTTGAAGACCTCAGTGAGGATGTTAGGCCTCACGACCGCGACGGGGAGCTCAAGGTGTAAGGCCTTGGCCGCCCTCATCAACACCACTGAATAAGCAGCCCCAGCCTCCGAAGCCACAGTAGGAGGCGAGACAAAACCAGGGTTAGGAGAGTCGTCCAGACCAATGGCGTCACCCAAATCACCTGTCCAGTCCACATTGTACTGACACTCACGTGACAGAGGGTCCTCAGACCCCTCCCAAACCTCTCTGTATTCTACATCTTCCCCATATTCGGAGTCAACAATGTAGACCGGCTCCTCGGGGTCCACAGGCCCCATCGGCGTCGGACTCGGCGTCGGGCGACGCCGGTCCGACTCCGCGTCCGGAGTCGGAGAGGTCATGGGGACGGCGCCGCCCGGAGCCAGCACCGGAGCACCGGCGCCGCGCGGGGGCGGCGTCGGGGGCAACCCCGATGGAATCGGCGCCGGAGAGGCCGGTAGACCAGCCGGCGTCGACCCTGAGGGTCCCTGCGGCGCCGGGGTCGGAGCCGTCGGCGGCGTCAGAGCCGGAGCACCCGACGGCGTCGAGGCAGGAACACCCGAACCGCTAGGACCCCCGGACGGGAGCACAGGGCCCAAAGGCGCAGTAGGCCCCGTCGGAGGCCCCGTCGGAGGAGACAGTGCCCGCATGGCCATAAGGAACTCCTCTATCTCCTCACGCGACGCGCCTGGCCCAGGGACCGCAGGGTATGGAGCAGGCCGCGCCGGCGACTCACGCGGAGCCGCGGGGGTGGGGCCACCCGAACCCCCGGCCGCATCGCGCGAGCGTCGGGGGGAGTCGGGGGTACGATGACGACGCCCCGACTTCTTGTGTTTCCTACCTGAGGAACCAGAGGAATGGTGACGACTTCCGGAGCGCTCGTGATGGCTCCGCGACCGCTCCCTCGACCGCTCCCTCGACCTCCGGCCGGACCGGGACCGCTCTCGACGTGGGGCCGACACCCGCAGTTCGAGTAGCTTGCGGGACCGCTCCCGCCTAGCTTTACTCGTCAGGGCCCGGCAATCGACACAGTCGTCCACGGCGTGGTCGGGGCCCAGACACCGGAGGCAGAGTCGGTGATGATCCGTGACCGACATCGTGCGGTCACAACCGTCACAGTTCTTAAAACCGGGCATCCTACCGGCACCGTAACAGTAATCAAAATTCAAAAACTTTGGTCGAAAGACCGGAGTACTGCACTTCTCGGATCTGCGCTAACTGGCGCGGAAAAAAGAAGAACTGACGTCAGCGCGCGGAGGCGGCGTCTATATACTCCAGCGACGTCATCACGGCGCACGACGCCGACGACGGACGCGGAGCCGCAGGGGACGCCTGCAGACGACGCCTACCGACGCACAGGGGTACTGCTACGCAAAAGTTTCCGGATCCAGACTGATGCCTGGGGATATTCTAAGGTAAGGAATCTAATACTAACCTGTTTCTTTCAGATTTAAATGCTCATCATCGTTTAAAAAAATACACTAACCCTCTGAAATGGACTAATTTTACTCCTTGTTTGGACTATAACGATTGACCAGCTATTCCACCTTTGGTCCCAGAGGCTAATATAGATTGTACGGGTACCACTGTGACCCCAGTTATTTCCCTAAATCATGTTAAAGGTCCAAAGGGTCAGGCTATACAACGTGTCAAGGGGAGTTCTGCTGCTTTGAGTGGGACTGGGGATATGTATTTAGTACCTGATCTGGTGTCTAAAGCAAATTATAATGTTGATAAAGATGAAGTGGTGCCAGGGATTCAGGGAGGGTCTCCATGTATTATTGACACTAGCAGTGATGATGTCACTACATATGATGCCCCTCCTCTGTATGACGCAGTCTACTCCACTAAAGACAAATCCAGTGTTTTAGCAGATCTGGGTGGTAGTAAACTAGGAAGTTGGAACATAGCTGGCCTCGAGTCCTGTTTGTGTATCCCAGATTGGGCAAATTTTATACGGCAAAGTGATATATGGTCCTTTCAAGAAACCTGGGCAACCTCACCAACGTTCCTCAATGGCTACTTGAATTTTAGTAAACCAGCGATCAAATGTCACAGAGGACGAGCCATGGGTGGCTTGACTGTTTGGATCCGGCAGTGTGAGGGGGTGTTAGCAGAGGAAGTGTTTATTGATAGCCCCGATATACTAATGGTTAGCATTAAATCTTCCAGCGGGTTGAATATTCTTCTGATTAATATATACGTCAGGGGTATTCAGGGTGGTAGGGTCTCACCAACCCTCCTCCTATTGGATGATTTTTTAAGTGGAACATCGTTAGCTGGTTACAAGGTTGTTATGGGTGATCTTAACACCTGTTTTGAACCATTATGTTTGGAGGATGGACTGCTTACAGAGGCTGAAGATTTGGTTTGGGGGGTTCCCCAGCTAGAGCTAGCTCCGATTAAAAAATGGTCACAAGCGGCAATCTTTATCAATGGTCTGTGCCTGGATCAGGGTCTGCGTGCTCTAAATGGTAGAGTGCGCTCTGACAGGCTGGGCAAACATACCTTTGGTAATGGTAGATACAGTAGCCGTATTGATGATATATTAGTGGATGTCAAATTATGGGCTTTGGTAGTGGATATGGAGGTAAAGTCGCGCCCGGAAAGTGACCACGAACCATTGGTGGTAGAACTAAGTGACTCTAGTTTTACTGGGTCAGAAAAATGTACGAATAACCCAGTTCAGGATGAAGTTGTTCTCACCAATGATATGAGAAGGGTACGCTGGCCTAAAATATCTGTAGAGGATGACTCACGCAAGATGATTAGATCCCTGGTTTCTAATTCATTGACAGAAATCTCCAACTGTGATTCGCAGGAGGAGATTAATGCAACCATCACAGATATCCATACTAGTTTGTTTTCATCACTAAAAAAACTGTTTATAAAGTCAATTTCCAAACGGGGTTCCAGGGGGAAAAGGAAAATCAATAATTGGTTTAATGATGAGTGTCGACGGACCCATGGTGATCTGTTTAAAGCTTTAAAACTTAAGAATCTTATTTTAATTAGGGCATGTAGGAAGGCTTTTAACATTGCCAAACATACAGCCAAGGCCAATTGGGATGAGGATCGGTGGGACACATTAACTGAAGCATGTAGTTCTAGGAACATGCAGCAGTTTTGGCACTTAAATGGGGCTCCTCCCAGGAAGACCGTCCTAGCCCAGCCTCAGTGGGTCAACAACAGTGGGTCCAATATTTTGAGGAACGATTTAGGTGCCCAAGTGGCGCGCTGGACACTATTTTTTGGCCAGCATCGGCTGTTCGACTGGTGTTCACGAGCAGCGAAGTCAAATCTGTCCTGCAATCCATCCCCAGGGGTAAGGCACCAGGTCCTGACTGCATTCCAGCTGACCTATTCCAACAAGACCATGATTTATGGGTACCCTATCTAGTTCAGTTGGTTAATGCCTTGGCAAATGGTGCAAGGATTCCAGAGTCCTGGGCCGGGGCAGAAATCCTGCCAATTTACAAGAAAGGTGACCGGTCGGTCTCGTCAAATTACCGGCCGATCAGCCTTATAGATGCGGTGCAAAAAATCTCAGCCCGCCTTGTTCTTGGCAGGATCCAGGAATGGATTGATGAGTTCGATATCCTTACCCCTCTCCAAGCCGGGTTTAGGTCTCATGTAAGCACATTAGATCAGGCCTTTCGTTTTATCCTCCTTTACTGGAAGACGGTTCTGATAGGTAAGGGGTACCTTTATGCAGCATTTGTGGATTTAAGATCTGCATTTGATCTTGTTCCGAGGGCAGGACTGTGGAAATGTTTAGTAGAACTTGGTATGCCAGTTCCCCTTGTACGCCTCCTAGTGAACCTACATGCATATACTTACGCCCAAGTTCGCTGGGGAAAACCAGGGGAGGTAACGGACAGATTCCCAGTTGCCAAAGGCGCTAGGCAAGGGTGCGTATTAGCACCTACCCTATTTTCTTTATATATTAATGGGGTTATTAAATATTTTGAGAATCATCCGACAGATGCCCCGTCCCTTGCTGGAATGAAAATCCCCCTGCTCATGTTAGCTGACGATACTCTTCTGATCTCCAAGACCAGACAGGGTCTTCAACTGGCCCTGACGAGGTTCGAACTAATCTGCAGCGAACATGAGCTTGAGGTGAACGTGTCTAAGATAAAATTTATGGTATTAAGAGGACACACTCCGATTACAGCAAGGGTGACTATGGGGGGTACTCCCTTGGAACAAACTAAGCTGTTTACCTACCTGGGAGTAACATTCAGCGAAACCCTAAGCTGGTCCCATCAGGTTGATCTTATGGCTCTAAAGCACTTACAAATAGGTGGAGCTCTAAACAAAGAGCATAAAAGTTCTTTTACGCGGCCTATTTCGCCACTTGTTAAGATTTACAGATCAAAGGTTCTCCCCTCCGTTTTATACGGGGCGGAACTTTGGGGCTTTAGTAAACTGGATAACCTGAGAGTAGCCCAAAATAAATTTCTTAGGGTGGCAACGGGTTTGCCCCAGTCTACACCATGGATCCCGCTCCTGTATGACCTTGGGTGCCAGCCTGTGGCGGATCAGGCTAGATTTCGTCCACTGGCTTTCTGGCGCCGTCTTTGGACGACGCCGGAACTCCATTTATATGCAAGAGCCTGTTTGGAGGTTAGAGATCTTCCAGGTGCTTCAAACATAGGCTGGTTTAAAGATTTAAAAACTACCCTGTGTGCTATGGGGTATGGTGAACTGTGGTTAGATCCTGTATCCGTACCTTTTCCCTCTAAAAAGGGTTTGAAATCGCATTACTGGGATTGGGTGGTTCAAAATAGACATTCGAGAATGAGCCTTAGCAATCTTTCTAGTATATTTATTGTTATTAAAGACACTCCCATTCTCGAGAAATATTGGGATTCCATAACTAAGCCCATGGACCGCAAACTATTCCATCAGTTCAGATGCGGTTCCCTGCCTTTAAGGGAGTTTACCAAAAAATGGGGCTCGGGTGGGTCAGGGCATTGTCCAAACTGCCCTGGCCAGGGTGAAAGTCTAAATCATTTTTTGTTTGCATGTCCTTTGTACGCCGCCCCTAGAGCCAAATGGCTGAGGCCGGTATGTCGAAGTTTAGGAACTCGCTCGGCTGCTAATGCAAGCAGAATATTAAAAACAAACTTGTCCCCATTAATAGTGACGGGTGTTGCTAAATATATAGGCTGGGCCTGGATTCTAAGAATAAGGTTCATTAAATCCAAACTAAGTGTTTAATTTTATTGAAAGATTTCCTATTTTATATTATAAGACCTGTGATATTGTGGTATATTATGTGATTTATTGCAAAGTTTATACTTGTTCATAAGAAGCCTGCTTAAGTGATTTAATATTGTCTTAGTAATTTTTATTTAGTTTTCTATAAATTTTATATTTTATGTATATTGTAATGTTTGTCTTTTAAGATGTATTAATCGAATAAAGACTTCTTGAACTGACTCCATGTTACACTCTGATTCCATGGTCTCGAAGATTCGCGACACTATCACTCACTACCTGACCGAAAATATGGTAGGGGAGATCTCGTTAGCTTCAATTTGGGAGGCTCTGAAGTTAGTGGTTAGGGGAGATTTCATAGCGCTTGCGGCTACGTATGCTAGGTTGCGCAGGGAGAAACGGGAGGAACTGGAGGGGGATGTGCGCGGCCTGGAGGCAATTCACAAGAGAACGGGGCCCCAAGGGTATGGAGAGAACTAGAGACGAAAAGGCGCATGCTCAAACACCTGGATCTTGATAGAGCGGCATGTGCCTTATTGCGCTTGCAACACAAATTTTACCTGTGTGGAGATAAAGTGGGTAGGATGCTCGCACATAGATTACGCGCACGGGCGCAGGCCTATATCATCACAGAGATCAAAGATCGCCAGGCAACGACCCACACCACTGACACTGCCATTGCTGACACCTTTCGCCACTTTTATCAATCATTATATACGAGGGAGGGCGCACCGCATGAGAACATAACGGAATATCTTGCATCGTCCGGTATCACGCCCTTGTATCCGGAGTCGACTGAAGCATTAGATTCGTAGATCTGAGTAGAGGAGGTTATATCGGCCATTACATGGCTAAAGTTGGCTAAATCACCTGGGCCCGATGGGTTCTCAGCTATTTTTTATAAGACATACTGTAGGGAGCTGGCTCCTTTTTTGACTCGGCTCTTCAATTCCTTACTTGACACTGGGGTGGTCACTCCCTCCATGACTGAAGCGGCCATAGCGGTCATTCTCAAACCTGGGAAGGACCCTACAGATTGCGGCTCTTACAGGCCGATCTCGCTCCTCAACATTGATGCTAAATTATTTGCGGGAGTGTTGGCGGCGAGGCTTAGCCCTTTAATGGATGGAGTGATTGATCCTGATCAAGCAGGGTTTATACCAACCAGGCAAGGGGGGGATAACACTAAGAGGCTGCTCCACCTGCTGGACTTTGTACACCGCTCTAAGGGGCAGGCTTTTCTGCTGTCTATTGACGCAGAGAAAGCCTTCGACCGTGTGGACTGAGGCTATATGTTTGAGGTGTTGAGGGCCTTTGGTATAGGTGATGACTTTTTGCGATGGATCCAGTGCCTCTACGCAGCTCCCAAAGCGGTAGTGAGGGTAAATGGATATAGGTCGGCCCCCTTTCCCATCACTAGGTGAACGCGACAGGGGTGTCCCCTCTCCTCGCTACTTTTCGCACTTTACATGGAGCCCTTCGCACAGCGCGTTCGAGCCCACGCTAATATCTCGGGTATCCGCTTTGGGGCCGATGTCCATAAAATCAGTCTCTATGCGGACGATGTCATCTTGGCGTTGACTGACCCCTACTCCTCCCTACGGTATCTGTCTGCAGAACTCCTTGCCTTTCACAAAGCGGCGGGGTTTAAAGTTAATTTCTCTAAATCACAAATTCTCAACATCTCGATCCCGGACTCTGACGTAGTGGAGCTGCAGAGGGACTTTGCCTTTCAATGGGTGAACTCAGACATCACATATTTGGGTATACGAGTAGCCCCGACCCTGGCCAGGACCCTTTCCTTAAACTATGCCCTGTTAGCTGATCAGGTTACTAAGACCCTATCCGACTGGTCCCGCCTTAAATTGGCATGGTTTGGCAGGCTGGCCGCAATTAAGATGACAGTGCTTCCCCGCATATTCTACCTTTTTCAGATGTTGCCCCTGAATCCACCGTGGGCATGTTGAGGAGACTTCAGGGGTTGCTTAACAAATTCCTGTGGAACAACAAAAGGCCGCGCTTTGCGTTCACAGTGACTACTTCCCCGAAGGCGGCTGGTGGCCTGGGTTTCCCTCTGCCCTCTGCATACTTCCAGGCATCCTGTCTCAGATACATAGTGGAATGGAATAGGCCCATGTCCAGTAAACATTGGCTCTTTAAGGACCAAACGGTAGCCGGATGTAATATCTGTCGAGAGCTTTGGCTACCGCGCAAATGCAGGGCGTGGGGACTGTACTCCTCCCCAGTGACGTCTCCGACGCTGAAGGCGTGGGACCAGTAAGCGCTACGTAAGGGTTGGACTTCCTTCCCCTCCCCAATGACACCCATAGTGGATAATCCTGACTTTCCACCGGGCTGCGCGTCTCCGGTCTTTCACCGCTGGTGAGAGCAGGGCTGCAAGCGCGTGGGCATGCTCTTCGATTTGGACGGGCTGGTCCCGTTTTCCACACTACGGTCGGATTATTTTCCGTTGGCCAAGGAGGACGCGTTCTATCACGCACAAGTGGCGCAGTGGGTGACTCTCCCGGCCAACGTAGCCCTCATGTCGCAGCCGCTAACGGCCTTTGAACGATGGCTAGTTTGCAAAAAGGATGACAGGAGCCTCACCTCTGAACTCTATGCGATGATTTTGCGCTGCCCCCGGAAATAACATACAAAGGCGCAAGTCCGTTGGGAGACGGTGTTAGGGCGTCCCCTGTCGACCAAAGAATTGGAGCATGTGTTCTATCGGGCGCACCATACGACCTCTAACACTGCAGGGACTGAATCAGCCTACAAAACAGCGACCTATTGGTATTATACCCCAGCGCGCGTCAAGATGTGGGATAAGGCGAAGTCAGGCCTCTGCTGGAGGGGATGTGGGATGTCTGGGAATCTGATTCGCCTACTGTGGCGCTGCCCGAAGTTGGAACGCTATTGGGCAACAGTTCTTGATGAGCTGGATGCTGCTTTTAAGATCACACTACCCCGGCTACCTGAACACATTTTACTAGGGCTACCCCTCCCTAAATTTTTTCCTTTGCGCTCTCTCAGTGGCAGACAAATTGCGCTGGCTCTACTGGCTGTGCGGCAGTTCCTTTTAGCACAGTGGGGCTCTCCGGCGATAACCTGATACCCGGGATTGGATTCAGCGATTGTGGCACACCCTTGCTATGGAGCGACTTTCCTTGGGCATGGACGGGAATGGTTCGGAATATGCTAGCATCTGGGCACCGTTTCTACAGCTCTTGTCCAAAGACCTTCGGGAGGTGACATGCCCAAAGTACTTGCAAATCCTACATCTTATACCCCTGGAACCTGTAGGCGCCACACCGTGCACCTGAAGACCTGTTAGCTGCAGCCAGGCAAGGGGGCCGGCTCCCTGGGGACAAGTGGCATTTGGTGAAGCTAATGCGGAGTGGGGTAGGTGTGGGAGGGTGGGTGAGGAAGTTTCGGACGGGTGTAGGGTGGGGGTCCCATTTTCTTTGTTCCCTTTTTACTCTTTTCTTCTAAAAAGCGGAAGCCATGCTCTAGGTGGGGCGGTGGTGCTGCATCAGATACGCGGGGTCGACCTCCGGGATGTAGACCTAGACGCTGTGTACGTTTATTGTGTGAATCGGCCCTGCCGGCGAGTTGATGTAGGCAGCTGGGCTGTGTTCTAAGATGTCCTGTCCGCATAATAAAATGTTTGATTCTAAACAGGTGACCTTTTACTTAGTAGCTTGATACTGTCTCTTCGATACCAGGTTCCTAGTCTTCTATCACAATCCTTGTACCTGACGTATATAAACATGTCCCTAGGCATGGCAGAATTATTCTATAGAAAGGTCACCACTTTTTTTCATCCTTGGCCAACAGCCAGTTGTGCATGATCGCACTTGCTTAGAAAAAACATTGGTGATTGTTTTCAAAACATTTATGATTGTTTTAAAAACATATAAATTCTAGAAAAAAACCTGGAGTGACCACTTTAGTATAAAAGACCCTCACTCCCCCTTACAAATTAGAGGAGACTTCCTTCCAAGCTGAGACGGGGTCCTGCATGCTGAATCTTCGACAAGTAGCGGTTTGTCATCCTTGACGCAAAGTTGGGGTCCTTCATTCTAAACAATCAGGTGAGGAGGTTGGCTCATCCCTAGGGGTTTCTTGGCTACAATTATATACACATATACGCATATACATGCTACACATACAGATCTAGGATAGGTATTTTTAGGCAAGTTACTTAGGGCATGCATTTTAAGAATATGCAAGTGCTACTGTTTTTATCTGAACTGCTTATGTTCATCTTATTAGCACTATGGTAGAAATGTGTGTACTATATAGGCACTAACAATCTCTTCCGTATGCTTTTGTATTCTTATTGTCGCAGCACATATGTTGGACCAATAAATACTTACAGTGGCGTAACGAAACTTGAGGAGGCCCCACTGCAAAGCACAATGAGCCCCCCCCAGCAGCCCGGCCCACCACCTACCACTTTGCCCCACCGACAAAAATAAGCAGTCACCTAAAGCTGTATTTTCAGCACTTATCGGTGCATACTTCGAACAGCAAATATAAATATAATGCCCTTTAATTGTGTTCTAGGGCTGCCTAAATGATACGATCCATGACTGATAATTAAAGGGAACAAAGACAGAAAAGTCACATTATAAATGAATACATACTTTTTTATTTATAACCCTATTTAGTGCCAAGACCAGGTCTTTCCAGGCTCTTTAAACACATGGCTGCATTTCTCTTTTTGCAACCCTACTTTATATTCCTTTTCATTAAATGGATTCTCACACTACAGCAGTAAATGTAAATTTCAAATACAAGGAATAGGCAGAGTGGGGGCCAAGGGGGTACTGGAACCAGAAAAAACTAAGCCTCAGTAACCAGTTTACAAAGGTATGTTGACTGTGCACCTCAGATAGAGCGTACAGCTGACTGTTGTGGTGCACTGTAGAACCCAACAACACTTTTCAATAATGTACATTACACGCCGACATTTAATAGCACTCACTGGGTAGAGCTTATATAGAA
The DNA here is from genome assembly GCF_964261635.1 of Lissotriton helveticus. Classification (NCBI taxonomy): domain Eukaryota; kingdom Metazoa; phylum Chordata; class Amphibia; order Caudata; family Salamandridae; genus Lissotriton; species Lissotriton helveticus. The sequence goes on along the minus strand of NC_136068.1, from coordinate 504,408,483 downwards.
AATAGCTCAGAAATACCATATAGATGGATGGCATGCAGCTCCCAAGAGCATTGTAAGTAGTTTAAAACACACACAAGCATCAAACAGAACGCCCTGGACAGACCTTGCATACAACCCACTTAGTGCAAATATACTTTACAGCTGGCTGCAATGTGGCCCCGAAGAGCATTTTTCAATAGCATGGAACACACACAAACTTCTAACACAACACATTAAATAGACCATTTTGCTTACATCTAACTAAGCACATACATGGCATTTGGGCCGTGGGCCATATTTTCCATAGAATGCATTATATAAACAAAAATAACGTCCCATAACATGTAATTGCTGCCCCTATAGTTGTGTAGCTCTATCTATAACTTGGTCATCAGAATGTGCTACAACAAAGACGATGATGCTGGGCTGGTAAACAGGAGATAGGGCCAACCCATCTTTAGTATTGAGAGGCTCGGAAGCGCATCATTTAATTTATGAGGCAGGCCGCCTGTCCGCAGTAGTGATATGAGGCAACTGGTGCACCCATGCTGCAGCTGCGCGCTACAACTACTGCGCTGATGGCCCAAACTCTACGCCACTCTACTCTATGCCACTGCACTTTTGGGAAGAAGTACATCAGTGAGTGAGGTGCCCCAGTACTGGGCTAGAAGTGCAAGCTGCAGATCAGAAATGATTGGGCACCTGTGCAACTCAGAGTGTATCGCTGTACTGGAATTGCAGAAGGGGGCTGTCCTACAGGCCAGACACATGCTGGGAGAGTGGCCAACTAGACGCTGAGCACAGGGGTCATCCCCTGAGTGCAAGAGTCACGGCCCACTCTAAACATATCCCAGAGTGCACTGCAAAGCTGAGACTGCCCCACCATACCCTGGGTGCTTACCCTCTGCTGGCCCCTAGCTTCTGTCAGGGGTCATGCACACCAGGGCTCCCCCACAACACAAGACCAAAGGGAATGCTGGAAATTAGCCCAAACTAACAAAGACAACCTTCCTGCTCAGTCAGAGGCTGTGCACATATTTCACAGCATCCATTTACAGGCCTCAAAACACACTGAGTAAACAACTGGCAGGGTCCATTTATAGCCTCAGAGAAGGCTATGCACACAACCAACTGCATCCATTTACAGGCCTCAAAGCAGGCTGAGCAAACACCTGGCAGGCTCCATTTGCAGTCTCAGAGGAGGTTGTGCACACATCCGGCTGCATCCATTTTCAAGCCTCAATGCAAGCTGCACAAACAGCTGGCAGGATCCATGTACTCCCTTAAAGAAGGCTGTGCACACATCTGGCTGCATTCATGCAAAGGCCTGAAAGGAAGCTGCGTACGCAGCTGGTAGGGCCCATTAGGAACTAAGAGGAGGCTGTGCACACAGCCGTCAGCATCCATTTACTGGTCTCAGAAGAGGCTGTCTACAGCTAGCAGGATCAGTTTACATGCTTCAGACGAAACTGTGCGCAGCTAGCTGGCAGGACCCACTATGACCTTTGAACAGCCGGTGTACACAGCTGGCAGGATCCATTTACATGCCTCAGAGTAGATTGTGAACAGCTGGCTGGCAGGACCCACTATGATCTCTGAACAGCCGGTGTACACAGCTGGCAGGATCCATTTACATGCCTCACAGTAGATTGTGGACTCCTGGCTGGCAGGACCCACTATGACCTCTGAACAGCCGGTGTACACAGCTGACAGGATCCATTTGCAGCCCTCAGAGGACACTTTGTACAGCTGGCAAGGCCTGTTAAGTATAATCAATTGGAGGAGGGAGAGAGAGATCGGATCCTTTCAGTCTCCATTTAGTTATTCATAATCAACAGGGGAAAGGATCACTAGTCCTGCGTAAACCAAGGTCTGCAGGTAGGTAAGTAGGTGTCTCCCAATAAAAAGACCCTCATACACGCGTTTTTTATGATTTCTCGTAGCGGTATATGATGTGTCCCCGCTCTTTTTAACACGTGAGTGTGTAATCTTTGGGTCAATTCTTTTGTGTGCACCCTCCGCCAGGAGGCTTTACCTTTGGTTAGGGCAGTAGTGATCGTGGAAACGTGAGTGGTGAGGTGGTGATATGTTAAAAATGCCCGGACAGCCAGAAATTGAACTTTAATGAGTCTGGATTCAGACAATTATAAAATTAATTTGTGCAGCTATGGAATTGGTTATGAATTCTAGTGCACTTAGATAGTGTGATAAAAAACGGTCGACATGTTTCAGCCTTTGTCGCCAATTGGTCAGTAGGCTTTCTTCAGGACCAGTAAGTGGTGGAGTGAATGAAAGTGAAAGAATAGGTAAAATTATGACCTGATTCTTCGGGTAGTAGAAGGTCGCATTGTACCTCTACGGATTACAGGCTTTGCTTCTTCAGGGAAGTGGCGTACAGAGGGAGGTTGTACTCAGACCTTCGCCTCCGTTCTTGCAGCATGTGCTGTCTCTGCCACTCTTCACCCGAAGAATCAGGTCATAATTAATTTTATAATTGTCCGAATCCAGACTCATTAAAGTTCAATTTCTGGCTGTCCGGGCATTTTTAACATATCACCACCTCACCACTCACTTTTCCACAATCACTACTGCCCTAACCAAAGGTAAAGCCTCCTGGCGGAGGGTGCACACAAAAGAATTGACCCAAGGATTACGCACTCACGTGTTAAAAAGAGCGGGGACACATCATATACCGCTACGAGAAATCATAAATAACGCGTGTATGAGGGTCTTTTTATTGGGAGACACCTACTTACCTACCTGCAGACCTTGGTTTACGCAGGACTAGTGATCCTTTCCCCTGTTGATTAAGAAAAAAGGCCTGTTAAGACCTTAGAGGAGGCTGTGAACACATCTAGCAGGGACCACTCCAGGGCCTCAAAGACTGTGATCAGAGCTGGCAGAATCCATGTTCATGCATTAGTAGAGGCTGTGCACAGCTGATTGGACCTCTTTACAGGCTACAGAGGATGTGCCATTTGGTCACCCGTATAATTGACCTTAAAACAACACACTGTCTGTTGTAGGTATTTAACATGGGGTGTGGTTAAGATTTTGAAACAGAATGAAAAACGGGGTTTGCCTCTTTGTGGTTAATTTGAGGCTGGGAGGTGGTGGTGGTGGGGGGGGGTATTTGTTTTATTTCATTGCACGACTAGTACCATTGCTTATGTTGTCAGTATATGGCGAGGAAAATGCATGCATTGCATCTACATTGCATTTCAGTTTTTCTTATGGTTAATTTGGGTCATCAGCCCGGTCCTTCCAGACTATCTTTGATGTCTTGGGATGTCAGGGAGCTGAATAGCACTAAGAAATGTAGACAAGTCCTCAATTACATAGTCCGACACAACATTGACATTGTATTTATGCAGGAGACGCACCTGTCTGGTTCAGATTCTTTCGCTGTCGCTAAAAGCTGTGGCTCTCACAGATTTTTTTCAAATTACAGCCGGTATGCTAGAGGGGTGGCCATTTTCATACACAAACGTGTCCCTTTTGCACTGCACAAGACTTTCACCGATGGTGAAGGCCGGACGCTGATTGTCACTGGTACACTTTTGGGACATACAGTTTCGTTTATTGGGGTTTATGGACCAAACACAGACTCCCCCTCCTTTTTCCACGACCTACATGTTCAGCTTCTTTCACTTGAGCTATAATTACTGATAATGGGGGGCGACTTCAATTTGCTACTGGACCCCTCTAGGGATAGCACCTCCACTTCATCTGACGTCAAATACGCTCCGGGCAAGCCCTATGTGACATATGCACTCTCTTCTCCCTGATAGACATTGAGAGACAACTACACCCGGGTCTTGCTGCCTTTACACATTACTCGGGGTTCCAAAATACTTGGACTAGGATTGACTATTGGTTGGTCTCCCCGGGACTCTTGGGCTGGGTCGATGGTCTTCTCACCTTTCCTCGTACGCTTTCAGACCACTCCCCAGTTGTTCTTATGTTACATATTCCCAGACCGGGTGGCTTTGAACGGCAGTGGCGTTTCCCTGGGAAGGCATTAGTAGACCCGGTTTTTCTTGAGGGAGTTCGTGAATCCATTGAAGAATAATTTGAACTCAACACTGGCTCTGTGGAAACCTGGGCGGTGCTCTGGGAGGGGTTCAAGGCCTACATGAGAGGCTTTTGCATTGCCAAACATGCTGGAGTGCTCCGTGAATTGCGCGCAATGTTAAATCGCATTGAAACAGATATCGCCGCTCTGGACCAGGAGCTACTTACTGCCACCTCGGATATGCTCCAAGCTAGGCGGCTTGACTTGATGATTGAATTTCGTGACACATCTGAACGCAAATTACTCTTTTTGCAGAGACAGATCACGGCGCGGCGGTATGGGGAGGGCGAGAGGCCTGGACAGTTATTGGCTCAGACTCTTCGGCCCCCCAGGGAATCCTCTTACATCACGGAGCTCAACGGCCCTAATGACACCTTATTACATTCGACCCCGGACAAACGCGATTCCTTTCTCAAGTATTATAAAGAGCTATATACTTCCAGAATCACAGGAGATATGCGTGAGCAAGGTGAATATCTCGCAGAGATAGCACTGGTCTACTTAGAAAAATATATGCAGGATTTTCTGGCAGTCCCCATTACCCAAGATAGCATTCTGGAGGCTATAGAGGCTTTACGGGGCTCGTCTGCTCCCGGCCTTTACGGCTTCTCGGCAGATTTTTATAAAGCTTACAAAGACATCTTGGTTCCCCGCTTGATCGAGGTTTACGCGGAGGCATTGGAAGTGGGCCGGCTTCCTCTAACATTCAAGAATTGGTCATTATCCTCTTGCCTAAACCTGGCAAAGATCCAAATTATGTAGTTCTTATAGGCCGTTGTCCTTGTTGAACCTTGATTATAAAATTCTTGCTAAGGTTATTGCGATACGCCTGTCCTAGTTGATGGAATTCATCATTTCCCCAGTACAATCGGGATTTGTGCTACATCGCTCCACTTTCCTCAACTTGAGGACCCTCTTTACTGTTTTGCATCGATTGACCCCAACACGCCTGCCGTTGCTGTTCTCCTGGATGCGGAGAAGGCATTTGACTCCCTAGAGTGGCCTTTCTTCCTATCCATCATGAGGCGTATGGGTATGCCCGAATGCTTTGTCTCCACGGTGGCCTTCTCTACACTCTGCCTACTGCTAGGCTACGGCTGAATAGCACCATTTCTGTCCCTTTTTCTTTGACCCGGGGCACACGTCAGGGCTGCCCGCTGTCCCCTCTGCTTTTCATTTTGGCTATGGACCCACTGGTGTGCCACTTTCAAGAAAAACATTTACACCGCGGCATTCAGTTTCGCACAGGCCCTCTGTTGGTCTCGCTCTATGCTGATGACACTATTTTATATGTTAGGTCACCTCGGCTTAACCTTGAACCACTCATATTCGAAATAATCCGGTTTGGTAAATTTTCTGGGCTTCATATTAATTGGCATAAATCTGTAATTTTTCCGCTTACTACCAGCACCACTGCCTGGAGCTGCAAGTTTCCACTTGAATGGTGCCATGATTCGGTTAAATACCTTGGTGTCCATATCCATCTCGATTCTCCCACTATGATCCGACTAAACTATGGTAGTGCAATTAGTACTCTAGAATCGCAGATCGCAAATTGGATGCGCCTGCCGTCGTCCATGGCCAGGAGAGTTGCAATTATTAAAATGGTGGTCCTTCTGCGCTTTTTATACCTGTTCAATAACATCCCCGTCCTGCTTACCAAAACTTTCTTTTCTCAGCTGCGCTCACTGTTGCTACGCCTGGTTTGGGGCGATAAGGCACCTAGGGTTAGCTGGCGGACTCTGACACTGCCATGTGCTAGAGGGGGCTTCGCAGTCCCAGACTTCTATCTGTATTATCTGATCGCGCAATGCTACTACGCCCACGCCTCGTTTCATCCAGACACCCGTATCCCTTATTTGAAACCTGAAGCAGACTTGGTACTGCCTCGCCTTCTCTCCAAACTCCTACCTACGGGATTTCCCCGGGATCCCAAGGACATTCAAACAGTATCGACCACATGCTGGGCATGGGATAGACTGCGTAGACTGTTGGGCCTTGAACGTTTGTATTCTCCGGCACTACCCCTGCCCAATCCCTCACAGTTCCCCATCACAGGGGAGACTTTGATTCAACGCACTCTAGTAAAATTCCACTTATGCACTGCTGGCGACCTATTTCCTGAAGGCCATGTTTTTTCAGTGTTAGAGGATACCCGTTTTTCTGAACGCACATTCATGAATAAGTTCATTTTGGCTCGCTTGCACTCCATGCTTCGGGCTTCGTTTTCTTCCTACTCAAACGCCCCTGAACCTGCTCCACCATTGACATTGCTGATTCAATCCACTAATGGCGCGCACTTGGTCTCCAGGTTATATAGGCAGTGCAGTGCATCCATCCCCTTTTCGGACGTCAGGGTACGATCGGCATGGGAGGTGGACCTGGGTAATCCCATAACAGATGACCAGTGGGAATACTGCTGCAGGGCGACTAGGGAGGTTTCTTTGAACAGTAGACACAAACTCCTACATTTTAAATGTCTTCGCAGAATGTACTATACTCCTGCGCGCTCAAACAGAATCGACCCTAGTAGACCCCATCACTGTCAGAAATGTGGAGCTCCTTTCGCTGATTTTGCCCACCTATCTTGGACCTGCCCGAGGATACACCTCTATAGGTCCGCGATTCATGCCACGCTTGGCGACATGTTTTCCATGCGGCTGGAGCCTGTCCCAGAGATCACATTGCTCGGGTATGTAGCTAACTTTCCTCGAGCGGTCAGAAAATTTGCTGAGCTGGGTTTCCTGCTAGTCAAAAGGGAAGTGGCCATACTGTGGGGCAGTGGGAGGTCCCCAACTCGGGCGTCATGGCTGCGTAGTTTGGCATGCTGCAATGTGAGTAGCGAGGAATATTCCACCATGATATCTGGCCCATCACGTCCAGTGGATATTTGGGGCCCATATAGGAGCTACATTGCTAGGACCAACACTGTTCAACCTTCACAGACTTCGCAGGGGATTACCCCAGAGGGCATAGGCTAGATAAGTGGCTCCCCTTTTTTGTTATAATTTATTTCATATGCTATTATGCGGTTTTGCACCCTTTCCTAGGAGTTCACCACTGGTGTAATGGTGGTTGGTGCATTATATGGGTTTCTCCGAGTAGTAAGTCATTTAATTGTTGCTGATTTGCATTTGACATATATTGGATGCATTATTGAGTATTGTCTGCTAAACATCATTCATGTACACATGTATCTGCTCTCCTGAATGTATATTACAATATGTTTGCTACTTTTCGCCAATGCTGATATTCTTCGATGCAATGTACTGTATCTCTTTGTACTCCTGTATGCACAATTGGGAAAATAAAGTTTAAAAAAAAAAGATTTTGAAACAGATCAAAAAGGGGTCCATTCACAAACTGCATTTTGTAATACATAAAGTAGTACTATGTAGTACTTCTCATGTACTATAAAATGCTATTCACAAACCTAGAAGCAGAGCTCTCCATACCTCCTATCTTTTCTCTGTCGAGATTTCTGTAAAGGTGTCCAAGGTCTCCGCATACATAAACCTACGATTTAGCTGTAAATGTCAGAGGGACAATGGAAAGCTGCTGGGAAATACGCAATAGTTACTACTAAATAGGAGGGGTTCAATGCACAATGTTTTGACTTTGGTCCTCACAGTGCTGGATTGTGTGCGTGAGTTGACAATATCAACGACAGGTCCTCATACCAGTAAAAAACTGTGTTTTTTTCCCCCAAATGTTTTAGTCCACAAATAATCACTTTGGTCATATGTATGATATTCGAGACTTCCCAAGTGGACTAGCAGTCTGGAATAGAAAATACACAATTGATAGAAGCCATAGCATGAAAGAGAGGGGTTAGAGGCAAAAGAACTGACAGTGGTGAAGGGAACCCCTGGGTGCGGAGGGAGTGAAGTGTGGAATCACTTGGATGCTGCAAAGCTGTGGGATCCCAGGCTGGTCAAAAGATATTGTGGGCCCCAGGTAAAAAAAATAGATAAAGGGCCCTCTTTCCTTCATTTATGCCAGGTGACACAGGAATCAGTTTCCCAAGTAGTGAAAAAAAGGTACTCAACGGAAATAGAACAGGTATTGCTGGTTATACATGATTTGATGCCATCTGTTGTCAATTCGATGTAAGCTGCCTCATCATTAATATTAAAAGAAATGTCAGGCTTGCTTTATTAATCTATAAATCAATTTAGAGTCAGGAGAGTGTGGCCCTGCAAAAATGTAGGACCTGGGGCATAATGGGGCAGTGAAATGTGTGGCCCCCAAGAATATGGAAGTGTGGGGTCCCTGTGGGGAGGGAGACCGTGAATGTTGTGATAGCTGCATGATGGGGCAGAAGAGTGTGAAATCATAAAAGCATGGGGTGCTGTGGAGTCTGGTCTCACTGAAGGGGGCAGTACATTTAAGGAACCTGGTGGGATAGATGGTACAGCTGAGCACTGGGTGCCGTTGGGGCAAATTCCCTGCGGCCAGTGGTGCATAGAACGCTAGATCTCCATGCATAGGGCTGCAAAGCATATAGGATTCAATATGACGCTATACTCATGGATAACTTGTCTCCAGTCCTAAGCATTCATATCCTCCATCAGTGGATTCTGGGAATTGCAGTCATGAAGACAGTGAATTTTTATGGGGGGAAAGCTCATGGTAGAAAAGAGGTATTCTCGTGACATTGGGTCACATAACAGAACCTGGAGGATGAGCACTGGCGTTTGGGGTCCCTGGGGTAGAGGAGCGATCAGTGGAGTGGAGGCCACTGGAGTCGGGGGGGAGGAACTGGTGATTACAAAGCGAGTGTATGATCCCTGCAGGGCATCTAGGGGAGTGGAAATGGTTTCTGTGAGTGTTGGGGGGTAGTGAATGATGATCTCTGGGAGGGCAGTGGATTTTTTTGGACTGCCCTGGGGTGCTGTGGGATGCAAAGAGTATACAAGGTAAAACCCTCACTCACCATGAATGATTTGATTGGATCCCTTCCCACAGTTAATTAACCCAGGTCCATCCCCGTCTCCTTAGACAAGTCCATTACTCGGTGTCATTCATCCATCCTAATGTATTGCAATGGCACTTGTGCGGCGGAGGAGCAGAGGAACCGCGTTACATGTCTGACAGGTCGAGAGCTATGCAGAGTTCAGTGGGTGGAGGGGGAGGGGTGAATGAGCGTAAAGGAGTTGGATGTGCTTCGCGTGCACGCCGTAAATCACTTACCTCACAGCACAAAAGAGGCAACCTGCATCATACGCTCCTTCACTTCCCTTTCACGACATTAACACTTCCTTCTCTCCCTGTAACGCTGTCTTTCAACCTTTCTCTCTCCCTTCCATCCCTCCCTGCCTAGAACCTCTCTTTCTGCAACTACCGCCTCTACTCCTTGGATTGCTGTCTTCTTTCTTCTCGAGCATTTACCCTCTCCACCATCTATTTTCTCATCTTTCCCTCCCCTCGTCCCTCCTTTCAATTCTTCCGCCTCCCTTCCTTCCCCCATTACTCCCGCCCCTCTACTGTTCTTTCTATCACCTCCGAGCGTCACCACCCTTGCCTGCCTTACTATTTGGGGGCCGTCTTTCGCCCTCGCTTTCTTCACAACCGAATTCCCACCCCACACTCTCTCCCAAACAGATATAATTGGATTGAGACCACTGGCTGGGAGCACTGGTAACACCCACTGATCTAAAATCTTGTGCTGTACAATAAACATCTGTTATTCAGTGTAAAGATACCCTTGGGCGAACCTGCGCGATAGAAATACACTGTATGTTATGTTATTTTATGATATGTGCAATGAGCAATAGCCACAATACCCGGGCACTATAATTAGAGCCTTGAAGGTCACTTCTCATGGTGCACTGAGAATGAAAACTTACTTGTATGAGTGCTACGCTTGTTTTTCTCAGGAGTGTCCAGTTTGTGTCCACGAGGGCTGGACCGATGCCAGATTTTTGAGCACAACCTTTTCTTTGCAAGGACAACATATGATCGCGCATCCGTCTGGTAACCGCCAGCAGGTCTTGTCACCGCGACCTCAGACCTGGTGCGTTTCTAATCATCCGGCCGGACGATTAGAAACGCGTTTTTCTCATCTCAGTGAGGTTGCCGGTATGCTGCAGTGACGCAACCGGAAGGTTTGATGCAAATCCCACATGAAAACATTTATTTGGATCGCTAGCCCTGACGAAGTTGCTTAAAGTTGATAACAGCAACGAAACATGTTGGCTAGTTGTTACTTGATTATGACTTGATAGGAGTCATTTTTAATGTGGAAAAGCTTACAGTGAGGAATAAAGAGTATCAGGAGCAAGTAAGCTTTACCAATTTTTATTGATGAGGATTATGTTTTTGTTCTCACGGGATCCTTGAACACGTGGATGATTCTTATACACATAGGAAGTACACTCACACTCAGGTTTCTTCTTTTTGTTTTCATTGGGCTGAGGTTTTGTCTTAATACACATTCACATTTCCTTACTGGAAAGAAGGTAACCAATGATGATAAGTGGGTTTCTGGCGAGTACCAGTCAGGTTTCCCCTTGGTGTTGCTACCGTGAGGTGCCTTCTTTCCTTCTTACACTTTTTCTGTGGATGAAAGGTCTGTGTAGGGTAGTCTATGTCTTCTTATTTTAGAAATTGGATACACTACAGCCTAATGACCAATTCATTTAATTGGTCCATGTAAAATGATGTCTCAAAATTATTGACCCGTTTGGGCTGTAACTTGAAAAATATTCATGGTGTATCAGTTCAGGGACAGCCAATTATTGATAGTGAATCCAAAGAAATCTTAGACCAACATGAATACCAAGGTGTAATTGAGACTTGCACCTCTCCGATGAATAATCCTTTGTTTCCACTAATGAAACTTGACAATACATATCATCTAGGTTTAGATTACTGACATTAAAACACATGCCCACAAACATTTGCAGTTGAGAATTAACATAGTGCCACATTAATGAATAACATGGTGCAGACGAAATACAAAACACCACTAGATATCTTAAATGGATTCTTCTGCCAGAATATAGCTCTAGAAAGCAGATTTCTGACAGTTTTTCCTGCGCTCGGCACTCAGCAACATTTTTGTCATTTGCCTCAAGGGTATAAGAACAGCATGTGGCTATTCTCGACAAGGGTATCAGAATTATTACCAACATGTGATGAGGAGGCTGTGACCTATTTAGATGACATCTATCTGACTGACGATGAATTTGTTGAACACTTGAGCAGGATGAACAACATAATTGTGGTACTCGCCAATTTGGGCTACAAATTTAATTTAAATATATCTAAAATTGCCTCTCTTAATGCCCTGTTTTTAGGATATGACCTATCAAGTGAAGGCAACAGTTTGGCAGCCAACTTTGTAGAAAAGTGCACGCTGCTCCTACCGCCAAAGACTCTCAAAGGTTTGCAATCCATATTAGGATTTCTACATTTTGACAGAACATACATTCTAGATTACGCAGAGAGAGAAAAACATATTTACGATTTATTCAGACCTAGATTTCACACCACATCAGTAGACACAGCAACACACAGATACTCTACGTTCAATTCAGGCTGACATGATAGCATCTAAACATTTGCACACATCAGAAATACCACTAACTTGGTGATCCGGGTCGTCCCCGGATTATTAGGATATATTTACCTCGCTTACAATGAAGGTGAGACAGTTCCAATTGCATACATATCACATTTATACACAAATGCTGAAATGCGATTTGCACCAAACAGAAAAAATACTGACAGCAGTACAGACTGCTCTAGTGAGAGAAAGAGCACTAGCACATGTGAAATGCATAATTGTTGTTACGCCGGTACCAACTTTACAAGATGTTACCAAAGCGAGCATTCCAAATACAAAAGCAGTGCATTCACAATGGGTATGATGGACTAATTCTCTCACTGCAACAGATGTAGATAAAATGTAAAGCGTTCCTGCAGTACGAACAAGAATAACCTCTCCCGAATGAAATCTTGCCTCTAGAAAAATATATTACATCATTTACACCAATGGATCTGCTCAGCCTGCCATAGGAAGTAAACAACAATATAGCGCAGCATGTGCTATAGTGAAGGGACATATGCGGGATGGTAAGTTCCATCCCAGCAATACGACTACCCAATCTCCAGGAGAGTGCACAGCACAGTTGGGAGAGCTGAAAGCCCTGATATAGGCAATACAGTATACAGATCTGGAATTCCCCACACTGATAGTGTGCAATTAATTTTACTGTGTGCAGTTTGACAATGAATATCTTAATTACAGGGGCCAGAATGGGTGTAGAGATTCCAAGGGTTGCACAATTAAACATAAATTGTTATGGAAACAAGTGGCAAAGCTGAAAGCAATGCCTGCCACAGGCTCACGTTATTCACACCTTGATTCACCAGCATGTTGGCATACACGTGGAAGAGAATTCACAGGCTGATGAAGCCGCCATGGCGACAGTGCAAACTGCTGCCGTTGCTGTATTTATTCGTTCTAACACTAGGATAGACAGAGACATATTGATAGCTGTCAACACCTCAAAGAACAGCTCTGACATTCCAAAGGGCTTTTCACTCAAATATTGCTATAAATTAGGTGTGCAAAACACACCGTTTGCTCAAATTCCTGGAGTGGGGGATAGAGTTATACCAAATACTGATCGCAGATTAGGTTTAATACCAGCCGTACACGAGGGTCTGTGCTTTGCACAAGCAAGAGTCACTGCTACAGTTTCGTTACTGACGTGACAATTCTGGTGGCCAAGTTTGTCTAAACAAACAAAGCTTCTTGTCTTAAACAGTGGCATCTGTCAGCAGATGAAAGGTTCTACCGTAGCACAGCCACCACTAACACCATACTCATTTCAGATAGACCTCTCACATGTGCCCATTTGGATCACTGCTGCCACAAAAATTCAGACAGGGCTTACAAGTAAATCTTTGTGGCAGTGGATTCATGCTCTAGATTTCTATGGGTTTGGCCTCTCAGCGCTCGGCTGATGCGCAAACTGTTATAAAGGATTTGCAAGTCTTCATCGGGACATAAGCAATTGGCAAGTTACATCCGACCGTTGCCTTGTGTTTATCTCTCAGGCTTACAAGGAAGCCATGGAAAGTATGGGCTTGGCTTTGTGGTACTCCTCTCCCTACCATCTCGAGGGAAATGTGGTGGTGGAGAGGAAAAACCGGGACCTAAAGCAATCCTTAACAGCAACGGTATTAGGTGCAGGTGGTAGTTGGGTTAATCACTTATATGGGGTCCAGAGGGCACTGAATAATATGCCAAGAAAATCCTTGGGAGGACATACCCTCTATTAAATCCTGTTTTGGACAATAATGTGGGTACCTGACCTCGATTGTGCCAGCACAGTGGCGGATGTACAACCATTTGAATTGAATAATCATTTGGCTGTTTTACAGGAACTCAATGAATTCCGGGCATTACCTAGCAACGTCCAACTAAAACGCACCACCACAGGTGACGTGAAACCGGTTCCGGAAAGACCTGTAAGGGTCCAAAAAGTTGGGGACCTGGTCAGAGAAAATATCATGGACAAGAAGGAGTTTGGGCCATCCTACAGAATACCTGTACCTGTCCTGCCGGTTCAAGGAACAAGAACATTACTTCTGCCACCTCTTGCCAGCCGAAAAAAGAAAAGATGTGTCTCCATTGATCTGATCAAACCACACTATGTGGCCTGTTCTCAACAGCAGGCCGTGTGGAATCCCGAGTAGCCTCAGATCTCCACTCGCTACTAGACAGGAAGTTCAGATGGAAAGACTAGTAACGTTCCAAGACTCCTCTGTGCAAGATGCCAGAGTAGCAAACAACGGAGTATGAATCACACCAGTTGAAAATGAACAACATCCAAATGAAACTGAAATGAAAATTGCAATTTACCAGAACAATGAACTTTACATCAACGTGCCTTCACAAGAAGTAACTGCCACTTCTACAAACACTGCTGAGCTCCCGAAGATAGATCGAACTGTGTCTGGCTACTTCATCAACTTCAATGCCATTTCTTCAGATCCATGTGAACCTGAGCAAACGCCACACATCTCTAACAATGAAAAACTTTGACAATTCCATCTCTGGCTGAAAAAAGATTACCAGTAAACAAGAAAAGAGTGTCAAATGGTTATACCAGGCCACAATCAGGAGCAGCTAAGATAGGGGTTGACGGCCTCACTCAGGACGTTAAGGAAAGCCCTCACTCACCACCTGGTGATGACATGTTTCATCATCGGGCCCCACCAAAGAGACCGAGTGCCTCTTTGGTGTGCTACAACGCCAGATTTACTGCGGAGCAGGATACTGAGATTCAGACGTGTTGTGCAAAGTAAATCTAACTAATGAGTGGTGAGGGATTAAAAAGTCAGTAGTGTATCAGAAATAATTTTATTCTTTGATCACTAAGGACAGGTTTATTAAAATGTATGTGTTTGGAAAAGAGTCCACAGTTAATTAAGTGGTAGTTTCCTTACAAATCAGTCGACATTTTTCAGCCATGAAACGGTGTAAAGTTACCAGGCATTCTTCGGGACTTATTGGTGTATTAAACCCTAGCAGTATGGACGCGCTAAGGCCCACCCTTACCTAGGGACGTGAAAGTGAAAATAACAAAAAAGGGTGAAAAAGTGCAAAAAAATTAAGAAGAAAGATTTGCTTCTTAATTACTCCTGGTTTAGGAGGCTTCCAGCTTTATGGTTTCTGCACCTGGAAATAACAAAAGGACATAGACGCACATGTAGGACAGAACAAATGTTTCGTAATGGTACTGATCGCAGTTGTAAGTCTATGGTGCTCCAGTTCGTGGTATAGAGACATTCGTGGCAAAATAACGATATAGTTATCACCACCATAGCCCCTGGGCTCTTACTCACTAGCAGGAAGGAGGTGCTGTGTACTATACGTGATACAAGATAATCGTGTTGGTGAAAGTAAAGGGGAAGTAAACTTCCTGGTTGCGATCAAGGTTAAGGTATGATCGCTTCAAACAATAAAATTAAAATGTCTCACTTTTGTGGTGTCAGGGAAGTACACCACGGGTCACAGGAGGGGGGTGGGAACGTAATTGGCACACTGTAACGGGGTCTACAGGAGGGCTCCGGGGGATGTCATGTCTCCGCAGAAACTTGGTGCCTGTTACCCCCAAGGCGGAGGGTGGACCGAGGGGAACCCTGACTTAACGTTTGTGCCTCCCCCCCCTCTCTCTCTTCCCTCATCGCAGGACCTCGGAGCCAGCGCGACGGATCAGGAATGCGAGGAGTGGCCCTTTAACTCTTGGACTGATTCGGAGTGGGAGGAGCCGGCCTATCACCGCTTCCCGACAAAAGGTGAGCATACCGAGGACCAGGTGTGCTTGTTCACCCGGAGGTCGGCGGGAAGGAGTGTTTTGTGTGCGAAATTGCAAGAGGAGAAGACGGAAGAAGGACGAACTGAGGACGAAAGGAGAGGAACATCAGAGGCAGAACGAGAGGAGGTCGGGAGGAGCGAAACCTCGGAGGAAGGAGGTCGGAGGGAGCCCACCCGCACCAGTGGATGCGAGAGACCCAGTTACATCAGGTGAGCAGACTCGGCGCCTGCAGCGGACGGAGGAAAGCCAGGAGGCTACCGTTCCTGTGAGCCGCCCAGCCACTCACCCAGGGGAGGTGCGTGGCTCAGCCAGGTGCGTGACCAGATTAAGGGCTGGGTAGTAAACAAGAGTACAATAGGTACAAACCCACGGGACGTCTGACCACCTGGTACCCTTTCCCTGTGCACCTATCCCCCCTCACTGTAGGGCACTGTAGAAAAAGAGCACCGGTGTGAACTCCCTTCACTCCCTTCCCTTTCCTGTTTGTGTTGGACGGAACTCTTACACAGGTCTTGTCTTCTCTTTTACTTCTGGGCTGGAGAGCCATTCCCCACGGCGTGACGGACTCCGAGGAGGAAGAACCCCCGCCGCGAGTACCGGAAGGGAGTCGCAGAACCGAGAAGGTCCGCCACCGGAGGAGAAGCAGAAGTCGGTCTCCCAGAAGACCCCCTTCTTCGAGAAAGAGTTGTACCGACCAGTTATTTGCCTCAATAAAACCCCTCTTACCCAGAACACGACTATTGCCTATCCCTGCTGCGCTGCCACCCGCTCCCAGCGTTACACACACCCTGCGCGTTTGTCAAAAAAAGGGGGGGTAGAGAAAGACATACAATAAGTCTGTGACACAGCGTCGGAACTTAGTAATGAGATGAAATGGCAGTTGAGTTGCAGCTTATACTTACGCCCTCGACGCTCGGCACCCTCAGTGTACCTGCATCACCCTCAACTGGACCCCGAAGATATAGACGCGGGGCCGGGAGTTCTGTATATACCGGTTAGTCAGCGAGGCGGTGATTGATTTCCGGGTGGGGCGTGGCCGAAGACGGAATGCCGTCGACGCCCTGGTTTGGGCCAATCAGAGAGTCTTCAAGACCGTGACGAGGTGGTCACGTGCTCGGATCGAGTATGCTCGTTGTTAGGGAAACTGGGCGCGTCACCCTGCGCGCTCGCATTCGCGAAGGCGGAGATGACGTCCTACCGCGTTGCTATGGTGATGTGAAGCAATGCGGGAGAACGTAGAGCATTTGGTACACTCGTATCGGAATCTCACATCGTATAAATGCCATTATGAAGCGAAGTGAGAGTAAATGGACGATGCGAGTGAAATGCTCCTTTAATCACGTGCACTTGAGGCTGGAGGGCAAAAAAATTGCCATGTGTAATTGAGGACTATATTGGCAAGTAAGCTAATATAAGCTGAGATTAGAGAATAGTTAGTCAGTGCAAGAGGGCAAAAAAAGGGTCGTTACGGTGCCAGGTAACTCTCATGCACTTCCATACTAGGTGGAGAGCGTACACGCTATTGTACACATTATCTAGTAGGTAGAGGGTGAGGCTGTGCATTAAGACTGAGAGGTGACATGTCATTCTAGCTGCAAGGTGGTACCGAGTTGGTGATAATGTCTGAGCTCACACAATGTTCACTTGATCACGGAATTCCAGGGGATGTCATCATTTAATCCAATGAGATGGGTCCCAAAAAATTACTTTATGTCCCCTTGGCTGCATCTTTGGTTTGCATTAGGAGTCCTGTTCCTGTTCATTTGAATTGGTATAGTAACTGTCTTTTTCCTACTACTGAATGGACATTACCTCCCACAATGCTCTGTGGTACAACCTGTGAACTTGATCCTAAAACCACATACGTCATGAAATGAATGAATGAAATGAAAAAACATTTATACAGCGCATGGCTACCCCGGAGCATCCCAGCGCTGGGTCTGACACAGAAAGAACTAAGGAAACAGAATTGTCTTCAGTTGTTCACAAAAGGCAAGATGATTGGGAATCATGCAAAGATACAATGGCAGGGAGTTCCACAGTTTGGCAGCGTTATAAGAGAAGAGCCGTCCACCGCTTCTGGCCTTCTTGATCCTAGGGACCTATGCCAGATGCAGCTCATCTGACTGAAGTTTCCTATTAGCCTTGTAGGTACGGATTATGGCTGACTAAATGGGAGGCCCATTCTCCTGCATGGACTTCTGCACTAGGCAAAGGGCCTTGAATCTAATTAGTTCCTGCACCAGACGCCAGTGAAGGGAGTGGAGTGCCGGTTTCGCCGATTGTCTATTGGAAGGTCCAGTCAAAAGTCTGGCTGCGCTGTTTTGAATAGCCTGTAGTTTGGCAACTACTGTGGTGGGGGCACCCAGGTATAGGGCCATACCATAGTCCAGTCTGGAAAGTATAAGTAATTGGACCAGTACTTTTTTAGCGAGGAGGGGGGGACATTGCGGGCCATTCTAAGCAGGCCATAGCAAATAGCTGCTGTCTTCCTGGCCTGCACCCTAAAGTTCAAATCCTAGTCCAACCAGATGCCCAGGTTCTTGATTTCTGACATAGGGACCGGTGTAAGACCCATACAGGCTGGCCACATGGAACTGGATTCAAAGCTAAGGGGGTTGCCCAATATCATGAGCTCAGTTTTCCCACCATTAAGCTTGTGATGAGACGCATCCATCCATTTCAAGAAGTCCTCAAGACAAGGATAGTGGCCATTAGTTGTTTGATCGGCTTGGTTTAACGCTACCACCAATTGCGTATTAGCGGTGTAGGTCACCATGCGATCCCAGAAGAGGCTACGATAGCTGCCAGACTGGCCATATACACATTAAAAACAGCTGGGCTAAGCGATGAGCCCTGAGGGACTCTGCTTGGTAAAGAGGTACGTTTAGATGCAATGTTTTCCTCGAATACCTGAAAAGATCTTCCCTCCAGAAAGGAACACAGCCATTGAAGGACGGTGCCTGTTACTCCTATATTCCTGAGACGGTGAACCAGGATCCCATGGTTCACGGTGTCGAACGCTGCTGTCAGGTCAAGGAGGATAATGGTAGACGATCCTCCTGAGTCTAAGGTTTTTCCACTTTCCTCCACCACTGCTAACAGGGCCGTTTAAGTGCTCTGTCGCAGTCAGAATCCTGTTTGAGAGGAGTGAAGCAGGTTGTATGTTTCAAGGAAGCAGGAGAGGGTTTGATTAACATATTTCTCTGCGATCTTGCCTATACATGGCAGAAGGGAGATAGGGCGGTAGTTGGCCATGTCCGCCGGATCCAGATTAGTTTTCTTAAGTAGGTTTTTCACCAGGGCCCCTTTTCAGTCGGTAGGAACTATTCCCGTGGACAATGAGGCGTTAATCAGGTCCGTAATGGTGGGAGCTATTATCAGAGCTGCCTGTTTCAGGATGTTAAGCGTGTGGGGTCCTTAGGTGATCCGCTCTTTACCGAGGACAGCAAGGTAAAGAGTGATTCCTGGGATCGGAGGGGGAAAACCTCTAGTGGTTGTTCGGACGGATGTGGGTCGGGATCCATCTGCTTGTTGGAGGTATCACCACTGTCATCCTTACGCGGCAGGGATTCAAGAATATTCTGGACCTTAGTGGTGAAGTCGTGTGTGCATAACGGGATTCTACTGTCTGCAGCCCTTTCCTGACTCTCAGCCTCAGCCTCACCTGTTGCTGCCGGTTTCGCCATCAGCTCCTGCCACCTGTCTCCCCCTGCCGCCGCAGCCTCTGCCCTGTCAGCGCGGCCGCTGAGAGGGGGAGACTACGACTCCCAGTGTGACTTGCGGCAGGAAGCCGCTCCAGCCGATTTCCGCGCCCAGAGGCGCTTAAAAATGAACACCGGGGGAGCGGGCTCTTCGTGTGTGCATAATGGGATTCTACTGTCTGCAGCCCTTTCCTGACTCTCAGCCTCAGCCTCACCTGTTGCTGCCGGTTTCGCCATCAGCTCCTGCTACCTGTCTCCCCCCGCCGCCGCAGCCTCTGCCATCTCGGCGCGGCCGCTGAGAGGGGGAGACTACGACTCCCAGTGTGACATGCGGCAGGAAGCCGCTCCAGCCGATTTTCGTGCCCAGAGGCGCTTAAAAATCAACACCAGCCCCCGCGTCGCGGGACGCCGGTCTAAGCCCGGGCAAAGGGCGGGCCGTCTGTGGCCGTCGGTGGGCCGGAGGAGGCCGGGCTGGGCCGTTCCCTTTTCATCGGCATGTAGGACATCTGAAGTAAGATCTTATCTCCCCATTAACGACTTTAATGATCCGACCTGTATTAGTTTGGACTTTGTTAAAATACTGTTAATACGATTTTTGGTGAACCTGACACTATCTTGTACTTGGCCATTAGTCTTGTATTATATGACACACGAAGATGAATTCACGATCTGGTAAAGGCAGGAAATCAGTGGTGGGAGGGAGCATCACAGGGACACTAGATCAGTTTATAACCAGGGCTGCCACAGTATTAGAACACGAGATAGCAATTACGGAGCGCCGGCTGTCGTTAGAACCCCTTTACAACAAACGCTCGTCCTTGGGACCTATCCAGTCAGCCATTACCCCACCGAAACAAGGTGTAGAGAAAGATTTAAACAGAGTAACTAGTGTCCCCTTACAGCAACAAGCTCTAGTGGAAAAACAGCTAAAATACACTTAAGCCCCTCAAAAGGTCCACTAAGAGTAGCAAAGAAAAATCTGCCAGAGCTCTTACCTCCACTGCCCCAATCTACCCAAGGCCTAATGGAGAAAATTGAGCACCTAGTGAAATCCTTATTGTTACCACTTGTGGAGAGAGTGAAAAGGATTGGTGATCTACCAATAGATTATAAACAGAACCAGAATACATTTGGGCAAGTTATAGGGACAGAAATCACTAACGAACCTAATGGAGTGAATCCCCTATTACCATCCTATGTGAAAACACTGGCCCCCTCGAAAATTGATACTGGCCCAACAATAGATAGGGAGCAAAGAACTGCAGGACTAGCCTATAAATCGGCTAACAAACTGGGACTCACTGATAGGGAACACCCAATTGATAGAAACTTAAGAAGAACTTTACAACAAATAGACTTGCCGCCGGAAGCGGCTCCATATGTAGTAGTATTAACTGGGGTCCCTGAACTGGCAGATGGGAAAACAGAAGGATACCTAGAATTAAAAAACAAAGTAGTTTACTGGCTAAGAAAGAACAGGCCACTCCCCCCAAACATAGATGGTGAAATTTTGCATGTGAGAAAATTAAGCTGGGTGGGGCACAGACCAAAAGACATACAGGGGGATGTCATTATTGTTAATTTCAGGGATTGCAGAGTAATTGCCCACATTAGAGACTGGTATCTTGAGAGAGGTGCGGGACGTATATCTACACACGACTTAAGCTATTTTTACCCCCGATCCATACTGACACCACCGCAAAGATATCAGAATCCATATGCGAGTAATGCTCTTGCTCTAGTTTTAACATTCCAACTTCCAACCGATTTGCTATGCTCTCAGGATTGGAAAGGGTAGATTGACTTACCAAAGAGATGTTTATGGATCACTATGCATCTAAACACACTGAAAAACTAGTGGCCCCTGAGGGAGTAGTTGATGGTGCACCGATTGTAACGATGGGTCACAGAGAAGGCATAGTTGAATTAAAACCTATTGAACAGGACACTTCAAAGAGAGGATGCTTGGGAGGGAATGGACATGGAAACCATACAGAGAAGGCCATATTATTTAACGTCATTTCGGCAGTCGTTGAAGGAGATCTCTGTGAACTTAACGCTCCTAGGAGATATCCTATTGTGGAGGACCATAGCAGGGATTCCTCGGAGAATAATGGCCCGGTTAACTTAAATGCTCAATCACCTAATGGGGAAAGATGGCTATTAATGTTTTGGAACATAGCGGGTTTAAAAACTAAACTGTCAAATAGCGCATGGATAAGCACCGTAAATGAATACGACATTGTATGCCTCCAAGAAACCTGGACAACAGAGCCCTCCCATTTATCTGGTTTTAAAACGCTATTTACACCAGCAATAGTTTCAACATATGGTAGGGCAAAAGGGGGCTTATGTACCTACGTGTCAAACCAGCTTAAGTGTGAGTGAGTTTATTTACTGTCCAGTAACAGTCACTATCACCTGTTTAAGATACGTATAAACAACTTATTGTCTCTGATAATTGTTAATTTCTATAATAATATCACCACGGAGGCAATTGAAGTAACACTAAAAAAATTGGGTGCTGATATAAAAAATGCGATGGAAGGAAACAGTAAAGAAGCAATTGTCATATGGGATGGGGATTTCAATTGCTCTATCTGTAAAAGGAGTCAGCAAGGCACTTGTGGTATTATGTTGGATCATAATACCAGTCTAACCCACTTTGAACATAGTACATGTGGAGAACAGTTAAATGAAATCGCTTTCTCCTGTGATTTGGGTTACGCAAATTAAATCTGCCAAATGGAGTCCCTCTTTGCCCCGACATTCATTGGTAGGGGTGCCTTCACGACAATTGATTTTATTTTGTTTCCCGTTAGATATGGATGGCAGATTAAAACCTGTAAGACCCTCAACATTGCACTTAGTGATCACTACCCTCTAACTATGGAGATTTTGAACCCATATTTTGATTTTATGGGAGGTAACACCAGGAGGCTGATCAACCCTGACGTAATCATGGGTAGACAAAACGGATACTCCCTTAAATGGAGCAAGGTAGTCCTGGAAGATTTTATTCACAAGTTGATTTCTAAATGTTTGACTAATATTATGACTTGTCTGGACGAAAACTCAGATAGCCAGAGTATTATTAAACATTTTCTAATTATTGCATCAAATATGAAGGATAGCCTATGGGTGGAATTTAAAAACCGTAAAGAAAAATCAGTGAGTTGGTTCGATTCTGCTTGCACAAAGGCCCACTCTAGACTTAAGCACGCATTAAATGCTGTGCCTCGGGACCATTTACTGGTTAGGGAGCTCCGGAAAGAGTATAACGAGACTCTAAAGAAAAGGAAATCTGACCTTAAAAGGGATGCCTGGGATTCGCTATGTGAGGCCTCTCAGAGTAAGGACACAGCTGCTTTTTGGAAAGCGGTCAACGCCCCATTCTTTGTTGATAACAACAAGGCACAAATTGAAATAGCGTTCTCAGAAGAGGAATGGGTAAATCACTATACCCAATTGTACAGTATACCACCTGGAGCACAGCAAACACAATCTATAATGAAAGCACAAAGGGAACAGAGTAAGACCTTGACTTCCAATTTGGATATCACCGTGGAAGAGGTGAACCTAAGCCTAAAAGCAAGCAAGAGTGGGAAAGCTGCGGGGCCAGATGGTGTACCAGCGGACCTGTTTAAAAATAACATGGATTTGTGGGGGCCTATCTTAGCGCAGTTATTTAATGCAACCACCGAGAAAGGCTTAAATCCATCATGGTTTACATCTATTATTGTTCCCATTTTTAAAAAGGGAGATAGGCAATGTTGTGCATGCTATCGACCAATCTCACTACTTGATTCATCCATAAAAATCTTTGGTCGAGTGATTTTAAGTAGGTTACAAAGTTGGGCAGACGAAAATTCTATTATTAGCGACCTTCAATATGGGTTCAGGAAGGGCGTAGGAACCGTAGACCAGGGCCTTCATTTATTCATCTTACAAGAAAAATATACCATGGCTAGGAGTGAACGCATTTTTTTCGCGTTTGTTGACCTCACATCAGCATTTGACTGCGTTACACATAGTAAATTGTGGCTGATACTAGAAAACATGGGGGTGGAGGAAAAAATAATTCATTTCCTTAAGGACCTCTATTCAGGTGCTACGGCATCAGTGCGTTACGGTAGAAACGGAGAATGCACAAGATCATTTGGTATAGGGAGAGGGGTGCGTCAGGGGTGCATCCTTGCACCATTTTTATTCCTAGTTTATATTAACCTAGAAAAAATCTTGCTTCAGGAGTGCAGGGATATGCCTATGGTAGTTAAAAGATCAATCCCAGCACTCCTGTATACTGACGATGCGGTCATAATGGCACGGACGCCCTTTTCACTGCAAAGGATGATAACCTCTTTTAATACCTATATGTCCAATTTGGATTTGAAAATTAATTGCACAAAAACGTTCTGCATGAACTGTGGTCCAGGGGCTAACAAACGGAAAAAAACTATGTACATCAATTCTAGTCCCCTGGATTTCACCCTCACCTTTCCCTACTTAGGCATACTGTTCCACGAAAATGGTCTGTGGACAAGTGCAGTGAGAGCAAGAAGACTCATGTTCTGTAAAGCCATAATGGCCTTAAAATACTTCACAAAAAAATGGGGAAAAAAACAATTAGGGAACTTTTAAAAATCTATAACGCCACCTGTATAGCAATTGCTGTGCGTGGCGCAGGTGTATTGGGTTTTGGAAAAGGGGGGTGGTGATGGACAGAGTTTCTGAATGATGCAGAATACTCTTACCAAGTCAATAGATCATGGTTTTAATCCATCACCGTTTTTTAGCTCACTGCACCATCCCAGCTCAGAACCTGGCTATATGCAAATTAGTCTGTTCCTGTCCCAGTGCATGATGGGAACAGGGCAAACCAAACTACCAAGCCAATTCTTATACTGGGAAGGAAACAAGCTTCCGGGGACCGGTTTCTGGCATCACAGCCTTCTTCGGCCCGGCTTGCTTGAATCCTGATGGTGCAATGAGCAAGGGACTCACGTCTGAGTATACCCTCCCACACATAGTGTGGATAAAACCGATTTTGGAAAAGGGGGGTGGTGATGGACAGAGTTTTTGAATGATGCAGAATACTCTTACCAAGTCAATAGATCATGGTTTTAATCCATCACCGTTTTTTAGCTCACTGCACCATCCCAGCTCAGAACCTGGCTATATGCAAATTAGTCTGTTCCTGTCCCAGTGCATGATGGGAACAGGGCAAACCAAACTACCAAGCCAATTCTTATACTGGGAAGGAAACAAGCTTCCGGGGACCGGTTTCTGGCATCACAGCCTTCTTCGGCCCGGCTTGCTTGAATCCTGATGGTGATGGATTAAACCCAGATCAGTTGACTGGGGGTGAGTGTTTGATTTGCTCAAACACTCCGTCCTTCATCCCCTTTCGTATCGCAGGTGTATTGGGTTACACTAACGTAAAATGTATCCAGTTAGTGGAAAACATGTTCCTGAAATACCTCCTAGCAGTACCTGAGAGTGTTTCAACTTACATTTGTCATACGGAAGTTGACAAACGATATATAGAAAACAACATCATGGCCCAACCAATACTTATGTGGCATAGGGTGTGGACCATTGAGGAGTGTGCTCTGAACCGCACTATTCTAAAGGATGCGATAAGTCTAGAGCATGCAAGAAAGATAGAATGGCTGACATTTGTAAAAAACTTTTTAACAAAATTGGGCTGTCGAAAATATTACGATGATCCACTCTCAATGTGTCATATCCCAGGAAAGAGCTGAAAAATCAATGTATGAAGTTCCTGGAAGAGATAAGAACTGCTGAGGAATTGAAAAAAAAGACAGTAATAGCTCACCAACTAATAATGACCCCTAGCAAATTACAATCATACATAACTTTACGCATGAGTGATCACGAAAGGTTCTTACTAACCCGTTGTAGTGTGTTTATCTAGGTACCTATATTGATACTCCTATTTCTGACCCTTGTCCGGTTATTAATTCACTAATGTCCATACACCGGCACAGAAACCCGTTTTCAGATTAGGTCATAGCGCATGCTGTCACATTAAGCAAGCACTATCCCCCCTGCCCCCTAGAAAGCACACCGAGTTCTCAAAACAAATCAAACCTCCAGCAGACCTGGGAAATCCCCCGCAGCTATTGTTTTGATTTCGCTCGAGAACTCCTGCAAAGAATGTAAGAACGACCAGTCCTTATGACATTCTTACTGACGTCCTTATGTCCATCCTTACGTCAAACTCGGCACCTTTCAGGTATAAATATACCAACGCTGCCCTAAGCAGAGACACGGTGGTGACGAGCTTGGAGCAGCGCTACTTGCCGGAGAGCCCAGCTGATGCAGAAAAGCCCACGGACGCTGCCCCTCCCTTTTGACGCGCTGAGAGAGACGCTGCCTTTTCTCCTGCCGAGAAATCCAGCCTCCGGCGTTTCCAGCAGCCCTCGCGGGTAACTGGGATATCGAGTCCTGTGACAGAGATACCAACCCTCCAGCCTTCTAAATCCCAGGTACTAAACTGACTAACCCCTTACAGAGAATTCTTGAGTCAGATTCTTGGCAAAACAAACTTAACTTAAACTGCTACTTACTTACTCCCGCCCAAGTATTAGGCTTAGGTCAGGTACACCGGGGTAGGCGTAGTTAGTAGCACCAGTTGAGTACGATTAGTCAATGTATATATGTATGTATATCTTTTATCTATTTTAAGTATCATATGGCCAAGAAACCATATAAATGCTTTTACAGTATTATTTTATAATTCCGTTTTTACTGTATGCACTTTACTTAACTCTAAGTATTGCAATAATAGCGATTCATTTCTCTTGTATGAGAAAAGAGACTGATCAATAAATAACATCTTTTATTGAACCACGCCCATCTCTTATTTCTCTACAACCTGGTGAAACTAAGAATGCACGTACTGACTGAGTAAAATAGTTGTCTTTTGTTTTCACACGACTCTAGAGATATACTCTTGATTAGGGGAGAGCAAAGTTGTCATGTTCTATGGTTGTCAGAAACTAAATCCCTTCTTGTCTATCCAGGGAGGTTAAACTCCTCCTTGCCTATTCGAGAAAGTTTCTAGTGAACTCTGAGCTAGCTGGCACACATAACTTTAAGTCTAATATCGTCAGTAGAAGACCTAGTTAACCACAGTCCTACGTCTATACTATTGAAGATATTATTCCAATGCGCAGAGCCTATTGGGATAATAGGAACTACACTACATGGCGCCCAACGGTTTGGATAGGCGATAAATCTAACGCAAGACATTAGAGTAACTCAGTGTCCTTTTTCACACAGACACTTTTTTCCCATAAAACTCCAAAGACGTCTGGAGTGGGTGAAAGGTTAAATCCGCCAAACTTAGTAGGAGGAGACTCCTATGTATGGTTTTTGGTTTATTCAACATTGAAGGATACAGTGTTCCAAAATATTGTGCATCTGATCTGCAACAAAAACCCTTCTTGACAGTAAAATGTCAGAAACTGAAGAAGAAAGGGAGACAGCTAGAGTAGCAGCTCAACTCCTAGCGGAAGACACAAGTCTCGAACAGCAAGACCCGGATGCAATACTCATCCCGGTCAGCATAAGAAAAACTATAACGTTAAAACTTATAGAAAATGGACTGACACCAAGAGGTGGTACAGTCATATTCGTAATTGAGGCACACGAATATCGGCAGACAGAGGTATTCTATTCATGGATAAATTTTCCAGCAGCAAACGCTGTAACAAAGGAGTTCCATTATTACAAGATAGAGGAACCTCTGGATGAGTACACCCCTTTCGAGGAGGTGGAAATACCACTCAAATACCAAGAGCACCTGCTCTGGTTTAAAGGCACCCTAAAACATAATGATCACATCACCAGGCTCGGTCCACTAGGTAGACCAGGAGCAACGTGGCCGGTTCTAGCCAGCTACACACCACATCCAGACATTGAAAAAAATGTCAACACCAGAACTTTTAACACAGTTAAAACAACTGATTAAAATACACAGACAACTAGTCCAATATGTAATGCGGACTTCAACAGTCCAAACAGCTATTAAAATTCCACAGCTGACCCCTCATCAGGGGAACACAAATAAAATCACACCACAGAACATACAGTCCTGTCTAGGTAAAGTACCCATTAAAAGGGAACAAATTCCATTCTGGTTAGCACAGAAAATCACTCAAATAGAGGCGGTATTTCTAGATACCACCCCTGTGGAGAAACACAGAATTCTGACTATCTGTCTCTCAATGGGGATCGCACCACATGTGGAGGACTGTGACACTTGGGGTACAGTCTTTGCTTCCATTTACACAAAAACACATGGTGTTCCGTCCATGGCGGTAATACCAGAGGTGCTAAAACAGATTCAAAATGAATACGGTCCAGAACCTGCTTTAAGTCTGGGTATACTTTTTGAAAAACAGGGGACCCCTACACTAATAGGTTTACTATAGGTAGGGAAATAACAATTTTGAAAAAAACTTATAGCAAACAATAAATTAATAAATGCCAAACCTCTCAACCACACATTAGTGAATATAGCTACAAACACTCATACGACCTTATATATATATACGGTAACAAAATGTATATTGATATACAAAAAACTTTTTATTATAGATAAATAATTGCTTAGTTTCTTTCGTTTGTCCTATATATACAGTTTACATACAGATAATTATTATAGTGCAAAATTCAATTATACATAATTATTAAAAATATACACAAATTATATAACATGAAACATAGACAAATATAACGAAAAGTCAACAATGGATCGGTCAGTATTCTATTGTAGTAGGCAAAAGCGGTGAATTTTGACTACGCGTGTTTCGGCATTCTGCCTTCATCAGGTGACCGTCATTCGCATATAGACTCAACAGGACAACAAATTTTTGTTATATCGAGTTTGTTGATAGCGATGGAATATTTTATGGAGACCACATCTATTTTCTTTCCAGTTGATTTAGATCAGATGTAGCGACAAATTCTGACGTTTTCGTTGGTGTTCTTATGAAAAACATAAGACATGGAAATCCAGTCTTTAGTCGAGATAATAAGTAGAGTTGTAGTCAGGGACTATGCCCAAAAATCGATGCTACCATTAATTCTTTTAGTTGAAACGTAGAGGGACAGAAACACCCTAGGGGATTCTCGGAGGCCGGCAAATATACTTGATATATATCGAAATAATCCTCTTTTCTTAGCAGGATAGAAGGGTCCTTATTTCGTATTTACTTCTAAAGTAGCGATGTGCACCATGTAGAAAAATGATGAAACATTCGTTGTACAAATAGTTGTACTCCGAAGCCAGACCTCCCGACGGTGTGCTGATTGCTCCAGAAAGATATTCACTAAAAGCCGATATTATATACCTGGAGCGAGCCCGCCGAAAAGATGTAATATTGGTTTACATCTTTTCGGCGGGCTCGCTCCAGGTATATAATATCGGCTTTTAGTGAATATCTTTCTGGAGCAATCAGCACACCGTCGGGAGGTCTGGCTTCGGAGTACAACTATTTGTACAACGAATGTTTCATCATTTTTCTACATGGTGAACATCGCTACTTTAGAAGTAAATACGAAATAAGGACCCTTCTATCCTGCTAAGAAAAGAGGATTATTTCGATATATATCAAGTATATTTGCCGGCCTCCGAGAATCCCCTAGGGTGTTTCTGTCCCTCTACGTTTCAACTAAAAGAATTAATGGTAGCATCGATTTTTGGGCATAGTCCCTGACTACAACTCTACTTATTATCTCCACTAAAGACTGGATTTCCATGTCTTATGTTTTTCATAAGAACACCAACGAAAACGTCAGAATTTGTCGCTACATCTGATCTAAATCAACTGGAAAGAAAATAGATGTGGTCTCCATAAAATATTCCATTGCTATCAACAAACTCGATATAACAAAAATTTGTTGTCCTGTTGAGTCTATATGCGAATGACGGTCACCTGATGAAGGCAGAATGCCGAAACGCGCGTAGTCAAAATTCACCGCTTTTGCCTACTACAATAGAATACTGACCGATCCATTGTTGACTTTTCGTTATATTTGTCTATGTTTCATGTTATATAATTTGTGTATATTTTTATTAATTATGTATAATTGAATTTTGCACTATAATAATTATCTGTATGTAAACTGTATATATAGGACAAACGAAAGAAACTAAGCAATTATTTATCTATAATAAAAAGTTTTTTGTATATCAATATACATTTTGTTACCGTATATATATAAGGTCGTATGAGTGTTTGTAGCTATATTCACTAATGTGTGGTTGAGAGGTTTGGCATTTATTAATTTATTGTTTGCTATAAGTTTTTTTCAAAATTGTTAAGTCTGGGTATGAAATTACTGAAAGACTTCAAGCAGGTCTCGGCAATATTACTAGCAAACATAAAGGGGGAGGCAGCAAATGTGGCAATCCGTCAGAGATTGAAGGAAACAGATATAGCAGAACAACCATTTGAACTTGCCAGAATCATAGAAAAATCATATGAAGAACTAGGAAGAGATAGTTTGGGTGGGAAACCAGTGAAACCCCAACAAATAGAAAATCCTGAAAAGGTATTTATTAAAAATAATCTAAACACTTCAAAAAAGAACTGGGATGGAAATAAACAATCCACTCCCAAAGAAAAAAGATTCCAGTCCAGAGGAAGGTCTCCTCGGCGGAGAGAAAGATCTCCGGACCAAGGACGCAAGTCTCCCCAGAGGGAGCCCTCTGAGAAAAAATGCACACCTTAGAAATAGGGATAATTTGAAGAAACCTGATAGATATCAAGATATTGATACCCGTCCCTCTCGATCTTTTCAGACTTCCTCGCAGAAATCGGAAAGAAGAGGACGGTCAGAACACAGGGAAGAGCACGTCAAGTCCAAAGACAAAGAACCTGCTCATCAAAGTAAAAAGTTACAATTTCCAAAGAAGAAGGTAGCCAGCATTAAAATAATCAAACATGCCGAGGATCCTGAGGACTCAGCTGAAAAACAGAGAGTGGGCTCAGACAATGCTAGACAGCGCAGCAGAAGTGAGCATAGCTCGCAAGATCCTGATGAATCATCTGGAGACAGTGGACACGAATGAGTACATTCAGGTGGAAACTGCAGATACCAGAGTTAGCAAACCTCATAAAATATATTGAATAACTTTACGTATAGAGGGAGATAAGACTAGGAAAATAAGGGGTCTATTTTGGGATAAACTCTCCAAGGGCTATGACATCCTTCTAGCTGAAAAAGACTGGCCACCAGAGTTTGTCAGGGAGTGCCCTCATGGCGAAGAAATGATTATGCCTGCCTTCTCAAATCATATTCCAATTCATAAAAAATATACACTTGCAAGAAAGTGGGCAGTAGCCCAGGCTCCTGCACTATATAAAAATCATGTGGGATGGGATGAGGACTCTCCTCACAAGATCCAGTTAAAATCTCAACCGACTGCACAGAGGCAGTACCCAATTAAGCAAGAAGCTAAAAAACAGGTCAGGGAGATCTTAGATCAACTTGAATACCAGGGGGTGATTGAAACATGCACCTCACAAATGAACAATCCTTTGTTTCCTGTCTCCAAACCAGATGATTCATATCGTCTAGTTTTGGACTACAGACACCTTAACTCTTGCTGCAAAACGTTTGCAGTACAAAACTCACACAGTGCCGCACTAATGAATAGCATAGTGCGCAAAAAATACAAAACAACATTAGACATCTCTAATGGATTCTTTTGTCAAAATATAGCACAAGAAAGCAGATATTTGACCGCTTTCTCAATAAATGGCTCGCAGAAAAAATTTCTGTCGTTTGCCCCAAGGGTTCAAGAACAGCCCGGGATTATTCTCAGCGAGAGTAACAGAGTTACTACAAATATATGATGACGAGGCATTATCTTATGTCGATGACATCTATCTAACAGATGATGACTTGGATACTCACTTGAAAAGAGTGAACACCATAATACTTGGGTTCGCAGCAGAGGGTTACAAATTCAACTTCAAGAAGTCAAGAATTGCCCATCTGACTGTCCTATTTTTAGGATATGAATTATCAAGTGAAGGCAAAAGCCTGGCTGACAATTTCCTAGAGAAATGTGCTGTAATCCAAGCACCTAGAACACTGAAAAACTTGCAATCAATTCTAGGTTTCCTGAATTTCGGAAGAACTTACATTATAAACTATGCAGAGAGGGTTAAACCTCTCTATGATCTAATAAAATCAGATTTTAAAAGAATCAATTGGACTCAAAAACACACAGAAATTTTGAGATCTTTACAAACAGACATGTTAGTTAAAACAAGACTGCAAACACGCGATAACACACGCAACCTTGTGATTCGAGTCATCCCAGGAAGATGCGGATTCACATACCTAACCTCTAATGAGGGAGAAAAGGTACCAATAGCATACAAATCACATTTGTACACAGAAGCTGAAAAAACATTTAGCATTAAGGAAACCATTGTTCACGCGGTTCAAACAGCTGTAGCTAGAGAAAGATACCGAGCTGACGGCAGACAGATTACAGTCAGAACAGCAGAATCGGCCTTTGAGGCATTAACAAGCCCATGTAATTTACCTTCAATGGCACTAAATCCAAAATGGATACAATGGGAAGATTCTCTTGCTACAGACAGAGTGAAATACTATTTTGATCCAGAAATGACAAAATTAAAAAATCTAGAATATGAAAGAGAATATCCTCTGCCAATCGACATTCTGCCCATACGACAGTACACCTGTGTGATACATACAGACGGACATGCTCAGCCCTCAGTTTGGGGAGAACAAGCTTATAACGCCACATGTGAGATTACAAAAGACGTGTGGCGCGAAGGTAAATTGAAACCTTTGTTTACAAAAACACACTCAGTGGAAAATAATTCAGAACAACAAACTGAAATAATAGCGTTAAAAATGGCGCTAGATAAGGCGGATCGCGAATTCCCGACACTAATAGTGTGCGATTCATATTACTGCGTCAAATCATACAATAACGACTTACAGAAATGGATTCAAAATGGTTACAAAGATGACACAGGTGCAACAATAAAGCAAAAATCGCTTTGGGAACAAATAGTTCTTTTAAAGAAAGAACTTCCAAAGACTCACGTGATACACTCACTGAGTCATCAGCGGGATGGCGTTCACGTTGCAGGGAATTCATTGGCTGAGACAGCCACAGCGGAAACAACTAAATCGGCTTCCGTAGCTACAAAAAAGCGTTCAGTAAAATACATTGACGGGGAAACAATGCTGGCGGTAAAAACGTAATCAAAAGGCGACTGCTCAGCGCTACCCATCATGTATCCACTCAATTATACATACATAATCGATGCAAACTCCGTTCCTTTTGCTCGAATCCCTGGAGTGGGGGATAGAGTGATTCCAAACATGGACAGGAGAGGCTTGTTAATAGCAGACGCACATATGGGTGAGGGTCTTAGACACCTTACACTTAAGGATTCTCTAGAAGAATTACAATCAACATACTGGTGGCCAGGAATGAGCCTGGAACATCACCTATTAGCCAGAAACTGTCCAAACTGCAACAGAGATCGCAGTGGTGAACGAAACAGTGTATTCCCATGGCTTTTTCGCTCAATAAAGGATTAGGCTATCGACATAAAAACCCAGTAGTAATAATGCGTCACAGTAACATATAGAGACTATTTACACTTATAATGTAGACCCCAGCTCTTGGCTGACGTCTGAACTGTTATACAAAGATTTGCGAGTCTATAATGGCATATACGCAATTGGCATGCTACATTCTGACCAGGGTCCTGCTTTTAGCTCTCGAGCTTACAAGGAGGCCATGACCAGCATGGGCATTGCATTGCGGTACTCTTGTCCCTTTCATCCTGAGGGAAACGGAATCGTGGAAAGAAAAAACCGTGACATAAAGCAATCTATAACAGCAAAGGTATTAGGTTCGGGAGCTGGGTGGGTCAAACATTTAATAAGTGTCCAACGTAGTCTTAATAATCTGCCAATTCTCTGAGAGGTCTCAGTCCGTACGAACTATTGTTTGGGACTAGAATGTTAATCCAGGACCTTGATAGTCAAACTTCAGTGGTTAAAGAAAAATGCTTTGATATCAAAGATCGTTTGGCTATTTTACAGGACTTAAACGAAACAAGAAAAGACCTGAGCAACATAAAATTGAAACAACAGCCAATAACCACTGAAGAGAAACCACCTGTCCCAGCAAGGCCTGTCTGGATTCCAAAAATCGGGGATCTGGTCAGAGAGAAGATTGCGGTGAAGAAGGAATTTGGGCCTTCTTACAGAAAAGCAGTTCCTGTCTTGTCTGTCAACGGGACAAGATCAGTAGTACTACCGCCCCTTGCTGGTAAAAAGGAGAACCGAGTTGTATCCATCGACCTGGTTAAACCACAATCATGTGGCAGATAACAAGTAGTAGGCCAAGTGGACTCCCAAGAAGTAGTAGAACACCAAAGTTTGCTACAAACACAGAGGTTCAAACTGAAAGACTAATCACAATGGATAAACCTACAGTGAAACAACAAGGACTATGCAACAAAGCCATGGAACTTTAACCTCTTGAAACCCAAATTAAACTCTTAAATCAAGAAACACCAGTCTACAATGATGTAACCACAGACTATGCTAATGAAACAAAGAAAATTCCAAAAACAAAAAGGAATCCAGAAGCAATTGAAACAATTGACAGAACAGCATCCGGCTACTTCATCAACTTCGATGATTTTTCTGAAGATCTGAATGAACCTGAGGAACAGCCGACAACAAAAACTTTTAAAGATAAAGCAAAGGAACTCTATCATCAACTAAAAGAAACCTATCTGATTTCTCCATGGATTGAACTTTGGGTGGCACTAGGAGTATTCATCCTCATACTTTGGCTCATCATGGTACTATGCTTGGGACATTTCATTGAGGGAAAATATGCTACAATGGACACAGCAAGTCAGAATATCAACTTGGTCCTGAAACCACACAAGTCTTCACACATCGAGAAAAGAGAACTTTCCTCAGTAAACTTCACAGCCAATCCTATACCCGGTGGGGTAGCATGGGACAAAACTGATTACGAAATCTATGGTCCGGTTGAGCTCCTGAAGTATCCTCATCAATTCAAGATTTCATTAAGTGACTTTGTAAAACCAAGCACGTTTGCTGATGATTGGGACTTTGAAAGTATTAATGATATGATGTCTGATCTAGTAATGTCAGCTAAATTTACAGAACATGATTATTTGCAAGGTTCATCTAATTACGATCAAATGTTTTGTTACAACCATTATGGTAACCATTATCTGCATAAATCTACTCAACCTAGAAATGTTTTAAATTTTAACCAATGGGAACATTGTGCAACTCCACCAAAAGGCAGTTCAAAGACATTTTTTGATAAATATTCATACTTTTCAGGGTTCAACACAAGTAATGCAGAATCATTTTATTTCAAATTGTTAAATAAGACAGGAGTGAAAACCATGCTTACTAACACAAAATTTATATATTCAGACTCATTTTTTGAAAAAATGAATACATTCGGTTTTGATTTCTGGAACAATAACATTGAAACAAAAATGATCTGGGGCACAAAAGACTGGCAAGTGCAAGGTATAGAATCATTATTTAGAGCCTGCATGATCCCAGAATAAATTATATTATTGAATGATACAATTCAACAGACATCCTGTCTTGGCCTAGCCAAAATTAAAGACTTAAATAAACCGTCCATTCCAAAACCAACACCTAACAGTAATGGCACTACGGATGTTGAGATAGACGTATCCCATATTTTAAACCAACACAGAACACATGCTGATTGGAAACAATGGTTGATCTGGCCCACAGACACAAATAACTGTCAAGACAGATTCCTGAACAAAATACAGGGGTTCACATTGACCAGGCCAGACCCGAGATACTCCCAGAGACAACATCCAGGGATTGTAACTACTTATAGTGTGGGGAAACACTGCCTTCAATGGCTACATACATCCACACTGTCAGAAATTAAGCAACACTTAACTTTACTTAAAGAAGGTGCTGACTTGCGTGATTTCATAATGGGACCACGCAAACAGCGTCAAAAACGTTTCATAGCGGCCTCTATATATGCAGCTTACAACGAAGCTTGGAAAGTAACTCAAATTGAGACAGCAGAAAAAATACGGGAAATTGACCGTGTTAATTTGGAAAAATCACTTTCTGTTGTAGACAATGGGTTAATGACTCTGTCTTCCAGAATATATTCACTGGACAGTATTGTATCTTCTGCAATCGATATAATAGAACAAGACTTACTGATGTTGCAACACGGTCAGTCTCAATTACGTTCTATTGTACAGCTTGGCTGGACGTTACAAAATCTGCGTTCAGGCTATGTGCCTTGGCGTTTAATCAACACAACGTCACTGTTTAATATCTTTAACCTTACTGATAAACAAATCAGTTTGGCACAAAAGGGTGCTGACTATACAATTCTGAGCATTGAAAAACTTGAGAGATTACCATTGACAATGTCAGAACGACCTGTCATTGAATGGATAATACATGGGATAATAATTATTCCGATAACAACTTTCCAGTTTCAATTCTGCCAAAAATATATACAGGCAGGCCAGTATGAAAGGTTGGGTAAAGGATACATTAAGTCCACATGGAACTTGCCCTATACACACACATGTGTCAGTAATAACGGACAGAGTGTATTTCTTAGTGGTGATAATTGTGAAAAATAACTAAGTGGCATACTTCTGTGTCAGGGTATTAGTTTGCATGGGGCCTGTGAAGGGACTTCAAATAACCTTTCATGTCACCAGTTAGGCACACCTGCAACACAAATAGAACCATTCTTTAGAAGACTTTCGAACGGGAGTTACATTCTAATTGTAGATCACAGATGTTGTGGCTTGCTGCCAGGAAAACCTTATCTTGTAAGCGTGACTTCCAGGGTCATGTGCTGTGAAAGAGTATTGTTCCCGAATGATGATCCAGACAGGGAGGGAAGGTTATGGCCCAGTTTAAAAATCTCTTCTATTCGAATTGATACTTTAAGCAGAATGAAGACTGTGCTTCTACAGACGCCAACCCAGTTGACGTCATCAAAAGAAACGTATGATCTCCAAGTTGCAAGGACAACGGCAGAGATTCATTCAATGTTATCAACAAATTGCCCCCTACACTTCGCAGAAATTCTGAACGAAATCTTAAATATTTCTGATACAAGTGTATCGCAAGTGTATTTAAGACAGATTTTTCAGGAGCTTTAACACCATTCAAAGCGATCCTGGGTATTTTTCCAAATTTCGTCCATTCCATCTTTGGCGGACTTCCACTCCTGTTGGGACTCGTAGCAGGCATTTTATTCTTGCTACTCTTGCTTCGTTATGGCAAGCCATGTCACAGACAAGACTCCAGCAACAATGGAAGAAACGATCCTAGCTATCCGCTACAGGGATAACTAAAGTCCTTGGCTTAGCCCGGCTACCAGATCTAAATATGACCTGGTTTCTTTCATTCAGACCCATCTGGCAGAATTGTGTTATGCCTGTATTAAGGTGCATGCTATGCGGCAAAGAATGCGTGTTAGACACCTGTCTTACACTACAATCGGAAGTACCATTGGATGCAGATACTTTGTTGGGTCCAGTAAAGGCTCATGCATTGTGCTGTCCCCAGCGGCTACCTATCCTGATGACGGCATTCGTGGAGACTTCACCACTACGATTGAAGGGTAGTGAAGTACAAGATGAAAGCAGCATCGACCAGGTACGACCTTCTGTAAGCAGTTCTGATCGAACCATCATTGAAAGCAATCATGCGCATGACTGCATGGTAGCGACATTTTCTAACCTAGTCGAACTTTCACCAGAAGCTGTAGACTGTTTTTTCGAGAGTCTGTCAGAAATTATGTTTTCACCGGAACAGAGAGAATAACTTTAAGCAAACTTGCACACGGCGTTCCCTGAACTCTAAAATTGGCCTTCAGTCTTTTGAAAACAAAGTGACTGTGAACTATTTTTTTCCCCCCCTAAAAAGCGAAAACTTTTTTCCAATTCCAAAATATTTACCTTTTTGGCACTTATCTTCTGCTTAAAGTAAAACTATTCTTAGAGAACAGAGCTTCTATTCTTAGGAATTCTCTAGAGACATTAAATTACCTCAACCTCTAGTTTATATGCAATTAATTGTGTTTATATGTGATGAGATGGTCTCGCAATTTTTTTCTGTATCATGAGCCATTTCATGTGTAATTTCGCAAATCATTCATGCTGATATAAAATGTGCATCTCCTTTTTGAATGATTATACTGCTTGAATGCATACAGTACCTATACTCATTTCGTGCATTTTGCATACGCCATTTTTCAAAACAAACAAAATTATTTTTTGGGTGGTTCGGTATACACATGCACTGTTAGTTATGTTTACTATTGCTTAGTTTAGTAAATATGTACATAAATTCGTGGAGTGGGTGTAGTGTGTTTATCTAGGTACCTATATTGATACTCCTATTTCTGACCCTTGTCCGGTTATTAATTCACTAATGTCCATACACCGGCACCGAAACCCGTTTTCAGATTAGATCATAGCGCATGCTGTCACATTAAGCAAGCACTATCCCCCCTGCCCCCTAGAAAGCACACCGAGTTCTCAAAACAAATCAAACCTCCAGCAGACCTGGGAAATCCCGCGCAGCTATTGTTTTGATTTCGCTCGAGAACTCCTGCAAAGAATGTAAGAACGACCAGTCCTTATGACATTCTTACTGACGTCCTTATGTCCATCCTTACGTCAAACTCAGCACCTTTCAGGTATAAATATACCAACGCTGCCCTAAGCAGAGACACGGTGGTGACGAGCTTGGAGCAGCGCTACTTGCCGGAGAGCCCAGCTGATGCAGAAAAGCCCACGGACGCTGCCCCTCCCTTTTGACGCGCTGAGAGAGACGCTGCCTTTTCTCCTGCCGAGAAATCCAGCCTCCGGCGTTTCCAGCCGCCCTCGCGGGTAACTGCGATATCGAGTCCTGTGACAGAGATACCAACCCTCCAGCCTTCTAAATCCCAGGTACTGAACTGACTAACCCCTTACAGAGAATTCTTGAGTCAGATTCTTGGCAAAACAAACTTAACTTAAACTGCTACTTACTTCCGCCCAAGTATTAGGCTTAGGTCAGGTACACCGGGGTAGGCGTAGTTAGAAGCACCAGTTGAGTACGATTAGTCAATGTATATATGTATGTATATCTTGTATCCATTTTAAGTATCATATGGCTAAGAAACCATATAAATGCTTTTACAGTATTATTTTATAATTCTGTTTTTACTGTATGCACTTTACTTAACTCTAAGTATTGCAATAATAGCGATTCATTTCTCTTGTATGAGAAAAGAGACTGATCAATAAATAACATCTTTTATTGAACAACGCCCATCTCTTATTTCTCTACAACCTGGTGAAACTAAGAATGCAAGTACTGACTGAGTAAAATAGTTGTCTTTTGTTTTCACACGACTCTAGAGATATACTCTTGATTAGGGGAGAGCAAAGTTGTCATGTTCTATGGTTGTCAGAAACTAAATCCCTTCTTGTCTATCAAGGGAGGTTAAACTCCTCCTTGCCTATTCGAGAAAGTTTCTAGTGAACTCTGAGCTAGCTGGCACACATAACTTTAAGTCTAATATCGTCAGTAGAAGACCTAGTTAACCACAGTCCTACGTCTATACTATTGAAGATATTATTCCAATGCGCAGAGCCTATTGGGATAATAGAAACTACACTACACCGTTTCAGGTTAAACATTCTTTATAGAGTTTTCAGTTTCCCTGAGAAGAATACCTGGTCAAGATATATGATTAAATGCCCTTGTGATGACTCATCAGAACAATCAGATGTTCACATTTTATTTTTTTGTAAATTTTATGTATTTCCACGGAAGAGGCTGATTGCTCCTATATTGAAGGAAATGGAAGTAAATCGGTGCCGCCCAGCTTTTTTAGCAGTACAGAAATTAGACACTATATTAATAGTTGCATCCATTTCTGATTTTTTTAGA
Organism: Lissotriton helveticus; assembly: GCF_964261635.1. Classification (NCBI taxonomy): domain Eukaryota; kingdom Metazoa; phylum Chordata; class Amphibia; order Caudata; family Salamandridae; genus Lissotriton; species Lissotriton helveticus. The sequence goes on along the minus strand of NC_136068.1, from coordinate 504,369,319 downwards.
AATATTTTCAGATTGCAGAAATCAATTTGTATATGAAAATCTCTTTCTAAATAACGATTGGCTGATGTTTTACTTTTTAATCTTTGATTGTAGTTTTTATTGATTGTATTTTATTGTACTTTTATGGTTGTTCTTATGATAATAACCAAATAAAGTTACTAATGAATGAATAGTGGTGAAGTATTCTGCCTGTTTATTGCAACGTAGACCTGAGGTGTCCGGTGCTACTCGTGGGACGGGGGTTTTACGTAGGTTTTAAAAAAAAAATCTTAATTTTCCAGTTTTCGTACAGTAAGAAATAAACAATATCGCTGTGGTACATTGTCAGGCGTTTCATCACATAGCAATGATACACAATAATATACAAATCACAATATTAGGCAACACAACTAAAAACTAGTCCAAATAAGAAAGGAATTTATCATACTTCATGCCCCTGGCTCGTCCCATCTGAAATGTACCAACATGTCGATTTGTCGTGCACATAACAGAAAGGTGAGTTTAGGGCGCATTAAATAACAGGAATCACATGTCAGCATTATAGCCCATCAACCCACTCCCTCTGGCACTATGCCGCTCTCAATCTGTGTGACAGAGTCCCTACACCTCTCAGCAACATAAGCCATATACGGGCCCCATACATCTTTGGGGCATGAAGAGCTCGGCATTGGGAAGCGTAAATTTCACAGTTTACAATACAATATGCCAAGCTACGCAGCCAGGCCTGTAATGTGGGAGCAGTTCTCTTACCCTATACTAGCGCTATCTCCCGCTTAGCCAACAGGAACCCAAGTGCCGCAAACCTCCTGACCTTCTTGGGAAAGTTGACCGTGTATCCCATGAGAGCGATTTCAGGAGTGGGGATCAGCGACAGTGAAGTAATTTCACCCAGTAGCATGTACCTGTTCCCAATATGGTTGTAGTTTAGGACAAGTCCATGTAAGATGGGCAAAGCCTGCTGGAGGGGCATTACCTTTAAAACAATGGTGCTGCCTAGAAGGGTCTATTTTGTGCGACCAGGCTCGAGTGTGGTATAGCCTGCAGAGGAATTTGAAATGAATAAGTAGTTTGTGCCTGCTGTTGAGGGATCCTTCTTTCGTAACCATGCAACATTTTTCCCATTGATCATCCGATATGGGCCGGCCTAGATCACGTTCCCAAGCAGTGCGAACTTTAGCGTCAGTAAGTGGACGAACACTAGTGCATGATCTGTACATTTTAGAAATGAGATGAGTGCCCGTCTCACTCTCAATTATCAGTGTTAATGGGCCTTAGGGTCCGGCCAACTGGGTATGTAGGGAGTGCGGCTCGTAATGTGGAGTACATGCGTCGCATTATAAAGGCATCCATAAAGAGCTGTCTTGAAACCGGGCTTCATCTGACATAGAGAAAACATGATCATTCAGGAATAGATCACCTATCTTTCGGATATCAAATTTGGTCAACATGCGTTGTATTAGAGTTTCTCCCATGAGGGGAGCCATGAAGGGTTTGGGAGTGGCAAAGCCAGTGAGTACAGTAGGTCAAGCCCCAGAAGTCTACGCAGCTTCTCCCATGCCCAGCTAGTGGTAGATACCGTCTGTATGTCAAGTGGGTCCCTAGGGATACCCTTGGGGAGCACTGTGGACAACTTCTGAGGGAGCACTTAGTCTGCCTCAGGTCTTAGGAAAGGAACTCGAGCATCCGGGTGATACCAAGCGTATGCATAACTTCACTGTGCAGCTAAATAATATAATATAAATCGGGAATGCCAAGACCTCCCCTTTCATACGGGAGAGTCAAAATCTGCCAGTTAACCCGAGGGCGCCTACCACCCCAGACCAATCTTAGAAGATGTTGCCGTAACTGCAAAAAAAAAGGACTGAGTGAGGGGAATGGGAATATTATTAAAAATATATACAAATTTAGGAAGCACTATCATTTTGAGAATGGCAACCCTACCCGCCATGGACAGTGGAAGACAAAGCCATCTTTCAACCTGTGTCTCCAAGCTTACGGCACGTCCATAATTTAGACTAATTATATTGGATGTGTCCAGATGTATGTGGATGCCGAAATATTTGACTGTGTCATGGCACCATTCAAGTGGATACTCACACTCCCATGGGGTGGTGCTGCGTGTCAACGGAAAAATTACAGACTTGTGCCAATTTATGGCAAGTTCCGAAAAACGGCCAAATCGCAAGATGTCCCGAATTATTGGTTCAAGGTTAGTGTGTGAGTGTCTGACATATAGAATAGTATCTGCGTAAAGTGATACTAGTAATGGTCCTGTGTTAAACTGCAGACCACAGTGCAGGTGAAGCTCCTGGAAGTGCCTGATTAAAGGATCCATAGCTAAAATAAACAATAAAGGGGACAATGGGTATCCCTGTCTCATACCTCTTGTCAAGGGAAAGGGATGAGATAACGGGTCATTGATGCGCAGCCTAGCTGTGGGGCAAGCATATAAGAGAGCCGTGGTGGAAACAAAACCCTCAGGCATCCCCATGCGGTGGATTACTGAAAGAACAAACATTTGCAATGCAATAGGTCTCGCATTAGGAAAGTTTGAGCTATTGGTATTGTAAATTACAAGTATGTTTTGTTTTTTAAAATAGCGAAATTAATAGCTTTGTCATTTACAATGCCAATAGTTATAACTTTCGCAAATGTGACACCTATAGCATTTGTAATGCAATATGTGTTGTATTTACGTGACTTACATGTATTGATATTACAAATAACAATGGCTTCTATTTTTTTTATAATTAATACTTAAATAAAAGTTAATGTAATTTATAATGGCAATAGCTTAAACTTTTGTAAATAACTTTTGTGAAAATTATGTTCAGTGTATTTTATTGTGACGAAAATCCAAGAACAGAAGTGAAATATTAACATCTTTTTGTTACATTTGTAATAAGGCTTGAAACATTTAGAGAACATATTTGAACCAGTTGTTGTTGAATGGTTGCCCAGATTGATGCTGTGGTGGCGCTGAGTGATGTTGTGATGGCAAACGAGTGATGTTGTGGCATTCAGTGATGCTGTTGTAGCGCAAAGTGATGTTGTGGTGGTGCTGAGTGATGCTGTATGCTATGCTATGTTTTGTTTTGCTATCCTATGTTTTGTTTGGTTATGCTATGCTTTGCTATCCTATGCTTTGATTTGTTATGCTATGCTGTGTTGTGTTATGCTATGCTATGTTTTGTTATGCTATGCTATGTTTTGTTATGCTATGCTATGTTTTGATATGCATGCTATGTTTTGCTATGATATGCTTTGTTATGCTATGCTATGTTTTGTTATGCTAGGTTTTGTTGTGTTTTATTATGCTATGCTTTGTTTTGTTTTGCTATGCTATGTTTTGTTATGCTATGCTTTGTTGTGTTTGGTATGGTATGCTATGTTTTGCTATGCTATTATATGTTTTGTTTTGCTATGCTATGTTTTGTTGTGTTTTGTTAAGCTATGCTATGTTTTGTTGTGTTTTGCTATGTTTTGTTATGCTATGTGTTGTTGTGTTTTGTTATGCTATTTTTTGTTATATTATGCTATGTTTTATTATGCTATGCTATGTTTTGTTTTGCTATCCTATGCTTTGTTTTGTTATGCTATGTTTAGTTTTGCAATCCTATGCTTTGTTTTCTTATGCTCTGCTATGTTTTGTTATGCTATGCTATGTTTTGTTGTGTTTTACTATGCTATCTTTTGTTATGCTATGCTATGTTTTGTTGTGTTTTATTATGCTATGCTTTGTTTTGCTATGCTATGTTTTGTTATGCTATGCTGTGCTTTGTTATGCTATGTTTTGTTATGTTATGCTATGCTTTGTTTTGATATGCTATGCTATGTTGTGTTGTGTCTTGTTATGCTATGCTATGTTTTGTTATGTATGCTATGTTTTGTTGTGTTTTGTTATGTTTTGTTGTGTTTTGCTGTGTTTTGTTATGCTATGTTTTGTTATGCTATGCTTTGTTTTGTTATGTTATGCTATGTTTTGTTATGTTATGCTATGTTTTGTTCTGCTATGTTTTGTTGTGTTTTGTTATGCTATGCTATGTTTTGTTTTGCGATGCTTTGTTATGTTATGCTATGCTATATTTTGTTGTGTTTTGCTATATTTTGTTATGCTATGTTTTGTTATGCTATGCTTTGTTTTGTTATGTTATGCTATGTTTTGTTATGTTATACTATGTTTTGTTCTGTTATGTTTTGTTGTGCTATGCTATTTGTTTATACTATGCTATGTTTTGTTTTGCTATGCTTTGTTATGTTATGCTATGCTTTGTTGTGTTTTGTTATGCTATGCTTTGTTGTGTTTTGGTGGCTATGTTTTGTTTTGTTATGCTATGTTTTGTTTTGCTATCCTATGCTTTGTTTTGTTATGCTATGCTATGTTTTGCTATCCAATGCTTTTTTTGTTATGCTATGTTATGCTATGCTATGTTTTGTTATGCTATGCTGAGTGAGGGTGGGTGAGGGTGAGGGCGTGTGAGGGTGTGTGAATGTGAGAGGGTTGTGAGGGTGAGGGGTGTGAGGGTGAGTGAGGGTGTGTGAGGGTGAGTGAGGGTGTGTGAGGGTGAGGGGGTGTGAGGGTGAGGGTGTGTGATGGTGATGGGGTGAGGGGGTGTGAGGGTGTGTGATGGTGAGTGCGGGTGTGTGAGGGTGAGAGGGTGTGAGGGTGTGTGAGGGTGTGTGAGGGAGAGGGTGTGTGAGGGTGAGGGTGTGTGAGGGTAAGGGTGTGTGAGGGTGAGTGAGGGTGTGTGAGGGTGAGAGGGTTGTGATGGTGAGGGGATGTGAGGGTGAGTGAGGGTGTGTGAGGGTGAGGGTGTGTGAGGGTGAGGGTGAGGGTGTGTGAGGGGGTGTGAGGATGAGGGGGTGTGAGGGTGAGGCGGTGTGAGTGTGTGTGAAGGTGATGAGGTGTGAGGGTGAGGGGAGTGTGAGGGTGGGTGAGGGGGTGTGAGGGGATGTGAGGGTGAGTGAGGGTGAGGGGGTTGTGAGGGTGAGGGGGTGTGAGGGTGAGTGAGGGTGTGTGAGGATGAGTGAGGGTGTGTGAGGGTGAGGGTGTGTGAGGGTGAGGGGGTGTGAGGGTGAGCGGGTGTGAGGGTGAGGGGGTGTGAGGGTGAGGGTGAGTGAGGGTGTGTGAGGGTGAGAGGGTTGTGAGGGTGAGGGTGTGTGAGGGTGAGGGGGTGTGAGGGTGAGGTGGTGTGAGGGTGAGTGGGGGTGTGTGAGCGTGAGAGGGTTGTGAGGGTGAGAGGGTTGTGAGGGTGAGGGTGTGAGGGTGAGGGTGTGAGGGACGGTGAGGGGATGTGAGGGTGAGGGTGTGTGAGGGTGAGGCGGTGAGGGTGTGTGAGGGTGGGGTATGGGTGTGTGAGGGTGAGGGTGAGAGGGTTGTGAGGGTGTGTAAGGGTGAGGGGGTGAGGGTTTGTGAGGGTGAGGCTGTGAGGGTGAGGGGGTGTGAGGGTGAGTGAGGGTGTGTGAGGGTGGGTGAGGGCGTGAGGGTGTGTGAGGGTGAGAGGGTGTGTGAGGGTGAGGAGGTGTGAGGGTGAGGGTGTGTGAGGGTCCGAAGTAAATGGCAGGGCAGACATCATAAGACAGAGAGAAACAAAAATGTTAAGATAACAGTGCTCGAAGGGGTTGTGAGAAGGTGGAAATTGGATTAAAGGAGAAAGGATGAAAAGTTAAGTAGGAAAGAGGCTAGAAAGGAGACACAAGGGAGTGGAGTGTGTGGCGGAAACAGGGAAAAGCAGAAAAGAATGAAGATGGATCCGAGAGGGTTCAAGTAGGGTCACATGTGGGAGAAGGAAGACTCATTAGGAGAGTGTGATGAGGGTGATGCTAGAGAGAACAAACAAGAGGACACGAGTACTATAAATCTCGCCCACCATCCCTATGGGATGGCATAGGCTCAACCTAAAAAAGGGCCATTTCAAAGAATCAAAAACCTTCTCGGCATCTAATAGCACCGCCCCTGCAGGGACCATGGGATCTATCCTGTGAAGAACTGCAAAAAGGGTCCGGAGGTTAAGCGAAGTGGAGCGGTGGGGATCAAATCCAGACTAAGCAGGGGAAATAATAAATTCCATTAACAAAGAAAGCCTGATGGCAATCACTTTAGCCAATATTTTATAATCCAAATTCAATAAGGAGAGGGGCCTGCACGAGCCACACAGAGAAGGGTCCTTGCCAGGTTTAGGAAGAAGAGTAATGACAGCCTCTCGAAAAGTAGGGGGAAGAATTTGCTTTTCCAGCGAATCTGCATAAACCTATATTAATCATGACACAAGAATGTCTTTATATGCCTTATATAAGTCTCCAGAGAACCCATCTAGACCTGAAGCAGAGGAACCACGGAGTGCATCTATGGCCTCCACAATATTTTCTTGGGATATTGGAATAGCCAGGAAGTCCTGCATATATTTCTCAAGATAAACTAGCGCGATTTCCGATAGATAATCTTCCTGGGCGCCAAGATAGCCGTCAATTCTGGAACTGTAAAGGTTTTTGATATGATTCAAGAATGTATTCCTAATCTCAGGGGTAGAATAGACCAACTGATTACCTGGGGTGTTAATTTCGGTTATGTATGCTCTGCTGTACGGGGGACAGAGCATGTATGCCAGAATCCTGCCAGGTAGTTCGCCCTCACCGTATCTCCTGGCCGTGTGATGTTTACCCAAGTGTAGTAATTCTGTCTGCAGCATCACGGAATTCTACTAACAGAGCCAAAGGCTGAGTTTCCACCTCCTCAGAGGCGTTCCTAAGCAGCTCCGCATCGAAAGCCGATATGTCCCTCTCGATATGAGTCAGGGTAGTACGCAAGTCTTTTAGGACTCCTGCATATTTTGCAATGCACACTCCCCGTATATATGCTTTAAAACTCTCCCATAGGACCTCCCATGTATCAACTAATCCAGTGTTTATTTCAAAATAGTCTTTGATGGCCCCAAGAACCTTCTCAAGGAAAACCTGATCCTGGAGTGCCCTACTTGGAAATCGCCACTGCCTTTCAAATCCCCCAGGGCGAGGGATAGCAAGTCTCAACACCATGGGAGAATGATCAGAATAAGTCTGTGGCAGTGTGTTGTTTGCCCAGAACCAGCCAGCTATTCCCGGGGAAACCAACCAATAGTCAATTCTGGGCAGGTCTACCAAGGAAAATTGCAGACAAATGTCTTGTAATGCAAGGCGAGAGCGGGTTTTAGTGTCAGGGGATGTGGAAGTGCTGTACCTTGTGGGATCTAACAACAAATTGAAGTCACCTCCCATAATAAGCAAACAGGAGATTAATGGCAATAAATGTAACTGTAAGGAATGAAAAAAATCTGGGGTGTCTACTTTCGGACATAGATGCATATCACCGCAACAAAGTGACCCATTAGCGTACCTGTGACTATTATGAAACGGCCCTCCGTGTCTTCTATCACTTTACCCAGGCAAAAAGGAATCCTTTCGTGGATAAGGATGGGTACCCCTTTAGCGTATCTACTATAATTAGAGAAGTACCTATGTGCCCCCCAGTTTGCGGCAACTAAAGCAGTGTCTGGTTTGGACAAGTGTGTCTCCTTTAAGCAGGCTATATCGATGTTATTCGTAATAAGTAATTGATCACCTGGCGTCTCTCTCGGGTATTGTTGAGGCCACGGACGTTCCATGACATAGGGGACAGACCAGAAGGCCCGGTCAAGTTACCTAACTGTGCCATTATAGGACTAAGACATTAAACATGTTTGCAACTAATCTACGAAAACGCCTTGTGACAACGACCTGTGTATAAATTCTCTGAAAACACTGAACATACTGCTTGGTTCCCCCCAACCACCCACCACCCAGCATCACCCATTCCCTAGCGAGGCAAAACCATGCCCATCAAACCATCTGGCGGTGCCAATGAAATGCACGTCTAAACATAAAACCATCAAACCAACACTGCTGTTTCTGCAAAAACAAAAAATTAAATAAGATGTACACCTTGAGGCGTGGCAACGCCACACCGGCTGGACAGCCAAGTGACAACTTCAGTGAAGAAAGAGAAACATTATCACTAAAGCATCGTTCACAGAAAGCCAATACATTCATATCAGATTATCCAGTCCCCGTATTAGAGAAAAACTCCATGCTGGCCTCAGAGCTGCTCTGTGGAGAAGAGGAAACCCGCCCCGTAACCACAGCTTTGCTTTTGTCCTTCTTGTAACTGCAACAATACTCTTGCGCTTCATTCGGAGTGTCAAAAATGCGGGATCTGCCTCCCAAGTCTACCTTAAGCCTAGCAGGATATAATATACCGTACCATAGCCCCAGATTATTCAGGGTAGCCTTCACCCCGTTGAACTTGCGGTGGGCATCCTGAACAAGAATAGTGAAGTCTGGAAAGAAGGATAGTTTAGACTCCTGCCAGTGGATTTTGACCCGTTCTCGGGCCAAACACAAAATAGAGTCACGATCCCTAAAGTTCATAATCCTTGCAATGATGGGTCTTGGGGGAAGTCCAGGGTTAGGGCGGGGGCCCAGCGACCTTTGCGCCCGTTCTAGTACAAATCTCTGAGTAAAGGCCTCCCTGCCAAACAGGTCCGACAGTAATTGTTCCACGAAGACATCCAGACGTCCAGAAGTAGCCGTTTCTGGTACACCTAGAATGCACAGGTTATTGCGCCAACTGCGCGCTTCCAGGTCCTCATTATTAAGCGCAACCTCTTTCAGGATTCGTTCCACTCTGTCCAGACGTTTCTGAGACTGCGCCGCGCTGTCCTCAACGTCCGATATTCGAGCCTCCGCTACATCAAGCCAACAGTCATCAGCCTGGACCTTAGCACCCATGTCTGCTAAGCTTTTATCCAATGTGTCGAATCTGCTGTCAAAGGCCTTGAATCCTGCTCTCATTTCCTGGAGCATTGCAGCAGATAGCGCTGGTAGGTCTTCTCTATCTTCGGCCCCACGGGCACCGTCCGCCATGTCGGAAGGATCGTCAGTAGTGTTGTCCGCCACTTTCCCAAAGGGTAGGGTCCTTTGCTTGAGATCTTTGCGGCCCATGCCGCAGGATGTTGAAGGTGCTCTACTGTGAGAAGCACCATGGGGCAGGCGTGCAGGCGGGGATCAGGGATGGAGCAAAGGCTTCAACGAGGTTGGACAGTCGTGGACGGAAGCAGAGTCAGCGATCTTGGCGTCAAGGACAAGAAACCCAATATGGAGATAGAGGCAGCTTTGATTCTGCGCCTGGTAAACTGCAATGCGGACCCCCAACGCGAGACCAGAGAGCTCCCAGGACCCTGTTGTCGCAGAATGTGCGGCCCCCAAAACAGTGAGTTCCATGAGCGAAGCGTTGCAGTGGAGGTCAATGTAAGAACAGCGCCTTTCAGCTCCGCAGGACTGGAAGAAGCCTGTGAATGCTATGCACTTAGAGGCGCCATGCAATATGCTGTGGGTCAGAGTCCAGAATGCACCCCCAGTGAAGTGATCTTTCCGTGACCTCCTGGGTATGGAAGCATCTGGATTATGAGGAACCAAGTGGAAGAAGCGCAGTGATACTGTAGTTCAGCTGGCCCGGGTAAGAGTACTGTCATTGGTGTCAGAGCAATGTATCAAATTAACGTGCTCCTAATGGGTCATTAGTTGCATCCTTGCAGGCACACAATCACCCCACAAATGAAAGCAAAACGTAAAAGCATTGATATTTTGTGAAATAAAACATGGAGAAATATTGAAGGAATACTGTGTTCAGAACCCTCATTGGTTATTGAGGGGTGATTGTGTGCCTGCAAGGATGCAACTAATGACCCATTAGGAGCACGTTAATTTGATTCATTTTAGGCGTCATAGGGCGTTCGGACGCCACTTGTGGAGCACCTTTAAATCAACTCTAAATCTGTGAAAAAGGAACGACAAAGGGAAGCTGTGCACCTGCCTCAATTCTAAGGTCAGGGCAATGTAGTCATGGAACTTCGAAACCGGCCCCCAAGTAGTTATTCAGGATATCGCCCTCAGCTCTTTTATTGAAGAATCAGTGCTTCAAAGAGTCCCCGGGCCATTATCTTAGCCCCCCGCGGCAATGGGCGCACAGGGCCTGAGGGGGGAAGGAGGGAGAAAGAGCCATTTAGCTGGGCCATCCGTTGCGTCAATATCGCTCGCGGGATCAAGCAGGTAGGCTGCCCCAGACACACACTGCATCCCTTTACAATAATTGGGGGACCGGAAGGCCCTGTCCCCAACACGGTTCCCCTGCGGAGTGGTAACAGCCGGATTGGGGCTCACGCTACTCACGCAGCCTGGCTCAAAGCGTGCCTTGGGGGGAGGGCAGCCCAGCAGCTATGTGTTGGATGACCACGGCATCGGATCACCTCCTATTCCAGCCGCATCACACTCCGTCAGCGATTTCAGCAGGGCCTCGGGCAGCTGAGGTACTGGGTTTTTAAGAACCGGCACAGAACCGGCAACCCAGCAGTGTCAGGGTACACCCAGAGACCTCGAGTCCTTCCTGATTCAGACCACAGAAACTCAGAGTCTTCTAGGTGAAGTCAAGGATCGATTTTTATTGGCTGCAACCAAGGTAACAAGTGTCCTAGAAGTACAACACACGGGGAGTATATTCTCGGGAGACTGCTCGAATTTACAAAGTTAGGCTTCTCTTCTTATACAGAATTTTAAGCTTCAGGCAAACATTCTTGGTTTTACAGTAGATCATTGACATATTTCTAGTACAAAGAAAAAGCAAAGTCATGATGACATGTCCATATTTCACTTCGTGCTGCCTACAACAAATCACCCGGCAGGGCCCAACTTTTCATCAGATATCGGTGGACCCCCAATAAAACGGGCACCTCCCCACCATAAAGCAAGTGAAGCAAAAAGAGCAGAGACAGATGCGAGCGAGATACGGCAGGTGTGTGCGCTGAAAATGGTTTTATGGCTGGTTGAGCCTTGATGCTATCTTGTTCGGCCACTGGGAGCGAAACTGACCTAACGAGTTCGGCCTGGGGCAATGGTTCCAACTTGCACAGGTCATAGGAAAGTCGATGAAGGTGTACGTGTCCTTTTGGGATCGAATCTGGCTGGATTAAGGCCTATGTAAAGGGCAACACACAAAATGGCTGCCGTATATAAAATGGAAGCCAGGGCATGAAAACGATAATGGCCATCTTGGGGTGAAATTGTCACTCGAATATGCTGGGAATGCTTGTACATAGTGTACTCGTCATTCTCGGTCTTTTGATACCAAATTCGTTATGTTTCGACGAAGTTTTAATTCTCGAGTCCAGAACGATTACACGAGTCCAGGATTTTCAGAACCACAAACCCTCCTTTTGCCCTTACATAGGCAATTAATCTATCCTCATGTTAATCTGAGTCCAGATCTATATTCTTAAAGTCATTGAGATGTTGCTGTAACATCATTCTAGTACTCAGTTCATCTCTTGATACAGTCTTTCTTACACATGATGTGACACAAAGGCCACATATTGCAGGAGCACACTGCACGCATAGACAGAACAGGAAAAGAATGGCTAAGACCATCCCAGGCGGATATCAGTTCCCAGAACCATCCCATTAACGACCAATCTCCTTTATCCACATGAATAGATTCGGAAATCTTATGTAGTTTGGAGATGGCCTGGTACACCGTTGGAGCGTTATCTGGGATGAAAATACAGCAACTCGATTGGATCAATTTGCATACCCCACCTCGGTCTGCAAGTATGACATCTAACGCGACCCTGTTCTGAAGGGTCATAAGTCGATCCGACTGGAGCTCAGCAGTCAAGTTACTAAGGGCACCAGCAGTTTCAATCACGGTGGACTCAACTACCCTTGTTAATTGCCTTATGTTTCTGCTGTTAGCCATGGATCCCCAGAACGGCAGAAAACCCTTTGCAAAGTCCCCAAATTCTTGACCTGCAGTGTCTTCTGTACTCAAGACACCTCTAACTATCCTTGTCCTGTGGTAATCTGCCGCTGCTGTGTAGGTGGGGGCAACATAAATGAAACAAAACATGAGCCCGAAAAGTCAGGGGGCAACCATGTATAGGCTCTATCATGGCAGATGAAATAAGCACCCTTAGCTGCTAAAACGCGGGGGAAGTCTGGGCTGCAAAAACATACGTTTTAGTGCAGATACTCTTCCCTAACTGAGCCCTGGGATTTGTGCCATTACCTTGCAGACACAGATGACCCTGATGGGGTACAATCCAGATCGGGGAAGATCTCTTAGCTTGCTGTTTCTCATTCAGAGTAGCCCCATATCCAGTCATGTTCCATCCTATGTATACTAGTGTCTCATCTCTCGGGATAGTCTCATAAGAAATACCTTCCTTAATCATGTCTACTATACCCTTGACTAGAGCACTTTTTCTAGGATTGTCTGTTACAGAACGTAGGGGGTAGATTTCGTGTGCATATATGAACATTGTCCTGTATGCCCATACAGAACCATTGTGACTGAATGGCAGGACGAGATAAGGGATACCTTTTTCCGTTGTGTGAGGCATAAGACCGCACACCCAACAGTTAGTTGTGTTCATTACAAGTTGGTGTTGGTGCAAGAGCTGAACAAAGGAGTTATTAATGAACTCCAATCTCCTATTACAGCGTTTCCCAAACTGTGGTCCGCGGACCCCCAGGGGTCCGTGACACATTCCCAGGGGGTCCGCCGGCCTGGAGTGCCTTCCGTCATCAATACTGAAGCGCTAAGTAAATCCTTTTGTTTCACGTGCAAGCTTTCAACTGAAATAAAGGTACTTCACCTTTAAATCTGCACGTCTCCTCTGCATAATTTCTTCGAAAACACCTTTCAAGCGCCCATGCGCTGCTACAAACCTTGTGAATGACAGCGAGGGGCTCTGGCTGTACAGTGCGCAGAGGCTGTGTGTGGGACGGACTGTAGCAGGCAGCTCAGATTCAGAGCTCCGGTCTCAGGAATTCAAGCATAGCAAACCGGTAAGTTTCTTGGAAGTTGCTAAAAAAAAACCTTCCTGAAACGTTGGATTCCAGAGGCTGCAAGCAGTGTTTGTCTCGTTGATGCGCAGTGACGCCTCTGCCAGCAAAAGCGATACCAGACCAAGGTATTGGCGGACGTGGCCATTACAAGTATAACATAATGGTGTTTGCAGCATTATACCAGGGAACCGCCCTATCACAGGCCGAGCCTTCCTCGCCACTCTTACGTGTTTGAGAATAAAAGTGCATTTCCCAATCTCTCCTGCTCTGTTTATTTCTAAACTTGCAGCTCCTCATCCCCAGAGAGCGCTGGTAGAATGAGTCTACCCCGCCATCGGGCAGTGCTTCTGATTATGTTATATTTGGTTTTGTCTTACAGTGGAATGTATTCATGTCCCACACATTAGTAAAGCCATCTCAGGAGCGTACGGGCCGCTGCCAGCGCTCTCTCTGCTCGAGGTATCCCAGATTCTTGAGGCCTTCATTGGTGACACATTAACCCTTTTCAGAGTGTATAGACAACATTCTTGGAAAGAGGCCATTGCAGATAGGCAGGCTTTGAGTGACAAACCTTATCTCTGGTTTCAAGCACAGTTAGTCCTTATTGGACAGCATCTTCGGGTAGTATTGTCGTCACCACTCATGGCCTGAGGCTTGTGGAATTATTTCACTCCTAGTTATGTTCTCTTCGTGCTTGACTTTACAAGGGTACTGAGGAAGTGTAGTCAAGACTTGCACTCCGGGGATCTTCAGTATTTGGAACTCTGATATGGTGTGACAGAAATAATTACACTCAATAGTCTTATGTACAGCCAGGGCTGTATCTTTGAAAAAAGGGGAGGGATTTTATTTACAGGTAGGAAAGTCCTGCAGTTAAAATAATTTCACAAAATCAACAGTCAGTAAAACACAATAATATCACTTATCTGGTACATTTATCACCTGGGCACCATCTCTAATGTCATCTAATGAGTGTGTCAGCTTTTCTTGGAAACTCAATGTTTTTCTGCGTTTCTACAACTGTTCAAAGGGGGCACAGGTGGGTGCTTCAATGTATGGTTTTGACTATAAATTATCATGTTTCCTAGTTTGCTGTCCCAGAATATTTCCTCTGCTTCATGGACCAGTCTGAAGTTGGATCATCAGTTCTGAGGTGGCAACAGGGTACCTGTGGGTTCTGGATGGCTCATTTATTTTTGACAATCTCATGCAGGCTGCAGTCCACAAGCCTTCCTTTCTGGATCTTGGCAGATAGGACCCTCTGTTTCTTCACACTGGTCCATAGAGCTACCTCCTTCAAGGTTACTGGGCACAGCTTTCTTCTAAGTCCAGATGAAGTACATCTATTGGCTGGATGGGGCTTTGGGAGACTGGTTGGATCTTGGTGCCAGACAGGACCCACTTTCCTTATCTGGGCCCAGTGCATGTTTCCTGGCTTGCTTCTAAGACTCGCTGGAAGGCAGGTTGTGAGGCTGGTATTGATTCCTAAAGTTACGTGAGTTAGATTGACCTAAACCGGATACTCTCAGCCATGGACTCTGGTTGCTAGATTATGGCCAACACTAAACGAAGGGGATGGGGGTGCACAGAGTTTGTTTGGTGCAGCAACAGAGATGCTTCTGTGCAGGGTCTGGATTGTATTTGCACTTAGCTCAACAAAGACTATAAGGTCCCAGAGCTCAGATTTTGTGAACTGTTTGGTAAGCAATTTCTTATGGCAGCAAGATTAGTAAAGATATCCTGAAAGGGAACAAGATTTTTGTGCTGTTTCATCCTGTTTTCCATATTACACCTATCATCATGTATACACAGTCTTCCTGCAGTATCACAACACTCGTATGAGATCACTGATTTTATTCTCACTAACATGAACAAAAATGAATGTGTGTCCTCATGTAACGTAGCTGGTGCTATGTAAAGCGCTCTGATACCCGATTCGGGTCAAGTTCGCGCTATATAAAACTCTGCAAAAAAAAAAAGGCAAAACACCAGCATTCCGGCACCTCGGACCAGGAGGAGCACTTGAGTGTTTAATTAACATTGAAAAGTTAGTCGCCGAGATGCAGCACCATCCTTCCCATTAAAATGTTTTTATTTGTGCATACTTTTCAAGATAAAATAATAAAAGCTTTAGTAATGCAAGTATTTGTTTGGTGTGTACTTGTTTGTGGATTTTTTGGGAATTACTGTTTAATTTTTTGAAATTTAAATTGTAAAAATTGCTTGGGGGTCCCCGGCCTCCAGTAGTGATTCAGTGGGGGTCCTCAGGAGACAAAAGTTTGGGAACCACTGTCCTATTAGATTCATGGTCAGGAAGAGGGTGGAAAGAATGTGAGGAAACAGTAGGAGGAGGTATGGAGGAGGTATGGGTGATGCAGTGGGTGCAAATGTTACATGAAAAGAGAATAAAACATAACTTATTAAAAATATCATTACACTGAATAGCATAAGAATGCACAATATTATAAAACTTTTCTTTGTCATCACGTTACATAATTTGCGTTTCAAGTTCGTTGGTTTGGCAGGTCTCTCCATCTCGGAAAACTCCATCCTCTCTAAAGTGCTGCCCGCGGTGGGAGGTTGACTCTGCTGAGGGATGCTTCTGTCAGTCTAGGGCAACTCCCTTGGACCAACCAGAACTACCGACCTAACGTTGTCAGCTGCACCCCAAAGACTTTAAGCAACCGCGGCCCTAGCAGCGGAACCCGGATGGCGGTTCGAAAAACAAAAATAAGCAAGTTTCTCAGATGGGAGAGCTGCACTTTTCAAAAAAATGGTGTTTGGAAGGAAAAATAATTTTTATTAGTCCATGGATCTTGGTCTCGAATTGCAAAAGAAATTGCTTTTATTAGTTCGTATTTCTCGGTCTCAAATTATACCGTTGTCTTCCAGGTACTGTTTGATCCTGGAACAAAAGTTCAGGCTCTGTAGTGTTCAATCGCTTGGATGGTGGCACAGCTTCGTGCAAAATGTTCTCATTTTCTCGTTCAGAGTCAGTTCTTTTTACACGTGCATCACTGAAGGGTACGACACGTGGCACGGTTTCAGGTTCTGAGTCAGCGACACCCTTCTGGACCCACTGGTCATAAGGCAGAGGAAAAGGGATTTTCTTACAATGGATCCCGTGAACCCAGTTGGCCTTCCCCTCCACCCGAACGGCTGATCTTGTGGAAAGAAGGACGAGGTGCGGTCCGGTCCACCTGGGCTGGTCGTTTTTAGTTCTGTGAAATTTCTTGACCAAGACCCAGGATCCAGGGTCTATCTGATGTCCCGGAGTCTCAGAGACCGGAGGCAGGGTGTCATGAACCTGTTGATGCAAAACACGCAATTTAGCCGTCAATTCATACAGATAATCAAGCAAAACAGGGTGTTCAAGCTCGCTGAACTTAGTGGGTCTAGGCACTCCCCATATGTTTGCTGGCCGGCCAAAAACGATCTCATAAGGGCTAAGTTTCACTCGCGAATGCACAGTTATTCTGGTGGACAGGAGTGCTAAGGGTAGAGCATCAGGCCATTTAAGACCTGTGCTCGCTTGGATTTTGTCCAGTTTGAGTTTTAAAGTGCCGTTGTAGCATTCTACTAATCCAGCTGATTGGGGGTGATTTGCAGCGTGGAACTTCTGCCGAATACCTAGCCCTTCACACACTCTCTTCATCACACGACCCACAAATTCACTTCCATTATCAGACCAGACCATTCTAGGCATTCCAAACCTGGGGAAGTACTCTTTCACAAGGGATTTTGCTGTGGATAAGGCAGTGTTATCTTTTAGGGGATAGGCTTCTACCCATCTTGAGAAGGCACAAACAACAACGAGTACGTATTTTAAATTGTTGCACCTCTCCATGTGAATGAAATCTAGCTGCAAAACCTCGAACGGATACGTAGGAGGTGCAAAATGACCAGCTGGAGTTGGGGTTCCCCTACCAGGATTGTGCTTCAGACATACCATGCAATTCTTGACGACATTCTCTGCACACTTGGGAATTCCTGAATTTTGCCATACTGGAGCCAACAATTCACAAATCCCTTTTACGCTGATATGAGCCATTCCATGAGCCATTGTAACCACTGCAAGCACATATGCATCGGGTAACAACCATCTCTGATGCTCTGATAATTCAATCCAACAACCATTCGCATCCATTTTACCCGTACTTTCTCTCCACGTGCTCAACTCTTTCTCTGTGGCCTCAGCTTGAATGGACTTCACACTCTCTTTCGTGTCTTCACACATTCCAACATCACTAGTCCATCTTGCAGGGCCTGCAACATACATTCGGCTCATCACATTCCTTGCAGTCTCTTTCGCGATTTCGTCAGCAAATGCATTTCCACGACCAACATCATCAGTCACCTTCTTGTGAGCACTACATTTCACAATCGCCATTTGCAGAGGCAAGGTCAGTGCTTCAAGAAGCTCATTCACCAACTGACCATGCTGAATCTTAGCTCCATGCGAGGTCAGGAACCCACGTTCTCTCATCAATCGTCCAAAACTATGAGCCACTCCAAATGCATACTGACTATCAGTGTAGATAGTCACTTTCATTCCTTTAGACAACACACATGCTCTCGTGAGTGCAATTAATTCCGCTGCTTGAGCTGAATTATGTGGCACACGTGCAGCCTCAACAATTGTATGCAAAGTCATGACAGCATATGCTGCAGTCGTGTCACCACTCGGGAGCTTGAAGCATGAACCATCAACCCATAATGTACCATCACATTCAGCAAGAGGAGTATCGGATAGATCTACTCTCCCTTTCGTCTCTTCCTCTGTTCTAAGAAAACAATCGTGCTGTTCTGAAACACCTGATTCCTCTACAATTGGCAACAATGTGGCTAGGTTTAAAGTATTGCACCTTTTTATGTGCACATGACTCGCTAACAATGTTAATTCGTAACCTGACAACCGAGCACTAGTTAAGTGCTGTGTCTTGGTTCTATTTAACAACGTGTCTACTGCATGTGGGACCATCACGACTAGTGTATTATTCATTACTAGACCAGCAGACTGTCGAATAGAAACAGCTGCTGCTGTGGCTCTTAAACAACTTGGCAATGCTCTAGCTACCAGATCCAAAGTCGACGAAAAATAGGCACATGGACGCTGCCTACCTCCAAACAACTGAGTCAACACTGACAATGCACAGCCCTCTTTCTCGTGGACATACAATGTGAAAGGCTTACTGTAGTTGGGGGTACCTAACACAGGAGCCGAACATAATGCTGTGCGTAATTCAGAAAAACTTTTCTGACACTCTTCAGACCAAGGAATGGGATTGGGTGTGGCTCTACATGTTAATGCCACCAAAGGTTTGGCCAATAACGAAAAATTTGGAATCCACTGTCTACAGTACGATGTAATGCCCAAGAAAGCACGCACTTCTCTCTGTGTTCTTGGCACACTCAATTTCGCTATTGCCTGAATTCTTTCTGGGGTCAGTTTCCTTCCCTCCTTCGATAAGAGGTGACCTAAGTAGGTCACTTCTTGTCGGCAATATTGCAGTTTGGAAAGTGACACCTTGTGATGCAAATCACACAGATGACGCAACAATGACAGCGTGGCTTCTTTACAAATTTCCTCAGTGTCTGCAGCGATGAGCAAATCATCCACATACTGAATAAGGGCAGAACCTTCAGGTAGAATAATCGTATCAAGCTGTGTTTTTAGAGCTTAACTATATATTGACGGACTTTCACAGTAGCCCTGAGGAGCGTGTTTAAAGCGGAAACTGCGACCTCCTAAACTGAAGGAAAAAATATCCCTGCTCTCCTCAGCAATCGGGATGCTGAAGAAAGCATTCTTCAGGTCAATCACCGAAAACCAAGTGGCAGAAGCTGGAATCATAGTCAATAATGTGGTAATGTCGGGGACAACTGGGAATTGTGGCACAACTATTTTATTCACCTCTCTAAGATCAATCACGAATCTGTACACAGGTGGCTGAGAGGGATCAGTTCGTTTTAAAACAGGCAGAACAGGACTATTGCAAACGTTGCCTCGTGTTTCTTCAATCACATCCTTTTCAATCAATTCGTAAACGATCGCTAGCAAAGCTTTTTCACCCTCACTAGATATCCTATATTGGGGAATTCGAGGCATTTGAACATTGGCTTTCAATGTTACAACATATGGTGGTATTTCTAAAAGACCCACATTATTAGGACCAGCGGCCCAAAGGATATCTGGAAGAAACGACAATTCTGCTGGAAGTTTATCCCTCGACAAATACATGGGAGAAACCACTTTCTTACTTAAAGTAAGTTGTACTCCTGAAGGAGAACAGTACAAAGTCGCATACAGTCTTTTTAACAAATCCAATCCTAGCAAGTTTTCACCACAACCTGTTGTCAGAATAAGGGGTGCTTCGAATTCGCAAGGACCAACAGAAAGAGACAAGGGGTCAGAAATCGGATTTCTAACTGGGGCGCCAGAAAAACCTACAGAAACGTTCATTTCGCCAGACAAAGGTGCGCCAGGGAGTTTGGAGTGCATAATGGAACTCTTTGTAGCACCAGTATCCAACAGAAAAGGCTCTGACACACCTGATGTAATCACCTCAACGTAGGGTCCACTCTGATCTACTGGAACTAAAACAACTCCTTCTTTTTGTCTATGGCTGTCCTAGCAATCATTACCTTCCCAATGCTCATCTTCTGTATAGTAATCATCAGTATAGTACTGAGCTGTCCTACCAGATGCTTTATTCTGCTGATCGAACCTATTCAGAGAATTCTGGGGTGGAAGGGGGCGTGCGTTCTGGGGGACGTTTCCACGTCCTCTACCTCTAGGCGCTTGCGGAACACCACGACCTCTTCCACCAGAAGCACCATTTGCACGCTGTAACAAAATAGGACAACTATACTTGAAATGACCTTCTTCCTTGCAATACGAACACTGGTTGGGGCCTACAGGGACACGTGGCTGAGTGTACTCGACTCTTTGCGAGTTCCTCTGATACTGTTGAGGCTGCTGAAAATTATTCTGGTAGTGATTCTGGCCACTATTATTTTGATTACCACCACCACGTGGCGGATATGCTTGCTGTAACAAAGCCTTTGTTTTCAACTCCTTCGTTTTCTTTTCTGCTCTATCTTTCGTCGTTGTCTCTATTCTCGTAATATTGTGCAGTAGCTAATATCTGCGCTGAAGATGAGACTGCCCAAGAACTTTCTGAATCCTTTAACTTTTTACACAATTCTGGAAGCAGATTGTGCACGAATTTATCGACAAACAATCTCTGACCACCTTCTGTGGTCATATCTTGACCGCTGTGGTCGACAAATGTTTCCTCAAACCTGGTGAAGAAATCTGAGACAGTTTCTTCTTTCTTCTGCTTGCATGCAGACAACTTATCCCAATTTACACGTATTGCGGGCATTATCGTTTTCATGTAATCAACTATTTTACCAGGGAATTCTGTTATCAAAGGCTCAGGCTTAGCACCACCAACTTGTCGGGCATCTGCAGCAGCAATATTAGCCCATGAGTCACCTAACTCCTGATCATGGTCTGTATGACGAATTTTACCCCATAAAGGCTGTGGAACAACATTCCCAAATAGCATATCGATATCGGTTAAATTCATTATACATGATCCAGCAGTCTGTGACAACTCTTTGTAATACCCTGCAGGATTTTTACGCGGATCAGGTAATGTCTGTTTGAGTGCTAAAACTTCAGCTCGCTTCCATGGGACATGTACCCATACACGCTGAAAGTGTGGCAGAATAGGTGGGTCAACAGTTGTGTCGCCCTCTCTCCATTGTGGGGGAACTTCTCTCATCGGGTATTGTCGCGCCTTTTTCCTACTAGATGCACCAGGCTCAGATTGTGACCCAGAACTGCTCCCCTTACTCCGATATGATAACAATAGTTCAACCGCCTTCTCGACATCGGGACCTACGATCATGCCCTCTCCAAACTTGAACCGCACACGACACAACTCTTGCGGGTTGCATTCCTCATCATTGTCTTCCAAATCCTCACAAAGGAAAACACACATCTGTTCAAAAACATATCTCTGCGTCGGTGCTTCCCATTGATGGAAGACTTCCATGACAGACTCTACATCATACTTTGCAGTATCCATAACCCATTTACGCGCTAAACGATTCAGTGAATCTCTCTCTTGATAGTCAGGCAGTCGACTTCGCAACTGTCTGCGTCCCAGGTTAGGGGTCGTAGTAGGCGACCCGAAAAGAGGTGAGAAAAGGTTAGTAACAGTGCGGGCCATTTTCTGCCGAACGGAAGGTGAAACTGAAGGAAGAACGGGTGGAAAAACGGGGTGAGACAGGGCAGGGGCAGAGACAATAGCAGAGGAGGCATCAGGAGAAATAGAAGGAGCACTAGGCAAAATCGTAGAGGGAGCATTAGGAGAAGTAGAAAGTACACTAGGCAAAATCGTAGAAAACACAGGTGAAGCAGATGTGGTCGGTGTGCCTGGAGGAGGCTGCACCATAGAGACAGGAGTCAGCTGGAGAACAGCTGGTAGGTGCTGCGGAGGAACAGGAGGCACAGGTTGCACAACTAAAGATTGTGGGGGTGCCGTGGCATTTTGCGCATGGGGGGTGGCAAACTTAATAAATGCGACATTAATGGATCTTTTTCACGCTCTTTTGCTGCCTCTTGCTGAAGAGACGGCAAAACTGGATAGCATTTATCCATTGCCATTTTACGTTGCCTGTGCAACTGCTCACTCAACTGCTCTTCTTCATTGTCTTTAAACTGCATAGCAGCTTGTATTACTGAAAGTCCCCCTTCTCTCTTATTTTTCTTAGCAAATTTGATTTCCTTCTGTTTGGCCTCCTTACGCCATAGACAGAAGGAGTCGAACATCGCCGGCCGGGCTTTCTTTTTGAACAGTTTAACTTCAAGGTTATCTAAGATTTCGGTATCAAAGCTACCATATTGGGGCCATTTTAAAACACCATCTTTTCTGGTGTATTTGATCCACACTTCATTGTATGTGATGGGGCCTACTCAGTGTTTGACATATAACTCGTAAGTTGGAGTTCCAACCGGAGGAACCGGACATGAGTCCTCCAGTCGGGAGTCCCTATTATTACACCCAAGACAAAACAAATTTCCAAGTCTAAGACTAGGCATCTTCGCTCTCTAGTCTAGCTCCAAACTTCAAAGGATTATCGATTACGATATTTCTCGTGAATACACGAGTCCTTCGGCTTTGGCGCTTGCAAGCTCCAAATCAAAGCCAACTAAGGACTGGGAGACGCTCCACTTATACTTAACTGAGATATCGATGACGTCACCAGAAGACTCGTCTTAGTGTTTCGCTCTACCAAACTTCAAGGGTCCAAATCAGGGCGATAGCCAGTGCAGCAGTCCTTCGTAGCCGTTGGGAAGCGGGGAACCTCGCAGCAAAGACCTTCGGACCACGTCGACATTCAGGGGTCGATGAGGTGGTTGGCCGTCCTCCGGAATTTTCACACGAAGCTCCTCACGAACCTCTGGCTGGGCTGGTACCACTGGAATCGCCCCAAACGTTGGGCGCCAGCTGAAGTACTGGGTTTTTAAGAACCGGCACAGAACCGGCAACCCAACGGTGTCAGGGTACACCCAGAGACCTCGAGTCCTTCCTAATTCAGACCACAGAAACTCAGAGTCTTCTAGGTGAAGTCAAGGATCGATTTTTATTGGCTGCAACCAAGGTAACGAGTGTCCTAGAAGTACAACACACGGGGAGTATATTCTCAGGAGACTGCTCGAATTTACAAAGTTAGGCTTCTCTTCTTATACAGAATTTTAAGCTTCAGGCAAACATTCTTGGTTTTACAGTAGATCATTGACATATTTCTAGTACAAAGAAAAAGCAAAGTCGTGATGACATGTCCATATTTCACTTCGTGCTGCCTACAACAAATCACCCGGCAGGGCCCAACTTTTCATCAGATATCGGTGGACCCCCAATAAAACGGGCACCTCCCCACCATAAAGCAAGTGAAGCAAAAAGAGCAGAGACAGATGCGAGCAAGATACGGCAGGTGTGTGCGCGCTGAAAATGGTTTTATGGCTGGTTGAGCCTTGATACTATCTTGTTCGGCCACTGGGAGGGGAATTGACCTAACGAGTTCGGCCTGGGGCAATGGTTCCAACTTGCACAGGTCATAGGAAAGTCGATGAAGGTGTACGTGTCCTTTTGAGATCGAATCTGTCTGGATTAAGGCCTATGTAAAGGGCAACACACAAAATGGCTGCCGTATATAAAATGGAAGCCAGGGCATGAAAACGATAATGGCCATCTCGGGGTGAAATCATCACTCGAATATGCTGGGAATGCTTGTACATAGTGTACTCGTCATTCTCGGTCTTTTGATACCAAATTCGTTATGTTTCGACGACGTTTTAATTCTCGAGTCCAGAACGATTACACAAGTCCAGGATTTTCAGGACCACACTGCGGTTCACGGAGCTCAGAGACTCTACAAGCAGCAGCTGATAACGCCGATCGGAACGTCGCTGTGGCTTCAGGAGGGGATCGCGGCAGTCCTCCTCATATCAGTAACTCAGCGGTGTGCTTTCCAAATATTTAACTCCGGTTCTTCATGCTGCAAAGTAGAGAAACGCAAGTCCGGCCGGCAGAGCTTCAATAGCGAGCGGCCATCTTGGATGCTTGCGTGGCCACGCCCCCGTTTTAAGTCGTTTTCTAATAATAATGAAGGTTTCTCCTGGAGAGTTGGCGGCTGACAAAATCTTTCCCTCATAGTAAGAGGCCTGGCCTTTTTTTATTTATGCTCTATAGACACTAATAGCCGCCCTACATTCCAACTTTTTAATGGGTAGGAAGTCTTTTCTCCAATGTCTTTCCATTACCTTACAACGCTGTTTTAAGGTGCGCAGTTCAGGGGAGAACCAAGGGGAGTTATGAGGCCCGCCGGTCTTTTTTAACCTAGTTTTCAGAAGGACCACATGTGCAGTCATCACATCGTGAACAGAGAGACCTGTCCCTAGTGAACATTTCAGCAGTTACTGTACCGGATGGTATAGTTTGGGATAAAGTTTCATATGATGTATTTGGTCCTACTGAACATTTAAAAATTCCACATGTGTTTAAAATTTCAATGAATGATTTCATTACCCCCGAGTACACTCTCTGATGATTGGGACATTGAGACTGTAAATACTATGCTCTCAGTTTTAGAACAATCTGCTGCATTTTCTTACAAGGAACTGTACGAAGACACACCTGACTTCTATAATATGTATTGTTACCAGTACTATGGTTATCACTTTTTGAACAGAGCTAGTGTTCCACGCACTATAAACACCTACCATCAATAGGAACATTGCCCATCACCACCGAAAGGTAGTTCTGCCAAATTTGCACAGAAATGTGCATACTTTTCAGGGTTCAATACATCAGACCCTATGTCTTACTACTAAAAGTTAGTACAGACAAATACAACTTCGAAGAAAATGATGCTGACAAACACCAAGCTTATATATTCAGCACCTTTCATCTCCCAACTGTCTATACAAGGTTTTGACTATTGGAGGGACACGATAGACACAAAACCCATTTGGGGGACAAAAGATTTGCAGGTTCAGGGTACAGAGGCTTTATTTAGAGCTTGCCTCATACCGTTACAGATGATATTCCTTAACAGAAAAGTGCAACAAACTACTTGCTACAGGTTTGCAAAAATTAAAGACCCGAAAACACCACACATTCCCTTACCCATACCTATTGAAGGTATATCAAATGACACACTAATTAGTGGGGAGGTACTTGGTACAATGATACAGAATGGAACATACAATTAATCAGCTCCCAATTGGAAGGGATGGTAGGTTTGGCCTATCAACACAAACTGGTGTCAGTCAAGATTCAGGGGTACCACCAGAGGGTTTAATATCCATAGGCCTGACCCACGCTATGTACACACAGACGACCCAGGGGTAGTGACTTCTTATAGTGTTGGGAAGTTGTGCACAGTATGGCTAAGAACCTCAACCCTACAATAGGTGAAACAGCACTTGCCCCTTCGGGCTGACAACATGGATCTTAGGGATTTCTTGTTAGGTGTCAAGAAACTGCATAAGAAACGCTTCTTGTATGCCATCTACAATGAACTATGGAAAGTCTCCCAACAGGATGCTGCTGAGAGATTACGTGAAATTGGTAGGATTAACCTAGAAAAGGCCCTGACTGTGGTAGACAATGGTATGACAACACATTTTTTTCACATATTTATTCATTGGGCAACATTGTGTCCTCGGCAATCGACATAATGGAACAAGATTTGTCTTTTCTACAACATTGTCAATTGCGCTCTATTATGCTTTTAAGCTGGACGTTGCAATCATTGTGTTCAAGTCACATGCCATGGCGATACACTAACAGCACAAGTTTGTTCTTGGTTAACAATCTGACCGACAGACAGCTGACTACGGCACACAGAGATTCAAAGTACACCATGCTGCTCATTGAAAAAATTGAGAAATTACCTTTCACACTAGCTATGTCGCAGTCTACTGAATGATTAATTTATGGCTATATCAAACTGCCAATCATGATGTTTCAGTTCCAATACTGCCTTAGATACATCCAAGCAGGCAGGTATGAGGCGTTAAGAGAAGGGTACACACAGGAAACATGGGAGTTACCGTATAGATATAGGTGCAGGGATAAGGACACTGAAGTGTTCTTAAGTGGTACTGACTGTGGTAAGACTTTAGGTGGGTCTTTAGTGTGCAAAGAAGTGTTGCTTCATGGAACGTGTAATGCGTCAAAAGCAAACTCATGTTGCTACTTGAAAGGCTTCCCAGCTGCTGTGATTCATCTGTTTTTTTAATTACTTTCAAATGGAAGTTATTTAGTGCTGAATGATCAAGGCTGTTGTGGGATAGTACCAGGCATTGCATATCTAGTCACAGTAAACTTCAGGGTTGTTTTATGTAAGCAAGTATTGTTTCCCCCGGCTCGCACAGTTAGGGAGGCACCACTGTGGCCTTCATTGAATGTTTTCAGTATACTGTTTGATTCGTTTAGCAGACTGAAAGCCATGTTGTTTCAACAAAATGTGGCCCTTAACTTCAACCCGAGAGTTTTGATCTCCAGGTTGCAAGGTCTTCAGCAAAGATACAGGACCTGGTCCGTACAAACTTCCCGATCCATTTCCGAGAAATGGTTCATCGTCACTTTAACATGTCTGATACAAGTGGGATCGTACACTTATTTAATTGACTTTGATCAAGTCTCTTAACCACCTTTCAGACCATCTTCGGAGTAATTCCAGCCTGCATACACTCCGTACTTGGAAGTGTTTTTGGAGGGCTTCCTTGAGTCCTGCTTTCAGTAGCGGGCATCCATATTTTAATTCTCTTGTTTTGCAACAGACATCGCAATCCCTCAAGAAATGGAGAGAACACTGCTGGAACATTGTTGTCATGAGCGCATGGTGTTCTACCAAAGCTGAGTGAGCATTGGTTCCTGTCTTACCAACAGGTCTGGCTACATTGTTGTAGTGTAGTTCCTATCATTCCAATAGGCTCTGCGCATTGGAATAATACCTACAGCAGTAAAGGCCTAGGCCAGACGTTAACTAGGTCTACTACTGTCGATACTAGACTTAAAGTTTTGGGTTTGCCAGCTTAGCTCAGAGTTCACTAGAAACTTTCTCGAATGTTCAAGGAGGACTTAACTTCCCTGATTAGACAAGAAGGGATTTAGTTTCTGACAACCATAGAACATGACAACTTTGCTCTCCCCTAATCAAGAGTATAGCTCGAGAGTCGTGTGAACAAAAGGCAATTTATTTTACTCAGTCAGTACGTGCATTCTTAGTCTCATCAGAATGTAGAGAAAAGGAAGAGACGGGCGTGTTCAATAAAAAGGTGTTATTTATTGATCAGTCTCTTTTCTCATACAAGAGAAATGGATCGATATTATTGCAATACTTATAGTTAAGTAAAGTGCATACATTAAAAGCAATAGTATAAAATAATACTGTAAAAACATTGATATGGTTTCTAAGCCATAAGATGTTTTAAAATGAATAAAATATATTACATACACATATACATTTGACTAAACGTGCTCAACTGGTGTTTCTAGATACGCCTACCCCGTGTACCTGACCTAAGCCTAATACGTGGGCGGGAATAGAAAGTTACAGTTTAAGTTAAGTTTGTTTTTGCCAAGTGAATAACTAAAGAATTCTCTGCGAGGGGTTATTCAGTTCTGTACCTGGAAGTTAGGATGAATGAGGAATGGTATCTCTCTCTCTGGTCTCGATATTCCAGGCTGCCTGCGAGGGCTACCCGGAAACGCCGGTGCTGGATTCTCGGCAGGAGAAAGCAGCTTCTCTCAGCGCGTCAGGAAGGCGGGGCTGCTGCCAGCGGGGTCTGCTCTGCTCTTGGCTTCGGCAAGTATGGCTGCTCCGTCTCGTCACCACGCGTGTGTTTGCATAGGGCAAGATCGGTAATATTTATACCTTTAAGTTGCCGAGATTGACGTAAGGATGGACATAGATACGTCAATAAGGATGTCATACGACTTGCTCGTTAGCACATTCTTTTACTGAAGTTCTCGGTGAAATCAAAACAATGGCCGCAGGGTTTTGCCCAGGTTGTCATAGGTTTGATTTGTTATGAGAACTCCGTATGCCTTATCAGGGGCTGGAGGAATATCGCTTGTCTAATTAGATCGCAAGCGTTATGACCTAATCAGATAACACGTTCCTGTGTCGTAGTGTGACTGCGTCAGATAACGGTATCTGCATCATGGGGGTTTTCTGCCTCATGGGCTGACTGCTAGTTAACTTGTTGGTTTGTTTAACTAGAATAGGGTCAGGAATAGGGGGATCGATTCAGAACCTATAGGAATACATGACACCCACTCCACGCTAACTATGGACATATTTACTAATCTAGGCATAGTATAACATAGTACAACATACTATAGAGTAGTGTGTATACCTTACCACCCCAAAATACATAAATGCATTTTGAAATTCTTCAAATATACGGAAAATTTGCAGACATATATATTGTATGCACTCAAGCTATGGAATAATGCTAAAGTAATCACGCATTTGTATACATTATTGCTTATTTGGTATATGAGAATTACACATGAAATGGTTTCTTAAATACAGAAAAAAGTTTCGAGACCATTCCATCACAGAATAAAATATTTGTGAACATACCAGCGGGCAGCTAAAGTCTATAAAGTATCTAAAAATAGAAATCTTAGTTCTTTAGGAATAGTTTCTTACTTTAAGCAGAAGATAAGTGTCCCGAAAAACCGAAAAAATGAATTGGGGCTTCTGAAAGAGTTGCTGTCCGTGAACTGGAGTGAAAAATAGTTCATTTGACTTTATTATTTAAATTTGAAGGCCGAATTCAGGGAACGCCGTGTGCGAGCTTGCTCAAAAGTCTCTATTTCTGTTCGGGTGAGAACATCATATCATTTAGGCTTTCGAAAAAACTGTCAACAGCTTCCTGGGAAAGTTCCACTAACTCGGAAATAGGTGTAATCATGCATTCTTGTGCATGATTGTCTCCATTGACATTCTGATTCGCATTGCTGACAGAAGGTCGTACCTGTTCGATGCTGCTTTCATCTTGAACTTCACTACCCATCAATCGCAGTGGTGAAGCTTCCACGAATGCCGTCATCAGGATTGGTAGCCTTTGAGGGCAGCACAAAGCATGAACCTTGATCGGGCTCAACAATGTTTCTGCAGTCATCGGCGCATCCGATTGTAGCGTCAGACATGTGTCTAACACGCATTCTTCTCCGCATAGCAGATACCTTAATACAGGTAAAACACATCTTTGCCACATTGGTCGAAATGATAGAAACCAAGTCATGTTCAGGTCTCTAAGCCGGGAGAGTCCCAGGATTTTTGATATCCGGTCCCGGTATCCAATGGCTAGGATTGTTTCTTCTCTTGTCGCCAGAGTTTTGTCTGTGACATGGGTTGCCATAACAAAAAATAAGGACTAAGAATAGGATTCCTGCAATTAGTCCCAGGATCAGGGGAAGTCCGCCAAAAATCGAATGGACGAAATCTGGAAAAATACCCAGTATGGCTTTGAATGGTGTTAATGCCATTGAAAATACTGTCTTAAATACCTTTGAGACCCCATTGGTATCAGAAATATTTAAGATTTCATTCAGGATTTCCGCGAAATGTACGGGGGAATTAGTTGATAATAATGTATGTATCTCTGCAGTCGTCCTTGCGACTTGTAGATCATACGTCTCTTTTGATGACGAGAGCCTGGTAGGCGTCTGAAGAAGCGCTGTTTTCATTCTGCTTAAAGTATCTATTCGAATAGAAGTAATTTTCAAATCGGGCCATGCCCTTGCCTCCCTGTCTGGAAAGGAGCTGGGGAACAACGAGCGTCCACAGCACTTGACCTTCGCAGTAGTAGTTACTAGATAAGGAGTCCCGGGCATAAGACTACAACATCTGCGGTCTACAATTAGAATGTAACTCCCATTATAGAGTCTTTGAAAGAATGGTTCTATTTCTGTTGCAGGTGCGCCTTGCTGGTGACATGAAAGGTTGTATGAATTCCCTTCACAGGCTCCATGCAAACTAATTCCGTTACACAGAAGTGTGCCACTTAGTGACATCGCACAATTGTTGCCACTAAGAAACACTTTCTGTCCTTTATTACTGACACATGCATGTGAATAGGGCAGGTTCCATGTTGTTTTAAGGTACCCCTTTCCCAATTTCTCGTACATACCAGCCTGTATATATTTTTGGCAGTATTGAAACCTGAAGGTTGAGATTGGAATATTTATTATCCCATGTATTATCCATTCACTGACAGGTCGTTCTGACATTGTCACTGGTAATCTTTCGAGTTTTTCAATGCTCAAGATTGTATAATCAGCACCCTTTTGTGCCATACTGATTTGTCTATCAGTAAGGTTAAAGATTTGGAATAATGACGTTGTGTTGATAAGACGCCAAGGCACATAGCCTGAACGCAGATTTTGTAACGTCCAGCCAAGCTGTACAATAGAACGCAATTGTGACTGACCGTGTTGTAATAATAGTAAGTCTTGCGATAATATATCGATTGCTGAAGACACAATGCTGTCCAAAGAAAAAATTCTGGAGGACAGAGTCATTAACCCATTGTCCACTACAGAAAGTGATTTTTCCAAATTAATACGGTCAATTTCCCGTATTCTCTCTGCTGTTTCAATTTGAGTAACCTTCCAGGCCTCATTGTATGCTGCATATACAGAGGCTGCTATGAAACGCTTTTGACGCTGTTTGCGTGGTCCCATAGTGAAATCACGCAAGTCAGCACCATCAGTAAGTAAAGTTAGGTGTTGCTTAATTTCTGCCAGTGTGGAAGTTTGTAGCCATTGAAGGCATAATTTGCCCACACTGTAGGTGGTTATTATCCCTGGGTGATGTCTTTGAGGATATCTAGGGTCTGGCCTGGTCATTTTGAACCCCTGCGTTTTGTTCAGGAATCTGTCTTGACAGTTATTAGTATCTGTGGGCCAGATCAACCACTGTTTCCAATCAGGATGTGTTCTGTTTTGGTTTAATATATGGTTTACGTCTATCTCTTCATCTGTGTCAGAGTTATTGCTAAACATTGTTGGCTTTGGAATAGACGGTTTATTTAAATCTTTGATTTTGGCTAAGCCAAGACAGGTGGTCTGTTGAACAGTGTCA
This sequence comes from Lissotriton helveticus, assembly GCF_964261635.1. Classification (NCBI taxonomy): domain Eukaryota; kingdom Metazoa; phylum Chordata; class Amphibia; order Caudata; family Salamandridae; genus Lissotriton; species Lissotriton helveticus. The sequence goes on along the minus strand of NC_136068.1, from coordinate 504,338,722 downwards.
TTTAAAAATATCATTTGTTCTGGGATCATGCAGGCTCTAAACAAAGCTTCTATACCCTGTACTTGCCAATCTTTTGTACCCCAAACACTTTTCAATTCAACATTTTTGCCCCAATAATCAAATCCAAAGGTATTCATTTTTCCAAAGAATGAGTCTGAATATAACAATTTTGTGTTGGTTATCATGGTCTTGGTCCCTGTCTTATTTGATAATTTAAAATAAAATGCTTCAGCATTACTTGTTTTAAAACCTGAAAAATATGAGTATTTGTCGTAAACGGTTCTTGAGCTCCCTTTTGGAGGTGTTGCACAATGTTCCCATTGATTATAGTTTAAAACATTTCTAGGTTTTGCAGATCTATGTAAAAAATGGTTACCATAGTGGTTATAACAGTACATACTATCATAATTTTGAAGAACCCTGCAAATAATCATGTTTGGTAAATTTAGCAGACATTACTAAATCAGACATCATATTATTAATGCTTTCGAAGTCCCAATCATCAGCAAATGAGTTTGGTTTTACAAAGTCACTCAAGGAGATCTTAATTTGGTGTGGATATTTCAGGATCTCGACCGGACCATAAATTTCATAGTCAGTGTTGTCCCAGGCTACCCCACCAGGTATCGGATTGGCTGTGAAGTTGGCTGAAGAAAGTTCTCTTTTCTCGACGTGTGAAGATGTGTGTGGTTTGAGGATCAAGTTGATTTTCTGACTTGCTGTGTCCATTTTTGCATATTTTCCCTCAATAAAGCGTCCCAATGTTAGTATCATGATGAGCCAAAGTATGAGGATAAATGCACCAAAACCCACCCAAAATTCAATCCATGGAGAAATCAGATATGTTTCTTTCAGTTGTTTCAAAAGTTCCTTAGCTTTATCTTTAAAGGTTTTTGATGATGGCTGTGTCTTTGATTCACTGAAGCCTTCAGAGGAATCATCGAAGTTTATGAAGTATCCAGATGCTGTTCTGTCAATTGTTCCAATTGCTTCAGGATTACTGTTTCTTGCATTTTCACTTGGTACTTCATTATAGATTGGTGTGTCTCTGCTAAATGTTTTTATTTGGGTTTTCAGAGGTCTGAGTTCTATTGCATTGTTGCATAGTCCTTGTTGTTCTTCTGTAGGCGTTTCGAATGTGATGAGCCTCTTCGTTAGGACCTCTGTACTGGTAGCAAACCTTGGTGTTCTGCTACTTATTGGGAGTCCACTTGGCCTACTGTTTGTTATCGGCCACATGTTGTGGTTTTACCAGGTCGATGGATACAACTCGGTTCTCCTTTTTACCAGCAAGTGGCGGTAGTACAACTGATCTTGTCCCGTTGACAGACAAGACAGGAACTGCTTTTCTGTAAGAAGGCCCAAATTCCTTCTTTACCGCGATCTTCTCCCTGACTAGATCCCCGACTTTAGGAATCCAGACAGGTCTTGCTGGGACAGGTGGTGGTTCTTCAGTGGTTGTTGGCTGTTGTTTCAACTTTATGTTGCTCAGGTCTTTTCTTGTTTTGTTTAAGTCCTGCAAAATAGCCAAACGGTCTTTGATATCAAAGCTTTTTTCTTTCACCACTGAAGTCTGACTGTCAAGGTCAGAGATAATCATCCTAGTTCCGAATAATAATTCGTACGGACTGAATCCCTTCAGAGAATTTCTTGGCAAGTTATTTAGACTACGTTGGACACTTATTAGATGTTTGACCCACCCAGCTCCCGTACCTAATATCCTTTCCGTTATAGATTGCTTTATGCCTTGGTTTTTTCTTTACACCATCCCGTACCCTCAGGAAGGAAGTGAGAAGATTCCCGCTGGGCTGTGCTCATTTGGCCATGTTTCCCCTCAGGCTGGAGGGCTAGAGTGAAAACAATGGTCAAACGTAGCATGCTCTTAGCGTATATGCCATTTAGACTCGCAAATCTTTGTATAACAGTCCGGACGTCAGCCGAGTGCTGGTGATCTACATTATAAGTGGAACTAGCCTGTATAAGTTAATCGCAACCCTTCCTTTTTACTCCTGATTTTTCCTGGAGTAAACCGACGAGGTATTAAACTGTTTCTCTCCCCACTGCGATCTCTGTCGCAGTTTGGGCAGTTTTTTACAAACATGGTGTGACGCAGGCTCATGCCTGGCCACCAGTACCGCGATTGTAATTCTTCCAGAGAATCTTTTAGTTTGAGGTGTCTGAGACCCTCGCCCGTATGTGCGTCTGCGATTAACAAGTTTCTCCTGTCCATGTTTGGAATCACTCTATCCCCCACTCCAGGGATTCGAGCAAAAGGGACGGAGTTTGCATCGATTATGTATGTATAATTGAGTGGATAGTTGATCGGTAACGCTGAGCAGTCGCCTTTTGATGACGTTTTTACTGCCAGCACTGTTTCACCGTCAATGTATTTTAATGTACGCTTTTTTCGATCTACGGGAGCCGTTTTAGTTGCTGCCGCTGTGGCTGTTTCAGCCAATGAATTCCCTGCAACGTGAACGCCATCACGCTGACGACTCAGTGAGTGTGTCACGTGAGTCTTTGGTAGTTCTTTTTGTAAAAGAGCTATTTGTTCCCAGAGCAGTTTCTGCTTTATTGGTGCATCTGTGTCATCTTTGTAACCGTTTTGAATCCATGTCTGCAAATCCTTGTTATATGATTTGACGCAGTAATATGAATCTGACACTATAAGTGTCGGGAATTCGCGATCCGCATTATCTAGCGCCATTTTCAATGCTATTATTTCTGTTTGTTGTTCAGAATTAGTTTCTATTGAGTGTGTTTTTGTTAATAGAGGTTTTAGTTTACCTCCGCGCCACACTTCTTTTGTAATCCCACATGTGGGGTTGTACGCTTGTTCTCCCCAAACGGGAGGTTGAGCATGTCCGTCTGTATAAATTACACAGGCGTAATGTCGTAAAGGCAGAATGTCGATTGGCAGAGGATATGTTTCTTCATATTCTAGATTTTTTAATTCTTCTAGTTCTGGATCAAGGTAATAGTATACTTTGTCCGTTGTGATTGAATTCACCCATTGTATCCACTTTGGATTCAATGTTGTTGTTGGTAAATTACACGGTGTTGTTAGTGCCTCAAAGGCTGATTCTGCTGTTCTGACTGTGACATGTCTACCGTCAGCTTGATCTTTTTCTCTAGCTATTGCGGTTTGAACTGCATGAACAATTTTTTCTTTGTTGCTGAATTTCTGTTCAGCTTCTGTGTACAAGTGTGATTTGAATGCAATTGGTACCTTTTCTCCCTCATTAGAGGTCAGGTATGTGAATCCGCATCTTCCTGGGATGACTCGAATCACAAGATTGCGTGTGTTATCACGTGTTTCTAATTTTGTTTTAATTAGCATGTCTGTTTGTAGGGATCTCAAAATTTCTGTGTGTATTTGAGTCCAATTGGATCTTTTAAAATCTGGTTTTATCAGATCATAAAGGGGTTTGACCCTTTCTGCGTAATTTGCAATGTATGTTCTTCCGAAATTTAGGAAGCCTAGAATCGACTGTAGGTTTTTTAGTGTTCTAGGTGCTTGGATTACGGCACATTTCTCTAGGAAATTGTCAGCCAGGCTTTTGCCTTCACTTGATAACTCATATCCTAAGAATAGGACTGTCAGATGGGCAATTCTGGATTTTTTTTAAATTGAATTCGTAACCCTCTGCTGCGAACCCAAGTATTATGGTGTTCACTCTCTTCAAGTGAGTCTCCAAGTCATCATCTGTTAAGTAAATGTCATCGACATAAGATAATGCTTCATCATCATATAGTTGTAGTAATTCTGTTACTCTCGCTGAGAATACCCCCGGGCTGTTCTTGTACCCCTGGGCTAACCGACAGAATTGTTTTTGAGTGCCATTTATTGAGAATGCAGTTAAATATCTGCTCTCTGGTGCTATGTTTTGACAAAAGAATCCATTAGAGATGTCTAATGTTGTTTTGTATTTTTTGCGCACTATGTTATTCATTAGTGCAGCACTGTGTGAGTTTTGCACTGCAAAAGTTTTGCAACATGTGTTAAGGTGTCGGTAATCCAAAACTAGACGATATGAATTGTCTGGTTTGGAGACCGGAAACAAAGGGTTGTTCATTTGTGAGGTGCAAGTTTCAATCACCCCCTGGTATTCTAGCTGATCTAGTATTTCATTTACCTGTTTTTTAGCTTCTTGCTTAATTGGGTACTGCCTTTGTGCAGTTGGTTGTGATTTTAACTGGATTTTGTGAGGAGGAGAGTCCTCATCCCATTCTACATGATTTTTATATAAGGCAGGAGCTAAAGCCACTGCCCATTTTCTGGCAAGTGTGTATTTTTTATGAATCGGGATATGATTCGAGAAGGCAGGCATAATTACTTCTTCGCCATGAGGGCACTCCCTTACAAACTCTGGTGGCCAGTCTTTTTCAGCTAGAAGGATGTCATAGCCCTTGGAGAGATTATCCCAAAAAAGTCCCCTTATTTTCCTAGTCTTATCTCCCTCTATACGCAATGTTATTTCATATATTTTGTGAGGTTTGCTAACTCTGGTGTCAGCAGTTTCCACTTGAAGATATTCATTCGTGTCCACTGTCTCCAGATGATTCATAAGGACTTTGCGAGCTATGCTCACTTCTGCTGCGCTGTCTAGCATTGTCTGAGCCCACTCTCCGTTTTTCAGTTGTGTCCTCAGTATTCTCGGCATTGTTAACTACCTTGATACTGGCTACCTTCTTTTTTGGAAATTGTAATTTCTTTTTTAGTTGAGCATGTTCCTTGTCTTTGGACTTGGTGTGCTCTTCTCTTTGTTCTGATCGTCCTCTTCTTTCCGATTTCTGCGAGGAAGTCTGAAAAGATTGAGAGGGACGTGTATCAATGTCTTGATATCTATCAGGTTTTTTAATATTATCCCTATTTCTAAGGTTATATCTTTTCCCAGAGGGGTCACTCTGAGGTGACCTGTGTCTTTGGTTCGGAGATTTCTCTCTTCGCCTAGGAGACCTTCCTCTGGACTGGAATTTCTTTTCTTTAGGATTGGATTGTTTGTTTCCATCCCAGTTCTTTTTTGGTGAATTGTTATTAAAAAATATTTTTTCTGGACTTTCAGTCAGTTGTGGTTTTACTGGTATTCCACCTAAACTATCTCTACCTAGTTCCTCATAGGATTTTTCTATGATTCTGGCAATTTCAGCTGGTTGGTCTGCTATATCTGTCTCTTTTAACCTCTGGCGGATCGCCACGTTTGCTGCTTCTCCCTTTATGTTGGCTAATAATATAGCCGAGACCTGCTTGAAGTCTTTTAGTAATTTCATACCAAGAGTTAAAGCGGGTTCAGGTCCATATTCATCTTGAATTTGTTTTAGCACATCTGGTATTACCGAAATGGATGGAACACCGTGCGTTTTTGTGTAGATGGAAGCAAAGACTGTACCCCAAGTGTCACAGTCCTCAATGTGTGGTGCGATTCCCATTGGAAGGCAGATAGTCAGAATCCTGTGCTTTTCTAGCGGGGTGGTGTCAGGAAACACCGCCTCTATTTGGGTGATTTTCTGCGCTAGCCAGAATGGTATTTGTTCCCGTTTAGCCGGTACTTTACCTAGGCAGGATTGGATGTTCTGTGGTGTAATTTTATTTGTGTTCCCCTGGTGAGGGGTCAGCTGTGGAAGTTTAATCGCTGGCTGAATTGTTGATGTCCGCATCACATACTGAACTAATTGTCTATGAATTTTTATTAATTGTTTTAGCTGTGTTAACAGCTCTGCTGCAGACATCCCATTGATGTCTGGATGTGGTGTGTATCCGGCTAGGACCGGCCACGTTGCTCCTGGTCTACCTAAAGGACCGAGCCTGGTGATGTGATTGTTATGTTTTAGGGCGCCATCAAATAAGAGCAAATGCTCTTGAAATTTGAGTGGTACTTCCACCTCCTCGAAAGGAGTGTACTCATTAGGAGGTTCCTCTATTTTGTAATAGTGGAAGTACTTTGTTACAGCATTTGCTGCTGGAAAATGTATCCATGAATAGTATACCTCTGTCTGCCGATATTCGTGTGCCTCAATTACAAATATGACTGTGCCACCTCTAGGTGTCAGTCCATTTTCTATAAGTTTCAGGGTTATAGATCTCCTTTTGATGACCGGGATGAGTATTATATCCCCGTCCGCATCTAGTGCTGCAGCATCAGCCGCTGCGAGTTCAGCTGCTAATCTAACTGCCTCTCTTTCTTCTTCATTGTCTGACATTTTACTGTCCTGAAGGTTATTTCTTTTGTTTGCAGATCAGGTTTCTTATGGAAACAAAGATTAGATGCACAATATTTTGGAACAGTGTATCCTTCAACGTTGACTATACCAAGAACCATACATAGGAGTTCCCTCCTGCGAGGTCTGGCGGATATAACCTTTCACCCACTCCAGACGTCTTTGGAGTATTTGGGAAAAGGGGTCTGAGTGAGAAAGCACGACTGAGTTACTCTAAATGTCTTACGTTAGTTTTATCGCCCTTTCCAAACGCGTTGGGCGCCATGTAGTGTAGTTCCTATCATCCCAATAGGCTCTGCGCATTGGAATAATACCTACAGCAGTAAAGGCCTAGACCAGACGTTAACTAGGTCTACTACTGTCGATACTAGACTTAAAGTTTTGGGTTTGCCAGCTTAGCTCAGAGTTCACTAGAAACTTTCTCGAATGTTCAAGGAGGACTTAACTTCCCTGATTAGACAAGAAGGGATTTAGTTTCTGACAACCATAGAACATGACAACTTTGCTCTCCCCTAATCAAGAGTATATCTCGAGAGTCGTGTGAACAAAAGGCAATTTATTTTACTCAGTCAGTACGTGCATTCTTAGTCTCATCAGAATGTAGAGAAAAGGAAGAGACGGGCGTGTTCAATAAAAAGGTGTTATTTATTGATCAGTCTCTTTTCTCATACAAGAGAAATGGATCGATATTATTGCAATACTTATAGTTAAGTAAAGTGCATACATTAAAAGCAATAGTATAAAATAATACTGTAAAAACATTGATATGGTTTCTAAGCCATAAGATGTTTTAAAATGAATAAAATATATTACATACACATATACATTTGACTAAACGTGCTCAACTGGTGTTTCTAGATACGCCTACCCCGTGTACCTGACCTAAGCCTAATACGTGGGCGGGAATAGAAAGTTACAGTTTAAGTTAAGTTTGTTTTTGCCAAGTGAATAACTAAAGAATTCTCTGCGAGGGGTTATTCAGTTCTGTACCTGGAAGTTAGGATGAATGAGGAATGGTATCTCTCTCTCTGGTCTCGATATTCCAGGCTGCCTGCGAGGGCTACCCGGAAACGCCGGTGCTGGATTCTCGGCAGGAGAAAGCAGCTTCTCTCAGCGCGTCAGGAAGGCGGGGCTGCTGCCAGCGGGGTCTGCTCTGCTCTTGGCTTCGGCAAGTATGGCTGCTCCGTCTCGTCACCACGCGTGTGTTTGCATAGGGCAAGATCGGTAATATTTATACCTTTAAGGTGCCGAGATTGACGTAAGGATGGACATAGATACGTCAATAAGGATGTCATACGACTTGCTCGTTAGCACATTCTTTTACTGAAGTTCTCGGTGAAATCAAAACAATGGCCGCAGGGTTTTGCCCAGGTTGTCATAGGTTTGATTTGTTATGAGAACTCCGTATGCCTTATCAGGGGCTGGAGGAATATCGCTTGTCTAATTAGATCGCAAGCGTTATGACCTAATCAGATAACACGTTCCTGTGTCGTAGTGTGACTGCGTCAGATAACGGTATCTGCATCATGGGGGTTTTCTGCCTCAAGGGCTGACTGCTAGTTAACTTGTTGGTTTGTTTAACTAGAATAGGGTCAGGAATAGGGGGATCGATTCAGAACCTATAGGAATACATGACATTGTGTCCTGCCTGTGTTCCGTTGCCTCTTCTGCAGATTCGGCTGTGTGCTGGCACTGTGTCTGACACTTCCATTGGTTGCGCCGCTGGACATTGAAGAGCTACTGGCGCCTTTGCAGGCCAACACATTCAGTTGTCCACAGCGTATTCCCATGTTGATGACGGCGTTTCTAGAGCCTCCAAGGGATGCTTCCACTGCTGTTGGAATGGATATTGTCTCTGCTCCAGAGATACAGGCATCGGATTCAGGCGTGCAGGCATCCAATTCTTTCCTGGTGGCTTCCGTGGGAACCAGAGATGAACATCTTTACTCACTCGACATGATACTGAAAGTTCTGGAGGGACTGCCACTGCAAATACGATGTTCAGCGATGTTGAGTCTTCAGCGCAGGATTCCTAAAACAATTATGTCTCTCCTGTGCAGGGAACTGTCTGGCAAATTTTTAAACATTTTCTAATTTCAAGGTCAAAACTGACTTCGTTTTATTTTTCCTTCTCTGCTAGAACTGAGCATAATGGCTTTCAACGTGCTCAGTGTAATAATACCAACATATACAAGTTTAGAGGACCTTCTGAACGTTTTTTTGGGAAAGTGTGACTTTACTTTTATGAACATTTTCACAGGCTTTTAAAGTGCTTTTAGCATGTTTTATTGTAAATTATGTATATGCCTTTTTAATAACGTTAGCTTCATCATTGTCCTATCCACACAACAATAACTATTCTAAACAGGCTACCTTTTACCTAGTAGCTTGATCCTGTCTCTTCGACACCAGGCTTCTAGTCTTCTATTATAATCCCTGTACCTGACTAATATAAACATGTCTCCCAGGCACGGTACAAATATTCTGTATAACGGTCACCACTGTTTTTCATCCTTGGCCAACAGCCAGCTGTGTTAGTCGAGTTCCGGTCACGTGCTAGTGAAAGTTGGACCAGAGTAGAGAGCAGAGCAGCGGGGCAGGAGCCGGATCGCGCAGAGTGTAGCGAGCGCTGAGAGTGGGACAACCGAACGGAGCATGACAACGGTGAGCAGCTAGCGGGTACGGGTTCCAGTGGCGCTTGATACCAACTGCTGAGCCCGCTCCCCCACGGACTCGTGTCATGCGGCCCGCTCAACTTCTATCAGCTAGACCAGACTTGCCAGCTGGGCGAAAGAGCCCCCAGGAGGCCTGTTAGAGGACAGCAGGAGGCAAGCGTGGCCGCCCTTTAGCAGGCGGCTGCAGTAAGCGAGCCCAGGTGAACTGCGAAGGCAGCCTGATTAGATCAGGTGCAGCCAGCATTTCTGCTTTGAGTACCCCACTTGCGTCGCCCCGGAATCGGCCCGACTCGGCTCTCTACCTTACCACCTTGTCACCGTCACCAGCAGTCTAATGGAAGTCTGACTCTAGTTCAGGCTTTCGTTGTTGCAACGCCGTAACGCTGCTGGTTGTGCTGGTGGTGCCGGGGATTACACTGAGTCCGGTTGCCTGAGGCCTCCAGCTCCCGGACCGTTGGCGGTTGCTCTGGTTGGTGCAGTAGCAGCGGTTGGGGCCGACTGAGGCCCGTTGGCAATTGGCACAGCGGCTGTTGTTGCCAGTCGTTATGGCTCCTTCCCATCGTTCGAGTCACCGCGGAAGGAGGAGAAGTGCCCCGTTGGCGTCCCGCGTGCAGCAGAGATGCAGGGAGGCTGCAGAGAGGTACGCCCAAAACCATAAGAATAAAGGGGTAACCCAAGGATCCCAACGTCATCTGGGTGATCAATGATGAGTACAAAAAATGATGCCTAGGGATCAACAATCTGAACAACTGCGGAAAAAAGATTATCCCTTTCCAATGTGTTATTACACAAGTGAAATAAATCTATATATCCAATTCCCTTAACTAATGACAACCAGAAAAAGAATTTTACAAAATAGAAATTATTTGTGGTATTTATTTTACCTTCTTTTTTCAACAAAATGTAGTGTTTTTTGTAATTACTTTGAAAACACATACATACCTCTATACAATATTACACATATACATATATTAACACATTATACACATAAAGGGGTCGATTCCGATTCGGGAAAAAAACATCCGTACGATTTGTATCCGGAGCCCTCTCCGTACGAATTGTTCCCGTCCGTCCGAGTTGCGTAGTACGATCCGTATTCTGTGAATCCGTCCGAATCGTCGCGATCCGTACGTATTGCAAGGCTGAAACCGTGAAACGTACGACTCGTACACATGCCGTATGACTCGTACCCATGCCGTACGACCCGACGAGTACGATCCGGACCGGGGTATGAGGACGCGATTCGTACGGTCCACGTCAGGTAAGGGTGAGTTGTACGGAAAAGCACACAAACACATACACACCGTACGGTCCGTACCCCCATGATCACAGGGGTACGCACCGTACCCCTGCGATCATGGGGTGTACAAGCCGTACCCCATGTATGATGGGTGTACGAGCCGTACCCCATGTACGATGGGTGTACGAGCCGTACCCCATGTACGATGGGTGTACGAGTCGTACCCCATGTACGATGGCAGCTCGTACGGCTCGTACACCCATCGTACATGGGGTACGGCTCGTACACCCATCGTACATGGGGTACGGCTCGTACACCCCATGATCGCAGGGGTACGGTGCGTACCCCTGCGATCATGTGGGGTACGCACCGTACCCGGGGGAGGGGGGGCGTTCCGTACCTGTTTCGGCGCGAACTCTGCTTTTACGGCTGTTTTCAGCTCCCGTAGAAAAAGGGTCGTACGGTGCGTACCCGACATGTATCGTACTTGCTGGGTCGTATAAACCAGCCGCGAACCGTACAGATGTCGCGTACAGCGGGTTCCGAGGGAGAATCGTACGGAGATTAGAGTCGTACGGTCTCTGTACGACTCGTATGGAGTACGGCTCCTGGTACGAATCGTACTTCGTCGTACGTACGGGGGAAGTTGCAGGGTACGATTCGTATGGGAAAAACGCTCCGAACGGCTATTCGTAGCAGTTTTTCCCGAATCGGAATCGGCCCCTAAATGTACAGAAGCACAATATATACAAATCTACTAAAGAATAATAACATACATATATTTTTCTCATATAGTATTTTTGAACCTACAAATATATTCGCCCTTGATAAATTTCAACAGAAGGATGCTTATAAACCAATTGTTAAAAAAAGCATTCCTATAAAGGTCACCATTCTAAAGGGAGAGTAAGAGATATCAAAATAAATCTCTATTTTTGTATATATACTCCCTATAAATTTCTTTTAAATGTTACAAAAATCTTTTGGGTGGTGCCTTTGAAACAGAAGGTGTTGGCGTGTTTCAGCCTATTCAATTTTCAGGCCTCATCAGGACTAGGGCGTCCGTGGTTCCGCCTAAAGAAACAAATACAACCACATAGCCAACTACCTTATATACACACTATATACACAAGAGACTAATATTTATCTATATACAACGATGTCTATGTCTAGACATTACAATTATATTCGAAGTGGTAAGGCATTCAATTATAATTACACACCCATGTGTGCCTGAAGTGAAAAACAAAAAAAGAAAGGAATTCAAGAGCTTTAAAAACTACCAAAAAGAGTAAAATATCCATGTGTTAATAAGCAACCATTCCCAAACGATTTGAAAGGTTGAAATATGCAAACCGTGATAAAAAGGAGTACCAAAAGAGAAAAGTCATCAATACCAGTAATACTTCTCAATCTGCGAATCTCCCGATGAATTCTCAATCAGATGTTCCACTTTTCAACATACACGACTAATTAGGAGAAAAGACACAATGTAGACCACTAAATATTACCAAATTTACGCATTGACGCAAAGTCTGACAGTGCCTGAAATCTACCGTTCTTACCCCAATCACTATATGGTAGCACCGAGTATGAATCTCCACTCGCCTTCGGTATAAATGCGAGCCCTCTCAGAGTTCTTATGTATGTAGCGCCAAAAAATGACCAAATTCTAAACCTAAGACCAAACGAAATATCAGTAAAGCCATCCTGATAGAAACTACGACAATATCAATAAAATCCCAAACAAAACAAGGGACAAAACTTACTTTAAATTCTCCCTTCTCCGCGTTGTTATTCCGCGTCCCGAAGAGTCGCCATAGCGTATATCCGAGGAATACAAGTCACGTGTACGGAAGTGCCGAAGATATCCATTCGGAACATAGAAATAAACAAAGGGCAAATCCTGTATTGCAACATGGTCTTAACTAATCGCCATTGCGAGAACAGGCGATACGAATATTAGATACAGTATACGAAGGGAATAAAGGCAAAGTCAGGAAACCGCCCACCAGCAATTATATTAATAACAAACTACGGCAAACAGAAAAATCTAATTAACAAATTCGAGATAGTTCACTTCGGGGGAGATGTCCCTAGATATCAAAAAGGATTAACTATAGACCACCGAATAAGTTGAACAACAGGTCTATAAACTCGCCGATGCGAAATATATAGCTCCCAGAATAGCCTATTCAATAAAAATGGGGCGCATACGCTTCCTCTCTCCCTAATGGGGCGGTTAGCGGTTGCTAAGATGGTGATGTTGCCTAGGATGTTGTACGTCCTGCAAAATACCCTATGCCCGCTCCCCCCGCGAATATTTCGCACGCTCAACTCGCTGCTCACATCTCTACTCTGGGCGGGCGGGCGTAGTAGAGTTGCCCTACATACTGTGGTCCGGAGTTGGGAGGAGGGAGGCCTGGAGGCCCAGAGGTTTGACCTGTATTATTATGCGGCGCAGCTCCTACCAGCCGCGAGGCGGTTCGCGGATACAGATAACTGGGAGCTGCAGCTACTGGCGGGCAGGGCGGACGAGAAGACTTTACAAGTGGCTTTGATGCAGGGAAGGGGAGCGGACGAGGACCTGCCCAATGTGGTGCGCCACGCAGCGGGAGTCTGGCAGCGATTTGTAGAGAAAGTTTTGCGACGGGCCCCCTTTCATAGGGAGCTGCCGGTGTGGATCTTGGCCCCGGTGCTACGGATGGAGGAAAATGTGTCCTTCCGGGAATGGCGAGACGGCGGATGTGAGACTCTGGCGGACCTGTACCCAGATGACTCCTTCGTGTCTTTTCAGCGTGCCACGGAGGCCTTTGACCTGAGCAGGGGACAGTACCTGCACTACAGGGGACTCCAGGAGGTGGCACGGACGACCTGGCCTCAGTTCCCAGAGGCGCCTCCACTGACTCACACCCTCAACATCCTCCTTTCCTGTGGCAGAGGGAAGCGGCTGATCTCTTTACTGTACTCGGCCATGCGAAGGGATTCGACACCGCCGATCGCGCCGTCCTGGGCGGCCTGGGAGGCGGACCTGGGGATGGTTCTGGAGCCGGGACAGCGCAAAGGTATTGGGCTCCTGACCCGGAAAGTCTTGTGTAATGCACGGTTCAAGGTGATCCACTTTAATTTTGTGCATCGAACATACATGACCCCGGTCTCCCTGAATCGCATCTCGGCGGATAGGCGGGACAACTGTCCTAGGTGTGGGGCGGAGAGAGCTGGATTCTTCCATTTGGCCTGGGAGTGCCCGCAGGTCGGTAGCTTTTGGAGTGAGGTGGTGGACCATATTGGCCGTGTCACGAGCCTCCGGATTGCCCTGGATCCGCTTCATTGTCTCTTGGCCCTGGTACCCAAGCCCAAAAAGAGGAATTTGTCTTACAAGTTTCTACAGTTGTTACTGGTGTTGGCAAGGCGGCGCGTGGCCATTACTTGGATGGGGCAGAGGGCCCCCGAGGTCTCCCTGTGGCTTAAGGATGTTAGGGAGTGGTCCTTGGCTGAGGAGACACATATGCAGCACACGCGCCGCGATGAAAGGCTCCAGGAAGACTTAATAGCTTGAAGGTTGATGTGTGCAGAGGGGTTGCCAGATGATGACTCGGATGCCACTAGTGCCGAATTGTTCACCCCTGAGGGGTCTGGATCCGAGGAGGAGGCGGGGGGAAGCGAGTTGGAGGGACCTGGTCCGGAGTAATGCCCTGTTGGGCGCGTGCTAATGTTCCCTATCATATAACCCTGTGATTTATCTGGATTCCCAGAGGATTGCTACTAAATGTGATGTCTGCACCTTATCGGGCCTTGAATGGATAACCTGGCTATTGCACGTACTCTATTACTGATGCCATGTATGGGGGGGGTTTGTTTGTTGTTCTGTGTTAGGCTGTGTTTTTGTTACAAAAATGTATCTATCCAGAAGGATGGGAGTAGGGCTCCATGGACGACGTAGGAGGGGAAATGCGTGAAAACCAGCGGACACTGGAGATGCACGTGTACAGTATGCAAACGACTATGATTGTATTTGTGCCATTTACCGATATTACGCCGCCCGGCCTCCGGGATGTGGGCCACGTGGCTGTGTACTGTCCCGAATGTTGCATATGGCTAATTTTACCTCTCAGTGCTTACGAGAGGTTTTGCCTGTTCATGTCCTCTATGTTTTCTGCAATAAAAAATATATAAAAAAAAAAAACAATGGGGCGCACTAGAAACTGTCAAGTTGTAAGCCACGTGAAATCCAATGGACGCAAGAAACAATTCTATACATAATCCAAAGATATATAAGGAAAGAATCACCAACCCATATGTGAATAATGGAGAAATGGTACACCAAAAGAGAGCGAAGTTCAAAAGAAAAAGATAACAGGAAAAAAACATTATAACCCAGTGATTATGCCGCCACTCCTCACAATCTGTATAGTATCATTAAAAAACATAAGATATATCATTACTGCAAAAGAGCCCATATTTCATCTCTGTCGTTGAGCCCTGTCCTGGCTGTGTGGTATTTTTCAATTAGTCTTGCCTCCAATCGATTCAATTTAGTCTCTAATTCCTTTGTTTTTGATGCACACACTGTACATAGAACTGACCATTCTATATCTTTTTCAGTATGGTTGACTGATAGGTAATGGTGCACTAACGGTGCACCTTGCACTTGACATTTGACCCACGATTTATGTTGCAAAATACGTTTCTTAATCATTTGGGTTGTTTGACCTATGTAAAATGTATTACACGGACACTTTATACAGTATACTGTGTTTTTGGAATTACAATTTGAAAAAGTTCTTTGAACATGTGTTTGGCCATTTATGTGTACCTCTTTAGAGTCTTTGGTGAGATTGCACGCTAAACAGTTCTGGCAACGATAATACCCAGTTATAGGAGGTAGACTTAGTAATTCTCTCAATTTTTTTTAAGGAGGTTTTGATTTTCCTACTGCTTTCACCAGCCGACGAATATTTTTGCCTTTTTTAAAAGCAAAAAGTGGCTTAGGGATTCCCAAGTGTTCAATTATCTTCCAATTTTTTGGGATCATCTTTTTTACTTTGTTAGCCCTGGGGTCAAAGGTGATGACACAAGTAAGTGGAGTTTCTTTGTCTTTTGATTTGGGAATGAGCAAAGTTTCTCTAGGGGTATACCACGCTCTTTTCAGAGCTACTTTTACTAGTCTTTTCGGATACCCCGTGCTAGTAATTTCTCTTTCAATTTTTCAGCATTAGAGAAATAGTTGTCTTTGTTACTACAATTTCTTCTAACACTGAGAAATTGCCCATATGGGAGTTTTTCTTTTAATGTCCTAGGATTGTTACTGGTGAACGGCACCCTGACTGGAAGGGTAATGCTGTTTTAGCATTGTACTGCATTGTACTGTACTTTACTTCCTAGGACTACCAGTACATCTTATTTTTATCTGTAGAAATTTGTGCTCAGATTCAAGTGTGCACCGATTTTAAACTAAGCATTTCAGTCATTGTAGCTAAAATTGTGTAGCGCCGAAATAGCTCGTTTTTACCTTGTGTTTTAAACAATCTAAAGCCCTCTCACACTGTGTTAGGTTTTACTCTGTCCTACCTGCTTGCCTGAGACCCCGGTCCGTCACGGCCTGTGCCGTTTGAACGGAGGGTCGCTGTAGGCAAATACTCACTTCCGGTGGGATTTCGGAAGAGACTGCTAGCGCTCTAGTTTCCGGCCCTCTGCCCCATCATAGCTGGGAGGAAGGCGCGGACGCGCGCAGCGGCACCCTGACTGGAAGGGTAATGCTGTTTTAGCATTGTACTGCATTGTACTGTACTTTACTTCCTAGGACTACCAGTACGTCTTATTTTTATCTGTAGAAATTTGTGCTCAGATTCAAGTGTGCACCGATTTTAAACTAAGCATTTCAGTCATTGTAGCTAAAATTGTGTAGCGCCGAAATAGCTTGTTTTTACCTTGTGTTTTAAACAATCTAAAGCACTCTCACACTGTGTTAGGTTTTTCTCTGTCCTACCTGCTTGCCTGAGACCCCGGTCCGTCACGGCCTGTGCCGTTTGAACGGAGGGTCGCTGTAGGCAAATACTCACTTCCGGTGGGATTTCTGAAGAGACTGCTAGCGCTCTAGTTTCCGGCCCTCTACCCCTACATAGCTGGGAGAAAGGCGCGGACGCGCGCGGCGCGCCTGCGGCGCGCCAAAGGCAAGCCCGTCTGCGCCCGTCCGCGCCAGGACGCCGCGAGCCGCCATACCACTAACAGCTCCAGCCAAGGTTTTCGGGCCGCTGGAAAATGACCACCATCACAACATTCATCAGGTATACTAGGGAAGAGCTTCTAGACTTGAATACATCATGTGCCCAGGTGCCGGAGGTTCTATGAGCAGCCATACGGGCGGCCCCTTGTTCCCGCAGTATTGATCTGACTGTGGACAGACGGACCGTCAGGGCTGACCCCAGTTCGACTATCATTGCTCCAAGGAAACTGATAGCATTTTATTTCAATGCCAGATCAATTCCCAGACACGCACTCGAAATATGGAGTCTCCTCGACGCTGAAACCCCTGATCTATGCTTCATATCCGAGACTTGGCTGCATGAGCATGCCACCCCAGACCTCCATGTAGCCTTCCCTCAACAATATAAAATAGTTAGATCAGATAGAAGGGACGCTAGAGGCGGGGGATTACTGATTGCAGCAAAAGAGACTATCAATGTTTGCATGATAGAAAGTGAGGTTATTGAGCAGACAGAAATCATAGTTTTTAAAATGAGTGGCCCCCTAAAGGAGGTTTGGAAAGGGGCTCTGCTCTACCGACCTCCTGGGACTAAAGGTGATTTTTCTGAAACCCTACTAGAAACTATTGCCCCCCCATGCACTGACGGCAGACAGGTTTCTGTTACTGGGCGACTTTAACTACCATGCAGATGACCAGTCAAATGCAGAAACAGAAAAACTAATCTCCACCATGAACACTCTAAGTCTTAGTCAACGAATCAAGGGTCCAACCCACTGTGCTGGCCACACATTGGACCTCTTATTTACTAACTCCCCTAATATTTGGACAGACTCCCCTATTCCGTTATTATGGACTGACCATTACTTAGTAAAATTCATCATAAATGACTGCATGTCGGGACCGTCCAATAAGGCCAATTTAAAAGTATGTAGAACCTTGAAAAAGATCACTCTTGCCTCCTTTTCTAATACATTCCAGAAACATTCTATAGATCTAACGACAAATGTTAATCTAGCAGCAGTTCATTTAGAGTCAGCGATTGGTAAGGCATTGGATAAGATTGCCCCCCCGCGTATGGTCAAGTGCAGGGAAAAGCCATCCCCTTGGTTCACGGAACAGCTAAAAAAAAACAAGTCCATCACAAGAACCGCTGAAAAAAAATGGCGAAAAAGTAAGGATGCAAATGATCGTAAGATCTATCAAACCCTGCACACCAACTATATGAGAGAAATAAGAACAGCTAAGAGGGGGTACTTAGCGGAGCGTATAGCTAAAGCTGAAAACTCCTCGAAAGAGCTTCACCACATCCTAAAAGAATTTACTTCCCAAAAAAATCCATCATCTACTCCCGATACTGTAGAATGGACTGAAGAACTCTCTAAATTTTTGGAGGACAAAATCACGACCATATGTGAATCCTTCAGCCCAGTTTCTCTGCCTACACAGTTTCAAGATCATGATCCCACGATTGAGAAATGTCCCTCTAGATGGACTACTTTCGAAATGTTCGACAAGGACACTACCATTAAATTAGGGCAAAAGATTAAATCAGGTTCCCCGTGTGATCAACTACCCCCCTAAACTATTTACCTTACTTGCCCCGGCTCTAGTAGACTGTCTCACCAGCCTCCTTAACAAATCTCTGGCTGAAGCAGAAGTCCCAGAGATTTGGAAGGCGGCGAGAATAAGACCAATATTGAAAAAATCAGGAGCTGATGTAAATATTCATGTAAATTACCGACCCATCTCCTTGCTCCCATATTTCGGGAAAATATTGGAAGCTTCGGTCAACAGACAGCTGGTCAAATATCTTGAAACTAATGACCTACTTGACCCTTTCAAAGTCAGGTTTCCGTGCTGCTCACAGTACGGAGACAGCACTGGTTGAGGTTGCAGACAACATAAGAATTGCCTTGGACAAACATCAATCTTCCATTCTTGTCCTTTTAGATCTGTCTGCGGCCTTCGACACCATCTCCCATTGTATTCTGATTCAGAGACTATGGGAGATTGGTGTCAGAGGGCAGGTATTGGAATGGTTCAAGTGTTACCTCTCTAACCGGACGACCACAGTTCAGATAGGCAAAATCTTGGCCAGTACTTGGCCTGTAAAAAGGGGGGTGCCACAGGGCTCCATCCTGAGCCCCACGCTTTTTAATATTTATATGGCTCCCCTGGCCAAAGTAATCAGAGCGTTCGGCTTCGATGTTATATCGTATGCCGACGATACTCAAATTTTAGCTACTCTTGGCCCGGACATTAACGAGACTAAAGATCGTTTTAAGAAATGTCTGATGGAGGTGAAAAACTGGATGGGTCAAAATCACCTACAGCTGAATGGTAGCAAATCAGAGGTCATGTTGTTCGGAAAAGCCATTGGACATTGGACCCAGGACTGGTGGCCTGTACAACTGGGCGAATGCCCACTCCCAAAGGAATCGGTCCGCAACCTAGGTCTCCACATGGATAATAAGCTCTCCATGAAAGCTCAGGTGAACCATATTGTTGGCACCTGTTTTGGCATCATGCGTAGCTTACGAAAGATCTTTAAGTGGATACCAGCTGCAGCCTGTAAGCCCTTAGTACAAGGCCTTATTATAAACAGACTTGATTATGGCAATTCACTGTTACTTGCCACAAATGAATGTCACATCAGGAAGCTGCAGCTTCTGCAGAATACGGCAGCATGCCTCGTCCTGGACCTGCCTCGTAGATCCCCCTCTGTGCCGTGCCTAAAAACCTTACACTGGCTCCCTGTGAAAAAACGGATCACGTTCAAAACATTATGTATGGTACACCAACATATGTATGGAAGGGGCCCAAAATATTGGACCATGAAACTTACATGGTACATGCCAAGGAGGTATCTGAGATCAAGCACTGAGTCATTACTCACTCCTTTGAGAATCCAAACGGCCAGAAATGGAGGTCGTGCTTTCTCCTTCCTGGCTCCATCTCTCTGGAATAAAATGCCTCTCAGCCTTCGCATAACCTCCGATCACATTAGTTTCCGAAAGAAGCTTAAGACCTGGCTTTTCGGCTAATCTTGCTACCTACCCTTTTCGTCAGAATCGTCTGCATGCGCCATGAGACTCTTTTGGACGTGATATGTGCGCAATAGAAATATCCTGACTTGACTTGACTTGAAATGTAGTAGTGTGTTTCGATCTGTAGGTTTGGTATACAGATTGACTAGTAATTGTCCCTCCTCATGTTGGACATAGACATCCAAAAAATGAATCTTATTACGATCACTTGACAGTGAAAAATTAAATTCTTGGGTCCTACAATTTAACCAATTATGAAAATTAGTTAAAAGTTCTTGGGGCGTGGCCAAGATGGCGGCCCGAGAGGACGGTGATTTCTGTGGCTCCCCGTCCCGATCCCCATTGATGCCCTTTATATCGCAGCTTAACCCCCCCGCAGCACTTCGAAGGCTGGCTGCCTCGTGGGGGCACCTTGCAGCCGCTCCGGTGAGCCCGCGACCTGGCCCGCGGGGCCCCCGAGCTCCCTCCAAGCCGTGAGACACTTGCCGGCTTGCAGGTGTACGAAATGGCGGCTGGTCCCGCCGAGTAATTGCGGCCGATCTGCCCCCGGCTGTCGGCCAGGTCTTCCCGCAGCAAGACGCCGGCCGAGCTCCCAGCCCGCCTGCTTGGGGCCAGAGACGAGTGTAAGCGGCGAACAGAGCGAGCACCCACCATCGCGACACTCCCAGCGGAGTGAGGCAGAGCCGGCCGGGAGAAGCGGTAATCGAGGCCCCGGCTCTGGGCCTATACGGGAGCCGAAGTAGGAGCCCTCTGAGGCATCGAAGACGGGAAGAGAACCACGCATGGCTCCTGGCAGCCCCTAGAAGAGCCGGGTGAGCAACGGCCCATGGGGCCCACACGGAGGTGAGGAGAGCGACTTGGGGCTGGTGGGAGCAGAAGGCTCGGGGGCATAATCGAGCCCCCGGCGTCGGGCCTAGCAGGGTCCACAGGCCAGACTCTTCTGGCACGGAGGCGGCGGAGCAAAGGGGACACATACCTGAGAGCGGGGTCACTGTGCGGAGGCACGGGGGGCGTAGACGGCGGGCCCCAACAAACGACGGCCAGGCGACCACAGAGGCGAAGTGGGAGGGCCCTGGGCGCCAAACTGAGGAATCTGCCCATGACAAAGCGACCGTCTGCCCTTGTGTGCGCGATCAGCCCCTCGCTAAACTTATCGTGGCAGGGCCTGGGGGGCCACATCTATATCGGAGCCCTACCCGACTGCTGCTGCCCCCTGGCCAGAGTATAGTTGCGTACATGAAGCAGAGGTAGCTGGAACCCTGTGTCGGTGGCCTCACGTCGGGGCCACCCTTCACCGGCCACTGGGGTTAGAGATACAATCACCCCATACTTAGGCAGCGCTGATACCCACTGCCACGACAGGGAATTAAGGAGAGAGATGGGGCGGAACGCCGAGCAGTGTATGGGGTCTTTGCCAGGTTTAGGCAGCACCACGATTTCAGCCGCCAACATATCTGGGGGGATGGAGCCTGGACCAGTGAATGAGTTGAAGAGCCGAGTGAGAATAGGAGCGAGTAGTGAGCTGAAAGTCTTATAAAAACCGGATGAGAAGCCATCAGGCCCCGGGGACATAAGAGGGGGGAGGCGAGAGATAGCTGCCACCACCTCCTCCAAACGGATGGGAGCTTCCAGGGCGTCTGCCGTAACCGGGGAGAGTGCGGTATTCTCCGCTATCTCCTGATAGCTATCGATATCCCAGCTCGGGACAGTGTCAGTGCGGTATAGTGAGGCGTAGAAGTCCCTGAACGTTTCCGCGATCCTCGCCTCCCCCTCAACGGTAACGCCATTGTCATCCCGAAGGTCGGAAATCTTCGAGCGCTGGGATTTGTCTTTCAGCGCGCTGGCCAAGAGGCGGCCAGTTCTATTCCCCCCGACGTAGTACGAATGGCGCAGTCTGAGAGCAGCGAACTCTGCCCTGTCTGTATCCAGGCTGGCCAATTGGGCCCTGGCGGCCTTCAACTGCTTCCACACCCGTGGAGCCCCGGTGCGGCTATGAACTCTCTCGAGCTCAGAAACCTGGGCGAAGAGGTGCTCCCGCTTCGCCTTACGAGCCTTAGCTTCCGCTGCCACTATTGCAATGAGGTCACCGCGGGCAACCGATTTCAGGGCCCCCCACAAAGCTGAGATCGACGTCTCTGGCATGTCGTTAATGGCTAAATAATCGGTAATACACGCACGGAGTTGTTTAGTAACCTCCGGGCGCTGTAACAGAGTTTCGTGCAGTCTCCACGCCCCATGGGGACGGCTAGGGCTGGGGAGCTCAAGTAATATCTCCACGGCATCATGATCGGAGAGAGCGGCAGGGACAATGCTAACGTCAGTGAGGGCAGTGGCTAGGTCGGAGGAGCCGAGGAAGTAGTCAAGTTTGCTATAAGTGCGGTGCACATGGGAGTAAAAGGTGAATTGGGATGCAGTAGGATGTTTGGCCCTCCATAAATCCACCAGACCCCGCTCATGTAGCCAAGCCTTACCTGTGATAGAAAGGGTGCCCGTGTCCCCATATCTATGCCCGGATCTATCCATATGAGTGTCCAACACTACATTGAGGTCCCCCCCAAGGAGTAAGAGAGAGTTGGGTGATTGAAGCGTCTCTGAAATGGCACCCTTCATAAAGGGCTCTTGACCTGTATTAGGAGCGTAAAGGGAACCGATGGTGAGATGTTGGTCGCCAATGTAAAAGCTGTAAGCAAGGAGCCTCCCTTTAATTTCCCCCACTTTATCCCCTACTCGCCCCTGGAAGCACCTAGAAACCAGAATGGCCACCCCCGCTTTCGTCGATGGAAGAGAGGAAAAAACTGCTGGGGAAAAGCGCAGGAGCGCATCCTATGCCAGTCTTTCGCAAGCAGGTGGGTCTCTTGGAGTAAACAAACCTCAGCCCCCGAATTCTCCAGATATGAGATCACTGCCCTCCGCTTGATGGGATTGTTCAAGCCCTTCACATTAAGGGTCAACACCTTCAAAACAGAATTAGCCATCACGAGTCAGGTGGAGAAGAGGCATTGTATGACGATGATAGCGCCGCTCCCTGAAACGAAGGTGGAGGGCGACAGACCCAGCTTGTTGAACCCCCTGTGGCACACCGGCTCCCCCCTCCCCTCCCGCCCTCCCCGCCCCCCCCTCCCCAAAACTCCCATCCCCACCCACCACCAGTCCCCTCCCCATCCCCAACCCCAACAAACCCCCCGATCCCAAAAACCAACCCCCTCCTCCCACCACCCTGTCCCCAACATCCCAACCGTGTGAATACAAAGTCCCAGTCCTGTCAGTGCAACACAGGGCTGTGGTAGTGATACCTAGTGGGACGATGTCCAGTGATGACCGGCGTGGCCCCCCGCCCGTCCCCCCCGCCTAGCATGCAACTGTGCTGTGATGATCCCCCCCGACAAGGGAAGTCAATCAGAGGACGACGTTTCTTTGGCCACTTTCAAGATGGCCGTGGCTCTCTCCTGTGAGATAATGTGGGCCTCGGGCTTGGAGCGCAACTCCGGGGAGCGTCTGTGGCCCACCATCTGCCCTGGGAGGACCTCTCTGGTGGTGCATCCTCTGCCATCTCTATGCCCAGTAGTGCACAAGTGTCCTTGAATGAACACAGCTGTTGTAGGGCTCCGTTCTATTTGAATATCAGGCGGAGCGGGTGTCCCCAGGAGTACGGAATCTCTTGTTTACGCAGGAAGTCCGTAGCCACCTTGAATGCCTTCCTCTTCTGGAGAGTGATAGCCGAAATATCTTGATACAAGGCAATGGGATGACCGCGGAATTGAAGGGGCTGGTTCCGCCGGGCTTCACGGAGAATCTTCTCTTTGAGCGGGAAGTCAGGGTGTGGTTCTGAAAATCTGGATTCATATAATAGTACTGGACTCGAGAATAAAAACGTCGTCGAAATAGGACGAATTTGGTATCAAAAGACCGAGAATGACGAGTACATCATGTACATGTATTTTCGGCGTATTCGAGTGACGATTTCACCTCGAAATCGTCATTTACATTCTGAACCCTTAGCTCCCATTTATATGTTGCCCTCTACATAGGCCTTAATCCAGTTGAATTTGATTCCACAAGGACACATACTCCTTAATCGACTTCTCCCTGACCTCAGTACAAGTTAGAACCATTGCCCCAGGCCGGACTCGTTAGGTCAGTTCCCTCCCAGTGGCCAAGCAAGATAGCATCTAGGCTCAACCAGCCATAAAACCATTTCAGCGCGCACACCTGCCATATCTCGCTCACATCTTTTCTCCACTCCTTTTCTTCACTTGCTTTATGATGGGGAGGTGACCGTTTTTATTAGGGGTCCAGCGATATCTGATGAAATGTTGGGCCTTGCCGGATGATTTGTTATGGGCAGCACGACGTGAAATATGTACATGTCATCATGACTCTGCTTTTCTTTTGTAACCAGTAACTATAAATGAAATACCACGAATTCAAAGAATGTTTTGCCCAAGGCTGAAAATAATGTATAAAGAGAGAAGCCTGACTTCGTGAAAGTGTGCAGTCTCCTGAGAACATACCCGTATTGTACTTCTAGGACCCTGTTACCTTGGTTGCAGCCAATAAACTAATCTTTGACTTCACCTAGAAGACTCTGAGTTTCTGTAGGTCTGACTCAGGAAGAACCCGAGGTCTCTGGGTGTTGGTTCCCTGACACCGCTGGGTTACCGGTTCTGTGCCGGTTCTTAAAAACCCAGTACCTCAATTGGCGCCCAACGTCGGGCGATTCCAGTGGTACCAGTCAGCCTGAAGATCGTGAGGAGCTTCGTCTGAAAATTCCGGAGGAGGGCCCACCACCTCATCGACCCCTGCATGTCGACGTGGTCCGAAGGTCTTTGCTGCGAGGTTCCCCGCTTCCCGACGGCTACAAGGACTGCTGCCCTGGCTATCGCCCTGATGTTGGACCCTTGAAGTTTTCGGTAGAGCGAAACACTGGCACGAGTCTTCTGGTGACGCCATCGATATTTTCAGTTAAGTATAAGTGGAGCGTCTCCCAGTCCTTAGTTGGACTTACTTTGTGGTATCTTTGGGATACAAAAGGTTTTGTATTGGTACTTGCAAGCACCATAACCGAAGGACTCGTGTATTCACGAGAAATATCGTAATCGATAAATCCTTTGAAGTTTTGGAACTAGACTAGAGAGCGAGGATGCCTAGTCTTAGACTTGGGAATTTGTTTTGTCTTGGTAGAAATAATAGGGACTCCCGATTGGAGGACTCGTGTCCGGTTCCTCCAGTTGGAACTCCGACTTACGAACTGAATGTAAAACATGGGGTAGGCCCCATCGTTTACAACGAAGTATGGATTAAATACACTAGGAAAGATGGTGTTTTAAAATGGCCCCAATATGGTAGCTTTGATTCTGAAATCTTAGACAACCTTGAAGTTAAACTCTTTAAAAAGAAAGCCCGGCCGGCGATGTTTGACTCTTTCCGCTTATGGCGCAAAGAAGCCAAACAAAAAGAAATTAAATTAGCTAAGAAAAATAAAAGAGAAGGAGGACTTTCGGTAATGCAAGCTGCCGTGCAGTTTAAAGATAATGAGGAGGAGCAGATAAATGAGCAGTTGCACAGGCAACGTAAATTGGCAATAGATAAGTGTTATCCAGTTTTGCCGTCTCTTCAGCAAGAGGCAGCAAAAGAGCGTGAAAAAGACCCATTAATGTCACAATTATTAAATTCACCACCCCCCTATGCGCAGAATGCCACAGCACCCCCGCAACCTTTAGTTGCACAAGCTGCGCCTCCTGCTCTTCCACAGCACCCACCAGCTGTTCTTCAGATGGCTCCTACTTCTTCAGTGCAGCCTCCTCCAGGCCCACCGACCACTTCTGTTTCACCTGTGTTTTCTACGATTTTGCCTACTGTACTTTTTACATCTCCTAATGCTCCCTCTATGATTTTGCCCGGTGCCCCCTCTATTTTTCCTGATACCTCTTCTGCCATCTCTACCCCCGCCTTATCTCACCCCGTTTTTCCATCTGTTTGTCCTTCAGTTTCACCTTCCATTCGGCAGAAAATGGCCAGCACTGTTACTAATCTTCTTTTACCTCTTTTCGGGTCGCCTGCTACGACCCCTAACATAGGAAGAAGACAATTGCGAAGTCAATTGCCCGATTATCAAGAAAGAGATTCACTGAATAGTTTAGCTCGGAAATGGGTCATGGACACTTCAAAATATGATGTACAGTCTGTCATGGAAGTCTTCCATCAATGGGAAGCAGCGACACAGAGATATGTATTCGAACAAATGTGTGTTTTTCTTGGCGAGGATTTGGAAGACAATGATCAAGAATGCATCTCACAAGAAATGTGTCGTGTACGATTTAAGTTTGGAGAGGGTATGATTGTAGGTCCCGATGTGGAAAAGGCAGTTGAAATGTTATTATCATATCGAAGTAAGGGAAGCAGTTCTGGGTCACCATCGGAATCTGGTGCATCTAGTAGGAAAAAGGCACGACAATACCCTATGAGAGAAGTTCCCCCACAATGGAGGGAAGGTGACACAAACGCTAACCCACCTATTCCGCCACATTTCCAACGTGTATGGGTACATGTCCCATGGAAGCGAGCTGAAGTTTTAGCACTCAAACAAACGTTACCAGATCCGCGTAAAAATCCTGCAGGGTACTATAAAGAATTGTCAAAAACTGCTGGGTCATGTATAATGAATTTAGCCGATATCGACATGTTATTTGGGAATGTTGTTCCACAGCCTTTATGGGGTAAAATTCGTCATGTAGATCATGACCAGGAATTAGGTGACACGTGGGCTAATATTACTGCTACAGATGCCCGCCAAGTTGGTGGTGCCAAGCCTGAGCCTTTGATAGCAGAACTCCCTGGTAGAATAGTAGATTACATGAAAACGATAATGCCTGCAATACGCGTAAATTGGGATAAGTTATCTGCATGCAAGCAAAAGAAAGAAGAAACTGTTTCAGATTTCTTCACCAGATTTGAAAAAACATTCATTGACCACAGCGGTCAAGATATGACCACAGAAGGTGGTCAGAGATTGTTTGTCGATAAATTCGTGCACAATCTGCTTCCAGAATTGTGTAGGAAATTAAAAGATTCAGAAAGTTCTTGGGCAGTCTCATCTTCAGCGCAGATATTAGCTACTGCACAATACTACGAAAATAGAGACAAAGATGAGAAAGATAAAGTAGAAAAGAAAACTAGAGAACTCAAAACGAAGGTTTTGCTACAGCAAGCCTATCCGCCACGTGGTGGTGGTAATCAAAATAATAATGGTCAGAATCACTACCAAAATACTTTTCAGCAGCCTCAACAGTATCAGAGAAACTCGCAAAGATTCGAGTATGTTCAACCCCGTGTAGGCCCCAACCAGTGTTTATATTGCAAACAAGAGGGTCACTACAAATATAATTGTCCTGCCCTGCCACAACGTACGAATGGAGTTCCTGGCGTTAGAGGTCGTGGCAGTCAGCAAGCACCTAGAGGTAGAGGACGTGGAAACGCCCCTCAGGACGCGCGCCCCCTTCCGCCACAAAACTCTATGAACAGGTTTGATCAGCAGAATAACGTATCTGACAGGACCGCTCAATACTATGTTGATGAATATTACACAGAAAATGAGCAGTGGGAGAATAATGATTGCTAGGACAGCCATAGACAAAGAGAGGGAGTTGTTTCAGTTCCAGTAGATCAGAGTGGACCTTACGTTGAGGTGATTACATCAGGTGTGTCAGAACCTTTTCTGTTGGATACTGGTGCTACAAAGAGTTCTATTATGCATAAGCATGGGCGGATTTTGCGGATCCACGATTCACGAATTTGCGGATTCACGGATCGTGGATCCGCAAAATCCGCGGATTTTGCGGATCGGCGGATTTGGGGGCGGGGCTTCCTCGAGTGTGTGGGCGGGGCCAAACGGACGGGGCTTCCATGCGAGCGCGCATGCCTCTTGTGTATACAAAAGGTCAGAGACCGATCAGAGCAGCAGATTAAGAGACAGAAGCCCCTGGTCACAGGAAAGGCACGGGGATTGCGCTCGTGAAAGTCAAAGATGCAAATGTCTCTGGCCAGCATCACGATTTTTTTTGACCTGATGAATGAGTCACTGCATTTGCGCTTCAACTAGTTCCAGCGACCAAGTGTGTGTTGCTATGCAATCGTGCCGAAGTGAGCAGGGGTCCCTTGATTGAAATGTCCATCATAGTGGGTAAATGGCGGGAAGACGGTGCACACCTCGAGTGTGTGGGCGGGGCCAAACGGACGGGGATTCCATGCGAGCGCACAAGGCACACCTGCCCAGCCTCCACAACGCTCACGATTATTTTTTGGCTGATGAATGAGTCACTGAATTTAAGCTGCAACTAGGGCACATGCGTCGTGCCAGAATGAACCCTGCCCTTCAGACACCATGTAAATAATTTACGATGGCGCCGGCAAGCTGCCAGCGCCATCCTGCAGAAGTTACTTAATTAGCTTCACCAGGAAGCTCCAACTGATAAAATAAAGCAGGCGCTCGAGCCCCTGCTTTATCTTATCTGTTAGAGCTTCCTGTCGAAGCTAATTAAGTAACCATTTGAGGATGGCGCTGGCAGCTTGCCGGCGCCATCGTAAATTATGCAGGCTTGAACTTTTGACCGCAAAATCCGCTCCGATCGCGGATTGCGGATTCTCGGTAAATCCGCGAGAGTTCGCGGATCGCGGATTTACCGAAAAT
This sequence comes from Lissotriton helveticus, assembly GCF_964261635.1. NCBI lineage: Eukaryota > Metazoa > Chordata > Amphibia > Caudata > Salamandridae > Lissotriton > Lissotriton helveticus. Next base: position 504,310,647 of record NC_136068.1, on the reverse strand, counting down.
CCGCAAAATCCGCGATCGGAGCGGATTTTGCGCTCATGCTTAATTATGCACTCCAAACTCCCTGGCGCACCTTTGTCTGGCGAAATGAACGTTTCTGTAGGTTTTTCTGGCGCCCCAGTTAGAAATCCGATTTCTGACCCTTTATCTCTTTCTGTTGGTCCTTGTGAATTCTAAGCACCCCTTATTCTGACGACAGGTTGTGGTGAGAATCTGCTAGGATTGGATTTGTTAAAAAGATTGTATGCGACTCTGTACTGTTCTCCTTCAGGAGTACAACTTACTTTAGGTAAGAAAGTGGTTTCTCCCATTTATTTGTCGAGAGATGCACTTCCAGCAGAATTGTCGATTCTCCCAGATATTCTTTGGGCTACTGGTCCCAATGATGTAGGTCTTTTAGAAATTCCACCATATGTTGTAACATTGAAGTCGAATGTCAGAATGCCACGAATTCCCCAATACAGAATATCTAATGAGGGTGAAAAAGCTTTGCTAGCGATCGTTTACGAATTGATTGAAAAGGATGTAATTGAGGAAACACGAGGCAATGTTTGCAATAGTCCTGTTCTGCCTGTTTTAAAACGAACTGACCCTTCTCAGCCACCTGTGTACAGATTCGTGATTGACCTTAGAGAGGTGAATAAAATTGTTGTGCCACAATTCCCAGTTGTCCCCGACATTACCACATTATTGACTATGATTCCAGCCTCTGCCTGCTGGTTTTCGGTGATTGACCTGAAGAATGCTTTCTTCAGTATCCCAATTGCTGAGGAACGCAGGGATATTTTTTCCTTTAGTTTAGGAGGTCGAAGCTTCCGCTTTAAACGCGCTCCTCAAGGCTACTGTGAAAGCCCCTCAATATACAGTCAAGCTCTGAAAAATCAGCTTGACACAATGGTTTTGCCCAAAGGTGCCACTCTCGTACAGTACGTGGACGATTTGCTCATCGCTGCGGATACTGAGAAAATGTGTAAAATGGCCACGTTGTCATTATTGCGTCATCTGTGTGATCTGCATCACAAGGTGTCACTTTCCAAGCTCCAATATTGCCGACAAGAAGTGACCTACTTAGGTCATCTCTTATCGAAGGAGGGAAGGAAACTGAACCCAGAAAGAATTCAGGCAATAGCAAAATTGAGTGTGCCAAGAACACAGAGAGAAGTACGTGCTTTGTTAGGCATTACATCGTACTGTAGACAGTGGATTCCAAATTTTTCGTTATTAGCCAAACCCTTGGTGGCATTAACGTGTAAAAATACACCCAATCCCATTCCTTGGTCGGAAGAATGTCAGAAAAGTTTTCTCGAATTACGCACAGCACTATGTTCGGCCCCTGTGTTAGGTACCCCCAACTACAGTAAGCCTTTCACATTGTATGTCCACGAGAAGGAAGGCTGTGCATTGTCTGTGCTGACTCAGTTATTCGGAGATAGACAGCGGCCATGCGCCTATTTTTCGGCCACTTTGGATCCGGTAGCATGAGCGTTGCCAAGTTGTTTGAGGGCCACAGCAGCAGCAGCTGTTTCTATTCGACAGTCTGCTGGTCTAGTAATGAATAATACACTAATCGTGATGGTCCCGCATGCAGTAGACACATTGTTAAATAGGACCAAGACACAGCACTTAACTAGTGCTCCACTGTCCAGCTATGAATTGACGCTGCTAGCGAGCAATGTGCATATAAAAAGGTGCGGTACCTTGAATCTAGCCACGTTGTTACCAATTGCAGAGGAATCAGATGCTTTAGAACAGCACGATTGTTTTCTTAGAACAGAGGAAGAGACGAAAGGGAGAGTTGATTTGTTCGACACTCCTCTTGCTGAAAGTGATGGTACGTTATGGGTGGATGGTTCATGCTTTAAGCTCCCAAATGGTAACGTGACTACAGCATATGCTGTCACAACTTTGCACACAGTCGTTGAAACTGCGCGAATACCACATGGTTCAGCTCAAGCCGCAGAACTCGTAGCACTTACGAGAGCATGTGTGTTGTCTAAAGGAATGAGAGTGACTGTCTACACGGACAGCCAGTATGCTTTTGGAGTGGCTCACAGTTTTGGACGATTGTGGAGAGAACGTGGGTTCCTGACTTCGCACGGAGCTAAGATTCAGCATGGTCAGTTGGTGAATGAGCTTCTTGAAGCACTGACCTTGCCCCTGCAAATAGCGATCGTGAAATGTAGTGCTCACAAGAAAGTGACTGATGATGTTGGTCGTGGAAATGCATTTGCTGATGAAACCGCTAAGGAAACTGCAAAGAATGTGATGAGCCGAATGTATGTTGCGAGCCCAGAAAGATGGACTGGTGATGTTGGAATATGTGAGGACACGATAGAGAGCGTGAAGTCCATCCAAGCTGAGGCCACGGAGGAAGAGTTAAGCACGTGGAGAGAAAGTACAGGAAGAATGGATGCAAATGGTTGTTGGATTGAATTGACAGAGCATCAGAGATGGTTGTTACCCGATGCATATGTGCTTGCAGTGGTTACAATGGCTCATGGAATGGCCCATATCAGCGTGAAAGGGATTTGCGAGTTGTTGGCCCCAGTGTGGAAGAATTCGGGGATTCCCAAGTGTGCAGAGAATGTTGTCAAGAATTGCATGGTATGTCTGAAGCACAATCCTGGTAGGGGAACCCCAACTCCAGCTGGTCATTTTGCACCTCCTACGTATCCGTTCGAGGTTTTGCAGCTAGATTTCATACACATGGAGAGGTGCAACAACTTAAAATACGTGCTCGTGGTTGTTTGCGCCTTCTCAAGATGGTTAGAAGCCTATCCCCTAAAAGACAATACTGCCTTGTCCACAGCAAAAGCCCTTGTGAAAGAGTTCTTCCCCAGGTTCGGAATGCCTAGAATGGTCTGGTCTGACAACGGAAGTGAATTTGTGGGTCGTGTGATGAAAAGAGTGTGTGAAGGGCTAGGCATTAGACAGAAGTTCCACGCTGCAAATCACCCCCAATCAGCTGGATTAGTAGAATGTTACAATGGCACGCTTAAACTTAAATTGGCCAAAATCCAAGCGAGCACAGGTCTTAAATGGCCTGACGCTCTACCCTTAGCACTCGTATCCACCAGAATGACTGTGCATTCGCGATTGAAACTCAGCCCCTATGAAATCATCTTTGGTCGGCCAGCCAACATATGGGGAGTGCCTAGGCCCACGAAATTCAGCGAGCTGCAACACCCTATTTTGCTTGATTACTTGTATGAATTGACGGCTAAATTGCGTGTTTTATATCAACAGGTCCACAACACCTTGCCTCCGGTCACTGAGACTCCGGGTCACTCCATTGAACCCGGTTCATGGGTCCAAGTCCGCAACTTTCAAAGAACAAGAAACGACCAGCCCAGATGGACCGGGCCTCACCTCGTCCTCCTGTCTACAAGGTCGGCTGTTAAGGTGGAGGGGAAGGCCAATTGGGTCCACGGGATCCATTGTAAGAAGATACCCTTCCCTCTGCCACATAACCAATGGGTCCAGAAAGGAGGCACTGACTCAGAGCGCACAACTGATGAACGTGTAAAAGAAACTAACCCTGACTGTGAAAGCAAGAACATTTTTCGAGAAACTGTGCCACCACCAGAACAATTGAACCCTGTGGAACCTGAACTACTATTTCTGGACCAGACAGTACCCGGGAAAAGACGCTACAATTTACGACCAAGAAAAACAGACTAATTAAAAGTGATCCTTTTTGTGATCCGAGAGAAAACCCTATGGACTAATAAAATGTGTCTTTTCCCCAAATCCTATTTTTTAAAGTGCAGATCTCCCATCTAGGTAACTTGCTTATTTTTGTTTTTTCGAACCGCCATCCGGGTTCCGCTGCTAGGGTCGCGGTTGATTAAAGACTTTTGGGTGCAGCTGACGACGTTAGGTCGGTAGTTCTGGTTGGTCCAAGGGAGTTGCCCTAGACTGACGGAAAAATCCTTTAGCAGAGGCAACCTACCACCGCGGGCAGCATCTTAGAGAGGATGGAGTTTCCTGATGTGGAGAGGCCTGCCAAACAAATGAACTTTAAGCAGAGACTTTTTAACACGATGACGAAGAAAAGTTTTATAATAGTGTGTATTTTTATGCTATCCAGCGTAATGGTCTTTTTGATAAGCTATGTTTTATTCTCGTTTCATGTGACATTTGCGCCCACTACATCACCCATACCTCCTCCTACTGTTTCCTCTCATTCTTTCCACCCTCTGCCTGACCACGAATCAAATAGGAGATTAGAGTTCATTAATAACTCCTTCGTTCAGTTATTACACCAACACCAACTTGTAATGAACACAACTAACTGTTGGGTGTGTGGTCTCATGCCCCACACCACGGATAAAGGTATCCCCTATTTGGTCCTGCCATTTAGTCACAATGGTTCAGTCTGGGCATATAGGACAATGTTCATATATGCACGAGAAATCCAACCCCTACGTTCTGTAAAAGACAACCTCAAGACTAGCGCCCTAGTCAAAGGTATAGTTGACATGATCAAGGAAGTAACCTCTTACGAAGATACCCCGGATGATGAGATACTTGCATATGTAGGTTGGAACGTGACCGGATATGGCACTACATTAAGTGAGAAACAGCAAGCCAAAAGATCGTCCCCTATCTGGATCATACCCCATCAAGGTCACCTGTGTCTGCAAGGTATTGGCAAGAATCCCAGAGCTCAGCTAGGGAAGAGTGTCTGTACAGAAACGTATGTTTTTGGATCTCAGACTTCCCCTGCGTTTTTAGCCGCTAAGGGTACTTATTTCATCTGCCATGATAGAGCCTATACATGGTTGCCCCCTGACTTCTCGGGCTCATGTTTTGTTTCATTCCTGTTACCTCCCACCTACACAGCAGCGGCGGATTACCATCGGACAAGGGTAGTTAGAGGTGTTTTGAGTAAAGAAGACACTGCAGGTCAAAATTTGGTGACTTTGCAATGGGTTTTCTGCCGTTCTGGGGAGCCATGGCTAACAGCAGGAACATAAGGCAATTGACAGGGGTAGTTGAATCCACCGTGACTGAAACTGCTGGTGCCCTTAGTAACCTGACTGCTGAGCTCAAGTCGGATCGACTTATGACCCTTCAGAACCGGGTCGCTTTGGACGTAATACTTGCGGACCGAGGTGGAGTATGCAAATTGATCCAGTCTAGTTGTTGCATTTTCATCCCAGATAATGCTCCAACAGTGTACAGGGCCATCTCCAAATTACATAAGATTTCTGAATCTATCCATGTGGATAAAGGAGATTGGTCGTTAATGGGATGGTTCTGGGAACTGATATCCGCCTGGGGATGAAAAATTCTGATGGTCATTGGGATGGCCTTAGCCATTCTTTTCCTGTTCTGTCTATGCATACAGTGTGCTCCTGCAATATGTGGCCTCTGTGCTACATCATGTGTGAGGAAGCCTGTGTCAAGAGATGAACTAAGCACTAGAATGATGTTACAGCAACATCTCAATGACTTTAGGAATATAGATCTGGACTCAGACTAACATGAGGATAGATTAATTACCTATGTAAGGGCAAAAGGAGGGTATGTGGTTCTGAAAATCTGGATTCATATAATAGTACTGGACTCGAGAATAAAAACTTCGTCGAAATAGGACGAATTTGGTATCAAAAGACCGAGAATGACGAGTACATCATGTACATGTATTTTCGGCGTATTCGAGTGACGATTTCACCTCGAAATCGTCATTTACATTCTGAACCCTTAGCTCCCATTTATATGTTGCCCTCTACATAGGCCTTAATCCAGTTGAATTTGATTCCACAAGGACACATACTCCTTAATCGACTTCTCCCTGACCTCAGTACAAGTTAGAACCATTGCCCCAGGCCGGACTCGTTAGGTCAGTTCCCTCCCAGTGGCCGAGCAAGATAGCATCTAGGCTCAACCAGCCATAAAACCATTTCAGCGCGCACACCTGCCATATCTCGCTCACATCTTTTCTCCACTCCTTTTCTTCACTTGCTTTATGATGGGGAGGTGACCGTTTTTATTAGGGGTCCAGCGATATCTGATGAAATGTTGGGCCTTGCCGGATGATTTGTTATGGGCAGCACAACGTGAAATATGTACATGTCATCATGACTCTGCTTTTCTTTTGTAACCAGTAACTATAAATGAAATACCACGAATTCAAAGAATGTTTTGCCAAGGCTGAAAATAATGTATAAAGAGAGAAGCCTGACTTCGTGAAAGTGTGCAGTCTCCTGAGAACATACCCGTATTGTACTTCTAGGACCCTGTTACCTTGGTTGCAGCCAATAAACTAATCTTTGACTTCACCTAGAAGACTCTGAGTTTCTGTAGGTCTGACTCAGGAAGAACCCGAGGTCTCTGGGTGTTGGTTCCCTGACACCGCTGGGTTACCGGTTCTGTGCCGGTTCTTAAAAACCCAGTACCTCAAGGGAGGAACGCTAAAAAGTCCGGTGGTGGAGCAGGTGAACGCCTAGGAAGCCCCACTCTATGTGCCCTGTCTATCCTGATGACAAAGTTGGAGGGTTCTCCAAGGATCTCACGGAAAAGATCTTGTAGATAGCCAGTAACGTCCGTCCCCTCTGCCTTCTGAGGGACCCCCCGGACCCGTATGTTGTTACGGCGGGACCGATTTTCTAAGTCCTCCACGTGGGCCTGGAGGTCTACCTGTTAATCTTTGAGCCGTAGGACCTCCTGCTGAAGTTGCTCGACCTCCTCGCTTCTCGCTTGATCGGCGTCCTCAATGGCGACCATGCGCTCTCCAAGGCCTTCCACATCTCTCCTGAGCTCTCTAACCTCCCCGGCAACCTCCTGCTTCAGGGATTTGAAGTCGTCTCTAAGTGAGTTAAACAAGGACTCCAAAAGAGATTTAGTTATGGGCACTTGGTCGTCGGAGGGCGCTGGTTGTGATTTTGTGATCTCGGGGGAGGGTGGCCCTTTGTCGGGTCTAGTGTGGCTCTTCGCAAGCATCTCGGGAAGCGTGCGGTCCCCTTTCTTCCTGAGGCCCGCCATATTGTCCACTGCGCCTCTTCCAGGCCTACGTCCTAGACTGTCAAGGCTCTTGGGGCAAAGTTGTGCGTTTGTGTAGCCCCATGGAGCACCTCTCCGCCCAGGTTTCTGAGCTCGAGAGAGTTCATAGCCGCACCGGGGCTCCACGGGTGTGGAAGCAGTTGAAGGCCGCCAGGGCCCAATCGGCCAGCCTGGATACAGACAGGGCAGAGTTCGCTGCTCTCAGACTGCGCCATTCGTACTACGTCGGGGGGAATAGAATTGGCCGCCTCCTGGCCAGCGCGCTGAAAGACAAATCCCAGCGCTCGAAGATTTCCGACCTTCGGGATGACAATGGCGTTACCGTTGAGGGGGAGGCGAGGATCGCGGAAACGTTCAGGGACTTCTACGCCTCACTATACCGCACTGACACTGTCCCGAGCGGGGATATCGATAGCTATCAGGAGACAGCGGAGAATACCGCACTCTCCCCGGTTACGGCAGACGCCCTGGAAGCTCCCATCCGTTTGGAGGAGGTGGTGGCAGCTATCTCTCGCCTCCGCCCTCTTAAGTCCCCGGGGCCTGATGGCTTCTCATCCGGTTTTGATAAGACTTTCAGCTCACTACTCGCTCCTATTCTCACTCTGCTCTTCAACTCATTCACTGGTCCAGGCTCCATCCCCCCAGATATGTTGGCGGCTGAAATCGTGGTGCTGCCTAAACCTGGCAAAGACCCCATACACTGCTCGGCGTTCCGCCCCATCTCTCTCCTTAATTTAGACCTAAAGCTTTTTACCAGAGTATTGGCCGCTTGCCTTGGGCCATGCCTGCCTGGGATTCTAGAACCCGACCAATCGGGTTTTGTCCCGAGCCGCCAGTGTAGCGATAACACCAAGCGGATCCTCCACCTGGTTGACAAGGCCCACTTCCAACAATCGGACTCGGCTCTCGTCGCCATCGATGCTGAAAAAACGTTTGACCGCGTCGATTGGACCTTTCTGCAGCGGGTCTTGGCTCGGTTCTGACTCGGGGATCGCTTTCAATCTTGGATCGCGAGCTGTTACCATCGTCCTTTAGCGCGGGTCCGTTTGGGCGGCTTCCGCTCCAGCCCCTTCGAAATCCAACGGGGCACAAGGCAAGGGTGTCCACTTTCGCCCCTTTTATTTGCTCTCTATGTTGAGCCGTTGGCGCAAAAAATTTGCGACAACCCCAACATCCACGGCATCACTTTTGGCGGGGAGCCCTTACAATCGGCCTTTATGCGGACGACATTATAGCTGCTCTTGACTACCCGGACCGCTCGATCCCTGCTTTTTTGGAGGAGATTGACACCTTTAGCGCCATATCTGGCTTCAAAATTAACAGAGGGAAGTCGTTGATACTGCCCTTAAGCAGGAATACCCGAGCTCTGGAAGTCGCGCCACAGTATGGCGGAGGCCTACAGACGACAACACAACTCCCTTACTTGGGCATCACGCTCACTTCCTCCACAGATTCGATGGTCACCCTCAACTACGCGACCCTCGCTTCCCGGATTCGAGCCGACCTTGCGTGGTGGTCTAAACAACCGCTCTCTTTGCTAGGCCGCGTCGCAGCAGTGAAAATGTCGGCCTTGCCTAGGATTTTTTACATCTTCCAAACCATTCCGGTAACTCTCCCGGCTGGTGCTCTCGCAGGTCTGCAGACTGCCCTCCACCATTTCATCTGGGGGGAGAAACGCCCGCGCTTGCACAAACAACTGGCATATCACGGCTTAGACGAGGGTGGCCTCGGGATCCCCAATCTCCTCCAATATTTCCAGGCTTCCCAACTCCATTATCTGGTGGAGTGGTACAGACCGGAATCCGAAAAGAGATGGTTATTTCAAGACAGGGCGATGGCCCAGACATCTCTTTGGAAAATCCCGTTCCATCGCCCCCATGATCGACCGAAATATCTCCAGAAATATCCCATCACTCGCACCATCCTACGCGTGTGGGACACGGTTGCCGTTAGGAGAGAACTGACAACCTTCCCCTCCCCGCTCACCCCCCTCCTGGACAACCCCGAATTGCCACCGGGTACTGACCCCCACGCCTTCTCGCAGTGGCGTGGCACGAGCTGCAGGTCGGCGGGCCATCTTTTTGACTTGCAGGGCTTTCTATCTCTCTCCGATCTGTCGGAAGGTTAAGATGTTGTCTCCCCCCACCGGTTCCAATACTTTCAATTCCGGCACTGGCTCACGCACTCAGATTATGCTCCCTTGGTGAGCAGACGTATGACAAATTTTGAGCGGTGGCTGGTGACAAAGGAATCGGACAAGCATCTTATCTCGGACCTTTACCAGATGCTCACACCCCCAAGTGCCCCAGGTCGAGCAGCGGGACAGAGACATTGGGAGGCAGAGCTGGGGAGGACCTTGACGACCCGGGAATGGAGCTCCATATACTTTAGGGCTTCCCACACAACACGCAACACAGCGGGTAGGGAGGCAGCAGTGAAACTGGCCCTTTACTGGCATCTTACCCCTGTTAGGCTCAACAAAGGGAATCCGGCTTGTAGTGCGCTCTGTTGGAGAGGCTGCGGGGAACAGGGCACCATGACTCATCTCCTCTGGGACTGTCGGGAAGTCAAGGACTATTGGACAGCGGTCTTAGATGATATAGATAAGACTTTCGACACTCAAATCCCGCGGTTCCCTGCTTATGCTATCTTAGGCCTTCCCAATGCGCTCACCTTCCCCCTGAAATCAGTCCGAGGGCGTCAAATGGGGATTGCTGTACAGGCGGCGACACTACACATTTTGTCACTCTGGGGATCCTCCACCAAACCCACCCATACAGGATGGCTGCATAAGCTCTGGTTTACATTGAGCATGGAGCGCATTCAGGCTACACTCACACAGTCCGCAGCCACGTTTTGGAAAGTATGGTTACCACTGCTGTCCCTCCTCTACACTGAATTCAATGAGATCACATGCCCCAGGTATCTCCGCTTACTACGCCTCACAGAGGTCCCTCATGATCCTCCATGACCTCTTGGCAGGGCGCACTATACCCATTATGAGTGGCTTGGCGATTGCTTTTCTGGTTTGGCACACTGGCTGGGGTGGTGGGGTTCGGGGGGGGGGGGGGGGGGGGGGGGAGTTTTGGGGTTTCATTTTTGAAGTTTTGCTTTTCCGCTAAGCTCGGCAACTACGATTCTTGTACTGTGCTCATGGCCCAGCTCATGTATCTTGCTTGCATTTCGATTTGTGGAGAAGCCTTATATGTCTGTCTCGGACGCTTCCTTTACATGATGCCTTCCTATTGCAATGTATTGCCTGTCTTTGTTCTTGAAATCAATAAAACAAATTTAAATTTAAAAGTTCTTCATCTCCGTTCCAAATCAAAAAAATATCATCTATATAGCGACACCAAAACTCAACCTGGATCTTAAAGGGATTGGCGTCGCTATATATCCATTTTTGCTCAAATTCAGACATCACTAAATTAGCTATTTCAGGAGAAAAGCTACAGCCCATGGCCACTAGGTTTTCTTTAAAAGTAAAGAAATTGTTCTTTAAATACAGGGAAGCTAGGGAGGTTATACATTTTGTCGGCACCCGATAGGGCCGTTCTAAGACGTGGCTCATCACTACCAAAGCTTCGACCTGAGGTATATTTGTATAGAGGGATTCGATATCGAGACAGAGGGGAGTACACTGGGGGAAGGGGGGGCTAGAGAGAGTCCAGTTTTGCCTTTTGGGCTCTCCCTGGGCTCCTCCTGGGTTCCCCCCGGGCTCCCCAGAGGCTAAACTCCAGAGCTAGTAGGCTTTGGCTCCGGGGCTCCTGACTACATTGGCTCCGGGACTCCTGATTTGCTTTGGCCCCCCGGGGAGAGGTGGTTTGTTGGCTCGCCACAGCACCCTTCCTGGTGATCGGCTACCCCTAAGGAGGAAGGTAAAGACTACGGGGTAACAAACAGTCCTGACTCGTCAGAAGCAGTCGCTCCTCTTCACGCTGCTTCCCCGACCTTCACTGTGGTATCGTGACCCGCATTCAGCTGCGCCTGATTTGTAGAATTATTTACATAGCGCTCCATTACCTTACTATTTGTGCAGATTGTCATAGCAGCGTAGCGCTAGTCCCAATTGTGCTAATTAGCATATTAGCATAGCGCTAGCCCTCCATAGCGCGCTGTAACACTCTGCTTTGTTTGAGGTGCCTGCATTTCACTTTTTGATTCATTGTGCCCAAGTATCTTAGCGTTTTATACATACTTTGTGCCCCAACCCTGCATTGAATTTGGCCGACCGCCATCTTATTTAGCTTGTTGTTGTTTAGCCTTCCCTCCCCGGATCTCCACCCCGCCTCCCAGCTGCTCCGCCCTCGCCCCTCCCCCATCTATATATGACAAATGTCTTTTCGCGCAGCGATCGCGCCCCTTGCGCGCCGAAGGTGCGCCAAAGGTAAGCCCGTCTGCGCCCGTCCGCGCCTGGACCGCGCCCAGCGCCAGACCCCCTGCTTCTGCTTCCTGCAAAGCGACCTCCTCCAGCATAACGTATGACGCCGCCACCCTCCTAGCCCTTAACCCCGGACGCACACCTCTATGCTGCGTAGCTGCCCCAGGTCACACCCACGGTCCCTTTGCCTGCCCCCCCTGCAAATTTACCGGCATCAAGACCCATACCACTTCCACTAACCCCAAACACAGCTCCGACCCCAGCCACCTGAAATGCATCCTGCTTAACACCCGCTCGGTCCAAACACGCCACTGAACTCTGGGACCTTCTCGACACTGCCTCTCCGGACGTCGCCTTCCTTACTGAAACATGGATGAACGCATCATCAACACCCGACATCGCCATAGCCATCCCGGACAATTACAAGATCATCCGAAAAGATCGCACCGTCCAAACAGGAGGAAGCATCGCCATCGTCCATAAGAACACCATCAAAATCACGACCAGCTCCGACGATAACCTAGCGACCGCCGAACACCTCCACTTCCAGATCCACACCGACCCTAGGACTACACTCAGAGGCACCCTCATCTACAGACCTCCAGGAACCCGTAAACAATTCAGTGAAGACATCACTGACTTCATCAGTCCACATGCCCTAGCCTCCGAGAATTACTTTCTACTAGGAGATCTCAACTTCCACCTGGAAAAGAAAAACGACAGCAATACCACCACCCTACTTGACAACCTGACCAATCTCGGCCTCAAACAACTTGTTGACACCCCCACCCATGCAGCCGGACATACGCTCGACCCAATCTTCACCTCCAGCAAACACATCTCCTTCGATCACACCACAGCTCTCCATTGGACAGACCATAGTTGTGTTCACTTCAGCTACAAAACCACCTCGACCCACAACCCCCCACAACCTATTCCCCGAAGAAAATGGAACAAAATCACCTCCGACCAACTCCTCACATCGCTCAACCAAAACTCACCCGCCCTCTCATCGGACCCAAACAAAGCTGCCATCAATTTCAAACAATGGATCACTCACAGCGCTGACGAATTAGCACCCTTAAAAAAACCATCACACCAGACAAGACAGCAAAAAGGCCCCCTGGTTCAACGATGACCTTAAGAAATCCAAAAAGCTATGCCGTACCCTCGAGAAAACATGGAGAAAAAACCCAACCACCGACAACATGACCACCTTCAAGGCAGCCACCCGCAAACACCACCAGCTGATTCGATCCACCAAGAAATCAGCATTCAAAAATCGACTTGACAACAACGCCCATAACAGCAAGGAACTATTCAACATCGTCAATTCACCAACCCCACCGCAGCCTCAAACGACATCACTCCCTCCCAAGACCTCTGCGATTCGTTATCCTCCTTCTTCTACAACAAAATTGCCGACATACATAACAGCTTCGAAAACAGTTCCGACGAACAATCTTCTCCACCGACCTCAGAACCTAAACCGCCGTCTAATAACCTCAGCGCCTGGAACCCAGTCACCACTGAAGACACCACCCGCTTAATGAATTGCATCCACGCTGGCTCGCCAACCGACCCATGCCCCCACCACATCTTCAACAAAGCAGACGCCATCATCGCACCCCATCTCCGTGATGTCATCAATTGCTCCTTTATCTCTGCTACCTTCCCAGAAAGCTGGAAACATGCCGAAGTCAGCGCCCTCCTGAAGAAACCCACAGCTGACCCCTCGGAACTTAAAAACTACCGCCCCATATCCCTCCTCCCATTCCCGGCCAAAGACATTGAGAAAGCCGTCAATAGCCAACTCGCCGCCTTCCTCGAATCCAACAACTCCCTCGATTCCTCACAGTCTGTCTTTCGAGCCAAACACAGCACCGAAACCGCCCTCATCGCAGCAACAGACGACATCCGCACACTACTGGACAACGGAGAAACTGTGGCCCTCATTCTACTCGACCTCTCCGCCGCCTTCGACACTGTCTGTCACAGCACCCTCATACAACGCCTAAGCAACATCGGCATAAATGGAAAGGCCTTGGACTGGATCATCTCGTTCCTAGCTGGAAGAACTCAGAGAGTCCGACTTCCCCCGTTCAAATCAGAAGCCACCGAAGTCATCTGCGGAGTCCCACAAGGATCATCACTCAGCCCCACCCTCTTCAACGTCTACATGAGTCCACTCGCTCCCATCGCGCGTCGACACAACCTTAACATCATCTCCTACGCTGACGACACCCAGCTGATCCTTTCCCTCACCAAAGACCCCAACACATCCAAAACCAATCTTCACAAAGGCATGAAAGAAGTAGCCATATGGATGAAAAACAGCCGCCTTAAACTTAACTCAGACAAAATGGAAGTGCTCATCCTAGGATCATCCCCCTCTGCCTGGGACAACTCATGGTGGCCTTCAGATCTGGGCTCAGCACCCATACCCACAGACCACGCACGTAACCTTGGCTTCATCCTAGACTCCTCACTCTCGATGACCAAACAAATCAACGCCGTCTCATCTTCCTGCTTCAACGTACTTCGCATGCTCAAAAAAATCTTCCACTGGATCCCCACCGAGACAAGAAAGACGGTCACCCACGCTCTGGTTACGAGTCGACTAGACTACGGAAACACCCTATACGCCGGAACTACAGCCAAACTACAGAAAAAACTCCAACGCATCTAAAACGCATCAGCGAGACTCATTTTGGACATCCCTTGCCAAGACCACATTACCGGCCACCTGAAAGACCTTCATTGGCTTCCCGTCAACAAGAGAATAACATTCCGTCTCCTCACCCACGCACACAAGGCCCTTTACAAACTAGGGCCCGAATGCCTCAACGCTCGACTATCATTTTACACACCCACCCGCCAACTAAGATCCTCCAATCAAGGCCTCGCCTCAGTCCCGCCCATCCAAAGATCGACCATGGGAGGTAGATCCTTCTCCTACTTGGCGGCCAGGACATGGAACTCACTCCCCACTCACCTCCGCCTTACACAGAACCACATCTCCTTCAGAAAAGAACTTGAAACCTGGCTATTCGATAAATAATGAACCCACTCCCCAAGCGCCTTGAGACCCTCTGGGTGAGTAGCGCGCTACATAAATTCCTGAACTAGAACTTGAACAGCCATTGATAGCCGGGCCCTAATCACAGGATGCCCCCAAAAAAAACAGCTTCCCAACGTCAAGGAAACGTCTTTGAAAAATCAAACCCCTCGACTCAAGTTTCACCCAGAATCTTAAGGAGTTCACGGAATGCAGTCCCTGACTCAAAGTCATTTTTAAAGACACCAAAAGCAGGTCTCATCACTCAATTTTTATATAAACATCATTCTAATGATAAGGATCCCTCCATCCCGATCGACTTACTAGAAAGGACTAAGGCCAGCAATGGAACAAACCCCTTTTTGGAGAGATCTCACAACATTCACTCCTCTGCAATACTAGACCAGAGCACTCAAATTGGGAGACGCCGGTCCCAATCCTGCCCCTGGCCGGGAAATGAATATAGATATGCAAGTGACTTACCTGATTTACCAGGGGCCACCACCGTTCCAATTCTGGGAAAACGCGAGCAGGTTGTCCCAGTCCACATACACTGCTACCAACAAGCAACTCTGCAGTCCCCCGTTCTGGCAACTTCTTTAGAACCATCAGGATTTGGTTCAATCAAGACTGAAACACTAGAACATCAGGGAAATTACGGGTTCTTATCACCAATATTTCTACGGAATTTGGAATCAAAGATACAAAGAACGTTGGAGCTTACTCCAAAGCTCCTTAGAACAGCCAATGATACTCTCCTTCTCCAACCCAAAGTTTTTATAGTCAAAGTCTACACAGTAGCAGCTTCGTTAACGACCCAGGACCAACTTTAACTGGTGAAACGAACCAATCAACGGCAAGAGCACTACCTTGGCAGTCTAATAAAAGGGAGCTGCAAATTGACCTGCTATCTACAATTGCACAACTCTTGGTGGAGTTAAACAATACGGTGGATTTTATAGAAAACAAGCTTAGTGTTACACAGGACAACCAACACTGTACTTGCTTGTGCACTGAACTCATCGACAAATGGGCAGCAGTCCCTAAAATGTTAAAAGACTTGGTAGCCTCACTGAAGGAACAAACAGGAGCAACCATTCACCCGGTAAATAACAGTGGCATGGCATCCACAACAAACAGTGTAGATCTTCAAGCCAACCCAGCTACAATCAATTTGAGTAATCCCACAACAAAGCCTGACAATCAAGTTTTACCCCTATCCACCAAAGCCTCCATCAGGACTCAACTCCAGCCCTGAATCTATACACACAGCCAACGAGCTTGAGAGCAATGATTCCACCCAGGAAAGAAAGGATGAGCCTCTCTCAAGGAGGGCCAAAAACAAAACTAAGGAAACAAGAGCAAAAAGTCAAAGCCACAAAAAAAGTTGCCTTCCCCTTGTCAACTCATAATCAAACATCACAAGCTGACAATGGAAAAATTCGGAATTTAACGATTTTTACTATAAAACAAGCCTTGAGTGACAAAAAATCAACAGCATCAACTTCATCAGATGCAAAACAAGCGACTGAAAGATCATTACAGTCAATTCCCCGAACTGGGGATTCGTACAGCTTACCAGGTCCGGCAACAAATACTCAAACAGTTCCCTCACTAAACATCAAGAAGCTGGAGTATAAAAAGTCAATTAAGCTCGCCGAAGGAACAAGGATCTGCCACCGGCGTCTACCCCATCCAGGGTCCTCTCCCAGTGGCTCCACAGAGGACCACTCCATAAACACAAAGCCCCAGTACTAGCCTAGAGACCTGTCAACGTGATGCAGGCCCTGGCTTCAACCAAAGGACCTTACAGACCGGTTCAAACATCCACCTAAAAGCAGAGCAAGTAAGTAAACTAAGTAAAGTCTGCAAAATAACCCTTGAGGTAATTCTTATGCCTAAATATACCTCGTCTATTCAAGCACATTCCGACGCTGTCAGAAACATACTCGGATAATCTAGCCTGGGTTAAGTTCCTCTGCCTTTCCAGTGACACCCATGTGGAATCACCCTCGTTAGGGCTGAGTCGTCATACCAGTGTGGGGCTAACAGCAGAAGAAATATCTCAAATGGCAGACTAGGGCATTGATATTGCTTTTCCCGTCCCAGAGAAATATCCGCACATGCTAGCAGCACCATCGCCTATGAAGAAAGTTTACTCAGTCCTAACGGGGACAGTGAGCAACCTACAAGCAAAAAAACTAGCTGCAGAGCCAAGTCTGTACCACACATACAGGAGGGTATTAGGACTCGTCCAGTAGATCAGCAACTACGACGGCACCTCTAACATCAAAAAGCCTGTTCGCCATCTGTTCAGCATCAGAACCCCGGAATATTACACTCAGCTGTCCATTATATCCTGGAATGTAGCTGGCTTAAAAAGACTTCTTGAGTTTAGCTTAATGAGTAACTATTTTCGTGAAAATGATATCTTGCATCTACAAGAGACCTGCGCAAAAACTTCGGGAGAGATCCTGGTGGGCTGTCAATCTTTATAAACCAAGCTCGCAGACTACTAGATACAACTTTTATTGTAACCAACACCCCAGACCTGCAAGCAGCACCTATTAGCGGACTGAAAATGAATAAAAACTCAATTTGTCTGTTGGTAATCAACTGCTATGTAAACTCTGCTTCTCAGCAAAAAAAATAAGTTTTAAAAACACTGACAACAAAAATGGACCAGCTTATGAATAAATATGTTTCACACTTTCCCGTTATCGCTGGCGACCTGAATACTCGGGAGTTAGGGAAGTTGAAAGTGCATACCCTACTGCACATCGATGTTGGTCTCTGCTCACAGCATCAAAACAGCTGCGGTTCCTCTCTGGCTCCCACCTTCAGGGACAAGTCTAAAATAGACTATATCTTCATTTCGGATCACCTAGTGCCATACTTTAACAACTTCGAAGCGGACAACAGGGATGAGAACGATCACAGGCCACTGAGGATAACCCTGCAGCTAAACGGGAAAATTGCAACACAATTGGAAGCACTGGGGGTTTCAACTGGCGAAGAATGCTACGAAGTCCGGAGTAAAATAAAATAGACTACCAATCTTGGTCCAAAACTCCTGGAGAGAGCAAAGTATAAAGAGTCAAATTCCATAGTCATGGGCATAGTCTCCCCCGGAGTACTGGGAAGCAGTCTTAGTAGAATTAAAATTAGCCCTAGGGGGATGAACTGGAAGTGCCCAAGTGCAGGATACCCACTCCCAGGGGACCCCCTCAACGAATCAAATCAAGAGACCTAATTCACACAAAATGCTGTCTTTTAAGGGCCTTGAAGGCAAGAAGAAAAGGAATCAAAAATCTCCAAACTCAGGAAAAAACAGCTCTCCATGCAGAACACAGAAAGATAGTTTGGGAGATACGATCCACGAAAATCGAGGCAGAATGGCTGAAAAAATTTACCTTCCTTAAAGAAAGGGGACATATTCAACTTTGGAGATACATTAAGCAATACACTAACACCGGTCAGACAAAAGGAAACGGAGTGGCAGCCTTGGAGTGGGTTAAACATGCAACACAGCTGTACTCAACCCATCCGAATATTATTCAAACCTATCCTCAACAATCTCCAATAACAGATAAAGTTGTCAAAACCTTCAACATCACTGTGGCCGAGGTAACTACTCTGATAAAAAAAATTAGGACATATGGAGCTCCAGGACCCCGTGGAGTTCCTGCATCAGTGTTCAAAGCTTCGCTTGGATTCTGGGCAGAACAGTCAACACCACTATTTAAGCATGCCTTCGCCACTTCTATCATTCCATCATCTTGGAAAGGTTCAATACTTTTTCCTATTTATAAAAAAGGGGACAGTACAAAACCTGAAAATTACTGGCTTATTGCTTTATTAGATGTTGAGGCGAAAGCATGTGCCAGAATCCTTTTGCAAGAACTAGGGGCCCGATGTAGGTCGGTCGGTAACGGCCGAAAATCGGTATTTTCGGCCGTTACCGATCGGAATACAGACAACGGGATGTAGGAGGCCGAAATCCAGCGAAATCGGCGATTTTACCGAATCGGAAAGTCACCGAGTCGGTCGGATTCCGAATCGGAAAAAAGTAGTAATCGGAAAAAATCTCCGAATCGGTAGATTACCTATTCGGAGATTTTTCCGATTCCTACATTTTTCCGATTCGGAATCCGACCGACTCGGTGACTTTCCGATTCGGTAAAATCGCCGAATTGGTATATATTCCGATTCGGTGAAAATCCGATTCCATGCGAAAACCCTAAGATTGAGATGTAGGTAAGCACAGAAATACCGATTTTGCTCAAAAATCGGTATTTCTGAGTCGGAAATTACCATGGATTGGAATCAGGTGGTAACCAGGTGCAACCTATAAAAAAGGACCCAAAATGCAGTTCTACTTGCAACATGGCAGCTTTCTATGTCATAGCTAGACGGCTACGGCTACAGCAGGAAGGAGAGAGGGAATGGCAGAGAGAGGAGCAGGTGTACAGGCAGAGGGTGACCCTGTGCATGCTGACAGATCCAGAGATCCTACAGAGGTACAGGCTGGAGGCAGACACCATCAGAGACCTCATCAGGGACCTCCAACCCCTGTTGCAGCACCCCACCCCAAGGGCACATGCAATCCCTGTGCAGGTGCAGGTGCTATGCTGCCTACACCTGCTGGCGTCTGGCAGCTATCAAAGTGTAGTTGCTGTGGCAGGAGGGGTGACCCAGAGCAGCCTGTCAAGGTTCTTCCACAAGTTCCTTGATGCCATGATCCAGAGGATGGCCCACTACATTTCCTTCCCTTCCACCCATGCAGAACTGGCACAGACAAAAGCTGAATTCTATCAGATGGCAAGATTCCCCCACATCATTGGCTGCATAGATGGCACACACATACCGATTTGCCCCCCTGCTGACACCGAATACGTATACCGCAATCGGAAGTCACGGCACACCATAAATGTGCAAGTGATATGCAATGCCAAGTGTGTGATCACTGACCTGGTTGCAAAGTTTCCGGGGAGTACCCATGACTCCTATATCTTCCAGAGTAGCGAGATTTATGCACGGCTGATGGCATGGGAATTTGGCGAAGGATACCTCCTAGGTAAGACACAGTGTCAGACCCCCATTACCAAAATTGCAGTGTGAAATACATGTATGCATGTGAGTAATGTTACCCCTTCTCCTTCCAGGGCGACAGTGCATATGCCCTACGCTCGTTCATTCTCACACCTTACCTCAACCCCTCAACACCCAGCCAAAGGAGGTACAACCGTGCACACAAAAGCACGAGGAACGTAGTGGAAAGGACCTTTGGCATCTGGAAGAGCAGGTTCAGATGTCTGCACAAGAGCGGAGGTGCAAGGCAATATACCCCCATCACCTGCTGCAAGATTATTGCTGTCTGTGCAATGTTGCACAACCTTGCAGTCAGGAAAGGCACTGAGGTAGAATTATCCGACTACGAGGACCCTGACGATGACAATGCTGTCCCACTACCACTACCTGCTGGAGTCTCTGCACCATCTGACGGCAGATACAGGCGTCAGGAGATCACAGACAACTATTTCTGAGTGAGTACAGATGCACAAACAGGTCAATGTATGTGTTCAGAAATTAAATTTAATAATGTTGCATCAACGTTACTGCACTGATGTGCAACAAAAGAAAAGTTAAACAACAAGGGGTAGGAATGTCTAATGTCCGGGTTGCCTCACCCGCAGTGGCAGTCCTATTTTTTGCTGCGCTTAGCAGGCCCACTGGGATGAACCTCACCCCCTTCAGAATGCCCTGCAGCCTCAGCTGAGCGCCTGGTGCTCCGGCGCGGCTCTGATGCAGCGCTGGCTGGGCTGCTGCGGCTGCTGCTGTCCCCAGCCTCGCCCAGGACGGGATTCACTGCGGTGTTGGAGATGAGTAGTGTCTCCATGGCTGTTGTTATACGGCCCATGCCCCTAGTGACCTCGGACATGTTCTGTGTGAGGCTGGCCTCCATGTTTGCCCCACGTTGGCATAGCTGGGCAGTCGCAGCCGCAAGGCGGTTGAGTGACCTGTTCGTGACTCTTGCATCCCTGCGACGACTCAGCTCATGGTCATCCAACCTGGTGCAGAGCTGGGTGATGGCAGTGGTCATTCGGCCAATTGATGTTGCTATGTCCTTGTTGCTGTCAACGAAGGTCTTGAAGCCCTGTGTCATCTCACCCATCTGCAGGTTGTGCAGGCGCAACTGGCGATGGCAGGCCAGGATGGATTTCGCCTGCATCCTCTGTATTGTGACCATGCTGGTCTCCAGCCCTGCGAAGACGCTGCCTCCCGGTGCTGGTATTGGGCTGCTGGTAGCACGTGGCCTACGTGGAATTCTGCTGCCCTGCTGTGTGTGCTCTGGTGTCGCTGGTGTCACGGGGTCTTGTGCAGGAGCCTGACCCGCTGCCCCCTCCATGATGACTAATGGAGCCACTATTCTCCTCCGGGCCGGGGAAGTGGCAGGTGCAGGGTGGCTCTGTGGTGGTGTGTTGTCCGGGGAGAATACCAATGAGGGCGACTGAGACTGAGACAGTCGGGGGGAGTGTGGAGTTGTGAGGGAATGTCCTGTGTCCTCCTCATTTGCCAGGGCACAGCTGTTGTCCTCCTCCTCCTGTGCTGCTGCACTGGTGCTTGCCACCGCCGCACTGGCTGTTGGTGCTGGAGCTGGTGCTGGAGCTGATGCTGCTCCCCCGCCTGATGGTGCCCCTAGGTACAAAGAAGCATTTGTCAAGTGGGTGCTAATGTGTTCCAGTCACAACTATTAAAGCATTGCACGTCTCATTACAAACACGTTGATGCTGTATTACAGTTATTTATCTCATGCTCCTGCTGTGGCATTTTTGGTAACTTTTGCTGAGTACATTTAGCTAGATGCATTGCTCATGTCTGTTGCTAGCAGTACTGGCCTGGGGTTTGGTTGTGCATTGGGTCTGTAGGGGAGGTGTCTGGTATGGTGTGTCAAGTTGCGCATGCTTCTTACCTGTAGCTGTAGCTCGGGATGAGCTATCCAGGTCCCCAATTCCCACGACACTGGCCCTCTCGATGGTGGTCGCCACTAGTTCCTCCAGCTGAGTGAGGGGTGGCGCACGGTTTGTTCCTCCTCCAGTGAGTCCAGCCTGCTTGTGCAGGTCGGCCAGTTTGCGCTTGGTCACGCCACGGATGTCATAAAACCTCTTCTTGAGGTCGTCTAGGCTCCTGTGGGTGACACCAACTGCATTCACTTTCTCCCCGATGTCGATCCACAGCCTCCTCTTGGTGCTCTCCGGGACAGTCAGGGACTGCCTGCCATATAGCTGGGTGTGCACCCTCACCACCTCCTCCACCAAAGTTTGTAGCTCCATGGTGCTGAATTTAGGATTGCGCTTACGCCCTGCCTTCTGGCTCTCTGTGCTGGTGTCCATGTCTCTCAGGGATCCTGCTCACAATGCTGCTCTCTCTGTGTTTGCTCAGCTCAGGCAGCTTTCCAGAAAGTTCTGATGAGTTGCACCTGCCTGGGTTGCCACACCCTGTGGGGGAGGGTGCTTACAGCTCATTGGCTGATGTCTTCAGTGTCACTCAACCAGCTCGGCAAAACGGCATTCTCCGAATCGGTATTTTCCGATTCGGTATTTTCCGAATTTGTTCGGTAAATACCGATTCGGAATGTATAATGTCTTCCTATTGGCCTTTCGGCCCATGGGGCGTATTTATTATTCCGATTCGGCGTTTACCGATTCGGTTGGTTCCGCATTTTTTTTTTTCCGATTCGGACTTGTCCGACCCGGCCTATACCGAATCGGTAGTTGGCGATTCGGTACGTATCGACTCTCGATACCGAATGCTACCGATTCGGTATTTTTCCGATGATTATTTCCTACATATCATTTTCCGATTTTGAAATACCGATTCGGTACGGATCGGTATTTTAAAATCGGTAAATGCGTTTTACCTACATCGGGCCCTAGAAGCCTGGGCAACAGATAATAACATCCTTCCCCTCTTTCAATCAGGGTTTAGGTCCCAAAGCTCTGCAATAGACAATATCTTAGTTCTGGGCCATCTGTCACACAGTGCGACCCAGCCATCGCAGTTACACCATCTCTGCTGTTTTGTGGACTATAATGCAGCTTTCGATCGGGTTGATCGAAGGAAGCTGTGGGAAAAACGGCATTCTTGGGGAATTCCCCAACAGCTGCTAAAGGCCATAATCTCTCTATATCAGAGGACCTGGGTCCGTATGAAAATCAGCCAAACATCAGTTACCGCCAAGATACCAACCAGTAACGGTCTAAAACAAGGGTGCGTACTTGCCCCTATACTCTTTATTCTGTACACAGCTGACCTGAGGAAAGCCCTGGAGGAGGCAAGTCTACTGCTTCCAAGACTGGGGAATGTGCGGCTTCAAATACTCCAGTATGCGGACGACATTGTAATAATGGACCACGCGAGAACCGGCTTACAGAAGGCCCTAAATGCTCTGCATGGATGCAATCAAAAGAACAAACTCCTAGTGAACCAGGCAAAGACCAGGATACTAATCTTCAGGAAGTACCAACGAAAGAAGAACGCATAATGGCGAGTTGGTGCTCTGCAAATTAAAACAAGCATAAGCTACAATTATTTGGGCTTCTGGCTATCGGAAAGGGCTAAACCTACAGCCCACCTGAAACATCTGAGAAGGAAAGGGGCTTGCATAATTTTTTCTTTAAAAAGCCTTAACCAGCGACTTCACAGTCCATCTGCAGAACGTATTCTGAAAGTTCTCAAGGCAAAAAAAGTGCCCTCTCTCAACTATGGCCATTTAGTTTTTCCCGGTGCCTTTAATAAGTCCCTCATGAACCTTCTAATTCTGGCCTATAAAAAGGTTTTAGCTCTTGCTCGACAGGCCAGTAGAGCAAGAGTAAGGCTGGAGCTGGGTCTCACTCGTCCGGACATTACTTGCTCAGGCGATCTATAAAAATACTATATTAGAACTCTGCGAGCCCCAGTAATGTCATCAAAAATGCAAATTAAAACGATCTTCGAAGAGGATGGCTCTCCATGGCAGATGCAGTTGGTAGCAGCCACCAGCCTACTGGATATAGATGTCCAAAATCTGCACAAGTCTGACATCCCAGTAATAGCCTGGAGAAAAACAGTGAACACACAGGTCAAGAGAATATCTTTTGAAAGGAACCTGGAAAGTTTGCATCATCAATCTAATCTTTCTCAACTGGATGCCTCATACATTGTGGAAAAACCGCAGCCCTAACTTGAGCAAGCTCTGACAGTCTTGGCCCGGGACAGAATCATCTACATGAGACTTATCGCTCTGCTTATCACGGACGTTAATTCAACTTGGGCTCGGCAGGACAACTTAGTGACCTGTCGATTCTGCAGCTACCATCGTGAATCTTGGCTCCATCTGTTGTGCCGCTGCCCAAAATTAGCTAGCGAGCGGCTGCGGTTGGTTCTCCCCATCTGTAGGTTTTACGGCCTTTTAAGTTGCAGAGAAGTTTCAGACCTGTGCTTCTCCGTTAACACAACTCAAACTGTGGCCCGATTAGGGAAGTTCATTGACGCAGTCCGGCCCCTACTGAAACTGAAAACTGAGACATAAAAGTAACCAGTCTGCCATCAAGCAGGAGAGACTATGATAAAACTCTTCCTTAAGTCCTTTGAACAGGACCTTACTGCTAGATTGGATAATAGTTTTAGTAATAGTTCTGTTATTATTTTAATCACTTTAACGTTTTTTCAGTCTTAGTAAAATCAAGTGAGATTTTAAACATTCCTTTGTTTATTGATAGAAAATTGTAACAATTTTAATGAATTATTTGAACAATAAAGCTTTCATTCATTCACCACACTTGTTTAGAAAGAATTGTTGATTGTTTTCAAAACATATCAATTCTGGAAAAAACCCTGGAGTGACCACTTTAGTATAAAAGACCCTCATTACCCCCTACAAATTGGAGAAGAATTCCTTCTGAGCTGAGACGGGGTTATGCATGCTGATTCTTCAACAAGCAGCGGTATGACCTCCCTTGCGGGTTGTCATCCTCGATGCAAAGACGTGGTCCTTCATTACCAACCATCAGGTGAGTGGGCTGGTTCATCCCAAGGGGTTTCTTGGCTACAACTACATACACATATACGCATATGTAGGAAAGTAGGATGTGCTTCTTATAGTTACCCCCACTTTTTGCTTGATGTTGCACTGTTTTGACTAGTCTGACTGGGATCTTGCTAATCTCCTTTAAATTGTTATACCTTACTTTGGTACACTCCAGATTGCATACTGGGGCACCCTTATAAGTCGCTAGTATATATTGTACCCATGCACACAGGGCATAGGTACCCCAGAGGACTCCCATGGGCTGAAGCATGTATTATGCCACCCATGAGAGGCCATGCAAAATGGAACTACAGGTCTGCTACTGCAACTTGTGTAAGCTGGTGCTTGCACCTCTTACTTTAGATATAGGTTCACTATAGCTATAGGTCACTACACTTAACCCCTTCCACACTCATGACGAGCTGGGCTCGTCATGCAGTAGCCTCCCAGCACGCTCATGACGAGCCCAGCTCGTCATGAATAATGGGTTTTTGCATATTCCAGCACAGGGCTGGAACTCATCGAGCATCGATGTGGTTAAAACTTATAAGTAACCCCTATAGCAGGCCTTATCAATCCCGAAGGCAGGGTGCTGGGATTTACATGAGAGGACGCCCCTACATGAGCAGAGCCCCTCTGCAGCCTTCAGAGACCATTCTCCCAGGTTGTCTGTGACTCAGCAGGACATATAGGTAGAGGTGCATTATAACCTCGCGGTAAATGCTAACTCGAAAACGGCTTGTTAGATTTGGGGGTCTCTAGTTGGCACAGGTAGGTACTTGTGATAAATAGGGACCCTCTCCACTAGTCAGGACAAGGGGATTACCCTCCTAAAATAACCCCTGCTCACCCACTAGGCTGCCTGGCGCGAGCAGTCAAGGCTTATTTCAGAGGCATTGTAAGTTAAGCAGTTGTGACCACATACAGTAACCCAATGACAACACTAGAAATGGACACCACACAGGTTTTATATAAAAAATAAGTAGACTTTATATAGAGTTACCACAAGACCATAAACAACAAAAATACACACTATGATTACTTTAAGATGGTAGATTTAAGTTTAGTTCAGTTCAGTTCTTAGATGCAACACTCTGCATCAATGTACCTTAAGTTGCGTTGCGCTTCCACGACAAGCAATGTCGCAGCGATGGAAAATGCGGCAAAGTCAGGTGCAAAAAAATAAAGACGTGAAGATCTTCCAGATGCGGCACGCTTCTCGGGGATGCGTGAAACTCTCGGTTCGATGCGTGGACTGCAGCGGCGACACCCTTGCGATGCGACGGCAACAGCTCCAACGGCGACGCTCTTCTCCACGATGCGTGAAGCTTCCGTTCAATGCGACAACTACAGCGGTGACATCCAAGATGCGACGGCAGCAGCTCCGATGGCGGCGCTCTTCTCGGGGATGCGAGGTGCTCTTGGTCGATGCGGTGCAATGCGACAGTTCCAGCGGGGACACCCTCCTGCTTCGGAGGTGCGACACGCTTCGACCTCGTTGCGAGATTCTTCTCCTGATGCAGTGCAGTGCGACAGCTCCAGCGGCGACACCCTCCTTCTTCAGAGTTGAGACGGCAGCAACAGCGACACCCTTCCTCTTCGTTGCTGCACGCTTCTCTCCAATGCGGTGCAGTGCGACAGTTCCAACTGCAACACCCTCCTTCGGAGTTGGGACTGCAGGCACATCGAGGGCGACGCGCTTCTTCTCGTTGAGTCGTGCTTCCAGCTCCTTGAGACACGCAGTTCCTCAGACGGCCCAAAACGGCAGAAGGCACTTTCAAAGAACTCTAGGGAGCTGGGGGGTGAAGTCTGTAGTCCCTGAGACTTCAGCAATAGGCAAGCTCTTTTCCAAGTCCGTGGAGATACTTCACAAGTTGAAAGCAAAGTACACAAAGTTCCTTTCTCCTTCCTTTGGCAGTAAGGCAACCACTGCAGGCCAATCTCCCAAGCAGCCCTTCAGCTTGGGAATAGTGTCATCTCAGTTTCGTCAGGTTCCTCTCCTCAGTCAAGGTTTCTTCTTGTAGTCCAAAGAGATCTAATTTCATGGGATCAGGGTCCCATTATTTATACCCAGAAATCCTTTGTTCTCTGAGGGGAGAGGGGCCTTTGCCCAGTCCAAACCAGTTCTGAAGCACTCTGTTTACCAGACTTCTCCTTTCCTTTCACAGTGCAGGGCAGAAGCATCAGACGCCCCACAGGAGGTGGAGCCAGGATTGTGGAAGGCAAGTACAGTCCTGGAGCACTTTGTTTACAGGACTCCTTCTCTTCTTTCAGTGTGCAGAGCAGAGAAATCAGCCGCTCCCCAGGGGGTGGAGCCAGCATTGTGGAAGGCAGGCGCAGCCCTATTCAAGGTTCAGGTGTGACTCCCCCCTCCCATCTAGATGCAGATCTCTCTATTCACCACTGGGTGACTCAGCCTGTCTCCTGGAATTCCCCAGCCCTGTCACTCTCAAAACCAGACAGAGGAATATATAAACTAGCAGAGGCAGGTTTGAATGGTTAGACAAGCAAATACCTACTTTCTAAAAGTGGTATTTGCAAACACAGAATATTAAAATAAACTTCACTAAAAGATGTATTTTATTATTCTGAATTCAGGCATACTAAACTCGAATTTCTACCATGTTCTCTGAGACAGTTAGGATTATAAAATGTAATAACTTTTACAGCCCATTCTGGCCTATGGCGAACAGGTAGCCTTGCAATAGTGAAAAACGAAAATGGCTGTAATTCACTATTAGGACATGCCACACACATCAGGGCTTGTCCTACCTTATACTTACAATGCACCCTGCCCATGGGCCTACTATAGGGGTGACTGATATGAAGAAAAGGGAACGTTTAGGGACTGGGAAGTGGGTGCACTTGCCCAGTCAGCATGACAGTACCAGACTGCACGCAGGCTCTGCAATGGCAGACCTTAGACACATTTTACAAGGCTGCTTCTGTGGGTGGCACAACCAGTGCTGCAGGCCCACCAGCAGCATTTGGATTACACGCCCTGGCACACTCAGTGCACTAGACTAGGGTCTGACAAGTAAACCAAAGTAGCCAAACATGGAATCCCTAATCCATACATCAATTTACAACAGGGAGCACTTGCACTGTGGCACTGAATAGCAGTGGCACAGTGCCCAAAGCATCTAATACCAAAAGAAATACATGAGGCAACAGCAAAAATGGAAGGGAGACCCACGCCAATGATGCCAGTCTAACACGGCTGCATAGAAACATATCATGTTTTGGTAGCCGGTGTGCGAAGTATGATTCTACCCTTCTGAAGGGAGCTTCATGGGGTCACTGGTCTATCCGGTGCCAGCCTTCTCGACCCGGTCGGCAAAAAGTGAATGCTGCCGACCAGAGATACATTTCTGCCCTCCTCCTGCTGCTGAGCCAAGCTCGAGCAGAGGAAAGCAGCACAATAGGCATCCTTTCACAGGAAGGTGTGACCACCTCCCAGACAGGATTTAGTGTATTAGGGCTGGGTGGGTGCACTCTGAGAGTGTCTGAAATTCTGCACCTGGGGCACATTTGGTGTCCCTGTGCATAGTCCAGCTCGAACCAATTCTGGGAGCCGTTGGCTCCTGCTCTGGACAAAGGACATGGGTGTAACCACTCCTCCGTCCTGACCCTAGGACGGTCCCCCAAATTTGTCCAACCCTCTCCCATGGATATACAAAAGGGCTTACCTGGCTGTAAGACTTTAGATTTTATGTAGACAAGATTCTACAAGAAGAAACCACTGACCTTCGACTGTCTGGACACACTTGACTTAGACTGGGCCCGATTTTCTCTCCCTCTCCGTCCAAAGCTTTGTCTGCGCCCTTGCTCTATAAAGGCTCGTGCAAGACCTGTGGTGCACTAAGGACAACTGAAGAATCTCCTTTGGGGTGAAGCAGTCATTCCCCTGCATTTGCAAGCACCTCAACGCAATTGACCGGTCTGCTTCTTCCAAGCTCATGCAGACTCTGAAGACTCCAGCAACACAGGAGGTGTGTTTTCGAAGGTCCCTGAGGTTCATATGCCCTCTCAGCAAGTTTGAGGCCAGTATCCCTCGTGCGGACTGCATAACCCGAACCCCTGTGCACAGCGTCTATTTGCAAGTGCATATGCTTGTTGGCGATTCCCGAGCTTGCACATTGGACTCCGTGTAGTCCTGACCCTAATCAGTATTTACACAAAAGACCTCCGGCCTCCTCGCACCGCGTACTCTGTGGCTGATACTTTGTGATCTTGCTCGAGGTCCCCTCGTGACTCTTGGGCATTCGGCCTGTGGGTCCTCCTGAGGGTAATCTTTAATTCTGTTGTGCTTCCCTGGTTGCTCCTGAAGTGCCTTGACTCCCCATGGCTTGGTGAGTCCCCTGGACCTTGCTGGTCCACACCGTAACCTACTTGACCTTCCTGCATGAGTTGCTTTTGCCAAGGCTTGTTGGTGCTCCAGCTGGACACTGACCCCTTAGCACTCAACATCCTTTGTGGGACAGCTCGCATCTGTCTCCTGGTCATCATCAACGTCTCCTGGTCCTCGTGGCTACAGAGTCAAGCATCCCTTCCTTGCACCTGAAGCACCCGACATAGGTGGACATTCGTCTCACGAGCACCTGGTCACTCTGAAGTGACCCTGACTATGTGCCCTCTGCTTTCAGGTTCCTTTCTTCCCAAATCCCGGCTAGGATTCCACCGGCACCTTTTCACCTTCACGGCAGAAGCACTTTTTGCAGCCCTCCATTGAGAACGACAACGGTTTCCGACACCAATCCAGACCTATGCTCCCGGCTTCTCTGGGACAGGTAACTCTGGTACTACGGTATCCTTGGGTGGCGTTGCTCTCCTAACTCCTAGAAGAGTCCATAAACTGTAAAATTGCAACAGCGACCTCCCCATAAAATTGCACGGAGCCTGCGGTCGTGTTAGCACAATGCACCTGTCCTCCGCTGGGTCCTGATCTACTCACTTTGGGTGGTTTCTTGGGGTCCCAACGATTCTATGTGCTCCAGACCTTGTCTTGACCGGAGTCGTGGTTGTTATACCATTATGTTAGTATATGGTTTGGTCTCCCCCTGGAGGCCACTGTGTATTGTGCTACTTACAACTGTTCTATTGATCTTGTATTGTGTGCTTCTTGTTTTATCCTCGGGTAGAGGATACTAGAGAGTGTTATATTAATAAATAGATATCTTTATATAACTGCTGTGTGGTTCTCTTTTCATTTAATTAATTCAGGGGGTGATATTCTGGTACAATAAGCTTCTTTTTATTCCTTCAAGATTAAGCCTCCAGGCTGCTCTCCACAGGTACCACTAGGATAGCTTTCTAAAGGTTATCTTTGACCTCATACATCATAAAGGTCGTTTGGACTGGTGCAAGGTGCCCACTTTAATTAGTGGTACAAAAGGGGGTGGTGATGGACGGAGCATCTGAACCAATCAAACACTCACACCCAGTCAACAGATCTGGGTTTAATCCATCACCGTTCTTTAGCCCACTCTGCCACCCCAGTTCAAACATGGCCATATGCAAATCAGTCTGACCCTGTTCCTCATGGAAACAGTCCAGCCCGAACTGCCAAGCCATGCCTTCCCTGGACCGGAAAAAAGCTTCCGAGGACCGGTTTTTGGCATTTCAGCCGTCTTCAGCCCGGCTTGCTTGAATCCAGTGGCAAAGTGAGCAAGGGACTCACGTCTGAGCATACCCTGCCAACTTATGGCGAACAAAGTGGTACAAAAGGGGTGGTGATGGACGGAGCATCTGAACCAATCAAACACTCACACCCAGTCAACAGATCTGGGTTTAATTCATCACCTTTCTTTAGCCCACTCTGCCACCCCAGTTCAGAGATGGCCATATGTAAATCAGCCTAACCCTGTGCCTCATGGGAACAGTCCAGCCCGAACTGCCAAGCCATGCCTTCCCTGGACCGGAAACAAGCTTCCGAGGACCGGTTTCTGGCATTTCAGCCGTCTTCAGCCCGGCTTGCTTGAATCCAGTGGCAAAGTGAGCAAGGGGCTAAAGAACGGTGATGGATTAAACCCAGATCTGTTGACTGGGTGTGAGTGTTTGATTGGTTCAGATGCTCCGTCCATCACCACCCCCTTTTGTACCACTTTAATTAGTGGACATCACTTTTTTATTTTAATTTTATATTTTGTATTGATTTTCAAAACAACCCAACATCTTGGACATCAGTTTTTTATTTTTATTTTATATTTTGTATTGATTTTCGAAACAACCTAACATCTAGTGCAGCATTGCAATATCAAATGTATAAATGACAAGCCGCTGCTTACTATGATCCCCGCCCATTCCCTCCCTCCACCACCGGTGGGCCTCCCTAGCATGGTTCATAAACAATTAGGTTGCATCAAAATTCAGTACAATAGCAACAATGAACTACAGTAATGCAGTACAAGGCATACATTTGTGTTCAAATCATTTTTATTGAAAAAACACAAAAACGAAGGAAAATACATACCTAAAATAAAGAGGAAGAGAAGAAATGAAATAACAATAGTAATGAGGTCTGAACAAATAATACAAGATAATCAATATATACATACTAACCAAAAGATACAAGCTAACCAAAAGATACATACTAACGTGCTCAAGTGCCTATTAATAGCAGCCATTGTTCACCTGAGGGTCGCAGGATAAGAAAATAACATTAAGCATAGTAAAATCCCAAGCGTGACTGTTGGACTTGGGCCTTAGGGCAGGTTCACCCCTAAACTTTTTGCTTTTGTTTGTGACCCAGAGTTAGTGATTTTTGGGTCTCTGCGCACTTTTCCCCTGTGTCCCAGAGTAAAGTGCGTGCGTGTAGTATGGCTGGCCTGCCCTACCATAGGAATGCATGGAGAATGTGTGTGTCCATGTTAGTTCCTGATGTGTGGGGAGTGCAGGCTTGGTATGTATGAACTCGTGAGAATGAATGCTGCGCAATGGTATGTGCGGCTTGTATGTGTCTAGAAGGGAAGTGCTACTTCTGGACATTGATGTATGTGTGCAGTGAGGGTGCTGGAGCGTGATTGGCTGGAGCTGGCTGGCATGCCAGGCTCCAGGAAGTCTGGATGGGTCTGCCCGGTGGTGAGTGTGAGATCAGCATGAGTGATGTGTGGGAGGAGTGCACCTGGGTCCTGGATGGGCTGGGTTTTTCCCCACACAATGCTGGCTCCGCCCCCCTGTGGTTTGTCCAATGACCCTAGCCTCCCCAGTGAATGAAAGGGGTGGTTGGGCCATCAAGGGTACTCCCAAGTCAGCTGCAACTGGTTTCCCCCCACCCTGCACCCTGGAAACAAAGGATTTCTCTGTATAAAAATGGGGCTGTGTCCCCACAGAAATGGTTCTACTTTTGGATCCTTGCCAGAGGGGGCTGTTGCTGCTGCTGGGGCCAGGAGGACCGCCACTTGGACTGTCTCCCTGCCTGGAGACCCAGTGTGCTGGCTCTGGCCCTGCCTTGCCCCCCCTGCCTGCCTCCAGACCCTGCTGGAGCTTTGCTGTTGCCTGGGAGCGCTGTTCCCTTATCCCCAGTGCTGGGAGCGCTTTGTTTCTGCCCCTTAGCGCTGTGAGCGCTTCTCTTTGTCCCCTAAGCGCTGGGTGCGCTTTATTTTGATTATAGCGCCAGAAGCGCTTTATTTTCCTTATAGCGCTTTGGAGCGCTTTGCCAGGCCAAGCGAGTGCCCACCTCGCTTAATATTTATTTTTGACGCCGGTGCCCACCCGGCATTGCCCTGTTGTTATTTAATTATTTAAAGCCGGAGCGCACCCGGCATTGCCTCCGTGGTTTCACCGCCGCAGTCCCAGGATCGAGGAGAAGGCGAGAAAAGCTTGCCAGGAAAGCCGCGCTGGGATTGGCCCAGCCGGCCGAGCCTCCCGCCGCGTCATCGGAGGGAAGAGCGAAGGAGCAGGAAGTGCCTGCCGCGTCTTGCCGAGGCTCCCGAGTGGAGAGGAGCCCCGCCCGCGGCCCCCGCAGAGCCGCCGCCGCAAGGAGACCGACGGAGAGTGCTTCCCCGCCCTCGCAGACCCGGTGAGTGAGGGACAGGTTCTTGTTCTTGATTCAGAGCGGCCCCGGTTGGCAGCGGGCCGCTCTAAAGTGCACCAGTTACGCAGAGTCCAACGAAGGACTCCAGCAGCCCCGCATTTTTTTTGATTAGGAGACCCGAGGCTCCTGGGGGCAATTTGTTTGTTTAGAGCCACGAGGCTCACAGCGCCTTCGTGTTTCACGAGCCCTGAGAGGCTCTTACGCCCACAGTAACTTTG
This sequence comes from Lissotriton helveticus, assembly GCF_964261635.1. Classification (NCBI taxonomy): domain Eukaryota; kingdom Metazoa; phylum Chordata; class Amphibia; order Caudata; family Salamandridae; genus Lissotriton; species Lissotriton helveticus. The sequence goes on along the minus strand of NC_136068.1, from coordinate 504,277,881 downwards.
CGAGCCCACAGGAGGCTCTGGGGGCTTTTCATTATTGTTTAGAGCACTGGAGCTCTGAAGTGCCTATTTGGTTTTGCGAGCTCAGAGAAGCTCGAGGGGGCATTTGTTCTACAGAGCCGGAGAGAAGGCTCACAGCACCCATATTTGTTCTAGAGCCCCAGAGAGGCTCTTGGGTGCCAATCATTGTTCTTGAGCCCACGAGGCTCCAACGTTGGCCAGCAGTGATTTACAACTGTCCAGCACTTAGTGGACAGTTGCTACGTTTAGGTTTGTGCTGTGCTGCCTGAGCAGCTTCCCTGACATTGAGACTCAGGGCATTCAGCCCCTTGCGAGGCCAGTTGGCCTGAGGGACAATTCTAGTGTTGTGCTACAAGCACCCTGCGCAATTTATGAGTTACTGCTTATGTGATTCCTGCGCAAATGTTCTACCTGCACCTCTGAATGTGTTTTAATGTTTCATGTGCAATTGTTATGTTATTACCTTTGCTAAAAGTGACCTGCTTAGGTGATTCTTTATGTGTTATTCCCCTTTGCTAAAAGTGACCTGCTTAGAGGAATGTTTGTTGTTACCTTTGCTAAAAGTGACCTGCTTAGGTAATTGTTTGTTTTTATTCCCCTTTGCTAAAAGTGACCTGCTTAGAGGAATGTTCGTTTACCTTTGCTAAAAGTGACCTGCTTAGGTAATTGTTTATGGTTTATTTCCCTTTGCTAAAAGTGACCTGCTTAAAGGAATGTTGATGTTTTGTTGCCTTTGCTAAATGTGACTTGCTTAGGTGATTATTTTAGGTTTCCTTCCCTTTGCTAAATGTGACTTGCTTAGGTGATAGGTTTTCCTTCCATAGGTCCTGATGATAAGGTCCTAGTTCCCTGCGTGATTTCCCTACAGTGTTTAGGGTGGCGTAGGAGGTATTTACCCTTTACCAGTAGTTACTGGTTGTATGCTACATTTACTATTTCTGTGTTACAGTCATTATATGTTTATGTACTAAGTGTTATACCTACAAGTATTATTTCTAAAAAGTGCATACCCCTGACAGTGGTCCAGGTGGCCCTGTCCTGTACATAATCCCTTGTAAATCTTGCCCGTGCCTGTTGGCACATTGTAAAGTGTGTGTGTTATCTAATGTGTTTTTATTATTATAATACAAAGGCTATTTTTGATATAACCTTGTGTGGAGTTTCCTTTGTGGTGGGCCTAGGGTGATGTCGCTGGGGTGCGCGCGCAAACGCTTTACACATCGCCTCCGAGATTAGCCTTGCTGCTCGCGTCACGTTACCTAGAGGGTGAGCAGGGGTTATCTTGGTGTGTAACTCCCTTGCCCTGACTTAGAAATGGTGATCCCTGACTGACCTTGGCGTGAGCATTGGCCGGCCGGGGGTCCCGTTTCTAACAGTGACCAATTGAGTAAGCATTATGATGACATATAAAGGAATTAGATAAAATTACAGCATACACCTTTATAGCAGTGGCGATACAATGTAGATCTATATATTTCCATAATAGGTTAAATTAATTCACGGGGGATCAAATGAGAGTGATGAGGCGTCTAGGGATTTCCAAAGTTTCCGGTGAGTCTGGCGCCATGGAGAGGAATGGAGTGCCAGGTTGTCCGCACCTCTCAGGAAGGACAGCCACTCTTGCCAAATTCTAAAGGACACGTCATTAGCATTTTTCCATTTGCACAATATAACTTTACAGGCTAGGGTAAGCAAAAGGTCCATCAGGTGTCGATCGTTATCATTGACCAGTGTTGGATCCAAGACGCCCAATAAAATATATGAAATTCCCTGGGAGGATGAGTGTTGAAAATGTGGCCTATGCATTTGTAGATTTTATCCCAATATAGCTGTAAGGTGGGGCAGGTAAAGAACATGTGGGTGAAGTCACCAACAGCAGAGCTACAGTTCCAACAATTCGGACTGTCTCGTAGGTGGTTTAAAAAGTTTTTCTGGCATCCAGTATGACCTATTGAGTAACATGTACTTAGTCTGTGATAAAATAGGGGATATTTTATTCGAGAAGGCTGTGCTATATATTTTTTCCCAATCGAATAAGATATTAGTGGAGTTAGGTTCGGATTCCCACTTAACTTCATTTTGTTTATGCGCTTTCCTTGTTTTAGGTTACAGGAGCTTGTATATTCTGGAGACGGCGTGACCAGATTTCATTATCAATGTCAGTTGAGTGACTAATGATAGATCGTAGGGTTTAATAGAGCGCGTGGAAAGTAGAGATTTTAATTTTAGGAAGTCATAGAAATCTATGGGGGTTAAATTGTGTTGGCTCTGGAGGGTTGAGAAAGGTAACGGATGAGGTCCTGTATAGAGGTCTTTAGCTAGGTTTATACCTTTGTGAGACCAGTGCACCCAGTAGAGCATGCTACCTTCAATCTGGAGCGAGGGGTTTCTCCATAAAGAGGCCATGTTGGACTTATTTATTTTTAGCTTATAAAGGTGGTGTATTCGTAGAAGTGCTCTTTTGGTGTTAAGGAGAACATATCGTGAGGAAGGCGAGATAGATCCATGGTGAGGAGAGCAGATAAAGGCATTCTATCAATGAGTGACCTTTCTATGTCCAGCCATACTGGAGTATAGTCCGGGTGCACTGTCAGACAATTGGCTCCTTGCTTGCAGAGAAATGCCTTCTGATAGTTCCTAAAGTTAGGAAGACCCAGACCCCCTTTTTCCTTAGAAAGCTGTAGCTTACTCAATGATATTCTGGGCTTCTTACCTTGCCATAGGAACGTGTTGAAGAGCTTATAGATCTTGTTTAAAAAATCAGAGGAGAAACGCATCGGGAGCATGCTAGCAAGGTAATTGACCAAGGGAGTCACCATCATTTTCAGGGTTTCAGCCCTGCCCCACCATGAGAGGTATTTAGGTGACCACCCTTCCAGTAATGTAGATATCTTCTTATAGACCGACGTTTCATTGGTATGGAGAGTAGATATTAGGTCTTTCTCAAAGTCCAGGTCTAAATATTTAAAACTTTTAGATTGCCATGACAGGCCGGAGTCACCCATAACCTTTTTACTGCCTAGATTGTTTAAGAGTTTTACTTCAGTTTTATCTTTGTTTAGTTTATAGCCGGACACCTTTGAGAAGCTGTCTATTGTAGACATGAGTGCAGGGATGGCCTTATCAGCCTCTTCAGAGACAACTAAGACATCATCGGCGTAAGCCGTAATCTTGACCGTGTAGTAATTAAAATGGGCCCCAGAGATATGTTCATTGTTCCTGATGTGAAACAAGAAAAGTTCAATGCTGAGTAGGAATAGTGAGGGGGAAAGGGGACAGCCCTGTCTAGTTCCTTGTTGGAGTTGGAAGGCGGGCGAGATCGATCCTCCTGCACGGACCCTGGCCGAGGGACTGAAATATAATGACATGACCATACGCGTGAAAGTCTCGCCTAATCCAAATGTATTCAGAGCCGCTTCTAGATAAGTCCAGTCAACTTTGTCGAATACCTTTTCAGCATCGAGCGTGATGGCTACTGTAGGCGAGGTGGTAAATTTACCCTTTTCCAAAACATGTGCTAAGACCCTGGTATTGTCGCTAGACAATCTATTCTTTAAGAAACCAACCTGTGATGAGTGAATAAGTTTAGGTAAGAATTTTTGTAGGCGGTTAGCTAAAATCATAGCCTGAAGCTTACAGTCTAAGATAATAAAGGAAATCGGCCTATAATTTTTAGGAAGTGTTGTATCTTTCCCGTCCTTAGGTAGTACTGCAATAATAGCTTGGGCCAGTGTTCCTGTGACTTTGCCTGTCTCACAAAATTCTTGAAATAAGTGTAAGAGGGGAGGAACCAAAAGCGAGGGAAAGCACTTATAAAATTTTGCACTAAACCCATCGGGACCTGGGGCTTTTCCACACTTGAGCAATTTAATAGATTTTTCAATTTCCAGGGCGGTTATGGGGCTGTTGAGTTCTGATCGTTCTAAATCTGTCAGGGCTGGAACGTCACACTCATTGAGATATTCCTGAATTTTAGTTTCGTCAACATCCTTGTTGTTAGAATATAAGGTATTAGAGAAAAGTTTAAAAATATCAGCAATCTTATCTGGAGCAGAATGAATTACGCCATTATGGTCTCTTATACTATTTATTGTATTTTTCTGCTCTTTGAACTTTAGGTACGCTGCAAGGCTTTTACCAGCCTTATTGGATTCACAAAGCCTGAACTTCTTCTGCTTATTAAGCCATACCCCAGCTCTATTACTTATTATTTTATTATATTAATATTTTTTGTTTAGCAAATCATTCATTATTGACGCATCTCTAGATGCTATGTGTTGACTTTCAAGGGTTAAGATTTCCTTCTCTTATCCGTCAAGTGTTTTATTGTAATCCTTGTTTATAGCTGATCTGATTTTAATGATTTCACCCCTGATTGTGCTTTTCAAAGCCTCCCAGCGGGTTAGGTCAGACGTGTCATTCCGATTATTATTCAAGAGGTAACTCTGAATTGCTTGTTCTACGGTTTTCCTATATTGTTCTTTCTCTAGTACCTCATCGTTTAGTCTCCAAAGGGATTGGCGGGTTGTCGGTTTAATATTAGATATGGACAAGGAGATACAGGAATGGTCTGAATCCACCCAGGGTTCAATTGACGTTTCTACAATTCTAGCAGTGGCGTTACTGGTAGTAAATAGGTAATCTGTACGCGAGTATGAATTGTGAGGTAGAGAGTAAAACGTGTATTCCCTACCTGTGGGGGTTTGTAATCTCCATGAATCCAGCAGGTTGAATCGGGAACAGAGGTTAGTAAAGGCTCTATGAGAATTGTTACGGCGATAAGCACAGCGCGAGTCCCTGTCCAGGGCGGGATCTAAAGGTAGATTAAAATCTCCCGCCAAGATATGCATACTAGAGTCTGGGATAGTTTCGATCTGTTTAGAAAGATCATTCCAAAAGTCTAACTCAAGAGTATTGGGCGCGTAGACATTGGTAATAAAGAATTCCGTATTGTCTTTAATCAATTTGGTTGTGATCCATCTCCCATGAGTCTCAGCCGTGTGAGACGCTACTTCAATGTTTTATTTTGTCGCTATGAGGGTCAGAACACCATTTTTCTTGCCCACCGCTTCAAAGCCAACAACTTCATTGTAAAATCTATTTTTGAGCGTGTTGAATTGTTTGGCATCGATTTTTGTCTCTTGTAAGAGGACAACATCTCCTTTTTGCCTCGGGATGTAGTCCAAGATCTTCCTCCGCTTAACCGGATGGTTAAGTCCTTTTACGTTAAGCGAAAGTATTTTTAGATTATTCAAAGTGGGGGTCCCCGAAGGGGTTTTGGGTATAGTGTTTGACATTATAGCGAGTTATAAGTGAGATCCAAAGTTGTCAGTGAGTTCGAGCCACAGCAGCGGAGGATTGGTAAAGTAGGACACTGGGACTGGGCACAGGATCCTCCTATTGTTCTTGCGACATGATGTGTACTCAAGGGGACGCATAATCGAGGCAGACTTGTATTGTTGAGACAGACAGTGTGTGCGGCATATTAGGACACCGTGATAGTCGGGAGTGTGACGGAGTGCCACATCAAACTGACACCGAAATTTACAAACAGACATCGGGAAGTGGCACTTGCCTGATTGCTGAAGTCTCTTCCTTTGTTGACTTAGCCAGGTCATGTACTTCTGCAAGTTTACTCAGTATAGTGTCCAGAGTGGCCTTTAAGTCTTTTGAGGTTTTTAGTATCCTTGTCGCCCATGTTGACTAGAATGTAGGCAGGGTATTGTGATCAAAACCAGTGTGTCCTCGTTGGCTTTGTTACATCCGAGATCAAGGGTAAGGCGTGCAAGCTAGAATGATGTTCCTTCCAGTCATGTCATAAAAAAGGAGAGTACGCCATTAGACTCAGCTCTGTAGTTGTGGTTGTTGGCCCTACTAGATGAGGTACGGAGGTTTCAGAGGTCCCAACTTGCTAGCAGAGAATAGAAAAGTGTCAGGATCCGATAATTCTAATTTTTATTTAAGCATTCATCTTAAGGTCAGGCAGAGCAAGGACAAGCATAGACATTCCCAGGAGGCAGCCATTTTAAGGTCAGGCAGCAAAGGTAATGGTGGCAAAGTACTACAGTGGTTACAGCACATACCCAAAGTGCAATCGACCCAAAACGATCACTGCATCATAATTGGGACATAGAAAGCAGCTCTGATTGGAAGTGTAACCGCAATGAATAGAAGTCCAGCACAGAAAGATTGCTGTGGCACACTACATCCAGTGAAAGCTACATCAATGGGTACACTCGTGCTATTTGAATCTCAGGGTGTTAAGAATGCACTGATAGCCCATCGGTGCACAGAGGAAGAAAAGGATGGGTGCAGTTCAGCAGAGATCTCTAGGCAACGCCGCCCCGGGAACGCCCGCCATTTTGTGATTGATTGCACATTGCGTATCAGGGATCGCAAAAACGTTGCAGGGTGTTCGTGAGCTCCAAAAAAAATAAAGCTGTCTATGATAGAGCTGGAACCCAATGTTATGCGGCATCTGTTAAACAATTTTGCCCGTGATCGCACGATCGCCGGTATTCTTCAGCTTCCCCTATGCCAACAGCATGTGCAGCGGTGCGCACTTATTTAGACACCAACGTTTCCGTCTTCGGGGCTCTGTCGGAATTTCAAACCACTTACTTGATCGTGGTCATGAGACCTGGGACGCAGACGTGCCCGCCACCTACAGTGTTGCTGCGTTGGGCTCTCCCGTGTGGAGCGCTCCCGTGCCCAGACCCCCGGTGAGGGCGGGGGAGACCAGGCCAGGACCGCATTGCTGTTCCCCGTCCGGATCTTCCTTCAAGCGTGCAGGGAGTTCTACCAAAATAGGACCGGAAAATGCTCCTCACATTCCGACACGTAAATATGTGGAGAAATACGTTGCCTCTGCACAATAGCACCTAGAAAGGCAATGAGAAACTACGCCATGAGAGGAGGTGAACGCTTACGCTGCCATCTTCTCCAGCGTCCAAACCAGGCATACATTTGCATTAAAGATCACTATTCGTCTCACTTATCGTGCCCTGGTTCATCCTCTTTGCGCCACAGTGCCAGTTGGATCCCTTCGGTCCACCACGTCCGATCCCTCCTCCGAACCACTCTTCTGGAGCCTGCAGTATTGCAACTAAGGCCTCCCATGCCCTTGCCGCCTCTTGCGCTTTGTCATTATTGGTGCGCAGGGCCTGTTGTAACTTAAGTGTACCTTCACTACGTACCCATTTGAGTAATTCCGCCCGCCATCTCCGCACTCCTGGTCCCCTCGCTGATTTCCAATGCAGTGTGATTTCCCTCTTGGCCAATACGAGGCCCAGGTCTATAAACTTACTTGTTACTTTCGTTTTAGCGGTATGTGAGAACCAGTGCAGTAAACAAGTACCCAGATCTAGTTCTATCGTACGATCAGTTACACTACACAGCAGTTCCAACACTTCTGTCCAATATGTTCCTAAACTCGTACATCCCCACATAATATGTCAGAAGTCGGCTCCCTCCAATCTACACCTCGGGCACTGAGCGGCCGCCTCTTTGAAATATTGATTAAGCTTAACTGGTGTCAAGTACGCCCTATGCAGGACATAGAATTGTATCAATTAGAATCTAGCATTTATCGTGCTCTTCCAGGCTCGTCTAACCAACTGAGCCCAGGTTTTTTCAGGGATTTCCCTGCCGAGGTCCACCTCCCACTTCCCCGTCAGTCGAGAGTACCGGATTATGGTCCGAAATTGTCTTCGCCAGGTACTCACCATGGCGGACCAGCGTATGAACATCTGGGGAACACAACACGGCGTCTAGCCGCAAATGCAAGTCATGTAGGGTAGAGTAATAAGAATAGTCCTGATCCCCCATATGTTGAGCCCACCACGTATCCATCAGCCCCCATTCAGTCTGCCAATTTCTCCAGACTTTCGAGAGCTTATGCACGGGTGCCTGGGTCAGCGCAGGATGCAACCTGTCCATCTCAGTATCTGTAACTGAGTTGAAATCTCCCCCCAAGATCACTGAACCGGTCAGGAACGACACCAGTTTCCCCGATAATCGAGCAAAATAAGCCTTCTGTTCCACATTAGGGGCATACACACTGCACAAAGTCACGTCTCTCCCATCCAACCTCCTCATGACAGCCACTAATCTCCCTTCAGGATCCACGATCTGCTGAGTCGGCTGGAAGGGAACCCCCGCCCTCATCCAAACTAGTGCACCCCTAGCAAAAGCAGAATACTTTGTATTAAAAAGCTGCCCCCTCTACCGGCGCTGCAATGCCTTGCCTTCAACTCGGTCCATATGAGTTTCTTGGAGGAAAGCTATGTGTACCCCTCTACGCACTAAATAAGCATGAACCCTGTGGCGTCTCAACATCGTATGCATCCCCCGTACATTCCATGTAATACATTTGAACTCAAGTGATATCCCCATTGCACGGATTATCTCTGTTCCATAACTGTATTCGCAGCATTGGCACACCGGCAGCTCTAACTACCCGAAAAACAATCCCCCAACTTCCCCCCCTCCCTGCCCCAGAACAGGCTCTAAACTGCTAGCTCCCATCCAAACTACCCACTAACAGTCCCTCTGGTAGCTACCAGGGGTTCACTCTAGGAGTGAAACTAAGGGAGAGCTCTATCGCCAAGAAGATCTGGTCCGCAGCCTCACTGTGTCCAACCGGCAAACCCCACTATAACAAAAGGTATTCCCCTCTCCCTCAGGAGGGCCCCAGCCGGGTGGCCAACCACACTGCGGAAATGACTTCTTGCCCAAGCCCACCTACCACCAAGTTTCTCCCAATCACCCCCATCTAAAGGCTACAGTACCAAGACCAATCGACCCCCCTTACTTGTCACTGAAGACACCTCATAAGTACAGACATCAACGATCTCTTCCGCCGTCCCTGGTGTGACATGTGGTCAATTAACACTCCCCGCATCCGTTGCATCAGAATCCGTCCCTGCTGATCCTTTTTCCGAGTTGGTCTCCTCCAGCAGTGTTGTGCCGCTCGCCTGCGAGATCTCTGTCACAGCCTGCAGGGCCTCCGCTTGCGTCGTGGAAGGTTTCTGTGTTCCAGGACGCCGTCTTCTGGTACGCCTTGTACGGCGCGGTCGCGCTGCCTCTTTTGTCAGCCCTCCAGTGCCCCCGCTCCGTCCATCCCCGCCCTGTAGGCTTCCAACCAGCTCCATGCCTCATCAGGGTCGTTATGGAAGAATGTTTTGCCATCCAGGGTCACTCGCAAGTGCGCCAGGAACATCAGGGAATATTGAATGCCCTCGTCTCGGAGGGCCTTCTTAACCGCCAGAAACAAGGCACAATGGCGTTGTAAATCAAAAGTATAGTCTGGGAAGAGTGACACGTTATTATTGTCCACTCGATAGGGGCCTGCGTTACGTGCTTTCTGGAGAAGGAGGTCCCCCTTTGTAATGGAGCAAGCGGGCCACCACAGGCCTGGGCGGTCTCCCAGGCACCAACGGACGGGCAGTCACCCTGTGCGCCCTCTCCAGGGTGTAGAATGGCGTCAGGCCCTCTGGTGCGACCTCGGTACGCAGCCATTGTTCCAGGTAGTCAATCATGCTGTCTCCTTCCACGCCTTCCGGAAGCCCACTACCCTTATGTTGTTCCGTCTATTACACCCTTCGGCAACTTCAACCCTCCTTTAAAACACTTGGAGCCTGCGAGTGACCTCTCCCATCTGGACATCCATCGCCTTCTGAGCTGGCTCTAAAACCTCCAGGGCGGCTTCAGCTTGCTTCACTCTGTCGGCCAGCTTTCCATGATACGCCCATAGGAGTCCCAGCCCAAGCGACACCTGAGCAATGTCCTGTTGGAGAGTGTCCTTTGTGTCCGTGATAGCTCAGAGGATCTGGCCACTTGTTGTTGCATCAGTCCCTCCGGAGGCGAGTCAGCAACATCTCGCTTCCGCTGCTCCACGGCATAATTCTCTGGTTCTTGGGGTGCCCCCCCCCCGCCGGCCTTGTGGTTTCCCCATGGGAGTCAGTCTACCTGGTCCACGGCCATGGTCGCGCCCTCCAACACCTTCCTTAGTCAGGTGACGCGGATCCCCGGGCCAGACGGGGGGTACATGTTCTCACAGCCACCAGCCCTAGTCATCCGCAACGCTCCCGTGGGTTCTGTACCCGCCCTCGATTCCCGTAGGCGACCCAGCTGGGCAGTCCACTCTTAGGCGATACCTCCAGCCGTCAGACGGGGGAGTAGCAGGCCCAACAGGGCCACAGCGGCCTTAACAGCAATTCTGCACGCTCGAGGTAGCTCAGCGCAGTTCTCCAGTTCGCGGATCCCTTCGCCACGGGAAAAGGGCCCGGCAATCAACCCCTGAGCAAAGACTCCGATCTGGGGTTCGAGGCCGCTTCAAGACACAGGGGGCAACCACTCCTGCCCAGCAGTGTCGCCGCTCCCTCAAACACCACAGCACACTTAGCTGTGCACGTCTCCAGTTCCAGGGCACCACACAGTACACAGGTTACTCTTGTGCCGCCAGCTGGGTAGCTGCGCCGCTCAGAGTCCCCACAGTCGGCCTCAGAGGTCAGCTCTCAGCTCCCAAGCAGCGCCATTGTAGCAGCCCACTCACGCTTGGGCGTCCAGCAAGTCCACACTCTTGTGCACTGTTCAAGCTGCGGGCGGCACCACGTCTCCCTGAGCTCACAAGAGCAGGTGCCCCCAGTGCCGTGCAGCGATCCTCTCCGCTTGTCTCAGCCTGCAGGGCAGAGCGGGGCCCAACAGCAGCCAATCCCGGATCTTCATTTGCGGCCAAGCAGCCAGGAAGCAAATTACTGCACTCGCCTCTGCCGAGCATAGAGGCCCATCTCGCCCCCGGTATCAGTGAATCTACCGGTCATGGGCGGCCGGAGCTGAAATCCTCACTCGTCCCGTTGCGCCAGGTCGCCGGGCAGAGTGTGGTCCTCCCCGCCTCACCTCCGCTGGCAACTCATTCTTCTGCTGTGGTTGGGCACTCCCGGGACCCCCCAGGGGCCGTGCCACTAGCAACCGCCACACCTTCCTTCTAGCTCACGGGGGTAGACTCCTGCTGCAGACGCCCGGCACAGGTGTTCCCAAAGAGCAAAAGTCACCACCTCTTCTGAGCCGCAGTCTACTCCGCCTTCCAGGTTCTCCTCGCAGTGCTGACTACAGAGATGGTACAAAAGGGGTGATGGATTAAACCCAGATCTACTGACTGGGTGTGAGTGTTTGATTGGTTCAGATGCTCCATCCATCACCACCCCCTTTTGTACCACTTCGGAGAAGTGTGGCTCAATGGTTAGTGCGGCAGACCCTGATTCAGAGGTCTAGCCCGGGACCAGGGTTCAATTCCCCGCCTCGGCGGGTCTTGGGCTCAAAATTCCACGGATCTGATAATTCTCGCCTCGGTGCCTATTCTAATCATGGAGTCCCACTCTGCAACTCTGGGCAATAGCTTACTTAATCTCCACAACGGCCCCCACAACGCTAAGGATGCCTGGCCTCCACCTTGGGGGTGCCCAGGAGTGGACACCTCACAGGGAAAGCCAGGATGGGTTCCACAGCGGTATTCGTACAAGCGCCTTGAGACCCTTGCGGGTGAGTAGTGCGCTATACAAGTATCAATTTTATAAGTTGGCAGGGTATGCTCAGACGTGAGTCCCTTGCTCACTTTGCCACTGGATTCAAGCAAACCGGGCTGAAGACGGCTGAAATGCCAGAAACCGGTCCTCGGAAGCTTGTTTGCGGTCCAGGGAAGGCATGGCTTGGCAGTTCGGTCTGGACTGTTCCCATGAGGCACAGGGTCAGACTGATTTGCATATGGCCATGTCTGAACTTGGGTGGCAGAGTGGGCTAAAGAACAGTGATGGATTAAACCCAGATCTGCTGACTGGGTGTGAGTGTTTGATTGGTTCAGATGCTCCGTCCATCACCACCCACTTTTGTACCACTTTGTTCGCCATAAGTTGGCAGGGTATGCTCAGACGTGAGTCCCTTGCTCACTTTGCCACTGGATTCAAGCAAGCCGGGCTGAAGACGGCTGAAATGCCAGAAACCGGTCCTCGGAAGCTTGTTTCCGGTCCAGGGAAGGCATGGCTTGGCAGTTCGGGCTGGACTGTTCCCATGCCAACATAAATCGAGAATCAGATGTAAGACTAGTGGGGCCCCGCTAGTGCAACACTACATAGAATGTGGACACAATGAGGAGGACCTTACTTGGGCAATACTTGTAGTGGTGACAGCAAAAAACAAAGTAGAGCTAGAACGGAAGCTAAACTGTACAGAAGCTAGACTAATCGAAAGATACCACACTGCGACCAGGGGTCTCAATGACCGTGATGAATTGTGGGCATTAATCTAATGCTGTTCATTAACGCTGCCTGGACCCGTAGATGAGTACCCCTGATGATACCCCTTTTGTCGGGGGAGCTCTCTTAGGACCCAGTCTACCTTGAATAGCTTCAGGAACGACATAGCATATGCAATGAGTAATTTTATACGCAATATAGATCCATACTTGATTTTGATCGTTCAAACCTGTTTTGTTTGGTTGTTTGTGAACTCACGGTGTCATTGGTATTTTGTTTTGAGTATTGTTCGATGCATCGTGATTAGATTGTTAACCCAGATGCGTCGGTGCAATGCCCACCCTTTTCTTAAAATAAATCACAATTCTAGGTGGTGTTGTTACTGTTATTTTTATTTTCATTTTCCAAGATTTCTGGCTGCTCTTTCTTTATTTAATTTCTTGGAGTGGATGTGTGTATATTTAGACGGTAGAGGAGAGTCCCATTGAGACACGACGCTTGCTTGCAGTCTGTTGTCTTTTTCCTTATAACAACCCCCTGTCCTGTTTCTATGCGTGTGATTCTAGCGCGCAGATCAGAACGCCCCCCGAGACGTCCCCTTTTTTATGACGCTGCGCGCCCTGTCCGTGAGATTGTCTCCTGACTAATGGACGGCGGAGCTTTCCAAACGAAGACGGATTGTCTCCCTTAATCTTGTGTGACTTGGGGGAATTGTAGCACCAGAGGTAGGCATGTTTGACCGCCCATCCGCTTGCGGACCTTTAATATAGCACTGAGTAATGTCCGTGCACACGCAGGGAGTAACTGCAATTGTGGCTTGTTTTGTGTTCTCTCTATTTTGACTGCAGGTAACCCTGTTTATTCCTTTTGAGGGCGTGTAAGTAGTCTGGGTGTGCTGACACCGACGAAATAATCTTTCCCCTCCACCTAAATCGGATATTTGTGAAGGTAGGCTAGAATCCTGTATGTGGCTTGACTTGCTTTATTCACCTATGGTTCTGTGTAACCGACAAGTTAATAGACTCGGTTTTTGGCTCTCTTCCTTCATATATATTTCAGGAAAGCGTGAACTGATTGACCCTTGGAAAGAGGTCGACTGTAACCCCCAGGGTGGTGCCCCCGCACTTCCCACTGGGGGGGTCACGTGCACTACATTTTGCAGGTATTTAGAATCTTGTGGTGGCTGCATATGTTCATTTGAACTGGTCCATTGTTTTTGTGAGTGCATGCCCCCTGATATCTATCTGTAGGCACACGGTGGACAGAAGAATGTGTCCTTGGTGATTGGGTTTCTATAATCCGTGTTCTTTTTTATCACTTATGTGTAGATTTGGTCCTTTTGGAGTTCTGTTTCGTTTTCACTTAAATGAGGCGTGGTTTTTACTCCATTACTTTCACGCTTTTAACTTTCTGGTGGTCATTGCATCGTTGTAAATGGGTGAGTCTTTCTTTGCGGCTTAGTGTGTTTTTAGGAATTATATAAATTGCATTTGTATATATATTTTTTCAGTACCCTTGTCCTGATGAAGCCATAAGAAACCACTGGCGGAAACGCGACCGCGACTGCGTCGACAGATAATTAATAGTGTTTTCTTTACCCCCCTGTTTTTCTTTTTTTAGGGTACATAGTTGTATATTTGTATATATTGTAATTACCTAATTTTGATTACTGAATATAGTCTGGTTACCTCCCCCCCTGTTGTGTGGCTCAATATTTTGTCCTTTGCAAAAATTATATCATTTATTGTTGAAAAAAAGAGTGTAGAAAACAGGTTAATAAATTGTTTCCTGTTTTGAAGTAGCGTTTGCTTAATTTATCCCTCAGTACCTTTTTGTTCTACTTTCTCATCCATGTGATGTTCCTTGCCCAGGTATGGGAGGGTAATGTGGGCAGAACCCCTGTTTATTCCGCAGGACTGTTCCCATGAGGCACATGGTCAGACTGATTTGCATATGGCCATGTCTGAACTGGGGTGGCAGAGTGGGCTAAAGAACGGTGATGGATTAAACCCAGATCTGTTGACTGGGTGTGAGTGTTTGATTAGTTCAGATGCTCCGTCCATCACCACCCCCTTTTGTACGACTGCAGAGATGTCCGCCATCTCTGCCTACGCAGATTGGGACACCCACCTTCGTGCGCCGTGACTCGGTGTCAGGTGGCCACAAAGCTCTTAATCGCGGGCAGTGCAGGTACCCGCATCCGGCGGGGCCCTCCCCGAGTCACAGGAGAGCCAGTCTGGCCCTCCGTGCAGGATAATCTGTGAGGTCGGCGCGGAGCCCTCTGCTCACGCGACCGTCTTCATCGGCGTTCAAGCCACGGCCCCCTAATTAATGGACATCATATACCAGGCCAACTTCTCACAGCATATACATGCTACACATACAGATCTAGGATAGGTATATTTAGGCAAGTTACTTAGGGCGAGCATTTTAGGAATAAGCAAGTGTTACTGTTTTTATCTGAACTGCTTATGTTTATCTTATTAGCACTATGGTAGAAATGTATCCACTATATACTATATTGGTACTAGCAATCTCTTTCGTAAGCTTCTGTCTTCAGAATGTCGCAGCACATATGTTTTACACAAGGCTGTCAGTGGACAAATAAATACTTACTATAAAGTCCTAATCACCAGCCTGCGTATTTTCTGAGAGAAAGCTAGCACGAGTGTCTGAGCAAAAAGTACTGTACTGTTTTCCTCGATCCCTGAGGAATCAGGGTTGTCATGTTCAGTGGTTGCCAGAAACTACCTACACCACTGTGGAGTACAGGGGGTGGTAGTAGCACTGTAGAGCTAGCTGGTCTAACAGCTGACACATCCTGTGGGGGTGTCCAGAAGCTGTTGGGACACCAAGTCCTGGGTTTAGGTCATCCAAAATGCTTAGGACCTGGGGGATTCCTCTGAACTAATTGACATAAGGTAATTGCAATGTCTCAGTAGATGCCATGGTTTGATAATGAACCTTTTCCTAAGCTATGCCCTGGGGTACAGGATAAGCTATGATGTCTGCAGAGTAAAGATTTCTTTGAGCTCTGTGGGATGAAAGATGCAGCTGTGATTAACGAACCACAGGTTGTGCAATTTTTCTTTCTCGAATGTAGGCTCCAATTGAGTAGAAGTAGAACTGTGGTAATCGCTGATAGCCATGATGAGAAGAAACACTCCTAGAGTGGTCCAGACATACAAATTAGGTGGAATTAAGTATCTGTCACAAAACAAATGATAAGAACGAGCAGTCTATGGCGAAGAATGACTTTGCAGCGCAGTGAAATATCTTCTGTGCAAAGTTCAGAGTCATTCTCACAAATAGCTGTTTCTTGAAAAGGCGGCATTTTGATTGATATGGCCTTTAAGTGGTACTTCATAATAAATCATGGAATTGCTGTGAAACATTGGCAGCTGTAGTGATGGCAGCTTCAGATTCGTTGGAGAAGTTCAGTGTCCTATGGAACATTGGAGAAGCAATGTGCTCTAATAGGCTCAACTGGGAACTCAAGCTAGTGATGTTACTACTCTCAGTACGGATAGGATGAGAGGTTCTACTTTGAATCCTTTTTGGTGGTGATGTACAGCTTGTACCTCTCTGGTAAAAACTGTGTGTTTGCTGGACAACATAAACATGAGGATTGTGCCATTCTGATTCTGTGCACACCCTCAGGATATGTTGGCCTGTAACCCTGCTAGCCCACAGTGCACGATCTTGAACCCTAACCTCACAGAGTGAAAAATGTGTATGCTACCTCAGAACATCTCCCAAGGAAATTGTGGTAACAGATCTAGAACCCTTTTGTTTGGACTCTCATCCAGACACAAAGAAATACACAAGAAATACTCAGCAAGGCATTTCAATATGTATTGAATCATTGTGCTTCTTGTATAAAATATGTGTACTGTGATAATCAGTAGAATGAAACAGAATAGCACAATTAACAATATGTTATGTTATGTTAATTTTTATTTCTATAGCGCACGGTTACTCCAATGGAGTGTCCTGGCGCTTTTAAATTGGCGGCTCATAACCAAGAAAACATAACACAGTTACAGGAGAAAAGGGGCGGAAAAAAAAACCATCCAGAAACAGAAATTTAGAGAGTGAAAAGCCACGTTTTGAGGCCCTTTCTCAAAGACATCAAATTGGAGGTGCAACGTAAGGCCAATGGTAGGGCATTCCAGAGCTGTGGGGCCCTAAGCCTAAAGGAGCGCACTCCAATTCGGGCTTTCTTTATTCGATGAACCGTCGCAAGAAACAAAGATTCCGAGCGCAGACCACGGACCGGGCGATGAAAAGCCAACCTGCGCTGAAGGTATTTCGCGCCAGAACCAAAAAGTGCTTTATGAGCCAGTGTCAATGTTTTGAAGACTATCCGTTTCCGGATAGGCAGCCAGTGAAGCGACTGCAGAAGACCGGACACTCTAGCTCTCCTATGAAGGCCAAAGATGGCGCGTGCAGCAGAATTCTGCACCACTTGCAACCTTTGCACAAGATATTCTGGAAGGCCCAGATAGAGGACGTTGGAGTAGTCCAGTCTGGAGCCAATTAAGGCCTGCACCGTGATCCTCCTATGTTCTTCCGAGAGCAGGGGAAGAAACTTCCGGAGCATCTTGAGAATGCCAAAACATGTGCCAGCAAGACCAAGGATCTGAGATCTCATAGTCAGTCCGTTATCGATCTTAATCCCCAGGTTATTAGCCAGCTGGGACGCATGAGCTGGGGGGAACATATCCATTGGCCACCATGCATGCCATTCAGGGTCCGTGGCACAGCTAAAAAACAGTACCTCGGACTTATCTGAGTTGCATTTGAGGCTGTTCAGATGAAACCACCTGAAAACAGCCCCCAGGCACTCTCGAATACTCTCTCCGTCAAAATCCTCACCCCTCTTGCTCGTAAAGAGGAGCTGGGTATCATCGGCGTAAGAGACGATCTGGGCCCCAAAAGACTCCGCCAGTGCCGCCAAAGGAGTCATAAAGATGTTAAAAAGAGTCAGGCTCAACACAGAGCCCTGCGGAACCCTGACTCCCAGAGGCGGCATCTCAGCAGAGCTAGGAGAGGCCCAGACCGTTTGACGACGGCCCGCTAGAAAGGACGAAAACCAGCTGAGTACCGTCCCCCTCAGACCGATGTCATAAAGTCTGGCGAGGAGCCCCTCATGGGGGACGGTATCAAAGGCCGCCGAGAAGTCAAGCATAACAAGCATGACTTTGCCGCCTGAGTCCAGAACCTCCTTAATGGCTTCTGACACCTCCAACAACGCTGTCTCGGTACTTAGGTTGGGGCGGAAGCCAGACTGGGAGGAGTGCAACAGGCCATTAGTCTCCAAGAAGTCAGAGAGCACGCAATGCACATGCTTCTCCACGACTTTGGCCAGTGCCGGAAGGAGAGAAATAGGTCTATAATTGGCTGGCGCCTCCGGGTCTAGGCCAGGCTTCTTAAGAAGAGGGATCACCATCGCCTGCTTCCAGATGTGCGGAACCCGCCCCTCACTCAGGGAGAGGTTCAGAAGAGGATTAACCAACGGGTTAATCACCGCCGCCATCCTCGCCAAGAATTTGGCCGGACACAGGTCTAGCGGGGACCCAGATTTGAGAGAAGATAGAAAAGCCAATGACGCAGAGATGGAGATAGGCGGGTAAACAGCCAAGATCGGATCCACAGTGACCAGCCGTGCCAAGCCCCCCCCAGGACTATGGGAGACTTCGACCCGCCTCTCAGGAAAAGAATCCTGAATTAATTTAATTTTAGCCGTAAAAAAATTGGCCAAATCGCGCACCCAAGAATCTAAGGGAGCGGCCTGAGAGAAATTAGTCCGAGGGGTCGTAAATTCCCTCACAATACCAAAGATCTCCTTACAAGAATTGGATGCTGCCTCTATCCTCCTAGCAAAGTAACTCCTCTTCTCATGCAGGATGTCACGGTGATAGCTTTTAATCGTATGGCCGACGGGTCATATTGAGCGCGCCAGGCCCTTTCAGCCACCTTGCACTGCCGATGAGAAACCGAGAACAAAGAAATGAACGATTCCACCATTGTGCTATAACTGCGAACATATGCGGGCATATAAGTACTATGTATAGTGTACTCCTCCCTAGCGCTCCCTAACCTAGTCTTGCCTAGGGTTGGTGATCTGCCAAATCCCTGCCGGGTAGACTAGCTCCCCCTTACCTGCGGGAAAGTGCCACCAGGCTGTCAGTCTTGGTGCAGAACTGGACATTCCTCGTGTTGGTAAACAGGAATCAGCTGAGCTGGAATTCCGGCATGCAGTGTCGGCTGAGTGCTCCTATCTCTTAAACAAGGAAGTGGTTCTGTATATACAATAAACAGCCCCCATGTGGCTATGTCCAACCTCAGAGTGGCCACAATTGTTTATTACAGTAGGATAGCTTCGTTGCCTATTAGACAATAAAAAAATTACATTTGTGCAGTAAACTTAATCCTTTGTACTAAATGTTCATGGTGTCGGGATAGTGTGCCTACGAAGTAAAAATGTAAGCAATGCCGATTCAGATAATGTTATCCTGCATTGTCGTGCATGCAAATGTATGTCAAAAGTCATTGTGTATAAAAGAGAAGGCAACTTAAGAAACATGAGCATGTAAATGGTGGTCTTCCTTACCAGGCCTATCCTGACCATGTGACAGTGCCTGTGACGGTCTGCTGTACTGAATTGGCTACATAGTGCTTTTTCACATTGATGATAGACATATTTCTGAAGCAGGAAAATGAAGCAGAATTACAGTTTGTATGCCTTTTACCCTAAGGACGGTAACGGGTTGTCTGTAGGACCGTGCAAAAGCCTACTTGCCATGGATTTTTTCACAAACTAGATCCCCTACTTTAAAGATCCACTCATCAGTAATTGTTACAACCTTATCTTCGCTGGAGGCAGCTTCAGAATGATTTACATTAGACAGCCTCTAAGCTCTTGGATACTCTGTAAGACATTCAAATGTTTTTTCAGGTCCAAATGTTCCTTATCTGACACCTTCCCAACATTATCTAGGCCAGATGCATGCATAGGAACTTTGAAGAGACTCTTGCATGCAGTGTGTACCCCAAATACTCATCTAGGCAAGGTATTTAATGCGCTCTGGACTCCATACAGATTATGGTTCCAACTAAGACCTAAACTTATTAACTTATTGAGCAAGGCTTGTAACCATGCAGTTTGCACGCTCAACTAACCTGTTGGATTCATATCTAAATGGGTTGCTTAACTACAGACAAACTCCCAGTACCTACATGACATCCCTGTAAGTCTTGGATGAGAGCGCAGGGGGGCTTTATTATTCAGCCACTGGATTTACTCGGCATTATTTAGATACTGGACTTACCCACACTTGGTTCCTGACAGCTTTGGTTGGCGCCGTGTTCTCTGCCCTGTCGCTGGCCTCCCCCCCACCGCCGCAGCCTCTGAAACACCTGGCGCGGCCGCAGTGAGGGGGGACTACACTGTCCAGAGTCCCTAGCGGCAGGAAGCCGCACACGCCTCTTCCGCGCCCGTAGGCGCATAAATATCAAGGCGAGCCCCCGCATCGTGGGAAGCGCGCGGGCAGAGCCGGGCTAAGCCCGGGACAAGGGCGGGGCCGTCTGCGGCCGTCCGCGGTAGAACGAGGCTGGGCTGGGCCACCCTATTAACATCAAAATAATTGTAAGCATATTTGTGATTCTTTGATTCAAGTGGCCATATATAACGGTGGGAGCCCATGACTACTCGCAATGGAACTGGGAGAAAGGGGGGGGGGTGGGGGGGAGTGTCACAGGAACGCTGGATAACTTAATTATAAGAGCAACCAATGTTCTTGAACACGAAATTGCCCTGACGGAGAGACGTCTCTCATTAGAACCACTGTATTTGAGACGGTCATCTATGGGGGCGATTGCTACTCCAATTACACCTCAGCAAGTAAGAGCGATTGATGGGGAAAATAACTTGGCACCAACTGACAAAGGTTCCTCTTCTGTTATGATAAACTCATCTATTACGCAGGGAAGTGACTGTGGTGAAGAGCTTGATGAGACCAGCGAGTTAAATGGGGTTAGCACAATTAGCGGAAATATACCACTCCCTATGACTAGATCCAAGACCAAAAATATCTCTAACAGTAATAAAAAATATCCAGCAGCCAAAGCTATTGCTGTTATTACCCTGAAAATAAATAGAAATCTAGAGCAAAAACAGCGACTATAAAAGATGGGAAAATAGGACCTAAACAAAAAGTCCCTATGAGGGTTAGCATAGCGTTGCAGACCTCATGTATATTAGAACAAACTTCGCCCATTGCCACTTATAAACTAACAAATTCTGACACCATTCCGCTAGGGCATGGGTACTCACAAACTTTCTCTCGGGGGCCAAATTTACAGTGTGGTTTGTGGCCGAGGGCCGCACTAGTGGGGGCGGGTCAGTGGGGGAGGGGGGCGGGTCTAGAGAAAAATATAAACTGTGACCATGAGGTTAAAAACTGGCCCCTGCAGCGGACGGCTTCGTCCACTGAGCCACCAGACCTGGCACACACACACCCCTTTCTCTCTCTCTCTCTCCCTCACTCTGATTGTCTCTCTCTCTCTCTGTTTCACTCCCTCCCTCTCTCTCTCTCTCACCCTCTGTCCCCCTCACTCTGACTGTCTCCCTCTCTCTCTCTCCCTCTGTCTCCCTCCCTCTGTCTGTCTTCCTCCCTCCCTCCGTCTGTCTCTCTCCCTCTGTCTCTTTTTGTCTCCCTCCCCCTTCTGTCTCCCTCACTCTCTGTCTCTCTCTGTCTGTCACCCTCTTTCAACCTCCCTCTGCCTCCCTCCCGCTCTCTGTCTCCTTCCCGCTCTCTGTCTCTTTCCCGCTCTGTCTTCTTCCCTCTCTGTCTCCTTCCCTCTCTCTGTCTCCTTCCCTCTCTCTGTCTTCTTCCCTCTCTCTGTCTTCTTCCCTCTGTCATATTCCCTCTGTCTCCCTCCCTCTGTCTCTCTCTGTCTCCTTCCCTCTGTCTCCCTCTCCCTCTGTCTCACTTTCACTCTGTCTCACTCTCCCTCTGTCTCACTCTCCCTCTGTCTCACTCACCCTCTCCCCCTGTCTCCCTCTCCCTCTGTGTCTCTCTCTGTGTCTCTGTCCCTCTCGCTTGGTCTCTCTCCCACTGTCCCTCTCCCTCGGTCTCCCTCCGTCTCACTCCCCCTCTGTCTCCCTCTGGTTCCCTCCCTCTGTTTCACCCCCTCTGGTTCCCTCCCTCTGTCTCCCTCCCTCTGTTTCCCTCCCTCTGTCTCCCTCCCTGTTTCCCTACCTCTGTTGCCCTCTCCCTCCCTCTGTCTCCCCCTCCCTCCCGCTGACTTCCCCTCCCTCCCGCTGTCTTCCTCTCTCTCTGTCTTCATTTATAGACTTCTGTCTATTAAACCTTTATGTAAAGACAGTACACTTCTAAATGATAGCCCTTCAGGAAGTGATCCTGTATTGAAGGAGATAGGAGAGGGACTTCACGACCACCACTGATTTAAATGATGCATATTTTCACATTGCAGTGCATTCATTTTTCAGTTTTATCTTCTTTTTGTGGCAAGCGAACATATTCCCAATTTAGTTTTGCGTTGCGGAATAATGTCAACTACATGGGTGTTTACAAATTGTTTGGCAGTGGTTGCTGCACATTTACAAGGTGAAAGTACTCATGAATATCATAAGTCCATAATTAGATGGCTGATGTAGGAGAGCACAGCTCAAAAATGCCAATTACTGGCTCAAAAACTTTGCTACTCAATCTTGGATTTAATACCACAGTCAAAAAGTCAGATCTGCATTCCTAGCAAATACAGAATTTTCTGATGCAACTCTCAATTTATTATAGAAAAGCTTTACTCTTAAACCGAGCGACTATGGTTGTTTCCTCTTTACTGCATGTCACAGCCTCTAACAGTGAGAAAAGTAAGAAACTTAGGGCCTCATTTATGAAGGCCTTGCGCCACCGGTGCGTCACTTTTTCCCATTTTAAAAGTGACGCACCTGTGGCGCAAGGTCTTCATAAATAAGGCCCTTAATAGTAATGCTGGTGGCATGCATCGCATTGGCTCTAAATGCTCATTTTCAAATGAATTCCTTGCTGGAATCATTGGCACAGCAGAGGTTAGAAGCAACTGGAATCTAGAAAGACCTAGTGTTGTAGCACTGAGTAAGGTACAGACTAAACTGATGAAACAATTAGAATGTAATGCTGGGCAGCGTTTTGCAGACCCACATTCACTAGTAATTCTGTCTCCCTCCCTCCTTCCCTCTGTCTCCCTCCCTCTGCCTCTCGCTCCCTTCCTCCCCTCCCCCTCCCTCTGTCACCTCACCTGTCGTGCCTGTGTGTCAGCCGGGGCTGAGGCAGCTTGCCGGCCGCACCTGAGTACTTCACAGGTCTTTAAAAGACCACTTAGTTGTTAATGAGGCTTTGTTGTATTTCGCCTCTTCTTGGCGCCCCTGCATCTCCAGTCTGACCTTCGCTGGAATCGCCCGGCCCCAAAGAGCGCTGCTGCAACCACAGTGTTTGCGGACACTCTTTAATTTATTTTTTTTAAAACACAGGTAGGATGTGTGCAAGGTCCGCGGGCCGTCAAGGAAGGCTTGCCAGGTCGCTGACGGCCCGCGGGCCGTACTATGAGTACCCCTGCGCTAGGGCATGCAGCTCATGAGAAGGATATAATGGAAAACACAGAGGGTTTCTTGTTTAAAATGGAACGCCTGGTCAAATCACTCATGCTGCCCCTCATAGAAAGGATAAAAGCTATTGGTGAGAGACTGCTAAAACTAGAAGAATCAATGCAGGCCAATAATGAGATGTTGAAGAGGTATTCTGAACCAATATTGGCTCTAAGCACAATGAATTCTGCTAACATTTTGGGTAACACAAAGAAAACAGCCCCAGCGCCCTGCATAAGTGAGGCTGATTCCTTAACGCAATCAGCCAATAGAATCGATCCAGGGAGTACCTGCTCAATAAATGGGTCTGTAGGTATACAAGGGGAGGAGAGGCAGGGTATAGAGAAAGGCGCACAGACAAAGGGATCAGGAAATAATGGGAATCAAGGGAAGACACGAGATCGAGGGGCAGAGGAGGGCGTAGGCAAGGGTCCATTTGATAAAGTTAAACGATTGAATAAACACGTATTGACTTGCCGCCAGAATCGTTCCCATATACTGTTGTTTTAATGGGGGTTCCAGAACTGGAAGAGGGTAAACTCAAGAGTTACTCAGAATTGAAGAATAAAGTCAGTCATTGGTTGAATAGGTATAGACCTATTCCGCCTGTTCTGCACGGTGAAATTCTGCATGTTTGCAGAATAAGCTGGGTGGGACACAAACTGAAGGAAAATCAAGGGGACTGTGTTCTAGTGAACTTCAGGGACAGACAGTAAAATATATTTGTGGGTGGAGACCACAAAGCTTTGAGAGTGGAATACAAACCGTAGATCTGAGGTATTTTTATCCCCACCGCCCCCAGTCCGACCCAATCTATACCCAGTGGGTATGCAGGGAGGGATTCGTAGGGACTTACATATCAATTACTTTAATATCCCTACCTCCAACCACTTTGACATCTTCTGTGAACAAGAGGGCCTTGAAGGAGTTGATTGACGGTGTCAGGAAATCTCTATTTTGAGTACTCCTGTTTTCCCCCCCGTGTGTAGTAAATTAGTAATCGAGACAAATGGCGAATTAGTCCCGTGCACATCTATTATACTAATTACTCAGGATGGGGCTCATAACCCAGATGGGCAGGTGACTTCAGGGGATGGCACGACAAGTCAGAATGGATTAATAGAAAAACTGACTACTGCAAGCCATGTTCCAAAAAGTGTTGACCAAAAGAAGAATAAGTTAAAGAATGGAACTTGGTCAATAATGTTTTGGAACATTGCAGGCATAAAATCTAAGCAGACTGATGTAACTTGGCTGAAACTGGCAAATGAATTTGATATAGTTAATCTGCAGGAAACATGGGCAAAGGAGGCTTACCACTTTATTGGGTATAAAACCTTTTTCTCCCCGGCTAAAGGAGGTCTATGTACCTATATATCAATCCTCCTGAAATGTGATAAAATAGAAGCTCCTGTCACCAATAAATACTATCAAATGGTACAGATACACATTAATAAGAAGTGCCTATTGATTGTAAACTTTTATAATAACATACCAGCTGAGGTTCGGGAGGCCGTGATGAAACAATTCTCTACTGACCTCAAACATATGATGTGCTGGAAAAATAAGGAAGTCCTTACAGTCTGCGGACAGGGTTTTAATTGCTCATTATGTAGAAGGGGAGAACAAGGGGCATGTGGTACTCTTCTGGATGGGGAAACATGTTTATCACACTTTGACCATACTAGCTGTGGACATTTGCTAAATGAAACCTTGTTCTAAAACGATATGTGTTTCGCAAACAAAGCACGTTAACCCGAGGTTAATTTTTGCCCTACATTTAATGGGAGAGGATCATTCTCTATAATTGATTTTATTTTGATTTCATCTAGACACGGTAATGAAGTGACTAATTTTAAAACCTTAGACACAGCACTGAGTGATCATTTCCCATTAAGTTTAGAAGTTATAAATCCTGATTATATTTATGATAAAGGTACCTTAAATGGGGACGCAGTAGAGGACATATCCTTACAGCGCCAAAACGGATACGCTTTGAAATGGACCAAAGTAGTCCCGGAAAACTTTCTACGAAAACTTATTAGTCAATGCAAATCCAGCTTTGATATGTGCCTCGATATTAATACTTCGGATCCCGTTTTTATTAATAATTTCTTAACCATAAATTCGGAGATTAAAAATAGTTTATGGGTTAATAAAAACATTTAAAAGCACAGGACCCCAAATGGTTTGACACACTTTGTACGAAGGCTCACACCAATTTAAAACAAGCCTTAAAAGATTCTCCACGCGACCATGATTTAATTAAGGAATGTCGCAAGGCATATAAAATTGTACAGGAACAAAGGAAGGAAACCATAAAAAGGGAGGCCTGGGAATCTCTGTGCGAGGCATCCCAGAGCGGGGACGTAGCAGCCTTTTGGAAGGCTGTCAAAGCCACCTTTTTTGAAGACAAAGGCAAAGCTAGAATCGAGATAGCTATAATGGGTACAGAATGGGTGAAACACTATGGAAGTTTGTATAGTATGGAGGGTCTCGTGGAACAGTCTCAACAAATAGATGTACAGGACGAGGCGACCTCAAAAAGTAACAACATAGATCTAAATATAACATTGAATGAGGTCATGGCAGGTATTAAGGCCAGTTTGGGGGGGAGGCTCCTGGCCCTGACGGGGTTCCTGTCGACCTATATAAATATAATATGACCTTATGGGGACCAATCCTCACTAAACTCTTTAATGAATCCTGTTCAAATGGATTATTACCCTCCTGGTATGAGTGAATCATAATACCTATATTTAAAAAGGGAGACAGATCTAGCTGTGCTTGTTACCGCCCGATATCCCTGCTAGACTCTACCATCAAGATCTTTGGGCGGGTAATCCTGAACAGATTACAGGTTTGGGCCGAGGACCACTCTATAATAAGTGACCTCCAATATGGTTTTAGGAAACATCTAGGCACTATAGAGCAGGGCCTTAACTTGCACATCCTTTAGACAAATATGTAAGTGCAAGGAGAAACCGCATATATTTAACATTCGTCAACTTGTCGTCAGCATTCGACTGCGTAACCCATAGTAAGTTGTGGCTGATTGTAGAGAAACTAGATGTGGACGTGAATATAATTAACTTCATGAGAGAGCTATACAGGGGAGCACGGGCCACAGTAATACATGGTAGGAATGGGGAATGCACAACAAGGTTTAAAATTGCAAGAGGAGTACGGCAAGGGTGCGTACTCGCCCCTTTCCTATTCACAATTTATATCAATGAACTGGAAGAAGTACTACTTAGGGAGTGCAGGGACATGCCGTTAATAGGCAAAAGATCGATCCCTGCGCTACTATACGCGGACGACGCGGTTTTGATGGCCCGAACCCCGATGGCCATGCAGCAAATGATTACATCCTTTGCAAATTACATGGCTAATTTAGATCTGAGGATAAATGCTTCAAAGACTTACTGTATGAATTGTGGACCAGGGGCGTTAAAAAATAGGAAAACCATGTTTATAAACTCAAAATCCCTTGAATTTACCCAAACTTTCCCTTATTTGGGCATATTGTTCGATCAAACTGGCCAATGGAATACAACAATTAACACACAGGAATTATTGTTTTGTAAATCTATTATGGCCGTACACAATTTTGCAAGAAACATGGGCAAAAAAACGATTAGGGAACTTTTAACTATATATAGAGCCACTAGTATTGCAATTGCAACATATGGTGCGGGTATATGGGGTTATGCCAATGTTAAACCACTACAACTAGTAGAAAACTCCTTTTTGAGACATCTCCTAACAGTCCCTGAGAGTGTGTCCACTTATAATTGCCATATGGAGCTGGGACAACCCTATATAGAGGTTGTAATTAAAATTCAGCCAGTTTTATTATGGCACAGAGTGTGGACCACGGAGGAGTGCGTTTGTAAACGAGCAATCTGGAAAGACGCTATGATCAGAGAAAAAAGCAAAAAAATAAGATGGTTGGTGTATGTAAAATCTTTCCTTACGGAGATTGGCCATCAAGAATACTTTGACAACCCTCTTCTTATGTCCCATGTAACTAGAAAAGAATTAAAGCATATGTATGTTACACCTGGAGCACAAAAGGTTTTGCTTGGAAATGAGGAAAAGCACACTGATGGCGCACCAACTGGTATTGATCACTAGTGAAACCCAGCCATACTTGAAATTGCAAATGATAGGCTTTGAACATTTTATTCAGATTTTTTAGCTATCCCAAAATGAACGATTGGACCAAGGACCTAAATAAATGTCCTTGCGATGAATTGTCAACACAATCAGATATGCAAATTTTGCTATTTTGTAAATATTATGTCGCCCAGAGGAAAAGATGGATTATACCGCTATTAAGGATAATGGGTTTTAAACAGTGTCGCCCAGCTTTTTTAGCTATCCAGAAATTAGACAATGTTTTAACTGTTGTTTTTGTTTCTGCCTTTTCTAAAAATGTTTTTAGATCTCGTAAATCAATTCTTAGCACTGAGTAACATAACAGCAGAATGATAATGAGGACTGTGTATATATATATGTGTGGTTTTTATTAACTGATTTATTACTATTACTATATGATTGTATATATTTGTATTTTATATTGTGCTTTTATGGATATTCATTTTTAATATCCGAATAAAGAAAGAATTGATTGAGAGAGCAGGACCATTATCTGAGTGAAATGAATGCACTGCTCCCATTGCTACCAGACACAGCAGATCCTTCATGACCGCCGAAACACTCACATTTCTTTGTGGCGACATCCTTAGAAACTGAGAACATGAATCAATTGCTATCAATATATAAATACATCGGTTGACAGTATTTATTGGGCCGATATGGTCCAAACAACTTACCGTGAAACGGAAGCTGGAGACTGTGAGAGGAATTGGCAGGGGTCTCTTGACAAATGTCACATTAACTAACACAGTATCTAGTCTTTTTAATAAAACAAGTCCACCAAAAGGGATTGCTGTAGCATTGCTACGCCTGCATTAACCCCAGCATGGGCTGATGCCAATCCCTCATGTGCTTACCTCAATAAATCTAACCTGAACAGTTTGTAAGGAATCATCCTGTCTCCCTCCCTGGTAGAGTAACTACAGAAGTGTAACCTGAATTAAGGGTATAGTGATATATAGGAGAAAAGCCTGAAGGCTTTCTACCTTATTGGGTTGCATGTATGGCTGTTAAAATATCTGCACCGATCTTCGTTTGAGAACTGGTTAAGGCTGTTACTCTGACAGTGAGACTTGCAGCTTTGGCAGCTAATTCAGCCTCACCATTCCCCTTGGCATGAAATCTATCATGCAGATGGCCCAAAGTGTGTCGCACATGAAGCAATGGAAGCTTAGAAGGATGAAGCGAACACTATCAGTATGGGAACTGATGGATTAGCCTTCTGTATGCAAGTAATGGGGCATGAAATTCTGCATGTTGTGCAGTGCTATCGCCTGGAATCTTACTGTGGGTGCGTTGCAGATGGAATTCACAATTTTTCACTACACCTTGCACTCCTGTGCAGGCAGCGGATACTTCAATTCAATTCAAAGTGTCTGTATTCGGTAACGGATAAAGTTGACCATAAAAGTTCATTTACTTAAGTCAATACAGTTAAAAATACCAATTCCTACAACTTTTAAAAACCATATTAAAAGCTTTACAAAATAGATTTGCTATATTTAAAAACATGTTTTAAAAATGCAGTTACAGAGGCTATAATAAATTCATTTTCTAGTGATTGCAAAAAACTAAACACTAGTTGACATTGTCTCAGGCCTGATCTTTTTAAAACAGGAATAATCCACGTTTTTCTGGGGTTAGAATAAAATTTGCAAAAAAACATTGCATGCAATGTTGATTGGGTCGAGGCGTCGTCACAAGGACATTTGCTTAATATTCTTGGCCAGTCATTAGGAGTTGGAAAGCTCTGGCTTCTATGTAAAATATTAAATTTCAACTGGGTCAACAAAAATCTCTCATAATCATTAGTAGTCAGGGTGAAATACATTTGTATAGCAGTATATGTATAGGTCATAGAATATGTTTAGACCGTGGACTTCTTCATTTCTGTGGTGTTTCTAAGTTCACGCAAGTGTTGTATGCACATTGCTTTGAAGTCTCTCCTAGATACAGTACACAATGTATGTGGTTCCTTGTAGTAATCAGGGCGGCCTAAGTTGGTCAAAAATGTTCTTACGTATTCCAACCATTTAATCCGCCTGACTCCTTCCAACAACTGAGCATCTATTAATATGTGGCGATTAAAGGACGTCTTCTCTGATGTCCAAACTTTATACCATAGGAGGATGGGTTGGATCTTAATTAAATCCTCCAAAAAGTGCATACCCAGTTCTGGGTGACATATGTAGTTTGCTGTACTATCTGGGACACCGAGAAGTAACCTGAGAAACTTATTTTCTGCAATTTGCAATATATTTACATTTGCATGCCCCCATAG
The DNA here is from genome assembly GCF_964261635.1 of Lissotriton helveticus. Taxonomy (NCBI): domain Eukaryota; kingdom Metazoa; phylum Chordata; class Amphibia; order Caudata; family Salamandridae; genus Lissotriton; species Lissotriton helveticus. The sequence continues at coordinate 504,248,516 of NC_136068.1, read as the reverse complement.
TCCTGCTCCATAAGTAGCAATGGCCACACACTTAGCTCTATAGATCTGTAGCATTGCAGACGGGCAGCGTCTGCCTATTTGTTTGCTAAAATTTTGCAAGGCCATCAGGGATTTAATGAATAAAAGTCTTCTGGACCAAAGCCCTGAGTGGTCAAATAAAATTCAGAGATAGGAATAGGTTGAGACGTTCTCTATCGGCTTGGATTCTATGTGGAGAGTTTTTTTAGCCCAGTCCCACAGTACATTGTGTACGTTTTCGAGCAGTTTACTGAAAGTCCCAAGCCTGACATATAATATACAAACGAGTTGACAACGTTCTGTAAAGCATTCGGAGTGCGGGCCATGAGGACCGCATCATCCCTGTACATGAATGCGGGAATCGGCCTGGATAAAGCTGTTGGCAGATCCTTACACTCCTTAACCGAGACCCTTTCTAGATTATTTATATAGAGTGTAAAGAGAAACTGGGCTAAGATGCACCCTTGTCTTACGCCCTTCATCACATCAAAGTGTTAGGAGTATTCACCCCACTTTCGGTATTGGACCCTTCCCCGTGCCCCTCCATATAACTGTCTTAAAAAAGTAAATATTAGGACGTCTACTCCCATCTCTGCTAAAACCAACCAGAGCTTCTTATGGTTAACACAGTTGAATGCCGCTGTTAGAACCACAAAGGTTAAATATAAATTTTCCCTCTTAGCCTTTGTATATTTATCTTTGAAGATGTATAGATTTAGGCCCTGTTCAATGGTACCCAGGCATTATCAGAAGCCATATTGAAGGTCGCTTAAAATTGACTTCTCTTCTGCCCACAGCTGTAATCTATCTAAGAGGACTCTACCCACTATCTTGACTGTAGAGTCCAACAAAGATATAGGGCGGTAACAGGTTGGGTTTCCCTATCGCCCTTTTTGAATGTAGGTAGTATTATAGATTCATACCAGGTCGGCAGAAAGCCTCTTGAACAGCAAGCGTTGAAGACATGCGTCAATAACGGGCCCCAAAAAGCTATGTTAAATTTAAAAAGATCCACGGTGATCCGATCAGACCCCACGGCCTTCCCCCCTTGGCTTGAATTGATAGCTGAAATTACCTCACTGAGAGCGAAATGTAAAGGGGTGTTTCTAAAATGACGAGGGTGGTCAGTTTCTGCCTCAATAACCGGATTATCCTGATCTATTTGGATCAGATTTCCATATAAACTTGAGTAATGAATGAACCAACTGTGCTCAGTTATTGTAGTCTCTATTATAGCATTATCACTTCCAGCCAGAAAGGGGACGTTTACGGCCTTCCAAAAGGCTGAAGAGTTGCGTTTGGTCGAAGCGTCGTGTAAGGCTTGCCATGCGTCCTCTTTTAAGGCTGACTTTCTTGCCTTTAATACTCTCTTGTATTCATGTCTTGCCTTTCTAATATAATCTGGGTCTTTCACTCTGGCATGTAAGGTGTTTTTAAGATTAGTATGGGCCTTCGTGCACATATTGTCAAACCAGCCATGGTTGATATTTTCTCTCTTTTGTGTGTAGGGGTTCTTTAATGAAGTTAGAAATATTTAAAAAGTTATTTACAATGTTGTTGTTTGATGAATGTTCATTTAAACAAGTTGAAACCTCGTTTGGGCATCCTTTCACTATCTTCTCCATGAAAAACCCTGGATCCACTTTTGCCCATTTAAGTGCATAACCATTTTGTCTGGACAAAGTAATATTTTCTGCAGAGTAGACAGGATTACCACCCATCAAGCTTTTTAGAGTTTTTATGGACTATCAGTTCCATGCTAATTGGAAAGTGATCCCTTAAAGCGATCTTGTGTGTCCTAAAATCATTAATATAGGAAGAGTGTTTACATGAGATTAGGACAAAATCTATCGCTGTAGAAACACCTCGCCCGTTAAGGTAGGGTGAAAAGGGGCCATAAGGGAACATAAGTTATTTGCAAAACCCATGTCTAGTTCGAACATAACTTCGTTTAAAAGATCTCCTTACCTTGAACGAGATAAATGGGGGAAGCCTGAACCCTTTTCATAGCCTATGCCACAGATCCCATTATCAACATTTAGGCATAAATACGAGTTAAACCACCCCCCCCAAAAAAATAACACACACATCTTTGGATGGACCAGCTTGTAATTTAAGCAGGTCTCCACACATGCGTCTCATGGTCCCCTCAAACAGTTCAGGTGCCACATTGTTATAAATATTCACAAGCACGATGTAGGGATCTCTATCAAAAAGCATGCCGATTATCTGGTAGTGCTTATCTGTCATTATTAGGGCTATCTTTTCTAAGTCCAAAAGGTTAGAGACATAGGTGCATAGGCCACCCTTGGCCCTACCAGATGGTGATTGGATGGCTCCAGTATGGAAGGTTTTATAGCCCTCAATGTGAATCGGTTTTATCACCCAAGTCTCCTGAAGACTAAAAATTTCAAACATCCTAATAAAATCGATCCACAAAATATTTGTTACTTTAGAAATTAACCCTGCCACGTTCCAAAACAGGAACTGGTTAGTGTTCACCTATCCTAGGCATGGATTTACCCCATTCCTTCTGCCCCTGTAAGTAATGTTTGATCGGTTTGTTTGATGGATGGCGGGATCGGCAAGACCCTCAAGCTCGGTATTAAATCAGAGATAACCATCTCCTCCGTTATCCCAACAGCATAAAAAGGATTAGCATTGACGTTTGTAGGCAAGGATGAAGATAACCTGTGCCCCCCACGAGAAGTTTGGACCTCTGTGTCTAGGTGGTCATTCTGCCTTAGGGTTATCATTTGCAGTCAGTCTACTAACTCTAGATTGGCTAGGGCTTCAAAACGATTGAGTGTAGGGATATTCCACCTATGCTTATGATGTGTAACCAGGGGTACTCTGTTTGTGAGTCTAATATCGTAAATAGGCCTATAGAAATATCCTAGTGGGACTATAGTAATCCCATTCCCTAGGTTAGGTTGGTTTCCCATAATACTCAGGATCTGTTCCACCAAGAAGGGTGTTTTAAAGGTCAGTACCACGCAATCACCCGGGCAGCTTTACTATTCTTTGCCCAACCAACTTACTCTCTTTACCATCTTAAATTCAGCAAATAACCTCCCAGTAAAGCCTGTCCTTCCCCCTAACCAGTGCAACAACTTATTCCTAAGTGTCTCCCGCGATTCATCTGCCTCTAGTTGTAAAATAGGGGCAGTGGTTAGAACCACCACATATGGAGTCGCCGCCGGTGGTAGATCTAAGCGTGTCAAGTTAGTCTCCCCTACATTTTCATACTCGTGTCTTGGAATGTTAGGGATTTTAGAGATAGCTGTAACCGTGGGGATAATGGGTAGAGGTGGAATAAGTTTAATGTTAGCAGTAGGTAGGGCAAGGTTATCAGATATCAATGGTGATTGATCACGATTGGCAGTAACAGATTGGGTCTGTGGGCCCCATTGATTGTTTGAAGGGGTTCCGTGATCAACAGTCTGCCCTGTGCTTGTCCTGTTCCCTAAAATCTGTGAGTTGGCTAAACACTTTGACAGCAGCTCCTCAATTGAACCCATTCTGTGTTTTAGGTTCTTTAAGCTTTCCTTAAGGAAGGAGTCTAAGGCCTTGACTTTAGTTTTTAACTTTATCAATTCATTATGTGAGCGAGCATTGTAAATGTAAATGTAAATGTAGTTGAGCTTATATAGCGCACAGCTACCCGCAGTGGGTTTCCCGGCGCTTGCTTAGGGAACCCTTCCTGGTATTCCCCTGTGAGATAGCAGGGTATCCACAAGGTGAAAGTCAGGCATCCCGCCGCGAGGGGCCGTTGTGGAGATTAAGCAAGCTATTGCCCAGAGTCGCAGAGTGTGAACCCGTGAGTCGAGGAGGCACCAGGGCGAGAATTATCGAGTCCGTGGAATTTTTAGCCCAAGACCCCGCCGAGGCGGGGAATTGAACCCTGGTCCAGGACCGATCTCAGCTTCCGGGTCTGCTGCCTCTAACCCCTGAGCCACACTTCTCCACTAGCATTAGCATTCTCTGTCAATTTTCCTCCTTTTGCTGAGTGCAGCTTTGATAATTATTTATCCTTACTATTTGTGTTTTTGTGGGTATTCAGCAGGGGCTCCCTGTTAGTTAGTGTCACTTCACCAGTAACTGATGTTAAAATATTAGGATTCCTAGCTTTCTTAGTTGGCGGTTGAATATCAACCTCAAGGTCGCTACCTGATATATTGTCTGAAATATTTACAATGCACCCGTTTTCAACTTGTGTGTGCTTTGAGGTCGTAGTGGGGAGAGTAGTGCCATCAGTTAGAGCCTGTGCTATAGGTGCATCTCCACCTGGGTCATTTTGTCCTGGTTTCATGGCCTCTTCTACCGAGGTGATCTGGCGCTCTATGGCCCCTACTGCTCCTGTAAGGTAGCTAAGCAAGGTCTGACATGGCTGAGTCCCTTCCTGGGCCTGCCTCTTATTTGAAGCGCTGAACGTTTTTCTCTTCCCCATGATGGTGATTAACCTTTGAAGTAAGACAATGTTAACCTTGGATGAAAGTCTCCTTCAAATGTATCAGATCTGTTATTTAGCTTGGTGTGACAGCTTGAATAAAGGGAGATGTATCAATAGATTAGTGCAAATGCTAAGAAGAGTAAGATAAAACTACTCAGATTCTTACTTCCTTCCTAAATACACACACTAGAGTCAATAACACAGTACCTTATTCGGGGCAAATGTTAGAGCCGTGGCCCAGTCCAGTCTCTTCCGGTCTATGACGGGCAAGGACGGGCCCGCCCTTGGCCCGGGCGAGTCCAGCCCCACGAGGAACGAGGCAGCGCTTTAAGCGCGGTGGTGGCGCCTCCCCTCGTGAGCGGCATCGGGAAGGAGTGTCCGGTGCACCCTGGGACTTGTGGTCCCCCCAAGGTGGAATGTGCTGGTTTGAAAATGCAGGCAAGGGAGACGGGCTGCCTGGGACTTCGGTCCCATCAGGAAGCCTGTGACTATGTCCCAAAAATCAGCCACACAACTGGAAAGCAGGGAATACTTATATTTGTTCCTACAGCTGGTTAAGCACAGTTATTAGTATAGAATACACTCTGATAAGACTCAATGGGTAAGGCTTTTGGAGTTGGAGGAATACGTTGTTAATAGTGGAGAAAAGCCTTTGTACAAAGAGTGGGAACATATTGAAACTTTATATCCGCTGCACTCAAAGTAGAGGTCCACTGCACCTATCTCGGGCATGAGGTGTGAGAATTAGGAATGGCGGCACTAGTGGCTGCCTCTTGTGCCAGTACTGGAGAAACCACAATCATTAGTTTTCCCTGCGCCAAGGGCTGCTTCTGCAGATAGCCGTTTGAACACATGCAAGACCTTTTTCAATAGAAGCAAAACATGCTTAACCAAGAGAATACAAGTGTGACTTCAATGCTAGAGGGACGACCTGTCCCTCATTGTAGGTCACATAGGTACAACCTAACAATTTGGTATGACTCAAAGAATTAGGTTGGTCTACTTGTCCCTAGTTTGTATGTATGTTGTCACTAGCATGTCGGCTTGCAGAGCATGCAGGATATCTGTGTAACTGTATGTCTACCATTTTGCTGAAAATGCGGGAGAAATCAAGTCTTACAAGGGTTTTACTCGCTCAGCATAGTAAGGCAAGTAGGAAAGTCCAAAGTTAAGGAATCAAAGCAGGGATTGCATGTTTTTTAGTGTATCGGGAGGCTGCAAGGTACCACACTTCTGAAAGGAATCAGAAGGCAGACCCTTGCCCGCATTGAATAATTCTTATCCTAGGAGGGTCACCTTTAGGTAAGTAATTTCTTGATTATCTAAAGTTCATTTTGTAACCATAGGTGTTTTTACTCTGTCCACCTTAGTTAGGTGTACATCCATGTCATCATCAGTAAGATAGATAGCATCAATATATGACAAAAGCATACGATCTGGTTGTAAGATAACCATGATGCATATTGAGAATAAGCCAGAACTGTTCTTATAGCCCATAAGCAAGCGTTTGAACGAATATGGTACCCTGTCTAACCTAAAGGCGGTTAGATACTCACGTTGTTGACATGCTTTGGAGATATCTACACTTGTTTTGTATTTTTTTCACACCAGGTTCCTCATTAAATCATCAAACATGGGCTATGTGCATTTTGCACTGCATATATTAGCGTATGTGCTTTTAAATTCCCATAGTCTAAAACTATCCTAAAGGATGTGTAAAGTTCAGGGACATGAAAAAGGGGCGGGTTCATTGGTGAATGACAAGAAGCTATCATGGCTTGACATTGCAATTGGTCAAAGATTGCTTTAAAACCACACTTTGCTTCTGGTCTTAAAGGGTACTGAGCCTGCGCTTGAGGTTCACTGCGTACAGGAATAACATGTGGAATAGAATGTTTATCCCATCCTGCTAGGTTTCTGTATGAGAACGGCCCATTCACTGGTGTACATTTGCCTGATGTCTTCAGGTATTATGGGAGAAAAAGCTGCTCTTATTACTTCCTCCGTTCGGGGCACTTCCCTAATAAAGACAGACGGGCAGTCATCTTCAGAAAAGTATGATGTCATAATCCTCAGATAAATGCAGCCAGAAGACAGCTTTAATAGCAAGTGGTATACCCCCTTCAATTTGTATTACTAAATCATAAACCCTATCAGGAAAATGTTATTGTTTATCTGGCATTTCAACTCATATAAACTTATCAGTTCGACTCACCACCAGAAACCTCTAAAGCCTTTGATGAACTGTATTGACTTCTGCTGCACTGTTTAGAGGTGCTCTAGCCCAAGTCTTGTTTTGCAGGAAAATCTGTAGTTGAATTGGCATGTTTCTTAGAAAATCCTGCTACTTTATTTTTCTTAACTGGGGTCTTTGAATCCAATTCATTGTCTTCCCTCAACATGCTGACTTCAGCCTCTTCTCCTGTTTCACCAGATTCCCATGAAGCGGGAGAGGAAGTTTGTCTTTTCTCTCTTCCCCTCAATTTCTTCTTGCCTTCTGTTGCAGATTTTTCTTTAATGGAGCCCTCAACATCACTTTTAGGTTTGTTTTAAATGTGGCTTAATTGCTTGCACACCTATGGTGACATTAAACACAGAGGTGTAAACTTCTGTGATTATTTTTGGTAGTTTCCGTTCATGACCAGTAACTGCTTCCAGTTTCTGGCATATGGTCAGAATTGCTGAGATTGATAAATATAATAGCAATGTACACCCTGATGTATGCACGCATAGCAGAGGCAGTACCAGTAAATCCAATGATGATGATGTATGTGGATGTACGATGTAACAACCGCATGTATAGTAATGAGAATATCGTAGGTATGATTTCAATTACCGCGATGTTACACTTGCTCACACTCATGACCTTGTATCATTAATGTAGAATTTATCGGAGATGACCTCCCCATCAACCCAAAATCAGAGATACGTGGGCAGACAGGCCAGTGACCGATAACCAAGCCTACTGATTGACATGTCACAGGTGGGGTTACACTTAGCCTAAAGACGAATGCTCAGCCAGGGAAATTTCTGACCGATTCCACAGATAGGTAGTCGCACCACAGACAGGTCCAAGGAGATTGGCCCCAATACAACATGTTTGGCCAAAGTCTCGTGTTTAGAAAATATCACAAAGTTAGATGCCACATGTAGTTAGGAACACTCAGCCAATCAGGACACAACATGAACTTCGCATGAGGTGATCACTCGCTCAGACGTTTAGATATGCACACACTGGCCCACACTAGCTCTCCACGACGTTGAGAAGCATCTGTGTCTCCCTTATCAGATGGTTTGTTTTGCTATTTATAACTAAAGTATGTCAAACTGTTTTATTGTACCCACAAAATGTATATATGTGCGGCCAAAACATCTGTACTGTGAGACTGCCTTCAGATACGCATCTGTTGATACTCTTCCAGTCGCTGCGTTTAATTAAACCAACTTGTTCTGGTTTGCCAAATTCCTCTAGTCTTTTTATTTATTTAAGGTAAAATCATATTCCAACATTTTGACAAGCAAGCCAGAAGAGATTGGCTAATCGAGCCCAACTACTGCCGAAGGAAAGACCCCGACCAGAACGGATTCACATCTGCACAACGAGATCGGTGAGCAGACACCATAATTGATTAAAAGTTCTGCTGAATCCATGGGGTTGAAGTCGGTCCACAGACAGCCGTCACAGGATAAGAGACTACATCTGATCATTAGTCGCAGTATGTGGCGTGTGGCAAACTTGGACATGCGCGTAGATCACTTTTACTTTTCCCCTAAACAGCACGCTAGGTAAGGCAACGGTGGCTACAGTTATCACTTGGGACCACTGGGCGTGATACAGAGGATATGCTTGTCTTTGATTGTCAGACAAGGACTGCCTGGACCACTGGGTGTGATACAGAGGGTACGCTTGTCACTGGGTATCAGACAAGGACCACTTAGGCCACTGGGCTTGACACAGAACGGTACGCATAGGCTTCAGGTGTGATATAGAGCCAGCATCTTGTTCTTCTTTATTAGTATCAAGATGTTTTCTTAGTGCTATCAGTTATTTAACACTGGTAGTATTTGAAAGAAGTCAGAGGTGTGTTTATATTTTCTTCCCCACTTGGGCCGCTATGCACACCCCTTGGTGTGACATAGGGTGTAATTCAGACTTTAGGGAAAATTCAGACCTGGGTGAATGAGATATAGCTTGTGTCTGGCCACAGAGAGCCGACAGTTATCAGCTGTCCTTTTTTCTTCACACAACTTGTCGCTATTTTTGGCCACCAAGCTGATATTGACAGACATTGATATTGAGGTCCCTTAGCTCTGTGTGTAACATGGAGCGTCCCTCTCCCGGGGTTGGAGGCACAGGGAGGGGACTTAGTTTTTTTTGGGCCAAATAACCATTTTGTCTGTCGAATCTTTTCTCTTCTAGTCTCTTTTAGCTTTTTCCATTTTATGCATTTCGTGGAGCTGTTGAAATTTTGCAAATTGTATTTGATGTTAAGTGATGTGTCATGTTAGTAAGTATATGCGTTTCAAGAAGTAATATATATTTTTTCCACAAATCAGACTTCCATTATTGTTATTTTACTGCTAAAAGTCAACTCGTATTGTTCTGAATTTAAACCATTACACTTCATTGCAGGTTATTATTTCATTCAATTTTTCAGTGTCAAATTGTTAAACGTCTGTCAATGCATCTGGTTTTTAGAGCTCACAACAAGTAGACTGTTTCTGGTACAACCATGTGTACACAGTTTGTTCCACAGTAGAATTTGTAACCCTTTAATATCTCAAGGCAATCAAAACTCGACCATATGTAAGCTGGGTTCCTTACACATGCCAGTAAATTACGACAACATTGCCACAAGTGGGACGCCCATAACAAAACACGGATTACTCTGGCCTGAGGGGGGAGACTTTCAATACTAACATCATAGAAAACACAAAGACACACATTCAGACCAGGTATACAGATCAGAAGAGGGCTAAAGCAGAAGCCCTACTTGAACAATGGGACAACAATAGGGTGACCCCAACTTGCAACCCACACAACACCAGAGCTGGTGACATCTGGGAAAGTGGCTCTAGCTCCTTGGGGTCCGATAGCGAGGGCGAAAGTGCAAAGTGGGACCCCTCCAACCCAGTGGGAAACAAGGGGGCACCATCCAGAGACCACCCTGACACTCAAAACAGCGCTCATCCCATTTTCAGCCCCAGGCTGCCCAGAGGAGGGCCCCATAGTCACAATGTTAATAGGCAAAACTCAGTACCACTTTCTAGTGGATACAGGGGCGTCAACGTTATGTTGCGAGAAGAAGTAAGCTCCATATCAAAAACAACTGCCAAAATACAGGGAATATTGGGTTCCGAGGTCCCCCTCACAGAGCCTGAGTTGGGAAGAGGGGAACACAAGATGCAGAAACAACTGCTATATTATCTTTCCTCCCTGTTCAATATATTAGGATGGCACCTATTGTCTAAGCTAAGAATGTCCATCCAGTTCAACGAGAATGGCATTATAGACTGCTCCTTCTCTGGAAACTCTTTCCTAGTGCACAAGCCAGCAGTAGGTGTCCACGTTACAAGGACACCAGCTAGGGTGATCCCAGTCCGTCGAGTCCCCTTCAAGGTGGCAGTCTTGGGTTATACAGGAAGCCTCTTAGAGCTATAGGAATTAGCTCGGCAGTGGGCAGGCCCGCGCACACCACGTCTTGGCTAGCATACAAAGTGCACAAGGATCAGGAGACGCATAACCATGACACATGCATGCCCACTGAGTCCCCCAAGGCTGGGTGGGGAGCCAGGCCAAGGTGCAAAGGGACAATGGTGGTAGCAACCAGACTTTGCACACTCCAAGGATTGCCCAGTTTGGCCTCCGATACCACTCCGATACTTCCTCAAGTGGGGAAGTGGCACAGACAAGGAGGCCCCATGCCGAGTGATGCATCCCCCGCATTGGAGGCCCCACACCTGCTATCTAAAGCGATATCCCGGCAAACGACCCATGGAAAAAGTCTGGCAAATCCTACCAGCAAAGCAACACCCTGAGGAGGTATCCTCACCTGCCACACAGGGAAAGCTCCAGGGCACAAAGCAGGCAGGCTACAATCTCCACTTCCCAAATAGTGGCCCCCTTGGGGTAACCAAGTAACTAGAGAGATCACACTCCAAAAGACCAAAACGACCACAAGCTTGCAAATGACACCTGGCTGGAAGAGGACTCCGCCATGGAAGCCCAGAGGGATCTGACAGAGTGCTGGTGCCAGAGGGCAACAATGCCGGCAGCCCCCAGGTCCCAGAGAATGTCACTATTGCTACCGGAAAAACCACAGGGCTGACTATTGTCACCTGAAAGCATACTACGAACAAAAAGGCATAATCCCAGGACAGCACACACAGAATACCCATCTACAAAATCAAGTCCAGAGCAACGCCATTTCAGCTTCCAATAAGCCCCAGGGAAACCAGGCAATCATTGTCCCACCACAGAAGGGACTGGACGGTTGGCTGAGCATGTGGCGACAGTCACAGCAGACAGGGAGCCCAGCCCAACAAGGTCTGGGGCCACAGCTGTGAATGGGTAACTGTTTGGGGAGGCAACGCCTTTATACAATCACAAAATACAAACACACAGTAGCATAAGATAACCCTTGACAGGATGTTTCCCCCTCACACCATCGTTTAGATACGTCCCTTACCTACATCCGCAACAACTGTATAGGCCGCCGAGTGCTAGGTTGATTGAAAGGACACGTCAGAATTTGCCATCCAGGTGCCCCTGGGTTCTAGGTCTCCCTCCACTGTTGGTCCCCCAGGACGAGGTTAGCTGACCATACCCCTTGGGGAGGACAGTCTGATGAGGGAGCATGGCAGCCACCAGCTGGTGCATAAAAGCAGGCACCCAGGTCTCTTCGCCCAAGTCACTAGGGCTTGCCCCAGATCAAAAGGATTTCATTCTTCAAATTTTAGGCCTCCAGCAAATAGAGACCCCCTTTTTATTTCCACAACGAGGCAACTCTCCACTAGCCAGGTTTCTCGTGCACTTGGGGTGTTGAGATGACCAACAAAACTCTGTGGTCCATGTACAAATGTGGCACCACATCAGTAGGGAAATCAGCCATTTCAGTTCGTTACTCATAGCACGACAAGCGCAACCCTGCACCTGAACCCCATTACAAGCAGGGCATTCTACCTCCTCCTCTCCCCGAATGCTTCCAAACACATCCAAAGTCTGCTCATCGGATCATGCCCTTCCAAAGCAGCAGGGTTAGCATTTCACTGGGTAGGAAGTCCCTGATTTCCGCAGAGAGTGGCAGAAACAAGGCATCCTGGGTCCAAGAGAGATGGGGGCGACGGGAGGGAGCCAGTTCCCTCAACATACAAAGGGCAAAGATGTCCTGAAAATTAGAAGAAAGGCAATCACACAACCCCAGTCTGTAGTAGAAAATCAATTCAGTCAATTAAAACGACCCGCATGAGGGAGACTTGGAAAACTGACATTGGACTGCTAAAGAATGATGATTGGGTAAAGGCCACACAAGGTCCGAGAGAAGTGGGAATCAGAACGAAATTTCGGCTAGTACAATTAAGAATCCTCCATAGGTCTGAGTCCATGAGTATGCTCATGCAGAAGCTTGGGCGTTCCCACACAGATAACTGTATAAGTGGTTGTGAACGAAAAGGTACCTTCTTCCACATTATCTCGGAGTACCCAGTTATATATTGCTACTGGGGCAGGGTAATACAGGTGATGTCAGAGGTTTTAGGACAAGAGATTCCTATAGATGCCAGAAGGCACATACTATGTGTGACAGGGGAGCAGGCACAGCCGAAATAACTGAAACACTGGCTCTTGGTGGCAGCAGCTGTGGCTAAATGAAATATTGCCAGGGCATGGGGTGCTGAAATGAAAAGTCATTCTTGGCTGGTGTTGTGCTGCAGAAAAAGTAGTGTATGAGGAAAGGGGTTGCCCTGAGAAATGGGAGAAAGTGTGGCACCCCCTGGGTGGCATATAGGGCCTGTAAAGTTGAGGGAGGATGGGAGGGAGGGGGGCCTAACGTCAGATGAGGAAAGCTTTATCGTATGAGGGAGGTTAGAGACATAGGTTCCAGAATGTCTAATGTACCAAAGGTTTAAGAAACTGGAAATGTATGCCTTGTTGTTTTTACCATCCATTCTCCCTGGTTATTGTACTGTATAATGCACATGATATATACTCAATAAATAAATTTGTTTAAAAAAAATGTACAGACTACAAATTGACTTTACTGACTTTTTGGAGCATACACATGGAGGTTTTGTCCCCGAAAAGAAGTACGAATGAGAGAGTAAATTTGGTGGAAGATATCGTTCTTTCCTGAAGAAGGTGGTTAAGAAACTAATGATTTCACCGAAATGCGGAATCGCCAAAAATCTTCAGCACAGTCGTGAGGGGAACGGCCAACAGGAACTACAGCGCCCAGCAGCCCGAGAGCTGACGCCGCCAGTCACGTAGCGTCCCGCAACCGGAGGCGCGTTAAAGGCACCAGTGGGCACCCACATCGCGGGAGGCCCTGAATCTTCAGCATAGCTGTGAGGGGAATGGAGGACAGGAACTATAGCGCCCAGCAGCCTAGGAGCTGAAACCACCAGTCACGCAGCATCACGAGCCCGGAGGCACGTTAAAGGCACCAGCGGGCGAACCTGGTCAAAGCCCTGGCCAAGGACAGGCTCGTCTGCGCCTGTCAGCAACCGGAGGATGCCGGGCTGGGCCAAACCCCTTGGCTGTTTTAATCCAGATCCCTCAATACTGGACAATTGGAAGGAAAAACCAGGCAACAAAGCAACATACTTTTAAATTAACCCAGATTATCCCAGTATTTTATTGCGATCTTATACAGGGGTATACTAGCGCTTTGGGCTCAGCGTCTGCAAATGGGCGAAGGGAAAATACTCGCTTCACAAGGGGGGACTTCAGGGGTTTGTATGGCTGGTACAATTGATTCCTTCGGACCTGCAATTAGGCTCAGTTCAAGGACATTCTGGAAGAATTCAGACTGTTCACGGACACTCAAACCAATGCATGAGTGTCCATAACCTTCTTCACCATTCAAACAAAAGCAAATATTCGCTGTTTGCAAATCACCAGGTGGCAGCTGCTGATGATAATAAATGACACTATGCCTCATGGTGATGCAACATCAGTATGTTTTGGACCTGCAAACCACGATGGAGGGAGGGGTATATGTGAAGATCGGTGCTTCCTGTTGTACTTTTATCCCTGGAAATGAGATGAACAAAGGGAAACTGGCTCTTGCCATTCAAGATCATCTACAAAATGACGTGAAGGAGGGTGCCCCTGAGTAGGACTGGTTTCAAAGTCTTTTCGCCTGGCTCCCTTATGGGCGACCCGGCTGTACACATCGCTACTTCCTGTAGTTATGGTTGTTCTAATAAAGTGTGGGTTCCTACAGGTGAGGGTTGCCTGCTGTAAAAACGCAGTCCGCAAACTAGGTAGCACGAAAATAGAAAGGGAAGCGATAACAGACACCACAGCAACACACACCATTTCAAATAATGTGACTGTCATGACGTACAAGGAAAATTATGTAGTTGAAAACTCAGCTAGAGGGGGGTATGTTAAGATTGATAAATGTGATAGCAATGTACACTCTAGTGTGTGCACGCATAGCAGAGGCAGAACCAATACATTTATTATCGATATATGCTGTAATCTAGGCACGCACAGTGATGTCAATACCAGTAAATCCAATATCGATGTACACCGTAACTTATGCTCCCATAATGACATTAATATCAATGAATGCAGTGTTGATTTATGATGTAACAACTATACATATAATAAGGAGAATATCGGTAAATATGATATCAATGACCGCCATGTTACACATGCTCACATTCACTAACTTATATCATTGCCGTCAGATTTATCCGAGATGACCTCCCCATCAACCCCAAGTCAGAGATATGTGGTCAGACGACTCCTGGTGGTGGGCAGCCCTGGGATCCGCACCCACACCCACCGACCACGCACGCAACCCGGGGTTCATCCTGAGCTCATCGCTCTCAATGACCCAGCAAGTCAACGCCGTCTCCTCCTCCTGCTTTAACACCCTCCACATGCTCCACAAGTTCTACAGATGGATCCCCACCGGAACCAGAAGGACGATCACACAGGCCCTCGTCAGCAGCAGATTGGACAACGGCAATGCCCTCTATGCAGGAACCACCGCCAAACTCCAGAAAAGACTTCAAAGCATACAGAACGCCTCCGCACGCCTCATCCTCTACATCCCCCACCCCACTCACATCACTGCCCACCTGAAAGACCTGTACTGGCTCCCAGTCAACAAGAGGATCACCTTCAAGCTCCTCACCCACGCCCACAAAGCACTACACAACGCCGGACCAGCATACCTCAACAAGCGTCTCACCTTCTACACCCCAAACCGCCAGCTTTGCTCTGCTGACCTCGCCACCGCCCCACGCATCCACAGGACCTCCACCGGCGGCAGATCCTTCTCCTACCTCGCTTCTAGGACATGGAACACCCTCCCCACACAGCTGGGACAGACCCAGGACATGCTGACCTTCAGGAGACTTCTCAAGACCTGGCTGTTCGAGCAGTAGCTGCACCCGCCACCCCCGCTCAGCGCCTTGAGACCCTCATGGATGATTAGTGCGCTCTACAAATAAGTGATTGATTGATTGATTGTATGTGGATCTTCAGTGATGTCACTGACCATGCCATGAGTGATGTAATATGTGAGGTCACAAGCAGTACATTACAGGGCGAGAGTTATAGTTAGCTGCTGAATTTCATGGGCTTTGTACGAGTGAAACCTGAGCCTAACAATAACGTCACCGTCACGTTTGTTTTTTGTTTTTTTCAATGAATATCTAAGGTTTTTTAATTCCATTTCCGAACTATAATGTCCATGTAGCCTTTGTTTTATTCAGTGAATTTCGAAGGTTTTTTAAATGGTACTTCCTAACTATAACATCCCTGTAACCTTTTTCTTTTCAGTGAATTTCTATGGTTTTTTTAAGTAGTAGTTGCGTTTGCAGAGTGGTGGAGAAAGCGGGGTGGCCTCTGATGACCTCTCACCAATCCCGCAAAGACATCTTTGGCGAATAACTACCCCTCCTATTACCTCCAGTAAGTCCCAGGCTTGCTGAGAGATTGTCGGACCACGTCCCCTTTACCACCACTCTGCAAATGCGCCTCCTGGCACACTACTAGTACGGCGATGAAGTCCCCTTGGCTCCAGAGGGACTTGAGGGTCTCCTGCCTCAACTGTTACCTTTAGTAAGACTGCCACAGCAGGATTGCTGAGAGGTTTTTGGTGGCCACACCCCCTTTCTCCACCACTCTGCAAATGCGCCTCCTGGTACATTACTAGTTGGGGGATCAAGTTTTCTTGGCTCTTCAGGGTCCTTGGGGGGCCAACTACCCCTCCTGTTACCTCAAGTAAGACCCACACAGCTAGATTGCTGAGAGGTCGTCAGAGGTCATGCCCCCTTTCTCCTCCACTCTTCTGCAAACGTGCCTCCTGGAGCACTACTGGTTGTGGAAAGAAGTCCACTTTAGTCCTGAGGCCTCAACCTGAAGCGCACCAGAAGGCACGTTTTGCAGAGTAGTAAAGGAAGAGGGCCTCCATCCGGCTGTCTGGGACTTACTATAGATAACAGAAGGGCTTGTTGCCACACAAAGAACCTCAGCATTCAAGGAGACTTCATTCCCCAACCACCACTGCTCCAGGAGGTGTGTTTGCAAGGTGGTGGGCAGGGGGAATGGCCTTCTGCGACTTGCCAGAGGGTTTTATTTTTAATAATTTTTTAGGGAAGGAGGGAGGACTAGCCCCCCTTCCCTGGGACAGTTTGGGCCCTGGGAACCTCATCCCTGGGGCCAGTCTTTTATGAAATGCGTGTGTGTGTGTGGGGGGGGCGGCATTTCGGGACATTGCAGGAGCCAGCCCTGGGGGGTGGCGGTCCCCCGGGCCATTATTGACTCCTGGAGGGGGGCCGCGCGAACCCCTTCCTTTGTTTTACCCCGGTTAAAAGGTGGTCTTGGGGGGTCCGCAAAGAACCACTTTATTATTTTATTGTATTTGCCCGGGAAAGTGGCAGTCCCATGGGTTTCAGTAGCACACAGGGGCCCCCGCATTTCTTAAAATTATTAGCCCCGGGGAGGAGGTGGTCCCGGGGCTGCGGGAAGGCCACCCGGCCCCCCATAATGTAATAAATCAAAGCCCCGGGGAGGTGGCGGTCCCCACAACTGCAAGAGGTCCTAGAGACCCCCCCACTGAATTTCATTAAAGTCCTGTGAAGCAGCAGGGGTCGGCGGGGCCCCCACACTTTATTCAAGTAAAGCCCCGGGGAGGTGGCGGTCGCCGGGGCAGGGAGAGGGGTTCATGCGGGCCCCCCTGCGTTTTTTTGTAATAAAACCCTGGGGCTATTATAAGTTCCAAGAGGGGGGCCCGTGAGCTCCCCCCTATTCCCCAGGAATTGGGTCACCTGTGGGCCAAGTAAACTGAAAGGGGGAGACCGCATTTTGTTTTATCTCGGAAATATTTTCTGATCCGACTGTGGGTTTTTCTGTTATTTTTTTAACAAAAAATGCTTTTCTTTTTTCAATTTTGTTTTTATGGGACTCAGCTCAAGCCAAGTTCCAAGAAGGCTGCCAACACTTCCTGGCTAAAGTGTTGGCAGCCAATCAAATTTTGTTGGATTTACAGGTCCACCGCAAGGACTTGCGTCCCCATATATCTATATCTTTTCAAGTTAGATATCTGAAAAACTACTGAAAGGGATTTACAGCAAATCACAAAAAGCACAATTTCTGGACCAACATCGAGCTTTCTGCCAAATTTGATGTAATTCCGTTCAGCAGTTCAAGCTGTAGTCGTGTTAAATTTTTTTTATAAATCCCTATAGACATGAGAAAAACACGTTTTGGGACCCCCCCATTTTTCTCGGCCCCCGCTTGACGAACTACTCTGAAACTTTCAACACAGCAGCTGAACCAAAAAGCGGGAAGTGTTGTGAACATTTCGAGAACATTTGTCAAGCAGGGCCAAAGTTATTGGCAAACCAAAAAACCCTTTTCCCATGGAAACTTTGGTACTAACTGTAACTACCGACTGCCATTAAAATGGGACATGTTGAATTTCTGAAGGATCTGGTCTGTCAATCATTTTTCTCAATCTCTATATCCAGGCCCTCAGTAACAAGATTCGGAGTTGTGGCTTCAGGTGCTCTTATGTCCCCAAAGCATCCAAATTCTCATTATTTTTACACCACATTTTCTGACTTGGGGTTGGCTCTCAAAGGCTGTATACTTGCCATGCAGATTCTGATGGCTGTCAATTTTCTCAAATTAAATATCAAAACAAAACTTTGGTATCTGGAGGGTACTTGAAACATTGGTCCAAGTCTCTCTGTCCATCATTTCAGGATTGTTTCCCTTCCCTGCCAAACAAGTGTAAAGTCTTGGCTTTTGGCTACATGATCATCTAGCTCTGAATGCACAGATCCATAAAATGTGCTCCTCCTGTTTAACTTTTATGAAGATTTTCCATTTTATCCAACGAACAAGTGTGCTGGTATGATCAGCTCCAATATTCTTTCTCATTTAGACTACATGAACACTTCATATCTTGGCCTACCAAAGAATAAACTCATCAAACTCAATTGACTTCAAAACATTGCAGTATGTCTGCTAAAGGCTTAAGGTAACTAATCTTCTCTTTGAGGCACATTGGGCCCTTCACCCTGGGTATTTTCCATTGATTCCTTTACAACAATAATCACAGGTAGCTACCCTCCCTACTCTCTGTCTACACTCACATCAGTTCCCTCAGACTGCAAGCTTTCTCTCTTCTTCATATGCCTCAATATCATTAAGCCAACTAGAAGTGAAAGAACTACAGAATAAACTAATTGCCTTGCCAGTACTATAAAAATATCTCTTCCCTTATTGAGAGTTATTCCTTATAAAAGTATTGTTCTGTTCACCAACAGTGTTAAAATCACAATACAATTTCACTGAAAAACATACCTATTTCATGAATAAGAAAGACACAATCTAATTGTATATTCTTCTGTGTCTACAATCTTAAATCACTAATTGGCATATCAGTATTAGTAAAAGAACATTACAGACAAACTAATCAAGATGAATGGAAAACCCTACAAATAAAGGTTGGACGATGTCTTGAACTGGCTAAAGAAGATAATATAATGTGTCACGATGAGTAGGCGTTTTTACCTAATACACATCCTGTGTTACCAGCAAAGTATGGACTGCCAAAAGTCCACAAAAATATTAGTGACACCCCAATGAGGCCTATAATAGCAAGTATCACCTCACTCACTGAACCGTTGAGCAGATATGTAGATAAATTCCTGCAACCCTTAGTAACCCAACAAAGATCTTCTATCAAAGATACGACAAACATGATTAGAAAAGTAGAGGGATTACGCTTCAATTCGCAAAATCAATGGTTAGTGTCATCAGACATTGAAGCGCTTAATACAAACATCCCACAAACAGCAACTTGAGGTTCCGTGAAAATCGTTACAGTGTTTTGGGCATTGCCGAATATGGACGAGTTTGGTATCTATGAACCGTAAATGGCGAGTTCGGTAAGTGTACGCGTTTTCACTACACTACCTGACATGGTTCGCCTCATTTACGTGTTTCTACATCTGGACCCTTGGGTTCCATTTCGGATACGGCATCCATTTTGTTTCTTGCCCTCACGTAGTCAGTGAACAGGCAAGTGTCCGCATCATGACCTGTTAGTTCC
This sequence comes from Lissotriton helveticus, assembly GCF_964261635.1. Taxonomy (NCBI): domain Eukaryota; kingdom Metazoa; phylum Chordata; class Amphibia; order Caudata; family Salamandridae; genus Lissotriton; species Lissotriton helveticus. The sequence goes on along the minus strand of NC_136068.1, from coordinate 504,229,244 downwards.
CAAGCCATACAGAAGACGCATATTCCTTTCATGCGTCTTTATGACCGGAGGAATGACACTGCAGAGGCAAATGGCTCAGCTTGAGGGTAATCGTGCCGTACCGGCCTATTGTTTCAGCCATGCACGTGCTGGGATCAAGCTCTTTGATCCTATGATCATGTTTCCAATATTACCCCCACACTCTTTCCCAGTAAGGTATGCCTGACTTCCTAGCAGCTGTTCTTGTCTCTTTACTCTTGCTCATTTACAACTCAAGTGGAATGTACCTAATGATGGGAAGATGTGCTTTCACAGTTGGAACTGGTGATGTTAATGTAATTATGTTCCGGGGTTCTGAATACATGAAAGCGATCCTTTTGAATTTTACTGTGGGAACTGAGCTGTAACCTTTTGCTTACGTATTGTGCAATGACAAGATCTTGTATAAAAGAGAGCGACACACAAATGCAATTTGAAGCAGACTCTTGGAACCTACACTCTGTTGTACTTCCCATGACTTTTGCATCCCTGCAGTAATAAACGCTGATCTTTGACGCCGAAGGAAGTCTCCCGTGTCTCTGTCTTTAGTGCGCCAGAACAGGTATCCCACGAAGGTTTTAGGTGTTGTTCCCTGGCACCGCTGGGCCTTAAATAGTCCAGTCCTTCAGTTGGCGCCCAACGCGGGGCGACATCGGCGGTACCGGTCCTAAGCCTGACGATTGTGAGGAACTTCGTGTGAAATCTCCGAGGAAAAGGTGCACCCCGCTTCATCGATCCTGTTGTCGAAATAAGTGGTCCGAAGATTTTTTCCCGCGAAGATTCCCGCCTCCTGACGGCTGCGGCGGACTGATGCCCTGACTGTCGACCTGTTTTCGACGCCTGGCGTAGACCTTTCGTACAAGCGAGACGATAGACGGGCCTTCCGGGTGACGCCATTGTATTTTCAGTTAAGTATTTGTGGGTCGCTCCCAGTCCTTAGTTGTTGTCGAGCTTTTTTAAGCTTTGTTGTATGCATGGTTCCATTGCATTTGTGGTTCTTAGTTGTTGGTCCTTAGTTTTTATTTGACAATTGCAATTGCCAAAAACCGAGGGTTTTGTTTTCACGAAGGATTAGTGCTTCGGTAACCCTTGAAGTTTGATACTAGGTTAGTGTGCACGATGCCTAGCCATAGTGGATTTCTTGGTCTTTTTAAATGTTGCAACAAGGATTCCCGGTTGGAGGACTCGTGTCCGATACCTCCAGTTGGAACTCCGATATATGAGCTCTATAGTCAACATGGTGTGGGTCCTATTATTTATAATAAATATTGGGTCCGTTACACGAAAAAAGATGGTGTCCTTAGTTGGCCACCGCATGGAAGTTTTGAACTTACGATTTTAGATAATCTTGAAGCTAAATTATTCAAAAGGAAAGCTAGACCAGCTATGTTTGATTCTTTTCGGTTATGGCGTAAAGAGGCCAAGCAGAAAGAAATCAAACAGCTTAAAAAGGATCGAAGAGAAGGTTTTGTTCCGATAATGCAAGTTGTACAACAATGTCAGCGAGATAAAGAAGAAAAAGAAATAGAAGTTTCCACTAGACTACATCATATGAGAATAGACAAATGTTATCCGGTTTTACCAACTAGTCAGGATAAGAAAGAAGAGGATTCGAAGGAGGATCCCCTGTTAGCGTATTTGATGAAATCGCCACCTCCTTAAGCACAGGGTGCTACGGCCCCTGTAGTTCCCCCTGTTGTTCCTCCTGTTGTCCCTCCTGTTGTTCCGGCGGCTGCGGGTCAGCCCGTTGTTGGTCCCACGTTTGTCGCACCACCTGTCTCTATTCCTACTGCTCCTTTGACTGTACCCTCTCTGCCTCTTGTCCCTGCCACCCCGACTACCTTGCCTGCTTCTGCTGTGTCTGCCTTCACTTCAAACGTTGTGGCTCCTGCTCTCCTTTCTCCTTCTGTTCGTAATCGTATCCCTAACACTGTTGCTCCCCTTTATTCACCGCTTTCTGGTCAGTTATTTCCATTCGATACTTCTGAAACTCCCCAAAGACGGAGTCAGATCCCTAGTGGGAGGGAAAAAGAGACGTTAGTGACAATGGCACATAGGTGGATAAGACATCCTGCCAACTACCCTCCACGCATGGTTTTCGAGACGTTTTCTCAGGTTAATGAGCCTACACAGAGATTCGTGTTCGAAGAAATGTGTAACTTTTTGAGGGAAGAATGGTATAATAACAATTTAGATAACGTACCGCCCGATATGATTGAACTTCAGAGTCAATTTTTGAGCGGTATGATTGTAGGTGGAGATGTACGACGTGCCTTAGAGCGACTGTTAGCCCATAGGTCGACAGTGCATTCTCGAGTGGCAGTTGATGACGACTCTGAGAATTGGAAAGCGGCTCCTGGTCAGTACCCTATGAGAGAGGTTCCACCAGTATGGATGCCAGGTGATCCTGGTGCTGCCCCTCCGATCCCTCCGCATTTCCAAAGAGTTTGGATACACCTCCCATGGAAGCGATCAGAAGTCTTACAAGTCAAACAGTCCTTACCTGATCCACGCAAGAATCCGGCGGGTTACTACAAGGAGTTGTCTCAATTAGTAGATGCTACTATTATGAACCTTGCCGACATCGACATGCTGTTCGGTAATGTTGTACCACAGCCCGTTTGGGCGAAAATTCGTCAGGAAAATCATGCGAATGAGTTAGGCGGTGATTGGGCTGCAATAATAGCGGCTGATGGCCGACAAGTTGGTGGGGCTAAGCCAGAGCAGGTAATTTCGGATCTGCCCCAGAGAATAATTACGTTCATGAAAACGCTTATGCCGGCGATGAGGGTAAACTGGGATAAATTAGCAGCTTGTAAGCAGAAGAAGGACGAGAGTGTCTCCGATTTCTTTACTAGATTCGAAGAGGCATTTGTCGATCATAGTGGTCAGGATATGGGCACTGAGGGAGGCCAACGGTTGTTTGTTGACAAATTCGTGTTGAATTTGTTGCCAGAACTATGTAACAAATTGAAAAATTCAGAAAGTGCATGGGCTGTTTCAACCACGGCACAGATATTAGCGACGGCTCAATATTATGAGAATAGGGAAAAAGAAGAAAGTGATCGTGTAGATAAGAAAACGAAGGAGCTGAAAACAAAGGTTTTGTTGCAGCAAGCGTATCCTCCGCGTTCAAATCACACTGATTTACAACAGCAATATAGACCACAATCACAATCCTCCAGAATACAGTCACGTCCTGACTCCTCTGACTTTAGATCTATGCTTGGGTATAACCAATGTGCATATTGTAGAAGAGAGGGACATATAAAATACGACTGTCCCGCTTTGCGTGACCGTCTGAATGGTGTGTCATCACGAGGAAGCCGTGGTGGTCCTCAGCAGGCATCTCGAGGTAGAGGCCGCGGTACCATTCACAATCAGAACGATCGCCCTCAGAATTCATCAGATACAAATAATTGTTTTGACCAGCGAAATGCGGGGTCAGTTAGATCTACACAATATCATGTGGACGATTACTACGTTGAACATGAGACTGTTGCAAACGATCATTACTAGGACAGCCACCGACAAAGAGAGGGAGTAGTATCAGTTCCGGTTGATCAGAGCGGGCCTTACGTCGCAGTTGCTACATCTGGCGTAGTCGAGCCTTTTCTGTTAGACACTGGTGCAACGAAAAGTTCCATCATGCTTTCGAAACTCCCTGGCGCACCTTTGTCTGGCTTAACAAATGTTTCCGTTGGATTCTCTGGCGCCCCGGTTAGAAATCCTGTCTCCAGCCCTTTGCCCCTCACTATTGGTCCTCGTGAGTTGGAGGCTCCATTGATTCTATCTACTGGTTGTGGTGAGAATCTTTTGGGCTTGGATTTGTTAAAACGGTTATATGCGACATTGTACTGCTCCCCTGAAGGAGTGGAGCTTACATTAGGTCGAAGAGTAATCTCTCCTATGTACTTGTCGATCGATAAACTCCCACCGGAATTGAGCTCCCTTCCTGCGTCTCTATGGGCCACAGGTCCCAATGACGTGGGTCTCTTGGACATCTCACCCTATATGATCAAGCTGAAACCAAATGTGCGACTGCCACGTATACCTCAGTATCGTATCTCCATTGAGGGAGAACAGGCGCTATTAGCGATTGTACACGACCTGATCAAAAAGGATGTAGTTGAAGAAACCCGAGGAAGTGTGTGTAATAGTCCTGTACTACCAATTTTAAAACGCACTGATCCATCTAAACCTCCTGTGTACCGTTTCATAATCGATTTAAGAGAGGTGAATAAAATCGTGATTCCACAATTTCCCATGGTCCCTGATATCACCACTTTGCTAACTCTGATTCCAGCTTCTGCCTCCTGGTTCACGGTGATCGACCTAAAGAATGCTTTCTTTAGTATCCCGATTGCTGAGGAAAGCAGAGACCTATTTGGATTCTCATTAGGTGGTCGCAGTTTTAGAATGAAACGTGCACCACAGGGCTATTGTGAGAGTCCGTCTATCTACAGTCAAGCCCTCAAAAGTCAACTTGATTCATTCGTATTACCGGCAGGCGCAGCCTTGATTCAGTACGTTGACGACCTGTTGGTAGCTGCTGATACCGAAGATATTTGTAGAACTGCTACAGTATCGTTGTTGCGGCATTTATGTGACTTACATCACAAGGTGTCACCTTCCAAGCTGCAATATTGTTGCCAAGAAGTAACCTACTTAGGTCACTTATTGTCAAAAGAAGGGAGAAGGTTGACCCCAGAGAGAATTGCAGCGATTACCCGAATGACTGTGCCAAAAACTCAGAGAGATGTACGTGCCTTTCTAGGTATCACGTCATACTGCAGACAATGGATCCCAAATTTTTCACTATTGGCGAAACCATTGTTAGCTCTCACATGCAAGGATGTTCCGACTCCTTTGCCATGGACTGAAGAGTGTCAAAAAGGTTTTTCTGAATTATGTGATGCGTTGTGTTCGGCTCCTGTGTTAGGTACTCCTGATTACAGTAAGCCGTTTACACTGTACGTTCACGAGAGGGATGGTTGTGCGTTGAGTGTTCTGGCACAACAATTTGGTGACAAACAGCACCCATGCGCATATTTTTCTTCGACCTTAGACCCAGTAGCTAGAGCTTTGCCGAGTTGTTTAAGAGCAACAGCGGCAGCCGCGGCGTCCATTCGACAGTCCGCAGGTCTGGTCATGGATAATATGCTTACGGTGATGACTCCGCATGCAGTTGACACTCTCTTGAACCGAACGAAAACTCAACATTTGACGAGCGCAAGGTTGTCTGGGTATGAGCTGACGTTACTGGCTAGTCACATACGGATAAAACGGTGTAATGTGTTGAATCCAGCAACATTATTGCTGATCAACACGGAGTCAAGTGATGTAGTACCGCATGACTGTTATCTAAGAACTGAAGAGGAAACAAAGGGTCGTATTGACCTAAAAAATACTCCATTGGTAGATCCCGATGGTACTTTGTATGTCGATAGTTCCTGTTTTAAGTTGCCGAATGGTGATGTGACGACCGCGTATGCTGTAGTGACATTGAGTACGGTTGTAGAAACCGCAAGATTGGGTCAGAATTCGGCTCAGGCTGCTGAGCTGACCGCCTTGACGAGAGCGTGTGTGTTGTCCAGAGGGAAACGGGTGAATGTGTTTACCGACAGCCAGTATGCGTTTGGTGTGGCGCATAGTTTTGGGCGATTGTGGAAAGAAAGAGGATTTTTTACGTCGCATGGTACGAAGATTCAGCATGGACAGCTTGTGAATGACCTTTTAGATGCACTCACGTTGCCTAAGCAAGTGGCCATAATTAAATGCAGTGCGCATCGAAAGGTGACAGATGATGTTGGTCATGGTAATGCGTTTGCCGACGAAACTGCTAAAGAGACAGCTAGAGATCTGACAAATCGAATGTACGTTGCGAATTCAGTAAGACGGCTAGCAGAGACTAGCATGTGTGAGGACACTGTTGAGAGTGTGAAGGAAATACAGAATGAGGCCACTGAAATGGAAAAGACTAAGTGGAAAGAAAGCACAGGAAAGTTAGACGAGAATGGATGTTGGGTTGACTTGTCAGAGAAACAGAGATGGATGTTACCGGATGCATACGTGCTTGCTGTTGTTACAATGGCCCATGGCACAGCACATATTAGCTCGAAGGGCATATGCAAGTTGTTGTCTCCTGTATGGAAGAATGATGGGATTACTAAATGTGCAGAGAGAGTGGTTAAGAATTGCATGGTATGTTTGATGCATAATCCCGGCAAGGGCACCCCCACTCCACCTGGTCATTTTGCCCCTCCTACATGTCCTTTCGAAGTTATCCAATTGGACTTCATCCATATGGAGAGATGCAACAATTTGAAGTATGTTTTGGTTGTAGTATGTGCGTTCTCCAGATGGATTGAGGCTTACCCCCTTAAGGATAATACTGCCCTATCCACAGCAAAAATTCTGCTCAAAGAGTATTTCCCCAGATACGGCATGCCTCAGATTGTATGGTCCGACAACGGAAGTGAGTTTGTGGGAAGTGTGATGAAGAGTGTGTGTCGTGGTTTAGGTATAGTACAGAAATTTCATAGTGCTAATCATCCTCAGTCAGCGGGTTTGGTGGAAGGATACAATGGCACCCTGAAACTGAAACTTGCAAAAATTCAGGCAACAACTGGTTTATCATGGCCAGATGCTTTGCCTCTAGCTCTCTTATCGACCAGGGCAACTGTGCACTCTCGAGTAGGGCTTAGCCCATATGAGATTGTGTTCGGCCGTCCTGCTAATATTTGGGGAGTCCTGAGGCCTAAAGAATTTGGTAGAATTGAATATCCCATGCTGATTGATTATCTCCATGATCTGACTGCTAAATTGAGTTTGATTCATCAACAGGTCTTTGAGGCTCTGCCGTCACAAACAGAGGGTCCTGGTCATCGGCTGCAACCAGGGGACTGGGTCCTCACCCGTAACTTCGGACGAAAACGAAACCTTGAGCCGAGGTTTGTGGGACCCTTCCAGGTGCTACTGGCAACAAGGACGGCGGTTCGGCTGGAGGGACGGAAGCATTGGGTACATGCCACCCACACCAAGAAAGTCCCGCTTCCTTTGCCGGCGGATACTTGGATAAAAAAGGGTTTTTCCTCGTCCGAGACCGACGCTCCACTACGCTTTGTCCCGTTCAGCGAAGCTCAGCCCATATCTGACACCCTTGTTGATTCCCCTCGACCAATTTCCTTTCCATCAACCTTGAAAACTTCAAGTGCTGAACAATTGTCTGAACAATCGAACACTCATTTGCCATCCAATTCACTGTTTGAAGATCAGACTCGCCCTGGGAGCAGCCGATACTTTCTTCGCCCACGCACAAAAGACTAATAAAATAATTGTTTGTTATTTTTGGAGTCCACATTTACCCTGAATATTGTGGACATTTTATATGATGTACCTTTTTCCCTTTTCCGTGCAGCCAAGAACTTTATAGTAAATTGAATGTTCAATTTATCTAGAACCTATCATCCGGGTTGGCCGTAGGGCCGTGCGGGTACTTTCTTCTGTTTAGCAGTTATCGACACTAGGTCGGTTTCTTTTGTCAATTTCCGGGAACTCCTGGGAATTGATAATAGCTACACAGAACGGAGTGCGTCAAGAACGTCGCGGACGGTCGTTAGAGGATGGAGTTTTCTAAGCTGTCAGAAAGAGAGAAAATGTCGGCGCAAAGATCTGCATTAGATAAGGTGTTGCGTACAAAATGTTTCTTGCTACAGGTTTTCATGTTGTTCCTAACTGTTTCTATGCTGCTGGTGGGTGGAGTATACTTTTGTTTTCAATCATTGCTGCCTTCTGCCTTACCTACCTCTCCTTCTCATGATCTCAATTTCGTCTCTACTGTTTCTCCACATTCTTTTCACATACTGCCCCAACATGAGCAAGTCAGACGTGTGGAATTTAGAAACAATTCTTTTGTGCAACTTTTGCATCAGCATCAGTTGGTGGTAAATACTACAAACTGTTGGGTGTGTGGGCTAATGCCGCATACCATGGACAGGGGTATTCCATATTTGGTTCTCCCGTACAGTCCCCAAGGGTCAGCTCGGGCATTCCAAATCATGTTCCATAGTGCACTAGATTCCTACCCCCACCGAGAGCCACGCTCAGCAAGTTTTGGTCCTGGCCCATACCATAAGTCCTTGGCGACAGCGATTGCTGATCTAAATAGAGACATTTTTGATCCTTCACTTATCCCAGAGGAGGAAGTGCAGGCCTACAAGTACCTTAGTGAGGCTGAGTATAGTATATCAGTGGGTGATAGGCAGCTTAAAAGCTCATCTCCAATCTGGATTGTACCTCACCTAGGCCACTTTTGTCTGCAAGGTCATGGCCGAAATCCAAGAGCCCGGCTTGGGAAGAGCGCTTGTGCGGATACTTACGTTCTACCGATGCTCTCTTCCCCTGTCTTCTTAACTGCCAAGGGTACCTATTTTGTATGTTATGACCGAGCATATACGTGGTTACCACACGACTTCTCAGGTACCTGCTATATTGCAAATCTCTTGCCCCCGACTTTCACTGTTGCCGCCGACTATCACAAAACCAGAGTTGTGAGAGGTGTCATTAGTAAAGAGGATACTTCCGGTCAAGAAGCAGGAGACTTCTTCAAGGGTTTCCTACCGTTTTGGGGCCCTATGGTCAATAGCAGGAATCTGAGACAGTTAACTCGTGTAGTAGAGTCAACTGCTAACATAACTGCAAGTGCCCTTGGTAATCTGACAGCAGAGCTTCAAGCGGACAGGCTCATGACGTTACAGAACCGTATGGTTCTAGACGTTGTTCTAGCGGATAGAGGTGGTGTGTGTAAGGTCATCCATTCGAGCTGCTGCATATTCATACCTGATAACGCTCCAACGGTTTATCAAGCCATCTCCCAGTTGCACAAAATCTCGGAGTCCATACACGTGGACGAGGGAGATTGGACGCTTCTAGGATGGTTTTGGGGTCTAATGTCAACTTGGGGTTGGAAGATTCTGATGATTATAGGGGTTGTCATGACATTTCTGTTCACGTGTTGTCTTTGTGCGCAGTGTGGTCCTGCCTTATGTGGCCTTTGTGCTACAACGTGTATAAGAAGGCCATCTGTTTCCAGAGAGGCATTGTTGGATAGAATAATGTTCCAGCAACACCTGAATGATCTGATGAATATCGAGATCGACTCTGATTTCGACTAGTGCTTGCCTACATGAGGGCAAAAGGAGCGTCTGAGGTTCCGTGAAAATCGTTACAGTGTTTTGGGCATTGCCGAATATGGACGAGTTTGGTATCTATGTACCGTAAATGGCGAGTTCGGTAAGTGTACGCGTTTTCACTACACTACCTGACATGGTTCGCCTCATTTACGTGTTTCTACATCTGGACCCTTGGGTTCCATTTCGGATACGGCATCCATTTTGTTTCTTGCCCTCACGTAGTCAGTGAACAGGCAAGTGTCCGCATCGTGACCTGTTAGTTCCCAAGCCATACGGAAGACGCATATTCCTTTCATGCGTCTTTATGACCGGAGGAATGACACTGCAGAGGCAAATGGCTCAGCTTGAGGGTAATCTTGCCGTACCGGCCTATTGTTTCAGCCATGCACGTGCTGGGATCAAGCTCTTTGATCCTATGATCATGTTTCCAATATTACCCCCACACTCTTTCCCAGTAAGGTATGCCTGACTTCCTAGCAGCTGTTCTTGTCTCTTTACTCTTGCTCATTTACAACTCAAGTGGAATGTACCTAATGATGGGAAGATGTGCTTTCACAGTTGGAACTGGTGATGTTAATGTAATTATGTTCCGGGGTTCTGAATACATGAAAGCAATCCTTTTGAATTTTACTGTGGGAACTGAGCTGTAACCTTTTGCTTACGTATTGTGCAATGACAAGATCTTGTATAAAAGAGAGCGACACACAAATGCAATTTGAAGCAGACTCTTGGAACCTACACTCTGTTGTACTTCCCATGACTTTTGCATCCCTGCAGTAATAAACGCTGATCTTTGACGCCGAAAGAAGTCTCCCGTGTCTCTGTCTTTAGTGCGCCAGAACAGGTATCCCACGAAGGTTTTAGGTGTTGTTCCCTGGCACCGCTGGGCCTTAAATAGTCCAGTCCTTCAAACTGTTAATACTGTGAGGGACGTGTTGAAAGATACAAATGGGGAGCTATCAGAACATGCTTTGCTCATTATTGAATTCACAGAATTGATTTTAAAAAACAATATTTTTTTGTTTAATGGAAGCTTGTTCCAGATCAAAGGGAGCAGTATGGGGGCCATGTGCACCCCAAGTCTGGCCTGCCTATATGTAGGAGCATTTGAAGACAAGCATATCTTCAATGAGGCTGCACCTTTTTATGAGAACGTGACCCATTGGTCACGCTTTATTGATTACGTGTTTTTATCTGGGAAGGAGACAAAGTGGATCGAGACAATTTCATCAGTTGGTTGAATTGTGGAGATCCTAATCTGAGGTTCACATCATCCATGAGCCAAGAATACTGTGAATTTTTGGATATCAAGATTAAAGTAAGGGACAATCATTTGATGGTGGATCAATTCACAAAACCCACCGATAGAAACACAACTTTACACTATGAAAGCAATCACCCGAAATGCCAGAAAGACAATATCCCCTTTGGGCAATTTCTTCGCCTGAGGAGAAATTGCACCAATAGGAGTGATTTTGAAATCCATGCTAGTAACTTGAAAATGAAGTTAAGGGACAGAGGTTACCCGAAGAAGATTATTAAGCAGGCCTATAAAAGGGCCTATAAAAGGGCAAAATATTTCAACAGGGAACTCCTTTTTGACAATGACAAAATAAAAGAAAACAAGGGAGACAAAATGGTTTTTGTAACCAATTTTTCCAATATCAGTAATAAAATAAAAAATATTATCAATAGAAACTGGTTTTTACTGCAGGAAAGAAATGGAGAAGCCTTAGAGAAACCTTTTTTCTTAGAAATAGGTTGGTAGAGACCTACAGAGACCCTACTATGTTTCACTAGATAAGTATTGATAAAAGTGAAAAAGTGATCGGTAACTATTCCTGTGGTACCTGCAGTAACTGTAATTCAGTAATCCAAAGTAAAGAAATGTGTTTGGATGGCGTGAAACATACCTTTAACAATATCTTTAACTGCAGGACCAGGAATGTCATCTACCTAATCCTTTGTCCCTTTGGGAAAGGTTATGTGGGCTAGACGCCCAGAGAGGTCCGAGTTTGTCTCAATGAACATAGATCGGCATTAAGGACCAAAAAAGCAAACGCTCCTCTTACTGAACACTGGAACATATGTAAACACACAATACACAACCTCAAATGGTATATATCGGGAAAAATCACAGGCACAATGAGAGGTTGTAATCTAGATGTAAAACTAAAAGTGCAAGAACAGTTTTTCTTGTGTAAATGTAAGACATACAATTAAGTGGCGGTGGGTCCATTGGGGGCGTTGCCCCACTAGCCACCGTCGTCACGTCACGCTGCAATTAAGTATGTGCAGTGCAATTCAAAAATAAATTATCCCAGCTAAGAAGCGCACTCACAGTCTGCGTGCGTGCGTCAATAAGAGCCAGCTGTACCGGGACATTGAAGCAGAATCGGACATCGCAGAAGGATGTGGGGCGGGGCTGCGGGACAGTAAGTGACAGGGCCAGCTGAGTAGAAATAGGAGCGCTGCGCAGCAGGCAGCACAGTGTGTGCGCATTTTGGACTTATCGTTTTTTACGACTGGCCCACGCATGCGCACACGCGGTAGTCCTTTCCCTCCTCCTCCTCCCCTCTAGCTCGCAGACAGGCAGGGCCGGGGGACCCGGGTCTCACATGGGCAGTATTCACCCTGCTCTTTATCCAATCCTGGCGCAGTGGCGCTGTTAAGCTGCGCCAGGATTTGCTGAGTAAATACACATTGCAGCAGAGTTCAGCACTGGTGCCGCGCGTGAGTGGTGCAGAAGAGCGGGAGACTGTGGGTTGGAGACTCCTATGGTGCAGAAACACATGTCATGTCACAGCTTTTACGTCTTTGGCCTGGGCCCTTTTTTAGTCTAGACCGGGCCGATTTTGCGCTATCATTGTCACAACGAGCTTTTCAAATTGCAGAGACAGCAAAAAATGTTGGCCGGTTGTTCGAATTCCAACGTAAATCTACCACAATCATGGGCCCTGTTGGGAGGGGGAATTAAAGGTCTTCACTCTGAAGCTGTAATTAAAACAGCGGAGTGCATTTAGCAAGTTTTTCCCCGAAATGCAGCTACCCTGCCTTTCATAGAAAACAACTTTAAAAAAACAATCTCTTCTTACGAATATTCATGGGATCAAGGATATAATTATTGAACGACTACTCGACTACCCCAGTCGGACTCGGACCCATTCATTCAGAAGATGACGCGGGACGGTAAGTTTTAATTAATTTATATCTTTTTTTTCATTAAACTCCTCCCGCCAATGCCCGTCATTGCAGTGTGACTGGGCTGTGGAGGCAGCTGTGCTAGATGTGTGGTACTGAGGGGGCTGTGGAGAAGGAGGCCTAGAGAGGGATGCGGGATCTCCCCTTGGCAGTGGTGAGATGGGGTGACACAGGTCCCAGCAGCTTTTCGACCTCTGTCGAGGCATGGTGGTAGAGGTCACATGCTCTGTGTAATTCCACAATGCACCGTTATTTCAGGAGTGCGGGGATGGCCGGTATCTGAGTTTATTTCTGAATAAAGCACCGCAGACATTGCTTTGCTACCTATCATTACTCCAATCTCAGAGCCACCCCAAGTACTCCTTATCGCTCTTGTGGTGGTCGGTTGTTCAGAGCGCTTAACCCAATGCTCATGTCTAGGTGCCAATGCCACATCGAACCGTAACGTTGACGCAATGCGCTCTTTATTTCGAAAGGAAAGCTTGAGTTAACAGTAGCATTCAGTCTGTTTGAGGTTGGCATCTCCCATGTCTCTTAATATCATGCTTCAGGTGATGCCACGTGTCTGTCCTTGTACCCGCAAAGACAACCTTTATCACTAAACTCCAAGTACTGGGCGGCGCCGCCTACACCTCAATGAGACCCTCTCGAAACCCCCAGTCCTGGTCTGAGTAGGGCTTACTTTTAGGCCTGTTTTCAAAGATTTTAGGAAACTTTGAGATTCTTTTATGAAAACAAGTTTTGAGACTATACATGAAAGAGCAAAATTACAACAGAGTCAAAATCACTTGACCTGGTCATAAGACATCACTAATTTCTATTTCAATCAGTGGCAAGACTCCCACCGCTCCTCATTTGTGCTTTTTTGATGCCCTGGCCTTTACGTTGGCATGATGGCTCAGTCAGTGACTTAGGCTCACATTGACAGAGACATGCGGGAGGTAAAAGGCTCAGTCTAGATCAGATATAGTGCTACCTCTTCATAGACCTGTATAAACTGTGAATGACTGATGCATACTGCGCACTCGTGCTTATCTCATTGTATAAACCACAAAGAGCTCAGTATAAACTTTGAACAGCAGGTGCATGTTGGCTTCTGTGCTTTGCGCGTTTCAAAAACCGCTCAGCAGAGATAGGTTAGCCAGTTTTATAGGTCTGGACACACTGTCAGTGGAAGTTTACGCCCCTCACCACTTTGAAATGTCACCAGCCGCCACTGCATACATCTATGGATGGAACAATGGAGAAGTGGGAGCGAATACATAAATAGATAGGGAGATTCATCAAAGAATACTCATATGAACTTTAGATTATGATAGGGATTGCCTGGGAGAAAATGAAACAATAACCTTGACCTTGGACATAGCTAGTTGGGTTTAGAGAGTAAAATCGATTTAGACATAGAATACAAACTATAACTTAGAAATGTAAGAAATAACGACTGATAATGAGGAGATGTCTAGTAAAAAAATAAAATCCAATTGGAAACATCATCATTAAAAGATGCCACCCACAATATACTGAGTCATTCATATTATTCTTATTATTAAGTACCTTCAAAAGATGGCCGCCATATTAAATTGATGTATAATGAGTATACTTTCTAGCGATATATAATTTGAATACCATGGAAATATAGGACGACTGGCTATATTAGTGAGCATATTAATTGATATAATGAGCCGGATTAGAATCCCACTAATGGAGTGCAGAATTAGTAATTTTGATTCATGCATTATGGCATCTATAGCCTTAACCTACACAGGATGGCCGTCATGCGAGCGAAAATAACATCACTAGAGGCTATGACCTCGGAAGTGATGTCATTCGAGATCGACAAGGATACAGGAATATTCGAGAGCTATCACATTGCTATAAATAGCGGGTTCGTTTCGTATACCATTTAGCTACTGGAAAACGTCCCAACCGTTCGCTACGTGAACTTAAACGAATACGGTGAGTTCTCCAGATGGAGAAAAAAAACAGCGAGCGGTTAGAAAAAGTGGGACCTTTAAATGTAGGCTTTGTGCAGATGAATAATGCCTAATGCTCCTTAAAGTTGTTATATATTGTTTTCAATTAATACAATTGGTCCCCTTACATTTTCCTAGTGCCGCAATTTAAACGGACTTTTAGAGACAACATATTATTAAATGTGCTAATATTATAAACTTTATGAAATATTGAGATATGCTGACCTTTTGTTTATTCCATTACCGCAATATAAACAATTTGTGGAGAATGTTGTAGCACAAACTATCATTAAAATGTGCTAAAATTATAAACTTTAAGAAACACTGAGACATGCTGATCTTATGACTGGGGTGTCCATTAATTTCTAGTTACACACCGACATATGAGGCACTTTAATGAATAACAAAAACACACAAATGCGATATGAGGATCCCGTCTAACGACAAGTAGACTTGGGAGTGAAAATAGTTATATATATATATATATATATAAAAGATGAGCACAAAGTCCTGGCGCTGGGCGCGGTCCAGGCGTGGACGGCGCAGACGGGCTCACCAGCGGCGCGCCTGCTGCGCGGCCTCCATATGAGGGGAAGTGGGAGGAGGAGCAGCTGGGAGGCGGGAGCAGGCGGTGAATGGAAGGTCAGGGGGGGCGGGGCCACAGGGGATGCAGCGGCGGGAAAGAACGAAGGGGGGAGCGGGCGGGGGTTTACAGAAGGCAAAGTGAAGGGCACAGAGGGGAAAACACAATAATGCTAACACAATACACTGAGGGGAAAAGAAACACAAAAATGCTAATACATTGCTAATAAAAGGCAGCACAGAGACAGAAAAAGAACCAACAGTCAAGTAAAGCGGGGCACAAACCAAAGTGAGCGGCAGCAGCGGGTTCAAGGCACACAGGAGGGGCTGTGTGGTGGCGAGGGGAGCGACCTGCCTGGTGACAGGTTGAAGGGTCGCTCCCTTCACCACTGCGGGGCCTCCATATGAGGGGAAGTGGGAGGGAGGAGCAGCTGGGAGGCGAGAGCGGGGCAACGAATGGGAGGTCAGAGGGGAGGGGCCGCAGGGGACGCAGCGGCGGGAAAGAACGAGAGGGGGAGCCGGCGGAGGTTTACAGAAGGCAAAGTGGAGGGCACAGAGGGGCAAACACAATTATGCTAACACAAAACATTGAGGGGAAAAGAAACACAATAAGGCTAATTCAGTGCTAATAAAAGGGAGCGCAGAGACAGAACAAGAACCAACAGTCAAGAAAAGCAGGGCACAAACCAATGCGAGCGGAAGCAGCGGGCTCAAGGCACACAGGAGGGGCTGTGTGGTGGCGAGGGAAAAGACCTGCCTGGTGACAGGGTCAAGGGTCGCTCTCTTCACCACTTTCGGCCTCCATATGAGGGGAAGTGGGAGGCGGGTGGCGAATGGGGGGTCAGGGAGCGGGGACGCAGCCGCGGGAAAGAACGTAGGGGGAGCGGGCGGGGGTTTACAGAAGGCAAAGTGGAGGACACAGAGGGGAAAAAACAATTATGCTAACACAATACACTGAGGGAAAAGAAACACAATAATGCTACTAATACAGTGCGGGGGCGGAGCTAGCTCGCAACCAAGATGGCTGCCTGAGCCGTTAGCTCCCCCGTCTCACCTGCTATCCTTCAAGAATCCTGCGTACTAACCGAGTCTTGCCGGCTTCTGACTGCAGTCCCACGGAGCTGAACACCTTGGGATCCTGACTGGCGCTGCTTCAGCCCCTGTGCTGTGCGGCGTCACCTCCTGTGGAACCTGCGACCCTCCGGTGCTCCGACGGGACTGAGAGTGACGAGCCTGAGCAGTCACCCGGGGCCAGGTCTGGTGCTGTGTTGGTGAGACGGGTAATTGGGCTGGGGCGGCTACTCCTTCGTGCCAGTCAGTGGGGTGAAGAAACTCGCGCCCACGGCAGCCCCTACGCAGTGGACACGCCGAGGACTGCCTGGCTGACGCCGACGCTGCAGGTGGGGACGGGTGCGGCCTGCCGCCGACTGCGGGAAAGATACTGCGACGCATAGGCCCTGACGCGAGTGCCTTTGTGTCCAACGATTGCTCCCTGCTTTCTCCGCTCGCCCCCCCCCACTGTCTCTGTGGGGGAACTGCTCTTTGGGGCAACTACCTTAGGGACAGAGACGGGGGCCGCGATCTCCCCCCCGGCACCACCCGTGCGGCGGCGCCCGCACTCGGGCTACGGAGCGATAGCTGCACCTGCGGGTTGGATCCCTGGAGCCTACCCTGAGGTCCCACGGGCTCGACGGCGTTGGAGGGACGGCTCTGGTGCGAAGGGCTGCGCCGGCTGCTTTGAGACGCGGTGGTCCCTGTGCTGCGGCCGGGCTGACAGCCTGTCGGGGGCCTGAGCGGCGGGGGAGGCATTGAAGACACGCGCTGTCACTGCGCACGTCGCCTGTTGCTGACAGCCCCCCTGGAGAAGCACACTAAATCGGGCGCCGACGGCAGAGCCCCGCACGAGTGTCGGCGTTGCTGGGAGTGGAGCCGGGGCCACGCCGCCTCCTGGAGCAAGATTGCGGTGTGGAACGGCCGTAAAGACCCTGAGGCTCCGAGTCCCCCTCGAGGCCTCGCTGTAGCGGGGTGAAAATCTCTCTGCGTTGGCGCCCTCGCCTCCCCGCACCAGAGTGCTGCCTGCCTGTACCTGTGGAGCAGCTGCTTCACCCGAGGTGGGTGCCTTGGACGCCCATAAACTTTTGCAGAGGGAACGATAGGTGGAATCTGCTGCTTGCCTCGTGCCGGAGCCTTCTTTGAAACAGGTCCAGATAACTGTGGATGACAGGCGTCGACCGCGCGGATTTGAGGTACGCGACGCTGGTGGCTTCGCTTCTGAGCGATCCGTGCGGATCTATTGCCACTCTTGGTGTGCTAGCGAGGAGGCCGGGCCGGCGACGGTTACTGTCCCCCGGGGCTACTTTCCAAGCCGTATGTGAGCCCGAGCGCTAGAATGGGACGCACGGACAGATCGCAATCTAAGTTATCCTTCGGCCCTAAGGGGCCCAGGCCCGGCGAAGTCACGGGAGGTAATGAGACTGTGGAAAGCGACATGACGGAAGGCGCGCAGCAGCAGGACTTGCGTGGACGGCTCATAGTGGAGAAGAGCCTCCAGGGAGGAATGGCTATGCTGGGGACAAAGCTAGATGCGCTCACTTATCACATGGACCGCATGGCCGAAAGGCTGGACAAACACGCGGAACGAATAGACATGTTAGAACGCCGCATTACTGAGGTGGAGGAAGCACAGACCTCTCTTGACGCAGAAAGCAAACAGTTTGGTAGAGCTATGCAGACCCTCTTTGACAAGACTGAGGATTTGGAGGCCCGCTCACGGCGATACAATCTACGCATCACGGGCCTGCCCGAGAGTACCCAGACTGGGAACATGGAGTTTTTCATTAAAAACATACTGAAGAATTTAAAAAAAAAAAAACATACTGAAGAAGCTCCGGGGCAACACAGCTTTCTCCGCGATGTTTGTGGTTGAGAGGGCCCATCGCTCTCTGGGCGCCACGACCTAAGCCTGGGGCTCCCCCGAGACCCATTATCGCCAAACTGCTTAACTATAGGGAGCGCGATGTAGCGCTAAAGCTGGCAAGAGACAAACAGCCTCTGCAGTATGAAGGATCGGGTCTTTCCCTATTCCCGGATTTCACCGCCAGGGTACAGGAGGCAAGGAAACAGT
Organism: Lissotriton helveticus; assembly: GCF_964261635.1. Lineage (NCBI taxonomy): Eukaryota > Metazoa > Chordata > Amphibia > Caudata > Salamandridae > Lissotriton > Lissotriton helveticus. The sequence continues at coordinate 504,211,152 of NC_136068.1, read as the reverse complement.
TTGCGCCGATGAAACGGCAACTGCGTGAAATAGGAGCGGACTACGTAATGCTCTACCCGGCAAAAATAAGAATTAACAGACAGGGGAAGTCTATGATCTTCACGGACCCCAAGGCGCTCCAGAAGGCACTCAAGGACTGGCAGAGGAAGAACCGGTCGCCCCGGAGTGAGGCCTCTGGCGCCGCGGTAGCCCCCACGGATGACCATCACTAACTGGACTTTACACAGATAAGCTGCTAGATTTATTCTGCTTGAGGTTTTTGGGCCCTGGAGGGAGTGGGGGAGCATTGGGGAAGAACTATATGGGCCCTACATCATCCCTTGTTCCACTGGTGGGTTTCGGATGGGTGAGGGGTTTCTGGGCAGGGCAGTTGAGGCTGTTGATTGTATCTCCTTTAAGAGTAGCCTGGTTAGCGCTGATGGTTGTGCGAATTTTAAACTTGCCCTGGGACGGGGAAGGGGCGTGGGGCAATGTATCTAATTTTGCTTTTTGATAGTTTTGCTTTTTTAATTACGAGCTACCTTTGCCCTTGTGTGTTACCCACTGAGTTTTGTTGCAAGGGGGAGAGGGGGGGGGAGCTTTGTTCTCTCGTTGTGGGTTTTGATACTCTGGGGCTGGGAGGGGAGGCGTGGTTGAGTTTTGTGGGAGGGGGGTAATCCGCGGCCTAGTTGGGGTAGGGCAAGCGTGGGTGGGTGTGCGAAGAGGGGAGGTCAGATACTACAATGTATGGACGGGGTTGTGGGGAATGGGGTGGAGTTGTGAGAGAATGTTTTTCAAGTTTTCATGTGTGACAATGGCAGAATTCTTTGGTTCAGCAGGGACCTGGACACCATGGGTGGGGGACCCAAGTAGCTCGTTTCGGACAGATGTCACAAGCAGTGGAGTGCTCTGATACCTTGCAGTTACTGACCTGTAACATCCGAGGCCTAAACGACCATCGTAAGGTGTGAAAGATCTTGCAATACCTTGCTAGGCATAGAGTAGATGTAGCCCTACTGCAGGAGACGCACCTTCCCCTAGACAGCCCCACACTGCGATACAGGTGCCTCATGGGTAACATACACGCGGCGGGGTTCACGGGAATCTTAATGAACATCTACATTTTGTTTATGTCTGTAATAATCGTGTTTAGTTATTGTTAATTGTTTGTCCACAAAGGTGTTAGTAATTTGTACATATTAATTATGGTTTTGTAATTGTAAATATTTATATTTTCAGATTACGCTGGTCTTTTATACAGTACACATATGACTTCTGTCCTGAAGATGGTCTTACAAAGTATCGTTTAGGAGACCGAAACGTCGACTTCCACCTCATCTATTTCTTGTTTTATTTCATATTGATTTTAGATAGGTGTATTTAGGTTGTGTTGAGTCTTTTCACAATTAATTTGTTATGTACCTGCAAACCTAAATATTTCCGAATGAATCTCATCTGTATATCAAAGCACTGACCATTTAATATTTTGATAAATTCTTTTTTTCAAATACACCTTTGTGTTCGTCTTTCATGTTTTATGTGTAATATTTTATGTTGGTCTAATTATTGTTGATGAATTAAGTTCATATTGGGATTTTTAGTTAATCCTACTAAGTCATTTTTTGAATTACTAAATATTACTCAAACAAATTCCCTTGACGGCACTTTTAACTTGACGAGACACCCTGGTATTGATAGGTCGGACGGCCCTGCCCGCCTGCCATCAGCCTCTGCTAGAGCGCTGGATGCGCAACTCACCAACCTGGCATTGCTGGATGATTGGAGGCATAGACACCCCTCCCTTGGGGGCTACACGCACTACTCGGCCCGCTTACTATACATACCAGAATAGATTATTGGTTTGTTGCGTCCCAATGCATCACTAATATCCAGTCCTGCACTGTTCTACCACGCACTTATTCGGACCACTCACCGATTTTATTGACAATGGCCATGCCGACGCGACGTGCCGTTCCCGCCGCGCTTCCCCCCGTACTCTTTGTTAGATGCTCTCTTTAAAGAGGAGTTGGCGACGGCTATCGAGACGTTCTTTGATGCCAACGTAGGTTCCGATGACTCTTTCCAGACCATATGGGAGGCCTTCAAGTTATATGTCAGGGGTGTCGTTATCTCTAAACACTCGGGGGTTCTAAAATCGATTAAAGGCAGACTACAAGCCTTAGAAACTAAACTCAAGGACCTGGAGCAACAACGACTTCAGGCTGATAGCGAGTCCCTAGCCCAGGAGATAGCTGGGACCCTACGAGAGTACAATGAGGAGGCGGATGCTGAAGATAAGCACCTGGGCAAATATGTCGTGGCTCGGTCATACTGTGAGGGAGAACGCCCGGGTTCGGTTCTGGCGCGACTTGCTAAGCGGGGCAGGGACAGAACGAGCATTCCAGTGTTGAGGTCAGAGACAACGGAAGAACCTCTCTCGAACACACAGGTTGCAGAGCGTTTTTGTGACTATTACACCACGCTATACGCTTCGCGCGGCCCCTCCTCGGAGGAGAGTATTGTCGACTACCTCTCTCTTATAGAACTGCCATGGCCTCCCAATCTGCATCGCGAGTTCCTAGTACGACCATTTGAACGAGAGGAAATTGTTTGGGCTCTCTCTTCAATGAGAGGAGGGAGTGCACTGGGGAGTGATGGCCTCATAGTAGCTTTCTACAAGGCTTTTTTAGATCTCCTGCTGCCCCATTTGCTCACCCTGTTTGATGATATGGCTAATACGGATATTATGCCACCTACAATGAGAGAGGCGATTATTGTCGCGATCCTCAAACCAGGCAAAGACCCGGGAGAATGCGCCTCATACTGCGCCTTGTCCCTCTTGAACGTCGATGCGAAGATATTCGCCAAACTGCTGGCCAACCGCCTTAGCCCGATGGTTCCCTCCCTGGTTGCGCCGGAACAAGCTGGTTTTGTTCCCTCCCGCAACCTTACATACAATCTTAGAACGGTCTTTGCGGCCGTCCAACACACGCGACCGGAGGTACCTGCGATAGCCGTCTTCTTAGACATGGAGAAGGCCTTTGATTCTGTTGAGGGGCCTTTTCTGCGACAGGTTCTGAGTAGGATGGGAGTCGGGCAGTTGTTTTTACAGCTCCTGGCGGTACTGTATTCCTCGCCCACAGCCCGAATTCGTATACCTTCGCTCGTTACGGACCCCATCGCAATTGGCAGAGGGATGAGGCAAGGCTGTCCTCTTTCCCCTATCCTATATGGGCTCACAGCAGAACCTCTCGCCTGTGCCCTGCGTGAATATCATAGCCACAGGGGCATTTGTTTCCCTTCATATGATTTGATAGTTTCACATACCCGGATGACACGCTTTTTTTTTTTAACAACTCTTTTTATTGAGAGATCGCACAGAAGACACAGCACTCCGTACCCCGGAGGAACTGCCACAGGCATATCATAGCATAATCAGCGATCCATACAGCTTTTATGTAGCATAACCCCGAACCCCCCACCCATCAGTCCCCCCCAACTCCCCACCCTTAACCCAGACCCCCCCCCAACCTCCCCCATCACAATGTCTCTTTATTCCTGTGGAAAGAATTGCAAACATATAGTAGTGTGTATCAGGTTGCCCCCATGTCCCCCTCACATCCGCCCCTCTGGATGACACGCTTTTATACGTCCGGGAAACACACTTATCAACCGTTCTCCGCGAGGTGGTCCTGTTTAGCTCCCTCTCGGGCATCTATGTTAATTGGAGTAAATCCATAATCTTTCCTCTTACTCCTGCTACAAGGAAATTTGATAAGGAGTACCCACTGCAGTGGACCACGGAAGCAGTGCGGTACCTAGGGATGTGCCTCCACACAGACTCGGAGGTTGTCCTACGTGAAAATTATGGGGTAGCAATCTCCAAGCTCGAGGACGACGTTGAAAAATGGATTTCTCTCCCGCTTTCATTCCTTGGGCATATCTCGCTCATGAAAATGGTAGTTTTGCCACGCTTTCTGTTCTTGTTCAGCAACATCCCTATGGTCCTATCGTCCCACTTTTTCCGACAGCTACAAACACTAATGGTCAGACTTGCGTGGGCTGGGAAGCAGCCCAGAGTGGCGTGGAATATACTTATTCGCCCGTATGCCGAGGGCAGTTTAAATGCCCCGGACCTGGAGCTTTATTATCGAGCCACACAATGCGCAAATGCCTATCATTGGATCCATGGCCCAACAGACATCCCCCACATACGCATCGAAACGATCGTAGCAGACCCGACACCACTGCCTGCGCTACTGGCGAGACCTAGGGACCGACGTACGGGTTTTATTGATTCCTTGAACTCTGTCACACATGCTTGGCATCATATGAAGGATATCCAGGCGTGTAGCTTGTGGAAAAGTAAATTTTGCCATGTTCTGTGTCCCTACGTGTTCCCCATCTTATGTTATGTGTGCATGATTAATATGCATATGTATTCCCCCTGTTCGATTTAAGATGCAATTACAGTTGTGTCCATCTCTAGTATGCCAGTTTCCAGTTCTCGTGAATACTACGAATATTAGGCCTATGTAAAGTTACGTTGCCACGTTTCTCAGTGTGCACGTTATTTCATTGTAAAGTCCCCGTTTTCTAGGCCTCAAATGGGCCCGGACACCAGATTCAGCTTCTGTCTCCTGAACCCTCGCTGAGGAGCGATACAGCCCCCACCTGTATCCTCGACCCTTCACTTACTTCCTGCCTCGCAGTGCCCGGCTCGGCCTGGCTCTGCCTCTGAGTCTGCCAAGAGTATGTTATGATTCTAGTTATCAGTCCAGCCCTCCTTCTCTGCATTCCTAAGCTACTGAATCGCATCAATAGTTTCCGTCATTGTCTAGCCTTTACGTCTCCATGTAAGAGAAATACTGTATTAATGGTCATTTAATATTCTTCATCACGCACTACATGTAGAATAATGCATGCTCCAGTCTTAGAGTCTGTTAGCCTCTCCCCTCCTGACTCTTAGTTTATATCAACATGTCCTCTAAACATTAGATACTAGATAGGGTTTAGGTACATGTCGCCCTGACTCTCCAGACTTCAGTCTCTGCTCCTAGCACCTAGTTCATAGCCCCCAGCTTCTCCTAGTAACACGTCATTGTCAGTTTGCGCGCACCATTAGGTCAGAGGTCCCGGCTCCTTAGGTAGCCCCCTCCATGTTTCCGCCCCATTTATGACATATTCTGTTACGTTTACATCACATGTCTATGTATACGCCTCCTGTTACACCTACTTTCACCCTTATCTTTCGCGACTGCTATTGACCACACCCACTGCTCCGCCTATTGTATTCATTGTAATGCAACTGTTTTAGTATATATGCTTGTGTACTGTTATTAAATGTTAGCGCGCTCATCCCATATCCAGCCCCGGCAGCTGCCGGGCCCTGTCATCCTATTCCTGTGCAGGTTGTCCTGTTCCTGTCCTTTATGCTGTATTAAACCTGCAAACTCCTACTACCTCGAATCTTGACTCTTATTTATTGAGCTATCTGTTATTCATTTATCCATTCAAAAATAGAGGTATTATTTATTTATTTACCACATAATGGCGCCCGAACAGGGACTTGCCCTTTCCCCACGCGCCGGCGAAGCCACGCCGGCCCCCTGACCCTCTGCAGCCGTGACGGAACTCTTCTGCGCACCGGCAGATATTTCTGCTTCAAGTATCCCTCAGGCCCACGGAGGAGACGGAGGTGGCGGTCCAGCATCCAGACGAGGCGGTGGAGGAACGCGGCGAGTCCCGACCAGAGCCCAAGCCGAGAGTCCAAGGTCCGAGGTATCCGGAGGCCCACCCGTAACAGAAGTCCGAAGTTCGTCCGTCCGGCGTCGAAGCAGTCCAGTCCAGTCCGAGGCCTTCCGTTCTTGCTGCCCGGTGAGTACCATTGCTGGGGTAGTATCTAGACAGGGTCAATCTAAATTGACTCTGGTCCGTGGGTTGGTGGTACACAGACCCAAAACGAAGTGTCCACTTTGGTGGATGCGGGTCCTAACGTGTCTCTTTATGAGACCGGTGAGTTTCGTACTGTTTTAGCAGTACATCTAGTTTCTGTTCTAGTCAGTTCTGTTTCTCGAGAAAATTCATGTATTCTGTTTCCAGTATTCCAGGTAGTATTCTGTTCGAACTGTTATTTTAAATGTTTTTCATGTATTGTAATGTCGTGGTATGAATGTGGAGTATTTATCGTGTTCATTGTGTATTGTAATTGCGTATTGTGTCTAGGTTACAGTTCAGTCATGCCCTTATTTTCTAAACTACGTCGGTTAAAAACCAGAAAAGGTCTGCTAGAAGCAGCAGTTCCTGTCCCGCCTAGGGACAGTCCAGGTCATTTTATGTATCAAAAGCATGGCATAAGTGCCATATTATATCTAGATTTATGGGTAGAGTATACCAAACAGTTAGAGGAAAAGTATAGATGGCCTGTATCAGGCACATGGGATGCCGAGTGCATCATGCGAGTAGAAGAAGCATTATGGAAAAAGAAAGCCAGACAGTCACAGAAAGATGCCATCGAGTTATGGCGCAAAGAATCTCATAAGAGAACCGAAAAAGAAATCAGAAAGTCAGAATTAAGTAGAGAATCTTTAGAACGAGCCCAAGAAAGGGAATTAATCGAGATAGGTGAACGAGTCAAAACCGAACAGTCAGACAGACAGAGGCATGCCCTTATTAAGGGTATGTATCCTCTTCTTGCCGAGGGCTTGCCAAAAGCGACCCCGGAGGCATCCAGTAATTTTCCGCCACCATTAGTTCCGACTAAGCTACGTCACAAACCGACCGCAGCTGATATTTTCATCTCGTCCTATTTGGACGACACAGTCCCGGAATATGCAAATCCTGTTCCGCCAGTCCCTGTAAATCAGGCAATTCCTGCTCCCCCAGACACCGGGGCACCCTTTGCAGTACCCGCTACGGTACCCCCGGTCCAGCCTACATTACAATTTCCCACCGCACCGGTACGACGAGTATCAGTCGACGATTCCAGTTTAGGGGCCGCAGGAGGAGGTCCTCCTGGTACCCCGCCACCACACCAACGTAGAACGTTGGCCGAGTTACATGAATGTGCGTTACAACGTACGCCCAAATTTAAGTCCGTTGCAGATATCCGACGAGCTCTTACTGAATGCCGCTATGATCCGGTTGCAGGTGATGATAGTACAGTAATATATTCCATCCGTGTAAGACGGGTGACCGGGTATTTAGACACCCTACCAGATATGAAAGGAGATCTAGACAGAATATATCGTTTCATCCGTACAGGGGATGATCCAGAAAGTATTGGCGAAGCCATGTCTCAAAGGAAAGCTGAGATCCAGCTCATGATATTAAAGTTTCTGATTAATTGTCTAATAAGAGAACAAGACTACCCGACTAAAGATCCGGCCGAAATGAGAATCCTGACAAGGTGGAGTGATAATATAGCCGAGGGTAAGCACAAGACTATCAGTAGTATAGAGAGTATGTACAAGAAAATTCGTAAAGAAATACTAAAGTTACACGAACAACGTAAAGCAGCACAAGTGAGCGAGAAAGAGAATGACTCTCCTACGGAAGAGGTAGAGGACGAGAATCCCGCCAGAATAGCGTATGTAGGAAAATCTAGATTTTCAGACCGCCACTTACGTCTAGAACACAAGTCAGTTTTTCCTCATCCAGCACCAGAACAAGGTTCTCTAGAACAAGTATTTCAAGCTACCGATCACATTTTGAAGTCACGAATCGGTTATAGTGAGTTAAGTACTATGCATGAACAAGAACTAGTCCGATCAGCAGTCCGATGGATTACTGATTCTACCACTTTCCCAGATGAAATAGTGGCACAAATGTTTCTGAAATTGCCCCCAGCCGAGCAACGACTGGTGGGTATGTATATGATCCAGCACCTCATTACATTGTATGAAGGTCAACATTCTGATCCAGGTCCGTTACACGATGTCCTGAACGAGTTACTCCAGTATAGATGGAAAGGTCTAGGTACCGATTTAATTAGCGTCATTCTAGAACAGCGCCACAAATATAGAACGTTTTTGAACCCGCATTTTGTTCATGTCTCACCCCCAGAAAGTAAACCCTTTTACATAGATAGACAGAACCCGTTACGAGAAGTACACCCAGTCAGGACAACAGATGGTGAAATGCAACGAGTGTTTGTTTACACCCCGATTACAAAGATGGAACTCTTAGAGATGAAGAAATTAATTCCCTGTCACGATAAAGATCCAGCAGGGTTCCATCGAGAATTAAAAGACATGCTCCGTATGGGAGAATACACGTATCCAGATATAATTAAAATGTTAAAGGTCCTGTTGCCCGCAGGGGTATACGAGAAACTCAAGGAAAAAGAATGGGAGGTGGGAGAGAAAAAGATCGATTGGGCAGTTCTCGAAGCTGAAGATAAGATACGAGTACCAGGTACCGGTCTAGGAGAGAAATGTAAAGAATTACCAGAACTGTTAATACAAGTTTTGCCTAGATTATTAGCCACTAAAAAGGAAGACTGGGATGCAATCTCAGCCTGTAAACAGAAACAAGACGAAGACACTAGTGATTTTTATTCTAGATTTGAAAAGTGTTTTATTATAAACAGTGGATTGAAAACGAGTAGCGAGTCATACCCTCATCTTTTTGTTACTAAATTAGTCGAGAATTCAAGTCCCCAAGTAAAGAATCGAGTTTTGAAAGTCGAAAGTACCTGGCAAGCTAGTACCCCGTCCCAGATGTTACAGATGCTCCAGTACCACCAGAATAGAATCAGAGAAGAGCAAGATCATGAAAGAAAACGTATGAAAGACACGAAAATGAAAGTACTAGTTGCACAGTCTGTTCCTCAAGACAGTCAGAAGAGGGGTCCGAATCAAGCAAGTCATCCTGCAGTTCCCGTTAAAGGGACATGCAATTATTGTAAACAGCCAGGTCATTATATAAACGAGTGTGCAGTTCTGAAACACAATATAGCTACTGGTAAGACTACAGAAAGACCACGTCCGCCTAGACAAGAACAAGTTTCACAGACTTCTCAGCCACAGAATGCACAACAGACAGTTCCAGCACCGCAGCCTATCGCTGCAACACAGCATGTTACACAGCAGATGTACCAGTATGCACAGTCCGAGTATCCAGAGTATCAGCCATATTCATGAAACAGCCTAGAGAGGGAGGTAGGCTTGCCTCTCATCGAGATACCTGTAGATCAAGAGGGTCCCTATGTTCATAGTCAAGTATTAGGGAAAGACAGAAAGTTTCTGATTGATACAGGGGCAAGTAGGACCACCATCAGCCACGCCGAAGTTCCAGGGGCTCCGCTCTCAGGCTCTAGAAATGTTTCCCTTGGATTTTCAGGAAAGCCTATTGTAAACGAGATATCTAAGCCAGTTACTCTAGAAGTAGGTCCATTGTCCCGCACTACTGATCTATTACTTACGAAGTCATGTCCAGAAAATCTGTTAGGTATTAAAACACTGAAAGAATTAGGTGCAGTTATTTGCTGTTCCCCCGAGGGAATACGACTGTTTCTACGTGACTTCAAGGGTCACTATGTGTTACGAGATTTTGATCCGAGATTGTCTAATGTCCCGCAGCATCTATGGGCGCAAGGTCCAACTGATGTTGGTTATATGCAAATCACACCCCATCGTGTGACTCTCAAACCAGGTGTAGTGTTACCACGAATCAAACAGTACAGATTGCCATCTGAGGCTGTAGCAGCCTTATCCAAAATTATTGACGAGCTCATCGCTCAAGGAGTAGTTGTAGAAACTGACTCCAATGTATGTAATTCTCCGATCATTCCAGTCATGAAACGTAGTGATCCAAATGCACCCCCAGTATATCGATTAGTGATTGACCTTCGAGAACTCAATAAATGTATTATTCCCCAGTACCCAGTTGTCCCAGATATCTCTTCCCTATTGACAGCCATTGATTCCGAAGCCTCATTTTTCACAGTCATAGACCTCAAGAACGCGTTTTTCAGTGTCCCCATTCATCCAGACAGCCAGTTTCTTTTCGGATTTTGTTTAAATGGAAGGAGCTATATGTTCACACGAGCTCCTCAAGGTTTCACAGAAAGTCCTAGTATTTACAGTCAAGCACTTAAGAGACAACTAGACAACATTCACATGCCAACTGACACTGCCCTGCTCCAGTGTGTCGATGATCTACTGATCACAGCCCGTTCTAAACGTGCTTGCGAGCGAGCATCACTTACAGTCTTGTATTTCCTTGCCGAGATGGGGCACAAGGTGTCTCCTTCAAAGCTTCAATTCTGTGTCCAGCAAGTGATCTATTTAGGCCACTTACTGTCCAAGTGGGGTAGGCAGTTGACACCAGACCGTATCCAGTTAATAGCGAGTCTTCCTCAGCCCAAGACACAGAAGGAGGTACGTGCTTTTATCGGCCTTACTTCTTACTGCAGACAATGGATTCCTCAGTATGCATTCCTAGCCAAGCCACTGATACAGTTAACGACACAGGAGGCAGCCGTATCGACTGTCCTCCCTTGGACATCTGAACATACACTTAGTTTCAATGAATTAAAGAAAGCTCTATGCCAAGCTCCAGTTCTAGCTACACCGAACTACAGTAAGCCTTTTACACTTTTCGTCACTGAACGCGAAGGTACAGCATTATCTGTTCTCACACAAGATCAAGCAGGACAATACAAGCCATGTGCTTATTTTTCGAGCACATTAGATCCTGTAGCCCAGGCTCTGCCTGCGTGCCTCAAGTCAGTTGCAGCCACAGCACTAGCTATCAGACAAAGTGATTCCATAGTGTTAGGACACTCCTTGACAGTACAAGTTCCACACTCTGTGGAAGTTCTTTTAAACCGAACACAGACTCAGCACTTGACAATTGCACGTTTAACAGGTTATGAATTGACACTGTTCCAGCCACACATAGAAATCAGACGCTGCAACGTTCTAAATCCTGCTACCCTGTTACCATCAGTTAATTCAAATCCTGCCACACATGACTGTGTGGAAGTAGTTAACATTATGACTAAGCCAAGACAAGATCTGACAGATATTCCATTACCAGATCCCGACCTGACACTTTATGTGGATGGTTCATGTATGAGAACAAGTACAGGAGAACTAGTAGCCGCGTATGCAGTGACTACTGACACTGAAGTTATAGAAACACACCGTATTGACACCCTGTCTGCTCAAGCAGCGGAGCTAGTTGCTCTGACACAAGCCTGCATACACGCTAAGAACCTGAAAGTAAATGTTTACACAGATTCACGCTACGCATTTGGAGTTGTACACGACTTTGGAGTGCTCTGTCAGGAGAGAGGTTTCATGACTTCTCATGGAACCAAGATTCAGCATGGTCTCCTTATTCAGGCTCTGTTTGATGCCATACATTTACCGACATCTATTGCTATCATGAAATGCAAAGCACATACGAAAGTTACTGACACTATTTCTCAAGGTAACGATCTAGCAGATCGCACAGCCAAGCTTACAGCACAGACTCCAGACATTTCAGTTAACCCGACACAGACACATACTCCAGATCAGACTACATGTATGACAGTTAAGGACCCTACTCAAGATGTCATAGATATTCAGTTACATGCTACTCCCGATGAAATCAAGAAATGGTCCGAACAAGGAGGGGTCCAGACAGATCAGGGATGGGTAACGAAGGGTAAAGCCACATGGTTTCTCCCCGACTCTATGGTTCAAGTCATTATCAATACCGCACATAGTCCAGCACATTTAGGAGAAAAAGCTATGTTAGACAGTATCCAGAACATTTGGTTCAACAAGCATTTACGGGCTGCAGCCAAGCAGAAAGTCCGTACCTGTATGATATGTTGCCAGTTTAATCCAGGTAAAAGTGTCCCGGTGGAACAAGGTGGTTTCCAGCCCCCTGACCACCCTTTTGAAGTCCTCCAAATGGATTATATTCAGATGGAGCGATGTCGAGGTTTCAAGTATGTCCTTGTAGTTGTATGCGCTTTGTCCAGGTGGACAGAAGCATATCCAGTCCCAGATTACACAGCCGCGACCACTGCCAAGCAGTTGGTTCGTGAATTCTTCCCCCGCTACGGACTCCCTAGAGTCGTATATTCTGATAACGGCCAGCCATTCTCATCCGAGTTGATGAAACATGTTTCCCTGTTGTTAGGGTACCAGTGGAAGTTCCATTGTGTACGCCATCCTGAAGCAGCCGGTCTCGTAGAGAGACATAATCAGACCCTGAAAATCCGTATTGCCAAAGTATGTAAAGAGAAAGGTGTGGACTGGCTAGTAGCTCTGCCAGTCGCTTTATTCTATATGCGCATGGTCGCACATTCCAGATCAGGTCTGTCCCCGTATGAGGTCGTATTCGGCCGCCCCCCTAACATGTGGGGTACACCTAGACCTCGAAGTATTACCGATGTTTCAAGTAATATGCTGACAGATTACCTAGCTTCCTTGATGTCTGCCCTACACTCTTGTCGTTCACAGGTTGCTGCCGCATTTCCAGACAATACCGAGGTGGCACCGCATGAAATCGTTCCCGGATGCATGGTTCTTGTCCGGAATTTTGATCGTTCAAGTCCGCTGGAGCCTCGCTGGAAGGAACCCCGACAGGTCCTCCTGGCCACCCGTACTGCCGTCAAGCTGGAAGGCAGGAAGGGCTGGGTCCACCTGTCACATGTGAAAAGATTTTTTGGACTAAAGCCTGTTTCAAAGAACATTTCCGAGGATCTTAAAGACTGCCAAAGTACTATTCTTAAGGACTGTCCCGCAAAAGACAATGATACTGAACCCTCCCTGTTAGAGAAAACTCCGCAACAGGAGTATAAGCTCAAATTAAGGTCTAGTAAAATAAGTCAGCCAGTTTGATTGTCTAAGTCCTCCCCTAGGTGAAACGGTTAGACCGGTTTCTGACATGTATAAAATAGACCCCCATAGTGAGAGAGTTAGTCAAAACTCAATCCGATGTATCGTTTTTCTAAGTTTCATATTGTTTTTCAGCCTTATGATTACCTGCACATGTTATGCATTTTATTTGTATTTTCCAGTTTCTCATGTAAATAAGTCTGCTAATGCTACAGTAGAACACACGTTTAGTGATCTGCCTCCTCATGAACTCTCATATCGTCTCGCTATGCGAAATAATTCTTTTATCCGCATGTTACATTATTCACACCAGACCAGCAATGCCACTAATTGTTGGGTGTGTGGTCGACTCCCCCCTTTCCAGACACCGAAGGGAGTTCTGCCACTCTTTCCTTATCCATTTTCACATAATGGTTCGTGTGGAGCATGGTCCACGTTAACGTCATCCTCAACAGATATGTCTTTTCTTAACAGTACATGTTTTCCAGACAAGCAAGGTCTTCCCCACAGAATAGGGTTAGATCTAGAAAATGAAGTTTATAATTTAGGTAATTATTCTTCGAATTTCATGGTCCTGAATGTTCAGTCTGATTCTACTCCAGACTTACCTACTATATCAGTATTACCAGTTAAAGGCGAATTATGTGTCCGAAATAATGGTTCCGTACATGTAGGCCATAGTGATTGTACTACTATTGTCAAGTATAGTGACAGTAGGAAATCTATTTTCAAAGCTTCACGTCATTCTTATTTTGTTTGTGGTCAGACCGCATATGTTCGTTTGCCCCTCGATTGGGAGGGAACCTGTTACATTGCCTTCCTACTGCCACCAGTTTTTCTAGCCCCACCTGACTACCATAGGAATTCCCACCTAGTACATACTAGACACAAAAGAGACCTCCCGATTGTCGATTATACTGAAACTGCTCTAGAACAATACATAGATATCAATAAAGGTGTCTTCCCCTACTTAGGCACTGTTGTAAATAGTAAACTGATACGTAGATTAACCAGAACACTTGAAGCAGTAGTGATTGAGACTACTTCTGCTCTAGGTAACTTAACCGAAGAGCAATCCTTTATGAGAATTGTCGTGCTCCAGAATCGTCTCGTCCTTAACGTCATACTGGCCGATAGGGGCGGGGCATGTAGAGTCATCGGATCTAGTTGCTGCATTTTCATTCCTAATAACGCGCCGTCTGTTTATTCAGCCATAACCAGACTCCATAAAATTGCCCATATGTTACACCAAGATCCAGGCACCTGGACATGGTCCGGTTGGTTCTGGAATATAATTTCCGCCTGGGGATGGAAAGTATTGTCATTTCTGGGTATTGCAGTAGCGATCATATTCAGTTGCTGCCTCTGTATACAATGTGGCCCTGCGATTTGCGGCATTTGTGCTACCTCTTGTATTCCTAGTCCTAAGTCCCGTTCTAAATCCAGTTCCAAGAAAATTCGAGACGAGCAAATGATACTGTATGAAATGATAGATGGTATCATGAATATTGATGTTTCCTGATGGAAACGTAGTGACAAGGAGGGAATGTGGAAAAGTAAATTTTGCCATGTTCTGTGTCCCTACGTGTTCCCCATCTTATGTTATGTGTGCATGATTAATATGCATATGTATTCCCCCTGTTCGATTTAAGATGCAATTACAGTTGTGTCCATCTCTAGTATGCCAGTTTCCAGTTCTCGTGAATACTACGAATATTAGGCCTATGTAAAGTTACGTTGCCACGTTTCTCAGTGTGCACGTTATTTCATTGTAAAGTCCCCGTTTTCTAGGCCTCAAATGGGCCCGGACACCAGATTCAGCTTCTGTCTCCTGAACCCTCGCTGAGGAGCGATACAGCCCCCACCTGTATCCTCGACCCTTCACTTACTTCCTGCCTCGCAGTGCCCGGCTCGGCCTGGCTCTGCCTCTGAGTCTGCCAAGAGTATGTTATGATTCTAGTTATCAGTCCAGCCCTCCTTCTCTGCATTCCTAAGCTACTGAATCGCATCAATAGTTTCCGTCATTGTCTAGCCTTTACGTCTCCATGTAAGAGAAATACTGTATTAATGGTCATTTAATATTCTTCATCACGCACTACATGTAGAATAATGCATGCTCCAGTCTTAGAGTCTGTTAGCCTCTCCCCTCCTGACTCTTAGTTTATATCAACATGTCCTCTAAACATTAGATACTAGATAGGGTTTAGGTACATGTCGCCCTGACTCTCCAGACTTCAGTCTCTGCTCCTAGCACCTAGTTCATAGCCCCCAGCTTCTCCTAGTAACACGTCATTGTCAGTTTGCGCGCACCATTAGGTCAGAGGTCCCGGCTCCTTAGGTAGCCCCCTCCATGTTTCCGCCCCATTTATGACATATTCTGTTACGTTTACATCACATGTCTATGTATACGCCTCCTGTTACACCTACTTTCACCCTTATCTTTCGCGACTGCTATTGACCACACCCACTGCTCCGCCTATTGTATTCATTGTAATGCAACTGTTTTAGTATATATGCTTGTGTACTGTTATTAAATGTTAGCGCGCTCATCCCATATCCAGCCCCGGCAGCTGCCGGGCCCTGTCATCCTATTCCTGTGCAGGTTGTCCTGTTCCTGTCCTTTATGCTGTATTAAACCTGCAAACTCCTACTACCTCGAATCTTGACTCTTATTTATTGAGCTATCTGTTATTCATTTATCCATTCAAAAATAGAGGTATTATTTATTTATTTACCACAAGCTTGACGTACGCTCCTAAGGCAGCCATAGACTGGTGCGCTTGGCTAGCCCCGTGCAGGGAGAAGGGAGTGCTTTTGGCGCTGCGAACACTGAATATCCATAGTATGGGGGACCTGTTTGAGGGAGGTACAGCTCGAACCTGGGAAGGGATAGAAACCGGCGACATCACATCCCCGCTGCTGGCACGATTCAAGTTTCACAGGGTGAGACATGCACTAAGAGAACATTTGGGTGACGATATCGAAGAGCCCCGACGGTAGAAGCCTACGACTATATAATCAATGCCAAGTCCCCCGCTAAATTAATAACCAATCAATCCTCTCGGAAAGAACGACGGAATATACGAAACCAAGACTAGCATGACAACTTGATTTGCAAACTGAACTCCGAGAGGAGATGTGGCAGTATTGTTGTACAAGCACCAAGAGGATTTCCCTGCATGGACGTCACAGACTTATCCATTTTAAGTTCCTGAATAGGCCTTATTATACTCCTGAGAGGTTGTACAGGTACAAGTTGCGGGACAGCCCACAATGCGAACGATGCGGAGTACAGATTGCTGATTTCCTGCACGTTGCCTGCTTCTGCCCAGTAGTCCTCTCCTTTTGGCAAGCTGTATACGGGGAGGTTAACAGGATTGCACAACTAGCACTGGTCCTGGACCCACTCCTAGCTTTACTGGGCTTCTCGAAGCCCCTCCGACCTGCACATAGGAGGCCCATAGACATGGCGTTTCTGTTTGCTAAAAGATGCGTTGCACATGCCTGGATGAGGGGGCCTCCCCCCACATTGAAGTCCTGGTCTAGAGAATTGACATATTGCTGCATGCAATCAGAACTCTATAGTGAATTGATGCCGCTTCGCAACAGACCCAAGAATTTCTGGTCCATGTTGTTGGATGGGATGCAGACCCGAGACAATGCGGAGGAGGAAGGTGAGGTCGACCGGGGTGGCGGAGGAGACTCGGACAGGAACACAGAGTTGCCTCATGAAGCAACAGACACGGAGGCACAGTAGATGACTGGACGACACACTTCGGGAGGCTGGGGTTACTGACGTCTACTCTCCAGTAACAGTCTACCTGAATACTTCCAAGGGAGACCCTTTCAATTCGTAGCTGTCTGAGGTTGTGGGCCTTGGGTTCGAGCACAATGCTCTTCACAGTTCCCTTGAATGATGTTAGCTTTGCCTATGGTTTCTGTGATACCTACCAATGTACTTGTGTCTACTATTTGTAATGCTGCCATCACGGATTACTGCCAATGATCTTGTTGATTGTCTTTCTGTTTGTCACCTTTTTGAAATGCTAATAAAACAAATGATAAAAAAAAAATGCTAATACAGTGCTAATAAAAGGCAGCGCAGAGACAGAACAAGAACCAGCAGTCAAGAAAAGCGGGGCACAAACCAATGCGAGCGGCAGCAGCGGGCTCAAGGCACACAGGAGGGGCTGTGTGGTGTTGAGGGGAGCGACCTGCCTGGTGACAGGGACAAGGGTCATGCATGAGCCCTGTACCCCTACAGTGTCTAAGTCAATTCTTAGGCATTGTAAGTTCAGTGCTGCCATTA
Source organism: Lissotriton helveticus (assembly GCF_964261635.1). Lineage (NCBI taxonomy): Eukaryota > Metazoa > Chordata > Amphibia > Caudata > Salamandridae > Lissotriton > Lissotriton helveticus. The sequence goes on along the minus strand of NC_136068.1, from coordinate 504,194,022 downwards.
AGAGTATATGGTGCTGGGAGTTTGTCGTTACAAACTCCACAGTACCATAATGGCTGCACTGAAAACAGAGAAGTTTGGTATCAATCGTCTCACCACATTAAACCCACACTGATGCCAATGTGGGATTTATTGAAAAAATGCACTCAGAGGGCATCTTAGAGATGCCCCCTGAAAAATGACCTACCACTAGTGTCCAGGCTGAGTGGCTGCTTTCGGTTTCCACCACCAGACATGTTTCTGTAACCCTGCTGCTCTCGGGGGCCTGAAACAATGCACATCCTGGGACGAGGTGCCAAGCCTCCTCCCTCAGGATGGGCAGGGTCCACGAAGGGGAAGCTTCAAAGGCTTGCTGCCTTTGTGACTTTCCCCAGGCCACTTGCAGCTTCCAGCAACTGGTCCCCCGTGGTTCTGACCCCCACTTTTGGTGGGAGAACCTGCAGGAAAACCAAGCGAAGAAGGGTAGTGTGCCCACCTCTGTCAACTTCACACCTCAGGTGGGAGAGGCGAGGTGAAGCACAACTCTCAGTCCTCGCCATCTTGCTGATTGGGAGACCCAGCCAACCAGGGTGTGCCTTATGCCCACCTACCACTGGAGGGTGACATAATAGGTGGTGTACCCACCCCAGGGAAGATTGGTCCTAACCTTTTCCCTACCTGTAACACCCCTAAATCTAATATTTAGGGGCACCCTTGAACCTTGCTTCCTCAGACAATAAACCAGAAGAAGAAAAGAAGAAAAAGGACCGAACAGCTGTGCCACAGCTAAGAAGAGGAGGACGCCCACTGACTTGGCCCCAGGCCTACCGGCCTGTCCCCACCTCTAACCTGCAGAAGCGAAACTCCGGTGTGTCCTGCAGCGATTGCCCCAAATTGCGAGTAAATACCGACACGCAAAAGTAGCTCATGCAATTTGCAACTACCAAATTGCCTATTGCAATTTGCGAGTCGCAAAATTGCATGTACATAACAGTCGCAAATTGCGAACACTCGCAAAAAGGCCATTTTGCACATGCAATTTACCAAGAAGCTGCAACAGGTGGTAATCAGGTCCAACTCATAAAAAGACACCCAGAATGCATCACAAACATTTCCATAATGGCTGCCCTGTATTTGTTAGCAAGGAGAAGGGGGATAATGACGGCATGGCAGAGGAAAAGAAGACATGAGAGGATATCAAGAGTCAGGCTGACATTGTTGGATGATAAGACTAAAGAGGAGATTTATGATCAGTACAGACTAAGTAGCAGGATCATACTAGAGCTTATTGACATCTTGAAGCCACAACTTGAGAGTAGAACCATGCGCAGCAATGCTATTCCCACACATGTGTAGGTTTTGTGCTCCCTCCACCTCTTGGCCACTGGTAGTTACCAGGATGTCATAGCAGTGACTCAAAGTGTGCTTTCGCGTTTATTCAATGACCTCCTGGACGCAATGCTACACCACATACATCAACACATATACATGCCCCATGACAATTAGGAATTAGACCAGACAAAAATGGATTTCTACAGGTTAGCAAGATTCCCACAGGTAATAGGGTGCATAGATGGGAAACATGTGCCCATATGTCCACCATCCTGCATCGAATATATTTTTCATAATAGAAAAAGTACACATTCCCTCAATATACAAGTAGTGTGTAACGCAAAGAACATCACAACAGATATTGTAACCAAATAACCAGGAAGCACCCATGAAGCATTCATTTTCCAGCACAGTGGTCTACACCAAAGGTTAGAAAGAAGTGACTTTGATGATGGATACCTCCTAGGTAATGTTATCACCTGTTCCCAATTTTTTTTTAATGTCACAGCATGTCTGTAAGAATTCAACATCAATATCATATATCTCACAACAGGTGTCAGTGTGTTTGATCAGTGTCCGTGTATCCTCACACCGTGCCTGTCGCCCAAAAACATCCATGAAAGGGTGTACAACACTTCACACAGGCGCACAGGGACAGTGATTAAGAAAACAAGTTACTTAACTGTAACTTTGGTTCCCCAGTATTGGTAACTTTCAAAGATTCCCATGCTTTGTATCATTCCCCGTCGTCTGCCTGGGAGCCTCGGTAAATAGAAAATACCATAGCAGTTTGCACAAAAGAGAAAGAAAGGCCTAGGCCCATCTCATTTTGTAGCCTATCTACTCTCTTTTTGTAAAAGAGACCAAAAACTTGCAACAACCAATCAGATCAGCCTCACCCCATAGAACCCTCCTGAGAGAGCCTCAGATTTTCGCAGCCTTTGTGTAACAGAAACCACCTTTGCTGAAGGCTGAGCTTTCCCAGGGGAGGAGAGTGGGCTCACGGGAATCTATGAAAGTTACCAATACTGGGGAACGAAAGTTACAGGTAAGTAACTTGTTTTCTTGCCCCAGTATTGGAACTTTTATAGATTCCCATGCTTTGTATCAGAGTAGCTAGCAGTAAGCCACAAGTGCACATTTTGTTACATGAGTAGCAACATATCTCTGTTTAAACATCTTCATATGACAATCATATAGCTTGTAACAATACATTGGAAAAATATGTGATACAAAATGTGCAATTATAGGAAGGATGGATAGAAGGGAAAGCTCACCTCTTATTGGAATAGATTCCTCAGTACTGCTTGACCAACTGCCGCTTCGCTCTTTAAGAAAGAGTCCAGGCAGTAATGCTTCGTGAATGTATGAGCACTGCTCCATGTAGCCGCCCTACAAATGTCTTTTATAGGAACTCCAGCGAAGAGAGCTGCTGAAGATGAAACTGATCTTGTGGAGTGAGCTCGTACATGTCTCTCCAGCGGTTTTCCTGCTGCTTGGTGGCAATAATGAATTGCATTTGATATCCAGCGTGAGATTCCTTGTTTTGAGAGAGGAAGTCCTTTTCGAGGGGCACTGAAAGCAACAAAAAGTTGAGAAGATTTTCTAAAATCCTTTGTGCGTTCAAGATAAAATTTGAGACATCTTGGGACATCCAAGGAATGCAAAGACCGTTCTGCAGGAGACGTAGGTCGAGGGAAGAAAGACTTTAGAACCACTGGTTCGTTTAAATGGAAATCCGAAGGGACCTTTGGAATAAACTTCGGATTGGTCCTTAAAACAAAGTGTCCTTTTTGAACTGTAGAAAAGGTTCTAAAATGGAGAGAGCTTGCAAGTCTCCTACACTCCTAGCTGAAGTGAGGGCTAAAAGGAGAGCTAATTTCCAAGACAAAAATGTTAAGTCCACCCTGTGTATTGGCTCGAACAGAGGTCTCATGAGGTGAGCCAGAACCAGATTGAGATTCCAAGCCGGAGGTAGAAGTCGTACTGGAGGAAAGATCCTGAAAAGACCCTTCAGGAATTGCTTGATAATTCTAGCAGACCAGAGAGAAGGACCAGAAGCTGTTCTTCTGAATCTTGAAAAGCCGGCAAATGTACTTTGATGGATGAGTTGGAAAGGCCTGACCTTCCCAGCGACAGAATGTAAGGCAGTATTTGATGAGGAGCCGAAGAGAACGGGTGGATGTGTTCATGGTGACACCACAGGCAGAAGCGCTTCCATTTGGAACGATCGGTCTTATTTGTACTTGGTGCACGAGCTTGAGTTAAAATCTCCCTACAGTCCTGAGGGATATTTAAGCTGTGGAATTCTCTGTGCTTAGGAGCCAAGCTTTCAAATGAAGAGAGCTAGGATCTGGATGTACCACTTGTCCGTGGGACATTGTTAATAGAGATGGAATTGGACATAGGTAAAATGGATGGTCCTGAGAAAGCAGGAGAAGCTCCGTGAACCAGAATTGGCGAGGTCACGCTGGTGCTATTAGAATCCTCCTGCAAGGTTCCATCTTTAGATTCCTGAGAAGCTGTGGGATCAGGGGAATTAGAGGAAAAGCATAAACAAATGCCCCTGACCAAGACATAGAAAGAGCATTCCCCAGAGACCCTCAATGGAGATCCCTGCTTGCATAGAGTCGGCATTTCCTGTTCTCTGGAGTCGCAAATAGGTCTATGGTTCGAGTGCCCCAACGTTGAAAAACCTCGTCCAGAATATCTTGATCCAACTCCCACTCGTGACAGGCCCATTTCAGACGACTCACGGTGTCTCCTGTTGTGTTGAGAGTGCCTGGTAGATGCTCCGCTAAAAAGATGACTCTGTGGAGAATCGCCCATTCCCATATTTCTTGGGCCTCTTTCGAGAGAAGATGAGACCTCGTACCTCCTTGCTTGTTTATGTAATGCATGGCTGTTGTGTTGTCCGTCCTGACCAGCACGGTTGCACCTTGAACCCTCGGCAGGAAAGCTTGCAAGGCTAAGCGAATCGCTCTGAGTGCCAAGAGATTGATATGGAGAAGGCACTCCCCTCGGTTCCAGTTACTGCTCACCTGGAGGTCCTGTAAGACAGCGCCCCAGCCTTTCATTGAGGCATCTGTGGTTGACTCAGAGGGGATGGAGCCATCCTGAAAAAGAGACCTCTTGAGATATTTCCTTTGACAGCCCACCAAACTGCTGCCTTCCTCATGAGAGGAGTGACCTTTATCTTGTCCTCGAAAGAGCCTTCCACCTAGCGCCATTGTAAGTCTAGCTGTTCTTGCAAGGGACGCATTCGCAGTCTGCAATGCAAAACTAATGGTATGCAAGTTGAGATCGATCCTAGGAAAGATTTGTATAGACGGACTGATAGGGACCGTCTCATTTGTAAATGGCTGGTGGAGAAGATTAGCTTCTTTTGTCTTTCCTCTGAAGGAAAAGCTTTGCAGCTTCTTTTATCCAGAATGGCACCCAGGAACTTGACCCTTCTGGATGGAAGAAAGACCGATTTGTCTTTGTTGAGATGCAGACCCAGATGATTGAAAAGTTGGATGCAACTTTCGACTGCCTTTGTCATTGCTTGAGAAGTTGGGGCTTTTATCAACCAATCGTCTAGGTATGGGAACACTTCTAGAGATTATTTCCTGATGTATGCTGCTACCAGAGCCAATACCTTTGTGAATATCCGCTGAGCGGATCTGAGCCCGAACAGCAGAACTTTGAATTGAAAGTGGCTCTTGGCTACTGTGAAGCGTAAATATTTTCTGTAAGCTGGGTGGATCGGAACGTGGAAATATGCGTCGTGGAGATCCAAAGTCACCATGTAATCCCTGGATTTAGAAGACGCAAGATGTCTTGAAGAGAGACCATTCGAAAGGAGTGTTTTATGAGATAGGTGTTGAGCTCCCTCAGATCTAAGATTGGGCGCGATTTCTCCTCCGTTTTGTGAATTAGGAAAAATCTGGAATAGAATCCTTTTCCTCGTTGAAAGAGTGGCACTGGCTCTATAGCTCCCTTGGAGAGCAGTTGACAAACTTCGAGACGGAGCAGATGTTTTGATTCTGTGGCGCAAGGGGCACTGGGAGGTGGGAGGTCTTGAAATTCCAGTGAATGGCCCAATTGAACTATATTTAGGACTCACTGATCTGTTTTTATGATCTTCCAGCAATTGAGAAAATGTGTTATCCTGCCCCCTACTGATGTTAAAAAGGGGGGAAGGAGCAGTAGGCAGAGCCAGGAAGCCGCTATTGCCGTTTAGAGGTATCTCTCCCCTGACATCCCTTTTTACCTCTTGAAGACCGGCGAGAGAAAGACGCCGATTGATTTTGTCGTTGAGAGTACTGAGTCTTGAATGATTATATGAATGAAATAGGAGGAGTAGCGTTGTTGATAACCTCCCCTATACGAAGAGAAACCTTTTCCTCTTGCACCCCGGAAAGGAACCTTTCTATATTGAAGAGTGCCGAAAGACCTGAGGTACTGGGTTTTTAAGAACCGGCACAGAACCGGCAACCCAGCGGTGTCAGGGTACACCCAGAGACCTCGAGTCCTTCCTGATTCAGACCACAGAAACTCAGATTCTTCTAGGTGAAGTCAAGGATCGATTTTATTGGCTGCAACCAAGGTAACAAGTGTCCTAGAAGTACAACACACGGGAAGTATATTCTCAGGAGACTGCTCGAATTTACAAAGTCAGGCTTCTCTTCTTATACAGAATTTTAAGCTTCAGGCAAACATTCTTGGTTTTACAGTAGATCATTGACATATTTTCAATACAAAGAAAAAGCAGAGTCATGATGACATGTCCATATTGCACTTGGTGCTGCCTAAAACAAATCACCCGGCAAGGCCCAACATTTCATCAGATATCGGTGGACCCCCAATAAAAACGGGCACCTCCCCACCATAAAGCAAGTGAAGCAAAAGAGAGCAGAGACAGATGCGAGCAAGATACGGCAGGTGTGTGCGCTGAAATGGTTTTATGGCTTGTTGAGCCTTGATGCTATCTTGTTCGGCCACTGGGAGGGGAACTGACCTAACGAGCTCGGCATGGGGCAATGGTTCCAACTTGCACAGGTCATAGGAAAGTCGATTAAGGTGTACGTGTCCTTTTGGAATCGAATTCAGCTGGATTAAGGCCTATGTAAAGGGCAACTCACAAAATGGCTGCCATACATAAAATGGAAGCCAAGGGTTCACAACGAAAATGACGATTTCGAGGTGAAATCGTCACTCGAATATGCTGAAAATGCTTGTACATGGTGTGCTCGTCATTCTCGGTCTTTTGATACTAAATTCGTCATGTTACGATGAAGTTTTATTCTTGAGTCTGAATTATTACACAAGTTCAGAATTTTCAGAACCACAAACCCTCCTTTTGCCCTTACATAAGCAATTAATCTATCTTAATGCTAATCTGAGTCCAGATCTATATTCCTAAAGTCATTAAGATGTTGCTGTAACATCATTCTAGTACTTAGTTCATCTCTTGATACAGGCTTCCTTACACATGATGTGACACAAAGGCCACATATTACAGGAGCACACTGTACGCATAGACAGAACAGGAAAAGAATGGCTAAGACCATCCCAATGACCATCAGAATTTTCCATCCCCAGGCGGATACCAGTTCCCAGAACCACCCCATTAACGACCAATCTCCTTTATCCACATGAATAGATTCGGAAATCTTATGCAGTTTGGAGATGGCCTGGTACACTGTTGGAGCGTTATCTGGGATGAAAACACAGCAACTCGATTGGATCAATCTGCATACCCCACCTCGGTCTGCAAGTATGACATCTAACGCGACCCTGTTCTGAAGGGTCATAAGTCGATCCGACTGGAGCTCAGCAGTCAAGTTACTAAGGGCACCAGCGGTTTCAATCACGGTGGACTCAACTACCCTTGTCAATTGCCTTATGTTCCTGCTGTTAGCCATGGATCCCCAGAACGGCAGAAAACCCTTTGCAAAGTCCCCAAATTCTTGACCTGCAGTGTCTTCTTTACTCAAGACACCTCTAACTATCCTTGTCCTGTGGTAATCTGCCGCTGCTGTGTAGGTGGGGGGCAACAGAAATGAAACAAAACATGAGCCCGAAAAGTCAGGGGGCAACCATGTATAGGCTCTATCATGGCAGATGAAATAAGTACCCTTAGCTGCTAAAAACGCGGGGGAAGTCTGAGACCCAAAAACATACGTTTCAGTACAGACACTCTTCCCTAACTGAGCTCTGGTATTCTGGCCAGTACCTTGCAGACACAGGTGACCCTGATGGGGTACAATCCAAATCGGGGAGGATCTCTTAGCTTGCTGTTTCTCACTCAGAGTAGCTTCATATCCGGTCACGTTCCAATTTATATATGCAAATATCTCATCGTCCGGGGTATTTTCATAAGAGATTTCTCCCTTAATCATGTCAAATATACCTTTGACTAGGGCGCTAGTCTTGGGGTTGTCTTTTACAGAACATAGGGGTTGGACTTCACGTGCGTATATGAACATTGTTCTGTATGCCCACACAGAACCATTGTGGCTGAATGGCAGGACCAGATAAGGGATACCTTTATCCGTTGTGTGAGGCATAAGACCACACACCCAACAGTTAGTCGTGTTCATTACAAGTTGGTGTTGGTGCAACAGCTGAACAAAGGAGTTATTAATGAACTCCAATCTCCGATTGGATTCATGGTCAGGAAGAGGGTGGAAAGAATGAGAGGAAACAGTAGGAGGAGGTATGGGTGATGCAGTGGGTGCAAAAGTTACACCAAAAGAGAATAAAACGTAACTTATTAAAAATATCATCATACTGAATAACATACAAATGCACAATATTAAAAAGCTTTTCTTTGTCATAACTTTACATAATTTGCGTTTAAAGTTCGTTGGTTTGACAGGTCTCTCCATCTCGGAAAACTCCATCCTCTCTAAAGTGCTGCCCGCGACGGGAGGTTGATTCTGCTAAGAAATGCCTCTGTCAGTCCAGGGCAACTCCCTTAGACCAACCAGAACTGCCGACCTAACGTCGTCAGCTGCACCCCAAAGACTTTAAGCAATCGCGGCCCTAGCAGCGGAACCCGGATGGCGGTTCGAAAAACAAAAATAAGCAAGTTTTCTTCAGATGGGAGAGCTGCACTTAAAAAATAGTACTTGGAAGGAAAAAAGAAATATCTTTTATTTGTCCATAGGTCTCGGTCTCAAATTGTAACGTTCTCTTCCGGGTACTGTCTGATCCTGGAACAAGAGTTCAGGCTCTGTAGTGTTCAATCGCTTGGATGGTGGCACAGCCTTATGCAAAATGTTCTTGCTTTCACGTTCAGAGTTAGTTCCTTTTACATGTGCATCATTGAAAGGGATGACACGTGGCACGGTTTTAGGTTCTGGGTCAGCGACACCCTTCTGGACCCACTGGTCATATGGCAGAGGTGAAGGGATTCTTTTGCAGTGGACCCCGTGGATCCAGTTGGCCTTCCCCTCCACTCGAACAGCTGATCTCGTGGAAAGAAGGACGAGGTGCGGTCCGGTCCACCTGGGCTGGACGTTCTTAGTTCTCTGGAAGTTTTTAACAAGGACCCAGGAGCCAGGGTCGATGGAGTGACCTGGAGTCTCAGAGACCGGAGGCAGGGTGTCGTGAACCTGTTGATGCAAAACACGCAATTTAGCCGTCAATTCATACAGATAATCAAGCAAAACAGGGTGCTCGAGTTCACTGAACTTAGTGGGTCTAGGTACTCCCCATATGTTGGCCGGACAGCCGAAAACGATTTCATAGGGGCTAAGTTTCACTCGTGAATGCACAGTCATTCTGGTGGACAGGAGTGCTAGGGGTAGAGCATCAGGCCATTTAAGACCTGTGCTCGCTTGGATTTTGGCCAATTTAAGTTTTAAAGTGCCGTTGTAGCATTCTACTAATCCAGCTGATTGGGGGTGATTTGCAGCATGGAACTTCTGCCGAATACCTAGCCCTTCACACACTCTCTTCATTACACGACCCACAAATTCACTTCCATTATCAGACCAGACCATTCTAGGCATTCCAAACCTGGGGAAGTACTCTTTCACAAGGGCTTTTGCTGTGGATAAGGCAGTGTTGTTTTTTAGGGGATAGGCTTCTACCCATCTTGAGGAGGCACAAACAACAACGAGTACGTATTTTAAATTGTTGCACCTCTCCATGTGAATGAAATCTAGCTGCAAAACCTCGAACGGATACGTAGGAGGTGCAAAATGACCAGCTGGAGTTGGGGTTCCCCTACCAGGATTGTGCTTCAGACATACCATGCAATTCTTGACGACATTCTCTGCACACTTGGGAATTCCTGAATTTTGCCATACTGGAGCCAACAACTCGCAAATCCCTTTTACGCTGATATGAGCCATTCCATGAGCCTTTGTAACCACTGCAAGCACATATGCATTGGGTAACAACCATCTCTGATGCTCTGATAATTCAATCCAGCAACCATTTGCATCCATTTTACCCAAACTTTCTCTCCACATGCTCAACTCTTTCTTTGTGGCCTCAGCTTGGATGGACTTCACACTCTCTATCGTGTCTTCACACATCCCAATATCACCAGTCCACCTTGCAGGGCTTGCAACATACATTCGGATCACCACATTCCTTGCAGTTTCTTTCGCGATTTCGTCAGCAAATGCATTTCCACAACCAACATCATCAGTCACCTTCTTGTGAGCACTACATTACACAATCGCCACTTGCAGAGGCATGGTCAGCGATTCAAGAAGCTCATTCACCAACTGACCAGGCTGAATCTTAGCTCCATGCGAAGTCAGGAACCCACGTTCTTTCCACAATCGTCCAAAACTGTGAGCCACACCAAAAGCATACTGACTGGGTATAGACAGTCACTTTCATTCCTTTCGACAATACGCATGCTCTTGTAAGTGCAATTAATTCTGCTGCCTGAGCTGAATTATGTGGGACACGTGCAGCTTCAACAATTGTATGCAAAGTCGTAACAGCATATGCTGCAGTCGTGTCACCATTCGGGAGCTTGAAGCATGAACCATCCACCCATAATGTACCATCACATTCAGCAAGAGGAGTGTCGAAAAGATCAACTCTTCCTTTCGTCTCTTCTTCTATTCTAAGAAAACAATCATGCTGTTCTGAAGCGTCTGAATACTCTACAATTGGCAACAATGTAGCTAGGTTTAGAGTGTTGCACCTTTTTATGTGCACATGACTCGCTAACAATGTTAATTCGTAACCCGACAATCGAGCTCTAGTTAAGTGCTGTGTCTTGGTTCTATTTAACGTGTCTACTGCATGTGGGACCATCACGACTACTGTATTATTCATTACTAGACCAGCAGACTGTCGAATAGAAACAGTCGCTGCCGCTGTGGCTCTTAAACAACTTGGCAACGCTCTAGCCACTGGATCCAAAGTCGACGAAAAATATGCACATGGACGCTGTTTGTCCCCAAATAACTGAGTCAGAACTGACAATGCGCAACCTTCCTTTTCATGGACATATAATGTAAAGGGCTTACTGTAGTTGGGGGTACCTAACACAGGAGCCGAACATAATGCTGTGCGTAATTCAGAAAAACGTTTCTGACACTCTTCAGACCAGGGAATAGGATTTGGTGTATCTTTACACGTTAATGCCACCAAAGGTTTGGCTAATAACGAAAAATTTGGAATCCACTGTCTACAGTACGATGTAATGCCCAAGAAAGCACGCACTTCTCTCTGCGTTTTTGGCACACTCAATTTCGCTATTGCCTGAATTCTCTCTGGGGTCAGTTTCCTTCCCTCCTTCGATAAGAGGTGACCTAGGTAGGTCACTTCTTGTCGGCAATATTGCAATTTGGAAAGTGACACCTTATGATGGAAATCGCACAGATGGCGCAACAATGACATTGTTGCTTTCTTACAAATTTCCTCAGTGTCTGCAGCAATAAGCAAATCATCGACGTACTGTACAAGAGTAGCACCTTCAGGTAAAACAATCGTATCAAGCTGTGTTTTTAGAGCTTGACTATATATTGATGGGCTTTCACAGTAGCCCTGAGGAGCGCGTTTAAAGCGGAAACTGCGACCTCCTAAACTGAAGGAAAAAATATCTCTGCTCTCCTCAGCAATCCGGATGCTGAAGAAAGCATTCTTCAGGTCAATCACCGAAAACCAAGTGGCAGAAGCTGGAATCATAGTCAATAATGTAGTAATGTCGGGGAAAACTGGAAATTGTGGCACACTATTTTATTCACCATCCTAAGATCAATCACAAATCTGTATACAGGTGGCTGAGAGGGATCAGTTCGTTTTAAAACAGGCAGAACAGGACTATTGCAAACGTTGCCTCGTGTTTCTTCAATCACATCTTTTTCAATCAATTCGTAAACGATCGCTAGCAAAGCTTTTTCTCCTTCACTAGAGATTCTATATTGGGGAATTCGTGGCATTTGAACATTGGCTTTCAATGTTACAACATATGGTGGTATTTCCAAGAGACCTACATCATTAGGACCAGAGGCCCAAAGAATTTTAGGGAGGGATGACAATTCTGTTGGAAGTTTGTCTCTCGACAAATACATTGGAGAAACCACTTTCTTACCTAAAGTAAGTTGTACTCCTGAAGGAGAACAGTACAAAGTCGCATACAATCTTTTAAACACATCCAATCCTAGCAAGTTTTCACCACAACCTGTTGTCAGAATAAGGGGTGCTTTGAATTCGCAAGGACCAACAGAAAGAGACAAAGGGTCAGAAATCGGATTTCTAACTGGGGCGCCAGAAAAACCTACAGAAACATTCATTTCGCCAGACAAAGGTGCGCCAGGGAGTTTGGAGTGCATAATAGAACTCTTTGTAGCACCAGTATCCAACAGAAAAGGCTCTGACACACCTGATGTAATCACCTCAACGTATGGTCCACTTTGATCTACTGGAACTGAAACAACTCCCTCTCTTTGTCTATGGCTGTCCTAGCAATTATTACCTTCCAAATACTCATCTTCTGTATAATAATCATCAACATAGTATTGAGCTGTTCTGTCAGATGTGTTGTTCTGCTGATCGAACCTATTCATAGAATTTTGAGGTGGAAGGGGACGTGCGTTCTGGGGGACGTTTCCACGTCCTCTACCTCTAGGCGCTTGCTGAACACCACGACCTCTTGCACCATTTGCGCGCTGTAACAGAATAGGGCAACTATACTTGAAATGACTCTCTTCTTTACAATATGAGCACTGGTTGGGGCCTACAGGGACACGTGGCTGAGTATACGCGACTCTTTGCGAGTTCCTCTGATACTGTTGAGGCTGCTGAAAATTATTCTGATAGTTATTCTGACCATCATTATTTTGACCAACACCACCGCGTGGCGGATATGCTTGCTGTAATAAAACCTTCGTTTTCAGTTCTTTAGTTTTCTTTTCTGCTCTATCTTTCTCGTCTTTGTCTCTATTTTCGTAATATTGTGCAGTAGCCAATATCTGTGCTGAAGACGAAACAGCCCAAGAACTTTCTGAATCCTTTAACTTTTTACACAATTCTGGAAGTAGATTGTGCACAAATTTATCGACGAACAATCTCTGACCACCTTCTGTGGTCATATCTTGACCGCTGTGGTCGACAAATGTTTCTTCAAACCTGGTGAAGAAATCTGAGACCGTCTCATCTTTCTTCTGCTTACATGCAGACAACTTATCCCAATTTACACGTATTGCAGGCATTATCGTTTTCATGTAATCAACTATTTTACCAGGAAGCTCTGCTATTAAAGGTTCAGGCTTAGCACCACCAACTTGTCGGGCATCTGCAGCAGCAATATTAGCCCATGAGTCACCTAACTCCTGATCATGATCTGTATGACGAATCTTACCCCATAAAGGCTGTGGAACAACATTCCCAAATAACATATCGATATCGGCTAAATTCATTATACATGACCCAGCAGTTTGTGACAATTCTTTGTAATACCCTGCAGGATTTTTTACGGGGATCAGGTAATGTCTGTTTGAGGGCTAAAACTTCGGCTCGCTTTCATGGGACATGTACCCATACACGCTGAAAGTGTGGCAGAATAGGGGGGTCAACAGTTGTGTCGCCCTCTCTCCATTGTGGGGGAACTTCTCTCATGGGGTATTGTCGCGCCTTTTTCCTACTAGATGCACCAGGCTCGGATTGTGACCCACAACTGCTCCCCTTACTCCGATATGATAACAATATTTCAACCGCTCTCTCGACATCGGGACCTACAATCATACCCTCTCCAAACTTGAACCGTACACGACAACTCTTGCGGGTTGCATTCCAGATCATTGTCTTCCAAATCCTCACAAAGGAAAACACATATTTGTTCAAAAACGTATCTCTGAGTCGGTGCTTCCCATTGACGGAAGACTTCCATGACAGACTCTACATCATACTTTACAGTATCCATAACCCATTTACGCGCTAAACGATTCAACAAATCTCTCTCTTGGTAGTCAGGCAGTCGACTTCGCAACTGTCTTCGTTCCATGTTAGGGGTCGTAGTAGGCGACCCCGAAAAGAGGTGAGAAAAGGTTAGTAACAGTGTTAGCCATTTTCTGCCGAACGGAAGGTGAAACTGAAGGAAGAACGGGTGGAAAAACGGGGTGAGATAGGGCAGGGGCAGAAGCAATAGCAGAGGGATCATTAGGAGAAGTAGAAGGTGCACTGGGCAAAGTTGTAGAAGGCACAGGTGAAACAGATGTGATCGGTGGGCCTTGAGGAGGCTGCCCCATAGGAACAGGAGCCAGCTGAAGAACAGCTGGTGGGTGCGGTGGAGGAACATGGGGCACAGGTTGCACAACGAAAGGTTGCGGAGGTGCCGTGGCATTTTGTGCATAGGGGGGTGGCGAACTTAATAAATGCGACATTAACGGATCTTTTTCACGCTCTTTTGCTGCCTCTTGCTGAAGAGACGGCAAAACTGGATAGCATTTATCTATTGCCATTTTACGTTGCCTGTGCAACTGCTCACTCATCTGCTCTTCTTTGTTGTCTTTAAACTGCATAGCAGCTTGCATTACTGAAATACCCCTTTCTCTCTTATTTTTCTTCTCTAATTTAATTTCCTTCTGTTTGGCCTCTTTACGCCATAGGCGAAAAGAGTCAAACATCGCCGGCCGGGCTTTCTTTTTGAAAAGTTTAACTTCGAGGTTATCTAGGATTTCGGTATCAAAGCTACCATATTGGGGCCATTTTAAAACACCATCTTTCCTGGTGTCAAAAACAGGACCCACTGCACACTTATATTGAAAGTTGAAGCAAAACAGGTGTCACATTGGACACTAAAGTTCGGATTTATCAGAGGAAACAAAGTTTGTTTTCAGCATTCAAAAAATGGGGACACCAATGTTCCGGCTCCTCTTTTATTCTTCAAACAATGCCAGCCGACACGTGTTTCGTCGCAGAGAAACACCTTTTCCCGCGACTCATCAGGGCTGGGGAGGATACAAAATTACATGGTGGAGTACATGATGTTAAAAAACACCGCAATGATGCACACTCAGTTGTGGTTATCAAAGGTGCGGTCGTGCAGTGTTGGTGACAGAGTACGATCATGCAAATAGCACGAGTGGTGATAGCGTATCACACCTACCCGTATGTCGCTGTGGATAGATCCATTTATAAGTGTATAAGGCATATGGACGGTGAATTTATAAGTGTTACGTGAAAAAACAAAAAAGAAGTGGCTAAAGTGCAATCACCGCAGTCCATGTGAAGACGGTGGGTCCAAGGTACTGTGCGAAAATACGATATTATTGGATCAGTGCAGTCTATGTTGGACAAACCGACCGGCGGTCGTGGTTCCGTAAATTTTTTTTTTCAAAAGATGAAAGTGTGCATCATACCTGTAGATGGTCTTTGTAGGACCAAAGGTCTGTAATGTCACAAAACGAAAGGAGACAGAGGACCATAAGGTTGTGTATACGTAAACTATAAGCTGTCAAATGATAATTTGCACAGTGAGTGATAATTCAAATTATGAGCAAGAACTCACCGCAGTGCCGGTGATAATTCCGTCCCGGCCCTGCTCAAGACCGGGTTCCTCTTAGTACACAATGAGTTCCTGGTCTAAGAATAAAGAGATTCCCAACGAGTAACCAAAGTAGCTAAAATAAAGATAGATGCAACCAATTAGCGTTGGTAAAAAATAGGTCAGGAGTAAACACTAAGCGAAAGGATTTCACCAAACATAAGAGAAAATGTGGTTCATTACAGCTCACCTTATATAATAGTGACACTTGTTAAAGTAGCAATCCAGTCGCTGATTTCATCTGGACTTCTAGCCAGCATGTGTTCAATAAATGTGAGTTCCTTAAAAGTGGCACCCTTAGAGATGAAGAAAACGTCCACAGGGCATAGCGGGAAATGAAAGATAAAAGCGGGGGGGGGGGCGAAGAGGGAGAAATAGTGATTAGAACCTTAGCCCGGTATTATACCAAAAATAAAATACTGTCCATGCATCCAACCAGAACTTGGTCTAGAAACAGTGACTAAGGCCATGCACAATAGACCCGCCACCATGTGGCAGCATACCAATATGCTGGTGACTATGATGGAACTCATCCTAAAAAACAATGTATTCATGTTTAATAATTCATGGTACAAACAGATTAAAGGCGTAGCCATGGGCTCAACATTTTCGCCCTCCTTTGCGAATCTATTCATGGGCGCCCTCGAAAAAGACCTCATCTGGGGCATCAAGGGTGCAACTTTTGTTGATTCTATAGTTTTCTGGGGGAGGTACATAGACGATTGTTTCTTAATCTGGTCTGGCCCACAGGAGCTTCTTATGGATTTCCACAAACATTTGAACAACAATACTTGGGATATGAGTTTCACCATTAGTTCCAGCTCAGAAAAAGTTGAATTCCTTGACTTAGAAATCTACATTGCCGATAACAAAATTAACAGCAGACTGTACAGAAAAGGCACTGCCTGTAACGCAATCTTGCATGCACAGAGTGCCCATCCTCCTCACCATATCAGCACCATCCCCTATGGTGAATTTCTAAGAGCACGCAGGAACTGTAGCAATGACAGAGAATTTGAACAGAATTTAAGAGAAATGCAAACATGTTTCAGGATAAGAGGTTATTCTGATGAACTTCTTGACAGGGCTACCACCCGTGTTAAGAAAATCACCAGAGCAGACACACTGAAGATGAAGCACAAAGTCACTGAAACTAGCCCCAATAAAATTCGACTAATAACTGAATTCAATAGCCATAACAGACTGCTGCGAAAGAGCCTTACTAAACATTGGAAAATCCTAAAAGCCGACAAGAGCATCCAGGAGTTTATAGGTCCACAAATCACATATAGAAGAGGGAGAACCTTGAGAAATAGACTTAGTCCCACTACTCCCAGGCAAACCACATCCAACTGGCTCACAACCAGTAACTCAGGTTTTTACAAATGTGGCTTCTGCTCCATGTGCCGTTGGGCGAAGCACAAAACGAAAGAATTCTATGACACAGCAGGCAACAAATATACCATCAAAGAAAATATTAATTGCACTACACGTTTTGTAGTCTACATCATTGAATGTGTCTGTAAGAAGATTTATGTAGGCAGTACCATTCGCCCATTAAAAGAGAGAATATCTGAACACATCAGGGCTATACACAAGCAGGACCCTAGATACCCAGTAGCTTTGCATGCGGCTGCATGCTGTGACCAGAGTGTAGACAAACGAGTGTCCTTCTATGGAATAGATACTGTCCCTTTAAGTGCCAGAGGTGGCAACAGGGAACTCAAGCTCAGACGACAAGAGGCCACTTGGATTCTTCGTCTACGATCGGTTGACCAGGGTTTGAATTTCGACCAGGAGATGCAATATTTCCTTGGTGACTAATCCGATTATTTCGACCAGGAGATGCAATATTTCCTTGGTGACTAATCCGATTACACAGTTACTGACCTAGAGACTAACAGCTGTAAATGTTTAATATATCTTTTGTATTGTCATTGCTACATGAACGTGTGATCTCCCGTCGCAACAACAGATTCTGGGATTTTAATGTGATCGCACGCAACGCAATTTACGAACTCTCAACATAATGTACGTGAGGTCACTGGGCTTCGGAACCTTCATTACAGAGGCATTTCGAGGCTCAGTCACTATCTTTCATACACTATTCTATTTTTCCTTATGAGATTTTGATTTGTCCACTGATGAATTATTGTCAAACTATAACTCGATTTAAAATCACACTTAGTTTTGTAATTACTGCACTTGCGAATGCCGACAGAATTATTTCAATGTCCTATTAAGTTGACAGAATGTATGTGCAAAAACAAGCATGTGATTCTTATTGTAATGTTTATTGAAACGTGATCTGTTAGAATTGTCACAAATACCTAGTGATATGCCGCATGCTCGAAACCCCACATAATTGGTTTTAACACCGGGTTTGCACACTCACTGCGTGTTCTACAGTCACAATTACAAATATTGTCTTGTGCATGCGATACCCTTTTTTCTGTCTGTAGCTACGTAGCACGTGGCTTCACAACCTCGCATATACCCCTATCCACATTCTGAGTGGACGTACCAGCTACCTAAATCCGGGTTCTTTATTTAGCAGATTTTATTTCTAGTTTCTGAATGCAAGTTGACATACTAGTTACTTGAATCCGGGTTCTTTATTTAGCATCTTCTATTCCTACTTTCCTAATGCAAGTTGACGCACTAGTCACCCGCATCCGGGTGGTTTTACTCTGAAAGTATTTTATATACTTCCGGGTCGTCATAACACGTGACCGCACCCGGAATTGCCATTGAGCGCATTGACTCTGTCGGTACCGCATCCCGCACTACGGGTAAGTTCTCTTTGCAAGCCCTTTTTTTCTCGTATGGTGGTTATGCGGGGACGTTACTTGTGAAATCTACACCTGGCAACTCCTCAGTCACCAAATAAACTCGAGATCCCCGGCGATTTTTATTTTTAGTTTACATATTCGGGATCCATATTCGACACAGGACGGATTTTATTTGGGGATCTCTACCTTTGGCCCTTTTGGTTAAATGATAGTCGCATCATATTTACTTTTTAAATACGGATCCTATAATGGGCCGATGCATATGCATGGACAGTATTTTATTTTTGGTATAATACCGGGCTAAGGTTCTAATCACTATTTCTCCCTCTTCGCCCCCCCCCGCTTTTATCTTTCATTTCCCGCTATGCCCTGTGGACGTTTTCTTCATCTCTAAGGGTGCCACTTTTAAGGAACTCACATTTATTGAACACATGCTGGCTAGAAGTCCAGATGAAATCAGCGACTGGATTGCTACTTTAACAAGTGTCACTATTATATAAGGTGAGCTGTAATGAACCACATTTTCTCTTATGTTTGGTGAAATCCTTTCGCTTAGTGTTTACTCCTGACCTATTTTTTACCAACGCTAATTG
Source organism: Lissotriton helveticus (assembly GCF_964261635.1). NCBI lineage: Eukaryota > Metazoa > Chordata > Amphibia > Caudata > Salamandridae > Lissotriton > Lissotriton helveticus. The sequence goes on along the minus strand of NC_136068.1, from coordinate 504,175,321 downwards.
GTTGCATCTATCTTTATTTTAGCTACTTTGGTTACTCGTTGGGAATCTCTTTATTCTTAGACCAGGAACTCATTGTGTACTAAGAGGAACCCGGTCTTGAGCAGGGCCGGGACGGAATTATCACCGGCACTGCGGTGAGTTCTTGCACATAATTTGAATTATCACTCACTGTGCAAATTATCATTTGACAGCTTATAGTTTACGTATACATAACCTTTTGGTCCTATGTCTCCTTTCGTTTTGTGACATTACAGACCTTTGGTCCTACAAAGACCATCTACAGGTATGATGCACACTTTCATCTTTTGAAAAAAAAAATTTACGGAACCACGACCGCCGGTCGGTTTGTCCAACATAGACTGCACTAATCCAATAATATCGTATTTTCGCACAGTACCTTGGACCCACCGTCTTCACATGGACTGCGGTGATTGCACTTTAGCCACTTCTTTTTAGTTTTTTCACGTAACACTTATAAATTCACCGTCCATATGCCTTATACACTTATAAATGGATCTATCCACAGCGACATACGGGTAGGTGTGATACGCTATCACCACTCGTGCTATTTGCATGATCGTACTCTGTCACCAACACTGCACGACCGCACCTTTGATAACCACAACTGAGTGTGCATCATTGCGGTGTTTTTTAACATCATGTACTCCACCATGTAATTTTGTATCCTCCCCAGCCCTGATGAGTCGCGGGAAAAGGTGTTTCTCTGCGACGAAACACGTGTCGGCTGGCATTGTTTGAAGAATAAAAGAGGAGCCGGAACATTGGTGTCCCCATTTTTTGAATGCTGAAAACAAACTTTGTTTCCTCTGATAAATCCGAACTTTAGTGTCCAATGTGACACCTGTTTTGCTTCAACTTTCAATATAAGTGTGCAGTGGGTCCTGTTTTTGATTGTTTATGTTATGTCAATTTGACACAACTTTGAGAGGTCTAGGGTCTTACCTCTAACCCATTTGCACCTTTGCTTTACCATAGCTACTGCGCATTACTATTGAGCTGTGCGCCCAGTATTTCCCTCATCTTAAAATACCCTGTTCTATTTTGTGTATCTTTCCTGGTGTATTTGATCCATACTTCATTGTATGTGATGGGGCCTACTCCGTGTTTGACATATAACTCGTAAGTTGGAGTTCCAACCGGAGGAACCGGACATGAGTCCTCCAATCGGGAGTCCCCATTTTTTAAACCAAGACAAAACAAATTTCCAAGTCTAAGACCAGGCCTCTTCGCTCTCTAGTTTAGTTCCAAACTTCAAAGGATTATCGATTACGATATTTCTCGGGAATACACGAGTCCTTTGGCTTTGGCGCTTGCAAGCTCCAAATCAAAACCAACTAAGGACTGGGAGACGCTCCACTTATACTTAACTGAGATATCGATGACGTCACCAGAAGACTCGTCTTAGTGTTTCGCTCTACCACACTTCAAGGGTCCAAATCAGGGCGATAGCCAGGGCAGCAGTCCTTCGTAGCCGTCGGGAAGCGGGGAACCTCGCAGCAAAGACCTTCGGACCACGTCGACATGCAGGGGTCGATGAAGTGGTTGGCCGTCCTCCGGAATTTTCACACGAAGCTCCTCACGAACCTCTGGCTGGGCTGGTACCGCTGGAATCGCCCCAAACGTTGGGCGCCAACTGAGGTACTGGGTTTTTAAGAACCGGCACAGAACCGGCAACCCAGCGGTGTCAGGGTACACCCAGAGACCTCGAGTCCTTCCTGATTCAGACCACAGAAACTCAGAGTCTTCTAGGTGAAGTCAAGGATCGATTTTATTGGCTGCAACCAAGGTAACAAGTGTCCTAGAAGTACAACACACGGGAAGTATATTCTCAGGAGACTGCTCGAATTTACAAAGTCAGGCTTCTCTTCTTATACAGAATTTTAAGCTTCAGGCAAACATTCTTGGTTTTACAGTAGATCATTGACATATTTTCAATACAAAGAAAAAGCAGAGTCATGATGACATGTCCATATTTCACTTTGTGCTGCCTAAAACAAATCACCCGGCAAGGCCCAACATTTCATCAGATATCGGTGGACCCCCAATAAAAACGGGCACCTCCCCACCATAAAGCAAGTGAAGCAAAAGAGAGCAGAGACAGATGCAAGCAAGATACGGCAGGTGTGTGCGCTGAAATGGTTTTATGGCTTGTTGAGCCTTGATGCTATCTTGTTCGGCCACTGGGAGGGGAACTGACCTAACGAGCTCGGCCTGGGGCAATGGTTCCAACTTGCACAGGTCATAGGAAAGTCGATTAAGGTGTACGTGTCCTTTTGGAATCGAATTCAGCTGGATTAAGGCCTATGTAAAGGGCAACTCACAAAATGGCTGCCATACATAAAATGGAAGCCAAGGGTTCACAACGAAAATGACGATTTCGAGGTGAAATCGTCACTCGAATATGCTGAAAATGCTTGTACATGGTGTGCTCGTCATTCTCGGTCTTTTGATACTAAATTCGTCATGTTACGATGAAGTTTTATTCTCGAGTCTGAATTATTACACGAGTTCAGAATTTCCAGAACCACAGACCTTGCCGTCTCTGTATCCTAATTTATATCCTGTAAAGCGTCATCTATATGCTTGCCAAACAGCATATCTCCATTGAAGGGCAGATCCAGAATTTTATTCTGCACCTCAGGGCGAAACCAGGTATATCTCAGCCAACCCTGACACCTTAGAACTGCTGAACAATATCCATTGCACAATCTATAATTTCCGATGAAGATCGTTCACCCTCCTCTAGGATTTTTCTCGCTTCCACTTTGGCACTCTCTGGAAGCTGGTCAATAAAAGGAGCAAGATCGCACCACATTTGGCGATCATTTTGTCGCAAAATTGCTAGTGCGTTAGAGGCTCTAACGAGGAGGCTAGACATAGAGGAAAACCTCTTGCCCACATTGTTCAGGTGCCTGCCCTCCTTGTCCGGCGGCGCAGTCAGGGATGCCGACGGGTTTCTTGATTTTCTTTGGGCCGCATGAGAAATAACAGAGTCCGGTCTAGGTTGACCAATAAGACAGGCAAGACTGTCCTCCGGAGTTTTATATTTTTTCTCCAGACGCGGTAGAACCGGAATCACAGTAGCTGGAGACTGCATGACCTTCTTGCCCTCACTCCAAACATGCTCCACTATGGGTATGGAACGCACAGATTTTTTGTAAGGCTCCTTAAAATCATAGAGGACACAGTCTGATTGCACCACAGGAACAGGAAGGCCAAATCTTTTAGATGCTCTTTCCATAAGATTATGGAAACCCCCTATGTCCGCTGGAGGCGAATCCACACGGTCCGGAGATGGTGAAGCCAGATCTGAGGTATCATAATCGTCCCATTCTGCGTCAGGATTTTGGACATGTTCCACATTCTGGTCCTCATCCGAGGAGTCATCATCATCCTGTACTGTAACTACCTCATGCCCTTCCAACAAAGGTTGAACTTCATTCCTTTGAGATGCTGATGCCACAGAAGTAGAAGGAGGCTGCGGAGGTGGTGGCGGGGAGGTTGAATGGTTTCAGAGGTTTGAGATGGGAACCTCTTTTTGTAATCCAACAACATCAGCTGTAGGTCATTTATTAGTGAACACGGCAGGCCACCATGCCTTGTTGAGATGTTTCCTGAGGTGTACCACGAGGAATGAATTGTGCCTCTGGATGATGTTGACCCAAGTAATAATCATCTGAATCCGAGTCCTGGTACTTCACCTGGAGTTGAGGTGGACTGTAGGCATCTCCATATGGACTTTCATCCTTGTCAGAATATTCCTCCTCCAAAAGAAGAGCTGGAAGTAAAGGAGTCTCCCTATAGGGTGATGTAATTTCCGGAGTAATCAGTCTTTTCTTTATAGAAATTGTAACTTTTTGGATCGTCGACGATGTCGTCGACGAGGGAATCGTCGTCATTGGAGAAAGAACATTCATCGACGGTGAAATGGTCGTCGACGGTGGGCTGATCGTCGACAGTACCATCAACGAGGTCGACGTCATAATCATCGTCGCCGTCGTCATGGACATCGTCATCGTCGATGTCGTCTTCGTCGCCGTCCTCACCATCGCTGGCGTCATCGCTGTCGACGCTGAGGTTGTCAATCTCGTCGACGAAACAGAGGTAGAATGCATCATCGACGAATTAATCGTCGACGATGTCGTCGGCGAAGCTCTCGTCGACGGGCCCGTCGACGGAGCTGAAATTGAAACCAGCTGGATTTTTGACGTCGTCGCCGACGTACCTGAGGAAACTGTCGTCGACGGACGGACTTTCTTCTCCCCTTTTGCCTCCTGAGGTGTATTTGAAGGTTTCTTGCAGATCTTCTGTTTTCCAGATGGTGAAGTGGTAGTAGAACAGGGGTCTTCAAACTGTGGGGCGTGACCCCCAGGGGGGCCGTGGAGCGATGCAAAGGGGGTCGCGCCTTCACAGTGTCACTTCTGCCCTGGCCTCCAGGGCTTCAGCCTCCCTCCTCCCCCATCCTGTGTCTCAGCCCGGGCTGCTGCAGTGAAACTCGAGCTGCTGGGGGCTCGGCTGGGCAGTGTCTGGAGTCTTATCTCCAGCCTCAGTTTTTCACAGGTCTTCAAAGACCATTAGCATATTTACATACCGTTGTTAACTGATTACCAAAGCTTAATTTGTTTATGGTTCCAGTACCCCCTGGGCCCCCACTCTGCCTATTCCTTATATTTGTATTTTTACACTTACTGCTGTGGTGTGAGAATGCATTTAATGAAAAGAAATATAAAGTTGGGTTGCCAAAAGAAACATGCCTGCTATGTGTTTTTTAAAGATCCTGCAGAGACCTGCTCTTGACACTAAATTGAGTTATAACTAAAAAAGTATGTATTAATTAGTTATGTGACTTTTCTGTCTTTATTCTCTTTAATTATTAGTCATTGATCATTGAGGCATCCCTAGAACACAATTAAAAGTGCTTTCTATTCATATTTGCGGTTCTAAGTATTCACAGATAAGTGCATAAAATACAGCTGTAGGTGACTGCTTATTTCTGGGCCATCAAAATAATGAGCTGGTAACCCTAATCATTAGACTGGAAGTTTGTTGCAGGATCAGCACATTATTTATTTCCTCCACCCTCGAACCCTGATTAATGCCATTATAGCAATAGTTTAACTTATATCTGAAACCCTACGCTTCAAGTTTCTGGGAATGCACCCTGCTTTCAGACTACTCACTTCTCATTCTCGCCTTCACTTTCACGTTCACCCTGCACTCCCAGCGATCACAATGCACTCACACTGATCACCATGCACTCATAGTGATCACCATGCACTCATAGCGATCACAATACACTCACACTGATCACCATGCACTCATAGCGATCACCATGTACACATAGCAATCACAATGCACTCACACTGATCTCCATGCACTCACACTGATCACCATGCACTCACACCATTCACCCGCTCACCCTGCACTCAGTGATCACAATGCACTCACACTGATCACAATGCACTCACATCATTCACCCGCTCACTCTGCACTCACACCAATCACCATGCACTCACACCTTTCACCCGCTCACCCTGCACTCACAGTGATCATAATGCACTCACACGATCACAATGTACTCACACTGATCACAATGCACTCACACTGATCACCATGCACTCACAACATTCACCCACTCACCCTGCACTCACAGTGATCATAATGTACTCACAGTGATCACAATGCACTCACACTGATCACCATGCACTCACAACATTCACCCGCTCACCCTGCTCTCACAGTGATCACTCTGCACTAAAAATTTGCTTGCATTGTTCACTCTGTACCTCACCCTGCAGTCACACGAGCACACTTCTCACCCTGCACTCATGTGATACTTCACTCACCTGTCCCCCCCTTACTGCTCAATCTGTAGCTCACTCAAACAAGGCCATCACTAACCATGCACTAATTCGTCCCACTCTGCACTTACAGCCGAGCCCAAATTCATATGGTCACCTCACTCACCCTGCAGTCACTCCTTTTACCCTACTCTCACACTGTTGTATTGCTCACCGTGCAGTCACATGGGCACTCTTGTCACCCACACAGTGCAGAAGGTTAAAGTGCCAGGTACAAAGAAGATGTACCATGCACATCACAGAACTGAGTGTGAGTAAACTATGAGTAGCGCTATAAAAAAATGAAATGTTTGTCAGACAGGTGCTATAGAGAGATGAGGTGTATTGTTGGTGAGTGGTAGTGAGGGAATTCATGGAGAAGGTGGAAAGACTGTTGCACCGTGTGCGACCAGTGCTTGGACAAGCCCTGGCTGGGAGTGTTATCCCCCCCTCCCCGAAGTTCGGGTCTAGTGGATCCCCTGCTTCTGCCTATTATTTACATTTGTAGTGCGCTACTGTTACCAAAAGGTGTCCTGGGGCTAATAACCATCTGCCTGCAATGTGAGAGAGGGATCCGGGGTTGGGAGAGGAGAGAAGAGAGGGATGGAAGGAAGGGGGTGAGAGGAAAGGGTCAATGGTAAACTGTTTAACTCTGCACAAGACCGCCACGGTTTGAATGCACCCTTGCTGCTCCCGGCCATGGCCAGGTGAGCTTCTAATATGGCAGCGCGTATTCCTGCGGATTGGGAGGCCCTTCACATAGGTTGACTAGACATCTTTCTGATGTTAATTGCTGTATTTTGGTTATAAACTGGTACTGATGGGGTGAAATCTTTCCTCGGTATTACTGTGTTAAAAAAAATTCTAAATAATAAAGCATGCTACCCCAAAATACGCAGCATCACAGAACATTATTTACATTTTCTACTCACACAATTTAGTCAAGCCTGTCGCATAATTTGGTCCTCACCTTCCTCATAACCTAGAGGTTTAGACATTTTTGTCAGGAGGGGGTCCTTACGCTTGAAAATGTTGACAGGGGGGTCTCGGCATCCAAAAGTTTGAAGACCTCTGTAGTAGAAGGACCTTGGCTTGCCTTCTTACCAGGCAACTCCTCATGAACAAGTCCCTCCTTCTCCTTTGCACCTTGGTGAGGAGATTTTTTGGGACTAAGCCTTTTAGACCTTTCAGAGGTCTTTTGATAGCCTTAGCAGGGGGTTCAACAGATGTAGAAGGGGAAGACCTACCTCTTTTTGTAGACTTGCTCGAAGATGATGCTGAGGAGGAATCTTCACTATCAGTAGAAAGAACCTCTTTCCGTGACTTCATCTTCTGTATCCAAGTCAGAAGTCTTCCTTCCCGGTCTCTGAGAGTCTTGGTGGAGAAGGTCCTGCAGATCTTGCAATCAGTGGCCTTGTGATCCGGGCATAAGCAATAATTGCAGTCTTTATGCTTATCTTCAAAATATAGCCTTTTCTTTGAGCAGGTAGCACATGCTCGGAACAAAACTTTCTTTTCTGACATCCTGAAGAGAGATTAGATGAAGAAAAAAACAAAGTGGAAGAGAAAACTGAGTAGAGCTCAGTGGAGACTCCTTTAGCACAACGTGCGGTGGAAAATCTGAGTCTCTGAGTCTCTCTTAGGAGGGTTCTAAGGGGTGAGGCTGATCTGATTGGCTGTTGCAAGTTTTTGGTCTCTTTTACAAAAAGAGGTAGATAGTCTACAAAATGAGATGGGGCCTAGACCTTTCTTTTTCTTTTGCTCATACTGCTGTGGTATTTTCTATTTACCGAGGCTCCCAGGCTGACGACGACGACGGGGAATGATACAAAGCATGAGAATCTATGAAAGTTCCAATACTGGGGCAATCGTACTTTTGAAATACTGAAATTGCGCTTTAGATGCCTACATAAGAATGGTGGACCTCTGCACTATGCGCCAGAGACAGTCTGTAAAATTGTAGCAACATGTGCCAGGCTGCACAACATGGCCTGCAGGGGTGGACTGCCCATGGATGTGTCTGACACAGATTTTGAGGATGATTGTCCAGGACCACCTGCCCAACAACTAAGGGATGGTAGCGCTGCAGCAGACAGGGAAAGGCGCAGGGACCAAATTGCAAACAACTTTTTATTAAAGGTACCTACACACCAGCTAGACACTCAGCTGTACAAAAGACATGATTAAATGTGCATGCCAATGGATGTTTTAATTTTCACACATCCATTTTTAAAGTAGGACAACATGTCCATCAGTAACCTTAGTATAATGACACCTATGGAAAAATAAATGGGTTTCGTCACCAAGAGTAAATTACTCAAATGTACATGAAAGATGTTTGGGTAACAGTAAATCATCATTTCCAGCCCATGCGCATGGCCTGGCCAGAGGTGCCACTAGCCATCCCAAGGTTGCGGCTGCTGCTCCTGCGCAACACAGGTGCTTCTGTGGCAGAAATGCTGCTCCTGCTAGATAACTCACTATCAATGCCACCAAGTCCAACCTCCCCAAGTTACTAGTTCATCTGCAGTCTTTCAACTGCAGCTGTGATACATTGCCACAGTAGTGGCCCATTTTCACCCGTAGACCAAGTCGATTGGTGGCATGTGCCAGCCTGTTGACTGCCCTGGTGAGACTGTCCATTTTCTGTCCCCTGCTGCGCTCAATGCGCCTCTGGTTATCTCTTTCCGTTGCAAACTCCTTGGCCAAGTCTGCCACGGTGCTGGTGAGGGCATCCAGTTTTGCCTCTATTCAGGACTGGTTTTGTGCCAGTTTTGTTGTCACCATGCGGAAGCCCTGGGACATTCTCAGATTTCTCTCTTTTTAGGTCAGGCCTATTAATCCCGCAAGGGATAATAGACGAGAGTATAGAGGGCAAACCAAGGTCTGAAACCATCGCGGATTTCGGACTGTTCGTGTGGTGCACTCGTGCGGAAAGCGTGTCCACATCAAAGCCATCAGCCCCCCTCCCACAGGCATCTGTTGCTTCCCCAGCGTGCGCAGTGCGCGCTCGGCCTCACTTCTCCTCCCCCCTAATTACATCCCGCTTTCACTTTCATGGCCGCGAGGCCGTGAGCTTCACTTCAAAGGGGCCGCCAATGCTTGTTGTATTTGGTTGTGCAGGCGTTGTATCTGCAGCATTTCTCTGTCAATGGGAGCAGACATTTCCTGACTGAATGCCCCAGTTGTGGACATACGTTGGGACCGGCGCTGTGACTGTTGGGTTCCCTGTGCAAGCCGCACACTGGTGGACTGAGGGCCTGGTGGTGTGATGTCGTGCTGCAATGCAGAGGTGGCAATTGGTGTTGACAATGGATTGGTTGCAGCCGCAGTGGATGGGATGTGAGTGGGCCTGTCCCCACTCATTTACCCAGCATCCTGCCCTTCCTCAATTTCCTCTGGCTCGTGGCTACCTGGTGTGTCCTCATCAGTGCCCTTTGCTTCAAATGGTGTATCTTTGTGACAAAAGAGATGACAGATGATAATAGAAGATGTGTTTCACTGTATCAGTGTTTTAACAATGTTCATCAGCTCATGTCATTCCTTCACTACACTTATTTTAACACTAGTGTTTGTACATGGATGTATGCTTGTGTTTGATTAGTATGCATGCACAGTACAGGCGTTAGTGGGTATGCACACGTCACATACACAGTTTTCACTTACCAGGAGTAATGGATGGCTGGGATGTATCCAGGGTCCCAAAGCCTGCTAGAGCTGCCCTCTCGAGGGTGGCTTTCAATATTGCCTTTGCTGGTGTCGGGTCTGCTGGTGTGAATGGTCCACCTCCTGTCTGTCTTGCTGCTTCCAGGCACTCTGCCACCCTCTTTTTTGCCCTGGAGCGTAGGTCATACCATCTTTTCTTTATGTCATCAGTGGTGCGGTGTGCTACTCCCAGGGCATTAACCCTTCTCTGCATGCTGCGACAGATGTTCCTTTTCTCACTTTCACCCAGACTGTGGGATGTTCTGCCAAATAATTAGTTGTGATGATTGCAGCATTCTTCTATTATATTGTCTAGTTCTTTTTCTGCAAACTTCCGCTTTCGATGCCTTTACTTGGTTCTCTTATTGGTATCCTTGCTGCTCATCTTTGCTCTCTGAGTGTTTGATTTGCTCAAACGCTCCATCCATCATCCCTTTTTGTATCGCTTTGTTCGCCCTAAGTTGGCAGGGTATGCTCAGACGTGAGTCCCTTGCTCATTTTGCCACTGGATTCAAGATAGCCTGGCTGATGAGGGTTATGAACCCGAAACCGGTCCCAGGATGCTTGTTTCCGGTCCAGGGAAGACATGGCTTGGCAGTTCGGGCTGGACTGTTCCCATGAGGCACAGGGTCAGACTGATTTGCATATGGCCATGTCTGAACTGGGGTGGTGGAGTGAGCTAAAGAATGGTTATGGATTAAACCCAGATCTGTTGACTGGGGGTGAGTGTTTGATTTTCTCAAACGCTCTGTCCATCATCCCCTTTTGTAACATCTTTGCTCTCTCAGCAGTATCTCACAATGCTGCTGCACGAGCACATGTATTTTTTGTGCTCAGGAGTTGGTGTATGCACCAATTCCTGTTTGGGGGGTCCTTCAACACAACCACGAAGCTAAACTTTTTTTAAAATTCAATTTTAGCTATTTGTGAGTGCTTTATTGCAATTTCCATGCACACTTACTAATAGCTCATGCAAACACAAGGTTTATATGGGTCTAGCTATTTGCCAGACAATTGCACCTCGCTATTAGCAAGTGTCCCAAATAGCATTGTGAGTCAACAGCGACTCGCAATCTTGTAAACGGAGGTGTTGGTAGGTAGCAAATAGTGACTCACTATTTTTCGCTAATAGCGTGTCGATATTTTTGGTGGTCATATATCTGGCCCTTAGTCTCTGTGAACATCGGATTTGCTCACCAACAGACTCCATGTCCGACAAAGTCCGCGAGTCTGCACCACTCTGTACCCGACGCCCACAGCCCAAGTGGGCCAACACCACAAGGAAGTCTCCCCGATCATCCTAAACCGAGATCCGGTGGCCCCTGACCTGCCTCAAGCCTCCAGCCGACGCCTGCAACCTCAAACCGGAAGGTTCCCCCAACCATGACCAGGAGCTGGTAAGAAGATCCAACCCTAAAAAGGCACCCCTGCACCTGACACCCCACGCCCTTGGGTGGCCCAACCGACGGTACCTAGCAAACCCCTAGCATACCAACATACCTCTCATTGTGGTGGTCACACCTAGAAGACCTTCGTCCCCGAGCCTGCAGAGTGTTTGCAAACCGGAGACTCCCCACTGAAAGCTACAGGGTGCCCAACGCCAAAACAGCAACCTGCACCCGGCCGCCCCAGTGTGGCTGAGGGTGCATCTTCAGTGTTGGCTTGAACTTCCATTTGCAAACTGAAACAACCTCTTGTCAGACCTATCTAATTGTATACACATCTGAGAATTCCATCCAAAGATCCACGTCAAGGAAAGGATTTTTCAAAACTAAAAATTATGGACTGACGCTACTTTTGAATGTATATTTATTACATAAATAGATCATTGTCTCAGATGTGTTTCCTTGTGAATATATTTGCACCGTATGAGAGTTAGTATGTTTGAGAGGAATGAATGGTGAGATAGGTTGAATGAGGGAATGAGTTTGATTTCACTTTTGTTCTTTTTCTGCGGGGGTTACTAATTGACACAAATATTTATGAACAGAGAAATAATAGAAAGTGATGTCTCTTCCTTATTTTTGAATGATACTGTAAATATATGTCATGTTTTGTATCCTTTGAAATAATATTTTTATATATAAAAACAGAGAAACAAAAAAAGAGAGAAATAATGTTTTTTGATAAATAAAACACAATATAAATGAAAGTCAATTTTGGTTCTTTTTTCTGTGCAGTATACCATAATATTACAAGTAGAGTTATGACCAATAGTCAAATTAGATAGGTCTGACACGAGGTTGTTTCAGTTTGTATTTACTTTATCCCCCTCCTCTTCGACCTTAAATAAATAGGGGGTACCTTAGTTCTACAGTAGGTTGAACTTCCATTTGCCCTGAGCTTAAGTCCATGGGCTTTGCTTCTACAACCCAGTGGCCTGCTCGTCAGCTGCCACAAACCGGAGGACCCCTATCCCCCACTGGATAAAAATGGGCCTCAGCACTTTGCACCCGGCCGCCCTACTGCTGCTGAGGGTGTAACAAGAGCGCATCCTTGACCCTGGGTACTCCTGAGTCTACCCCCTGAATACCAACTCCCACAACCGAATACTTACCTTTGAAGCGATAACCCTTTTTTCCTCCATAGGATAACATTGACTGTTTTTCTGTTGAAAGTTTTTAAGTGTGGAGAAATCCTTAGAAACTGTAACTAAATAACAAAAACGCTTTTACTTACTTGTTTACAGGAAATGCCCCAGTGCAGTATCCAGGTATACCACACTGTGTAAGAAAACTAATCTGTAAAGTAATCCACTTGACATTGTACTAAAAAGCCAATACAAAGTATATCTACAGTATATCAAAAGTATTGTATCACTAGTAGCTCTACTATAATCAAATCAAAGTGCATATACAATTGCAATTCAAACTGTTTACAAACTGCATTACTACTGTAAAGTATTTATTGTTTACCTGTGCCAGCCTTGCTTGGTTCTATAAAATAAAATAACTAAAAGAATGTTTTTATATGAAACAATTGGTCTGAAGTTCTGTCTTTGAGTGTGTGATGTCATTTGCTGATTGAGTGTGTACAACAAATGCTTAACAATACCCTCTGATAAAGCCTTACTGCTCGACCACACTACCACAAATAGAGAGTAAGGTGCTATTTACTTTTACCTCTGCCTACGTTTGGGGTTCTACTGGACTCTGTGCACACTATACCTCACTTTGGTATAGTATATACAGTGCCAGCTTCCTACACCTATGGCTTACGGAATTAACATTGTAACATCGAATGTCCGCGGGTTTCATGGGTATTCAAAATGCTATTGGGTCCATTCTTTTCTTCAACGTCACAAAAAATTAAAATTGCTTGTCTGCAAGAGACGAATCTTAAGGTTGATGAGACACATCTTCCTGCTCTCTCCTCCCACCTGCTCCCCTTCACAGCCAAGGTCATCGAGAAGCCATGAACATCCAATTCTCAGAGTTCATCTAAGCCAACCACGTCCTGGACTCCTCTTAACACTGCTTCCGAAGTAACCACAGCACCAAGACTGCCCTCCTCACCACCACTGAAGAAATCCGCTACCTCCTCTACCGGGGAAAAACAGCAGGCCTCACTCATCCTCTCTTCTTTCTTCGACACCGTCTATCACCGCACCCTAAGCACGAGACTCGATGATGCTGCCATCTGCAACAAAGCACTGGACCGGATCCATTCCTTCCTCACCAGGAGAACCCAGCAAGTCAGACTACCACCGTTCCTCTCAGAACCCACAGAGATCGGCTGTGGAGTCTCACAGGTCTCCTCCCTGAGCCCCACCCTCTTCAACTTCTTCATAGCCCCGCTCGCAACCATAGTCAGGAACCACTGACTCAACATTGTCTCCTACGCTGACAACACCCGGCTGATCCTCTCACTCACTAACAAGCCCACACTCACCAGAAACAACTTCCAAGACCGGATGAAGGCCGTTGCTACCTGGATGAGGGACAGCTGTCTCAAGGTCAACTCGGACAAGACAGCAGTCCTCATCCTTGAGCCCAACACCTCCGCCTGGGAAGTCTCCTAGTGGCCTGCTGAATTAGGAACCTCCCCCACACCCACAGACTACACGCAAAACCCCGGCATAATACTGGACTCCTTGCTCACGATGAACCACAAGATCAACGCTGGCTCCTCGTCATGCTTCCACACTCTTCGCCTACTTAGAACGACATTCAGGTGGATCCCCTCTGGGTCCAGAAAGACGCTCACCTACGCACTCTTCAGCAGCAGATTCAACTACTGCAACACACTCTATGCAGGAGGCAGACAGAAACTCTTCAGGAAACTACAGAACGTTCAGAACGCTGCAGCCAGACTGGTCCTCAACATTCCCCGCTCCAACCACATCTCCAAGCACCTGCAAGAATTCCACTGGCTCCCAGTCAACATAACAATCACATTCAAGCTCCTCACACACACCTACAGAGCCCTCCATGAGGTCAGACCAGCAAACCTGAACCACTGCCTCTCATTCCACGTACCCACCAGACACCTTCGCTCCGCCGAACTGGCCCTTGACAATGTCCTTTGGATCCGCAAGACATGAACCGGAGGAAGATTACTCTCCTACCTTGTCGCAAAAACCTGGAACATCCTGCATCTCCACCTCAGGCTTTTCCCGTCACTGACCCAATTCATGAAGGACCTCAAGCCTTGGTTCTTCCACAGAACTACAGCACCAATCAGAACCTGCTGCCTGCCCCCCCATCCCCAGACCTTGAGACCCTCACAGATGAGGGGTCGCAATTAACAATGATTGATTGATTGATTGATTGAAAGTACAAAAAAGTGGATGGGTCAATTTTTGTTCTGCTTCTTATTCCTCTTATGCCAGGGAGTGATCATCTGGCTGGCTCCTGGGGTTCCCTTTCGTCTCTCCTATAGTGAGGCGGATGTTGAGGGGAGGTATGTCCTACTTTAGGTGACCCTAGATGGGAAATAGATTACACTATTGAATTTGATTGCTCCTAATACAGATGATCATCATTCTTTTGTCGGGTTGCAGGATCTGTTGACGGATAGCATGGGGTCCCCTACAATCTGGGCTAGGGACTTTAACTGTGTACTGGATGGGGTGGGGGATCGCTATCCACAAAGGGAAGGTACCAAGCCGCTGATGGTGGTAGTGCTGTTAAGGGCAATGGAGATTATGGTTCTCGTGGATGGGTGGCCCCTGGTGCACCCGGCCTGCTGGGATTATAGATCTCACACTTTTTTTTAAAAATGTATTTATTAAAGATTGTATATTAAGCCGCAGTGATTCTGGAGCTCTTTAATATATATGCCAGAGGCCAGAAAGGAGGGGGTAAATCGCCAACCATCTCCTTGCTAGCAGACTCACTCCATTCTTGCCTCCCAGACTCTCTACCCATAATTGCCGGCGATTTCAATTGCACTTTTGAACCGCTGGCAGTTGACGGCGCGGTAGGTTTTTCAGATGAGGACGCGAGATGGGGAATTCCACAATTGACGACTGTGCCAATTAAAAAATGGACACCAGTCGTAATTCAACTAAATGCCTTGGTAATGGAGCACGCATTGGTTGCTGTGAATGGGCACACGCCATCTGATTTTGCGGGCGCTTGCACTTATAACAGGGTCACTTGCCCCAGCAGAATAGACTATATCTTGGTCGACAGGAGGCTGTGCAGATATGTGTCAGACATGATAGTTATTCCATCTATCCATAGTGACCATAATCCCCTATCTCTTAGCTTGCGGAATTTCATCACTGAGGGGAAGCCCATGCCCACTAATAGACCAACGCTGGCGACCAGAGAAATCGCACCTTCAAACTGAAAAAGATTCATTAAATGGCAAAAATTTGCCATTAATGAACAAAAGACCAGCGCCCTGGGGGAGATCGCAAGAGCTCAAACGGAGAAGCTCTCTGCAATTTGTACTAACGATCTAGGTCTTGCCCAGGTTGATGTGGTCTATGCGGAGACAATTGACAAGATGGCTGCTCTCTTCCTTGACTCTCGCGGGTCTAGTCAATTGAAGAGTAGGAAATCCACAGCCAAGTGGTACAATCAAGAATGTAGAGGGGCCAAATCTAAATTGATAAGGGGCCATCAAAACCCGTGATAGAGCCGAGGTTCGCTTATCTCGAGCAGTGTACAGGCGAACACTATTGGCGGCAAAGAGGGCTTGGGAAGATTCCCATTGGGAAGAGTTGAAGCAGGCTAGCCAGTCCAAAAATGGCGAGCGGTTGTGGGATTTAGTTCGAAGAGCAAATGATGGTGATACCGAACCATTACCCAATCATATAACGGATGGGGACTGGTTTGAACATTTCAGGAGTAAGTAAGTAAGTAAGTAAGTAAAATAAGCTTTATTCGATTTATCAAAAAATCATAAAAGCGTACAAGTACAGTTTATACCATAAATCTAAAAACAGTTTTCACGTAAGCAGGAAGTATATAAAACATTTTTCCGAAAATTAAAAGTCTGTGATAGACATTTGAACGGAAGGCCTCATTTTGCAGTGTTCAGTTAATTTAAGCGTGTAAAGCTTAAGTCATTGAGTTTCTGTATTTCATCACTGACATTAGAAAGCGAGAAACAACAAAAATGACGTACTCCTCATCCAGCAAGAGTAATTTCAAATATGCAGATTTACATGTTCTTATCCCCCAGCGTTTGAGTAGTGGTAAAAGGAACAGTTTCCTCGGGGTGGTGTACAGGTTACAAAAGAACATGATATGGATATTACTCTGTGCTGAATGATCATCGCATGGGCAAATTAAGTTCAAAGAGGCCCAATCATTCTGTTTTGGGAAAGTGACCATGCGAAAGAAAATCCCTAAGCGCAACCTAGTAAGGAGCATGCGAGGGTAGGGTGCAGTTTCAGTCCTGAGATAAAGTTGAAGGCCTTCAGTGGGGGTAATTTGCTGGTAGCTCAGGGGATTTCAGGAGATTATATGAAGGGCCAGGGGTACCCGATAGTAGCGAGCCCTCTGTGTATTGTACACCACCTTTAATCGCCACCGCGATCCCCACTGATCTTGTAGGACAAATAGAGGTTGAGTCAGCTATTAACAAAATTGTTCAAGGCAAGGCTCCAGGCCAGGATGGCATCCCTGGCGACCTGTTCGCGCCAGCCCCAAGCAGTGGGCCAAGTTTTTCTCCCTTTTGATCAACACCCTTCTCCTTGGGTCCCCAGTCCCAAGCTCCTGGAAGGGGGCTGAGGTGATTCCTATTTATAAGAAGGGGCCAAGGGGTGACCCTGCCAACTATCGTCCAATCAGCTTGATCAATGCTGGTCAGAAGGTGGTTGGCAGGGTTCTTTTGGAAAGGATCCTCTCCTGGGCGGAGGAGAATAACATCATCTCCCAATTCCAGGCAGGCTTTAGGGCTTGTACAGGCACCGTCGACCAGGCATTTAGGCTGGTATTACTCCATTGGAAGACAGTATCCATTGGTAAAGGCGGCCTGTACCTGGCCTTTATTGACCTGAAGACGGCGTTCGATCTGGTCCCCCGAGACTGTTTGTGGAGGGTTCTGCAGGAGATGGTGTTTCCATTGCCCATTCTGAACTTGTTGGCCCGCATGCACGACGGAACGTATGCATGCATCCGGTGGGGCACACAGGAGCAGAAAACGGCTACAATCCCGGTAAACAGAGGTGTCCGCCAAGGATGCGTCCTGGCGCCGACCCTCTTTTCTTTGTTCGTAAACGGGGTTGTCTCCTTTTTATCTGACATCGATGCTGACGCCCCCAGCTTGGCTGGTGTTAAAGTCCCCGCGATGCTTTTTGCCGACGACACGCTATTGGTCTCTAAAACGCCCATGGGGCTCCAAAAGCTTTTGGATCAGTTTTGTGCCTTTTGTAGCTTAAGGGGCTTGGTTATTAACACCTCTAAAACAAAGCTCCTCTACTTTAACCCCAGTAGGAAAGCAAACCGTACGCTCACATTAAATGAGGAGCCACTTGAGCGTGTTAAATTGTTTGACTACTTAGGGATTAGGATATCCGATCAACTTAAATGGAAACCACATATTGAAAAAATGAACCTAAACCATAAATGTGTCGTGGGCGCCATCGGTAGGGAGTATAGATCTTCATTATCCAGACCCATAGCTTCTGCACTGGAGATCTATTCTGCTAAAGTTATAGGCAGTGCACTGTACAGAGCGGAGCTCTGGGGCTTTAATAATGTCGACTCCCTTGTCGTGGCTGAAAATAATTTTTTTAGGGAGCTTTTGTCCCTACCCAGGGGCACGCCCAATAAACCTCTCCAACATGACCTTGGCCGCAGATCTAGTAAAGATATCATAACCCTCCGACCGCTTCTCTATTGGGCTCGTCTTTGGCGTACACCTGAGCTAGCTAGCTACGCAGATGGCCTTAGAGAAGTTATGAATATGCCGGGGTCTCATACAATTGTTTGGCTATCAAAGGTTAAGGAGCTGTTAAGAGCTATTGGTTTTAGTGCCGCATGGGAGACCGGTGCATTGGTTTCCAAACTGGAGGTCAAGCGAGCATATTGGTTGTGGGTCGATGCCCATGATGCTAGAGCTGAAAACCTGGGTAGACTCACAGACGAGTTTCGTCTGGACAAGACAGTACACTCTCTTGAACCTTACATGGATTTCATCAGAAAGCCTAAAGATAGGGCCTTATACATCCAGTTTAGATTGGGAACCCTACCGGTACGAGAACACACCTCCAAGTGGAAACCCCCTCACCAAACACCTGCCACTTGTCCGTTCTGTAACGCTGCACTAGAAACTATTTCACACCTTTTTTTTGCTTGCAGCGCCTATAACAAACCCCGATCGAGATGGCTAAAACCTGTTTGTCGGCAGCTTGAGACTAGGAGCCATGTCTCTGCCCTAAGAATCCTACGGACAGATCCTAATACTACATTGGTCTGTGGGGTAGAAAAATTCCTCAGTTGGGCATGGGTGATTAGACTTAAAGGCCCATGACAAATTTCACTAGGTGATCTTTTACTTTTAAAATCATACTCAAAGCTGTAAATGATTTAATGTTTTTTTATTTTTGTCTTTTAACTATTTATGAAGCGTTTTTTTTAATCAAAAATGTATTGTATATTAATTGTCATGTGCTTTTAACACCTTGAATGCTATGGGGATTTTTCTCCTGTGCTGGGATCCTACAGATACCACTTTACATGACGAGCTGGGCTCGTCATCAGCGTAGCAGGAGGCTACTGCATGACGAGCCCAGCTCGTCATGAGCGTCGAAGGGGTTAAGATACTTTTTTATATATCGAAATAAAGCTTTGAAGATATTAAATCGTAGCAGTACACATTACATTATCATAGGTATACATAAAAAAAATTGAAGCATTTCAGGTGTCGCTGTTACATCTTAAGGAAGGATAAAGATTTTTGTAAACACCTGTCAAAACAGGCTAACGGCAGTACAAGCATGCGGTTCATCTTCCAGTCATGGCGTGTTCATATAAAAGTAGGAGCATTTTAACAAAGTTACATGGTATATGAGTTCCATACATTAGATGACGGATAATACGTACAGTGCTAAATATAGATACAGGTGAGTGTTTAACACATTTACTGACAATGCTAGGCATGAACAGACACAACATTCACATGCAGCTCCATTGCATAGGTATCAGCACGGGGCCAAGCCCATCCCGGCACTCCAAATCTACACCAACAGGCCACCAGGCTCAGACGGGGGGGGGGGGGGGGGGGGGGGGGGGCGGGGTGTTCCGCTCTATCCCGTGACCACTGCAAGAACGGCTCCCAGATATCCCGTGGCCGCGAGACAGTAGGTCCCAATATGTACTCAGCTGTTTATGGCCATAAGCCACATCAGACAGCCAGTCTGTGAATTTAGGCCTAGTTTTGCGCCCCCACTTCATAGCTATTTGTCGCTTAGCATATAACAGCAGTAAAGCATGCAATTTCCGGCTTTTAGGTTCCGTATTTGCCACCCATCCCAGAATGCCAAGGAGCGGGGATGGACCATCTTCCCTATGTAGTATTTGATTTATAGCTGCAAATATTTCTGCCCAGTACTCAGATAGAGCGGGGCAGCTCCAAGCAACATGCAGAAAAGTAGCACCGTCAGCCCCACATTTCCAGCATTTATCATCCTCTCTAATACCCATGCGGTGAAGAGCTATCGGGGTGCGGTAGAACCTGTGTAAATATTTTAAGTGGATTAATCGAAGTCTGTAATTTGGAGAGAGTTCTAAAAGCTGCCTGCAACAGAATGACCATTGGCCGTCATCCAAAGGTGTCTCCAGTTCTGCATTCCATATCTGTAGAGATTTAGGTACCACAACAGGGGACTGCTCCTGCATCGAGTTGTATAGGCGAGACACCAGTTTTTTCCGGGATGCCCGCGCTAGTATATTCTGGAGGGCATCCAGGCGGGGTGGTTCTTCTGGGAATCGGTCCGCCAATGTTTTGCATGCAGACTTAAGCTTGTGATATGTGAACGCATCCCCAAATGACAAAGGTTGATGTTTCTCCGCAGCCTGCAGTTCCAGAAATCTACCCTCCGGATATAAATTCCCAAATGTGTGCAATTTGAACCCCGCGACGGATACATCTCCACCGCTTGCCTCCAGGCAGGGAGCATGGGGTTCTGCCTGAGGGGAATCGCAGGTGCATATAGCAAGGGCAGGGCAGCGCGCCGCTGCAGCTCACGCCACGCCCAGCAAAGCATGTTAGCTGAGTCAACATCTCCAGTTGGCCTAGGAGTTTTGCGGTATAAAGCAACACTAAAGGGTAGCGGAGCCACCATATCCAGCTCCACCGCCAGGTGTGGTTGGTAAGGTGTTGGGTAGGCCCAGAAGTGCAGATATTGGGCCTGTGTGCACAGCGCGTAAAGTTGCATGTCTGGAGCACCCATGCCTCCCTGTCGCAGCGGCAGTGTTAACAGCGCCCAAGAGAGTCGAGCCTGGCTCCCAGCCCACACCAAGGACAGCAAATGAGAGCGTAGGCATGTGAAAAAGCATTGTGTCAGTGGGATGGGGATGTTTGCAAATAGATAAAGGAATTTTGGCAAAACGATCATCTTCGCGAGCGCAATTCTGCCAGCTAGCGATAGAGGGAATTTCGACCAAATTGCCACCTTGCCCTCGAGCCAGGACACCGCCCTACCAAAATTCAGGGTCCAGAGATCCCGTAGATTGCGGCTGATCCAAACACCTAGATACTTAACCTCATCCGCCTCCCAGCGTAGGGGATAATCTGAATGCACTTCAGAAGTGTTATCAGTCAACGGAAACATTACCGACTTGGACCAATTTATGGTAACCCCTGACAGTCCCCCGAACTTAACAAATTCCCTCAAAAGTGGATTTAAGTTTTCAGCTGGATTGTGCACATACAGAGTGACATTGTCAGCGTATAATGAGATCAATAGGCTGCGGGTACTGAAACTGATACCCCTAGCGGTATGGTGTTGTCTAATCCTGGCTGCTAATGGCAATTGCAAATAGTAAGGGGGACAAAGGGCACCCCTGACGGGTACCCCTGGAAATCATGAAAGGGTCTGATAGCATTCCATTCACTCTTACCCTGGCCCTGGGAGCAGTATAGAGGAGGCAAATGTGATTTATGAATAGCGGGCTGAATCCCATACGCTCCAGTATAGTAAAAAGATATGGACATTCGAGACAGTCGAAAGCCTTGGTGGCATCAAGGAATATGACTGCAGCTTGCACATCGGGGTGTTGGTAGTGTAACACCGAGAATACAGTTCTTAAGTTATGTGTGGTTGCACGGCCAGGTATGAAACCCTACTGATCCGGAAGCGCCACCATGGGAAGCAAAGGCTGAAGCCGGTCTGCTATTATTTTCGCATAAATTTTCAATATATTGATCAGGGACAAAGGTCTGTATGAGTCAAGATATTTGTCGTTTTTGTCTGGTTTGAGCAGTGTTATGACCAGGGCTTCCCGCATAGAGTCAGGAAGCGTTCCCACCTCCAGAGCCTCAGCAAAGACCCCATGTACCGCGGGGCAAGCTCGTCAACATATGTCTTGTAAAATGCCGCCGTAAGGTCATCTGGCCCCGGGGCCTTGTTGAGTGGTAGTGCTTTGATAGTTTTGGCGATGTTCTGGACCGTGACTAGCAGGTCCATATATTGCCTATGAGCATTGTTGAACCACACAAGTGCTATGGACTCTAAATAAGACGCTAAAGCATCTTATGGCGCAGCGTGCGAAGACTGGTATAATTTGGAGTAATATGAAGTGAACGCCTGTAGTATCTCACTCTGCCCCGTCGTCATGACCCCATCATTGTCAAGTATGGTATGTACAGTTGTGGGTGGTGCAGAAAAGTTTATCATTCTAGTCAAAAAGTGCGACTGGACCTGTCACCTTCACCATATCGTCGTGCCTCAGCTTGTTTACCAAGGAACTTCAGCTCGCGCTGGGCCTCCTCAGCAAAGTCCAATAGCTTAGCTTTTATCTTAGAGGCCGTGTCTGTGTAGGGTCAGTACAGAATGATTGCTCCAGCGTCTTGAGCTCCCCTTCTATCTCACCTATGGTATGTCGTATGGCCTTTAGAACCCCGGCTTTGCGTGCTATGCACTGACCCCGTATGACCACTTTGAAGGCGTCTCATAGTACTGCTTTAGTAGTCACGGACCCTGTGTTATTAGTGAAGTAGTCTTTTATGTCTTGTCGTATCTCTTCAGTGAAGGCTGTGTCTTGGAGTGCATGCGGTGGGAGGCGCCAGGTGAAGGCCTTTGTGGGGGCCCCAGGAATATCTAGTACTAAAAGGCAGGGAGCGTGATCAGAGAGGGAGCGGGCTAGGATATTAACATCATATTAACATCAATAGTCCAGGTGGCCACATCTTGAGATACTATCCAAAAATCTAGTCTAGACCATGCGGCGTGGTGGGCAGATACACATGTACCTAGTCTAGTGCGGGTGTTGCGGGATCTCCATATATCTATTAAAGAGCCTTCATGAAGTATGTCTCTTAACGCCTGGCTGGCCTGCGGGTGTAACAGTCTTGATGTACCCTTTCTGTCCAATGAATCATCTAGAACTACATTGAAGTCCCCACCCCAGATGACCGCGCGGCAGTTGTTATTTGCGCCCACACCTCCCTGAAAAACTCCGGGTCGTCCACATTCGGCCGGTAAACAGCTGCTAATATCACGTTTTTGCCCAGTAGGGTACCATGCAGCACCACATATCTGCCATCTTTATCACTTATCACCTTGTGTTCCTTCCAGTCAATACCTCTGCGAACAAGTATAGCCACACCTCTAGCATAGTTAAAAAATATAGCTGAGTATGTGTATCCCCCACCTGGAATGTCTGAGTCTAGGTGAGGTAGTGGAATTAATGTGCGTTTCTTGTAAGAAACAGATGTCAATGTTGTGTCTCAGTAGATAACTGTGTACCAATCTAGAGTTCCTGTTATCGTTCAAGCCTCTAATGTTCCATGTTAAAACCTTCGTTACACCCATTGTATTATTCCGAAAGCAGTAAATGTATATATTGATGGACTCATATTAGATTACCGCACTTGTAAACAGAAACTTCCAGCCATGCAGTACCAACAACTCGCCAACATACCCCGTTCCCCTAACCACCCGCCACCCACATCAACCCCCCAATCAGATTGTGTCTTACCCCCCCTAACACGCCGAAGGCGTTAGAATCTTAGAAATATCGAATTGCGGGAGACACCCCTCGGAGGTGCGGCGTCTCAAGCACACACCCCTGTTTTCACAGGGTGGCTGCACTATTTAAAGCTGTAAGATCATTGCAAGGATCAAGTTCATGACTTGACCACTAGGATCATGGACATCCGCAGACCCCTGCATCAAAAGGCAGGAATATAGTCAGTTAACTAATTCAAAAGCAGATAACATCTACAGCAGAGTGTATAGTTGTGAAGCTATAGCAGTATAGTCAGTGGGTTCAGATTTACAATATCAGAAAGAGAAGGACTTTACCCAGAGGGGACAGCACGTTAGGACAGTCGAGCTTCAGTCATTGTCACTCATTGGGTGATCCTCCCGTACCCCAGCGGGAGATCCTCTCTTAGATCTGGGCCCACATACGTGTTTCGCAAATTTGAGAGCAGATTTGGCATCTAGGAAATGGTGGGCCTTACCCTCGTGCATAACCCTTAGCTTAGCTGGGTACAAGAGGGAGTATGGGATCTCGGCCTGCAACAGCATCCGCTTGGCTGGTAGAAACTCCTTGCGGGCCACCTGCACCAGAGGCGTGAAATCCGGATAGAAAGAAATGTTATTTCCTTTGTGCGTTATTTTCCCCTTTTCTCTTGCCAGACGCAATATTAAGTCTCTATCCTGGTAGTTGAGTAGTTTAACCAGAATTGGTCTTGGTGGGGCTCCTACCGGGGGTTTTTCCCCAGTGTTCTGTGCGCTCGTTACACGGTGAACACTGGAGACAGGCTAGGGTCAAAGAGATCATGTAGTAGTTCAGTTATGAAGACTTCCATTTTCCCCATCGCTGTAGTCTCCGGGATGGATTAGTTACTTACCTGTAATCCTAGTTCTCTTCCAGGGGTATACTCATCAAAGTCATAAGCATTAGAATATTCCCGCCCATGCGCGGGACCCCGGAAACAATATATTATATGTGCCCCACATATATATAGACATATATATATAAATATATATATATATAAAAATAAGCAATTGCAGCCA
Source organism: Lissotriton helveticus (assembly GCF_964261635.1). Classification (NCBI taxonomy): domain Eukaryota; kingdom Metazoa; phylum Chordata; class Amphibia; order Caudata; family Salamandridae; genus Lissotriton; species Lissotriton helveticus. The sequence continues at coordinate 504,151,108 of NC_136068.1, read as the reverse complement.
AATAAAACAATAGAGCTGGAATATGCCGTGAAGAATTTCCACCATACAGTGTATTTTGCATTAGAAACATGAGAAACAACACCAATGCTTGTTTAGAAACTGTTTTAATGCTAAGAAAACAGTAGAAATTCTCATAACACACTGTAAGCATATACAGCTCCCAGGCTGCATTGCAAATTCCCAGTCTAAAAAGACTGAAAAGCTAACCTGTAGCTGAATGTACTAAAACTGATGCTGTGCCTTTAAGCCACCTCTGCCCCTAGCTTCCCATCATGCCTCAGGGGTTACAGTTAGGTCAGTTGTTCTTTTCGGAGACTGAAAACCAAACCATGGTAATAACAGGTTAAAAACCATCTCCTATGTAATAAACAAAGTCCTTTGCCCGGGGAGGCGGGAGGGTTGCTTATGACTTTGATGAGGATACCCCTGGAAGAGAACTAGGATTACAGGTAAGTAACTAATCCTTCCCCTCCAGGGGATCCTCATCAATAGTCATAAGCATTAGAATAGAGTAGCAAGCCTCACCTCATCTCTGCGGGCAAAGGAATCAACAGATAACATTCATATCCGTAGGCCCAAAAATAGGCCTTATTCTACCCAAATAGGTTTCTCAAGGAGGCTTGCCCTACTTGAGAATCCGCTCTGGAATCAGACTCTAGGCAATAATGCCTTGTAAAGGTATGGACTGATTTCCATGTCGCAGCCTTGCATATTTCTGACATAGGAATGTCATGCAAAAAAGCTAATGTGGCTGCTTTCCCTCTAGTGGAATGAGCTTTGGGTGATTGCAACAAAGGTTTGCCAGCCAGCTGGTATGCTAGTTTGATACAAGAGACAATCCATCTGGAGATGGATCTTTTGGCTGCTGCAAACCTGGTCCTCATAGCACCATAATTGACAAAGAGTTGGTCTGTCTTTCTGGTGTCCTTCGTTCTTTCTAGGTAAAACTTTAGCACCCGTTTAAGATCTAACGAGTGCAACGACCTCTCAGCTGGGGTCGATGGGTTAGGAAAGAACGAAGGAAGGGTAATCGTTTGATTTATATGAAAATCCGATACCACCTTCGGAAGAAAAGATGGGTGAGCCCTCATTACTACTCTGTTGTGGTGAAACACAGTGTAAGGTTCCTTGGTGCAGAGTGCTTGTATCTCGCTAACCCTGCGCGCAGAGGTTATTGCCACCAAGAAGGCCGCCTTCCAAGTGAGATGCTGCAAGGAGGCCTTGTGTATAGGCTCAAACGGTGTAGACATCAGTCTGGAGAGAACCAGGTTCAACTCCCAGGGAGGAGAAGGATTTCTCACAGGGGGATAGACCTTCTTTAATCCCTGAAGGAAATCTTTCACCACTGGGACTTGAAAAAACGATGTTTGTGTAGGAGATTTTCTGTACGCTACTATGGCGGATAGATGAACCCTAATAGAAGCGTATTTCAACCCTGATGTCGCTAAGTATAGGAGGTATGGAAGGACTACCTCTTCTTGTCCTTTGGTGGGATCAAAGCCATGGTCCTTACACCAAATGAAAAATCTTTTCCACTTGAACGCATAAGACGTCCTTGTGGAAGGTCTCTTTGCCTCTCTTAAAATATTCATACATTCTGGAGGCAGATTTAAGTGTCCATATTGCAAGACCTCAGGAGCCATGCAGTCAGGTTCAGCGACGGGAGGTTGGGATGCAGGATCCTCCCGTTCATCTTGCTCAGCAGGTCTGGCCTGCACGGCAGACGTCTGTGTGGACACAGCGACAGATGTAACAGGTCTGGATACCACCATTGTCGCGGCCAATCCGGAGCAATTAGGATCATGTCCATGCTCGATCTGATGAGCTTGGCCACCACCTTCGGAATCAGTGCCAGAGGGGGAAAAGCATAAGCGAACATTCCTGTCCACTCCAGCAGGAGAGCGTTCCCTTGCGCCCTGGCCGGTGGAACCTGGACGCGAAGGCGTGGCATTTGGCGTTTTCGTCGTCCGCAAATAAGTCTATGTCTGGACGACCCCAGCAACGGAAGAGTTCTTCGACTACTTCGTCGTTTAGTACCCAGTCTGGCTGATCTTCGAAGTGCCTGCTGAGTGCGTCCGCTTTTGTGTTTAGCTCGCCTGGAAGGTGTACTGCCACCACCGACAGTCCTCGAGCCAGAAGCCAGTGCCAGATTGTCTGGGCCTCTAGAGACAGAGGGCGAGATCGAGTTCCTCCCTGCTTGTTCAGATAGAACATAGTTGTAGTGTTGTCCGTCTGAACCAGGATTTTGTCCGTTGTTATTGCTGGAAAGAACGCTTTGAGCGCCAGATGAACTGCTCGAAGCTCCAGCATGTTGATGTGGCATGTCTGAAGTTTGGTCGACCAGCGACCCTGAATCTGAAGATGACCCATGTGCGCACCCCAGCCTTCTAGAGATGCGTCCGTTACCACAGACAGCGAAGGAAGAGGTTGCTGAAAAGGGACTCCCTGCAGGACATTCCGAGGGCGAGTCCACCACTGTATTGAGGTCAGTGCTGCTTGAGACAGGATGATTCGATCTTCCCAATCTCCAGACGCTTGGTCCCACTGATCCTCCACCTACTCTTGTAGAGGCCGCATCCTCAACCTGGCGTTCGGTATTAGGAAGATGCAGGACGCCATGGAGCCCAATAGAGACGCTACTTCTCGCACCTTTGGACGAGGAAACTGAAGTAACTTTTTGTATTTTTGCCCCATGGAAGACAGTCTCTCCTGCGAACTTTGTGTCTAGAACTGCTCCCAGATAGTGGATAGTTTGCGTGGGCTGCAGGAACGATTTTTCTATGTTCACGTGGAGGCTGAGCCTGTGTAGTTGTTGGAGACACAGGTGACAGTCTTTGGTGGCTTGACGAGGGGACGGACTCTTCAGGAGCCAGTCGTCTAGATATGGGTACACAAAGAGACCTTTTTTGTGTAGACACGCCGCTACCACTGCCATGCACTTGGTGAAGACCCTTGGTGCGGATTTGAGTCCGAAAGGAAGCACTTTGAACTGGTAATGCTTGGTCCCTACCAGGAACCTCAAGTACTTTCGATGACCTGGTGTAATAGGAATGTGAAAGTACGCGTCTTGTAAATCCACCGAACACATCCAATCTCCTATTTGTAGATGAGGACATATTTGGTGGAGTGCCAACATGCAAAACTTCTCTTTGACCACCACTTTGTTGAGGAGTCGAAGATCCAAAATCGGTCTGAATTTGCCTTTTTGATCTTTTTTGGGGACAAGGAAATATCTTGAGTACACTCCTTTCCCCCTTTGGGATAGGGGTACCTCTTCGATTGCGTTTTTCTGTAAGAGGACGCTCACTTCCCTTTTGAGGAGCTCTAGTTGGTACGAGCGAGACTTTCTTGGAGGAATCGGTTGTGGTTTCTTCCGGAAACGTAGCGCATATCCATTGCGCAGTATATTCAGCACCCACCGATCTTTTGTGATGCTGACCCACTCTGCCAGGTGTTGTGCAGCACTTCCTCCCACTGGAGTGGGTAACGGCGCCAGAGGAAGCCACTGCTCTGGCCTTGCCTCCTCTAGGCGTGGTAGAGGACTGATGATGTCCGCCTCTGCCTCTGCTCGACCTTCCTCCTCTGTATTGCGGCTTTCCTTGTGGCTTGTTTTGAGACCATTGAGGGGTTTGAACCCTCTGTTGGCCTCCCCGGTTCTTGTTGGTCTTGAAGCGTCGTTTGAACGGCCCTTTCTGTTTTTCCAGACCAACTGCCTTCACTGTGTCTAACTCAGTTTTCATACGGGTCATTTCCTGATCGGCATGCTCCCCGAAGAGTGAAGATCCGGAAAAAGGTAGATTGAGGATGCGCTGTTGGGCATCTGGTTTGAGTCCAGTTAAACGTAGCCAAGAGGATCTCCTCGCACATATCCCATGTGAGTAGGCATGTCCTACTAGAAGGGCGTTATCCGCTGATGAACTAATCATTTGGTTTGCCACCAAACAGCCCTCCGTCATCGTCTCCTCAAAGTCCTTCTGGTCCTCCTTGGGCAATTTCCCTTTGAATCGTTCCATGGAGTCCCATAGGGCTCTATCGTACCTTCCCAGAAGGGCTGATGCACTAGAGACTTTCAGGGATGAAGCTGCTGTGCTGCATACCTTGCGACCCCAAGAATCTTGCGTCTTGCTGTCTTTGTCAGGAGGAACTGACGAAGAAGGAGCGACTGTGTGATTCTTCCTAGCTGAGGCTACTATAACTGAGTCCGCCGCAGGCTCTCCTTTAACAAAGATAGGATCTGAGTCGGCCGGTCTATATTTCTTCTGGATACGTGCCGGTACTGCCCTGATCGCTGCTGGCGTGAGGAAAACCTCTTTGATTGGGTCCATTATCCCTGGAACCAATGGGAGCAAAGGCCGTGTATATGATTTGTGATGAAGAGTCTCAAAAATCACAGTAGTGGACACCTCTGGAATAGCCATCTCTATATTAAGTTTGTGAGCACCCCTTTGCAAGACGTCCAGATACGTGTTGACGTCGTCAAGCGGGGAAGCTCTTGAGCGAGGACTGTCTGCCAGCGTTGGAGAGTAATCCCCTTTAGAAGATCTAGATGAAGAAGAAGAGGAGGATGATGGAGTTCTTCTTCTCCTGTGGTGAGAATTCCCCTTCCTCACTGGTGTCCTAGGTCGTTCCTCCCTTCGAGGAGAACGTCTCAATCTCTCAGTCCGTACCTCCTTTCTCGGTGTTCGAGATCTGGGTTGTTCCCTCCTTGGCGATCGGGAGACCCTGGGGGTATGCGATCTGTCCGCTCTTCTCTCTCGTGAGCGTGATCGGTGAATGGCAGGACTCTGTCCATCTGCCTCTTCTGCCAGCTGCTGAAGAGGGGACCTGTGGACTGGACTCAAGTACCTTTGTAGTCTCTCCGTTGCTCCAGAATCCTTCCATTTACTCAACGGACCATACCATCTTGGCGAGAGTCTTGCCTGTGTGATGTACCGCCGCTGGGGACTCTTTTGCACAGGACTCCTACTCCTAGAAGAGGACCTCGATGAACCAGAGGCACTTAAGGAGGAATGGAGCGAAGCAGATTGTGTCACTAGGACTGTTGAAGGCACTGAAGGAGATCTCCGTCTCACCGGTGTTGGAGGACGCCTCAAAAGCCTTTCCCTCGACGTCGAACGCCTCTGCGGAGTCGACGGAGTGATCACCTTCGACGTTGAATGCTTCGACGTTGACCTGTGGTCCCTCGACGTCGATCGGCGATGACGAGCCGACGACGGAGTCTTCTCCCTCGACGTCGAACGGCGTCGTTCTGCCATCGACGGAGGTCTCGACGTCGAACGGCGTTGCCCTGCCGTCGACGGAGGTCTCGACGTCGAACGGCGTTGCCCTGCCGTCGACGGAGGTCTCGACGTCGACCGACCTTGGTCTGTCGGCGACGGAGAAGTCAATCGACGTTGTCCTGTCGTCGACGATGCCCTCGACGTTGACCTGACATGCGACGTCGAGCGCCGACGTGCCGTCGATGACGATCCCTTCCTCGACGGCGAGCGTCCGAGGGGGTTCCTACTCCTCGACGCCGAGCGCCTCCGTGGAGACGTCGGCGGAGGTGTCACACTCTTAGAAGCCTGTCGACGTTGAGACGACGGCGGATGTGATCTGTGCCTCGACGCCGATCGTCGCCTGGTTGACGACGGCGGAGGTGATTTAAATCTTGACGCCGATCTTCTCGTCGACGGCGATCTCGTGGCTTCTCTCGACGCCGATCGTCGCCTAGTTGACGACGGCGGAGCTTTCTTCGTCGTCGGTGAACTTTTCGACGACGACTCCCTCATCGACGCCGGTCCCGACGTCGACGGAGCTTTTTCTCTCGAACTGTCTATCAGATGCCGTTTTTTCAGCGCCGAGCCCGGCGCTGAGGTTGATGGACGCTCTGACTTGCATTTGGAGGGAGTTCTGGGTCTCTTTGAACTCTTCCTCTCTGTAGATCTTCCTCTCATGGATCTCTGGGCCAGACCAAAGAGCCTGTTCCTCTCTCTGTCTTTAAGAGTCCTGTCAGACAGATTTTTACAATGTGAACAGTCTTTAGGATCATGATCCTCTGGCAAACATAAAATACAGACCTCATGAGAGTCTGTTCTTGCCTTCTTGTGGCCACAAGCAGGGCAATCATCAAATAATGAGGGCATCCTGACAGGAAAACCTCACAAAAAATCGACTGCTAAGCAGCTATTTACTTGACCCTGATGTTAAAAGTCAAAGTAAATCAAAAAATTGTTCTATAGAAGATTTTCTGACTGAAAAAGGCAGAAAAGTGTGGAGCTGTGTATCCAGGGTCCTTCCTGAAGGAGCCGGAAAGAACAACTGACCTAACTGTAACCCCTGAGGCATGATGGGAAGCTAGGGGCAGAGGTGCCTTAAAGGCACAGCGTCAGTTTTAGTACATTCAGCTACAGGTTAGCTTTTCAGTCTTTTTAGACTGGGAATTTGCAATGCAGCCTGGGAGCTGTATATGCTTACAGTGTGTTATGAGAATTTCTACTGTTTTCTAAGCATTAAAACAGTTTCTTAACAAGCATTGGTGTTGTTTCTCATGTTTCTAATGCAAAATACACTGTATGGTGGAAATTCTTCACGGCATATTCCAGCTCTATTGTTTTATTTGGCTGCAATTGCTTATTTTTATATATATATATATATTTATATATATATGTCTATATATATGTGGGGCACATATAATATATTGTTTCCGGGGTCCCGCGCATGGGCGGGAATATTCTAATGCTTATGACTATTGATGAGGATCCCCTGGAAGAGAACCCAGTGACGCGAACATTGCATCTTCGGGAGCGCGCCTCCAATTCGTCCACCTTTGCACATAGAGTCTCAATTTTTTTCTCCATGTTAGAAATGTGCGTTTTGGTCTCTTGCTGGAATTCACTGCACTTCGTGTGTCGGTTCTCAAGACTATCCAGCCGAGTTTCATGTGTGACGACCTGGGAGCGTACAGTGTCTAATTGGGCCGCCATGGCATCGAGTTTGGTGTCTATACTTTTGAGGCTCGAACGCACCTCAATGAGAAGTGCGGCGAAATCGATATCTGGAGGAGCCTCCTGTGACGACCCCCCTGCAGCCATGTGGTCTTGTTCAGCTTGTTTGGATTGTCTTTTTTGTTCGAATGTGAGCTTCGGCTGGCTGGGGTCACCTCTACCCATGTCGCAGCAGTTAGGCCAAGCCACCCCACAGCTATCGTGACCGCAACAGTCACGAACATACAGCGGCTTTCGGCCTGGGGATGTGGAATGGGCACGGCTCAGTAGAGGCACCACTAGGCAGGCAGTTTCAAAGGACTCTCAGCTCCAGGGCGGGCCGTGCAGCGACAGATCCCGCAAGCGATACCACGGATCGTGCAACAGGTTAGCCTCATGGAAAAAGGATTATTATGCGCGGGAAAGCTTCGAGGTCACAGGCACGCACCCAGTATGTTTAGCGCCGCATGTGATGGCGAGCGTCAGAGCACCGGTCAAGCTGGGCACACGCACCTCGGCCGCCAGCGATTCCGGGTCCCACTGAGCCGGAGGTACGGTGTGGAAAATGTGTGGTCCCCACAGGGCCAGGGCAGCGGCAGTTGTCTTTTGCAGCGCCGACACTCAGGCACCCGGTCGCCCGCCCAGATGTAGCGCAATTGATGCTCCTTTCAGTGGCCGGACTTGGCCATACTCGGCGTGGTCTTACATCGGGCAGTGACCGCAGCCTGGTCGCATGCGTCTCAGTGGCCTAGGCAAGACAGCCAAATGCAAAATGGCGGCTGGCTCCACTGACGAATTCACTGGGCCATCCGTTTAGTCAGTAAGAGGGGGGATGGGAGAATGCCTCTCGGAGGATCGCTGCAGCGGGGGTGACTTCAGTTTGAGCGGCAATCTTACCCCACCTCTCGGCGCCGTGTCTCGTTGCTCCACCTTACGGTCGGCCTGGCCTGTGCATCCCCGGCCTCAGTTGAGACAAGGTGTCCGTGCTTGCCCACCAGCGCCGCCGGGCTCCGCCGCGACCCCGCCTCGGCCCAAGCAGCCGGAGTCTATAGATCCTGCAGCTCTCGCGTCCCGGTCCTGAAACTTGGGTCGATCGGGCCACAGCTCATGCGGAGTCAGCAGGAGTCTCAATCGGGCTTGTGGCACCCGAAACAGCTAGGATTATTGTAGGATTTATGAAGCAGCCGGCGGAGCTCGCGAGTTAGGCGGCCATTTCGCAGCTCGTTCGGCCACGCCCCATAGATCTCACACTTAGAAGAATAACACTTACAGTCAGCTGGACCGCTTCTTGGTGGGTGAACTGCATCGCTCCTGCATAGGTGCAGCGGGGCATATGGTCAGATTTCTGTCCGATCATGCCCTGGCTCTACGGACTTTGAACTGGGGTGTGAAGCTGGACAGATGCCAGACATGGCGCATGTCCTCTGATTTGCTCATGGGTGCAGCATGTAGGGCGGATTTGCAAAGTGCTAAACAAGGTTATATTGCTGAAAATTGATTGGGGTACCATGGACACCAGGGCAGTTGAATGGGAGGCCTTAGAGGCGGAGCTGGAGCCCTGGGGATCAAGGTGGGAGATCCTACCCATACTGTCTCGCTTTATGCTGTGATGTAGCATTGTTTATTTTAACTTGCCCGGGGTGACAGTACCTATCCTGATGCAGCTCACGGAGGACGTTGGTGAGGTCTTGGGCTCTAGATCAATGCCCACAAGTCCTTATTGTTCCATTTGGATGAACTGCTTGGGAAACCGCAGGATCATTTGCCAGATGCGGGCCTTCAGTGGGAATTGGACGGTTTTTGAAATATGGGGATTTGGGTTATGCATATTGGGGCCGAACATCAGCGACAGAATGTAGAGAGGGTGCTGACAGGTTTGGAGACTTCTACTGCATTCTGGAACATGCTTCCTCTCTTGGTGATGGGTAGGGCGGCTGTGGCAAAAATGGTCTTCCTATCTCGCTGCTTTTACCTTGAGCAAAGCTCCCTGTTTCCACTGGGAGGGTTGTTTTATTTGGTAGGTTGGAATGCTTACTAGTGTCTTTTCATTTGTTTGGGAAGGTGCAGTAGGTTGGCGCTTGCAAGTTTCAAAAAATAACATGGAAGATGGGGGTTTAGTGGTCCTGGATCTGCAATTCTCTAATTTTGCTGCGCACCTGCAGCACACAGCTAGATGGCTTACAGAGTCAGATAATTGAGAGAAAAAGCCAATGGGGACTGAGTTTGGAGGTGACACTCTGCCCCAGGTGGTAATGCGCTGGGGCAAGTTGGATATCCATGTTCCGTACTTGGTTACACATAATGGGAAAAGGTGGTCTGCAAAGTAATCAGTAGAGCCCCCTTTAGCAGGGAGCTAAAACTGAGGGATCTTCAAGAATATTGACACCCTCATGTCTATGGAGCAGTGGCGGGAGGGGGATGCTTGCAAATAGGGGATATTTACCCAGGGGATACTGTTATCTCATTCCAGGACGCACAGGACACTTTCCAGATAGGGCCACGCCATTTCTTACATTATGCTAAACCGGAGAGTGTAGCAAAGGAGCTCTGGACAGCGCCCCGCCCCTCAGCGGTCCTTGACGGTCTTCTTGGTTAGGGAGAGTGACGCCACTTAATTACCAGATTTTACATGGCCCTCAGAAGTAATATGCAACCATGTCAATTCCCTGCACATGGAGCCTGGGAGAGAGATTTGGGTGTACCCATCTTGGATCCGGACTGGGTGAGTGTGTTGGGCCTTGTCCGAACTGTGTCCTGGAAAAACAGGTTTAAGGTCCTGGAGTTTAATTTCTTGCACTGTACATTTGTCACTCTGTATGGGCTCAATAAAATGGACCCTGCAAGATGAGCCACATAACTGAACTGCAGGGAGGTTGGGGCTGACTTCTTACATCTGGGTACGCCCCAAGAGACACAATATTCCTTATTAACTGGCCCAGCTGGCCGTATTACTTGCAAAGAGACAGGAGGCCATTTGGTGGATGGGTCCGCGGGTCCGCTGGTGAATGTTGGTTCTAGGACATGTTGAAATAGGGGTGGCAGAGGAACAACACATTAAACTATCACGCACTGATGAGGGGCAGAGGAGGCTATACTACTCTGGGCCAAATTATAGGGTATGTTTTAGGGGGACGGTGATACCTCCTCTGGGGAAGGGTCCAAGGATGAAGAATGATAACGCGTAAAGCTGATGAATTTATTCAAATTTTGACGGCCAAGAGTGTAATTAAACTTCCTTCTATGCTGCTTAGCTCGTTGCCTTGGTTCTATATTTATGGGTTTAATTTATCACTGTACCCGTAGAAAAGTCTATGTGCAGATATTGTGTATTATACTAGACTGTAGTTGCCTCTGCCATATGCTCGAATTTGGAATATGTATTGCACTGTCAATCGTCACTGTATGGTTTGAATATTGTTTAAAATCAATAAAAAGCATTTTTTTAAATCCTGATTTAAAGTGCCCTCTGGTTGTCAATGAAAGTTGCAAATATAGTATTGCCATGTGAGAAACTCTATTCCTGAGACATGATGCTGCATACCCCACTCCTAAATCCCTAATCAAACATCATGTTCAATAATACCAGCATTATTTGTGATATATCAATACAAAATGTGACATAGGAAGTCAAATACTTTCCATTGAAGTTTCTAACCTTGTGAGTGTTTTTGTGAGGTTCTGAAGAAAACTTGACTATATAAGTGCTAAAATTATCCCACAGAAATTAATTTGTAGAGTTTTGGCTATGACAGATCATGAGTCTTTTTCATCAATGAAAGGTGATAGTAATTGAGCTTCAAAATTTCTTAAAATGCTACCATTTTAAACAGGCACCCAAGCTTAATTGGTACATTTAATGGGTTACATTTACCAAGAATAACAAACATAGGCGGAGGAGGAGCTTGGCGGGCATCCGAGATGGCCGCGTGAGCACAGCGCTCTCCGGACCCCCGCCACTCCCGGCATGATATCCTGAACATATCCTGACTTTTCACGAGGATTTGTGTAGAGGACGCTGGGCTGATCGTCCTGGAACTTTCGGAATTTGATTCTGACCCGGGGTGCCGGAGTTACGGTGATTCGAACTTTTGGGATCCGCCCTTGAGGTACGCCCGGGACTGGGTGAGGCTCTGTGGCCGTCTTGGAGTTGAACAACAGCGGCAGGGGGATTGGACTTGTGGGTCCCCCTCTTAAGTTTCGGTTTCGATTCTGCCTCAGACTGAGACATCTGGCAGGGGAGTCTGGCCTGGGCTGGGTCCGGGGCACGAGACGGCTGTCGGGCCTTTGGCTGGCTTATTCTCCTATCTGATTGGCTTTATCCTGGTGGTACCCTTTTGGCGGCTCTTTGATCCCGGAGCCTTATTTTCCTGTGCCCATTCCATCGAGCCTGGTGAATCTCTTTGTGACGCAGTTTCCAACATGGCGGGCAGAGGGGACCGAGAGACACGGAAGACCAAGACACCCCTGCGCGGGGGCCCGGTCCAGTCTAACGTTATGGACCGTTACACCCACTCGAAGGGGTCCCCCGGAGCCGCCCTGCCCGGTCCAAGTGCTGCTGACCACATCGTGGACGCGTCAACGGAGCCGTCCTTGCAGGACATCATGGGCGCCATTTCTGGCATGAGGGAGACGATAGGCCAACAATACGAGGCCTTGGCCCACAAAATCGACACCGTGGCCATTGACGTGAACTTGATTCGAGCCGACCTATCGAAAACCAATGAGAAGGTGAAATCATTGGATCTCAAGTCATCCAGCCTCACGACGGACGTCTCGGAGATACAGACGGAGATTGGTAATCTCCGTAGGGTGAACGATTTCATGACCCGGCGCCTGGAGGACTTTGAGAACAGGGCACGTCGCTGTAATGTGCGCGTGGTTGGCGTTCCGGAGAATCCAGAACCTCACTCTGTTGATCTCCTGGTTGAGGACCTGATCCAAAACTATCTCTCTCCGTCTGGACTGAGTAAATTTTTCGCAGTAGAGCGTGCCCATCGAGTTCCGGGGGGCCAGGGTAAGCCAGGTGCCCCGCCGAGGCCTATTGTTGCGAAACTCTTCCATTATAGGGATCGGGACGCTATCCTGCAAGCATCACGTGTGAAGGGCCCGGTGGCCTTTGAGAACGCCACAGTGAACTTTTATCCGGACTTTTCTCAACAGGTCCAGAAACAGCGTATGGGCTTCCGTGGTGTCAAGAAGCGTCTTCGGGACATGGAGTTACGCTACGCTATGCTGTTTCCGACCAGGCTGCGAGTGGAGTACAATGACCGAACCTTTTTCTTTGATCGGCCAGATTCTGTGAACGACTGGCTGGACTCTCTGCCTGGCCGACCTCCTGCGACTGAGTCCGACGCCCACCCGGGTGGTGCTGAGGGTGGTGTGGAGAGCTGAACAATTCGTCTACGCCTGGGCCCTCGTATAGAGTAAACTCTTCCGGGATTCTATGCCTAAGTGCCTCTACTGTTTGTGTGTTTTCCTCGTCCTCTGTCTTGATCGGGGTGGCGGGTGGGCCAGAGCCTTTCCTCCTCCGGGGTCTTTTTGTAGAATGGGGGTTCTTGGGCGACAGGCACACTGCATGTTGGGGTGGCTTTTTAGCATTTTGCAGGGGTGCAGGGTGGGGGGTGTTTTCTTGATTGTTGGGGGGTGGGTGGTTGGGAAGTTCGATGTTTGTGTGTTATGTTCTCAAGGCGACTTTATCTTGTTACTGATGGTTTTTATGTCATGCTCATGGAGGAGGGGTTTCGGCGTTGCTGTGTGGGATGGGGGGTAGCGGGTTGAGGTTTGTTTCGTGGAATGTTAATGGTCTGGGGGATCGTATTAAGCGGAGTGTGGTGTTGAAATGTTTACGACGTTTATCTCCAGATATTGTTTTTCTGCAGGAGACTCATTTGGTGGGCAATACTTGTCGTGCGATGAATAGGTGGGGCTATCGCCTTGCCGCACATTCGGGGTTTACCACGGGTTCCAGGGGGGTGGGTATCCTTGTTCGGGCTTCCCTCCCCCTAGCTATTGATGATGTGATCCTTGATGATCGGGGGCGCTATGCTGTCCTCGTGGGTCGTTATGAGGGTCGTACCCTCTCCTTATTTGCTGTTTATGTCCCCCCCGGCCTGCAGACTTCTACCTTTTCCGATTTGGGCCGTGTTTTGTTGGACCTCCCTAATAGTACTCTCTTCATTGCAGGTGACTTTAATTCTGTGTTCTCCGGTCTACACGATCGCCACCCCCTAGGGACACTCCTTCGGCCCAACAGTGGCTGGGTGGGTTTCTGGACACGTTTGGTTTGGTGGATTGCTGGAGGCTTATGCATCCTACTCAGCTTCAATACACTTTCCACTCTGGGGCCCATGGGAGTTTGTCTAGACTGGATTATTTCCTGATGCCTGCGGCCCAGTCGCCGGCGGTGCGTGAGATTAGACACCTCCCCCGGGGCATTTCCGATCATTCTCCGCTCTGGCTTTGTTTTGAGATGGGGGTGGAGGCGGCGGGCCGGGTTGCTCCTATCAACCCATGGTACCTTACCTCCCCCGAGACCCGCAACCTTTTGACTAAGTCTTTGAACGCCTATTTTTTGGACCACGAGGGATCCGTTTCCTCTGCGATATCCCTGTGGGAGGCCTTTAAGACAGTGATTCGTGGACAGGCCCTTTCCCTTATTGTTGAATCCAAGAGGGCGAGGGATCGGGAGGTGGTGGACCTCGAGAGGGAGATTGCTGAAAGGGAGGCTGCCTTAGAGTCGGAAGTCACGTCTGATAAACTCCATGCCCTGGGTCTGAAACAATTTGCTTATAAGTCTTTGGTCACGGATGCGGCCAAACAGATGTTCCGGGAGCAACAGGGCCGTCTGTATGATGTGGGGGACAAGGCGGGCAAATTATTGGCGTGGTTGGATAGGAAGGAGAGGGCGAATCGTGTGGTGCCCGTGATTCAATCATCGAATGGTGTGAGAGTGACGGACCCGATTGGAATAGTTGCATGTTTTGCTGAGTATTTTCGTGTGGTTTATACCCCTGTGTCTGGACGGGATGTTGCTGACTCTCGCCTTCTGTTGCGCGATATAGCTTTGCCCAGTGTCTCCGATTTAGACTGTAAATCGTTGGAGTCCCCTTTTACTACTGACGAGATAGCTACTGCCATTCGCTCACTCCGTTCGGGCAAAGCCTTGGGCCCGAACGGGTTGCCAATTGAACTGTACAAGCTACGTCCTGATAAGGTGGCGCCCTATCTTCGCGACATGTTTTTGGAGTCCCGAGAACGGGGTGTTCTCCCGTATGATCAGCGTCTGGCTACGATAGTCGTAATTCCCAAGGACGGTAAACCGCGGGACCTTTGTTCGTCTTATAGGCCCATTTCCTTGTTAAACGTTGAGCCCAAGGTCCTGGCTAAGCTCCTGGCGACCCGCCTCTTGACGGTCATTAGTGACTTGGTTCATCCGGATCAATCCGGATTTATCCCACATCGCAACACGGCTCTTAACCTACGTCGTCTCCACGGTGCTGTTGCGAGGGCGGGGCTTCTGACGGAACCGGCCATTTTGGCCTCGTTGGATGCCTCGATGGCTTTTGACACAGTGGAGTGGCCCTATCTTTGGGCTGCTCTTGAAAAATTTGGTTTTGGTCCTGAGTTTATCGGTTGGGTGAAGTTGTTATATGCTGAACCCTTAGCGCAGGTAGTGGTGAACGGTAGAGTTTCTGTCCCCTTCTGCCCTGGTAGGGGGACCCGTCAGGGTTGCCCCTTGTCTCCGTTGCTTTTTGCGCTCGCCCTGGAACCGTTAGCTGCATGGCTTCGATGGGAGCCTTCACTCAAGGGGATCCGTTGGTCACCGGACTTTGAGGACCGCGTCTCACTTTACGCGGATGACATTCTTTTGTATCTTACTTCCCCGCGTAAATCTCTAAATGTTTTATTTGATGTTCTTACCTCGTTTGGAGCTAACTCGGGCCTAGTTATTAATAGGGCTAAGTCCTGCGTGTATGTTCTTTCGGGTGTTTTGCCCCCATTGCCGGACAGATTTCCTATTCAGGTGGTCCAGTCTGGCTTCCAGTATTTGGGGATCTTTATTACGCTGGACTCCTCACTCCGATTCGAGCGCAATCTCCTCCCCCCGCTTCTTAGACTGCGACTAGATGTGGCCCGTTGGCGTAAGCTGTCCCTGTCTCCTCTGGGCAGGGCAGCCCTTTTTAAAATGATGTCCTTGCCGCGGTTCCTCTACGCACTTCAGAATTCTTATGACGACGTTCCCGCTACCTATTTCCGGGAGATCGAGAGTCTTCAAAGACAACTGATCTGGGACGGGCGTCCACGTATTGCCCTTGCGAAACTCACCATCCCTTGGTATGACGGGGGCATGGCGCTCCCCGACATCAATAGATATTACTGGGCTGCCCAGCAGTCTGCCATCAACCACGCGATGTATTCACCGGGTCGGGATCCGGCCTTTGAGATGGATAGACTCCAGCTGCCGGGAGGGGACTTTAATAGAGCGCTTTATTCTAGATCGGCCGGGCGCCATCTTGTGGGCCCGTCCAGGATCGCAGTCACTGTGTGGCGCGCCGCGCATGTGAGTTTGGGCTGGGAGAATCGACTGACACTGGCGACGCCGCTTTATGCCTCTGAACGTTTGGGGTGTCTCTGGTCTACTAAGGGATTTGACCGCTGGGATATGATTGGGATATGTAAGGTGGGTGATGTCTGTGCGAAAGGTAGCGTGAAGTCATTCCAGACCCTTAAGGCAGAATACGACTTGAGTGATAGAGAGTTTTTTCGGTATCTGCAGGTCCGGCATGCCCTGGCCTCAGTTCTAACTCCTGGTGTGACCCTGCCCGAGTCTTCCCCCCTTGAAGATCGTATACTAGATGGACACCTGCCTGATAGTACTATCTCCCTTATTTATAAAAAATTGATTCATAGTCGCGCCGACCTGTTGGTCCGCCTTAGGGAGCTGTGGGTCGGTGACGGATTGGAATTAGATGACGAGAATTGGCAGTCAGCACTCTCTTCTCCTAAGGAGGTAGCCATTCCCGCCCGTCTTCGTTTGGTGCAACTTAAGATCCTCCACCGCGTGTATGTAACTGGCCCGCGCCTGGTTGTAATGGGTTTTTCCCCGGATGGCTTATGTAAGCGTGGCTGTGGGATGAGTGCTACATTTATGCATATACTTTGGGAATGCCCGTTGGTAGCGGCCTACTGGATTGATGTACTTGATGTGATGACTGTCGTGACTGGTGTTGCCCTGCGGCCTGAGGCCCGACGATGCCTGTTGAACGTGTGGGAACCCGCGATTATTCTGTGGCCCAGACCAGATGGGCAACCTTGGGGTACATGGTCGCGAAGCGGGACGTTGCGCAACTCTGGGGCGCATCCAGACCTCCGGACGTTTCGGTGTGGGAGGATAACATGGACTGGTCCATGTTTCGAGAGAAGACCGTCTATGTGGCTAGGGGCAGACCCAGGGCGTGGACTAAAATTTGGGGCCAGTGGAATGCATATCGTGGAGACATTTGTACCCCTCCCTTGGTTGACACATCCGATGTTACCCTGTCTCCCTAGGCTGACGTTCCCGAAATCTTTCATTCTCTTTTTAAGATTTTCCTGTCCTCCCTGCTGCCCCCCCCCCCCCCCCCCCGGCCTTGCCGAGTCTCTTTGATTTACCTTTATCTTCCTGATTAGTGTACTTCCCCTCTGTCATCTGGGCTGACGTGATTGCTACATTCGCCTTGTTTTGGTTTGTTATTTTAATGTTTAAGACAAAAACTGTTGTGTCCTGTCATATGCTTTGTGCAATATTTAATCTGTGATTTGGGCCTGGCCACGGAGATTAATGTTTACTGCATGGTACGTGCTTTGCGAATTAGCGGCCAGCCCGTGTGGTTGTAGGCCCATCTCTGTACTTTTTATCTGATTGCTCAATAAAAGTTTTTAACCCAAAAAACAAAAAAAAAAAAAAAACATAGGCAGTTTCTTTTTAGAGAAATTGTTTAGTGCTCATATTCAGATAAAAGTGAGTAATAAGGGGTCTTTAGCTATAGATCATACTGGTTATCTTACAGTACATTTCCGGCTAGAGATGAAAGGGTATATGTGTACTTTCTTCTGTCTTCAGTAGCTTTCTGAGGTTATTGGGTTTGAAAGTTAATATCTAGCCTGTAGCCCGAAGCACAAATGCAAGAATGCCCACCTGGATAGTCCGGTCCTGAATACACTTTAGTCAATATAATGCCCTTAATACTGCATCTGGAAGTCTTGCGGGACATGACTAATTGAAAATATTTATCAAGCTTGCTGTACTTCAGAAAATCTCTATAACTCCATCCCAAAAAAAGGTGATTGTTTGCACTTTAGGAAATAGTAAGATCCTAGAGATTGATATGTCTCACTGGCTAGCTGGAGATTAACTCTGCCTTTGAATGCGTGGACTGACGTTCTGATGTTTGAGGACATCCTTTGCCATTACTACCATCCACCAGTTGATTATAAAGGCTCTGCAAGTGCTGGCCTCAGGGAAATTGGCTTAGGGTGCAGTCCCCAGATACAACACTTGTGGAAAATTGCAGAAAGCATTTTCTCTAACCCCACCTCACCTGCCCTCTTAATGGGCTGACTATCTAAGCTAATCAAGACACATCTTACAATGAATCACATGCACCTTAATTGAAGTAATATATGTAAGAATAATTCCTCATTATGTATGCGGACCCCAAAGCACTTTTATCCATTATAACAAACTGTGAGAGGGCGTATAGTTTAGGACGATGAAATGTAGCCAATCAACTCAAAAGCCTATCCAGTTGAAATTCTTCAGATGTTTGACTGTTTGATATATAAATAAATTACAACAAACACCTTTCCCATTACTATATTACACCCCTACAAATGCAGCCTGCTACCTAGCACATCTAAACAGAGAAGAAAAGTAAAGCCAGATACGCTTGAAAGAGCTAAAAATCAATCTGCTCCTTTAAAAAACAGGGACTTTTGTATCCCATAATGCCTGAACTGTCAGTTGTCTGACTTGAATTCTTTAATTCTTTTTTAGTAGTATTTGCAAATTAATTCAGCTTAAACTCTCAAAATGCTTATGCTGTATGACCAAAATCAAAGCCGGGGAGGAAAGTGGGTCATTTATGACTTCACTGAATATGCCTGCATTACAGAACCAGGACTACAAGTAAATTAACATTTCTTATGCATCTAAGGATCCCCAATAATTGCCAACAGTGGGAGAATAGAGTAGCAACCTTCAAAAATATTCTCTCTTGAGGCTGTTGGTCATACAGCGGTTTTTATAACTAGGGTGTGGTCTAAATCAAGTATTATCCAAAAAGGTTTCTCACAGTAGTATGACCTCTGCCAAAGGCAACTCTTTTATCAGAATAAAGTTAAGAGTATCTTGTAAAAGTGTGGACTGACTTCCAAGTGGCCACTTTGTAGATATCTAATAAAGGGCTATTTCTCAACTATGCCATCACAGTCACATTACCTCTAGAGGAATGAGCTCCGGGTTTTCCTAGTAGTGTTTTATTAGCCAAGTGATAACAAGCAGAAATACAAGAGACAATCCAATAAGAGTGGACTTCTTGGAGAAGACACGGTCTGTGTGTATGAGACCTTAATTGACCAACAGCTAGTTAGATTTAAATAGGTATTTTCTAACTAAAGGCATAACACTCTCCTAACAAGAGAAAGTGAAGAATGTTTGGGTAAGGCAGTAGGGGCCGATACGATACGGGGTGGCGAGGCGGGTAAAGGGGGGAAGAGGGAGGAGGAAAAAATGAATGAAAATTCACTTACCTGATTGCAGCATCTCGCGCCGTCTCTCCCATGTCGTGTTTCCTCTGCACATCTTCAAGGAGGCACCCTGGTTTCCCTGAGCCAATAAACAACGCTGCAAAGTAGCATTGTGATTGGTAAGCACCCAGGCTCCCCATAGCCAATCACAACGTGCTTTGGGATTGGCCTGAGCACCATGGTTCGGCGCTCAGGACAGGGAGCCCGGGCATGTTCTCCACCCTGGCTTTAATGCAGCCTGGGTGGAAATCATGCAAAGTGCGCATGACAGTTTGGCCAGGTCAAGACGGCAGGTCAAAGCGTCATGCGCACTTTAGAGTGCAGCAACCACTCCCCTCCCCGGCATCAGTGTAGACAAGCTGATGATACTAAAATTGTAATAACTTCAGTTATCATCATTTTATTTTTTATTTTACACAGGTCAGTGAGCCACCTGTGCCTACCGGTACGAGGTGGCGCTGGTTTGTCTCTCGAACCCACAGCAGCAGTTCCTGAGCGAACCTTCCACCAAGGCAGAAATTATACAAGCTATTGATGCGATGGAAGGCTCAAAAGCGCCCGGGCTGGATGGTTTTTCAGGGACATTCTATAAGGCCCACAAACAATTGCTTTTGCCCCACTTGTTGGAAGTGTACGCAGAGGCTCTGAAAACAGGAGTTCTCCCCCCCACACTTCGGGAAGAGGTTATAGTTTTGCTTCTGAAGCCTGGGAAGGACCACTTGAGGTGTGGATCATACTGGTCTCTTTCATTATGAAACATTGACTACAAAATATTGGCCATGATGTTAGCCATCCGCCTGGCGCTATTAATGGAACGCATAATCTCTCCAGCGCAGGCTGCATTTATAATGCACAGATCCACCGCCTTGAATAGACCCAGCTGTCCCGGCCGTGGCGGCTTTGTTAGATGCCGATAAGGCCTTTGATTCTGTGGTATGGCTTTTTCTTCATGCCACTTTGCTGAGGCTGGAGGTCCCGGCGGGGTTCGCGGCTCTTATACGTATACTATATACGCTACCAACGGCACGCATAGGGGTAAATGGCACACTGACCAGATCGTTCCCCACTACCAGAGGCACTCTGCATGGATGCCCGCTGTCGCCACTACTTTTCATAACAGCGATGGACCCACTGGTACGAAACCTGCAAGGAAACCACTCTCATCGCGGATTGCAGTTTAAACCTGGTCCTCAATTGGTGATTCTATATGCAGATGATATTGTGCTATAAGTGATAAACCCAGCTGACAATCTCCCACCACTCCTAACTGAAGTGGAACATTTCGTATCACTATCATGGTTACGCATAAATTGGGGAAAATCTGAGATTTTTGCACTCATGGAGGTGCGGAGCCATGACACCAGCGGGTTCCCAGTGACCTGGTGTGAGGCAGAGTCAAAATACCTAGGGGTGTATCTAAACAGGGACAGTGACCAGTGCGGCTGAACTATTGCCCAGTGATAGATCAGCTGAATGCTAAAATGGAGAGGTGGATTAGCCTTCCACTATCTGTAGTGGTGTGCATAGTCAATATTAAAATGGTAGTTTTGCCTCAATTTTTCTACTTATTCAATAACATTCCCATTCCATTAACGAATTCCTTTCGTGCCAAAATATTCACGATATTAACACGCCTCACCTGAGGGGGTAAACAGGCCTGCATTAGTTGGAACACTCTAATTCTTTCGTATGAACGGGGGGATTCGGGGTTTCAGATATGAAACTTTACTATCTGGTGGAGCAGTGGAGCAGACACTGGTATCATGCGGATGTCTCTATACCCTATGCACAACCGGAGAGGGATTTAGAGGCCCCTACGCCCATGGCAGCCCTCCTCACAAATGGGCTGCCACGAGACCAGAATGATATACAGACTGTCAGGTAGTAGTGTATCCTTACAAAGGATTGGAACTGCACAATCACCAAAATATTTCACAGTAACAAATTTGAGTGTGAATTTCCTTACACTTGTGTCAATACTTTGTTCGGGGTGCTTTTCCGTTCTTTGTTCGGGGTGCTTTTCCGTTCTTTCTTGCACCTACTACCCAGAGGTGCCAACAACTCAACCAAAAGTTGAGTAAATACAATTGTAACAAACAAAAGAAATATATAGCACACCCTTATATTTGTCTCAAAAGTCCATTGTTATGTATAGGACAAATGTATTGGCTTCATGTATAGTACGCCAATGATCATACACCGTCTCCTTTGTACTATTGAACTGTCCAATTCCTTTAAATGTTCTCCAAAAGCAGAGTCCACATAACTGAATTTTCTTTAAAAACGTGATTCTTTTTATTGATCCTTGATGATACAACAAAAACTACCAACACGTGTTTCGTCTTCCCTTAGACTTTGTCAAGGCGAACGGCAAACTGTCTCTCAAACACATAGTGTGTCCCTTAGGCAGTTGGAGTGGCTTCTCATACCACTACCAAGATTAGTCTATTTGTTTAGACCTCAAAATAACAAAGATTACCCTTACAAATGCATCTAATTCGGTTAGACCAGCGAAAAAAAGGGAGAAAACAGCCGAACGCTGATAAGTTCCGACCAAATCTGGCACCATCATTTTCTGTACCCATCACGTCTTCCACATCACGCGTATGGACATATTTAAACTTTTTTCCGCGCGTTTTAACACACACCTCACAGAACATAGATAAGTCCTTAAAGCGAATAAGCTGGCTGCTCCTTTGATTAAATATTGCCTTGAAAATACGCACTAGGCGGAAAGCATCCAATGGTTTATTCTGGAGAAAATTGCAGGTCAGAAATACAAAGATATAGTAGATTTAAGAAAGCGAAGGCAAGTCGATTGGATTTTCATCTTTAAAACCCATTTGTTGGGCTCAATAGTATGATTCTATGGGAAAATGCCAATAAATACGACTATGTTGGTAATATATGGCCTCTGCTGATGCCCTCTGTATTCCACCATAACTTTCATCTCTCTCAGGTATCCCGGTTATAAGATGGTCCCCCTCTTTGCCTGTGTGTAGTGATGTTACTGATTTTGGGGAATATCCTCAGGGAATCTTCTGGTATTTAAGGAGAAGTTATTTGGTTCCCCTCTGTAGAGGCCACCCGGCTGCTACGATAAAATATATCCTAGCATCACCTCTCGTGACCAGGCGCGGTCCGAGGGCATAAATAAAAGAGGCATTTGTCGCATGTGAACTTCGGTCTGAAATCAAGCAACGGCTGGGTGTATGTGTTATCGCTCGATGCGCGACCCCTGAAGCGTACCTGGTTTGCAGCGCTACACTGGCGACGAGGGGAGCATTACCCTCGCGGCTTTCCCTGCTCCACTGAGACGCCACCAGGATGCGCCGTGCCCCACTCAGACATCTGCCGGAGAATCGATGTGACTGCAGCCCTTCGGCCCCGCTTTGATCTCCATTACTCCCGGTGGAGGTGAGCTGTGGGATCCGACGGTGTGCTACATGGTCAGTGAACGTGCGGCAAGGTGCTCTGGAAAGGAGCTGATGAGCTCCGTGTCGGGTGCCCCACTACCCGGGGTCTGTCCCGCAAACGTTGTGTGGCCCAGAGAGGGGGCCTGAGGCCTACAACAAGGACTGTTCCCTGCTGGCATCCAAGTGTTGCGGACAGACGACGACCTTGTCCTGCTGTCAACCAGCGTTTGAACCAAGTAAGCAGAGGCCGGGTCTGTTGAGTACTCGTCAGAACTGGGGCACTTTCCAACTCTGGTGCCAGGGTGGGGAGGCACTCGCCTATTGCCTGACACCAGCAGCCTGTCCAAGCTCCACGACAGTAAATTACTGGCTAGAGGCCCTGCCCCACGGATTCACCTTTTGCCTGACACCAGCAGCTTGCCCAAGCTTCACTACAGCAAGTCACTGGCAAGAGGCCCTGCCCCATGGATAGCAGGTCAGACAGAAGGCCGAAAGGGGAGTGCCACAAGATCCTGGAGGTGTACCGGTTGAGCACCAGCAGTGAGTAGACCTACCATCCCAGAGGATCAGGCCACGTCAACACTTCACGCACTGCCCACAGCTTTGCGCCCGCAACGTAAGGAAACCAGCTGCTGAGCGCCATGGGAGACCCACCACCTCCACCGCAACAGCAGGCACAAGCGCCAATGGCACCGTACTCACACGCATCAATCACACCAATACCCCCGTCCAGCCAACTCGCGGACCCTGCCACCGCAGCGCCAAAATGGAAGCTCTGGGTAGGTCACCTAAACCTCTATTTTCCTGGGAACAGAAAAACCGGCGGGACGGTTAAACTTCCCTGCTGATGCACTTTGGGGGCGACGAGTTCTATGAACTGTTTGAGACACTGCCCGATACGGGTGAGGCCCATGAGTACAACGCAGCCATTGCGACACTGAGCAGGTACTTCGACCCACAAATGAACCCCGATTATGAGCGGTTCAAATTGCGCCAGGTCCAGTAGACTGAAGCTCCGAAAGTTGGCTTGCACATGTACCGGCATTGACCAGAATGAGGATCAGGGCACAGATCATCCAGGTGTGCAAATCGGTCGCCCTGCAACACCAAATGCTTCAACAACCAGGGATATCCCTGGATGAGATCCTGGTCCTTGTCCGCTCCCACAAACTGTCCGACAAAGGGGCCGAAGTAATGAAGGTCGTCCAAGTGGCAACACCCAGGCTGCGTCAATGCAGAAGGTAGTCCAAGTAGTGGAAGAGACAGTGGACGTCATACAGAGGTGCCCCGCCCCAGGACAGAGGCGAGTCACCGGGAACTGGCCAAGTGGCATGTGTGGGCACTGCAGTTGTGACCACAGAGAACAAGACAGGTGCCTAGACAAAACCTGTTCAAAATGAGGCAAGGTCAATCTCTATGCCAGCGTCTGCTGCAGTGGTGGAGGGCGATCTCGAGGAAGCACGTCAAGAGGGTGCCCAATGACCCTTCGTAACCTCACACTCGAGGAACAAGACAACCCCGAGGACCAACCGAGGACCAACCGATGACCAACCGAGACAAAGCGCCACCGCAGGCCCAGACGAAAGAGACGCCTGCCCCCAATAAGCAACATCACAGTCAAAGGAATGTCCGTACATGCCCTGATAAGACACAGGCGCCTCAGTGAACGTAATGGACTCTGACCAGTACGAGCGACTGTAGCCCAAACTACGCCTAGTGCCCAGTTCTGCCAAAATATACACCTACGGAGGCACAGAATGATAAGTTACTTACCTGTAATCCTAGTTCTCTTCCAGGGGTATCCTCATCAAAGTCATAAGCACTGAATAGTCCCGCCCACGTGCGGGACACCGAGCAATAGCCAATAATATGCATATATCTACATATATATATATATAAATACATATAAATACACATAAAATACCCATATATATATAGATAATATGCATATACTTATACATATGCAGCCTGAAATACACCATACTAGGCTCAAAAGCTGCCATTATTGCATGTAAAACCTTTACATTTGCTAAATAAAGACATATACATTACATTATATGATAATGTAAAGAAGAAACACTGCCCTGGGTTTCTTTGAAACACACAACCTTTATTTTCAAAGGTAAAAACAGGCAGGATCATAGAGGCAGATTTAGCCTAGATAGGCTGCATAGTAACAACTGAAAAACTTGGCGCCGTGCCTTTAAGACCTCCATGAGTCTCCAGGCTCCCATCATGCACCACAGGTGACAGTTAGGTCAGTTCTTTTGGACAGCGTATAACAGTGTGATAACAGCATGGGCAACATGTAAAATAGACAGTCCTGATATTCGCCCGGGGAGGAGGGTGGGTTGCTTATGACTTTGATGAGTATACCCCTGGAAGAAAACTAGGATTACAGGTAAATAACTTATCCTTCTCTTCCAGGGGATACTCATCAATAGTCATAAGCACTGAATAGAGTAGCAAGCCCATCCCATACCCTACAGGCGAATACCAGTCTCTCTAAACAGTACACTAATATATATTACCCAAACAAATTCCTCAGGGATGCTTGACCAACTTGAGCATCCGCCTGAGTATCAGAATAAAGGCAGGAATGGCGTGCAAAGGTATGAACCGAACGCCACGTAGCTGCCTTACAAATTTCATGAATAGGAAACATTTTAAGCATTGCTATTGTAGCAGCTTTTCCTCTAGTGGAATGCGCCCTCGGCTTGCCCGGGAGCTGTTTCCGTGCCAACTGATAAGATAACATAATACATGACACAATCCATCTAGAAATGGACCTCTTAGATGCAGGCAAGCCTGTATTCAGAGGGCCGTAGTTCACAAACAAATGATCAGACTTTCGAACACTCTTGGTTTTATCAAGATAAAATTCCAAAACTCTTTTTATGTCTAAAGAGTGTAAAGCTTTCTCAGCTGGAGTGTTCGGATTAGCAAAAAACGTAGGAAGTGTAACTGACTGATTAATGTGAAAGTCCGAGACTACCTTAGGAAGGAATCTCGGATGTGTCCGAAGCACCACTCTATTCGCATGGAAAACAAGATAAGGTTCTGTAGAACAAAAAGCCTGTATCTCGCTCACCCTGCGCGCAGAGGTGATCGCTACTAGTAAGGCCACCTTCCATGACGGATGTTGAAGGGACGCCTTATGAATAGGTTCGAATGGAGTACCCATCAATTTGGACAAAACCACCTTAAGCTCCCAAGGAGGAGAGGGAGCCCTCACTGGAGGATACACTTTCTTGGTGCCCTCCAGAAAATCCTTCACAACTGGCATTTGAAAGAACAAAACCTGAGTGGGGGACTTTCGATATGCTGTTATTGCTGCCAGATGGACCTCTATGGAAGAATACTGTAAACCTGCTTTGGCCAAAGAAAGTAAGTATGGTAACAGTACCTGTTCTTGACCTCGAATAGCAGCACACCACATGAAAAAACGCGTCCACTTGAAAGCATACGACTTTCTTGTAGAAGCTCTCCACGCCTCTCTCAAAATGTGCATACAGTCCTGCGAGAGGCCTAAATGTCCATATTGGACGAACTCAGGAGCCACACTGCCAGCTTCAGGGACGGCAGGTTGGGATGGAACACCCTGCCGTTCTCTCTGGTCAGCAGATCCGGACAGCAAGGAAGCCTCCTGTGCGGTACTTTGGACAGATACAGGAGATCCGGGTACCACCATTGGCGAGGCCAATCCGGAGCCACCAGAATCATATCTGTCTTGGCCTTGTACAGTTTCTTGATCACCAAGGAAATGAGTGGAATCGGTGGAAAAGCGTAGAGTAATGTCGCTGACCAGTCCATCCTTAGAGCATTCCCCTTGGACCATCGTTGTGGGTATCTGGATGCGAAGACGCGGCATTTTGCGTTTTCGGCGTCCGCAAAGAGATCCATTTCTGGTGTCCCCCAGGCCTTGAAGACATCTCTTATCACTTCTTCTTTTAAGACCCAGTCGTGTGCTTCTGCGAAGTGTCTGCTTAGGTCGTCTTCTTGGATATTGAGAACACCCGGCAGATGGACCGCCGATATTTTCATACCCCGAGCCGGAAGCCACTTCCAGATGGCTTGCGCTTCGAGCGACAGAGGTCTGGATCTCGTTCCGCCCTGCTTGTTCAGATAGTACATCGTTGTTGTGTTGTCCGTTTGAACAAGCAGGGAGGATGTCTTGATTGCAGGAAAGAAAGCCTTGAGAGCTAGGTGGACAGCTCTGAGTTCCAACATGATTATATGATACATTCTTTCTTTCTCTGACCACACAACTTGAGCTTGAAGCGATCCCAGATGAGCGCCCCATCCCTGAAGGGACGCATCTGTCACCTGCGATTGTCTGGGCATGTCCGCTTGGAAAGGCATTCCCACTACCAGATGAATCCACTGCATCCACCACCAAATGGAAATCTGTACTGCCAAGGGTAGTGACAGTTTGTCCTTTCAACGATTTGAGAACTGGGACCACTGGTCCTCCAGAGACTGCTGCAGAGGTCTCATGTGCAGCCTGGCGTTTGGAACAAGGAAAATACAAGAGGCCATGGAACCTAGAAGAGACGAGATCTGCCTGGCTGTGGGTCGAGGAGACTTCAGAAGAGTTTGACACTTGAGGAGAATGGAGGATAGTCTCTCCTCCGAAGGATACGCTTTTGCGTCCTTTGAATCCAGAAGTGAGCCCAGATAGTGTATCCTCTGCGTGGGATTGAGGATAGACTTTTTGAAGTTGACGTGCAGGCCCAGTCTCCGCAGCTGATGTATGCAGAACGAGAGATGTTGCTGAAGCAGAATCAGAGACGCACTCTTTAGCAGCCAATCGTCTAGGTAGGAATAGACGAAAATGTGCCTCTTCCTCAGAAAAGCCGCTACGACTGCCATGCACTTTGAAAAGGTGCGAGGAGCGGACTTTAGCCCGAAGGGCAACACTGTGAATTGGAAATGGCTGGTTTGGATGCAAAACCTTAGAAACATCCGATGCTTTGGGGCGATGGGGATGTGAAAATAAGCATCCTGAAGATCTATGGAACACATCCAGTCCCCTTGAAGCAGAATTGGAATTATGTGATGTAATGCCAGCATTCTGAACTTTTCTCGTCGAATGAATCGATTGAGACGCCTGAGATCTAGTATGGGCCTGAACTCCTTGTTTGGACCTTTCTTTGGAACTAGAAAATAACGGGAGTAAATGCCTTGTCGACGCTGTGCCTTTGGGACCTCCTCGATGGCATTCTTTAGGATTAAGGCAGACACCTCTTGTCTCAAAAGATGAATTCGATTGGTCACAGGCTTTTGAGGAGGAATGGAAGGTGGAGGAGACTTGAATCTGATGGAATATCCATTCTTTACAATATTCAGAACCCATTTGTCTATTGTGATGTTTTTCCACTCTTCCAGGCAAAAACGAACACTTCCCCCCACTGGAGTGGGTAACGGGCTCAGGGGAAGCAAAAACTCACTGCTTTTGTTGCTGTTGCTTGTTTCCAGGTGCAGACTGCCTGGAAATGCCACCTCTTCCTCTACCAGGACGACGCTGGGAGAACTGAGATCTTCCCTGATTCTGCTGTGACAACCATTGAGGGGTTTGAACCCTCTGCTGGTTCTGTCTCCTGTCGTACGGACGGTATTTTTTCTTAAAATCCTTCCTTTTCTCCAGACCAACAGCTCTCACTGTATCAAGTTCCGTCTTCATTCGCGACATCTCATCGTCAGCATGAGATCCGAAGAGCGATGTTCCGTTAAAAGGCAGATTAAGAATTCGGTGTTGTGCCTCAGGCTTAAGACCCGTGAGCCTTAACCACCCTGAGCGCCTGGCGCAGAGCCCATGCGCGTAACCATGTGTAGATAAGTCAGAAGCATCAGCGGCTGCACTAATCACCTGGTTAGCCACTAGCCCACCTTCATGTAAGATTTCAAGGAAGTCGTGTTTGTCTTCTTTAGGAAGATTTTTCTGCGAAACGAGACATGGAGTCCCATAGTGCGCGGTCATAGCGACCCAGCAAAGCAGAAGCGATGGCGACTTTCATGTAGGAAGCAGAGGTAGCACACATTCTCTTCCCTACTGAGTCCATAGCTTTACTGTCCTTATCCGGAGGAACAGAAGATGAAGCTGCAGCTGAGACAATCACAGAATCCGACTTTGGCTCAGCCCTCAGAAAGAAAGGATCATTGTCCGGTGCTTTATATTTTTTGGCGATCCAAGAAGGAACCGCTCCCAAAGCTGCTGGAGTTAAGAACTTGTGCTGCGCAGGCTCCAACAGACCTGGTACCAGAGGAAGTAAGGGCCTTGACGTTAGCTTTTGATGCAACATTTCGAAAATGACCGTTGTCTTGGTGGTAGAGACCGGCATTTCGATATTAAGCTTAGCTGCTCAGCGACAAAGAACCTCATTAAAGGTAATTACATCATCAATCGGTGAAATCCTACTCGGAGGAGCTGACGACAGTGTCGGTGAATATCCCCTCTTCGAATTTGTAGACCTTGTCGAGGATCTAGTATCGCGCCTCCTAGAGGAGTGGCGACGTGATGACCTAGAAGAGGGTGAAGACCGCCTCCTCACTGATGGCGATTTCCTCGGAGGAGTACGCTCACGTCTTTTTGGAGAACGCACCAACTGTCTTGAGGGCGATCTTGACCTCGAAGCAGGTCTTGCAGACACAGGTGACCTGGAATAGGATCTTGGAAGATTAATCCTCCTTATCTTCCATTCTCTAATCTCCCCCAGCCATAGTGGCGAGATATTGGTCGCTGGCTGAATAGGAGAAGGTGCTCTCGAGGGCTCTGGAGAGATCTGCACAATCTGAAGTCCAGGGGAGGAAGAGGAGCTCCCAGAAGACCCAGTAGGAACCTTAGAGCGGTCTTTAGACACCGTCCTAGGCCTCTTAGCTGCAGGAGACGCCGAAGACAACCTCCTCGACGTCGATCTCCTCAACGGCGATCTTCTCGGCGGCGACCTCCTCGGCGGCGACCTCCTCGGCGGCGACTTCCTCGGAGGCGACTTCCTCGGAGGTGACTTCGACGGCGATGGTCTCTTAGGCGTCGACGTCGTGCGCCTCAACGGCGATGGTCTTCTCGGCGTCGTGTGCCTCGACGCCACATGACTTGGGCTCTTCGATGTCGAAACATCTGCTGGTCGGTTCGACGTCGACGTCATGGCACCCCTCGACGGCGACCTTGACTTACGTTCAGAGCCTCTCGGCGGCGACCGTCGATGTCGATGAGACGACGTCGAGTCCCGCCCTCTTGCAGTCGTAGGCGTGCCAGACCTGGACCGCCTACGCGCATGCCTCTTCTCACCTTGCTTCGACAGCGAGATCTTCTTCGACGGCGAGGGATGTTTCGACGTCGACGGACGCCGCGACGGTGATTTCGATGCCGATTTTGAGCACAGGGGTACCTTAGAAGAAGATCTTTCCCTCGACGTAGTAGGGGACCGATGTTTTCTCTTCTCCCCTCTGTCTCTGCGCTCTTTGTGCTGGGAAGAAGGCTTCTTGGAATGAAATTCTTCTCTTCCACTCACAGTATCTCCTCTGTCATACAGGGACTGAAGCCTGCTCTTCTCTCTCTCCCTGAGAGTTCTGTTATCTTGGCCATTTTTTTACCACAGGCCGGACACTTAACAAATAAGGCCGGCATTATGATTGGAAAAATAGCCAAAAACCAGGAAAAAATTGTAGAATTAGTCAAACTATGACTAAAGACATTGAGTAAAGATGAAAAAATTAGAGAAAAACCAGAAGAAAGTGATAAAATATCACCAACTGGCGAGCTCAATGCTCCAGGATCCTCACAGAAGGAGACGGAAAAAAGAACTGACCTAACTGTCACCTGTGGTGCATGATGGGAGCCTGGAGGCTCATGGAGGTCTTAAAGGCACGGCACCAAGTTTTTCAGTTGTTACTATGCAGCCTATCTAGGCTAAATCTACCTCTATGATCCTGCCTGTTTATACCTTTGAAAATAAAGGTTGTGTGTTTCAAAGAAACCCAGGGCAGTGTTTCTTCTTTACATTATCATATAATGTAATGTATATGTCTTTATTTAACAAATGTAAATGTTTTACATGCAATAATGGCAGCTTTTGAGCCTAGTATGGTGTATTTCAGGCTGCATATGTATATGTATATTATTTATATATATATGGGTATTTTATGTGTATTTATATGTATTTATATATATATTTAGATATAAGCATATTATTGGCTATTGCTCCGGGTCCAGCATGTGGGCGGGACTATTCAGTGCTTATGACTATTGAGGAGTATCCCCTGGAAGAGAACCGCTACCTCTCCACGGGATGTGGAGGTCGCAGTTTTGAGCTCAGAATACTCAGTAAGGATCAAATTCAATGTGATGGAAGGGAAGAAAGGGACATTGCTGGGGTGCCACACCGCAGAAGACTTATAGCTGGTGTTTTTTGCAAAACAGGTTCACAACATCAATGCAGAGGACCTCCTGAGTGAGTTTCCACAGCTCTTCCAAGGTCTAGGCAAGCTTCAAGGACGCCAGCCGAGAGCACTCCAGCACTGGCGCATCCTTTTTCACCTTCGCCCCTTGGTGGAAAAAGAACTACAGAACCTCAAAGACTTAGGGGTCATAGAGAAAGCGGCGGGGCCCACCCCATGGGTGTCCCAACTGGGTGTGACACCAAAACCGAAGCAGCCTGGTGCCATTTGACTGTGTCTTTACGTGAGACTCCCCAAGCCATCCGGAGGGAACGACACCTCACCCTGATGATGGACGACATTGTGGCGGATTTAAACGGGGCACAGTGGTTCTCAAAATAATATCTGAACTCCGGATACCAGCAGTTAGAGTTGGCGCCAGAAAGTAGATACATCACTACTTTCTCCACGCACGTCCAACTCAGACAATACACGTGGCTCAACTTCGGTTTGTCCTCTGCCGCAGAGGTGTTTCAGAACGCGATCAAGGAAGCCCTCTCAGGTCTGGTCGGAGTGATCAATTTGAGTGGCGACATCCTGATATTTTCCCTGAGCCTGGAGGAACATCATGTCCGGCTGAGGGCGACCCTACGGAGGCTGTCAGACTTAGGGCTCACGCTCCACAAGAAGAACTGTGCATACTATCAAGGCTCGATAGACCTTTTCATATATGTCTTCTCACGAGACGGACCCAGCGTAGACCCATGAAAGGCTGAAGCCATCGGGAGCGCCCCAATCTCGCAAAACCCCACGGAAATACAGAGCTTCCTCTGCATGGTGATGTATTGCAGGAGGTTTATATCGAAACTCCGACAGCTGACAAAGACCGGCACGCCATGGGAGTGGACGGTCCGAGAGGAGTCGCCATTTCAGAACATCAAAAAAGCCCTCCTGGATAAAAAAGCCATGGCCTACTTCCACCCCAAGAAGAAGACGGAACTGGTGGCTGACGCCAGCCCGATTGTGCTTGGGGCAGTCCTGCTGCAGGAGGACACCAAAGGAGTCTGTGCCCTGGTGGTACATGCCAGCAGAGCGCTATCCCTGAAGGAAACCAGTTTTGTTCAGATAGAGCAGGAGGCGTTGACCATAAGATGGGCATGCCAGCCCCTTCCATTTGTACCTGTGAGGTTACCCTTTTCGAGTGATAACTGATCACAAACCCCTCCTGCTGCAGTTCAGTGGATCCTCACGCCTAGCACCAACACAAATCGAGAGGTAGGTGGTCCAGCTGCAGGCCTACTCGTTCCAACTGCAGTACAGATCCAGGACGGACAACCCCGCCAATTTTCTGTCAAGGCACCCCATGAGGGAAGCCAGTGAACAAGCACAAGAAGAAGCCATCAACACAGAGGCCTTCGTTCACATGGTGGAAGACACCGCATGCCCTGTGGCGGTGACGAAAGAAGATCTTCGAGACGCCATGGATGAAGATGACACCTTGCGAACAGTAAAAGAGACTCTAGAAAGGGGACAATGGCATTGTTTCCTCAATGGACTCTCCCTGCTCACCGCAGAAGAACAGAATGCCCAACGACAACTCTAGAGGGTACAACATGAACTCAGTATTGGCTGATCGGGCCTCATACTATGAGGGCAATAAATCGTTCTGGAGAAACTGTGCCAGCGCCTGATCGGGCTCGCACATCAAGGACAACAAGGCACCGCCAAAACCAAGCCCAGGCTATGGTCGAAGGTGTGGTTCCCTAACATGGATGACATGGTGGAGGAGGAAGTCAGGCGCTGCCACCCGTGCACCATGACAGGAGGCAACCCTGCTC
Source organism: Lissotriton helveticus (assembly GCF_964261635.1). NCBI lineage: Eukaryota > Metazoa > Chordata > Amphibia > Caudata > Salamandridae > Lissotriton > Lissotriton helveticus. Next base: position 504,118,726 of record NC_136068.1, on the reverse strand, counting down.
CAGTGCCTGTGATCACAAAGGAACCGTGCCGCACACCGTGGGAGAAGATCAGCATCAACTTTGGGAGTTTCCCAGATGGGCAACACATCATGGACTCCTTCTCAAAGCTTCCCATCATTCGGCATGCCTGATAAAGTGAAGTCTGACAATGGATCCCCATTCCAGGGCCACGACTTCTATGATTTCCTGGAACGGAAAGCCATCCAACACCGACGAATCACACCCCAGTGGCCTCAAGCCAACGGTGAGGTAGAGCGGTTCATGAGGACACTGAACAGAGCTCTCTGAATCGGAGTTGACCAGCACAAAGACACTGAGGCGTGCCTACACCAATTCCTGCTCGCCTGTCGACAAACACCTCACTCGACAACCGGGTGCGCCCCAGCCTCTCTCCTGCTCAGACGGTCGCCACGAGACCTGGTTCTGGAAGATCCTGCGTGGGAACCTCCCTGCTTGGATGTCGAAAGAGCCCAACAAAAAAGGAAGACAACCAACGAGAAGGCGACTGTGCGCAGAGGAGCCAAGGCTCCGACAGTGCGTGTGGGGTCCAAAGTGGTCATCAAGGATCGTCATCCAGGGTGGATATTTCACACACGAGCCAGGGGTGTGGACTGTTACCCGCATAGACGGCACAATGGTCACTGCGCAACGAGGCAGACACACAGTGGTGAGAAATATGTCATGGTTTATAGAAGCAAAGGGCGCCCCAATCGCTGACCACACACCCCCAGAGGAGAGCGAAGGAGCGGAGAACAGGCCAGTGGGAATCCACAAGGAAGTCAGCCCAGATTCCGTGCCCCTGGCAATGCCAACCGAACCACATGAGTCAGGAGTCTGCCCCGCCGAACCGGTAGAGCACGAGGAGCAGTGCGAACATTCCAAAGACACCGCTGGTAACCCACACGGAAGGCCCACCCAAAGCCAATGATATCTGCTCCGACCCAACCTGGTGCCTAGTCAAAGGCTAAAGGACTTTGCATGCTAATGGGCTGTAGTGGCCTCAAGCCCATGACAGTGACTCTTTCCGAGTACGACACTAATCTGTGATGCTTATATTTTGTTTCTAGCTCACCATCCTTCTTCCTTCCCTTTTATTCAGTTTCCTGTTTGGGCTTCTGATTCTAAAAGAAAGGAGGGATGTAGAGGCAACCAGGCTGCTACGTTAAAATGTATCCTAGCATCATCCCTAGTGACCAGGCGCGGTACGAGGGCATAGATAAATGAGGCGCTGGTAGCACGTGACCTTCGGTCTGAAATCAAGCCACGGCTGGGTGTATGTGTTAGCGCTCGCTGCACAGGCCCCTGAAGCGCTACACCCTCCTCTACCAATCCAGGAGGATATCAGTGTCAAGTCGCGTGTGACAGGGAAAGTAACACATTCAGGAGATATATAGATATGAAGGGCCTCAAGCGAGAATCTTGTAGGCCCGCAAGCCACGTTGTTTGTTTATTGCTTGTAATAATGTCTGAATTGAATGTCACGTTTTTTCCAGTGCATTCTTAATAACTAGTATGGACAGATGCCAAGAAGCCTATAAAGAGGAGCGGTGGTTAGATTCTTGTGCCATTTGTGAGGCCCCCTGGAGCTTACAGTATGGAGTTTTGTGTACTTTGCTTGTTATTTATATCTGCCCACGAGCCTGCTTATACTTTCACCCATCGAACCCGCAAACACCATGTTAATTCAGCGCCACAGAGGCTGCTGCGCTCCTCCCCATTGTTTAACTATTGCATGCGAGCACAGTGGCTTAGTGCATTTATAGAAATACAGTTGTGAAAGGGGGGGGCACAAGAAAAAGGAAGGAAACATCATCTTAATCACATTTGAACAGGTCCTATTTAAACCATTCCACCTTCAGTGTCTGGCTTCATCAGATCTCAAAGTGCCAGAGAAAAAAATGCAGATGTCTAGCTGATTTATCACTAAGTAGTAGGGAAAGATGATCTTAACAAAACTACATGTGGTAACTAAATAGTGTATTTTGGGTCTCCATCTTTTCTCCTTAGGTTTTTGAACCCCATGCAAGATAGAGTCAATTCTTATGAGTTGTGGAATGAAGGTCTTCTTGAAGTCTTTGAAGCTGGGTTGTAATATCAGGTAGTTAAAATGCCAAGAGAGAATTGTTGGAATTATTTTTAGTATACCAGAATGTACAACACACTGTATATCTTATTTCCTTAGTCGGTAGATCTTCCCCTGTCTGACTGCAATATCTGGGATATACAAGCTGTCCAGATAGAGGAGATATAGGGGTCGTCTGACCACTGAAGGAGTTTGTGGGTATAGCTGATATACCTAGGTATGATTTTTGATGATTTAAGATCTAAGAGGGAGTTCCGGTGGAGGTATTACAATGGTGCATTAACTAGTGTTAGGTTGCGGTGAGGTGATAAAGCTGGTGATGGATTTTGGAATATTTGTTTATTCTTCTTTTCACAGTTGTCACTCACTTGGCACAAATGCATTTACTGCCTTAGTTTAGGATCCGTTTTTGGGCATGCACATTAATTGTTTCAACTGGTGGCCCCAAGTGGTAGAGGAGCATTTAAAAAAAAAAAAGGATGATTTAATATGAGATAAAAATGGGTGCTGTTTGCTCAAAAGGGAATCACGTCGATTAGAGACCATCTGTTGGTCCAATGCTAGGTGGCTGTCCTGATGAAGGCATTATTTGCCAAAACGCGCGTAAAAACATTCTGTACTCACACAATGACACATTTGACTCACAGCCAATTAAGGATACAGCTTATACAATGTATCGCCTATAACCACTGAATGTTAACTGATAAAGAATATTGAATTAAATTTGCCAGATCAATGAAAAATGTCCTAGCTAACGTAACAGAAAGTTTCAATTCTATTAAGGACTCGGAGGCGAGGATTATGCTCATCTTTCTTTACTTTATTCACAGCAGCCATTCAAAGATAAACAGATACAAAAACCACTATTCCCATGAACCATAGGGAATAGAATACAGGAACACTAGAGAATGTCCATGCACAGACAGTCCTCCATGAATGCACCAATCACAGGGCTCCTAGGAGTATGTAGTCCTCTGTCACCCTCCATCCTCCTCTTTTGTCACGCCAGGCCAGTCCGTCCCAGCTCCTCAGGAGTCTTGTTTGCCAGAGTCGCCTACGGAAAAGAGGCATATCATAAACTAAAGCAATGGGTAAGGTTTAACCCTGCAGAGGAGAAAACAGCGTACATAGCAGTCAAACTCCAGAGAACAGCAAAAAACTTAAAAACAATTACTTACCCCAGTACGAGGGTGGGGAAGGTGACCAAGTAACTGGTACCCTGGGTGGGATAATCCTCACCTCCGAGTTCTTAATAGAATTGAAACTTTCCGTTACGTTAGCTAGGAATTTTTTCTTTCTATGGCAGGACCGGAGACGAGGATTATGCTTGTTTAAAGCTTACTCACCGTGTGTCAGTACAATAATTAGGAACAGGATAAAAGGGCGGATAATTACTGACAAAAGAAAAGGAACACTAAATCAGCAAAAACGTGTACGGTACAGTTAGATTTCATAACTTTTTTATTTTTTATTGTTAAACAATCATATATCAAAAAGGGGGGAGGAAAGGGAGGGACCAATATATTTTATACATTCATTGTTGTATGGTCTCCGTCCTATTCTATAACAGCATATAGTTATACATATTTGTCGCAATGGTTGACGCAATGGATAACTTATTTACGGTTTACATTCGTGATGCTGTGTAGCATATTACATTAAAATACATGGCTAAAGGTTAGGGTGTTACTACGCGCGTTTCGGCTATTTAGCCTTCATCAGGGAGCCATGATGGGTGTTTCTGGAGTACCTGTGCATCCATAAAGAAGAAAAAATAGAAAAAACATATGTATGAGATAACGGTTCCTATCAGTGTCAGTATAAAGTCCTAAGCTATTTACAATCTAATGTCTAAAAACATCACATCTTTTCAGAAAGGTCAATGAGGTGACGGTTAAAATGGAAAACAGTACTCATATACACGTCAATACATCACTTCTATCTATTATATATAGGTACAACTATTTACATGATATTCTATGCACCATATTTATATCCTTGTGAATTTTTACATGTTCTATCGCATTTTACATCTGCTAGTGGTCGCAATGTATCTGTACAATTATATACATATGCTAGAGTTTTACTAGGTGTAACTTCAAGGCTGGTTGATGGAATCACATGCACTTGTACATAGTAAGGGCCAGAGTCGTGAAACTAGATAGTGTCTAGTTTTGTAAGCCTTTTATCGGTTTATAGGAACAAAAAGAATAAGATGGGTAGAAACCCCACGGTGCACCTAGATGGCAGGTAAGTGACCTACAATAATTGTAGAGGTGAGGGGTTGGGAAGGAGAAAAGAGGACAGATGAGGAAACAGATGCAGGGTGAGGAATGTAGAATAAAGAGTGGAGGCTCACCCGGAACTTATGGTTATGACGTCCTGCAGTTTTAGCACAGATGGGTGATGTGGGTATGGATCAGTTGCCAGTAGAGGAAGATAAGATTCTGGTAGGGTGGGGCAAGAGTATAGTGATTAGCACATAAATGGAAAACACAGCGGAACTATATCCTATTTGAATTATGGTAACAGGAGGTACCTATATGATAACTGGTTTGGAGACAGTCTGTAGTCGTGCGCGAATTTGTTTGATGGCACTTCAGGATACCTCTATATTGGTATGGTGGGTCCTTCGTTCAGAGCAGTCACTTGCACTAGCACTAGCATACCTGGTGTGGATCACTGATCCACACCAGGTATGCTAGTTCTATCTCAGTCTCCACAAGTCACTGTATCAGTCCTCTCAGTGAATTCTTAGACTTATAAAGCGAACATCCCTCTCTATCTCTACAGGCACGATCTATTAGTGCCATCACTGCCACTAAATACCAAGTGACTGCTCTGAACGAAGGACCCACCATACCAATATAGAGGTATCCTGAAGTGCCATCAAACAAATTCGCGCACGACTACAGACTGTCTCCAAACCAGTTATCATATAGGTACCTCCTGTTACCATAATTCAAATAGGATATAGTTCCGCTGTGTTTTCCATTTATGTGCTAATCACTATACTCTTGCCCCACCCTACCAGAATCTTATCTTCCTCTACTGGCAACTGATCCATACCCACATCACCCATCTGTGCTAAAACTGCAGGACGTCATAACCATAAGTTCCGGGTGAGCCTCCACTCTTTATTCTACATTCCTCACCCTGCATCTGTTTCCTCATCTGTCCTCTTTTCTCCTTCCCAACCCCTCACCTCTACAATTATTGTAGGTCACTTACCTGCCATCTAGGTGCACCGTGGGGTTTCTACCCATCTTATTCTTTTTGTTCCTATAAACCGATAAAAGGCTTACAAAACTAGACACTATCTAGTTTCACGACTCTGGCCCTTACTATGTACAAGTGCATGTGATTCCATCAACCAGCCTTGAAGTTACACCTAGTAAAACTCTAGCATATGTATATAATTGTACAGATACATTGCGACCACTAGCAGATGTAAAATGCGATAGAACATGTAAAAATTCACAAGGATATAAATATGGTGCATAGAATATCATGTAAATAGTTGTACCTATATATAATAGATAGAAGTGATGTATTGACGTGTATATGAGTACTGTTTTCCATTTTAACCGTCACCTCATTGACCTTTCTGAAAAGATGTGATGTTTTTAGACATTAGATTGTAAATAGCTTAGGACTTTATACTGACACTGATAGGAACCGTTATCTCATACATATGTTTTTTCTATTTTTTCTTCTTTATGGATGCACAGGTACTCCAGAAACACCCATCATGGCTCCCTGATGAAGGCTAAATAGCCGAAACGCGCGTAGTAACACCCTAACCTTTAGCCATGTATTTTAATGTAATATGCTACACAGCATCACGAATGTAAACCGTAAATAAGTTATCCATTGCGTCAACCATTGCGACAAATATGTATAACTATATGCTGTTATAGAATAGGACGGAGACCATACAACAATGAATGTATAAAATATATTGGTCCCTCCCTTTCCTCCCCCCTTTTTGATATATGATTGTTTAACAATAAAAAATAAAAAAGTTATGAAATCTAACTGTACCGTACACGTTTTTGCTGATTTAGTGTTCCTTTTCTTTTGTCAGTAATTATCCGCCCTTTTATCCTGTTCCTAATTATTGTACTGACACACGGTCACATATCCCGAAATTAGGAACTCTAGTCGGGGATACCCCTTTCCTTTTTTGCACATATAAAGCTTACTCACCCCCAAATGTGCCATATCTAGCACCGGTTTAAAATAGAACCGTTTGAAGGTGGAGTCCGAAAACCATTCTGCCGCATTGAGAATGTCTTGAAGACGAGCTCCCAGGGTAAACGCCTTGGAGGCCATGGCCCCCCTGGTGGAATGGGCCCCGAAGGCCCAGAGATTGATCCCAGCCTCCTGCATCACCCACCGCACCCAAAGGGCAATTGTGGGGGAGGAGACCGCCCTATGGGGCTTCTTTATAGCAATGAGCAACTGGCACTCTCCAAGAGGGCGGAATTCCTCCGACATCTCCTCGTAAGCCTTGAGGCAAGACACAACACAGAGCTTAGGAGAATCCGGAAAAGCCGAATACGAAATAGAGGTCATCCCGCACTTCGTCTGACGCCGAATGGTGAAGGTGACCCCGGAAGGAGAGAATATCCTGCTGGTGATGTCCAGAGCGCGGACATCCGAGACCCGCCTGCAAGAAATCAGGCAAAGAAGCATGGCCAACTTAGCCGAAAGCTCCTTCCTGGAAAGGTAACGGTTCGGCTGCCACGACAAGAACAGATTCAAGACCTGATTGACATCCCACAACTGGGAATAGCGAGGCTCTGGAGGCAGCGAGAGACGAATCCTACGAAGGAGGCAGCAGACCAAAGGATGCTCACCCACCGGAGAGCCATCCATCAGAGAGTGGCTGGCCGAGATGGCCGACCTAAACGTACTAACGGTCCTATATGCCAACCGGTCCTCCGCCAAGGTGGCCAAGAAGTTCAGGATTGAAATTACATCCACTGCCACGGGATCGAGAGACCGTCGCATACACCAACTAGCCCATCGTCTCCAGGAGGAGTGGTACCTTTTGACCGTACTATCGGCCCAGGCCTTGACATGAACCTCTCAGCTGCTCCCGAAAGGCCTGGGACCGCCCATTGTCCCCGGTAATCCGCCACGCCATCAGAGCAAGGGACCCCTAAGCAATCAGCGGATGAGGAGCTCCGTCCGGATTGAGAAGGAGAGTCTGAAAGCGGGGGAGTAGGATTGGAAAATCCCACGAAAGTTCCAGTAGCTTGAGACCTCCAAACTGGAGAAATCAGTACCACATCCACCCTCTGGCGGCGTACCTGAGCTGAGACCCTGGTCAACATGGCAAACGGGGGGAAGGCGTAACCCGCTTCCCCCCTCCAGTCCTGCAGGAACGCATCCGTGCCGGCCGCCAGAGGGTCCGGCCTCCAGATGAAGAACCGAGGAATCTTGAAATCCAGCCAGGAGGTAAAGAGGTCCACCGAGAACAGGCCCCACAAGTGTTGGAGATCCGCAAACACCCCTAGTTGAATCTTCCACAGACTCGCGTCCTGTAAATGACGCGAGTGGAAATCCGCGACCCGGTGGTCCGGACCCGGAAGGTATTCCGCCGTCACTGAGATGTGGTGATCCAGGTAATACTGCCAGAAGTTTGCCGCTAGGTCGGAAAGGGCCCGAGACTGGGTACCCCCCAGATGGTTGACATACCGGACCGCCGATATATTGTCCATCTTGAGAAGGACACACGACTTGACCGAGTCCTTGGTCCAGCAACTGATCGCGAAGGAGCTCCAGACAGTTGATGTGGAGCTGCTGCTCCTGCGGAGACCACACACCTCCGGTAGTGAATTCTCCACACCGCGCGCCCCAGCCATACCTGCTGGCGTTGGACTCGATGACGATATCGGGCGCGGAACCGAAGATCGCCCGCCCATTCCAGGCTTCCATATTGGCAAGTCACCACTGAAGCGCCTCCTTGGTTTCGGCAGAGAGGGGAACCTTTTGAGAGTATGACAGACCCCTGCATAGGTGGCGGGATTTGAGGCGCTGGAGGGCCCTGTAATGAAGAGGGCCCGGAAAAATCGCCTGGATGGAGGCCGACTAGAGACCCTCTATCCGAACTAGCTGGCGCAGGGACAGACGGGGCCGAGCTAGAGCCCTCCTGATCTTGTTGCAGATCTTCGCTATTTTCCAAGCCGGAAGGCTGAGCGTGGATGCAACTGAGTCGACCACAAATCCTAGGAACACGACATTCTGGGCCGGAACCAGAGTAGATTTCGCCTCGTTGATAATGAAGCCTAAGCTTTGCAGAAGAGCGACCGCGGATTGCAATTGACGCAACAAGGTTTGGGGACACTGCGCCATGAGCAGAACATCGTCCAAATACACTATCAAACGCATACCTGACGCTCGCAGACGCTCGATCACTGGCAGAAGAACCTTGGTGAAGCACCAAGGTGCGGAGGAGAGACCAAACGGGAGGGTGGTGAACTCGTACACCTTGTCCCGCCAAGGGAACTGCAAGAACCGCCTGTGAGGCGGAAAGATGGGGATCGTGAGATAGGCGTCTTTGAGGTCGAGACGCGCCATCCAGTCGTTGGGCCTGAGGAGATCGTGCAATAGATGGATCCCCTCCATCTTGAAGTGGCAATACACGAGCCACCCATTGAACTCGCGGAGGTTTATGACCGGCCGTTTCGTCCCGTCCAATTTGTCCACCAAGAACAAATTGCTGAAAAAGCCGCGGGGTGAGGAAAGTACGAGAGGGCGCGGAGGAACCGGTCGGAAGGGCTCCCCTTGGAACTCTATGTGAAATCCCTGGACGGTTTCCAACACCCAGGCGTCCCCCGTGACAGAAGTCCAGGCCTGGAAAAAATGCGCCAGACAGCGCCCCACTTTTAGAAGGGAAGAAGGATTGGATGCTCCACTGCCTCGGACGCCTCTGCCTTTTCCTCGACGGCCTCTGGTCAGGTAGAAATTCCCGAACCTCGCCTGGTCCTGGTAGTTTCCTGGAGCTTTGCCCTCTGCCTTGGTTTGGACGGCCGTCTGAGCGGCCTCTGCCACGTCCGGCCCCTCGGAAAACCCGAGGCCGAAAGACCTTCCGGATGGAGAACTGGGCCTTGTCTAGGGAGGTGAATATACTGACAAATCGCCCCAGCTCCTTGATAAATGGCTCTCCAAAGAGGGCGCCCTTAGCCACAGGCCCCGCCTCAGAGTCGGCCAAATCCCCAAGCTTGGTGTCCACCTTAATTAAGAGGCTCATGCGCCGCTCTGTGGAACGCGCGCAGTTGGCGTTTCCTAAGAAAACCACCACGTGATGGGCCCAAGACGAGAGATTCTCAGGCGAAATCAGGGAGTCCGACTCCTTGGCCTCTTCCGTCATGTCTAAGATCCTAGTAATGGGGCCCAGGGCATCGAGGAGCTTGTCCTGACAAGCGCGCCAGGACCTGTAGATATCCCGTTTGGGATCTTAATCGAATTTCTGGAGAAACGTCGCCATCCGGGGGTCAATCTTCGGAGTAGCCGCCACTTTCACCGCCCCTTTCCCTGCCAGGGCAGGTCGGGGACATTCCGCCCTGAGACAGTTCCTGATTGTAGCCTCTAAAGGCCGGCAGATTCTGCTGGCAAAGTACTGAGCCACCTTCTCAGAGGGGGCCCAGTTGGAGGAATGGGGGTGAAGAACATCATCGGGGTCAAGCATGTCCGCGCACAGATTCTGAGCGTCGGGCAGAGGGTCCGGACGCCAGGGGCGGGACGGGACGGCCTCCTCGTCTGTGTCGCCGTCAGCGTCCCCTGGAGGGGACGACACAGGTTTGGGGTGGCTAACGAGGAACATCCGCTTAAGGCGGTCGAACGCGTCCCCATCCACTCCGGAGTCCCTAGGGCGTTTAGCCGGGAGGGGTTGGGACTCAGCTGGGTTAGTACCAGCGTCGGACGAGGAAGCGGGCAGAGCCTGTGCCGCCCTGGCCAACCTCTTACAAGCCTGGTCAATTTTGCGGGACAGGCGGTCCTCTAAAGGTGCCATGGCCTGCTCCACCGCCTTGTGGATAGACTCATCCACAGCGTCGTAAAAATCCTCATCCCATTGAAGGGCAGTGAGGGGGTCCTCCACCCACTAATCCTCCTGGTAGGGCTCCTCGTTATACTCTGCCATACCACCAGGGCCAGCAATGCACAGGTAAGTGGGAACACAAGAGGGGAGACCTCACAAATCAGGGGGGCTGGGTGTCAGCCCAACTCAGGGGCGGGCAGTGCTCGCAATACAAATGGGTCAGGGACCCTGGGACAATCAGCCCTGGTGCAGTAAATTTAATGGGCAGTCTACCGCTAAGTAAGTCCCAATACAGACTCCCCAAGGAGAGCGTGAAGTAGGCCTAGATACAGTACGGACCACCGAGGCGATAAAAACCTCTGAAGCAGTCTGCCTAATGGCAGGGGCAGACTCGCGATACAAGGCGGGCGTTCGCGGGGGCGTGAAAGCAAAGATAATACTGCCTCACAACAGAACAGACCACTTAGGTGTCACGCTGCTGACAGGGCTCGGCTCGGCGATGCTTCTCCGACAGAGGAACGCTCGGAATGCCGAGAGAAGCACGCCGGGCGAGAGAGACGCACCCGCGCCCTCTGGCGGCGGGAGGAGCGCCGCGTGCCCGCACCACAATAAGAGCTGTTAGGGAGGGAAGCGCTCCCACGGCCCAGCGTGGGAAACCGAGAAGCAGTTACCGCGCCAGCAAAACACCGTAGAAAGGGTCAAGATTGGGCACATAAAAACACCACCTGAAGGCGAAAAGCAGTCCCGAAGCGGCTGCGCCTCCCGCTCTGGTGAAATTGACAGAGCGGAGGCCGCCGACCGCAACAAGTGAAACTGACAAGGAAACACCAAAGCGGAGCGCAGGACGCGCCACGGGCAGCCTAATTCAGTGCACATGCGACAATAACATGCCAGCTCAAGACCCAAACACAGTATACATATGCAAAAACGGCAGCAAAGCACAAAGGCATATAATCATGAGGAGGAAAACAAAATGCACTTATCTGGCCGCCAGCAGTAAAGAAAGAGGAGGACTGGAGGGTGACAGAGGACTACATACTCCCAGGAGCCCTGTGATTGGTGCATTCATGGAGGACTGTCTGTGCATGGACATTCTCTATTATTCCTGTATTCTATTCCCTATGGTTCATGGGAATAGTGGTTTTTGTATCTGTTTATCTTTGAATGGCTGCTGTGAATAAAGTAAAGAAAGATGAGAATAATCCTCGCCTCCGGTCCTGCCATAGAATCACATTTAGTTGTGTCATATAAGGAATGTGTTGTACGACAGAAACATATGTTTTTATTAGAATGTTATGATGCAGCGAACAGGAGTGATAGATGGTTTGTAGGATGAATGATAGTTAATCTGACTTAATGATTTTAGAGGGATGTCTGTCGGGGTTATTTTTTCATTATGTAATGCATGAGGCTTTGTGACACATTGTGCAATGTTTTGACTTGATTTGCTAACTATCTGATGCATATTATGTAATATTTTGATATATACTATGAAGCTGAAACAGTTTATGAAATAAAATGTATGTATACAGAATGAGCCATTCTGATTGTATATATAACAAGACATTTGGACTTTAATGTAAGAGGAAATTATGTGAAGAAGTTTTTTTTTCTTTGCTATGTTGCATTTTCCCTGCTCTAGTACCATATTAATGCAGGGGGTCCTTTACTTTTGATTATTTTCAAGGAGCTGTACTTGTACAGGGAAAGAAACAAAAGACAGTCTAAAAAAAGTATTCTTTCCAAATCAGTCTTGTCCTCCTCACAGGCTTATGAACATATTTCAATTAGGATCAGGACTAAATATACAGTGTGCAACATTAACGCACTTGTTAGCCAGCACTTAAGGTTGTTTAACAGTTTAACTCTTATCCTGAAAATGCATAAAAGATGACCGGCCTTACCAGACTGAGGAAAGTAGCTCTCGAAGAATGCTGGAAAATGTAAAATAAAGTAGTCAATGTTAAGAAAACATTACAAGGACAAAATATCTAATTTGAAATCAACTCTGCGTCTTGTGTGAATAAGTGAAAACAGAAATATGCTGAAAATCAGGAAAATTAGTTCAGGCCACAGAACCTGACAAGGAAGTGGAGCCTGAGAGTGCTAGATTTTTTGTAGCTTCGATTTTTGTAGTAATTTAGATACTGGCAGGGTGGACAAATGGGTGCTATTGGCATTGAGGGCCATTTTATCAGTAACACCACTTTCAAGCTGAGAGCAAATTCCACTCACTCATGGCTTGTGAACACCCAGACCACCATTTTAACCGCTTAACTTTTTAACCGTGATTTTGGACTTAGTTGTGCCTAGTGATTGCCCAATCCTTAAGGGCACAAGACCAAGTTACTTACCTTTGGTAACAATATATCTGGAAGAAACATTAGTTAGTTATAGATTCCTTACCTTAGAATTACCCCCAGGTGACAGACTAGATCCGGAAAGTTTTTTCGTCAGAAGTACCTCTGCTCGTCGGAAGGTGGCGTTGGTCGGATGGGTGGGGCGGTAAGGAATCAATAACTAACTACTGTTTCTTACAGATATATCGTTACCGAAGGTAAGTAACTTGTTCATCTCAAAGAAACACGTTAGTTATAGATTCCTTACCTTAGAATAGATACCCCAGCAATACCTACCCATGTGGTGGGTCTGCGAACCAAGATCACACCAAAAAGTCCTGGAGAACCAAACGGACAAAGAAGCCGTCTCTCCAGACTTGGCTGTGCAGGCAGTAGTGTTTAGCTAACGTGTGCAGCGATGCCGATGTGGTCACCTGACAGATGTGATTTAGAGGAGCTCCTCTTCCCAAGGCAGTAGTGACTGCTGTCACCCTGGTGGAATGGCACGTAGCCCGACCGAAGGCTTCTTTTCAGCCAAAGAATAGCATGCCTTAATACACAAAATGACCCATCGAGAAATGGTGCGTTTGTGTACGGCCTGACCTTTCTTGGCGCCCACGTAGACAACAAAGATTTGGTCATCCACCTGGAACTGTTATGTGCGATCCAGATAGAAAGAGAGTGCACGTTTTGGGTCCAGACGGTGGAGCCTCTCTTCCTCCTTTGAAGGATGAGGAGGCGGAAAGAAGGTGGGCAAAGTAATGGTCTGCCCAATGTGGAAGGCAGTGACCTCCTTAGGAAGGAAGAATGGATGGGTCCTGAGAACCACCTTGTCCGGATGGACAGACAGGAAAGGAGGTTTGGAAGAAAGGGCCTGGAGCTCACTCATCTTTATAGCAGAAGTGATGGCCTCTAGGAAAGCAGCCTTAAGAGTCAAGAGTCTTAAAGGACAGTTTATGAAGCGGTTCAAAGGGAGCGCACATTAAATAGGTAAGAACAAGATTCAAGTCCCACTGAGGCATAACGAAGGGGATTGGAGGAAAAAGATGCGTTAAGCCTTTCAAGAAACGGGTAACTACCGGGTACTTGAAAAGAGAAGGGTGACCTGGCAGCCAAATGAAGGCAGAGATGGCTGAAAGATAGCCCTTGATAGTGCCCAGAGCAGAGCCCTGCTAGGCTAAAGAATGAAAGAACAAGAGAACTTCAGAAAGAGGGGCAGAAAGGGGATCTACAGCCTTTGCTGTGCACGATGCCACAAAATTGTTCCACCGGCAGGCATATACCGTCTTCCTGGAGGGACGCCTAATTGCCAAGATTACGTCACAAACTTCGGGAGGCAGGTCGATAGACGGTAATTGCCACCGCTCTATTTCCACGCAAGGTGCTGGAGACTGGACAGGTTTGGGTGGAGGACAGTCCCCTGCTGCTACGACAGAAGATCCTCCCGAAGAGGCAGTCTAATCGGAGGATCGATGGCCATGTTGAGCAGCTCAGGACACCATACTCTTCGTGCCCAATCCGGAACCACTAGAATGACTTGGGCCCGGTTGCGCCTGATCTTCTTCAGCACTCTGGGCAGAAGTGGTATAGGCGGAAAGGCATACAACGGACCGCAACGCCACGACAAAAAGCGCCGCCTAGCGAGTGAAGCCTTGGAAATTCCAAAGCGCAGAATTGCTGACATTGCGCTTTCTCTTTGGTGGCGAATAGATCTAAGCAAGGCTCTCCCCACTGTCGAAAGATACCTTGCACCGCCTCCGAGTGAAAACGCCATTTGTGATCCATCATGCACCTGCGGCTGAGTTTGTCCGCCCTGGCGTTCAGGGAACCTGCCAGGTGTTGAACCACCAGGGATATGCCCTGATGTTCCAGACATGTCCAAAGGCGGTGGGCCTCCTGGCATAGGGTCCACGACCCCACCTGCTCTGTTTGTTGCAGTACCACATGGCAGTGGTGTTGTCCGTGAACACCTGCACTACTCTTCCCTGGACAGTGGGAAGGAATTCTTTAAGTGCAAGACGAATCGCCCGGAGCTCCAGAAGGTTGATGTGAAGCCCGGACTCCGCCTCAGACCAGAGGCCTCTGATCGCCGCCTCTCACGTGTGGCCGCCCCATCCCAGAAGGGATGCGTCCGCCACCACTGTGTGTTCTGGTTGGGGAAGGGAGAGGGAGCTGTCATTGACCCAATCCTGGTTTGTAAACCACCACTGCAGTTGTTGAGCAGGGCCCTCCGGGATCTGGATGCAATCAGACAGATTCTCCTGATGCTGCGCCCACTAGAACTTCAGGTCCCACTGCAGGGCCCTCATATGCCACCTGGCATGACCGACCAACAAGATGCCGGAGGCCATGAGGCCCAGCAGCCTCAGAGTCACTTCGACTAAAACCCGTGATAGAGGCTGAATAATAGGAATCATAGCCCGAATATCCCGGACTCGCTGTTTGGGAGGATAGACCCGAAATTGTGTTGTGTCCAGAACCGCCCCGATGAAGAGGAGCTTCTGAGAGGGAATCAGGTGTGACATTGGTACATTGATGGAGAACCCCAGCGAATGCAGGAGGCCGGCTGTAGTCTGGAGGTGTGAGTCGACTGCCTGGGGCGAGTCCGCATTTAACAGCCAGTGGTCAAGATAGGGGAAGACTGAAACCCCTGATCTGCGCAGATGAGCAGCGACCACCGCCATCACTTTCGTGCACGGTAAATTGAAAATGCTCGTGGCCTATTGTGAACCGTAGGTAACGCAGGTTGGTCAGCAGGACGGGGATGTGACAATAAGCGTCCCGTAAGTCCAACGCTACCATCCAGTCTTCCAGGTCGAGGGCAGACAAGACCTGAGCAAGCGTCAACATCTTGAACTTCTCCTTCCTGAGGAAGTGATTGACGTCCCGGAGGTCCAAGATAGGACGCAGGCCCTTGTCTTTCTTGGGAACCAGTAGGTAGTGCGAGTAACAACCACAACCTATTTCTGGGACAGGAATGTGCTTGATGGCTCCCTTGGCCAAGAGAGTCGTAACTTCTTGCTGGAGAAGGGCCAGATGATCCTCACACATGCGGTGGTATCTCTGTGGCATGGCTGGAGGGATAGTCTCAAAGGGGAGGGAGTAGCCCCTTCGGACTACTTGCAAAACACACCTCTCCGACGTGATGATGCACCAGTGGGGGAGGTGATGGCGGGTTCTGCTGCCCACTGGCGTTTGATGGGCTGAAACGTCAGACTAGGAGGGTTTGAAGGCTGCTGCAGAGGGGGGGTTTGTGGACTGGTCCCCGGAACCACGACGGTTGTTCCCACATCCCCAGCCGCGCGAATGTTGGGTAACTTGCTGCGGCCTGTGGCTCTGGGCGTGTCATGGTTCTCTGTTTGCCTGGTTATTTTGATGCCTTGTCATTCTGTGTGCAGCAGACTGCCTATGTCATGTCTGGCAATCTTGCACAGTCATCATGCATGCATGCATGCCTTGTGTCACGGAATGCATGCATTGTCATTATGGGACATATTACCTCATCACTATTGTACCCATGCTCCTGTTCACACAAACTGGTAAGGCTTACATAGAAACCTTTGGAACAAGCCTTTATTCAGTTTCCGTTTTAATTTCATCATTCCTGTTTTTATATATCAAATGTTCTGTCCGATGTGCAGCGCTCAGTATCATGCCTCCCAGCACCCACTGTAATTGCATCACTACTATAAAAGCAGCCACACCCAACGCTACTCGCGGATTATTCCGGTGATTTCCCTGAGGCTCTTCTGTTTCCCTCGTGCTGCCTTCTGTTCTTGACGGGCACCACCCCACCTAGGGGGCACGGTGCCTTTAGTGGCAACAAGGGGCAGGAACATGGCTAGGAGCTCTTCCGGGTCAAAATACCCGGAAGAGGGCGGGCGCCTCAGGCACCACCGGAAACGCGTCATGCGGGGGCACCGGAAACCACAAACTGGTGGGGGGGTTTAAAAGGCCAGGGGGTAAAAACGTCACCCTCTTTGTCCACTTGCCTGCGGAAAGAACGAGATCAGAGTGTCGCAGAAGTTAGCCGCGGGGAAACAGCGTCGAAGCCTTGTCAGGCGTGCAGTTCAGCAGGTGAGAGGCCCTCACATGAGCGTAGGTCCTGAGCAAGAGAAATGACAGGGACTCTGTTTGGGGGCGGCTGCTTGGCCCCAGAACAGGGCGTGCAGTCTATTGAGGGCTCTGGGCTGGCGGGAGAGGGGGCTGACCTGCTGGTGGCCCTGGACTCTCTGGCCCTACCCAGGAAGCCGGCGCTAGTCATAAGCAGTGGCGAATCTACCTGCGGCTCTGTTGGCCGGTGGGCGGTCAGCACAAAAGAGAGCAGGGAATCTTGGTTGTGGCCTGCTGGCACAACCCGAGGCAAAGAACCTGTGGAGAGACAATTGTAAATACAAATGCTAAAATGTATAACCCTGATATCTTATTTGCGTGTTGTAATAAAAAAATCAATAATAAAAGTTGGTCACAAGATTAAAAGTAGTGAGGCCAATGCTGAAATTGGCGGTATCTTGAGCTAATAAAGACTACGCTGTGAAGACCCACTACTGTCTCGCCTGTTTTACTGGGTCTAAACCCCACACAGGGGGGCTGGGAGAGGGGTGGTAAATTGCGCATTGTATGCCAACTATGTTTCTTTGGGACCGTGAGGTTTACTGAGCATATTTCCTTTTTCCAAAGACATCCTGAGGTAGGAGATGACTTTCCTTCTTTTAAATACAGTAAAGCCATTGGAGCATTTGTTCACGCTTGAGCTTCATTTTGACAAGAACTTTGACCAAGACTGGAATCTTCTTTCTCAAGCGCATTGGCATATTATAATTATACTATCACGGAAGTGATATGCATTTTTGGTTTGCAGTAATATCAAACACTGAAAGACACACAATATTATTTGTTAAGAGAAACTCAAACTTGCTTTAAGTTTATTGTGCAAAGGTTATAGAGGTCACAGAATAGACTCACAGAAGGAAAGTATTATTTAGGTAGAGAAATTCATTCTTGATACAAATGCATTGAACAATTTCTTCTAAGAGTGCAAGTGACAAGCAGAAGTGTTGATTTCTTTTTTGCATAACAACTAAGAATCCTACAAAACATTATACGCATTATCATGATGTTTATGTGAACTATTGTACAAAAATAAATGAAGACTAATCTCTATTACAAGGCTGCAAGAATATAGCACATCTAATAAGGATGTTTCGTGCATCAGAGTAAACATGATTATTGAGAACATTAGAACATATCAAGATTTAAACTGATCATTGCAAATAACTGCTGATATTTTTTTTCAGGTAAATTAGGTTTATAGTTTATTTTATATGTTTATATTGTCAAAGTTAAGAAAGAAGACAAGCTCACCTGTTTGATTGCTGTGGTTCCAGATCTCTCTCCCCGCAGTACCCTCCCTAATTCCCTACCCCTCGTCTGGCCATCTTGATCCTCTGGTGTTTTTAAAACTTTGAGTCAAGGCTGCCGGAAGGTGGGCTTCTTGAGGGTACTGCTCCTGAGGAACTTAATTACACTTTCTGACAGGGTGGGACGTATAAGGGTGAAAAGCAGACTGCGCAGGGCGGGTGGACAGGCCCAAGGACTTGGTTGAAGCCCGTGAGCCCTTAAAATGCTCTAGGGCGTTGTCGCCAAAAAGGCGAAGGCCATCAAAGGGCATGTCTATCAAGGTGTTCTGGACATCCC
Organism: Lissotriton helveticus; assembly: GCF_964261635.1. Taxonomy (NCBI): domain Eukaryota; kingdom Metazoa; phylum Chordata; class Amphibia; order Caudata; family Salamandridae; genus Lissotriton; species Lissotriton helveticus. The sequence continues at coordinate 504,100,557 of NC_136068.1, read as the reverse complement.
CTGAAAAGCCAGTGGACCTCATCCAGGCGTAGCGACGAAGCGCTACTGAAGTGGAAATAGTTCTGCCCAGAGAGTTGGGGGTGTCCAGCCCACAACGTATTGTAAACTATGCTGTGTTCCTCCCGACGGCAACAGCCTGGGAGAGCACTGCCCAGGCCTCCTCCGGACACTGAGGCAGCACCTGCACCACTGTATCCCACACCGAGTGGGAATAAAGGCCCAAGAGACGTGCAGTGTTTACAGACAGCAGTCCTAAGCTGACGGAAGAGAAAATGCTCTTACCAAGGTGATCCAGCTTCTTGGATTCCCTTTCCTGTGGAGCAGTAAAGAAGGCGCTTTTGGAAGTGGAGGCTTAGACTACCAAGCTCTCCGGGGTGGGCTGTTGGAGAGGAAAGTGGGGTGGGCTGTTGGAGAGGAAAGTGGGGTCGGCCAGAGTGGGCGGTGGTGTCGGGCAATCATCCTGTCCAAGGGAGCCCCCTGGGCTGGGCTTGGACCACATGCCCAAAAGGATGTCGATGAGAGCCTCATTAAACGGCAGCAGGGGCTCCGAAGAGCTTGGAGTCGGTTGAAGCACTTCTGTCAGGAGGTTAGTTCTGACCATCACCGTAGGAAGCTCGAGGTTAAGAGCCTCAGCCGTGCTACGCACCACCACTGGGTACGAGGCTTCCTCCTCCATAGCCACGGTAGGAGACAACATGCCAAGGTCATATAAAGTGTCAAGACCACTGGCTTCCCCCAGTTCTTCTCTCTGGTCCTGGTCAGAACCTAGCTGATCAGTTAGGGGTCCCCTGACCCTTTCATGTCCTCCTCCTCATCGTCTGGTTGCCACTCAGGTTGAAAAGAGGCTCCAGATGTGAACAGGGGCACAAAAACCCCGCTCGGCGCCGGGTCCAGAGTTTGACGACGCCGGTCCGGCTGTGTTCACGTGAAGATGGAGGCCAGAGTGGACGCCGGCCGAGGTGCCGAGTGCCGAAGTGGTGCTGTCAGAAGCAGTGCGAGTGGAGGTGTGACGAGGTCAACCAGCGCCAATCCGGATCCAGGCCTGGACCCAAGGGGGGTGCCGGCAGCTAAGACCTAGGACCCCCAACCGAGTTCGCAGGGTACAAAGAGCACTGCCCAGGCCTCCTCCGGACACTGAGGCAGCACCTGCGCCACTGTATCCCACACCGAGTGGGAATAAAGGCCCAAGAGACGTGCAGTGTTTACAGACCGCAATCCTAAGCTGACGGAAGAGAAAATGCTCTTACCAAGGTGATCCAGCTTCTTGGATTCCCTTTCCTTTGGAGCAGTAAAGAAGGCGCTTTTGGAAGTGGAGGCTTAGACTACCAAGCTCTCCGAGGTGGGCTGTTGGGAGAGGAAAGTGGGGTCGGCCAGAGTTGGGCGGTGGCGTCGGGCAATCATCCTGTCCAAGGGAGCCCCCTGGGCTGGGCCTGGACCACATGCCCAAAAGGATGTCGGTGAGAGCCTCATTAAACAGCAGCAGGGGCTCCGAAGAGCTTGGAGTCGGTTGAAGCACTTCTGTCAGGAGGTTAGTCCTGACCATCACCGTAGGAAGCTCGAGGTTAAGAGCCTCAGCCGTGCTACGCACCACCACTGGGTACGACGCTTCCTCCTCCATAGCCACGGTAGGAGACAACATGCCATGGTCAGATAAAGTGTCAAGACCACTGGCATCCCCCAGTTCTTCTCTCCGGTCCTGGTCAGAACCTAGCTGATCAGTTAAAGGGTCCCCTGACCCTTCCCAGTCCTCCGCCTCATCGTCTGGTTGCCACTCAGGTTGAAAAGAGGCTCTAGATGTGAACAGGGGCACAAAAACCCAGCTTGGCGCTGGGTCCAGCGTTTGACGACGCCAGTCCGGCTCTGTGTTCACGTGAAGATGGAGGCCAGAGTGGACGCCGGCCGAGTGCCGAAGTGGTGCTGTCAGAAGCAGTGCGAGTGGAGATGTGACGAGGTCAACCAGCGCCGATCCGGATCCAGGCCTGGACCAAAGGGGGGTGCCGGCAGCAAATACCTAGGCCCCCAACCGAGTTCGCAGGGTACAAAGGCATGCTGGCGGGGTCGGTTTGCCCAAAGATGGCAGGCATCGCCTTGAAGAATGTACAAAGCTGGACGGGTATCGCTCCAGGTTCCGGAAAGGGAGGGAAACCCTGAGTTGACTCTTCGGGCTCTGTGTGCTCGTCGTATCGGCCGACGAGGAGAAGTTGAAGAGCGACAATGCTTCTTCGACTTCTTCTTATGCTTTGACTTACCCAACCCGAGTGCAAAGACTTCGAAGAATTTGAACTGGAGTGGTGATGGCTCCGGAGGTCGAGGTCCCTCGACCTCCCTCTCGACCGGGACCTCGAACGGCGCGGAGCCGACTGCAGGTGCTCAAGCAGCTTTTGGGACAACTCCCACAAAGCCTTCGGCACCTTCGACCAGCAGTTGGGGTCGTGGTCGCACTCCAGGCAAAAAAGACACACACAGTGCGGACCCGTCACCGACATAATGCACCGATAGGAACCGCAGGCCTTGAAACCAGGCATCCTTCGTGCCCCCTCAGGGTCGAAGATTCAAAAAAGAAGTCAACACAAGTCGAGAAAAGTTAGTTAAAAAATACTGAGGTACCGCTCTTCCCGGATCAGCGCTGGCTGGTGTGGAAAAAGAACTGACCTCAGGGCGCGAGGACGGTGTCTAAGGAGCTGCTACGACGTCATCCCGGCGACCACGACGCCGGACGCAGAGCCACCGACGCCACCTTCCAACGCACAGAGATACTGCTGACGAAAAAAAAATTCCGGATCCAGTCTATTCAGACATATCTGTTAAAAAGATTAATATATTCCAAGGAAATCCAGCATTTTACTAGGTTCCCCCCTTTTTTGTTCAGGAATCTGGGGGCTTATTTACAACCCCTGGCACCACTAGTGCATCACTTTGCATGATGCACTGGTGGCACAATCTGCTGCGTGATATTTTCAAGCACACGTAAATCCACCCTGCGTGGCTTTATGTGTGCTTATAAATATCGCCCCTGTTCACGCAACAGGGGCGTGACATGGGTGTTGTTGTGGGTGTTCCCACGCAACACCTATGTCCACTAATGCATTTCCAGATTTACGAGCAATCTTAAACCTGGAAATGAGTCAGAATCCTTCACCACCCCAGGGTTGGCGTAGAGAGGCGCAATGAGGGGATATGTTTTCATTTCTCCTCGTTTTTTTCCTTTCAATTGGTGTGCTGCATTTTATAGCATGCATTGTAAGAGGAAATCACCTCAATTGATCACCAAAAATAATCTGCCCATGACGCAGACATCCTTGCACCATGGTGCAAGGATGCCTGCGCATGGCAGCAGTTTGTGCGCCAGCACAAGGAACAGCACAAAGATGTGACATATTGTCGTAAATTTTTTTGTGTTCAAATATTTTATTGTATTTAAATCAAAGAAATATAGTTTCAAATCAATAGCAATACATAAAAATCAGACATTGATTTTGACAAGCAGGATCAGGACTGTGATGAAAAAGGTAGAAGGAAACCATATAAAAAATCTCAGGTATATATCAGACAAATAACAGATACACAAATTCATTGAGTATTAATTATAATCCCAAGGAAGATGGAACAGATGAAAAAATCATCATATATATCTCACAAGTTGTGTATAACAGAATATGTATTGCATGGTAAATAAAATACATCTGCATGGGTAAGTTAAGAATAGGGAAAGAGAAAGAATAGGAGAGAAAAAAGATAGAATATTACCAGAAAGGACGAGGATACAATGGGACATTTGTCACACATAGAATGACTAAATCAAGAAAGGGGCTCAAAAGGATGTTGAGCGACTGAACCCAGAGCTGACAGATCCATATATTTATCCAAAGAAGACCGTGCCTTACTAGCGGTTGGAGGTGAATCTTGTTTCCTTTCAATAAGAGTGTTACTCCACAAAGATATGACACCCACGGCCACCAGGTATGGGCAGATAAAAGATGAAAATATTTCCATTCTGTGAGTATAAGTTTGACTGCGATGGATAGGAGCAAATCTAACACCTCCAAATCTGTATTGTCAAGAGGCAAAGGGGTAACTACAGCTTATGAACTAGCATAATCATAGGCAAGGAAAGAGTTATAGGTGTTTTAAAGATTAGAGACAACGGTTTTTGTATAGGGCCCCAAAAGGAATCTAATAACTTACATTCAAAGAACATATGTTGATGGGAGCCTGGTTCTGAATTGCAATTTCAACATAGATCACTATCATAATTTTAGTTTGTGTAAGCAAGCAGGAGTCCAATGTAGGAGATTCATAGTGAAAAATTTAGATTGAATCAGTGAAGGAGCAATTTTGTTAAGGAGGGATAATTTCCCAATCAGCTGCCAGGTATAATATGTAATGTGTTTAAAAATATTGTCATAAAAATGGTGAGACCATTTAACACAAGTAATAGTGGATTATGAAGGCATTTGAGCAGATAAAAATGTATACATTTTGAAAAGCAATATGGCCTGAGAGTAACCACATACCAATTAGTGAGACAATAACCAAATCTATACAAAGGGTTATTTTAGAAAGTTTGACTTATAGTTTTAAAAAAGTATAAAAATCCATATTACTGAGATTATATTTTTAGCTAGGAAAGAAAAGGGGAGCGGGTCATGATTAGTATCATAGAGGTCTTTCACTAATCTGATACCCTTAGTAGCCCCTAGAAAAGCAGTGTTAAATTCGATGTCAGTAAAAAACTAAGCCATAAAGATGTCCATCTTGAGCTATGGTTTCGAAAGTTTCCGATCAAGGTATTTCAAAGCACTAACTGTATCTGGCAAAATATGTTGAGAAAGTGCTATTGTAAATTTGGAAGCTGTAGCAGGGAAAGAGTGCTAAAGGGAGAACACAAATCGAGTTCTATATGAACCCATGGAGGCATAGCATGACATTATGTTAAAAACCAAATTGCTCCTTGGGCCGCCAAAAAGGATATTTGGTGTAGATTCCAGTCCGGAAGGCTACAACCTCCCAATGCATTGGATTTTATCGGAGGTATTTATAGGAAATTCTAGCTCTCTTCTCGTTTGATAGGTAACACCATCTGAAAGATCTTTACTGAACTAGATCCCCAGATATATAATGAGTGCGGATTTCCATTTAAAACCTGAATCACCCAAGTAAGAGGGAAGACACAAAGGATTCAAATGGAATCCTTCAGTCTTCTCTTTGTTGAGAGTATAGCCAGAAACGACTAAGAAATCATGAATAATGCTAGAAATAGAAGGGATCGCTGATTCACTATCTTCCCAAAAAATAAAGTATACTGTTAGCGTACGCAGCCGTTTTAAGTACAAGTGTTACAAATTTAAACCCCTTAATTTCCGGGTTCAGATTCGGCAAATGGAGATGTGGATCTATGGATAAAAGAAAGAGAAGAGGAGAAAGTGGGAACTCTTGATTTGTTCCTTGATGGAGATTAAAAAAGGAGGACAAGGGCGTGGCCGGGTAAGATGGCCGATCGGACATAATCCGTCTCGGCTCCCGGTCCACGTGCTGCCATGAGGGACAATATTGGCGGTTGCAGCGATTTTTTCTTACCCAACACGGGAACAAGTGAGGCACCGGCGGAGAGCGGCATTGTATGTGGAGCGCAACTGTGCCGCCGAACTTCACTCTGCAGTTGATCCGGTGACGGCGTGCAATTACAACATGGCGGAGCGTCCTTTGTGGAGTCTCTCTCTTGTGCCTCTCCGGTGATGACTCAAGTCACTACATCCACATAGCTGGCTAAGAGGCAAGTGGGGACGGGACTCTGATCAACTTTGCTAGCTCTCTAATTTCGGTTTGCCCCAGCAGAACTTCGTCTTCCCCTTGGGTGCCTGACTCTAAGATGGCGACCGTGCCGACTTCCAGATCGGCAAAGTTTCGTGCCCACTGCCTGCGGCTCGACTGTCCCAACCAACTGTAGCAACGGGGCCCCTCTACAAGTCTCCACAGATGCCTTCACCTCTCTGGCACTGGGTTGCTATGCTGGCTTCTACCTGAGCAACTGGTGAGCGCAACACGCTACTACTCGGCACCACTGGGCCCCTGCACCTCCCCCACGCTGAGATACTACGAGGGGGCCTCTGTAGTCTGGCCTTCCTCCTAGGCCTTTCTCTTTTGCGAGCTGTCTCCCCTTCGGCATCTTTGCCACGATTGTCCATTTGAATTGCCTGTGAGTACCCATGAGAGGGCGAGCTATGCAGTTGACCTCTCGATGACCACGAGGTGGGGATGTTGCCTCCGAGCTCCCGGGACTACAATACCTGAGCAATGGGGGAGGCCCCTCAGCGAGCTCCCATTATAAGTCTGCATGGGAGGGTGAACGACTAGCTAGGCTCCACTATAGGCTGTGGTCCTTTCAGACGCAGGATCCCTGAGTTTGCCGGCACCAACACTATTCTGAGGGTGACGCCCTATGCCACCTAAGAAGACAACGGCCAAAACTCCCGTCAAGGTCTCGGATTTCTTCGCATCCACGGAAAAGCGAGCGACACTGAGGGGAGACGCAAGTGCAGCGACGATGGCCCTCACGAAAGCAGAGCTCTTGTCCATGTTTAAAGATTTTAAATCCGATTTACGCAAGGATATTGGCCAAGACATCAAAACCTCTATTGATCAACTGCGTTTTGACCTGATGGACTGTCTCTCTACCCTACAACAAGATGTAGACTCCGTGGGTACCAGAGGCCTTGACCTCGAAGCTCACCACCAGGAACATGAACGACTCTCAACTGAATTCTGGGAAGATATGTGTTCCATTAAAGAGCAGTTACTTCAAACGCAACTTAAAGCAGAGGATCTCGAGAACAGGGCCCGGAGGGAGAACCTTTGCATCAGAGACCTGGAGGAAGGCGCGGAGGGGCCGGATCTGGAGGCATTTGTGATAGGTCTCTTCTCGGAAATTTTGGCTCCACAGTCTCTCAAGATCAAACTAGACAGAGTCCACTGAGTGGGGGCATTGAAACAAGGAGAGAAGAAGCGTCTGCAAGATGTTCTGGCTAAATTTCACTCCTATAAGGTCAAGGAGGCGGTTCTTCAGGCAGCCAGGTCCAAGGACTCTATCGCGTTTCAAAACCACTCTTGTAACATTTACCAAGATGTCGCGCCAGCAACTCTGGCCCGGAGGCAATAGCTCAGACCTATTACCACTAAGCTACGCGACAATAAAATTAAGTAAAGATGGACCTACCGTTTTGCACTCAGTTTCGACTATCAAAATAAGCGACGTCATGTTACCGAACTTCAGAAAGGACTGGATTTTTTAGGCATTTCCTCTAGCGCAGAGGCCCCTCCTCAAAGACAAGGCAGAGACCCCGCTGGGGGATCGTCATTGCCCTCGGCCTGGTCACGAAGGATGAGGCGTGGATCGCTTGCAAGTGGCTATTCGAGTGGCTCTTTTCTCTCTACACCGACCTGCAATGCAGGCTACAGTTTTCGGATTCTCCAGATGACCTACGGTAGGGGCCTGCATCTATCGGGTGAGCCAGGAATGTCGCTTCCTTAAGCCCCGCTGCGGCCCCTGCCCCTGTGGCTTCGGAAACTCCCCATCGGGGGAGGGAGCTCAGGGCCCTAGTAGCCCTCATATATGTCTGATGCCACCTCTTTTTGAATAGACTTCCATGGAACGGACGTTTGGGGTCCTCTTACCCTCGGACACGGCATGGGACCTATGGTATTGGTAACTGTTGAATTCATTGCTATATCCGATCATCTGTGACTCCTTTAAGGGCGTAGACTTGTGTTAGCCTCTGGCTCCCTTGCTCCCTGCTATAGCCTTGACTGCCGCAACCTATGCTACTGGTTTGCCTTCCCGCCGGGGCGGGCGTGGACTGGGTCCTCGGACCCGAAGTCCCCAATGATCTCATGCCCGTTGGTGCGGGCGTGGACCGGATCCTCGGACCCGAAGTCCTCGATGATCTCAAAGGGGCCCTTTCGACCCCATGACGAGATCGGAACTTTTGTTTGTTTCTTGTATTTGTGTTTAGTTGTTCTTACTTTGTTAGGGGTTTTGGGTGGGGTTGGGTGGGGTGGTGGTGGCGGCTTTTTAACTACTGTCTTCCTGGGGGCTGGGATGTTAGAAGAAGATACTACTGGCTGTTTGTAGCTTTCTGTGATTGTGTGGGGGCATCCCGGGGGGGGGGGGCTCTGAGGGTTTTCAATGAGCATGAGGGGCTGGTTGTTTCTTTCCTGCTGCTATGACGCCAATCGCTATTGCCACCTGGAATGTCAAGGGCCTTAATTCCCCACAGAAAAGTCTCAGGGTCTGGAAATACATAGTAGACCACCATTTGGAAGTGGTGGCACTACAAGAGACCCACTTAGCCAGATCGGATGACTCCCGTCTCAAGCACAAACTCTACCCCCTCATTTACAGATCCTCGGCACACAGGAAGCACCGGGGGGTGGCCATAATGTTTCGCTCTGCTGTCCAATTCCAACCCCTGGGAGTCCTCAGCGATAAGGACGGCCGCTGGATCATGGTCAAGGGCCGCCTCAGGGGGCGACTTTGCACCTTTGCAGCCCTATATGCCCCCAATGCAGGCCAGACTCCTTTCTTACACACAGTCCAGGGGAAACTCACAGACTTTGCAGAAGGCCAACTGATCCTAATGGGTGATTTCAATTTAATTTGGCAGAAAGAGCTTGATAGTACCCATTTACAGTGCACAGATGCAGGCTCCTTCACAAGGGAAACACAACAGCAAATACAAGACCTAGGGCTTATAGATACATGGCGCACACTTTACCCACAGACACGCGACTATACGTTTTTTTCCCATGTTCACCGTACCTATTCTCGTCTGGACTATATATTCATTAGTCAGTCGTTGCTGGGTGACCTGCAAGACGCTCAGATCGTTCCGCTATTGGTCTCCGACCATAGTTTGTATTCTATCTGTCTTCAATGGCGGGGGCCTGTGCCAACTACTCCCAAATGGTACTTTCCTCCCTTTCTTGTTCGAGATAAGGCATTGTGTACTAAACTACGGACCGTCATCACTGAATTTTTTAAGGTCAATCGACCAGAGGACACATCAGAGTTCATAACCTGGGACACTTTAAAGGCTATTCTCCGGGGTGGATGCATAACCCTTAATACTGCCCTGAACAAACAGTGCACACATGAGCGGGAGTCCCTGGAAACGGAATTATCCACTCTTGAACGTCCTCATAAAACTAATCCCACAAGACAAAACGCAACGCCAACTCACAGCGCTCAGAGGTAAATTGAGGGCTATTTACACCAATAGGGTGGAATTCACTCTTCTTAAATTACGCCACCTTTCCTACAACCAAGGTAACAAAGTTGGTAGCCCGTCAGCTAAGGGACAAGCGGGAGAAGGAGTACATTGGTGGCATCTTGGGACCATCAGGGATGGTGGTGCATAAAGATGAGGCTAAGGCGGCCATTTTCGTCTCTTTCTATCGGGACCTTTACTCCGGAGATTCCTTCGATGAGGTAGCGCAGCAAGACTACCTGCAGTCACTGCATCTACCACAAGTTTCGGATGTATGGAATGACCTACTCACTGCCCCTATCACCTTGGAGGATGTCACCTCAGCTATGAAAGCCTTGAAACCGAATAAGGCTCCGGGGCCCGATGGCTACACGGCTCTTTTCTATAAGACCTTTGCCCCTGACCTGTCTCCCTATCTCGTCACCCTTTTTAACAAAATGGCGGAAGACGGTGCAACCTCGGGTACAATGTCGGAAGCGGCGATCTCGGTCATCCCCAAGCCAGGCAAAGACCCCCAATGCTGTGCCTCTTATAAACCCATAGCCCTGTTAAACTTGGATGCCAAGTTATACTCCTCCATCATTGCCAAACACCTAAATGACCTCATGCCCATTCTTATCCACCCTGACCAGTCCGGTTTTATAAAAGGCCGCCAGATGCACAATAACACCCATCTTATAGAGAAGACTAATTGGCGTCAAATTCCAGCAGTCTTAGTAGGCCTGGATGCCGAGAAGGCCTTTGATAGGGTCGATTGGGCTTTCCTCGTCCGCACACTCAAGGCATTTGGCTTCGCTCCCAAATTTTTTAACATGATCAGAGCTAATTATTGTCTTCCCCACTCCAGAGTGGTCGTCAATGGGGTGCCTTTGCCTACTTTTTCCCATTTGAGAGGGACCCGACAGGGTTGCCCCCTCTCCCCCTTACTTTTTGCCCTACGCATTGAACCTCTGGCCCTCGCAATCAGGAATAGTCGGGTTATCCGGGGCATCCCGTTCACAGGGGAACCCTATAAAATATCCCTCTTTGCGGACGTTGTCCTTCTGTCCTTGTCGGAGCCGGAAATCTCGCTCCCGGGTCTTAAGTCGGAACTTGAACGCTATGAGCTCGTCTCTGGGTTTAAAATTAATTCTAGTAAATCCTTTATACTGAATCTTACCCTATCACCGGAAGCTGTCCTTCGACTCCGTTCTCTGACCCCACTGGCTTGGGCCTCTTCAACCATTCAATACTAGGGGGTCCAACTGACATCGAATATGCGTGGGCTCTATGCCGCTAACCTCCCGCCGCTCCTCACGCACACCCAAGCGGAGCTCGCAAAATGGAAGCCACTCTTCTTATCTTGGTTAGGCGGCATTCACGCTGTGAAGATGTCCCTCCTGCCCAAGCTACATTATCTATTTCAAGCACTGCCTATTGAGCTGGAGCGTGATTTTTTCCAGAGAATGAAGAACATGATTGTGCGTATTATTTGGCAGGCGGGGGCCGAGCGTGCTTCTCTTACTCAATGCTTCGCCGTTCCCGTGCTGATGGGGGGGTTGGTTTACCAGACATGCATCATACTGTAAGGCGGCTCAATTGAGAGTCTTAGTCGAATGGTCCCAAAGTGCCTCTGAAAAACACTGGTTACATATGGACCGTAGCGTGGCGGGCCGGACTATTTGGGATTTGGTTTGGCGCCCTCGCAAAGACAGACCTCCGAACACATACGTTAGTACACCTACTCGGACAACTCTTAAAGTTTGGGACACGATATTGGGAGACGATAGATGGACTTCTTTCCCGTCTCCTTTTACCCCAATTCATCACAATCCGGACTTTCCCCCGGCCCAGCATGAGGGGGCTTTTGAGGCATGGAAGAAGGGAGGGTGTCTCGCTCTCATCCACTTGTTCCACAACTCTGATCCCCTCACATTCGACGACTGTAAGAAGGAATTTGACTTAGAAAACACAGAAAGGTACAACTACATGCAACTGATGCATTGGGTTCTTACTCCTCAAAATCGAGAAGCTGCTACTCGTCCCCTTACAACATTTGAAGCCTTTCTTTCCAAAACTGCCTCTATGAAAGGGGTGATCTCCTTCATCTATAGCTTCTTTCTTAAGACTGACCTCTCCCCGCGCCCTAGATACATGTCTATGTGGGAGGGTGTGGTCCAGGGCCCAATTTCCGAAGAGGAGTAGTCTTACCTCAGGTGCGATATTTCCCACTTTAATCACTCCACAGACCTCAGGGAGGCCCATCTTAAGACTATGATGGATTGGTATTTACATCCTTCCAAACTCAGACAGATCTTCCCTACGTCTTCGGACAGATGCCGGAGAGGCTGTGGGGTTCTGGGTGATTTTAGGCACATATTGTGGGACTGCCCAACTATTCCTCCATTCTGGGAAGAAATTTTAGCTCAAGTGAAGGATATGCTGGGTTATCCCTTCCCCACCACTATGGCGGGGATCCTCCTGGGGCTCCGAGATCCCGCCCTTGAACACCAGACTCGAGCTGACAAAAAATTTTGTGGCTCTGCATTGGCTCGGCTAAGGTCACCCTGGCGGCCGCGTGGAAGAGAAGGGAGGCCCCAGCGATTTCTTTCTGGCATTCTCGGTTCTGGTGATTCCTAAGTCTGGAACATTTAGCTGATATCTTTAGAGACGATTATAAGAACTTCGAATTCAAATGGGGTCCCCTGGTCTCCTTCCTCTCCCGGGGCCTCCCTTCTGCAGTTTGCCCCCATTCCATCAGAGCTCTCCATCTTTTTCAATTTTGATTGATGTTTGAATAGCCGTCCAGTCCTCTGACTGTTTGATTATTGCCTCCACCACAGGTAGGGTGGGGGGAGGGTATGGGGGTGGTCTTTGGGTTTCTTTTTGTTGTTGTCTTATGCAGGCATGTCTCACGTTGGAACATGAGTTGTTGTGCTGGATTTCTTTCTCCTAGGGTACACCAGATGTACACTTTGGAGAAGGTATTGTTATGGTCCTATGATAAGTTTGACGCTGATCTACCTGATTGCTTAGCTATGCTGTATATTGGTCTTATTTTTACACTGTTCAGGAAAAAAAAGAAACGCTCAGACTGTTTAGGAGATGTAACTTTTATTTAGCTTCCTCCTTTGGAAACGGAGCTGGCTTATTATGTCTGGGGCCCTCAACCTATTTACCAACCTCCTTTACGGCTTATGTTCCCCTGCGTGGGCTCTCTTGATGGTACAGGTTTTTGCTTGTGTAATGTTTGCACCAAAATTTCCAATACAAATAACTTTGACAAAAAAATGAGGACATTGTGACATTAATTCTAATATTAGCCTTAGGTTGCGCATACAGAGCCATGACCATATTATTAAAAGAGTTGCCAATGTTTTGTGACTCTAAGACCAAATGTAAAAAAGGCCAAGAAACCTTATCAAATGGCTTTTCAGCATCAAGGGCAATCCCGGCAGGTGGTAATGAGGATAGTTTTGCTTTTTCTAAAATGTGACAGAGCGTGCAAATGTTGTCTCTAGCAAGCCTACCTTTAACAAAACCAGTTTGAGAGCCATTGATGAGATTAGGAATGTGACATTCTAGTCGATTTGCTAAAATACTGGCAAAAATCTTTGCTTCCATATTTAATAAGGAGATGGGATGGATGTTTTTTGGGTCGGAATGATCTTTACCTTCTTTTGGTATAAATACAATAGTAGTCTCTGCGGCAGTACCTGAAACTTTGCCAGATAAGACATAATGATCAAAAATCTTTTTATAAAAGGCAATGGGATACCCATCTGGGCCAGGAGCTTTCCCTGAACAAGTAGCCTTAATATCCTGAATAATCTATTCAATTTCAATTGGCTTGCCCAACTTGACTGTGTCGTCATTCAAAATAGTTATAATAGGGAGAGAATTAAGGAATTGTTGACATTTAAGCTTAGAGGACTGCCAGAAAAATCATGACAGAAAAATCTGTATAAGGAACAGTGAGCGCAACCTAGAATAAATAAAGCAAATTATAGGAACTATGGCAATCAATAAAATATGTAAGGATAGAATCAAGTATTATGGAGTGACAAAGAGGATATGGCTTATCATGAAAGCATAAGAAAAATATCATGATTATATGATTGTCTAAGAACGTGAAGAACCAGGTTGAAAGTCTGAATCCATCTGAGATTTAGAGTGATTATCCCAAAAAGTTGAGAGGTCTGCGGGTTCATAAAAGATCTGCGAGTTGCCCTTGAACGTTATCCGGAATTTTATGTTACATTAATAGCTTTTATAAAGCTCAGAGGTTACCCAAGGGTGTCCTGGCCCAGGATTATTTATCCTGAAGGCACAGAGCGAGTAGAAAAGGATTTATTCAGTAAAAAGCCAGGTCTTCAAACCCTTCCTAAAGTAAGATATCCATGGCGTTTCTCATATAAAATGGCAGGTCATTCCAGGCTTTTGCTGCGCAAACAGCAAAGCTTCTGCCACCCCACAAAACTTTTTTCGTATGCGGTACTGAGACCAGCTTGACTCCCAGTGAGCGAAGTGTTCTTTTCGGTGAATACCACTGGAACAGCTGATTTAAAAAGTCTGGGCATGTACCTTGAAGAGGTTTAAAAACCATACCAAGGGATTTGAAATGCACTCGACTCCTTACCGGGAGCCAGTGCAATCTCTTTATTTCCCTGGAGATGGGGGAGAACTTGGATGTACCCGTAAGAAGTCTTGCAGCTGCATTTTGCCGCAGCTGGAGTTTGTTCATACTTTTTTGTTGAATGTTCAGATACAGGCTATTACAATAGTACAGCCTCAACAATACCAGTGCTGTGACCACTGTTTGGCGACTACCGAGGGGTAGGAATGGCAGTACTTTCCTATCCGTTATGAGCACATAAGCAGTTGTCGATGCTACTGCATTTACCTGATCCCCAAAGGTAAGTCTCTCATCCACAATTACACCCACCTTCTTTACCTTTTTTAAGGTAACAGGAGAGAGCCCATCGAGTCAGGCCACCAACTTGGTGTCCAGAAGTTGGTATCCTTTCCAAATAATAAAACTTCCGTTTTGCCTGAATTAAACTTCAGACAATTCTCTGCCATCCATTTCCCAACTGATTGCATGCATGCTTGGAAGCCTTTATCTCTGTACCTATATCCTGGCCAGGTCGCAGAGACACCACAATTTCGGTATCATCAGCATATGAAGTAAGACTGAACCCAAATGCTCTGATAATGGGGGCCAAGGATGAAACATATACATTAAAAGGGGTAGGGCTTGATGGCGTCTGAGTAAGATCTTGGTCTCTTACCTCCGCCTCGCCCCACGACGACTGCTTATTTCGAGTGTGGCCAAGAATGCGTGCTGATTCTGATTTCTGGCCTCGGTGGACCGGCTGGCGAGAAGGAGATCAAACACCGATTGAGAAGCGAGCCGCCGAGAAGGCTGGACTAAGCAGGGATTGCCTTGCTCGCTGGGAGGCTTTGGCCTGGCTGCTGCTGGCGGCGTTTTCTGGCTAGGGAATCTCCAACGGAAGCGGGCTGGGGTCTCCTAGCAACCGGGACGCCGGGGTCCTCAGAGTGCATTGCGGAAAAGCTATGGCAGCGCGAGGACCGCGATGTAAGATGCGCTCAACGGTACAGCCGACCTCAGCCCCAGTGTGGCAAGAAACTGACCCAAAATCGGACTGAGAACCGAGGAAGTCCGACCAATGTGCGGGTAAGAAGGGCAAGAGCATTAATTCAAAGAATACTAAGACTCTAAACAGTATAACTGCAGAAGAATCGGGGAAAAAGCAGACTGTCATTACGAGTATGTTTTCCATGAAGGGCATGAGCGCTAAGGAGGGAGGTCAGATGATTGACCCAACTAATATCTCTGCCCCTAGTGGGATTTCTGGAGAAGCTCAGACTATTATGCATGAGAGTATGCCGGTTCCAAACAACGAGCGAGTGTCATGGGGGTCAATATGTGAGAACACTATATTGGGTATAAATGAGTATCCCGTAAATGCTCAAGAGAGCGAGGAAAGGAATAAAAGTAAAGAAAGCAATATGGAACAGGCTACCCCCACCAACTAAGACAAGATCGAAGCAGTAAAAACAGTGAAAGAGGTAAATATCTCATGTACGTGTCACGAAATAATGCAACATCCTCCTGCTTTAGAAGAAGGCATACAGGAAAACTACGAGATGGGATACCTCTCCCCTGATCCCATGGGAAATAGAAATTCTCTGAATGAGGAATCCAGTGAATCTGATATCATGGTTTCAAACAGCGGCAGTAGCAATGATGATTGCGTAAATACCTTGACAAGTAATTGGAGTCAACAAGGGGTGAGAAGGGTGCCCAGGAAGTCGAAGAAGCTCTCAGAAGGAAAAAAGAATGCTCATACACAGAGTGGGGGAGAAGAAGATGGTGAGCTTGGATGGGACTATTCAGACACGCAATCGCTCTCCCTTTTGGGGCCGCACGATATGGAGAGGATGGTCAAGAAACCACAAAGGGGCATGGTGGGACACACAAACCGGGAACAGTCACCTGAACCGACATTATCCGTGATCCTACAATCTCTGAGATCATTCCAAAGAGAAGTAAAAACGGAAAATCGACAACCCCGAGTAGCTGCAAAAAAACTACAAGGCTCAATTCGTAAAATTGGGAAAACATGCACGGAAATTGCTGAAAGACTAAGCATGGTGGAAAACTGGATGGAAGCCCTAGAATTCACAGTGGATGCCCTAAAAACGCAGGCGACCTCACAAGAGAGTTCTTTGAAAGACCTCATGTGGAAGCTTGAAGAGGCGGAAAATCGCCAATGCCGCAATAAGTTAAGGATTCTAGGGATCACTGAGAATAGTGAAGGCAGCGATATCTGATCATTTACAATAAACCTGTTGAAAAATGCGCTACCAGAACTAATACAATGGGACTGGGATAAAGAAATCCAACGTGTGCACAGATTTCGATGACAATATCAAAGCGCTCCCAAAATGATATATCCAAGAGTAATATTAATATACTTTGGAAACTTTCTGCTCCAACAGGTTGTATATGACCCGGCAAGACCTAATAAAAGAAGGAATTTCGCAAAACCCGACTTCGCACATGCCGTAGTAGAGAGACGATGGAGGCTCAGGCAATTGATTACACCATTCCAAAAAACAGGGGCATTGGCTTTTCTCCAGAACCCTGCTAAACTAAAAGTAATCTTGCAAGGACGAACTCTAGTTTTTCACGTTGGAGATACAAGCTGAAAGAGCACTGAAGAAAATCACAGCAGGGAAATCCGGGACTACCAAGAGTAACCGATAGATGGCCCTGATGGTCTTGCACTATTTGTAATTATGCGTATATTAGTCTCTTCACTCTCCTCTTCAGTTGGATTAAGAAAGTGGTTAAATTGTAAAAGTGGGGGGGAGAGAAAGGGAAGGGAGGGCTAGGAGTTTGTATATATACACGAGGGGATGGGGATGGTGGAGAGTGGGTGAGGTTTGTTTTAGACGCTAACACACAGGCTCAGGATTGAGTATGATGGCCTAGATAATGGCGTGGGTGGAAAGGGGGAGGGCAAAGCAGGGGGGATTTCAGACACGAGGTGAAAACGAAAGGTGCAGACAGGAGGGGCCAATATGAATATAGAAATGTTAAACAAGGGCAAGTGTCGGCTAAACTGTGGGACACATTCACATATAGGTATAGACGGGTTGGAGAAGCATTATTGTGCTAGGCTGAAAATTTTGACCGCCAATATATGTGGCCTCAATGATGCAGAGAAAAGACAGAGAGTGTCAGATTACAGATGACCGGTGCTAACATCATATGTCTACAAGAGACACATATAGAGGGGTCACAACGATTATTACTCAATACATCAGTGTACAGACTCATCACTGCTACAACACAAGGGGTGCGAACTAGGGGAGTGGCTATCCTGGCTAAAGGGGGCGGCCTGCAATTCACTCAATCTTTATCTGATAAGTTTGGGCGGTGGGCAATTACAGAATGCCATTATGATAATGGGGAAAGTAAAATTACACTATGTACAATTTATGGTAATGTTAGCGATTACCCTGATGTACTGACTGTCATATCCAATGAATTGGTTCACTGGCCTCTCCCGTTAATAGTGTGTGGCGATTATAATTTAAATCTTCCAGGCAACTTGTAGTCGGACCCAGGTTTCAAATATCAGCGCAAGAAGCCGAAAGTCTTCCAGGCTCTGAAAAATATGTGCTTATTGCATGGAATGATCGACGGTTGGCAAATAGAGCATTTAGGGGATCCAGGATTACGTATTATTCCAATCCACACTCTTTGCATGTGAGGCTGGATTATATGTTTGTCTCCAGCTCTTTAAGATCTGCCAGCACAATATAAAAATTGCCAAGAGTGTTATCGGATCACAACCCTTTTATGTTAAATCTAGAATATGGAGCAATGAAATCCACTATGAAAATATGGACGTTTGAAAGAGCACTGTTAATTAATGAAAAATATTGTCAGCATATGAGGAGATGGATACCGGGGTTTCTAGAGGATAATCTAGGTAGCACAACAATAGATGTGGTTTGGGACGCCCTAAAGGTTGGCATCAGAGGGGAGACGCTACGATTCTCTCTTAGTTTTAATAAAGAAGCTAAACAAAAAATGGCTGTTCTACAGCGAAATCTGGGTATAGCAGAGGAAGGATTGATAAAGGCCGTTCAGGAGGGGCGGGCATTAGATAGTGAACTAAGCCAGGTGGCAACTGCCAAAAATCTTATTATCGATATTTTAACAGAAAAAGCCATAGTTAAGGCAACAACGAAAAAAGAGAAAATATATGAATTAAATTAACAGGTTAAATTAACAGGTGGGCCACCAATTGGCGGTACATACCCGAGAACAAAGTTCAGCTAATCTAATCAGAGAAATTAAGGATCCAGCATTTGGGCTAAAGACTGAATCCAATGAAATAAGAGCTGCGTTTCAACGATTTTATCAGAATTTATATGAAGAGGTAGAGATTCATCAGGAAAAAATTGTGGTATATTTAAACCTAAACTCACCAGCAAGATTTGAGGAAGAGGATTAAGATAGTCTGGATGATTCTCCATACTGGGAGGAGATCCTTCTCTCTATGAATAGTCTAGCTACAGGAAAAGCGGCTGGTATGGATGGAATTCCAACTGAGTTTTCATGTTACATTTTCATCTCAATTAAAAGAAATAATGCGGTATCTATTTGTTCATATTTTTCAGGGGGGAGGCCACCAGCCTCATGGTACTAAGATCGCAGTCTTAAAAAAAAAAACAAAGACCATACAGAACTCGCGTCTTATTGTCCTATCACAATGATAAATGGGGATTCTAAAATCTATTCCAAACTGTTAGCTAGCCGACTGGCACCAATTATGTATAAAATTGTATCTGTCTGCCAACACAGGTTTATTCCAGGGAGATCTACAACCAATCATGTCCAAAGGGTGATTTCACTACTTGACTGTACGGAGGCGGCAGGAGACCCTTTGGCACTTATACTACTCAATGCCGAAAAGGCTTTCGATAGGGTCTACTGGAAATATCTCCGAGCTACAATGCTAAATAGTGGTATCAGGGAGAGATTTATTAAAGCAGTGCAAATGCTATACATCGAACCATCAGCCGTGGTGATGGTTAATGGGTTATTGTCAGAAAAATGTATCATTACTAGGGAGACGAGATAGGGGTGCCCCTGCTCTCCTCTTCTATTTGCGATTTATATCGACCCGTTCATCCGCAGACTGGAAAACATGCTAATTCCACCAATATAGGCACGAGATCACTCTTCAAAAACATTAGCGTATGAGGATGACATTGCCCTAGTTACGCAATAGAAGAGGAGGCCAAAATCTTCGGAGAGGTAGCCAGATATAAACTGAACAAAGGCAAAACCCAGATTATTCTTAATCACAAAATCAAGATGAGAGACGACTGAGTTATGGAGAACCATTAGTTATAATGGGGTGGCCCAGTGACCCTCAGAACCTGGGTTCCAAGATTGTACATACAACAGTGGCTCTGTCGGGAGTAGAGGCAATTGCTTTGTAGACCTAAATGGTAAGCAAACCTAACAATCTATTTCACGAATTATTCAGAAATACAAGTTCACCCTAAAACAGAATTATTTGCTGCAGGGGACAAGGAGTCGAAGGAAGAAACACACACCGTTTTGGATATAATCCCATATGTTCATTATTTTAGAAAGTCTGTCATATGTATGGCATTAATATACATAAAACTGGGTTGTCCAAAACAAAGTTAACCAAAACCTACAAATAGTAGATACGTGCTTAGGTGAATAATAGTGACAGGTGATGGTGACTGTGTGTCAATATAAACATACATAAAAACAAATGGAGATCTGTCCAGAATACACACTAAAATAGTTCCAACCAATATTTCATTTATCTCTTATTGCGGTTGAAACTTGGTGTGGACAGATAGGTAATGCAACGGCGACGTTTCGACCCTATGAAATGGTGCTGACTTTGTAGCAACCGGATCGGGTTTTCATAAGAACTAAAAAGCAGGTGGACAACCTGTGGAGGAAAAAGGAGGGCTTTTAGCTCCGGGTGTGTGGGGCATGGCGTTTAATGTGCGACCGTGAATTTATGCCAAGCATGGCCTTCTCACCTGTAGAACTCGATGACCTGCGTCTATTTCTTAGGACGAGGGCGGGGGGATGTGTCAGCCGACAACATCCACTAACGGAAGTTCATTCACGGAATCTGCAAGTGAAGTTGCATTGTCACTACGCTTGTCATCCCGATGAGTATTAAAACACTACTATTCTTGGTCAGGACGTATTAGATTCATACGTACCTTATGCAATAATTGCGTGGAATTCCTCCATCGGCCGGTGGAGAAATTGGGATTTAGTAGTAAAGTGCCGCTGTGCGATCACCTATAGGTCAGATGGGAAGAGAGAGGAAAGCTGGAATCAGATTCTCTATGCGTTCCGTCTTGTAACAGCTAAAAACCATGGTGTAGAGGAACTTGAGTTACGAGACTCTAAATACTGTTGGGTGACTTATCAAAATAGTTAGGTCAGGTCCGCTATTCTCGATATTCCAATGTCTGCGCGACGGAATAAAAAAATGCGCGAATGGGGTGAGGGCGGTGCCCGGGGTGAGTGTGGTGTTAGTTATAAACGGTCTCTGTGTATGGGATCCTTATACGTGTATCTATATCCGAAGGTCTGTGTGTTATCGTCCATATAATTCCAACGTATTACTGTATCTGTAAAAACCTGTGTCGGGTCGGGGACAATCGATATTTGCCCGGCGGTATTGCCTCTGTGACCCTCTAGTTATTTAATCAAATGAAGAGGCAGGCGCTGGAGACTGGAAAGCAGGAAACAAGGTTTTTATTCTCTCCGGAGGAGAACACAACGAAACGGACAGAAGGTATCGTTCTGAGGTGCTCTAACTTACGTTTGAGGCCTGGCCCCTTATATACAGTGTTTGTGGTTTTTATTATAGTTTACATACATGTGACAAAGCTTTGATATACGGAAAGACATTCCCGGAATCCCCCTTTGGGGCCCGTTCCCACACACATTTACAGTTGAAATCCCCACCCTAGTCATAACAGGTGATGAGTATCACGCAGCTGGATATTCCGCTGATTCACGGAATGTGGGGGGTTTGATCGGGTCTCATGGAGTGGGGGCTTTGATCAACCCGGGGATCCTTTGATGGGGGACGCTTTCTATTGTACGGGGAGGGGCAAGGAATGGTATCGGCAGAGCTGGGTGTCGGCCTGGGAACGGGGAAGACAAAACGGGCACACGGGGAAAAGGGGTTTGCATCTAAGGGCCGGAGATCATGAAAGGGAAGCGGGGAGGTGTCGCGCTGGGAACAGGATGAGGGCCTGGGGCAGAGCAGCGCCGAAGAGGGGTTTATGACTCAAGGCAGGTGCAAGCAGGGGGGTGGTCAGCGCGCAGGCTTAGTGAAGGCGAAGGGCTATGTCAGGGGCCAGCGGCATGCAAAAGGGTTCGTTCTGCTCGGGGCATCTTAAAAAAATGGCGGACGCGCACGACAAAAGTGTGGCATCAGGGGAAGAGGCAAGATGGCGCAGATAATGTTCACCAAAACGTACTAATTTTCAACAGTCCTCCCTTTAACATATTCAAGACATCTTGCTGGTTCGTTTTCCACTCGGTTCTATTGTGGTGGGCAAGAGAAAGAAAACGGTAGGAACCCTAGATGAAAAAGAGTTGTAAACAATACATTTTAACATTTCTAGTTTTTAGGAGGTGGGCCTATTTGATAAACTTGTTCAGCAGGAAAGTCATAGGAATGTAATACAAAAACGGTTCTGCAGCGAGAGCAGCAAGTACGTATCATAACGTGAACTGGCAGGTTATTACATATTTCAGATTCGGATTGGAGCAAGGATCAATACAATGGCGGCTGGGAGAGAAATGAGGCATAGCAGAAACGGTGATTGAGGATGTCAAATGTTCGAAGTTTACGAGTTCTCATTGTTCTTTGTGGTCTTTCGTTGGCGCTGTTGAGCACCGGCGGTGGAGCTACAAGTCCAGCTCTGTTCTAAGTTCTGCGTTGCAGGGCACGACCCTTTCCTCGCGTTTCTGGTCGGAAAGGTCCTTTTCGCCCTGTGTCCTTTGAGGTGATTGTCAGAAAGTTCAGATGGAAGAAGAGCGTACAAAACAGTCCATAGGGTAGGTCAGAGGAAAAGGGGGATGGAGCAAGGCCAAATTAGGAACAAACTAGGGGAACGAGAGACTTCAAATAGGCGGGCGTGTGACCGAATTCAGAGAGCGGGGACTTGTCGAAAGACACTGGACATCGAGCAGGGGCATCAGGTCGACCCTTTCTTCTCATGTTGTCGAAAACAGTGCCTCGTCCTGCAGCTCTTTTCTGTCGTGGTCTCGCCTTGGCTAACGTCGCAGGTGTTCCTTAGTCTGCAGTCAGGCCTCGTGCTCCCACATCCGGTCCTTCTCTCCTCCAACAGCAGTACCCTTAAACAAGTTTGAAAAGACAGTCTTTAGAGAATTTGCAGATGAAGATAATCAAAAAGTCTATTTCTCTCCCAGCTCCAGGCAAAGAATGAAAAAATGCCCGTTATATCAGTGTTCACAACTGGCATATGATTGACCGGTGACGGGCCTGTTGAATTTACTATGACTTTCCTTCATAATTATTTATTACAGGCATGACAGTTCATCTGATGGTAATCCACCTTCGTGAGACAAATCTGGCAAAGATATGCCGTTCTTTAGAGTTTTACATTTACGAAAGGGTACAGTGAGTCGTCAACATGGTACTACACAGGTATTTTGCTGAGAGACGAACATGGCTAAACATTTCCTTTCTATCGGTGCATCCTGCTTTGCAACTACTGCGGGGTTCATTTTGATGATTTCTTTACCTTGGACTAGTCTGTTAACCTTGTAAAAACATCATTCTGGGTCCTACGTAACCTTTTACAGCCCGATTACTTAATTAGGAAGGACAGGGGTTTTATGGGAAACAACCAGGGACATATACAGGGGAGGTAACGGGGGTGATCATTTTTCCGGTTTGGGTATTGCGACAATTCGGGGAGGGGAGGGTCGCGTATTCTGAGGTCCTTGTTTTATACCATAGGAGCCGTTGACATGTAGTTCCCTTATTTCGGGTCAGATTAGGGAACCTCTGTCGTCTTACCTGTCCTTTCCCTTATGGCCCAACCTTGGTTCATTGACTTCTAGCGGAAAAGGAGAGGTAATGACGCGGCCTCAGGGTGATTGTATTAAAGACAAGTTTTTGTGCAAATACTGACGGTATTTGAAGCCAATTAGGTGGTGTGCTAGGGGTGGCAGTCTGCCAATTTCGGGGCTAATCACTCGGAAGAGTGGGAGTGCAAAAATAGAGGGAGAGAGAGAGAGAGAGAGAGGGAGAGAGAGAGAGAGAGAGAGAGAGAGAGAGAGAGAGAGAGAGAGAGAGAGAGAGAGAGAGAGAGAGTGCAACGGCAGGCTAAATAGTACACGTGCAACAGAGAGGGTGGCAGTGTATTCAAGAAAGGCTATTTAGTGCATTACACAGTAAAGGGCATTCACGGGTCTGCGTTAGGATCTTGTAATCATGCAGTTTGAGCATTAGACAGGGTAGAGGGGACATGCTTTGAGAAAAAGGAAAGAAGAAAGGAGGTACCATTTTGTCGCACTTTCTCGCATTCTCGGTCCTTTGACCAGTTGGGTCAACGCCTCAGTCACACACACACATTCCCTCATAGTTTCGCATCATACGTGACATGGGTTCATTCGTCCGGTCTGGTTTAAGGGTGATCACTTTTTATCAGGTTGTGCTAATTTTTCGGGTTTGTTCGATACGTGAGCAGTTTGCAGGCGTGCTTAGACACCACCTTGCGGCGCTAGTCCGTTTCGTGCATTAGACATGGCAAGGTTTCAGATCTTCGTCACACCTCGGCTGTAATCTCTGATGTAACCTGCAGAGGGAGGAAAAAAGGGGGGGGGGGGGAGACAGCATTCGCGCACATTCAAATACATGGATTCATAAGTCCTTTACTTACCTCTTACTCGTCTTTCCTCCTCGGGGCAGGGTCCCTGGGGATATGGTTTCTGGAGTCGAGGGGGGGGTAGTGTGTTCATATAGGTCGTGTGCGGGGAAACGTAAAAAGGAAACCAGAGGTGCCTAGTGCGAGGTATCTAGTCAAAGGATGTATCTCACTATCGGGATCCTTAAACCTCTTTCAACGCTGTGGTGTTCTAAGGTTCTTCGGTTCTTGGGTCAGCTCCGTTCCCTGATACTTTTGGAACGTTGTACTTTATAACATTTATATTATTTCATTTCACCCTCCTTTTACATTCCCTCATTTACACCGTTCGTTTTACCCATCCTTGGAAGTCAAGGTCTTCCTTCACGCGAGAGTTCATGAGTCAGTCGCGTACTTTGAAAGCAGAGTGTCGTGTTGTCGATCCGATCCATCCTCCAGGGCTGGGCAACCATCTTCTTTTAACCTTAAAGAGAGAGCAGAGTAGGGTGCACAGAAAAGAACCTTCCCACCGATCCCACATTTTTAAAATAAAGCATGCGATACCCGTCCATAGTTTCAAAAAAATTTATTTTGCAAAATCATTTCAGTATGTGAATTATGAGGGTGCGGTCGTATTTGGCCGGTCGTGGTAACGGCTAAAGTGCATACAGTGGGGGGTTTCGCTTGCAGCAATAAAAACATCGGAAAGTTTTACTCGTTCATTTGTAAGTAACTAAAACGTCTATTAATTGGTTGGGGGTTCGGGGGCATTTATTTCATAATTTAGAAGCATAATCATAATAGTGGTAATCAGATTTCCTATATGCATACCGTACGTGAGCGTCGTAAATGAGGTTTACATCAGTTATAAAAATATAATACATTGTACATTTGTAATCAACATTTGTAACGGGGATCCTTTCATACTGTTCGTCGAGTGAGTTCTCCTTGTCTTTTCTAGCCAAGTGTACAAAGGATCATATAAAGTCTCAGAACATCAAGTTTATATTAGTGCGAAGGAACACCACGAGGTGTTCGTAAGTTCCGATTGATACCGGCGCCATTTTGGGCGGGGCCGGCTCAGTCCGGAAGCAGCATCAGAGGAAATGTTTCCCATTACTGGCAGTTTGGACCAGAGTCCTTTTCGGCAGTTCTAGAATTCATGCTAACAGAAGGAGTGGCAATGTCATGTTTGTTTCGTTGGCGATCAAGGCAGCCGTCCCTTACCGGAAACCTGCAAAGGCCGAAGGTTCCGTCGGGGACCTTTGTAGGATCTTCAAGGCTGCGGAGATGCTGTCGGAGATGGGGGCTCGTGCTCCAGAGGGCAAATGTTCGAGTTATATTGCTGGTCAAAGTTACTCTAGTGGCCGGGGCCCGCCTTCCAGCGGATCCAGACGCCATTTTGAGGCCCTACAGGGGCCACTCCCGTCGAGTTTGCAAGAGTGGAAGAGACCCTTCGGAGTGAAAGGAAGAGGTCCCTGTTTTGTGAAAGCGGGACGTTCGGCTGGGGTGCAGCTGTGATGCCCCCACCTGGGGGGGGGCGAGGGAGACTGGTTCGCATCGTCTCCTTCTCCCGGTGTACTCCATGCTGCTCCTTTTCATCGCCCCGCATGAAGGCCTCTCCACATCCGGTGTTCCCCAAGTGCCACCATTGTACGTTCGGTGCTGCGCAAGTACTGGGGTGCCACCATTGTACGTTCGGTGCTGCGCAAGTACTGGGGTGCCACCATTGTACGTTCGGTGCTGTGGAAGTATTGGCACCATCGCCTGACTGGGGGTGTTCGGCGTCGGGCCGGGGGCTGGGAAACCTCCTACCGGTGGAGGTGGGAGAGGCTCGTCCGCGTCGCCTCTCCCTCCCAGCCCTATTTGGACAAATTGTTGTGGAGGTACGTGCAGGACATCCCGCCGTCCAGAGCTGCTGCGGCTGTTACGGAAGAGAAAAGGAAAAAAGGTGCCTCGTTCTCCTCTGGACATGTGGCGGGACTACCTACAACAGCCCGGCTGCTGGCTCCTGCCTCTCCTCCGGCTCCCCCATACGTTAAGATTTCCTGACCAAGAGTTGGCGGCCGGGCCCGCCTTATATGGGTTGCCGTTGGTTGGGCGTAGCCGTAACCCTGCCCTACTTTGGAAGGTTCCAGAATGGGGGGGGGGGGGCGAATGTTCTGTTTGACTCTCATTTTCTACAGTTTATCGTTATTATTCCTTGTTTTGTTGTGTTAAATTAAAAGTTCAAGTTCATTAATGGTCTACGGATTTTGTTTTACCATTTCTTTCTTTTCAGGTTGCTTTTATGCTAAGTTTCTGCTAACAGAGGTTGAGTAGCACGGAAACACGTGTAGAGGGATGACGCAGATTTGTACATTACATACACACAAACTCAGACGGGGGACAGTACAAGTACGACATACAAAGACTCAAGACGAATATAAAACAGTTATTGGTCATAATTATCTCTTTCGGTCTGTGAATTTGAAACGAGGCTGGGTTCCCGTCTTGACGTTGCCCGACCTAGGAGAACTTGAGCATGCCGCTGAGATTTTCCTGGCGAAATCTGTGCCATCGGGCATAATCAAACGTGGTGGTTCTGTCTGGTCTGTCTATGTAAGTCGGGTTATTCTTTGTCTCGCGCCTTTTCTCGTACTGTCGGTCTGTCGTTCTTGTCGGCCCTTTGCCTTTACTCACGCTCAGTAGAGTCGGGCATTGGGCTTTCCAGTGTCCGACATACCTGCAAAAAGCGCATTGGTTTGACCCTAAGTCCGGTCGTCTTTTGCATAGTGTCGGGGGATAAGTTGTGGGTAGCGGTGTCCTGGGGTTGTCCTGTCGGTATATTTCTCTACTTGGTTTGTCCTCGTCTTTTCTCTGTCGTTTCGTAGCCTCTCTGCGCCACATACCGAGACTGTCGAGCATAATTGGCGTTGTCTTATTATTTCGAAGGGCTATTTCTAACGTTTCTATTTTATCAAGGTCAAAGGATCCTGTCAGTGGCCACTGTTTGTCTTGACTTTCTTCGGTATACTTGTGCCACAATTTATTATAGGCTATGGTGACTAATCCATAGTTTATGAACATGTCCTTATTAGGGGTGCCTTCTAGTGGAGCTATATGGTCCACCTCTAATACGCGGTCCGGGCTAAACAGGCTATTTATCAGTGGGGAGAAGACAGACATGACGGCTCGTAACGAGGGACTAAAAAGTCAGCACTGCCTATCTTATCACTAGGTGCAAAGACCGCACAGAATATTTCTATTCAACGTTGTTTGCAGGCAGTGAATACCTCATGGATCAAAAAAAATAATAATAAAAACCAAACGACCAATAAATAACAATGGGGAGAATGAGTAGGTCCGCAAAAATCTGCGTTACCTACCCTTTTCACTGTCTGCAAAAAGGGTGGTCTCTTTCCTGTTTGCAGACAGGGAATCTCCAGGAAACAATAGTTTTGCGAACAACAGTTCAGTTTCAAGCAATTATTGAGTGGGGGAGAAAAAATAAGCACGGTTGCTGCCCTACCTATCCTCCACTGCTTGCAAAGAGAGAGAGCCTGTTGTTTCTCCGTTTGCAGACAGTGAATCTCCAAAATAAACAAAAAAAGAGCAATACTAGTATTTTTAAACAAACAAACAATCAAGCAAATTTTCGCAACTTGTCGTGGTAACACGACCTTACCCGGACCGCATGGACAGTTTCCTGTCTTCCGAATCCAGCGCCCGATCGTCCTCTTTTTCTCGTATTTCTCACGGCACTCCTGATGGTTCCCAGTCAGGACCGTAGATCACTCGAGAGAGGTCTGTTCGGAACTAGTGAAGTTCGGATGATCGGCTGCCAGACGAGGGTCTATTGGGCAAGAGCTCTCCCGATCGTTGCAGTCGTTCACTCTGTCGTCGGGACCTCTCCCACTGGATCCACGAGTCGCTGATGGGCCCCACGCTTGGGACGCCAATTGTAAAAACCTGTGTCGGGTCGGGGACAATCGATATTTGCCCGGCGGTATTGCCTCTGTGACCCTCTAGTTATTTAATCAAATGAAGAGGCAGGCGCTGGAGACTGGAAAGCAGGAAACAAGGTTTTTATTCTCTCCGGAGGAGAACACAACGAAACGGACAGAAGGTATCGTTCTGAGGTGCTCTAACTTACGTTTGAGGCCTGGCCCCTTATATACAGTGTTTGTGGTTTTTATTATAGTTTACATACATGTGACAAAGCTTTGATATACGGAAAGACATTCCCGGAATCCCCCTTTGGGGCCCGTTCCCACACACATTTACAGTTGAAATCCCCACCCTAGTCATAACAGGTGATGAGTATCACGCAGCTGGATATTCCGCTGATTCACGGAATGTGGGGGGTTTGATCGGGTCTCATGGAGTGGGGGCTTTGATCAACCCGGGGATCCTTTGATGGGGGACGCTTTCTATTGTACGGGGAGGGGCAAGGAATGGTATCGGCAGAGCTGGGTGTCGGCCTGGGAACGGGGAAGACAAAACGGGCACACGGGGAAAAGGGGTTTGCATCTAAGGGCCGGAGATCATGAAAGGGAAGCGGGGAGGTGTCGCGCTGGGAACAGGATGAGGGCCTGGGGCAGAGCAGCGCCGAAGAGGGGTTTATGACTCAAGGCAGGTGCAAGCAGGGGGGTGGTCAGCGCGCAGGCTTAGTGAAGGCGAAGGGCTATGTCAGGGGCCAGCGGCATGCAAAAGGGTTCGTTCTGCTCGGGGCATCTTAAAAAAATGGCGGACGCGCACGACAAAAGTGTGGCATCAGGGGAAGAGGCAAGATGGCGCAGATAATGTTCACCAAAACGTACTAATTTTCAACATATCTACGATGTGGCCGGAGTTGGCGATTATTGCTTCCGTTGGAAAATGCTACGTGATTGTGCCTGAAAGCTCTACGCAAGTGTGGTTATCGGAAAATCAAGTGCCGGTTAAAAACAATTAGCGTGTCTTGGTGCGGTGGAGAGGTACTCAGTAATAGTTGAAATAAGTGCCTGGGGGTGTTACATAAGTGTAATCTAAGTGGAATCTGCTTAGTGAAAACCTATTCTTTAAGGTAGACCTAGACGGTCAATCAGTGTAGCTAAGCACTACCGACGAAATGAAAGTTAGAGGTGCTTTGGGAAATGCAATTGTGATGGTGCCGGAGAAAGATTTATTATGAAAAAGGTCCGTGAATTAGTCTAGTCAAATTCGGAAACTGATCGAGTAGTCTATTGGTGTGGCAAGGCATTACAGACGCCACAACAATGCGTGGTGCCTGGAGGAGTGCAAGGCAGTAGTGCCGCAGACCTGCCTATTTAAAAATTAAAATTAAAATGATTGTCTCTGGTGAATCCAGCGCAAAGTGCCTGGAGAGTACAGCGCGTCTTGTGCAGGGCACAGAAGGAGCGTACTTACTTATGGACAGAACGAGGGACGTCTCTCTCCTTCGCGATCAGGCTGTCAATGCGTGAGGTTCTAGCGTTACAGTGTCTCATTTAGGGCTGATTGGGCGTGGTTTGACGTGCCGGAGTGCACGTAGTAGCTAAAACCATATGTAGGGCGTAAGACGTGGATATTGTATTCTCTAGGGGGTCTAACCTTATGCTAGCGGGGAAATCGGTAAATCGGCATTTAATCTTTTACCAACAAGGTGGTCGATGGACCGGATAATGTTACATATTCTGATTGTTGTTATCGTGGTGGCAGGTAACACATATTCTGTGCTGTAAGCAAGACGATTCACGATACTTTATGTCTATAAGCGATTTCATATGATAATATTAGAACCAGTTCACAGATCCATGGCATATTGATAACATTTCATGCTATTAAATGCAATCTACATACAGTTTTAAAGACATACAAGGTATAACTGTTTGTTGCTCAGCTCTGTCTAGGCATAACCATGAGATTTCCGATCGTATGGTGTAGGGTTGGAAGGTCTACTAGGTTCAAACAACATCACAGTTTACTCATTTGTAAATAAGTCTCTTCTTGTTCATTCAGTCCCTGTGCGACTGAGTTAAGGATATGGATCCACAAGCATTCTTTGTAGTTTAGAGTAGAGGCCATGTTCCCTCCTCTCTGGTGTAAGTCCACTTTCTTTTTCAATGACCCACCATTCTAGGTCTTCATGGGTATGGTTGGCCGTTTTATAATGTTCCACTAATGGGGCCCCTTGCACTTTGCAACGGATTCTGCTCTGGTGTTGCATGATCCTGTTTTTTACACGTTGCGTGGTTTGACCTACATAAATTAGGTGGCATGGGCATTTGATAGCATAGGCAAGGTTTTGGCTATTGCAATTCGTGAATTTGGTCATAGTGTGTTGTTTTGACCTATATGTAAATGAATTGCCTGTTTTAGTGTATTTGCACATTTTACAGTGACCACATCTCTGATGGCCCATGATAGGTTGTAGTCCCAATTGCGTTCTGATGTCATCTGGCTTGGGGGGTTCCAAGAAGGAAGATACGACATAGTCTTTAACATTTTTAGCCCTTTTGAATGAGCACATGGGGGCTTCTGGCATTAAAATTTCTGGGCCCGAGGAGGAGCTTGGCGGGCATCCGAGATGGCCGCGTGAGCACAGCGCTCCCCGGACCCCCGCCGCTCCCGGCTTAATATCCTGATTTAATCCTGAATTTTTGCGAGGATTCATATAAAGGACGTTGGGCTGATCTACCTGGACTTTTCGTAAACGGATTTGGACATCGGGTGCCTGAATTATGTTCACTTGAACTTTTGGGCTCCGCCCTCGAAGTGCGCCCGGGACTGGGTGAGGTTCGGTGGCCGTCTTGGAGTTGAACAACAACGGCAGGGGGATTGGTCTTGTGAGTCCCCCTCTTAAGTTTCGGTTTCGTTTCTGCCTCGGACTGGGACATTGGTTAGAGGGCTGGGCCAGAGCTGCGGCAGTGATACACGTAGGTTGTCTGGCCCTTGGCTGCACTGTTTATGGAGTGGGCTGCCCCTATCCTGGTGCTACACCTCTTGTAGTCCTTTGGTCCAGGGGCCTCCATTTCTGGTGCCCGGTCTGTCGACCCTGGTGACATTGCTCGTGACGCATCTTCAAAATGGCGGGCAGAGGGGACCGAGAGACGCGCAAGACGAAGACACCTCTGCGCGGGGGTCCGGTTCAATCTAATGTCATGGATCGTTATACCCACTCTAAGGGGTCCCCCGGAGCGGCCCTGCCCGGTCCCACTGCGTCCGACCAAGTACTGGATGCGTCGCCGGAGCCCTCCTTGCAGGACATCATGGGCGCCATTTCTGGCATGAGGGAATCCATAGGCCACCAGTATGAAACTTTGGCCCACAAACTTGACACTGTGGCGATTGAGGTGAATTTGATTCGAGCCGATCTCTCCAAGACGAACGAAAAGGTGAAGTCGTTGGATATCAAATCCTCCAGCCTCACGACGGACGTCTCTGATATTCAGACGGAGATTGGCAATCTCCGCAGGGTGAACGATTTCATGACCCGGCGCTCGGAGGATTTTGAGAACAGGGCACGTCGCTGTAATGTTCGCGTGGTTGGTGTGCCGGAGAATCCAGAACCCCACTCGGTTGATCTCCTGGTTGAAGATCTTATCCAGAATCACCTTTCACCGTCTGGCCTTAGTAAATTTTTCACAGTGGAGCGCGCACATCGTGTTCCGGGGGGCCAGGGCAAGCCAGGCGCCCCGCCGAGACCTATTGTTGCCAAGCTTTTCCACTACAGAGATCGGGACGCTATCCTGCAGGCCTCGCGGGTGAAGGGCCCAGTAGCCTTTGAAAATGCCACGGTGAACTTTTATCCGGACTTTTCCCAACAGGTCCAGAAGCAGCGGATGGGATTTCGTGGTGCCAAGAAACGTCTTAGGGACTTGGGGTTGCGTTACGCAATGCTCTTTCCGACCAGGCTGCGGGTGGAGTATGATGATCGAACTTTCTTTTTTGATCGGCCAGAGGCTGTGAATGACTGGCTGGACTCCCTGCCTAATCGACCTCCTGAGACTGAGTCCGAAGCCCACCCGGGCGGTGCTGAAGGTGGTGTTGAGAGCTGAACGTTTCGTTTTTGACTGATGCCTTGTTTTGTATGACTTTTCCAGGGATGTAAGCCTATGTTCCTCTACCTCATATGTGTTTTGATGTATGGTCTTATTCTCGTTATTTGTTGATCGGGGGCGGGTGGAACGGAGCCTTTCCTCCTCCGGGGTCTTCGTGTAGAATAGGGGTTCTTGGGCGACAGGCACACTGCAGGTTGGGGTGGCTTTTTAGCTTTTTGCAGGGGTGCAGGGTGGGGGGTGTTCTCTTGTTATTTGGGGGGTGGGTGGTTGGGAAGTTCGTTGTTTGTGTGTTCTGTGTTCAAGGCGACTTTATTCTGTATTTGAATTGCTTTTTGTGGTCGTGCTCATTGATGGGGGGGTTGGGCTTTGTCGGGTGGGATGGGGGGTAGCGGGTTGAGATTTGTTTCTTGGAACGTTAATGGTCTGGGTGATCGTATCAAACGCAGTGTGGTGTTGAAATGTATACGACGTTTATCTCCTGACATTGTTTTCCTGCAGGAGACTCATTTGATAGGCAATGTCTGTCATGCAATGAACAGGTGGGGCTATTGCCTCGTAGCACATTCGGGGTTTACCTCGGGTTCCAGGGGTGTGGGTATCCTCATTCGGGCTTCCCTCCCCCTGGCTATTGATGATGTTATACAGGATGACCGGGGGCGGTATGCTGTCCTTGTGGGTCGGTATGAAGGCCGTACCCTTTCCTTATTAACTGTTTATGTGCCCCCCGGCTTGCAGACTTCCACCTTTTCAGATTTGGGCCGTGTCTTGTTGGATCTTCCTGATAGTACTCTCTTTCTGGCTGGTGACTTTAATTCGGTAGTCTCTGGCCTTCATGATCGCCACCCCCCTAGGGATACCCCGGCGGCTCAGCAATGGTTGGGTGGCTTTTTGGATACCTTCGGCCTAGTGGACTGCTGGAGGCTTTTGCATCCTACGCAGCTGCAGTACACCTTTCACTCCGGGGCCCATGGGAGTTTGTCTCGGCTGGATTATTTCCTGATGCCTGCGGCTCAGTCCCCGGCTGTGCGTGAGATTGTGCACATGCCCAGGGGTATCTCTGACCACTCTCCGCTCTGGCTTCGTTTTGAGGTTGGGGTGGAAGCGGTGGGCAGGGTCGCTCCCATTAATCCGTGGTACCTTACCTCCCCTGAGACCCGCACCCTTTTACTTAAGTCCCTCGACTCGTATTTTCTGGATAACGAGGGGTCGGTTTCATCTGCTGTGTCCCTGTGGGAGGCCTTTAAGACTGTGATTCGTGGGCAGGCCCTCTCCCTTATCGTTGAGGCTAAGAGAGCGAGGAATAGAGAAGTGGTTGATCTTGAGGGGGAAATTTCTGTACTGGAGGAGGGCTTGGAATCTGGTGTCACGCCTGAGAAGCTCCATGCCCTGGGTCTGAAACAATTTGCTTATAAGTCCTTGGTCACGGATGCCGCCAAAGTGATGTTTCGGGAGCAACAGGGACGTTTGTATGATGTGGGTGACAAAGCGGGTAAACTGCTGCCGTGGCTGGATAAGAAGGAGAGAGTTAATCGTGTGGTACCCGTGATTCAGTCTGCATGTGGTGTGAGTGTAACGGACCCGATTGGGATAGTTGACCGGTTTGCCGAGTACTTCCGTGTGGTGTATACCCCTGTGTCTGTGAGGGATGTGGTTGACTCTCGCCTTCTGTTGCGTGATATAGCCCTGCCCGTTGTTTCTGATTCGGACCGTGTGGCGTTGGACTCCCCCTTTACGGTTGATGAGATAGCTACTGCCATCCGTTCCCTCCGTTCTGGCAAAGCATTGGGCCCGAACGGGTTGCCAATCGAATTGTACAAGTTGCGTCCGGATAGGATTGCTCCGTATCTTCGCGCCATGTTTCTGGAGTCCCGGGAACGGGGTATTCTCCCTTATGATAAGAGACTGGCCACGATAGTTGTCATCCCCAAGGAGGGCAAACCACGTGATCTTTGTTCCTCCTATAGGCCCATATCCCTACTGAATGTTGAACCCAAGGTGTTGGCGAAACTCCTGGCCACCCGTCTCTTGACGGTCATTAGTGACTTGGTCCATCCGGATCAATCTGGATTTATCCCACATCGCAACACGGCTCTGAACCTACGTCGTCTTCATGGCGCGATCGCGAGGGCGGGGCTTCTGACGGAGCCGGCCATTTTGGCATCGTTGGATGCATCCATGGCCTTCGACACGGTGGAGTGGCCCTATCTTTGGGCGGCTCTTGAGAAATTTGGTTTTGGGCCTGACTTTATTGGTTGGGTCCAGTTGCTGTACGCGGCACCTCTGGCGCAAGTAGTGGTAAATGGTAGGGTCTCGGCTCCTTTCACCCTCGGCAGGGGTACCCGTCAGGGATGCCCCTTGTCTCCATTACTGTTTGCTCTCGCCTTGGAACCGTTGGCTGCCTGGCTCCGGTGGGAACCGTCTCTCAAGGGGATTCGCTGGTCTCCGGACTTTGAGGACCGCGTTTCGCTTTACGCGGACGATATCCTTTTATACCTCACCTCCCCGCGTAAATCTCTGTCTGTTCTGTTTGATGTTCTTGCTTCTTTTGGAGCCAACTCGGGCCTCGTTATTAACTGGACCAAGTCCTGTGTATATGTTCTCTCGGGGGTTTTGCCCCCCTTGCCGAGTAGACTTCCTATTCAGGTGGTCCAGTCGGGCTTCAAGTACTTAGGGATTTTTATTACGTTGGACCCGACGCTCCGCTTTGAGCGTAATCTCCTCCCACCGTTGCTTAGACTGCGCTTGGATGTGGCCCGTTGGCGCAAGCTTCCTTTATCTCCGCTGGGCAGGGCGGCCCTGTTTAAAATGATGTCCTTGCCGCGATTCCTTTACGCGCTTCACAACTCCTATGACGCTATCCCTAAGACCTATTTCCAAGAGATTGAGAGTCTTCAACGGCAGTTGATATGGGATGGGCGACCCCCGTATCGCACTCGCAAAGCTCACCATCCCCTGGTATGACGGGGGCATGGCGCTCCCCGATATCAAGCGATATTATTGGGCTTCCCAGTTGTCTGCCATTAATCATGTGATGTTTTCCCTGGGTCGTAATCCTGCATTCGAGATGGACAGACTCCAGCTTCCGGGTGGGGACTTTACTAGAGCGCTTTATTCCCGATCGGCCGGGCGCCATCTTGTGGGCCCATCCAGGATTGCTGTAACGGTGTGGCGGGCTGCGAGTGTGAGTTTGGGGTGGGAGGATCGATTGACGTTGGCGACGCCGCTTTATGCATCCGAACGTTTGGGCGGACTCTGGTCTACCAAGGGTTTCGACCGCTGGGATGTGATTGGGATCTGTAAGGTGGGTGACGTGTACTCGAACGGTTGTGTGAAGTCGTTCCAGGCCCTCCAGGCGGAATATGGTTTGAGTGGTAGGGAATTTTTTCGCTACCTGCAGGTCCGACATGCCCTCGCCTCAGTCTTGGTTCCTGATGAGGCCCTGCCTGAATCTTCCCCCCTCGAGGACCGTGTCCTTGATGGGCATCTTCCTGATAGCACTATTTCTCTTATTTACAAGAAATTGATTAATACTCGGGCGGACTTACTGGTCCGACTTCGGGAGGCTTGGGCTTGCGATGGGTTGGAACTGGACGACGAGGATTGGCAATCGGCGCTCTCTTCTCCCAAGGAGGTGGCCATTCCTGCCCGTCTCCGCTTGGTTCAGCTTAAGATTCTTCATCGAGTCTATGTCACTGGTCCGCGTCTGGTTACGATGGGCTTTTCTTCGGATGGGCTGTGCAAGCGTGGATGTGGCTTGAGTGCGACCTTTTTGCATATCCTTTGGGAGTGCCCGGTTGTAGCTGCTTATTGGACTGCTGTGCTTGAGGTGATGACTGCTGTTACGGATGTGGCCCTGCGGCCGGAGCCTCGCAGATGTCTGTTGAATGTGTGGGAGCCCACTGACTACTCTGTGGCCCAGACCAGATGGGCTACCCTTGGTTACATGATTGCGAAGCGGGATATCGCGCAACTCTGGGGCGCTTCCAGGCCCCCTGAGGTCTCAAAGTGGGAAGACAATATGGACTGGTCCATGTTTCGTGAGAAGACGGTTTATGTGGCCAGGGGCAGGCCCAGGGCGTGGACGAAGGTTTGGGGCCAGTGGAATGATTATCGTGGGGATATTTGCACCCCTCCCCTTGAAAACACTGCTGAGACTGTCCTTTCTCCCTAGACTAGAGTTCCCGGAACTTTTCCGTAGGGTTTTTTATACTTCCGGTTCTCCCCGCTGCTCCCCTCCCCCCCCCTCCCCGACTTGATTGGAGCCTTCGGGCTCTGGGTGTGTTCTCCTGATCGTGGAACCGTCCCCTCCGCTCTTTGGGCTGACCTTAAGTATCGTTCACTCGCCTTTTAGTGTTTGTGTTTCTTTTTGTAAAAAATAAAAATACAAATTGTTCTGTGATGTCTATAGAGTAATGCTTTGTGCTTGAGCTGTACCTATCCACGGGTGTACATTTTTCTTACATGCACTGTGCCTTGTTATTAGCGGCCAGCCCGTGAGGTTGTAGGCCCATTCTTGTACTTTTATATGCTTACTCCAATAAAGGTTTTGGAAAAAAAAAAAAAAAAAAAAAAATATTTCTGGGCCCACCAAGTTCCAGTATTTTTTCACAACATTGGAAATTTCGTGGCTCCTGGTATTAAAAGTGGTAACACAAATCAGTTTATCCAGTCCTTCACATTTTTCTTGCACCTCCAGCAGTGTCTCTCGGGGGCGATACCATGCCCGTTTGCGGGACCTGTTGAGCAAGCCTTTAGGGTACCCTCTCTCTTTTAGTTTGTTAATGAGAACATCTGTTTCCTTGAAATAGTCTTTGCGTATGGAACAATTTCTACGTAGGCGCAAAAATTGGCCGTAAGGCAGGTTATCTCGCAGGTTTCTGGGGTGATGAGAATTGTACTGCAACAAGGTGTTGCGATCTGTGGGTTTTTTGTATAGGTTCATTAAGATCTTTCCGTCTTCTATCTCAAATGTTAAGTCTCAGAATGGTATTGATTCTTTGTGGAATGACATAGTAAACTGGATGTCTGTAGAGCAGTTATTAAGCCACGTTAAGAAGATCTCCAAAGTGTCTTTTGAGCCTGTCCAAATCATGACAACATCGTCTATGTATCTGTTCCAATTTGTTATTCATTCACCATGTGGGTTTTGATCTCCATAGATATGTTTGGACTCAAAGTCATCCATATAAATGTTAGCCAGGCTGGGCGCAAACCCAGCTCCCATCGCCACTCCGCGGCATTGATAGTAGAAGTCTTTCTGGAACATAAAGTAGTTCTTGGACATGGCAATTTCTAGTAGTTGTACAAGGAATTCAGTAGGTACCCAGTGGGGAGCAGGGCGGGTATTGAGGGTATTACTGATCACCTCTATCGCTTCTTCTGGGGAATGCTCGTGTATAGCGAGCATACATTCAGAGTCACAAGTAGTTGCCGTTGTTGGTCGTAGGGTAAGTCTTCAAAGATTTGTATAGTATGCATAGTATCACGCAGATATGATTTGGTTTCTAGAACAAATGGTTGCAAAAAGTTGTCCAGATATTGGTTTATAGGCTCAAGGATCGATCCACACCCGGAGACGATTGGTCTTCCGGGTGGTTTGTTCATGTTTTTGTGGATCTTAGGGATGGTATAAATGGTCGGGATCCTAGGGTCAGTTTTGCTCAAAAATTTGAACTCTGGCTCAGAGAGATAATCTTCGTCCTGAGGAAAATTGAATTTTGCCTTGTCATATGTGCCTACGTGTTCCCCATCCTATGATATATATACATGATCGATATGCATATGTTCCCCTATGATCGATTTAAGACGCAATTATAGTTGTGTCCAACGTTAGTATGCCAGTTTCCAGTTCCTGTGAAAGCAACGAGTATTAGGCCTATGTTGCCCACGTTTTACATTATGCACGTTAATTCATTGAATTGTCCCCGTTTCTAGGCCTCAAAAGGGCCCGGACACCAGATCCAAGCTCCAGTCTCCTGAAACCACTCCGAGGAGCGATGCAGCCCCCACCTGCATCCCTGACCCTTCACTTACTTCCTGCCGCGCAGCGCGGTGCCCGGCCTGGCTCTGCCTGCCTGTCTGCCAAGAATATGTTATGCCTCTAGTTATCAGTTCAGCTCTCCGTCTTCACATTCCTAAGCTAACGAACCGCATAAACAGCTTCAGCTATAGTCTAGTCTTTCTGTCTCCATGCAAGAGAATTACTGTATTTATATTCATAGAAGATTCATAGCACACGCAATACATGAAGAATATATGCATGCACCAGTCTTAGTGTCAAGTAGCCTTTGCCCTGATAACTTTTAGATTCTATCAACATGTACTCCAAAACACCAGATACCAGATATGCTATAGGTACATGTCGTCCTGACATCGCAGACTTTCGTCTCCTCTTCTAGTGCAGAAGTCATAGCCCCCAGTTCTCCCAGTCACACGTCATAGCCCGTTTGCGCGCACCACTAGGTTAAAGCTACCAGCTGCTCAGGTAGCCCCCTCTATGTATCCACCCATTTATGACACTTCTGTGACGTTCTCATCACATGTCTATGTGCACGCCCTGTGCACGCCTTCTTTTCACGCCCATGTGTTCTTATCGTACGCTTGTCACTAGTTACGCCTACTGTATGTAATGTAATTGTGATGTTTTACTATATATACCTTGTACTGTTGATGAAACGTTGCAGCTGCCTCTCTATTTTATTTCAGGCTGTCCCGATCCTGTCCCTTCCCTTATGCCTGAATAAAGCCCGTTCGACTCAGATACATCGGATCTTGCCTCTTATTTATTGAGCTATCTGTTTTATTAATGTATTCAAAAATAGTACCGGTAATTAATTATTTATTTACCACATAATGGCGCCCGAACAGGGACGTGCCCTTTCCCCACGCACCGGCGATGTAACGCAGGCCCCCTGACCCTTCTACAGCCGTGACGGAACTCTACCGTGCACGTGCAGATATTTCTGCTTCAAGTCTCCCTCAGGCCCACGGAGGAGATGGAAACTGCGGTCCGGCATCCAGACGAGGCGGTGTGGAATGCGGTTCGTCCCGACCAGAGCCCAAGCCGAGAGAGCAAGGTCCGAGGTATCCGGAGGCCCACCTGTTCCTGAAGTCCGAAGTTCGTAGTCCGACGTCGTAGCAGTCCAGTCCAGTCCGAGGCCTTCCAGTTTCTGCTTCCCGGTGAGTACCGTTGCGGGGGAAGTATCTAGACAGGATCATTAGTTTGTTCCTGGTCCGATGGGTTTGGGTACACAGATCCAGTCCGAAGTATTCACCTAGGTGGATACGGTATGACGTGTCTCTTTATGAGACCGGTATGTTCTGTACTGTTTTAGCAGTGCATCCAGTAATTCTAGTAAGTCCGTTCTCGAGAAATTCAAGTATTATGTTTTCAGTGTATCAGGTGGTATTCTGTTCGAACTGTTATTAATGTATTTTTTTATGTCGTGGTATGAGTGATTTGTTTGCCATTTCATTACTGTGATTATTGTGTATTGTGTTTAGTACTAGTACGATCCGATCATGCCTCTGTTTTCGAAATTACGTCAGATCAAAACCAGAAAAGGGTTACTCGAAGAATCAGTTCCTGTCCCTCCTAGGGACAGTCCTGGACATTTTATGTATCACAAGCATGGCTTAAATGCCATATTATATCTAGACTTATGGGTGGATTACACCAAACATCTTGAAGAGAAATATAGATGGCCTGTATCAGGTACATGGGATGCCGAGTGCATCATACGAGTAGAAGAAGTATTATGGAAAAAGAAAGCCAGACAGTCCCAGAAAGATGCCATCGAGTTATGGCGCAAAGAATCTCATAGAAGAACCGAAAAAGAATTCAGAAAAGCAGAATTAAGTAGGGAATCCTCAGAAAAAGCCCAAGAAAGGGAATTAATTGAAGAAGGTGAACGAGTTAGAGCAGAACAGTCAGACAGACAGAGAAATGCCCTTATTAAAGGTATGTATCCTCTTCTTGCCGAGGGCTTGCCGAAGGCAACCCCGGAAGCACCCTGTA
Organism: Lissotriton helveticus; assembly: GCF_964261635.1. Classification (NCBI taxonomy): domain Eukaryota; kingdom Metazoa; phylum Chordata; class Amphibia; order Caudata; family Salamandridae; genus Lissotriton; species Lissotriton helveticus. The sequence goes on along the minus strand of NC_136068.1, from coordinate 504,060,772 downwards.
ATCTACCGCCACCATTGGTCCCGATTAAGCTACGTCATAAACCGACCGCAGCTGAAATTTTTCTCTCGTCCTATTTGGACGACACAGTCCCAGAATATGCAAATCGTATTCCGCCTGCTCACGCTCAGCATCCTGTAAATAATGTAATTCCTGTTCCTCCAGCCACTGGTCCCGGGGGTCAAGTTAATGTGCCAGTGCCCCCGGACCAGCCCACATTAGGTGTACCCGTTTTGCCAGTCACTCTACCAGCACGTACAGTATTAACTGACGATTCCAGTTCAGGAGGTGCGGGGGGAGGTGCTCCTATCACCCCGCCTCAAGTAAGACGACTGACGCCGCGAGACGCAGCGTTACAGCGTACGCCAAAGGTGGCTACATACGCAGACCTCAAGAGACTTCTTACCGACTGTATATATGATCCAGTCCCAGGCGAAGATCACATGGTATTATATTCAGTACGTTTAAGACGGGTTGCCAACTTTTTGGTCACCCTGCCCGATATGAAGGATCATCTAGACAGAATATATCGTTTTGTCCGTACAGGAGAGAATCCAGGAAGTATTCACGAAGCTATGGCACACAGAAAAGCCGAGATTCAACATATGATTTTACAGTTCTTGATTAACTGTTTAATAAGAGAACAAGATTATCCTGATAAAGACAAAGACGAGATGAAAGGTCTGACTAAGTGGAGTGACAATATAGCCGAGGGAAAACACAAGACACTAGGTAGTATAGAAAGTATGTACAAGAAAATTCGTAAGGAAATTATAAGTATACACCAGAAGGAGGAAGCAAAAAGAGCAACCGAGAAAGAGAATGACTCTTCCAGTGAAGAGGTAGACAGCGAGAATCCCTCCAGAATAGCGTATGTAGGTAGAACTAGACTTTCCGACCGACATTCATGTCTAGATTACAAGAAAGTTTTTCCTCCTCCAGTACCAGAACAGTGTTCTCTTGAACAAATATTCCAGGCCACCGACCAAATTCTGAAATCACGAATCACGGTTATAGCGAGCCTAGTACCATGCATGAACAAGAACTAGCCCGATCAGCAGTACGATGGACTAGTGATTCTACCACGTTTCCAGATGAAATAGTGGCCCAAATGTTTCTGAAACTGCCCCCAGCCGAGCAGCGTCTGGTGGGTACGTATATGATCCAACACCTCATTACATTGTATGAGGGTCAGCATTCTGATCCAGGTCCTTTACATGATGTGCTGAACGAGTTACTCCAATACAGATGGAAAGGTCTAGGTACCGATTTAATTAGTGTCATACTAGAACAGCGCCACAAATACAGAACGTTCTTGAATCCACATTTTGTTCCTGTTCCACCCCCAGTAAGGAAATCATTTTACATAGATAGACAGAATCCGTTGCGAGAAGTACATCCAGTTAAGGGAGAGGGGGGTGATCTAGAACGAGTATTTGTTTACACCCCTATCACGAAAATAGAACTTCTGGAAATGAAAAAGTTAATACCTTGTCACGATAAAGATCCAGCAGGGTTCCACCGTGAATTAAAGGACATGCTCCGTATGGGAGAATACACGTATCCTGATATCATTAAAATGTTAAAGGTCCTGTTGCCTGCGGGCATATATGAAAAACTTAAAGAAAAAGAATGGGAGGTGGGAGAGAAAAAGATAGATTGGACCGCATTAGAGACTGAAGATAACACACGAGTTCCAGGTACCGGTCTTGGGGATAAAGCTAAAGCATTGCCCGAGTTACTGATACAAGTCTTGCCAAGATTACTAGCCACGAAAAAGGAAGACTGGGATGCCATCTCAGCCTGTAAACAGAAACAAGACGAAGATACTAGTGATTTTTATTCTAGATTTGAGAAATGTTTCATTATTAATAGTGGTCTGAAAACAAGTAGTGAATCTTATCCACATCTTTTTGTTACCAAGCTAGTTGAGAATTCAAGTCCACAAGTTAAAAATCGAGTACTGAAAGTCGAAAGTACCTGGCAAGCTAATACTCCGTCACAAATGCTCCAGATGTTACAGTATCACCAGAACAGAATTAGGGAGGAGCAGGAACATGAAAGGAGACGTATGAAAGACACGAAAATGAAAGTACTAGTTGCACAGTCTGTTCCGCAAGACAGTCAGAAGAGGGGTACGAATCAAGCTAGTCATCCGGCAGCTCCCGTTAAAGGGACATGCAATTACTGTAAAAAGCCAGGTCATTATATAAACGAATGTGCAGTTCTGAAACACAACATAGCTACTGGTAAGACAAAAGAGAGACCACGTCCTCCTAGACAAGAACAAGTTTCACAGACTTCCCAGCCACCGCAGAACGCACAACAGACAGTTACAGTACCGCAGCCTATAGCTGCGACACAACACGTTACACAGCAGATGTACCAGTACGCACAGTCAGAGTATCCAGATTATCAGCCGTATTCATGAAACAGCCTAGAGAGGGAGGTTGGCTTGCCTCTCATCGAGATTCCTGTAGATCAAGAGGGTCCCTATGTACATAGTCAAGTATTAGGGAAAGACAGAAAGTTTCTGATTGATACAGGGGCAAGTAGGACTACCATCAGTCATGACGAGGTTCCAGGGGCTCCACTCTCAGGCTCTAGAAATGTTTCCCTTGGATTTTCAGGAAAGCCTATTGTTAATGAAATATCGAAACCAGTTACTCTAGAAGTTGGTCCATTGTCCCGAACTACAGACTTGTTACTAACGAAATCTTGTCCAGAGAACTTACTTGGTATAAAGACTCTGAAAGAATTAGGAGCAGTTATATGCTGCTCCCCAGAAGGAGTACGACTGTTTTTGAGAGATTTCAAAGGTCATTATGTATTACGTGATTTTGATCCACGATTATTGAATGTACCACAGCATTTATGGGCGCAAGGTCCAACTGATGTAGGCTGTATGCACATTACACCCCATCGTGTTACCCTGAAGAAAGGTGTTGTATTACCACGAATCCGACAGTACAAATTGCCACCTGAGGCTGTAGCAGCCTTATCCAAAATTATTGACGAGCTTATTGCTCAAGGAGTAGTTGTAGAAACTGACTCCAATGTATGTAATTCTCCTATCATTCCGATTCTGAAACGTACTGATCCAAATGCACCTCCAGTTTATCGATTAGTGATTGACCTTCGAGAACTTAATAAATGTATCATACCCCAGTACCCAGTAGTCCCAGATATTTCTTCCCTATTAACTGCTATTGATTCAGAAGCTACGTTCTTCACTGTTATCGATCTCAAGAACGCATTCTTTAGTGTCCCCATTCATCCAGACAGCCAGTTTCTTTTCGGATTCTGTTTAAATGGAAGGAGCTATAAATTTACACGAGCTCCTCAAGGTTTCACAGAAAGTCCTAGTATTTACAGTCAAGCGCTTAAAAGACAACTAGACAATATTCACATGCCAACTGACACTGCTCTGCTCCAGTATGTCGATGATCTATTGATCACAGCCTGTTCTGAACGTGACTGCGAACGTGCGTCACTTACAGTCTTGTATTTCCTGGCCGAGATGGGGCACAAGGTGTCCCCTTCTAAATTGCAATTCTGTGTCCAGCAAGTGGTCTACCTAGGACACTTACTGTCAAAGAGGGGTAGGCAGTTGACACCTGACCGTATCCAGTTAATAGCACATCTTCCACAGCCCAAGACTCAGAAGGAGGTACGAGCTTTTATCTGCCTCACTTCTTATTGCAGACAATGGATTCCTCAGTATGCATTTCTAGCTAAGCCACTGATACGGTTAACGACACAGGAGGCAGCCGTATCGACTGTCCTCCCTTGGACCCAGGAACACACACTTGTTTTCAATGAGTTAAAGAAAGCCTTATGCCAAGCACCTGTTCTAGCAACACCGAATTACAATAAGCTTTTTACACTTTTTGTCACTGAACGTGATGGTACTGCATTATCTGTTCTCACACAAGATCAAGCAGGACAATACAAGCCCTGTGCTTATTTCTCTAGCACATTAGATCCAGTGGCCCAGGCGCTGCCTGCGTGCCTCAAGTCAGTTGCAGCCACAGCTCTAGCTATCAGACAAAGTGATTCCATAGTGTTAGGACATTCCCTGACAGTACAGGTTCCACACTCCGTGGAAGTTCTTTTAAACCAAACACAGACTCAGCACTTGACAATTGCACGCTTAACAGGTTATGAACTGACACTGTTTCAGCCACATATAGAAATCAGACGCTGCAACATTTTAAATCCAGCTACACTGTTACCGTCAGTTACCCCAAATCCTGCCACACATGACTGTGTGGAAGTTGTTAACACCATGACAAAGCCAAGACAAGACTTGACAGACATTGCATTACCTAATCCCGACCTGACACTTTATGTGGATGGTTCATGTATGAGAACAAGTACAGGAGAACTAGTAGCCGCGTATGCAGTGACTACTGAAACTGAAGTTATAGAAACACATCGTATTGACACCCTGTCTGCTCAAGCAGCAGAGCTCCTCGCTCTGACCCAAGCCTGCATACGAGCGAAGAACCTGAAAGTAAACATATACACAGATTCACGTTATGCATTCGGAGTCGTACACGACTTTGGAGTGCTCTGGCAAGAAAGAGGTTTTATGACTTCTCATGGAACCAAGATTCAGCATGGCCCCCTCATTCAAGCTCTGTTAGATGCAATACATTTACCGACAGCTATCGCTATCATGAAGTGCAAGGCACATACGAAAGTCACTGACATCATTTCCCAGGGTAACGACCTGGCAGATCGAACAGCCAAGCTTACAGCTCAGACTTCAGATATTCCAGTTAACATGACACAGACAGACATTCCCGATCAGACTACTTGTATGACAGTTAAGGACCCTACACAAGATGTACTAGATATACAGTTACATGCTACCCCCGATGAAATCAAGAAATGGTCTGAACAAGGAGGGGTCCAGACAGATCAAGGATGGTTGACGAAGGGAAAAGCCACATGGTTTCTCCCCGACTCTATGGTTCAAGTCATTATTAACACCGCACATAGTCCAGCACATTTAGGAGAAAAGGCCATGTTAGACAGTATTCAGAACCTTTGGTTTAACAAGCATTTACGAGCCGCAGCCAAACAGAAAGTGCGTACCTGCATGATCTGTTGTCAGTTCAATCCAGGTAAAGGTGTCCCGGTGGAACAAGGTGGATTCCATCCTCCTGACCACCCTTTTGAAGTCCTCCAGATGGATTATATTCAGATGGAGTGATGTCGAGGTTTCAAGTATGTCCTCGTAGTTGTATGCGCTTTGTCCAGATGGACAGAAGCATATCCAGTTCCAGATTACACAGCTGCGACCACTGCCAGGCAGTTGGTTCGTGAGTTTTTCCCCCGCTATGGATTGCCTAGGGTCGTGTATTCAGATAACGGTCAGCCATTCTCATCCGAACTCATGAAACAAGTATCCCTTCTGTTAGGGTACCAATGGAAGTTCCATTGTGTACGACATCCTGAAGCAGCCGGTCTCGTAGAGAGACATAATCAGACTCTGAAAATCCGCATTGCTAAAGTATGCGCAGAGGCCCTTTTCTATATGAGAATGGTCGCTCACTCCCGTTCAGGTCTGTCCCCTTTCGAGGTAGTGTTTGGTCGTCCCCCAAACATGTGGGGTACACCTAGACCACGTACAATAACTGATGTTGACAGTAATATGCTGACAGATTACCTGGCCTCCTTGATGTCTGCACTACACTCTTGTCGTTCACAGGTTGCCGCTGCTTTTCCAGACAACACCGAAGTGAAACCGCATGAGGTCATACCAGGCGACCTCGTTTTGATTCGTAATTTTGATCGTTCAAGTCCGCTGGAGCCCCGCTGGAAGGAGCCCCGACTTGTGTTACTGACAACAAGGACCGCCGTGAAGCTGGAAGGCAGGAAGGGGTGGTTGCACTCCAGTCATGTAAAGAGATTCCATGGATTCAAACCAAAGACTGTTTTCAAGGACTGCCCCGTTCTCAAGGACTGCCCAGACACTGAATCTAAACTTCCCCTGTTAGAGAAAACTCCGCAGCAGGAGTATAAAGATAAGCTTCGGTCTAGTAAGTCAGCCAGTTTAATTGTCTAAGTCCCTCTCGGGTGAAACGGTTAGACAGGTTCCTGACATGTATGAGATAGACCCACACAGTGAGAGAGTTAGTCAAAACTCTAAGAGAATACGTTATCAAAAGAATCTTCGAAGTCGATGTATTATTACTCTATCATTAATGCTATTTCTGAGTCTTATGGTTACCTGCATAAGTTATGCCTTACATTTATGTTTTCCTATTTCACATGTACATATGTTTTCTAATGTTACAGTAGAGCACACTTTTAGTGACCTGCCTCCTCACGAGTTATCCTATCGTCTTGCCATGCGAAATAATACGTTTATCCGAATGTTACACTATTCACACCAGACCAGCAATGCCACTAATTGTTGGGTGTGTGGTCGACTCCCCCCTTTCCAGACACCGAAGGGAGTTCTGCCACTCTTTCCCTATCCATTTTCACATAATGGTTCGTGTGGAGCATGGTCCACGTTAACGTCATCCTCAAATGATATGTTTCTCCTGAATCAGACATGTTTCCCAGACAAGGAAGGTCTTTCCCATAGAACAGGGTTAGATCTAGAAAATGAAGTATATGATCTAGGTAATTATTCCTCGAATTTCATGGTTTTGAATGTTCAGTCCGAGACTACTCCAGATTTGCCTGCTATTTCAGTTCTACCCGTTAAAGGTGAATTATGTGTCAGAAAGAATGGTTCCGCTCATGTAGGTCATAGTGATTGTACTACTGTGGTCGAGTATAGTGACAGTGGGAAATCTATTTTCAAAGCCTCACGTCATTCTTATTTTGTATGTGGCCAGACCGCATATGTTCGTCTGCCCCTAGATTGGGATGGAACATGTTACCTTGCCTTCCTACTGCCACCCGTTTTTCTAGCCCCATCCGATTATCACAGAAACACACATCTAGTATACGTTAGACATAGAAGGGAGACTGAGTCCCCAATTGTCGATCAGACTGAAACTGCCTTAGAACAGTATACAGACTTCAATAAAGGTTTCTTTTTCTTCATAGGTCCTGTTCAGAATAGTAAGTTAATACGTAGGCTAACCAGAACCCTTGAAGCAGTAGTGAATGAGACTACTTCCGCTCTAGGTAACTTAACTGAAGAGCAATCTGCTATGAGATTTGTCGTGCTCCAAAATCGTCTCGTCCTTGACGTCATACTGGCCGATAGGGGAGGAGCTTGTAGAGTCATTGGATCTAGTTGCTGCATTTTCATTCCTAATAACGCACCGTCTGTTTATTCAGCTATAACCAGACTTCATAAAATTGCCCATCAGTTACACCAGAATCCAGGCACCTGGACATGGTCCGGTTGGCTCTGGAGTATAATATCTGCCTGGGGATGGAAAGTATTGTCATTCCTGGGTATAGCAGTAATGATCATATTCAGTTGCTGCCTCTGTTTACAATGTGGCCCTGCGATTTGCGGCTTGTGCGCTACCTCTTGTATTCCTAGTCCTAAGTCCCGTTCCAAGACAATTCGAGACGAGCAAATGATGCTCTATGAACAGATAGATGGTATCATGAATATTGATGTTTCCTGATGGAAACGTAGGGCACAAGGAGGGAATGAGGAAAATTGAATTTTGCCTTGTCATATGTGCCTACGTGTTCCCCATCCTATGATATATATACATGATCGATATGCATATGTTCCCCTATGATCGATTAAAGACGCAATTATAGTTGTGTCCAACGTTAGTATGCCAGTTTCCAGTTCCTGTGAAAGCAACGAGTATTAGGCCTATGTTGCCCACGTTTTACATTATGCACGTTAATTCATTGAATTGTCCCCGTTTCTAGGCCTCAAAAGGGCCCGGACACCAGATCCAAGCTCCAGTCTCCTGAAACCACTCCGAGGAGCGATGCAGCCCCCACCTGCATCCCTGACCCTTCACTTACTTCCTGCCGCGCAGCGCGGTGCCCGGCCTGGCTCTGCCTGCCTGTCTGCCAAGAATATGTTATGCCTCTAGTTATCAGTTCAGCTCTCCGTCTTCACATTCCTAAGCTAATGAACCGCATAAACAGCTTCAGCTATAGTCTAGTCTTTCTGTCTCCATGCAAGAGAATTACTGTATTTATATTCATAGAAGATTCATAGCACACGCAATACATGAAGAATATATGCATGCACCAGTCTTAGTGTCAAGTAGCCTTTGCCCTGATAACTTTTAGATTCTATCAACATGTACTCCAAAACACCAGATACCAGATATGCTATAGGTACATGTCGTCCTGACATCGCAGACTTTCGTCTCCTCTTCTAGTGCATTAGTCATAGCCCCCAGTTCTCCCAGTCACACGTCATAGCCCGTTTGCGCGCACCACTAGGTTAAAGGTACCAGCTGCTCAGGTAGCCCCCTCTATGTATCCACCCATTTATGACACTTCTGTGACGTTCTCATCACATGTCTATGTGCACGCCCTGTGCACGCCTTCTTTTCACGCCCATGTGTTCTTATCGTACGCTTGTCACTAGTTACGCCTACTGTATGTAATGTAATTGTGATGTTTTACTATATATACCTTGTACTGTTGATGAAACGTTGCAGCTGCCTCTCTATTTTATTTCAGGCTGTCCCGATCTTGTCCCTTCCCTTATGCCTGAATAAAGCCCGTTCGACTCAGATACATCGGATCTTGCCTCTTATTTATTGAGCTATCTGTTTTATTAATGTATTCAAAAATAGTACCGGTAATTAATTATTTATTTACCACAGTCCAATCCTTTTGTCGTTAGAGTCTTTATTAGTCTTGCAATCTCTTTTGTTGGATCTCCTAGAATTCTGGTGTAGCTGTTCTCACTGTTTAGTTGTTGTTGGATCTCTGCTACAAATTCATCTTGGTTTTGTACTACAACGGCTCCCCCTTTGTCCACTGTTTTAATAACGATTGATTGGTTTGATTTCAAGTCATGAAGTGCTTTTCTCTCTCCTTTGGAGATATTATGCTTGATGTATTTCGTATCACTGAGTAGATCCATCACTTCCGACATTACTACTTCTTCGTAGGCCATGACTGTCATTGACAAGGTGATTAGCCGGAGTAAAGGTCGAGCAAGGACGGAAAGAAGTGGCCGCCTGTTTTCTTTTGTATTCATCTCTGTTAGAAAAGAAATATTTTAATCAGATTTTTCTAAAAAATTGCTGGAGTTCCAATTTAATGGCGAAGGAGTTCGGAGGAGTAGTAGGTATGAATGACAACCCCTTAGCTAAGATACTGTGTTCGTCCTTAGTCAAGGTATGTTTAGAGATGTTCACTATCGGGTCTCTTTTGTCTTGGCTGGTTGTGTGGCTAAGTCTGACATCAGTCACCTCTTCATTGCTGATGTTCTCATGGTTGATTTCTGTTACCATCTGTAGGTTTGACGTCTGGTGCTGATCTCGCCGTGGTTCTGCTGACGTTGTGGCTGAGCTTGGAAGCGTACTTTGGTGTTGTACGGCCTGTTGTTGCCCCTACCCTGGTTCCATCTGGGTGGTCATCTCCAATTGGGGTCTCTGTTTGTCCATGCGGGATCTCCTAAAAAAGCCGATGAAGGTCCAAATGGATCTTGGTATTGCGCTCCAGTAGGATATTGTGCACTTGTTTGAAATTGGAGGTCTTGTTGTTGATATCCACGTGGTGTTGTGTTCTGATTGGTATTCTCAGCCTCAGTGCTTGACCCACTTCCGAATGATGAATTGGAAAAAGTTTGAAAACGCCTAGGTGTTTGGCGGTTGCGGTTGGTATAATACCCTTGTGCATCCTGTACGTAGTAATCGTCACTTACGTATGGGTAGGTCAGCTTTTTGTCATATGATTTAATGTCCTTGGCCAGTTTTTCCAGTTTTTTGTTCAGAGTAATGGTGTTAAATTCAGCTGTGGCCTTTTCGGCTCTCTCAAGTGCTTCTTTTGCGTTGGTTAATGCGTTATCTTCAAGTATTTCCTTTTTAATTCTGCGATTTGTTGGATCAGTTTCTTTACGTATTCCGCCGCTGTTTCCGCTCCCAACACCATCCAGTGTCGGGAGCAGTTGTTGGCCACGAAGCCGAATCCCTCACGGAATTTTGGAATCTCTATGAAGATACCTGGTTCGTTTCTGACCTGTAATCCTTTCTGGATTATATTAGCTTGGAGATATTTTGTAAGCAGATGACCATGTAGTCTGGTCCTTATTAGTTTTTTCTCCAACCTTTCTAGTTGTGATAGTTTATCATTCAAGGTGGTGTCTGTCGGTGACACCCCTGTTCCTAGATAGTCGAATTCTGCTTGTTCCTCAATTAATTTATTAATATATTATTCAGTACAGGATAGAGTTTCTTTGTGGAACATAATCCTTAGTAGTTAGTAAATCAATGAATGCGAAAAAGCACCCTCGCAGGTATGCACCTGCTCTAAATGACCATTAGTTATTATGGGGTGGCCCAGTGACCCTCAGAACCTGGGTTCCAAGATTGTACATACAACAGTGGTTCTGTCGGGAGTAGAGGCAATTGCTTTGTAGACCTAAATGGTAAGCAAACCTAACAATCTATTTCATGAATTATTCAGAAATACAAGTTCACCCTAAAACAGAATTATTTGTTACAGGGGACAAGGAGTCGAAAGAAAAAACACACACCGTTTTGGATATAATCCCATATGTTCTTTATTTTAGAAAGTCTGTCATATGTATGGCATTAATGTACATAAAACTGGGTTGTCCAAAACAAAGTTAACCAAAACATACAAGTAGTAGATACGTGCTTAGGTGAATAATAGTGACAGGTGATGTTGACTGTGTCAATATAAACATACATAAAGACAACTGGAGATCATGCCAGAATACACACAAAAATAGTTCCAACCAATATTTCATTTATCTCTTATTGGGGTTGAAACTTGGTGTGGACAGATAGGTAATGCAACGTCGACGTTTCGACCCTATGAAATTGTGCTGACTTTGTAGCAACCGGATCGGGTCTTAATCAGGACTAAAAGGCAGGTGGACAACATGTGGAGGAAAAAGGAGGGCTTTTAGCTCCGGGTGTGTGGGACATGGCGTTTAATGTGCATATGGGATTATATCCAAAACGGTTTGTGTTTCTTCCTTCGACTCCTTGTCCCCTGTAACAAATAATTCTGTTTAGGGTGAACTTGTGTTTCTGAATAATTCGTGAAATACATTGTTAGGTTTGCTTACCATTTAGGTCTACAAAGCAATTGCCTCTACTCCCGACAGAACCACTGTTGTATGTACAATCTGAGTTATGGAGAAAGCCGCATATTTAGGGGTCAGTTTAACAGCAAAATCGGAAAGTATAGTTGTTAATAATGTGAAACCCTTAATACAACATACAAAAAAGAATTGGTCCGGTTAAATAATCTGCATGTAACTATAGGGGGCAGATGCAATGTGATCAAAATGCTCTTTTTACCCAGATTTTTATATTTTTTTCAGAATGATATGTTTGGAATTCCCACCCCAATTCTTTAAATCTATAGAATCTATGTTTTCTAAGTTTATATGGGGATATAAGAGGCCACGTAGAGCCTCAGATTTATCACTCTACCTAAAGAGATAGGGGGACTGCCAATGCCCAATTTCAAACTGTAATATTGGGCTACCACATTGAGATATTGCACTGAACTAATTTCTACAGGGATGAATAGTAGATTAAGTGGCAATAACCCCACACCGCAAGAACTTCTATTGGGTGTTGGTTGTAGAGGATGCCTTTGGCGACATGTTAATGATAGCTACTTCAAGAAGGTCAGATTTAAGACCATCTCCGGCATATACAAGGTCAGGAGCAAGGTACAAAAACTGCTGGGCCTTGGGCGATTCTCCCACTATACACCATTATATAATAATGAAGACCTCACAGAGATTTTCAGGGATAGCTGCATGGATAGGTGGATACAGGTTGGGATTATACAGCTTGGTTGTTTTTATACGTCTATTGGGCTGAAAACCTGTGAGGAATTACAAGATGACTATAAATTTAGCCATAGGGATTTTTTTTGAATTTTTACGGGTTAGATATTTTTTGATAAAAAAAGGGGGTGGTAGGAAAAAAATTCAGGCAATTCAAACTATGGAGAACCTGCTTAAAAAATCTACCATAACTATCGGGGAAATTTATGAGTCTCTGAACTCGCATTATCCAGATGATATGGAGAAATGGATGGCTAAATGGCAGGTTAAACTTGGAGTTTTGCCCCAAACTCCCCACCACTTCTTCGAACTATCTCAGACTTGCTTAATGTCTATAAATTTACAAGCCCAATTCTATGAAACCTTCTTCTCACTGTATTACACCCCAAATAAAATAGCGAAATTAGGGTCCGGAAAAGGAACGACATGCCCACGCTGTGCACTATTCGAGGCTGATAGTGTGCACATATTCGCCTCATGCGATGTATTAACAAATTTGATTAATGAAATATCAGGCTTTCTATCAGAGAGTCTAAAAACAGAAATAATTATCTCAATGGAGGAAATATTACTAGGCACAGCGAACGCTACGCGGCCAAAACATATGCAAGGGTTAATTTCCGTAGCAATGACTGTTTTAAGGTTGTGCATTGCTTCAGCATGGCTAGACCCAAAGCTACCGGTGTTCCAACAATGGAGAGCCCGATTATTGGCCACATCTAGCCTAGAGGTGGCTATCTACAAAAGAAAAGGGCGTAATGAACGTAAAAAAGGATTGGCAATATGTGACACAGTGGGGACGGATAGATGCTCCTTATAGACCCGTTGTACGATGATGAATGCTAGCTCAGATTTAACTATGTAACATAAGATTGGATTGCAATGTATATATGATGAACTGTTTTGCACCTTTGAATTCTACGCTCTGTTTTCTTAATTTTGATGAACTCTGCAATCAAATTGTCGCTTTGTTTGGTACAGGTAAAGTCTGAAAAAGGGAGGGGGTGGGTTCAGGGGTCGAGGGATGACATACATGATAAAAACCAGTAAAGATATTTTTTAAAAAATAAAAAGGGTAGGGCTCAGGGAGGACCCCTGTGGAACCCCAGAGGGTAATGAAAAGGGTTTGGACTGGTATTCACCCAGCGCCACGGTTAGTCCTCTGCCGGATAAAAAGGAGCTTAGTAACGCCCAGGCTTTAGATTGGATTCCACAGTCCTTTAAACGGTCCATCAGGATACCATGTTGGACCGTATCAAAGGCCGCGGACAGATCCAACAGAATCAGGGCTGCCCTTCCTCCCTAATCCACGGCCTCTCTGATCTCCTCTGTGGCCTCAATGACAGCAGACCTGGTACTATGTCCCCCTCTGAATCCATACTGGGAGGTATCTAAGGCTTGTGTGGCAGCCAAGAAGGAACTCTGGGCCAGATGTAGGTAATCTCAATTTACCTATTTTTAAATACCGAATTTTACCGATTAATTGGATGTAGATAATTTTTCGGTATCAATTACCGAAACGCTAAGATTCAGTAATTAAGAATCGGTATTTACCGAATCGGTAAATACTGATTAAGTAATTCCCATTTATTCCTATGGGCCTGGAGGCCCATAGAAATTAATGGGAATTACCGATTCGGTATTTACCGATTCGGTAAATACCGAATCGGTAATAGGGGGAACCCTTTCAAGGGTGGCAGGGTGTCACATTGACACCCTGTTGCACCCCTGAATAGTGCATGGGTGCACATGTGGCACACAAGGGCATGTATGTATGCCACATTGCACTGAATAAAAAGCACAAAATTGCTTTTTAAAGGCATTCGGAATTTACCACCAACTAATAGTTGGTGGTAAATAACGAATCCTTAAATGTAAAAAGCACTCACTTGAGTGCTCTCTACATTAAGGATTCGGTAATTTACCGAATTGGTATGTTAAGAATTCGGTAATTTACCGATTCCGTTACCGATTCGGTAAATTACCGAATCCAACAATTTGGCTACCTACATCTGAAAAGCCTAATTCCGGTCGGAAACAGCTGAAATTCGGTAATTTCGTCCGTTACCGGCCGGAATTAGGCTTCCTACATCTAGCTCTAAGTTGTGTCTTCATAATTTTCTCAAGCAACTTGGCTGGAAGCGGAAGACGAGAGATCGGGCGGAAATGATTAGGGTCCTTAGGGTTCAAGCTCGGTTTCTTTAAAAGGGGCAATATAGAGGCCAATTTCTAACAGGTAAGGAAGTGCCCTGTTTCACACATGCCCTTAAAATAGAAGACAATGATTGAGGAATTTGACCCGGGGCCAATTTGGCTACTACTTCCGGGCATGGATCATGGGGTGAACCTGATTTCGCTGCCATGAGAAGCTTCTTAAAATTGTCCGGGGATACTGGCAAAAATGTATCTAGAGTATCGATGGGGACTCTTATGGGCTTGGGGTTTTCGCTTGCCGTATTCAGCATGGCAGTCTTTGTGCTGCAAAAAGCTAAAAAGATAATATCCACTTTAGTCAGAAAACACTTGGCTATCTCCTCACACACTTCCTGACTTGATTGAACTCTACCTGGGCGTGAGGGTCCAGCGAAAGAATATGGGATTCCCATATCACAGTGGTTCCCAAACTTCTTTGACCTTTGGCTCCCTTGACCTAATCGGCAGTTGACCGTGGCTCCCCACCATTTTTTTACCGGTGGGTGGGTGGTATGTACCTCCTGTTATCTTCCTTAAAGTAATTGGGACGCATTCTTTCACTCATCCAACCATCCGTTCACTCATCCAGCCATCCGTTCTCTCATCCATCCACCCTTTCACTTCACTCATCTATCCATCCTTTGTCCATCTACCCCCTTTCACTAACTCATCAATCCTTACATCCACCCTTTCACTCATCCATCCATCCACCCATTCACTTGCCCATCATCTACCCTTTCATTCATCCATCCATCCATGCTTTCACACACCCATCCACCAATTCACTCACCCATCAGCTGCCCTTTCACTCATCCATCCATCCTTTTACACACCCACCCACACTTTTACCCATCCATCTACCCTTCCACCCATACATCCATCTATTTACCTTTTCTCTCATCCATACTTCCACTCATTCACTCATCCATCCATCCTTTCTTTCATTATCTATCCATTCCCCCTTTCATTCATGTATTCATCCTTTCAGTAATCCATCCAGCCATTCAGACATTCCTTCCCTTATGTACTCACCCACCTTTCCACATTATGAGCTGAGCCTTTGTCTGCAGGGTTGCAGGCAGAAGAGGCCTATCAAGAACGAACTACAGCAAGGGGTGGGGTGTGGTGGGGGAGAGTTCACTATGCCCCTGCACATAGGCAGACTGAAAACGTGGAAGTCATGAGTCACACATGATGCACAGTGCCAGGATGTGAGGTTACTGTAACATGGTGTTGTTTCCAGGGCTTTAAGCGGTGTAAAAAAACTGGAGGGTCTCTTCAAAGGGGGTGTTGGATGTAATTAAGAGCGCAGTTTAAAACACGTAGGCTAAAAATCTGCGCTTAGCATAGTGTTGCGCCCGACTGGTATTATGTTGTTTATGTCATTGCATCCAGATATATAATACAGCAAGTATCATTGCACCAACAACAAGCCAGGACTTTTGGCTTTGTCAATAGTTGCTAGTTCCTTAAAATAAAAAAGCAGCAACCATGGCTTTGTTGAATATAATATGTTTTTTAGTAGTATTTACTTTATTCGATAAAAAATGTCATCATAAAAGTATACAATTTATACGGTAGATTTAAAAAAGATAAAAGAGTAGGAGATCAGCATTCATGTATATTCAACCATCCTCATATACTACTCAGTTTAAATTATCTAAAATCGAGCTCAAACTTGTCACATAAAAATCGTGAAGAGTACTTCCTGCCATATGGCTGTCCAAAGGTTAGACTAGACGGGGGTAAGCTTGCCCTTCTTGTACGGGTCTGCCATGCACTACCCAAAAATTTGGCTACCCCACACACCATAGCAGGACAATACAAGCCCTGTGCTTATTTCTCTAGCACATTAGATCCAGTGCCCAGGCGCTGCCTGCGTGCCTCAAGTCAGTTGCAGCCACAGCTCTAGCTATCAGACAAAGTGATTCCGTAGTGTTAGGACATTCCCTGACAGTACAGGTTCCACACTCCGTGGAAGTTCTTTTAAACCAAACACAGACTCAGCACTTGACAATTGCACGCTTAACAGGTTATGAACTGACACTGTTTCAGCCACATATAGAAATCAGACGCTGCAACATTTTAAATCCAGCTACACTGTTACCGTCAGTTACCCCAAATCCTGCCACACATGACTGTGTGGAAGTTGTTAACACCATGACAAAGCCAAGACAAGACTTGACAGACATTGCATTACCTAATCCCGACCTGACACTTTGGGGTCGATTAGGATCGCGGACGGACTTGAGTCCGTCCGCGACCCCTGAGGAGGAGGGAACGTCCGCATGGGCTGCGGCGTTCCCTCCGATCTGATTAGGATGTGACCGCCAGGGTGGCGGTCACATCCTCTATCTCTAACATTGCGGCGGGTGCAGCTTCAAGCTGCACCCGCCCCAATGTAAAAAATGCATGCACAGCATTTCCGTGCACAAAGCGGCAGGCACCGCGCGGTGCCTGCTGCATTGTGCACGCAAATGCAGGGGGGTACCATAGGTACCCCCCATGTGCACTCACCACCACCCCTTCACCCAGGGGGCCCGCAACGGGCCCCCGAAGTGAAGGTCCGTATGCTTTTCCATGGCGGCAATGCCGCCGTGGAAAAGCATATTTACACACACATCATAATATGGCGGACGGTGTCTCATAGACACCGCCTGCCATGTTATGGCTTTTCCGCCGCGGTCGGCTCCGACCGCGGCGGAAAAGCGGCGGACGGAATTCCAGACCCACCAGCCATCCTAATTTGGCGGTGGGTCTTTGGAGTCTCCGCCGCGGTTTTTCCGCATCCTCCAGGCCGGCGGACACTTCCGCCGGCCCGGAGGATGCAGAAAAACCGCCATCCTAATCGGCCCCTAGATGTGGATGGTTCATGTATGAGAACAAGTACAGGAGAACTAGTAGCCGCGTATGCAGTGACTACTGAAACTGAAGTTATAGAAACACATCGTATTGACACCCTGTCTGCTCAAGCAGCAGAGCTCGTCGCTCTGACCCAAGCCTGCATACGAGCGAAGAACCTGAAAGTAAACATATACACAGATTCACGTTATGCATTCGGAGTCGTACACAACTTTGGAGTGCTCTGGCAAGAAAGAGGTTTTATGACTTCTCATGGAACCAAGATTCAGCATGGCCCCCTCATTCAAGCTCTGTTAGATGCAATACATTTACCGACAGCTATCGCTATCATGAAGTGCAAGGCACATACGAAAGTCACTGACATCATTTCCCAGGGTAACGACCTGGCAGATCGAACAGCCAAGCTTACAGCTCAGACTTCAGATATTCCAGTTAACATGACACAGACAGACATTCCCGATCAGACTACTTGTATGACAGTTAAGGACCCTACACAAGATGTACTAGATATACAGTTACATGCTACCCCCGATGAAATCAAGAAATGGTCTGAACAAGGAGGGGTCCAGACAGATCAAGGATGGTTGACGAAGGGAAAAGCCACATGGTTTCTCCCCGACTCTATGGTTCAAGTCATTATTAACACCGCACATAGTCCAGCACATTTAGGAGAAAAGGCCATGTTAGACAGTATTCAGAACCTTTGGTTTAACAAGCATTTACGAGCCGCAGCCAAACAGAAAGTGCGTACCTGCATGATCTGTTGTCAGTTCAATCCAGGTAAAGGTGTCCCGGTGGAACAAGGTGGATTCCATCCTCCTGACCACCCTTTTGAAGTCCTCCAGATGGATTATATTCAGATGGAGTGATGTCGAGGTTTCAAGTATGTCCTCGTAGTTGTATGCGCTTTGTCCAGATGGACAGAAGCATATCCAGTTCCAGATTACACAGCTGCGACCACTGCCAGGCAGTTGGTTCGTGAGTTTTTCCCCCGCTATGGATTGCCTAGGGTCGTGTATTCAGATAACGGTCAGCCATTCTCATCCGAACTCATGAAACAAGTATCCCTTCTGTTAGGGTACCAATGGAAGTTCCATTGTGTACGACATCCTGAAGCAGCCGGTCTCGTAGAGAGACATAATCAGACTCTGAAAATCCGCATTGCTAAAGTATGCGCAGAGGCCCTTTTCTATATGAGAATGGTCGCTCACTCCCGTTCAGGTCTGTCCCCTTTCGAGGTAGTGTTTGGTCGTCCCCCAAACATGTGGGGTACACCTAGACCACGTACAATAACTGATGTTGACAGTAATATGCTGACAGATTACCTGGCCTCCTTGATGTCTGCACTACACTCTTGTCGTTCACAGGTTGCCGCTGCTTTTCCAGACAACACCGAAGTGAAACCGCATGAGGTCATACCAGGCGACCTCGTTTTGATTCGTAATTTTGATCGTTCAAGTCCGCTGGAGCCCCGCTGGAAGGAGCCCCGACTTGTGTTACTGACAACAAGGACCGCCGTGAAGCTGGAAGGCAGGAAGGGGTGGTTGCACTCCAGTCATGTAAAGAGATTCCATGGATTCAAACCAAAGACTGTTTTCAAGGACTGCCCCGTTCTCAAGGACTGCCCAGACACTGAATCTAAACTTCCCCTGTTAGAGAAAACTCCGCAGCAGGAGTATAAAGATAAGCTTCGGTCTAGTAAGTCAGCCAGTTTAATTGTCTAAGTCCCTCTCGGGTGAAACGGTTAGACAGGTTCCTGACATGTATGAGATAGACCCACACAGTGAGAGAGTTAGTCAAAACTCTAAGAGAATACGTTATCAAAAGAATCTTCGAAGTCGATGTATTATTACTCTATCATTAATGCTATTTCTGAGTCTTATGGTTACCTGCATAAGTTATGCCTTACATTTATGTTTTCCTATTTCACATGTACATATGTTTTCTAATGTTACAGTAGAGCACACTTTTAGTGACCTGCCTCCTCACGAGTTATCCTATCGTCTTGCCATGCGAAATAATACGTTTATCCGAATGTTACACTATTCACACCAGACCAGCAATGCCACTAATTGTTGGGTGTGTGGTCGACTCCCCCCTTTCCAGACACCGAAGGGAGTTCTGCCACTCTTACCCTATCCATTTTCACATAATGGTTCGTGTGGAGCATGGTCCACGTTAACGTCATCCTCAAATGATATGTTTCTCCTGAATCAGACATGTTTCCCAGACAAGGAAGGTCTTTCCCATAGAACAGGGTTAGATCTAGAAAATGAAGTATATGATCTAGGTAATTATTCCTCGAATTTCATGGTTTTGCATGTTCAGTCCGAGACTACTCCAGATTTGCCTGCTATTTCAGTTCTACCCGTTAAAGGTGAATTATGTGTCAGAAAGAATGGTTCCGCTCATGTAGGTCATAGTGATTGTACTACTGTGGTCGAGTATAGTGACAGTGGGAAATCTATTTTCAAAGCCTCACGTCATTCTTATTTTGTATGTGGCCAGACCGCATATGTTCGTCTGCCCCTAGATTGGGATGGAACATGTTACCTTGCCTTCCTACTGCCACCCGTTTTTCTAGCCCCATCCGATTATCACAGAAACACACATCTAGTATACGTTAGACATAGAAGGGAGACTGAGTCCCCAATTGTCGATCAGACTGAAACTGCCTTAGAACAGTATACAGACTTCAATAAAGGTTTCTTTTTCTTCATAGGTCCTGTTCAGAATAGTAAGTTAATACGTAGGCTAACCAGAACCCTTGAAGCAGTAGTGAATGAGACTACTTCCGCTCTAGGTAACTTAACTGAAGAGCAATCTGCTATGAGATTTGTCGTGCTACAAAATCGTCTCGTCCTTGACGTCATACTGGCCGATAGGGGAGGAGCTTGTAGAGTCATTGGATCTAGTTGCTGCATTTTCATTCCTAATAACGCACCGTCTGTTTATTCAGCTATAACCAGACTTCATAAAATTGCCCATCAGTTACACCAGAATCCAGGCACCTGGACATGGTCCGGTTGGCTCTGGAGTATAATATCTGCCTGGGGATGGAAAGTATTGTCATTCCTGGGTATAGCAGTAATGATCATATTCAGTTGCTGCCTCTGTTTACAACGTGGCCCTGCGATTTGCGGCTTGTGCGCTACCTCTTGTATTCCTAGTCCTAAGTCCCGTTCCAAGACAATTCGAGACGAGCAAATGATGCTCTATGAACAGATAGATGGTATCATGAATATTGATGTTTCCTGATGGAAACGTAGGGCACAAGGAGGGAATGAGGAAAATTGAATTTTGCCTTGTCATATGTGCCTACGTGTTCCCCATCCTATGATATATATACATGATCGATATGCATATGTTCCCCTATGATCGATTAAAGACGCAATTATAGTTGTGTCCAACGTTAGTATGCCAGTTTCCAGTTCCTGTGAAAGCAACGAGTATTAGGCCTATGTTGCCCACGTTTTACATTATGCACGTTAATTCATTGAATTGTCCCCGTTTCTAGGCCTCAAAAGGGCCCGGACACCAGATCCAAGCTACAGTCTCCTGAAACCACTCCGAGGAGCGATGCAGCCCCCACCTGCATCCCTGACCCTTCACTTACTTCCTGCCGCGCAGCGCGGTGCCCGGCCTGGCTCTGCCTGCCTGTCTGCCAAGAATATGTTATGCCTCTAGTTATCAGTTCAGCTCTCCGTCTTCACATTCCTAAGCTAACGAACCGCATAAACAGCTTCAGCTATAGTCTAGTCTTTCTGTCTCCATGCAAGAGAATTACTGTATTTATATTCATAGAAGATTCATAGCACACGCAATACATGAAGAATATATGCATGCACCAGTCTTAGTGTCAAGTAGCCTTTGCCCTGATAACTTTTAGATTCTATCAACATGTACTCCAAAACACCAGATACCAGATATGCTATAGGTACATGTCGTCCTGACATCGCAGACTTTCGTCTCCTCTTCTAGTGCAGAAGTCATAGCCCCCAGTTCTCCCAGTCACACGTCATAGCCCGTTTGCGCGCACCACTAGGTTAAAGGTACCAGCTGCTCAGGTAGCCCCCTCTATGTATCCACCCATTTATGACACTTCTGTGACGTTCTCATCACATGTCTATGTGCACGCCCTGTGCACGCCTTCTTTTCACGCCCATGTGTTCTTTTGGTACGCTTGTCTCTAGTTACGCCTACTGTATGTAATGTAATTGTGATGATTTACTATATATACCTTGTACTGTTGATGAAACGTTGCCGCTGCCACTCTATTTTATTTCAGGCTGTCCCGATCCTGTCCCTTCCCTTATGCCTGAATAAAGCCCGTTCGACTCAGATACATCGGATCTTGCCTCTTATTTATTGAGCTATCTGTTTTATTAATGTATTCAAAAATAGTACGGTAATTAATTATTTATTTACCACAGTCCAATCCTTTTGTCGTTAGAGTCTTTATTAGTCTTGCAATCTCTTTTGTTGGATCTCCTAGAATTCTGGTGTAGCTGTTCTCACTGTTTAGTTGTTGTTGGATCTCTGCTACAAATTCATCTTGGTTTTGTACTACAACGGCTCCCCCTTTGTCCACTGTTTTAATAACGATTGATTGGTTTGATTTCAAGTCATGAAGTGCTTTTCTCTCTCCTTTGGAGATATTATGCTTGATGTATTTCGTATCACTGAGTAGATCCATCACTTCCGACATTACTACTTCTTCGTAGGCCATGACTGTCATTGACAAGGTGATTAGCCGGAGTAAAGGTCGAGCAAGGACGGAAAGAAGTGGCCGCCTGTTTTCTTTTGTATTCATCTCTGTTAGAAAAGAAATATTTTAATCAGATTTTTCTAAAAAATTGCTGGAGTTCCAATTTAATGGCGAAGGAGTTCGGAGGAGTAGTAGGTATGAATGACAACCCCTTAGCTAAGATACTGTGTTCGTCCTTAGTCAAGGTATGTTTAGAGATGTTCACTATCGGGTCTCTTTTGTCTTGGCTGGTTGTGTGGCTAAGTCTGACATCAGTCACCTCTTCATTGCTGATGTTCTCATGGTTGATTTCTGTTACCATCTGTAGGTTTGACGTCTGGTGCTGATCTCGCCGTGGTTCTGCTGACGTTGTGGCTGAGCTTGGAAGCGTACTTTGGTGTTGTACGGCCTGTTGTTGCCCCTACCCTGGTTCCATCTGGGTGGTCATCTCCAATTGGGGTCTCTGTTTGTCCATGCGGGATCTCCTAAAAAAGCCGATGAAGGTCCAAATGGATCTTGGTATTGCGCTCCAGTAGGATATTGTGCACTTGTTTGAAATTGGAGGTCTTGTTGTTGATATCCACGTGGTGTTGTGTTCTGATTGGTATTCTCAGCCTCAGTGCTTGACCCACTTCCGAATGATGAATTGGAAAAAGTTTGAAAACGCCTAGGTGTTTGGCGGTTGCGGTTGGTATAATACCCTTGTGCATCCTGTACGTAGTAATCGTCACTTACGTATGGGTAGGTCAGCTTTTTGTCATATGATTTAATGTCCTTGGCCAGTTTTTCCAGTTTTTTGTTCAGAGTAATGGTGTTAAATTCAGCTGTGGCCTTTTCGGCTCTCTCAAGTGCTTCTTTTGCGTTGGTTAATGCGTTATCTTCAAGTATTTCCTTTTTAATTCTGCGATTTGTTGGATCAGTTTCTTTACGTATTCCGCCGCTGTTTCCGCTCCCAACACCATCCAGTGTCGGGAGCAGTTGTTGGCCACGAAGCCGAATCCCTCACGGAATTTTGGAATCTCTATGAAGATACCTGGTTCGTTTCTGACCTGTAATCCTTTCTGGATTATATTAGCTTGGAGATATTTTGTAAGCAGATGACCATGTAGTCTGGTCCTTATTAGTTTTTTCTACAACCTTTCTAGTTGTGATAGTTTATCATTCAAGGTGGTGTCTGTCGGTGACACCCCTGTTCCTAGATAGTCGAATTCTGCTTGTTCCTCAATTAATTTATTAATATATTATTCAGTACAGGATAGAGTTTCTTTGTGGAACATAATCCTTAGTAGTTAGTAAATCAATGAATGCGAAAAAGCACCCTCGCAGGTATGCACCTGCTCTAAATGACCATTAGTTATTATGGGGTGGCCCAGTGACCCTCAGAACCTGGGTTCCAAGATTGTACATACAACAGTGGTTCTGTCGGGAGTAGAGGCAATTGCTTTGTAGACCTAAATGGTAAGCAAACCTAACAATCTATTTCATGAATTATTCAGAAATACAAGTTCACCCTAAAACAGAATTATTTGTTACAGGGGACAAGGAGTCGAAGGAAAAAACACACACCGTTTTGGATATAATCCCATATGTTCTTTATTTTAGAAAGTCTGTCATATGTATGGCATTAATGTACATAAAACTGGGTTGTCCAAAACAAAGTTAACCAAAACATACAAGTAGTAGATACGTGCTTAGGTGAATAATAGTGACAGGTGATGTTGACTGTGTCAATATAAACATACATAAAAACAACTGGAGATCTGTCCAGAATACACACAAAAATAGTTCCAACCAATATTTCATTTATCTCTTATTGGGGTTGAAACTTGGTGTGGACAGATAGGTAATGCAACGTCGACGTTTCGACCCTATGAAATTGTGCTGACTTTGTAGCAACCGGATCGGGTCTTAATCAGGACTAAAAGGCAGGTGGACAACATGTGGAGGAAAAAGGAGGGCTTTTAGCTCCGGGTGTGTGGGACATGGCGTTTAATGTGCATATGGGATTATATCCAAAACGGTTTGTGTTTCTTCCTTCGACTCCTTGTCCCCTGTAACAAATAATTCTGTTTAGGGTGAACTTGTGTTTCTGAATAATTCGTGAAATACATTGTTAGGTTTGCTTACCATTTAGGTCTACAAAGCAATTGCCTCTACTCCCGACAGAACCACTGTTGTATGTACAATCTGAGTTATGGAGAAAGCCGCATATTTAGGGGTCAGTTTAACAGCAAAATCGGAAAGTATAGTTGTTAATAATGTGAAACCCTTAATACAACATACAAAAAAGAATTGGTCCGGTTAAATAATCTGCATGTAACTATAGGGGGCAGATGCAATGTGATCAAAATGCTCTTTTTACCCAGATTTTTATATTTTTTTCAGAATGATATGTTTGGAATTCCCACCCCAATTCTTTAAATCTATAGAATCTATGTTTTCTAAGTTTATATGGGGATATAAGAGGCCACGTAGAGCCTCAGATTTATCACTCTACCTAAAGAGATAGGGGGACTGCCAATGCCCAATTTCAAACTGTAATATTGGGCTACCACATTGAGATATTGCACTGAACTAATTTCTACAGGGATGAATAGTAGATTAAGTGGCAATAACCCCACACCGCAAGAACTTCTATTGGGTGTTGGTTGTAGAGGATGCCTTTGGCGACATGTTAATGATAGCTACTTCAAGAAGGTCAGATTTAAGACCATCTCCGGCATATACAAGGTCAGGAGCAAGGTACAAAAACTGCTGGGCCTTGGGCGATTCTCCCACTATACACCATTATATAATAATGAAGACCTCACAGAGATTTTCAGGGATAGCTGCATGGATAGGTGGATACAGGTTGGGATTATACAGCTTGGTTGTTTTTATACGTCTATTGGGCTGAAAACCTGTGAGGAATTACAAGATGACTATAAATTTAGCCATAGGGATTTTTTTTGAATTTTTACGGGTTAGATATTTTTTGATAAAAAAAGGGGGTGGTAGGAAAAAATTTCAGGCAATTCAAACTATGGAGAACCTGCTTAAAAAATCTACCATAACTATCGGGGAAATTTATGAGTCTCTGAACTCGCATTATCCAGATGATATGGAGAAATGGATGGCTAAATGGCAGGTTAAACTTGGAGTTTTGCCCCAAACTCCCCACCACTTCTTCGAACTATCTCAGACTTGCTTAATGTCTATAAATTTACAAGCCCAATTCTATGAAACCTTCTTCTCACTGTATTACACCCCAAATAAAATAGCGAAATTAGGGTCCGGAAAAGGAACGACATGCCCACGCTGTGCACTATTCGAGGCTGATAGTGTGCACATATTCGCCTCATGCGATGTATTAACAAATTTGATTAATGAAATATCAGGCTTTCTATCAGAGAGTCTAAAAACAGAAATAATTATCTCAATGGAGGAAATATTACTAGGCACAGCGAACGCTACGCGGCCAAAACATATGCAAGGGTTAATTTCCGTAGCAATGACTGTTTTAAGGTTGTGCATTGCTTCAGCATGGCTAGACCCAAAGCTACCGGTGTTCCAACAATGGAGAGCCCGATTATTGGCCACATCTAGCCTAGAGGTGGCTATCTACAAAAGAAAAGGGCGTAATGAACGTAAAAAAGGATTGGCAATATGTGACACAGTGGGGACGGATAGATGCTCCTTATAGACCCGTTGTACGATGATGAATGCTAGCTCAGATTTAACTATGTAACATAAGATTGGATTGCAATGTATATATGATGAACTGTTTTGCA
The DNA here is from genome assembly GCF_964261635.1 of Lissotriton helveticus. Lineage (NCBI taxonomy): Eukaryota > Metazoa > Chordata > Amphibia > Caudata > Salamandridae > Lissotriton > Lissotriton helveticus. The sequence goes on along the minus strand of NC_136068.1, from coordinate 504,035,241 downwards.
CCTTTGAATTCTACGCTCTGTTTTCTTAATTTTGATGAACTCTGCAATCAAATTGTCGCTTTGTTTGGTACAGGTAAAGTCTGAAAAAGGGAGGGGGTGGGTTCAGGGGTCGAGGGATGACATACATGATAAAAACCAGTAAAGATATTTAAAAAAAATAAAAAGGGTAGGGCTCAGGGAGGACCCCTGTGGAACCCCACAGGGTAATGAAAAGGGTTTGGACTGGTATTCACCCAGCGCCACGGTTAGTCCTCTGCCGGATAAAAAGGAGCTTAGTAACGCCCAGGCTTTAGATTGGATTCCACAGTCCTTTAAACGGTCCATCAGGATACCATGTTGGACCGTATCAAAGGCCACGGACAGATCCAACAGAATCAGGGCTGCCCTTCCTCCCTAATCCACGGCCTCTCTGATCTCCTCTGTGGCCTCAATGACAGCAGACCTGGTACTATGTCCCCCTCTGAATCCATACTGGGAGGTATCTAAGGCTTGTGTGGCAGCCAAGAAGGAACTCTGGGCCAGATGTAGGTAATCTCAATTTACCTATTTTTAAATACCGAATTTTACCGATTAATTGGATGTAGATAATTTTTCGGTATCAATTACCGAATCGCTAAGATTCAGTAATTAAGAATCGGTATTTACCGAATCGGTAAATACTGATTAAGTAATTCCCATTTATTCCTATGGGCCTGAGGCCCATAGAAATTAATGGGAATTACCGATTCGGTATTTACCGATTCGGTAAATACCGAATCGGTAATAGGGGGAACCCTTTCAAGGGTGGCAGGGTGTCACATTGACACCCTGTTGCACCCCTGAATAGTGCATGGGTGCACATGTGGCACACAAGGGCATGTATGTATGCCACATTGCACTGAATAAAAAGCACAAAATTGCATTTAAAAGGCATTCGGAATTTACCACCAACTAATAGTTGGTGGTAAATAACGAATCCTTAAATGTAAAAAGCACTCACTTGAGTGCTCTCTACATTAAGGATTCGGTAATTTACCGAATTGGTATGTTAAGAATTCGGTAATTTACCGATTCCGTTACCGATTCGGTAAATTACCGAATCCAACAATTTGGCTACCTACATCTGAAAAGCCTAATTCCGGTCGGAAGCAGCTGAAATTCGGTAATTTCGTCCGTTACCGGCCGGAATTAGGCTTCCTACATCTAGCTCTAAGTTGTGTCTTCATAATTTTCTCAAGCAACTTGGCTGGAAGCGGAAGACGAGAGATCGGGCGGAAATGATTAGGGTCCTTAGGGTTCAAGCTCGGTTTCTTTAAAAGGGGCAATATAGAGGCCAATTTCTAACAGGTAAGGAAGTGCCCTGTTTCACACATGCCCTTAAAATAGAAGACAATGATTGAGGAATTTGACCCGGGGCCAATTTGGCTACTACTTCCGGGCATGGATCATGGGGTGAACCTGATTTCGCTGCCATGAGAAGCTTCTTAAAATTGTCCGGGGATACTGGCAAAAATGTATCTAGAGTATCGATGGGGACTCTTATGGGCTTGGGGTTTTCGCTTGCCGTATTCAGCATGGCAGTCTTTGTGCTGCAAAAAGCTAAAAAGATAATATCTACTTTAGTCAGAAAACACTTGGCTATCTCCTCACACACTTCCTGACTTGATTGAACTCTACCTGGGCGTGAGGGTCCAGCGAAAGAATATGGGATGCCCATATCACAGTGGTTCCCAAACTTCTTTGACCTTTGGCTCCCTTGACCTAATCGGCAGTTGACCGTGGCTCCCCACCATTTTTTTACCGGTGGGTGGGTGGTATGTACCTCCTGTTATCTTCCTTAAAGTAATTGGGACGCATTCTTTCACTCATCCAACCATCCGTTCACTCATCCAGCCATCCGTTCTCTCATCCATCCACCCTTTCACTTCACTCATCTATCCATCCTTTGTCCATCTACCCCCTTTCACTAACTCATCAATCCTTACATCCACCCTTTCACTCATCCATCCATCCACCCATTCACTTGCCCATCATCTACCCTTTCATTCATCCATCCATCCATGCTTTCACACACCCATCCACCAATTCACTCACCCATCAGCTGCCCTTTCACTCATCCATCCATCCTTTTACACACCCACCCACACTTTTACCCATCCATCTACCCTTCCACCCATACATCCATCTATTTACCTTTTCTCTCATCCATACTTCCACTCATTCACTCATCCATCCATCCTTTCTTTCATTATCTATCCATTCCCCCTTTCATTCATGTATTCATCCTTTCAGTAATCCATCCAGCCATTCAGACATTCCTTCCCTTATGTACTCACCCACCTTTCCACATTATGAGCTGAGCCTTTGTCTGCAGAGTTGCAGGCAGAAGAGGCCTATCAAGAACGAACTACAGCAAGGGGTGGGGTGTGGTGGGGGGGAGTTCACTATGCCCCTGCACATAGGCAGACTGAAAACGTGGAAGTCATGAGTCACACATGATGCACAGTGCCAGGATGTGAGGTTACTGTAACATGGTGTTGTTTCCAGGGCTTTAAGCGGTGTAAAAAAACTGGAGGGTCTCTTCAAAGGGGGTGTTGGATGTAATTAAGAGCGCAGTTTAAAACACCTAGGCTAAAAATCTGCGCTTAGCATAGTGTTGCGCCCGACTGGTATTATGTTGTTTATGTCATTGCATCCAGATATATAATACAGCAAGTATCATTGCACCAACAACAAGCCAGGACTATTGGCTTTGTCAATGGTTGCTAGTTCCTTAAAATAAAAAAGCAGCAACCATGGCTTTGTTGAATATAATATGTTTTTTAGTAGTATTTACTTTATTCGATAAAAAATGTCATCATAAAAGTATACAATTTATACGGTAGATTTAAAAAAGATAAAAGAGTAGGAGATCAGCATTCATGTATATTCAACCATCCTCATATACTACTCAGTTTAAATTATCTAAAATCGAGCTCAAACTTGTCACATAAAAATCGTGAAGAGTACTTCCTGCCATATGGCTGTCCAAATGTTAGACTAGACGGGGGTAAGCTTGCCCTTCTTGTACGGGTCTGCCATGCACTACCCAAAAATTTGGCTACCCCACACACCATAGCAGGACAATACAAGCCCTGTGCTTATTTCTCTAGCACATTAGATCCAGTGCCCAGGCGCTGCCTGCGTGCCTCAAGTCAGTTGCAGCCACAGCTCTAGCTATCAGACAAAGTGATTCCATAGTGTTAGGACATTCCCTGACAGTACAGGTTCCACACTCCGTGGAAGTTCTTTTAAACCAAACACAGACTCAGCACTTGACAATTGCACGCTTAACAGGTTATGAACTGACACTGTTTCAGCCACATATAGAAATCAGACGCTGCAACATTTTAAATCCAGCTACACTGTTACCGTCAGTTACCCCAAATCCTGCCACACATGACTGTGTGGAAGTTGTTAACACCATGACAAAGCCAAGACAAGACTTGACAGACATTGCATTACCTAATCCCGACCTGACACTTTATGTGGATGGTTCATGTATGAGAACAAGTACAGGAGAACTAGTAGCCGCGTATGCAGTGACTACTGAAACTGAAGTTATAGAAACACATCGTATTGACACCCTGTCTGCTCAAGCAGCAGAGCTCCTCGCTCTGACCCAAGCCTGCATACGAGCGAAGAACCTGAAAGTAAACATATACACAGATTCACGTTATGCATTCGGAGTCGTACACGACTTTGGAGTGCTCTGGCAAGAAAGAGGTTTTATGACTTCTCATGGAACCAAGATTCAGCATGGCCCCCTCATTCAAGCTCTGTTAGATGCAATACATTTACCGACAGCTATCGCTATCATGAAGTGCAAGGCACATACGAAAGTCACTGACATCATTTCCCAGGGTAACGACCTGGCAGATCGAACAGCCAAGCTTACAGCTCAGACTTCAGATATTCCAGTTAACATGACACAGACAGACATTCCCGATCAGACTACTTGTATGACAGTTAAGGACCCTACACAAGATGTACTAGATATACAGTTACATGCTACCCCCGATGAAATCAAGAAATGGTCTGAACAAGGAGGGGTCCAGACAGATCAAGGATGGTTGACGAAGGGAAAAGCCACATGGTTTCTCCCCGACTCTATGGTTCAAGTCATTATTAACACCGCACATAGTCCAGCACATTAAGGAGAAAAGGCCATGTTAGACAGTATTCAGAACCTTTGGTTTAACAAGCATTTACGAGCCGCAGCCAAACAGAAAGTGCGTACCTGCATGATCTGTTGTCAGTTCAATCCAGGTAAAGGTGTCCCGGTGGAACAAGGTGGATTCCATCCTCCTGACCACCCTTTTGAAGTCCTCCAGATGGATTATATTCAGATGGAGCGATGTCGAGGTTTCAAGTATGTCCTCGTAGTTGTATGCGCTTTGTCCAGATGGACAGAAGCATATCCAGTTCCAGATTACACAGCTGCGACCACTGCCAGGCAGTTGGTTCGTGAGTTTTTCCCCCGCTATGGATTGCCTAGGGTCGTGTATTCAGATAACGGTCAGCCATTCTCATCCGAACTCATGAAACAAGTATCCCTTCTGTTAGGGTACCAATGGAAGTTCCATTGTGTACGACATCCTGAAGCAGCCGGTCTCGTAGAGAGACATAATCAGACTCTGAAAATCCGCATTGCTAAAGTATGCGCAGAGGCCCTTTTCTATATGAGAATGGTCGCTCACTCCCGTTCAGGTCTGTCCCCTTTCGAGGTAGTGTTTGGTCGTCCCCCAAACATGTGGGGTACACCTAGACCACGTACAATAACTGATGTTGACAGTAATATGCTGACAGATTACCTGGCCTCCTTGATGTCTGCACTACACTCTTGTCGTTCACAGGTTGCCGCTGCTTTTCCAGACAACACCGAAGTGAAACCGCATGAGGTCATACCAGGCGACCTCATTTTGATTCGTAATTTTGATCGTTCAAGTCCGCTGGAGCCCCGCTGGAAGGAGCCCCGACTTGTGTTACTGACAACAAGGACCGCCGTGAAGCTGGAAGGCAGGAAGGGGTGGTTGCACTCCAGTCATGTAAAGAGATTCCATGGATTCAAACCAAAGACTGTTTTCAAGGACTGCCCCGTTCTCAAGGACTGCCCAGACACTGAATCTAAACTTCCCCTGTTAGAGAAAACTCCGCAGCAGGAGTATAAAGATAAGCTTCGGTCTAGTAAGTCAGCCAGTTTAATTGTCTAAGTCCCTCTCGGGTGAAACGGTTAGACAGGTTCCTGACATGTATGAGATAGACCCACACAGTGAGAGAGTTAGTCAAAACTCTAAGAGAATACGTTATCAAAAGAATCTTCGAAGTCGATGTATTATTACTCTATCATTAATGCTATTTCTGAGTCTTATGGTTACCTGCATAAGTTATGCCTTACATTTATGTTTTCCTATTTCACATGTACATATGTTTTCTAATGTTACAGTAGAGCACACTTTTAGTGACCTGCCTCCTCACGAGTTATCCTATCGTCTTGCCATGCGAAATAATATGTTTATCCGAATGTTACACTATTCACACCAGACCAGCAATGCCACTAATTGTTGGGTGTGTGGTCGACTCCCCCCTTTCCAGACACCGAAGGGAGTTCTGCCACTCTTTCCCTATCCATTTTCACATAATGGTTCGTGTGGAGCATGGTCCACGTTAACGTCATCCTCAAATGATATGTTTCTCCTGAATCAGACATGTTTCCCAGACAAGGAAGGTCTTTCCCATAGAACAGGGTTAGATCTAGAAAATGAAGTATATGATCTAGGTAATTATTCCTCGAATTTCATGGTTTTGAATGTTCAGTCCGAGACTACTCCAGATTTGCCTGCTATTTCAGTTCTACCCGTTAAAGGTGAATTATGTGTCAGAAAGAATGGTTCCGCTCATGTAGGTCATAGTGATTGTACTACTGTGGTCGAGTATAGTGACAGTGGGAAATCTATTTTCAAAGCCTAACGTCATTCTTATTTTGTATGTGGCCAGACCGCATATGTTCGTCTGCCCCTAGATTGGGATGGAACATGTTACCTTGCCTTCCTAATGCCACCCGTTTTTCTAGCCCCATCCGATTATCACAGAAACACACATCTAGTATACGTTAGACATAGAAGGGAGACTGAGTCCCCAATTGTCGATCAGACTGAAACTGCCTTAGAACAGTATACAGACTTCAATAAAGGTTTCTTTTTCTTCATAGGTCCTGTTCAGAATAGTAAGTTAATACGTAGGCTAACCAGAATCCTTGAAGCAGTAGTGAATGAGACTACTTCCGCTCTAGGTAACTTAACTGAAGAGCAATCTGCTATGAGATTTGTCGTGCTACAAAATCGTCTCGTCCTTGACGTCATACTGGCCGATAGGGGAGGAGCTTGTAGAGCCATTGGATCTAGTTGCTGCATTTTCATTCCTAATAACGCACCGTCTGTTTATTCAGCTATAACCAGACTTCATAAAATTGCCCATCAGTTACACCAGAATCCAGGCACCTGGACATGGTCCGGTTGGCTCTGGAGTATAATATCTGCCTGGGGATGGAAAGTATTGTCATTCCTGGGTATAGCAGTAATGATCATATTCAGTTGCTGCCTCTGTTTACAATGTGGCCCTGCGATTTGCGGCTTGTGCGCTACCTCTTGTATTCCTAGTCCTAAGTCCCGTTCCAAGACAATTCGAGACGAGCAAATGATGCTCTATGAACAGATAGATGGTATCATGAATATTGATGTTTCCTGATGGAAACGTAGGGCACAAGGAGGGAATGAGGAAAATTGAATTTTGCCTTGTCATATGTGCCTACGTGTTCCCCATCCTATGATATATATACATGATCGATATGCATATGTTCCCCTATGATCGATTAAAGACGCAATTATAGTTGTGTCCAACGTTAGTATGCTAGTTTCCAGTTCCTGTGAAAGCAACGAGTATTAGGCCTATGTTGCCCACGTTTTACATTATGCACGTTAATTCATTGAATTGTCCCCGTTTCTAGGCCTCAAAAGGGCCCGGACACCAGATCCAAGCTACAGTCTCCTGAAACCACTCCGAGGAGCGATGCAGCCCCCACCTGCATCCCTGACCCTTCACTTACTTCCTGCCGCGCAGCGCGGTGCCCGGCCTGGCTCTGCCTGCCTGTCTGCCAAGAATATGTTATGCCTCTAGTTATCAGTTCAGCTCTCCGTCTTCACATTCCTAAGCTAACGAACCGCATAAACAGCTTCAGCTATAGTCTAGTCTTTCTGTCTCCATGCAAGAGAATTACTGTATTTATATTCATAGAAGATTCATAGCACACGCAATACATGAAGAATATATGCATGCACCAGTCTTAGTGTCAAGTAGCCTTTGCCCTGATAACTTTTAGATTCTATCAACATGTACTCCAAAACACCAGATACCAGATATGCTATAGGTACATGTCGTCCTGACATCGCAGACTTTCGTCTCCTCTTCTAGTGCAGAAGTCATAGCCCCCAGTTCTCCCAGTCACACGTCATAGCCCGTTTGCGCGCACCACTAGGTTAAAGGTACCAGCTGCTCAGGTAGCCCCCTCTATGTATCCACCCATTTATGACACTTCTGTGACGTTCTCATCACATGTCTATGTGCACGCCCTGTGCACGCCTTCTTTTCACGCCCATGTGTTCTTATCGTACGCTTGTCACTAGTTACGCCTACTGTATGTAATGTAATTGTGATGTTTTACTATATATACCTTGTACTGTTGATGAAACGTTGCAGCTGCCTCTCTATTTTATTTCAGGCTGTCCCGATCCTGTCCCTTCCCTTATGCCTGAATAAAGCCCGTTCGACTCAGATACATCGGATCTTGCCTCTTATTTATTGAGCTATCTGTTTTATTAATGTATTCAAAAATAGTACCGGTAATTAATTATTTATTTACCACAGTCCAATCCTTTTGTCGTTAGAGTCTTTATTAGTCTTGCAATCTCTTTTGTTGGATCTCCTAGAATTCTGGTGTAGCTGTTCTCACTGTTTAGTTGTTGTTGGATCTCTGCTACAAATTCATCTTGGTTTTGTACTACAACGGCTCCCCCTTTGTCCACTGTTTTAATAACGATTGATTGGTTTGATTTCAAGTCATGAAGTGCTTTTCTCTCTCCTTTGGAGATATTATGCTTGATGTATTTCGTATCACTGAGTAGATCCATCACTTCCGACATTACTACTTCTTCGTAGGCCATGACTGTCATTGACAAGGTGATTAGCCGGAGTAAAGGTCGAGCAAGGACGGAAAGAAGTGGCCGCCTGTTTTCTTTTGTATTCATCTCTGTTAGAAAAGAAATATTTTAATCAGATTTTTCTAAAAAATTGCTGGAGTTCCAATTTAATGGCGAAGGAGTTCGGAGGAGTAGTAGGTATGAATGACAACCCCTTAGCTAAGATACTGTGTTCGTCCTTAGTCAAGGTATGTTTAGAGATGTTCACTATCGGGTCTCTTTTGTCTTGGCTGGTTGTGTGGCTAAGTCTGACATCAGTCACCTCTTCATTGCTGATGTTCTCATGGTTGATTTCTGTTACCATCTGTAGGTTTGACGTCTGGTGCTGATCTCGCCGTGGTTCTGCTGACGTTGTGGCTGAGCTTGGAAGCGTACTTTGGTGTTGTACGGCCTGTTGTTGCCCCTACCCTGGTTCCATCTGGGTGGTCATCTCCAATTGGGGTCTCTGTTTGTCCATGCGGGATCTCCTAAAAAAGCCGATGAAGGTCCAAATGGATCTTGGTATTGCGCTCCAGTAGGATATTGTGCACTTGTTTGAAATTGGAGGTCTTGTTGTTGATATCCACGTGGTGTTGTGTTCTGATTGGTATTCTCAGCCTCAGTGCTTGACCCACTTCCGAATGATGAATTGGAAAAAGTTTGAAAACGCCTAGGTGTTTGGCGGTTGCGGTTGGTATAATACCCTTGTGCATCCTGTACGTAGTAATCGTCACTTACGTATGGGTAGGTCAGCTTTTTGTCATATGATTTAATGTCCTTGGCCAGTTTTTCCAGTTTTTTGTTCAGAGTAATGGTGTTAAATTCAGCTGTGGCCTTTTCGGCTCTCTCAAGTGCTTCTTTTGCGTTGGTTAATGCGTTATCTTCAAGTATTTCCTTTTTAATTCTGCGATTTGTTGGATCAGTTTCTTTACGTATTCCGCTGCTGTTTCCGCTCCCAACACCATCCAGTGTCGGGAGCAGTTGTTGGCCACGAAGCCGAATCCCTCACGGAATTTTGGAATCTCTATGAAGATACCTGGTTCGTTTCTGACCTGTAATCCTTTCTGGATTATATTAGCTTGGAGATATTTTGTAAGCAGATGACCATGTAGTCTGGTCCTTATTAGTTTTTTCTCCAACCTTTCTAGTTGTGATAGTTTATCATTCAAGGTGGTGTCTGTCGGTGACACCCCTGTTCCTAGATAGTCGAATTCTGCTTGTTCCTCAATTAATTTATTAATATATTATTCAGTACAGGATAGAGTTTCTTTGTGGAACATAATCCTTAGTAGTTAGTAAATCAATGAATGCGAAAAAGCACCCTCGCAGGTATGCACCTGCTCTAAATGACCATTAGTTATTATGGGGTGGCCCAGTGACCCTCAGAACCTGGGTTCCAAGATTGTACATACAACAGTGGTTCTGTCGGGAGTAGAGGCAATTGCTTTGTAGACCTAAATGGTAAGCAAACCTAACAATCTATTTCATGAATTATTCAGAAATACAAGTTCACCCTAAAACAGAATTATTTGTTACAGGGGACAAGGAGTCGAAGGAAAAAACACACACCGTTTTGGATATAATCCCATATGTTCTTTATTTTAGAAAGTCTGTCATATGTATGGCATTAATGTACATAAAACTGGGTTGTCCAAAACAAAGTTAACCAAAACATACAAGGAGTAGATACGTGCTTAGGTGAATAATAGTGACAGGTGATGTTGACTGTGTCAATATAAACATACATAAAAACAACTGGAGATCTGTCCAGAATACACACAAAAATAGTTCCAACCGATATTTCATTTATCTCTTATTGGGGTTGAAACTTGGTGTGGACAGATAGGTAATGCAACGTCGACGTTTCGACCCTATGAAATTGTGCTGACTTTGTAGCAACCGGATCGGGTCTTAATCAGGACTAAAAGGCAGGTGGACAACATGTGGAGGAAAAAGGAGGGCTTTTAGCTCCGGGTGTGTGGGACATGGCGTTTAATGTGCATATGGGATTATATCCAAAACGGTTTGTGTTTCTTCCTTCGACTCCTTGTCCCCTGTAACAAATAATTCTGTTTAGGGTGAACTTGTGTTTCTGAATAATTCGTGAAATACATTGTTAGGTTTGCTTACCATTTAGGTCTACAAAGCAATTGCCTCTACTCCCGACAGAACCACTGTTGTATGTACAATCTGAGTTATGGAGAAAGCCGCATATTTAGGGGTCAGTTTAACAGCAAAATCGGAAAGTATAGTTGTTAATAATGTGAAACCCTTAATACAACATACAAAAAAGAATTGGTCCGGTTAAATAATCTGCATGTAACTATAGGGGGCAGATGCAATGTGATCAAAATGCTCTTTTTACCCAGATTTTTATATTTTTTTCAGAATGATATGTTTGGAATTCCCACCCCAATTCTTTAAATCTATAGAATCTATGTTTTCTAAGTTTATATGGGGATATAAGAGGCCACGTAGAGCCTCAGATTTATCACTCTACCTAAAGAGATAGGGGGACTGCCAATGCCCAATTTCAAACTGTAATATTGGGCTACCACATTGAGATATTGCACTGAACTAATTTCTACAGGGATGAATAGTAGATTAAGTGGCAATAACCCCACACCGCAAGAACTTCTATTGGGTGTTGGTTGTAGAGGATGCCTTTGGCGACATGTTAATGATAGCTACTTCAAGAAGGTCAGATTTAAGACCATCTCCGGCATATACAAGGTCAGGAGCAAGGTACAAAAACTGCTGGGCCTTGGGCGATTCTCCCACTATACACCATTATATAATAATGAAGACCTCACAGAGATTTTCAGGGATAGCTGCATGGATAGGTGGATACAGGTTGGGATTATACAGCTTGGTTGTTTTTATACGTCTATTGGGCTGAAAACCTGTGAGGAATTACAAGATGACTATAAATTTAGCCATAGGGATTTTTTTTGAATTTTTACGGGTTAGATATTTTTTGATAAAAAAAGGGGGTGGTAGGAAAAAATTTCAGGCAATTCAAACTATGGAGAACCTGCTTAAAAAATCTACCATAACTATCGGGGAAATTTATGAGTCTCTGAACTCGCATTATCCAGATGATATGGAGAAATGGATGGCTAAATGGCAGGTTAAACTTGGAGTTTTGCCCCAAACTCCCCACCACTTCTTCGAACTATCTCAGACTTGCTTAATGTCTATAAATTTACAAGCCCAATTCTATGAAACCTTCTTCTCACTGTATTACACCCCAAATAAAATAGCGAAATTAGGGTCCGGAAAAGGAACGACATGCCCACGCTGTGCACTATTCGAGGCTGATAGTGTGCACATATTCGCCTCATGCGATGTATTAACAAATTTGATTAATGAAATATCAGGCTTTCTATCAGAGAGTCTAAAAACAGAAATAATTATCTCAATGGAGGAAATATTACTAGGCACAGCGAACGCTACGCGGCCAAAACATATGCAAGGGTTAATTTCCGTAGCAATGACTGTTTTAAGGTTGTGCATTGCTTCAGCATGGCTAGACCCAAAGCTACCGGTGTTCCAACAATGGAGAGCCCGATTATTGGCCACATCTAGCCTAGAGGTGGCTATCTACAAAAGAAAAGGGCGTAATGAACGTAAAAAAGGATTGGCAATATGTGACACAGTGGGGACGGATAGATGCTCCTTATAGACCCGTTGTACGATGATGAATGCTAGCTCAGATTTAACTATGTAACATAAGATTGGATTGCAATGTATATATGATGAACTGTTTTGCACCTTTGAATTCTACGCTCTGTTTTCTTAATTTTGATGAACTCTGCAATCAAATTGTCGCTTTGTTTGGTACAGGTAAAGTCTGAAAAAGGGAGGGGGTGGGTTCAGGGGTCGAGGGATGACATACATGATAAAAACCAGTAAAGATATTTTTAAAAAAATAAAAAGGGTAGGGCTCAGGGAGGACCCCTGTGGAACCCCACAGGGTAATGAAAAGGGTTTGGACTGGTATTCACCCAGCGCCACGGTTAGTCCTCTGCCGGATAAAAAGGAGCTTAGTAACGCCCAGGCTTTAGATTGGATTCCACAGTCCTTTAAACGGTCCATCAGGATACCATGTTGGACCGTATCAAAGGCCGCGGACAGATCCAACAGAATCAGGGCTGCCCTTCCTCCCTAATCCACGGCCTCTCTGATCTCCTCTGTGGCCTCAATGACAGCAGACCTGGTACTATGTCCCCCTCTGAATCCATACTGGGAGGTATCTAAGGCTTGTGTGGCAGCCAAGAAGGAACTCTGGGCCAGATGTAGGTAATCTCAATTTACCTATTTTTAAATACCGAATTTTACCGATTAATTGGATGTAGATAATTTTTCGGTACCAATTACCGAATCGCTAAGATTCAGTAATTAAGAATCGGTATTTACCGAATCGGTAAATACTGATTAAGTAATTCCCATTTATTCCTATGGGCCTGGAGGCCCATAGAAATTAATGGGAATTACCGATTCGGTATTTACCGATTCGGTAAATACCGAATCGGTAATAGGGGGAACCCTTTCAAGGGTGGCAGGGTGTCACATTGACACCCTGTTGCACCCCTGAATAGTGCATGGGTGCACATGTGGCACACAAGGGCATGTATGTATGCCACATTGCACTGAATAAAAAGCACAAAATTGCTTTTTAAAGGCATTCGGAATTTACCACCAACTAATAGTTGGTGGTAAATAACGAATCCTTAAATGTAAAAAGCACTCACTTGAGTGCTCTCTACATTAAGGATTCGGTAATTCACCGAATTGGTATGTTAAGAATTCGGTAATTTACCGATTCCGTTACCGATTCGGTAAATTACCGAATCCAACAATTTGGCTACCTACATCTGAAAAGCCTAATTCCGGTCGGAAACAGCTGAAATTCGGTAATTTCGTCCGTTACCGGCCGGAATTAGGCTTCCTACATCTAGCTCTAAGTTGTGTCTTCATAATTTTCTCAAGCAACTTGGCTGGAAGCGGAAGACGAGAGATCGGGCGGAAATGATTAGGGTCCTTAGGGTTCAAGCTCGGTTTCTTTAAAAGGGGCAATATAGAGGCCAATTTCTAACAGGTAAGGAAGTGCCCTGTTTCACACATGCCCTTAAAATAGAAGACAATGATTGAGGAATTTGACCCGGGGCCAATTTGGCTACTACTTCCGGGCATGGATCATGGGGTGAACCTGATTTCGCTGCCATGAGAAGCTTCTTAAAATTGTCCGGGGATACTGGCAAAAATGTATCTAGAGTATCGATGGGGACTCTTATGGGCTTGGGGTTTTCGCTTGCCGTATTCAGCATGGCAGTCTTTGTGCTGCAAAAAGCTAAAAAGATAATATCCACTTTAGTCAGAAAACACTTGGCTATCTCCTCACACACTTCCTGACTTGATTGAACTCTACCTGGGCGTGAGGGTCCAGCGAAAGAATATGGGATTCCCATATCACAGTGGTTCCCAAACTTCTTTGACCTTTGGCTCCCTTGACCTAATCGGCAGTTGACCGTGGCTCCCCACCATTTTTTTACCGGTGGGTGGGTGGTATGTACCTCCTGTTATCTTCCTTAAAGTAATTGGGACGCATTCTTTCACTCATCCAACCATCCGTTCACTCATCCAGCCATCCGTTCTCTCATCCATCCACCCTTTCACTTCACTCATCTATCCATCCTTTGTCCATCTACCCCCTTTCACTAACTCATCAATCCTTACATCCACCCTTTCACTCATCCATCCATCCACCCATTCACTTGCCCATCATCTACCCTTTCATTCATCCATCCATCCATGCTTTCACACACCCATCCACCAATTCACTCACCCATCAGCTGCCCTTTCACTCATCCTTCCATCCTTTTACACACCCACCCACACTTTTACCCATCCATCTACCCTTCCACCCATACATCCATCTATTTACCTTTTCTCTCATCCATACTTCCACTCATTCACTCATCCATCCATCCTTTCTTTCATTATCTATCCATTCCCCCTTTCATTCATGTATTCATCCTTTCAGTAATCCATCCAGCCATTCAGACATTCCTTCCCTTATGTACTCACCCACCTTTCCACATTATGAGCTGAGCCTTTGTCTGCAGAGTTGCAGGCAGAAGAGGCCTATCAAGAACGAACTACAGCAAGGGGTGGGGTGTGGTGGGGGAGAGTTCACTATGCCCCTGCACATAGGCAGACTGAAAACGTGAAAGTCATGAGTCACACATGATGCACAGTGCCAGGATGTGAGGTTACTGTAACATGGTGTTGTTTCCAGGGCTTTAAGCGGTGTAAAAAAACTGGAGGGTCTCTTCAAAGGGGGTGTTGGATGTAATTAAGAGCGCAGTTTAAAACACCTAGGCTAAAAATCTGCGCTTAGCATAGTGTTGCGCCCGACTGGTATTATGTTGTTTATGTCATTGCATCCAGATATATAATACAGCAAGTATCATTGCACCAACAACAAGCCAGGACTATTGGCTTTGTCAATGGTTGCTAGTTCCTTAAAATAAAAAAGCAGCAACCATGGCTTTGTTGAATATAATATGTTTTTTAGTAGTATTTACTTTATTCGATAAAAAATGTCATCATAAAAGTATACAATTTATACGGTAGATTTAAAAAAGATAAAAGAGTAGGAGATCAGCATTCATGTATATTCAACCATCCTCATATACTACTCAGTTTAAATTATCTAAAATCGAGCTCAAACTTGTCACATAAAAATCGTGAAGAGTACTTCCTGCCATATGGCTGTCCAAAGGTTAGACTAGACGGGGGTAAGCTTGCCCTTCTTGTACGGGTCTGCCATGCACTACCCAAAAATTTGGCTACCCCACACACCATAGCAGTAGATGACGTGTCAGTGCGGAGAACACGTAGGGCCATTTTATGACATCTAAAGCCCATCCCCCTACATAGTGGTTTTAACCATATTTTCCTAGCAACCCTGTAGGCCGGGCAGGCAAACAAAAGGTGCGCTACTGACTCGTTGGGGCTGCACAACCAGGGCAGGATTTAGTAAGAGCACCTTTGCTTTTCCACCCAGAAGAAAAGTCATTTACCGGCAAAGTCCCGTGCCTGAATTTCAGGTAAAGTGCTCTATCCAGGGGTTTCTCTATAATGTCGAGAAAGGGTTCCAGTTTTCTAGTCCATTTGAAATCCAGAAATCGCTGGGAGAGGGGTCCCCCATCACTCCTGCGTATGCCCGTCTCCTGTATCCAGTCCCAGTAAAGTTTTTTAATCACTGCTTCGGAGGGGGGGTTTGGCTCAGCCATGATTCACTTATGCCCAGTTGCACGACCAGCTGTCTCAGGTTGCACAACCACTTGATTTTATTAGCTGTGTTAAGCAGGATAAGTTCATCAAGGGCTGCAGCATACTTGTTTAGCTCCTGGGTCCTTCTAGTCGCACCCAGAAAAGTAGTGGGCGCAAACGTACTATGTCTTTAAGGGTACGCCGACCCAGATCCAGGCGTAGAGGGATCAACGGGGTAGAAACTGGAAGGGCCACCAGATATCGCATGAACTTTTTTTCCGCTGTGGCTAACTCCGTGACGTTCTCGAACCCCCATAGCTCAGATCCGTAGAGGGCTGCCGGTAATACTTGGCCATCATATATTGCGAGAGTCGGTGCCACAGGTTTACTCGTTGACTCCCGATGTTCCCTTAATACCACCCCAGCGACTCTTTTGTGGTTTATTAACATTTTAGCCAGGTGATCTTTCCATTTCATCCTACTGTTTACCCTAACACCCAGATAGTCAAAGGAGTCAACCAGCTCCAAGGGGCCGCCATTAAGTAAAAATTTGTTCCTAAATCTCTTGGAGGGTGAAATGGCCATAAGCTTTGTTTTATAGGTGTTGATGGTAAGGCCTCTATCAGTGCAAAACTCACTAAAGCGATCCAGGAGTTTTTGGAGACCTATGGGGGATTTAGAGATCAAGATGGTATCATCCGCGAAGAGTAGGGTAGGTATTTTTTCCCCCGCCAGGGATGGTGCATCCGCCGCTTCCTCCCTCAGATGATCCACCACACCATTCACAAAGAGGGAGAACAGGGTCGGAGCCATAACACATCCCTGGCGGACTCCACTCCTCACGGGCACCTTCTCTGTCAGTTGCCCCTGGGTGCCCCATCTGATCCTCGCATAATTCCCCTCATGTAGCTTTACAACAAAACTCAGAAGAGACTTTGGGAAACCCATCTTCTCCAGGATATCACAGAGCCTTGCTTGTGGTACCAGGTCGAACGCTGTCTTGAGATCTATGAATGGCAAATATAAACTACCGTTGTTGATGGTCACTGCCTTCCAATAGATCGCAAAAAAACGAAAGGCCTGGTCCATTGTGCCCACCTTCTGGCGGAACCCTGCTTGGAAGTGGGAGAGGACATGCTCTTCTTCCATCCAGACACCTACCCTTGAAATGATGACCCTGCCAACTACCTTCTGGATCACGTCTATCAGACTGATCGGTCTGTAATTGGCAGGGTCATCTCTGGGGCCCTTTTTGTAAACTGTTACCACCTCTGCTCCCTTCCAAGAGTCTGGCACAGGATAACCCTTGGTGATCAAATTCATTACTATGGCAATAAGTCTGGCCTAGGCTTCAGGATCATTCAGGAGTAAATCTCCCGGTATCCCATCCTGGCCGGCTGCCTTCCTGGGGGTCAAATGTTTAATAGCCAGAATTACTTCGGAGGGCAGAAATGGTTCTTCAAACCCCAGTTGGGATTGAATCCTAGCGTCTGGATCTGGGGGAGGTGAGCCCGCTGCTTCGCTCCCACCATACAAGGCAGAAAAGTGGGAGTGCCATAGGTGTTCCGTTATATGGTTGGCGATAGGTGGTATACTTCGCTGCCTAGCCTTATTAATTAAATCCCAGAACAGCCTGGCATTCTTATTATTGGCTACAGATTTAAGGTCCTGCCAGTGTTGTTCCTCCCACTCTCGTTTAGCCAACACTAACGCCCTCGCATAATCCTTCCTAGCCGCTCTAACTAGTGAGGGATCCTTTTGGAGCAAGGCGACTGTTAGCTCCTTCCGTTTAGCCTTGCACTCAACATAATACCACGGGTTACCGGTTGTAGCTGGTTTATTATTCACTCTACCCCTTTTAACCTGAACTATAAAGTATTGCCCTACCTCCTCTATCATGCTCTTGTAAGCTGAGGAGAAGGCCATCCCCGGGTCACTAACACTTCCCAGTTCAAAGTTCTCCAACTCCTATGTTAGTTCTGCTACATGGCCCCCAATCCTCTCCAGGTTCCCTTCCTGGAACTGCACCTTTTCCCATTTCAACCTGCGGTTGCCATTGTAAGGAATGACTTCATTAGTCATCCTCACAGGGGCCTTTTTTCCGCTTCCCTTTAATCTACCCCACCTTAACTTCGCGCATAAGGAGTTGTGGTCGCTATCCTGCGAAGGCACGACCTCCATATCTAATAGGTCACGCCACAATGTGACGTCCAATAAGATATAATCTATTCTGGACGGGCCATTAAGCCGGTTAAGGTCATTGCTCCTGCACGATCAGAGATTGTCCTACCATTTAATGCTCTTAAGTTAAATCCCATGGTCAGGGCATTGATCTGAATTGCCCTTGCTGACCAGTTTCTAATTGGAGCTAATGAGAGGGCAGGGATAGACCATCTGGAGTCCTCCTCCTCTATACCCAGAGGATCCTCCCTAGATAGGGGTTGGAATGTACTATTAAAGTGCCCTCCCACTATGATTTTAGAGTTTGGGGGGCATTTCACTAGAACCTGCTCGAGTATTGTCAATGTACATCGGCTTGTATCCCCCGTAATCCATCTAGAGTAGATGTTAAATAGGTGTATCCTGCTCCCCTTAATATGCCCTGCAAATGAAATGTGTAGGATATCACTAGTCGCTACTTCATGGATGGTAATGTCCCAGTTCAATTCGATTTTTACCCAAATATGAAGTCCACCCGCCGGTCTACCCCTACCGCTACTTATCGCCGGCACAAAAAAAGTAGTGTAGCCAGATTTATGCACTGGGAGTAGACTCCAAGTTTCTTGGAACATGCATACATCGAACTTCTCGATGAACGCGTTCCATTCTGGTAAAACCATTTTTTTTTGTAACCCAGCCACGTTCCAGGATATCAGATTAATCACCTTGTGGCCTATAACAGATATGTCGGTGGTTACTCCCTTGTCCCCAGTCTGCACACTGGGAATTGGGTCACTAACTTCCTCTAAGGGATCGGTTAATCTTCGAGTTGGATCGGTTTCACGGATATCCCCCTGGGGCTTTAGTTCTGTCGTAACTACATTACTACTGACATCACGGCAGTTGGCACCTATAAGATTCTCTTGTCCTGTCCCGCCTTTTTCCACAACTCTAGGGACCTTATTTTCCCAATTTAAAATACTTGGTGATATTGTATGTCAATCCACCATATCCAGGCAGCTAAACCTGTTCCTAATCGGGAAACCACCCCAATTATCTCTAAAATCCGGCTCTATGGATTGCTGCTCCCCCCCAAGGCTCCCAATTCCTGCCCCAATTTTGATTCCCTACTCTGTGCCAATTATTGATTTCTCTAGGATCCCGAGTGGACCCTCTCATTGAGGGGTAGAAAAAGGAGAGTCGTCTGGTGGCTATGCCCTCAAACCTGTCCTGTGTGTCTCTTGAACAGACTTGGGCGGCGGTGTGTGGATCCGCGAAATTGATCAACACACAGTCTCCCTGAATAGTTTTCTTCTGGTACCCCAGCCATGTCACCCTCCGCACTGTCAGGATCTTACCTACATGTTGTGGGGGCAGGGGACGATTTTGGTTGAGCCAGTGTCGGACCTTATTAAATAGTGACCAGTTGGGTTCCTCCTGATATTCCTCCAGTTCAGGGACCCCTGTCATAACCACCACAAACGGTGTGGCCTCCGGGGGGAGGTTCACCACTCTACCTTTGGTGACTGCTTCACCAGTTTTTTTCTCTTTTAACTGTGTGGGGTGTTCCCTGGGTAGTGTGGATCCTGCACAGGGAGGGACAGGACCTGTATTTGTTATACCCTCATTTACAACTTTTTTTTCGACAACGGGGGCCTTTTTAGTATTGATGTTTGTTGCTAGAGGTGCCGGTTTGTTGAGAACTTGTATTGTGGTCTTGTTAGGATTAGGCTTATTACTCCCCGTATTTTGGGACCCAGGTGTTTTTTGGTTATGAGGCTTGGTACAGAGATCAGCTAATTTCTTCTCTATGTGAGTTAATCTTTTCTCAATAGGAGAGAGGTAGGGTTGAAAAAGTTCTTCTACCTTCATTAGAAGTTGGGCGTCAGCCATTTCCCCACTATTCCCAACCAGGCTAGTTGGGCCCTCTACATTCCATGTATTTTCGGGCTCTATTATAGCGTCACTAGCCTAGGGGTCGTGATTTGCATTTTGTTTTGGGGTTGCGGCCTCACTAGTCTTTTTCTGGGGTCGTCCCCTTCTCTTCACTTTATTATGTTTGTGTCGTTTAGGAATGGCGCCCTCCTTCCTGCCTCTCAGTGTGGTAGCACTTATGTCTTCCTGAGAGGTATTAATAACTAGGTCCGGGGTGTTTTCCAGATCAGTATTTAGTTCAGAGGCACAAGATAGGTGAGAGACTGAGAGGTCTACTGTATTGGGTAGGCTACATCTAGCAGTGTGTACCTCTGCCTGGACATCTATAAGACCCACTGCCTTAGATTGGGCGGGAGTTTTGGCCGTCGCAAATGGGCCCATAGATGATCTTTTCTTTGCCATGGCGAGGTCTGGGGACACCCTACGCTTCAATTGTGTGATCCCTTGATCAATAAAGGTGTTAGCCCTAATGATAAAATTGTCCAAGGTGCCTGTTGTTAGAATCTCTCCTGCAAATGTTTTACTCCTGGTCTTTCTGGCAGACATTTTATAAGGCCCCAGGCAGCAAACCAAGCAATAAACTCAGACAACTACAAGTATGTGCAATAGCAGAGTACTCACAAGATAGGCCGTATAATAGATGTAAGAGGGGTGGCCCGACCCGGCCTTATCCGGTCTTGAACAGGCTTAAACGGGCCCGCCCTTGGCCCAGGCTTCGCCCGGCTCGTCCCGCGAAGCGGGGCGCAGCTCTGCTTTTGTGCGCCTCCTGGCGCTGGCGCGGTGTCACAGAGCGCGCCGCCGCTGAGGCAACCGGGAATTGTAGTCCCGGGGCGGCGGCGCGATTTGGCAGCGTTTGGATGACTCCTGGTGGTGGCGGCGTGCTCTCATGTAAGTGTCAGCCCCTGTATGACTCCTGGCGGTGGCGGCGTCTAACCAGGTAAGTGGCAGCTCTCTTTCTTGTCTCCCCTACTCCGCCGGGCGCAGCTCTGCTTTTGTGCGCCTCCTGGCGCTGGCGCGGTGTCACAGAGCGCGCCGCCGCTGAGGCAACCGGGAATTGTAGTCCCGGGTGGCGGCGCGATTTGGCAGCGTTTGGATGACTCCTGGGGGTGGCGGTGTGCTCTCATGTAAGTGTTAGCCCCTGTATGACTCCTGGCGGTGGCGGCGTCTAACCAGGTAAGTGGCAGCTCTCTTTCTTGTCTCCCCATCCATCCATCCATCCTTTCACACACCCATCCACCAATTCACTCACCCATCAGCTGCCCTTTCACTCATCCATCCATCCTTTTACACACCCATCCACACTTTTACCCATCCATCTACCCTTCCACCCATACATCCATCTATTTACCTTTTCTCTCATCCATACTTCCACTCATTCACTCATCCATGCATCCTTTTTCATTATCTATCCATTCCCCCTTTCATTCATCCTTTCAGTAATCCATCCAGCCATTCAGACATTCCTTCCCTTATGTACTCACCCACCTTTCCACATTATGAGCTGAGCCTTTGTCTGCAGAGTTGCAGGCAGAAGAGGCCTATCAAGAACGAACTACAGCAAGGGGTGGGGTGCGGTGGGGGAGAGTTCACTATGCTCCTGCACATAGGCAGACTGAAAACGTGGAAGTCATGAGTCACACATGATGCACAGTGCCAGGATGTGAGGTTACTGTAACATGGTGTTGTTTCCAGAGCTTTAAGCGGTGTAAAAAAACTGGAGGGTCTCTTCAAAGGGGGTGTTGGATGTAATTAAGAGCGCAGTTTAAAACACCTAGGCTAAAAATCTGCGCTTAGCATAGTGTTGCGCCCGACTGGTATTATGTTGTTTATGTCATTGCATCCAGATATATAATACAGCAAGTATCATTGCACCAACAACAAGCCAGGACTATTGGCTTTGTCAATGGTTGCTAGTTCCTTAAAATAAAAAAGCAGCAACCATGGCTTTGTTGAATATAATATTGAAAATACTTCAGTTAAAAAATGATGAGACAGTGAAAGAACGATAACCCGTTCTTTTAAACTTATTTCACAGGCTCCTTTAAATGAAGTGTTCTCTAACATTGCAGCATGGCCGTTTTACTTTTTATCTAACAGAAGGCCCTTCTGTACACTGAGGCAGGAGGCCGCCACCACATGCTTGAACATCCCTGACTGCCCCATTGTCATTCAGTAAGTGGCAATCAGCCCCATACAGAATTTCAATGGGCGGGAGGGGCTGCTCTTGTGCTCCTGGAGGAATGCAAGGCGGCTCCAAGGGTGAGGCCTCTCACAGGGAGCAGCGCTGCTCCCTGTGATGGGCAGTTACAGATAAAAGGCAGGGACGGTCCGTGGAATTTACGGACGGTCGGTCACCCTAGTGTGCGCGGCGCCCCTGGCACCTCATTACGGCGCACTGGTGTGCCGCGGCGCACAGTTTGGGAACCACAGCCATATCAGTAAACTTTCTACGCATATTAACCGCATGCGCGCTAGCGGTTTTCCCGCTGCGCGCTGCATTTAAAAAAAGCTGCGTTACATGACGAGCTCATCATGAGCGCGGAAGTGGTTAAGAAAGCCTTTTTGATGGATTAAGGTATCTCTGGCAAAGTCCTGTGAAATTCAAATGTTGTGACCTTCCCCTTAAATCGACGTATTCTTCCTCATTTGTGCTCAAATTTGATCTGTGTGTTGGTGTCTCAATGGCTTGAAAATCAGTAGTCTAGGGGAGGACATATTTTTAGGTTTAAAAGTTGGAACTCTGTGAGCTTGTTCTATTTCAAAGTCTTGTTTGAAAGAAAGACGCAGAACACTTGGTTTCCAAGAAATCAAGAAGTCACTCACTGAAGGAGCAGAATTCTCAACCGCCTCCGGTACACAAAAAATACGGAGATTACTTCTTCGGTTATGATCTTTCTCGTTCTGTTAGATCTCTCCTTAAAGGTTAGATAGAGAGTGCTCCAGATTTTGAATGTGCTTAGCGTGCTTATTCGTGTAATCTCCCACAGTTCTTATTTGTGTCTCAGCACTAGACACTCATATTGAAAGTTCTTTAAAGTCACTACGGATCACTGCCATTTCCACCTGAAGTAAATCCGTATTGGTTTTGATGCTTTGAGCTATGTCATGTACCGTGTTGAGTTTTAGTAAAATAGCTTCCAAAGTTGAAGCAGAGTCAGGACTTTCTTTAACTGGAGGTTCCGAAATAGGTGGAGAGTGTTTGGAGCGTTTCTGGTTCCCTTTGGAGTCTCTGACCTTAATGGTAACACATGTACCTTCCGCTATTCGATACACATTGTGACTAAGGCCAAATAGCCTTAATGTAGTCGCAGAAAAGCAGAAGCAATACGAGTGAACCACTGAGCCACCAAAACCAAAATCAGCAATCTAGCTGTTAGACGGAAAAAAATGAAAATTCTGTCTACACATTGAAAAACACTTGCTTAAGTATAAAATGCGTATTAAGACAAATGTACAAAGAAAGTTAATTAGCGTGCCACCACCAGATTATCGATGGCATTAAGAAAAAAATGGCAACACTTTCCCAATACAGCACTGTAATTACTCATGAGAGAGGCGCAAATATGGCTTTTCCAAGTGAGAGATTCACTAAAATGCCATTGGTTATATGGAAAAGGTTATCGCCAAATAAATCTCAAAAAACAAGTAACATCGGAGTAGTGCTCAATAAGAAATAAGCGTTGGGTTCGTCACTAAAAGATAGACTTCAAGTCTGTCAAGCAGAATAGCACATTGCAGCGAAATGTGTCTTAGCGGTATCCATTGTAGGGAAGTATTTCAAGACCTGTGTTTTTATTAGTTAGATTGTAGTAAACAGTACCTTTGCAGTTATAAAAAATATTTCCGATGTTGTACATGTTCGTCTGAGAGGCACTAACGACCTGTTCTCAAGTCTCGATTGCTGTGACGCCGATCATATGATGGACCTCATTTCAGAATGATCACTGCTGCGGGAATATCACAGCTGGTATATTATCTGCCAAGGGACGTTCAGAACTCCGAAAACGCTATCCACTGCACACGAGATGCTCCACTGTGTTCCTCCGTCCCAGGGTGAATGAAAATAACTAGAAAAACGCTCCCATTAGAGCGTCTCCACCGGAGAAGCTGTGGAGCTTCTCAGACAGAAAATCAGCCATCTTCACTGAGCGCTAAGCAACGCCCCTGCAAACAGCAGATTTGAAGGTAGATTTGTATTATCTGCAAACCTTCTACCCATTTCGATTATACAACAGATTCTGCCAGAGCTCAGTCAAGTCCATGCCAAATGAGTACACAGATAAGACTTATTTAATCTTATACAGCTTGTGGGAACATCAACTTGCCATCTGCTCTTCCAAATGGCCCAGTCTTACAACAGTCAGCAAAGGTCAGACAAAATTCTAAAGAGCAGCCCTGAGGGGCAAATTGGTTTCATATATCTCTGGAGCATATTTGTGGGCCAGAACAGGGCCCCCTTCCTAAAAAATAACCAAAGTAATACAGGAGGAGATCAAAAAAAAGTTTAATGGGCAGACTTTTGACGGGCAAGGGTGGAGATGGAAAACAGGGGAGAGCTCACACACCTCATACAGGGAATTAATTGTAAATTGTAAATAGATTTTCTGCCACAAAGTGTGTCTGTATGACAGGAAAGGTATTACACAACTAACTGGGAGGTGGAAGCCTAAGATTTTTTGGATGTGTCTCATCACAAATAGTGGTGCGGGGTACCTGGGCCAGATCCTTCTTTACCCACACAAGGAAATAATCTGCAAGGAACCGAAGAAGAAAGAAGACTTACTGCCTGCAGTTGAAAACATTTCTCCAGCTTTGTCCTGCACTGTTTATTTTATATTAACTGAGACATTTTATATAGCACCTAGACTTTATATAGCACCTAGACTGTGACAGCTTATACTGAAAAATGAAATATAGTGCATTCTCATCAAAACATTTCACAAACAACATTTTAAAGGAACAATTCGCTTAGGAATTTATGGTGGTAGACAACAGTGGAGAACGTCAGTGCAGGCTGTTGGTGAGACGAGGTTTGGGAAGGTCTGATGGGAAGTAGTGATAATCTGCAAGACATTTATTGGGGAGAGAGTAGCTCCAGATGGAAAGAATGAAGACTGAACAAGACAAAAGAGCTAGCCAAATATTGTCTGAAAAGGTAGATCTTCAGATGCTTCGGGATGGTGCTACTAAAGAGGTCTGCTTTAAAGGTCAGGTATTAAACTCCAGAAAATGTCTGTTTGCAGCAAACATTGTCTTAAATGTGATATGCAGAAGAAGCGTTCCTCTACATCTCAGTCCTCTTGGACTGCTGGAGACAGGGGCGGCTCTAGGCTCATGGTGGCCCTGGGCAGGGAGCGTAGGTAGGGGGCCCGGAAGAGGGGGTCCGGCGGGGCGCAGCGTGCAGGCCAGTAAAGAGGGGAGGGGGTCAGGGTGTTTAGAAGTGGAACAGAGCCGGAGGCCGCCAAATCCCTGCCTGGGGCCACCACGCAAATATGTATCCATCCTCAGAGGATTAATATATTAAGGATATATATTGGCGTGGTGGCCCCTGGGGTTTGGTGGCCCTGTGCAGGTGCACAGCTTGCACATGCCTGGAGATTGACAGATGCTTGAAGATGGCCTACTTTTCTATGCAGAAACCGATGAGGACAGGGAGTTAACCTGTGGCACAATAGATGAGGATTGAATCCTTCAATGCTTAGAGTGCGAAGTAACTACACATTTTGAGGGGACAGGCAACTAGGGAAGGAGTATTGATGGCATTTCAAACAAGAAGACCCTAAACTAAAAGTATCCGAAAGACCCCATGGCTGCAACTAAGCAGACAACAGTAACAATACGCTGCTTAAATTATTACCAATTGGGGGTGTGGCTTAGCCAGCGATCATGGCGGTCTTGTAGAGCGTGAGCTCCGACCAGCCAGCTTTATCCTGCACGTCGATCCTGGCCCTGAGCGTTCTCGAGGGCACCAAACGTCCCCGTGCTACTGCCTGATCTGGGGGGCATCATCCGGCGACGGCGGCGGCCCCATAGCGGCTCAGCGTGACAAGCGGCAGTCCAGTGAGGCGTAGAGGCCTGCGGGGTCCGGCTGGGCCTGAAGCCAGGGCCCAGATTTTGACGCTGCCCTGGCCGGGCGCATTGGGCCGGCGGCGGTGACAAGACGGCAAGGCGGCTGCTGGTGGAGCGCGGCTCGCTCGAATCGGAGCGGAGCTGCGCGCGCCACGACCCCAGGGCGGACAGGTCCGGGGTCGCCCCTGGTGTGCTGGAGAGGGAGCCGCGGCGCCCGGCGGGGCAGTGAGAAAGACGGATTTCAGGGCGACTGGCGGGAGCGGCCGCCATTTTGGGACCCCCTAACGCCCTTGTGTGGGCCTGAAGGCGAGACGCAGACAGGTGGCTCTACTGGTCGGCTGAGGGCACCCCACGGGAGCGGAGGGTGACGGGGGCCCAGGTGAGGGCAGCCCGGATTGGCAGGAACGGAACAGAGCGCCTGGCTGCTACGAATTCACCGCGATGAGTGGAGTGCGCCCGGAGGGGGTCGGAGGGCACGTCGGGCCCCCCCATCTTCCGTCACTGCCAGCGTGGTCCTGTTGGGCTGAGGCCCCCCCCGGAGGCTGGGGAGTTCGGGGGCTAGATCGGGCCACGTGAGGGGCGCGTATCGATCCTTGGGGCCAGTGGAGAGGAGTGCACGCTGGGGACCCCGTTGGTGCTGCTTTGAGGCCTGCGGCGACTCCATTGGTCTGCGTCCTGGATTAGGGGCTCCTTGGATCGGCTGTGCTGGCGGTGGCTGCTGTCGGACTTGACCGTGATTGACAGCCTCCCGCTTTCTTTTGTTTGAACTGTGCATTTGCTCCCTGGTAGTGGGGTTCGGTGGTCAGGCCGGACCCCGGAGGTGGACAGCGGTGCCCCGTGCACGGGGCTTGTATGGTGTCTGGGGATCTATCTTCCTGGCCTGGCGCGGTAGTGGCCTAGAGCCTCACCATGCAACTCTCCTCCTGCCTCGGCACCCTAAGGAGTCGCGCCCTGCCGGCTTGTCGGCGGTAGAGGGGGGGTCGGTCTGATTGCCTGGAGCCCTACCGATCAGCAATTCCCGGATTGGGACCGTCCCTGGTGCGGGGGGCCTGCTCCTGGTATCACCTGCTGCGGCCGCCATGACGGGGGGGGTGGCCATTCCAAGCAGGGGATGCTGGACAAGTTCACTGCCGCCGGCCCGGCGACTGGCGCCGTGGGCTCACAGTCTTCGGTCCCGGACAATGCAGCGCTGTTGGCCGCGATCACGCAGTCCAGGGACATGCTGGATGCTAATATTGGGGCAGTTGGGGCGGTTGGCTCTTGGACTCAATCTCCCCGGACCTGATAATTCTCGCCTCGGTGCCTAGTCTAATCATGGGTCCCACTCTGTGACTCTGGGCAATAGCTTGCTTAATCTCCCCAATGGCCCCAGCAGTGCTTGGATGCTTGGCTTCACCTTGGGGGTGCCCAGGAGTGGACATTTCACATGGAAAAGCCAGGAAGGGTTCCACAGCGGTATGAGTGCAGCGACGGGACACCCCGTCGCGTGGGCAGGCGTGCGCTTTACAAATACAACACATTTCCATTTACATGTCACGCTGCTCCGCCAGGACTTGCGGAACGCAGTTGAGAGAATCACCGGTGCCGAAACTCGCATCTCCGAAGTGGAGGATGATGTATCCGTTCTTAAGAAGAAGGTGGCGGCGATGGAGAAACTGCAGAAGGGCCTAGCCATGCGGGTGGAAGATGCAGAAGGACGGGCACGGCGGAACAACCTGCGCTTTGTAAGATTTCCGGAGGGCTGCGAAGGGGACAATGTGGAACGCTTCTTGGCCCAGTGGCTGGAGGGCTGGCTCCCCCCGGACGCTCTCTCCCGCTGTTTCGTCGTGGAGCGGCCCCACCGGGCCCTAATGCAGCAGCCTCCTGTTGGTTCGCGTCCGAGGCCGATAATAGCCAAGTTCTTGAATTACTCCGACCGGGACGTTATCCTGAGACAAGCGAGAGAGAAGGCCCCGCTTATGCTTGGTAATGCTACTATTCTCATCTTCCCGGACTACACGAGGCTGGTTCAGCAACAGCGGCAATCGTTCCTAGCAGCCAAGGCCCGTCTCCGAGGCCTTAAGCTTCAATACGCCTTGCTTTACCCAGCGCGGCTGCGAGTTATCTACAAGTCCCGCACGCTGTTCTTTGATTCCCCAGAGGAGGTGTTTCAGTGGACAGATGAGACAGTGAAAATCAGGGTCAATGTGCCCCTGGGTGCTGAATCCGACTCTTCCTCGAGTGGAGTGGGCGCGAGGGACTGAGGAGTCAGCGGCGATGCCATAGAAAATCGGGGTCAGGACATACATCTTGTGTGTGGGGCGGCGTCTCCACAGCCTGATCCGGAGCAGGGGCTGCCACGTGTGGAGAAATGAGGACTGCGACTCCTGCACTGAACCCTGTGTTTGCTCTCGAGATGCTCAGGTGCAATGTATTGGACTGGACTCCTGCCCTGTAAGAGTGGGTGGGGAGGGGTGGTGACTCCCTAGTTATGGGAAATGTTCTGGGGATCCATTGGAGGGGGTGGCTCTTGGTCCCCCGCTGGGGGCTAGGCCGCGAAACGTCCGCAACGGATGCTTCCATGTTGGGAGGTGCGGGGTGGGGGGATGTTTGTGGTGGGGGGGTTTGGTTGCGCTTATTGTGCTGCTGTTTGTATGCTGTGATGTTGGCATGCTGGGGCGTCGGGGCATCTATAGCCCATACAATGCTATTTTCAAATGTTCGTTGTTAACGGAGGGGGCGGGTAGCTCCAGGCACACTTTGTATCCTAAGTTGGAATGTGCGGGGGGTACTAGACAAAGTGAAACGAGGGGCGGTTCTCCGGTATGCCAAGAGAGCCGGGGTTGATGGTCTGCTACTCCAAGAGACCCACCTGCTAGGCACCAAAGCGCTTTGCCTACAACGCTTCGGGTATACATCTGTTTATCATGCGGGGTTCATGAGGGACTCCCTGGGGGTGGCCGTCCTTATACATCGTAGGGTTTCCTTTACACATGAAAGAAGCTGGTCCGACCCCCAGGGTAGGTACATCTTAGTCCAGGGGAGGGTTGGGGGTGACACTTGGTAGTATATATGCACCGCCGCCGTTGCAGTGGCCCCTAGTGGAGAGGGTCATGTCTCTCTGGAGTGCAATGCCGGACACCCTCGCCATAGTTGGAGGGGATTAGAATGACGTGATGGACCTAAACATAGATAGGTGGCCGAAGGGAGCGACTCACGCGGGTGTTGACATGGAGGGGCCCCCTACTAAGCTACGTGCCCTAGCCACGGGACTCAACTGGACAGATGTCTGGAGGTATAGACATGGCACACGCAGAGAGTATACCTATTTCTCTTCGGTGCATGGTTCGTTCTCCAGGCTGGACTACTTGTTTGTACCCAGGGGACTGACCCAGAGGATAGTGTCGTCAGACATCTTGTCGAGGGCTCTGTCCGATCACTTACCGGTGGCCCTCACCTTTAGCATAGGTCCAGCCCGGCAGCCGTTCTGGTGGCGCATGTCTGGATGGCATTTGCTACAGAGCACATGTCCAGGGAGATTGACCACTACTTGACCACTAATCACAACTCTGTTGACTCCCAGACGACCCTCTGGGAGGCTCTTAAACCTACCTTGCGAGGGGTGGATATCTCCTGGTGCGCGGCGGCCCGGGCGGAGAGGCAGCGGGATCTGGTGTGGCAGGAAGCAGAGCTGGAGGTTTTGGAACGCAGGAGCAGGGAGGAGAGTGGCAGATCTATTGGGCGGCAGCTGGTCTTGGCTCAGCAGCAGTATGCAGCGGTCCTGCTAGATGAGGCGCACCAGGCCTGGCTGGCTACCCGTAGTCGGGTGTACCAATGGGGGGACCAAATCCTGTAAGATGCTACACCGCCTGTGTCAGGGTGCTCTCCACGCCCAGCCGCTACCCCAGTTGTTGGACTCGGTAGGATTGCCGGTCTTGGAGTCCCCTGTCATCGCGGAGTGCTTCGCTGCATATTACGAGGGACTATGTGCACCTCAGGAATGCTTGACGGCCGAGGTCGTTCAGCGGTTCATTGATGACCTCCCCCCGCGGTCGGTCCCTGACGAGGCGCTTGACCTGTTAGATAAGCCTCTCACTGACGAGGAGCTGGGCGCGGCTCTGGGTCAGCTGAGCCCCGGTAAGGCGCCGGGCCCCAACGGGTTTCCTTGTGAATTCTTCAAGAGATTCCATGTACAACTGGGCCCCAGACTGGAGACACGCCGAGGTGGTGGTCTTTCTGAAGCCGGGTAGACCCCCGGAGAGCCATGCGTCTTACCGCCCAATATCGCTACTCAATACGGAGGCCAAGGTCTTGGCCAAAGCCCTGGCTAACAGGCAAAAGCCCTACATTGCTGATCTGGTTTATCCGGACCAGGCGGGCTTCATGCCCCGGAGGGCGACCCGGCATAACATCAGGCGCGCCCAGGTGGTGATCTCTGCCTGGCGGAGTTTGGGTTAGCAGGCTGCATTATTCTTGGCAGATATGGATCGTGCCTTTGACTCCTTAAGTTGGACATATTTGTTTGCCCTGCTACGGCACCTGAACTGGGGCCCCCGCTTTTTGGCGTATGTACAGCTGCTTTACACTGACCTCACAGCTTCCGTGCGCGTTGGGGGGGGAGGTCTCTAGGTCCTTTTCGGTCCGGCGAGGTACGCGTCAGGGATGCCCCCTTTCCCCTTACCTGTTTGCGCTTGCTATGGAGCCTTTGGCTGAGTGGGTGCGCATAGACGCCCAGCTCAAGGGCTTTCGGTGGTCCCCGGGTCTCACCGACAAAATAGCATTATATGCGGACGATGTGCTGTTTTTTTTCACGGACCTGGATCGGTCGGGCCGCGGCTGCTGCGCATCTTGCAGATTTTCGGCGAATCCTCTGGCCTATATGTGAACCCGGGTAAATCCACATTATGGATACTGGGTGAACGGCGGCCGGTCGGTGTGCGGGCGGCGGACTTGCAGTTGGCTTCTGGGGGGATGAAGTACCTGGGGGTCTACTTGTCGGAGAGCGCGGGCGTCTCCCGAGATCGTAACCTTGCCCCGGTTTGGGACCGCACGCATGAGGATCTAAAAGCGTGGTCCTGTATGCCACTGTCCATTTACGGGAGGTCAGCCATATTCAAAATGGTGGCGCTCCCACGGCTCGTGTACCATCTGCAGAACTTTCCACACCCGATTCCGCCTCGCTGGTTCTAGCAAGTCAACTCAGCTCTGGGCGGGTTCCTGTGGGAGGGGGGGACTGTGCGGGTAGCGCTGCGGACATGCTTCTTGTTGACCTATACGGGGGGCCTTGCCACGTCTGATATACTTTCCTACTATCAAGCGGCACATCTGTTGGTCCTTAATGATTGGTGGTATGGGGACAGAGGGGATCCAGCCTATGCGGTGGAGCGCCACCTGATGGGCTCAGCGTCCATTTATGCTCTGCTATACTTGGCGCCGCTTCAACGGGGCCTTCCATCCGTCACGCAAGTGGTCTTCTCTGTCTGGCGGCAGGCATTGCGTAGGATGGGATGGTGGAATGTCCTCACTAGGGACACCCCTCTTTGACACAATGGTCGTCTGCCCCACTTGGAGACCCTTAGGGGTTTCGGGGGGTGGGACGCAATAGGCATTTCCTCATTGGGAGATGTGATGTCGGGTGGTACCCTGAAATCCTTCCAGGACCTGCAGGACGACTTTGGAATGCCCCGCTCCCAATTCTCTCGATACCTCCAATTCCGACACGCACGGACACCATATCTGACTGACATTGAACACCTCCCAGAATTTAGCCCGCTCAAGGCCAAACTGTTTATGGGGGAACTACCAGACAAAAAACTCTCCCGTATATATCAGTCTTTGGTTCGACATTGTTCCCCTGACCTACAGAGACTTCGGGCTGCGTGGGTGGGGGAGCTAGAAGAGGAGGATTGGATGGAGGCCCTGGCGAGTCCTAGGGAGGCGGCGATCTCTACACGCCTGAGACTTATACAATTCAAATACCTGCACCGCACCTACTTCACCAGAGAGCGTCTATGGAAGGCGGGTATGATAGGTTCTCCCGATTGCCTACGGTGCAGTTCGGAGGTAGGCACACTCCTGCACACCACATGGGGATGCTCGGCGCTGCATAGGTTCTGGACCGGGGTCTTTAGCTGCTTATCGGAGGTGCTTGCCTGGGAGCTCCCTAGGGATCCGAAAATGGCCTTATTACATGTTATGGAGGAGGTGGGGGGTAATCGCTATAAACATCATTTATTGTTACTTGGCCTAACGTTAGCAAAATGGGACATTGCCAGGGCCTGGAAGGTACCCTGGGCCCCGCCCCTGGCTGTCTGGAAGAACGGCAGGACTTTTGCATGGGGCTGGAGCAGCCCATTTTTCTGGCCAGGGGGTGCCCCCGCAAGCACTTCCGGATATGGAAAAGGTGGGCCGATTACCGGGGGCTGGACTTGGACGCCCCTCCGACGATTTAGCGCCTTGGGTCGCTGAAGGTGCTTATGTGGTGCTCTGATGGTACTAGCATGTAATCACTGTACACATTGCTTTTTCTTGTAATCTAGTGAATGGCAGCCGCGCAAGTTGGGGGGGGGACTTGGGTGGGGCGGGTCTTTGTATTTCATGAAAACGTCTGACAATGTCCTTACTTCTTAACTACTGTGTGCAGCAGACTCCGGAGTTCGGAGCTAAGCATTTGTATATGTGCAGACGAATAAAATCTGTTTTAAAAAAAACATGTTATTACCAATTGAAGGTATGACTTCACTGGGGCCCACGTCTCTTTACTCACACACACATTTTGGAACTCAGAAAAATTGAACTGAGTGCAACACATCAAGTGGAATGAGGGAGACCAGTCCCACACTGGTAGAGTGTTCATCCTGGCAAGTACTTTTTGATCGTCTTAAAATTAAGACAGGACAAGGTAACAAGTTAATGCCCGGAACCCCAAAGGCCTATTGACTTTTCCTCTTAACAAAAAGGGTAACTGAAAAATTAGATAAAAGGACTAATACCTTTTGGCCACTTTTCTATGCTGTTTGTGTGTAATGGATTGATTCTACAATATATACAACGGACACTGTTGTATGTATCACATTTTTGTCATGTACATTTTGTTAATACATGTATATTGTACACAAAACATTTGATGCAAAAAAGACTAAACAAGATAACTGGTCACTATGAGCAGTGCTTAATTTTCTACTTATTCAAGCACTGAATGAAACAGAGTTGTAGGAGGATCTCAAAGGTGTATATGGAAGTGCAAATAAAAGTAAGTTGCACCAAGTAACTGGATACATATGCTTGCAGTAAACACAAGGTATATGAATTAATTTGGAAATCTATGGTAGTTGGGGGTACATTATGTTCTCAATACTAGTGTTCTATGCAGCATCAATTGTATTGTGATTGGAAGCCATGATAGATTTTGAGTATGGGGGCACTGTGATGATATTTTTTTGTGAGTTCACTAGTCTGGTTTGGTTTTTATTAATTTCCAAATTAAAGGCAACACAGGCAAGTTTTTCGTTCACTACAGTCAATCATGCAGCTTTGTTTGCACATTCGCTGAGTCCAAGTAAGTGTAACAGACCTCATTGTGTGACACTACATGAAAACCATACTGTCATACAGAAAGTTGTTGAAGTCAACTCCTTTCAACTTATGTCTGTGTGTAAATATCGGCCATCGCTCGGGTCAACCGGCTTTATGCCACAACACTTCCAAGATCTCCTCATATTACTCAAGTCCCCCGCTGACCCTCTTTCTGTCTTCTACATTTTTTAGTTTTCGGCCCCCTATAATCTCACCACATTAATACTTGCTACGATCAGACCCAAGTTACAGAAACATCTCAGATATTTGGATGGGCCCTCATCACCCTAAGACACACATTTTAGTGGCTAGGTCCATTCCGTCTGTGCAATTCCTGTCATGAAGGCCCCTACACCCACCCAAAAAGCTTTCAAGCTGAGACAGGACCAAATGGTTTGTAGTAAAGTGCCTGTCTGTCACATCTCCTAAGTCACTTATTGGATTTGGTTCCACCAAATCTCACTATTTATGCTTAGTATCAGGGCCGGACTGGTCGTAGGGGGCGTCAGGCATTTGCCTGGGAGGCTGGAAGGGTGGGGGGTGGTTTTGCAGGCATTGGGGGCTGGTTTTGTTACTGGGGGACGGCGTTGCAGTTCTGCAATATTGGCTCCCAGTAAAAAAGCAGCAGTGCTTCACTCTTGCAACCTGACCGCCCCGCACCCTCTTTTGGGGTTGAGGGGGAGGGGGGGCGGGGGGGGCTGGTTGACAAAATCACTATTGCCCCTGCTTAGAATCATGGGGGTGACTAATACTTTTAACTGAACTAACCTCAATTGTGCTCTTAAGGCCAACTCTCCGGGTTATTGTATATCATAAGGCCTTAAGCATATATCATAAGGCTATTCGATCTGCACGCAAGAACCATGTTACTTCACAGTTGGAGGCAGCTGGCAACAATTCTAAAGTTCTGTACCAGATTGTTAACACTTTTCTAAAACCTGTAGCATGTGAAAGTGCAGACATGGCGTCACAACACATTTGTTATAATATCTCAAACTTTTTCACTGAAAAAATCAATGCCATTTATGATAAAATAGAGGCACTTATCCCTGCCACGACTGGCCAGGCTCATCAAACTTCGGCACCTACTGTGCCTACCAATTCTCACACATTTAATGATTTCCCTGAAATCTCCTTACAAGAGGTTCAGAAGCTGCTTACGGACATCAAAAGTGGGAGCCCGGCCGATTCACTTCCAGCTAGGCTTATGGGTCCTTTAGGGACAACACTCGGTCCTGATATTCAGAGACTGGTGAATCTCTCAATTAAAACAGCTAATGTCCCTCAGCAATGGAAAACTGCCTTAGTTAGACCAATTAGGAAAAATACTTCTTTCCCCTGGACCAACATGTCTAACCTCAGGCCGATTTCCCTCCTACCATTTTTAGGGAAAATTATTGAGAAACACACCAATAAACATCTTTCCAACTACCTTGAGCAATCAGACAGCCTTGATCCATCACAGTCAGGTTTCAGGCCAAAATACAGCACCGAAACGGCCCTGCTGTCGATAACGGACGACCTACGTATGTACCAGGACAATGGTTATTCCGTTGTCCTGGTGCTACTTGACTTATCGGCAGCGTTCGATACCATCTCACACAACATCTTGATCGAACGACTGTCTGTGAGTGGTATCGGCAGTAAGGCACTGGATTGGATTAAAAGCTTCCTCTTCAACCGCACCCAAAGCGTCACCATGGGTGAATTTAGGTCTGAGGAGGTTAAGATCACCAAGGGGGTCCCGCAGGGATCGTGTTTAAGCCCGACCCTGTTTAATACCTATGTGGCTCCCTTGGCAGAAATAACCAGAGCCTTTGGCTTCTGCCCAGTGTCCTACGCTGACGACACGCAGCTACTCTTCCCCTTTAAACAACATACTTCTGAGATTATACAATCTTTCTCCGATGGGATGAAGGCAGTAGCGCGATGGATGTCCTCCAACTTTCTTCAATGTAATGTTGGGAAGACTGAGGTGATGCTCTTCGGTAAAGTCAGGGTCAAATGGTCCCCTGATTGGTGGCCTCTGGAACTAGGCCCAGTCCCTGAACCTAAATCAGTAATCAAGAACTTGGGGGTACGTCTGGAGCCGGAGTTGACCATGAAACAGCATGTCAACATCACTGTGGGATCTTGTTTCCACGTGATAGGTCTCCTCCGTAGGATATTTCCTTTCCTCCCTGACTCCCACAGAAGAACTTTAGTTCAGGCTCTAGTGATCAGCCGTCTTGATTACTGCAATGGTCTGTTAGCATGCGCTAATGAAGAGGTTCTAGACCGTCTGCAGGTAGTGCAGAATACAGCAGCCAGGTTGGTGCTTAATGCACCCCCCAGATCTCCATCTAAACCTCTATTACGTAAACTTCACTGGCTGCCCATATGTCTACGAGTGAAGTTCAAGACCTGCTGTACTATTCATAAAGGTCTTCATGAACTAGGACCTGAATATCTGTCAAAAAAAATGTGTCCCATATGTTCCTGTCCGTACCCTTAGGTCCAGCGAACAGTTGCTATTAAATGTACCTAAGATCAGTAAAACCAGGCTTGGCGGTAGGGCTTTGTCTGTGGTGGGTCCCAATTACTGGAATATGCTCCCACTGTCATTGAGACAATGCTCCAACCATCTTCTTTTTAGAAAGAATCTGAAAACGTTTTTGTTTAGCTTATTTTAGCTAATTTCCCGTTTATTCGGATTCTGTCTTGAACGAATAAAATCAAAATTCAATATCTCTGCCACCTCTATAGTTTCTCAGGGCGGCTGTCATAAGCGCGGAGATACTCCTACGGGAGTCTATTCATAGCGCTATAAAAACCAGCAAATAAATAAATTGTAGCACATCCGCCAAGTCCTCTTCATGAATTCACCCATAACTGCTGACCACTTTTCCCTTAGTTTAAATTCTGTTTGGTGGATCATTGATTGTTTTCTTTTATATAATGGATTGCCTTTTCAGAAAATCAGACAAAATTCAATCTTCTAATGGAAATCTGTTTTCTATCAGTGCCCTGCTATTACCTCCAACCAAGATCAGGGTCATGACATGTTTGAATGTTTCATAAAACTTTTGTCAAGGAGATGATGGACGGGGTGCTGAAACTTTTCAGACACTCACCCCCAGTCACAGATCTGGGTTGAATCAATCATCGATCTTTAGCTCACATCGCCAAACCAGTTCAGACCCAGCTATATGCAAATCAGTCTTGACCCTGTGCCTCATGGGAAGAGTCCAGTCAGAACTGCCAAGTCAGGTCTTCCCTGGACTGTAAACAAGCATCCTGGGACCGGTTTCGGGGTAACACCCCTCATCAGCCAGGCTAGATTGAATCCAGTGCCAAAGTGAGCATAAAAATCTGTGCCTGCCAATCTATATTCCATTCTAAGTGCTTCAAAAGTTTGTATGTGTGTTAGTCCAACATGTTCCTTAATTTGATGATACAAGCCAGGTCCTATTTTTCAAATCCCCCAAGATTACTCACTTCTTGTAGTAAGCAGCAGTTCCTTAAAGGTGTTTCCTTGGTCAGAACATCTTTCCATTCCAGGTATTTAGTAATTGCCTCCAAGGGCCTTACCACTGTCCTTCTGCCTTCAGGTTGTTTCTTCAATTTCTATTTTCCATATAGTACTACTGGGTAGGCTTGAGGTCCAAAAGCATGCCTATTAGCCCCCCTGAGGCTCATCCTTGTTGGCATATAAATTCGATAATCACATGTTATTGGCCTAATATATACAATATAACCTTATAACGGTATAACTGTATGATTAGATCTCGTTGTGTTAATATAGTAACACATGAGTCACTTTTAGAGCACCTAAACCTATTGATATGACCGGAGCCATTTTGTTTAGTTTCCCTATGCGTCAGTACTGTTTCCCTGAAATCATGTGATTCCGCTTTCTGCATGAAACCGCGATGGCTGACTTAGCCATCTATTCCATTCGTTAGCTTGTAGCTCAGGGAAACCCAAGGTCACACCTGCCCTTCTTGTGGGATGCGCACATTCTAGCAGAGCCGTTCCTGTCCTCCCTGGGCTACAGATAGACAGGGAGGCACCCTACTGACCTGCCCCCGGAATAACCAAGTCCTAGGCTATTTGCAATCAATTGTGCCTTATAAGGGCATTCCTGCTGGCTCACTGACAAGTTGTATCTTTCCTAGTAGGGCGACTCTGTGGTGTGGGTGAAACGTATATATGCCTTGTATCTTTTGAATGTAAGCAGTCTCCTCTGCGCACCTCCAAGGGTCGTGTAGACTGAGGCTCCCCTGTCAGGGCTTGTATTTGATAAATAAACGATTGAACCTTCTCCATTGCCGACTGAATTATTATTACTGATATTGGTATATGGGGCTATTGGTAAGTATAGTCCAATAGTATTTAATTTGAACCCTTCATCCTGGAGGATGAAACCTATTGTTTACCCACAACACATATCCAGGGTTAGACTTACAGGCTACATATACGGACTGGGCAATGTAGAAGCCAAATTTGATAACTGTGGTAGTCCACATAATATTCTAGGAGTGTTCAAAGTAGATTATTACATTTTTACCAATTGGTGACTGTCCAATCTGGATTATTGGATTTGTACATCTTGGTGACTAATTGATAGATTGGGTGCGAACCAGTTCAGAACCTTTCCTTATATTTCAGTTTGACATGCAAGAGTTATAAGAAGCTGGCAGTGATCCATCTTGTCAAAGGCTGCTGTTAGGTCAAGTAATAATATGAGACAGGTGTCGCCGCCTTTAACAAAAAAATGATGCAGCTTCTAAATTAACATCAGTTATCAAAACCGTTTAATAACCTACTAGTAGACCTCCTTTGATGATGTAGTTGTTTAGTTGGTTGGTCATTGTTTCTCTGTAACCTTACCCAACCACAGCAGATTGATATGTCACAAGTTTGTTGATTGTGTGTGATTCAAGTTGAGTTTTCTGGAGATGAGAGTGATCGGACTGTTTTTCAGTGAGGTTGATAATCGAGGGTGACATTAACCATATAGCACCATATGACTTGAAAGACTTGGAAATTTTATGTAATCAATTTTGCTGGGATGTGGTTGAAGAAATGAGCAAGCTACTTACCTTTGGTAACGCATTATCTGGTAGAGACAGGATCGAGCTGCAGATTCTTTACTTTAGAATTTTCCCAAGACGCAAGACTGGATCCGGTCATTTTTCCCATAGCACATCCATGCGTCGGTAGAGGGCTTCGCATGACTCAACAGTGACGTCATCCACCAGATGTGACGTTGATGGAGTCTATATTACTCCTTTACTGATGCCAGTTTCTTACTTTAGAATCAAATGCCACAGCCATACCGTTCCCGGAGGAGGGTTTGCGAACTGAGACCATGAAAAGTCTCTTCCTATAACAAACCAGGTCCAGATAAAGAGAAAAAAGACCACACATTCATTACAATTTAGGTGAGCAATAATATACTCTACTACAAAAAAAATCGCAAAAGGAACCACGGGTAAGTACATTCACAAGAAATAAACCATAGGAATAAAATGTCCATGTTGGTATGACAAATCTGTGTCAGAAGTCAACCAACAATATGAGTATAATACTATTTGCATCCCTAACGGGATCAGAACCATACATTCTCACCTCACAATAAATGTTGAAAGAACCACAGTAACAAAATTCCTAAAAACATGAAAAGCATGGAGATAACATTACCCCTGACAATAAGACAATGTCCACAAATGACCCTATGAAAATAAATCCACTTGGTCTTATATCCAGGCTTGAACCGCATCTTCAAACCTGAGGAACACAGAGAAGCAGGCCATGCCACTGAGCAATGCCTTTATGCCATATAAAGTCCTGTCCTGGCCAGGTCTGCCCTGCATATGACACAGTGAAAAATCCATCTCCCATGGAGAAAACATAACAAATGTTCTCATAAAAAAAGTTGAATACAACAATAGCAACTATTGGCATAGACGCAGTTTTTCCATAGGAAAAAAACCTAAAAATTATACAAATACCACTAGGATATCTCATGTATATAATGACATAGGAGTACAATGATCAAACTCCTATGAATAAACAAAAGAAAATTCATATTTAAAGATACAAAAATAAAGCCAAATAATCCACAGACAATACTGACATAACAGTATGGGACTATAGTGGAATCATACCACTTAGGAAAGCAACAGCCATCCAACCCGTCAGAGTAATGCAAGTTGCCTCAGATACCACCATTAAGTAATAAGATATTAAGTATGGAAAAGAAACCTTGATAGCCTGGCAAAAACCAAGGTTAGTACATGACCTAACTTTTATGAATAGAGACCCATTCTACAGATGAAATGTCCCCCATACTAATACTGGAAACTTTAAAGGATTCCATAATAAACAATTCTGACCAATCTAGATAAAAACCATCAATTTGTATTTGTCATCTAGGGACCACGCTTCGCAAAGTGTCAACCCCACCAGCAAATAGAGATGGGTAAATAATTAAAACAGTTGTCCCATAGAGGAGCACCAATCCTGTATGATAGGAATAAAAGTCTTCTACAAATGGTAGAGGCTATGAGACCAACATCTCTTCCCCTCAAGGACCAACATACATAAACACCTCATAGACCAGAAAAGGTACACCATTAGAGGGACATGCTCTTCAGAAAAGTAGAAACAAATTAGTAATAACACAGCATTATTTAAACCCAAAAGCATTTAGTATTCTTCATAATAGAATGAATAGAATTGCCTGAGATACTTGGTCTGCCAGGAGATCCATAATAGCATGACATAATCCCAGGAAAACAAACAAACATGCTTGAGGAACATTTACAAACCAACAATGTCTACACGAAGTGGCCGAAGAGCCAATCAACAGCAATGGCTATAAGACAGATTCTGAAGAGCAATTTGCTCAGCATCAGACGTTCCCCTACTCTGCATATCTTCAGGAAGAGCCTCAAACCCTAGCTCTTTGGGTAAGACGTAACTGAATTTTCTCTTGAGCTCTTCTTTAGTGTAAAGCAAACTGCAAGACCTGTAAACCAGGCCTCAATTAAAAACCCAACACAAATAAACAGCTGAAAAACAGTCATTGACAGCTCTGAAGGAGAAAGTCATAACTTCTGCACCAAGCAGTAAATAATAATCAAGAAAGCCATTTATCGTGGAATATACTTTAAGAGAATAAGACTTCTCTGAAAAGAATGCTGCGGAATAGCTGCCCCATAATTTCCATATAACCCTGGCAGACTGGAACTAATGGTCATGAAAAATTGTGTAAAGAAATACAAGGTTATCTAAACAACCACAAACCCCTACTTCAAACAGAAACACCACACTGGTTGTCACCATATAAAATACATATTCCAACTCAGCCAGGTATAAACACTTCTTTACGGACATGTCATAAAGAAAGAATTCAACCAAAACATTCAAAGACATGGCTAGGTGGCTTTGCACACCGACCATCTCTAATTTGGAATCAGCATGTTCATCAAATAAATGTACACCATCAACTGCATATTTTTCACGCTATCCTGTACAGGTTCTGAAAACCCAGAAGGACACAGTCATGCATATCTGCTCAGTGCAGCTGACTGTGCCATAGCTCTATCCACAGAATCGATGGTGTCCATACCACACTTTATGGTGAATTTTGCCGCTTCCCGGCCATCTTGCACCACCTGCAGAGGCTCACTCCTGGCTACCTCTGAAGCAGAAGGCAGCCAATGTGCCACAGAGTCCCATAAAGCATGATAAAATCAGCCCAAAACACATGGCGTGTTTAACAACCCCAATGCTGTAATTACAGCTGACAATATATTCCTCCCACAATGTTTTCGCCATCTGTACTCTTTATTTGGTGGAACCAAGGGAAGGACACTAGGGTCTCCTGAGGCTGTAGCAGCCTGAACCACAAGCTCCTTTGTGGTGGAATGTCGCAAGAGACAAATTGGGACCCCAGGGGCAGGTCGATGCCTATGGCCCGGAGCTCTTGTGTCAGGTTTCGCCCAAACTCCTAACAAAAGGTCAAACAGAGACTTATTATAAGGGAGTAAAGGCTCCACTCCTGTCTCACCTTGATGAAGAACATCCAAAAAAGGGGTCTGTGGACAATTCCACTGAAAGACACTGTCCTCCTAAATATCTCAGCAACAGAAGAACTTTCCTCTGCCATAACAGGTGGAGAAATTAAATCTGAAATTGGCTAGGACTCCAGTCCAATAGCTTTCCCCAGTTCAATTTTCCAAAGGAGGCTGGACATAATTGCTTAATGGGTTTTGACACCCTATATTCCCTCCTTCACCAGCCAAACTGTGCATTCCCGTAGGAAAAACAGGAACAAGTTGAATAAGGCCCAATGGAGGGTTGCTCAAAGCAGAAGGCTTCATCAGTGCTGCATGCCGTCCAGCACTGTTGCAGTCAACATCGAAAAGAGAAATAGGATTGGTGTTGATTGGCGCCGCAAAGGTCATAAGCTGACTCGATCCCAACACCGAAGGTGTGAACCTCGAAGGGGTGTGCACTGGCACAAATCCAATAATGGATTTAGAGAGCCCAACTGTCACCGAGGGCAAACCCACTGATGAAAATCCAGACAGGACAACTCCTACCTCCTTGGGGGCAGAAAGTGCACCAGAGGGAGACGGAAGCCCAAAAATCTTATCCAGGGAAAAATAATATTCCCCAATTTGGGCTAGAGTTGCTGCCGGCTCCAGGATATTTAGGGAGGTGTGGGGGTGGACTCTTTTGAATGCTCTGCATCCGAAGGTTGGGAGACGACGTCAGAGAGGGACTGACTTACCGACCATGTGCGCTTCCGAGCCTCTCTCGACGTCCCCTCATTC
Source organism: Lissotriton helveticus (assembly GCF_964261635.1). NCBI lineage: Eukaryota > Metazoa > Chordata > Amphibia > Caudata > Salamandridae > Lissotriton > Lissotriton helveticus. The sequence continues at coordinate 503,993,162 of NC_136068.1, read as the reverse complement.
GAACAGCTCCTGAACCAGTCTTTGGACTTCAGCGAGGACTAACGACACAAATAAACGCACCGGCAGAAGTTTCATTCTCTCTCAATGCCTTCAGCCGAAGACGCAGGCAGAACCTGCACTTCCCAGAGTCATGGTGTTCTCTAAGGCACCACAAAGAAACGGTATGCAGATCCGTGACCGACATTCGTCTGTCACAAGATCCACAGACTTTAAACTCGGATGACAGCGCAAAAAAAGCACACTGTTCTTTGACAAAGCTTCAAGATGTGCCTGAGAAACTGCCCCCCCAACTACTCTGGAACTGTATTGCAAGTGCGAAAAGAAGGAACTGACGTTGGCACGTGGGGGATGGAGTCATATCGACTTCTTCAACGTCACATGCATTGGACGATGTCGATACAGAGTCACATGACGCCCTCTACCGAGGCACAGACCATGGGAATAAAATTCCGGATCCAGTCTCGCACCTGAGGAAGATTCTAAAGCAAGGAATCTGCGGCTAGATGTCTCTATCAGATGGTAAGTGCACTTAAGATTTTTATGGTTTCAGATAGGTCAATTGGAGAATGAGATGGAAAATCTCCCAAAGGGTTTGAGTATTTTTGAAGGAAAGAGCATGGGGTTGTGTAGTTTCTTTTGAACTTTTATTTTATTAACTGAATTTTGTTGGTGGAATGGCTTAGAAATTTGTTACACAATTCCTTGGTGACAGCTGGATGTGATTTGACGTCAAGACTGAATTATAGATGTGATTTGACAGCGATTGGGTGACGTTTGTTAGGGTAGTTATTTGCTCCTCTATGTATGTAGATTTTGCTTTGGAGATGGCAAGTTTGCATTATTTTCTGAGTTTTTGTTTGAAAGTATTAGCAGGGATTTTCACCTTCTCCATTCACATTTAAGTTTTTTGATATTGCTGCGATACATTTGAAGATTCACGGTTGGCTAGTTGTTATTGGTCTGTGTTTTTTAAATGTAGAGGGGCAATTTTGTCAACTATTTGGGTAATATTGTCTTCTTATCCTTTAGGGGCCATTTCAACATTTTGTGAAATATTACCGAGACCTGGTGCAGGTAAAACGTGGTTTTGGAAAGCAAATTGTGTACACATCTTCAGGGATGAAATATTTCTTTTTGTTTTGGGATAGTAAAAAGCGAAGATTAGAGCAATAGAAGATATAGAAGGAACAACAAAATGGCCAGGCCAGTCTATAGGTATGGGTGCAAGACAGTTTACAGGTTTGGTGTCAGCAAAGATATGATAAAGGTTTTACCTTTTGTGCGAGTTGATGATGGCATGAATTATCTGAGATTATGTAGGTTAGCTGGGTTGTTGACAGCAGAGGCGTGTCTGCAGGTAGGATTTCCTCAATTTTTGTTAAAGCCACCACAAAAGACATTGTGAGTAGAAACCATATAATTCTTTGTTAAGTATTCAGTAAATTGGAGCAAAAATGTGGAATGGTAACTAGTTGGGTGATAGATCTTGAATACTTAGGTGGGACCTGTGGTTTATTGGCTTGTGGCTTATTTGAAAGTTTCAAAATTGTTGTAAGTGGGTATACAACTGGAAGCGTTCCTTGTAATGAGTGTAATGCCACTGGAAACTTTGTGTTTTTGGCCGGCCTTCAACATTTTGCAGATTTGGGGTACTTGACAATTCATAATGTGTGAAGAGTGTTTATCGAACCAACATTTGATGATACGGATTGCAGTACGTTTTTGATATGTACTGAAATTGGAAATGTTGGGGGCGTGGCCTGGACGGCAAGCATGGCGGACGCGGCTTAGTTGAGCTCCGTCCCCGCCAGCTGATTATCTGTGGATTTATCCTGCTCTCCCCATCCAGCAGTGACCCTGAGGGTAGCGTTCGGAACCGGAGGTCAGCGGGCCCTCATCAGCGACTTCTTGGCCGGTTTTGTGCCCCGGGGGCCGGGAGCCAGCGGACTGACGCAGTACGGCTTACGAGGCCTGCAGCAGCCGGGGCGCTCGAGTTTGGCGACCCCGGATGACTGAGTTAAGTGGCAGCAGGGGCTCGGACGGCGGGCGGCGGACCTGTGGCGGCAGTAGGTCACGTCTGGCCCGGTGCTGCCTAGAGACGTCCTGGCTCCCAGCCGGTGGGTGCAGATCTCGCCGACGGGCCCGTGAGAGGGGACGGAGTGGAGGGGCCCGGCCCGAGTGCCGGGGCAGCATTGCTGGCGTGGGGCGGCCCTGCTGGCAGCCCTCCTACTGGATCCTGCAGCGGGACTCCCCGAGACGGAGTGAGCAGTGCGCTGGGAGACCTGCTGAGACCCCGGCAGGGTCGACAGACGGGAGAGAGGCCTGCGCCGACGGCTGCAGCCGGGGACCTCGATTTTTGTGAGTTTTGGCCGTGAACCTGAGGAGTGGCTGGGGGGCCTGGCCCTGGCGGACGCTGGCTGGGAATCTTGCGGCCCGGATCACAACATTGGGGGCCCCCGCCGAGCAAGTGGAGAGCAAGGGGCAGGACCGACCCTGCATTAACCTCTCCCATGCTCGTGACGGAACCGTTCCGTCAGGAGCCTCGGGTGGGCTCTGCTGGTGACGGAACGGTTCCGTCGCGGCCCGCTCGCCGAATTCCGCACCTGCGCTGACGTTCTAATGGGCGAGCGGGTCCGTGACGGAACCGTTCCGTCACAAGCACAGCTCGCCCGCGGGCCGTGACGGAGCGGTTCCGTCACAAGCACGGGACCGCCGCGCGGCCCCGCCTCACCCTTAGCGCTGCGGCGGAATAGCCGCCGCAGCGAAGGGGTTAAGGTACGCGAGTGAACGACCGTGGGCCCCACCTTACGCAACTGTGGACTGGCGCCCCATCCGACAGGGGTCTGCGGCAGTTAGAAGCTAGTGGAGGTGGTTTGGGGCCCGGTGGTTCGCGCGGCTGCTGGACGAGTGGTGCATTGGAGGGGGCGGCCTGGGACTGTGGAGACAGCGGTGGGGTGCCTGACCCAGCGACTCGGCGGTCAGCTCGGGCCGCTGTGGGACCTCTAACGGGAGTTGTTTTGGCGGCGATCCATAGGATCTTTTTGGCGAGCTTGGAGACAGTGAAGCAGTTGGGCAGCTATGACCCGCGGGGCAGGTGGTGGTGGCGGAGGCCCCAAGCATGGACCAATTGACAAGTTTACGGGGCCGGGGGGCAGCGCGGGGGCCTCCAGTGGATCTCAGGAGGCTGGACCGGACAATGTGGCTCTAATGGTGGCCATCACTCAGTCCCGGGATGCGTTGGATGCGAAGATCGGGGCAGTGGGGTCGGATGTTACCCTGCTGCGCCAAGATCTGCGGAATGCGGTTTCCCGCATCACAGAGGCCGAGACGAGTATTTCAGGGGCGGAAGATGACATAGTGACTCTAAAACGCAAGGTAGGTAGCCTGGAATCCGTCCAAAAAGGCTTGGCGCTCCGTGTGGAGGATGCAGAGGGGCGCGCCATGCGCAACAACCTCCGTTTTGTTGGACTGCCCGAGGGCTGTGAGAAGGGGGACATGGAGGGCTTCTTGATGCGGTGGCTCGAAAGCTGGATGTCGCCTGACACTCTATCCCGCTGCTTTGTTGTTGAACGAGCGCACAGGGCCCTGATGCAAAAGCCACCGGAGGGAGCACGGCCGCGGCCGGTGATCGCCAAGCTCCTTAACTACCATGACAGGGACGTGATCCTAAAGCAGGCCAGAGCGAAAGAACCATTGCGGTATGAAAACCACACTATCATGATCTTCCCGGATTATACCCGCATGGTGCAACAGCAACGCCAGTCTTTTACAGCAGCCAAGGCCCGTCTGCGGGACCTGAAAATACAGTACGCCCTTTTATATCCATCCCGTCTGAGAGTTGTGTTTCAATCCCGCACTCACTTTTTTGACTTCCTGGAGGAGGTCTTTCAGTGGACAGACGAAATTAGGCCGGTGAAGGTAAACACACCCTAGGGGCGAGACTCCGACTCCTCGCATGATGAAGCACAGGCGAGGTCCTCTCGTGATGGACAGCGCAAAGACAATTGGAGATCCAGGTCACGGCAACGGTCTGTGTCGGGTACGGCCTCCGAGAAAGCGATGGAAGCGGCCGAGAAACAGAAGAAGGGCACGTGAATGCGCTAAGAGACATATTGTTGACATATTGCTATGGCCCTCTGTCTTTCGGGGTTCCGCCCTGGGGCGTAATTGGGCCCCATACTTGCGGGGAGTGGAGTGTGACTGCAATATATGAGGGTTCCAGCGAACGATTGGAGGGTGACTGGGGATGGGGGGGTATCTACGGGCGGGGAGTGGTCCCCCTGTTGTGGGTTGGTGGGTGTAGGTGTTTGGGGAGTTGCATAGGGTTATGGGGATCCATTGGTGGGGAGGGTCGTCGGCCTCGAGTTGGGGGTGGAGGCCCTGTTACACCGCGACAGGTACTTCATTGTTTCTTGAGGTACGGGTGGCGGGGGGGGATCCGGGGAGGTGTTGGATGTTGACTTGGGGGGGGGATTGCACGGTCCTGATAATGTTGCAGTGGTGGTTGAGGGTGCACACGACTGGCGAGTGTGATGCTCATTGGATACGAAGGGTCCTTGATGTCGTGCCCGGATGATGGGGCCATTGGGCTCGGGGGCACACTTCGTGTCCTTAGTTGGAATGTAAGGGGAGTGCTGGATAAGATCAAGCGGGGGGCAGTTCTGAAACAGGCTAAAAGGGCTGGGGCGGATATCGTAATGCTGCAAGAAACACATCTCCTAGGGACTAAAACACTATCGGCCTGATTCATGAACCGAAATTGCGCTCGCAATAGCTGCGAAAAAGCTAATGCGAGCGCAATAGTCAAAATCGGTATTCATGAAGGAAATAGCGAATTCGCAAACACAGAATAACGAATACGCAAATTTATTCGCAGAATCCCGGCAGTAGCCCATTTGCGAATCGGAAATAGCGAGGAACCACGGATACAGCGAAAAATATTGCGAAACCGCAATATAATCGCAATCGCTATTTAAGAAAATTCGCTAATTGCGAAAAACCCGTAAATCGCAATTTGCGAGGCGCATTTTAAGGACAACCCAAAGCAGGTGGTAACCATCAAAGCCTATGAATTTTTTTTTTGAAAAACCGTTACCCAATCAGGAACAGGTGCTGGCCTGACCAAACACACTTAAGGAGATGCAGCAGCAGCATTAGGAGTCTCACAATGCCAGGACTCTACATGGTGGTCAGGCGGCGAAGGCTACAGAGAGCAGCACGGAGGAGACGTAGGATCCAGGAGAGGATATTCCGCCAGCGGGTCACCCTGCTGGGCCAAACCAGAGAGCAAATATACGCAAAGTACCGCCTGAATGGGGCAATGATCATCAAGCTAATTCAGGACCTTGGCCCCCTGATGCAGCACCCAACAAATCGGACCAATGCCGTGCCCACACATGTCCAGGTATTGTGCAGCCTGCACCTTCTGGCCTCCGGGAGCTTCCAGGGGATAGTTGCTGTTGGAGGGGGCATATCCGAGCCCACCATGTCCCGCTGCCTGAGGAGTTTCCTAAATGCAATGCTGACCCAGCTACACCACCACATCAAATTTCCCACCAGCCAACAGGAGTTGGATGAGACCAAGCATCAATTCTACAATGTTGCGCATTTCCCACATGTGATAGGATGCATTGACTGTACCCACATCGCCATCTGCCCACCAGCGAAACGGAGTACATGTACCGCAACCGCAAGTCCTACCACTCCCTCAACATCCAGATGGTGTGCAATGCTAAGACATACATCACGGACATAGTGGCACAGTACCCGGGGAGCACACATGACTCCTTCATATTCCGGCACAGCGGCCTCCACACACGACTGGCCAGGGGAGACTTTGGTGAAGGACACCTACTTGGTAAGTACACTTGGCCCACAATGTTACACTGTGATGAAGTAGCTGCACTGCACAGGCACTCACCCTCTGCTCCTCTCATGCAGGTGACAGTGGCTACGCCCTCCGTGAATACCTCCTCACCCCATACCTCAACCCTGCTACACCACAGCAACGGCGTTACAATGTAGCACACATACGCACAAGGAATTGCATTGAGAGGACATTTGGGCTACTAAAGAGCAGATTCCGCATACTGCACAAGACTGGTGGGGCCATGTACTACAGTCCTGATGTGTGCTGCCGCATTGTGGCTGTGTGTGCAATACTACACAACATTGCTACCAAGCGCCGGATACCTGTAGAGATCTCTGGCAGTGAGTCGGAAGGGGACGACCGGCCACCTGCACATGTGCGTCAAGCACGCGGGGAGAATCCAGCTGAAGGACACAGACGCCGTAACCACATCACAATGAACAGTTTCTAGTACACCCACTCCCCTCACCCCACAATTCACAAATGCATGCCAATGGAAATAATGACAGGAGGCCGATGTACAATGCTAGAATAAATATTATTGTTGAAGGCACAATAATAATGACTTTTTGCAATTCTTAACATGTGAGCAGTGTTGCGCCATACTCCTCTAAATCATACACAGGACATGCTTCTATCATCAGCATGTCCCTGCCAATGGACAGTAAAGTCAAGTGCGCCTCCGGCGCGCGGCACCCAATCGCCTTTCAGGCTCATCCTCTGGGACGGCACGTGAACCCGCAGTGGGCCTGCTGCTGCGGCGTAGCACACCAACCTGTGAGGCAGACAGGCTGCTGACACTGGAGGCCCCCTCACTAGTGTCGTCCCCACCACCATTGGCTGGGCCAGTTGGATGAAGTGCCAGTACGGCACTGGTGACCTGCTCCAAGACTCGCGCCACATCCTCGCAACATTGCACTAGCTGCAGCTGCATAGCTAGGCACCGACGTGAGAGCTGGGAGGTGGCATTTCCAATGACATAGTTAGAGCGCGTGTAGGCAGATAACCGCGTAAGTAGTTGGCGGTGGCGGCGGCGGGCGGTGTTGCGCTGCGAGATGATGGCCGCAGTGTTCGCCTCCATAGCAGTTGTCATCCGCTCTATCCTGTCCGACACATTTCCTACATTGCGGCCAATGTTGTGGAGCTGGAGTTGCATTGCCCCTTGGCGTCGTGCCTGCAGTTGATGGATGCTCAGCATCCGGCGCTCTTTGCTCTGCCCTGGAACGCGCACAGCCATCCCCCTCCTGCCGCTGCGTGCTGTGCTCTGCTGGCGAACCCTGCTATGCCTGCTGTGCTGCCTGGCCACAGTGGGTGTGCGCACTGTCTCCGCACTAGCAGCACCAGATGTTGAGGGTCCCGCTGGTGGTGGTGTTGCGGTTGACAATGGTGCAGCGCCTGATGGTGCTGGCGCAGATGGTGCTGGTCTGGCAGCAGGGATTGGTGCAGCGCCTGATGGTGCAGGATGTGTGGCTCTTGGCACCTCCTCTGCATCCTCTGGTGCCTCGTCTATGTGCAGCCTGTCGCTGTCGCTGCTGTTGTTGTCAGCGCCACCTGTGAGGGGAAGTGGACCTAGATTAATTGCATGTGTCTGTCACACGTGCAGTTGCTACATGCATGCTGGCTGACATTCCCTGACTGGCTGTGGCATTGCGTACTTTGGGACATGTCTGGCTGCATTGGGGTTTTTGTACATTGTGGGCAGACTACATGTCCCACAATGCTTTTGGGCATTACCTAATGTGCATGGATTGCATGACTTGGGTTGATTATGGGAGGCTATAGGGTCATGGCCATTGTCAGGGGACAGGGTCGCAGTCGCATGCCACTTACCTTGGCTGTCTTGGGTAGGTCGGGATGAGTCCAGAGTGATGACCCCTATACACGCCTCTGCCTCAAGTGTGTCCTCCACACGGTCCTCCAAGGGGGTGTTGGGAGGGACTGTAGGATCTCCACCTCCAGTAGCCAGGGTCTCGCCCAGCCTCTCTGCCACCCTCTCCTTGGCACGACCTTGTTGACTTTTGCGCCAATCCCCAGCCACAGTCGGCGTTTCTCCGCTTCAGGCACCCTCCTGGAGTCCTTTCCAAATAGTTTTGTATAGTTTTCTACCACTCCCTCTATCAGGTGCTCCAACTCCTGCTCACTAAATTTGAGCTTCTGCTTGCGCCCGGTGTGACTGTGCCCTGGTGCTGCATCCTCTGCCATTGCTGCAGTCACAAAAGAGAGGATTTCAAAGTTAGGAGGTGTTCTGGAAGGAGCTCTGTGAGATGCAGCCTCGAGATCTGCCTCACTGTTCTGTTTGGGGGTGGGAACTGCCAGTTTCCTGGTTGTGATGTCATCACTGTGCTCGAAAAGCGACTTCCCGTTTTAGCGATCTCGCTATTAGCGAGATCGCATTTAGCGAACTCGCTAATAGCGATGTCGCAATTCCTACACGGATTTTGACGGAAATAGCGATTTTCTAGCGATTTTTGAAATTCGCTAACGCTTTTTGCGGCCGCGTGCGAATCGCTTTATTTTCTTGCAGATTTTGATGAATGCCGGTCTGCGAATTCTAAATTGCGATTCGCTGTCAATCGCTATTTAGAATTCGCAGAATTCGGTTTTCATGAATCAGGCGGTATGCCTCCAGCGATTTGGCTATACTCAGGTTTTCCATGCGGGCTTTGCCAGGGGTTCCAGAGGGGTGGCCATTCAGGTGCATCGTAGGGTCCCATATGTACACTCCACCCACTGGTTAGATACGCAGGGCCGATACATCTTTGTTCAGGGTGCATTGGGGGAGGAATCGGTAGTGTTTGGCTGCGTGTATGCTCCGCCCCCTCTGCAGTGGTCTCTAGTAGAAAAGATATTAGCGATATGGGCTGATATCCCAAATGTGCTGGCCGTTATTGGTGGAGATTGGAATGATGTGGTGGATCAAACACGTGATAGGTACAGGCCTGGGGGGGGACGGGGGCAACTGGCCATACTAAATTGCATGATATGATTAGGAATTTGGAATGGGTTGATACTTGGAGGCGCATACATGGTGCCCGGCGAGAGTACACCTTTCTCTCAGCTGTCCATAAATCCTTCTCCAGACTGGATTATATATTTGTTCCCCTGGCGGCTCAAGGTAGAGTGGAGGCTGCGGACATCTTGCCGCGTGGGTTGTCGGACCACTCCCCTACGGCGGTTACTATTGGTTTGGATCGGCGGCGGCAACCATTTCGCTGGCGCCTCTCGGTCTGGCACTTGCAATTAGGGGACTACCAAGCACAAATGAGGACGGCCATAGCGCAGTATCTAGCTGAAAATGTTGGAACAGTGGCGACTAAGGCGACGCTCTGGGAGGCTATGAAGCCCACGCTGCGGGGCATAGACATTGCATGGTGTGCGGCGGCTAGGAGGCGGCGTAGGGAGACTCTGGACCAGGCCCAGGCGGACATCAGGGAGTGGACTGGATGGGGAGTGCCGGACAGTAGAGCAGTTGCTGCTGGCGCAGCAGTCTTATGCCTCATTGTTGCTGGACGAGGCGAGGCAGCTGTGGCTGGCAACCCGTAGCAGAGTATATCAATGGTGGGATAAATCTGGGACGCTGCTTCATAGATTGTGTCAGGGCCAGTTCCACGCTCAGACCCCCCGAGGATTTTAGATGATTCCGGTTCCCTGATGGCTGACCCCATGTCAATTGCGGAGGGCTTTGCGGCTTACTATGCTGACCTATACTCCCCGCACGAATACATTGACGCGGACCTAGTTGCTAAATTTATAGCTGACTTGCCGCCACGAGCGATTACAGATGAATCCCGCGAACGTCTGGATAGGCCACTGACTGAAGACGAGCTGGGTGTCGCTCTGGGGGAATTGAACACTGGGAAGGCTCCGGGCCCCAATGGCTTCCCCAGCGAATTCTTTAAGAAATTCCACCTACAACTGGGAGCCCATTATAGAGCGGTGGTAGAGGAGGCAAGGGAGCAGGGTAGTCTGCCCCAGGACTGGAGACATGCCGAGGTAGTGGTGTTCCACAAGCCTGGCCGGCCCCCTGAGCAGTACGCATCGTACCGTCCGATTTCTCTGTTACACGTGGAGGCCAAAGTCTTAGCCAAGGCGCTGGCCAATAGATTATTGCCGTATATCACTGAACTTATCCATCCGGACCAGGCCGGTTTCATGCCCCAAGCGGGCGACACAGCACAACATCAGGCAGGCCCACGTCGCGGTTGCAGCGATTCGGTCCTCTGGGGCACAAGCGGCGCTATTCCTGGCTGATATGGACAGGGCGTTTGATTCGCTCAGCTGGACTTATCTGTTCTCGCTCCTGCCACGACTGGATCTAGGGCCGGTATTTCTGTCCTATGTGAAGTTGCTATATACTGACCTAACGGCCTCTGTTAGGGTGGCGGGGGCGGTGTCCTCGAGATTTGCCATCAAGAGGGGCACCAGACAGGGTGGTCCCCTCTCGCCCTACCTGTTTGCCTTGGCAATGGAGCCCCTGGCAGCCTGGGTCCGGGTTGACACTCAGCTAAGTGGATTCGAGTGGACACGAGACCTATCGGACCGAATTGCATTATACGCGGATGACGTCCTGTTTTTCTTAATGGATCTCAATAGGTCGGGGCCTCGCCTTCTACGCATACTGCAGATCTTTGGTGAGACTTCGGGCCTCTACATGAATCCCCGCAAATCTACACTCTGGGTGCTGGGGAGTGGTCCGACGCTTGGAGATTGGGAATCAGAGCTTCAGAAGGCAATCGGGGGCATCAAATATCTGGGGGTGTTCCTGACAGAGATCTCTGCAGTCGCATGGGAGCGGAACGTGGTGCCGGTCTGGGAACGGACTCAGGCTGATATTAAAATATGGTCCCGCATGCCACTGACCATCTATGGTAGATCGGCCATATTTAAAATGGTGGCCCTACCCCGACTGTTGTATCAGTTACAAAACTATCAGTATCCAATTCAGCCCTCCTGGTTTAAGCAGGTGGACTCAGCCCTGGGGCAATTCCTCTGGGTGGGCGGCTCCGCTAGGGTGGCGTTGCGCACGTGCTTTCGTTCAACGTATTGTGGGGGGTTGGCGACCTCAGATGTTCTTTCTTACTACCAAGCGTCGCATCTCCTAGTGTTAAATGAATGGTGGTATGGGGATAGGAGAGACCCGGCCTATGCACTGGAGAGGCTATTGATGGAACCTCATATGCTCCACATGCTGCTCTACGCGACGAGGGGGCGCAAGGCCTTGCTACGGTGACGCAGGTGGTCTTTGATGTTTGGAGGCGAGCGTTGCGGCGGATGGGATGGTGGCAGACCCTGACCGAAGAAACCCCCCTTTGGCGCAATGGCCGCTTACCAGGTTTGGCAGCCCTTTCGGGATTTGCGGGATGGGACCCCATTGGCATTTCTAGATTGGGGGATGTTATGACGGGAACAACGCTCAAGTCGTTCCAAGAACTGAGCGCGGAGTATAACATGCCCCACGCGCAATTCTTCCATTACCTACAATTTCGCCATGCCCTGGCCCCGGATCTGGAGGGTTTGACGTCACTTCCCGAGTTTAGCCCACTGGAGGCCCGAGTTTTTATGGGAGATATAGACACAAAAAAGATTTCACGCATCTACCAATCCCTGATCATACACTGCTCCTCGGATTTACACAAACTTAAGGAGACCTGGGAGGCTGATGTTGGGCCGTTGGAGGAGGAAGACTGGAACGAGGTGCTGGCAGGTCCCAGAGGTGCGGCCATTTTGGTCCGCCTTCGGTTGATTCAATTCAAATACCTCCACAGGGTGTATTATACACGGCGAAGGCTTTGGAGGGCGGGCCTCATTGCATCCCCAGAGTGTACTAGGTGTGGATGTGAGGAGGGCACCTTCTTCCATACAGTGTGGCGCAGTGGACAACTAAATAGGTTCTGGAGTGGAGTCTGGAATGGTATGGATGAGGCGCTGGGTTGGGTGCTCCCGCGCACACCGTGACTGGGTTTGTTGCATGTGTTGGAGGGAGTGGGAGGCAACCACTACAAGAGACATTTGTTATTATTAGGTCTCACAGTGGCCAAACGAGATATTGCGAGGGCCTGGAAGAACCTGCAGGCCCCGTCACTCGTAGCATGGAAGAGGGGCCTAGATTTCTGTATGGGGATGGAGAAGCCCATATTTCTTGCCCGGGGCTGCCCCAGTAAACATTTAAAGATTTGGAAGAGATGGGCAGATTACAGAGGTATCTGGCTAGAGCCGCCGACAGAACCAGACCCCGAACTGGAGGTTTGAGTGAGCTCTGCCGTAGGATATGTGTACGTGAATGGTTGGACTTGCTGGAAACCGTGCAGGATGGGAGGGATCCGGGTGGGATGGAGTTGGGGACAGTGGGGGGGGGGGGGGTGAAGGGGGGGGAAGGGGGGATGGGGTACTTGCATTGATCCCATTGTACTAAATGTAAAAGTAATGATGGATTGCGTTGTTCTACAAGTGTGCTGGTGTCTGACAGATACCTCTGGGGTACAGAGATCTGCGACTGTCTATGTGATCTATCAATAAAATCTGTTTTTTAAAAAAAAGAAATTGAAAATGTTGTTAGTGTGAATTTGCAGACCTGACATTTATGAGCATACAGGTTAGGTGGAGATGTAAAATGGGAGAGTCTAAAGTTTCACAGCCACATGCCTTTCATGTATATGAAGTTTATGGAGGTAATGCCTTTTGTGTCTGAGTGTAATGCTTGTCTATATTATCACGGATGATGGGCACAGATAGTGATTTAGTAAGCAAGTACTTATTTGTATATTGAGGGTTGCCTGTAGAACTGTCATTAGTATACGGAAGAAGGTTCAGCGTGAGATGGATTTTTGAGTGTCAAGAGGTTTATAGCTGGACAATACTCCTAGCGTAGTCAAAAATAAGATTCCTGATTTAAAGGAGGGATTGGACTCTCAGAGTGCTAATAGAGAATTGTATTAGGAACTGAAGTAAAGGTATGTCTATTAGCACTTCCTGAATGAGATGTGATGGGCTGGCAATCAAGAGCATGATACCAAGATGGAGCTACAAACGTTATGGCAACTATTTGATTGTGGCGTGAATAATGAAAGGTTGTGCTTGTGTAGCTCTTAAGGTTAAAAATATGGCACTTCTTGTACCAGAAGTAAATGTTGCCAACTAAGAAATGGTTTCTTACCCATAATCCCAGTTCTGTCTTAGGGAAATGTCCATTGAAGGCATAAGCATTGAATAGTTTTACCCACGAGCAGGAAACCCAGAGCACTTTTCTATAGTGTATCTTCTTAAGTGTAGATGTTCGCCTTTCTTCAGGAAAGTCTGTAGAAACACTTAAGAAGAAAAAACACATTATGCAGCCTATAAGAACAGGCTACAGTGGTGAAAATCTTCAGATTGTACATGTAAAAGGGTGAAATACCCAAATATATGTGTAATTTAAAGCCAATACTCAATAAAATATATTCTAAAACAGCTTAAATCTCTTTCACAATCCCCTTTTTTAAAAGTAGAAGGATGACGGATAACAGCACAGGATAGCCATATAGGCTTCTATTATGTGAGTTGAAACCCTTTCACTACCAGGCCTTTGCCCCAACCCCATGCCACAACCCTTTTTAGGCTATTTGGGAAATACTTCATGCTTAGGCCTCCATAACATTTTGTCCACCTAAGATATCCATGCCAAATGTCCATCCTTTTCTTCCAACATCCTGAGGATTCTAAAGGTACTAAGGATTTGTGGACTCCTCTGTAGGGGTACTAGAAATTAGGCAACAAACAGCTAAATATGTTTTTTTGGGGGAAAAATGGGAAAAAAGTGCTGCAAATTGCATAATTTTACTTGGTAGACCGTGGGAACGCTGGGTGATAGGAAATTTGTGTCAGCACGGTGATCCCACACATAAATAAAAGAAAATCTTTATTTTTTTTAGCTAAATTTGAGGTTTGCAGGGGATTCTGGGTACGAAAATGTTGGGGGATCTACATGAGCCGCATCCTTGGACTCCCTTGGGTGTCTAGTTTTCAGAAATGTCTTGGTTTGGTAGATTTCCCTAGATGGCCACTGAGCCTGGGACCAAAAACACAGGTGCACCCTCTTGCAAAATCAGGTTGTTTTGTGATAGATAATTTTGATGTCTCCACTGAAGGAAGTGACCCAATTAGGGCCACCCGGGTCACCACTGACCACCTCTCAGCCTGCCATGCTAAATGAAGAGTCAGAGAACCAGTGGAGAATATACACCAATAACAGTTTATTGTACAGGCTCAGTCCGGGGTCCCTTCTACAGTCTCAAGAGAGTGCTACAGAGGGAACTGAGGAATTGTAAGCATAAAGATGCATTACATGGTCAACTAATAACACACCCACAGAGGAATTTTCTTAACAGATGTGGGTCAACACCGTAAAAACAAATAAAAAGCTTCTATTCTCGTATCTTGCACAGCTCAGAGCACTTTCAAGGCAGTTCCACCCTGGGCTGCGATCAAACTGCCACAACGGTGGAGAGGGCATTCACCAAGGGAAAGCCATGCAATGGCAGAGACAATTCTTCGTTGAAGAAACGAAACTTAGCAAGGAGCATTTCTCGGAATCAAACAGGATTCGTTTCGAACAGTCAAAGAAAATGGCGCCTGATAAACGAAAATGGCGTAGCGAATGCTAACTTATACATGAAATTAAAAAGCATCAGCGAGCGTAATATAACACCACATTACACTTTGGGCCCTTCCCTGGTGCAGGCACTTGGCCCACCAACACAAGTGAGGCACACTTATTATCGGGAGACCTGAGGAACACTAGGTGGTAGGAAATTTGTGCGAGCTCAGTGATTCCACAACTTTCCCACATAGAAATGAGGAAAACTTGATTTATTTTACCTAAATTGGAGAATTGCAGGGGATTCTGGGTAAAAAAAAAAAAGTTTGGGGATCTACACTAGCCACACTTTGCTGGACTCCCCCGGATGTTTTGTTTTCAGAAATGTCTGGGTTTGGTAGGTTTCCCTGCATGACCAGAGACAAGGACCAAAAACACAAGTGACCCCCTTGGAAAAACAGGTTGTTTTTTGATAGATAGGGTCCTGGGCTTGGCAGCCATCATAAAATCCAGACATTTCTGCAAACTAGACACCTGGGGTGTCAAGGGATGAGTGGCTTGCGTGGACCCCCAACGCTTTCTTACCCAGAACCCGCTGAAAACCTCAAATTTAGCTACAAAAACTCATTTTGCTCACATTTGTGTGTTGGAAGGTTGTGAGATCATCGCAACAACACAAATTGTCCACCACCCAACGTTCCCTTCAGTCTTCTGATAAGAATGATAGCTCACTTGTGTGGGTGCCCAAAGCAAAGTCACCCTAAAAACTTTTTTAAAATAAATTCCCTTTTAGACCCACTTTGGTTCCTCCTCCGTTTTTCATTTTATACGTTTTTACATTCTCTAATTGGGCACTCACACAAGTGAGGTATTATTTTCACCAGGAAACCGAGGGGCACACTGGGTGGTGGGAAATTTGTGGCGGCGCGGTGACCCCACAATTTTTTCACACGGAAAGTGTGACTTGTTAGCTAAATTTGAGGTTTGCAGGGGATTCTGGGTAATAAAATGCTGGCAGATCAAAGCAAGACACACTGTTAGTCAAGTGCCATCTACACACACCGTCAGCCATGCGCCATCCACACACACAATCAGCACACCAGCAGCCAAGCGACAGTCCATGTACACCGCCAGGCAAGCGACAGCCCATGAACACTGCCAGCCAAGCCTCATCTATGCACACCGCTAGCCAAGCGACAGTCCACACACACTGCCAGCTAAGCAAAAGTCCACACACACTGCCAGCCAAATGCAGGTTCATACACAGCCAGCCAAACACCAGTACACACAGACCGTCAGCCGAACTCCAGTTCACACACACACACACACACACACAGAAACTTTCGCTAGTGTCTAGTGGTTTTCCACCACCCCCGCCCTTGGGGGCAGAAGAGCCTAAAAATATTGGCGATCTGCTCCCAAGGGGGGCAGTACTGACCAAAATGTGTGCACATAAAAATGGGGAGCAAACCTCGACTACAGTGCCGCTCCCTAACATACCCATAAACATATCCCTAGTGGGCTTTCTACCCCCACCCGGGGGGGGGGCAGGAGGGGGGCAGATGGACTGTAATAACCAACAACTGCCATTTTGGGCAGCCTCCACCCGTACATATTCAAGGAAAAAAAATCCCTGGGGTCTAGCGGGCTTTCTGTCCTCAGGGTCGGCAGATCGGGTACTATGCCCCCATCTGCCCCCTGGGTGGGCAGAAAGACTGATAAGGTCTAAAAATATGGTGGAAGCAAATGCCCTTGCCCAAGGGGCCGTTCGCCTCTCCCTGGTGCAAAATAGAGATGATCGCTGCTTGGGGATCGCTCTCCTGTGACGAATCCCCAAGCAGGAGTGCCACTGGAATGTGGAGATTATCCCCTTTCCAACTGTACCTCTCCCGTCTGCCTAGGTGCTCATGGGACTATTTTCACTTTTACTTTCAATGTAAAGACGTTGGCGATCCATGAGCACCGAGTGTCATTACACTGAATAACAAGCATTTGCAAAGCAATAGGTCTCACCTTCACGCGAGTTTGAGCTATTGGCATTGTAAAGGACAATTACTTATTTATGTTTTAGGTTTTAAAATATAAATAAAAGGCTTTGTCATTTACAATACTAATAGATTAAACTCTCGCAAATGCAAGACCTATTGCATGCCTGGTACACTTAAACCTCAGGGGTGACCTACAACATCATCAGAACATGAGGTGGCAAGAACGTCATACACGTATTTTTTTGACCCAGTGTGTGACTGAGAGAGCGCTTGTCGTTTAATTCTCTGAAACCACAGCACAGCGAGATATGCTGCAAGGTCGCTGAGCATTCCAAGGACAAAATGGCCTAGTCCTTGAAAACACAAGTAAGCAACATGACCGAAAGTAGATCCCGGAAAGGATAATAGTTTGGAGTTGTTTGAATCCGCACGGGATACTCAGTCTGTCCTCCTTACACTCTGCAGAGGGCGGCCGCTGTAACTGGGATCAGCTGAGAAGTGAGCAGCATGCTATGCTCTCTGTGATGCTGAGAGCTTTTGGAGAGTTACCGCCTTGAGACTAGACTCTGTCTCTGCCAAGTGGCACAGGTTACTCTTTCTCTTGCAAGTCCCACTAACGTGAGCTGGCCTTATGGACGCCCTCTTCACCACTGAACGAGTGTTCACTGTTGGTTCACCCCAAGACAACTGAAAGACTTCCCGTACTATTGCTTGCCCCTTCCTGCATTGACATGCTGCTGTTACATCAGTGCTTACATTCACTGTGCAAATTAAAAAAATATTAAAAGTGAAAGAATGTTACCATTGTGCTGTGAGTACTGTGGGGGTCAACCCTCAGTAGCCTCAAAGAGCTGTACCGATGGCACAGCGGTTTGTGACTGGGTCCAATGCTTGCTGGCTCCGACCACAAGGAAGGAAGAAATAAACCCTGCACAAGCTATCTCAATAACCTTACTGCTAGACAGGGCTTTAAGTGGTCCGGGTCTCACCGGTGCTGAGCACCAGCAGGTTTTCAAAGGGGGCCTTGAAGAGGGCCCATATCGGGCTCTGTGCTGTGCCCTAGCACAGGCTCTCCATTTTTTTTCTGGACTGCAGAGACAGCAGGCTCATGGATGTACTGCTCACTTCTCACTAGTGGAGAAGTTACAGCATGACGTCATGCCAGGTGAGTGTTGTAGTGAGAAGGGAAATCCTTTAAAGAGAGTTATTTTTTTTTTTGTTCTGAAAAAAAAAAGAGAGTTATTTTCTCTCTGGATTTCCCTTCTCTTTTTGAAACTCAGGAGTAGCAACATTGTCGCTGGTGTGTACAAATCCTAGGCACACGGATAAAATATACAGTTGATATAGAACTGAAATT
This sequence comes from Lissotriton helveticus, assembly GCF_964261635.1. Taxonomy (NCBI): domain Eukaryota; kingdom Metazoa; phylum Chordata; class Amphibia; order Caudata; family Salamandridae; genus Lissotriton; species Lissotriton helveticus. The sequence continues at coordinate 503,975,376 of NC_136068.1, read as the reverse complement.
ATAGTGAAGTCGACACCGGTGGTTTCACGAAGGTTATTTTATGCAAGAATGTTCATAAAAGAAAACAACGCCAGCCGACAAGTGTTTCGTCAACAGGTCGCTACCTGTGACTCTTCAGGACTGGGAACAATGTAATATAACAAAAATCAAAATTCAAAAGCAAATCAACATGTACATGAATTCGAAACAAAGTTAGTGACACTAGTGGGGTGACTAATCAAAACACCCTTCTGAACGTGGAAACCCTATGGAGACCTGCGGTAAACAAAGGGACAGAGCGACACTTCTAGATTCGGGCATAATGCGTTTAAGGGGAAGAAGAGAAGCTAGGAGGGAAACGTTTACCTTAAACGCATTATGCCCGAATCTAGAAGTGTCGCTCTTGCACTGACAGCTTCCCCGCCACCTCCACTGAGACAACATATTCCTTCAGAGCACTCACTTGTCAGCCTCTGCTGCGCCTCCAGTCCGTCCCCAGGCCACCCAACTCCGTCTTCTTTGGCTCGGGTGGCCGTGAACCTCCTCCCAGCGGCGGTGGGGGAGAGGCATAAGCAGGTAGCGGTCCAGCGCTGCCGCTCAGGCCAAGCATGCCCCCAGCAGCCCAGGATATTCGTGCAGAAACTGGCACTCGTCTCCATAGTAGCAGGTCTTATCCTTGGCGTAATAGCGACAGTACTTGAGCTTCAGAGCACAGGGGGCCTCAAAGGGGCAGTGGCGGGAGTGCCAGGGAGGGAGGGAGGCCTCAGCCTGGCATGGGTCCGGGGGCTTTCCTGTGTGGAAGCAACAAGGAGCAGAGAGAGAGAGAGAGAGAGAGAGAGAGAGAGAGAGAGAGAGAGAGAAGAGAGAGAGAGTCAGAGAGAGAGAGAGAGAGAGATGGGCAGCCTTTGAAGAGAGAGAGAAAGAGAGAGAAGAGAGAGAGAGAGAGAGAGAGAGAGAGAGAGAGAGAGAGAGAGAGAGAGAGAGATGGGCGGCCTTCGATTAACAATGGGCTCTACTAGCGAATGCTTCGCATCCTTGGAGCATTGCGAGCCAGGGGACTGACTGCAAAGAAAGACAAGCAGTCACGATTGTCCCGGCACGCTGAATGTAATTAAAGTACATCATGCCTCACATAGGGCAAACTCATTAAAGAAAATAGTGCTTACATGTAAGAACCGAAGTAAAGGGGCCAGTTGCCATGGGAGTATACAAATGACGACATTGACATCACTAAGGCGGGACTAAAGGCCTATTTATTATTATTATTTATATTTATTATGAAGGAATCAGACGCAAGCATTTATCAAGAGCAAAGACACAAGCCAATAAAAAATGTGTGCAGGGCTTCTCCTCCGTACAGTACCTACACCAGATCGCTAGTGCAGCGCTTGCACGCTGGCTCAGGCTTAACCTAAAAAATGCCTTGGGCAACTGGGAAAAGCTCTTCCGCAGCTCCAGAGGCTAGGAAAAAAAGAGAATCCCTGTGCTATTTACAGCAGAGGGATTTCTGACTGGTGTGCTGAGGACATAACGGTTACGTCTTCTGCACATCAGCACCACATCCAAGGATCTAACCGTTACGCTTCTGCACACCAGCACCACAGCCAAGGATGTAACGGTTACGTCCTCAGCATGAAAGGGGTTAAAACAGTGTCTGTACCTTTAAGGACCCAGAGGCCACTAGTATTCCTTCATGCCTAGCAGGAGGCAGTTGGCTCAGTCTCTTTTTAGGTCGAGCCTAGAGCAGTACATGCGCTGCTTGCTCGACTTTTAGTAAAGGGCAAAAAAAGTTCTACCTCCCAGAGTTTTGCTGGCCTGAAGCTTGAGTGCACGTGCGTGCACACGCATAGCCGCCATCTGTCTCCTCCGTCACTGGTCAATAAGTTGCTTTCCCCACTGCCTCCTTCCGATCACTTTAACTTTCACTTTCGTGGCTTGGCTTGTTTAGATAGGTTAAAAGATCCGCTTGGTTTCCAAACAAATATTTTTATTTATATTGATGATAAAAAACAGAGCCACACTACCTACAGCCTTCAGCCCTCCTGTGCACCAGCAGGAGTGTAAGATACAACATGCTCTACTTTTTGAGTCCGAGAAAGGAAAACAAACATTGTTAAAGGAATTATCAGAAGCGGATGAAAAGAAGCCTCTGACATTCGACACCCTGTCTTTGAAAAACACTATACATTGCAAGACAAAGTGCAAAGTCCTCTATTGTTCATTTTCAAAGTGATTTCCTTTGTGGTTATCTTGGGGTGCTGCAGTACCCCGCACCACTCGTCCAGCTCTGAGGGTGTTCTTTAAAGAGGGGGCTGTGTTTTAAGCTGTGCCCTATTGAAGATGGCTGCTTGGCATGCCAGCCCCCGCAGTCACCTACGAGGAAGACATTCTCTCTGCTGCCTGCGTCTGATGAGGACATCTGTATGCACTGTGGAACCCATGCACGATGTTAGGACAGGAAATAAGAAGAACATTTCTCAAGTTTTATGCCTATAACATACTGTCCGCTGCTTGATTAATACTGGATGGAAGCCTTGTTCTCGCCCAGTCAAGCTGTAATGTGAATTAGGAAGCGCCGAGATCTCATTCTCGCTCCTTACGTCCATATTCCAGAAGTCTGACACTGAGTAAAGTAGTTATTGCTCTGTTACAGCGCCAACTTTTAGCAGGCACTTTAAATCTATATGCGGGAGAGCCACTAATGTCAGTGAATTCTCTGCCAATCCGCCTCCAGGTGAATACTACCCAGGTTTCTAGAAAGGGGTCATGATAGGATGGCGTGAGTATATCCGTGGTGTCCAGCATTGGTCTAAGAGGATTGTATCCATCCCAGTTTTTTTTTTAAAACTGTAACTGAGTTACCTTCAGATTCATTGCATTTACATTTATTGTATGTGAAAATCCAGAAAATCTGGTGTGGATCTGGCCATCCTGGACTTACGTTTGACCTTCTAGGAGACGCGACTAATGCGCTTCGTGCGCCTTTAATTCACAAGCATCGGGGCAAAATTCACAAACAATATCAAATTAGAGAAACTGAAAAATCTCTATTTAGAGAGTAAGCCTTGTTCCTTCTTTGACTGCCGAAGGAATCATTTTCAAATGGGAATCGGCACAGCCACCCTGGCCGCATAGGATATTATGTTCTTGTCCTGGTTTGTGATGAAGGAGGTGAAAGCATAATGTTTTCCTCTATACCTACGGACTACCCGTTGAGTATTACTCTGACAACAGGTTAACGTTTTTTTTGTTTTTATTTACCATTCTGTTTATGTGATTTAGCTATGCAAAGACTCGAACACTGCTTTTACATCTTTGGTTTGAAGGATCCTGGCTTCCAAAATAAGCTTGAACTTGACCCTTTCTGGTGGTATCTCAAGACCAACACATGGATAACATTCCCTTTCTTTTACAGCCAGAATATTCTCTCTTAGGGAATCATTTTAAAGGATAATTTCCTGAGGAAGTAACACCTGGAACCAAGGCTCATGCAGGAATTTTTTTCAAATAGTTAATTTAAGTGAATTTCAAGGAGGGCTCCATGCTATTTTAATCTTTGCACACACAACCACGCACACACGACCACAACCACACAACCACACACACAACCACAACCACACACACAACCACACACACAACCACACACAACCACACACACAAGCACTCAACCACACAAGCACACACAACCACAAACACAACACACACAACCACAAACACAACACACACAACCACACACACAACCATACACACAACCACACACCCACCCAAACAAACACACACAACCACACACAACCACACACACTACCACAACCACACACACACACGCAACCACACCCAACCACACTCAACTACACCCAACCACACACGCAACCACACACGCAACCACACACACACAACTACACACACACAACCACACACACAACCACACACACTCAACCACACCCAACTATACACACACAACCACACAACACACACAACCACAACACAAACAAAAACAACCACACACAACCACTCACATACACAACCACACACACACAACCGCAAACACACACAGCCACACACACAACCACACACACAACCACACACAACCACAACCACAACACAAACAACCACACACACACACACTCACACAACCACAACCACACACACAACCACACATACAACCATACACACATCCACGCACACAACCACAACCACTCACACAACCACACACACACGACCACACACACACACACATCACACACAATCACACACACAACCACAAAACACACAACCACAACCACACACACAACCACACACACACACACCACACAACCACACATACAACCACATACACACAACCACACACAAACACACACACAACCACACAAAACCACCACACACACAACCACACACACACAACCACAACCACACACACACACAACCACACACACAACACACACACCCACAACCACACACACAACAATACACACAACCACACTCAGAACACCACACACACAACCACATACAAAAACACAACACACACACAACTACAACAACACACACAACCACCCACACACAACCACACACACAACCACACACACACAACCACACACAACCACACACACAACCACACACACAACCACACATACAACCACACATACAACCACACACACACAACCACACACACAGCTACACAAACAACCACACACACAACCACACCGTCAGTGCACACTTTCACCAGGCACAGACACCATCAGTCGCCAGTACACGCTTTCACCGGGCACAAACACCACCAGCCATCAGTGCACGCTCCACCAGGCACACACCACCAGACGTCAGTGCCCGCTTTCACCAGGCACACACACACAACCACACACAATCACACACACTCAACCACACCCAATCACTCACACACAACCACAAACACACACACAAGCACACACACACAAGAACACAACAACCACAATCACACACACAACCACACACAACCACACACCACCACACAAGCACACACAACCACAAACACAACACACACAACCACAATCACACACCCACCCAAACACACACACACAACCACACACAACCACGCACACACACGCAACCACACCCAACCACAAACAACCACACTCAACTACACGCAACCACACATGCAACCACACACACACTACACACACAACCACACACAACCACACACACTCAACCACACACAACCACACACACACAACCATACACACAACCACACAACACAGACAACCACACAACCACAACACAAACAAAAACAACCACACACAACCACTCACATACACAACCACACACACAACCACACACACACAACCGCACACACACAACCACACATACAACCACACACAACCACAACACAAACAACCACACACAACCACACACACACACTCACACAACCAAAACCACACACAAAACCACACATACAACCACACACAACCATACACACATCCACGCACACAACCACAACCACTCACACAACCACACACACACAACCACACACACACACCACACACAATCACACACAACCACAAAACACACAACCACAACCACACACACACACCACACATACAACCACACACACACACAACCACACACAAATACACACACAACAATACAACCACACACAACCACCACACACACAAACACACACAACCACACACAACACCCACCCACAACCACACACACAACCATACACACAACCACACACAGAACACCACACACACCACATACAAAAACACAACACACACAACCACAACACACACAACCACCCACACACAACCACACACACAACCACAACCACACACACAACCACACACACACAACCACACACACAACCACACACACAACCGCACACACACACAACCACACATACAACCACACACACACAACCACACACAGCTACACAAACAACCACACACACAACCACACCGTCAGTGCACACTTTCGCCAGGCACAGACACCACCAGCCGTCAGTGCACACTTTCACCGGGCACAAACACCACCAGCCATCAGTGCACGCTGCCACCAGGCACACACCACCAGACGTCAGTGCCCGCTTTCACCAGGCACACAAACACAACCACACTCAACCACACCCAATCACTCACACACAACCACAATCACACACACAACCACACCCAGCCACACACAACCATACACACAACCACGCACACAACCACTCACACAACAACACAGACATAAACACACACAACCACACACACAACCACACACACACACAACCACAACCACACACACAACCACACACACACACAACCACAAGCACACACACAACCACAAACACACACCACACAACCACATACACACACACAACCACACATACAATCACACACACAACCACACACACACACAACCACAAACACAACCACAACACACACCACAACAACACACACAATCATACAACCACACACAACCACACACACAAACACACACACACACAACCACAAACACAACACACACAACCACACACACAACCACAACCACACACACAACCACATACAACCACACACAACCACACACACACACAACCACACACACAACCACAACCTCACACACAACCACACACACACAACCACACACACAGCTACGCAAACAACCACACACACAACCACACCGTCCGTGCACACTTTCACCAGGCACAGACACCATCAGTCACCAGTGCACGCTTTCACTGGGCACAAACACCACCAGCCGTCAGTGCACACTTTCACCGGGCACAAACACCACCAGATGTCAGTGCACGCTTCCACCAGGCACACACCACCAGCCGTCAGTGCCTGCTTTCACCAGGCACACACATCCCACCAGCCATCAGTGCACGCTTTCACCAGGCGCACACACACACCACCAGCCGTCAGTGCACGCTTTCACCAGGCACACACCACCAGCCGTCAGTGCACGCTTCCACCAGGCACACACACCACAAGCCAGCAGTGCACACTCCCACCAGGCACACACACCACCAGCCATCAGTGCACAATTTCTACAGGCACTCACACCACCAGCCATCAGTGCACACATCAATTGTTAACGCATCCACAATTAACTATTGTATCAATCGCAGTATGGCACACTTTACTTTTAGACAACTAGTGGGGTTATGGGGAGGACTCACGTTTGTTCTATTTGCTTCTCCTAAATAACTTATAACTATTGGTGCTGCGGCTGACAAGGGCTGTCACCTCTTGTGTTATGAACTCACAGTATGCAAGCAATGATGCTTGTTCAGTCGCGCACTGTTCACGCGGTGTGACTACACACTTCAAATTAATCAGTTTAGACAGAAATTATCTCTGGAAATCATATGTTTATCATATCATCCCATGAATAATCATATTCAAATTCAAGTACATTAATTTACTAATCAATCACATTATAGATTTCATCAAATGAAAAACATCGTAAATTCATAACAATATCAATTGTCAATCATTGATACATAATAAATTATACAACAACTAGACATTTGTTATAAGCAGCGTTTTTCGAACATGCCCAATGCATTTCGGAACCTTGCTGGTTCCTTCTTCACGGGCTAATCTGTAAGATCAAAATGTACAATGTTTTGTGTTAGTGCCCATGGTTCTCAGACAGCTGAAATGTATATAATTAAAAGACGTTGTGTTGGGGGGAGTAGTACATACCTTAGATCAGTGTAGTGAACTGGATGTAGGTGTCTGCAATAAGCAAAACACACCAAATGATAACTGGTGTCATCAGCTTAACAGAAACATGCTAACTAAAATGCAAAGCCAAAAGGTGAAAGGAGCTTTCCGCCAAAACCACGCACTAAATCAAAGTGTAACTGTGAAATAGGGAAACCAGAAATACCAGCACGTTAGATGAATAGCATTGTCAGTGTACTTAAATCAATGGATTGAGACGTATACCAAATGCAACATTAGTGGAAACTTTTCATACCTGTGGGCCTTGTTCAAGGTATTAAGCTGTAACAAAACATGAGGTCAAAGTGTTACACGATGATCCACTATGTAATGTTCTCTAAAGCGTGGGTATACACCTTGCGCTAACTTAAACATATCTTATCTCCAATGGTGGGGTGCCTACAAGAGATATAAAAGAACGACCGTAAGTAAACTAAAAAAAACACTATAACTACCGGAAATCAGCGCAATGTCCTGCTGCCGCTTTTCTTACCGTGTACTGTGCTTCAAACCGGCGTGTACATGCCACGCGTAAACAATGATGCTTGAAAGTGTGATCCTGCCGCACTTCTCTTTCACGACTCGACGGGCAACAACGAAATAAACAAAGGACTCAAAAAGATGTGTGACTGCCGGTTGCCAATCCTACGGGCCGCCATCTTACTATTTCGAGTTCTACAGAATCCCCATGCTAGTGGTGGGCTAATGTAAAATATATTCATGAAAACTTGCCGATAGTCTAATCACATATTCATCTAAAGCGCAGCATGCCATCATTGCTACAAAAATAAATACACATTTTTTGGGCCTACAATTTATAGACTTTTGTTGCAATTGGTGTTGCAATATTTAGCAATGCCAATAGCTCAAACTTAATTAATGCAAGACCTATTGCATTGCAAATGCTTGTTGAGAGATGCGTCAGTGATAGTTATGTCCAATAATTTTCTCTGTCATCTCCACCGGGGAGGCAGGAGGGTTGCTCATGTCTTCAATGGAGATTCCCCTAAGAGAGACCTGGGAATACAGTTAAGAAACCATTATTCAAAAGCATTGAGCATAAAGGCAAGCCCATCTCCACCAAGAGTCTCCTACTTGAGATTCTGTTTGAGGATCCGAATCCAAACTATAGTGTTTGAACAGATCTCCATGTAGGCAGTTTACAAATTTCAGCTATACCGACATTATCCTAGTAGAATGAGCCTTAGGTCTCGCTGCTAAAGTCTTGCTGCCTTTTTGGTAGCATAACTGGATGCAAGACACTATTCATCAGGAGATGGATTATTTGGAAGTGGCTAAAGCTGTAGGGACTGCCACAATTGGTCCTATATGGGTAAGTCTCATATTTTGTCTAGATAAAACTTTAAGACCCGCCTTACATCCAGGAAATGAAGCGTCCTTTCAGCCGGGTCTGAAAAATGCTGAAAGAAGGTTGGTAATGAAATCTCCTGATTGAGGTGGAAATCCATGAGGGTTCTCCGACCTATTAAAGATTCATCTGTCAATATGGTCTGGGAGGTAACATCCTGATTAAATGGCATCACTTGAAGCAGGTTGGTTGGAGAGCACCACCATTTCAGAGACTGTTTTACATGGTGGGAGAGTATGATCATGTCCTCCCAGTTGCCCCTTAGGATGCATGTGGAGTTGGGTATTTGGAGTTAGGAAGATACATGAGGCCATCAAGGAAAGAAGACAGTGACCTCAATGTGGAATGAGAGACTTTCATGAGAGACTGATACTTCTGAAAGATTGATAACAACCGCTCCTTCAAAGGGGGGGGGGGGATTACTTCAATGGAGTAGGATGTGGATTGAGGAGCTCCCATCCAGCGAACCTCCATTACCTGTTATCCTGGCGTCTCGGTCCCTGTACAGGTCTGTGCGAGACTGAGAGTGCAAAATTGATCGAGGATCACAGAATAAGCCCTCGGGCGGCTACAGAAGCAGTGCTGAGAGGAAGATAGTGGAGTGCGGGCTGTCCCAGACAAAATGGCAGACTCCATCTGAACCCACCGGGAGACGATAAACCCTGCTGAGTGCCGCTTACGCAAACGACAGCACAGAGAAGAGAAGCGCCGTCTCAATAGCGAGCTGCAGGGTGGAGTTACTGTCCGAGAGTGAGGCCCCGCTGATTCTGGTAGAAACCCCCAAAAGAGTTGACTGTGACCGCGAGGTGGCTGCGGAGGCCTGGAGAAGTGTAGAGGAAGCGGGACGTGGGAACACCCTCACCTGAGCCTGGGCTGAGCCGGCAATCCGGGAGGCCACCCAGGGCGACCCCAGGCAACAATACCAGAGCAGATGCTCCTAGACGCTCTCCAATGCAGAGAAAAAAGGAGGTGAGGCGAAGAGGGAGGCGGCAATGAGGCCCAGTAGGAGCGCAGCTGAGTGATAATTCAGGACAGCAAAGATAGCCCGGCTGATGCGACTGCGGTGGGCAGGAGACCAATAGTGCCGCAGAGCAGAAGTGGCAAAACTGTGACAGCGGCAAGAAGAGCCTTTGAAACGGACGCAGCCAGGCGCCAGATGATGGAAGAGGCACCGCTAGTGAAGAGTGGAAGGGGCAACTAGGCCTATCTGCAGCAGACTATCATTTAATAGGCCCCAGAGAAGGAGGAACCCTCCTGCGAGGCCAGTCTGCGGAATCGGCACCTTAGAGCAGGAGAAACAGACATCTGGGGACAGTGGAGGAGGGTTATCGGCCCAGCCTGAAGCAAATGAGCGGTGTGAAAGAGTGGCAATCGGGACCTGCTTGTGAGCCCCCGGCCTTTTTGTACAGGCAGTGTTGCCGTGGAAGATGTCCCCTTGGGAGTCAGGGGTGCCAAAAGAACGATCACAAGAGAGCCTCTGACCGTTCCCCTGAGGAGTTCCATAACAAGCGCCACGGAGCTGCCCCCCACCTAGACAGCTAGCCCATAGGGGCTTGGTGAGGTCCAGAAACCCAACCTGTTATTGGCTTTGGAGAGCACCCACAACTAGTGCACTGTCGGAGTAGAGGGGAATTGGCGGCATGCAGGACACGGGGCGACCTGGACGATACCCCAGGTAGTACGTACCACATGCTCCCACTGAGTGCTCTTAACTCTAGGGGAGCACCAGACCCGCCCACACACAGTAGAAAACAATAGGAATCAGCAGTGGGAGTGAGAAGAGCTCAGAGCTAGAAGTACACCAATACCTGAATTCCGGAAACTCAACCAAGCTAAAGTGCTGCAACCTGTAAACCATTGGGTAAATAAGCAAGAAACAGGGCCCGGAAGGTCGCAGAGAGGAACCCCTGGCAGACCAGAAAGAAGATGAAGGAGTCCCCACCAGAAAAACCTAGGAACAACCCAACACTTTGTGACATAATGCAGGCGATAAAAGCCTCCCAGGAAGCACTCGAGTCCAAGTTGGACAGCATTGGTGCAGAGCCTAGTCGGCTGAAGGATGACCATCGAAGGTTGGCCGAGAGACTCACCTCTAATGAGAGAACCCTGACAGAGATAACCCAGGACCTGGTATCATTGGAGAGGACAGTATCCTTTATCGAACACAAGGTCAAGGTCATGGAGAAGAGGGCAGAGGACAGCGAAAATAGGTCGTGAAGAAACAATTTAAGAATTTTCGGGGTTCCTGAATTAGAGGAAGGATCAAATGTGTTGGCCTATATAGAGGAATGGCTCAGCAAAGAGGTGGCACCAGGAGGCCATCCCAATTTTACACCCTCAAGAGTGCTCATAGGGTCCCTACACAACCACCAGGCCGGGGGCTCCCCCATGCCCCATAATAGCTAAACTCTTTCACTACAGGGACAGAGACCATATTCTGGCTCAAGCTCACGCACGGAACGACCTCTCCATACTTAATAGTAAAGTGATGATATTCCGGGACTTCACCAAAGAAGTGCAGAAGCAACGAGCAACCTTCTTGGAAGTAAAGAACCACCTCAGACAGATGAGCGTTCCCTGTGCAATGATATTCCCGGCGCGACTGCGGGTGATTGCGCCTAATGGGTCAACATTTTTCCTGGCACCGCAAGAGGCAGGAACTGTATCGAATCGAGACCGAAGGCTGTGTCCGGGGAGAGACCTGGACAAGAGGGGCCCCGCAGGCGAATGCCGAGATATACGAAAAAGGGAGCCCCCACACTGGCAGAAAACCAGCAAGAACGAGGGAAAGTGATCAAAGCAATCGCCGAACTTAGTAACCCAGACAGGAGCCTGCATTCCTCAGTCGGTGACCTAGAAGATAAACGGTCCGAGACTACCAAGGACACTAGCTCTGCGGAAGAAACCAACGTTGGACTGCCTCAATATACCCCAAGAACGGCAGTTGACATTATCTAGGGCAAGTGGTCTCAAAGCTAGCGTGGAACATGGCCCAGTGATGCCCTCCTGAGTCCCCCGCGAGGGCAATGCCCCTACGGAACAATGCTGACCTACACACAGTTGTGCTCAAAGTAATGGGGGTTGACCCAGGAGGGGGCCCTGCGCCGAGCCTGTATCACCAGCCCACCCTGGTTGTTGTTAAGCTGGGTTTCCTTAGAAGTCGACACCTTTATTAGCCAATAGTCAAGGCAGGGGCAGGTGACGATTCAATGTTTCCTGAGATGAGCAGCTACTACTGCCATGCACTTCAAGAAAGTTCTGGGTGTTGACTTGATGCCAAATGGAAGTACTTGATACTGATAATGACCATGCCCTATGAGGAAGTTTAAGGTCTTTCAATGTTTCTTGGCAATTGGTACATGAAAATACTCATCGTTAAGGTCTACAGAGCAGATCCAATCTCCCTAGTTTAACTGGGTATACATCTGATGTAATGTCATCATCCACAAAAAATTCTCGCTAAATCCATTTGCCAATTTCACGTCGAGAATGGGTCTGAATTTGTTCTTGCCTTTCTTCTTCACCAGAAAAAATCTGGTATAAATGCCTGTCCCTTGTTATTTGTAGGGAACGGCCTCTACTGCATGCTTCTGCAGCAGGATGACTTCTGATCGTAGCATTTGCAGATGGTGATTGGATGGTTTTGGTGGTGTAGTAGGTGGGGGCCTTGTGAATCTGAGACAATATCCATTCTGAATAATATTTAATACCCATGCATCTTTGTGATTTGTTTGCCTCTCTGCCAGAAAATGAGAAATGTTTCCGGAGTGGACAATAGAAGAGGGGGAAGGAAAGATCCATGGCTTGGAGGCTGTTGTAGGTTTACCCACTTTAGCAGGCTGTTGGGTAGATCTTCCTCTCCGACTTCGCTGTTGTTGCTGGTAAGGATGTTGCTACTGGGGTTGCTGGTGACTTTGGTTTCAGTAAGGAGTTTGAACACTCTGTGAATAAAAATGGCATTGGTGGGGCTTCAAAGACCTTCTTTGTTTTTTTGGCCTTTGTAGGCCAACTGCCTACAGGATCTCCATTTTGGATTTTCATCTGATCCATCTTGTCGTCAAGTGTGGTTGCCGAAGAGTGTGGATCCTGAGAATCTGATATTAAGGATCCTCTGCTAAGACTCATGTGGAAGAGTCATGAGACGGAGCCAAGAATGTCTACGTAAGGACACGCCGTGACAACACTTGTGTGCTGCCAACAAGGAGGAATTAGCTGAAGCACAGATAATCTGATTGGAGACCATCAAACCCTCATTGAAGATGTCTAGGAAGTCTTCCTGTTTCTCTCTGGGAAGGTCATTAACAAACTTCTGTACAGCATCCCATAATGTTCTATCATACTTACCAAAAAGGGCAGATGCACTTGCCGCCTTCTTGGTGGTTGCAGCTGTGCTACATGCTTTGCGGCCTACTGAGTCCAGCTGCTTGCTCTCTTTATCAGGGGGTCCAGAAGAAGCAGGAGTAGTAGCAAGGTGTTTCATGGATGCTAATATGACAACAGAGTACAGAGGTGAGTCAGGGAGGAGAAAGAGAGGATCCTTCTCAGGTGGGCTATATTTTTTCTGCAGCCTCAACGCAAAAGATTTAGCTGAGCCCGGAGTCAAAAATAATTCCATTGCTGGCTTTAGTAGAGCGTCCATCACCACCCCCTTTTGTACCGCTTTTGGCCACCATAAGTGTGGCAGGGTATGCTCAGACGTGAGTCCCTTGCTCACTTTGCCACTGGATTCAAGCAAGCCGGGCTGAAGACGGCTGGAATGCCAGAAGCCGGTCCTCGGAAGCTTGTTTCCGGTCCAGGGAAGACATGGCTTGGCAGTTCGGGCTGGACTGTTCCCATGAGGCACAGGGTCAGACTGATTTGCATATAGCCATGTCTGAACTGGGGTGGCAGAGTGGGCTAAAGAACGGTGATGGATTAAACCCAGATCTTTTGACTGGGTGTGAGTGTTTGATTGATTCAGATGCTCCGTCCATCACCACCCCCTTTTGTACCGCTTTTGGCCGCCATAAGTGTGGCAGGGTATGCTCAGACGTGAGTCCCTTGCTCACTTTGCCACTGGATTCAAGCAAGCCGGGCTGATGACGGCTGGAATGCCAGAAACCGGTCCTCGGAAGCTTGTTTCCGGTCCAGGGAAGACATGGCTTGGCAGTTCGGGCTGGACTGTTCCCATGAGGCACAGGGTCAGACTGATTTGCATATAGCCATGTCTGAACTGGGGTGGCAGAGTGGGCTAAAGAACGGTGATGGATTAAACCCAGATCTTTTGACTGGGTGTGAGTGTTTGATTGATTCAGATGCTCCGTCCATCACCACCCCCTTTTGTACCGCTTTAGTAGACCTGGCACCAAAGGAAGGAGTGGTCTTGACGCTGACTGGTGATGAAGCGTCTTTAATATAACTGGCGTGGAAGGTGTAATCAACAACATAGGTTTATTCAGCTTCGCAGGTCCTCTTAGCAGGACCTCCTGGAAGGAAGTGATGTCATCTAACAGAGAGATCCATGGTGGTGGTGAGCCTGATAGTGTCAGTGAGTATCTTCTTGTAGAAGTGGAAGAAGTATAACAGGAACAATGTCTAGATCGTGTGTGTGATCTTGATTGAGACAAATGACTACAATAGTGAGAGCGCATTGAAGATGGACGGGACGAGAGACGCTGGGATCTGTGGTGTCTGTAATTGCGCTGATTATGGCGCATTGTTGAATGCGATCTAGGTCTTGAGAGCAGGGGTTCTTCAGGAGGAGGAATTGGTGCCAGTGGAAGGGACGCTGAAGGTGGAGGGGACGGAGGTGGTGGTGGTGGAGGAGGAAATTGTGGTAGAGAGCCCAGTAACACTATCAGTGAAGAAGGAGAGTATATCCCAGAATATTTGGAGACGGGGATGTATAAATGTGTCTCACTTTCCTCCTTTTCTCATGTCATGATGTCCTCGACGTTGATATGCTACTCAATGTCGACCTCCTCTGACATCTTGATGGCGACATACTCCTTAATGTCGATAGGTCTCTATTCTTCTATGTTGACACACCCCTCGACGGTGACTTCATACTGCGCAATGACCCTGTCTCGATGTCAACTTTCCCGGTCTCGATGTTGCCCTTCACCTATTCCTCAATGTCGACCCAGCACTTGACAGCAAACAAGTAGGTGCCATTACAATGCCTCGACTTCTATCATCTCGATGTCAACTGGGAACAATGCCATTTTTCGACTGTAACCCTCTTTTTGGACCTTCCACGTCCTTCAGAGGTGGATGGCAGAGCTCTGGGAGAGGACTGACCCTTCCCTCATTCTGAAGTTCCATATTCAGACTATGCCTGCTGCCTGCTTCTTTCCTCAGTGCCAATGAGGCACATTTTCTTCCTTTCCCTCAGGGTATGCCTTGAAACGTCCTGCAGTTCTGGCATTTGTCAGGAACATGGCTTGCTGGAAGGCATAGAATGCAGATGTTGATTCGACCGAATTGGCCTACTTTCACCCACAGGCAAGACACTTGTCAAACAAAGATAAAGATGACCTTGCCACCACTGCTGGAACTTGATCCCTTGCCTTAGAGGGGCGCATGACACCAAATACAGAAGACCTTGCCTTCGATCTACAGCTCCTGGTTTGGCATTTCATTTGACAAACAACTGCAAATTTCTGTCAGAAAAAGGCAGAAAATGTAAGCGAGAGATGGAAAATGTCGAATGAAGTTGTTGTCAAAAAATTCCACTGGCGAATTTTGAAGAGAACAAGCCAAAAAGGACGAGCTTAGTGCTCCAAGATCCTCTCACCAGGAGCCAGAAAATAGAACTGAGGCAACTGCCACCTCCTAGGCATGATGGGATACTGGTGGTCTCTGGATCCCTAAAGGCACACATGCTGTTTTAAAACTCACATAATGGCAGCCTAGAAGGTTACATTGTCCTGCTATCCTTCGTCTTTTTACTTTTACAAAACGGGTTTGTGAAAGAGATTTCAGCTGTTTTATGGAGTATTGGCTTTACATTACACATATATATATGGGTATTTTGACCCTTTTGTAAGTACAATTAGAAGAATTCCACCACTGTGTTTATTGGCTGCATAATGTGTTTTTTCTTAAGTGTTTCTAAAGGCCTGCCTGAAGAAAGGCGAACATCTACACTTATGACAATATACCACAGAAAAAATGCTCTGGGATTCCCACGTGTGCGCGGAACTTTTCAATGCTTATGGTTATCGATGCTGATCCCCTAAGAGAGAAGTGCACAATATCACGCAGGAGCTACAAAAATACTGAGCCACTATCAGATAGTTTATCGCTACAGCAGTGAGATAGTCTTTGTGGAGCCTTCTATGAGCTGTTCTCATATGCAGGGGTCAACTCGTATGGAAGTCAGATCACATAACTTTTTACATAACTTTTTAAGATTCAAAAAGTAAGAGGGAGGTCCTTTACTAATGTGCTGGGAGCAGACGATAATATTCCCTCCAGGGATTGTTCACAGATGGGCAGCATTTCGGATTCAGACATGCCTTGAGGAAATTAAATGGCATTGTTTATATGTGAAGCATGAGATGGGTCATGTGATAAGATGAGTGACCACAAATAAGCAAACACTTATAGTATAATGCTAGCCTGTCATCTACACAGGTGCTTATAAGCTTTTAAGGACTGCTCACCCTGGGCCTGCTCCTTTGTATTTCCCAGTGGCCAGAGACATCAATACTCTGTAAGGTGTTGACAGGCCTCCCTGGGTACTGTTGGAGAATGACGGACAGGAGTGGTAGAACAGCATGTTTTTCGACAATGGTAGCTTTTATGTATAACAGAATAATTCTATGGAACGAGTCACAGAAGCATGAACAAAAATGACAGTGGCTAATATAAATCAGTCTTCTTAGCTTTATAGAGCAGTCCACAACCTGGGTTCAGACATGGTCCTCTTTATTACTAAGCTGAATAGAACTTCAGACCAGGACCATAGTCATGCGTGCGAAAAGACCCACAACAGTTTGTCAGTCTGATAGACTATAGCAATTGGCATGCAGTGGCCTGGAGTTCTGCGAGCCCTCAGTCGTTCAGTTGGGTTCATGATTTGAGTGTTTTTTAAAGTTATGATGAGATCTTTTTTTTTTTTAAATCTTTTTATTATTATAACACAAGAGGAGAAATATACATATCAGATGTCATTAAACGAAATACAACACAGCTGTGGACGGGCAAATGAAATGGAGAAATACCGTACAATCAGAATCGGCAAAGAAATCAATACCAGCGTAAAGCAGTAGCAAGACAATTAGATAGCAATGACCGCAGGCACCCCCCCACAGCACCCGCCCACCAGGAGTACAGGATATACGAAGCAGACATATGACACCCAGATACGGTTAGGCAAAAATCAGGAGAATACGCCACATCTCTTGTGAAGAAGGGAAAAGGGAAATAGAATGGTCATAGAAAATAACAAAGGAAAAATAAGAAACCCCCCCACAACCCCCCACCCTACACCCCTGCAGATGGCTACGACCTAACCCCACTAGCAGCGTGCCTGTCGCCCCCTAAACTACACCCCAAGGAAGGGAAAAAGTTGGAGGAGGAGAATGTTGCAAAGCGATACGAGCTCCCGGACTCCCATCCCCCCGCCAAAAGCAGACACGCCCTACCGTAATGTTAAGCAAATTGTAGCAAATCAAGAGACAGTTCGTAGGGGAGCCGCAAACAGAAAAAAGGGACCATCCCGCCCGACCCCCGGCACCACAGAGGCAGCAAATCCCATCCCGAGCATATCAGACCAACAATAATCAGACAATCAGATTCACATCTGGCCCTCGCTCCCACAGATATCATCCAGCAAAGACAAAAGAAACAGTACATCAGAGTCCAATCAAGTTCAGCCCAAACCCTCACGATCCATCACGATGACCCCGTCCAATACAAATAGGCCGCTGCGTTTCTCCACGTGGGCTCTGTCCATCCGAACTGCCATCGCTACAAAAATAATAGAAGATAGTAGTTTGGCAAAAACAAGTCGATAGGAGGGAAAACAGGATAGACGGCCACAAAGTCCAAAAGTCAATGCAAGTCCACTGCCCACCAGCAACAAATCAGCAAAGCGATTTTGATCACTCACAGAAAGAGGAAAGGATGTAATCCGACAGACGTTGGGGAAGTCACAATGGCTTACGAAGATAATCAATTCCATCTCGGGCGGGGTCGACATAGGGCTAAATAAACGTCCAGTTCTTTCGAGCTCGATCGCCGCTATTTTAGGGTCGCAGTGGATTTCCGTGTCGGTATTCCGCACAGGGTCCTCGGTAACAAGCAAGGCGGTCTCCGCGGAAGAAAGATCTCGGCTCTCCAGGAACAAGGGGCCGGACTCCGATCCCGAGCCTATATGGTCAACAGTTGTGATAATCTCCTGGAAGGTGGCGGTGAACCGTGTGTGGAGCTCCAAAATGGCGGCCATTACAGTGCGTAGCGACGGTGTAGTTTCAGCCCGCTCCATCGCCCCTCAATGAGCGACCGGGCGGGTGTCCGAGCCTCGGAGGTCGACTACTCCGGGGCACAGGGCAGAAGCAGCGTAGAAACCACTGTTAACACGTCCAGAGCACGATAGCGTACCGTCGCCGCCCACGAGGAACCGAGCCCAGAAAACCCCGGGAGCTCAACGGGGCCTCCGGGCAACGGAACCCCGAGCAAATAATCGGTACAATAGGCCACCGAAGTTACTGGGTAGAGCTGTCACCAAATCACCATCCAGAACGGGAGATGAAAAACGCCACTTCGGGAGACCGGAACCGCCCTCGGTCTGTGGCCGATGTTGTTCAACTCCAACCCGGCCGGGTTAGAACTCGAGGCCCCGGCTTCAAGTCTGGGGTAGGCCAAAAATGGCACACGACATATCTTTGTCGTCCGAGCAGCTGGAAATGTCGGGATTGCACCTTTCGAGTCAGGCGCAGTTCACCAGCACGGGAGTCCGACGGGAAATCAGGATGGGAATCAGGATTCATGAGCCTCTGGCGGAGGTCGGCGGAGCCGGGAGCTTATGCGGCCATCTTCTATGATGAGATCTTGTCAAAGACAACAGAGCACACAAGTATAGAATTTAGATTCTCCAAACGTAAGTGATGGGAGGATCTGGATACTCCACAACTAGAACACATCAGTCATTATTTATCCCAGCATGGCAACCATTAACCTCGTAACATCTGCTCTGAAGCGTTAACAGTAATAATCTTCAAATTCTTATTTATTTTTACAGCAGGTTAACTTCATGATTCTCCATGATTAAACTGGCCTCACTGGGCTTCTGCAATCAAAAGAAAGAACTCAAAATGACCAATAATCTAGTATGAAGGTAGTTAAAAAATGCTCCAACAAAATACTGTTCTTAGCCTACCTACAAAAATTATTCTATGTCAGGACTGGAGGCGAGGATTACGCTTTACTCTCTTCACTTTAATATAACACAGCAGCCATGTCTAAGATACAAGAACACTACTATTCCCATGAACCCTTGGGTAAAAACAACAGTTCAACAACCAAAGATCATCAAGTCCATCTGCCAGCCAATCAAGGGTTCCCATTGTCTCCATATAGTCCTCCAATTGTCTTTCCCCACCCTCGTTCCTAGCTGCTTGCAGCCAAAGCTAAATCATTATGTCTTACGTTCATGGCTTATGCTTGATTGTGTTTTATTTCCTACTAGGTTGTGACTTTCTTGAGTCACATATTTCTGCTATTTACTGGGTCATGGGACCACTTGTATTCCCTTTATCGCTGATTTTTGGTGCAGTCCTTCGCCCGCCAGGTTGTGCCGCACAAGTGAGTCTACCGCTACAACGCTCTGCCTTCATTATCCTCAGAAACAGGGGTGAAGTCAAGCGCCGCAGTTCTGTGATTCTGCCCTGTCTGGAGAGATACACCCTGGCTGGTCTGTAGCCTGTTTTAGCCATTATTATTATCAAACTACGCCCGTGCCTTAGGGGTCTGTATTCAATGCACGCAACCAAGCGTGACTCCTTGGGGGGGGGGGGCAGTATTCCCCCAGTATTGCATATCCGACATGGCCTACCCAGCCTGACAGAAACAGGGCAAGCATTGTGCCCGCCAATATCCTGCTGGCCTTTTATTGCTAATCAGCCTCATCCCAAAAGCAGAGGCGGCTTGTGTTAGTAGTAGACCCACGCTCCTAGGCAACAAGTTCCCCACTATATCTTGCACCAAGGAGAGAGTGTGTCCTGGGGCTTGGGCCCACCACTGTGAGGCTCTGCCCACTTGAAGCTCGTGGCTGCCACCCAGTCCATCTATTGCTGAGCCCTGTTGGCTTCACCAGTTGAGTGCACCTTACCCTCTCATAAAGTGCTTAGTGCCATTGGTGTTTGGTTTCTTTGGAGTTTTTTAACGGCACCCAGGGTGAGGAGCATCCTCTTGCCGGAGGGAGAGGTGTGGGTCAGTGGCCATGGCAGCTGACTCTGGAGCACTGGGCTCACGGTTCAATCCCCGGCGCCGGCGGCAGCTCAGCCCAGCACCATGTAACTCTGGGCAATAGCTTGCTTAATCTTCCCGACGACCCCCAGAGTCTTGAAACCCTTAAGGGTGATTAGTTTGTGCTTTACCAATACCGGGTTGTTCTTAGCCTTCCTCCCATAGGATGATGATTTCTATGAGGCTGTGGACACCTCCATATATAGAGCTATTGGGAAGGCCATGGCACCTATGGAGCTGCGTCTCACCCAACAAATTGCGTGTGAATGTTCAAAGACTTCCCAGGCATCCCAACCTGTCTCAGCACCCCAGGCCCCTGCGGACCCCCTCCAGCCATCTGATAAGGAGGAAATACAGGCCAAGCACCTCTGTCAGGAAGGAGTAGACCAAGATGCCTTTGAGTGTCTGAAGCATGCATTTCCCACCCCATCCTGGGAACCTGCGGCCCAAGTACTGGCCACAATCCCACCCTCCCCGGTCCCGGATAACCCCTATTCGGACGCAGACTAAGAACTCGCCCCTTCAAGGCCTTAGCTTCCTTCCTCTCTCCCACCACCCACTGACACACCTAAGTTGGATGTGGGCCCAACCTTCTAGACCCTGATGATATCATTCATCCCTGGTCGGAGGAATGGATGCCATCCCTGAAGGTGGCAAATTATGTGGCAGCACTCATCCGCAAGCCCCTTGAAAAAGAAGCTCCCAGCCAGAATGCCCCTGCCCCTTTCCCTGGATGAGAAAGTGACCCTAACGCCTTAACTGGACCCTGTTTTGTCAAAATTTATGAAAGACCCCAAAAAGGGAATAGATGGGTCCTGGTGGGCATGTCAGGAGAAGCTCCTAGACACCCTCGGTCCGCTAATGAAAATATTTGACATGGACGAAGAATGTCAAGGCTTCCGGCATGCTCATTTCCCCCAAGGTGCTTTCCAGATGAGCACAACACGCTATCATTTTTCTTGGCAACACGAATTTTGTACTTTCTGTGGAGCGTCGCTGCTCTTTCCTAATAAAAGCAGATCCAAAACTTAGAGACCTGGCGATCTTGGAGCCAGGGGCAGTAGCGGAGGGTGGCCTATTCGGGGAGCCCTACACAAAGAAATCAGGCATGTTTGTCAGTACCTTTGAATCTTTAGACAAGGCCCAATCAGCCATAAAAAAGGTTTTTTCACCCTAAGGTTTTTTTTTTTAGAGGAGGGTGTGCGGTCAAGGTAGAGGCCCCTTGGCAGGCCGGGTATGGTCGCAATTCACTCCAAAAGGACAAGGCTCTAGGTGAGGTGCCTATCAAGATTATTTCCGGTTCGTTAACTTTTACCCCACGAGAAGACAGCGTTTTTCGTGGCAGAGGAAAAGGATCCCACACTGCTTTCCAGTCTGGTGAGTGTCTTCCCTTCTTCACTTCTAAGGGTAGGGGGCCGTCTGGCAGATTTCGCTCATGTTTGGAGTGCCATTACCTTTGACGCTTGGGTGTTACAGACTATTCAGGGTTTACAAATAGAGTTCCATAACTCCACTCATTAGGACAAACTCTTGAGGTCCATTCCGTTCTCCTCTGAGAAAGCCGCCCTGACAGACGCAGAGGTTGCCTCCCTGCTGGACATAGGGGCTATCTATCTGCCTCTCTTTCACTCACCCTAGAGATTTTGATCATAACATGTTTTCTCATCAACAAGGTGGACGGGGGGGGGGTTTGCTGGGCAGAGGCCTGTCATAAAGATGTGCAAATTCAACAAGTGCATGTAGACCACCACTTCAAAGTGGAGGGTACTCACCTTCTATGGTATGTCTTATGCCCCTCAAATGAGATGGTATGTATCGACTTGAAGGGCGAATACCTTGCAATCCCGGTTTCCTCCCACAAACAAGAGATTCCTATAATTCACTTGGCAACACTGAAAGTATTCTTTCCACTCTGCCCTTTGGTTTCTCCTCCGCCCCTTGGTGCTTCACCAATGTTCTCAAGGTCGGTGGTGGAGTATCTTCGAGCGCAAGGGGTGCATCTCATCATCTATCTGTATGACATGCTCCAAATGGCTCAGTGCCCTCCGACACTGTCACTCCAACTGCACCTGACGGTTACCCTTTTACAAGCTGTGGGTTTTCTTATCAACGACAAGAAGTCGTTTCTGGTTCCCTCTCAGATAGCTACCTTCCTGGGTTTTGTGATAGACTCCACCATGACCACATTGAGTTTCCTGCCTCAAAAAGGGACAAAGATTTGTCATGATTTGCGGAAGACTTTGGCCAAAACTCATGGGTCAGTACGGCACTTCACCCATCTGGTTGGTCTTCTGTCATCCTCAATCCAAGCGATTTCCCCAGGGCCCTTGCATTATTGGGCCCTGCTACGCCTAAAGGCCACCCATTTGCGGAAGAGCCTCGTGTATTCACAAAAGAAAAAAGATTTTCGGCTCTGCCCCAGATCTGATCATAGAGTTAGACACCAGTGGATCAGGATTGGCACTTACGCACTTTCGGAACTCCAGCCTTTGGAAGCTCCATCCAGAGGTCTTTGCAATTCTCTAACAGGCTTGGGGCCCTTTCTCCATCGACCTGTTTGTGTCCAGACTGGACCACCAGATACCCAGGTTTGTCAGCTGGTGACCAGACCCACAGCTGCTGCCATGGATGTGTTTCTCCAGGACTTGAACCAAGAGACGGTGTATGCCTTTAACCCCTTTGTGATGATCATGCAAGACTCTGCCATGGTCAGACGTCAACAAGGCGGAGGTGGTGATGATCATGCCCATTTAGAAATCCCAAGTTTGGTTTACGGTTCTTCTGGAACCTTCCTGGGATTTTCCCTTCCCCAATTTCGGACTCTCCGCCTAAATCCAGAACAGAGTCACCACCAAATTGTTCTGGACAGGTTGCTGTCCCTGATGGCATGGCGGATTACAGGGATCGATGGTCAGTCTGGGGCCTTTTGTGCAAGGCTGAAGAGCTACTCTCTAAAGCCTGAGCCGACAACACTGTCAAGCGATACAGATCGGCTTGGATTTGATGGAACTGGTGGTGCGTTCAAAGGGGTCTTGATCCCGGGATGGCCGATGTAGTGCGGGTCCTCAATTTCTTAGCTTCCTTGGCCTGTGATGGCCTGGCTTACTGCTCTATAAACGCTTTCCACTCTGCCATATCGGCAGGCCATATTCCAGTAGAAGGTGCCCCAATGGGGGAGCATCCTTTTGTCTGTCGCCTGCTTTAAGGTATCCATTTGTCACTCCCACCAGAACCGCTGTATTCCGCCCTAAGGGAGGTCATTCAGGTTCTTAACTATTTTTTTCTGGCAGCCCAGCAGATTTTTGTCACAAAAGGAGCTCTCTGCAAAATTAGCCAGGCTCTTATGCCTAATCTCTTGTATAAGGGTGTCTGCTGTCGGGCCTTGGACGTATCTGACAGGTCTTTATCCCCTTCAGGGGCACCTTTGACGGTCAGCGGACAAACTAAATGTCATGCCAGGATCATCTTTTATCCATCTTTCGCAGAGATGCCAAAGCTGTGCGTAGTGCAGTACCTCAAAGCCTATGAGGCAATGTCAGGCGAGTTCCATCCCCCGGATGAGCGTCAGCTCCTGATCACCTTTAGGAAACCACACAAGCCGGTCTCGTCGCCTACGATAGCTCGCTGGATACGATGAGTGATGCAGGAGACTGGCACTGATTTGAAGATCTTCGGGGCACACTTGGCCCGGGGTGCAATGGCTTCAAAAGCATTCACCCTTGGTGCACGGCTAGATGACATTATGGATGCAGCCGACTGGTCATCGGATTCTACCTTTAAAATGTTCTAGCCAGTGATGCCTCTGGTAGTCACCATATTTACTGGGAGGACAGCCTCCTTTACAGTGAGCCTATGGTTCCTATGCAAGGGACAACGTGGTCCTGGTGGTCCCCCAATGCTACAGGCTCAGATACAATCTGTAGTACTTGTGTGACCTGCCTGGCTAGTGGGAAGACAGGGCAAAGGCTTAAAGCCCCCCTTCAACCCACTGCCAGTCGTTGGCACACCCTTTGAGAGGGTGGGAATCAACATTGTAGTGCCTATGGATCCCCAGACTTCTTCAGGCAACAGGTTCATCCTGGTTCTAGTAGATCATGCCACTAGGTATCCAGAGGCAATCCCTCTAAGAACCATGATGGCATCTGCAGGGGCAAAGGCCCTGATGGGGATTTTTACCTGAGTGGGTTTACCCATGGAAGTTGTGTCTGACAGGGGCCTGAACTTCATGTCTGCATGGCGTGGTGCAAATGTAGCGTGACCTTGACTGGTAACAACAGAGGTGGAGTGCGTAGAAAGGTCTTTCACCTAGATGGGAGCCCCTTGTTTTGCTTGAAAAAAAAAGTATACCCATCAGCCCAACCTGCGGACCAGTTTTACAGAGTTCCATAAGCCAAAGAAATCATCTCCAGAAAGTGTAAGTGTGCTTCTACATCTTGGACTTTTTCTTGAGTGACTGACCTGAATTAGTCTTAGATCATGACAATGACCGGCGTAATGACTCCGTGAGCGGTCCCAGGACCTACCTCGTGACCTGGAGCATTGGGAAGCAGTGTGTTGAGCGGCCAGGAGCTTCATGACACTCTTGTAGATCGCCTTTGGGTGCTTAGTCTTGATCTCCAAGCAGGCCTTGGAGTCGTGGTCCAGTTACAGACACCAAAGGCACATCAAGTGTACAAATGTCGAAAAAATTTCACAAAAATCCAGTCAAAAAATGACAGAAGGGAGCTAGTTCCGTATCCATGTTGATGCAGTGGAAAATAAGGTACTGAGGTCAGCGCATTGAGGTGGTGCTTATATAGGCACCCTGTACGTCACTTTTGGTGCAGACGAACGCTGATAACACTATGCAGAGACAAGTGAGGCCACTTACAAGCGTGCAAGAGGACTGCTCAGAAAATGTTTTGGATCCAATGTAATGGGTGGGGATATTCTAATGTAAGGATTCTGAGGCTAGAAAACTCTATCAGATGTCTATGGATTTTAAGGCTGTCCGTGCCCTAAAATGCAGAGCCCTAACAGCATGTCGTCTTTTATCGGTGCAGATTCCTAAACTTGGGATTTTAGTCATGGATAGAGTTAAATTCACAGAACTGGGGCGTGAACATTTGGAGAGACACCCACGTAGCCTCCCGCATATGTCCAGGACAGGAATTTCCCATGCCTATGCAGTGGTTGCAGCTTCACCTGGGTGTAATGGCCTTGCAGGCTTTCTGGATGCTGCACTTTGACCAATGGGTAGCAGATCTTGAAGTAGAGTACGAGCCATCGGGAGATGGTCCTCTTCTGCATGGCCTTGCCTTTTATCGCCCCAGTGAACCCCCATAAAGATCTGATCGTTCGGCAGGTGGTCTTTGGCATGGTTGATGTAAAATGTCAGCTTTCTTTGGGGTCCAAATTATGAGGTCTCTCTTCCCCCTTATAGGGGCGAGGTGGAGTCTTGAACACCGGCAAGCGTGTGGCTTGACTGATGTAGAATGGTGTCACAACTTTAGGCAAGAAGGATGCTCACATTCACAGAATCAGTTTGTGAAGAAGGTGGTATACGTTGGATTGACACAGAGTCAGTAGATCACTCACTTGCCGCTCTGATAATATGGCGACTAGGAACACCATTTTGAGGGTGAAAAGCCTTAAAGGACAGCCATGGAGTGGCACAAAGGGAGTACACATAAAATATGTGAGGGCAAATTTAAGGTCCCACTGTGGGATGATAAAAGGAGAGGGAGGAAACAAGTGTTGGGGACCCATCAAAACCGCATCACAACCAGTGATTTAAACAATGAAGGCTGGACCCGCAGCCATAAAAAGGCGGAAAGAGGAGAAAGGTAACCCTTAACTGTGCCCAAAGCAAGGCCTTGCTGGGCATGAGACAAAACATACAACAGAACGTCAGATCAGCTTGGAGGTGGTTAACAAGGTGTGCACTGCATCAGATCACAAATTTGTCCCAATGACAAGCAGATTATGTATTTGTCAAGGGATGTCTGGCTACAAGATGACATCGGCCACCTTTGGAGGAAGGTTGAAGGTGTACAACTGTTGGCGCTCAACCTCCATGAATGAAGTTGGAGAATTTGAAAGCCCTGGTGCAGAACCACACCCCTTTGCTGCAACAGCAGGTGCTTCTGCCAGGGCGGCCTGACTGAAAGATTGATGCTCATGCCAAAGAGCTCTGTATACCACACACCATGACCAGTCCAGGGCCACTAGGATAACTTGGACCTGGTTGGTCCTGATCTTCTTGAGAACTCACTTCAGTAGAGGTCTCGAGTTGTGCTCTAGGTGGAACACATCTCCCATCAAAAGACACCCTTGAAACCCAAAATTGCTGACACTGCCCAATCGTGTCAGTGGTTAATAGATCATGCCAAGGTTCGGCTCATTTGCCAAAGAGACTTTGTGCCACCTCTGGGTGTAACTGTCACTTGTGATCTGCTTGGAGTCGACGGTCGATCTTGTCCGCCCTGGTTTTCAAAGATCCTGCAAGTGGTCCACTACCAGAAGCATAGAGCATCATGCACAGGGTGCAGGAGCTGACTCTGCCCTGTTTGTTACAATCTCACATGGAGGTGGTGTTGTCAGTAAGCAACTGCACCAGCATCCCTTAAATAGACAGAAGGTCTGTGCACTTTACCACGGCTAACCAGTGCTAAAGTGACTGTGCGCACCTCCTAAAACATAGTAAAATTGGCTTAAATCAGATTGGCATATTTAATTTACATATAAGTCCCTGGTGAAGTGGTACTACATGTACCCAGGGCCTGTGAATTAAATGCTAGTAGTGGGCCTACAGCACTTATTGTGGCACCTGCTTACGTAACCTTCTGGAATATCACTCAGGTCTGTCATTGCAGTTTGTTGGCAGTTTTAAATTGCTGATTCTACTTGGAAAAATAATCCCCTTGCTAGGCCTTAAATGCCCTCTTTATTACATATGTCAGCCCTAAAGTAGGCCCTATACCGTCCACAGGGCAGGGTGCATGTCCTGGTAGAGAAAAACTCACAACAAATCAATTTTTCACTGTGTAAGGCCTCCTTCTCTCATAGAATAACATTTGGTTACTTTATTACATTAAATAAGCCATAACTTCAGATTGAAAGCAGAGAGGAAAGTCACGTTTTTTGTCTGAGTAATTTTAATTTAAAATCCTTTTTGATGATGGATGAGCGTCGCGCGCAACCAAGATGGCCGCGTGAGCTTACGGCTCCTGAGACCAACTCAACCTCCCGCATCTATCCTGTCCTATATCCTGTTCTTCATCGATGTTCTCGTGAAGACGAACCACGCGTGAGGCGAAATCTGCATTCGTATTTTTAATCGGACCCCGGGAGCCGGAGTTATGGTGCCTTGAAGATTGCGGCCTATGCCTCCGTGATGCCCGGCTGTGGAGTGGTCATGCTACCCGAGCTGTAGTTGAACAACATCGGCCTCAGGGGAATGGCACAACCGGTCCGATTGGTTTCACTTTCGGTTTTGCCTTCAAAGTGACCTGTGACTGGGAACGAGCCTAACCCTGTGCCTACAGACAGCTGCCTGGTCACCCACGAATGTGACTTTGACTGTTTTGGCCGGATTTGGAGATCTTTCGACTTGGGCCCTCTGGCCGGGGCTGTTTTCGCCCACGGAGGCCAGGGGTCACCATTTTCCTGCCTGGCTTCATCGAACCACGCTGGCCTATCTCCCCTAATGGCAGAGAAATCAGAGGGTGACAGGCTGAAACCTAAGAACACTCAGCGAGGTGGCTCCACTCAATCTAACAGTATGGATCGCTATACCCAGCCTAAGGGTTCTCCCGGTGGAGCTGGCACGAGGGAGCCGCCTACTTCGGCGCTCGAGCCGACTCTACAAGATGTCATGGCCGCGATCGATGGAATCAAGTCCTCATTAGGACACCAAATTGAGGCTCTCGCACATAAACTTGACACTGTAGCGATTGATGTCAATCTGATCTGTGCAGATATGGGCAAAACTAATGAGAAAGTTAAATCTTTGGACATTAAGACATCCAGTCTGACGGGTGATGTCACTGATCTGCAGACCGATGTCCGTCGCTTGAAGACCAATAGCGATCTCATTCTACGTCGTCTCGAGGATTATGAAGGGAGGGCTCGCCAGAACAATGTCCGTATCATTGGGGTTCCGGAAAAGGCGGAGGATCCGGCAGCTGACCTCTTTGTTGAGGACTTAATTGTTCGCCATCTTGCACCTAAGGGACTGAGCAAGTTCTTTACGATCGAAAATGCTCACAGAGTTCCGGGTGGCCAGCCGAAGTTGGCAGCCCCGCCGCGGCCTATAATAGCCAGAATCCTCAATTTTCGAGACAGGGACGCTATCCTGCAGGCCTCACGGACGAGTGGCCCTACAAAATTTGAAAACACCACTGTCACCTTCTACCCGGACTTCACCCAATCGGTCCAGAGGCAAAGACTCGGCTTCATGGGTGTGAAGAGAAGATTGCGAGACATGGGCCTCAAATATGCCATGCTTTTTGCATCCAAGTTACGAATTGAACATGCGGAGCGGACTTATTTTTCGATCGTCCGGAGGTGGTGGCGGACTGGCTTGACACTCTCTCGAATCAGCCTCCATTGGAGAAACAGTCTGGTGGAGCGGAGGGAGGCACGACAGAACAAGAATAGGTGCCGGCATATGGTATCCTGGGGTCTCTTGCTGGCCTCGAACTGTGGTTCGATAATCCTCACAATTGACTTGATCTACATTTTTGGGGGTTGCGGGGTCAGTGGGGGCGACAGGCACACTGCCAGTTTGGGTGTTTTTCTACTATTCCGCAGGGGTGCAGGGTGGGGGGTGTTGTAACGTGATGTTGCTGGGGGGGTTGGGGGGTTTTGTTGGGGAATGTGTGTGTTTCTTTGCAAGGCAATGCATCCATGTCTAGTTTGACCGAGGTGCTGTATTCTACCCGGGGTTGGATCCTCTTTCTTTTTCGGGATGGGGGTAGAGGGCTGAAACTGATGAGTTGGAATGTAAATGGTCTGGGGGATCGGATAAAACGTGATGTCGTGTTGCAACTGTTGAAGCGTCTTTCCCCAGATGTGGTCCTCCTTCAAGGGACGCACTTGATTGGCAATACTATTTGTGCTATGCACAGGAGGGGGTACCGTTTGGCTGCACATGCCGGGTTCTCCTCTGGCTCCAGAGGGGTGGGTATCCTGATCAAGAATTCTCTCCCACTTGAAATTGATTCCACGGTCCTCGACGATAGAGGGCGTTATGTTGCTCTTAAGGGTAGGTGGGAGGGCCGGACCATCTCTCTGGTTTCTGTGTATGTTCCCCCTGGCCTGCAGTTGACTACTTTCGCGGACTTGGGGCAGGTTCTCCTGGCTCTCCCCGAGGGATCACTGCTCATGGGTGGTGACTTTAATGCGGTGGTCTCTGGTATCTTGGATCGGCACCCGCCCAGGGATTTGAGAAGTGCACAAAACTGGCTATCTGATTTCCTTGATACCCTGGGTCTGGTTGATTGTTGGAGAATGTTGCACCCAGCACAGCAGTAGTACACTTTCCATTCTGGTGCGCACGGTAGCCTTTCCAGAATTGACTGTGTGCTGGTACCGGAGGCGCAAGCCCTCTCCGTCACCGAGGTTAAACATTTGGCCCGTGGCATTTCCGACCACTCTCCTTTGTGTTTCCGGATGGAGCTGGGCTCTGAGACTGAGGGCCAAGTGGCCCCGATCAATCTCTGGTACCTCCGAAACTCCAAAACTCGGACGGCCTTGGTAAAATCCCTTGACCAGTATTTCTCGGAGAACGAGGGTTTGGTTTCCTCGGCCGTATCTCTCTGGGAGGCTTTCAAGACCGTCCTCAGGGGTCAGGCACTGTCATTGACAGCGAATGTTAAGAAACAGAAGGAAGAGGAAGTGGTCAAGATAGAGGCGGAGATAGCGGACTTGGAGCTAGACCTTGAGGGGGGGGTGACCCACGCTGCGATGCATGTATTACGACTGAAGCAACTTGACTACAGGGCTTTGGTCACCGACGCAGCTAAGGCCATGAGTAGAGAGCAGCAGGGATGCCTTTATGATGTGGGGGATAAGGCTGGTAAATTAATTGCGTGGTTGGATAAGAAGGATAGAGCTAGTCGGGTTGTGCCTGTGATTGAGACGGCTAGTGGTGATCGGGTTTCTGACCCTAAAGAGATCGTTCAGCAGTTCGCGGATCATTTCCGGACGATGTACTCCTCTGTCTCTGATAGACCGGAGGAGGACTCACATCTCTTGTTACGGGATATATCCTTGCCGCGACTCTCTGATATTGATAGGGAACAAATGGACGCTGCAATAACAGCAGTTGAGGTAGCTTTAGCGATTCGCTTCTTGCAATCGGGGAAAGCAATGGGTCCTAACGGCCTACCTATTGAACTCTACAAACTGAAACCTGATAAAAATGCACCCTATCTGCGAGATATGTTTTTGGAGTCTCGGGAGTGTGGCTCTCTCCCCCGTGATCAGCGGTTGGGGACAATTGTGGTGATTCACAAGGAGGGGAAGACCAGAGACAGGTGTGCGTCGTATCGTCCTATTTCCCTATTAAACGCCGAGCCTAAGATTCTTGCAAAGGTCCTGGCTAATAGATTGATTACTATCATTGGTGAGCTGATACACCCGGATCAATCCGGTTTCATCCCGCATAGGAACACCGCCCTGAATCTCCGGCGCCTACATGGGGTTCTCGCGAGAGCATCGACGTTGCGTGAGCCGGCCATCTTGGCGTTGTTGGATGCCACGATGGCCTTTGATACCGTGGAATGGTCATATTTATGGGCCGCGTTGGCTAAGTTTGGGTTCGGACCAGGTTTTATTGGTTGGGTTAGGTTGCTCTACGAAGACCCCTCTCGCGCAAATTGTTGTTAATGGCTGCGTCTCAACTCTGTTTGGTCTCGAGAGGGGGATGCGTCAGGGCTGTCCTTTGTCGCCTCTCCTGTTTGCCTTGGCCCTTGAGCCCCTCGCTGCGTGGATCCGGTGGGAGCCTTCGATGAAAGGTATTCGGTGGTCCTCTGAATTAGAAGATCGTATCTCGCTCTATGCGGACGATATTTTACTGTATCTGACTTCGCCACGAAAATCTTTGATAGTGTTATGCGATGTCTTGAATTCATTTGGTCGTAACTCAGGCCTCAATATTAATTGGACGAAATCCTATTTATATGTCCTTTCGGGCGACGTCCCTCTTCTCCCACGCAACTGTCCCATCCAGATTGCAAGCACGGGGTTTAAATACCTCGGTATTTATATTTCATTGGACCCTGCAGTTCGGTACGAACGTAATCTCCTTCCGCCCTTGTCTAGATTGAAGCAAGATGTTGCGGGTTGGCGTGGGCTTCCACTTTCACCGCTTGGTCGTGCTGCCCTTTTCAAAATGATGTCTCTACCTCGTTTTCTCTATGCTCTTCAGAATACTTTCGATATCGTTCTCGCTAGTTGTTTTCGGGCAATAGAGGATCTTCAAAGGAAATTGATATGGGACAGCAGACCTCGTATTTCGCTCGCTAAACTGACACTCCCGTGGTACGACGCAAGTATTGCTCTCCCGCATATAAAGCGATACTATTGGGCGTCCCAATTGGGAGCGATTAATCATGCTATGTTTGGTCCCGACTTGAACCCCGCCTTTGCTATGGATAGGTGGCTTCTGCCTGGTGGCAACTACTATAGGGTACTATATTCTAAATCGGTGATCAAGACTTTGTCGGGACCTACGAGGACAGCAGTGCGACTGTGGCAGGATGCGACTAGCGCGACGGGATGGACAGATCATGTGACTTGGGCGACCCCGCTATTTGGTTCTGATAAACTTGGCAAACTGTGGAATACCAGGGGGTTCGATAAATGGGACCTGATTGGTATCAGTAAGGTGGGGGACCTCTGGATCAAGGGTCAGGTGAAATCATTTGAATTGTTGCGGGAGGAGTTTGACTTAAGTAACTCGGAATACTTCCGTTATATCCAGGTTCGCCATGCTTTGATGTTGGTTTTCCCGGTTGGTGAGTTAATTCCAGAATCGTCTCCGCTCGAAGATAGATTGTTGGATGGCTATGTGCCTGATAGCACCATCTCCCTAGTCTATAAAAAACTAATCAATGATAGATCAGACCTCCTACTGCATCTTCGAGAATTGTGGACACGTGACGGTCTTGAACTGGATGACGAGGACTGGCAATCTGTGATCTCCTCTCCAAAGGAGGTTGCAATCCCAGCTCGACTCCGGTTGTGTCAACTTAAGATTCTGCATAGGATTTATGTCACGGGCCCTCGCTTGGTCCACATGGGTTTTTCCGAGGATGGTCTGTGTAAGCGAGGATGTGGGCAGGTGGGGACATTCCTTCATATTATCTGGGAATGTCGTGAGGTCGCGACCTTCTGGAGCGAGGTACATGAGGTGATGAATGAGGTGACGGGGATTGCCCTCTTGCCGGAGGCTAGACGCTGTATACTGAATGTTTGGGAGCCGACAGACCACAACGCAGCGCAAACACAGTGGGTGACCCAGGGGGCCATGATTGCTAAGAGGGATATTGCTCAATTGTGGGGGTCCCCGAGACCGCCTACGGTCGCGGCATGGAAGGAAAACATGGACTGGTGCATGTTCAGGGAAAATACTGTGTACTTGGCCCAGGGCCGACCCCGGAAATGGTGTAGAGTGTGGGGACCCTGGAATGGCTACCGTGGAGATATATGTACGCCACCTGTTGTAGATGTCCCAGATGTCCCTATTTCCCCCTAACCCCGCATTCCGCTTACTGTGCTGTATATGCTTTAACTTTGCCTTGCCCTCCCCTCTCCTATATTGATTGCTGATTTCTTTGTATTGATTTTCCTTCCCCGTCTTGGAATCGGTACTGTATGTAATATATTTTTCTGCCTTGCTGTTTATATAAAAAATTTCAATAAAAATAAATATAAAAAAAATCCTTTTTGATGGCAAAATCAGATTTTCAGTCACAATTAAAAAAATGCCACTTTTAGAAAGTTGGATTTTTTCGTTTTAACCATGTGGAACCTGCAGCCTGTTCCTGGATCACATTACTGGGTGTAGTTGGCTTTCATTTACACCTCCCAGACAGCCACACAATTGAGGGACTGCGTGTGCCTGGATAAGCCATCTCAGGCAGGATGGGGGATAGATGCTTAGCACAACCCCCTTGCACTTCAATAGGCTGTACCTTGCTCTCACACAAAGAATTTCACACCAGCCTACTGTATCTGCAGACAGACCGGGACCAGGGCAGGCAGGCAGGAAATTGAAAGGAGAAACCTCCAGAAAGTTCTCCTACTCCAAAGGAGACACTAGGTATAAAAATATGACCCTCAGCCCCAGACCCTGCCTGAGTTCTGAACCCCCATGTGGTGCTCCTTTAGTTCTGGACCTTTGTAGGTGGTGCTAAAGGTACCCAGATGGGCCAAAACCAAATCTTTGGACTTAGGACATTTTTGACCAAAATGCGCTCCGAGAACCAAAGTAGACAGGAAACGACCTGCTTGTTGATCCACCCAAAGTGCATTGCCGGTCAGCTTGACTTTGTGGGAGGCCCCGTGACGTTCTTCTCCACAGCAGTCAATCCTCTTCAGAGTCTTCTCGCAGAAGGAGTATCCGTCCTCATGGAGCCCTCATCAGCTACAGCCTGCAGCTTCATCCCCATGGAGATATCAATCAATCAATCAATCAGTACATTTATAGAGCGCACTACTCACCCGTAGGGTCTCAAGGCGCTAGGAGGGAGGGGTGCCTTTACTGCTCGAACAGCCAGGTCTTAAGCTTCTTCCTGAAGGAGAGGTGGTCCTGGGTCAGGCGCAGGTTGGTCGGGAGGGAGTTCCAGGTCTTGGCGGCCAGGTAGGAGAAGGACCTTCCTCCTGTTGTCGCTCTTCGGATGCGGGGGACGGCGGCGAGGGCGTGGCTGGTAGATCTGAGGTGGCGTTTGGGAGCGTAGAAGTTGATTCGGTTGTTGAGGTAGCTCGGGCCTTGGTC
This sequence comes from Lissotriton helveticus, assembly GCF_964261635.1. NCBI lineage: Eukaryota > Metazoa > Chordata > Amphibia > Caudata > Salamandridae > Lissotriton > Lissotriton helveticus. The sequence goes on along the minus strand of NC_136068.1, from coordinate 503,940,905 downwards.
GTGTAGGGCTTTGTGAGCGTGGGTGAGGAGGCGGAAGGTGATTCTTTTGTTGACAGGGAGCCAGTGCAGGTCTCTTAGGTGCCCGGAGATGTGGCTGTTTCGTGGGATGTCGAGGATGAGTCTGGCTGAGGCGTTCTGGATCCGCTGGAGTCTCTTCTGGAGCTTGGCAGTGGTTCCGGCGTAGAGGGCGTTGCCGTAGTCCAGTCGGCTGGTGACGAGGGCCTGGGTGACAGTCTTCCTGGTCTCGGTGGGGATCCACCAGAAGATCTTCCGTAGCATGCGCAGGATGTTGAAGCATGACGAGGAGACGGCGTTGACTTGTCTGGTCATGGAGAGGGAGGCGTCCAGGATGAAGCCCAGGTTGCGTGCGTGGTCCGTCGGTTTGGGTGCGGTGCCGAGGGCGGGGGGCCACCAGGAGTCGTCCCAGGCGGAGGGCGAGGAGCCCAGGATGAGGACCTCCGTCTTGTCTGAGTTCAGTTTCAGGCGGCTGGTCGTCATCCACTCGGCTACATCTCTCATCCCTTCGTGCAGGTTGGCTCTGGCGGCGGCGGGGTCGTTGGTCAGGGAGAGGATCAGTTGGGTGTCGTCGGCGTAGGAGATTATGTTGAGGTTGTGTTGGCGTGCGATGGCCGCGAGGGGGCTCATGTAGACGTTGAAGAGGGTAGGACTCAACGAGGATCCTTGAGGGACGCCGCAGATGACTTCGGTGGCCTCTGACTTGTACGGTGGTAGGCGGACTCTCTGTGTTCTTCCGTCGAGGAAGGAGGCGATCCATTCCAGTGCCTTCTCCTGGATTCTGATGTTGCCAAGGCGCTGTACTAGGGTGCGGTGGCAGACAGTGTCGAATGCCGCGGAGAGGTCCAGGAGGATGAGGGCCGCTGTTTCTCCGTTGTCCATCAGGGTTCGGATGTCATCGGTGGCAGCGAGGAGGGCGGTCTCGGTGCTGTGGTTGGCTCGGAAGCCGGACTGTGAGGGGTCGAGGGATCCATTTGTCTCGAGGAAGGCGGCCAGCTGTTTGTTGACGGTCTTTTCGATGACTTTGGCCGGGAACGGGAGGAGCAAGATGGGACGGTAGTTCTTGAGTTCGGTGGGGTCCGCTGTAGGTTTCTTGAGTAGGGCGCTGAGTTCGGCGTGCTTCCAGCTCTCAGGGAAGGTGGCGTTGTCGAAGGAGGTGTTGATAATGTCCCGCAGGTGGGGTGCGATGACAACGTCGGCTTTGTTGAAGACGTGGTGAGGGCAGGGGTCGGTTGGAGATCCGGAGTGGATAGAGTTCATCGTGCAGATGGTGTCTTCGGTGCTGATCGGGGTCCAGGCGCGGAGGGTGATGGTGGGTGGCGTCGCTGCGGTTGTGGCGTTCGATGGTTGGATGCTGAAGCTGTTGTGTATGTCCGCGATCTTGTTGTGGAAGTAGGAGGCGAGGGAGTTGCAGAGGTCTTGCGATGGGGTGATGTCGTTGTTTCCGGCGTTGGGGTTGGAGAGCTCTTTCACGATGTTGAAGAGTTCCTTGCAGTTGTGTGCGTTGTTGTCCAGACGGTCCTTGTATGCAGTTTTCTTGGTGGCACGGATCAGTTGGTGGTGTTTCCGGGTGGCGAGCTTGAGGGTGGACATGTTGTTCATTGATGGTTCCCTTCTCCATGCTTTCTCGAGGGCTCGGCAGTTCTTCTTGGAGCTCTTGAGTTCGTCGGTGAACCATGGGGTTTTCCTGCTGCCAGGTCTGCTGGGCGGGGTCCTCAGCGGGGCGAGTTCGTCCGCGCAGTTGCTGATCCACTTCGTGAGGTTGTCGGCGGCCTGGCTGGGGTTCGCTGAGCCGGCAGGAGGGTGCTGGCTCAGGGAGGCGGTGAGCTGGTCGGCTGTGATCTTGTTCCAGCTTCTTCGGGCAACCTGTTGCTGGTGGTGGTGGATCGTCGTTCTTTTAAAGGCGAAGTGGACACAGCTGTGGTCCGTCCAGTGGAGTCTTGTTGCGTGGCTGAAGGCGATGTCTTTGCTGGATGAGAAGACGGCGTCGAGTGTGTGTCCGGCGAGGTGGGTGGGGGTGGACACCAGCTGTTTGAGTCCGAGGTTGGCGAGGTTGTCGAGCAGGGTGATGGTGTTACGGTCGCTGTTGTTCTCCAGGTGGAAGTTGAGGTCCCCCAGGAGGATGTAGTCGGCGGAGGGGAGGGCATGCGGGCTGACGAAGTCGGCGATGTCCTCGCTGAATCGTGTGCGTGGTCCCGGGGGTCGGTAGATCAGGGTGCCTCTGAGGGTGGTCTTCGGGTCGGTGTGGATCTGGAAGTGCAGGTGTTCGGCAGTGGTAAGGGTGTCGTCGGTGTTGGTCGTGATGCGGATGGTGTCTCTGTGGATGATGGCGATGCCTCCTCCCGTCTGGTTGGCGGTGCGGTCCCTCCTGGTGATCTTGTAGCCATCCGGGATGGCGATGTCGGGCGCTGAGGAGGCGTTCATCCAGGTCTCAGTGAGGAAGGCGATGTCAGGGGCTGTGGTGTCGAGGAGGTCCCAGAGTTCGATGGCGTGTCTGTGGACGGAGCGGGTGTTGAGCAGGATGCACTTGAGGTGGTTGCTGCTGGTGTTCGGCTTGGCGGGTGCTGGTGCAGGGTAGGTCCGGACGCAGGTGAACTTGCAGGCGTGGCAGCTGAAGGGTCCGTGGGTGTGCTTCGGGGTGGCTCGGTGGCATCCCGGGATGGCGCCGGTGTTGAGTGCGATGAGTTCGGCGGCGTTGTAGGTTCGTCGGGTCGGCTTCCGTCGATGGGGGCCAGGGGTCCTGGCACTGGGCGCGGTCCAGGCGCAGACGGGCTTACCTTTGGCGCACAATCGGCGCGCCCGCTGCGCGTCAACGCTGCGCGTGCGGTCGCCATATATGGCGAAGTGCGAGGGAGGGCGGAGCAGCTGGGAGGCGGGAGCGGGGAGGGTACAGAATGCAAAAGGGGCGGGGTTTAGCGGCGGTGGCGGGGAGCGGGGTGGGGAGAGACGGGGTAAAACAAACAGTCAGAAAAGAGGGGAAACAGGGACAAAATACAGCAAACAAAGGAACAATGCAACTACTAAATACAGGCACGAAAGAAAAATGCAACTACAATAAATTTACAGCAGTAATGACGAACAGAGCCAGAGGCGACCACGAGGTGAGCGCGGCGGCCGGCCGAGCAGTGAGGCAGGCGGGGAGGCACTCGCAGCAGCTGGTGGCCGTGCGGCGCGGGGGCGTCCTAAATTAGGACACACTCACCTGCGTCGCACGGTCGCCATATATGGCCAAGTGCGAGGGAGGGCGGAGCAGCTGGGAGGCGGGAGCGTACAGAATGCAAAAGGGGCGGGGTTTAGCGGCGGTGGCGGGAAGCGGGGAGCGGGGTGGGGAGAGACGGGGTAAAACAAACAGTCAGAAAAGAGGGGAAACAGGGACAAAATACAGCAAACAAAGGAACAATGCAACTACTAAATACAGGCACGAAAGAAAAATGCAATCTAAAAAGAGACCAAGTCCAAAAGAATGAATCTTCACTGCAACTTTGTTCAATGGCTCCCCAATAATGACGTCTCCTCCTCGGAAATGCATAGTTGCCTTCCTCTCTGCTAAACTTTACAGTCTCAGACATTTTACTTAAAAATTTCTTCTAAGTACGGAGGTAAGCAGAGACCGGCCCAATCCACCTAGTGTACCTGACCGGCATTCAATATTTTCCATAACTTTTGATTTTGGCCCAGTCTTGCATGATTAGATGTCTGCAGTTGGTGCTTTGATATTTTAGGCATTATTTTTCACTTTAAAAGTAAAAAAACTTATTAACTCCGGCTCAACAGATTGGTTATTTGTTGTTTGGTGTCAATAATTTATTAAAATTTACTCTAATTTTCTAAACTGTTGTAGGAGTTTTTCTTGTGTTGTGTTTTCACTTTATTACTGTTTGTGTGCAGCATAAGTACTTCATACATTGCCTCTAGGTTAAGCTTAAAGGCTTTTGTGCCAAGCTACCAGAGGGTTAAGCACAGGATAATTTAGTAACTTTTTGAGGTTCACCCTGACAAGGATTGTGGCTGTTACTTGAGTAGGGTTTCACCCCCCTGAACCAACAACCCAATTTTTCAGAGAAGGCTTTCAAGGTCAAGCGGATGGTTCTTAGCTTCAGGAGGTTGATATGGAATCAGGCCTCCACTGGAGACCAGAGGCCTCAAATCCCCACTTTTTCTAGATGGCCGTCCAACCCAGAAGGGACACACCAGTCACCACTGTAAACTCTGGGTGGGGGGGCAGGGAGAGAAGTCTGCCACTGACCCAATCACAGTCTAGCAACACAAGTGCATGTCTTTCTCAGTCTCCTATGAAGTCTGGACATAGTCAGAGGGGTCCCCTTGATGTTGGGCCCATTGAGACTTCAGGTATCATTGCAGAGGTCGTATGCGCTACCTTGCATACTTGACCAGCAGGATGCAGGAGGCCATCAGTCCTAGTAATCTTAGGGTCGATCCAACTGAAATTCAGGACAGGCTGAAAGATCAGGATCACAGGCTCAATGTCCTGGACCCTCTTCTCCAGGGATAAGGCATGAAACTAAACTGTGTGGAGAATGGCTCAGATGAAGGGAATCAAATGTATATGCTGTATGGGATGGTGAACACACTTTCTAAGGTGCATCTGGTTTCTTGCTTTTTCCACACTCCCAGAAAAAAATAGAAACAATACCAAATATGCCAGTTCCGTTTCTCTTTACTACCACTGCTATTGGGTTATCACAGGCTGCATTTAGCATACTAAATTGCATTTTTGACACAGGGATAATGTTAAAAAAAATTATTTATAAAAATGAAAAATAAGAAAACTATATTAAAGGAGCAGTCATGCAGGCAGTATTCAGGGCTGTAACATAGTTTAAAGCCAAAAACAATCAAAATGCATTATAGAAACGGCAAAGTGTTTCTTTCAAACGACAGAAAAGTAATATGTTTTTTTTAGAGGTCAATATAGCACGAACTCGGCCGGAAGGTATCAGAGCGCTTTACATGGGCAACAGTTGCAATACAGACAGACATATTCATTTTGTTAGGCAGGGGAAGTTTAAGTGGTTTGCCCTGAATCACAGGTCATTCAGCGTCCTTACCGAGACACGAACCCGGTTCTCCATGTTCGAGGTCAGTCGCTCTGGCCATTAGACCACATCATCCGTGCATTGCAGCATTTTATCTGTAACATTATGAGCCAGTTACCTTAAATATAATTTGTGTTTCATTTGGAACCCACCTTTTTATAAAGGGCTACTTACACCGGGAAACCTATACCGGGGAACCTTCCTGATCTGTGGCAAGCTCAAATGTGCCCTGCAGCTTCACTGAACTGAACTGTGACTGGGTGTCAGGGTTATATGCTTTTCTGCATGTTTTACACACTCAGTTTACCACATCCACTGCCATTTCATTCAGCTTCTTCTCCATTTTGAGGAGTAGTGTCTTATTCATCTCTGTGAGGTTCATAGCCATTCATTTTTATTTACATTCCTACTCATTTCAAAGAATGTGCTTTTTGCCTCGAAGTGATTAATATCTATTCATTTTACTAACATCCTAATTCAGTTCAAATATTATTGCAGTCACCTAAGTGCAATTCACATCCATTTTCCACACAATCACTATTATTTTCAGGAGTTTGTTGTTTATCTCCCTGTCATTTATAACCATCTCAAGGTGTATCGTATTTCAGCCATTATGTAATGTTCACAAGTCTGACTCTGAAGGACTGATAATAAATTCACATATAGTTCTGATGTAGAATTACCGAGACAATCAGAACTTCTGGTAAGATTCTCATGGTAATATTTCCCATAATGTCATCCAGAGTTTTGTACTGCTTTTTGCGTCCAAAGTCACCAGGCAAAATTCACTGGGCCCTTGGATTTGTAATATACCTTTTAATTCTCATAGGGTCAGGAATACAAAGTCAGCAATAAATCTGTAGGTCCGGTACCTTTCAACTGGGTACCCTAGGTGCTGAAAACGGCCGAAAATCCAAAGTAAAATTCTGAAAGGGGAGATGAGGAGTTACCAGGAGAATCATCGTCAGAATTACCACTTTCTTAAGCAACTGATCTTTTATCAGGGGGAACCTCAGGGTTCTTTCTGTAATGCACATTTAATCTGCCAACAGAAGTGAACGGTACGCCTGGTAAAGGTAACTCCTAGGTGAGGACTTAACATTACCAAATCCGGACCACTCATACTGAGGCTTTAATGTTTGCTTTATAAGGGAAATATTGGGAGATTCCCAGCCCTCAATGAAAATGTTAATACAAATTGGGTCATAAAATGCATTTCACGGCACAATTCAAAGAAAGTGGTTAAATACAGGATTTATAGCAACTTTGTAAAGCTTCCTTTAAGGCATTACCATTAAAGCATCCTGGGACCAGTTTTTGGGTAACACCCCTCGTCAGCCAGGCTTGCTTGAATCCAGTGGCAAAGTGAGCAAGGGACCCACGTCTGGCCATACCCTGCCAACTTAGGCTGAACAAAGCAAACACAAGGAGATGATGGGCGGTCCTAGGATGCTTGTTTCCAGTCCAGAGAGGAGATGTCCTGGTAGTTCAGGCTGGACTGTTCCTCTGGGGAGCAGGGTCAAGACTGATTTGCATATGGCTGGGTTCAAACTGGGATGGCATGGGGAGCAAAAAAACTATTGATTAAGGCCCAGATATTTGCACCGTTGTGAAGGTATGATATTGCTCTGCATTCTGTCCATCAATTGGTCTTTTTGCACTTGTCACCCGAGAGGGACGGGTGCCCAGACGTGGGTCCTGTACTCTCCATGCCACTGGAGTCAAGCTATCCTGGCTAATGAGGGGTGAAACCCCGAAACCAGTCCTAGGATGCCTGTTTCCAGACCATGGAGGACCTTGCTTGGCAGCTCAGGCTGGACTGTTCGCATAGGGAGCAGGGTTAAGACTGATTTGGAAATGGCTGGGTTCAAAATGGAATGGAATGGGGATAAAAAAAAAGATGGATTAAGGCCCAGATCTCAGTACTGGGGTGAACGTATGATATTGTTCTGCATTCTGTTCATCAATTGCTCTTTTTGCATTCATCCAGATGAGCCATGATACTTCCCCCCACTGAAGTGGAGAACAGCGCAGGGGGAGGCAAGCTCTCACTGTTTGGCCTGCTGCTTAGCAGAGGAAGCTGATTGCCTGGAAACCATTCGTCCCAATCCTGGTCAAGGCTGATGATAGTGGGACCTGGGCTGATGGTGTTGCGAAGACCAGTGAGGGGTTTGAACCCTCTGTTGGAATTGGGAACGGTCATAAGGACGGTATCGACATCTGAATTCTTTATGCTTCTCCAGGCCCACTGCCTTCAGGGTGTCAAGTTCCAACTTCATCCTGGACATCTCGTCGTCTGATGAGTGCTGAAAAGCGAAGTTCCATTGAAGGGCAGGATCAGAATCCTGTTTTGGGCCTCAGGTTTTAGGCCCCTGAGTCGCAGCCAAGAGGAGCCCATAGCACAGATGTCATGTGAATAACCATGGCCGTCAGATCCGGCTGCTGCACTAATGACCTGGTTCGCCACCAGTCCTCCTTCCTGTAGGATCTGCTGAAAATCCTGCCGATCTTTTGGTTTTTCAGCGAATCTTGAGAGAAAGACCCATAGTGATCTGTCGTATCTTCCCAGGAGTGCAGAGGCGCTAGCAACCTTCATATAGGAGGCTGAAGTTCTACACATCCTCTGCCCAAGGGAGTCCATTAACTTGCTATCTTTATCGGGTTGGACTGTGGAGGAAGACGCCCCTGTGTGAGCTTTTCTTGCTGCCGCTACTATGACTGAGCCAGTTGGATGGTCGGACCTCAGAAAAAGTGGATTTTAATCTGGAGCTCTGTACTTTTTGATAATGCGCAGTGGCGCTGATACTATTGAAGCAGGAGTGAGAAATGTATGAAGAACCGGTTCCAGTAGCCCAGGTACCAGGGAAAATAAAGGTTTAGTGGACGACCTGTGATGGAAGGTTTCAAAGATGACTGAAGCAGAGGTGGCTGCAGTCGGCATCTCAATGTTCAACTTTGTCGCCCCCCTACATAGAACCTCGTTGAACGTGATGAAATCGTCCACTGGCGACACTCTTGCAGGAGGGGTGGCAGACAAAGTAGGGGAATAGTCTTGCACAGAGGTTCTGGATGTGTCTGTCGCCCAGGATGGAGATTTGTGCCTATGCCCCCAAAGTCTCGAGGATTGAGTTTGGCGAGACCTGGTATGAGAACACTTACGAGATGTTCAAAACCGACGTCTTCTTGGAGAAGGAGATTGCTGCGGTTATGTAGATCCCCGAGGGGATCTTGTGACAGGTGAAGATAGACGCACCCCTCTAGCGGATGTTCAAGAGGGGAATATGTTTGAGAGTAGTCAGATCCTGGACAGCGCCTTGACACTCTCCAGTCTTTCACACTTCTCAACCACCTTGGTAAATGATTAACTGGCAGTATCTGTTGTCCTGGAGTCAGAGATCCCTCCAGTGTAATCTGCACAATCCTTTGGCCCGGAAATGATGTCCTCTTCGGCGTCGACCATGCAGATCTCAGCGTCAGACTCTGAGATTCCACCACATGAACCTCCTTTGATGTCAAAGGAGCTCTCGACGACGGCACATGTGACCTAGTCATCCTCTGTCTCTACGCTGATGGAGGCGTGTGAGACGACAAGAACCTCGAAGTCGATCTTCTCGACAATGATCTTCTTTGCCTCAATGTCGGTGATGGTGACAGTGAGTGATCATGCCTAGATGGAGGCACTGTCGCTGAGGAGCAGATGACGTTGGCTGATGAATTCTTGATGCTGCTTCAAGTCTAGACTAAATCATACTTGATGTCATGTGCGACGACGGTCTCTTTGACATCAACTTTGTCTTGGTTAAAGGAGGACCTGGGGTCGACCGTGTTGCCGGCGATTATTCTTTCGATTTCGACCGTGCAAATGTCTTCCTGTCGAAGATTTGGATGCCGACGGTGAGGATAGAGGTATGTTCGGCGCTGATCTTCTCTCCGTAGACGGCAAAGCAGAGCGGTGTCTTCTTTTCTTGCCTCTTTTTATATGCTCGGACAGCACTTCAGAGGAGGGATCTTTAAAATCTTGTTTATTATCTTCCAGGCCTCTTGTAGATCCTTTACCTCTCTGCTGCATGGCATGCAGTTTAATCATTTCCCTATCCTGAAGAGTCCTCCTGGAAAGTTGCTGGCTGTAATAACATTTGTCTGGTTGCTATGAGGATGGCAAACACAATGCGTGTGGGCTGGATTTAGCCATTTTCTTCCCACACGTAGGACACTTGTTAAACAGGGTTGTCATTTCTGACTAAAAAAATATCAGCAAAGTTAGAAAAATGATGAAAATAGTACTGATAGTACTGCTTGTACTCAAAAACGTTGAGTGAAGCCCAAAAAATCCACTTAAAAATATCAATAAATGACAGAAAGTCAAAAACTGACGAGCTCAATGTTCCAGGATCCTCACAGAAGGAGCCAGAAAAAATAACTGACCTAACTGTCACCTGTGGGGCATAATGGGAGCCTGGAGGTCTTAAAGGCACAGCACCAGTTTTAATCTGTTGTGTATTCTATATGCAGCCTTTGGGCTAACTACTTGCTATTTCCTTGAAAATAAAGACTATGTTGAAACAGTAAAGAGTGCACTTTTCTATCTCACAGCAATGTTGAATAGATATGTGTTATTTTAAACGAAAAGTACAAAGCAATTTTGGCATTTTAGCCTATTTGCTGGTTGGGTTGTATATATATATATATATTTTTTTTTTTTTCATTTATAACGCACAGGAAGAGACTGTGATATATAACAAATCAGTACTACACTTTAACATCGTTTTGAATTTGGAATTGAATTTGAATTTAATCATTAATTTTCATTTTTCAGTAAATGTCAGCATCATAATTTTTGCTTGCTGTATTCTACCCATCGTTTACAAATATGCTACAATTGCTCCAAAAACTGGGTAACTGTTTTTGTCATTGAAATCACAAAATTAATTGCATAAAATGATAACTGTCTGACAGAGGTGTAATTCTGCAACGGAGTACATGTCCCAGAATTCATGGGCATGTTCAAAACAGGAAACAGTATTTATTTGTGTAAAAAAGTAGTGCCACCTACCGTGAACAAGGCCGTCAGGCTGAAACGCGTTGGTGTGTCAGACTAGGCACCAATTAAAACTTTGAAAACTGCAAGTTGCTGAGTGCGGCGTCCTTTGTGTCCAATAAAAAAAAAAAGCTCTCTCTCTCTCTCTATATATATATATATATATATCATCCTAAATTTGCCCTGATGCAAGGATGCCACACGCCAGATGAGTGCTTCACCAAAAGCTATTCATTTCAGAACCGGCAATGCACATCAAACAATGAAAGTCCCTAACGCGTTTCAAAGCTGAGAGGCTTCTTCCTCAGAGGGTGAAGCTGTGAAGACTGACTGCTCGCCTAGGCACCTCTAAACACATGCGTGCATTCCGCCCCAGTGGGCCTCACAGGTAAATCAAGTGAGTCAGGTGAGTTACTTTCAAGCATGCTGGTACTGGTAGTTTTTCAAAACTGCGAGATGTATTTCCCCGTGGGTTCAGTCTTAGTTCAGTGTCAAATTAAAATAAAGTGTTACCCAAGTGGGCTGAAGTGAAAAAAACAGCTCCCTATCACTCCACTCATCTGCGCCGCCAGGTCCCAATCTCCGAGATCTTCTGGTCCCACATGCAATCCTTGGAGGGGCATCCTTTTTGGCCAGGCTGCCGAAATAAACAACGTCCAAAATGTGCCCTGATTAAGCATGAGCGCAAAATCCGCTACACTCGTGGATTTCGCGAATTTTCAGTAAATCCGCGAACTCGCGCGAATTTGCCGAAAATTCGCAATCCGCGAGCGGCGGATTCCGAGGCCAAAAGTTCAAGCCTTCCTGGCCTGTTGTTGTAACTAATTTACGATGGCGCCGGCAAGCTGCCAGCGCCATCGTAAAATAGTTACTAAATTAGCTTCAACAGGAAGCACTAATAGATAAAATCAAGCAGGCGCTCGTGCATCTGCTTTATTTTATCTATTCAGCTTCCTGTTGAAGCTAATTTAGTAACTATTTTAGGATGGCGCTGGCAGCTTGCCGGCGCCATCGTAAAATAGTTAACAGGCCAGGCAGCTGTGCCCTCTTCCCAAATATACCATCGAAAATCGGCTGTGATGCTGGACAGAGGCCTTTGCATCCTTGACTGTCACGAGCGCAATCCACGTGCAGTTCCTGTGGCCAGGAGCTTTTATAGCTCCCTCAAGGGACCCCTGCGCCCTTCGGCGCTATTGCATAGTAACACACACCTGGTCGCTGTAGACAACTCTCTGGCACTTTAGGCAGCTGTAGTGTAGTGTAGTTAAAGCACTATACATTTAGCCATTTAAGCATGTGCCCTAGTTGAAGCTTAAATTCAGTGACTCATTCATCGGCCTCACAGGTCAGCTGTAATTCTGGCGGCGTACCTCAGAGGACGAACACAACTGATTTAGTCCAGTTGATGGTATACAAGGAATATTGGCCAAATAAAGCGAAGATATTTAGCATTCTGGCTATGGAGCCCCTTGGGGACGCGACATATAAGAGGACATTGTCGGTGTGCACCAATATCCTATCCTCCCAATCCTCTGTCGAGCGCAGCCCACGTATTCTAGGATCTTTCCGAATCTATGCCGCCACCAGTTTGAGAATTATGGCAAAAATCAATGGCAACAGGGGACACCCCTGCCCCATTGAAGCTGAAAGGTGCGTGGCCTCTTTCCGTTAACAACCACTTGGGCCTGCGGTTTTGTGTAGAGGAGGCTAAGCCAAGATAGAATCCGTGGACCAACCCCCATTCGTTTGAGCACCGCCATCCATATATGGCCACGTGCCACACTCTTGAACCCCAACCAGATAGGGAGACTGGGGACTGATGTTAGTCAAAACTCCTCTTTTAGTTCCCTTGAAACGGCGAACCCTGCAATTGGCAGAGGGTCACTATTAGTTGCTCTACGAGTTGATGTAGATTGACTGGCCAAGTGATGGGTGCCAGGTAGAGTGCATCCCATTCCCCCCAAATAGTGATGTAATCCGAGGCAAATCAACAGCAGTTATAAATACAAAGGAGACGAGGGTGCAGCCTCTTTGTTCTCATGTTCATACGATGGAAGAGAAAGCTTCTCCATACACCTTGATCCTGTGGCTGGGGTCTACTTGGCAAAACACCTACCCACCCTCACATAGGCAAAGCAAGTAGAATGTTTTGCAGGAGAAAACTGTCCGGTGCTAGAAATTTGATGATTTCCCCCCTTAACAATGGTGATGGCTTCATGGGCACCGGGATGGCTAGAGGGGGGCTGATCTGCTGGGGGTCCTGGGCATTTCAGCCCTACCATGGACTGCCTGGGATTGATTATTGATGGGGGCTTCTCTTGGAGGCTGATCTGGCCACATGTGCCCTGGCAGGGACAGTGCATTATTCGGCTCCCTTGTGTTGTCTTTTCCACCCCTCGCCTAGAAAAAAGCTCTGATTGGTCTCTGACCTTTTATACACACAAGAGGCATGTGCACTCGCATGGAAGCCCCGCCCCAAATCCGCTAATCCGCAAATACGCGGATTTTGCGGATCCACGATCCTTGAATACGCAAATCCGTGAATCGTGGATCCGCAAAATCCGCCCATGCATGCAAGGATGCCACACGCCAGATGAGTGCTTCACCAAAAGCTATTTATTTCAGAACCGGCAATGCACTTCAAACAATGAAAGTCCCTAACGCGTTTCAAAGCCAAGAGGCTTCGCCCTCAGAGGGTGACGCTGTGAAGACTGACTGCTCGCCCAGGCACCTTTAAACACATGCGTGCATTCCGCCCCAGTGGGCCTCACAGGTGAATCAAGTGAGTCAGGTGAGTTACTTTCAAGCATGCTGGTACCGGTACTGCGAGAAATTTGGTTAAACTCACATTAATATAAATAAATAAATAAATAAAAATATATAGAACTAGTAACTTACCTGTACACTATGGTTCTCCAGTATTATCTTTCATTGATTCACATGCTCGTATCTTCCCCTTCGCCAAGGTGGGAGTCTCCCGGTAAATAATAACCATAGCAGTAGAAGAAAAAACTGCCTGGAAACCATAGAGTAGTGAAACAATAGGTAACCTCTCCTCCTCATTATGTGGCCCAAACTACAGCCAATCAGCTGCCAGCACCAGCCTACACCATTCCCAGCAGAGCCACCATACCTCAGATTTCCAACAGCCCAAGAGTGAGCTATGCAGGAAACCAGAGATAAAAGGTGGTCTATCTAGCAGAAACGGGGAGGTGGGCGGGCGCATGTGAATCTATGAAAGATAATACTGGAGAACCATAGTGTACAGGTAAGTAACTAGTTCTTTCTCCAGTATTCAATCTTTCATAGATTCACATGCTTGAATCAGAGTAGATAGCATTCCTTGTTGTCAGAGCGTTTCTAGGCTAGACCCCCTTTTTTCTCGGGGCTGTGTGCCATAAACTCCTTTTAGAAAAATAACTCATTAAGAATCAAGAGGTACAAACAACCAAACTTTGTCATTTTTTTTTTAAACTTGTTTTCATTGGCTTTTCGTTATTAAACATTAAAGATCATGTAATCAGACATATAAACAATACAATGTTCTGTATTCACAAGAGTCCATAATGACAGCAGTGACTTGTGGAGCGGATCTGTAGGCTGTATGCAACAGTATTATTTAAAGCTGGGGTGTAAACTAGGGAGAGGGGCATGTAAGTGCAGAATGCGGGCATAAGAGGTATAATCCGGGTCTGGGTGTCATACGATTCGCTGAATGTCATGTGAGAAGGGAAGGGGCTACGTTGGGCCATTGGCAGGAGTCAATAGTCTAATACGACATAGTGTGAGTTACACCTGTCAGCATTATACCTGTGCCATCAGGGGGGGTTCAAGATCTGTGGTCGTGCCCGCGTTGGTGGGTGGGGAGGGGTTAGAAGGGCCAGCTTCTGATGCCTCCTCGCATGTTGCTTGTTTAAAACGGTGTAATAGCACGGCCCACTCCATGGAAATAGGGTGTTTTCGGGTTCCCTTGACCTCTTCTTCGCATATCGCGTCCCCCTCCGCAGCTGCCCACTTGCATACCGCTCTCACCCATGCCGCTAGAGAGGGGCCCGTGGGGGATCGCCAGTGCATAGCTATACACGTTTTGTTAGCAATAACGCTAGTGAAATGAAACGCTTGTGTGCTTTAAGATGTTTCTGCACCCTGAATATGCCCAGCGCGCTAGCTTCCCACCTGTCCAGGGTGATGAGTCCCGTGAGGTCTCTCAGAGTTTCATGGACAGTTTGCCACAAGGAACGAAGAGCGAAGCAGCTCCAGAACATGTAGTGAAAGCCAGCCTCTGGGGAGTGGCATCTGGGACAGAGGAATTGGGTGTTGGGGTAGAATTTTTGTAAGCGTGCCGGTGTCAGATACGCCCTATGGAGTATATAAAATTGTATATTTTTAAATTGGGCATTCCTAGACACCTTTTTTGGAAATTCGAGGGCTTTAGCCCATTCCGTCTCATGTAGTGGACGTCCAATTTCGTCCTCCCATGTGGCACGCAAGGTCGCACAACCAACCTTTGTCATTACAGTCATTTGTGCAGAAAACAACATTATAGAAAACCAGTAGAAAATTCATAAACATGTACCTTATTTAAAAAGATGTAGCAGAACTGCTTGTCCCACTGCTGCATCTGCTTTCCATTCTGTGTCCAGACAGTAATGTTTGGTGAATGTATGAACCTTCGACCAGGTTGCTGCTCTACATATGTCTGGAAGGGGTAATCCTGCGAGCAATGCAGAAGACGTTGCCATCTTCCGTGTATCGTGAGCACGGACTTTCATGTCGAGAGGTCTTCCTGCTTTCTCTTGACAGAAGACGATGGCGGATGCCATCCATCTAGATATGGAGGATCTTGAAAGGGCCAGACCTTTTCTGGGCCCTGAGTAAGCAACAAACAATTGGTTTGATTTGCGAAAGGATTTTGTCTTTTCAATGTAGAACTTTAGACATCTGCCAATGTCCAAAGTATGAAGAGCTTTTTCAGCCGCTGTAGAAGGATTTTTGAAATATGTAGGAAGGATCACCGGTTCATTTAGATGAAAGGAAGAGGGTATTTTAGGATCAAATTTCGGATTAGTTCTTAGCATCACCTTATCTGGCCTGAATTGTTTGAAGGGATCCTGTATTGAAAAGGCTTGGATTTTGCTGACTCTCCTGGCTGATGTGAGTGCCAGGAGTAATGCTACTTTCCATGACAGGAATTGCAATTCAGATTTGTGGATTGGCTCAAACGGAGCTTTCATGAGTTGTGACAAGACTGTGTTAAGCTGCCATGGAGGCGGAGGACGCTTAACTGGAGGAAACTTTCTGAATAACCCTTTTAAAAATTCCTTGATTAATCTTTGGGACCACAGAGATGGGCGTCCTGGAGATCTTCGGTATCTGGATATTGCTGCTAAATGGACTTTCTTAGATGAATGCGAAAGTCCTGATCTGGCTAAATGCAGCAAATAAGGAAGAATTTGCTCAGGTGAAGACGAGAAGGGATGCACTGTATGGGCAAGGCACCAATTACAGCATCGTTTCCATTTTGCAGTATATGTCTTGTTGGTAGACAGTGCTGCGGAACTTTTCGATATTTCACGACATTCCGGAGGGATATCTAATGACTGGAATTCGTGCTCAAAAGGTTCCAAGCCGACAATTTTAAAGAGGTCAATTGTGGATGAAGTACTTGGCCTCTGTTCATGGAAATCAAATCCCTGGTTATTGGGAACTGTATCCTTGGTTCCATCGACAGTTTGAGAAGTTCTGTATACCAAAACTGCCTCGGCCAGGCTGGGGCTATTAGAATTATTTGGCAAGGTTCCGATCTCATCTTTCTCAATATTCTCGGAATTAGGGGAAAGGGACGGAAGGCATAAGCAAAAATCCCTGTCCATCGGAGATGAAGAGCATTCCCTCTCAAACCCTGCTGAGGGAACCTGCTGGCATAATGCCTGCACTTTTTGTTGCTCTGAGTTGAGAACAGGTCCAAACGTGGCTTGCCCCACAAATTGAAAATCCGATTCAGTTGGACTTTACATAGTTCCCACTCATGGCAAATGTCGGATGACCTGCTTAACAGATCCGCTTTTGTGTTTTCTATCCCTGGAACATGTTCCACTTGCAGAGTTATGTTGTGACGCAGAAGCCAAGTCCAGATTTTTTGTGCCTGTGTCGATAGGGGCTTTGATCTTGTGCCACCCTGCTTGCGAAGGTAAAACATTGTTGTAGTACAGTCTGTCCGCACTAAGACCGGTGAACCTTGGATTCTGGGAAGAAAGGCCTGAAGGCCCAGGGAAACAGCTTTCAATTCCGAGAGATTGATGTGAAGTTTTGCCTCTTGGGGAGACCAAAGGCCTTGAATCTCTAGGTCTTGCAGATGTGCTCCCCAACCTCGTAATGAAATGTCTGATGTCATGACGTAAATTGGCGACTGTGGTTCGAATAACAGGCCTTTTGTCAGGTTTCTCCTGATACCCCACCATGACATTGCTCGTTTGATCTGACAGGTTATGACCAGCTTGTCGTCGAAGGAACCCAGAGCTTGAACCCATTGTTTGTCCAGGGCTTCTTGCAGTGGTCTCATCTGCAAACGGCAGTTGGGAATCAATGGGATACAGGAGGACATCATTCCCAGTAATGACTTGAATATCCTGATGGAAGTGAACTTTTTTGATGTCAGAGATGCAGTCAGATTCAGGATTTTTGTTACTCGTTCCTCTGATGGGTACGCTTTTACTTCCTGAGTTTTTAAGATTGCTCCTAGGAATTGTAGAGAACGTGTCGGAAGAAGAAATGATTTTTCTCTGTTTATTCGAAGGCCTAATCTTTGAAACAGATCAATGCAAATCCGTAAAGATCTTTGTGTTGCTTGGTACGATGGTCCTTTTATCAACCAGTCGTCCAAATAAGGGAACATTTGGAGACCTTGCTGCCTTAGATGTGCCGCAATTGGAGCCATGCATTTTGTGAATACTCTGGGGGCAGACTTCAGGCCGAAAGGCAACACCTTGAACTGGTAATGGCGCCCCGCCACCATGAATCGAAGATATTTTTTGTGTTTTTTGTGGATCGGAATGTGGAAGTATGCATCCAACAGGTCTAGAGAGACCATGTAGTCTCTCTTGCAAAGCAGTAGAAGAAATTCCTGTAAGGACAGCATGCGGAATGACATTTTCTTTATGTATTTGTTCAGATCTCTGAAGTCCAGACCTGCCTCCATTTTGAAGATTGCTTTTTCCTTATTAGGAAGAAATACGAATAAAAACCTGTTTCCTGCTGGTCTGATGGGACTTCCTCTATCGCTCCTTTCTGTATGAGTGATAAGATCTCTGCGTTGAGAGCTGCTCGATGTTGTTGAACTCTGCAGAGAGGTGGACGATTTGGAGGTTTTTGTGAGAATTCCAGGGTGTGACCCTGTGTAATGATGTCTAATACCCATCTGTCCGATGTTATGGACTGCCAATGCGGAAGAAACTGAGAGAGATAGTGGAACTGGCTGATCTGAAACGGTGTTGGAGGCGCCTGAAGAACATCACTGTCTGCGACCAGAGTCTTGTTTTCCTCTGGCAGTAGATTTTCTCCTTCCTTGTTGTTGGAAAGAAGTATTCGAGGACCGATACTGCTGGTTGGAGGAGTACTGACGGAATCCCTGTTGATTGTACGGTTGGTACCTATTAGATTGGTAAGAGGAACGTTGTTGAAAATGTCCTGAGTCCTCTGCCGCGAAATGACTGATAACGGCCTTGCTGCAATGATCCCAAGGATCTAGCAGTGTCAGTGTCTGCTTTTATCCCCTGCAGCGCCTCATCAATATGCTTACCAAAAAGGCTTTCGCCATCAAATGGCATGTCCAAGATTTTAGACTGGACCTCAGGTCTAAAGGATGTGGCCTTGAGCCATCCTTGTCTCCGTAGGGCTACCGCCCCAGCCATCTGGCGGAAAGCTATAGACGCTATGTCCATTGCTACGTCTATGGACTCCGACGCTGCTCTGGCACATCCTGCAGAATGGAATTCGCCTCCTCTTTCTTGTCATCCGGAAGATGCGACAGGAGTGGTGCGATGTCAGACCACATCTGTCTATTAAACCGGCTCAGAAGCGCCATTGCGTTAGCCGCTTTGATTGATGCTGCTGCCATGACTACAAAGCGTTTGCCTATGCCGTCCATTCTCTTGCCCTCCTTATCAGGGGGTGCAATACATGTTGCCATTGGGTTCTTGGAGCGCTTCTGCGCTGCTTGAGTCACAAACGACTCCGGTCGAGGATGACCAATAAGACATGCCGGAGCCGTTTCTGGAGCGCGATACTTCTTATCCAGCTTGGGTATAGATCCTGGAACTGAAGCTGGATTCTTCATCAGCTCGATTCTTTCATCCCAGATATGTTGAATAACTGGAATGGCTCTTACAGACTTCCTAGAAGACTCTTTGAAGTCGTAAAGAAAACATTCGCTTTCCTTAACTGGCACAGTAAGTTGGAATCTCTTAGCCACTTTTTCGATCAGATCGTGAAAGCTGGCTATGTCCTCTGGTGGAGAGCTTGCTTGAGGCAATGGTGAGACCGGGGAAGTTGGAACAATATATTGGTCCCATTCATCCCCAACCACATCATCTTGAGGAATTTCTCCTTCCTCCTCTTGATCGTCATGATCGGAATCATTCAAATCATCCCGAATTGTAATAACCTTTTGGACATCCGTCCGTTGAGGTGGAGGAGGTGGCTGAACAAGGGGTGTTTCCTTCACAGTTTGAGAGACAGTAGCAGAGGCAGTGGAAGAGGCTGGAGCATTATCTTCCGGAAAGCGACGGTAATAGCTGTCAATCATGTGTCTTAAGTCTGATATCAAAGAGACAGGCACTGGCAGAGCCTCTTCCAGAACAGATGTATCCACTTCCTCTTCGTCCTCATAGTGGTAAGTAAGCCTGATGAAAAGACTCATATCTTCTTTGGCCTCTGACCGGGCGATCTTTAAAAGAGAAATGCTCTTGGACCTCTTGAAAGTCTTCTTCATCCGAGTCCTGGCTTTTATTATGAAGCTGCGAAGGACTATAGGCAACGCCATAGGGACCTTCCTCCTCAGATTCCTGGCAATCCAGTATGGTAGAGGGAAGTAGAGGTGAAATCTTCGGCATGGAAAACTCTCCTTTTTTGCTCGCCGACGAGCAATCCTTTTTATGGAGATGTAGGTTGAAGTCATCATCGTTGGAGATGCAGGCATCGTCGACGATTTTCTCGTCGTCGACGGAACCATCAGCTGCATCGTCAACGGTACAGACGAAGATCTTGCCGTCGACGAGGGCCTGGTACTCACCGTCGACGAAGCTGTCGTCGTTGAGATTGTCGTCGTCGTCGACGAGATGGTCGTCGTCGAGGTCGTTGATGGCCTCGACGGTGATCAGACTGGAATTTCAGCAGATTTCATCAACGGAAGCGACGACGGAGCCTTCTTTTCTGAGGAAGGCTTGAGAGGAGTTGAAGGGAGAGAAGAAGAAGGTTCACCTTTCTTGGTTTTTCTGGCTTTTTGTTTCTTCACATCTCCTTTTTCCTCAGAGGACCCTCTTTTCTGTTTCTTAGAGGTGTGTCCCTTGGCTTCCCCCTCAGACTCCGAGTCTGTAGATTTTCTCTTTTGAAGCCATAATAGGAGGTGCGCTTCTCTATCCTTAAGGGTTTTGGCAGAGAAGGTCCGGCAATACTTGCAGTCCTTAGGGATATGCTTAGGGTACAAGCAGTACAAGCATTCCTTGTGTGGGTCCTCAGAAAATAATCTGGCCTTGCCACAGGACCTGCAAGCTCTGAAAAGTCTCTCCTTGGAGCCTTCAGACATTTTGAATGTAATAATCCTGACAAAAAACAGTACCTGACTTCCAAATGTGAAGGTCAGAAGTTCAATGAAGAGAGAATAAACTGAGCTGAGCTCAGGGAGACTCCTTCTCACACGAAGGCGGTTGGAAATCTGATGTATGGTGGCTCTGCTGGGAATGGTGTAGGCTGGTGCTGGCAGCTGATTGGCTGTAGTTTGGGCCACATAATGAGGAGGAGAGGTTACCTATTGTTTCACTACTCTATGGTTTCCAGGCAGTTTTTTCTTCTACTGCTATGGTTATTATTTACCCGGAGACTCCCACCATGACGACGGGGAAGATACAAGCATGTGAATCTATGAAAGATTGAATACTGGAGATATATATATATATATATATATATATATATATATATATATATATATATATCTATATATATCCATCAAACAAAGGTTGCTCTTTGTGGGGAAAGCCTCTCTTGGTGAATCTCCTTTCCTTTCATTAGCGGGCAGCAAGCGCGATGATTAACCCTGTCAAAATCGCGCTCCAGCCAAACATGTTTCGGGCCACCGCCCTTGTTCACTGACTACAGGACAGCAGAAAATCGCACTGAGAATGCAGTCACGTGTTTTATTCAAATTGATGTCCCACCCTCATCGGGCTCCTTGGCACTATGGTATTTGTAGTCCTGCATATTTAAATTACAAGCCAGTGGGTTTCAGTGTCAATCTCCATTATATGCTGCTAAATAAACAAACCCCAGTGGGATGACAAAGTGTTCAACTTCACGCTTGTTGCCTCTTCCTCTTGTGTAATAGATCTTGGATTTAATAGATCCTCCCTCAAAACTGTTTTAACCTTAGTACAAGCTTGTTTTATAATCTTGAGTACCCTCTTTCCAAAAATCTTTCTTTCATAGTTGACATTTCAGGTTTGAAATCTGATTCTGAGCTACAATTTCTTTTCGCCCGTAAAAGTTCACCATAAGGTATGCTGTGAATCAGATTCCTTGGTTGGCAACTCTCTGCATGCAGGAGGTTGTTCCCTGCTGTTATCTTATGGAACAGCCTACTCTCCAATTTGCCCTCTTGTGTCTCCAAAACCACATCTAGAAATTCAATTGTTTCTTTGTCTGTGGTACGAGTGAAAGTTAGATTACAGTCATTTTCATTCAATGTGGCAACAAATTGCATTGAATCATCCTTTGTCCCCCTCCAAATATAGAAAATGTAATCTATATACCTTGCCCAGAGGACAACGTTCTGGGAAAAGGCCAAGATGTTACTGGCCACCTGCTACTCCCACCAGCCAAGGTACAAACCTGCATAGCTGGGGACGAAGCAGGTTCCCATTGCCACCCACCGGGCCTGGCAATAGATGACCTGGTCAAACAGAAAGTAGTTGTTCGAGAGACATATTTGCATCATACATAACATCATACATAACAAATTTCAGTGTACAAGAAATATTTCACATCCTGTTGTTTAAGAAAGTGTTGATTAGCATTGATACCCAAATTGTGTGGTATACACGTATATAGGCTATTGACATCTAGTGTCATTAGCCACATATCATCCTCCCACTGTATCTTTTCAATAACCCTTAAAAAATCTTGAGTATCCTGTAAGTAGGATGGGAGTTTCTGGACGTAGGGACGCAAGAGGTGGTCTATGTATTCTAGGTGCTACCTATGGAGGACACACTAGGTCGTCCTGGAGGATTAGCAATGTCTTTATGTAACTTGGGTAATAGATATAATGCCGCAAGTTTTGGATGGTCACATTTAAGAAATGTATACTCCTCATCTGAAAGCAATTTTTCTCATTTCCAAAGTAATAATTGCAATTGATAATCATTATTGCTTTTATCATAACTGGTTCAATCACTAATAGCATAGCTGTCAGTGTCCTCTAGCTGTCTTTTACCTTTGTTGAGGTACATATTGATAGGCCAAACCACTACGTTGCCGCCCTTATCTGACTTTTTAATAGCCACCTCCTTATTATTCTGTAGTTCTTCAACAGCCATTTGTTGTTTTTGGTTAAGATTGTTATGTTTGGGCCTGCCAGATTTCCCAAGTTTTTTGAATTCCTTAATTCCTCCTTTCTCAAACACTTCAATTATTTCATTGTGTATTTGTGGCAAAAATCTAGATTTTGGTTTAAACTTCCTGTCACTTGTACAATCAAAAATTATCCTTTCTTCATTTGAACAATCCTCCAAATTTGTGTCATAAGCATACCTCTTTCCAACCCTCTCATTGTTTGCAAAAGATCTATATCTCCGATTGGTAAATCAGTAGGGTTAGTAGAAAATACTGGGATATTGTTCTTTCTATTTTGAAACCATTTTCGCAACTTCAATTTTCTTCAAAAGGAAAGAGATCGATTCTCCCTTCAGTATCATTAAAACAACTTGTCGGACAAAATGTGAGACCTAAGACATCAACTTGATCAGGCATTAACTAAATGTTAGATACATTTACCACAGTATGAGTGTCCTTCATTTTTTGGACGTCTTGCCCCTTTTCGTCATTCCCAGGTAGGCATCCAGTACACCCTGTTTCTTTGCCCCTTTTCTGCTTGCTCCTCTGGCGGCTAGACCTCGACTTGGCGATTCTTGCAGACCTGGGCTTGCCAGCCCTTGTCGGCCCTGTGCCATTAGCAAGAACTCCTTTAAAATATTGGATTTTACTCCCTCATTGTCCAGTGACCTTCCTGTGGATTCTTCCAATCTCACCGGGCTAGTACTTGTTTCCAATGAAGCATTACCTCCCCTTGTCTCTGTTATTGTCTCAACTGAATGTCCAGATTGAGTATTTTTTTTTTTTTCTGGGGTTCCCAATATCTTCTGATTGAGTTCTCTTAAAAATTCAAATTTTCAACCAAACGTAAAAATTTGGCCCCGTTCATAGTCCAAATGGTCGCAATGAAATTTGATTTTGTTTTCAATTTTATTTCTTCTTCTGCCTTTTCTAATCTTAAGGTTAGTTTTTTCATTTATGTTTCAAAATCATTCTCTGAGTATTGAGTTTTCAATTGGGCGGTAATTTGATCAATTTCTATGGCTAGTCTTGATGTGTCTTTGAGTGCATATTTAATGAGCAGTTTTAACATCACAGTCGAGCACTGATGATTATTCAATACCCATTCCTCAATTAATTCAGGGTCCGAGTCACTAATTTAATA
This sequence comes from Lissotriton helveticus, assembly GCF_964261635.1. Taxonomy (NCBI): domain Eukaryota; kingdom Metazoa; phylum Chordata; class Amphibia; order Caudata; family Salamandridae; genus Lissotriton; species Lissotriton helveticus. The sequence goes on along the minus strand of NC_136068.1, from coordinate 503,917,828 downwards.
CTTTTTTAATTACATATTTTTTTTAATGGAATGATATTTGCATGAAATATGCCCACTGGGGCTGAGTTGTATATTGTAGCAATATTACCTTTTGGCAAAATAACCATTTATTGTGTTTAATGAGAACAATACTTATTTGAAATAATGTGCGATAAAAACACATTGAAAGTAAAAGCATTGTTATGTTTAAGACAGGAAGTCAAAATCTACAAGATGTTGATATAATACATGAGACCACTTCAAAATGTCTTCCAGATTGTGTTGGGGCAGGTAGTCCTACTTCTATATGTTTGCACTGTTTACAAACTGTCAGTTAACCGTGACCAAGGTGCGGCTGCACCGAAACGCGTCGGGCGTTTGTTTGCTATTTTGTAAATAAAACAAAATCACGCATACAGAGTTGGGCTCAAGATTGTTTTTGTGAACGCAAGAAAAGTCTTGACATTTGAAGAGGATCCCTACCTCACTTGAGCAAGCCATTGACAAAGCGGCAGGGAGACCAGCGAACCGGTTTTGAATATATATATATATATATAAAAAATGCCCTACTCCTGACTACAAGATCCAGCATGCCGTTATCTAGACACGCCCACTAGAGGGACGACCCACCGAAGGTACAGAACTGATAAAGGCAATTGTTGTAGATACCGGAGCAGGGACTCAGTGGCATACCTTTGATAAAGTTGGAGGACCAACGAAACGCGTTAGGACTGCCGAAGAACAAATGAATAATAAAAAGTGCACAAGTTTGAGGTGATGTGCGACTCCATTTCTTCAGTTGATGGAGAGGCGATTATATATATATATATATATATATATATATATATTCACTGATAAAACATAGTTTTCAGGGGTGTTATAGTTAGCTGGACATTTCACTTGTACAAAACCATTTAAATTCCCCCGTTATAGTTAGTTCAGCTAACTATAACTCATGCGCCCGCAATGCACTGCTGATGACGTCACATATTACATCACTCATGACATGGTCAGTGACATCACTCATGATATCACTGATGACACCTTAAATGACATCACTGATGACATCATCCAGTGAATGAGTGTTTTTCTGAAAATTAAATATGTTTTATATATGTATATCTCAAGATTGATGGAAGAATAAATGGGTATATAAGTGTCTAAATGGATGATTTTTTGTATTGATTGTATAACTGACTGATTAAGTGTATCTTAGTGAATACATGTTTAAATATATAAATATCTGTATCAGTCACTCACTTTGTGTATAAGTGGCTGCAAGGGTTGGTGAGTAGCTACATGAGTGTCTATGTGGGTTATTACTTGGTTTTACAAGTATCAGTATGAGTGTTTGAGTGTCTGTATGGTTCAGTGGGGGGTATTACTTAGTGCATACATGCATGAATGAGTGAGTCACTAGTTGTATGTGTTGAAGACAGTATGTGTGCAGGACTGTATGGGTGGATGAGTGTGTGTATGAGTGTGTTAGTGAGTGAATGACTGTCTCAATAGTGTTTTTATAAGTAACTACATATGTTTTAAACTAGTATATGTGAGTATTGGTGTATATAAGTGAGTATATGTGAGAGTGAGAGATTTGAAGAGTTCCTGTATGAATAAGTATGTGTTTCTATAAGTGAATGTTCAAAAGAGTAAGTATGTGTAAGTTTCTGTCGATGTAAGTGTGGTGGTGTGTGTATAACTGTATATGCAAGTAAATGGTTGTTTGATTCTTTATTAGCATGAGTGACTGTGTGAGTAACTCTATGGATGAGTGGCTGTGTGTAACAGAATGTATAGGTGTACGAGTACATATGATAAGTGAGTACATGTATGAGTGACTATATAGGACTGTTGGTGAATGAGTGGATGTGTATGTAGATCTTAGAATTACTGAATAGGTTGTTGTAACTGGTATTAGTATGTCCATTGTTTTGAAAATTTTAGTTTCTATTTTTGTATGTGTGTATCAAAGGTTATATTAGGGTGAGAGGAGGTCTGCCACTCTATCACAAGGATGATGTCATCAGTGATGTCATGATGTAATTTGAGATGTCCTCAGTGATGTCATGAGTGATATCACTGACCATGTCATGAGTGATTTAATATGTGACGTCATCAGCAGTGCATTGCGGGCGCGCAAGTTATAGTTAGCTGAACTAACTACAACAGGGGAATTTCAATGGTTTTGTACGAGTGAAATGTCCAGGTAACTATAACGCCCCTGAAACCTATGTTTTTTGCAGTGAATTTCTAAGTTTTTTTAAACGCTAATTCCTAACTATAACATGCTTGAAACCTATGGTTTTTTCAGTAAATTTCAAAGGTTTTTTAAATGCTAATTTCTAACTATGCCTACAGAGATAGGACCTGTGAAGAAAGAAGAAAAAGCGCACAGAAAGAAAAAAAAGAAATGCAGAAAGAAGCAACAGAAGTCCTCAAAGACGAAGAAAAGTGCAGGAAGAAGGAAAACGTGCTGAAAGAACAAACAGAAGAGCAAAAAGAAGCCTTGTTGCAAAATCATCCTGTACCCTCAACTTTTTCAGACAGATACTGGTGGTAACTGAGTCTGACTAACCAGTCCTAGAGCCAGTGCTATGTTAAAAGACACTTAGAATACAGTAAAAACACCTACATAAACTAGGGAACACTATGCGTTGGGGTCTCCCTGTGATTAGCATGACCTCCTCTGTAAGCCCCTAGTATATAATAAGGTAGGGGGATTAAAACTACCTCTTAAACGCGCCACAGGGCGTGTTTGCACATGTCGCCTCAGGCCCCGTCCCCTCCCTCCACCACTGTGCAAACACGCTCTGTGGCCATTTTAAGTTGGGAGATTAAGTCCCCTTGAATCCTGAGGGTCCCTAGGGTCCAACTAGCCCACAAGGTACCTCTAGTAAGCTCCACAGAGCTGCGATGCAGAGAGATGTCAAAAGGGGCACGGCCTAGTCCACCTCTCTGCAATACAGCGCTGTGGCGCTTACTGGGAGCACCTGGTGAGCTAGTTGGCCCCCAGGGGCCTTCAGGATTGAAAGGGAATTATTTCCCCAACTTAAAACGTGCCACAGGACGTGTTTGCACACGTCACCTTAGGCCCTGCCCCCTCCCTCCCCACTGTGTAAACGCGCCCTGTGGCCTTTTTAAGTTGGGAGATTAAGTCCCCTTGAATCCTGAGGGTCCCTAGGGTCCAACTAACCCACTAGGTACCTCCAGTAAGCGTCACAGAGCTGCATTGCAGAGAGATGTAAAAAGGAGCAAGGCCTAGACCACCTCCCTGCAACGCAGCGCAGTGGCGCTTACTGAAAGCACCTGGTAGACTAGTTCGCCCCCAGGGTCCCTCAGGATTGAAGGGGAAATATTTCCCCAACTTAAAACGCACCACAGGGCGTGTTTTTACACGTCACCTCAGGCCCCATCCCCTCCCTTCACCACTGTGTAAATGCGCCCTATGGCCGTTCTAAGTTGAGAGATTAAGTCCCCTTGAATCCTAAGGGACCCTAGGGTCAAACTAGCCCACTAGGTACCTCCAGTAAGTGCCACAGAGCTGCGTTGCAGAGAGGTGTAAAAAGGGGCGTGGTCGCTAAACACCTGTCTACAACGCAGCTCCCTGGCACATACTGGAGATACCTGTTGTGCTAGTTGGCCCTCAGGGACCCTCAGTATTGAAAGAGAATTAATTCCCCAATTTACAACTCGCCACGGGGCGCATTTGCACAATGGTGAAGGGTGGGGGCGTGGCCTGAGGTGACATGTCTGCAAACACGCCCTGTGGCACGTTTTACGTTGAAGAATTAATTCCTCCTCAAACCTGAGGGCTCCTGGGGGCCAACTAGCCCACCAGGTACCTCCAGTATGCGCCAGAGAGTTGCGTTGCAGAGAGGTGTTCAGAGACCACGCCCCTTTTTACAACACTCTGCAATGCAACTCCGTGGCGCTTACTGGAGTTACCTGGTGGGCTAGTTGGCCCCCAGTGACCCTCAGGATTGAAGAGGAATTAATTCCCCAACTTAAACCATGCCAAAGGGTGTGCTTGCACACATGTCAACTGAGGCCCCGCCCCCTCCCTTCACCACTGTGCAAACGCTCCCTGTGGCGCATTTTAAGAGGAGGGTTAACTCCAGTTGAATACTGAGGGTCCCTGGGGTGCAACTAGCCCACCAGCTACCTCCATTAAGCGCCACAGAGCTGCGTTGCAGAGAGGTGTGAAAAGGGGCGTGGCCTCAGAACACCTCTCTGCAACGCAGCCCCCAGTATTCAAGGTGAATTCGCTCCTCGTCTGCAAACACGCCAGGGGAAGTGTTTGCAGAGTGCTGCAAGGAGGGGGGTGGCCCCGGCGGGATGTCGGTCTTTTATATTGTTTTTAAGAAGGAGGGCTGTGTAGCCCCCCTTCTTTTTCTACAAAAGTAGAGGTCTATATTATCTGGGGTGGGGGTGAGGGGGGAATGAAGGGGCGGCGGTTCCACAAAGATTTAAATGATCTTTTTGAAGCATGATTAAGACTTCGCACCTGTTCAGGGTATGGAACAAGCACTACCATCTCCTGTCCAATGGGGATGGAACAGGAAAAGATGCTCTTTCCTGTGGTCCACATCACTGATGTGTGTATGTGGGGATGTGAGTATACACAAGACAAGTAGGGGTTACTATTTAATTACAAATCAATGAAGAAGCATACCCTTGTTCACTATTGTGGAGAAAGACTCGGAATTTCCCTTGAACACGTTAGAGGAATGAAGGTGATCTTACCTGGTGGAGGAGTGACTGTGAAGTATGTCTCCATCACTGACAAATAAGAAAAACATATGCATTAGAGCAAGTTATACATGCAAAAACAAAGACTATAACTGGAAAACAACTGTGAAGATGTTGTATAAACTCCTAAACCAGGAAGCATAACAATTAAGGTAAGCACACAACCTCTTCAATCTTCATTCTCCTCTGTCGAACTCATGACCTAGGAGGAAATTACAAGGCTCACCATAAAAGCCAAGGCATAATTAATATCTCGCTTTCAAGTGAAATAGTTCCCAACACTCTAAAACACACCATCATCACATCCTACTAAAGAAATCCTAGGCAGACCCTCAGCATCAATGAAAAAATCTATATACTTACCATTTTAGCTGCTTACACAGCACAAACAACTGACTCAAAATAAATCATAATAATTGCACAGATTGGGCAGTGGGCTTTTACATCACATTAATTTTTCATCTATAAAAGTTTAATTGTGTCTTGCTGTATGGAATTGACACTTTATGACTAAGACCAATGAGATTTGATGACTGGGGCTTTCCGATCATTCACTCTTACAGGATATACTTCAGGGCCGGAGGAGGAACCCAAAGCAGCCTTGGCAATTTTTTGAACCGGATCCTGGGGAAGCACTGCCAGGCTCTGGGAGGATGGAAACGATTGCGACAATTGAATGACCACTATTGCTACGAACGCGTTGGGATAAACCCGATGGCCGAACTGACTAGAGACATTAATTTAAAACTTACTGAGTGGAAAACATTTGTTTGTTATCTGAAAATGAATATCGTTATCTGAGAGTGGAGAATCCCCAATATCCCTGTATCTATATTTGTCCGAAGATACACAAAGAGGGGGTTTTCCCCCCAGGGAGACCAATTATCTCAGGTATGGACTCCCGCACTGAGGGTATCGCTGAATACGTTGATCTTAAGCTACAGACTTTGTAAAAAACCTGCCATCCTACATCCGTGATAGTAAGGATTTCCTGACCAAACTTAAAGATTTCAGCTGGTCTAATGACCTACTCTCTGTAACCTTTGACGTGGTCAGTCTTTACACATGTATTGATCATCGATTTGTTATCACGGCCATAAGATCTTTTCTTGATAAGGGTGGGGCTGATTACTTTGAGCATCACCAAATGATCATTGAAATGATTGAACTCATTCTTACAAGGAATTATTTCCTGTATGATGGTGTCTGGTATCATCAGAAACGTCCAACGGCCATGGGATCCAGGTTTGCTCCCTCTTATGTCTGCCTCTTTATGGGGTGGTTTGAGAGGGAGCACACCTGGGGCAGATGTGCCTTCCCCTGGACAGAACACATTGTGTTCTGGGGGAGGTACATTGACGACATCATCTGCTTGTGGTCCGGATATGAGACCTCTCTTCAGAATTATTTTGAGTTTCTTAATGCCAACCCCTTTAATGTTAGCTTCACCATGGACTACAGCCATGATACAATCCACTTCCTTGATTTAAAATTCTATCTAAAGGAAGGGATCATACAAAGTACTCTGTACCGTAAAAACACTGCATGCAACAGTGTTCTGCATGCGAGCAGCGCCCATGCTAGTTCGGTTATTCAGAACATACCTTTCGGGGAGCTGGTCAGAATCAGGCGTAATGGTAGCGAACATGCAGAAATGAAACCTGGCTACCAGACAAGTCAAATGGATTTGACATTTGCAGCTCTTGCAATATCTGCAAATTTGTAATGAGCAAAACCAAAAATTTCTGTCATAATGGGTCATATACAATCAGGCAATTTATCAATTGCAACACCACTCACATAGTCTACATTATTGGGTGCCCCTGTAATATGATCTATGTGGGAAGCACAAAGAGACAACTCAAATTAAGAATGCAAGAGCATAGGCGGGCCATATTGAGTGGTGATACCAAATACCCCCTGGTGGAACATTATGTAAAATTCCATCAAGATGATAGCCGTTTCTAGTTTTATGGAATTGATCATATTGCGTCAAACAAGAGGGGGGGCAATAGAGAGCTCAGCCTCAGACAAACCGAGGCAAAATGGATTTACAAATTGAGGGCGATATCTTTTGGCAACAATTCTGATGATGAGATGCACTTTTTCTTAAAAGAACTGATGTATCGGTTTTTGGATCCTTACATTTAAGTTTCCACCTAACCGAGAATGTTTATTGTTGAATCTGTGCATTTCTCTTTGCTTTTTTTCCTACATGGGTTCACTCCTTTAGTAAGGATATGGATAGTGGAACTGTATTGCGTGTGGAGGCTATTGTAATATATCTTTCAAACTAGGGTCCCCCTTGTATTGCTTATTTTCTCCTTAGGTTTCTTGATAACCAAGCTATGTCATTCCTTTGAAGTACCCCTTATATGAGCTAACCGGTGCCCCCTGTCCTAAGAACAATGATTATAGTCTCACTCTGATTGGTCATCCGTTAGGGATATGACAGACAGCTGAGTTGCCTCTGATATAGAGACGATTGTAACGGTACTCATAACCTCTTCTATATTTTGCTTAATGTCGTTTGATATTGTCAAACTTAGCTTTTTTCAAGCACTGATTATTTTTGTGTCTTGAGTCCTAATACGATGCCCCTCCTTCTGTTCCATTGACTTTATTGGATAAACTGGACTAACCTTTGCATTTACTGATTTTGTGAGCATGCGCTTTTTCACAAGGCAATATTGTTAAGTGAGTTGTAACCTGCATTGGATCCTATAGTCTTTTGGCTTACGGGGAATGAAAAGCATCAATTACAACTTTGTCATTTATCTAATATAGACCTTATTAAATAAAAAAATCTTAGCAGTTTAAATTTTTATCGGACGAGCATCTTATTAAGTTTTTGCTTTAGCTTGTTTTTCCGATGTAGGTAAATATGTTTTTCTGAGCTTCGCTTTAGTCTTTCTTTTTGAAGGACAATTGTGTACCGTTCCTGTGAATAAGAGCCCCGGTCTAGTCTTTCTTCGGAATGAACAAGGCTACGCTCTAATAGCCAAGCCCATACCAGAAGTAGGATGTTTCAGAACAAAGTTTTACACTTCTGGTGAGAACGGGTCTCGGTCTAGTCGTTTTTTTCCTGAATGAACGTGACAACGCTCTAATAGCCACACCCATACCGCAAACTGTATGCTATTTGAAGGGTGATACGGGAGCCCTTCTCTCTCAGTGTTATACTCGTAGAGTTGCGGTCTTGCCGGTAAGCATTCTGGTTGTTGTCCCATTTGCCCTGATAAAGTGCTTATTCTCTAATTCTTTGGTGACCTTTTTCCTTGGCGTTATACTTGTAGAGTCGCGGTCTTGCTGGTAAGCGTTCTGATTGTTGGCCCATTTGCCTTTATAGTGTGCGCATTCTCTTATACTCTAGTATTCTCCGAAAGGGGCCTCGTGTTTAATTTTACTTTGTAGGTTCATTTTGGTTGTAGCGCATCTATAGATTGTATTAGACCCTCTGTGCGGTTGTAGTTGATTTTGTTAATTTCTAAGGCCTTTCACACTAACCGCTGACCGTGCTGATTACACTTTTCTTAGTGTACAGCGCAGTTGTTACCTGGCTTATGGTTTCATTGGAGCTTTCAATCACTCTGAGTTTAGATATACTAACTTCTGATTGTGCATTTCAAACACAGTTTAGCTGCTCGCTGACTTTGGTACTTTTTACTTAATTGGTGCTTTGTTCTATTTATATGTGATCTTTGCTAATAGCGATGATCATGCTTCTCATTGTAGCTCTTTCCTTTAGTATTGGTCACGTTATTTGATAACAGGTTTTCCCCTTTTTTACCAGGCCACTAATGATGCCGTGGTTTAATACAGTTTCTTTCTCAAGAGTTCTGCCTGGATTTCTTACTAGGGTGTGTGAAAGCACAAGTAAATATACAGGTAAAAACACTGTAAACCCTAGGTGATTAACTTACTGTTGCGTTTTGTGTTAATATTTAATAAGACTATGATCAATTGCTTATTTGTCATTTTAGAATCAACACATGCCTGTATTGTTATATAGACATTTTTGAAAGCTCAACATTGAAAATTTCTCATTACTTTACTCTGATACAGGTATACTCCGTGAATATTTGACATATACATATTTTTCCTCTATGGAAACTTTTTTAGAAGCTTTAAGACATTTAAAAAAAAAGACATTATCTCAGACTCCTTATTTCCATAATGAGCTCACTGGAGGCTCCTCATTGTGAATGGGACCATAACTACTGCATGACTTTCTGTCACCTTTAGGGTGGACTTATATTATTAGCTCATGCCCCTTCCATGTTCTCTAATTTAATATTAACTTGGAATTCAGTTAATGTAGACCAATTGCAGTTTTACCTTTTGGATGAACCATACTGGACTTCTTTCGCTGATATTGGGACTATGACTACGCTTTGAATTGTTTTGGATTAAGATCAGACATCTTGTCTCTATTATTTATAACTGTTGCCCATTTTGTATTAGGATTCTGACTGATGACTCACTGCAATCTTTCTTTATGACCTTGTCTCTTTGGTCTTTGATATATTATTTCAGGCCACCTTTAACTTTTGGGTTCTGGTTCGGTGCAATTTTAATGCGAATTCTTTTACAACGCACACAAATTTACATGCGTTTGTTCTACTAGAGGGGTGATTACCTTGAGGTGAGACTCCATATGATTACTGGATAGCCTATTCCCCCCATTCTTTCTTTCTTCATAGGTAGCTGCATTTTTCCTTCTACTTGCAATTTTCTTTTGATTTTTTATGTTCTATTGTTGTTGTCTTTGTGTTTAAACTTTAAATGTTAGTTTTCTGCCTGTCAGATGACTATGTGTATCATTTGTTTTGTAGCAATGGTGAATGTTTTAACTGTTGGCCAATTGATGTTGACGTCTTAACTTTTAACCCCTTGGCCGCGGCGGTAATTCCGCTGCGGCGCTAGCGGGAGGGGGGCCTCGCGGCGCCACCATGCTCGTGACGGAACCACTCCATCACGAGCCACGGGCGCACAGTGCTAATGACGGAGTGGTTCCGTCACGGCCACGCCCACTCAATAGAACGTGCTGCGCAGGCGCGGAATTCTATTAGCGTTGGCCGGGCGGCCGCGCCGTGACTGAACCACTCCGTCACCAGCACAGCGCGTCCGTGGCTCGTGAAGGAGTGGTTCCGTCACGAGCATGCAAGGGGTTGAAATAATTGTGTTAGTAATTGTTTTATATGTTTTTCTTGTTGTATAATCACTTATGGTTTTGTGCTCTTTTGAATATTATTTGCCTAATAGGTACCTATTTATATAATTTTTTGAGGCGGAGGATTCTATATAATGTGGCATTTCATTGTTTTTTTGTTTCCTTTTTTCTTCGTCTCTTCACTTATATATGTATAAATACAATTTTCTTGTTCCCATACGTAATGGGTGTGCAATGTAATAATGTGATGTGTATGTATATTGTTTCTGTTTTGTGATTTGTCTTTTATATATAATTGGGTTTGACTCTCTCAACATATGCTATACGTTCACCTTCAGTGTTTCCCTATGTTTGTATTTAAAGGCTTTATGTTGCTCTCTCTCCCTGTCTATGTTTACTGATGTGTGTTTCTTATCGCTTTCATCCCTGACGAAGTTCTCAATGGGAACGAAACGCATTGGTTGAATCCTTGTTTTTGAGTTAATCTACAAAACCTGATAATAAAATAACCTTTTTGAAAATTCTACGTTGACTTGCTGGACTTGTTTTCATCCTGCGCACACCATTTAATTACAGAGGTCCAAGATATGCTGGAATTGGGGGTCTCTAGGCTTTCTGGGCTAGCCCAGTAGTCCTTGTGCCACAACCTCACACCAAGGGTGGAAAAAGAGAGATGCTGTTTTGTGTAGACTCTAGAGGTCTCAATGCAGTCACTAGGACTGATGCCCACCCAATTCCCAGTGCAGATGAACTCATGGATACTTTGGCCTCATCTAAGTTTCTGAGCACATTTTGACCTGACTGCTGGCTACTGGAAAATCAGACTAGCTGAGGATGCCAAGCCAAACAGCATTTTCAACCCCCAGTGGGCATTATCAATTTATTGTAATGCTTTTGGGTCTCAAAATTGCACTTGTGACATTTCAGAAGCTGTTGAACAAAGTTCTCACAGGCTTGAAAAGCTATAGTGCAGCAAAGCTTGATGATATAGCTGTCTTTAGCTCCACCTGAGAGGATCACCTGGTCCACCGCAGGAATGTTCTGGAGGCCCTGCAAAAGGCAGGCCCCACTATCAAGGCCAGTAAGTGCCAGATAGGGCAGAATAAGATTGTATACTTGGGCCACCTGGTAGGTTGAGGCCAGGTTCAACCATTGGAGAGCAAAATCCAGACCATTGTGGTCTGGATTGCTCCCACTACCCAGATTCGACTCAGAACTTTCTTGGGTCTGACTGGGTACTACAGAACATTTGTAAAGGGATATGGGTCCATCGTGACTCCCCTGAATGATCTGACATCAAAGAAAATGCCCAAGAAATTTCAGTGGATAGTAAGCTGTCAAAAGGCATTTGATGTCCTGAAGCAGGCCATGTGCACTGCTCCCATCCTGCACAGTCCTGAATATTCAAAAACTTTAAACGTACAGACAGATGCGTCTGAGATAGGGGTAGGGGCAGTATTATCAAAACTAAATGCGGAGGGACAGGTTCAACTAGTAACTTTATCAGCAGAAGGTTGACCCCCCAGGGAGAAACGTTGGTCAGCCATTGAGAGAGAAGCCTTTTTTGTGGTCAGGGCCTTGAAGAAACTGAGGCCATACTTGTTTGGCACTCACTTCATTGTTCAGACAGACCACAGGCCCATCTTATCGCTTGAACAGATGAAGGGTGAAAACCCAAATTTTTTGAGCTGGTCCATTTCCCTACAGGGGATGGACTATACAGTGGAACCTAGACCTGGGAGTAACCATGCCAATACAGATGGACTCTTCAGATATTTTCACTTAGAAAATGAATACTCATCTGGGCAAGGTTAGTCTCATCTCCTTAAGTTTGAAGGGGGGTTGTGTAGGAAAGTAGGATCTGCCTTTATGGTTACCCCCACTTTTTGCCTGGTTTTATGCTGTTTCTGACTAGTATGACTGGGATCCTGCTCACCAGGACCCCAGTCTCTGTGCTTCCTCCTTTAAATTGGTATGGTAAGTACTTAGGTACATCTCAGATTGGACTGCGGTGTACCCTTATCAGTCTCTCATACATGGTACTGAGGTACCCAGGGCATCGGTACACCAGGGGTCCCCCATGGGTTGAAACATGTAATATGTCCCCCAGAAGGGACCACTCAAACTGTAACTACAGGCCTGCCATTGCAGCCTGAGTAAGCTGGTGCTAGCACCGCTTACCTAAGATATAGGGTTCCCCAAATCTAAGGTCACTGCACTTAAAACCTAAAAGTCACCCCCAAAGCAGGCCTTTCAATCCTGAAGGCAGGGTGCTCAGTTCTATTTGTGAGGGTGCCCCTGCATGAGCAGGTACCCCTACAGCCTTTGGAGACCATTCTCCCGGGCTGTAACTGCATCAGCCATTACGATACATAGAGTGGCCATGCATCATTACACAATGACCATCTGTAACGAACCCTATCATGTTTGGTATCAAACATGTTGGAATTATACCTCCCACACCATAAACGGTGTGGGAGGTATGATTTCATGCACTGTAAAGCTCCTCAGGGAGGCCCTCAGCGCTCCCGGTACTCGTCTTCTAGACCCGGACAGCACAACATGGCTGTTGCTGACAAAGACACAATTCTTCCCTCCTGCTGCTGAGCCAAGCTCGAGCAGGGGAAGGCAGAACAATAGGCATCCTGTCAAAGGGAGGTGTGACCACCTCCCAGACAGTGTTTAGTGTATTGGGGCCGAGTAGGAGTGCTTGCTAGCGCCACTCAGTCTTCTTGAGGGCAAATTTGGTGCTGTCCTTACATAGTGGAGTTTAAACCAGCTCAAGTAGGCGTTGGCTCCCGGTTTGGCGCAAAACTAGACAAAGGACACGGGAGTATCCTCTCCACTGTCCGAACCCTCCTCTGGGAAGGAACCCTGAATCATCCCAACCCTTTCCTTAGGGTACTTAAGGGCTTACCTGAGGGTGGGTCCCTAGATTTGTCGTGGGACAAGATTCATTTCAAGATGCCACTTCTTCTTCGACTGTCAAGGCACACTTGTCTTCGCTTTGGGCATCAAGGCTGCAACTGTGAAGACTTCTGCTGCTCCTGATCTAGTCGCCCTGCTCGTCTGCTGCAACGTCAATGCCTGTGCTCCATACAGGAACCTTCGAAGGCCGGTGGGCATCCAAGACACCTGAAGGTATCTCCCTTGAAGTGAATGAGTCACTTCCTTGCATCTTCTGGCAGCACACCTGAGCTGATCGGTCTGCTGATCCTTGGCATTCAAGGACTCCGAAAGGCTCAGAAACACAGGTGGTGGTTCTCCACATCAATTTGAGGCCTGCCCTGTCCCCTCACCAAGTATGAGGCCAGTATCCCTCGTCGGAGCAGCAGGAACTGAACCCCTGTGCACCATGTCGACTTGCAGTTGCAAAGGCTTATTGGCTTCCTTCCCCGAAGATCTTTGAGCTCCAAGTAGCCCCAACCTCAAGCATCTCCTGTAACAAAGATATTCATCCTCACCGCATCACTTGCACCGTGGGCATGCATCTTTTGTGAAGTGCTCGAGATCCTCTTGCGACTCCAGTGCCTCCGGCCTGTGCATCCTCCTGAGTGTCTCCTTTGATTTCTGCGGGCTCCCCTGACTGCTTGGTGCCTGCCCTGACTCCCCTGCTTCTGGTGAATCACCTGGACTTGCTGGTCCAGACACTGTACCCTCTTCACTTTCCACTTTGATTGCAGTTGCAAAGACTTATCGGTACTTCCGACGGACACCGACCCAGCAACTCTCGACATCCGACGTGGGACAGTTCATGCACGGCTTCAGCTCTCCACAGCGTCACCTGATCCACACAGCTGCAGTTTCAAGGTCACAATCAGTTCTCCTTCAACACTCAACTCCACTGGGCATTAGTATTCCGGGCCTCCTGGTCACTTCCAAGTGGCATTGACTCTGTCCCCTCTGCTTGCAGGTAATCTCATCCTGAATCCACCTTTGGGTTCCACCGGACACGTTCACCTTCTCCAGCAGCGGCATCTTTCTGAAGTCCTCCATTGAGTTCAACTGCGGTTTCGGATGCCACTTCACACCTATGCACGCGGCTTCCCTTGCTTGTGTAGGTATCCTGGTTCCTAGGTTAGGGTGGTGTGGTTCTTCAACCCTCTGACTTCTGCAGGGTTTCTTCAGGGTCCACTAGGAAAGGTCCTTCTTCTTTAAAATTGCAACTGCGACTTATCCTTGGACTTGTATTGAGCCTGTGGTTGTTTTCTCACTCTACACAGAGCCTCCATGAGGTTCCTGGTAACTTACCTCAGGTGGTTCCTTGGGTCTCCGGCACTTCTACGTCTGCTGGGTATAGTCTTGACCCGAGTCGTGTACATACCACTATTTTAGTATATGGATTAGTCTTCCCCTGATTACCACTGTGTATTTCGTGCTACTTACCTGTCTCTATTGAAAAGTATTGTGTGCACTGGGTATATCTCCGGATATCAGCATGCGTTAGTTAGTATCTTATAATAAATACATATATTCATAAGAACAAAAGTTACTTACCTGTAAACTGTGGTTCTCCAGTATTGGTGTCTTTCATAGATTCACATGCTTGAATATTCCCCGTCGTCGAAGTGGGAGTCCCACGGTACATAAATAGCAGTAATATATGCATGTTTACATGAGAAATATCATAAATAAAATATACGTACATATAATGCAATAGAAATGTAAACTTGAAAAAAGTACCATAGAACAGAATAGGCCCATTGAAAAGCCCAAGGGAGAATTCACTTTAGTAACATATTAGAGTCATTATGTGTTGGTCCACATTCCAGCCAATCAGGCTGTAGCCTCCTCTAGAACCTTCTCCTCAGAAGCCCAAGTCCTCAGATTTTCGTAGCACAAGTAAGTATAAATGCCTGAGGAGAAGAGAGCCTCTGAGGGGAGGATGGGAGGGTCGCATGTGAATCTATGAAAGACACCAATACTGGAGAACCACAGTTTACAGGTAAGTAACTTTTGTTCTTCTCCAGTATTAGGGGTGTCTTTCATAGATTCACATGCTTGAATAAGAGTAGAAAGCAGTAAATCATACATTAGTCATAAAGGAAATAAATGATTAAATTCTTGGCAAAACATATCACTTAATAAGCAATAAATACCAAAAAACATGAGAAAAACCTTTATGACTGGAGGCGGGTAGCAACAGAGGCTCACCTTTATCGGAAAAGATTCCGCAGCACCACTTGACCTACTGCCGCATCCGCGGCATCTGTTGATTGCAGGCAGTAATGCTTCGTAAAAGTATGGCTGCTAGACCAAGTAGCATCTCTGCAGATGTGTCTCAGAGGTACCCCCGCAAAGAGGGCAGCAGAAGTCGACACAGCTCTCGTGGAATGAGCTCGAGCTGGAGCAGGAAGGGGCTTGCCGGCCCGTTGATGACAGTAGGATATGGCAGACGATATCCATCTGGTGATAGTCTGTTTGGTTACAGAGTGACCTTTGCACACTGGGCCATATGCCACAAATAGTTGATTTGTCTTTCTAAATGTTGTTGTGCGTTGAATGTAAAACTTGAGGCAACGTTTCACATCCAGAGTGTGCAAAGAGCGTTCCGCTGCAGATTGTGGTGCAGGAAAGAAAGTTTTAAGAACAATTGGTTCATTGAGATGGAAGTCACTGGAAACCTTAGGAATAAAGCTGGGATTTGTTCTCAAAGTAACAGCCTCGTTGGAGAACTGTAGAAACGGTGGTTGTATAGTAAATGCTTGGATGTCGCTGACGCGCCTGGATGAAGTCAGAGCAAGCAAAAGAGCCACTTTCCAAGTGAGGAATTTTAGACTGGAAGAATGGATGGGCTCGAATGGAGGCAAAAGTAGTTGAGACAAAACTAAATTCAGACGCCAAGTAGGTGGAGGCCGACGGATTGGTGGGAACATCCGAAAGAGGCCCTTGAAGAATTGTCTAATTATTCTGGAGGAGTACAAAGATGTTACGCCATCATGGCGAAAACGAGAAATTGCAGCTAGACACACCTTTAGAGTGGAGTGTGATAGTCCTGATCTTGCTAATGACAGGAAGAAAGGCAAGATCTGCTCAGGCTGAGCACACATGGGATCCAGGGTGTTAGTGGAACACCAAGCACAGAAACGCTTCCACTTTAGCTGGTAAGTTTTGATGGTAGACGGAGCGCGAGCACTTGCTAGCACCATCCTACAATCCTTGTCGATATTCATGTGTGCAAATTCATTGTACTCAGGTTCCAAGCATGAAGTTGGAGATATGCTGGATCCGGATGGCATATCTGACCTTGCTGCATCGTGAGAAGATGTGGCAGAGGATGCAATTGTATCGGATTTGTCAGAGAGAACAGAAGAAGATCCGAAAACCAAGGACGTCTCGGCCATTTGGGTGCGATCAGGATTATTCGACACTGTTGGAACCTCATTCTGTGCAACAGGCGAGGAATGAGCGGAAGTGGAGGAAATGCATAGATGAAGTCGTTCGACCAGTCTATTGAAAAGGCATTCCCGCTCGACTCCTTGTGTGGATGCCGGCTCGCAAATCGTTGACACTTCCTGTTCAGAGCAGTTGCAAAGAGATCCAACTGTGGTCGGCCCCACTGTCGGAAGACGAAATCCAGCGTTGGACGATTGATTTCCCATTCGTGGTTGTCCGAGAGGGCTCTGCTGAGCGAGTCCGCCAGAACATTGGCCACACCTGGCACATGGACAGCTGTGAAATGTATTTGCCGCTGGATAGCCCAATCCCATATTTCCTGTGCCAGTTGTGACAGCACGATAGACCTTGTGCCGCCCTGTTTGTTGATGTAGTGCATGCTGGTGGTGTTGTCCGTCCTCACCAGCAATGTTTGTCCTTGCACCAACCTCTGAAAGGACTTCAAGGCCAAGAAAATCGCCAGTAGCTCCAAGTGATTTATGTGCCAAGTGCGCTGAGACGCCGTCCATTTCCCCTTTACGGACATCCCGTCGAGATGTGCCCCCCAACCTTCTAGGGAAGCGTCTGTTGTCATCGTAAGTGTTGGTGGTTCGTCTCTGAATGAACGACCTGTCGCTATGTTTGGAGGATGAGCACACCACTCCAAAGCGCTTTGAATGCGGGGCGTTAGGTGGATCTTGTCTTCGAACGACCCCGATATCTGCTTCCACTGCTTGTCTAGTTCCTCCTGTAGAACTCTCATGTGCAGACTGCAGTTGGGAATTAGCTGAATGCACGAAGAAGCCATGCCAAGGAATGATTTGTACAGCCGGACAGAAACGTACTGTCTTGACTGTAGGAACTGTACTTTCTTTATCATCCGATCTTGTCTCTCCTGAGAAACGAACACTTGCCCCAGCCGAGAATCGAGCGAGGCTCCTAGAAAGTCTCGCTGTTGAGATGGTTGAAAATGTGACTTTTGGTAATTGATGGACAAACCCAACGTTTCGAAGAGGGATATGCAGACTTGAGTGTGCTGTTCCGTTAACTGAAAAGTCTTGGCCTTTATTAGGCAATCGTCCAGATACGGATAGAACTGGATTCCCTGTAGACGCAGGTAGGCAGCAACCGGGGCGAGAAATTTGGTAAATACCCTCGGTGCTGATCGAAGGCCGAATGGTAGGACCTTGAATTGATAATGAAATTGGCCGACTGTAAAACGGAGATATTTCCTGTGCCTGGGGTGAATAGGTACATGGAAATATGCATCTTGAAGGTCTATTGTTGAAAAGAACTCTCCTGGAATGAGGAAATTCAAGATTTGAAGCAGGGTTAGCATCTGAAAAGTCTTTAAAGCGATGAACTTGTTCAGAGCCCTCAAATCTAAGATGGGACGCCACTCTCCTGATTTTTTCTTTACTAGAAAGAAACGGGAATAAAATCCCCTGCCGCGTTGACCTTGCGGTACCACTTCTATGGCTCCTTTCTTGATCATTAGCTTCACCTGAGCCAACAGTTCCTTGAAATGGGGAGAAGGTGGACCCGAAGGTGGACGAGTGGGGGGGAATTTCGTGAATTCCAGGGTATGTCCATTTGAAACAACGTCCAAGACCCATCGGTCGGTGGTAATGTTGGACCAATTGTAGAAGAATTTTGAGATCTGACCTCCAAGATGTACAATCGCCAGAGGGTAAAATTTGGGATTGTCACTGTTTTTTGTTGTTGTTCGCACCACCTCTGTAATTGGACTTACGCTGGTATGGTCTGGAGGTGGATGAACGACCCTGGGACTGATAGGAGCCCCTCTGTCTGTTATCATTGTAGGTGTATGATCGATATTGGCCTGTTCCACGAAAAGTAGAGGTTCCTCCTCCTCTACCGCGTGCCCCACGAAATAGCCTTTTTCGGTATTGTAGTGTGGTCACGGACTTTGCTGTGTCCGTGTCCTTCTTTATCAGTTCCAAAGCATCATCGACATGTTTACCGAATAAAGATTCACCGTCGCAGGGTAAATCCAAAACCCTGGATTGAACCTCCGGACGGAAGGTGGTTGATTTTAGCCAGCCTTGACGGCGCAAGACTGCAGCACCCGCTAGTTGCCGGAAACCAGTGGAGGATATATCGACGGCACAGTCGATTATTTCTGCCGAAATTTTTTCTCCTTCGAGAATGATGGCCTCCGCTTCATCCCTGATGGAATCGGGCATCTGAGGGATCAGACCAGCAATCTCAGACCACATTTGACGGTCGTAGCGACCTAGAATAGCCAAGGCATTGGATGCTCTCACAGTTGTCGCTGCCATTGTGGTAAATTTTTTACCAATTGAGTCTAATTTACGGCCATCCTGATCAGGCGGAGATGTCAGAGGTATGGCCGGATTTCGAGATCTTTTTTGTGCCGCCTGAGTGATTACAGAATCCGCTTTAGGTTGAGAAACCAAACAGGCCGGAGAAGTAGGAGGCGCTTTGTATTTTTTGTCCAATCTGGGCAGAACAGCTGGTATGGAATTAGGACGTTCCATTAACCTTAGACCTTCTTCCCATATGTGGGCTATTATAGGAATGGTATGCGTTTGCTTCTGAGGTAAGTCCTTAAAATCGTATAAAAAACAATCAGTTTGTTGCGCCTCGATTGTTAAGTGGAACCTTTTCGCAGCACGAACCATAAGGTTATGAAAACTCGCGATATCTACTGGCGGTGAAGCTCTTGGCGATGCCGGTGGAGTAGAAGGCGTCTGTGCCCTATAATTGTCCCAATCTTGCATGTCATCATCGGTGTCGTTATCCCCAGTGTTATGAGGAGTTTGGTTCCCATTATCGGTATCAGGACAAACACCCGATGGAGATGTAGGTGCAACAGGCGCCGGAGCTTGAGGTCGAGGCGCTGGAGACGGAGGTCGGGGTGCTGGAGACTGAGGTCGAGGTGCTGGAGACTTAGGTCGAGGCGTTGGAGACTGAGACCGGGGCGCTGGAGGTGCTGGAGAAGTAGGCAACGACGGTGGAAACCTACGATTGTAGTCGTCCAGCATATGTTGCAGGTTTTGCACCAAAGACAAAGGAATTTGTGTAACCTGTTCGTAAGTAGTTGGTGCTGCCACATCAATTGGAAAAAGTTCATTCCCATCTTCGACGTTATTATTTTCATCCTCATCCTCGTCAGTGTAATCCTGACACTTAATGTGTAATTCAGAAGGACTGGATGCTGGCTCATAGGTTTGATCCATTTCAGATTCATTTCCGGATTCCTCTTCTCCAGACTGAAATAATTTCTCCGGAGGCTGAGATCCACTCCTTACCGGACTTTACTGAATGAGAGGAACAGTCTTGAGAGACGAGGCCGTAACCACTTTAAAAGTGGTAGTAGTCTGTAGGGGTTGGTGCGACGTCAACGAGCCCGTCGACGAGATCTCCACAGTCTTAGCACCACCCTGTCGTTCTTGCGCCGTTGCCGCAGAAACAGGCGTATGAATTGGCAGCTTACTCTTGGTCGACGATGATTTTTTGGTCGTTGACGATGTCGTCGACGAGGTTGCAGTCTTCGCCGTCGACGAAGATGCTTTCGGTGACGAGAAAGTAGCCGTTGACGGACCAGTCGTCGACGGAGTGGCCATCGTCGATGAAGTTGTTACCGTCGACGAGGCAGGCGTCGACGAAGCAATCGTCGATGAGGAAGATCCCGTCGGAGTAGTCGTCGACGATGATGGCTTGATCGTCGACGAGATCTTAATAATAGACGAGATGGGTCTCACCTCTTGGCTGCTCGTCGACGAGATGGTCGTCGTCGTTGCGGAGCTGGTTGACAGGGAACAAGTGGTCGTCGACGTAGAAACAGCCATGACTGACTTAGTAGTCGCTGAAGACGTCGACGGACGCGTCGACGAGCCCGTCGACGAGCCAGTGCCCGTTTTTGAAGAGGAGGGCATAGGTTTGGGTTTAGACGCCAGAGAGCCAGGTCCCGTAGGCGCGCCCTGAAGCAAGTCCTGTGGGGAGACATCCTTGAAAGACCCCAACATTCTACTCTTCTTAAGAAAAGGAGAGGGTACTTCAGTCTCAGACCCACGCTTCTGAGAGGATTTTGAAAATCCAGATGACAGACTCTCAGCATCAGAAACCTCATTTCCTGAAGTTTTCAACTTCTGTAGCCACAGAAGGAGACGGGCCTCTCTATCCCTCAATGTTTTAGGGGGAAAAGTGCGACAGAACTTGCAGGTAGAGGCATTATGATCCGGGTAAAGACAGTAAATACACTTACTGTGTGGGTCCTCATGAAAAAGGCGTAATTTACCACAGGATGGACAAGCCTTGAACAAGGTTTTCTTAGTAG
Organism: Lissotriton helveticus; assembly: GCF_964261635.1. Taxonomy (NCBI): domain Eukaryota; kingdom Metazoa; phylum Chordata; class Amphibia; order Caudata; family Salamandridae; genus Lissotriton; species Lissotriton helveticus. The sequence goes on along the minus strand of NC_136068.1, from coordinate 503,897,225 downwards.
AAGACATTTCTGAAGAAAAAAACAGCTAGAACTGGTGAAAACTGAGCAGAGCTCAGGGAGACTCCCTTCACACGACGTGCGGTAGAAAATCTGAGGACTTGGGCTTCTGAGGAGAAGGTTCTAGAGGAGGCTACAGCCTGATTGGCTGGAATGTGGACCAACACATAATGACTCTAATATGTTACTAAAGTGAATTCTCCCTTGGGCTTTTCAATGGGCCTATTCTGTTCTATGGTACTTTTTTCAAGTTTACATTTCTATTGCATTATATGTATGTATATTTTATTTATGATATTTCTCATGTATGCATGCATATATTACTGCTATTTATGTACCGTGGGACTCCCACTTCGACGACGGGGAATATTCAAGCATGTGAATCTATGAAAGACACCCCTAATACTGGAGAAATATACTGTATGGTTAGTTTTCACTTAATCTATACCTAGAAGATTATGTTCTGTTAAAAGAAGCTGCTTTACACTCCTTCTGGACAAAGCCTTAAGGCTGCTCTCCACACCTACTGCTTAGAGAGCTTGATAAGGTTGTCTAAGACCACTAAAATTACCATAAGCGTTGTCTGGATTGATGCAAGGTGCCCATTTACATAAGTGTACACCACATACCAAGCCAGCTTCTCACACCCATGAGGCAGTAATGTTTTGCGAACATGTGCAAATATGCCCACGTCGCTGCCTGACACATGTCTTGGACTGGGACACCCTGAGCTAAGGCCGTAGTTGCAGCTTTTCCCCTGGTGGAATGGGCTCTTAATCCCTCAGGGGGCTGCTTCTTTGCCAAGACGTAACACATTTTGATCCACGGAAAGACCAGGTGAGAGATGGTCCTATTCTGCAGTGCCTTGCCCTTCTTTGCTCCCAGGTACCCCACAAAGAGTTGGTCATCCACTCGAAACTCTTTTGTGTGGTCAAGGTAGAATGACAATGCTGTTATTGGGTCCAGTCAGTGGAGACAATCCTCTTCTTTAGAGGGATGCGGTGGAGGAAAGAAGGTGGGTAAAGTGATGGACTGACCCAGATGGAAAGGGATCACAACCTTTGGCAAAAAGGATGCCCTGGTGCGAAGCATCACCGCGTCCGGAAAGGACATATTATAAGGAGGCGAACAAGATAACGCCTGCAACTCACTTACCCTCCGGGCAGATGTAATCGCCACTATGAAGGCGGTTTTGATGGTCAACAACCGGAGGGGACAATTGTGCAAACGCTTAAAGGGAGCACATATCAGATAGGTAAGAACCAAATTAATGACCCACTGTGGCCTAACAAAGGGTGTGGTTGGAAATAAGTGAGCCATCCCTTTAGAAATCTATTTACAAAAGGAGAATTGAAGAGAGAGGGCTGGTCTGGCAGTCGCAAAAAAGCAGACCGAGCAGAAAGGTAACCCTTGAGAGTTCCCAAGGCAGAGCCCTGCTGGGCAGGGGTTAGAATTAATAAAAGGACATTAGAAAAAGGAGCAGAAAGAGGGTAAATGGAACTTTTTGTACAGAATAATAAACATTTCTGTAAACGGCAGGCGTATACCATCTTAGTAGAGGGCCGTCTGGCCGCCAGTATAACATTATAGACTTCGGTAGGAAGGTCAAAAGCTCAGCTGTCACTGCTCACTCTCCACACATGGAGGTGCACATTTGACAGGTTCGGATGGAGAACCCTCCCCTGCAGCTGAGACACAAGATCCTCCCAAAAGGACAACTTGATCGGAGGATCGATACTCATTCTCAGAAGCTCTGGATACCAGACTCTCCTCGCCCAGTCCAGAGCCACAAGAATGACTTGGGCCCAGTCGCTGCTGACATTTTTCAGGACCTTGGACAGCAGTGGATTGGACAGAAAGGCGTACAACAGGCTGAGCTCCAGTCACGAAGAGAAAGGTCACCAGGGAGCAGTACCCCTGACACTGCGCCTTCTCTTTGGAGGCAAAAAAAGCTAACCAGGGTTCTCCCCACTGCTGAAAGAGACCTTGCACCACCTCCGACCAGAGACGCCAATGTGATCTGCTAGGCATCAACAGCTGAGTTTGTCCGCCCTAGTATTCAGGGAACCTGCCAGGTGTTGAACCACCAGGGTTATGCCCAGCTGTTCCAGCCATGTCCAGAGACGCAGGGCCTCTAGACAAAGGGTCCACAATCCAACCCCACCCTGCTTGTACAATACCACATGACGATGGTGTTGTCTGTGAACACTTGAACTAACTTCCCTTTGACAGAAGGAAGGAATGCTTTGAATGCCAACCGAATAGTTCGGAGCTCCAACAAATTTATGTGAAGCCCCGTCTCCGCCGGAGACCAGTGTCTCCTGATCTCCATCTCTCCCAGGTGGTTACCCCGTCCCAGAAGGGACGCATCAGTCACAACTGTGAGATCTGGTTGGGGAAGGGAGAGGGGTCTGCCGTTGACCCAAATGTGGTTTGTTAACTACCATTGCAGATCCTTCGTAGTTCCCTCCGAGATGTGGACCACGTTAGTGTAATTTCCCTTATGCTGTGCCCATTGGAACTTCAAGTCCCACTGCAGAGACTGCATACGCCATCTGATGTTTCTTACCAACAGGATACAGGGGGCAATGAAGCCCAACATCCTCAGAGTCAGTCTTGCCGAAATCTAGGATAGAGGCTGAAATATTGGAATCATAGCCTGAATATCCTGGACTCGCTGCTCGGGAGAATACGCCCCAAACTGCACTGTGTCCACAACAGCTCAGATGAAAGGGACCATGGCAGAAGGAGTCAGGTGTGACTTTGGCACGTTTATAGAGAACCCCAGCGAATACAGAAGGTTTCCCGTAGTATGAAGGTGGGAGAAGGCCGCCTGGGGCAAGGAAGCCTTAAACAGCAGTCGTCAAGGTAGGGGAAGACTCACATCCCCAACCTGCGCAGATGAGCTGTGACCACCGTCATTACCTTGGTGAATACCAGAAGGGCACTGGTAAGGCCGGAAGGGGAGAGCAAGGTACATTGAAAGTGCTTGCGACCTACCTTGAACCGCAGGTAACGCCTGTGGCCCAGCAGAAGGGGAATATGAAAATACGTGTCCTGCAGGTCCATCACTACCATCCAGTCTTCTTGGTCTAGGGCTGACAAGACCTTATCTAGAGAGAGCATTTTGAATTTCTCCTAAGACATATTTGGGCCGTTGTCCCTCGTTCTTCTTCGGAATCAGAAAGTAGCAGGAATAAAACCCACTGCCTACTTTTGAAACTGGGACCCTTTCTATAGCTCACTTGGCCAAGAGTGACGTAATTACCTCCTGGAACAACTTTAAATGACCATCCATCAGCCGTTCCTGATGTGGCAGAATAGTTGGAGGAAAAGAAATAAAAGGTAGGGATAGCCCTCCTGGACTATCTGCAAAACCCACTTGTCCGATGTTAAGCATCTCCAATGGGGGAGATAATTTCGAATTCTCCCACCAACTGGAGTAGTGTGATCCTGCAGAATCAGCCTAGGATTGCTTGGAGGCTGAGGCTGCTAGGGGAAGAGTGGTAGAGGACTTTTGGCCTCCATTCCGAGATCAGAATGAACGTGTCCTCGCACACCTTAGGCAGTCTGTGCGGGACAGTGGTTGGGATATGGATGACGCAGTAGGAAACCCCTTCTGTTGCAACAAAAGGGGTAAAAGGAAGACTGGCAATGAGGAGTGGAGGAGAGGCCCAAGGATTTGGCCATAGCTCGAGAGTCCTTGAACCTGACCTGAGCTGAGTCTGTCTTTTCCTTAAAAAGGCGGGCTCCCTCTCAGGGCATGTTCTTCAAATTGGCTTGGACATCGTCCGAGAAGCCAGTTGTACGAAGCCAGGCACGTTGCCTTAAGGCCACCATCGTTGAAATCGATCTGCCCAGCAAATGGGTTGTATCTAGGCCACACCGTATGGTGAATTTTGCTGCGTCTCTCCCATCTTTGACAGGTTGGGAGACTACAGACTGGGCCTCCTCCTGGACTTGTGGCAGCACTTGCGTAACCATCTCCCAAAGGGAATGGGAGAAATGGCCCAATAAGCATGCGGCATTCACCAACCGCAATGCCAGGCTGGAGGAAGTAAACAACTTCTTCACGAATTAATACAGTCTCTTGGATTCCCTATCCGGCGGGGCAGATACTCTAGTGAGAACGCTGGTGTGCACTTGAACGTCTAAATATTTTATACTGAAAACTTGCACTTTATTTTAACAAGTATATCCCATACTGTTTTTAGCTGTAACTGTTTGCATTTTACACGTGTTTACCTTATTGCTGCCCACCCCGGTCCATCCGGCTAAGTGCCGTTGTGTGGAGGGCGTAGATGACCTTACGAAGAGCATCATTTCCGGGTAGGGAGGCGTTGCAAGTCCTTCCCGCCCGCTCCACTATTAAGACCTGTGTGTTTGTGGCTGCGCTGCAGATAATCTGGTGAGAGCGCTGGCGTGCGCTTGAACGTCTAAATATTTTAAACTGAAAACTTGCACTTTATTTTAACAAGTATATCCCATATTGTTTTTAGCTGTTACTTTTTCCATTTTATACATGTTTACCTTATTGCTGCCCGCCACTGTCCATCCAGACTAAGTGCCGTTGTGTGGAGGGCGTGGCTGACCTTAAGGAGAGCATAATTTTCGGGTAGGGAGGCAGAGCAGGAACTTCCCCCCCGCTCCACTATTAAGACTCATGTGTTTCCGGCCTCGCAGTGGATGCACGCAGCAGGCGAGCCAAAGGCACACCAAAGGCAAGCCCGTCTGCGGCAGTCCGTGCCCGACAGGGCCCAGACCCCTGGTCCTGTTGAGCCACAAAAGAGATTTAGGTACACAGCTAATGAGCTATGTAGACTATCAATGCCTATTGATAAATCATGCAAACACAACATAAATATAGATAGTAAGGAGTTGAAATGTGAGCACTGAAACATGACCCTAAGGCTTAATAATGAGAAGAACAATAAAGATAAGCTGCAGTTAGCATTACTTAATTGTATGTCATTAGCGAAACACAAATATGAGATACAGGACCTACTAAGGGAAAGATCACTGGACTCTCTATTTCTAATTGAGACCAGGCTTAATGAGAGCTCCACCCCGGACGTTCTGGACGCAATGCTCAGTGAATATATGTTAGTAAGGCAGGATCAGGAAGGAAAAACAGGAGGGGGCATTGCCATTATTTTAAAATCCTCAATCCTCAATCCTCCCCTACGGAATCAGTTGCTCATTTCCTCTTTGCCTGCCCAGCATATGGCCAGGCAAGGAGGAAATGTGGGGCCATTGGCGGAGCGTGTGGAGAAGTATAGGGTGTCGATTGACTCCTATGCAGACGATACGCAACTAATTGTGATGTTAGCACAAGACAAAGGCCAAGCAGCTACCCGGTTCTCCGAATGTTTAGAAGAGGTGGCAGACTGGATGTCTAACTACTGCCTCCAGCTAAACAGGAGTAAAAAGGAGATAATGGTGGTAGACAGGGCACCATCCATATGGTCATCGACGTGGTGGCCTGAAATACTAGGCCAACTGCCTGCCCCCAAAACAGAAGTAAATAACCTCAGAATATGGCTTGATTCCGAGCTGACTTTTGAAAGTCAGATTCGGAAGGTAGCAGGTAAGTGCTACGGGAACATGAAAATCATCCTGAGGAAGGTCCTGGATTTATTACCACCAAATGCCCGGAAAACCATAGTACATGCAGTAATAACTTCCCAAATGGATTACGGGAATGTACTATATCTTGGTGCTACTAAAAAGGGACTTGCCAAATTACAGAGAGTACAGAATGCGGCAGCGCGTATGGTGTTGGGCCTTCCGAGAAGAGCGAATACGAAGAAGGCCCTAACAGCATTACACTGCCTGCCAGTAGAAAGGAGAGTCGCATTCAAGGCAATGTGCCACTGTCACCGTATTCTATTGAAGAAAGACCCTAGATACCTGCAACCGTTAATAACTCAATACATCCCAGGACAGAGTTTAAGATCTATGTATAAGGCATTGGTGACTGTACTGAGAATATTTAGAGCAAGAATGGGAGCACGCTCTTTCAGGTACCATGCAGCCAAAATGTGGAACGGCCTACCGTTAGATCTAAGAATAGAATCATGTGAAAGTAGTTTTCGAACACAGCTGAAAACATGGCTGTTTAGGCAAATTGCATAGGGCAACCGTCAGCTAGTTCTGCACATCGTAGCATTAGAGGGGGATGGCAGCAGCCTCCCCCCAGAGCATGCATCTCAGCATGGGGACACACTGATGGTGTAACCAGGCGCTCTCCAAATGAATAAATAAATAAATAAATAGGGCAATGCGCCTTGAGACGTGGAGGCCTGCAGCACCTAACTTTCTGGGGTGGGATGTTGGCTTAGGAATTTTGGGTCGCCCGGAGCATGGCGATGGCAGCGTGCAATCGTCCTATTCACAGGAGCCCCTGTGCTAGGTTGGGACCATGTACCTAGAAGGATGTCCGTAGGTGCCTCTATAAAGGGCAAAAGGGATTCAGAAGTGGAAGCCCCAGGTTGAAGCACCTCAGTCAGGAGATTAGTCCTGACCAGCAATGAGGGCAGCTCTAGTCCAAGGACCTCAGCTGCCCTCTTTACCACCATGGCATAGGCTGCCCCCTCCTCCATTACCACTGTTGGCCGAGAGAGCATGCCAGTATCTGGAGAAGTATCCAGTCCACTGGCTTCCCCAAGTTCCCTATACCAGTCCAAATTCTATTCTACTTCCTGTGTTTGAAGAGGGTCCCCAGACCCCTCCCATTCCTCTCTTGAGCCTATCACATCCTCAAAGTGCTCAGGCGACAACACAGAACCTCTGGGTTCTGTTGACTGGGCATCGATTAACGCCGTTCCAGCTCTGTGTCGTCAGGAATGAGGATGGGACTTGCGCCACCAACAAGCATCGGTGATGTTGCATGCACCGACTTCGGGTCCGATGCCGGAGAGAGTGGTGTTGGCATGACCAGCGTTGAGCCAGATATAAGAACCCGCGGGGCCTGAAGGCTCACCAGCAGGGGTTCTTCCGCTCAAATACTCGGCGCATGGCCTCTCACAACTCTTTTATTTGAGTGGTTTGCGCTCTAATTCCAGGAAAGGGGATGAGGAGATAAGTCAACTCTGGCTCCATCTCCGCGGAACGGTACCTAGAGAGTCAGTGCTCCTTATCTCTCTCGACAATGGACAACAGTTGAGGTGAAGACAAAGTCAGACGAAGTCAGCTTGGATTTCTTCTTCTTCTTATGCCTCTTTCCCGAGTGTCCAGAGGACCTCGAATGGGAGGAAGAGGACTTACGGCTCTGTGAGCTGTCCCGCATCCTCCTCTTCTTCGATTGGGACCGTGACCTCCACAGAGTCTCGCTTGACAGTGTCGACTGCTGGGCCGAGAGGAACTTCATCGTCTGCTCTCTCAAGATCTTCAGAGCCATCGCCCGACATTCCGAATATGACTTCGTGTTGTGATCGCGCTCAAGACACCAAAGACATACGCGGTGGGGATCAGTGTCCATCCTTATGCGGGAACAAGTCCTGCATGGCTTGAAACCTGTCTTCCTCGATCACATCCCTCACACACAAAGTCAGAAATTCCAAAACTTTCAACAAAAGTAGAGAAAACGCCTGTAAAAAAGTAGCAGAGGTGTAGCTCTTCCCGGTTCGACGCTTAACTGGGGCGAAAAGAAAAGAACTGATGTCAGCACACCTGTGTGGCACCTATATATGCACTGCGACGTCATACCCGACGCTAACGACACCAACTAGTTACAAAAAGAGTGGTCGGTTACATAACATATTCTAGCGTAAATTTCATCATTTGATTTTAAAGGTACACACACGAACCAAGTAACATTGAAACTGAATTTAATTCAGCTGTGGGCAGTGGTATCCAGTACTTTCACAGGTATTATATTTCATTTCATACAATACAATGTAATTTCTAAAGTCTTCATTCAAAACAGTGCTCGGTGATTGTCAGAAAAAAGGGGGGGGGTTTCAGTAGGATAGGGTGTGGTTGGAATAGATTGAGGGACAAAGAAAAGGAATTGTGTCCTGTAAACAATTCTATCTCAATCTGAGAACATTTCTAGTCAATAATAGATCAAATGGTTCCCTATATACACTATACACGGGGGCCATATATGGCAAATTTTGCTGCGGCGTGTATGTATAAAGGTGGTGTTGTCGACGTTTCGACCCCTATGGTAAGGGCGGGTGATTCCTCAGTCTAGGGTCTTCATCAGGACAATAAAAACAGTGACAGTGAGCACATATATATACAGGCGTTTTGATGATGTCCCACCTCAGTTGAGACTTGCGCCTTTGGGGTATTTAGGTTCTTCAATCGACAGGAGCCATAGGTCAATAAGTAGAGTCGCAGATGACGGGGTATGTAAAATTTGAAAAACCTTCCGATTACGTCAATGCGTGGGTGTGGCAAAAGTCCTACATCTACTAGAAGAATTAATCAAGGGTGGGGTGTAGGTTTCTTACACCATCTGTGATACTGCTGGCTTTCGTCTCCAGAGTAACGAGACGAAAGCCAGCAGTATCACAGATGGTGTAAGAAACCTACACCCCACCCTTGATTAATTCTTCTAGTAGATGTAGGACTTTTGCCACACCCACGCATTGACGTAATCGGAAGGTTTTTCAAATTTTACATACCCCGTCATCTGGGACTCTACTTATTGACCTATGGCTCCTGTCGATTGAAGAACCTAAATACCCCAAAGCCGCAAGTCTCAACTGAGGTGGGACATCATCAAAACGCCTGTATATATATGTGCTCACTGTCACTGTTTTTATTGTCCTGATGAAGACCCTAGACTGAGGAATCACCCGCCCTTACCATAGGGGTCGAAACGTCGACAACACCACCTTTATACATACACGCCGCAGCAAAATTTGCCATATATGGCCCCGTGTATAGTGTATATAGGGAACCATTTGATCTATTATTGACTAGAAATGTTCTCAGATTGAGATAGAACTGTTTACAGGACACAATTCCTTTTCTTTGTCCCTCAATCTATTCCAACCACACCCTATCCTACTGAAAACCCCCCCCCTTTTTCTGACAATCACCGAGCACTGTTTTGAATGAAGACTTTAGAAATTACATTGTATTGTATGAAATGAAATATAATACCTGTGAAAGTACTGGATACCACTGCCCACAGCTGAATTAAATTCAGTTTCAATGTTACTTGGTTCGTGTGTGTACCTTTAAAATCGAATGATGAAATTTACGCTAGAATATGTTATGTAACCGACCACTCTTTTTGTAACTATATGTTGACCCAGGTCGGTGAGGAAAGGGTTTACCCCGTTATTACCTACCGCTAACGACACCAACAGCATCATGCAGAGCCAAATGGAGCCAACCGACATTGCACACAAGGGGTATTGCTCAGCAAAAGTTTTCCCATCCAACCTGACGCCTGGGAAATTCAAAGGTAAGGAATCTGCAGCTTGAAGACTCTATCAGAAACACTCATTGAGGTCTATAGAAAGAGGCTGACACTCAGAAGAGTGGCAAGACGAGAGTCGGCCTTTCATTTTGGCTTACGCCTGGCATTGTAAGCTCTGCCTCTCTAATGAAACTGGTAGAAAAAAGTGAGGTTTAAAACATGTTGCCAGATGTATTAACCTCTAATCGAGTCCATATAGGCCTATGCAAAGGTACACTGCAAGAAGGCCGTAGATAGTGAAGTGTTTGCTTTAAACTGAAAGCGTTGGGGCGTGGCCAAGATGGCGGACTGGTGAGTCGTAACTTCCCGCGGCCCTCCGCTCCCGGCCAGTTAACCTGGGCTCAGCAGCGCCTTTTACCCTCGTAAATGTTACCATCCTCAAAAATAGGGCGTCCACTCACCACAGAGCAGCCTTAGACGGACGTTCCGAGCTCAGAAGGGCTGGATTCTCGGAGACAGACCGACTGTGCAAGCCGAGCTCCTGTGAGGCAAAATGGCAGCGGCCGAGGCCCACCGCGCCAGCTAGCTTGGTCTGGAACTCGCTTAGCCCAGAGAGGGCCCTGCCGCACCCGCGGCACCTCCGCCCAGCAGCAGCAGTGATCGGGCAGGCACGGGAGAGCGGAGTGGTTGAGCGGCCGCCGATTAAGTGGGAGAGTCCTGGTGACCGGGGGCCTCCGTGTCAGGAGAGGCTCCGGGAGTGATGGCTGTGACATGGAGTTGGCTGGAGGAGACGCCCGGCGCGGCTTGCTGCGCAGGAAGGCCACGGTCGGTGAGTGAGCCGCAGAGATCCAGCACCTGTTGCCTGCTCCAACCCAGCCGATAACTGCAGCGAGGTGGGTGCTGCACGGCGGTGCCTGCCGTGATTGGGGTCCTGTTCCACCTGCAGTGTTGCTGTGAGGGGCTAGGGCACTTCAAACCCCCAGGGATGTGAGCCATACACAGAGATTGCTGTCCATCCCGGAGCGACTCCAGCAAGAGCGGCCTGAAGGACGGGCATTGGCCGCACAATCACGTGGGAAGCGCGTGACGGGGCAGTCATCTCGGTACAGCCCAGTGTGCCCCCAGCAGAACCACTACACGGGTGTCGGTGCCCGGTGCCCCCACTGACTTTGCTGGGCCCTGGGTTGGGGCGTGGAACCGCCTCTTCGACCACCACTACGGAGCCCATAAGCTGCTTCCTGTCCTGAGGAGCAGCGAAATAGCGCACAATCGAGCAGTAGACCGTGGTAGTGAAAGGTTTTGGCCCCTATTCGCCTGTGTTGGGTCCCACCCGCTCAGCACCCGGTCCGCTCTCTACCTGGCTCGCTTGACGTTGGATGAAGGGAACGACCATCGGTGAGACCCCTTCAGCAGATCTGCAGAGTCTATTCCACGGGACTCGCTAAGGATTGGCCTGCGACATCGCCTGGCGGGGGAGAGAAGGGAGCCCAGAGGAAATGCCAAGGACCGGTCCGACGTCCCCGAGGCAGGGCAACACATCATAGAGGCACCTATCCAGAGAGGCCCCAGATCGTCCCAGTCACAGGCGCAGCTGTACACAGAAGAGGACCCTGGTTCCCAATCGCGGCCCCGGGCCCAGACCAGAGCCATGTCCTCAGTGAAAGAGAGAAGAGAGCGGACTCTAAAAGATATGCTCTCCAAAGGCCCTCTACCAGCGGAGATGGGGGGCAGTTCGCCCACGGCCCCAACCTCGCAATCAGACCCAGAGGACAAGGAGGTCCCGATCACTCGCTCTTTTCTAGAGGCACTCTTCAATACCTTGAGAAATGACTTCCGAAAAACTTAAACGTGAGTTCGCCAGGAAACTTGGTCCGCACATGCTCCAAAATTACTCGTTCTCCAAATGCCCGCGCTTGCGATTGACGGGCACTGGACTTTTGCTGGGGTTTTCCAGTTGGGGTTAGGGAGGGGGGGAGGGGAACCGGTGTGCTAATGAGGGCAGGGACCAAGCAAGGGTCTGATTCAGAGATGCACGACATAAGGGAAACGGGGGACATACACATGGTTATGGTGACCCAGCTCAAACAGCTACAGCAGGTTAGACACACGACTGCTTCATGTCACGATCCAGACTTCAGATATTCACCCTTAATGTGAAAGGGCTGAACAATCCCATTAAAAGGAGAGCCATCCTATCCTACTTAGAGAATTTGGGGGCAGAGGTGTGTCTATTGTAGGAGCCTCATCTCCTCCCCAAAGACTGGCACTGGATGAGGTACCGAGCTTTCCCCTAACAGTTCTACTCCTCCACACCTGATAAGAAAGCGGGGTGGCCATACTGATTGCAATGACATTCCAGGGTTCAGTGGGCGATAAGGAAGCAGAAGTAAAAGGTTGTTTCCTTGCCTACAAAACTATGGGTGGGGGGTGCTGCCCTGGTGGTGGGTTCCCTCTACGCCCCCAACTCAGGACAAGAAAACTTTCTCACGACAGCCCTATTGGAAGTTCTATGCTCACAAGACAGGAGACTAGTGGTTGGAGGGGACCTTAACCTAGTTATGGATGCGGAGAAAGACAGGTCCGGCCAACGCTAGGGCCTAACGGGCGCACTGTCCAAAACAGGGAAGGAGTGGTTGAGAGAAAGGGGGTTGGTAGACATATGGCGGGTGGCCCATCATCGATCCTCACAATTTTCCTTCTACTCCAATGCACACCATACAAACGCCCGACTAGACCACTTCATAGTCTCCATCGAAATGGATGCGCTAGTAGACACAGTGAACATCACACCACTAGCGCTATCAGACCACGATACAGTGACAATGACCCTCAACATGCCCCGGACTCGCAGACGGAACTGGGACAAGGCGACTTAGGGAGAACTTGCTCCATAGAGATGGAGTGCCTCAACAACTCCACAAATGCATTACCGACTACCTAGCGACAAACGACTCCCCGGACACTCCCCTTGCTGCACTGTGGGGGCCCTCAAAGCTGTAGTGAGGGGTGAACTAATAGCCATTTCTGCTGCTGAATCCAGAGTAAGGAAAAAGGAAACTTCTCACTGCACAAGTGTTAGAATTAGAAAGGGTACACAGTCGGACAGGCGCGGCAAGGGTGTGGCGCCAATTGAAAGCGTCAAGGACGCAAATGGCGAGCCTTGATTTGGACAGAGCAGAATATGCCGCCCTCCGGCTCAAACACTCTAACTATATAGGGGGAGGCAAAACAGGGCGTCTCTAAGCAATTAAGCTCAGGCCCGCACCCAACGCTCAAAAATCTCAGCTCTTCAGAATGCCAAGGTGGATACAGTCGAACGCGATGATGAGATTACAGAAGCCCTTCGGGACTTCTACTCCACATTTTATGGTAAAGACCCACAACTTAGCGCCGACGGAGAGGCCTACTTACAGAGGGCTGCCACGACGGCACTGAACGCGGCGGGGCAGAAGCTCTAGATGCGCCTATCAGGATCAAAGAGGTTATAGGGGCGATTATTCGATGGAAGCCTTTGAAATCACTGGGACCCGATGGCTTTTCAGCTGGGTTCCATAAGTCCTTCTGCCCACTTCTCGCCCGATCCTGCCGCAGCTTTTTAACTCTTTTAGCGGTCCTGGAACAATCCCCCCCGATATGTTGGCCGCTGACATAGTGGTCATCCCTAAACCCGGGAAGGACATGACCCAATGTGGCTCATACTGCCCGATTTCCCTACTAAATTTGGATCTAAAACTGTTTACAGGGGTCCTAGCGGCCAGATTTGGCCCACGTATGCCCAGTATCATCAAACCGGACAAGTCCGGCTTCATTCACAATCGTCAGAGCAGCAATAATACCAAACGTATACTGCACCTTATCGACAAAGCCCACCGCACAAAGATGGAATCTCTTTTGTTGTCGGTCGATGCCGAAAAGGCCTTCGACAGAGTGGACTGGGGCTTCCTAGACAAAACATTAGCTCATTTTGGTCTTGGTGACCGATTTAGGGCCTGGGTGGCGAGCTGTTACGATAGGCCAAAGGCAACAATCAGGGTAAATGGGACAACCTCGCAACCTTTTGAGATACAGAGGGGCACGAAACAGGGACACCTGCTCTCACTCCTTCTCTTCGCGCTCTATGTAGAGCCCCTAGCCCAAAGGATAAGGGACAATCACCGTCCTGCCTAACCCAGAAGCGGTCGCTCCTCACGCTGCTCCCTGCTAAAAGAAGTGGTATTGTAGCGCTTCTGCCAGACTGCTCACTGCCACTAATTCGAACTGCGCACTGCTCGCTCTGCTTACTGTATTTATTTATTGTGCCTGAATCGCACTGCTCGCTCTGCTTACTGTATTTATTTATTGTGCCTGAATCGCACTGCTCGCTCTGGTTACTATATTTAATCATTGTGCCTGTATCGCACTGCTCACTCTGCTTGCTGTATTCAAATATTGTGCCTGAATCGCACCGCTCGCTCTGCCTGCTGTATTTAATTATTGTGCCTGGTGATATCGACATCGTAGCGCTGTGCTGGTAGACTGATCCGCATTTGTTTAGGAGCTGTGCACTGTTCGCTTTACCTGCTTTGGCTGTTTGTGCCTGATTGTGCCGGTGACACTGCCCATTTCATAGCGATTTCAGGTGGTGCCCCAATCTCGTCCTGTTTCGCTTTTGGTCTCGCTGCCATTTTGTTGTTGTTGTTGTGCCTCCCTGCCCGGCTCTCCACCCCGCTCCCGCCTCTTAGCTGCTCCTCCCTCGCCCCTCCCCCCCACTTTCTACATATGACAGATGCTTTCGCGCGCAGCGTTAACGCGCAGCGGTCGCGCCCCATGCGCGCCGAAGGTGCGCCAAATGTAAGCCCGTCTACGCCTGGACCGCGCCCAGCGCCAGACCCCCTGGCCTCCGCAAAATCCACTCCGCCCGCATTACGTACGACGCCGCAACCCTCTCAGCCCTTAACCCCGGCCGCCCACCCAACTGCTACCAAGCCGTCCCAGGACACACCCATGGACCCTTCACCTGCCACTCCTGCAAGTTCGACTGCATCAGAACCCACACCAAATCCACAAACTCCAAACAGAGCTCCGACACCAACCACCTAAAGTGCATCCTGCTTAACACCCGCTCGGTCCACAGACACGCCATTGAACTCTGGAACCTACTCGACACTACATCGCCGGATGTCGCCTTCCTTACACAAACCTGGATGAACGCCTCATCAGCGCCCGACATCGCCATAGCCATCCCGGACGGCTACTAGATCATCCGAAAGGACCGCACTAACCAAACAGGAGGAGGGATCGCCATCGTCCATAAGAACACCATACACATCACGACCAGTTCCGACGACTACCTCGCAACCGCCGAACACCTTCACTTCCAGATCCACACCGACCCCAAGACCACACTCAGAGGCACCCTCATCTACAGACCACCAGGACCCCGCACACAATTCAGCGAAGACATCACCGATTTCATCAGCCCACACGCCCTCCCCTCCGAGGACTACATCCTACTGGGAGACCTCAACTTCCACCTGGAAAAGAAAAACGACAGCAACACTACCACCCTTCTGGACAACCTGGCCAACCTCGGACTCAAACAACTTGTCAATACCCCCACTCACTATGCCGGACACACGCTCGACCCAATCTTCACCTCCAGCAAGCACATCTCCTTCAATCACACCACAGCTCTCCACTGGACGGACCACAGCTGCGTTCATTTCAACTACACAAAGACCTCGACCAACAACCCCCCACAACCTATTCCCCGAAGAAACTGGAACAAAATTACCACCAACCAGCTCTTCACATCGCTTCACCAAAACCCCCCTGCCAAATCATCGGACCCAAACCAAGCAGCCACCAACCTCACACAATGGATCACCCACAGCGCCGACGAACTAGCACCCTTGAAAAACCATCAAATCAAGCAAGGCAGCAAAAAAGCCCCCTGGTTCAACGATGACCTTAAGAAATCCAAGAAGCTCTGCCGTACCCTCGAGAAAGCCTGGAGAAAAAAACCCAACCACTGACAACATGACCACCTTCAAGAACGCCACCGGCAAACACCACCAACTGATCCGATCCACCAAGAAATCAGCATTCAAAGATCGCCTTGACAACAACGCCCAAAACAGCAAGGAACTATTCAACATCGTCAAAGAATTTACCAACCCAACCGCCGGCACCAACGACATCACTCCCTCCCAAGACCTCTGCAACTCCCTAGCCTCATTCTTCCACAACAAAATCGCCGACATACATAACAGCTTTGGAAACCAGTCCGAAGACCAGTCCACTCCACCCACCTCCGAACCTAAACCACCCTCTAACATCCTTTGCGACTGGAACCCAATCACCACTGAAGACACCATCCGCCTGATAAACTCCATCCACTCGGGATCACCAACCGACCCATGCCCCCACCACATTTTCAACAAAGCAGACTCCATTATCGCACCCCATCTCCGAGACGTCATCAACTGCTCCCTCAACTCCGCCACCTTCCCGGAAAGCTGGAAACATGCTGAACTCAGCGCCCTCCTGAAGAAACCCACAGCAGACCCCACTGAACTTAAGAACTACCGCCCCATCTCGCTCCTCCCATTCCCTGCCAAAGTCATTGAGAAAGCCGTCAACAGTCAGATCGCCGCCTTCCTCAAATCCAACAAATCCCTCGACCCCTCACAGTCCGGCTTCTGAGCCAAACACAGCACCGAAACCGCCCTCATCGCAGCAACAGACGACATTCGAACACTACTGGACAACGGAGAAACAGTTGCCCTCATCCTACTTGACCTCTCCGCAGCCTTCGACACAGTCTGTCATAGCACCCTCATACAACGCCTCAGCAACGTCGGAATACAAGGAAAAGCATTGGACTGGATCATCTCGTTGCTCGCCGGAAGAACCCAGAGAGTCCGCCTTCCCCCTTTTAGATCAGAGGCCACCGAAGTCATCTGCGGCGTACCACAAGGATCATCACTCAGTCCCACCCTCTTCAACATATACATGAGTCCCCTCGCATCCATCGCACGCCAACACAACCTCAACATCATCTCTTACGCAAACGACACCCAGCTGATCCTCTCCCTCACCAAAGACCCAAACACCGCCAAAACCAACTTACACGAAGGAATGAAAGAAGTAGCCGAGTGGATGAAGAACAGCCATTTAAAACTGAACTCGGACAAAACGGAGGTCCTCATCTTAGGTTCATCCCCCGCTGCCTGGGACAACTCATGGTGGCCACCGGCCCTGGGAACCGCACCCATACCTACGGACCACGCACGTAACCTGGGCTTCATCCTGGACTCCTCCCTCTCGATGACCAGACAAGTCAACACGTCTCATCATCCTGCTTCAACATCCTACGCATGCTCCAAAAAATCTTCCGCTGGATCCCCACCGAAACAAGAAAGACGGTCACCCACGCACTGGTCACAAGCCGACTGGATTACGGAAACACCCTTTACGCCGGAACCACAGCCAAACTACAGAAAAAACTCCAACGCATCCAAAACGCCTCAGCCAGACTCATACTGGACATCCCCCGTCAAGCTCACATTTCCGGTCAACTGAAAGACCTCCACTGGCTTCCAGTCAACAAGAGAATAACGTTCCGTCTACTCACCCACGCACACAAAGCCCTCTACGACCTAGGACCCGAATGCCTCAACACGCGACTGTCCTTCTACACCCCCATCCGCCAACTACGATCGTCCAACCAAGCCCTCGCCGCAATTCCGCGCATCCACAGATCCACCATGGGAGGAAGATCCTTCTCCTACTTAGCGGCCAAGACCTGGAATTCCCTCCCTACCCACCTCCGCCTTACACAGAACCACCTCTCCTTCAGAAAGCAACTAAAAACGTGGATATTCGATAAGTAAAGTACCCCCCCCCCTCCCCCAAGCACCTTGAGACCCTCTGGGTGAGTAGTGCGCTATACACATTTTCGAACTTGAACTTGAACTATATTTTGGGCATCTCATTCGGAGGAGAGAGGCATTCTGTGAGCTTGTACGCCGATGACATCTTGGCGACCTTGGAGACCCATGAGCAATCCATGCCAGCATTTCTCCGTGAACTGACCTCCTTTGGCCAGGCCTCCGGTTTTCAAATAAATGTGGGAAAATCCATAGTCCTGCGCCTAGGCCGCAGTGAGGACTTACCCGGGGAAGGACAAACGTCCAATGGAGGACTCCAGACTCAGGATACGGTTCCCTATCTGGGACTGGATTTAGCCCCTTCTATTGTGCGGACAATCACACATAATTATTCCAAACTCCTCTACCAAATCACGAAAGAACTCCGGCACTGGCAAAAACACTCATTGTCACTACTTGGCCATATTGCAGCCATAAAAATGTCCATCTTACCCAAAGCACTATATGTGTTCCAGACCCTACCGGCCTGGCCCCCACCGGGGACACTCCACAAAATACAGAGAGAAGTGCAACAGTTTGTCTGGGCAGGGGTGCATCCCACAGGGATCTTTCCCACAGACCTCCAGACGAGGAGGGCTGGGTATCCCAAATCTCCTGCAATATTTCAGGGCAACACAACTTAGGTGCTTAGTGGAGTGGGGCAGACCTGCGTCTGAAAAAAGGAGACTGTTCCAAGACCGAGCGCTAGCAAAGCTCTCTTTGTGGAAGGTGCCCTCGTTGGAGAGGCCAGACAGACCACCAAATCTCAAGGGCTCACCTATCACGAACACAGTGCTACGAGACTGGGATGAAGTTGCTCTCAAACGGGGACTCACATTTTTCCCCTCACCATTAACGCCCCTATTTGATAACCCAAAGTTTACACCAGGGCTAGATGAGCGAGCGTTCTCGCAGTGGCGTATCTCCCAATGCAAGTCGGCGGGACATCTCTTCGATCTGGAGGGGTTTCTTCCGTTCTCGGAAGTGAAACAATCCTACGCCATGACGGAATCGAATCGATTCCAGTACTTTTAGCTCCGTCATTGGCTCCTCCACCCTGATGTGCGATCGTTAGTGAGCAGGAAGCTTACAAAAATACAAGAAATGGCTCATAACAAAAAACTCAGACAAGAAAATTATCTCTGAACTATACAATGTGCTTTGACCACCGGCCCCCTCCTCGCCCTCAGCGGGCCAAAAACATTGGGCGCGGGAACTGGGGAGGGACCGGATCGAGAAAGAGTGGAGCGATATCTACTTCAGGGCCAATCATACGGCCCATACCACGGCCAGTAGGGAATTTGCGGTCAAGGTGCCCACATACTGGTACCTGACACCAGCCCGACTGAATAAGGGGAACCCTGACCGTAGTCTGACATGCTGGTGAGGCTGTGATGAAAAGGGCACTCTAACCCACTTACTTTGGGACTGCAAGGAATTGACAGGGTACTGGGCCGCCGTCCTAGATGACATCGACAGACAATTTGAGACCGAAATCCCATGCTTCCCTGCATTCACACACTCCTGGGGCTCGCTAACCCAATCACATATCCGCCGAAGTCCATCTGGGACAAACAGATGGGTCTAGCGGTAGGAGCAGCTGTCCAACACATCCTCTCCCTATGGGGCACATGGACCAGACTGACAAACATAGGTTGGTTACACAAATTATGGTATATCTTAGGCATGGAACGAATTCAAGCCTCTCACGAACGCAGCAGAATCATTCGGGGTTACCTGGGGTCCCTTAGTGTCCCTGCTGGCACTGGAACTGAATGAGGTGACCTGTCCGAAATATCTTCGACTTCTCCGACTTATGGAGGCACAGTTCACAACTGAGGCTACCTGATTTACTGCCCAATGATGACCCTTTAATTAGAGCCCTAAAGGGGCGTATTCCTAGCACACCAGTTAGGGGAGGGTGGGGGGGGGGGAGGGTTGGGGTAGTTGAATTTGTCGAAATGCTTGACGGGGCCAGCCCCGTATCCTGCTTCGACAGAGACTGCCCCCTAAATCGCACCAGAGGCACATTCCGCTGCTCCTACATGCCTAACGTCGATGTATGACGCAACTTTTACATCGCAGGTGCCATTACAACGCATGGCATTACAATGCAGGTATTTACAACGCAGGGGCTATTACAACGCATGCCATTACAACGTAAGTATAGGTAAGTATATAATTTAAATTACAAATGTAAATAATTCTAATTTAATTAATTTAATTTAATTTAATTAATTTAATATAAATTTAATTTTACTTTATTTTTACCCTGTACCCTTTTACCCAAAAACCCATAACTGACCCAGAACCCTAAAAATGCCCCTTTACCCAGAAACCCAAAACTGACCCTGAACCCTAAAAATACCCCTTTACCCAAAAACTGAAAACTGACCCTGAACCCTAAAAATACCCCTTTACCCAAAAACCCAAAACTGACCCTGAACCCTAAAAATGCCCCTTTACCCAAAAACTGAAAACTGACACTGAACCCTAAAAATACGCCTTTACCCATAAACTGAAAACTGACCCTGAACCCTAAAAATACCCCTTTACCCAAAAACTGAAAACTGACCCTGAACCCTAAAAATACCCCTTTTCCCAAAAACTGAAAACTGACCCTGAACCCTAAAAATACCCCTTTACCCAAAAACTGAAAACTGACCCTGAACCCTAAAAATACCCCTTTACCCAAAAACTGAAAACTGACCCTGAACCCTAAAAATACCCCTTTACCCAAAAACTGAAAACTGACCCTGAACCCTAAAAATACCCCTTTACCCAAAAACTGAAAACTGACCCTGAACCCTAAAAATACCCCTTTACCCAAAAACCCATAACTGACCCTGAACCCTAAACCCTAAAAATACCCCTTTACCAAAAAACCCAAAACTGACCCTTAACCCAAAAAATACCCCATTAAAAAAAAACCATATAACAATTTAAATATAATTATATACTTACCAATACTTACGTTGTAATGGTATGCGTTGTAATAGCACCTGCGTTGTAAATACCTGCGTTGTAAATACCTGCGTTGTAATGGTTTTTGCGTTGTAAAAGTTTCGTTGTAATGGTAGTGCGTTGTAAAAGTTGCGATGTAATGGTTGTTTCCCGCCTAACGTTGGTTAGGACAGATTGGAGGGAGGGGGGATATCCTGAAAACGAGATACGGGAATGACCGAGGTATACAATGTATTTTCTCATATACATGAAAGTCAATAAGACAAAGTTAACCATAAACTGAAAGCGTTCTCTGTCAAGTTTGAATGTCTGACTGCTACCATATCTCGGGTATATCTCTACTTGTACATGTAGTCTGACACATGTGCTGCAGATGATGACCCTAACTTAAAAATGATACGGTCTATCATTCCCCTGGACATATATTGTCAGAGCTACTTCACCTTTCAGTCCCAGAAGCACTGATCTGTTTGCTAGGTAGACCTCTAGGAAGCACTTGAACACACAGCTTCATACCCGGCTGTCGTGTATAATGGGCTGAAAGATACTCATGCATTTTCTTCTACACATATTTAGAGACTATGTGGTGTGAAACAAAGGTGGTCTAGAACATATAGGCTTCTGTACATCTGCCATCTTGCCCATAATAAGACACTGACACACTCATTGAGGTCTTTAGAAAGATGCTAACACTCAGAAGAGTAGCATGACAGGAGTCATCCTTTTATTTTGGCATAGGCTTGGCACTGAGAGCTCTGCCTCTCTAATTAAACTGGTAGAGAAAAGTAAGGTTTAAAACATGTTGTCATATGTATTAACCTCTATCCGAGTCCATATAAGTCTCTCCAAAAGTTTGAAAGTCTGACTGCTACCATGACTCAGATAGGTCTCTACTTGTATGTGTACTCTGAAATGTTTGCTGCAGCTGATGACCCTAACTTATAAACTATACAATCTATCATTCCTTGGACAAATATTGTCAGAGACACTTCAGAATTCAGTACCAGTAGAACAGATGAATTTGCTAGGCAGACTTCAAGGAAGCACTGGAACACAGCTTTAAAAAAAAGATCATTCATGAATCCTACTATGCACAAACTCTCCTACATAAAATGAGCACAGCAGACTCCCCACTGTGTAGGAGGGGCTGTGGGCGTGAAAGATCCTTCTACCACACCATGTGGGACTGCTGGCTCATCCAACAGTACTGGGCTCAGGCTACATTGATAATGGCACGGGTGGCGGAGGTGCAGGTCCAGGGAGAAGCTGGTTGGCTATTAATAGGAATAAAGGGAGACAAGAACTGCCCTGTACAATGATTGCCCTGTACAATGTCACACACTGAGCTGCATGAACAAGGGTACCATTTTTACGAGGCAATGAAAAGCCACGTAAGGTGGCTTTGTGTGGCCTTGTAAATATGCCATGGCAGACTGCGCCACTGGTCTTAGTTTTGGCACTGCCCCATATCTACAGCGCCCTTGTAAATAGGGAGAAAAGGCAAAAGGCAATGGTAGCAATGGTTGTTGCAGTACAACAGCAACGCCAATTGCCTGCCCCTTTGCCACAGCAGACTGGTGCAGTAAAGGTCGTATTTACAAGATGGCATTAAGCCACATTAAGTGGTTTAAAGGTACCTTGAAAATTTGGCAAACACAAGGAGATGATGGACGGAGCGCTGAAACTTTTCAGACACTCACGCCCAGTCACAGATCTGGGTTGCGTTGAATCCATCATCGTTCTTTAGCTCACTTCGCCACCTCAGTTCAGACCCGGTCATATGCAAATCAGTCTTGACCCTGTGCCTCATGGGAACAGTCCAGCCCAAACTGCCAAGCCAGGTCTTCCCTGAACCTGAAACAAGCATCCGGGGACAGGTTTCGGGTTAACACCCTTCATCAGCAAGGCTAACTTGAATCTAGTGGCAAAGTGAGAAAGGGACACGTCAGGGCATACCCTGCCATCTTAAATTACATCACTGATGCGATCATTCACAGAAACACTGACACACCGACTCAGACCCCCATGTAATCTTTTATACACCCACGCCAACTTCCACACTACCATTCTCAAACCCATTCACACAACCATACCAGTACTTTCACAGGCACTCATTGTTTCATAGATCAACACACACATGCACTCACTTACTGAAACAGCCACTCATACATCCACACACTCACTAATACAGCCACTGACACATCAACTCATACACCCATACAGCCACTCACACACTGCGTTAGTCACCCATAGAGCTACTCACACACCTACTCACTCACCCATACAGTCAATCACACAGCTACTTACTCACCCATACAGTTGCACACACACACACACTCACTCACTTAGTCATACAGATACTAACACGTACTCACCTATATAGTCACTGACACAAGGACACACTCACCCTTACAGCCACCCTCCCATTCACTCACTTACCCTATCACTCACCTATACTGCCTTTCACATACCCAATTACTCACCAATAAACCACTAACAGATGCACTCATTTACTAGCATAGCCATACACAGCGTATCCGTGAAGCGAGGGAGAAGGGTCGAGAGGCTTGCTGTCTGTAGCTGACCCGTATCAAGGGGTTTCTGGTGTAGTGACCAAGTCACTCTTGGAGTTTATGGAGTAAAATCACGCTGAAGAATTGCATTATGGCCGTGGCGTATTGTTTTCTCCAACAATTGAATACGTTCCTTGTTTGGATTTAAAGGGGTTTGTGTTCTCTCGTAGGGAAATTACCAATATAGATATAAGCTCTGAATAGTCACGCCCATGTGCGTGGACCCCTGAGCAGTTCTTCAATATATCTTCTTTAGTGTGGAGTTTCGCCTTTCTTCAGTACGGTCTGCAAAGACACTTAAGAAAAAGACAGATTATGCATCCTACATAATTATGCTACAATGGCCAAATCCTTCATCATGTAGGCAAAAAATGGTCAGTATAAGGTATATGAGGATAATTTGAGATGATTTGTAAACAGCATAAATCTCCCTCACAAACCTTTTTTTATGACAGAGATGACGGAAAACAGGACAGAGTAGACTCATTGGCTGTCATTATATGGCTAAAACAGAGACTGCCTTTAGGAACCCAGAGACCACCAGTATCCCATCATGCACAGCAGGTGACAGTTGTTTTAGTTCTTTTTTAAGGTGATGTGTGAACAGATGTAGAAAATAAGGATACCTCTGTCCATTCCACCGGGAAGGAGAGACTCTGCCAGCTGAAATCATTGCTACAAGGAAAGCTGTCTTCCAAACGAACAAGTTACTTACCTTCGGTAACGATATATCTGTAAGAAACATTAGTAGTGATAGATTCCTTACCTTAGTATTACCCCCAGGCGACAGACTGGATCCGGAAAGCTTTCGTCAGCAGTACCCCTGCATGTCGGAAGGTGGCGTTGTGCCTCTCCGCGTCTGTTGTTAGCGCCGAGATGGTGTCGCGGCAGCTACTTAGACGCCGACCTTGCGCGCTGACGCCCACCTTGCGCGCTGACGCCGACCTCGCGCGCTGACGTCAGTTCTGTACATGACTTTCCGTGCCAGGAATGCAGAGCTATGCAAGATACTGACCACTGGTACCTTGAAACTAGGGCCCTGAAAAGGATGACCATCACCCTAGAAATCAGTTTGCAGAACGGGGAGGAGGGGTGGGGATGGGTAAGGAATCTATCACTACAAATGTTTATTACAGATATATCGTTATCGAAGGTAAGAAACTTGTTCATCTGAAAGAAACACATAGTGATAGATTCCTTACCTTAGAAAAGATACCCCAGCAATACCAACCCCCGTGGTGGGTCTGCGAATCAAGATCACACCAGGAAGTTTTGGAGAACAGAACGGCGGGAGAAGCCGTCTCTCCGGACTTGGCTGTCCAGGCAATAGTGCTTAGTGAAAGTGTGCAGCGAAGCCCATGTGGCTGCCTGACAGATGTCTTGTAAGGGGACAGCACGTCCCAACGCCGTGGTGCCAATTTTCACCCTGGCAGAACGGGGGCGCAGCCCAACCGGAGGCTCCTTCTTAGCCAGAGAATAACAGGCTTTAATACGCAAGACAACCCATCTGGAAATAGTCTGCTTGTGTACGGCCCAACCTTTCTTTGCGCCAACGTAGTCAACAAAGAGCTGGTCATCCACCCAGAACTGTTGTGTGTGGTTCAAGTAAAATGAGAGTACACATTTTGGGTCCAGACGGTTGTGGTAAATAAATAATTAATTACTGGTTCTATTTTTCAGGATACTCATATAAACAGATAGCTCAGTAAATAAGAGTCAAGATTCGAGGTAGCTGGAGTTTACAGGCTTTAATCAGGCATAGAGGACAGGAACAGGACAGCCTGTACGGGAATAGGATGGCAGCTGCCGGGGGCAGGATCTGGGAGCATAAGGGGGCTAGGATAGCTTTCAACATGGGTGCACAGCATATATACTTGAACAAATACATTACATTCAATACAGTAGGCGTAGCAGTAGGCGTGGTTCGTAACAGTCGCGAAAGATATGGGCAAAATTATGTAACAAGAAGGCGTGTACAGGGCGTATACATAGACATGTGATGCAAACGTAACAGAATATGTCATAAAAGGGGCGGAAACATGGAGGGGGCTACCTGAGCAGCTGGGACCTCTAACCTAGTGGTGCGCGCAGACTGGCAGTGACGTGTTACCAGGGAGAACTGGGGGCTATGACTTCTGCGCTAGAAGAGGAGACTAAAGTCTGGAGTGTCAGAGCGACATGTACCCAGGCATATCTAGTATCTAGTGTTTGGAGTACATGTTGATAGAATCCAAAAGTTATCAGGGCAAAGGCTAATGGACACTAAGACTGGTGCGTGCATAATTCTATATGTATTGTGTGTGCGAGGAATATTCTATGAATATTAATACAGTATTTCTCTTGCATGGAGACGTAAAGGCTAGACCACGACGGAAACTATTGATGCTATTCAGTAGCTTAGGAATGCAGAGAAGGAAGGGCTGAACTGATAACTAGAAACATAACATATTCTTGGCAGACTGGGAGGCAGAGCCAGGCCGGGCCGGGCACTGCGAGGCAAGAAGTAAGCTAAGGGTCAGGGATGCAGGTGGGGGCTGTATTGCTCCTCGGAGAGGGTTCAGGAGACAGGAGCTGAATCTGAGTCCGGGCCCTTTTGAGGCCTAGAAACGGGGACAATTCAATGAATTAACGTGCACACTGTAAAATGTGGCAACGTAGGTTTACATAGGCCTGATATTCGTTGTTTTCACGAAGACTGGAAACTGGCATACTAGAGATGGACACAACTGTAATTGCGTCTTTAATCGATCAGAGGGGAATACATGCATATCGATCATGCACATATAACATAACATGGGGAACACGTAGGCACATACAACATGGCAAAATTTACTTTTCCACATTCCCTCCTTGTGCCCTACGTTTCCATCAGGAAACATCAATATTCATGATACCATCTATCATTTCATATAGCATCATTTGCTCGTCTCGAATTGTCTTGGAACGGGACTTAGGACTAGGAATACAAGATGTAGCACAAATGCCGCAAATCGCAGGGCCACATTGTATACAGAGGCAGCAACTGAATATGATCATTACTGCAATACCTAGGAATGATAATACTTTCCATCCCCAGGCAGATATAATACTCCAGAGCCAACCGGACCATGTCCAGGTGCCGGGATTCTGGTGTAACTGATGGGCAATTTTGTGAAGTCTGGTTATAGCTGAATAAACAGACGGCGCGTTATTAGGAATGAAAATGCAGCAACTAGATCCGATGACTCTACATGCTCCTCCTCTATCGGCCAGTATGACGTCAAGAACGAGACGATTTTGGAGCACGACAAATCTCATAGCAGATTGCTCTTCGGTTAAGTTACCTAGAGCAGAAGTAGTCTCATTCACTACTGCTTCAAGGGTTCTGGTTAACCTACGTATTAACTTACTATTCTGGATAGGTCCTATAAAGAAGAAGAAACCTTTATTGAAGTCTTGATACTGTTCTAGAGTAGTTTCAGCTTGATCGACAATTGGGGACTCGATCTCCCTTCTATGTCTGACGTGTACTAGATGTGTGTTTCTGTGATAATCAGATGGGGCTAGAAAAACTGGTGGCAGTAGGAAGGCAATGTAACATGCTCCATCCCAATCGAGGGGCAGACGAACATATGCAGTCTGACCACAAACAAAATAAGAATGACGTGAGGCTTTGAAAATAGATTTCCCACTGTCACTATACTCGACAATAGTAGTACAATCACTATGTCCTACATGTGCGGAACCATTCTTTCTGACACATAATTCGCCTTTGACTGGTAGTACTGAAATAGCAGGCAAATCTGGAGTAGTATCAGACTGAACATTCAGGACCATAAAATTCGAAGAATAATTACCTAAATCATATACTTCATTTTCTAGATCTAACCCTGTTCTATGGGGGAGACCTTGGTTGTCTGGGAAACATGTTCTATTCAGAAGGGACATATCATTGGAGGATGACGTTAACGTGGACCATGCTCCACACGAACCATTATGTGAAAACGGATAAGGAAAGAGTGGCAGAACTCCCTTCGGTGTCTGGAAAGGGGGGAGTCGACCACACACCCAACAATTAGTGGCATTGCTGGTCTGGTGTGAATAGTGTAACATTCTGATAAATGTATTATTGCGCATAGCAAGACGATAGGATAGCTCGTGAGGAGGCAGATCACTAAATGTGTGCTCTACTGTAGCATTAGCAAACTTGTTTACATGTGAACTTGGAAAACATAAATATAAAGCGTAACTTGTGCAGGTAACCATAAGACTCACATATAACAAAAAACTTAGAATGATGATACATCGTATAGAGTTTTGACTAACTCTCTCACTATGGGGGTCTATCTCATACATGTCAGAAACCTGTCTAACCGTTTCACCCGAGAGGGACTTAGACAATTAAACTGGCTGACTTATTTTACTAGACCGGAGTTTTAATTTATACTCCTGTTGCGGAGTTTCCTCTAACAGGGGAGGCTTGAGTTCAGAATAAAGTTCAGAGTCTGTTTTTAGGCAGTCTTTAGTAACGGAACAGTCCTTTGCAAAAGATTTTTCACGAAGTCCATGGAATTTTTTGACGTGGGACAGGTGGACCCATCCCTTCCTGCCCTCCAACTTCACTGCTGTCCTTGTGGTTAATAAAACAAGTCGAGGCTCCTTCCAACGGGGTTCCAGCGGACTTGAGCGATCAAAATTCCGCACCAACACGAGGCTTCCTGGAATTACTTCATGCGGTTTCACCTCGGTGTTGTCTGGAAATGCGGCGGCAACCTGTGAACGACAAGAGTGTAGGGCAGACATCAAGGAAGCTAGGTAATCTGTCAGCATATTACTGGAAACATCTGTAATACTGCGGGGTCTAGGTGTACCCCACATGTTTGGGGGGCGGCCGAATACGACCTCATACGGGGACAGACCTGATCTGGAATGTGCAACCATCCGCATATAAAATAGGGCAACTGGCAGGGCAACTAGCCAGTCTACACCTTTCTCTTTGCATACTTTGGAAATGCGAATTTTCAGGGTCTGATTATGTCTCTCTACGAGACCGGCTGCTTCAGGATGGCGCACACAATGGAACTTCCACTGGTACCCTAACAGAAGGGAAACATGTTTCATAAGCTCAGATGAGAATGGCTGGCCGTTATCAGAATACACGACCCTAGGGAGTCCATAGCGGGGAAAGAATTCACGGACCAACTGCCTGGCAGTGGTCGCTGCTGTGTAATCTGGGACTGGATATGCTTCTGTCCACCTGGACAAAGCGCATACAACTACGAAGACATACTTGAAACCTCGACATCGCTCCATCTGAATATAATCCATCTGGAGGACTTCAAAAGGGTGGTCAGGGGGTTGGAATCCACCTTGTTCCACCGGGACACTTTTACCTGGATTGAACTGACAACATATCATACATGTACGGACTTTCTGCTTGGCTGCAGCTCGTAAATGCTTGTTGAACCAAAGGTTCTGAATACTGTCTAACATAGCTTTTTCTCCTAGATGTGCTGGACTATGTGCGGTATTGATAATGACTTGAACCATAGAGTCGGGAAGAAACCATGTGGCTTTTCCCTTCGTCACCCATCGTTGATCTGTCTGGACCCCTCCTTGTTCGGACCATTTCTTGATTTCTTCGGGAGTAGCATGTAACTGTATGTCTATGACATCTTGTGTAGGGTCCTTAACTGTCATACAAGTAGTCTGATCTGGGGTGAGTGTCAGTATCGTGTTAACTGGAATGTCTGGAGTCTGAGCTGTAAGCTTGGCTGTTCGATCTGCTAGATTGTTACCTTGGGAAATAATGTCAGTAACTTTCGTATGTGCCTTGCACTTCATGATAGCGATAGCTGTCGGTAAATGTATTGCATCTAACAGAGCTTGAATGAGGAGACCATGCTGAATCTTGGTTCCATGAGAAGTCATGAAACCTCTCTCCTGCCAGAGCACTCCAAAGTCGTGTACGACTCCGAATGCATAACGTGAATCTGTATATATGTTTACTTTCAGGTTCTTGGCACGTATGCAGGCTTGGGTCAGAGCAACTAGCTCTGCTGCTTGAGCAGACAGGGTGTCAATACGGTGTGTTTCTATAACTTCGGTGTCAGTAGTCACTGCATACGCGGCTACTAGTTCTCCTGTACTTGTTCTCATACATGAACCATCCACATAAAGTGTCAGGTCGGGATTAGGTAATGCAATGTCTGTCAGGTCTTGTCTTGGCTTAGTCATAGTGCTAACAACTTCCACACAGTCATGTGTGGCAGGATTTGAAGTAACTGACGGTAACAGTGTAGCAGGATTTAGAATGTTGCAGCGTCTGATTTCTATGTGTGGCTGGAACAGTGTCAGTTCATAACCTGTTAAACGTGCAATTGTCAAGTGCTGAGTCTGTGTTCGGTTTAAAAGAACTTCCACGGAGTGTGGAACTTGTACTGTCAGGGAGTGTCCTAACACTATGGAATCACTCTGTCTGATTGCTAGAGCTGTGGCTGCAACTGACTTGAGGCACGCAGGCAGAGCCTGGGCTACTGGATCTAATGTGCTTGAAAAATAAGCACAAGGCTTGTATTGTCCTGCTTGATCTTGTGTGAGAACAGATAATGCAGTACCATCACGTTCTGTGACAAAAAGTGTAAAAGGCTTACTGTAGTTCGGTGTAGCTAGAACAGGTGCTTGGCATAAGGCTTTCTTTAATTCATTAAAAACAAGTGTATGTTCTTGGGTCCAAGGGAGGACAGTCGATACGGCTGCCTCCTGTGTCGTTAACTGTATCAGTGGCTTGGCTAGAAATGCGTACTGAGGAATCCATTGTCTGCAATAAGAAGTGAGGCCAATAAAAGCTCGTACCTCCTTCTGTGTCTTGGGCTGTGGAAGACTCGCTATTAACTGGATACGGTCTGGTGTCAACTGCCTACCCCACTTGGACAGTAAGTGGCCTAAGTAGATCACTTGCTGGACACAGAATTGTAATTTGGAAGGGGACACCTTGTGCCCCTGCTCGGCCAGGAAATACAGAACTGTAAGTGACGCTCGCTCGCAGTCACGTTCAGAACGGGCTGTGATCAGTAGATCATCGACATACTGGAGCAGGGCAGTGTCAGTTGGCATGTGAATATTGTCTAGTTGTCTCTTAAGTGCTTGACTGTAAATACTAGGACTTTCTGTGAAACCTTGAGGAGCTCGTGTGAATTTATAGCTCCTTCCATTTAAACAAAAACCAAAAAGGTACTGGCTGTCTGGATGAATGGGGACACTGAAAAATGCATTCTTGAGGTCGATAACAGTGAAAAATGTAGCTTCAGAATCAATGGCTGTTAATAGGGAAGAAATATCTGGGACTACTGGATACTGGGGTAGGATACATTTATTAAGCTCTCGAAGGTCAATCACTAATCGATATACTGGAGGTGCATTTGGATCAGTACGTTTCAGGACCGGAATGATAGGAGAATTACATACATTGGAGTCAGTGTCTACAACCACTCCTTGAGCAATAAGCTCGTCAATAATTTTGGATAAGGCTGCTACAGCCTCAGGTGGCAATCTGTACTGTCTGATTCGTGGCAAAACTATACCTTGTTTGAGAGTCACACGATGGGGTGTGATGTGCATACATCCTACATCAGTTGGACCTTGCGCCCATAAATGCTGCGGTACATTCAGTAATCTGGGATCAAAATCACGTAATACATAGTGACCTTAATAGTCTCGTAAAAACAATCGTACTCCTTCTGGGGAGCAGCAAATTACTGCACCTAATTCCTTTAATGTTTTAATGCCTAACAAATTTTCTGGACATGACTTCGTAAGTAACAAATCAGTAGTTCGGGACAATGGACCAACTTCTAGGGAAACTGGTTTTGAAATTTCATTAACAATAGGCTTTCCTGAAAATCCAAGGGAAACATTTTTAGAGCCTGAGAGCGGAGCCCCTGGAACCTCGTCATGACTGATAGTAGTCCTACTTGCCCCTGTATCAATCAGAAACTTTCTGTCTTTCCCTAATACTTGACTGTGTACATAGGGACCCTCTTGATCTACAGGTATCTCGATGAGAGGCAAGCCTACCTCCCTCTCTAGGCTGTTTCATGAATACTGTTGATACTCTGGATACTCTGACTGAGCATACTGGTACATTTGCTGTGTAACATGCTGTGTTGCAGCGATGGGCTGCTGTGCTGGAACTGTCTGTTGTGCATTCTGTGGTGACTGAGAAGTCTGTGAAACTTGTTCTTGCCTAGGCGGACGTGATCTTTCTTTAGTCTTACCAGTAGCTATGTTGTGTTTCAGAACTGCACACTCGTTTATAAAATGACCTGGCTGTTTACAATAATTGCAAGTCCCTTTAACGGGAGCTGCAGGATGACTGGCTTGATTCGGACCCCTCTTCTGACTGTCTTGTGGAACAGATTGTGCAACTAATACTTTCATTTTCGTGTCTTTCATACGTCTCCTTTCGTGTTCTTGCTCTTCCCTGATTCTATTCTGGTGATACTGGAGCATCTGAAGCATTTGGGACGGAGTATTAGCTTGCCAACTACTTTCGACTTTCAAAACTCGACTTTTAACTTGTGGACTTGAATTCTCGACTAGTTTAGTAACAAAAAGATGAGGGTATGACTCGCTACTCGTCTTCAAACCACTGTTAATAATAAAACATTTTTCAAATCTAGAATAAAAATCACTAGTGTCTTCATCCTGTTTCTGTTTACATGCTGAGATTGCATCCCAATCTTCCTTTTTCGTGGCTAGTAACCTGGGCAAAACCTGAATCAATAACTCGGGCAATTCTTTACATTTGTCCCCAAGACCGGTACCTGGTACTCGTGAAGTATCTTCAGCTTCTAGAGCTGTCCAATCTATCTTTTTCTCTCCCACCTCCCATTCCTTTTCCTTGAGTTTCTCATATACCCCTGCGGGCAACAGAACCTTTAACATTTTAATGATATCAGGATACGTGTATTCTCCCATACGGAGCATGTCTTTTAACTCTCGATGGAACCCTGCTGGATCTTTGTCGTGACAGGGAATTAATTTCTTCATCTCTAGGAGTTCCATCTTAGTGATAGGGGTGTAAACAAATACTCGTTGCATTTCACCACCCGCTGTCCTAACTGGGTGTACTTCTCGTAACGGATGCTGTCTATCTATGTAAAATGATTTACTTTCTGGGGGTGAGACATGAACAAAATGCGGATTCAGAAACGTTCTATATTTGTGGCGCTGTTCTAAAATGACACTAATTAAATCGGTACCTAGACCTCTCCATCTATACTGGAGTAACTCGTTCAGAACATCATGTAACGGACCTGGATCAGAATGCTGTCCCTCATACAGTGTGATGAGGTGTTGGATCATATACGTACCCACCAGTCGCTGCTCGGCTGGGGGCAGTTTCAGAAACATTTGTGCCACTATTTCGTCTGGAAAAGTGGTAGAATCGGTAGTCCATCGGACTGCTGACCGGGCTAATTCTTGTTCATGCATGGTACTAAGTTCACTATAACCGATTCGTGATTTCAGAATGTGATCGGTGGCTTGGAATACTTGCTCAAGAGAACCTTGATCTGGTGCTGGAGGAGGAAAAAACTTTCTTGTGTTCTAGGCGTGAATGTCGGTCGGAAAGTCTAGTTCTACCTACATACGCTATTCTGGTGGGATTCTCGTCGTCTACCTCTTCGGTATCAGAATCGTTTTCTTTCTCGGACACTTGTGCTGCTTGACGTTTCTAGTGTAACCTTATTATTTCCTTACGAATTTTCTTGTACATACTCTCTATACTACCTAGTGTCTTGTGTCTTCCCTCGGCTATATGATCACTCCACCTGGTCAGGACTTTCATTTCGGTCGGATCTTTATCTGGATAATCTTGTTCCCTTATTAAACAATTAATTAGAAACTTTAAAAGCATGAGCTGGATCTCGGCTTTCCTTTGAGACATGGCCTCGCCAATACTTTCTGGATCTACTCCTGTACGGATGAAACAATATATTCTGTCTAGATCTTCTTTCATATTCGGTAGGGTGTCCAAATACTCGGTTACCCGTCTTACACGCAATGAATACAGGACCATATCATCATCGCCTGGGACTGGATCATAACGGCATTCGGTAAGAGCTTGTTTGATATCTGCAACGGACTGATTTTTGGGCGACCGCTGTAACGCTCGGGCATGTAGCTCGAGTAATGTCACACGTCTGTGTTGGGGCGGGGTTCCAGGAGGACTTCCCCCCGAGGCCCCTAAACTAGAATCGTCGATGGGTATCGTACGGGCTGGAAGAGTAACTGATGTAGCGGGTACGTGTAGTGTGGGCTGGACCGGGGGTACCGTAACAGGTGCTGCAACGGGTGCCCCGGTGACTGGAGGAACGGGGATTACATTACTTACAGGAGCTGGCGGAACAGGATTTGCATATTCTGGGACTGTGTCGTCCAAATAGGACGAGAGAAAAATATCAGCTGCGGTCGGTTTGTGACGTAACTTAATCGGAACTAAGGGCAGCGGAAAATTACATGGTGCTTCCGGGGTCGCTTTTGGCAAGCCCTCGGCAAGAAGAGGATACATACCCTTAATAAGGGCATTTCTCTGTCTGTCTGACTGTTCGGCTTTAACTCGTTCACCTACTTCGATTAATTCCCTTTCTTGGGCTCTTTCTGAGGATTCCCTACTTAATTCTGTCTTTCTGATTTCTTTTTCTGTTCTTCTATGAGATTCTTTGCGCCATAACTCGATGGCATCTTTCTGGGACTGTCTGGATTTCTTTTTCCATAATGCTTCTTCTACTCGCATGATACACTCGGCATCCCATGTACCTGACACGGGCCATCTATATTTCTCTTCTAATTCCTTGGTGTACTCCACCCATAAGTCTAGATATAATATGGCACTTATGCCATGTTTATGATACATAAAATGACCTGGACTGTCCCTAGGCGGGACAGGAACTGCTTCCTCGAGCAGACCTTTTCTAGTTTTTAACTGACGTAACCTCGAAAATAGAGGCATAATTTAGGCTGGAGTCTGGACACAATACAATACACGATAAACACAATAATAACTGAAAAACGAATCACTCATACCACGACATTGAAAACACATGGAATAACATTTATAATAACAGTTCGGACAGAATACTGAATTTTCTCGAGAAACAGAACTTACTGGAACAGAAACTTACTAGAATGACTAGATGCACTGCTAAAACAGTACGAAACTTACCGGTCCCATAAAGAGACACGTCAGGACCCGCGTCCACCTAGATGAACACTTCGTGTTGGATCTGTGTACCCAAACCCACGGACCAGAGACAAATTAATTGACCCTGTCTAGATACTACCCCAGCAACGGTACTCACCGGGCAGCAAGGACGGAAGGCCTCGGACTGGACTGGACTGCTACGACGACGGACGGACGAACTTCGGACTTCAGTTACAGGTGGGCCTCTGGATACCTCGGACCTTGGACTCTCGGCTTGGGCTCTGGTCGGGACTCGCCGCGTTCCTCCACCGCCTCGTCTGGACGCTGGACCGCAACCTCCGTCTCCTCCGTGGGCCTGAGGGATACTTGAAGCAGAAATATCTGCACATGCACGGTATGGTTCCGTCACGGCTGCAGAGGATCAGGGGGCCTGCGTGGCTTCTCCGGCGCGTGGGGAAAGGGCAAGTCCCTATTCGGGCGCCATTATGTGGTAAATAAATAATTAATTACCGGTTCTATTTTTCAGGATACTCATATAAACAGATAGCTCAATAAATAAGAGTCAAGATTCGAGGTAGCTGGAGTTTACAGGCTTTAATCAGGCATAGAGGACAGGAACAGGACAGCCTGTACGGGAATAGGATGGCAGCTGCCGGGGGCAGGATCTGGGAGCATAAGGGGGCTAGGATAGCTTTCAACATGGGTGCACAGCATATATACTTGAACAAATACATTACATTCAATACAGTAGGCGTAGCAGTAGGCGTGGTTCGTAACAGTCGCGAAAGATAAGGGCAAAATGATGTAACAAGAAGGCGTGTACAGGGCGTATACATAGACATGTGATGCAAACGTAACAGAATATGTCATAAAAGGGGCGGAAACATGGAGGGGGCTACCTGAGCAGCTGGGACCTCTAACCTAGTGGTGCGCGCAGACTGGCAGTGACGTGTTACCAGGGAGAACTGGGGGCTATGACTTCTGCGCTAGAAGAGGAGACTAAAGTCTGGAGTGTCAGAGCGACATGTACCCAGGCATATCTAGTATCTAGTGTTTGGAGTACATGTTGATAGAATCCAAAAGTTATCAGGGCAAAGGCTAATGGACACTAAGACTGGTGCGTGCATAATTCTATATGTATTGTGTGTGCGAGGAATATTCTATGAATATTAATACAGTATTTCTCTTGCATGGAGACGTAAAGGCTAGACCACGACGGAAACTATTGATGCTATTCAGTAGCTTAGGAATGCAGAGAAGGAAGGGCTGAACTGATAACTAGAAACATAACATATTCTTGGCAGACTGGGAGGCAGAGCCAGGCCGGGCCGGGCACTGCGAGGCAAGAAGTAAGCTAAGGGTCAGGGATGCAGGTGGGGGCTGTATTGCTCCTCGGAGAGGGTTCAGGAGACAGGAGCTGAATCTGAGTCCGGGCCCTTTTGAGGCCTAGAAACGGGGACAATTCAATGAATTAACGTGCACACTGTAAAATGTGGCAACGTAGGTTTACATAGGCCTGATATTCGTTGTTTTCACGAAGACTGGAAACTGGCATACTAGAGATGGACACAACTGTAATTGCGTCTTTAATCGATCAGAGGGGAATACATGCATATCGATCATGCACATATAACATAACATGGGGAACACGTAGGCACATACAACATGGCAAAATTTACTTTTCCACACGGTGGAGCCTCTCTTCCTCTCTAGAAGGATGAGGAGGCGGAAAGAAGGTGGGCAAAGTGATGGTTTTCCCGATGTGAAAAGCAGTGACAACTTTTGGCAAAAAGGATGGATGGGTTCTGAGCACAACCTTGTCCGGATGGACAGATAGAAAAGGAGGTATATAAGAAAGAGCTTGGAGCTTATTCACTTTCCTAGCGGAGGTGATGGCAACCAGGAAAGCAGTCTTTAGAGTCAAGAGACGCAGAGGACAATTGGGAAGAGCGTCAAAGGGAGCGCACATTAAATATGTGAGAACCAGATTCACGTCCCACTTTGGCATCACAAAAGGAATAGTAAGGAAAAGGTGAGTAATGCCTTTGAGGAATCTATTTACAACAGGGAACTTGAAAAGAGAGGGCTGATCAGGGAGCCTGAGAAAGGCCAAAATAGCAGAAAGGTAGCCCTTGATAGTGCCCATAGCACAGCACTGCTGGGCCAAAGAAAGAAGAAACAAAAGTACTTCTGTAAGAGGGGCAGAAAGGAGATCCACAGCCTTGGCTGTGCCCCATGCCACAAATCTGTGCCCCATGCCACAAATCTGTTCCACCTGCAGGCGTATACCAACTTAGTGGAGGGCCGCCTGGCCGCCAGAATAACATTACAAACTTCAGGAGGCAAGTCAAAAGGAATCAACTTCAGCCGCTCAATCTCCAAGCAAGGAGGTGGAGACTGGACAGGTTCGGGTGGAAGACCGTCCCTGCTGCTGCGAGAGAAGATCCTCCCGAAGAGGCAATCGGATCGGGGGATCGATGGTCATAATGAGTAGCTCGGGATACCATAAGCTTCGAGCCCAGTCCAGAGCCACAAGAATCACTTGGGCTCGGTCGCGCCTGATCTTCTTCAGCACTCTGGGTAGAAGTGGTATAAGCGTAAAGGCATACAACAGCCAGCAACTCCACTTGCGACAAAAAGCGTCGCCTAGCGAGTGCCGCTTTGGAAATTCCAACATGCAGAACTGCTGACATTGCACATTCTCTTCGGCGGCGAATAGATCTAACCAAGGCTCTCCCCACTGTTGACAGAGACCTTGCGCCACGTCAGAGTGAAGGCGCCATTTGTGATCCATCATGCACCTGCGGCTGAGCTCGTCCACTCTGGCGTTAAATGAACCTGCCAGGTGTTGAACCACCAGGGAAATTCCCTTATGTTCCAGCCATGTCCAGAGGCACAGAGCCTCCTGACATAGGCTCCACGACCCCACCCCGCCCTGTTTGTTGCAGTTCCACATGGCGGTAGTGTTGTCCGTGAACACCTGCACTACTCTTCCCCAGACAGAGGGCAGAGGGAAGGAATGCCTTCAGTGCAAGTCGGATCACCTGAAGCTCCAGAAGGTTGATATGGAGCCGGGACTCCGCCGGAGACAGAGGCCTCTCATCTCCGCCTCTCCCATGTGACCGCCCCATCCCAGGAGGGACGCATCCGTCACCATTGTGTGCTCCGGTTGGGGAAGGGAGAGGGATCTGCCATTGACCCAATGCCGGTTTGTGAGCCACCACTGCAACTGTCTTGCAGTGCCCTCCAAGATCTGGACGGACTCGGCCAGGTTCCCCTGGTGCTGTGCCCAGTGGAACTTCAGGTCCCACAGCAGATCCCACATAAGCCATCTAGAATGATCGACCAGCAGGATGCAGGAGGCCATGAGGCCCAGCAGCCTCAGGGTCTGCCTGACCAAAACCGAGGATAGAGGCTGAAAGATCGGAATCAAAGCCTGAATATACTGGACTCGCCGTTCAGGAGGATAGACCCGAAAGAGCGTCGTATCCAGAACCGCTCCGATGAAGAGGAGCTTTTGAGAGAGAATCAGGTGCGACTTCGGCACATTGATGGAGATCCCCAGCAAATGCAGGAGGACGACTGTAGTCTGGAGGGGGGAAATGACTGCCTGGGGCGATGCCGCCTTCTACAGCGAGTCGTCAAGATAGGGGAAGACTGGAATCCCTGATCTGCGCAGATGAGCTGCAACCACCACCATCACTTTCGTGAACACACGAAGGGCGCTGGTAAGACCAAAGGGGAGCACTGTAAACTGAAAGTGCTCGTGGCCTACCGTAAACCGCAGGTAACCCCGATGGGCCGGCAGGATGGAAATATGGAAATATGCATCCTGCAGATCCAACACTACCCTCCATCCTGAGCCAGAGTTAACATCTTGAACTTCTCCTTCCGGAGGAAGCGATTGACGTTCCGGAGGTCTAAGATAGGACCAGGCCCTTGTCCTTCTTGGGGCACCAGAAAGTAGTGGGAATAACAGCCACAACCTACTTTTGGCACAGGAACATGCTCGATGGCCCCCTTGAAAAAGAGGACCACAACTTCCTGTGAAAGAAGTTCCAAGTGATCCCCCGACATGCGGTGGTACTGGGGTGGCATGGCTGGAGCTGTAGTCTCGAAGGGGAGGGAGTAGCCCCTCCGGACTATTTGCAAAACCCACTTGTCAGTAGTGATGGTGCGCCAGTGGGGGAGGTGATGGCAAATCCTGCCATCCACTGCTGTTTGATGGGCCTGAAAAACTGGACTAGGAAGGTGTGGAGGCACTGGTGGCCGGGGTGAAAGTGGACTAACCCGCCCGCTGGCCCCCTGACCCGCCTCTGCGGCTCCCACATCTGCGGCCGACAGACTCCTGCTGCTGCGTCCTGTGGCTCTGGAGCGAACATGTCCCAAGGACTTGGTCACAGCCCGCGAGTCCTTAAAATGCTCCATCGCACTATCTGCCTTGCTGCCAAAAAGGCGAATGCCATCAAAGGGCATGTCCATCAGGGTGTTATGGACAAACCTCGAGAAGCCAGTAGTCCTCAGTCAGGTGTGGCGGCAGAGCGCCACTGTCGTGGAAATAGCCCTGCCCAGCAAGTCGCGGTGTCAAGGCCACATCGTATTGTGAACTTTGCCGCATCGCTCCTTTCCGCAATAGCCTTAGAGAGCACTGTTCGGGCCTCCTCCGGACACTGAGGCAGCACCTGCACCACCGTATCCCACACAGAATGGGAATAACGGCCCAAGAGGCATGCAGTATTCACAGGCTGAAGCCCTGAACTGGCGGAAGAAAGAATCAGTGTTTCTGTGGGCCATCGGCAACAGAAACACTATCCGCATCACGACCAACACCGACGACACCCTCGCCACCGCAGAGCACCTGCACTTCCAGATTCACACCGACCCCAAGACCACCCTCAGAGGAACCCTCATCTACAGACCCCCGGGACCACGCTCACACTTCAGCGAGGCCATCGCAGACTTCATCAGCCCGCTCGCCCTCTCCTCTCCCGACTACATCCACCTAGGAGACCTCAACTTCCACCTGGAGAACGACCAGGACAACAACACCACCGCCCTACTAGACAACCTCGCCAACCTCGATTCAAGCAACTGGTCAACACCCCCACCCATTACGCCGGCCACACGCTCAATCCCGTCTTCTCCTCCAGCAACCACATCTCCTTCAGCCACACCACCGAGCTCCACTGGACCGACCACAGCTGCGTACACTTCAACTTCAGGAAAACAACGACCCACCACCGCCCTCAACAAACCCCGCGAAGATGCTGGAGCAAGATCACCCCCAACCAATTCACCACCTCCTTGAGCCTAAACCCTCCCACCAACACCACGGACCCCAACGAAGGAGCCCGCAACCTCACACAGTGGATCACCGACTGCGCCGACACCCTTGCTCCACTGAAAAACCCTCCCAGCAACCTCAACAGCAAGAAAGCCGCGTGGTTCACCAACGATCTCAAAGACTCCAAGAAATCCTGCCGTGACCTCGAGAAAGCCTGGCGCCACAACCAGTCTACGGATAACATGACAGCCCTCAAGAACGCCACCCGCAAACACCACCAGCTGATCCGCACCACCAAAAGGTCATCCTTCAGAGAACGACTGGACAACAACACCCACAACAGCAAGGAACTCTTCAACGTCGTGAAAGAGCTCTCCAACCCCAACGCCAGCAACAACGACATCACGCCTTCTCAAGACCTTTGCAACTCTCTGGCCACCTTTTTTCACCGTAAGATCGTCGACATACACGACAGCTTCGGTGCTCAGAACTCGTACCCCACCACCGAACCTACACCCCCCACCACCACCCTGTGCGCCTGGACTCAGGTCAGCACGGAATACCACGGATACCACCCACACGATGAACACCATCCACTCGGGCTCCCCAGCCGATCCCTGCCCACACCACATCTTCAACAAAGCCAACTCCATCATCGCACCCAAACTTCGGGACATCATCAACAACTCCTTCATATCCGCCACCTTCCCAGAGAGCTGGAAGCACGCAGAGATCAGCGCCCTCCTGAAGAAACCCACCGCGGATCCCTCAGACCTCAAGAACTTCCGCCACATCTCGCTCCTCTCCTTCCCTGCAAAAGTCATCAAGAAAACCGTCCAGAAACAGCTGACAGCCTTCCTGGAGACGAATGGCTCCCTCGACCCATCGCAGTCCGGATTCCGAGCGAACCACAGCACCGAGACCGCCCTCATCGCGGCCACCGACGACATCCGGACCCTCCTGGACAACGGAGAAACCGCCGCCCTCATCCTGCTCGACCTTTCGGCTGCGTTCGACACGGTCTGCCATCGCACCCTGACAACCCGCCTCCACCACACCGGGATCCAAGGAAAGGCTCTGGAATGGATCACCTCCTTCCTCTCCGACAGAACCCAAAGAGTCCGTCTCCCGCCCTTCCTCGCAGAAGCCACCAAGATCATCTGCGGCGTACCTCAAGGCTCCTCGCTTAGCCCCACCCTCTTCAACGTCTACATGAGCCCCCTCGCAGCCATCGCACGCAAGCACAACCTCAACATCATCTCCTACGCCGACGATACCCAACTGATCCTCTCCCTCACCAACGACCCCGCCTCCGCCAGAGCCAGCTTCCAGGACGGAATGAAAGACATCGCAGACTGGATGAAGCTCAGCCGCCTGAAACTGAACTCAGACAAGACAGAAGTCCTCATCCTCGGCCGATCCATCTCCGCCTGGGACGACTCCTGGTGGCCCCCGGCTCTGGGCCCCCCACCCAAGCCCACGGACCACGCACGCAACCTGGGCTTCATCCTTGACTCCTCCCTCATGATGGCCAGGCAAGTTAACGCCGTTACCTCCTCCTGCTTCAACACACTCCGCATGCTCCGTAGAATCTTCCGCTGGATCCCCACTGGAACCAGGAAAACGGTCACCAAGGCCCTCGTCACCAGTCGTCTGGACTACGGGAACACCCTCTTCGCTGGGACCACCGCCAAACTACAGAAAAGACTCCAGCGCATCCAGAACGCCTCAGCACGACTCGTCTTGGACATCCCCCGACACAGCCACATCTCCGCCCACCTGAGGGACCTGCACTGGCTCCCCGTCAGCAAGAGGATCACGTTCAGACTCCTCACCCACGCACACAAGGTTCTCCACAACTTGGGCCCCGAATACCTCAACAACCGCCTCACGTTCTACACGCCAACCCGCCAGCTCCGCTCCGCCAGCCTCGCCCTCGCCACCGTCCCACGGATCCGCAGAACCACCACCGGAGGAAGATCCTTCACCTACCTGACGGCCAAGACCTGGAACACCCTCCCCAACCACCTACGACTCACCCAGGACCATCTCTCCTCCCGGAAGCAACTCAAGACCTGGCTTTTCGAGCAGTAGCAGCCCCCCCTGAGACCCTGGCGGGTGAGTAGCGCGTTTTACAAATACTCTTGATTGATTGATAGAATCTTCTTCCCAAACTGTTCCAGTTTCTTGGATTCCCTATCCGGAGGTGCGGTAGGGAAGGCACTTTGGGATGTAGAGGCTTAGACAACCAAGCTCTCAGGGGTGGGGTGTTGGGAGAGGAAGAGGGGTTCGCCCGGGCCGGGAGATGGCATTACGCTACGTCCCTATCCACATGAACCCCTCTGTTGGGCCTAGACCAGGTGCCCAAAAGCACGCCCAAAAGTGCATCATTAAAAGGCAGCAGTAGTTCTGCAGGGGTAGCCACCTGCTGAAGCACTTTTGTCAGGGGGTTAGTCCTGATGGCCACTGTAGGGAGTTCGAGGTGGAGAACCACGGCCGCCCTACGCAGCACCACTGCATAACTTGTACCCTCCTCTGTAGCCACGGTAGGAGTAGTTAGCATGTCACGGTCAGGAGAGGTTTCAAGACTGCTGGTATCCCCCAATTCCTCAACCCAGTCCGGGTCAAACTCACACTGTGCTGTGAGAGGGTCCTCTGACTCCTCCCAGTCCTCCCCTTCCTCCGAAAGCTGTGGGACAGGCCAAAAATACGGAGGCTGGACATAGGGGTGAAAAGGCCCCATTGGCGTCAGAATCGGCATTGAGTGACGCCATTCCAACGCCATGTCCACATCAGGGCTGAAACCGGGGGCGTCATCGTCCGGGGGCACGGGCGACATTGGGAGTGGTGCTAGTGGGGTCGACGTCGGTGGAGGTGTCACTAGGTCAACCGGCGTCGACCGGGATCCAGGCCTGGATCCTTGGGGGCCCTGCAGTGCCGGGGCCGAAGCAGAGAGCGATGCCGGAACCAAAGCCACTGA
The DNA here is from genome assembly GCF_964261635.1 of Lissotriton helveticus. Classification (NCBI taxonomy): domain Eukaryota; kingdom Metazoa; phylum Chordata; class Amphibia; order Caudata; family Salamandridae; genus Lissotriton; species Lissotriton helveticus. Next base: position 503,854,953 of record NC_136068.1, on the reverse strand, counting down.
CAGTGAAGGGCAAGGACCCCCAGTTGGGCCCGCAGGACCCAAAGGCGCACTGGCGGGGCCCGACGGCCCAAAGAGGCGGGCCATGGCTGACAGAAACTCCTGCAGCTGGGCCGGAGTTGCCGACTGACCCGGGAAGGGGCGGGTCAGCCGATGGCGACACTGTAGGCTCTGCCGGAGCAGCGGGGGAGGCCCCACCCGCACCCTCAGCCGTGTGACGCAAGGGGAAGTCGGAAGGCATAAGCAGAGCAAGTGAGGGGTCACTTAGCTTCCTCGAGGATCTCCATGCAGTCTTGTGGCAGGTTTAAATATCAAGTTCAAGTTCATAAGTCTTTATTTCGAATAAAATTCATAAAAGACCACGAAATAAAAATATTTACAAGATATCAACATTTTTGCATATTCCAAGGAACCCCAAATATAAAAAGAAAGGTTGCCCGTAGGCAACATACAAAATTTAAAAACAAGTTAAGAAGAAGAAAACAAGTTAATCAAAGCAGGGTTACACGTTCTTTGCACGTATCAGCCACATCCACCCCAGAAATTTAGCAACACAAATCACAGATTTTTCAGTGCGCATGTCGCGTAGTTTCAACAGGGCAGTGCGATTCTCTACACAATTTAAAGTTTTACAAATTGGTTGCAGCCATTTTAGTCGGGGCAATCGATATGCTGGGCACGCAAAAAATATATGGCCAATACTCTCAACCTGATCAGAGCAAAAAGGACACTTGGAGGTAGAAGACTTTGTCCATCTTGCAGTAAAGGAATTGATCGGCAACGTTCCCACCCGAAACTGAAAGTACAGCTTGCTGTCAAGGGCTTTGCATATCAAATCCCAAAAAGGCTCAAGGGATGGTATAATCTTATGTGATAGGAACAATCCCGTTAGGCTATTTTCTGATGAGAGTGAAACCAATGCAGATTTCTTTGTTGCCCAAATAGCTCTTTAAACTCTACTTTGGAGGGGAACCTAGCACATTCCGGATGTAACCATAATTCAGAAAGGCCCATGGAGTGCAGAATCTGTTTGACCTCCCGCAACCAAGGGATTTTCATGGCACCCCACAATGATCTAATTTCACACAATTCGTGGGCAAAAAGGCTAAGCTCATGAGTAGTCCAGAGTCGTCGCCAAAAGGCGACAAGCCGGTACTGTGCCATCTCATCCAGAGGTCTACAGCCCAAATCCAAAAGCAAAGGTTTTATGGGTGTCGATTGCGGAAGCCCAACTAGACTCCGAAGGAACCTATTCTGTGCTATGGTCAATGCTGTCAAGCTTTTGTAACCCCAGATGTCCGCACCGTACAAAATGGCTGCGTTAACCGTGGCCTCATAAATTTTTAAAGCTGGTGTAATGCGTTTTGTCAAGGTTTTTTTTTGTTCCTTTAGCAAGCAGCCAGTAAGGCGGACAAATTTTAGAATTAAAACCTCCAGCTGAGGATTCCAGTTAAGTTGATGGTCAAGAGTCACGCCTAAATAGGACATGACTTTGACCTGTTCAATAGGGACACCTTCTAATAAAAATGAACTTGTAATTTGTTTGTTTTTGTTAAAAACCATAAATTTCGTTTTATCAGCGTTAATCTGAAGGTCATTTTCGGAACAAAATTCTGCAAATCTATTTAAAGCTGCCTGGAGGCCACTCCGAGTCCTAGAGAGGAGCAGGGTATCATCGGCGAATATTAACATGGGGTACTTGGCCCCCCCCAGGGTGGGTGCATCAGTTTGAGTTTCATTGAAGAAGGCAACCACCCGATTAATGAATAGGAGGAACAGCGTGGGTGCCAACACACAACCCTGCCGAACCCCGCGTTCGACAGGGAAGTTGGCGGTTACCTGACCCTGCTTCCCCCATCTTACACGGGCAAAATTATCCTCGTGTAGTCGCCTAACCAGCACTAGAAGTTCAAGTGGAAGGCCCATAAGTCTAAGGGCATCCCATAACTTGGCCCTCGGAACCAGGTCGAAAGCCGACCTGAGATCGACAAAGGCGGCGTACATGACACCTCCGCCCAAGAGGACCATCTTCCAATATAACATGGTAAGGCGAAACACCTGGTCTAGGGTGCTAGTACCTGATCTAAACCCTGCTTGCAAGGGGGAGAGTATATTATTCTGCTCCATCCACCCCTGGATTCTAGCTAGGGCCATTCTTGATACCACTTTCTGAATAGTATCAATCAAGCTGATGGGGCGATAATTTTTCGGAGAAGTTCGATCCCCTTTCTTGTGTACCGGAAGTATTTCAGCCCCTTTCCAGGATTGTGGCACCCTAGCTCCCGCTGCAATAGAGTTTGCTAAAATTGTTATATAAGGGACCCATAATTCTATATTTAATTTAAAAAGATCTGCAGGAACAGCATCTATGCCTGGGGCTTTCCCAGACTGGACTAAGTGTAAGGCATGTTCAGTGTCAGAGAAGCAGAAGTTAAGAACATCCCCATAAACTTCTAGTGAGGTCCCCACTACAGACTCAGTAGCTAAATGAACAATGTTAGGGTCTTTAAATTGAGAGGAAAAGAATTCCACCCAATCATCAGAGGAAACATAATTTTCCGGAGTAAGTGAGTCAGAACCCCGACCCCACCTAACCAACTCCCAAAACTTAATCTGGTTGGACGATTCACAGGCTTTAAGGAGTTCCGTCCAATATGAATCGTCCCATTCCCTTTTGGCTTCCCAAATAACTTGTTTATAGGCCTGTCGGGCTGTCCTGATTTCTGGGGTATTTCTAGATTTCACAGCAGCGATTAGTATACTATGGGCCTCTCTACAATTTTTAGCATACCAACCTTTGGGTTGCTTCACTTTCTGTTTTCTATATGGCCTAGTAAGCAGTTCTTTAATGGCCGCAAAACATGTCTTGTGAAGATCAACAATAGTGGGCTTAGCCCTGTCGTCGTCAGGTGAAAATGCAAGCATCTTGTCTCTGGTTTCAACGACAAGATTTTCTATTTGACTGACAAGCTCCTGATCTACTATGACCCTCGGCCATTGGACTCGTCTTCTATTGTCACTTAGAACCAGATCTGATGTAATGCAGGCTGTTTCAGCCTGGGGGGGTGCTAAACCCGGGACCTTAAATACAAGTAAGAGCGGATCATGGTCACTCTCTGGCCTTATTTCGATTGACATGTCCACTACTGTGTCCCAGGAATCAATATTGACCAAAATATAGTCAATACGACTCACACCAAGCCCATTATTGAAAGTTGGATTGCCCACCTTATCAGATAAGCAACGCCCGTTCACCGCCCGGAACCCCCATTCCAAACAGAAACCAAGCCAGTGGAAGGCAGCCTCCGTACCCTTAACTCCCTTAGTTATAGCCAGCGGGGGAATGTTCCAGACAGAGTCATCCTCCAACCCTATATCCTCACCAAGATTCATAATGGGTTCAAATGTGCAGTTCAAGTCGCCAGCCACCAAAACGAGCTGGTCACTTTTCTGCTCATTTAGGAAGGCTTCCAAGTCATTAAGGATGGGTTGTTTTTTTCCACCCTGACAACCCCGGGCATAGATATTAATTAAAAGGATATCCTTGCAATTCTCCTTGCGTAATAATAGACAAAGGAGATCGGGGTTCTTCACCTGGATTTCCTTCACACTAAAGCAGAGTGAGTTTTTTACCCAAATAGTTAACCCACCTGAAGGCCTGCCCCTAAGACCCTGCAAAGCAGGTATATAAAAGTTTAGAAAACCTACTCTAAACAGGGGATCAACTGACCAGGTTTCCTGGAAAACGATGATATCGTGAGTGGTGATGAAATCGACCCAATCATCGTTGTCCAGGCGACCCCTTAAACCCCCTATGTTCCAAGATGCCATATTTATTGGATTAGCTGGATTACTAAAACTGGAGGTCGCAGTATGTCCCGGAACTCCAGACTCAATCAGAATACGCTCACCAACAATGTCCACTGGAAGTAGTAAACCCGATTGCAACATGGTGCAATCTATACTAGGTGCTACCCGGGAAGGCAAGCTAAGATCTACTGGATGCTTTAGAGCAACCCCCCCCCCATGTCAGTCAACCTCATCCAAACAGCCAAACATGTTACAGGTAGGCACGCCTTGCCATCCAGTGTTCTGTGTGGGCCCACCGTACCCAAAACCTCTATGCCTGGGCTTTTGAATTGTCATCCAAGACCCACCCATGTCAAATTGCCGTTGAGGGGGATAAAAAAAGGTGAGGGGTCTAACAACGATTGACTGATCACCTTCATAATGGGGCCATGAACAAAGGTGCTGTGCAGTGTTGGAATCAGCAAATGACACCACTATACAGTCACCAGTAATGTTTTTATAAGTGCGTCCAACCCATGGTACTCTTCGCACCATTAAGACCTGGCTTCTTAGGTGACTAGGTATCTGTCTGTTCTTGTTTAGCCAGTGAATGACCTTATTTTTAAGAGACCAAGGGTCCTCTTTTGTTTGTTGGCCAAGAGAAGGAACACCAGTTAGTATGATGACATATGAGCTCGCCTCAGGAGGTAGATCAATATATCCACCACGAAAGTTTGGTCTACTAGATTCTAACGGTGGACAGTTTTTGTTAATCAAGTCGTTAGAACGTTGTACAACAGGTTGTAGGCTAGGTTTGGGACGTGTTGTATTCTGTGATGCGGTAGTGTGAGCCCTCGCCTTTGGTGGAATTGTAGTTTTAGCAGGGCAAGCTTGTTGTGTGGGTTTCGGTGGTATTGGGTCTTGAGGCATAGAACAAAGGCTAAGATTAGAAGAGTTGATGGCACTATCTCCAACAATTGTGCGAGGTTTAGGCACAGGTTTGGGGTTTGTGGTGGGGGGGGGCAGGTGGGTCTGCCACTGGTGGCTGTGAAGTCAAGCTCCCATCCTGTATGACCCTAGCTTCCATTTGCTTGAGACTAAGGCTAGCCAATGTAACAATAGTTTTGTCCATTTCTAACAAATGGTTTTCCATACGGGAGAGTCGTAGTTCTAGGGGATTAAGTAACTTTTTGAGCGTGTCCCAAACTGTTTGTAAAAATTCCTCATCCCTCCTTCTGTCCCCCTCAACCTCACTCAATCTACACTTATTTGGTACTATGTTATGGTTGACCTGGGAATTTTCCACTAAGGATTCAAGCTCGACATCACTTGGGGCAAAACTAATGTCACTACCAAGTGGAGCAGGTACAACTTTATCTTTTGCATCCTCTGTCCCTAGTATACCCAATGGACGTCGATTATTAAAAAACTGGGAACGGGCAATCCTTGCCTTTTTACGAGCAAAGGTAGACCTTGCCAGAATTTTTTTCCGCTGGAGAGCAGCCTTTCTAGCGATAGCAGCTGACCTGGGCATAACAATTTTCCCCGGTGATTTTTTCCCTGCCACAAAAATAGATGGTACAGGCACCTCTGAAGCGGTTGGAATAGAAACCTTAACTTGCTTAAGAGGAGATACGGGTGGCGGGTGATGCATTTCAGCCATTGTAATCAAGGGGCGAGGACCAGCTGGACGCTCGGGAGTTAGTGCTAAGGCCAGCTTTCCTAGGGACGATTTCTTAGAGGAAGCAATGTCCATAGACAGTTTCCGCGCAGTATCTAATTCCAAGGAAACCCTGTGCTGCATTTTATTTATTTCAGCATCAATGGCCAAGTTAGTCTTTGTGAGGAAATCATCCAGAGTCCCACTAGGTTTTTTGAGACCCATGGCAGTTTTGCTCCGACTACCCCGTGAGCACATTATTGACACAGCAGAAAACAAGGATACACAATGAGGTTAACACTAATAACAAAAAAGGTAATATAATGAACCCAAGGGGGATGGCCCTGCCCAGCCCTCTTAGACCTCGAACGGCCTCAAACGGCCCGCTCTTAGCCCGGTCTTCGCCCCGGCGCTGCGTCCCGCGCTGCGGGAGACAAACACTGTTTATAATAACTAAGATTAGGTGGAGGGTGGAGCTACAGGGAGAGCGGACCGGAAGGTGGACTCGGTCTCGCAGGGACACCTGGGATAGGTAGTCCCTGCACGCTCGCAGCCCTGTAGCCTTGCTGGTCCCTCTGTCCAAAGCAAAGTGCCCCCACAGCAACAGGCAGAGTCCAAGCAAACGAAGCGGCACCCGCGGAGCGGGTGCGGCGAGCTTCTCTCTCAAGGCAGCAGAAGGCAGGTGAGCGCGAGTCCCACAGAGCGCTGACGGTGAATGGTGTCCCAAAGGTCAAGGGCTGTTCCAGGTGATTTTCACAGCACACCGAGGGGCAGAGGGCGGGGCTACAGGGAGAGCGGACCGGAAGGTGGACTCGGTCTCGCAGGGACACCTGGGATAGGTAGTCCCTGCACGCTCGCAGCCCTGTAGCCTTGCTGGTCCCTCTGTCCAAAGCAAAGTGCCCCCACAGCAACAGGCAGAGTCCAAGCAAACGAAGCGGCACCCGCGGAGCGGGTGCGGCGAGCTTCTCTCTCAAGGCAGCAGAAGGCAGGTGAGCGCGAGTCCCACAGAGCGCTGACGGTGAATGGTGTCCCAAAGGTCAAGGGCTGTTCCAGGTGATTTTCACAGCACACCGAGGGGCAGAGGGCGGAGCTACAGGGAGAGCGGACCGGAAGGTGGACTCGGTCTCGCAGGGACACCTGGGATAGGTAGTCCCTGCACGCTCGCAGCCCTGTAGCCTTGCTGGTCCCTCTGTCCAAAGCAAAGTGCCCCCACAGCAACAGGCAGAGTCCAAGCAAACGAAGCGGCACCCGCGGAGCGGGTGCGGCGAGCTTCTCTCTCAAGGCAGCAGAAGGCAGGTGAGCGCGAGTCCCACAGAGCGCTGACGGTGAATGGTTTAAATATCCATACTGCATTAGCCCAGGATCCATTCAGTCAAATTCAAGGAGGAGATATTGGGGTGTACCATCTGGCCCCCAAACTTGGATAGCAGGTCTGGTCTGCATGGGAGCTTGAGATGTGGATGCTGTGACTGGTGAAGAAGGTCCAGGAACCACCATTGACGTGGCCACTCTGGAGCTAAGAGGATCATCTTGGCTTTAGATTGTGACAGTTTGATCAGGAGTACCGGCATCTGGGGAATTGGTGGAAAAGCGTAAAGAAATGTGCTGGACCTGTCGATCTATAGGGCATTTCCCAGCGTCTCTGGATGGCAGTACTTGAAGGTGAAGCCACTGCATTTTATGTTTTCCACTGTGGCGAACAAGTTGACAAAAGAGGTGCCCCACATTTAAAAGATAATCTGAACAACCTCATCATGCAGGATCTATTTGTCTTGATCTTCTGAGAGCGTCTTCCTGAACTTCTTGGACACCTGGGAGGTGAGTTATGGAATTTTCAGTTTCCTGGCCAAGAGCCATTTCAAATCGCCCAGGCATCTAGTGACAAGGCTCCGGACCAGGTGCCCCCCTGCTTATTGAGGTAGTACACAGTGATTGTATTGTCAATCTGAACAAGCAGGGTGCTGGGCTGTGAATGATGGGTATAAAGCCTTGAGAGCTAGATGAACTGCACAGAGCTCGAGGAAATTGATATGGTATGTCATCTCTCTCTGATACCATGAGCCCTGAATCTAGAGGTGATCCATGTGGGCTCCCTATCCAAGTAATGATGCATCTGTCACTGTGGTCTGAAACGGGACCTGTTGGTGAACCAGCATACCTTGTAGGAGATTGGTTCGAGAACACCACCAATTCAGGGTCTGTGTCACATATATGGATAGCGGGATCCTGTCCTCCCAGTTGCTCATCAGTGGGTCCCATTAGTCCTCTAGCCATTCCTGGAGAGGATGCATGTGGAGGCAAGCATTCGGAGTGAGAAAGATGCAGGAGGCCATCCAGCCGAGAAGAGATGGTACTGCTCTTACTGATGAATGAGGGACCTTCTTTAGAGTCTGACATTTCTGAAGGATCGATAAGTGTTGCTCCTCCAAAGGACACACCTTTGCTTGAATGGTGTTGAAGGAGGCTCCTAAGTAATCTAAAGTATGGTTTAGTGTTGACGTAGACTTGTTAAGGTTAACGTAAAGCCTCAACCGATGAAGGAAATTGCAAGTCCAATTAAAATGCAGTTGGGGTTCTTGAAAAGAGAACGCCTTTATGAGCTAGTCATCTAGATATGGGTAGTTGAAGGTCTGGTGCTTTCGCAGATGGGCTTCCACTACAGCCATGCACTTCAAGAATGTCCTGGGTGCTGACTTCAGGCCAAAAGGGAGTACTGTGTACTGGTAATGGGAGTGATGTGTTGCTACTATGCTAGTTAATGCAAAATACTTCTCCCTACTGGAGTGGATAACGGAAGGGGGTGAAGAGCAAAAGCTTATCTCCTGTTACCTATTCACCCCCTTTGGAAGGCTGTTGGGCAGAGAGTCCTCTTGTTTTTTTTACTGTGGTTGGTAAGATTTTTGATGTTGCTGCTGAGATTTACCTGAGATCCAGTGAGGGTTTGAACCCTCTGTGGGTAAAACCTACGTTGGAAGGGTCGGAATGATTTTTGTTGAAATTTGGGTTTTTTGAGACCCACAGCTTTATGAATGTCCATTTCGGTTTTCATCCTTGCCATCTCGTTGTCAGCATGGCCAAAGACCGCTGAGCCTGAAAATGGCGAGTTCTGAATGTGATGTTGCGCCTCCAGTTTGAGAGATGTGAACCAGAGCCAAGCATTGTCTTCCTAAAGTTAATCCCTGACAGTAGCCATGAGCAGCTAGTAACAAAGAATCTGCTGCAGCGCTGATGACTTGATTGAAGCCATTGTGCCCTCATTGACGATTTCCATGAAATCCCCTTTTGCCTCTGGGAAGATGTTCTGCGAAATGCTGGATGGAATCCCAGAGGGCTTGATCATATTTGCCCAAGCGAGCAGTAGGGATGGCTGCCTTTATAGATGTGGCTGCTGTGCTGCAGACTTTGCAGCCTGCTGTATCCAGTTTTCCGCTCTCTTGTTCTAGAGAGAAGATGATGATAGAGAGGTGGAATGGTATTTTTTAGCAGCCAAAATGACTACAGAGTCAGGTGGAGGATCAGGGCGGAGAAATAGAGAATCTTGATCCGGACATCAGGCAAAATAAAAAGAGATCCATGGTGTGTCCGAGGACACCAGGAACCAGTGGAAGCAAAGGTCTTCCGGCTGTACGCTGATGTAGTGTTTTGAAAATGACCAATGAGGAAGATGTAGGAACCGACTTGGGCATGTTCAGCTTGGCCGCTCCTCGGACTAGAACCTCATGGAAGGTTGTACTGTCATCCACCATGGGTACACGAGGTGGTGGAGAGTCTGTCAAAGCTGGGGAATAAACAGTTTAGTGCTGTTGAGATCGTGACCTTGATGTAGTGGGGTGAGAACCTGCGGCGCTACTTGTGGAGAGGGTGCTCTTGGTGGAGGTAGCAGCGGCGGAGGGGGTGATGTCGGTGGAGATGGCGACAAAGGGGGAGATGGAGATGTTGGAAGCACAAGAAGAGACTATGAATACGCTCCTGAATATTGTAAATCAGGAAAGGAATATATTATTCTCCTTTTTTTCCCTTGTCTCCTGTGTTCTCCTCGATGTCTAAAAACTCCTCAACGTCGATCTACTCCGAAGTTTGGAAGTCGGTGCAGTCCTCGACGACAACCTACCTTGACGTCTCGATGTTGAACCACTACTTCTTGATTGGAAAAAACTTCTTGACGTTGAACGCAGTCGGAAAGTCGCCGGCGTATGTCCTTTCGGCGTCAACTGGGGTTGCCTCAACGGTGAGCATCAACGCTTCCTCGATGTTGAACCAGCTTTTGATGGCAGACAAGTCAGCACCATACCTTGTATGAACGTCAATCCTCTTGATGTCGACTTGTGTAGTTCCTGTCCAGAAAAAACACTTCTTAGTCCTTTCACGTCCTCTGGAGGTTGAGAAAAGAGCCTTGGTGGAAGACTAACCTTTCCCTTGTTCTGATGTCCCATTTGAAGGCTGTTTGTTGCCCCATCCCTCTTCTGTTCCCTAAAGGCAAATCTTCTCTCCCTCTCTTGTTATGCGTCGTGAAAAGTTCCTGCAGATATGACAGGCATCAGGCCGATGAGAAAAAGGTAGGCAGATGATACAGACCTCATCGGAGTCTGTTTTGGTCTTTTTCCTGACACATTTAGGGCACTTGTCAAATAATTAAGGCATTTTATTTGACAAAAAGCCTCACTTTCCTGTCAAAAAACAACAGAAAAGAGCAAGGAGAGATGAAAAACGTTGAGTAAAGGTGTTGTCTGCAATTTCTGAGGACAATTTTAGGAGAAATAAACTATAAAAGGTCGTGCGCAATACTCCAATGTCCTGTCAGCAGGAGACGGAAAAAAACAACTGATGGAACTGCCACCTGCTGTGCATGTTTGAATACTGGTGGTCTCTGGGTTCTTAAAGGCACAGTCTCTGTTTTAGCCAACTCTGCCATAACAAAAGATTTGTGAGGGAGATTTATGCTGTTTACAAATCATCTCAAAATATTCTTAAATACATTATACTGGCCCTTTTTTGTCTTCATGATCAAGAATTCAGCCTATGTAGCCCATATAGGCTGCATAATCTGTCTCTTTCTTAAGTGACTTTGCAGGCCTTCTAGAAGAAAGGCAAAACTCCATATATAGAAGAACTGCTACGGGGTACCAGCACATGGGTGGGACTATTCAGTGCTTATGACTATAAATAGAAATCCCCTACGAGAAAAATATAGCTTTGAGACAGTAATAAAAATGTCAAGAAAACTCTTGTGATTATGTTCCTGCTAGAAAGAGAGATCAGAGTTTTGCCTAGTGGCAGTTTTGGCATGCCTTTAAGTAGTGCAGAGGGTCATTGGTCCTGCTGCACAGAATGGAACTGTATTTTATTTCGATTGGTGAGTAGATTAGTGAAGCCAGTTGATACCAGCGCTTTAAAGCAAATTAAATGTATTAGAGAGAGGGGCTATGGAGAGATGAGGGGCCCTTTTTCAGGGTGGTAGTGAGGGAATCCAAGGAGAAGGTCACGGTGGAGTTTTGGCGAGGGATGCCAAAAATGATTGTCTTATTGGGTGCGTCCAGCTCTAAAGGCTGTGATGATGGGCAAGTTGCAAGTTGAAATTACTAACTTTTTTTGTCTTTTTTGTGTTTTTGGAGAACCTGCTGATTTAGGAAAGAAGACAAAGTAAGGGTTTTAAAAGGACGGTTTTACCCAGTAGCAAAGACAGCAGCTCAGTGGATGACTGTTGCCCAAGCCCTAACTCGGTTATGTAAGACAGCTCTGAGGCAGGATCAGAGACTGAGATATCAGATACTGATACCAAAGATACTGAGACAGCATCTGAAGAAGAGGAAAATGGATCAGACTCTGGAAGTGAATGTTCAGCCGGCGGAGTCCCAACCGACGACTCATCTTCATTGATTCTAAGGGGCATGATGATGGCAGTTGTACAATCTCTTCGCAAGCACAGGACAACAGTTCAAGTTAGACCAACACAGAGAGCAGGCACGTGGAGCAGCAAGCACAGACTGAATGCTCTCTTGGTGGCCCCCAATTCTGCCTTTCACTGGTGACGCTGGATGTAAAGTCAATATGGACATTTGACTACGTCTATCTCTTTTTAATTTCAAATCTGTTTTATTGGAATCAAAAGCGAAGAAAGGCATTTCAATACTGCAAGTGAATAGCAGGCATATATAGCGAGCAAGACAGACAGGCACGTCTTCTCTAAAAATCAGCAAGAGAGCGAGATTAATAGACCAACGTAGAGATGTAGAGCCAGTGCTATAATCAAGGTGCCGTGCAAAAGGGTCAATCGACCAGAACAAGAGGAACCAAACCTCCCTCCCCCTTCCCAACTTCCCGTCTATCTCTTTTTGAATGTTGACATCCTTAAGCAAACTGTGCAGCAAACAAATCTGTGTGCTGAACAATTTCTGAGAGAGCATGGATGCACTCTAGGGCCTCGTTCTAGGGTGTACCAGTGGACTCCCAATTCGCTTGAGGGGAAGGGGTGGGCGGAACTCTCAGAGTTTTACTCCATGGTATTCCACGAAGATACATATAAACTTTGCAAGATTTCGCGGAGTTCAGCCCACCTTTAAAAAACACAACAAACAACTGACCTACATGAGTATGTATACAGGAGTCTAGGGGGCCAAAGCAGAGTGCAGAGCGAGTATGGAAACGCGGCAACAAAAGAAAACATGCTGTACTAGTGCCTAATTTCTGCTGCTTACTTGCCCCTACCTGCATCACAGCTTTCTGGCACTCGCTGATCTGGGCCTTGGACTCCAGATGGTGGGGTTGCCACAACCTTTGCATTCAGGCACGAGGCTCCAACCACTGTGCACAGCTTCTACTCTCAACTCTTCATCATGTATCCTCAAGGAGTACAAACTAATAGAAGGATAACGCGAATGCTCTGGCTGAGTGGACACCTGTAGCTGTGTGCGAATTCAGGGTGGCTGCCTGCATCAACTAGGTTTCCAGGAAGCTGAAATGCTCCACTGTGGCTCTCCTCAGCAGGGGCTTTCAGTTTCAATATTGATACAATTAGACGCACATATGCTCATTGAGTGTGCATTACGAACAGTATGGTGTATTGCATCATCCAGATTACAATATTCATGGCCATTGTTTCTAAACATTATTGCAGGGGCGTGGCCAAGATGGCGGCGTGATTGGACGCGTCTGTCCGGAGCTCCCGCCGACAGCACTAAATAGCACGGGCCTAGAAGCCGGTAATAAAGCGGTCGGTCGGCCTGAACGGCAGTCTACCCTACAGAACCGCCAGTAGATCCCATAGTTGGCGATCGTGACATTCCGGCGGCCGTCTGCACCCAGGGTCGGCCGGGGACCCAGGGCGGCTGGCGGCGGAGGAAGGCTGCGGGTGCGGTGTGTGGCGCTGTGGGAAGGTGCCGAACGGAGAGACGGCTTCGGCGGGCACTTGCCCTCACGGAAACGGAGGCGGCGTGTGACGGTCCCGACGGCGAAGAAAGGCCAGCGGGGAGCTGTGGGGCCGCTGGTCGAGGCCGGAGCCGCCATTTTGTGGAGGTGCGGCTGCGGAGAACTCTTCCGCCCCGGCTCCGCAGACCTGTAGGAGCGACCACAGGACGGAGTGTAGCGGTGAGGAGACACAAGCGGGCGGAGCAACCCAGAGGGCACTGGCACACTTGGGCACTGCATGGGTCTGGCGGGTATGGCTGGCACGACCGAGTGGTGGGGAAGCGTGCCGCCATCTTGTGACGGGGCCTCGGGAAGCAGGGAGCAGCTGAGGTGCCTACGGGACGCAGACTGCATCAGCGGGGGAGCCTGTATTGCAGCAAGGCCTGGGGAGCGCTACGACCATCAACGTGGACTGTCTGCGGTGGGCATCGGGTGCGGTTGCTGACTACATCGGCGCGATAACCCGAGGCCCTCCGGACCCCTGGAAGCAGCGGAGAATGCGTGGGGAGAGGTGCACCACTGAGTGCGACTTAGACCCGACAGCCCACTGACCAGAGCTCGGGGCCTGAGGCCTGCACTCATAGCGCAGGTGCCGGCGGCGAGACGCACACGCCATTCCTCCGGCCGCTTGAGAAACAGAGTGGGAGTACGCTGACCTACACAGTAAGGATCGAGACGCTATCTTGGGAGACTGACCCTGCAGTGTGCCACGGTGAAGTGCGGGGGTGCACACGCCTCTGACCCGGCGCGGTTCGAAGACGTGCGAGAGAGGGGTGCGCCAACTGGGGATAAAGGCCTCCCGGCAGTGCCCGCCGCGTGGTTCGGGGCCTTGGCGAGCCCGGTTAGCACCCTTGGTAGCCGTGACGGACCGTTATGTCCATGACGAGGGGCCGGAAGGAAAAGACGGTCAAAGAACTTTTCGAGAAGGCGCAGGAGAATCAACAGGCCATGGAAATGGCGACAAACTCATCACAGGCCTCTGGGAGGCAGGCAGATGGGTCAGAAGCTATCACTAGGGCCTTCCTAGAATCTCTCTTTACCACTCTACGGGATGACATTCACACCCTGCAAAAGGAGTTCGCGGAAGAGATAAAGGTGGTGAGACGGGACGTGGATGGCATAGGGGAACGTGTGGCGGACCTCGAGACCAAGAGTGACAGTCGAGACACCGAGATAGAAGCACTGAGGCAATAAATAGTGCGGATCCATGACCAACAGGTCGACCTACAATCGCACATGGAGGACCTGGAAAACCGTTCCCGCCGCCACAACATCCGCATTAGAGGGGTTACGTCCACGGAGGACACCAGGGACCTGCTCAGCTTTACCTGTGATCTTTTCAACCACATCTTGGGACGTCCTGCGGGTTCGGAACTCAGGATCGACAGAGTGCACAAAGTGGGCGCCCCGAGATTGGCATCGGCGCCACCCCCCGGACATATTGGCTTGCGTGCAGGACTTTTGCACTAAAGAGGATATCTTACAGAAGGCAAGGCAACAACATTCCCTGTCTTTTAAAGGCCAATCCCCTGTGCTTTATCAGGACCTCTCTGCACTCACACTACAGAAGCGCAGGACCTTCCGACCAGTCACGACCTATCTGCAACAACATGGCATTTCTTACAGTTGGGATCACCCGTTTCGCTTAATATTTAAGAAGGACAACAAGCTCCACCAACTCCGGTCCTTGAAGGAAGCATGTCGGCTGTTGGGAATAGACCCTCCGGAAGAAAGCCCTGACGAAGACGTGCCCTCCACTGAGCCCGAAGATGGCAGACCGAGGTGGCGTCAGCAGACCAGGCTCCGAAGAGTCCGGAAGCCTCCTGTGGCAGTGATTTGGGATGGGCAACGGGCAGCGGTGGAGGCAGTCTCCGCAGGGCCAGACATATCTTTGCCTAGCTGAACTCCTGGTGGACTAGATGGCCACATGGGCCCTAATGTCTATATTGGTTCCTGCTGTTGGCGGGAGGGACGGCTTCTAAGCTGTGAGTAATCCACCCCACTTCTGTACTCCACCAATCACCTTCGGATGATGGACATTAAGTATATTTTGAAATGTTGGGTATTCTTTGTTTTCCTTGCAGGGGGTCCTGTTGGGGTTTGGGGTTGGGTTCCAGGTCCAGGGGCTCCTTCTGAGTCTCACAGAGTTTCATCCCCTTATGTTGGCACAGATCTTTGTATTGGGCTCTTCCCGAGAGGGGGTTTGCACTTTGGGAGAGGGCTCCGACTAGCGCCATGCATCACCCGGTTGGGGGGATCCCTGCCCACGTTCTGAATTATGCCTACTACCGAATTGCGAATCCTCACACTAAATGTGCGAGGACTTAATAATCCTGTGAAACGTAAAGCCATCCTCTCCCTTCTGGAGGCCTCTAAGACTGATATCTGCCTTCTGCAGGAAACCCACCTACTGCAGAGGGACCGCTCGAGGATGCGATCCTGTTGCTTTCCGCACCAATTTTATTCTTCTGCTCCCACTAAAACTGCAGGGGTGGCGATTTTGGTGGCCCAACGGTTCAGAGGAAAAGTCCTGCAGAGGGGTGTGGAGGTAAAGGGGAGGTTATTATCGTATAGATTCTCCCTAGTGGGGGTGGTTTTCTCGATCTGTACTATATATGCCCCTAACGAAGGCCAAGAGAAGTTCTTTCACTCAGCCCTTACTGATGTAGCCACATCCCCCAACCGACATATTCTGATGGGAGGGGACTTGAATCTAATGATGGGCACTCTCCAGGACAGGTCGGGCCAGCGCTCCTCTCAGGCGGGGACCCTCTCAGCTGAGGGATTGGCTAGAATGGGTGACATGGGTATGGTGGCTCTATGGCGCAGCTTTCATCCATGCACAAGGGAATACACAAACTACTCTAACGCTCACAAAACGTACGCGCGCCTAGACTATTTCATAGCTTTCTCTTCCCTGCATGCACTAGCCACTGAGGTCGAAATAGGCGCTGCGGCCCTGTCAGAACATTCACCCATGGTAGCGGTATTCTCCTTCCCTCCAATGACACGAGCTACACGCTGCTGGAGGCTGCGAGACACGCTACTCCACCGAGTGGACGTGGTGGAAAAGGTTTGGGGGGTCATCAAGGACTACTTAACACACAACAGCACGGAAGACACATCCTTAGCCTTAAAGCAGTACTACGCGGTGAGTTTATCGCGGTGTCGGCGGCCGAGAATGCTGAACGGGCGCTTAAGAGACGAGCTCTCGCAAAAGACACAGGAATTAGAACACATGCACCAACGTACTGGAGCACCAAGGATATGGCGGCAGGTGCGGCAGCAATTAGCGGCACTTGACCAAGACCGGGCGGAACACGCGGCGTTGAGGGTGCGACACATGTACTATACAGGGGGAGACAGATGTGGGCGACTGCTAGGACGTGCGCTCCGGGAAGTGCGACAAAAACATACAGTACAGGAGATAGTTACTCAGGACGGGAGGGTGGTTACGGAAGACGCGGACATTGCGGCGGCTTTTGATGCTTTTTACACCTCCCTCTATACTGGCGCTTCGCTTGACCTTGCTGAGGGTGAGAGGTTCTTGACGTCAATCCCCCTCCCCTCCCTGACTTCGGAGCAGGCAGACCTATTGGACCGGCCTATCCGACCGGAAGAGGTGATCACGGCCATCTCACGTCTCAAGCTGGCAAAAGCGCCGGGCCCGGATGGCTTCTCAGCTATATTTTATAAGACGTTCTGTTCACAAGTGACGCCACTACTGACCGCCCTTTTTAATTACTTTGCGGACCCCAGAATGATCCAGAGAGATCTACTGGACGCCACCATCTCGGTCATCCCCAAACCGGGGAAAGACCACGTCCGATGCGAAGCGTACCGCCCTATATCCCTCCTTAATGTGGACCTCAAGCTTTACACTAGCATCCTTGCAGCCCGGCTTGTGCCGCTGATGCCTGGTTTGATAGACCCGGACCAAGCGGGATTCATCCCCGAACGCCAAACGGACAATACCAAGAGTGCGCTACACCTCATAGAGAAAGCCACGTGGACGACCGGAAAATATATGATGCTCGCAATAGATGCCGAAAAGACGTTCGACCGTGTCCACTGGCCCTACTTGGAGCAGGTGTTGGTGAAGGCGGGCTGGGTGACAAATTCCGCACTTGGGTCCTAAACTGCTATTCCTGCCCTACAGCGACGGTTAGGGTCAATGGCTGTACTTCACCCCGATTCTCGATCAAACGAGGCACGAGACAGGGGTGCCCTTTGTCGCCCCTACTTTTCGCCCTGTATATGGAGCCGTTGGCGCAGTCGATGCGACTCGACCCAGAGGTGCGTCGAATTAAATTCAGGGCCGATATCCACACTATCAGCCTCTATGCGGATGACGTCCTATCTCTATCCGCTCCTAGCGCCTCTTTACCGGCCTGCATCGCGGCTCTGGATGCATTCTCTCGTGTGTCGGGATTCAAGGTTAATATGTCTAAATCAGTGGCCTTGGACCTTTCATTGGAAGGGCACACGCGGTCCCACCTAGAGGAGCATTTTCCATTTCGCTGGGCGTAGGAGACGGTCCCATATCTAGGAATCCAGTTGGCCCCCACGTTGCAGGACACGGTCCGTATCAATTATGTGCGATTGCGCCATTTAGTCCGCAGTGAACTGGGAAGGTGGAGACATCTCCCGTTGTCATGGCTGGGTAAGGTAGCAGCCATAAAAATGACGATCTTGCCGCAGATTCTTTACATATTCCGGGCCATTCCACTACGCCCGCCAGAAGGTTGGCTGCGTCAGACAAAGGCGGAACTTGTTCAATTCATTTGGAACGGCAGGAAGCCGGAATGAAGCTCAGACTGGCGATGTTGCCTCCTGAGAAGGGGGGGTAGGGCCTACCAGATCTGTTCCTGTACTATCAGGCGGCCCAGCTGAGGACCTTGGTCGAATGGAGCAGGTGGGAGTCTGAGAAACATTCGCTCTTCCAAGACCAGGCCGTGGTGGGCCGTCCGCTCCAAGCGGTGCCCTTTCTCCGTAGACAGCACCGAACCTCTACGCCTCCCATATCACGAGGGTACCGATGGAGGTGTGGGACAGCACCAACCTCAAACATGAGCTGACCACCTTTCTATCCCCGCTCACGCCTTTGCTCGAGAACCCAGATTTGTGGCATATGCGAAGTGGTGTCCTGCGGGATGCAGAATTTTGGTTCACCTGTATACTAGGGGGGGGATCATATCATTCAAGACCTTCAAGCGGGACTATGGCCTGCCGGAAACGGAATGGCATCGGTATCTTCAGGCTCGACACTGGGCGCTTAATAGTCAGGTATGAGAGGGAGCAGACCGACTTCTACAGCCATTTGAGCGTTGGCTGATCACACAAACTGCGGATAAACACCTCATTTCTGACCTGTATCGCATGCTTTTGGACCGATACTCCCTGGTTTATAATTCTGGTAGGGCTCGCTGGGAGAGAGAACTGGGGCGTACCCTCAGCACTAAAGAATGGGAAGGTATCTATTATCGCGTGTGACACTACGCTTACCACATGGGATTGACTGACACGCTTACCAAAATAGTTTCAAATTGGTATACACACCAGAGAGGCTACATGAGATAGATCACACAAGGGAGGCAAGCTGCTGGCGCGGATGCGGGGAGAGGGGCTCGCTGGTCCATCTTCTTTGGGGTTGTGTCCACCTCCAGGGATACTGGAAATCAGTCTTGGATGAAGTAGACTTACATTTTGATACCGAAATTCCGCGCTTCCCCTCCTATGTCCTACTGGGGCTACCTAATCCCATTACATACCCATTGAGGTCCCGCAAGGGCCGACTGATCGCCATCGCCATTGGGTCTGCCTTACAAAATATCTTGTCTCACTGGCGCACCACACACATTCCCAAATTTCAGGGGTGGCTCCATCGCCGGTGGGCGGTTCTTGGCATGGAAAAGCTGTCCCTGGTCAAAGCTGGGGTGCCAAATATGCAGAATTGTGGCAGCCGTTTCTATCCCTCTTAGCCACGGAATTCAGGGAGGTCACATGTCCCAGATACCTGCGTTTGCTGCGCCTGTCCCAAGCCGAGGGTTGAAGCATTAGGAGAGTGTGTCCCTTTGGACATTGAGGGGGCTGGACCTGGACCCGGGGGGGAGGGGGGAAGGGGGGAAGGGTTTTTTGGTGGGGGGGGCGTTGGGTTTGGGGGTAGGGTGGGATGGGGAGTTCTTGTTTTAGCTTCAGGGATCATAGTTCTCTGAAGAAGAGGCCTCTACAGCGGCATTGACTGTTCTAAGGAGCCCGGCCAGGAGGATGGTTGGGACAGCATTCTAGCCGAGTACTTCCCGGTGGGTCACACGGCTCGGCCTTGTGCTATTGGACTATTATGATTAAGCATGCACTGCCCACGGAACACGGAGTCCATGGCCCACGGTGCTCAGGAGGGCGGGCGATGCTAGGGGGGTGGAGCGTGGTTGGCAGCCATTGCTCCTTTCGTCTGCACAGGGGCGGACACGTCGTACCTTGGACGCCCCACTTCCCCCCCTTTCTTATTAAGACGCGGCCGGCCCTATTGGGTTGTAGGCGGCTTGCTGTGTTTAACATCTGAAGAACTGTCATTCTCCTTGAACTACATGCACTAATGCACATTCTTTGGCCGGCCCATTGGGTTGTAGGCAATTCCTTGGTTTGTAATCATTGTTTCTATATATTGCCAATAAAACAGATTTAATACTAAACATTATTGCAGAACTTAAATATTTTGCTATAAAAGTATCTATAAATTGTGATTCTGCAAGGCTGGACACGCTCATGAGGACAAGTAATTCCCTGAAAAATTAAGGCCCGTACACTGCACTGTCAAGCTACATCTTCTGAAATCTTGGGAAACCTTTCCTTTCATGATGGAAATACAGATATTTTCAGTCTTTCGTAGTACCCTTCTAACTCCAGCAAATTTTCTGCTCCTGACATAGAGTTTATGACCCTGATACCAGAGCAGTAAGGGCAGCGCCAGGGATAAAGGACACGCCAGGAATAGAGAATCTGTCCTGCCAATCCCTCAGTGGACAGCCATGTCTCCAGTCCAATAGAATGTTCTGCAAAGAGGGCGTTACATGGCTACAACAAGGACCCGCTGCCGCATCCATACTAATATAATAAAGAGAGAGACCAAACCTTTGAGGCGGGTAAGCTCCAGAACCACAGCGCCAACCGGAGCGCCGCATGCAGCATTGGAAAGGTGAGGCAAGGCAGATGGACATAGGCTATACACCGGCGCAACATATACTTTGGGGGGGACAAAGCACGTTGTGTGACAAAGTAGTCCGTAGGAAGTAGCACCGGCTCTAAGGTGGGCGTGTGCGTACGTTTGGAGCGTGTGAATAGCGTTCTATCACGGCAGCTGAATACGCCGTCGGGTGACGGTTGGAGCGTGTGAATTGGCTGATATTTGTGGTCGAGAGAGGGACATAGGGTGATGGCACAGTAGATCCTTGAGGTTATGCGCCTTAATGACGCTGCATTCCTCAACACACTTCTCCTTCGCTAACAGACAGTATTTCGCAATGCTCGCCCCATTGTACCAATATAGCTTTAAACCGTTGTTACCTTTGTGTACGCATAGATTTTCAGTCTACTAGCGCCACCTACCGGACAAAAAATAAAGAGCTTCGGTGTTGCCATCACAGTGCGCCCATCTCAACCTATTTAAAACCGAACTCAGGACATATTTCCATGAGATGAACACTGTGCTTTTAACTCAGATTCCCGTTCTGCACTTTTTCGTGAAAGGGCAAGCAACTCTGGAAATGAATTTCCCATAATTCGCCCATGAGCGCATGTTTTGTTTTCGAGGTCCTCCTTAAACACGTACTCCCCCGCCAACGGTGCCTATTACATGCCAGCAGACATGTCTGTCATACTCGGACAACGTCGGGACGGGCCGCTATTCGTTAATATAAGGAGCAATTTAAATAGTATTTATACATATCCTGAGTGGAAACATTTCAAAGTACAGAACAGCTTGAATTGTTCTGTAGCTGTTAGATGAGGGCCTTCCTCAGAGCTCATCAACGATTCACTCAGAAGCATCCTGACGTTCCAATTAAAAATAATTAAGCGTTTGTGCAGCATGGAAGCTGTTTGTGGGTGTGGAGAATGTGAACATGCAGAGCACAGAGACATTTTTGGCGGAAATGGGGGGATACATTATTGCAAGCATGGAACATTAATAAAGGCAACATAAGGGTAAAGACTAGGGGAGTGAGCAAGAAGATTTAGAAATATATCAAAAGGTGGGGCAGGTATAGTAGGGGGGTTAGAAGCTAGGCAGAAATACAAGGTAAGCAGGGAAGGAGAATTGGATAAGAGTTACACGAGAGGACTCACTGACCAGGCAGTCAAAGTAGACCAGGGTAGACATATGCATGTGAGCTGCAGCCTTACTCCCAACTGCCCATCTTCCTTGAAAAGCTACTCTGAGCTGGAGATCAAAGGCCCAGACCTCTCCCCTAGAAAAGTGCGATTCGGGGCATGTAACATCAAGGTTTTGCAGGCTCATAATAGTTATTCTGGTGTTAAACACAAGTTTGTGCACAAAACAGACTTAGCGATCGAACCCACAGTGATGAGTGCATGCCAAGAAGAGTTTAATAAATGTGTTGACAAAGGTCCACAGTTACAAAATGAATAAACATGTTTATAGAGGTGTCTACAGGATATCTGAAGAGCTAGAAGAATTTTGTTCAGAAATAATTACTTTTATGTATCAGAGTCATACTGTCATGCAGAGGCTGAAGGGCAAAATGTAACATTTCACAAATGACGGACAAGAACACAGCCAAATGCAGTCATTTATGAAATTATACGCAGGGGTGAGTGGCGGTAAACTCTGGCATGCGTCAGATTGTGGAGTTTTTGCTGAACTCTGTGCTCCAAGTAGAGTGTGGAGTGGCATAACTCCACTAACTCTGCCGGCGGACCTGAATTTACTATTCACCACTATTGAGGAGTTGAATAAATATTTGGGCTTATGCTCAAAATAGGGTGAATGCAGAAACCAACCTTGCAGTTCTACTTTTCTACTCGCAGTTTGGGTATTCCCCATCTTTGCACCATACATGAGCAGAGATCCTTTTTTTGCTACTGCAGCCCATGCTGTAATTTAATGACAATTCTGCTGCATTGCCCAGGGACCATCCAGACTATGAGAAGTTGTTCAAAATGTGGCCTGTCACGGAACGTTTGTCTTCCATGTTTCCAGAGATTTATAATCCGGGAAAGAATATAGCCAGATGAGTCCTTGATCCTGTACAAAGGGTGGCTGCTGTTCAGCCAGTACAATGATAGCAAAAAAGATTGCTATGGCATCAAGAGCTCTACTGTCTATGTGTACAGCTTGAGAGTGTATACAGGGAAGGACTCCACTCTAAACCCTGTAGATTGCCCTCCGACGCTAGGAGTCACATGAAAGACTGTATGGGAGTTTGTCCAGCCACTTCTGCACAAAGGTTTTATCTTTTATGTGGACAATTTCTATATGGGAGTAGAGCCTGTCACTGAGCTGTACAAAACTGGCACTGTGGCCTGCCGTACAGTTCATTGTAGCTACAAAGGATTCCCACAGGAGCCTGTTTGCAAGAAGCTCCAGAAATCCAAGAGCACTGCGTTGCGTTCCAACAAAATGCTCGTGCAAGTTCTCGGATAGGCGTGATGTGTACGTGCTCACTACAAGTGATGATGAGAGCAGTCCCTTGTCATGGTTTGGGGTTAGAAGGCTGAAGTTCTCAAGCCCATCTGTATACTTGATCACTACCTTGTCATGGTTTGGGGTCAGATGGCCAAAATTCACAAGCCCACCTGATTACAACAAGTACTTGGGCCGAGTGAATAAGAACAACCAGGTTCTTAAGACATACAATGTGAGTGGTAATACTCACACTTGGTACAAGAAACTGTTTACCAACCTGATCCAGAGGGCAACATACAATGCATATGTCTATCCTTGACTTTCAGTTGTCAGTTATTGAAAGTCTTACTGCTACAGCAGAAGCAGCAGCCTCTACTTTATATGCACTGCACGACCCTGTTTGCACTTGTTTAAATTGTTTTTAACCCTGCTAGTTCAAGTACTTTCTTAGCCTGTGCCTGTTTAAGAAGAAAACAGTTTTTTGAATCTGTTGGTTTGGCTGGGAGGAGGAAGCAGCTAAAATCAGGATTCCCAAGCATTTCTGCCATTTTTACTTTGCTGATATACAGAGAGGCACCATTTTCTGACAGTGCACTCTGCATTTAAACAGTGGCGCTGTCAGCAAGACTGTCTGCGCCGTCAGCGTCCCGGAGGCAGCCGATGGCGGGCATGCTGCCAGTTTAAATGAAGTCAAGAAGCAGAGTCTGGTGTATAATGGGTCAAAGCTGCGAAACTTAGGCATAACATGGTCCTGTAAGGGAGATTTTAAGGGGTGTGGGAAGTTTGATGTATTCCAATGCACACACTGTAACTGGGTCTCTTCACAGGGAGCAGAGGCTTCTCCCACGTTGCAAGTCAGCAGCAATATAAGACTGAGGAGGAAAAAGCATGAGGGAGACTTCTCTGCTTTTCTGTTAAACACGCGCTCCCTGCAGAAGCATGAAATGCAGGTTTATGACCTTCTTCAGAACTTTCAACCTGACTTACTGTTTTTAACAGAAACGTGGCTCGCTGATTCCTCCAATCCTAAGCTTGCAACGTCCATTTCACATGGGTATAATGTACTTAGGAAGGATCGTCCTATCAGTAAAGGTGGGGGTGGGTGGGGGGGGGTGGATGGAGGATATTATCTCTAAGCAAGAATTTGACGGCACAGTCATTACCCTGGGTATTATAGAGGGAGCGGAATGTCTTAGATTCCTCTGCTGTTTATCACCACATGAATCCCTTGCTGGAGTCCTGATTTACAGGCCACCAGGGTCGGCGGGCGCCTCCCTGAGATCCCTTAATGAGGCAGTAGCACCTTTGGCCCTTAAATATAGCCACTTTCTTATTTTGGGTGATCTAAATCTTCACATGGACAGACCAATGGAGTCGGAAGTCATTTCGCTGACTGCGACCCTTTCAGCTCTTAAACTCTTTTCTTTTGTGTCTCACCCTGCGCATAGGGCGGGACATACACTAGATCAGGAGTCCTCTAATGTTAAGTTTGAGATGGATCTTCCTACCTATGGTTTGGACGGACCACTGTCTAATTAGCTTCAGATGACCAATCTCCCTGAAAAATGGCCAAAAAATATTCGAGTGGTGTGGAGATAAGACATAGAGCTCTTCAAAGAATTTCCCCGATGGCCCTGGGGGGTGCCCTTGAAACTTCCGCCCCTCTTCTATCAGGGAACCGAGAAGGGGACGCTGTCCCGTTAGAATCCTAGGTGAGGCAGAGCAATAATGAGTTAGCTCCAATGATGATACAAACTCAAATAAAGCTAAGCATTCTGCCCCCTGTTTTAATGAATCTTTGAAAACCAGTAAAAAAGCTTGTAAGTGTCTGGAAAGTAAATGGCAGAAAAACTATAGTTTAGAGGACAAACTTGAGTATAAGTTAGCCTTGAAGGCCCACCACATAAAAGTTAAGGCAATGAAAAAAAAGCTATTTGGAAGAAAAAACTGTGACATCAAATAATAAAGGAAAGGAGATTTTTAAAATTGTATAAGCCTTTTCCAATCCTGTGTCCACCATCAGAGATCATCCACTAAGAGAGAATGGACCAATCACTTATCAGATTTCTTTCATGGAAAGATCAAGACCATACAGAACTTCGGAGGGTGCCTCTAGTTGATAACCCTGATATGCAAGCTCCGGATATGGGGCAGCCCTCCAGGGAATCCCCTTCTCTTTTGCAAATACCCCAGCTGACGTTGGAAGAATCTCTTGCTATTATCAGAGGACTAAAATCGGAATCCCCTGCTGATCCTTGCCCAGCTCAACTTTTGTCAAAAGTGGACACGGTCCTCAATCAAGTGGATAATAAGGTTCTTAATACCTCACTGGACAATAGAAGTCTGCCTTTTATATGTAAACATGCTAAAATCCCACCACTATTAAAAAACCTTTGGCGGATCCCAAAGTTCTAGCTAATTATAGGCTAATAGCTCTACTTTCGGCCTTTTCCAAGGTGTTGAGAAAAACATGTGAATGCAGTCATCTCGGACTAGGTGGAAAAAAAAACAATCTACTGCATAGCAGTCAATCAGGCTTCGGGGCTAGCTAAAATGCTAAAACTTCCTTGCTGGCGGTTACAGAATATATCAAAGAGAAGTTAGATCAGAGGGGAAGAGCAGTGCTGGTTTTGTTGGACTTTTTGGCAGCATTTGATACGGTCCCGCATACTAAGCTCTTGAAAAGGATGGAGAAGCTTGGTATTGGCAGTACTGCATTAAAGTGGCTAGCCTCCTCTCTAGAGGACAGCAGACAGAAAGTCTGGACTCCTCCCTTTGCCGCTACCATCCCTAATTTAAAAGTGAGGATCCCGCAGGGCTCGGCACTGAGCCCTACACTTTTTAATATGTATATGACCCCACTAGCATCATTGGTGGAAACATTCGGGGTTACATCATTTTGTATGCTGACAATACTCTTCACCAGTAAAAAAGGGGCAGACTTTGAGGGGGAGAGGATTAGAAGATGTCTCTTCGGAGTGTTCAACTGGCTGGTGAAGAATCAATTGAAGTACAAACCTGAGAAATAAGAGAATATCTTTTTTGGAGCACCTCCCTCTGAAAAGTGGAGACTCTGGTGGCTTTGGGACATGTCTCCACCACCCTCTGCACAAAACACAGTTAAGGATCTGGGCATCTCTATCGATAGCTCTCTCTTGATGAAACATCAAATCCAAACGGTAGCAGGTACCTGTTTTGGTTTATTGCGAATGCTCAGGAAATTTTCACCCCTGCTATCACTGAACACTGGTAAGACTGGGGTCGAGACACTGGTCACTTCCAGACTGGATTACGTGAATGTTTTGTACCTGGGTCTGCCTGAATATCTTCTCAACTGTCTTCAGGTAGTGCAAAATGATGCAGTAGGACTGGTTCTTACTTTAAATCCCAGGACCCATATGTCCCCTCCCCTCAGAGTGCTTCACTGAGAAAGAGAATCATATTTAAGGCTTTGGTGTTTACTTTCAAAGCCCTACATGGAATTTGGGCTGGTTACCTCAGGAAGAGAGTATCCCATTACACACTTTCCAGAACTCTGTGATATTCATCGACTCGCCGGGCCTCTTTACCCCGGATACATCAGGCTCGATCTGGAGGGAGGTCCTTTAGGTTCCTGGGAGCCCAAACCTGGAACCTGCTTCCGGCGCTCCTTAGAGCTACAACGGATCTGGCTGGTTTTAGAAAACAGCTCAAAACGTAGCTATTCTGCAACTAAGGGCACAGAGGAAAGTTGTTTGATACTTATCAGCGCCAAAACACTCTTGTTTGAGTAGCTGTGTGCTTTACAAATGCGAGTTCATTCATTCATTCGTATGTTCTGGAGGAAGTGGCAAGGCTGCAGGAGCGACACTTTGCTGATTGCATCCCTGCAACACTTAAAAAGGCTCAACTATGTTGGTGTTGTAAAGTCTGCTCTAAGCAGCGAAAAAGGCAGTAGAGTCATGTTTACTGTCCCCAGTGCACATCTCAGCCAGTCCTGTGTTTTCCTACTTGCTTTTTGTTACATCATACCAAAGTGAATTTCTGGTAAATTGGCTGAAGTGGAGCTGCCGTTAGGTAAACCTTTCAATGTCTGTGCATAGATACCTACAGTCCATGGGCCATTACTTCGCTAGGATAGCAGCTGCAGAATTGTAGTTTCTCTTCTTCATGAAATCATGGACTTCATTATGGCCTGCTCGACACCTTTATCCGCCATCAGAATGTGGTAGGTGTTCTGTTCACCGATTGATAAGTGCATTATATTCTCCACAATGCACATACTGCTGGACAGAACATATGTCACATTGTTACAGAGAACTCTATGTGGCAAAATGAGATAGGCTTGACTAGATGTTGAAGGGCTTGTTAGGGAACTTATGTAAACCAGAAAAGGACCACCCTGATTGCCGCAGAGAACCAGAGTAATTGTAATAAGTCAAACAAATGTCCTGTGGTACTTATGCACCAACATTTCTACTTGCTTTTAAAGTGTGCAAACTCAATTAGTAACTTGTATCATAATCAATGTTATTGAAAAGGGTTACAGGAAACAAATCTTGTATGACAACTGTTTTCACATCTTTAGTATAAGATATGAAAACAATCTTCATATAAGATATTGTGACCTGAACCCTTTTTCTATAACGTCAGGTATGATACAAGTTAGTAACAGAGTTTTCACACTGTCAAAGCACAAGTAGAAGTGTCAGTGAATGAGTCCCATAGGACATTTGATTTGGCGTATTACTTTAAAGTACTTAGGCAGTATTCCCCAGCATGTTTGCCTTAGTTTCAACAGTAGATATGCTCGCTCAGTTCGAGGAATGAGACCTCTGGGGCATACTCGGGCAACCACAACTTGCATACACAAACTGGAAGGAGTTAGATTTAGCACAATAGGTGCAGAGATGGCGCATTACATACATGTTTTCTTGAGCTTCAATTAGCTAGGGACAGAAGGCATTAGTATAGGTTCACTTGGCAATTATACAGGATTATTCAGGACTCTGATGAGGACAGAGACAGGAACGAATAAGAAAACCTTACTGTAGGTTTGCTTTGCCAGGGATAATGCATAGGTAGAAGACAGATAGTAAAGGTAGCACAGATACACATGCCATGACTTCATCTTCACCTATGGATTTAAACCCACTGGTGCCGCACTCACCCCGATACTGAATTACTATGGCACATATGGGTAAATGCTTGACCTGCTTGCCATGTTTATCCTCCGTCAAAACTCAGTAATGTTCAGCTTGATATAAGATAAATGCATTACAGTCAGAGCACTACATATAATGGTGGATGGGACATATGCTATAGTCCAACGGACTACCTGTGTGTCAAAAACTACTGTTCTTCATAGTTTATGACATTCTCTTTAGGGAACTTCAGAAAATTCCCCAGCATGTTTGTCTAGTTTTAAAGGTAGATATACTCGCTGTGTTTGAGGAATTGGCCTTTGGGTTATACTCGGACACCCCCAACTTGCATCCACAAACTGGATTTAGCACAGTGAGTGCACAAAAAGATGCATAAAAGACATGTCTTCCTGAGCCTCATGTGACTGTCATGAGAGCCATTAACAAAGGTTCAATAGCCATGCATTTGGCAATGTTGTGAAAGCAGGAGACGGTTGCTTGACAGGTGGTAAAATCTAGTCAAACGTATTCTGTTCTGTGACATATGAATGTGATGGGCCCTTGCATGGCGGCGGTATGTTGATGAGAGTGCACTGATCTGTTGGATTGGGTCAGTGACAGGAGGTATTAAAGTCTTGGTGAATGGTGTGTGAATGGACCATAAAGTGGTTGGTGCTGTGAAGTGGCTTTATGGCTCACCTTCAAAAGGCTTAGTTTCAACATTCAGATACTTTGATAAGTATTTGTGCTTTAAAGCCAGAATTTCCGAAGGTGCTTAAGCCAACCAGTGTAAGTGGTGGATGAACTTTAACAAATCAGTACCAGATTTATATCTATTACGATAAGATGGCCCCTTCTAAGAACTGCTTGGGTTTTTTATTTTGTAATTATGGCTAACTGTGGATTTTAAGTCTAGTTCAGCCGGCACCTAGGCAAACCTGCACATTAAAAAAAATTAGATAAGAAGGGGAGTCCAGGGGTGCATGACTTGCATGGCTATCAGCCGGTTTTCTTTACCTATAATCCTCTGCAAAGCACAAACGTTGCCTAAAAAACACATTTCCCTTTGCATTTCTGTGAGGAAAAGTCCTAGAATCTGTCACAAATTGCCTACCACCCAGCATTCCCCCAAGTCTCCAGACAAAAACAGTGCCTCATTTGCGTGGGTGGGCCGAGTTCCTGCTAAGGGAAGGGCCCAAAATGTATTGTGGAGACATCAAAATTATCCATTACAAGGGGGGACATGGCCGAGCTGTAGACCAAGATGGCCGCACTATATTGAAGCCTTGGCACCGGATGCCCCCATTCTAAAAAAAATCCATGATCCTGCTGACTCCACCGAGGAGATGTCGCGCTAAGGTCGCCTGGCACCTTGACAATGCTGCTGGAGGCGGCAAGATATCGTGCTGCCCCCCCCCCCCCCCCCCCCGAGCGGACGCAGAACCCTGCGGAGGCAAGTAGAGACGTGCGAAGGCCCAGCCAGTCTCAGAGGCCCTGCTGTGATAGGGGCAGCCGGTGAGCCTGAGAACGATGCTAAGGTGCCCTGCTGGGCCCCCTGCCAACCTTGATTGCCGCTTCTGGAGACCTTGATCGCTGCTGCTGGAGACGTGGGGAGATGCCCTGCTGTGGCTGCTACAATAGACGGCGGAGGCCATCTGCAACTGGTGCCCCAGGTGAG
Source organism: Lissotriton helveticus (assembly GCF_964261635.1). Taxonomy (NCBI): domain Eukaryota; kingdom Metazoa; phylum Chordata; class Amphibia; order Caudata; family Salamandridae; genus Lissotriton; species Lissotriton helveticus. The sequence continues at coordinate 503,825,659 of NC_136068.1, read as the reverse complement.
TCAGCCAGGCCACACTGCGGAGGGCCCGAGCGGCCCGGATCCCACTCCATCTCCCTTCCCGGGCACAACACCGTCCCTGCGAGTCCCCGTGCCTGCCCTATTATTAATACACGTGCGCCCCTCCATCCTGGTGTAGAACCCACAAGGCGCTTGGGGGAGAGGCCCCAGAGCTGACTGCACGTGCCGACGGTTAGCACTGGCTGGAGCCCGCATTTGCATGCCGCTGTGGGACCGAGCACAGGCATTTTGAACTAGGGGCCCAGACTACAAAGATAAAATGTCCTGGGGCAGGAGATGTGAGCGATACAGATTGCTACCCCTTCTGTCTCTGCGCGACTCCTGCAGCTGCCGATTCTCTTCCCTCATCTGGGGCGTGCAGCCCAACAAGCTGCCCCAGACCGGGAGTGGGCTGCTTGCGGACTGCCACCCTCCCCCTCCCTTGCCTGCATCAAGAGCCAAGTGCAACACTACGGACCAGGAGTGGCGAGATACATAGGGCCCTGTTGCACACTTTCCCTTTATGCCTCCCACATAGCCACCTGCAATGGTTGTGCCCATGCCTAAAGGAAGGTGGTGGATGACCCTATGAAAGGCCGCCTCTTTACTTGCTGATCACTTGAACCTAGCTCCTTGCTGACCAGAGCGGAGGCAGTTCAATATTTTCCTATCCTCCTGGGATTCCCCTTTGTCTGGGGTGTCACTGAGCGGCGCCCCCCAGCAGTGGTTGCCCTCCCCGAATCTACCTTTCAGCGGCATTAAACAAGGATGTGTAGTTGAAAGCGTGGTTCTTTTCCACGCCTGAAGAGGTACAGGACTGGATGGATGGCTGGCGTAAGGCCACACAAACAGGCCGTACAGGGAATCGTGACACACGGCGAGGCAACCACCAGGCAGAAATGGAACAAGAATGAACACACAGTCTTGACAGGGCGCAAACTGTACGGTGGCAAACGGGCACGTAGTGCCATGGGATCGATTCTACGCTACTCCATAAGGATATTTGAAATCCTGGTACCTATTACTTGTCCCTAGCGGAGACGAATATATGACTAACACTCTACTTTGCTCCTGATCAGGTACTTGTGGATGTAAACTGAAAGTGTAACCCATCATGGTGGTACCAGTGGGCCATCTCCACTTTTAATTTAATCGGATTTTCTGGGACAAAGAACTCCGGAGGGGCAATGGGTTTACAAGGATTTGTGGGTGGGGGGCTCTGGGGGGACGGAGGTAGTTTTCTCTTACCCATGTCGTTCAGAACTGGAAAAGGGTACTAAGTACTCTGCTTTGTTGGGGTGGCGGGTAGTTTTAAATCCATCGAGCAGGGAGGCAGAGAGGGGGGTGGGTGGGGGTTAGACAGTTGTTTGGAGGTTTGAGGTTTTTCTTTTAAAAGGGCGAAAATAACGAAATGTATACCTGTTTCAGATTTTTGGGCATACTGCATTGATTATTATTTGAAGTACGTCACTGCTTATGGCATCAGGAATAATGTCGACACACACAGAGGTTGGTTCATGTGACCCCCCGAAGTCCCCGGTGACTCCCTTGTCATTGATCACCTGGAATGTGCATGGACTGGGGGATAAGATAAAAAGAGGCTTGGCGTTGCAGTATTTGAGGCGCCGGCAGTGGCCCTATTACAGGAGATGCACTTGGTGGGTTCAGCGTGTAGGGCCATGGATCACTGGGGATTTAAAATGGTAGTGCACTCCGAATTCTCCTCTGGCTCTAGGGGTGTGGGCATTTTGGTGCGTAAACAATTTCCTTTGATCATACAACAAACTCGGACAGATGACCAGGGTCGATTTGCAGCCATAATATGTTAGTGGGAGGGGAGGTGCTTTAATATAGTGTCAGTGTACATTCCCCCGGCCCTCCAGCCTGTGGCCTTCCTGGCGCTTAGCGCATTTATAATGGGCCTTCGGGAGGGAGAGCTGCTTATAGGGGGCGACTTTAATATGGTAATGGACGGCACTGTGGACCGCTACCCTCCTAGGAAAGTAGTAGCAAGCAGTTCCCGCATGGAGGGATTTATTGACGCCCTGGGTCTCACAGACGCATGGAGGTACAGACACCCCACCTCACGACACTACACTTTCCAGTCAGGGGTACACCACAGCCTCTCCCGCATAGACTACTTCCTGCTTTCCGCTAACAGCCTTCCCAAATTGGCGGACATTGAGATTCGTCCCGAGGCATTCCTGACCCTTCACCTATCTCTCTGACCTACATGACACATGTTAGATTGCGAAAGCATGTATACCCTATCCACCCTGGATACTTGCATGTCCCCAAAATACGAAAAGACATTGCCGAGGTCACAAGACATTTCTTCCAAGAGAATGTGGCATCGGTGCAATCTCCCAGTATTTTGTGGGAAGCGTACAAAAAGGTAGTGCGAGTGCAGGCGATTGCCTCCATAACTGGCCATAGACGTGCGGCGCAGGAAGAGTTGGATACTTTGGAATCCGACCTGGCCGAGGCTAATGAACGACATGCCGCAAATCCCTCCCCAGTGACGTCACAGACCTTACGCCTTAAGCAATGCAAGTTTAGGGAACACCAAGGTGAAGTGGTTAGAACACAATTGCAAGTTACCCGTCACAAAATATATGAACTAGGAGATAAGGCAGGTAAACTTTTAGCATGGCTGGACAGGAAGGAAAGAGCACAGAGGACGATAGCACAGCTGCGTACTCCGTCCGGTACTATGGTAACGACTCCACAGGAAATAGTGGATACCATGGCCGGGTATTTTGAGCAGGTGTATACCTCGTGCTCACACATGTCGACGGAAGAGGCCCAGACCTACATCAAAGACATCAAGATGCCTACCTTATCGGCAGAGGCGGCCCTCATACTGGAGGCAGACCCCACGGTTGATGAGCTACAGGCGGCCATTTATTCCTTGCAGTCAGGAAAGGCAATGGGGCCCAACAGTATACCAGTCGAGCTCTACAAAAGGACAGCTGATCTAACTGCCCCGCATCTCTTAAAAATGTTCTTGGACAGTTTGAAGGCAGGGGAGCTACCGCCGGATCAACGTATTGCCACCATAATAACGGTTCCGAAGCCCGGTAAACCCCCTGAGGACTGCTCCTCTTACCGACCAATATCCTTGTTCAACGCTGAGGCTAAGATCCTCGCCAAGCTTATTGCAGCACGCCTTACCCCGCACCTGGTGACCTTGGTTCTTCCGGATCAATCCGGTTTCATGCCCAACAGAAACACAGCACTTAACCGTAGAAGGTTGCATGCGGTGCTTGCATGCATACCATACATTCAAGAACCTGCAGTTATCCTCTCTCTCGATGCACGAATGGCATTCGACGTGGCGGAATGGCCTTACTTGTTTGCGGTCCTCCAACATCTGGGCTTCGGCCCAAAATTCTGTGCATGGGTGCAATTGCTGTACTCACGCCCCTTGGCGCACGTGGTGGCTAATGGGCATATCTCCAGGGACTTTCCACTCTCGCGGAGTACACGACAGGGTTGTCCACTGTCACCATTGTTGTTTGCCCTTGCGCTGGAGCCATTGGCAGCATGGGTTAGGTGGGACCCCATGATTCGAGGACTTAAATGGACACTGACCTGGGAGAACTGCATCTCTTTATATGCGGAGGATTTGTTATTATAGCCGACCTCCCCTAGGCGATCTATCCTAGAGCTTTTAACATTTGTGAAATCTTCGGCCGGGTGTCCGGCTATACCATCAATTGGTCTATATCCATTTTATTAATTTAGCAGGGCCCAACCCCACTGCTCCCAGCGGAGTGCCCACTAAAAATCACGGCGGACTCCTTTAAATACCTGGGCATTTATGTAACACCCAAGTCGGAGGATTTTCTCCAGAAAAATCTGATGCCTCCCTTGGAACGGTTCAAGCGAGACGTGTCGCACTGGCATAGCCTGCCGCTTACCTTGCTGGGCAAAGTAGCTCTTTTTAAAATGATGACACTCCCCCGGTTTTTATATGTGTTGGAGAACACTCCGTTTGTTGTGCCTCTAAAGTACTTCAAGATGATAGAGGCGACTGTCTCTGGTTTGCTCTGGGGACACAAGCCTGCGCGCATAGCACGAGGAAAGCTGGTAAGGGGCTGGTACGACGGTGGAATAGCTCTTCCAGGTAGACAGTTATACTACTGGGCGGCCCAATTAAACATCATTAATCAATGGTTGCATACTCCTCAGACAGAACCAGCGTTCCTGGCAGACAGACAATGGTTGGGTGAAGCAGGTATCATGTCTGCACTATACGATAGAAATAGATCCGCCTCCCTCATTGGACCGACGGCACACACGGTGCACATATGGTATGCGGCACAGGTGCGGCTGAAATACAAGGGTATTATCACCCAGATGACACCACTCTGGTCCACACGGCAGTTGGGGCGGCTCAAAAACAGCAAGGGATTCCAGGCGAGGGACCTGATTGGTATTTCCACGGTGGGGCATCTATGGAAGAGGGGTGAAATAGTGTCGTTCGAACAGCGTAGGGTCCAGTATGAGCTAGCACCCACCGAGAGGTTTCGATACATGCAAATTAGACACGCCCTAACCTTGGCTCTATCGCCTGGTACCCAAATACCGGAGGCCACCCCTTTAGAGGACAGGCTTCTGACTCAACACATGCCCAAAAAAGCTACCTCCTTCACTTATCATAAGCTAGCTATCAAGGGGGGACTTGGAAACTTCATCGCACTGAGGCTGGGGACAGCGCCACAACGCCTACCTTCTTGGGAGATCACCGCCGCACTTGGGACCCCACGCTGTCGGTCTCCCCTGCCGCCGCTGCCTGCTCCATCGCGCGGCCACCGAGGGGGGAGCCAACAGCTCCCAGGTAGCAGTGCGGTAGCACCGCACACTTCCGCCCACGTTCGCGCCCGGAGGCGTTCATAGGGCAGAGGCTCCCTCGGTGGAGCGGGGGACTTGGAAACTTCATCGCACTGAGGCTGGGGACAGCGCCACAACGCCTACCTGCTTGGGAGATCACCGCCGCACTTGGGACCCCACTCTGTCGGTCTCCCCTGCCGCCGCTGCCTGCTCCATCGCGCGGCCGCCGAGGGGGGAGACTACAGCTCCCAGGTAGCAGTGCGGTAGCACCGCCCACTTCCGCCCACGTTCGCGCCCGGAGGCGTTCATAGGGCAGAGGCTCCCTCGGTGGAGCGGGGGACTTGGAAACTTCATCGCACTGAGGCTGGGGACAGCGCCACAACGCCTACCTGCTTGGGAGATCACCGCCGCACTTGGGACCCCACGCTGTCGGTCTCCCCTGCCGCCGCTGCCTGCTCCATCGCGCGGCCGCCGAGGGGGGAGACTACAGCTCCCAGGTAGCAGTGCGGTAGCACCGCCCACGTTCGCGCCCGGAGGCGTTCATAGGGCAGAGGCTCCCTCCGCGTCGCGGGACGCGCGCGGGCGACGCCGGGCAGAGCCCGGGCAGAGGGCGGGCCGTCTGTGGCCGTCCGGGGCAGGAAGAGGCAGGGCAGGGCCTGTCACCCTGTCCAGAACAATGGGGAAACGCAAACTCGTAACAAAGGGGGGAGAAGGTAAGAAAGCTAAAGTCCCACGCAATTCAGAGTCAATTATCTCCTTCCTTACCTCTGCAGTGAGGGCTTTGACCAACGAAATTGCAAACGCGGAGAAAGAACTGGAACTTGTACAGACTGGTGTGTCTACTATAGATTGCCCGGCTGATCCTCATTCTCATATACAGTGCCAGCCAGATTCGGCTCGTCCCATCCCACTCGAACCCAACATAATTGTGGCGGCCCCTCCATCCACTCGCATGGCTAATCAGTCACCATCCCAACCCAAGGGTAATGCTGTAGTACAGGAGCCACAGCAATCCCCTACGTCAAACAGCACAAAATCCAGTGATATTACACCCCGGCATCAGCCCACATCCAACCTAGACCTAACAGCCCCACAGGGATTCCATGCTAACTTGGCAGACATGGTTGAAGAACTGTTTGAATCCCGGTTAGAACCACTATTGGTTAACATTGCTAAAGATATAGTGGACACCTTGAAACTATGCGTAGAAATTTTTTTACATAAATGTGAACGCATTGACACCTGCCTCAAAGACCTGGACTTGCATACTCAGGGAAGCGGGCCCTGGAAAAACCTGATTTAAATGGCAGTCACGAGGTGATCATGGCCTCACCAGGGCAGGCAAATAGTCCAGGTCCCATAACACGCACAAATCCGTCCAAAGGGACTAAAATGTCTCAAGAGGAGGCACAGAAGACTCAAGTTACGGGGGGTATGTCTGAGCACATAGTCAACCCATTAGTAAAGGAGCAAAGAAATAAAGGGTTGCATGCCGGGCGGAATTATATAGTGGATCTTCCCCCAGATGCAGCACCCCTAGTTGTCATTCTAACTGGGATCCCACGCCTAAATAGTAATCAGAGGGAATCAGAACAGGATCTACTAAATAGAACCAGAAGATGGTGCACACAATTTAGCAGTGGGAGTGTTGATGTGGGAAAAAACATAGCTGCAAGAAGGGTGGACTGGGTCGGGCGAAGGGAGAAAAGTATTCCCGGTGACTGCGTGATAGTCAATTTTAATAATCCCAATATGGCCAACACACTACTCTGGGACGGATCTGACCTAGATGGCACAGGCATTAGACCCCTGCCACTGGGTTACTTTTACCCACCTCCATCCCAACCACAGCCTAAATTACGAGCCAGGCACATCCCATTACCACCAGGTCACTTGGGCAGGGCAGGGGTGGGGGAAGTGAGACACTACTCCTATCAAGCACACCAGTCTCGTCTGAGGGCGGGGGCAAGGCTTGCTGCTCCGGCATGCATTGTCTCCAATAACCTAGTTGATCCCCAGGCGGACTCTATTGTGCTGAGTAATAGGTTCTCAGCCCTTGCAGATCCATTGAATTTTGACCTAGTGGATTGACAACTACCCAACGTCCTGACCGCACACGAGAACTCCCCTGTACCCAATCCATGCCATAAAACAACGGTACTCAGCTGGAATATAGCGGGGCTAAGGAGGAAAGCCGGGGACGATAGATGGGTACATTTTGTAACACACTATGACATTATGTGTTTTCCGGAGACGTGGGATACAAATGGCAATTTTTATTTAAATGGGTATCGCAGCTTCTCAGTTAAAGCAACTGCTGGGAGGGGAGGGAGACCCAAAGGTGGCCTAAATACAATCATTGCTATAAAATTGGCAGGTTCAACGAAGAAATTAGATTCACCAGCGGATAGCATGTTGTGTGTGGAATGGGTTAGGCCAAACCTCCCAATAATTTTAATTGTAAATTTTTATAATGCGCCGGATAAGGTTTCTGGTAACACACACCTGAGTTCCTTATCCTCTTTCCTATGTCATTACAAATCATATCAAACAGCTACATTCGAAATCCTGCTCATGGGAGATTTTAACATACACCCCTGTGGATGGGATTGTTTCTCTAAACAACAAATGGCACCCCCGGGTGCAACCAGTCCCCACTTTGAACATACAGCGCAGGGAATGGAATTGGAAGAACTGCTGGCCGACACAAATCTGTTTGAACTAGCAGGGCCCGAGGGGGAAAATAGGGCACCGACGTTCACAGGCAGAGATGCAAATACTGTTATTGATTATATTTTTATTTCAGCGAGACTTGTTGAGGCGGTATCCGCCCCTGAAGTTATGGTGTCATCATTTAGTGACCATAATCCCCTGACCCTGAACTCTGGGAGTAACTTTGCAACCCAGGTTGAGCGTCTGGGCGGCGATAGTGACTCCATTGTTCCAAAGGATCGGGGTAGAAGATTAAACTGGTCCAAGGTGGTCCCGGACACATTTCTCCAGCATCTCAATGCTAATGTACAGGCAGATCTTTTAACATGTTCAGACAGTTCGGCAGTTGACACCGACATTATTAAATCTTTTGCTAATATATGTACGCAGGTATGCCACGACCTAACCCTCAAGAATAAGCGATCTGAAACCGACCGCCCTTGATGGTTTGATAGGGATTGCTCAAAGGCACACAAGGGGCTCATGGAGGCCCTTAAACAGCAGCCGAGAAATCGGGAGCAGGTGACCTTGTGTAGAAAGCTGTATAGATTAGCTATTAGTAACCGAAAAAAGTCTATTAAAAACGAGGCTTGGGACAATCTCATATCAATTAACATCCTTAGAGATAGTTCCAAATTCTGGGCTGTGATCAATCATCCCTATTTTGCTGAGGAGGAGAACTCCATCATGGACTGTATCATCCCAGAGGAAGATTGGGTTGTCCACTTCAGCAAAATTTATAATAGCGAAGAGTCACTAGCCCCAGATAGTTTCTATCAGCCCACGGCCCCTGCTGTCCCCTTGCAGTTTAGCGAGCATGAGGTTAGCAGAGCTATCCTGGAGATGACAAAATGTAAGGCCCCGGGACCAGACTGTCCCCGCAGATCTTTATAGGTCACCCTTGATCACGTGGGCAAGAATACTTACCAACGTTTTTAACTCCTCCACAACAGCTGGGTTCCCTAAATCATGGTCCTCCTCAATCATTATCCCCATCTATAAGAAGGGTCCTCCAACAGACCCGGCCTGTTACAGGCCAATATCACTTATTGACTCAGCCGTCGAAATTCTAGGCAGAGTCATATTACAGAGACTGGGGGATTTTATTAAGGAGAAGGGGGTCCTTTCAGACCTGCAGTATGGGGTTAGGGCTAGGAGAGGAACCATGGACCAGTGCTTGAATCTCCTCATGCTGGTTGGCAAATATACCAAGGCCAAGGAGGGTAACCTATATATGGCGTTTATGGACCTCTCCTCGGCCTTCGACTTAGTCAATCGAACTAAGTTATGGCCCATGCTTGTTAGCCTGGGCATTGACCCATCACTGGTTAACTTCGTAGCGGATCTCCACTCAGATCTGACAGCCTCCATCAGAACTGATCGGGAGGGCAACTGTACTCGGCCATTTCACTCTAAAAGGGGGGTTAGACAGGGTTGTATATTGGCCCCCCTCCTATTCACTCTTTATATTAATTCACTAGGAAGAGAGCTGGAGCAATCAACACCCGACATTCCACGCGCAGGGGATTCCCTGGTGCCCACATTACTTTACGCGGATGACGCGGTGCTCCTAGCCCGAACAGGGATCGGGTTACAGAAACTCCTCGACGCATTTGGAGAGTTCATGGGCTCACTTGATCTGGTGATTAATAATAAAAAATCTCATATTATGGTGGCAGGGAAGCGCCGGAAAACACAAAAGGCGAAGACGTTTACCTGCTCTGGTGAGGGGGTGACCAGGGTACCAGTTTTTACCTATTTGGGTGCTATCTTTGAAGAGGGGGGGTCTTGGATGGCCCAACTAAATGCCAAAAGTATTGCAGTCAAGAGATCATCCTCAGCTATATTGAGCTTTGCAAAGAGACTGGGCTCTCGCCCAATGGAAGCTCTCTTGAAAGTGTACAAAACAAAATGTCTGTCCATAGCCAAGTATGGTGCTCCCTTGTGGGGTTTTTCGCCACAAGGTAAAATACAAATTGCAGAAAATACTTTCCTCGGAACATTGCTGGGAGTCACACAATCAACACCAGTTATCTCCCTGCACACTGAGTTAGGTATAGGCTACGTTACTGATGAGCTACAATTGGCCCCTCTAGTTTATTGGGCAAAAACTTGGTTAAACAACGAGATCCCCTTGAACCATTGCATCCTTAAGGATTGTATGGCGTTAGACAAAGCGTCAAAAATCCCCTGGCTAGCATACATTAAAAATACGGTGAATAAAATGGGCAGGCCAGATCTCTACAAACACCCGACCAACATAGTTAAAGGGGACATAAAATGGATCAAGGAAAACTTCTTGTCTAGGGCGTATCAGGCTAGGGAAGAGCAGGAACTAATTAAGCCAAAAGTGAGAGTACATTTTTTGCTCTTAACCACTCCCTCCCTAGAACCCTACTTAAACATTGTAAGTAAACCATTCCACCGCCATCTCCTCATTAGATTCAGGTTCAATATTATCCAATACTCCATGGGTGATTTCCCAGTGTGGGGGGTACCTGACTCAGTAAGCACCTGCAGTTGTGACAATTTTTCAGAGCAGACTCTCATGCACTTTGTCATGTTCTGTGAGCACTTTAAGGAGGCTAGAAAGCGGTTCTTAGTTCCAATTCTGAGAGAAGCAGGCTTCTTACAAGTACGCCCAGCTTTGTTTTATTTACAACTATTAGGAACCACAAAAGTAATTTTCGAGGTTGCTAGCTTCCTGGTAGCTGCTATGCGTGTTAAGACCAGGAAGCTATCCCCGATATAATTAGCTGGAGTGAGTAAAGACATTGTGTTTGCTTTTACTGTTTTTTAACTATTTTTAGCATGCCCACTTTTAATAACTATTGAATGTACATTTTATCACGAATGTTGTGTGTCTTTTAAACCGATGAAATGTGACATTGTTATTTTATTGATTTTGCTTTTATGATTTTTACAATCGAATAAAGCTTGTATTGACTGACTGACTGACAAAAGCTAATCAACAACATGCCTGACTAGATGCTAACACTTAGAAGCAAGTGGTCCGCTAACCTGGGAGACATCGACGATGCAAATTGGCAGACAGCATTATCGTCCCCATGGGAAGTAGCCATACCATACAGACTCTGTTTAGTGCAGTTAAAGATATTTCACCGTACATACTATACCAGGGTGGCCCTCTACGCTAAAGGAAAGGCCAAACATCAGTTTTGCTTGCGGGACTGCGGGGAGGAGGGGACCTTTTTTCACACCATGTGGCAGTGCCCCCTGATTGCCGCTTACTGGGCCAGGGTGATGCGAACACTGTCACAGGCTGTGGAGGTAAAGATTGTACCGGACCCGAGGTGCTGTCTCATGAATTTGTGGGAACCAAACGATCTTTCCCACCCTGCAAAAGATTGGGCTACACTGGTGTAACGGGGTGTCCCAGTCTCAACAGCCCGTGGGGGGAACGGACACTGTACTGACCCCGGGAACCCGCAGTACATCCTCACTCACCCCCTCTTGTCTCCCCCAGCAGACGGATTACCGAGGGAGTGTATCTGACACTGCCTCCTACGCAGCAGGAGAAAAGGACTGGCCCTTTAACTCTCTGGCCGATGACGAGTGGGCGGGGTTCCAGGACGTCGGAACGCCTTCAAAGGCGGAAGTGCAGCAAGACGAGGTGTGCTTGTACACCAGGAGTGGCGAAGAAGACGGAGGCTGGAGGAAGAAGGACGCGAGTCGTGGAAGCAAACCGAAGCCAGGAGAAGAGGTCCTGCATTACGAGGAGACGCCAGGAGGCCAACGACACCACACGCCGCCCAGCCACCCACCCGGGGGAGGTGTGTGGCTTGCCCAGGTGCGTAAGACGATCCGGGGTTGGGTGGGACGGAAGGGCGGTCCGGTTGTATCATAACGGGTCCCCTGTCCCTGGTCCCCTACCCTGAGCACTCCTATCCCTCACACCTGTAAATATCCCCCAGAGCACGGGTTCGAGTGGTCCTTACCCCCCTTCCCCGAGTGGTACGGTCGGTTGGACGTTACCCTCATACTGTGCCTTTCTTTTGTTTTCTGCCGGTAACTGGGAGGGAAGACGCCAAGACGGACCCGGGTGACTCCAATCCCCGACGAGGCCAGCCAGCCTTACGGAGGTCCAGGACAGCGGATACCCGAGAGAGGAAGAGGTCCCGTAGTCGATCTCCCCGCCGGACTATATTACCCATAAAGACTTGTTCTGACCTTTTGTTTGACACATTAAAAACAGTGAAAACTAGAACTCGCCTACTGCCTTTCCCTTCAGTCCCTGTGGTCTCCGGTCCCGCCCAGGTTACAACTGGGTATAATGTTTGCCAAACGTAATGTTGCCAGGAAATGGGGATTGGGGAGTTGCCAACGCTTAGGGACTGGTGCAGGGATATGGACGAAGCTATGATGGCAGAAGGGGTGGTTTACACGCATCGGGGGTGCCCCCGGAAATGGGAAAAGGTGTGGGGTGCATGGAACAAGTTCAGGGGCTATCTCTGCAATCTGCCCATGCGGGACATGGACGACGTGTCTGAGTGAAGGGAGAGATGGAGAGGTAAGGTTACGCAATATACCAACAGTACCAACTAGAATGTACCTTGTATTAATACTGTGTGCAATATCAACTACATTGAGTGTGACTTGTAGTGATTCATGTAAATGCCACGTACTGTCATTATGCCCTGATTTCTATGCTAATAAGACGTCCTTTAAAAAAATAAAACAAGGATGTGTGCCGGCTGTGAGAAGTTGGCCTGATATGTGATGTCCACTATTCTAGTGGGCACCCTGTATCAGTCCAAACAACCCTTATGGTGATGGTTCTAAAGTCAACCTTATAGACCAGCTATCCTAGTGGTAGCATGGACAAAGCAGTCTTAGGCTAAAACTTCAGAGAGCATGTGAAGCCAGCTGCTTTACCATTTGTAACCACCTGAGTATCACATGAAAGGACACCACACAGGTTATATATAAAATATTTATATGTATTTATTATAAACACAACCCCTCTGAACTCTTTAAGAGGTCAGAGGCTAAAGCACATAACAAGTTACTCAATTATCATACAATAAGTTGCACAATATACAGTAGGGCCCTAGGGGCACGTAAAACCATATACTAAAATAGTGGTATAAGAACCACGTCACGAACACAGGATAGGCCTAGGGCCTAGGGAATCGCTGGGGCTACGCTGTACTAACAAGAGTTAGGGAGCAGGAGGCCCACGGGATGCGTGTGCAGTGTCTAGTCACACACGCGAGTTACCATAGAGTTATAATGGGAACGAAAGAGTTAGAAACTAGTTCTTTTAGGACTCTTCCGGATGTACTAGGAGAAAGCCACGGAAAACTAGGACACTACGATAGTTAATATCCACAGGAGCACCGGAGTACTCGCGTTACCTCACCCACAGGAAGCGGGTGCATAGGTGTCAAAGTGTGTCGGGTTTCGTCGCTGAATCCTATGGAGCCTTGGAAAAAGATGCTGCAGGCGACCAGGAGAGAGGTGTCTGGTTGGATCCAAGGGCGGATCGAGGATGAAGAGTACCTGAAAGCAGAGGGGACAGAGTCTGGGTCACTAGCCAGTGACCAGGAAGGAGCCAGGAAGGAACCAGGCGATATCGCGAAGCAATCAGGTGATGTCCTGAAGCTTGACTCTGCAGCCACGTGGACCAGGAGGTGTCGACGACGACCAGGAGCTGCATACGGACTGTCCCGCGAAGGGTCTCGCTGTTGGCGGCGTCGGCTTCCGGATTGGAGTCAACAGGCCTTGGCAAATGCAACCCAAGCAGGAATCGAATATTCGCTTCGAGTTAGACCAGCAAGGTCTATGGGGCTTCTCCTTTGCAGGGAAGCAGGGGCCCACCTGGAGCAACCAGACAGGCGGTGTGGATTCAAAGGTTCGTCGTCACAGAGGCCACTAGCCAACGGGCAAGTAACTGGACAGAAGCATCGAGCAGGAAAATGCAGAAGGGCCCCACGCAGAACTCGTGGAGTGTGGAGGGCTGATCTTCGGTGCAGATGATGCTCGGGGCTGGGGCTTCTCAATCCTCAATGCATAACTTCGAGGGTGCCTCAGAAGCTGCACAAGTAGCAAAGAGCAGGCTTTTCAAGATGGCCAGTCCCACGTCTCTCGTCGCCTCCACGGGTCTAAGCTTTGCAGGGACTGTGGATTGGGGTCAGAGAAGTCTGGAAGTCTGGCTCTCGTCGGACTCTGTGCTAGGGCTCCGGCAGGAGCGTCAAAAAAGTAAACCGCAGATCACAAGGGAGATTCTTCAGTCGTCTTCTGTGAAGTAGATCGTCAAAGGTCCAGAGTTTCGTTTCAAGTTTCAGTTCAGGATAAATCTAAAGTCTCTTGGCTCAGCTCCTACCTATATACTAATCTGAGGGGCTGGATTACCTGCTATGTCCCTCCTATGGGTGGGACCAGGGAAGGGGGTGGTTACAACCCTTTCCCTTTGTCCAGTTTCGCGCCAGAGCTGGGGCTGGAGTGCCCCAGCAACTGGTTTGAACCGGGCTATGCATGGGACACCTTGTGTGCCCCAGGCAGTGTCTCATTTCACTCAGCCCTCCCTGCCCCAATACACTATGACCTGTCTGGGGTGGTGCTAGCACCTCCCAAGACAGGAAACCTATTGTCCAAGCCTCCCTCGCTGGAAGGACTCCCAGCAGCAGGAGGTCAGACTTGTGTCTGTGGCAGCAGCATCAATTTTTTGATGCTGAGGCTCTGGTTAACTTTAACCGGGTTTAACAGGAACAACATTTCTTCTCCCTCTAGAAGGGTGGAATGCTACCCCCGTCGCCAGAACTGGCGAGGGGGTAGTATTCTAAAGCGAATGACACCTTACACGACATATTTTGATAAAGCCAAACCAGAGTTAGCATTCAACCGCGAGGATTATAATGCACTTAAGAGTATATGGTAAGGCTATATCATAGAACAGCTATAAGGACATGGTTCCGAAAGCTGCAGACAGGCTCAGCACATGCTAGAGCCTCATCTCACATAAAACCAAGCACTCTGCCTTCAGGATTGTTAAGGCTTGCCATAGGAGTGACTTATAGGTAAATATGTGTCTATATATAATGGTAGGTATAGGAATACTATACCTAAGCAAGGGGTGATTACACGACCTTGCCCCAGCTGAGTGATCAGCCAGTTGTGTCAGTTTGGATGGCCAGCCAGGGGTGGCAAAAGATATGCTGCAGCCCCTGGTAGGCCTTGGGTGCACCTATGCCCTGGGTACCTATGGTACACTGTACAGGGACTCACAAGAGTGACCCATTTCCCAATTGGTGATGTAGCTAAAGTACATGGTATGAATTTAGAGAGAGAACAGCTGGGCTGTGGGTCTGATTAGCAGGCCCACAGCCACATTAAAGTCGAAAAACAGTGAAGCAAAAATCAAAAAGTGGGGTGACCATAGGAAAGCAAATCCTACTCTCCTACACCGGCCCCCTCCCTTTTTAACATTTTTATCTCAGACTTATCACAGCTATTGGACAACATCAACTCCCACTCTCCACAACTTGGCTGACCTCGCATAAGCAATCTGCTACACCCAGATGATTTTGTTTTACTTAGTCACACAAGGGTAGGACTACAGAGGTTTCTCGACCAGCTGCTTCCTTACACAACCAGTAATGACCTGGAATTAAACCTATCGAAGACAAAGACAATTACCTTCAGGAAACAGAAGTCGCCGAGCGGAGGGCAGCGATTCAACGATAAAAGCATTGAAAGCATAACATTCTACAAATACTTAGGCGTTTACATGGACTCAAAGGGTACCTTCTCTAAACAGAAGGAAGTGCTTGCGAGGCAGCTATCCGGCCCAAGTTTAACCCCACTCAGTTATGAAAGCTAAAATTACTAATTACTAATAATATGGCCAGAAGATTATGCTGGGGAGAGACTTTCACACGGTGAACAAAATAACAGCAAGAATCTTTAAATGAGTATGGCATCTACTGAAAACCTCTTCCCCAGCTCAGTTAAGATTCGAGTTTGGCCTCCTAGACCACGGCGGTGTTGGGGCTGGTGCCTTCATTAGACTGTGCAATAAACTGCGTAATTCAAGGGAAGGACGTCTGGAGGCTAAGAAGTGGCAAGAAGAACAAGTTACTTCCCTTCAGTAACGATGTATCTGGTAGAGACACAGACTAGCTGCAGATTCCTTAACAGGCGTCAGACTGGATCCGGAAAACTTTCCGCAGCAGCATCTCTACACGCCGCACAGCTCCTCCCTGACGTCGTCCATGTACGTGACATCAGTGGAGCCATATAAGCCCTTCCCGGCACGCTGATATCAGTTTTTGTCGGAGAAACTTTTCTGCGCCACAAAGCGGAGCTACCACCAAAAACTGTGAGAATATGGGAACAGTGTGCGAAAAAGAATAAAAATAAAAATAAATTGAATGGTGAAAAACAGCACCATAAAAGACAGAGCCAGGCACTGTATACTGAAAAATAGTGTAAGGAAAGAGCAGAGCACTGCTCTGAGAAGCAACCCCGCAAAAGCGAAGGCTAAACCCTCCCCGGAGGCAGAAGAAGATGTGAAAAAACATCATGGCAGACGACAGAAAGTCTATAACCACAATATAACTGTGAAGGGCAACAAGTTTGGAACAAATGAGCAATGACAATCCACCACAAGTCGGCACCAGAAAGGGACGTTGTATCCCCTGTAAGAGACCTATAGACTGAGGCAGAGCCAATAGACTTCAAACCAATGGACCTCCGGAGAGGTAAGAGACCCCAAGGCGATAGAGAAGGGGGTGAGGGCGGGAGAAAATGAGTAAACCCCACACTGGACGACCCAAGTCGTAGGGATGTAAAAGGACACATGACAAATGAGCAAACCGCCCAATTACGAGAAAGGGTGTAGTAGAGCAAGCAAAACAGAATCAAGCATCCCGTTGAGGAGTGAAGTGAAAGATGTCACCCCGCAGAAAGCTAAGATACGTGGGGCAGCATTGGCAGGATGCCGACCCATGGCCAGAAAGTGCCGGCATTACCAGAAACACAAGACACTCCAGTACACAGTCGCTCCTTCACAAAGACATGTGAGAGGGTGGACGGCAACAAGCAGAAGCACCCTGAACAGGACCACAGTAAGAATGGTATTCATGTGGAAGTCAGGAATACATATAAGCATACCGTGTGGACGACAGAACCGCACCAAGTATAGGGAAATCCCCCTGTAGGGTAGCTTGAGCAGCCCAGATGTGAAGGACGCATCACCTGATAGGCAACCGGCAAAAAGGGGTTTCCAGCAAGCCAGACACACACAGAAGAGCTCGCACCATGAGCAGACCGGGGGGAAGACCACGGACACCGCAGCAAGGAACCTTGCCTGTGCGACTTTGCTGTGGGAAGAGCACAGAGCAGTTATATATTAAGAAAGATACACATCTAAAAAAGATGTGTTGCTTAAAACAAGACAAGTGTAAGCCATAAGTACCAACAGTCATTTGAAGCAGAGTTGGACAGGACAATGTCCAGATCCGTAAGCGACATCAGCCACCCATCCGGGAGGAGCCACAGCCCCCCGCTAGACAGATGAGGAGATGGAGCAGGACACGAATGTGGAAACAGTCAGGTCCAACGTAATGGTTTAGGGAAGTACAGACAAGACCACCCAATAAGGCAAGTATCCTGAAGAGAACACTTCCCTTGAGAGTGTTACAGCAGTAACCCAAAGCAGAAGCATGGAAAACACCTGCGCCGAAAGCAGCAGGAAAATAGGAAAAACTCATGTTTGGGAAGTGCCCAGAAAATGAAGGCACAAGGCAGTGGACAGCACAGACATACATGGTGAAGACTCCACCGCCTATAGACAAGTCCAGATAGGGCTGAAGTACGAGAAAGCATTACCCATCCCGTAGAGTGGAGGTTATAACCAGTCACCGCAGAAGCGGAAGAAAGAAAGCCGGCACCCCATGATAGCGAACATACCAGGGTGCACCAACACTACGCACAAACACTGAAGCAGTGTGCAGCTCAGCGGCTCTGACCTTGCGCTATACGATGGCAGGGCGTCCCAAGGGACAGTGGCTGGCAAAAAGAAGAGCAGCCAACATGGACAAAGAGGAGCACAGCGAAGCCGAAAAACTCCCCTGGGAAAGGCAGGCGAGGCAGAAGCCTCATGGTAGGGAACCTCTACCGATGCTTCGAAGTACTACGGACAACCGTAGACCCCAACCCTAACTGAAAGTGCAAAAGAGCGATGCCAACCTGTGGGTTGCATAACAGCAGAATGAGAGGACAGACTGATCAACAGAAGAACCTCTGTGAGGAAGTCTCCACAGGAGCGTATAAAGCCTTCCTTGTAGAAAGGCAGCTACACAATAGCCAGCAAACACCCCACATAGGGTAAGTCTTAACTCCGGTAAGGGGCTCCTCTTGAGACACGCTCACCGACAGAGGAATGAAAGGAAGGCAGAACCAGCTGACCAGCTGTACTGAACAAAGGCAAACGTGGCAGAGTAGCCGCCTAGACAATCTGGTATTACAACCAAGGCAACGCTGCCTATGCACAAGAAAAAGCAACACAAAGTCATACAACGTATGAAGAAGATAAGCCACAAGGATGAGAAAGACAGGCAGCAAGGGCCAGAAAATCACGGGAGACCAGACATGAGGCTGGAGACCGTTGAATCAGCGTGACAGTCAAAAAGGTCCACGCCATTGAATGGCAGATCCCGAAGAGCGTCCCGAACATTGTCGGGAAAACGACTATCGCGCAGCCATGCATGGTGCGCAAAGCTACCAACCGAGCCATTGCCCGACCCACATAGTCTGT
Source organism: Lissotriton helveticus (assembly GCF_964261635.1). NCBI lineage: Eukaryota > Metazoa > Chordata > Amphibia > Caudata > Salamandridae > Lissotriton > Lissotriton helveticus. The sequence continues at coordinate 503,807,334 of NC_136068.1, read as the reverse complement.
AGTGTCCAGGGCCAATCGAAGGGAAGATTGTGCCATTCCCCGGCCGTCAAGAAGAAGGCGATGTAAGTCAGCCCGGGGCCCTTCTGGGAGAGAAGGAAGAAGGAGCTCAACCAAGTCCCAAAGGGCAAAAGAAGCATGTGCGAACAAGCAATACGTGTTTAAGGCACGGATGCCCGCACTGGCGGAGGCAAAAATGTGGCAACCACATTTCTCCAGCCACCGAGACTCCCTAGTGGGAGGTAGCAACGGCAGAGCGGAAGAAGGCGTCAAGGCTAAAGCCACATGCACAACCAGACTCTGAGCTCTAGGGTGAAGGGACAAGCAGACAGGATCGTCTGGGGCCAGGCGATGCCGACGAGCATAGGGCAGATCAACAGGGTCACAAGAGGAGGGCCGTGCCCAGGTACCAAACAGGATGTCAAACAAAGACCCACCAAGGGGCAGCAGAGGCTCCATGTCCACAGGCTCCATGTGGAGCAGATCCAGTAAAGGATCAGAGGGCAGGGAAACCACACGGGGTGCAAGTGAAGTATATCTGCAGCTCTGCAAACAGCCCTCGTGAAGGCCGCACTAGCCTCTGTCACCATTCTGGGGGGCGACAACAAATCATCGGTCGGGGATGGTTGGAGGCTAACCCGTCCACTAGACAGTAAAGGCTGAGGAGCCTGAGGTTGATCCGAAGGCCATGAAACGCTAGGCACCTGCACCAAGGGGCATCGAAACGACCCCGGGCACGGTGAGCCCAGAGGGATTTGATCCTCCTGTAACAGAGGCGCCGTAAGCGCGGGCACCGGCGTCGACTGACGCTAAGACGGCATCGCATCGACTTCGAAAACCTCCAGAGGGGACTCGATCTGGGACCTGACCAAAGGCGACTCGACCTCCACCTGCAGGGAGGAAAGAGGTCGACAAGGCGTTGAACTCAGTGCCGCAGCCGACGTCAGCGCAGGAAGGCGCACAGGGCTATGCGGCGACTGGATGGACGACTGAGATGCCCCTCTGGCCGTGCCCCGATGTCGTATCGACTCCAGAACCGGAGTCTATACTCGCAGCCGGCGCCAAGGTCGAATCCGCCGGCAAAAACCCGACATGAGTGCCTTCCTTCTATGTGGAACCCAAAGGTGCACCAGGGAGAGGGGGTGACCCGAAGAAAGACTGGAGAGCCTTAAATAGGCCTCCATCTGGGTCCTCGTCGCTTCGACACCTAGAAAAGTATGGGGGAGACAACTCCTGGGTGCCTGTGCCTGGCAAAGACCGAGAGCAGCGGGCCCCAGCATCACGTTTACGGGAAGACAACCTCAGTGACATATGCTTGCTCTTACCTGTCTTCGAACGACATCTGCGGTAACGACCCTGTGAGCGAGCCCGATCCCGAGAGGGAGAACGGTGGCATGAAGGCGCAGGACCGGACATCCGGGCGGCCAGCACCTTCATATAACGCTCCCTTAGGGGCTTTGGTACCAGCTGCCAACAGGCGTCGCATTCTTCGGAGTGGTGGTGCATTCCCAGGCACCACATACATATTGCATGCGAATCTTTGACAGACATTTGCCGCGTACAAGTTTCACATGCCTTAAAGCCCGAAGGCATTGCACACTGTTCCGTGACGCTGAAGGCATCGAGAAGGCCTGAAAAACAGGCCAAGGAACCGCTGGTTTTATGGGATGCGGAAAAGAAGAAAAACTGACGTCAGCGCGCCGGGAGGGACTTATATGGCTCCTCTGAAGTCACATCCGTGGACGGCGTCAGGGCGGAGCCGTGCGGCGCCACTCCCTGGCGTGCAGAGGTGCGGCTGCAGAAAGTTTTCCGAATCCAATCTGACGCCTGGGGATATTCTAAGTTAAGGAATATGCTGCTAGATGTCTCTATCAGATACATCGTCCAGTCAAGTGGGACAAACATATCAATGCTACCTAGAGTACTCGCTGCAAATGCTTGACGCAAATGAATACTGTGAAACCAACCCACCCCAGCAGGCCCTAAAAACATGCATCAAAAAAGTGTATGACTCTGGTCTTTTCACTCTGACAGGGCACAACTGGCAAAAGAAAACACGCCTGGACGGTTCTCTTAAGGTTCAAGCCTGGTGTAGCAGCACCATACCTATCAAGCACCTATGCAGTACTTTGGAAAAAAAGATTCTTGGCACTGAGGATGGATGAATGGCCTTTTTTGTACCATCAACCAGATTGACACTGTTCAAGTGAAAACATTGAGTGAGGGGGTGTGGGTGCCTCCCGGAGTCAATTGAGCGTGTGGCTTGTGTCTGTCCCGCCTTACTAAATGACAGAAGGATGCTGATACGGGGTGAATGGAACAAACTTGGTGTCTGATCCTGTCGTCAAGTCATCATTGTAGTCATGACTCCGGAAAACATGATGCTCAACATCCAGTTCACCAAGTTTGTCTCTAGAGCCGAAACATTTTTTACGCAGCAGGAGCGTCAGTCATTTCTCCATCAGACTCTTTGGGACTAGTGTTAAGTCCGCTTTTTTCTTCCCTTCTTTGAATGGGACTGCATCGTTTTAATCATGAAGTTTTTGTATCCGCCGGCACGAATCCTTTTTTTTTTAAGACAAAGTATGTCACTGGAAAATCATGAAAACTTAAATCTGGGTCTCCACAATCGAATGTAATCTTGAAACATTACCGTTGTTATCTTCTGTACCAACGGCTCACCTTTTTTATCCCCTGTTTTTTTATTCAACACAAAGCGTCTTCAAATTGATTTTAAATAATCGAACAATAAAGATTTCTTCAGACATATCTACCTTGGGGCGGTGCAGCAAACCCACCTCTCCACCTACACAGTTGTTGAGCTGATACCCTCGCTCATACTGCAGACATGAGACGAGGGGACCCCAAGAACTGCAGGCTGACCTCTGACAGGGCAGGCACATCGTAACTTCAAGACCAGAGCCTTGATGCAGATGGCAAGTCTGAGCAGAACGCTCAGCCCCCCGCCCTGGAGGGCGCGGCGGCTATAATGGCAGAGCTCCGTGCTGAGTTTCGTGCAATAGACTCTAGATTTGACTCCTTCACCTCCATGCTAGACAGAATGGGGGAGGGCCTCGATGGGCACTGCACCCGACTTGATGAAGCGGAGCAACATATTTCTGCTCACGAAGACCAGACAAAAGACATCCCATGCCGGTTGTAGAAAATGGAAAGACATCTTAAGGCAGTAGCCAGTAAAACCGAGGACGTAGAGTCCCGGTCACGAAAAAACAACATTTGTATCTTGGGTCTTGCAGAATCAACAAAGACTGGGTGCCCTGAGCTATTTGTCGAATCTCTACTTATCAATATATTTGGAACGGATAAACTCTCCAAGACCCTCATTGTGGAAAAGGCACACAGATCCCTGGGTCCTCGTGCTCCCCCTGGAGACCCTCCATTGCCTATATTTGCCTTATTGCTCAATTACAGGACAGGATGCCGCGCCTGGCCCAAGAAAATGCGCCAGTGCAATATCAGGGATCCGTGCTTTCCTTCTATCTGGAACACACGGCCGCAGTCCAAGAAGCCTGTCACAAATTTGCAGATGCTAAGCTACAGCTCCGCACAATTGTTCTGAAATAAGTCATGCTGTACCCTCCACAACGACGGGTACTAGTGGGCGACAAACCTAGTTTCTTTGACACCCCAGCCGATGTCCTGGCCTTCTGCAAACAACAGCAAAGCAACAATCGTAGAAGCCCTACCTGCTCCTTTGGACGATCATCCCCTGATCAGCAGCTGGCTACGAGTGCTGAGCTCTTCCCTCCGGGTTGATGGCAACATGGACTCCCTCGTCTCACTGGACTTTATTCGCCTCAATATTAACCGCCCATCTAGAACTACCTAACGGCTATGGCGTCTCCAAGTACTATCAATGTTTTTGTATTCCTCTTTTACAAGTTACATAACTTCAGGAACGGGCGTCGGGCATCTGAGGAGTTGCCCATCCCCTATGGATGACTCGGAATGGTTTGCTTTTGGGACATTTTCTTTTCGGGTTGGGATATTGGGTATTCACCAGGTCCTTGAGTTCTGGTGTGGGAGTTGTATTTTGGGGCTTTCTCTTTTGCATATCTTTCTTTCTGGCTCTCTTTACTCTTATTCCTTCCCATTATGTTCCCCCTCTCCATATGCAGCACACTCCCTACACTACAGTGGATATACACACACACACATACATTCTTCCCTGTGGTGCAGACCTCTGCCACTAATGTGGAGGCCAAGTTGTTTACCTGGAACGTGCGGGGACTTAACAATCCCAGGAAATGCAAACTCGTGCTAGCCTACTTTCAAAGACACAACGTGCAAGATACTCAAAACCCCCCGCAACACTCCCCACCGTTCTCTTCCTCTTGGGGGCCCCATAGATATTTCTTGTGCTACAGGACCTACTCTCGTGGAGTTTGCCTCCTTATTCACCACACCACACCCTTCACACACAAACTCACAGTGTGTGATGCGCACAGGAGGTACCTTTTTTTAGTGATGGGAACACTATTGGGCAAAGTAGTCATGTTTATTAACATCTACGCACCTATCACTGATGACCCCACTTTCTTCTCAGATCTCCATACTTTGCTTGACCGCAATGAGTAAGACACACTGTTCCTTGGTGGAAATTTGAATATATGGCTCGATCTCAGCTGCGACACCTCTGACCCCGTGCAAAGTACAAAGCTGCATGCCCATGGGGCACTCCGGCATCTAACACAAGCTCTTGCTCTATGTGACATAAAGCGCACATACCATCCAGATAAACCAATATACACATTCCATTCGGCACCGCATTCGACCTGGACACAAATAGACTACTGGCTCACCAACGCACTTGGGTTTCAATGGGCCAGTGCCTTAGAAACACTACATCGTACTCTGCCATACCATGTCCCAGTACTTCTTCATCTAAAAATTCCACACTCTACTGGGTGGGAGCGCAGATGATCCTTCCCAGCCACAGCTCTCTTAGATGTGCTTTTTAAGTCTGAACCACAGGACGCGATTGACGAAGACTTCGCACTAAACGCAGGCTCATTACCACAGTATGCAACTAGGCCGGGGTCCGACGATCAATACGTGGCAGTCTTGCCCGCATTGAATCCCAGTTGGCACGCCTAGACAATTTACCCACCACACCAAGCACCCTTAACAGATGCAACGCTCTTTTACTTGAATTTAACGAACAAGCAGATAGATAAGCCACCTTACTGGGCAAATACCATGCAGAGCGTAGACACAGAGAGATGGAGGGCCCTGGCAGGACTCTTGCGCGACTGGTGCCACCCTCTGAAGAGCTAAGCATATCGTGGCGCTGCGACGGCCTGACAACTCCACAGCTACTGACAACGCGGATATAATGGTAGAACGTATATCAGACTATCGGTCCCTATATGCGACTAGTTTTATGGAGCACCTCGCTTACCTGGAGGTGATTGCAATGGTATGGCTCACTACAAGGTAGGCACAAATTCTAAGGGATCCCTTTACTGTTGAGGAGATTACCCAGGCAACAGAAGCGCTAGACGGATCGAAGGTCCCTGGCCTTGATGGTCTGTCAGGGTTTTCTACACAACATTCAAACAAACACTAACACCGCATCTTCGCGAGGTATATGCTGAAGCATTTGAGAAAGGCATTCTCCCCCCATCAATGGGGGACGCAGCTCTATTCCTCTTGTTATAACCATGTAAGGAACCCACTAACTGCACTGCATCTCGCCCCATCTCCATAATTAATTTTGACAAAAAAATACTAGCCAAGATGTTGTCCACTAGACTGTCACTGCTACTGGACCAAATTATCTTACTGGTGCAATCAGGCTTCATCCCACATAGATCTACTGCCCGGAATCTCCCGACTATATTCTCTGTGATAAATAGGATATCGCCGACTGTCCCAGCAGCAGTGCCCCTTCTGGACTTATAGAAGGCCTTTGACTCTTTGGAATGGCCATTTCTTATTGCCTCGCTTTGTAAGCTTGGCATCCCAACAAACGTTATTGCTCTGATTAGTCTCCTATACTCCTCCACATATGGCCAGGCTCTAAGTGAATGGTTCTCCGTCCCCTCCTTTTCCGGTCTTGCGTGGCACCCGTCAGGGTTGCCTCGAACTCCCCTTACTTTTTATTGTAGCTATGGATCCCTTAGTCTACAAGAAGAACACATGTTTCACAGCCTCCAATTCCACTGTTGTTATCTATATTGGATGACATCCTGCTCTTTATTAGAGACCCCATTTCATATTTACAACCTCTCATGGACGAGCTCTGCTGCTTCAGCTACATGTCCTGGCTGCGTATTAATTGGGATAAATCAGAGCTCTTCCCCATCACTGACTCAACCAACACGACGGGAGATGGCCTTCCTCTTCGATGGGCAGGAGACACTACCAAGTACCTAGGTATCATTTTACATTGAAATAAAGAACAAGTTATCCGCCTTAACTATGGGCCAGCCATAGAGTTGCTTGTTTCGCAGATCGAGCGCTGGATTCAAATGCTGTTATACATGGCCGGATGCATTGCTGTCATTAAAATGAATGTCCTTCCCCGATTCCTATATTTATTTGTCAATATACCAATTCCATTAACTAAGGCTTCCTTCATTTTTTTTTTTTTTTAAAGACCAACGGTCTCAAACTTTATTTAATTTCACAGATAAGCCAGTAGTTATTCATACAGTGTCATAATCACGGGTTATTGCCACAAACAGTACACAGCAAATAGCACATATCAACATAGCAGTTATACATGAGTGAAAATAAACAGTTGCAGGTGGAAGTGCATTAGTACATAAATGACTGTGCTATGAAGTGACTCATGGTGCGGTGCCCGCAGTGCGCAGCACTGCAGAAAGGGACCAGCGTGTTCAAAAAGAAAAGTCAATAGTCATTGTGTGAAATGGAGTCCCCTAAGCAATGCAGCAGAGGTTAAAGGCAACAGTATACCCTCCGATGTCGCATGGATCGCTGAGTGTCCGCTTCCTGGTCCTGGGCGCATTGAAGCAGCAGCGTCACGTGAGATACATACGAGGAAGTGCGGTCGGGCATGATCAAGGGCACAGTATGAACGGCCTCTGTGTGAACCAAAAGAGTTAACTGGGTAGTCTAGTACAAGGGGAGGGGAGAAACATTTCAACAACTGTCGGACTAGTATTCGTGTGTGTGGCAGTGTCCCTAGGACCCTAACTGTGTGTGGTGCATCCGATGTGGGTCATGCAGGGGCGGGGACAGATGAGGAGGCGGTGTCGCCGTGGTTGTAAGGCAAGGGAGGGGGGGGGGAAGCGAGCGGCAGGGAGGCGAGTGTGGCAGGGGACGTCGCCGTCGTGAAAGGCCTCAGTTCTCGGGGGAGGAGGGGGGATGGGAGGAGGGGGGGGACGCGCGGAGCGGGGGGGGGGGAAGGACAGGAGGGGGGGGAAGGGGGGGGGGGGGGGAGGGGGGGGAGGAGAGGGGGCGGCAGAGCCCGTGCCATGCGAGGACAGCTATTAAGTGGGCCCCCCCTGTGTCGCGTCGAGACGGTACTCTATGCCGGCTTGTGTGCATGCGCGGTGATAGGCAATCAGGGCAGCGTCCCAGTCCTGGGCGATCGGGAATTTACGTAGGCCAGCGGTTCTAAGGCTTCCTTCATGCATCTCTGTGGTGATGCACCGTTACATCGCAACTTTTACAACGGGAGTCTATTACAACGGAACTTTTACAACGCAGGATCCATTACATCGGATGCCATTACAACGCATGGCATTACATAGCAGATGCTATTACAACGCATGGCATTACATCGTAAATATAGGTAAGTATTTAATTTTTATTTAATAAATTTAATTAATATTAATTATAATTAAAGGGTTTGGGGTTTGGGGTACAGGGGTGTTTTTAGGTTTCAGGGCAGGGTTTGGGTTTTGGGGTACAGGGGTGTTTTTAGGTTTTAGGGTAGGGTTTGGGTTTTGGGGTAAAGGGGTGTTTTTAGGTTTTAGGGCAGGGTTTGGGTTTTGGGGTACAGGGGTGTTTTTAGGTTTCAGGGCAGGGTTTGGGTTTTGGGGTACAGGGGTGTTTTTAGGTTTCAGGGCAGGGTTTGGGTTTTGGGGTACCAGGGCAGGGTTTGGGTTTTGGGGTACAGGGGTGTTTTTAGGTTTCAGGGCAGGGTTTGGGTTTTGGGGTACAGGGGTGTTTTTAGGTTTCAGGGCAGGGTTTGGGTTTTGGGGTACAAGGGTGTTTTTAGGTTTTAGGGCAGGGTTTGGGTTTTGGGGTACAGGGGTGTTTTTAGGTTTCAGGGCACGGTTTGGGTTTTGGGGTACAGGGGTGTTTTTAGGTTTCAGGGCAGGGTTTGGGTTTTGGGGTACAGGGGTGTTTTAGGGTTCAGGGTTGGGTTTGTGCTTAGGGCTAATTAAATTATATTTACCATTTATAAATTAATTAAAATATATTTATTAAATTAAATTAATTATATTATATTAATTACATTTTTTAATTAAATTAATTAAATTAAATAAATTATTTTAATTAATTTAATTTAATTACAATTTTAAAAATATTTAAATTAAATTAATTTCATTATATTAATTAATTAAAATTAATTACAATTTTTATTGAAATTAAATTAAATAAATAGATTTAAATCTATTAAATTAAAGTAATTACTATTTTAAAATGTATTTTAATTAAATTAATTAAATTAAATTAATTAAATTAACTTAATTACATTTTTTTTAAAAAGGTATACTTACCTATACTTACGATGTAATGCCATGCGTTGTAATAGCATCTGCTATGTAATGCCATGCGTTGTAATGGCATCCGATGTAATGGATCCTGCGTTGTAAAAATTCCGATGTAACGGAATGCGTTGTAAAAAACCGCGTTGTAGTGACACCAATCCATCTCTGTGGCTTACTTATTCATCTGGTCTGGGTGGGGCGGGAGCCATGGATAGCCTAGGATACCCTTACGCTCCCCTATGTGCCGGGGGGATTTGCGGTTCCCAATTTACATCTCTATTATCTGGTCGCACAGGCCCAATTTGCTCCCCACTAGTTCCACCCAGACGCCCTCATACCATATAAAAGACCCGAACAAGACTTGCTCGCCCCTACCCCCTTAGGCGCGCTGCATCCCCTATGCATACTGCTTGATCCAAATGATATACAACCCCTATCCACCACTTGCTGGGCCTGGCGCAGACTCAGCCAGCCACTGGGCTTGGGATCTTTATATTCGCCCAAACTCCCACTACAGAAAAATCCATTTCTACCGCTTACTTTCGAGAAGGGTGTTCAGCGCACCCTCAACAAGCTACAATTACACACCATTGGATCCATGTTCCCTAACAGGCATGGATAAATTCATAGTGACTAGACTGCTCGGTGCTCTCCATTCGGCCGCTCCTTCATTTCCTCTCCCTCTTGAAGAGTTTCCACCACTTACGATGCTTATAACTGACCAGGATGGTGCCCATCTGATGACCAAGTTATATCAGGCGTGTATGGCGCTCAAACAAGTTCAGGACAGGGGTTTGCCTCATCACTGGGAAGAAGACCCGGGTCAGTTGTTGACGGATAAAGAATGGGCCAGTAGCCACGAACAGATAAAGAGGTTATCCCCTAATCACAGACATAAATTAATTCACTTCAAGTTTATCCATCGGCTCTATATCACGCCGTGGCAACTAGCCAAATACGATCCTACCAAATCCTCAAACTGCCCCAAATGCAACGCACTTGATGCTGATTTAGCACACATGACTTGGTCGGGCCCGCCCATAACTAAGTACTGGATGGAAGTGTTTCAAGTGCTTTCCGACATAACTTCCATTCCACTCTCCCCTCCCCAAAGTTAGCTTTTGCTGGGAATAGTCAGCAGTATAAAACTATGCTACCATAGGTTCCTCGCTGTAGCACTATTATTAGCAAAAACAGAAATTGCATTACACTGGAGTACTAGACAATCCCCCAAGAAGGAAGCATGGCTTCGCAGCATGACTTACTGCGATATGCAGACTGACACATACGCCTCACTTCAACCCCCCACTTCACAACCTAAAGAAATTTGGCACATATACTGCCAGTACTTACAGCTAACACACCAGGTTCAATCAGCACTGTCCCCCTCACGCCTGTCCGACCTGGATGGGCCCTTATCCACGAGTCCCCCGCAGCAACCCTCAGAACTGAGCCACTAGGATCTCATACCTCCATTGCACCTGATTTATCCTCAGCTGCCTACACGCTACCCACCCTCTCAACATCCCCTTTAGAAACAGGTTATCGTGTTTCTCTCATGACCCTCATCTCTGCGTATGCTGAGCGCACATGTGCATCTTCCTCTGTACCCCCTCTCTTTCCCCTTCATCTTTTCTTTCACTCCTCCATTCCAAGCGATAAAACATGTCAACCTCTGATTTTTTTTCATGAACAATAATATTGATATTCTTTGTTTCATATGTTCATGAAACCAAGCAAAAAAATCAATAAAAAATGTAAATAAAAAATTAGCCATCACAAAATGAACTGGTTTTGCAAGGTAGGCATCTGCGTTTTTCGTACCAGACTGGGCAGCCATCTAGGGGAAACCTACCAAACCCAGACATTTCTGAAAACTATACACTGGGGGAGGTCCAGGGAGGTGTGACTTAAATGGACGCCCCAACACTTTCTTACCCAGAATCCCCTGCAAACTTCAGATTTAGCAAAAAAAATACACATTTTCCTCACATTTCTGTGTAGGAAATCTGTGGGATCGCCAGGCAAGCACAAATTTCCCACAACCCAGCGTTCCCCCAGGTCTCCCAAGAAAAATACTACCTCACTTCTGGTGGTGAGCCAAATGCCTGCTACAGGGAAGGGCCATAAACATATTGTAGACAAATCAAATCTATCTATCACAAAACTACCTGGTTTTGCAAGGGGTCATCTGCCTTTTTGGTTTCGGGCTCGGTGGCCATCTAGGGAAACCTACCAAATCCTGATATTTCTGAAAACTAGACAACCAGGGAGGTGTAGCTTTCATGGATCCCCAACATGTTCTTGCCCAGAACACCATGCAAATCTCAACTTTAGCTACACAATAACATGTTCCTCATACTTCTGTGTGTGAAAGTTGTGGGATCACCAGGCCGTCCGGCACAAATTTTCTACCACCCAGTGTTTCCCCAGGTCCACCGATAAAAATCTTACCTCACTTCTGTGGGTGAGAAAAGTGCTGCTACGGGGGAAAGGACTAAAACATATTGAGAAGGCATAAAAATTATCTATAACAAAACGACTTGTTTTTGCAAGGATGGCACCTGCGTTTTTGGTCCAGGGCTCGGCGACCATCTAGGGAAACCTAGCAAACCCTGACATTTCTGAAAACAAGACACCCAGGGGAGTCCAGGGAGATGTGGCATGCGTGGACCCCCCAATGTTTCCCTACCCCAAATCCCCTGTCACATTTTCCTCACACTTCTGTATGAGAAAATTGTTTGGAACACTGGGCCACCGCAAATTTCCTACCACCCAGCATTCCACCGGGTCGCCCGAAAAAAATGATGGCTCACTTGTGTGGGTGCCCAAAGCAGAGTCAGCCTAAAAATATCTAAATTGAAAAACCGAGGGGGAACCCAAGTGGGTCCAAAAAGGGAAATCACTACATGTTTTGGGCCCTTCCCAGTCGCAGGGACTTGGCCCACCCACACAAGTGAGGTATCATTTTTATCAGGAGATCTGGGTGGTTGGAAATTTGTGCCGATCCAGTGAGCCCACAAGTTTCCCATTGGGAAAAGTGAGAACAATTTTACTTTTTAGGTAAATTTGAGGTTTGCCCAGGATTCTGGGAAATAACATGTTGGGGGATCCACGCAAGCCACACCTCCCTGGACTCCCTAGGTATCTAGTTTTCAGAAATGTCTGGGTGTAGTATGTTTCATTGGATGCCCCCGAGCCTGAGACCAAAAACACAGGTGCCCCCCCGCAAAAGCAGGTTGTTTGGGCCCATGAAAAATGTAAAGCAGCTATTTGAAAAAAAGTTTCAGATGAAAATGTCACAAATGCCCATTTTTCCTACTCATGACTAATATTTATTTCAACAGTTATTTTCCTTAGAAAAACATTGAGAGATCTATGCATATGACCCCCTTGGTGAATTCAGGATTGTGTCTATTTTCAGAAATCTATAGCTTTTGGGGATCATCCTTGGGTTTCCACCACAAACTAGACGAAGGTTAAGAGTACAAAAAATTGAGAAAATAGGCTACCTCTTAGAAAAATGCCAAACTGAGGTACAAATTACGTTGTTTGATTCAGCTCTGCATGTTCCTAAGCAAACCGTTCATGGATGCCATTTTTAGGGAAAAAACACTTAACTGGATCATGTTTTCCCTATTTTTCTCAAAAACCTCAAAATGCAGCTTGATTTGCCATTTTCTTGTTCCCCTCTAAGGTAATCCATAAACCCTAGGTACCTCTAGATTCCCTACAATGTTAGAAAATAGGACGCAAATTTGGCGTGGATACCAAATGTGGAAAAAAAGTTAAGAAGCCCTGAGCAAAAACTACCTCAAATAGACAAAAAGGCCTCAGCACTGGCCCAGCAACTAAGGTCCTAATATCTGCAAGAGCTACTTTGCCCACATGTGTGAGTTTAAGTTCCTTGCCTCTAAAGGAGTGTGCCTACATTCCTAGTTCTGAGTACTTACTACATGGATTAAACCATCATGCTCTTCAAAAATGTACCTAGAGCCGCCTTTGACTTATTGTGATTCTGGGACCTTACACACAAATCTCACAGCTGCTGCAATGTCAACATATACACTGTAGCTGGGTGCCATACTCTGGGTTTATTTGCACCTTTCTCCTTGTGAAGCATTATATTGTCAGCTTAACTTACATACAGCCTTCAGCTCTCTGAGACACAAGTTAAACATTCTCACCCATACGGAAAAAACAAGTAAGATCATTCAATATCCTAACATAATGTTCACTGTGTTGATATGGAGTGAGGTAATGTTTGTGAATTTGGCATCATGGACATAATATCATCCACAGAGTTCTCTCAAAACATGCAGCAAATAAAAGTATATTGGAAGCAGAGTGGATCCGCTCAAATATAAATCAACTTCTGTACGAGTAAAAGCCAAGTATAGCACCCCATCATCTTAAAAGGAGACTAGCCACTGTCCCAACATCGCAAACTAATTTTCATCAAACCGATGTCTATCTTGGTTTTTAGCTTACCTTTCCCCTATTCTATCCCCTTCCAACCGATAACATGCAATTTACGTTACACACAATCTTTTTTTCCAATTTTCCTCTCTTCAAATGTAATCCCTACCTCACCTGCATTTTGTTGTATTTTGAATAGGTTCAGTTTTGTATGATGTTGTGTACCAAAGGGCTAGTCAAACAAACTGTGCTGAAATGAAACTAGAAAAAAAAGTTGACATTCATATACATACATGCATTTGGATGACTATTGTTTGTTTCATATTTTGTATCAAATTCATAAAGCAATTTAAAATTTCAAATAGCAGCTTATCTGAAAATGTAATTGGCTATAAACGTTGCTTCATCACCTGAAAGGCTCACAGAAACAGCAGCCCTGCACATTCATATATTCCTGCAATCTTGTAAACACCTAAAATATCACCTTTCATTATTCGGTTTCGCCAGCGATAGTACTGGCTCCTGAGCATGCGCTCTCACCTGCGAGATATATTGATTTCACAAGGGGCTTGAAGCCTTTATTACCTAGACCTCGGACACGGAAAGTGGGCACCAAATTCTTGGGCAAGGCCTTTGCTTTATATGATTGTATCGTTTTTTTATTTTTGAGTAAACATACATTATTCGCCTACACCCAGCGGTTGGCGAAGACGCAAAAAGGAGAAAGGGAGGGGGGGGAGTGGTAGGGTATCAAGGTTATCTCAAAGGAAGGGTCAAAGAACAAAACATACCATGCTCATACATAATAGTACCATGTCAATTCTGTTGCCACCCCCACCGCGTAGCAGATTAATTGTTGACTCGAATACCTGAAGTGATGAGCAGAACCTGTAGGTATAATGGGCAGGAAAGTTCACGATAAGTCGTGAATAGATGTTTTCTAAAGGGTCCCCACGTTTTCTCGAATTTTGGTAGGGAGTGATTTATGACCGCTGTTAATGTTTCCATGCCGTTATAGTACCAAAGCTTGTGCAACCAATCCGTGTGTGTTGAGATAGTATCCGTTCCCTATTTTAAAAATAAGACTTGCTTCACTGCGCATAGTGCCAGGGTGCTAGCCATCCCCCTAGGGAGCGTAGTGGATATGTTAAGGCATTAGGCAACCCTAACAGGATATAGCTGGGAAAGCGGGCAGTACGGTGTCACACATTTGGTCGATATCCGCACGTACTTCCAGCCAATAACGATGTAGCTGGGGGGGGCGCTGGGTGGCGCACTAGCAGATGGCCGCTCTATAGCGAGCTCCTGCCGCCTGGCGTAAATAATCCTATTAATTATCCTTAAATTGGCCCGACTGGTGAAACCTGGCACCCTAAATCGATATCTGGCACTGCGCTGCACCTGTGGACCGAGTTTCACGCACTTTGCTGGCTCACTGACCCGGAAACCGGCAAAGAAAGACGGCCCCGCCGGACAGCGTTACTCCAGGTGCTGCGGGGTCGGCCGCGGCGGCTACTCTACACAGAGGCTGCGGCTGGCTGGGCCGCACTGGCCGTACTCCCGCCCGAGATTGCCGGGGAGGCGCTCGATTGCCTGTGGCGCTGCCTCCGACGACTGCCAGGCGCCAAGGGGAGGCTGGTGGAGAGCTGCTTCCGTTGTGTGGTGGGAACTGGAGGCGCCGCGGGCCCTGACTGCGGTTGCCGGCCCGCATTGGCGTGACATATGGGATCTGAGACTTGGAGCCTACGGATACCGCGAGGAGGGGGTGAGTGAGCGCCTGTGCTCGCCGCAGGCTCCGGGCTCGTTGTGGGTCACGTTAAGTACACATCCCACGCAGCGGTGCTGTTTGCCCAGAGAGTGCCTTGGGGGAGTATTATGCCCCCCCCCACCCATCTTCGATCCCGAGGGTAGCGTCGCGGAGGCGCGACCCACCGTGGCGGCCTGTTGACCAAGCCCGGCCCGTTGTGACGCTCAGTGGAAAGAGCGAGATCCTTGGCGCCATTTTGAATCCTAGGTTGCGACATCCCTGTGTGGCGAGGCAGTGCTCCTTGCACGGTATAGGGCACAAGTGGTGCTCTCTATCCCTGACTACTGCGACCTTTGAGAGCCTGCAGACATCCTTAAGTGCCCAGAGTGAGGGAGTGGCGGCTGCTTGGCGCGGAAGTCTGGACTTCTGCAGCGGCTAGTGGTGTGCTCAGTTACCGGACTCCATCCCTCCCTGATCTCTGCAAATAACCCCGCTAAACTTGAGCACTGTTGGACGGACTGTGGAGCAGCGGCGCCCGCCCCGACCTCCGAAATACAGGACATCCTCAGAGAGGTTCGGCAAGGATTGGCCACTATTGTTGATAAAGTGGACAGGCTAACCTCTCGGATGGACGCCATTGCCCACAAGTTAGATGGGCATGATGAGAGGATTAAAGAAGCGGAAAGGCGCATCTCTGATTCTGAGGACGTCACTACCGATCACACGTCCCAACTGTCTCGTATGGAAAATCTGCTACGCTCCATTGCAGCGAAGAACGAGAACTTGGAAGCGCGCAACAGGTGCAATAACATTCGCCTTATTGGTATTCCAGAGTCGACCAACACTGGACGTATGGAGGACTATGTAGAGAAATTGCTCCTGGAGGCCGTGGGGACTGACGCCCTTTCTGCCCAATTTATTGTCGATCGGGCTCACCGCTCGCTTGCGCCCCGGCCTAAACCCGGAGACACTCCACGTCCGATAATAGTGCATCTTCTAAACTACAGAGACCGAGATGTGGCATCGCGGGAGGCGCGCAGCGGGCGGGAGCTGGTCTATAATGGAGTCACTTTTTCCATATATCCTGATTTCACTCCTATGGTGCAGGAGTAACGCCGTAAGTTCTTGGGTCACTCATCAGGGGAAGCAGCAGCTTTACGAAGCCACAGCAAGTGGAGGACTTTTTGAAACATCTGAAAAGATCGGCTAGACTAGAGGCGGATGCTGATGATCCTCGAGATCCCCCACTTGCTGACGCAGATATGGAACACTAGTAAGACCCATGCACTCTGTAACTTTGGGCGGGGAGTGATTTTGAGCTTGAACTGTACTATGAGATGACATGCGAACTCCTCAGATTCTGTAGGACTGAAGTGAGATGTTCTTTACTCTGGATGTGTGTGATGGGAGGGCTGATTCCATGGTCCTTCTGATATGAAGTCCTCTATTATTAGAATACTTGCTTCCCGTCCACCGGAGAACCTTTACGGGGATGTTCCGATGATGATGACCCCTTTGCGTTTTATATGTGGGGGTGCCTTGACTACCCAGTGGGTGCCAAGTTATTTAACGCCTGGCGCCTCTGTCTGCCTACTTGGCGCCTTGGCTTCTGGCTGGCAAGACAGGGGTGAGGTTGTGTTGCTACCTGAGACGGCCCCCTAAGGGCATTACCCTGATTTGGTCCACTACATGAGATTAGTGAGACCCAAACCGTGGTTGTTCTATTTGTTGGGGGGGTGGGGGGATTGTGGGGGGGGGGAGGGTGTAGGGTACTGGCATGATTGGGATGCTTCAGTGGGTGGGGAGGGAGGGGGGAATTGAGAGTACGTGAATGTTGTACTGCATGGTTGGAGGTGTTACTCCGTATACTTTTGGTTTTTAAGACTGCACTTATTGAATGGTATTTCGTACCCTACATTGCACATGGTGACTTTCCCTTTGATCCTACATACCGCACTTTCGTCTGGTTATGCTTGCTCAGATTTATCTCTAACATGCACAATGGCTCATAGGGGGACACCATTCAACGTTCTTACATGGAATGTCCGGGGGTTGGGGGATCCACGTAAGAGGCGACAGATCCTTGCTTATTTGGACCGACACCACATCCATATTGCGATGTTACAGGAAACCCATCTTCACCCATTACGGGCCCCTACCTTTGCTTCCCGCTGGTCCATGCACAGAGTTTTTTCTTCTTATTCTACCTATGCCAGGGGCACTGCCATATTGATCAAGAATAATGTGCCTTTTGCTGCGGTAGGCTCCTTCAGTGACATACAGGGGAGGTTTTGCCTCACATGGGGGCGACTAGACCTCAACTCGGTGACGCTTGTATGCTGTTATGGCCCCAACACAGACTTCCCTGAATTTTTCTCTTCTCTATGGGATAAAATAAGTGAAATTGGCTCTACCAATATTATCTGGGGAGGGGATTTTAATGTCACCTATGACCCTGCTACTGACAGATCTAATCCCGCGCCACACCACCGCCCCAAAGCAGCCGCTGCGCTCCATGACATCATCTCAGATAACTCTCTGTTGGATGCTTGGCGACACATCTATCTACACCGACGCGAGGGCACACACTTTACTGCTCATGCCGCCTCTTGGGCACGACTGGACTTCTGCCTTTTATTTCGGGTCTGGGCCATCTGGTCACGGCAACGCAACACTTTGCCAGGACATATTCCGATCACGCACCAGTCTTGCTCACTCTCTCCCCCTCGACCGTTGAGTGTGCACGCAGCGCATGGCGGCTGAATGCGCGTACGCTGCTCGATGAGATCTTCCGAGCATAACTGGAGGATGAGATTCAAGAATTCTTTGAGGTCAACAAGGGATCCGTGCGGAGCGTGGAAACAATTTGGGAAGCATTCAAAGTTACCATTAGGGGGGGGGTGCGTATCTAAGGGAGCGGGAGTCTTAAAGAGTATCACTTCCTCCCTTCGGAGACTAGAGCTAGAACTACGTAGGCTTGACACTCTCCTAGCTAGCCGCCCAGATGGTGACACTCAGGGCAAATTTAGGGAGACGCTGACGGAATACATGGCAGAAGCGGATACGGAGGTACGCTTTCGTGGCAAACACTGGGTGGCGCGTAGATATGGAGAAGGGGAGCGCCCTGGCAAAGCTCTTGCTGATGTGCTTAAAAAACCACAACACTTCAATTATATAATTGACCTGGAATGATCAGATGGCACGAGATGCTGGGATACTACTACCATCCTAGATGAATTCACCAATCACTACGCCAACCTGTATGCAAGTGTTGGTCACTGGGACCTTGACCTAGATTCCTACCTAGGCGACGTAGCCTTAGGTTGGCTTAGCGATGTGGACCGAGAATTCTTAAGTGCCCCATTCGAACTTGACGAGGTCCGGGATGCCATTATGGGCATGCAATCTGGAAAAGCCACTGGCCTGGACGGCATCCCTATTGAATTTTATAAAACCTACATTGACCTGATGGCACCTATCCTACAAGAAGTCTTCGCAGAATCTCTTGAAGTAGGGATCCTTCCGCCATCCATGAGAGAAGCACTCATTATCTCCCTCCCAAAACCCGGCAAACCTTCTCACATGTGTGACTCCTATCGCCCCCTTTCTTTGCTCAATTGCGACGCTAAGATATTGGCGAAACTCATTGCCAACAGGCTGACCTTACTACTCGATTGCTTAACACTAATGGATCAATCTGGGTTTGTCCCGGGACGATCCACATCTCATAACTTACATACGCTTTTCACCGTCCTGGACGCTGTCTCCCCTGATCTACCTTTAGCGGCGGTCTTTCTCGATGCCACTAAGGCTTTCGATTCTGTTGAATGGGACTATTTATTCGGAGTCATGCAACGGATGGGCTTCCTCCCTATATTTATTTCGTGGATTAAGCTCCTATATTGTCAACCGGGCGCCAGAGTACTGATCAATGGTCATATGTCCACGTCTATCCCAATTGCCCGGGGCACCAGGCAGGGCTGTCCCCTGTCGCCTCTCTTATTTGCGTTGGTCACTGGACCACTGGCGGCTAGACTACGGCAACGGCATAACGATATGGCTCTGAGATGCCAACCGCTGCAGATTCTTGTCTCAATGTATGCAGACGACATAACGCTCTATGTTCACGATCCCAGCTCTAACCTCAATACGCTCCTCCGAGAGTTTGTTGTCTTTGGCGGTATATCTGGAGTCCAGATTAATTGGGGAAAATCATGCCTCTTCCCCCTTACGAGCTCAACACTGCATTTCCCATTGGATTACCCGCTCGAATGGTGTGATGACGAGTTCCGCAACCTGAGGATTGGCATTACTCGGAATAAAGAAGAACTTATTAGGCTTAATTATGGTGTTGCACTCACCCGTATCACCGACAAGATATCCCGTTGGATAAGGCTCCCGCTGTCGGTAGCTGGACGTGCCTCTTTGATCAAAATGGTCATACTTCCTCAACTACTCTACCTTTTCCTTAACATTCCGTACTATCCAGGTCGCCACTTTTTCGCATTGTTAAAAACCGAGTTGATTAGGTTGGAATGGGGGAGAAGCAGGCTCGCCTACAGTGGTCGATGCTCACCAGACCTTATGCTGCGGGTGGCTTTGCCATACCGGACCTGGAATTGTATTACATTAGCGCCCAGGCCCATTATCTATACTATTGGGTGAGACACCACCGATTCATGCCGTACATAGCAGCAGAACATTGGCTCGCGCACCCGATCCCAATAGAGGGGGTACTGCTTGCTGAAATCCCAACCCGAGAGCGCACCCAGAATACTGTGAATGCCACGATCACTGCGTGGCACCGCATTGTGACCCTACTGGGAGCAGATTCTCTATATTCTCCGCTTTTGCCAGTGGCCTATCACCCCGCAATGCCACTACTGCAGGAGACGATCTTTCATAAACTTAAGGAGAGGGCTGCTCTCCTCACCTGGGGGACACTGTACGAAGATGGTCAATTCCGAACCCTTGACTGCCTCTTTAGAAATCTTACCCGCACGCCGCTGGACAGCTTCCTATATCTACGTCTTCGACAGGGAATCCGAGCCTTGCATATTGCTTTCCCAGCAGAACCCCCACACTTGCACCCCTCCACTTGCTCCTGCAACGCGAAACACCTACAAAACTAGTTTCATTATTGTACCGTGCTATTCAAGAGCAACAGGTAAAACCAGCTCCGCAAGCCCGGACGCGATGGAGTGAGGAACTAGGAGTTGAGATCACTGATGACCAATGGGAGTTTTGTTGTCTACAGACTGAGCGCGTATCGGCTAGTAGCAGACTGTGCATTATACACTATAAATACCTTCATAGGTTATATTACACACCGGCTAAAATGCACCGGTTTTGACTGCGGGAAACAGACGCCTGTGATAGGTGCCATGCGACCAACGCAGACATGTTGCACTTAGCTTGGAGCTGTCCGGAGGTCTGGAAGGAGGTCTTTGAAGCTCTGAGACACAATAAGATGCGACCCCCCTAGTAGCACTACTTGATTATGTCCTACCCATTCCACCGTCGTCTCGTAAATACATAGCATTAGTGTTATTAATGGCTAAAAGACGAGTGGTCTGTCGTTGGGGCAGAGGGCGTGCGCCCAAATTTAAGGAATGGCTGGATGACATGACCTATTGTCAGGAACAATTATCCAATTATGCTGAATTGCTGCCTACTTCATCTAGACCTCGAGACATTTGGTCACCCTTGACTGCTTATCTCTCGGCCAGGGCTGCGGACACTGAAACGGCGAGCTCAATTGATTGCCCCTCGAAATGATTCCACCCTTTCCACATGACACAACTGCGCTACTCTACATGCCTAGATAAGCCTAAGCGCCAATTCGCATTCGGAAACAGGAGCTGCACTCGGCTCAAACCACGGGCAAACAGCCCGAATAGCACCGACGCTGTGTGAACTGTTACACACGATCCCCATTTTGACGAAACGGCAACCGATTACTTTCGGTACCGTTCTCCTACAAACATAAACATCCCGATTAGGACCGGGACGGAATTATCACCGGTCTCCCGATAACGCGCCTTGATCATTCAGATCAGCCCTGAAGATTCACAGCCACATGCTGTGATGAAACACGTGTAGGCTAGAGTGATAAGCACAGTGATTCTGAGGAAAGAACACTGTTGAACAATAAAACCGTTTTGAAATACTTATGCGTGTTTGATCTATCCCATCGCTTCAACCATTTTGACCATTTTGAAGATTGAAATTAGATTTGATACACTAAGTGTGCTCTGGATTCTTGTCTAAGCGCCAACAAGCTCGGATGCTGCTCTTGTTGAAATTGGTTGTTGGCCTCCTGAGGCGAGTGGGTGCCCTCCTGTCCTGGGGCCCGGCGGATGTTTCCCCCTCTCCCCCCTCCCGTCTCCCGTCCCCCCCTCCCATCCCCCCCTTCCCACAGGCTTATCCTTGGATGACTCCATATGTATGCTTGACTGCATGACTTTGTCTGAGAATGCAATACATACTGACTATCTGTGACACCCAGAGAATGTGCATGTATGCTTAGTGCCAGCTCTTGTTTTATTGTTGCATGTTACATTGCAGTGACCTTTCACTGATTACCTGACGCGGCCGGCCCGTAGTGGTTGTAGGCGGCTTACTGTGTATCACGATGTCTGATTTTCCTGCTTACTTTGATTTATTTTATCTTGACGGCAGCCGGCCATTCAGTGGATGTAGGCTGAATTCCTGTGTTTGTTGTGTTATTAATAAACCTTTAAAAAAAATAATAATAACGATGTAGCTATGGGAAGTGCTTCAACAAGAGGGAGAGTGTACCTGAGTGGTCGCAATGGTGCCAACATTTATTGTCCCCCATGCCACTTGGCTAAACAAGCAGGTGTGTAAGATATGGCTGTTCGATGAGTAGCTGCTTCCCACACCCCCTTAGCGCCTTGAGACCCTCACGGGTGAAAAGCGCGCTCTACAAATGTCTTGATTGATTGAATGATTGTAATACCAATAATGAACAGGTTTAAGCAATGTTTCCCTCCCGGAGGTGCTGTTAGCCGATGTGCTGGTGCAGTGCAGAATGTCGGTCCACTCCTTGTCTGTAAATCGGCGTTCGCTTTCGGTCTCTTCGGGTTGGCCGAAGTGTTTAGAAAGGTGGATATGTCTGACAGTAGGAGATGGTCATAATGTCTATACAGGAGCTTATGGGGTTAGTGGCCTGCTTGCGTGGGGTTGTATCGATGAAAGGATCACCCAGTGGCGCACTGCAACATAACGCCAGCGTTCGGAGTCCGGAAGTCTGAAATTCCGCTGGACCCTTGGAAAGTCAAGTAGACCCTATTCGTCAAAAAGATCACCGATATGTTTACAGTTGGCTTCTTGCCATCCTGAATATATCAGTCCATGCAATGCTTGCGGGAAGTCCACATTTCCCCTGATCTGGTGAGGGGGAAAACTGGAGTGAAGAGATGTTTGGAGATGCAGATTCTGTCCGAGACTCCTATTGTGGCCCTAACCACCGAGGAGAGGAACACTCCCGGCAGGCTACTCATACGTGGGGGCCACAGTATCTTCCATATGTGAATTTTAGCCGCCACCAGATCCAGAAAGCACCAGTGCTTTTCTGTAAGTGGGCGTTGGCACTCCACGAGTAATCGCAGTTGGGCAGCCTGGGAGTAACATACTAAATATAGTATACCCAAGCAACTATTGGCCACCGGTAGATACGCGTGGTCTTTGGCCATTCTGGCATGCTTACTGCCTCAGATGAGGGCTCTATAATGGACTGAAGTTTCTTTATTGTGGATGTGGGCGGCTGTAACAGCATCACCTGCATAAGGTATAAGATTTTGGGCAGGAGGGAAATTTTCACAGCAGCTTATCGTCCCAGTCAGGAGATAGGGCCCCCATGCCAGGACTGGATGAGGGATCGCACCATGTTCAGCAATTCAGAATAGTTGTGCGACACAGATTTTTTAATTGTGGGGAGTATGTGTACTTCCAGATAGGACATTTTTGTGTAGCCAATGTGAAGGCGAACTCTGTTGTGAGGTGTACTTGTTCATCCTGTGAAAGAGTAATGTTGAGTGCTTGGGATTTGGTATTGTTTACCTTAAAACCCGATGTGCTGCCAAATGCTGCAGGTCCTCCAATAGAGGGGGCAGTGACTGTGCAGGCTTGGTAATAGTTAGCATCATATCGTCCGTGTATAGAGTGATCTTATGGAATCGGCCACCCATCCAGACTCCTTCAATTAGAAGATCCCCTCTAATGCATTCCGCTAATGGCTCCATATATAATGCAAACAGGAGTGGGGAAAGTGGGCAACCCTGCGCTTTCCCCTAGAGATAAAGTATGAGGGGGGATAGTGTTTTGTTGACACGAACGAGCACTAACGGAAACTACGTAGTTGGCCCAGATCTACTGCCAAAAATGGGGGCCTAGACCAATGGCCTCCAGTACCACGCACAAGGATGGCTAGTGTACCTGGTCAAATGCCTTTTCGGCATCTATTGATAGGAACAGTGTTGGTGTCCAGGACCGGTTAGTTTTATCTAGCAAGTGGAAGAGGTGCTTGGTGTTGTCTTAACATGTATGTCCAGGTAGAAAACCGAACTAGTCCGGGTCCACCAGTCCAGGCATGTACTGCTGAAGTCTATGCGCTAGGATTCTTGTGAATATCTTTGCATTCATACTGATTAGCGATATGGGGCTGTAGGAAGCACAGTGTTTTAGGGTCTTTCTACAGTTTCGGCAGGACTGTTATAGTCGCAGTCCGCATAGACTCTGCAAGCGTTCCTGAGGAGCTGAAATTGTTGTACAATCGGGCCAATATAGGGTACAATTGCTCCACGTTTGGTTTATAAAAGGCGGCTATATACCTATCCTGACCAGGGCCTTCTCCGCCTTAAGCCTCCCTATTGTTTCCATTACCTCCTGCTCTGTTATATCTGCTTATAGAGGCGCTGCTACTGTGTGCTCCAATAGTATCATGAGGGAGATCTGTTCGGCCATTGCTTTAGCTAAAAGACGTACAGCTCTGATGTGGAAGTCTGGGATGGGCCCTACACTTGAAGCATGGGTGAAGGAGGCCACTGTCTGGGTACAAGCGGAGGAGAGAACCCTACTTAGGGGTGACGCCCGAGGCATGCGCAGACGCCCAATACTGGAGATGTGGGTAGATGTTCTAGAGAACAGGGAACATCCGGAGGCTGCGGGGATGGAGTTAAGGGTCAGGACAGGGCGGCCGATAGCCCTAGTATTTAACGCTCTGGAGATAGGGAGGGAGACAATGGGTTCTAACGAGATGAGGTATCGGACTGCATTGATACACGCTCTACCACACAGACACTGAAGAGTGGGACACGAAAGATAGTGCCCCCCTATTATGGTTACCTTTTTCCCACTGTCCACACTCTGCACACCTTTCTACCTTATACTTTCTCCTCCCACCCCCCTCGCCATGGGCATTGTTTCTTGACATATCCCGCTGAGTGGGCGCTGACCCCCCTCCCCCCACAACCACCCCTCACTCTCTGTGGACCTGCGCTTAGACGGACATATCTCTTTTATGGGGTGCCCCGAAATGAGGGGTGGATGGACCCCTCCACTGAGACTGCATATTTAGACTGTTTTCTTTCTTTTTGTTCTTTGGGTTTTAACATATGGGCTTCTACAAACACCTCTGGGAGTTTTATTAAAATGGCATTTCACGTAGATGATAGACTTAGCAAAGGTCCAATTACTCATGATGCTTACACGACTGACAGGTCTCGTTGAATTATGAATGCGCAGATGGGAGGTCTGCTACATATGGGCCAGCTGTAAAAACTGTTGGTTCAAGCAAAAGTTGCATTACGTGTACTCTAACTGCAGAATGCACAAAGTCATTTTAGTTTGTAAATGCATATTTATAAGTGAAAAATGGCTTCATTTAAACTATCCGGAATTACAAGAATGATTGCTGGCTTGCATAGGTGGATTTATTATTGCGGATTTCTCCAACACAAGGGAGAAGAAATGTGCAGTAGTAATTTCCATGCAAAGAACATAGGACAAGACGGATCAAAGAGTGTTTTGCCTGGAAAGTTTATGAATGCCCATAGACTTGTGACTTTGTTGGCATTCACAAAATCCAATTCGTCTTTTCCCACCATGGAAATGGTCGGAGTTTCAATCTAGCAGATGGTTGCAGCAAATTATTTCCAGATGGAAAGGGGAAGAATCGCGTGCAAAGTTGGAAAAGGTGAATGGAAAGGGGTTTCTCCAACAGTCAGCCAGTCAAAAATCTTTATTCGGCTGAGTGCCAGCCGTAAAAGAATACATCTTACAAACGTGCGTTATCAAAAGAGACTAGCTTAAATATGACCAATATTGTTAGGACTCTGATTAGATTTGTCATGGGCACCTCGTTGGTGAGTTCATGAAGCCCTCACCCACCAACCTGGTTGGTGGCATGCTTCATCATCGGGCCCACCCAGTGACACCTAATGTGTCCCGGGTGTGCTGCGACGCCTGATTACAGCGGAGCTGGTATTTTACTGAGAGTGCAGTGTGAGGTGTAAAATGAAGTGTGAGTTAAAACGGCTTGGCGAGGGTCCCAGTACCGGAGGGTAAATTAAATTTTAATAACTGGCCCCCCGTCAGCGGTTAAATAAGGCTTGGGGATGTTTAAGGGAGGCGAGTTACTACCTCCTACATCCATCAGTTGGTCGACATGTTTCAGCCAGTGCCTTAAACTAAATCTGGCTTTCCTCAGGACCTTTTTAAAATAGAGTGTAGTGCAGGTTAAAAAGGAGTGTAATCCAGGCTATGTGTTACACCCACTAAGGTGTTTCTCTAAGTGTGAGAGGGGGGGATTCCCTTCTCATATATGCCTGTACCGACAACATTGAAGACATAGACAAAACATGTAAGAAGAGGAGAGTCAAATAGGCGTCTTCGCCACATAGTCATATACATAGAGTGCCGAATCTACAGTGCTCAGTGGGTAGACTACAGTCGGCAAAAGTGTAATGGCACTGGTTGTACCATTATTGTGATTATCGCAAATAATTGGGGGTGGTATCGCTAAAACACGGGTATCACACATATGCATGAGTTACAAAGTGTGATGGGGCGTAAGTAAACACTCGTACGCTTAGATTTTGCAGCCAATGCTTCCAGGAGTGAAGCGGTAAGGGGTTGACCCTGTAGGGAAATAATGTTGGCCACTGGGAGTTAGAGACCTGTAAGGAGGGAAAAGCGCTTACCCAGAGATTGTTGCTTCGAGGTTGTCATACTCTCAGCTTTTCTGGTCAGAGCCTGCCTTGTACCTGTTGCACCGTCCTTGTACTCCGGTAGAAAGAGCTGGAGTTTCTTGTTCGTTTTTATATGCTTGCTAATTGGTTAACTATCTGCACCTGTAGCTGGGAGTAAGAGTAGAATGACTACCCCGGGTGTGTTCCTAGCTGTCTGCTCATGGGCGGTGGAAAGACACTAGTCTCTTGCACATGAGCGGTGCTGCTTGTGTCTATTGCGCATGAGCGGGGGTGAGACACTAGTTGGTGGAAAGACACTGGTCTCTAGCACATGCGCGGTGCTGCTTGTGTCTATTGCGCATGAGCGGGGGTGAGACACTAGTTATTAGTGCTGTTGCGTGGTAGAGTATGTGTGTTAAAGTCTGCAATCTGCCACTATCAATAGTGCGGGCATGGAATTAAAGGAGGTGCATTTAGCATGTGACTGAGTTCCAAGGGATTGCATCGTTCAGGCCATTGATGTGTGAGGAAAGGCGATAGATCCAACGCTGTTCTTTGCTCATCAGTCTTCTTTCATTGTCTAATGCCTGCTCAGGGATTTGTTCGATGACTGTCCATGTGAGGTCATTGGGGGTATGGCCATGGGTGATGAAGTGGTTGGTTAATTTACTGATGTTTTTCTTACACCTAATGGTGCTTCTGTGCTCAGTGACCCTAGTGCGTATTTTGCGGGTGGTCATGCCGATATAGCGGAGACCACAGGAGCAGGTGAGAAGGTAAATCACATTACGTGAATTGCAGTTGGTGTGGCTGCGTTGTGTCCACACTTTGTTAGGTTCTAGGGTTAGAGTTTTGGTGTGGGTGGTTAAGTGACACACACTGCAATCATTGCAGGGGTAGTGTCCAGTTACTTTTGGTAGGCCCCATGCATTCAGAATGGTGTTCGGTTCTTGTGTGTTATGCGTTTTGGGACGGGTGTTAACTAGTTGGTCCTTCAAGTTATTGCTTCTCTTGTAAGCAAAACGCGGTATGTCCCACTGCCTCTGGCCAGAATTCAAGATCTTCCAGTTCTTCTTAATGAGTTTGGCTACCTCATTGGAGGCTGTGTTGTACGTAGTGACGCAGGTGATTGGTTGTTCCTGCTCCTCTTTAGCTGTGGTTTCAAGGAGGGCCTCTCTATTCTGGTTCCTGGCCCTCTTCCTGGTTTTGGAGATGATGGCTGGTGGGTAGCCCCGGGCCTCCAGTTTCTTGGATAGTTCAGCGGACTGTTTTTTATAGTCTGCTATATCACTGCAATTCCTGCGTATACGTAAGAATTGCCCGAAGGGAAGGTTCTCCCGTAGCGGGCGTGGGTGGAAGCTTGTGAAGTGGAGTAAAGAGTTTCTGGCCGTGGGTTTATAGTAGGTTGTCGTGGTGAGTCTGCCATCTTTTACTGTTATATTTAGGTCCAGGAAAGCAAGTTGGTTTGTACTGATAGTGCTGGTGAACTTCAAGTATGGGTCACTGCCGTTGAGCCAGATGAGGAATTGATCCAGGGTAGTTTGTGGACCCTCCCATATCACAAGGATGTTGTCAATATAACAGCACCATGCAAGGATGTGGTTGGCATAGGAGTTTGTGCTGTCAGCAATGTGCGTGCGTTCGAATTGGTGGACGTAAAGACCTGCTACGCTTGGGGCGAAAACGCTGCCCATGGATGTTCCATTGGTCTGGAGGTAGAGGGTTCCCTCATATTCAAAGTAATTTTCCTTTAGTGCCAGTGTGGCGCATTGGAGGATGAATTCTCTGGGGGTGTGGTAGGGCCATGGTGACTCCCTGAGGATGTCCCTGAGTACTTTTATTGTGGCTTCTTGGGGTAGGCTGGTATAGAGGCTCTCAATATCCAGCCCTACAAGAAGTTGGGTTTCAGTGTTAAACTCCATGTTGTTGATCACTTGTTGTAAGTGTTTGGTGTCCTTGATATAGCTGGGCGTTTGTTGCACTAGCGGATTGAGAAAAAAGTCGCAGTAGCGTGACAGGGGCTCTAAGAGCGAATTGATACCAGACACTATGGGTCTGCCTGGTGGGGGGATTTTGCCCTTGTGTACCTTGGGTACAGTGTAGAAGTATGGTATTTTGACTTTCTGGGGGCAGAGGTACTCTGCTTCTTGCTTGGAAATATGTTCAGCATCGCAGGCATTCTTTATTAGTGTCTGGATAGTGTTCTGAAGAGTGTCAGTGGGATCTTGTTCCAATCTTTTGTAATTTCTGGTGTCGCTTAACAGTCTGCGGCACTCCGTGTCGTAATCTTTTTTGTCTAGAAGGACAATACCTCCCCCTTTGTCAGCTGGTTTAATTATGATTGAAGGATTGGTTTTGAGACGTTGGATGATGTCTCTCATCTTTGGATAGGTTGTTGAAATGATTAGTTGGACTAAGATTTTCAACGTCGTTGTATACTGCCAACTCAAAAGTGCTGATCTCAGGGGGCACTGTGGATGGTGGCGGGTTGAAGGTGGATTTAGTCCTTAGGCCTGTGACATTTGGGTTCTCATTGGTAGGTTGGTTGTCCATTGTCGATTTCTCAAAAAAGGCCTTGAGTTTGAGCTTACGGAAGAACTCAGCCAGTTCCACGTGTAACTTGAATTTGTCAAGTCCGGATGTGGGGGCGAATGATAGGCCTTTTTCCAGTACTGCTTGTTCTAAGGGTGTCAGGGACGTGCTGGATAAGTTGAATACCAATGATGTTTGATTCGAGTCTGTTATTGTTTGCTGGTGCCCGGTTGGTCTTTGGTCTTCTGGCGGGTTTTGGAGCTCACTGGATTTTCCTCTTCGGCCCAGTGTACCTGCGGTTGTTGTTGGTTTTGTCTTCTCCTGCCTCTTGGTCTTCGGCCCTGTCCTAAAAAAGGAATGTGGGGGCCGGGATTGCCCGGGAAGAGTGGCATTGGTCCCGGGGGATACATGGGTGGGAATCCGTAATACGGGTTCTGTATGGGGCCAAAATTATGAGGGGCTCCGTAGTATTGTCCTTGTTGGGCTCCTTGCCACATGTTAGGCCACCGTTGGCCACGTCGGCCTCTGCCGCCTCGTTTGTATGAGCCAGTGCTTGAGTCACTGGAAGCGGAACTGTCATCAGCCGATGAGTCTGAAGCGTTCGGAGTCTTGGGTGGTGGGGTGAAGTTATCTTCAGAGTAGGGGTATGTTTTAGCGTAGCTGCACAAGTTACTACTTGTGTAACGATATATCTGTAAGAGACATTAGTTAGTATTAGATTCCTTACCTTAGAATATCCCCAGGCATCAGACTGGATCCGGAAATTTTTGCGTAGCAGTACCCTTGCGCGTCGGTAGGCGTCATCTGCGGCTCCGCGTCCGTCGTCGGCGTCGTGGGCGCCGTGATGACGTCGTCGGAGTACTTAGACGCCGCCTCCGCGTGCTAACGTCAGTTCTTAGACACAGCTTTTCCGCGCCAGAAACGCAGAGCCATGTTAAAAACCAACACTGGTGCCATTGAAACTAGGGCCCTGAAAGGGGACAACCCTAACCCTAGATATTGGTTCGCAGAACGGGGAGGATGGGCGGGTCGGTAAGGAATCTAATACTAACTAATGTCTCTTACAGATATATCGTTACACAAGTAGTAACTTGTGCATCTGAAAGAGACACGTTAGTATTAGATTCCTTACCTTAGAATAGATACCCCAGCAATACCAACCCCAGTGGTGGGTCTGCGAACCAATAATCACACCAGAAAGTCCTGGAGGACGGAACGGCCAAAGAAGCCATCCCTCCGGACTTGACTGTCCAGGCAGTAGTGTCTTGCAAACGTGTGCAGCGATGCCCACGTAGCTGCCTGACAGATATCCTGTAAGGGCACACCCCGGCCCAGGGCAGTTGTAGTCGCCGTGGCTCGGGTGGAATGAGCCCGTAATCCAACAGGGGGCTCCTTTCTAGCCAAGGAGTAGCATGCCTGGATCCACAAGATGATCCACCGGGAGATGGTCCTCTTGTGCACCGCTTTCCCCTTCTTCGCGCCCACGTAACCAACAAAGAGTTGGTCATCCACCCGGAACTGGCGTGTGCGATCCAAGTAGAATGAGAGCGCACGTTTTGGGTCCAGACGGTGGAGCCGTTCTTCCTCTTTAGAGGTGTGCGGTGGCGGGAAGAAGGTTGGCAAGGTGATAGACTGCACGATGTGGAAGGCCGTGACAACCTTGGGCAGGAAAGAAGGTTTGGTACGCAGCACCACTTTGTCTGGATGGACAGAAAGGAAAGGTGGAGTACAAGAAAGGGCCTGGAGCTCACTCACTCTCCTGGCAGAGGTGATGGCAACCAGGAAAGCAGTCTTCAAAGTCAGAAGGCGATGAGGACAGTTGTGAAGTGGCTCAAAGGGAGCGCACATCAGAAATGTAAGAACCAGGTTCAAGTCCCACTGCGGCATCACAAACGGAACAGGAGGAAACGTGTGTGTGATGCCCTTAAGAAATCTATTAACAATAGGGGACTTGAACAAAGAAGGTTGATCAGGCAGCCTGAGAAAGGCTGAAAGGGCAGAACGGTAGCCCTTGATAGTGCCCAGAGCAGAGCCCTGCTGGACAAGAGAAAGAAGGAAGAGAAGGACCTCAGAAAGAGGGGCATTGAGGGGATCCACAGCCTTTGCTGTGCACCATGCCACAAATCTGTTCCACCTGCAGGCGCATACCGACTTAGTGGAGGGACGCCTGGCTGCCAGAATGATGTTACAAACTTCAGGAGGCAAGTCAACTGTCGCCGCTCTATCTCCAAGCATGGAGGTGGAGACTGGACAGGTTCGGGTGGAGGACCGTCCCCTGCTGCTGCGACAGAAGGTCCTCCTGAAGAGGCAGACGAACCGGGGGATCGACTGACATACTGAGTAGCTCTGGATACCAGTACCTTCTCGCCCAGTCCGGAGCCACAAGGATGACTTGGGCCCGGTCGCGCTTGATCTTCTTCAGCACTCTGGGCAGAAGTGGTATAGGCGGAAAGGCGTATAACAGACCGCAACTCCACTCGTGACGAAAAGCGTCTCCGAGCAAGTGCCGCCTTGGAAATTCCAACCCGCAGAACTGATGACATTGCGCGTTCTCTTCGGTGGCGAATAGATCTAACCAAGGCTCTCCCCATCGCTGAAAGAGGCCTTGCGCCACATCCGAGTTCAGACGCCATTCGTGATCCATCATGCACCGACGGCTGAGCTCGTCCGCCCTGGCGTTCAGAGAACCTGCCAGGTGTTGAGCCACCAGGGTCACGCCCTGGCGTTCCAGCCATTGCCAAAGGCGAAGAACCTCTTGACAAAGGATCCACGACCCCACCCCGCCTTGTTTGTTGCAGTACCACATGGCGGTGGTGTTGTCCGTGAACACCTGCACTACACTCCCCCGGACAGAGGGGAGGAATGCCTTCAGTGCTAGACGAATCGCCCTGAGCTCCAACAGGTTGATGTGGAGACGGGTTTCCGCCGGAGACTAGAGGCCTCTGATCTCCGCCTCTCCCATGTGGCCTCCCCAGCCCTGGAGGGACGCGTCCGTCACAACTACGTGCTCCAGTTGGGGAAGGGAGAGGGATTTGCCGCTGACCCAATCGCGGTCCGTCAGCCACCACTGCAGCTGTCTCGCAGTCCCCTCCGAGATCAGGACGTGGTCGGACAGGTTGCCCTGATGCTGGGCCCACTGAAACTTCAGGTCCCACTGCAGAGCCCGCATCCGCCACCTGGCGTGATGCACCAGTAGGATGCAGGAGGCCATCAGCCCCAGAAGCCGCAGCATCAACCTGACCGAAATCCGGGATAACGGCTGAAAGATGGGAATCAGAGCCTAAATATCCCGGACCCGCTGTTCGGGCGGATAAACCCGAAACCGCGCCGAGTCCAGAACCGCTCCGATGAAGAGGAGCTTCTGAGAGGGGCACAGGTGTGACTTCGGCACATTGGTGGAGAACCCCAGCTGGTGCAGGAGGTCTGCCGTCGTCTGGAGGTGGCTGACGACTGTCTGGGGCGAGCCCGCCTTCAACAACCAGTCGTCGAGGTAGGGGAAGACTGAAACCCCTAACCTGCGCAGATGAGCTGTGACCACCGCCATCACCTTTGTGAACACCCGTGGGGCGCTGGTAAGGCCGAAGGGGAGCACGGTAAATTGAAAGTGCTCGTGGCCAACCATGAACCGCAGGTAGCGCCGGTGGGCAGGCAGGACGGGGATATGAAAGTAAGCGTCCTGCAAGTCCAACGCTACCATCCAGTCTCCTGGGTCCAGGGCAGCCTGGACCTGAGCCAGTGTCAGCATCGTGAACTTCTCCTTCCGGAGGAAGCCGTTGATGTTCCTTAGGTCCAAGATAGGGCGTAGGCCCCCTTTGCCCTTCTTGGGTACCAGAAAGTAGTGGGAGTAGCAACCACACCCTACTTCTGGCCCAGGAACGCGCTCGATGGCCCCCTTGGCCAAGAGGGCCGTAACTTCCTCCTGCAGAAGTCGCAAATGATTCCCCGATACACGGTAGTTCTGCGGTGGCATGGCTGGAGGAGTCGCCTCGAAGGGGAGGGAGTAGCCCCTTCGGACGATTTGCAGCACCCACCTGTCCGATGTGACAGTGTGCCAGTGGAGGTGGTGATGGCGAACCCTGCCCCCCACTGGCGTCACATGGGCCTGAAAGCACGGACTAGGAGGGTTTTGAGGTGGATGCTGCGGGGGAAGGTGTGGACTGACCTCGCCGCTGCCCTCAACCGCCCGGACGGCGGTTCCCACGGCCGCCACCGCGTTGGGTATTGCCCTGCGGAGCGTGGCTGGCGGCGCGTGTGGGCGCACCCCTTCCGTGGCCACGAAAGGAGTGAAAGGCAGCCGATTGCTGGCGCTGGCCCGAGAGGCCCAAGGACTTGGCCGTAGCCCTGGAGTCCTTAAAGCGCTCAAGCGCATGGTCTGCCTTGTCGCCAAAGAGGCAACGGCCATCGAACGGCATGTCCATGAGCGTGCTCTGGACATCAGCCGAGAAGTTGGCGGACCTCAGCCAGGCGTGGCGTCTAAACGCCACCGTCGTTGCCATCGCTCTACCTAGCGAGTCGGTGGTATCCAGCCCACACCTGATGGAATACTTGGCTGCATCCCGGCCCTCCACAAGGGCTTGGCCGAGTTTGGCCCGTACCTCCAACGGACACTCTGGCAGCACTTCCGCGACCTTATCCCACACAGAGTGGGTGTAACGTCCCAAGAGGCAGGCGGTGTTGGAAGACCGCAGGCCTAGACTAAGGGATGAGAAGATCTTCTTCCCATACTGGTCATACCTCTTGTATTCCCTGTCCGGCGGGGCCGACGGGAATGCGGTCTGGGAATTGGAGGCCTGGATGACCAGGCTCTCGGGGGTAGGGTGGGAGGACAGGAAACATGGGTCGCCCGGGGCTGGGCGGTGGCGTCTGGCCACGTTCCTATCTACGGGCGAACCCGTAGCGGGCTTGGACCAAGTGCCCAGAAGAACGTCGGTCAAGGCCTCATTAAAGGGCAGCAGAGGCTCGGCCGAGCTTGACTGCGTTTTAAGGACCTCAGTGAGGAGGTTAGTCCTCACCAGCACCACACTATATGTGGCCCCCTCCTCCGAAGCCACGGTAGGAGGGGAGACAAAACCAGTATCTGGAGAGGTGTCCAGGCCACTGGCCTCCCCCAGGTCTCCTGTCCAGTCCGCATGAGACTGACACTCTCTGGTCAGAGGGTCTTCAGACCCCTCCCAGTCCTCTTCATCACCCATCTCCTGAAATTCAGGGTTCTCAACCAATGGGGCCTGTTCATAAAAGTGAAATTCACCAAACGACGTCTGGAGCGGCACCCATCGGGGCCGTTCCGACGGCTGAACAGGAACGAAGGCAGGACCGGGGCCGGCGCCGCGCAAGGACGGCGCCGGAGGCGACACCTGAGGGTTCGACGCCGGGGAGGTCGTCAGATCCACCGGTGACGAATCAGATCAAGAAGGAGGACCAGCGGCGTCCTGCGGCGCCGGGCCCGAAGGCGCCGGCGGCGTCGGAACAACTGGACCCCTCGGCGCCGGGATAACGGGAGCCTGCGGCGCCGGGCCCGAAGGCGTCGGCGGCGTCGGGCCGAAGCACGCCGCCGACCCGCTAGGGCCCCCAGACGGGTCCGCTGGGCCCGGAGGTGTCGCGGAGCCCGTCGGAGGAGAGTTTCCTCGTGGCCATGAGGAAGAGCTCGATCTCCTCCGGCGTCCCAGGGACCGGAGGGTGTGGAGCTGCACGCGGCGCCCGCGACTCCGACGGAGCCGCGTGGGCGGTGTCACCCGAACCCCCGGCCGCATCGCGCGAGCGTCGGGGGGGAGTCCGAGGAGCGATGACGCCGCTTGGACTTCTTGTGCCTCTTACCTGACGACGACTTCGACCCGGAGGAGTGCGGCCTACTCTCGGAGCTGTGGTGGCTCCGAGCCCGCGACCTGTCCCTCGACCTCCCATGGGATCGGGACTTCTCACGGCGCGGGCCGACTGCCGGAGTTCGAGGCGCCTACGGGACCGCTCCCGTCTGGCTTTCGAGGAGAGGGCCCGGCAGTCGGAGCAGGCCTTGTCGTCGTGGTCGACGCCCAAACAAGATAAACACACGCGGTGAGGATCCGTGACCGACATCAGACGGTCGCAATCGTCACAGTGCTTGAAGCCGGGCATCCCTACGGCACCGTTCGGAGTCGAGAGACTTCGAAAGCAATCAAAATGATCAAAAGAGTTAGTCAAAAATTGACTAGGGTTACTGCTTTTTCCAGATCTGCGCTTGCTGGCGCGGAAAAAAGAAGAACTGACGTCAGCACGCGGAGGCGGCGTCTAAGTACTCCGACGACGTCATCACGACGCCGACGACGGACGCGGAGCCGCAGACGACGCCTACCGACGCGCAAGGGTACTGCTACGCAAAAATTGGCGGATCCAGTCTGACGCCTGGGGATATTCTAAGGTAAGGAATCTAATACTAACGTGTCTCTTTCAGATAAATTTTTTAAGATCTTTGTCAAACTTCTTGATTTTTGCTTGTGTCAGATGCTCCTTGTATTCGTTCATTTCTCTGTTCTGATCATCGAGTTTCTTTTTGTAGGCGGTTAATGTAGCTTTAAAATGGCTTTCTGTTGCTTGGATCTCAATGACGATGGCGCCACCATCCACAGTGCCCCCTGAGATCAGCACTTTTGAGTTGGCAGTATACAACGACGTTGAAAATCTTAGTCCAACTAATCATTTCAACAACCTATCCAAAGATGAAAGAGACATCATCCAACGTCTCAAAACCAATCCTTCAATCATAATTAAACCAGCTGACAAAGGGGGAGGTATTGTCCTTCTAGACAAAAAAGATTACGTCACGGAGTGCCGCAGACTGTTAAGCGACACCAGATATTACAAAAGATTGGAACAAGATCCCACTGACACTCTTCAGAACACTATCCAGACACTAATAAAGAATGCCTGCGATGCTGAACATATTTCCAAGCAAGAAGCAGAGTACCTCTGCCCCCAGAAAGTCAAAATACCATACTTCTACACTGTACCCAAGGTACACAAGGGCAAAATCCCCCCACCAGGCAGACCCATAGTGTCTGGTATCAATGCGAACGCACGCACATTGCTGACAGCACAAATCCCTATGCCAACCACATCCTTGCATGGTGCCGTTATATTGATGACATCCTTGTGATATGGGAGGGTCCACAAACAACCCTGGATCAATTCCTCATCTGGCTCAACGGCAGGGACCCATACTTGAAGTTCACCAGCACAATCAGTACAAACCAACTTGCTTTCCTGGACCTAAATATAACAGTCAAAGATGGCAGACTCACCACGACAACCTACTATAAACCCACGGCCAGAAACTCTTTACTCCACTTCACAAGCTTCCACCCACGCCCGCTACGGGAGAACCTTCCCTTAGGGCAATTCTTACGTATACGCAGGAATTGCAGTGATATAGCAGACTATAAAAAACAGTCCGCTGAACTATCCAAGAAACTGGAGGCCCGGGGCTACCCACCAGCCATCATCTCCAAAACCAGGAAGAGGGCCAGGAACCAGAATAGAGAGGCCCTCCTTGAAACCACAGCTAAAGAGGAGCAGGAACAACCAATCACCTGCGTCACTACGTACAACACAGCCTCCAATGAGGTAGCCAAACTCATTAAGAAGAACTGGAAGATCTTGAATTCTGGCCAGAGGCAGTGGGACATACCGCGTTTTGCTTACAAGAGAAGCAATAACTTGAAGGACCAACTAGTTAACACCCGTCCCAAAACGCATAACACACAAGAACCGAATACCATTCTGAATGCATGGGGCCTACCAAAAGTAACTGGACACTACCCCTGCAATGATTGCAGTGTGTGTCACTTAACCACCCACACCAAAACTCTAACCCTAGAACCTAACAAGGTGTGGACACAACGCAGCCACACCAACTGCAATTCACGTAATGTGATTTACCTTCTCACCTGCTCCTGTGGTCTCCGCTATATCGGCATGACCACCCGCAAAATACGCACTAGGGTCACTGAGCACAGAAGCACCATTAGGTGTAAGAAAAACATCAGTAAAATAACCAATCACTTCATCACCCATGGCCATACCCCCAATGACCTCACATGGACAGTCATCGAACAAATCCCTGAGCATGCATTAGACAATGAAAGAAGACTGATGAGCAAAGAACAGCGTTGGATCTATCGCCTTTCCTCACACATCAATGGCCTGAACGATGCGATCCCTTGGAACTCAGTCACATGCTAAATGCACCTCCTTTAATTCCATGCCCGCACTATTGATATTGGCAGATTGCAGACTTTAACACACATACTCTACCACGCAACAGCACTAATAACTAGTGTCTCACCCCCGCTCATGCGCAATAGACACAAGCAGCACCGCGCATGTGCTAGAGACTAGTGTCTTTCCACCAACTAGTGTCTCACCCCCACTCATGCGCAATAGACACAAGCAGCACCGCTCATGTGCAAGAGACTAGTGTCTTTCCACCGCCCATGAGCAGACAGCTAGGAACACACCCGGGGTAGTCTTTCTACTCTTACTCCCAGCTACAGGTGCAGATAGTTAACCAATTCGCAAGCATATAAAAACGAACAAGAAACTCCAGCTCTTTCTACCGGAGTACGAGGACGGTGCATCAGGTACAAGGCAGGCTCTGACCAGAAAAGCTGAGAGTATGACAACCTCCAAGCAACAATCTCTGGGTAAGCGCTTTTCCCTCCTTACAGGTCTCTAACTCCCAGTGGCCAACATTATTTCCCTACAGGGTCAACCCCTTACCGCTTCACTCCTGGAAGCATTGGCTGCAAAATCTAAGCGTACGAGTGTTTACTTACGCCCCATCACACTTTGTATCTCATGCATATGTGTGATACCCGTGTTTTAGCGACACCACCCCCAATTATTTGCGATAATCACAATAATGGTACCACCAGTGCCATTACACTTTTGCCGACTGTAGTCTACCCACTGAGCACTGTAGATTCGGCACTCTATGTATATGACTATGTGGCGAAGACGCCTATTTGACTCTCCTCTTCTTACATGTTTTGTCTATGTCTTCAATGTTGTCGGTACAGGCATATATGAGAAGGGAATCCCCCCTCTCACACTTAGAGAAACACCTTAGTATGTGTAACACATAGCCTGAATTACACTCCTTTTTAACCTGCACTACACTCTATTTTAAAAAGGTCCTGAGGAAAGCCAGATTTAGTTTAAGGCACTGGCTGAAACATGTCGACCAACTGATGGATGTAGGAGGTAGTAACTCGCCTCCCTTAAACATCCCCAAGCCTTATTTTAACCGCTGACGGGGGCCCAGTTATTAAAATTTAATTTACCCTCGGGTACTGGGACCCTCGCCAAGCCGTTTTAACTCACACTTCATTTTACACCTCACACTGCACTCTCAGTAAAATACCAGCTCCGCTGTAATCAGGAGTCGCAGCACACCCGGGACACATTAGGTGTCACTGGGTGGGCCCGATGATGAAGCATGCCACCAACTACAAACATATAATAAGGGCTAACCTAATTACAAAGCAAGTACATCTACCACTATGAAACAGTAGTACTGGAGTTACCTAGATTCCTATATCCTCCCCGATATACCAGCAGAGAACTACACAGTACGAAGCACCAACAGGGAACTACACAGTACTAATAGTTAAAGGCTCCTGAAGACCCACAACGTGAAGGTGAAGCGGAAATGGAGGAAAGATACCGAGGGTCGATCGGGTCACATGCAAAGAGGATAGAATATCCTCCCACTCTATCCAAAAATGCTGCCAAAAAATTCAAACATAGCACATTGAGAAAAAACCCGGACACTCTGTTCGCTGACCCATACTTCAATAGAGTTAAAGGGGTCATGATGAATGACTTGATATTCTATACAGACAAAACAGCTAAATGGCGCAATGCCCTTACAAAAATGCTGTTCACAAAAACTGTAAAAAACATACCACATGGCATGAAAATAACGACCTCAATAACTAAAAGAGGTAATACAGAAGTATGCATTACTATGTATAAAACAGGAATTGTGCTGATACAAGCAACGAACAAAGAACTCGAGAAATTTGAGATAACTTTCCAAACGTTAAAGGAATCCATAGAAAGACCTAATCATCAACATAACATGACCCCACCAGATATCACAAATGACATAATCAACCCTGTCTCCAGAGAAACCAACCAAACGGATCGCCAGAATGATCATATCCCTAACACCGGAGATTCACTTGAAACGGCGATGGCCTTACCGGAGAAGGAGAGTGAAAGAATAGCGGTATCTCCTAACCCTCGAAAGAAAGTGAAGAACCAGGCACCAATGGAAGATCCGTTGCCGATACCACACGACGCCACAACACCTGAAGTGGGTGGCTCAGCCCCGAATGAGTCCGCCTATGAAGATAACTACAGAAAGAACAAGGTAGAGGTTATCGACCTTCCCCAACCTCCCTCGAATGCGAGTCTGGAGTCCCATGGATCCTTATCCACAAAAACTCCCACTACAACTAATAACATAGGAAACAATGGAGACACCCCTAATAAAGTCAAGAATCGTGACAAAACTAAGGATACAGCGGTAAGATCGGTGGCTATGAGAACAGACCTTTCACGGAGGAGAGCAAATTGCAGAACGCATACAAACAGGTCCATTTCACACAAGAAATCTACCCGAACACAGAAAGAAGTTAAGGAGCTCAAGAAACTAATCGGCAACCTGGCACAAGACTCAATGAATGTCGCAAAGACAATTGAAAAAATCTGGGAAATGACGATAAACACGCACACGAAGGTCTCACACATCCAGAATCTTGTACTACGACCCAACAGACCAAACAGGACCAATCCCTTATCGAATGAAGAAGCCCTGGCCTTACTTCGATCCTATGAACAACCGAATCGGGGAAAGGAGGAGTACATCGAAATTGTACCTATTGACTCTAATAGAACGTCCAGAAAGAATGACAGGAAAGCAATCCACCACAACCTACAACATATTCAGGTAACTACAACCGAAACTGAAAATGAAAACCCCGTTAACACACAGAAAGCCCTGAAATGCCTACTTCTTAACTGTCGTTCGGCAACTAAACATGCGTCAGATATAGCCGCCCTCATCATCAACAAGGAAATCGACTTGGCCATCCTCACGGAAACATGGCTCAGTGAATCATCATCCCCTACCATTGATCTCCTAGTACCACCGCAATATAACATTGTCAGGTTAGACCGACCAAAGAAAGTGGGAGGAGGTATAGCGTGCATTCACCGTTCGGAGATTAAGGTCAACCAATTCCAATCTGACCCCATAGAATCCTGTGAATACCTTGGTCTTAACATAAGAACACTAAATAATCAAAGCTATAACCTACATGCGTTCTACCACCCACCGGGAGATAACACAAAGTTCACAGAGCAACTAATAGAGATCATAACTGCCAACTCTAACTCGGATGCCAACAACATATTCCTAGGCGACTTTAACCTCCACTGGGACGACGGTAACGACAAAATGGTTAACTTGATTAAAGACTTCCTCAATGAGCTAAACCTTACGCAAGCATGCACCCAGCCCACTCACTCACAAGGAGCGACCCTAGACTGGATTATTTCAAGAAACAAAGAGACTTCAATCCTTGCTATAGACCCGTGTGATTGGTCTGACCATCACGCCATAACATTCACGATACCCACAATGAAAAAGGGCAGGACAGTGCAACCCCGCAAGTGCAAAAAACTGATTCGAGATACAAAAGAAGCTAATATTGAACTACTTGTTGGAAAATGTGAGAAAGACCTGAAGCCTCGTAACAGGCAGAATGTCAATGTCAACGAGCTGACGGAACACTACATAACCTCGATAGGTAATATAGTCAATGACACGTTGCCTCAAAAACTGAAAAGTGTCTCAGAAAAGCCAAAAAATCCTTGGTTTAATGAGGCATTGAACGAAGACAGGCGAAAACTGAGAATGGCTGAAAGGAAATGGAGACAACATCCCTCCTCCCCTGAGCTGAAAGCCCTCAGAAAAACTAGAAAACAATATAACAAAAAGATAATCAACACCAAAAAAGAATTTATAAGGGCTGAACTCGACAATGCCACAAACAGACCAAAAAAACTCTTCGAGATCTTAAAGCAACAATCAAATAAACTAGCCAAAACGACTCATGAGAATTCAAAAACTCCCATAAGCTGCGAGGAATTCTCTTCATTTTTCACCGAAAAAAATAAACTACTAGAAGTTGAGCTCACAAGTGCAGCAGCTAACCTCATGACACTTCCCTCACCTATAAATGAGGCCAATGCGACAACTGAAGGTCCTCAAACAAAAAATAAGGCAAATTGGGACACATTTGAACTGTATGACCAGGGAAAGATCGCCAAAACGCTAGCAGAACTCAGACCGAACAACCACTATCAAGACCCTTTACCGGCAAAGTGTGTAAGAGAAATCAGCCACACCCTAGTTCCGATCTGGACTGAGATAATAAATGCTTCACTTGCACAAGGGACCCTCCCTGACTGCCTAAAAACTGGGCAGGTAGTTCCCATCATCAAAAAACCGACAGCGGATGCAAAAGACCCGAAGAACTATCGACCAGTGACCAACATCCCTTTACTCGCCAAACTTATCGAGAAATGCGTGCAGGGCCAACTGAGTCAACACATCGCTAAGTTCTCATTACTAGATGACTGCCAATCAGGTTTCAGAACTGGACATAGTACTGAAACGGCGATCCTGCATATTGTGGATGACGCCTTACAAGCCCTAGACCAAAATCATGCATGCTTACTGATCCTATTAGACTTGTCATCAGCATTTGACACTGTAAATCACGAATTATTGATGACCAGGCTACGAGACAGGATGGGCTTATCTGGAAACGTACTGAAATGGTTTAACTCCTTCCTACAGAACAGGACACAACTATTCCTGGTCAACCAAGCAATCTCCTCCCCATGCCCTAACGCAATAGGGGTCCCGCAAGGCTCAACGTTATCCCCAGATCTATTCAACTTGTATGTAGAACCTCTCACGGAGATTCTTCGAAAATCACAGATCTCCTATCACATGTACGCAGACGACACGCAAATATATATGAAGATCACCTGTCGGGATGACATTGACCTAATGAACGAAACATTAAAGCAAGCGTTACAATGGCTAACAGCTAATCACCTGAAACTTAATGCCGATAAAACAGAATTCCTACTAATATCACCAGCAAGGAGTCAACCAGAGGTAAAAGAATGGACTAAATTGGTGACTGCGCTAAACTGTACTCCGACCCTAATTAACTCAGCTAAATCACTAGGAATTACGTTAGATGAGAACCTCGACATGAAAGACCACATCAACACAATGGCCAAGAGCGCCCGTTTCCACCTGAACTATCTAAGAAAACTGAAACCCTTTATTTCAGAAGCAGATTTAAAACTGGCTATCCAATCACTAGTGATCTCGAGAATTGAATATGGCTGCACCACGTTAGCTGGCCTACCGAAAACATCCACTGCACCACTAAAAGCCTGTCTCAACGCTGCTGCAAGACTTATCACGGGAACAAGGAAATTCGATCACATATCTCCCCACCTAAAGGCACTAAACTGGCTACCCTACGAAGCTAGAATTAAAATGAAGATGGCCTGCATTACCCACAAAGCGGTTCATTACAACACGCCTATATATCTAGCCAAGAAAATTAAGATATCGGGAGGCAACAGACCAACTAGAAGCGCTAATGAGTTGCTACTACGACCGGCCTTCTTCCGGAAGAAAAAGACCTATGACCGAGCATTCTCCGGAGCCGCCCCCAGAGTCTGGAATTCACTACCTCCTAACATCAGGGTGATTCAAAACATTGTAACATTCAAACGGGAACTGAAGAACCACTTGATGAGTAAATACCCGACATAGAGATACCTACCGACCACTAGTATGAACACTCAAGACAAAGAAGATCGGACTCATCATGAATAATCTGTAGATCAATTAAACAAATGACTGATTCCTGATCTAACCTCAGCTATACACTTTAAGGCTACCTCAGGTATATGTGATCTGTACAATGTATCTCACACATGTGTGACATAACTCTCTACCCTACTTGGTTTATCTATTTAATCCTTGCCACAGCTAAACCGAGTTAACTTTTATCGCTAATTACTCATGGAATTGCACTGATAATACTATGTAACCCTACCTCACCGAGCCTGACGGTATGACTATGACAGAAGCCAGGCCTATGCACCTCCTATGCTAATGACACAGGGTCAGGAATAT
The DNA here is from genome assembly GCF_964261635.1 of Lissotriton helveticus. Classification (NCBI taxonomy): domain Eukaryota; kingdom Metazoa; phylum Chordata; class Amphibia; order Caudata; family Salamandridae; genus Lissotriton; species Lissotriton helveticus. The sequence continues at coordinate 503,764,446 of NC_136068.1, read as the reverse complement.
ATATATTTATCTAATCACCCCTGATAGCACATCGCCTACTACCTCATATTTGTATGTTGTTGTTTGCTGGTCAAGCCTATGCACCCCCTAATGCTAATGACACAGGCGTTAGGAATATATATATTTTATCCAATCACCCCTGATAGCGATAGCACATCGCCTACGACCTCATATATGTTTGTTGTTATAATTTGCTACTATAATGTCAACTTGTAATCTATAATCTTTGTATGTTAAGCGCTCTGATACCCACGGGTCTTGTCCGCGCTATATAAAACACTATAAATAAATAAATAAATAAATAAATAAATAAAACCAGGTTGGTGGGTGAGGGCTTCATGAACTCACCAACGAGGTGCCCATGACAAATCTAATCAGAGTCCTAACAATATTGGTCATATGTAAGCTAGTCTCTTTTGATAACACATAAAACCACGGGGACTCGGACTAGCTTTCTAGTCCTCTCTCTCTCTTTTGATACGCGCATACATCTTAAAAACAACATTTCAAGGAACTGACAAATTAAAATGTAACCAACATAATCAGTGCACAAAGAATAATTTTTCAACGATAAAGAGTAAAATGTTTTCCCAAAAAAGAAAATACCAAAGGAAAAAATGGGCAACTACATGTCAGACTGATATTCCCTCAGGCAGAATATGGCAATGTCGTGCTTATTCTCTCTGGCAAACCAAATAAGGAGCTCTATCTTTTGATTGGCCTGAGCCCAATAGAACTCTCCAATAACAAACTGCCCTTGCCTGGGAATTGTGTGGGTGATCCCAACAAGTGAGTTGGGTTACAGCAGAGATCAAACCTCTGGTTGTGGCCCTGAATAAACTGATGCAGAACTCAAATGTGCAGGGCGTACAACATTTTTAAGTCATTCCAGACTGAAATCTTGGACTTAAAAAGGAGGAAACACTGAGGGTTTCTCCTTTGTTCACTGTGGTACCAGTAGCCGTGTTGTCTGTGTAAGGGCGTTTTTTAACATAGACCACAATGCTGATAACAGAGCAGAACCTTGGTCTCAATATGTCATAAAAATATTGGGCTCTATTCACAAAGGTAAATTTACACATCTAGATATACTCATGCTAAATTTAGTCTTACACCAAAAAGTAACTTTACTACTTTTCGCTAATCAGCATTTTTGACTCTAAAGTTACTTCTAAATGTAGAATGACGTGTCTCCACCCTCTCAGTTTGGGGGGTGGACTCAGCATAAATGTTACTTACAACTATAAAGTTACTTAGGCACTACTAGTTACTTCATAATCATATTGTATGTCCCGCACAATTGAAAGAGGCCTCCACAACTCGGGTGGAGAATTCTACTACTGGACTAGAGAACTCTGAATGTAAAACAGAGACCTATGCACGCTGGAAGAAGAGCTCCACATAGAAGGGAGAAGGCTCTGCTGTTCTCCTGTATATCTTTCAAAGCCTACATTCACCACATTCTCCTGCAGTAATGCCTACCTCAACACATTCTATATATACCGTGATGTTTTCACTACAATTCATTTATTTGTACAATTTTAATACAACAACTCTTTCGATTAGATTGGTTGCTTCATCTGAGACAGTAATTGTGAGTGCATTAGGGCAACATACAAGACAGGTCTCTCAATGAAGCCCAACTACAGACACAGGTATTTCATTGGCTGGTGATGCAAGGTTTTGTGGGGATTAGTTAAGAGGGTGGAAAGAAAACAAGATTTCAAAAAAATAATATTGTCTACGAATGCTCATGGAAGACAATTTCTCTGGACTGGAATCTTGAGAATGCTAAAGTGATTTTGGTATTTTACTGACCTCTGCTGGTCGTTTTCTATCAAAAAAGTTAAATAGAGGCAGTTGCCAGAAAAATTTCAAATAGAAAGTCCCTAAGCAGAAAGCAATTCTGGTATTTTACTGACCTCTGCTGGTCGTTTTCGATTAAGACAGTTAAATAGAGGCAGCTGAACAGAAAAAAAGTCCCTAGGCAGAAGCAGACAAGTCATAGGGCTGATCTCCAGAGCCCACAAAGTACATACACATATAAGTATACGTATATACAAGAGGTCTCAAATGCTCGACCTAAAAAGGAGGGGGGAGAGGGGGAGTGTACCACAACGTATTTTCCACCAATGCACTTTTAATAGACTTTCTAAACAGAGACAGCTGCAAAATGGCTGAAAGGAAGTACATGAAATGTGGCATGAATATAGTGTGGAAAAGCTAGTTTTTGTTATTTGTACAGAATTTGGTCTGTTTGTAAGTATTAAGGGACAACAACTTAGTGCTATATTGGGCTGTGGTATACCACAGTACCTTTGCAGTATACCCCAGTACATGGCAATACCGAAACATCATCTCATTAGCTAATAAAGGCCCTTGCAAACTAAAAAAGCAGCCATATTGTTTAGACCACACTTTGTCTTTGTTCAGTGGTTTAACGTGAAATATAGAGAAGCATAGTAATTTCTCAAAATTATACAGAAAGTACCATGCTATTTACTGAAATAAAAAATATATATAAATATGAGAAAATAACATGCAACATAATATGGGGGTGGAGGTTCCGCAAAGCTTTAAATAATTTTGCAGACACATGCTTAAGACTTTGCACCCACGCTCAGGGTATACAAAGAGCCTGTTCACTATAGATGGAATAGGAAAAGATGCTCTGTCCTGTGGCCCACATCACTGACAGGGGGAGGTGTGTGTTTACATGTGTGTGTAAGGTGGGCACGGGACAATTAGGGGCTACTATTTAATTACCAATCAATGCTGAAACATACCCTTGTTCACCAAAGTGGAGAAAGCCCCAGGATTTCCCTTGAACACGTTAGAGGAATGAAGGCCATCTTACCTGGTGGAGGAGTGACTGGTAAGTATGTCTCCATCACTGACAAAGTAGAGAAACATACATTAGTACAAGTTATATAAGCTATTGCAAAAGAAAAGAATATAACTGAAAAACAACTGTGAAAGTGTTTTATCTACTCTAAAACCAGGAATCCTAACAAATAAGGTAAGCCCCTAACCTCTCCAATCTTCATTCTCCTCTGTCAAACTCATTACCCAGGAGGAACTGACAAAGCTAGCCATAACAACCAAGGGCTTCAAGCTCCCAGCAGATCCATACCCAGCTTCTTACATGGATAAATTTCTTCCAGTCTCACGGACAACAATACAGGCATAATTAATGCCTCACTGTCAAGTGGAATAATTCCCAACACTCTAAAGCACACCGTCATCACATCCGTAAGGAAACCCGAGGCAGAACCTCAGCATTAATGAAAAAATACCTATACTTACCCTTTTTACCAGCTTACATGACACACACAACTGACTCGAAAGTAATCGTAATAATTGCATAAGTTTGGGCAGTGGGCTTTTATATCACAATATATTTTAAGCTATAAAAGTCGAATGGTGTCTTGCTGTATGGAACTGCCACTTTATGACTAAGACCAATGAGCATTGATGAATGGAGGCGTGCGATCATTAATTCTTTCAGGATATACGTCCTAGTTACTAGAGGCCAATCGGTAGATTCCTACTGGTTACTAATCGCTTCAAGCAGAAGCTCCTATATGGGTGTCTAGAACCTCCCAAGAAACAAATGAAGCTCACTGAGGTATTCTTCAACCACAAAGAAAGAGAAAGGTACTGTTGTGAACTGCAGCTGTCTTGACTCTAGCTTACAGGCAAAATGAGAAGAGTGAGGTTTTGCTCAGCCCAGTCATTCGAGATCGAGATGTTTGTGGGAGCAGTGCAAGTGTATCAGAGAGAATATAGTATGGACAGTTAGTGACCCCAATTTAATTTAGAAATGCTCCAACCTTCCAATTAAAATAAAAATGTCGATGGGGGGTCACCAGTTTCCAGCAATGACTCAGTGGGTGTCTCCGGATTTCAATAATGATTCAGTGGGGGTCCCTGGAAACAAGTAATTGTATCATGTTCTGATGCGTCCAGAATTTAAAAAAGTGATATTACACAAAAAAGTTGTGTTTATTGACAGTATAGTTTTATTTTCTATTAACCTAATACGAACAAAGAAAGGTTTAAAATTCTAACATAGTGTCATGTAAGAAGGCCCGAGCATGTATGCACTTTTAATTAATGACTTGATAGCCATATATTATATGACTGCACAGAGGCTTGTTTGCAATAATAAGGAACTGTAAACATCCTTGGCACCTTAAAGCACTTGCACTTTATCTATGTCAAGACCCCAACATTGAGTTGTTTTCTCGTTTGTCGTTGCCAGCATTTCGTAGCCTAAAACCTAGCATGGAAGTCTAAAAGACTTCTTTTAATTTTTTTAATGTTTGAACTCATAAACGATCTACTTGTTTTAGAAAATGTTAACTTGCTTAAGAGGCTGGTTTTTATTCAGAACAAACACTGAATATGCACAAAACGACGCCAAAAGAAATGATTACTGAACTGGTGGTGGTTCTCTTTTCTGAATGTTTACCTGTTTTTTTACTGTGTATCTTTTATGTTTTTTTAAACCGAATAACGATTTTGAATTGAATTGAAGTCATGATTAATTGGGGGTTGCAGAAAAGCGAAAAGGTTAAGAACCACTGATTTAGTGCATGGTTCTGGGTATATGGCTACTACAAATGTACTTGCTACTGAGCACTGAATGTAGACTGAGCTACCTGCCACGCTGACACAGAGGCCCTGCACTCGCTCTGTCCGCTTCCAGAACTGGGTAAGTAGAGAACAACATAGATAAACAGCAAAGAGAGGTGTCTTGTAAGCATCAAGAGACTATATTCTCCCGCTGATTTTGGATGGTTTTGTTGCTAATGTCACAGAGCAAAAACAAGAATGCAACCTAGACCAGCACAACGGAAAATACATTATTTATATTTATTTTTGAATGGTTATTTTGTGGTCAAGGTTCCCTAATACCTGCCAGAGCTACTTCGCCTGCATATCTTCCTTTAAGTTACTCGTCTGTACAGGAGTGTGCCCACATTCCTGGTCCTGTGTACTTACCACATGTATTCAGGGAAAGAAACCATCATTCTCTTAAAACGTTTACTTAGAGCCGCCATTTAATTGTTGTGATTTCGGGACCTTGTACACAAATCTCACAGCTGCTGTAATGACATGTACACTGTAGCTGCATGCCCTACTCTCGGTTTATTTGCATCTCAGCTCTTGTTGCAGTAATATATAGGCAGTTTAACTTACATACAGCCTTCAGCTCTCTGAAATGCAAGATAAAGATACTCTTCCATACAGAAAAAAACATGCAAGATAGATAAAATGTGTTACTTACCTGTAACTCTTGTTCTCCAGTATTGGTATCTTTCATAGATTCATATTCTTGAATCATTCTTTGCCGTGAAGGTGGGATTCCTACTGTACTTTCTAAAGCAGTAGTAAAGGCATACAACGCTTATAATGGCAAAAAGCAATGATTTTAGTAGTTTATCTACATCATTTATAAAGAACCAAACTCCAGCCAATCAGGTTACAGCATCCTATAGAAAACTCCTTGCAGAGGCATCTTCCCTTAGACTTTCGAGCACTATTGCGAATAGTCTCCACTTACAAGAAGGACAGCCTCTCAATGGAAAGGAGGGTGGGTTGTCTGTGACTCTACAAAAGGTATCACTACTGGAGAATGAGAGTTACATGTAAGTAACAATTTTCTGAATCAGAATAGACAGCAGTTATATAATTAACTATAATATTATGCTAAGTTGTCACAATAGCAGATGGTGGGTATATATACGTATCTTGTCATATGAGGCTCACCTTATTGGCAAAAATGGCGTAACACTGCTTGTCCCTCAGCTGCATCACTGCGCTGCAACGAGCCAGGCAATAATGCTGTGTGAACGCATGCCTGTGTTTCTGAGTCTCTGCAAAACATATGTTTTCAACAGGCACTCTAGCAATCAGGGATTAAACCTGGGATTAGTCCTTGTATCTCCCGCATTCTTCTTGCTGATGTCAAAGCTAGAAGTAACGCTACTTTCCATGTTAGGAATTTAATCTCTGCCTTATGAATAGGTTCAAAAGGAACTTCATTAACAGTGCAAGTACTAGGTTACGTTGCCAGTTTGGAGAAGGAGATTTCACTGGAGGGAAGACTCTGGTTACACCTTTAACCCCTTCGCTGCTAGGCCTTTCCACCCATGCTAAGCCTTTTTTGGCTATTTGGGGGAGTTCGCACTTAGGCCCCTGTAACTTTTTGACCACAGAAGGTATACACGCCGAATTTGCATCCTTTTTTTCCAACATCATGAGGATTCTAAAAGTACCCAGGGTTTGTGCAAAAAGTGAAAAAAGGGCTACAGATGAAAGCGTCTGTTTTTTCCCTGCAAATGATATCAAAAAAAGGGGTTGTGGTGCTGAAATCACCATCTTCCCAACTTTCAGGGACAGGCAGACTTTTCTCAGAAAACCAATTGTTTTTTTACAGTTTTGGCATTTTTTGGGACATAGCCTACTTTTGCTATTTTTTGTGCTTTCAACCTCTTTCCGGTTATTGGTAGAAATGGGTATGAAAGCAATAATGGATCCTGGAAAGCTGTACATTTAAAAAAAGTAGACAACATTTTGAATTCAGCAAGGGGTCATTTGTGTAGATCCTTTAAGGTTTCTTTATAGAAACTAACCGTTGAATATAGGACAAATTGAAAATTAGTTGAAAAACACAGCCATTTGTGTCAACGTTTTCACCTGTAACTTCTTCTAATTATGACAGCTGTTAGAAAGCAATATACCGTTACATCCGCTGGACTTTTAGGTTCACCAAGAACGCGACGGACCCAGGGACAACAACTGAGCAGCGTCTTGCAATGTTTTTTTATTATGTACCGGGTATTTAGCAATTAATTTGGGAAAATATATACATCGAAAAATCGGTATGAAAGGCACCTATGTATTTCTGAAATTGAAACAAAATATAGTTTAGAAACAGTAGATATTTGCACATTTCCAAAATTGTGAGTACTCATACTAGCATGAGAATTATAGGTCATTTTTTAAAATGATTTCTTTTTTACACATTGTCTTTCATTTGGAAGGAAGAAATGCATCAAAAGTCAATAGGTAATAACAGTTGCTCTACAATTCTGTGTTACTCTAAGTCTCCCGATAAAAATGGTACCTCACTTGTGTGGGTAGGCATAATGCCCGCGACAAGAAACGGCTCAAAACGCTACGTGGAGACACTTTATTTTTACAGTGAAAACTGAACCTTTTTGCCGGAGGGGGCAAGATGGCCACTGAATGATTGCAGCGAGAGGTCGCAGTTCTCCCGACCTCTTCTCAAGTCCCTGATTATGCTGTAAGAGATGCTGGAATGTTGGAGATCCACTATCAAACAAAAAACTGGATAGAGGTCTTGGCTCGTGATCCCTGCTTACCTCGCTGGGTGCTGCAGGCTGCGGCAGCTTTGGGGCATTTTCAACTTCATTGGCTTTCCCTGCGGTTGCGGCAGCTTTGTGACAAGTTTGGCATGGCGCCTAGGGGGCCCAAGTAACCAAAGGATCCTATGGCCCAGAAGGAGCAACAGGAAATCAGTGACGGTAAGGAGTCACTGAAAGACCCGGCAACCTCGGGTACTACTCAGCGAGGTACAACACAGCCGCGGAGAGGCTTTACTAAAAAATCCGATGACCCGCGAGGCAATGGCGGCGGCATTGGGTTAGCGGTGACTGGCGGTGGGAGAGATCTTAACGGGGCTACCCACAAATCGACAGCATCGGCAAAGGCTGGCATGTATGGGGGTAAACCTAAGGACCCCAAGGAGCTGGTGCTACGACAGCCTACCCTGCAGGAGTCCTTTTCCGCAAAGGCGGCAGAGACGGCAGTGAGAGATGCGGGGGCTGAAGCTGCGCCAGAGGAAGCTGAAGGTGGTGTTGCAGAGCAACAAAGGGAAACAGTGTTGCAGGCATTTTCTGAGAACCAAGCTAGCTCGATCACTGCCCCGGTTGGGCTAACAGTCGTAGTACTGGACACACAGTACGGCAAAAAGCAAGTCTCCTGGCGCGGGTGCGAGTTTGACTGACAGTGAGGTGAATGATGGTGGCTGTGCTAAACTCGCCCAAGCTATGGATGCCGAAGGGGGGGGGGGAGAATTCATTAAATGATAATTTGACTGAATCTGGAAAGATCCCCCTCGCAGTCCCGGCGCTGTTTGGTGATATGGGGGCCACAGGACAGGCTCACAAGATAGAGGGATCCCTAGCACCCCGGATGGGGAATGTTTTTTCTCTAATAACAATGAAACAGACTCCCTGTTGTCAGGCGAGGGAAGCTTGGTCAGTAGCTCTGATTCAGACTCAGCAGTTAGCTCGTCAGTCCAGAAGGCACCCAAGACTCATAGGGGTTCCCAGCATAGAAAAAGGATAAAATCAAAATAAAAAAAACCCTCCCAGCCCAATAGATGCTGGGGTAGATAGGAAACTTTGCTGGGATTACTCGTGACCTCGCACCTGTACCAGGAGGGTAGTTGATTCACAGTTGACCCGGAACAATTTAAGTAAACCGCCCCAGGCAACCTCGCTTGATCTTTTGTACACTACCCTAAAGCAAATGCAGGGCGAAGCCATGCTAGAGAGCCGGAGAGCTAAGCAGGCGGCGAAGAAATGTCAGAGCTCCATGAGGAAGATGAATAAACTATATGATGAGATGGCAGACAGGGTCACTCATGTCGAGGAAAGAACGGGAAGGCTGGAAGACGATGTCAGCAGATGGCACTCATTCAAGGAGGCGCAGGAGAAGCTGACCGAGGATGTCCAATGGAAACTGGAGGATTTTGAGAATCGCCAGAGACGAAATAACATAAGACTTTTGGGGGTTGCGGAAGGGGTTGAAGGACAGGATGTCAGGTCATTTGTTATTAATTTGTTTAAAGGGTCTTTCCCCGAGATGACGTCCTGGGGCTGAGAGAGTAGTCCAGAGAACACAACGCTTCCCGTTGATTCAAAAAAGACCCTATAGGGCATCTCAGGTTGTAAGACCTCGGGCAATTCTTGTCTATGTTGGAAATGTTCTCCTTAGGCAGGAGATTATGGAGAAAGCAAAACCAGAAGCTAGGAGTATGTTTGAAGGGGTTACCTTTTATACCCATCCGGATTTCTGCCATGCCACCGTAGAAAGAAGGCGGAGGCTAAGGCAGTCGATCGCACCCCTTCAGAGCCTCGGGCATGAGGCCTATATATCCGGCAAGGCTCAAGGTTAAAATGTTTTGTCTGAAATCAAAGCCCAACAATATCTGGCAGAACTAAAGGAGCAAAAGTGGGGATGGAGGGGATCTTTCTGGTTTGTCGCAAGATAAGTTCTGGACAGAGGGATCTCCTGTAAGAATAAGTAGTATTAAGGGACACACGGGTGGAAGATTGGGAAGAGGGGGGGTTGCGACTGCTGCAGTCCAAGCTGTCACACATAGGTCATGAGTGACCTATTTGCCTGTAAGAAGGGGTTTGGGGGGTAGTTTTATCTGGGGGGTGGGGTTGGGGGTGGGACGGGGGCTCGCACGGCATAGCACGGCACCACTTCTGAGATGGTTGAGCAGTTATAAGAGGTGCAACAGCAAAAGAAGGGAACAGTTATCACAAGAGATGAGAAAATTATGGAATGGCATACTGGTTATCTGGATGGGTCAGGCATATGATGTATTGTAATGAGTATAAGGATTGCTTCTCTCAATGAGTGCAGGCTGAATGACCATATGAAAAGACAGCGTGTTGTGGTTGCCCTGAGATTAATACGTTGGATTTTGTTTGTCTCCAGGAGACACACGTAGAAGGCACAAGGGGTTATTTAATGGAACAATTGGGTTTCTATTTGCTTGCACACTAAGCATGGGACCAAGACTAGAGGGGTGGCCATTCTGTCTAAAAGAAGGGACGTTACGGTCAATAGAAAGAAGGAAGATCAATGGGGTATATGGGTCCTGTTGGAATGTGTAATAAACGACCAAGCAGTCACTATAGGGTCGGTGTTCGGATCCACTGAGGTTGATCCAGACATTTTTGAAGTTCTAGACTCAGAATTGGCTTCTTGGCCCGAGCGGTTATCTTGTGCGGGGATTTCAACATAAATGTGGTTGGGGGTCTGGGCACAGAGTACGGGCAGCACTATGGAGACCGGAGGAAAAAAGCATGTTGAGCAATACTTAATCTGGCACGTCATAATGCTTAAACCGATGCATGGGTACAGTTGAATCCATTCGACAATGGAATTACCTATTTCTCTGCTCCACATAAGATCTGTGTCAGATTGGATTCTTTTTTTATAACAAATTCTTTATTGTCAAAAAGCCAGATAGAGAAGTTTCCCCGTTTGATCTCTGACCACAACCCGCTTGTTGTAACACTAAAATTGACAGGCGGGGATAGACAGGCACGTACATGGACTTTGGAAAGGAAGTTGCTTAAGGACGATGGTTATATTAAACATATGAATAATTGGATAGCTACTTTCTGGGAAATTAATCGTGGCAGTACTGCTTCAGGAGTAAGTTGGGACACGTTTAAAGCTGGGAATCGAGGTGAGAGACTAAGTTATAGTATGTATAAACAAAAACAAGAGGAGATTGGAGTCAGTAAGCTGGTTAAAGCAGTTTCGGGGGCAGAGGAAGAACTGTGTCTCGCAGACCGGTCAGGTGCCTCCCCGGATGCAGCACTCTTAAAGATTTTGTGTATTAAAGCAGAGGTAAATGAGGGTTTTGCTACTAAGGCAGCTGAAATTTATTTGACAAAAAAGGAGCAATGCCATGAACTGAGTTAGCGTGTGGGACATATCCTCGCGGTCCGCACATGACAGAGATTGGCTTCGGGAGAAATTAAAGACATATCAGATGGTAAAGGGGGTACAGTTGTTGATGCTGAGGAGGTTAGGGAGGTTTTTAGACAGTTTTATGCCGAACTATGTAGTAAAGATCAGTCAGTGGACCCCTTAGACATCCAACGGTATTTGGGTGATGTTGCTGCTCCCCTGCTCTCTGAAGAAGACAGGGAGGCACTAGACGCACCCTTGAATCCTGAGGAAATGTTCGTGGCACTTAACAGTCTCCCTTCAGACAAAACTGCCTGGCCAGATTAAATCCCCATGGAATTTTATAAAACATTCCAAGCTGCAATACGTCTTGACCTGGTGTAGTGTAGTTCCTATATTCCCAATAGGCTCTGCGCATTGGAATAATATATACTATAGAATTGACGTAGGACTTAGGTTGACTAGGGCTGTATTGAATATATCAAACTTAATTGTGAGTGCTAGCTAGCTCAGAGGTCACTAGAAACTTTCTCGAATAAACAAGAAGGGATTAGTTTCTGACAACCGCATACACATGACAACTTTGTTTCCCCAAGATGAAACGTATCTTCAGAGTCGTGGAAACAATAGATAGATATTTTCCTCAGTCAATCGTGCATGCTTCGTTTCATCAGAGGTGCAGAGAAATAGAGAGACGGGCGTTTTCAATAAAAGGTATTTATTGAACAGTCTTCTTTCTCATGCAGAAGAAATTAACTGCTACAATCATAAAACTGGCTGTAAAGTATAATGCGTACAGCAAGAAGAGTATTATAAAATAATACTGTAAAAGCATGGTATGGTTTCTAAGCCATAAAATACATAATAAATAAATAAAGACTAAAAATACTCAACTGGTGCTTCTAAAATACGCCTACCCCGATGTACCTAACCTAAGTAAGTGTGGTGTAGCATAAGTTTAGTATTCTTTTGCCAAGAATCTATCCAAGATTTCTCTTAGGGTCTAATCAGCTCCATACCTTGGTTTAGAATGAAGGAGGTCTGGTATCTCTCTGTCTCAGGACTCGATTTCCCAACACCCCGCAAGGGGAGCTTGGAAACACTGAAGCTGGATTTCTCGGCAAGAGAAAAGACAGCGTCTCTCTCAGTGCGTCTGCTGGAGGGTCGCCTTCCTTCGGCACTGTAGCGGGCTGCGTCGGGCAAGTAGATAGTCGAACTGCTCCAAATCACCGTGTGTTTGCTATGGCAAATGTGGGCATATTTATACCTTGAAGGTGCCGAGTTTGACGTAAAGTTGGACATAATAACGTCATCAAAGAGTCTCAATTCTTTGAAAACTCCATGAGTTCTTGGACAAATCAATATTCAAGCAAGGGCAAGTCCCTAACTGCTGAAGCAGAATTTTCCAAGAAATCGTGTGGCTTTTCGGAACTAGTGGAAGTATCCATGCCTGTATTTGGACTGCATGGGCTATGTCTAAATATGGTTATGATTTCTATGCCTATATAAGGACAAGGTGATTTATACTTATATAAGGGCATGAATCTGAAAAATTACATTAGGGTCCTAAAACGCTATACAACACTGGTCGATACAATGTTACAGGCCCAGTTAGGAAAATCTGTGCCAGGTGCCTGGGCAGGCGCCGATATTGTTGTGATCCCAAAAAAGGGTAAACCACCCTTGGAACCAGGGTCATATAGACCTTTCACCCCTATGAACTCGGACGCTAAGATGTTCTCCAAGGCATTGACTCTTAGGTTGTGTAAGATAATAGAGCAAGTAGTTAGTCCTACACTACATGGTTTTATCCCAGGGAGAGGAACTGCACAGCATGCCCGAAAGGTCATTACTTTATTTGATGCCACGGAAGTCTTAGCAGACCCCATGGCGGTCATGTTTCTGGATGCAGAAAAAGCATTTGATCGGGTCTCCTGGGACTTCCAGTGGGCAGCTCTAACTTGGTGTGGTATTGGAGAAGGGTTCATTAAGGCGATCCAGGCAGTCTATCAATCCCCTACAGCTCAGCTTAGAATGAATGGAGGGCATACCTCGGCAGTGCAGATCAAACGGGGTACCCGGCAAGGGTGTCCATGTTCACCTTTGTTATTTGGGGTACATATGGAACCGTTAATTTGAAAATTGGAACTAAATGACCAAATTCTCCCGATTAGGATTCAGGACCAAGTTTTTAAAACCCTGGCCTATGCGGACGACGTGGCGATAGTGACTCCTTCCCCGATTAGCGCTATTCAGGAAGTAGAAAGAGAGGCTGCTTTTTTCGGTTGGATTTCGGGCTATGCGTTAAATGGCCCCAAGACACAGATTATTAAGAATAGTCAGGTGGTCTATGAGGATGTACAGGTAGTTAGCTCAGCTGTGTATCTGGGGATTAGCATTTCAGCAGATTTGGATAAGATTGTAGATCAAAATATTGAACCTATAATGACCAAAAGTAAGAAAGATCTTGATAGAATACACAATCTCCATCTGTCCTTGGTAGGGCGCACCAATGCAGTGAAAATTATCATTCTGCTTAATTCCTTTATTTATTTAGGACAATTCCACTGATTTTTGAAGGTAAATGGTTTGTTGCAATTGAACATCTCATTAAGACATTTATTTGGGCACAAGGGAATACCAGGAGAGCCCTTTGTTTTATAACTCTCCCTAGAGATAGGGGAGGATGGGCAGTCCCCGATTTTAAGTTGTATTATTGGGCAGCTGCCATTCAGTACATGTGTGGGCTAATGGGGGGAGACACCTCAGACCCACAGATCAAGACGGGATCGACAGATATATATGCAATACTCATTGGTGAGAATGCAAAAAACTGCTTTCTGAAATATACAGACCCCAAATACTTTAAAAGAACCAGATTTAAGACACATATGGCAGCTTATAAAATCTGGGCGTTATTCTGTAAAAAACTGGGGCTAGGTAGATTCAATGCCTATACTCTGATCGAAAGGAATGTTTCTCTTCCGGGAGAAATATTCGCAGACTCTGTTATGGTTGATTGGGGGCGGCGAGGGATACGGAAACTGGGGGATCTGATGGGGGTTAATGGCGTTGTGCAGTTTGCTGATATCCAGGGGAAGTATGGTATCGCTAGTAATAACTTTTTTAAGTTTTTGGACGTTCTGAGTTATTTAACAAACAAACAGGGTGGCTCTGCCGGGTTCTGTATAAATAGGAAATTGGATGTAATTGAGGGTGGGGCAGAATGTTCTATTAGGAGGTTCTACTCAGAGCTGTCTGTACTTAAAAGTGATGATTTGAAAAAATATGGAAGGAAATGGGCAGATAAGGTGGACCAGGACTGTTTTCAGGACTCTTTCGAGTTGGGGAGAATCATACTTTGCTCGGCAGAATTGCAGGCCCAACACTATAAAACAATATACTCCTTGTACCATACACCTGCTAGGATTACACAGGGGGGGCGGGGGGACGACGGCAGGAACTAGGTGTCCCCGGTGTGATAGTGTTGAGGCTGATATTATTCATGTTTTTGTATTATGTCCTCAACTCCAATTGCTACATAGGGCTATTGAATCTTTTTTGACCAAAACTTTAGGATTTATAGTTACCCTTACGTCAGCATGGATTGTTCTTGAGGTAGGGGGGGGCGATGAGCAATGTAGCTGGCATTATTTTTTATTTATGGCTATGTCAGTTTTAAGAATCTGTGTGGCAACTGCATGGTTGGATAAGATAGCCCCAACCTTTCACCAATCGTTGGCTAGATTACTGTTAGTGTATAATTTGGAAAAAGGGATATATGATAGGAAGGGGAAAAAAGGTAGAATTCTCGGGAAACTCATATAGGAACCTATTATGAGGTGGAGGGAGAATGTTTGAATACAAATCCTATTTGAATTTATGTTTATCCTTTCTTGTGGTGATTAAGGACTGTTCTTATGTTTTTTTTCTCTTTATTTTCTTTTGTGCATCTCAGACAAGTGACTGTGCTATATGGAAAAGTATTTGATTTCTTGTTGTTTGGAAACAGAAAAACGTAATAAAATATATAAAAAAAAAAAAGAAAACTGAACCTTTTTTTGCAAAGTGCCTAGCTTTAGATTTTGAACCCTAGCTCTGCCGGCACCTAGGGACACCTGGCAAACCTACACATTTTTTAAAACTAGACACCCAGGGGAATCTAGGATGGGGTGACTTGAATGGCTCTCGCCTGGTTCTGTTACCCAGAATCCCTTGCAAATCTAAACATTTGTCCAAAATAACACATTTTCCTCACATTTCTGTAGTGTAAAGTTCTGGAATCTGCATGGATCCACAAAATTCTACCCACCCCGTGTTACCCAAAGTCTTCCAAGAAAAATGATACCTCACTTGTGTGGGTAGGCCTAGGGCCCGCGACAGGAAACAGCCCAAAACGTAACATGGACACACCACATTTTCACAGTGAAAACTGACCCTTTATTTGCAAAGTGTCTAGCTGTAGATTTAGCCTAACTCTGCCGGCACCTAGGGAAACCTAGCAAACCTATACATTTATGAAAACTAAACACCCGGGGGATTCCAGCGAGGTATGACTTGGGTGGATCCCCCAAAGCTTTCCTACCCACAATCCCCTTCAAATTTAGCTGAAAAAATCAATTTTTTTCTGAAATTTCTGTGTTGGAAAGTTCTGGAATCTACGTGGATCCACAAATTTCCTCCCACCCAGCGCTCCCCAAGGTCTCCCGATAAAAATTATATCTCACTCCCGTGGGTAGATCAAGAACCCATGACAGGCAAGGGTCCAAAGCGTATTGAGGAGACATTAAAATGACCTTTCACAAAACAACCTAGTTTTGCAAGAGGGGTCACACCTGGGTTTTTGACCCTGGGCTCGGCGGCCATCTTGGAAAACTAACAAACCCACACAGGTCTGAAAACTAGACACCCAGGGGAGTCCAGCGAGGTATGGCTTGTGTGGATCCCAGAACGTTTTTCTACCCAGAATGCCCTCTAAACCTCAAATTTAGCTGAAGAAATCACTTTTTTCTCAAATTTCTATGTGGGAAAGTTCTGGAATCTACGTGGATCCACAAATATCCTACCACCCAGCGTTCTCCCAGGTGTCCCAATAAAAATGCTAACTCACTAGCATGGGTGGATCAAGTACCCTCGACAGGCAAGGGCCCAAAACCTATTGAGGCGACATCAAAATTACCTATCACAAAACAACCTGGTTTTGCTAGGGGGGGTCCCATGAGTTTTTGACCCAGGGCTCGGAGGCCACCTTGGGAAAACTACCAAACCCACACATTTCTGAAAACTAGACATACGGGGAAGTTCAGCGAGGTATGATGTGCGTGGAGCCCACATTTTCCTTCCTGTAAGACTTACATTTCTCTGATAATATTGCTGTCTATAGCTGAAATGAATAAATGAAATTAAATGAAATTTGTACTTGTAAAGCGCACTTGTACCCCAACTGGGGTGTCCTCGCGCTGTAACGCATACCGCTGTGGAACCCTTCCTGGCTTTTCCCTGTGAATTGTCCACCCCCAAGGTGAAGCCAGGCATCCCAGCGCTGTTGGGGCCGTTGTGGAGATTAAGCAAGCTATTGCCTAGAGTTGCAGAGTGGGACCCATGATTACAATAGGCACCGAGGTGAGAATTATCAGGTCCGAGGAAATTGAGCCCAAGACCCGCCGAGGCAGGAATTTAACCCTGGTCCCGGGCCAGACCTCTGCATCAGGGTCTGCCGCTCTAACCATTGAACCACACTTCTCCACCTGGCCGGATCACCTGATACACCTTGGCAAGGTTTTGTAGGCCCTGCAGACTGTAGGCCTCATTGTCAGGGTATCCAAATGCCAGATAGGACAGGACAAAGTTGTATACTTGGGTCACATGGTAGTGGGAGGCAAAGATGAACCCTTACAACCCAAAATAAAGACCATTCTGGATTGGGAAGCTCCAACCACTCAGACTCAAGTCAAGACATTCCTCGCCAAACTGAGTCGAGTATTACACAAGGTTTGTGAGGGGGTATGGTTACATTGTGGAACCCCTCACAGAACTCACTTCCAAGATACTGCCTAAAGAGGTAAACTGGACAGTAAGTTGTCAAAAGGCTTTTGACAACCATAGGAAGAAGCAATGTGCTCAGGACCAATTCTCTAAGCTCCAGATTACTTTAGATAGTTCATTTTGTTGCTCGGATATGGATTTACCTTGAATAAATGAAAGACACAAGGTATTTGGCAAAACAGGAACAGCTGGTTTAATTAAATGCTGCAGCCGGGAAAACAGAGTCGGGGTCTGAAGACTGTCTCAGAGGACATTGGTTTTCGCCGTCATTTTATACATTTCACAAGGTGTGATAAAGTGATTTGTGCATTATTTTAAGGACAGGAATCTGGAACTAGTCACTGAGCCATAAATCTGGTCATTTGATAAGCACAGGTGGATCTGGACCTTGGTTTGACACAATGAGGGGCTAGTAGGTACGTGCCCAGATGTTTGACAAGGGGAGCGCATTCTCACTGCGTGTAGTGTGCATGCTATGTTCTGATCGGCTGAGCATTCCTAACTTAGTGTGGCATCTGACTTTATGGTGCTTTAGGAAAGCGAGCCCCTCCGGCTAAGCTTGTTTTTAGGGGACCAATCTCCTGAGACCATTGTGGTGTCACAGCCTATCTGTGAAGTCGACCTGGGTTTTCGTGTTCACACGTTTGTCTAAGGGTTACGTGTCACCCCACCTGTGATCTGTCAATCAGTTGCTTCGGGCCTAGGTCGCAGTGCTTGCCTGACTACATACTTCTGACTCTGGGCTGAGGGGGATTTCAACAACGGTGATGTGAGTTTGTCATTATACATACATATCTTAACGTGCATTGATATTGTATTTTCCAATATTAACAATTGTGCAGACTGATGCCTCTGAGCAAGAGATAGGAGCCGTCCTATCCTAAACAAACAATGATGGCCATGACCAGCCTGTTGCTCTTATAAGCAGGAAGCTAATCACCAGGGAACAGAGTTGGAGTGCCATTTAGAGGGAAGCCTTTCCTGTGGTTTGGTCCCTGAAGAAGGGGAGACCATACCTGTTTGGTACTTACTCACTTGTTCAAACCAACCACTGACCTCTCAGATGGCTTATGCAGTACCTAAAACCTTTGAGGTGGTCCATCTCCCTACAGGGAATGGACTTTGCACTGGGACACAGACCTGGGACTGACCATGTCAATGCAGATGGCCTTTCCAGGCTCTTCCACTTAGACAATGAAGACTCTCCTGAGAAAGGTTAGTCTCATCCTCTTTCATTTGGGGAGGGTGGGGTGTTTAGGAAAGTGCTCCTTTTTACATGGTTACACTCCATTTTTGACTGGTATCTGGTGCAATTTTGACAGAAACTGTGCTGGATTCCTGATCACCAGGTCCCCAGCACCAGTGTTCTTTATCTAAACTGTACAATTGTTCCACAATTGGCAATCCCTTCGGGATCCCTTGTAAGTTCCTAGCAAATGGTGCCCTTGGTACCTAGGGCATTGGACCTAAAGAAAGTCCCTAAGGGCTGCAGCCCAAATTGTGCCACCTTAAGGGACTCTCACCAAGCTCAAGCAAAGTGCCACTGCAGCCTTCGAATCTTGGTGCATAGAAAACTGAAGAGTCGACATGGCACATATTCCTGTGTAATTAAACAAAGAGAGAGTAAGGGATCAGTTCGCAAGGGCGAACGGAGTGTACTCCTGGTCCCCTAGGTCCAAAATATACATAAACATAAGAGGAGTACCATCAGACACTGTTTAAAGAACACAGTCTGAGTGGGATGACTACAAAAAGAAGAAAGTCCTTCCTTTATTTAAAAACCCCTCACTCACCAACCTAGTTGGTGACATGCTTCATCATCGGGGTCCACCCTGATAGCCGAGTGCCATCAGGGTGTGCTGCGACACCTGAATTACAGTGGAGCGGGTATTCGTGTGTGAGAAGTGAAAAAAATGTTAAAAATTGTCCTGGTATACTTGTGTGAAAAGAATTTTTATTGGCAAGTTACTGGACAATAATAAAATCAAGTGTGTGGATACAAAAAAGGTATATTATGACCATGTGTATCACTATGTGTAGGGTCTACATGTTTCAACCCGTCATGTGGGAGTACCGGGTTTTCATCAGGACCAAAAAGAAGGAAGGTGGGTGGTCAGGACACACTAACGACCTGCCAGTCCTAAGTTCCTTGAGGCTACAGACAAAAATCTGTTGTAGTCAGAATCTTCACACCCATATGAGGGTGAGAAAAGCAAAAAGACCTGTGGAGGAAAAGAAAGGGGGTCACGAATATACATGTTACAAGCCTGTAACGTCGTGCCGTGCTGATTCTCACGTGTCTGCTTGCTTCCTATACATCCCATTCATAAGATATTATAAACGGTAGTGGTGTGTAAGACTACACATCATTTGATTCCTAATGATGGTGCTCACACTTATTGTGAAATATCAAACGCCTGCCTGAGGCTATAACACGCATACTGTATCAATATCGGCGTGCTCTGTGATCAATAAGCCGTTACTTCAACAGTCGACTGCACCCATCGTTTTAAGTTGTGCGTGGCTCGGCTCCTCAATGCAAATTTAGCGTGAGTCAATAACGGCGTGAAACATTACTCACTTATACATACATTCACAACTGACAAACATATATCATCCACACAAATTGAGACCACATTGTGAATAGGGCTTACTCCAAATATGGGTCTTTAGGGCTTCACGGGGTAGAGGGAAGGGGAAAAAAAACACGTGAAATAACGTATTCTGTAGAGGAAAGAAAAGGTTGTTTTTAAAACGGGGTTCACTGGTGGTCAAACACGACCCAAGTACGGGCAATAAGAAAGGGGGATGATAACTTACAGTTACCGCGTGTTACAATTGCCGAGTACCTACTCGCCTCTCCGTGTTTCCCCGCTAGGCAGTAATGCGCCCGATAGCGTTTAGTAGGGACGGGCTGGTTTCCGGGGAGGGCGTGGTTGTACGCAAGCGTGGTGACGTTGCGCGGCGTCCATGAAAATAGAAGAGAGACATGGCGTGGTGTTACCAGGCAACACTGCTCTTGGTGGAGGGCAATGGTCAGCCAGTATCACCCTGATCGAATACAACAAGGGTGAGTTAAAAATAGAAATTAAATTAATGAACGCCAGGGCAGTAAATAATCTCACTGGGCATCAACTAAATTGAATGAAAAATAAACGTACTAATGTGGGAAACAGGAAGTTAGTTATTAGCATTCACGTTGTGCCATAACCGGGATACGGTTGTAGGGGGGAACCTTAATTGTAGCACAAGTTGGAGGTCCAATGTTTATCATAATATAGGTATTAATATAATACAGGGATCACAGGTGGAGGGCAAAACGTAGTAAAGAGTTCAGAATGTGCACGTAAAAATTGTGCCGCAGTTTACATCAAAAATGGATTATTGCATGACATTAGCCCAAGGAATGTTATCGTTCAGTCCTATGACATGGGTGGAAAGCCTGTACATCCATCTTTGTTCTTTCTCAAATAAACGTTTCTGTAAGTTTGGACCAGGAGTGATTTGCTCAATCACTGTCCATCTCATGTCGTTGGGCGTATGGTTTTTGTCAAGAAAATGGTCTGTGAGTCTCGTTGCGTTCTTTTTGCAGCGTATGGTGCTGCGGTGCTCACAGATTCTCTGTTTGACCTTTCTTGTCGTCATTCCCACGTAACGTTTGTTGCAGGTGCATTCTATCACATAAACAACATTACAACTATTGCAATGTGTGTGGGATTGTTGTCTCCATACTTTGCCGATCTCAATATTCAAAGTCTTAGTGTCACTTGTTAAGTGGCACACGCTGCAATTGCCACAGCGAAAGTGTCCTGTGACATCAGGTAGACCCCAGATTTTTGTTAGTGAATTGCTGTTAGTTTGTTGTTTGGTTTTTGGTCTTGTGTTAACCAGGCTGTCTCTAAGGCTCGGTGATTTTTTGTAGGAAAATAAAGGTTTATCCCAGCAGAGATTACCGGTTCGGAGAATAGACCAATGTTTAATGATGCTTTTAGACACTTGGTTAGAGATGGTGTTAAAGGTGGTTACACAGGTGAGTGGGATTTCCCCTCCTCTTGGTGGTTTCTTCTCAAGGAGGGCTTCTCTTGGCTGGTTTCTGGCGCGTTTCTGGCATTTGTTTATGATCTTTGTGGGATATCCTCGGACCTGTAGTTTTTCTGTTAGGTCAGATGCTTGTTTCTTATAGTCATTGAGTTTGCTGCAATTGCGCCTAAGCCTCAAAAATTGTCCATATGGAAGATTTTCCTTGAGAGGACGCGGATGAAAGCTCTCAAACTTGAGGAGATTGTTCTTGGCAGTGGGCTTATAGTGCGTTCTGGTTTCTAGTCGTTCATTCTCCTTCGTGATAATTACATCAAGGAACACTATTTCTTTGTCGTTAAAGCAGTGGGTGAATTTCAGATTCCGATCGCATGTGTTGATCCAGGTGATGAACTCGATCAACTGGTCAACTGGTCCTTGCCAAATGGCAAGGACATCGTCAATATAGCGTTTCCAAAATTTCAAGTTACTTCTGAAAGGATTTTCTTCATTTAGAATGTACTTGAGTTCAAAATTGTAGACATAGAGTCCAGCTACGCTGGGAGAAAAGACACTTCCCATAGACGTACCCCCCGTCTGGAGGTAGAGGGACCCTTCAAATTCAAAAAAGTTGCGTTTTAGTGCTAGTCTCGCACACTCAACGATAAAGGCTCTCGGTGTGTTGAATGTCCAGTCCATGTCCCCTAAGGTTTTCTCCAGGACTGATAGTGTATCATCTTGGGGTATGCTCGTGTAGAGGCTCTCTATGTCGAAACTCAACAGGATCGTGTTCTCATCCACGTTGAGCTCCTGGAGTAGGCTAAGTAGGCTTTTAGTGTCCTGAAGGTAGGTGGATGTGGATTGCACAATAGTTTTAAGAAAGAAGTCGCAGAACCTGGATAATGGTTCCAATAAAGAGCCAATGCCTGAAACAATGGGGCGTCCTGATGGTGGTAGTCTCCCCTTATGCATTTTGGGTAAGGTGTAAAAATACGGTATTTTGCATTCAGTATCACACAGGTAATCGGCCTCTTGTTTAGAAATCTTTCCCATTGATTCCGCAGGTTCCACTAGTTCCTTGATTTCAGATTGGAGAGTACTAGTAGGATCCGATTCTAGGATCTGGTAGTTTTTGGTGTCACTCAGTAGTCGTTGGCATTCTTCACGATATGAACTCATATCCATTATCACTAGACCGCCCCCCTTGTCGGCGGGTTTGATTATGATGCTGTCACAGGAGCGGAGGTCATTCAGTGCAGTGCTTTCTACTCGGCTCAAGTTCTGGAACAGTGAAGCTTGGCTCATTCTTTCTACATCGTTGTAGACTGCCTGCTCAAAGGTGATAATCTCCACTGGGACTGCATGTACAGGTGGCATAAAGGACGATTTCTTTTTTAGCCCACTCTCATTCGGATTCTCAGTGTTACTGTTGGTTCCTTGCTTCTCAAAGAAAGCTCTTAGTCTAAGCTTTCTAAAAAAGTTTGCCAATTCACAATGTAATTGGAACTTATCAAGACGTGCTGTAGGCACGAAACCTAGACCTTTGTTTAGCACATTCATTTCGGTTTGTGATAATTCCCTAGAGGACAAGTTGATAACTAAGTCCTCGCACTGCTTGTTCCTGCTTTGCTCGTTCCTGCCTTGCTCCTGGTCTGGCCGCTCACTGCTTCGTCCTCTTCCCAGTGTACTTGGTTTTGTTGTCTTCTCCTCCCTTTTCCCCGCCTGCCTCTGCCTAAAAAAGGAGGACGGTATTGGTAACCTCCACCCTTCCAACCAAACCAATACCGTCCTCCTTTTTTAGGCAGAGGCAGGCGGGGAAAAGGGAGGAGAAGACAACAAAACCAAGTACACTGGGAAGAGGACGAAGCAGTGAGCGGCCAGACCAGGAGCAAGGCAGGAACGAGCAAAGCAGGAACAAGCAGTGCGAGGACTTAGTTATCAACTTGTCCTCTAGGGAATTATCACAAACCGAAATGAATGTGCTAAACAAAGGTCTAGGTTTCGTGCCTACAGCATGTCTTGATAAATTCCAATTACATTGTGAATTGGCAAACTTTTTTAGAAAGCTTAGACTAAAAGCTTTCTTTGAGAAGCAAGGAACCAACAGTAACACTGAGAATCCGAATGAGAGAGGGCTAAAAAAGAAATCGTCCTTTATGCCACCTGTACATGCAGTCCCAGTGGAGATTATCACCTTTGAGCAGGCAGTCTACAACGATGTAGAAAGAATGAGCCAAGCTTCACTGTTCCAGAACTTGAGCCGAGTAGAAAGCACTGCACTGAATGACCTCCGCTCCTGTGACAGCATCATAATCAAACCCGCCGACAAGGGGGGCGGTCTAGTGGTAATGGATATGAGTGCATATCGTGAAGAATGCCAACGACTACTGAGTGACACCAAAAACTACCAGATCCTAGAATCGGATCCTACTAGTACTCTCCAATCTGAAATCAAGGAACTAGTGGAATCTGCGGAATCAATGGGAAAGATTTCTAAACAAGAGGCCGATTACCTGTGTGATACTGAATGCAAAATACCGTATTTTTACACCTTACCCAAAATGCATAAGGGGAGACTACCACCACCAGGACGCCCCATTGTTTCAGGCATTGGCTCTTTATTGGAACCATTATCCAGGTTCTGCGACTTCTTTCTTAAAACTATTGTGCAATCCACATCCCCCTACCTTCAGGACACTAAAAGCCTACTTAGCCTACTCCAGGAGCTCAACGTGGATGAGAACACGATCCTGTTGAGTTTCAACATAGAGAGCCTCTACACGAGCATACACCAAGATGATACACTATCAGTCCTGGAGAAAACCTTAGGGGACATGGACAGGACATTCAACACACCGAGAGCCTTTATCGTTGAGTGTGCGAGACTAGCACTAAAACGCAACTTTTTTGAATTCGAAGGGTCCCTCTACCTCCAGACGGGGGGTATGTCTATGGGAAGTGTTTTTGCTCCCAGCGTAGCTGGACTCTATGTCTACAATTTTGAACTCAAGTACATTCTAAATGAAGAAAATCCTTTCAGAAGTAACTTGAAATTTTGGAAACGCTATATTGACGATGTCCTTGCCATTTGGCAAGGACCAGTTGACCAGTTGATCGAGTTCATCACCTGGATCAACACATGCGATCGGAATCTGAAATTCACCCACTGCTTTAACGACAAAGAAATAGTGTTCCTTGATGTAATTATCACGAAGGAGAATGAACGACTAGAAACCAGAACGCACTATAAGCCCACTGCCAAGAACAATCTCCTCAAGTTTGAGAGCTTTCACCCGCGTCCTCTCAAGGAAAATCTTCCATATGGACAATTTTTGAGGCTTAGGCGCAATTGCAGCAAACTCAATGACTATAAGAAACAAGCATCTGACCTAACAGAAAAACTACAGGTCCGAGGATATCCCACAAAGATCATAAACAAATGCCAGAAACGCGCCAGAAACCAGCCAAGAGAAGCCCTCCTTGAGAAGAAACCACCAAGAGGAGGGGAAATCCCACTCACCTGTGTAACCACCATTAACACCATCTCTAACCAAGTGTCTAAAAGCATCATTAAACATTGGTCTATTCTCCGAACCGGTATCTCTGCTGGGATAAACCTTTATTTTCCTGAAAAATCACAGAGCCTTAGAGACAGCCTGGTTAACACAAGACCAAAAACCAAACAACAAACTAACAGCAATTCACTAACAAAAATCTGGGGTCTACCTGATGTCACAGGACACTTTCGCTGTGGCAATTGCAGCGTGTGCCACTTAACAAGTGACACTAAGACTTTGAATATTGAGATCGGCAAAGTATGGAGACAACAATCCCACACAAATTGCAATAGTTGTAATGTTGTTTATCTGATAGAATGCACCTGCAACAAACGTTACGTGGGAATGACGACAAGAAAGGTCAAACAGAGAATCTGTGAGCACCGCAGCACCATACGCTGCAAAAAGAACGCAACGAGATTCAAAGACCATTTTCTTGACAAAAACCATACGCCCAACGACATGAGATGGACAGTGATTGAGCAAATCACTCCTGGTCCAAACTTACAGAAACGTTTATTTGAGAAAGAACAAAGATGGATATACAGGCTTTCCACCCATGTCACAGGACTGAACGATAACATTCCTTGGGCTAATGTCATGCAATAATCCATTTTTGATGTAAACTGCGGCACAATTTTTACGTGCACATTCTGAACTCTTTACTACGTTTTGCCCTCCACCTGTGATCCCCCTGTATTATATTAATACCTATATTATGATAAACATTGGGCCTCCAACTTGTGCTACAATTAAGGTTCCCCTCTACAACCGTATCCCGGTTATGGCACAACGTGAATGCTAATAACTAACTTCCTGTTTCCCACATTAGTACGTTTATTTTTCATTCAATTTAGTTGATGCCCAGTGAGATTATTTACTGCCCTGGCGTTCATTAATTTAATTTCTATTTTTAACTCACCCTTGTTGTATTCGATCAGGGTGATACTGGCTGACCATTGCCCTCCACCAAGCGCAGTGTTGCCTGGTAACACCACGCCATGTCTCTCTTCTATTTTCATGGACGCCGCGCAACGTCACCACGCTTGCGTACAACCACGCCCTCCCCGGAAACCAGCCCGTCCCTACTAAACGCTATCGGGCGCATTACTGCCTAGCGGGGAAACACGGAGAGGCGAGTAGGTACTCGGCAATTGTACCACGCGGTAACTGTAAGTTATCCTCCCCCTTACTTATTGCCCGTATTTGGGTCGTGTTTGACCACCAGCGAACCCCGTTTTAAAAACAACCTTTTCTTTCCTCTACAGAATACGTTATTTCACGTGGTTTTTTTCCCCTTCCCTCTACCCCGTGAAGCCCTAAAGACCCATATTTGGAGTAAGCCCTATTCACAATGTGGTCTCAATTTGTGTGGATGTTATATGTTTGTCAGTTGTGAATGTATGTATAAGTGAGTAATGTTTCACGCCGTTATTGACTCACGCTAAATTTGCATTGAGGAGCCGAGCCACGCACAACTTAAAACGATGGGTGCAGTCGACTGTTGAAGTAACGGCTTATTGATCACAGAGCACGCCGATATTGATACAGTATGCGTGTTCTAGCCTCAGGCATGCTTTTGATATTTCACAATAAGTGTGAGCACCATCATTAGGAATCAAATGATGTGTAGTCTTACACACCACTACCGTTTGTAATATCTTCTGAATGGGATGTATAGGAAGCAAGCAGACACGTGAGAATCAGCACGGCACGACGTTACAGGCTTGTAACATGTATATACGTGACCCCCTTTCTTTTCCTCCACAGGTCTTTTTGCTTTTCTCACCCCCATCTGGGTGTGAAGATTCTGACTACGACAGATTTTTGTCTGTAGCCTCAAGGAACTTAGGACTGGCAGGTCGTTAGTGTGTCCTGACCACCCACCTTCCTTCTTTTTGGTCCTGATGAAAACCCGGTACTCCCACATGACGGGTTGAAACATGTAGACCCTACACATAGTGATACACATGGTCATAATATACCTTTTTTGTATCCACACACTTGATTTTAATATTGTCCAGTAACTTGCCAATAAAAATTCTTTTCACACAAGTATACCAGGACAATTTTTAACATTTTTTTCACTTCTCACACACGAATACCCGCTCCACTGTAATTCAGGTGTCGCAGCACACCCTGATGGCACTCGTCTATCAGGGTGGACCCCGATGATGAAGCATGTCACCAACTAGGTTGGTGAGTGAGGGGTTTTTAAATAAAGGAAGGACTTTCTTCTTTTTGTAGTCATCCCACTCAGACTGTGTTCTTTAAACAGTGTCTGATGGTACTCCTCTTATGTTTATGTACATATTCCTGTGTGCCATGCCTGCCAGCACAATAAGTCAGCCCGACGGCAGGCCTTACAGCCCTAAGGCAGGGTGCACTAAACTCCTGTGAGGGCATATCTGCAAGGGTGAATAGGTGTATGTGATATCTAAGTTCACACTTAGATATTACAGTGCACAGGGAAGCCTTAAAGTGTACAAGGGCTGGACACTCGTCATTACGAGTTCCACCAGCTACATGATGGCTTCACTGTACCCCAAGGTGTTTACTTCCAAACACCTAGTCTTAATAAAACCACACTGATGTCAGTGCTGGATTTAATAATAAATGCACACAAAGGTCAACTTAGAGGTGCCCCCTGAAAACCTACCGGCTGCTAGTGTATTAACACCTTCGATGCTACTGACGGAACCGTTCCGTCACGCCCCTCGGGTGGGCTGTGCTCATGATGGAACGGTTCCGTCACGGCCCGGCCGCTGCGCGGCGCTGATTTCGCGCCTGCGCGGCGGGTTTCATTATGCGGGCGGGGCCGTGACGGAACCGTTTCGTCATGAGCACAGCTCACCCGCGAGCCGTGACGGAGCGGTTCTGTCACCAGCGCAGGTTAGCCGCGCGCCGGTGACAGCGACCGTTAGCGCTGCGGCGGAATAGCCGCCGCAGCCAAGGAGTTAACTGACTGGTCTCGACCAGCCAGCCACCATACACAGATTTCTGACCTTCTGAGGTGAGAGCCATTGCTCTTGGAGGACAGCAACAAAGCCTGCGCTGGGAGGAGGTGTTCACATATTCCCCAAGAAGGGTGGACGTTTAAGGGAGGGACATTTCAAGGGCCCTGCCTCCTTTGTTATGCAACCCAAGGCCTATCCAGATAGTGGAGGTGCCCACCCCCTGTCCAGGCCCCACTTTTTGGAGGGTAAATTGGTAAGATTAGGAGGTGCGATCACATTCAGCCAGCACCATCCTTAGGATGGGCCGATGATATGGACCCCACTTTGCAGAATCATATATCTTGTTTTGGCAGGAATTAGCCTTTTAGGGTCAGGGTTATGCCAACTTTCCACAGGAAGTGGTCATTTAGAGGTTGAAGACAGCTTATAGGTAGGTTGTACATTGGCTACTACCCGTCACTCCCCATAACGCCCCTAAATTCTGTCCAAAGTAAGGTATAATGTGCACAGAGTCCAGGTTGTCGCCAGAGGTATACCAGAGGCTAAACTAGGTATGTACTAACAGCTCTATTTGTGGTTGTGTGGGAGAACAATTAGGCCTATCCAGAGGGTGTATTAAGCATTCATTGTATTCACTGAATCAAGACTGATGGCACACACTCAGAGACAGAATACAGACCAGTATAACAAGGTATACTTTTATTTTATTTCTAGAACCTTGCAGGACTTGGTACAGGTAGGTAAGATATACTTTTAATTATACACCTTTAAACAGAAATGCAATTGGGGATGAATTTGCAATTGTTACTGGTTGGTATGTTTTCAAAAATCAGATTCAATTACACAGTAATTACTTATAGAATACGTTTTGATTGCTTTCAGATTACATTGACTACTAGGGGTGATATGCCTAAATACCACACCGAGGGATCTCACAATAAAAGGTAAGTACGATTTTTCTTGTTTTGAGTTATAGTGACTTTTTCCTCCATACAAAATAACAGTTCAACACTTATAACATTTTAGGCCCAGAATCTCATAACATGGGTTTTGGCATTGGGTTTCTTTACCAACTACGGTCGCAGTTCTGGAGTTACCCTTCAGGCTGAGGCTGCAGGCATCACCTTGAAGCTTGAGGGATGTCGGGGTTCACCAGATCCCAGGTGAGCATCGCTTGGGAGACCTCCTTGTGGTGTTGGGCCACTCTTACTGTGGGCATCGGGTGCAGAATCACGAAGTCACCGAAATCAGGATTCTGTGGATGAGTTTTGGTTTGAGCAAATCAAGTGGCAAGGGAGACAGAGTCTGTACGGTGAATGCAGGGCAGGTCCTCTGGGCTCTGGGGGGCTGCTGGACACTACGGTTTCTTTGCTGTAGGCAGGTCGGAGTTGAGACAGGCCGGTAGGGCTGGGGTCAAAGCGGTTTCCTGTGTCAGCATGGGTCTTCGGCCCTTCTTCTTTCCTCTTCAAATCTGAGGAGGCAAGGTTCAGGGTTGCTCTTAAATACTAAATTTAAGGGCGTGCAAAGGGGTGTGCAGGCCAGGACCTTAGGGTCCCTTCCTGGGGGTTGGTACAACCCCTATTATGCCTGAGCATGAGCCTCTCCCTAATTGGCTGGCTCCCCTCATCTTCAAGATGGAGGGGACTGAGATGTCTGCTTCACCTCGCCTCCCCCCCTAAGGGGTGGGATTGGCAAAGGTGGGCACACCTCTCTTCCTAACTTTGTGTTAGACTTGGCATCTTTTGGCATATTCCCCCAGACTTTTTGCTTTCTGACCTCCCGGTTTTGACTCTGTTTTTGCTGGTGTAATGATTCTGCGCACTTTCCTCACTGCTATCCAGTGGTATAGTGCAAGTGCTCCTACATACAATGTGTTATGTATTGGTGTTTCCATAATTGGCATATCTGATTTATGTGTGAGTCCCTAGTAAAGTGCACTGCGAGTGCCAGGGCCTATAAATCAAATGCTGTTGGCGGGCTGCAGCACTGGATTGTGCCACCCACGCAAACAGTCCGTAAATTGTAACTCTGGTCTGCTATTGCAGAGCCTGTGCGCAGCCTGGGGCTGCCATGTCAACTTGGCAAGTGCACACACTTGCAAGTCACTAAACCTTCCCTTTTCTACATGCGAGTTGCCCCTAAGGTAGGCCAATGGTACCCCCATGGGCAGGGTGCATTGCATGTAAAAGGTAGGACATGCCCTGGTGTGTGTGGAATGTCCTGATAGTGAATTACAGCCTACTTTGTTTTCCACTATTGCAAGGCTACCTGTTCTCCATAAGCCAGAATGGGCAGTTTGATCATTACATCCTATGATCCTAACTGACTCAGGGAACATGGTAGAAATTCGAGTTTAGTATGCCTGAACTCAGAATGATAAAATACATCTTTTAGAAAAGTTGATTTTAAGATTCTGTGTTTGAAAATACCACTTTTAGAAAGTAGGTATTTTCTGACCTAACCATCCAGCCTGCCTCTGCTAGCTTGTGTATTAGCTGTCTGGTTTGTGAGTGACAGGTTGGGGGAGCCAGGGGGAGTCAGCAGGGCTGAATAGGCACATCCACACATAGATGGGTGGGAGGAGTAGCACCTGGGTCTTAATAGGGATGGGCTTGCCTTCCACAATGCTGGCTCCACCTCCTGTGGTGCGTCTGAGGACCCTGGCCCACACTGACAAAGAGAGAAGGTGCACCCTGGCAAAATGCACCCCAAACTGGTTTGAACTAGGTCCAGGCCCCTCTACCTTCAGAGGACAAAGGAATTGCTGGTATAAATATTGGGTCCAGCACCCAAGACTTCAGATCTCGCTGGAATCAAGGAACCTGCCAAGAAGAAGAGCTGGAAGAGCTGCCAGGAGAAGTACTGCCCCTTTGCTGTGTTGTTGCTTTGTTGGGTTGGCCTGCAGCTGCTGCTTCTGCCTTGGGCAGTGAAAGGACTGGACTGAACTTTCTCTACTTGTGCTGAGTATCTCCAAGGGCCTGAAACCGAGCTGGCCTCCTGTTAAGAAGTCTCAGGGACTGCAAAGACTTCACCAACCTGTGGGTACCGCTCCTGGAACTGTTGTTCAGTTGCCACAGAGTAGAGGAAACCGCGACCGACTCCGTCGCCGGCCTTGTGTCCTGAAGGCACCGCATCGAGCCCCGTCTTGCCCTGCACCGCATGCCTTGGTCTGACCGACGCCCTCTGGGCGATCGTCATCGAGCTGCTGCTCACACCGCATCGAGAGGCACCGCTTCCACTTCGCATCGCAACCACGACAGACGCCAAGACCGACTCTCACCTCTGTGTGAGTCGCCCTAAGAAAGGTACTGTGAAAAAACCTGTCCCGCTGTTGCTGGTCCGTACCGACGTGGTCAGCTAGAACTGTGAGACTCTGTTGTTTTCAGTATCGAGGTAGACTCGGACAGAGCTACGGACTCGTACGAGCTGTGTTTTCAACGTGATTTTGCCATTTAAAGACATCTGGTGAAGCAACTATTTTAAAAGTACTGTACTGTGGATTTTTATCGTATTTGGTCTGGTTTAAGTATATAAAAACATTGGATATTTTTCAAAACTGGTGTGGTGTCCGTTTGTAGTGCTTACATTGTATTACTGTTGGTTATGTGCAAATGCTTTACACACTGCCTCTGAGATAAGCCTGACTGCTCGTGCCAAGCTACCAAGGGGGTGAGCAGGGGTTATTTTAGAAGTGTAACTCCCTTATCCTGACTTGAGTGGTGGTTTCTGCCAGGCTTTGGTGCAAACCTTAGCCAACCAGGAATCCCATTTCTAACACTTGGTTTTCCCAGTGATTATCCTGCCCAAAGTGGGGGGAAGAACCAGTTGGAGCCAGCTGTGGGGGGCAGCAAAAGTGTCACACTACCCCGGCACCGAACCGCCATTTAATTCCCTGGAGTGAAAAAAACGCTGCCAAAGTGTCTCGTTTCATGCCCAAAACTACAACTCCCATGATTCCTACTTCTGGGTAGGCGCGCACATGCAATGATGTCGCGCCTACCCGGAAGCCTCTTAATCCTTCCCTTCTCTCGCTTAATCATTCCTACCCTCTGCGCTGTTATAGCATCAGAGTGTAGAGCGATTGAGAGGTGGAGCCATTTGAGTAACACACTGATCATGGGAGTGTGGAATAAAACCTTGACAGAATTTGCAGCCCAAGAATGTATTCTCTCCTGATCGGTGTTTAGTTGATGATGGCAACCTTAGGGGATGTAATGGCAGCCTTCGTTATTGTCCAACAGGAATTAACTGCCTCTAGGGCAGAAACAGCGATCTTACAAGATCACGTTGATAAATTACAGAGAAATCCGTTTGATGTGAGCGCAAGAAAAGGAGGTGGTGGTGCTTCTTGGTCTTCAAGTACCTTCACAGGAGCAGCATCACCCACCATTGTCAGTGGAATTTCCCACACCTATACCCTTGGCGTCCCCGGAAAGGTTTACAGGGGACGAGAACAAAGTACAGGTCTTTCATGACACAGGTGTTGTTGCACTTTACCTGTAAACCTCGGGCGTTTCCTACTAACCAAGATAGAGTAGCCTTGCTTATATCATATTTAGCTGGAGATGCAGCCTTGTGGGTGGTTCCATTGGTACGTAATGACGAACCGCTTTTGTATGATTGGGATAGATTTAGAAAAGAGTTTGAAAATATCTTCGATAGACGATCCCATAGTCTCTCAGCCGATAGGGAGTTATTGGAATTAAGGCAAGGATATAAAGATTTAGTTGTATATCTGAATACGTTTCAGCGTTTAATATCACAGACTGGATGGCCAGAGGACAAGAGAGCAGCTTTGATTACGAGATTAACTCAAAGATGTGATAGCCCAGGTAGATCCTCAACCAGCCACGTGTACTGATCTTATTAATTTTGGCTTTGGGGTTAGACAGTAGAATAAATGATCGCAGGACCGATAGGAGAAGACCTGATTGTTTTTTTTCTAGCTACAAAAGACCTAGGTTTCCTAAAACTAGCACGGCCGAGGGCCAGACCCATGGAGATATGAACAGTTAGGGCTTCTTTGTCACAGGAGGAATGAGAGCAAAGGCGTAAGAATGGGCTATGTTTGTAATGTGGCAAAAAAGGCCATTTTGTAAGGGATTGCTTGGCTAAACCCAAGGATAAACCAGGGTTGGGTAGCGTGAGTGCACCCATACTACCTAAGTCGGAAAACTAGGATGCTCAAAGGTAACAGGAGGTTTTTTTTTGAGCAGCTTACTAATCCCTTCAACTCAAGACATCCAGTGATCAAATTTGAATATTTTAGAATCCCCGTCCATATTCAGTTACCAGAAGGGTGGAGAGAGCTGGAAGCTATGATAGACTCAGGGGCAACTGGGTTGTTTATAGATGTCGAGTTGGCTGCTGATTTACAGTTGTCATTAGTCAAGAAAGATGTGCCTGAGACAGTTTTGGCTATAGTGAGAGGGAGTTGATCACTCTACCCGTCAGTCTCTCCACAAGTGTATTATCCATAAGCAGTGCACCTCAACATTTCGAGTCCTTATGCTTCAATATAATACAAGCCCCACAGTATGGCATTATTCTGGGATTACCCTGGTAGATCAAGCAAAATCCTTCCATAGATTGGGTTACCAAGACCATTCTTTTTAACAGTCCAGGATGTAAAGAACAGTATGGCCATCAACACAGTGTTCTATTGGTGACAGCCTTAGCCTCCCTTCTCCACATAGCTACCAAAGCGGAGCAAGACATTAACTTACCCGAGGAATATGAACAATATAGGGATGTGTTCAATGAAAAACAAGACAATGTGTTACCCCCTCATAGGTCAAATAGACCTGGTACCAGGAGCCGTAGTGCCATGTAGCAGAATCTATGGTCTCACGGATGCGGAAAATGAGCATCTAAAATTATATTGGGATCAGTATCTGGCGAATGGCTTTATAAGAAAATCTAAGTCCCTGCAGCCTCCTCTTTGTTTTCCATACCGAAAGCAAACGGCTAAAAGCGAGCCTGCATAGACTTCAGGGACTTGAACCACATTACCATTAAGAACAGGTATTAGACCAGGTGAAAACTGCTCAAATCTACATACGTTTGGACTTGAAATGGGCTTATCCCTCAGCTTTTCAATTCTTCTTCAACGAGGTGTTGAGGAAGTATCTGGATGTATTTACAGTGGTATATATTGACAATATTTTATGATATTCTAATTAAATGGGTCAGCATTTTTGTCTGGTCGTGCAAGCCTTGCGCGACAATGGATTATTTTGTACGCTAAGTAAGTGCGAATTCCATGTCCAGAGGCTGGAGTTTTTAGCAGTGAATATATCACTTAAAGGATTGGAAATGTCTGATCGTAAGATAAAAGGTGTAAAGGATTGGCCACAAATAGTCAATGTGAAGGAGGTCCAATGCCTCTTCGGCTTCGCTAACTTTTATCGAAGATTAATACTCCAGTTTTTGAGGGTGGTAACTCCGATAACAAGGTTGTTAAGGAATCATGTTCTGTTTGAATGGTCTGATGAAACTGAAGCCTCCTTTTCTCAGCTGAAAGGAGCCTTTACATCAGCCCCTATTTTTGCCCACCCAGATCCTGAGAAGCCGTTTGTAGTGGAAGCTGATGCTTCAGATATGGCAGTGGGGGCTATTTTGTCTCAAAGGAATGAGAAGACAGGACAACGACATCCTGTAGTGTACATGTCTTGCAAGCTAAATGATGCTGAAACAAGGTACACCTTTGCGTAAAGAGAGTTATTGGCCATCAAGGATGCTTTCACTTCCTGGAGTCATCATTTGGTGGGGGCAAAACATGTGGTCATAGTATACACTGACCATCGTAATCTCAATTCATGAGGTCTGCCCGTCTGTTGTCCCCCAGGCAAATGAGCTGGATGTTGTTTTTCTCCGAATTCGATTATATCGTCACCCACAGACCGGGTGCGGAGAACGGGAAAGCGGATGCTCTCACCAGACAAGAACCTGTGTATAGCCCGGTGAATAAACAATCTCTTTCTATATTGGCCCCTGATCAAGTCATAGGTATAGTGAATTCTGAAAAGTTTCTACACTCTTTGGCTCGTGCAAATACAATCCCTACATGGAGAAAATGGCTCAGGGAGCATCCCCAATGGAAAATGAGGCTAGGGGTGCCCATAAGACAAAAGCAGATGTTAATCCCCTCAAAAGTGTTACAAGAGAGAGTGTTCCATTGGTGTCATACAGTTCCCAGTGCAGGCCACAATCGTATAGACAAAACACTAGACAGAATTCTTAGATATTTTTGGTGACCTTCAGTAAAAACAGACATGGTACTTCATGTAAAGAAATGTGAGATATGTACAAAAGCTAAATGAGATCACAGTAAGACTCAAGGTTTGTTGCAACCATTACCCACACCCTCTGTTCCATGGACTACTATATCTATAGACTTCATAGTGGGATTGCCTAAAGATCAAGGTCACAGTAATTTTGGTAGTAGTAGACAGTCTTACTAAGAATGGATATTTCATCGCAGCAAGACTTTACCTACTTCTGGGCAATTGGCCAAAATACTCCAGAGTCAGATAGTACGATTACATGATGTGCCAACCACTATCGTATCCGATCGTGGATCCCAGTTCACTGCTCATTTCTGGAAAGTATTGTGTGAGGCCTTGTAAATAAAATCAGCAAAATCCATGAGTTTCCATCCACAAACGGATGGTCAGACTGTGCGTTTGAATCAAACGTTAAAACAGTATCTACGTTGCTATGTAAAAGAAAACACTGATGAATGGGTGCATCTCTTGTGGGTAGCAGAAACAGCTTACAACAGTGCGCACCACCAGTCCACCAATCACACCCCTTACTACAGCATCTATGGGTTTCATCCTTGATTCTTGCCCTTGATCCACCCTGGAATGGATCATAAAGCACCTGAAGTACACAACGGAGTGAAACAAATACAACTCACCCTTAAAAAGACGCAGCTGAATCTTCAAAAAGCTAAGACGCGCTACAAAAGACACGCAGATGTACATCGTCGGGAAAATCTCCCGTACCAACCAGGCGATGTGGTCTGGTTCTCCACAAGGAACATCAGGTTTCACAGATACAGTGTCTTCAACCCTCGCTACTTAGGGCCCTACAAAGTGACAAAATGCATCAACGCTGTTTCAGTACGCTTAGCTTTGCCAAAGACAATGAGAATACACCGCATGTTCCACGTGTCCTTGCTGAAACTCTCATACATGCCAGTAAAGAAAAAGCCTCCTCCAGTGTGGGTAAATGGTGAACCTGAATATGAGGTATCCAAGATATTGGACTCCAAGATGAGGGGGTCCTCTTTGTGGTATCTGATTTTGTGGAAGGGATATAGTGTGGAGGAGAATTCCTGGGAGCCAGCCAGGAGTATTCATGCACTCAAGTTGATTTGAGATTTCCATGAGCGGTTTTCCAGGGAAGCTGCGTCTTTGTTGGACCCCTTCAGGGAGGGGGATGTACTGTTACACTTCCCGGCACCGAACTACCATTTAATTCCCTGGCGTGAAACAAACATGGTCGAAGCGTCTCGTTTCTCGGCCAAATCTACAACTCCCATGATTCCTACCTCTGGGTAGGCACGCACGTGCAATGATGACGCGCCTACCCGGAAGCCTCTTAATCCGGGCGGCGGCAGTACTGCGGTGCTGCAAATTTGGGATTAGCAGACGCCGGAGAGAGTGAGAGCTACGCTAGAGAGGAATCCTTGGCATTTGGACGCTCGCTACCAGGGTGGTAAGGGTGATGTTGTCACCACTCGTGTGCAAGTATTTCCACTTCAAGTGAAGTGATCGAGGAACTCTGTACTCATTCTTTTGACTATTACAATCAGGTTGAGGACCTTTACTACCTCCAAAGTTCCAGTTTGTGTAATATCGGTTACATGTTGATGAAACAGAAGATGTGATTCCTTAGTGGATTCTCCACTTATGACATTTGCTGTGCTTTAACAGCCAACAATGTGCAGGGCATGAGAGGTTAATGCCAGTACAGTTAATCTTGTTTCTAGTGTTACGTATTACTGAAGACTTTATGTGGCTCTTGTGAT
The DNA here is from genome assembly GCF_964261635.1 of Lissotriton helveticus. NCBI lineage: Eukaryota > Metazoa > Chordata > Amphibia > Caudata > Salamandridae > Lissotriton > Lissotriton helveticus. The sequence continues at coordinate 503,728,081 of NC_136068.1, read as the reverse complement.
TTTTCTTCCTAGCAGTGTGAGTTGAGTATCAACCCCCCCTGTGATGCAAGTTCCTACATTCGTTGTGGTGGGTATTGTGTGGCATGAGAAAAGTCTGTGTGTTGTGAGTACCAATGGTGTGTTTGTTAGTTATGGAATAGTGTCTTTTCTTCTTTTGCATAAAAAGAGCCTTCCTATGATACGATGCCTACATCAATGATTGATTCGCAAGAATGCACGTTCTTTTTCTTTACAGGTAGTTACAGCTTAGTATATGTTTAGTATCTCAGAGCAGTTGCTACAGGAATTGGAACAGTCCTTTAAGTGTGTTTTTTGTGTTGTATGTCTCCCTCCCCGCTGTTCCCATCCTTCACTTCCCTCATTTAATCATTCCTACCCTCTGCGCTGTTATAGCATCAGAGAGTGGAGCGATTGAGAGGTGGACCCATTTGAGCAACACGCCGATCCTGGGAGTTTGGAATAAAACCTTGATAAAAAGGCATGTACAGCTTCCAAAGGTGGCAGGCCTGTGAGGCTTCTCCTTCGTGGACCCAGCCCATCCTGGGGTTGAGCCATGACACCTCTGCCCAGCCAGGATGGGCTTTATTTCTAGACCTATATAGTGGAGGCTCTCTACCCAGTAGTCTAAAAACCTGTCTTGTGGTGGCAAATGGCTGGCAACGATTCAGAAACCACACCAGGGCTGGTCGGTTTTCAGGGGGCATCTCTAAGATGCCCTTTGAGTGCATTTTACATTAAATCCCACACTGGCATCAGTGTGGGTTTATTGTTCTGAGATGTTTGCTATCAAACCTCCCAGTTTTTAGTAAAGCCATTATGGAGCGTTGGAGCTTCCAATGACTAACTCCTAGACTATATACTCTTTATGGCTTTACTACACTTACAATGTCTAAGAATGGACTTAGACACTGTAGGGGTACAGGGCTTATGTCTCTGTACCCTCACCGGAGGGCTAGTACACCCTGCTGGAGGGCTGACTTACCTAGTCAGTGGGATGCAGGCATGACACACACGGATGTGTGCATGCCAACTCTTTACTTTTCTCTGCACCAAAACATGCTGCCTGCAATAGCAGAGTGTGAGTGTTAAGGTACAGGGCCTCTAAGGGTAGCACAATAGGTGATGCAGCTCTTAGAGGCCTTCCCTGGTCACAGTGCCCTTGGTACTGAAGCAGGGTCTAGTTTTTACCATTTAGTGCCCCAGGCCCCGTCTGTCCATGTCTGAAGCATAAGAGTCTCATTTGCCCCTGCCAGCCCACAGACAAGGTTGTGTTACAATTGTCCACACTGCATTGAGCGTCTAGGAGGCAGTAGGCCCTTTGCCCTCCTGTGTACTCAGATGTACATCTTTCTGAACATAAACATGTAGCAATAACAGGATGTGTCTGGTGCAGAGAAAAGTAAAGAGTTGACATGGCACACATCCGTGTGTGTCATGCCTGCATCCCACTGCCTAGGTAAGTCAGCCCTCTAGCAGGGTGTGCTTATGTCTCTATACCCTCGCCTGAGGGCTAGTACACCCTGCTAGAGGGCTGACTTACCTAGGCAGTGGGATGCAGGCATGACACACACGGATGTGTGCCATGTCAACACTTTACTTTTCTCTGCACCAAAACATGCTGCATGCAATAGCAGAGTGTGGGTGTTAAGTTACAGGGCCTCTAAGGGTAGCACAATAGGTGCTGCAGCTCTTAGAGACCTTCCCTGGTCACAGTGCCCTTGGTACTGAAGCAGGGTCTACTTTTTACCATATAGTGCCCCAGGCCCCTTCTGTCCACGTCTGAAGCATAAGAGTCTCATTTGTCCCAGCCGGCCCACAGACAAGGTTGTGTTACAATTGTCCACACTGCATTGAGCGTCTAGGAGGCATTAGGCCCTTTGCCCTCCTGTGTACTCAGATGTACATCTTTCTGAACATCAACATGTAGCAATAACAGGATGTGTCTGTCATTTAGAAGAACAAGATTGGCCAAGAGTAGGTGTGGGGGCCAACTGGGACTTTCCACAGCTTTAGAAATTACAAGTGACCTCAAAACGTTTGTATTCTTCTGCTTTCTTAAAAAGGTCCTGAGCAGTGACGCAAATCATTTTCAATAAATGTTCAATTGCATTATGATTCATGGTCAAACATCAAGTGACCTCTTGGTAAACTTTTGTAACGTAGTGTCAATTCTGCTTTCCTAATATTTCTGAGAAGTGACCAAAGTCCGTCTTGTTCTGCAGCCAAAGCACCTGCTAATGTTGTGATTCTGTGATTAATACTTCCTCATTAAAAGAGTATGAATGATCTGTTCTTCAGTCCATTCGATGGACTACTTCGCACAATTGATCCCATGGGTCATGATGCATGTGTGCCCCTAAGCCATCTTCTCTAGCATCTTTGACTGAGGCTATAGTACGAGTTATTTACCTTCGGTAATGATGTATCAGGTAGAGATGATTCTAGCCGCAGATTCCTTAACGTAGAATTATCCCCAGGCGTGAGACTGGATACGGAAAACTTTTTGCTACAGCATCCCCGCACGCCGGGGGGACGGCACCACGTGACTTCGCCCTGACGTCGTTCGCGTCCGTAACGTCAGCGAGGATACATAAGTCCCACCCCAGGCGCGCCTACGTCAGTTTTCTTCGGAGAAATTTTCTGCGCCACAACGTGGAGCCATCACTAACAAAAACTGTGAGAATACTGGAACAGTGTGCGAAAAAGCCCTGCTAAACAGAAGGGAAAGAAACAATGTTGAGGAACAGAACCATCCAGAATAGAGCCAGGTACTGAGGCACCAAGATCTGGAATTAAAGAACAGGGCACCGCTACTGGAAAGCAATCCTGCAAACAAATACAACAGCCTCAACGGGGCAGAAGCATGTGAAAATACACCGCAGACCAAGAAGTCTGAAGCCACCGCCCGGAACAGAAAGGGACACCAAGGTCAGAACGGAGAGCAATGACCATTCAACATCAGAGAACACCAGCAGGGAGAAAGTCTCCCGAACGCCAAAGTCGAAACCAGGCAAGGCACCTCAACCCCAAGGACTGCCAAAGGCAGAAGTGCAAGCAACAAAGTAAAGAAGAAGCACAAGCTAACCCCACACTGGAAATCAGGGTGCAAGGGCGCAGAAGTGCCTATAAATCCAAGAATGGAACAACAACAAGGCGAGCATCCCCCAAAGGAGGGAGTAAGAAAGACACTCGCAAAAGTCAACCACCCGAAAGCAGGCGAGTGCAGAAGACCCGGAGGGCCCTCGCAGAACGGGGAGGATGGACGGGTCGTGAATGAATTTGCTGCTAGAATCGTCTCTACCAGATACATTGTTACCGAAGTTAACTCATACATCTGATAGAGAGTACTAGCTGCAGATTCCTTAACGTAGAATAGATACCCTAGCCATACCCAAGGGGAAAGAGGGTCGGCGAGAGGACCTCCTCAGCTCAAGCAAACCCAAGCCCACGACAGGGAACAATCGCCGGGACAAGGAAATAACCCAGTCCTCCCCAACAGAGGATGAGCCACACAGACAGGGGAAAGAGCCCAGTCCCCCCCCCCCCACAAGCAGACTAGAACCGCAGTGTCGCAGAGAACACCGCCCACAGGGGATGTGTCACAACGACAAGCGGCAGCCCCGCCCTCACCAAGCAGGAGAAGGACAGGCAATACGAAAGGAGGTCATCAGCCAATGTACCAGGGACATCCAACGCAAGCCCCAGGTACAGGCAACACGAAAGGAGACCAGTAGCCATTGTACCAGGGACCTCCATAGGAAGCCCCAGGTACAGGCAAAACAAAAGGAGACCAGCAGCCAACGTACCAGGGACCTTCACCGGAAGCCCCAGGTACAGGCAATAGGAAAGGAGGTCAGCAGCCAATGTACCAGGGACCTCCACCGGAAGCCTCAGGTACAGGCAATGCAAAGGGAGGCCAGCAGCTAATGTACCAGGGAACCTCCACCGAAAGCCCCAGGTACAGGCAACGCAGGGGAGTACCAAGGAAGAAGAGCAACCCAGAGACTCCACGAAGAGCAGAAACAAAGGCAAGAACCCTTCACCGGGAAGACACCCAGTGAAGAGGGCAGCCTAACTCATCACAGCTGGACGTCAACAGGCCAGACAGAACAGCGCCTCAGTAATAAGGCAGGTGGAAGAGAAAAACATAGTCCCATAAGGCTCCTGAAAAATCAGAAGCATTTGTCACCCCAAGTGAGACGGATATGCTCAGACGTGAGTCCCGTGCTCTCCATGCCACTGGAATCAAGCTATCCTGGCTAATGAGGGCTGAAAGCCCGAAACCGGTCCTAGGATGCATGTTTCCAGTCCAGGGAGAACCTGGCTTGGCAGTTCGGGCTGGACTGTCCCCAGGGCGCACAGGGTCAAGACTGATTTGCATATGGCGGGGTTCAAACTGGAATGGCATGGTGAGTCAAAAATGATGGATTTAGGCCCACATCTCTGTACTGGAGTAAATGTATGACATTGTTCTGCATTCTGCCCATCAATTTTTGCATTTGTCACCCCGAAAGGGACGGGTATGCTCAGACGTGAGTCCCGTGCTCTCCATGCCACTGGAATCAAGCTATCCTTGCTGAAACCGGTCCTAGGATGCTTGTTTCCTTTCCAGGGAGAACCTGGCTTGGCAGTTCGGGCGGGACCGTTGGCAGTTCGGGCGGGACTGTTCCCATGAGGCACAGGGTCAAGACTGATTTGCATACGGCTGAGTTCAAACTGGAATGGCATGGTGAGCAAAAATATGATGGATTTAGGCCCAGATCTCTGTACTGGGGTGAATGTATGACATTGTTCTGCATTCTGTCCATCAACTGTTATTTTAGCATTTGTCACCCCGAGTGGGACGGGTATGCTCAGACGTGAGTCCCGTGCTCTCCATGCCACTGGAATCAAGCTATCCTGGCTGATGAGGGCTGAATGACCGAAACTGGTTCTAGGATGCTTGTTTCCAGTCCAGAGAGAACCTGGCTTGGCAGTTCGGGCTGGCTGTTCCCATGGGGCACAAGGTCAAGACTGATTTGCATATGGCTGGGTTCAAACTGGAATGGCATGGTGAGCAAAAAACGCTGGAGTGAGGCCCAGATCTCTCTGCTGGGGTGAATGTATGACATTGTTCTGCATTCTGTCCATCAACTGTTGTTTTTGCATTTGAGTAGAAGGGTGGAAAGAAAGACAAACAGGGTCCTGCGGAGCAGGGCGGTGACGATTCAGAAGTGCTTGAGGCACCGGATCACTAGTGGAAGGGCGCCCCCAAGCCCCCATAAGAAAATTGTGGAGTGACGCAAAGGGAATGAACAACTCCAGTCCACCAGAGCCCTGGTGGAGAACTTCCAAAAGGTTGTCCGTAGGAAACGGAGTGACAGGCTCACCCATCCGCAGAATACCAGCGGATGTGGAAATGGCCCGAACAAAAGCAACACAAGCCTCCGTAGGGCGCCGCCGAGGAGAAAGTAATTCCTCTGTGTGTGACGGCTGCAGGCTGAGCCGCCCGTCCCCATGTCCAGGGGGAAGCGGCCAGGCCTGGAATAGTGGGGGATCCACAGATGAACGAGGAACCTGAGGAGCCCCAGAAGGCGGAGAGGCCGCGGAGAAAGCCATCCACGAGCCATGGGAAGAAAGGTTCGAGGATTTAGGCCATGGGGACGGAGAGGAGCCCTCCCTGAAGAAGCCGATGAAAAGGCAACATACTGCACCCTGTCCCCGGGGAAGAACACACCAGCAGATGGCCAACCTCTGGAGAAGAAGGGACTTCATGGGACGAATCCAGAACCCGATGCTGGCGCGGCTCCGTGGAATCCGCCACTGGCGCCTGATCGGAGTCAATCGGCGCTGGAGTGGGCACTCGTGGGGCCAGCCCGACACCTGCCACCACGTCCTCACCATGAGGGTGGGGCGGGGTCACCCCCAGAACGGCGAGGGAGCGGCGCTGAAAAGGCACCGACTGGGCCTCAGACGGGACAGCCGCCTGCACCGAGGACCGAGGCGGACTCGGGAAAGCACCCAAGGTCCCTGCCTCCACCCGTGACTCCCCCGGAGCCGGAGACGGAGGCCCCTGTTGCCGAAACGGCACTGGCTCAACCTCTGGTGAGGCAGCTGCCTGCTCAGAGGACCGAGAGGGACTCAGGGGCAAGTCTGGAGTCCCGGCGGTCTCCTGCACCACCACAGGGAGCACCGTAGGGATTTGCGGTGAGGCAGGGACGCCAGGTGCCAAAGAGGGAAGCCCCGAAGTACCGAACCTCGACGACTCCACTTTTCTACGACCTGGAGCTGAAAATTCCGGCGCCGGGCCACAGCTGCCGGCGACCCCACAGAAGACCCCGTGCGAAGCAAGGGATCAGCGGACGTCTCAGGAGGTGGAGGAAGGGCCAAAGAAGCCTGCAGCACTGCCGCGTAGGCTGTCATTTGTACCCTTGTCGCTTCTACGCCGGGAAACGGCGGGTAGGAAAGCGACAGGCGGGGTCGCATGTCCTGGGGGGAGCAGGCAACCACCGGAAAGGAGGACAAGGCCTCGGAGATAAACTGTAGGACCTGCCAGCCGGCGAGCCTCGCCCTTGGGGCCGCGGCGAAAGACGATGTCGCAGACAAAAACAGCAGTTCCTTCCTTCCGAGGTAGGGAACGGGCGCTGGGATAACACCAACCTGGACAAGCGCGCCAACAGCAACTTTATCCTGCGCTACCGCCGCGACTTAGACTTAAGGTGCTGGCCGGCGTTGCAGCTCTCCGAGTCGTGGTGCTCACCCAGGAACCACATGCAAATTGGGTGAGGGTCCGTCGACGACATGGGAAGCGCACAGGAGGTCTTGAAGCCCGAAGGCATTTGCACACTGTTCCACTTAACGCCAAAGCGTGTAAAAGAATAGAAGGTCTGAAAACAGGCAAGGACACAATCCGGATCCGCGTTGCACGCGGTGAAGAGAAAAAATGGATGTAGGCGCGCCAGGTGGGACTTATGTATCCTCGCTGACGTCACAGACGCGGACGACGTCAGGGCGGAGTCATGTAGTGCTGTCCCCCCAGCGCAGGGATGCTGTGGCAAAAAGTTTTCCGGATCCAGTCTCCGCCTGGGGATAAGTCTACGTTAAGGAATCTGCGGCTAGTAGTCTCTATCAGATATGCTTATTAAATGTTGAAATTGTCTCTTTCTCTCTCCTCTGCATTGCCGTGATTTTTAAACCTACAAAATTGCATGATTTAAGTTTTTTATCTAGGAAGGTGTCTCTGAAACTTGTTATCTTCTAGAGTACACAATGCTATTTTTTTGATTAACAATGTGCCTTTGACATTCATGGTGTTTAAAATTGTTCTTTAACCCCTTCACTGCTCATGGCGGAACCACGCCATCATGAGCTACGGGCGGCGTGTGCTCATGACTGCGTGGTTCTGTCGTGGTTCCGTCATGCTGGGGCCACTCCGCCCACGCGGCACTGATTCCCCGCCAGTGCCGGCGAATTAGTGAGTCGGCGGAGATGTGATGGAACCACGCCGCGCTACCCCCCTCCCCCCAGCGCCGCGGCAGAATTACCACCGCGGCCAAGAAGTTAATAAACTGCCACTCTGACTCAGTTCCTGCATCTCACACGCGTTTCCTTATTTTAGATAGAGCACCCCATCTCAAATTAAGCTGGTGTAGTGCACCCTAAAAACCACTCTTTAACAGTACCCATGGTACATTTTACAAGGGGCTTACCTATAACCAGAGATGTTTCAATTGTGTGTACAAAGGTATAGTCTTGGGAAAGAACACAGGCCCTGGGAACCTGATTGGCAGAGACCCAGGGCACAACAAGTCAAAGTGAATCAGAAATATGGAAAATGTTTTGGTGTATATGCCGGGTCTGGTGGCTCAGTGGACTAATGCATCCCCTGCAGGGGCCTGTGTTCGACCTCATGGTCACAGGTTCAAATCCCGGCAGATCCACTCAGCCTTTCATCCATTTGAGGTCGATAAAATGAGTACCATTGAGTTGGGTAACAATATACATCTGTTATTTCAGCGCCAAGATGCCCCGTTGCTAGGGCGAACGTGCGCTTTACAAATACACCTGTTATGTTATGGGGGGATAATGCAATAGAAACCCACTTTTCTACACACCCCATAACCCAAAAACGCAGCTTTGATGGATCAACAGAAGAAAGACGAAGAGTGGTCACTGCCTGGAGGGAACTGCAGGAGAACTTTGGCGAGAACCCCCATCCGTTCTCAGCCCTCTCTTGACAATCTCAACAGAGTGACTTGTCATGCAAACTCGAGCACTACCAAAGCCTGGGGTAGCTTGCCAGAACTTCAAGAAACACTAAAAGTCAGCCGTGGAGTAGAGGAGCTACTCCCCTGCAGTCCGCAGGCCAGAGGCGGCTCCTCTATAGGGGCGTTTGGGCGCCGCACCCCTGCTTTCTCGCAGTGCGAGAAGGCAGAAACATAAATGGTAATAACTACCATCTGTTTCTGCCTTTTCGCACGGCGAGAAAGCTGAAGTTCCTGGTTGAGAGTGGGCGGTGTTTGTCGAGAGCAGGGGGGAGTGGCTTGCCCACTGTTGTTCATACTGACTGCTTGGGCAGCCGGAGGCCGCCCAAACAGTTAGCATGAACAATAATGGGCAAGCCACTCCCCCCTGCTCTCGAGAAACACCGCCCACTCTCCCTGTTCTCTCTGTATGCTGCAGCATACAGAGAGAAAATGACCCGGGTTGGGCAGCGGCCTCACCAATTGCAACGCTGCGACTGGTGGAGGGGAGGGAGGCAGCCTGCAGCCTTCCTGATGACGAGCGCTGCAGCATTCAAAAAGCCGGACGGCGGGAGTCGGGAGTCTCGGGACGTGGGGAAAAGCGGGACGGACGGTAAGTTTAACTTTTATTTTATTTATATTTTTCCCTTAAACCCCTCCCGCCTCCCCCCATCCACTCTGCGGCGCGACGACCCCATTTCCACCCCCCCACCGGCCCGTAATGCCAGCCGCGACTGTGTAGTAGTAATTTGTCTTGATTTTTATTTAACTTATTGTATGAAAAAAGCATCACAAAATGGCCACCACATTTTAGTGTTTGAGTGTGGGCTGTATGACCTGTCGAAGTCATCGAAGTTGCACCTGCCTGGGTTGTAATATTTTAAAGCTCTTGTTCCCTTGTATTATACTGAAAAGGAGGTAAACTAAACGTTCATAAAAATGATTTTTTTTTTTTTTAAATGTTAACAGCACACTGGTTTACCAGCCGTAACACTGAAGGGCGCTAATTTTATGGCAAATGTGCACATGGATCGCAAGCAAAAATGCCGTAACTCACGAAAATTCGAGACACTGGCTCAAAGGGGGCTGATCCGATGCCCCATACTATAAGTTGTGGTGGGCGCAAGAAAAATGTATGTGAATTAGTGCTGTGTGCTTTGAATGGGTGTGTGCATGGGTATGTGCTAGCGAATGATGGGTGTATGTGTGCGCTTGTGAATGGATGGGTGTGAGTGCACATGTAGATGGGTGGGAGTGAGTATGTGTGTGTGGGTGCTTGTGAGGGATGGGAGGAAGGGAGTGTGCTTGTGCGTGCCCGCCCCACTAATCGTCGACATTACGAGCCGGCACTGACAAGCAGAGTCCGGTCCACCGCCTTGCGACTCCCGGACCCGGCAGATGCTGCAGACAACAAGGAGAAGGTACTCGTGCACTGAAAGGTCACATCTGTATCCCCACTGAGGGGCCGATGTCGGACGGACCGGAGTCCGGTCCAACATTGGTCAGGAACTGTAACCGACTGTAACTGTAACCGACTGACCTACTGTCGTAAGTTACAGACCTGCAAGTACGATGCGACCGAATCCTGTTCGGTTGCACTTATATACTTCACAATGGAATCAGGCATTCCGAATGGTTCATCCTTGCACCCGGTGGCAGGCACCCCAAGGTGTCTGAACCGGGTGTAGGGATCAACCTGGACCCAAGGCCACCATTCGTCGGCCTCACACCTGTGGGGACCCCAAAAGACAGTTTGCGACTGCCTTTTCAGAAAGACCGTCACAAAAAGGCAGTGGGAAACTGCCATTGTACTCCTTTGGTCGGAAAGAGGTGGCTAGGGGAGTACTGAAGGGTTTCCGGATGGCGGAAGGGCTCTCTTAGCCCGTCGTAAGACATCCGGGAAACCCGAGTCGGATTCCTTTCCGACCAAGCCCATCGGAATGGCTCGGTCAGAAAGGAATCCGAACGGCACATTCCGATGCGGGCGGAAGGGCTCCGACCGTCGGTCAGAGCCTTTCCGTCAGACATTGGAATCGGGCCCCGAGTGTGAAGACACCAGGACAAACCAGAGCTGTGCAGCACCAACCCTAGGGGTACCGGACACCCTGCCCCAAACACCGACCAACAGTGTCCATTCTGGACTACCACTGCACCAGAACCAAGCATCCATTGAGGTATGTCAACATCACTGAGACCCACTTTGAGAGTGGACCAGCTGCCTTGATTTCTCCTCTTCCAGCTGTTTGTCCCTGACCACAAGGTGCATCATAATTTGCTCCCAGTTCCGCATGGCTGGCATACAAAGTTAGAACAGCTAGTTTGAAGCCCTAGAAGATTTATAAAGAACCCATTTTCTAAAAGCTGTAATGCAACCACATTTACATGCCCCTGCAGCTCAGAGCCATACATAGCAATTGACCGACATTTGGCGTTGTAAATGCTAATCATTTCTTTAGGGTGTTTACAGCCCAATTTCTTTGCACAAACCTGTGCGAGATCTATGAAATTGCATCCTACTCGAGTTTACTGCACTTCTCCAGTTCCCATCACCATCAAATGTAATTCCCAAACACAAACAGGAAGATATTTGAGATAAGATCGCATCTCCTATTAAAATGTTACGCCCCTTGGATTTCTTTCGGTCTACTTTCATGATAAAGGTTTTTACTTATATTCATTAATAATCCCAGATTTTTCCATAAAATGTACACATTTATCTAAAAGGTGCTGAAAAGCCATAGGGGTGTGGGCTATAAGCACCGCATTGTCCACATATAGCAGAACTGGTATAGGCCGATGGACGATTTGTGGCAGATCAGAGCATGTGTCCGCAAGAGTGCTACCCAGGCTATTAATGTATAGATTAAATAAAAAAGGGGCGAGTACACACCCTTGACGGACCCCTTTTTTGATGTCAACTGATCGTGTACATTCACCTCTCATCCCAAAGCGGATCTTTGCAGAGCTACTTGAATATAGATATCTAAGGAAATTGACAATAGTAACATCTACGCCCATTGAAGTCATGACAGACCAAATGAATTCATGACTGACCATGTCAATAAGGGCCACTTTCCTACAGGGAGTTAATACAAAGGAAAAATAAAAACTGAGCAAACACACAGATATTCTCACTTCATGTACAGACTAGGCTATATGAGTAAATGCATTTGTGGCGCCAAATCTAACTTCAACTGAAAGACCTGTGTTCAATTTGATAATAACATCTAGAAAGTCCACACACATCTAGCTGTTCTCACAGCAGTAAAGAAGACTGTGAAATGCCTCGACTGTGAATGCCTTAAACCTGGCATCAATCTGGTGTTTAATACAGAGGTCGAATTCAGATGGAATAAGGTGCATATTTAGGGTCGAGTGCAAAAATACTCGCTGTAAAAACTGTTTGGTGCAAATAACAGTTGAAGCATGTGTTCTCTAACTGCGAAATGCACGTAGTAATTTTTGTTTGTAAGTGCATATTTATAAGTGAAAATGGGTTCGTTTATACCGAACAGGAATTACAAGAATGATTGCTCTTTGGCGTAAGTGGATTGAGTATTGTGGATTTCTCTACAACAAGGGAGAAGAAATGTGCAGTAGTAAACTCCATGCACAGAACATAAGACTGGATGGATCAAAGTGTGGCTTGCCTTGAAAGTTTATGAATGCCTGTAGACTTGTGACTTTGTTGGCATTCACAAAATCCAATTCAGCCGTTCCCCACCATAGAAATAGTCGTAGTCTCACTCCAGCAGAGGGCTGCAGCAAATTATCTTCCAAGATGGGAAGGGCAATGGATCACCTGCAAAGTTTCTTGGTTTTTCCAAGGGTAAAATGTTTTCCCCACAGAGAAAAGAACAAAGGAATACATATGGCAACTACACATCAGATTGATATTCCCTGAGGCAGAACAGTACAATGTTGTGTTTACTCTCTCCAGTGAGCCAAATAAGGATTTTTTTTTATAGATCACAAACTCGACCCGAAGACAGAGCGCTTTACATGAGCACAGTTGCATTAAAGATGGGCACATTTATTTTTGCGAGGCAAAGGGAGATTAAGTGATTTGGCAGAGAGACAGGATGTTGAGCATCCCTGCCGAGACTCAAACTCAGTTCCCCAGTTTCGAGGTCAACTGCTCCAGCCATTAGGCCACATCCTCATCTGGCCCAAGCCCAATAGCACGCTCCAATAATGAAGTGCCCTTGTCAGTGGATTGTGTGGGGATCCCAATAAGTAAGCTGGGATAAAGCAGAGATTAAACCTTAGACTATGGCCCTGAAGCAACTGAGGGCTTAAAATATTTCAAACTCATTCCAGACTGAATTTTTTGACATAAAATAGAGGAAACACTAAGGGTGTCTCCTTTACTTACTAGGGTACCAGCAGCCCTTCTGTATGGGGAAGGATGTTTGAACTTAACATCGACCACAGTGCTGATTACAAATAGAAAACAACGTTATTCTCAACACGTCTTAATCAAAATATGTCTTAATGGGGGCGTGGCCAAGATGCGAATGGTGTGAGACGTGCGACATTGGGTCTCCGCTCCATCATGCGCTGTTACAGCTGGGCCTTGCTTCAGTGAAGCCGCTGGGATGTGACTCCTGCCCTGACTGCCCCGAGTGCCGGTAAAGTGCATCAGGGAGGCCCCCATGCCGGATCTCACCTCCTGAAGCTTGTCTGATGCCTGGGGTAACATAGCTGTGACTTTTAGCGCCAAGACGCCCACGGGCATACGTATGCGCTCTACAAATTGTAATAATAAATAAATAAATACTCCTATGGTAGGGCTGCAACGACGCACCATGGCCCAGCTTCTCTGTGCCGAAGGGAGGAGCAGCAATATCCCGGAGCGGATACGCAGTGAGTCTTGCTGTGTGCGCTGTCTGGGGAGGCTGAATAGTGCGTCGGAGTGGCTCCGTGGTACTCCGGGGTTCTTTGAGATGCGACCTCCCGCCGCCCTTTTGAGGCGGCTGCGATGACGAGGGCCACGGATCACAGCCTGCATTCGGGAAGGGGGAATTGGACCCTTCCTAGCGCCTGGGATTAATCATTTCCCCATACTGTGGCCTGCTATCTCGACATCATTTATCTGGCAGGGTGAATGCTGCAATCCCAGACTCCTGGCTAAAAGTAAGCGGGAATGCACCTGGGCCTGCCTCTATCCGTGCTGCGCTGGGACAGCGGGGTTGATCGACTCCATGCAGAGAGTCCCATGCGCTTATGCCATTGTCCCTCTCTCTTCTGGAGTTGTCTAACTCCTAGTGTGGTCCTGAACCAGCCTTCCTTCCTACCGCTTTGTGGACTGATCTTCCTTGTGGCGCTCTGAGTGCAGCTAGAGCCCTACTGGACCGCAAGTGAATTACTGAGCCCCCGAGTGTGCGGGCCGACCGACACGTCCCCGCAGGGGACACTCATAAGAGGGTGGCCCCCTTAGTGCCACAAGATGGCACATGGGGCAGCCCAGGGTTCCACGACCCATGTGGGTCCTGCTCGTCACTTCCGGCCGGGATGGGGCGGGGGGAGGTATATATTCCTCCCCCGCCCACCTGGCGGCCTCTTTGTCCCCTCACTCTGTCGCCGTTTGGGTGCCCTCTGGTCGCTCCGTCCAGAGGCCTGGTCTGGCGTCGGCGTGCTGTTTTCCTCCGGGTGGTCTCGCTTGCGGTGAGTCGTCCCCTCTCGGGGATGGGTTCTGATTTCTTCTCTGTTTTCGGGCGAGGGGACTGTGGGGGTGCAGAGGCATAGTCGCGTGCGCTAAGCCCCTGCCACGGCCTCGGTAATGTTTGGGGGCATGTAGGCGCGGTGCGTCCATTGGGGCGTAGGGGCGTAGCCCCCACGCCCCACTAAAATTATTTTTATAATTATAATTATTATAAATTATATTATATTATATTATTATTATAATAATTATTTTTTGTAAAATAAAAATTGATCGCGAGCGTTACCTGACTTTTCCGGAGTGCGCAGGGGGAGGGGTTGGGAGGGGGCTGGGCCTGCTGCAGCTTGAGTGACAGTCCACTCAGCTGCAGCAGTACTGCGCAAGTAAATTTCAGTCTAGCACCTAGCGCAAGCATGCGCAGATGCAGCCCCTGCTGAAGTTCCCCTACAGAGAGTACCAGGGGGCGGGCCGCAGCCCCCGGGGTTTCAAAGGGAGAAAGGGCGAGCAGTCAGGTGCCCTCCTAGCCGCCAGGATTGGCTGGTCCAGTGCAGGCCAATCACTGTCTGACTTTGACTCCCGCCCCTGTGACGTTAGCCTGGCGTGCGCAGGCAGCAGCAGACCGTGTGTGACTCCCCCCGCCTCACCGTCACCGGCGTCACACTAGTACAGGTAAGGAAAGTTTACATTTTGTCTCTTTCCATGTTGTGTACAGTGTAAATTAAATAATTCATCTGCCAGCCTCAGCCTGGGTTTCAGGACAAACCCCCGTGGCCCGTTCACACCACAGGCCGGTAAGAAAGTCTCGGCGATCAGAATCATGTCTGTGACAGTGTTCCAGAATCCAGAGTCAAAACCGTCATGGTAGACTGCAAGCACGTGGATATAATGCAGGGTATAAATATGACATAGCCTCCGGAGCACCACATTTGCATGACATTTTAACGTTTGCACAGTCCTGATTCTTGCTTGTTGGGGGCGCAGCTTATGCCAGGGAAGTAAGCGCAACAGACATGTGCGCTCTGAAGCCCATCCATGCTAGTGCAGCTGATGCCTTCTGGGCTAAGTTGGCATGATGCATGTATTCACCTTTTAGGGCCCCTTCATCGACACCCCAGGCCCTGAGTGCAGGCGCCGCCTCCCTTTGAATGTTCAGGGCTCAGGAGGGGTCCTTGCAGGGCAGATACCAAATGCCATCCATGTCCGTGGGCGCCACAGGAGTCTCCGGCCGCCTAGACCAGGGAGAGGGGCTCTATCCTGGCAATGAAGAAAACAGAGTCAGAGGGAAACTGGACAAACGTGTTCTGACCAGCCCCTCGTCCTGCTTTAGTCATGTGCCACAATGACTGCGTCACCTTTTCAAGCCGGGCATGTTCTCCTCGCTGCTTTTGAGGCCATAATGATATCATGCATGTTTAGCCTGATGCATGGTGTGACAACCCGTTAGGGCGAGCATCGAAATGGAAAACAGCAGTTTCCTGTTTTCTGCGCCTACAATTGTTCACATTAGAATTTCAGCGCATCAGAGTCCTTCTCTAGTGAGCAAAGTATTAAAACAAGACACTTGTGACAGCAGCATTTGTGACTGCAGTGCGGATAGGCAAGTGCCCTTTTCAACCTTGCAACAATTTCTTTTGGGAAATTAATCTCTGACTTCGAAACATCTTGAGTTTTCATTCATAGGACAAAAGGAGTTTATTTTCTGGGGGCAACAAACATTCTTGCCTGGGCTTGCCGATTGTCGGCAGCGGTTTTGAATCGGATTGCAATTGCACTATATCGTGCACTGTTATGCATCCATCCGACCATTGGTTCAACAGCGCAGTATGTACACTACCGGGACCATTGACGCAGGAATATTCACGGTGCTCCTTAAACTAGCACTTGGAAAAGTTCTCCTACTGTGATGTAGGTCTCACCGTCTGATTTTCACACAATTATTTTGAAAGTAACTCGTATTGTTGTTGCCAATGGGCGCTCAATAAATAATTATGTGATTTAAGAGAGAGGGCAGTGAGAAATATAAATCCTATTTAACGTAAAGATTAATAGAGAAGAAATATGAAACTAGATGAGAGATGCTAGGGGTAGTAAGGGGGGGGATTTGTGGTGGGAAATGTGCAAAGGATATGAAGGAATGGTTTTAGGAGCTCGTTCAAATAAGTGTTGTGACAGCTACCACATGACATCCCCCAAAAGCCACACAGGTAAAAAGAGATACTGAATGAGGACCAATAAACCATCCAATCCTTTGTAACAGACGCCTTGTACTTCAGGCCTGCTGGCCTCTTCAGTTTGAATTGGATCTATCTTACTCGTGAGCTGGCTGCACATCCCCAGGTCAAACAGGATTACTTTAGAAGCCATCCCAGAGTCATTGGACGATCATCCAACTACCTTAGAAGTCATTTACACGTCATCAGACATCATCAAGCTCTTGAAGTCATCAGCAAAGCTGGAGAAGCTCAGCCTGATGATTTGAGGATGACTTGAAAATGAGTACCTGATGACTTTAGTAGGTGTCATTATTCGTGATGATTTAAGGATGACTTGAAAATGAGTATCTGCTGACTTCAGAAGGTGTCATTATTCCTGATGATCTGAGGATGACTTGTAAATGACTCTCCGATAACTTTACAAGATGACATTGTTCCTGATGAATTTGGGGTGATTTGAAAATAAGCATCTGAATACTTCAAAGGTACTATTGTGTTTTCAATAAGATGTTTTTGCGTCTGGTGATTTTAACAGGAATTGGTTGTCTATTTAAAGAGCACGTCCACCACTTCGGTTTCAGTTTTCCAGAAAAATGGAAACTGTTGGATGATTGCACAATGAATTGCAGATAAACGCAAAATGTCATACACGTTTTCTATTATACACAACAGAGCATACAATGTGCTTTAGCAAACTGTGTATAAGTCAGCGGTTATTTTTTTAACACATTTATTTATTTTTTGTCACTTTCTTTTTGTACAAACCAGGTAAGATAAGCATCCACTGTAACTGTAATGGACTCCATGTACCTTAGGTACATCTCCAATTGGATACTGGGTCACACTTATAAGCCCCTGTACTGTGTACTATAGGTACCCAGGGCATATGTGCACCCAAGGCCTACCAAGGGCTGCAGCTTGTATTATACCACCCCTGGCTGGCCCTACTAAATTGACACAACTGGCTGATCACTCAGCTGGGGATGAGTGGTGTAATCACCCTTTGCTTAGATATAGTATACCTATATCTAAACCTATATAGACACATATATACCTATAAGTCACTCCTATGGCAGGCCTTAACAATCCCGAAGGCAGAGGGTGCTTGGTATTATGTGAGATGGTGCTCTAGCATGAGCTGAGCCTGTCTGCAGCTTTCGGAACCATGTTCTTATAGCTGTTCTATGATATAGCCATACCATATACTTTTAAGTGCATTATAATCCTCGCGGTCATTGCTAACTTTGGTTTGGCTTTATCAAAATATGTTGTGTAAGGTGTCATACGCTTTGTAATACTACCCCCTCACCAAACCCAAACACACCCTAAACCCTAAAATTAAACATGGCACCCCAAAATCCAAACACACCCTGAACCCCCAAATTAACCCTTGCACCCCAAAACCCAAACACACCCTGAACCCCCAAATTAACCCTGGCACGCCAAACCCAAACACACCCTAAACCCTAATATTAACCCTTGTACCCTAAAACCCAAACACACCCTAAACCCTAAAATTAACCCTGGCACCCCAAAACCCAAACACCCTTAACCCTAAAATTAACCATGGCACCCCAAAACCCAAACACACCCTGAACCCCCAAATTAACCCTTGCACCCCAAAACCCAAACACACCCTGAACCCCAAAATTAACCCTTGCACACCAAACCCAAACACACCCTAAACCCTAATATTAACCCTTGTACCCTAAAACCCAAACACACCCTAAACCCTAAAATTAACCCTGGCACCCCAAAACCCAAACACACCCTGAACCCCCAAATTAACCCTTGCACGCCAAACCCAAACACACCCTAAACCCTAATATTAACCCTAGTACCCTAAAACCCAAACACACCCTAAACCCTAAAATTAACCCTGGCACCCCAAAACCCAAACATGCTCTAAACCCTTAAATTACACCTGCCCCCCAAAACACAAACCCACCCTCAACCCTAAAATGACCCTGTACGCCCTAAAATCCAAAAGCCCTACAAACCCCCAAACTGTTTATGAATGCAGAATGCCGGGAGGCACTGCTGTGATTGCAAATGATACTTTCTGTACCCCCAGGATGCACTTCCTTCATACTTCCTTCATAGAGTATTTCCATGGAATCCGATTGTTAGACTTATTAAACAACTGCGGACAGACCTGCTCATGGCCCATACAGAGGAATGGTCTTGCAAAGGAAAACAAGCTTTGTAGAAGTCCTTGGGACTGCCGAATTCACTCCAAGTGTCGTTTAGTGGGGCCGCGGCGGGAAATCATTTTAATGCTGACAGGGAGATTGAGAAAGTTCTGATTGGCAGAATGCAATGGACTGCTGACAGCTCTTGGTGTGTGTTATGCTGCTGGAACTTTTCTGTCCTTGGTTTCCAGTGGTGCCACCAAATAACAACAGCCCTGCCTTCATTAAATAATTGACGAACACAACAAATACCGTTCGCAAGTCACTCCAACCGTGGCCGATATGCTTTATGTGGTGAACAACAATAAGTGATCGTTTACTATGATTTTCATTCAGGTTTGGTCTGTGTGATTTTTTTTAAAGACACAGTCGGTACACAACCGGAAGTACATACCTCAACCTGTTAGGTTTTCACAGCGTGTATTTCATACAATTTTTTAGATCAGGATTTGGCCAGAACTTTTGTTTTAAAAGAAAATACATCTGTACAATCTGCTTATTTAAAGGGACTCTTGGACAACTTTCTTCATCTGTTAAAGCCGTAATTCACATTTTGCTTCCGCCGGCTACAGCATACAGTATGGGGAAGGGGACCATATCTGCCAGGTTTTCACTTCGCTTATGTGTGACATTTACAGGTCTTCAGTAATTTATGAGTGACATTTCACTGCCTTATGTGTGCACTTTAAGCAACACTTCACAGCGAGGTCAAGAAAGCAGTTCTTTACATTAAATACGGTAATCTATGTAAGCAGCCATTTATTGTAAAATGTGACGAACATGAATCTTATTATAACAGATGCTATGCTCATGACGTTTTGCAATCACTAGCTATCCCTATCCTTACTGGACACAGGGCATTTGACTCCTATGCTACACATTGTTATTTCCACTGTGTAATTCTGGGCCTGGTGCTGATGAAGGATTTATTAAACCACAACTGATGACTAGTGATACGATGTCAACAATAAAATCACGTAGCAGCAGTTAGTGACAGCCTGCAGAAATGGACCTCAACATTTACAGATGTGAATCATTCTGCCTTTACTTTTAATGCCTCGTTGTTATGTATTTCAAGCATCTTATGTGTCTCTTCCTTGCAGAAGTGAGCCAAAATAGTGAAGAGGCCTTTTTTGTTTGTGGCTGTGACATGCCAAGGGCTTCATTTCAAGTTGTGTGTTAATAGAAATCATGGGGTAAAAAAAATGTTCTTTTTTCCATAACACTTCTAGTAATAATTATTTTGACACAGGACAAAGAATATACCTCAAAACAAAGACACAGCACTCCTCTTTGTCACATGAATAACTTCTACAGACCTTTTTATTATTGCGGCTCCAAGTTCTGAGAGTATCTAGTTGTTCTAATGGGTGTAAGTTCTGATATTTATATGTTTCCTTCGCAGTAGGGGTTGGAGCCCAAGTCTGGCATGTGACACGTGTCACTCTGTCATGTGGCATATGCCACATCTGATGTGACATATGCCATAGATTTTCTTCATTATTATCAGGTGAGCATTTCCAAAGGACTATGTTTCACTCTGCTAAAATAAATAAATTGTCTAAAAAAATAAAAATAATATTAAAAAATAATTTCCCCAGCTGGGGTTTGAACCCTGGTCAAAACTCACTCAAAGCCCCTGTGAAGTAACAGTGAGCCATCTGTTCTGCTGAAATTTCCCCAGCCAAAGGCATTTGTGTCATAGAATAATGATGTCTGTCCTTTCTCTGTTTCTATTGTCTTGGACTTTAGATACCAGAAATCTTCTCTCGATTTACATTCTTTAAATACAAATAGCCCTTCCTTTCATACAGTCTGCCACTAGCCCCATGCATTTATTATTGTTACACAATCATCCCCACATTCTCATTCCACTAAATAAGTGATTTCTTTCATAGCAAACCTGTCCCCCCTATCCACATGCCACCCAGCATGCCATCAATGCCTCACATGCACTATGACTAAGGAGGCCATAGTTCTCCCAGATACTGCTAGGGGGTGATTTACAAAGGCACAGCTTTCATTTGTGGAATTTAGAAATAAAATAAAAAAATACAAAATAAAAAAAAAACGATTTTCCCTAGCTGGGGTTTGAACCCTGGTCAAAACTCACTCAAAGCCCCTGTGAAGTAACAGTGAGCCATCTGTTCTGCTGAAATTTCCCCAGCCAAAGGCTTTTATTCCATAGAATAATGATGTCGGTCCTTTCTCTGTTTCTATTGTCTTTGGACTTTAGATACCAGAAATCTTCTCTCGATTTACATTCTTTAAATACAAATAGCCCTTCCTTTCATACAGTCTGCCACTAGCCCCATGCATTTATTATTGTTACACAATCATCCCCACATTCTTATTCCACTAAATAAGTGATTTCTTTCATAGCAAACCTGTCCCCCCTATGCACATGCCACCCAGCATGCCATCAATGCCTCACATGCACTATGACTAAGGAGGCCATAGTTCTCCCAGATACTGCTAGGGGGTGATTTACAAAGCACAGCTTTCATTTGTGGAACTTAGAAAAAAAAATTTAACAAAAAAAACGATTTTTCTCATCTGGGGTTTGAACCCTGGTCAAAACTCACTCAAAGCCCCTGTGTACTAACAGTGAGCCATCTATTCTGCAGGAATTTGCCTCCAGCCACAGGAGTATTATACATGGGAAAATGATGTTGGTCCCTCCTGTATTTCCATGGTGTTTGGACTTTAGCTGGTACAAACACTCGTTCTATTTATATGCCATTAAGGAGAGAGACGCGGGCGTATTGGCCGCAAGGACGCGGTCCAGTCTACTATGTGTGTCGTGCGTCGGGGTGTAACAAGTAAAGAGCCTCTGAGTGGGATGGCTGTACGCCACACATCCACCGCTCCCAAATTATGCATCACTTCCCCTAGGCGTGCCGTCATACGTGGTTTCGTGCCAGAGCGAGGAGGATGCCGATCTAGATCCGGGTCCAACACACAATTAAAATCCCCAAACCAAACGAAGGGGGTTTCCAAGTCCGAGACAATAAGGTCCTGGAGATGGGAAAAGAAACACGGATCATCAACGTTAGGTGCATAGGAATTTAAGAGCAGGAAATCCCTACCATCCAGCTTGATTCGCAGCAGCAAGTACCTGCCTTCGACATCTGCCTCAACATACTGAACGGCACAGGGAACCCCAGGTGCCACCCAGATTAGGACCCCCCTGTCATAGGTAGAGTAGGACGAATGAAACATCTGGCCCGCCATTTTTTGGACAGCTTCTGGGCACCCTCTTCGTTCAAGTGGGTCTCCTGGAGGCACGCAATGGAGACGCCATGGCGTCGGAGGAATGAAAGGACCCTGTATCTTTTAGTGCAAGTGCCCAATCCACGCACGTTCCAAGTTAAGAATTTAAACCCCATGACAGGAGATCACGCCCAACCTGGCCATATATTACAAACAGCGTGTTCCGCCACCCACGGGCCCAACCAGCATCCAGGCCGGGGGACCTAGCCCATCTGATCAGCCATTCAAAAACCAGAAACACAGTACTCTCGATGCCAGCAACAACTTCCCCTCCCAACCCCACCAACCCCCCAAACACCCCCAACCCCACAACCCCCCCATAACATCTACCCCCACCCCCACCCACGAGCAAGATGACAGCAACACCAAAACACGCTATCCTGCTCTCCCCCTGCGGGTGCCAGGACGTACACAGCCAACCTATTTGTCCCATCCAACACACACACACACACCCAACCAAACACCACCCACCCCTCCTTCTAGCTCCCCATGGGACCCAGTCATACAGGAATGAACCTGGGCTTGGCCGCCGGCATCAGTCCCGAAGCAGGGCCCTCCCCAGCCAAAATAAAGACAGACACCGCCACATAAGGTCGTTCCAACGGGATACAGGTCCTACGCTCCACTCCGTCATTCAAGCTCGAACAGCACAGCTCCCAGGTACTTCATACAAACTCAAGGCCCAGCACTAAAGCCCCCAAAGCAGAGCACAACACTCTTCACTCCAACAGTACCTTATGACAGTGCCGACCCCGGCAGCAGTTCAGACATTCCAGTCTCTGGGATCACCGGAGCCGTAGAGTCTGTACCTGGCACAATGTCCTGCAGGGTATCTGGAACCAACACGTCCCCAGGGGCGGATGCGCCCGAGGACTCTGGACCATCCCTCGCCAAGGAAGGTCCCAACATCTCCGCCTTCCGCATCGTCGTCTCTGGGGATGGTTCCCCCAGGTCTCACGGGGCCCCCCTCGCTCTCCCGGGGGCATGTCGTCACCCCTGTATCTCCTGCCACTCCCACACCTCAGTGGGCTATTCGAAGAAATGCGCCCGGCCCTGAGATATCACCTTGACCTTGGCCGGATATAACAGCATATATTGGAGCTTCATCTCCCGGAGCTTCTGCTTGACTCCCAGGTAGGACTTCCGCTGCTCTTGCACCTGTTGGGTGTAATCAGGATAGATGCATATGCGGCTGTTCTCAATGGTGAGAGACTCCGTCTCCCTCGCCGCCTTCAGAATGCAATCCCGGACTTTATAGTTCAGGATCTTCGCAATCAATGCCCGCGGGGGGGACCATGGCCCTATGCGCCCTTTCGATGACAAATACATTTGATAGCCCATGCGGGCACAGAGTCCGAATCCAGTCCTCCAGGAAGCGCTCGGCATTCCCCGCCTCCAATCGCTCCGGGACACCCAGGACTCTAATGTTGCTGCGGCGCGCCCTACCCTCCACGTCCTCAGCTCTTCGTTCCAATGCGTGCGTCGTAGAGTTGAGTTGCGTGACTGTCTTCTGGAGGGAAGCCACCTTCCCTTGTAACTTGATAATGTTACCCTCCGCATCCGATACCTTATCCGCCATTTTACGAAGATCCGTTCGCAGGAGGTTGACATCAAGCGATACAGTCTCTATCTGCCGCTCCAGCGCAGAATGGGAGCCCTGTATGGCCTTCAGCAACTCCGCCCGGGAAGGCTCCGCCGGCACACCCGCGCACTCCTCTAGACCTGTCTACCGCGTAATCCAATGCGTCGGCAGACGCTGGGTTGTATACTGTGTGATACTATTAGGCTGAGTGGATTTCGACATCCTGTCCTTAAGCAGAGCCAGCAGACCAGGCACTCAGCGACCACCGCAGGGGAGCACCAAGGATCGTATACGGGTACCTCCGCTCAGTAGCGCGCCTCCTGGTCGCTCTTCAGGTCACTGCCATTCCGCTCCCGATCTCCCATCCAGCAGGACCAGGCTGTAGCAATGGGGTGGCGCACACAAGGATCAAGCACTACCTCAGTACGTCCCCAGCGAAATTCAAGATTAACAATACTATGTCCACACCAGTTCCTGTAACACTTGGTGTCCCTCAAGGATCCTCCCTCTCCCCTACTCTGTTCAATCTACTCATGGAACCACTTACCGCACTTCTTCAAGCATCTAATGTTCAATTTCACATGTACGCAGACAATACCCAGCTCTACCTTAAAATACACACCCTTGATGACATCAAAATACTCAACACAACGCTTAGGAACATACAGACTTTGCTGGCAGAGAATCACCTCAAACTTAACGCTCAAAAAACGGAATTCCTCCTAATAGTGCCTCCCACCAAAGTCCCCCTCACTCAGTCCTGGCTGCACTCAACGTTCAACCTACTATTGTGGACTCAGCGAAATCTTTAGGCATAACCCTTGACTGCAATCTCAATATGCATCATCACATCAGCAATGCAACGAAGGGAGCTAATTTCCAAATCAACACATTGCGGAAATTGAACCAGAGCAGCATAGGGCTTTCAAGTAGACTTTTAAAGGGACCGCTCCATTAAAACCCACTCACTGAACAGCAGAGAAGGAATTAACAGCAGAACCAGAAGGACCCATAAGAACACTTCTTACCTCCCACGTCTGTGAGACTCACCGGCAATAGAGCAGGGGCCCCACATGCACAGAGAGCGCTGTATCAGGACGTGCGTTACTTATACTTTGATAAACCTATTTTGTGCAGTCATTTTAAGGGCCATTTTCATCTCTCAGTAATTCTGACCAATATACTCGAATATGCTTCTACGCCAGTGCATTAAATGGAACTATAGAAGTGAAGGTGCTCGCTATTTACAGTATCTGTTATTCTGCTTGCTCCTGAGAAGTGCACTGGCAGCACTGCGGAGAAGTGCACCTACTCACCCTTTCAAATGGAAGAAGTGCAGGTACTCAGTACCGGACAGAGTACTTGTCCATTTAAAGCAATGCCCAAATGCCATAAATAGCAAATAAAACCATATATATGATGAAATTAGTGGACACACGTACAAGCTCCGTCATCAGATTTTCCCCACACCCCTACTCATCACTCCCACGTTCACCAGTAACTAGACGTAAAAGAATGAGTGAGTGAAAGTGTGTGAGGGTGTATTCTAGGTTGCACTCCCCCATCCCATGAACATAGAGTGGGATTATGCACCCACTACTTCTTTCTCCTGAGTACAAGAAGAGCAGTCCAGTCCTTCAAGGCTCCTCTCAGGTCAAAGACAGCAGGTCCAGTCCTCTTCAGTTCTTCCTCAGGTCCAGAAAGTGTTCTGAAGTTGCTGCCTGGAGATCAGGGCATAGCTTCAAGGGGGTTGTTTGGGGGTGTGACACCCTCCCAAATTAATGCATTAATTACTTGGCATTTGGGCTCAGGGCCCTGTGTCGGGTCTGCTATCTATGTATTTTTCTGGTTTTGAACCGAGAATAAAAGACAAAAGATTAACCTTTTATGTGAATTGACGCCAGAGATATGCAACTGGAGACTGAATTTCAAAATGTGAAACCAGATAAACTTAAATCAATACCTGCTTCCCTGCTTCTTCAAATTGTGTGATCCTAAACAAATCCTTGATTTTGGAGCCTCCTTTTTCTTTATTATCCTACATAGGCACCATTCTAACTACTTCAAGTTGTGCGCTGTAAAACCACCTCTTATGCTTGATTTATTAATCTATAATGTTGTGCCTTCTATAATAAGAATCTAGGACACGTTTAGCATTTAAATGACTACTTTAACAATTGCGATACAAAAGGGGATGATGGACGGAGCGTTTGAGCGAATCAAACACTCACCCCCAGTCAACTGATCTGGGTTTAATCCATCACCATTCTTTAGCCCACTCTCCCACCCCAGTTCAGACTTGGCCATATGCAAATCAGTCTGACCCTGTGCCTCATGGGAACAGTCCAGCCCGAACTGCCAAGCCAATGCCTTCCCTGGACCGGAAACAAACTTCTGAGGACCGGTTTCTGGCATTCCAGCCGTCTTCAGCCCGGCTTGCTTGAATCCAGTGGTAAAGTGAACAAGGGACTCACTTCTGAGCATACCCTGCCACACTTATGGCGGCCAAAAGCGGTACAAAAGGGGGTGGTAATGGACGGAGCATCTGAACCAATCAAACACTCACACCCAGTCAAAAGATCTGGGTTTAATCCATCACCGTTCTTTAGCCCACTCTGCCACCCCAGTTCAGACATGGCCATATGCAAATCAGTCTGACCCTGTGCCTCATGGGAACAGTCCAGCCCGAACTGCCAAGCCAATGCCTTCCCTGGACCGGAAACAAGCTACCGAGGACCAGTTTCTGGCAATTTCAGCCTTTATCAGCCCGGCTTGCTTGAATCCAGTGGCAAAGTGAGCAAAGTACTCACGTCTGAGCATACCCTGCCACACTTTAACAATTGAGCAGAAGCGTGCCTCCGGCTGCGACAATCGGTCTCCGCATGACACCCTTCATTTTGTACTTTTATGTCTTTTTTATAGGACGCCTAGACTGAAATTTTTGGTAGTTATCTGAAAACAGGCGAAATTCTGTCATGCTGAAGCTGCCCTGCTCTTCCTACAAAGAGCAAACGATATGCGCACTTTATGCTGTATTATGAATTTCATTAAGGTCTCAGTAAGGCTGAGAAACACTAGAGGACTGAGTTAATCAATGTTTAAGATAAAATTCGTTTCTACCTTTTATCTGTATCAGCGATTTTTAGATTGAGTTCAGATATTGTACTTAATTGTATTTTTTAACTGTATATATGTGTTTTTATGATGTTTTTTAATCATGGAATAAAGATTTCTGAACTTGAACTTGATTGAACTTGACTACTCACTTGCTGCTTAGTTCACTAATGACATTGTCGGGTTGAGCAATGAATATTTCTAAAAAAATTATCAGTTTTAATACACTTGTTTATATGCATTGACATCATCTGATGTACAAAATTAAAAGGCTTCTGCATGTTTAAGAAATAAATTTTTTGGGCGGAAAGAGCGGTCTATATGCACAGAGGATGCCCCAACAAGTGGTCTAGGATAGGGGGTACATGGAATGCATTCAGAGGAAACATATATGAACCCCCACAGGCAGAATCGATCTCAAATGTCAGTGAGTAATGGATGTATAAGGATAATATGTATGTATGTTTTGCAGACGATTTTATAAGATGTATTGTTGTGGTTTTAATTAAATGAAACAATAAAAACTTTTTCAATTAAAAAAAAATGTATGTTTTGCTATGCTTCTATGCACTGTGGTGGAAATGATGCAGCGTTTTTGCTAATGTATCAGCGACAAAGATCAATACTTTACTATATAATGAGAGACAAGAACCTCGTAATATGCTCTGTCGGCGCAAAGCAAGTGTATTGCATTTGGTTATGGTTTTAAAAATTCAATACAAAATATATATATTTTTTGTAAGAAATATATCTTTTGAATTTTGAAGCTATTGCATCGTATTTTTATTTTATGTTTGTTGCACAATATAAGTAGCAACATTTTTCATGGCTCCGTATTCGTACAGACTCTTTGGGCCAAGCCAGACTCATGTCTCAGTTCTGGCTCTGTCCACCCAAATAATAGGCCCTCAAGTTCTCCTCTATTTCAGAATCAGGCCTATTACATGGGGTTGCCATTCAGTTAATAACATTATTTGCAAAATGCAAGGACTAGAAACATGGGGCTCCGCCACATGCAGCAATTTGACAAGTCTACCAGCAAGGCTTCTTGTAGCAGAGAAGAAGAAGAGCGCATGAAGCGGTCATACATGTAAAATAGGCGATCCCAGGGAAGGGACTCAAGGCCTTTATGGTGTACATGACCGTAGTCATGAGTTCCCAGGGAGAACAACCAGGTCGAGGTGGGATGGGTAGGGGCGTAGCTACTACAGGCGTCTTTAGGGTATAACACCCCTCAAATGCATTCTTCGTTTGGTAGTTGGGCCAAAGGGCTCTGAGTCCAGTGTGCTATATCTGTGTCCTTTTTTTCACATCACTCTCATTTCACAAAGAGGTTTTAACTTGTTAATTTTTTTGATTGCAATCTTAAGTATATATATTGTGACTGCTTTACCAAAATATGAAATCTATCCCTATAGAAGTACACCTTGAATGGGTGCAAATATACTACTTTTTTTAATTCACATAGCTTGGCAGTAGTAGACTTATGAATGATGCTCCAGTCTGAGATTTTAAGGTATATCACTGACAATCGAACAACCGAAAGGTGATGGGATGAATAATTGCAAATAGTATAACGAGTGTCAAATGCTTGGGGAAGCATTCCAACCCATCGTTTTGTGCCCAATGTTACACTGCAGACAGAGGCCCACTTAACCCCTTTTGTGCTCCCGTCGGCCACTACCTCGCTGGTGCTGCCTACCG
Source organism: Lissotriton helveticus (assembly GCF_964261635.1). NCBI lineage: Eukaryota > Metazoa > Chordata > Amphibia > Caudata > Salamandridae > Lissotriton > Lissotriton helveticus. Next base: position 503,700,119 of record NC_136068.1, on the reverse strand, counting down.
GCCGACGGAGCCCCGTCCAGCAATTAGAACGCCCGCACCGCAGCCAAAAAAACGCTGCGGTTAAGGCGTTAAAGCAAATCAGTACTGATGCTGTTTCTCATGGGCAAAGCCCACGACAAGCCTTGATCATCTTACCTGTCCACCCTGCAGCTGACTGCTTTTTTAATTGGGAAATTTGAGCCCCCCCTGAATCTCACTAACTAGGCCAGTCCCCTGCTGGAGATGCCACATTCATGCCTGGCACGTAATCAGACACATAAGGGCTTGATTTGCTTGATGCACAGAGTCAAGTTTACTCTTCCTGTGAGTTCATGTCCCCATTACATTAAGGTTGTTGAACTTGTTACTGTGCCTACTACATAATACACTGCAACCTACAAGCTGCAGGCTCTAATCCCTAAAGTATAGTTAAAGGTGACTGAGCCAGCTGCACAGGTCTGCTTGTGATCTCCAGGTTACACATCCCAGTCCAGTTACGGTTACTCAAAGGCTCAATTTACTGCAAAATAATGTAAATAAACTGCAGATTGCACTTTTGAATTCACATAGGAGCTACCCAGCCTCTCACTCTTCTAAGGTGGACACAAGCTGTACATTTAAATATAATGCTAACATGAAGTAGGACTCAGGTTACTGTGGGTGAGTCTCCAGCACATCTTTCATAATAACCATGTATCTTTCAAAATACTCCTCTCTTATAACAGTATTGCTGGGGGGACTGGTGATTTACATGGTGAGCTCCGGTCACATTCCCTACTTTCCCCAGTTGTAGCAGTAGGAATTGTAAAGCACATTTTCACCCTGAAAAGTAAATTGGTACTGAAAACAGATGTTCATTGTTCTCTAACTCAATAGTGCTCCTTTTATTAACCACAGAAAGATGAAAGGCTGAGTCAACTTACCAGCCTTTGAACCCGTGACCCTGAAGTCAAACACAGATCTCTGCAGTTAAATGTATGAGTCCCCAGAGCCACCAACTGATCAAAAGCAGCAGGTCAAGCAGTGCACTATTCATAGTGTTTGGCTACAGACAGCTGCAGCTGTCTGTTAGCAACTGCTAATGAGTAGGCCTGGGCGGAGTTCATGGAGTTCCGCATGACTGAAAAACTCTGCTGTGCTGCGCGGACTTCCGCAAGCTGCAGAGTCCGTTACGTTGCACCATTCGCACTGATTTTTAGAACTTGGTGTTTGACCCGTGCTATAAAATCAGTGCAAAAGGTGCACGCACAGCGCAAGAGGGTGCAGCTTCTTTCTGCTGCTCGAGTTGATGTTCTACTAGGGCAGCAGCTTCCTCAGTGCGAATGGAAGGTTTCTCAACGCAAGCGGTAGCGACCATCCACACTGCCGGCATTGAAAGATATCGCCGGGAGGTGGTCTGGGGTAAAATTCTCCCCGCTTGAAAACTTATTGTTGGTGAGCGCAAGTAAGTAAAAACTCTGCTCTGCGGAGTTTTTCATAACTCCGCGTGCTACGCGGAGCGTGGAGTGGGAAAAACTCAGCAAAATCAATGAGCGAAGTGGAATTTCATGCTCAGGCCTACAAAAGAGCTCCACACTATCAGGGTCACTGCATATTAATTTTTTTACATTTTGCTGTTGAAAACCATTATATCAAATGTGAAGTGACTGCCATCTTCTACTTCATAACTTGCAATGCATGAAATAATGGTATTGTTACCTTAGGTATCACAGGCAAACCACTTGTGTTGGCTTTGTCAAATGCTTCTTTCTATTCTTATCTTTGTGTGTTGCCCGTCACGCCAACACTCTGTGAAAAAGCATTGGCATAGCCAATATGTCGTGCCTTTGGGACCTTATAATTATTTGGCCATGCAGCACATTATCCTGGGTGGTACAGCATCTACTGTTACTTCACGGAATGGGAGGAATGGCACCCTCACAGCTGCCCCATCACGTAAAGGACAGTGCCCTCACAGCCATTGTTAGAGCACAGTGCTGCTACAGCTGCTCCAAGCAGAAAACACACAGCACTCCTGTAGCTGCTGTGATACGTTGGCCTGGCATATGCTGTCCACTATTCTAGTGGGCACCTAGCACCAGTCCAAATGACCCTTATTGATGGTAGAATGTGCGTGTCCATACACACACACGCACACACACATATACACACACACACACACACACCCTCCACCCCCACCCACCTCCCTTCTCCCTCACCAACAAACATTGCGTGCTTTTTCTTTCCCTCCCTCCTCCTTCTCTATGGCTGGTCTTCTTCCGTCTCTGCAGCGCTGTTACTGGTAGAATGATGCGTGTGCTGTGGCTCCTCTGGGTCCTCGGCTGGGCCAGCATGTACTCACAAAAAGACCCACTGGTCATCTTGGACAGCGATAACCGATCTCTCCTTCTTCACCGAGTTCTACGCCTCGCCACTGGGCACGAGCTGCAGGCCACGCCGATGTGCACGGTCACGGCGTGCCTCCAGCGTGCGCTGCTCTTTCACTTTCCCTTAGTTTTGAGTCGTGGAGCTCAACGCTGAGACTACAGTGCGGAGTCCTTTCCGGAACCAGGGAAAGCACACGTAGTAGAAGAGGGTACGTGGCATAGCCCTTGATGAGCAGCTGAGGAAGAAGCCTACCAAGCCGATACCCAATTATGAGTAACAGCTCGACGTCCGGCCCTGAAGACGAGCTATGCAATAGAGATCTACGACAAGCCAAGGAAAAGCATAGTGGCGAGACACTGGGTCCAAGTGCTGCATTAATTAGGTGAGAGCTGCGGGTTTGACGAGGCAGCTTGGAGAGGACGGCGTTGGAGACTGGCCCTTACTAGTTGTCTACAGGATCATTGGGCAGATGCAATTGCATTTTCGTTGCAGAGCGGAAAATCCCCCTGCTCTTTCTAGCAGTTGCTCCTAAGCGATTCCTGCACGCACCAAGTTCATTAATGACTCTGTCAGGCCGCCTCCAAAATGAAAACGCATTTTCAGAGCTGCCTTTGTTTCGAAATCACTCTTTTGTTGACTTATCAGCTTTTTTGCCTCAGAGCGTCCAGCTGTGTTGAGCTGACACCTTGAGCCGACACACGTACACGCAGGCGGCCTTCATCAGTGAGGTCAGCGCCCCCTCGGGTGTCCCGTGGACCGCTCTCCTCCAGTCTAAATAGCCTCATTTATCACGACAAGGCCCAGTTCTCTTCCAGAGTGAGCCCGTCCAGCACTTACAGTATTCACATCAATTTATACAACGTATGCTTGGCACAAAGCAGGGAACCGCGGGAGCCATACCAGTCAAAGCATTTGCAATGCAATAGGTCTCACATTTACACGAGTTTAAGCTAGTGGCATTGTAAATGACAATGCATTTTATTTATGTTTTAAAAAAGAAAAGATAAATAAAAGTCATTTATTTGCAATGTCAATTGCTTAAACTTGCGTAAATGCCAGACCTATTGAATTGCAAATGCTTGTTTAAAATGCCATTGTACTCCAAAGTACGGGGCAATCCTGTCATGTGTACGTATACTTCTGGTGCCTCAAAGAATAGCATACGGGATTGGTACACCACCCTCAGCTTGGCTAGATACAGCAATGCATAGGGAAGTTTCTGCTCACCTAGTTGGGCCTTGTCTGCCATAAATTACTGTTGCTTCTTCTGGACTAGTCTTGTGTACTCATGACATTTGAGGATGCAAGTGTTTTTGAACATCAGGTGTTCTTTGTCTGGATTGCTTTCAAATCATGTCTCTGTTGTGCTTATTCAAAATCTTTGCAATGAAAGGACTTGGCCTGGCTTCCCGGGGCGATTTCTGCATCATGGCCCTGTGTGCCCTTTCTACAACAAAATAATAGGACAACAACTATAGAAGTAGCCAGCCGGTGAGCCACTTAGTCAGGAACTCTTCCATGCTCCCCATTCATTTTGAATAAGCTTTATTCGATAGCAATTATCATAAAAGCATTTCACAGTCACATAAAAGTATATAAAATTAATATTTCATATAGTAAAAACAAGTTTTAAAAACCTGGCTATACCGTCCACTCTAAATCTATGCTTAATATCTTAATTGGCATTTGCTCATTAGGTTTAAAATTACAGATTAGCTAAAACACATGTCCCATACAAAACAGTTAATCTTCAGTACTTTGCAAATAATTCCTATGTGTAAATTATCTCTCAGATCCACAGATTAGATGGTATTTATTTGCACATTACTCCTTAATTGTGCCCTTATACGGATAATCCACGCACACCCCAGGTACTTTGTAACACCACATAGTAGCGAGGACCTACTTGAGTCACTTCTCATGATTCGTAGAGCATCAAGGAGGTTTCTAGTGCCCAAATATAATACATATAGGCTTGATCCATTTGGCCCTTGCTTGCTTGTAGGCTGGGCAAGCAAAGACTACATGGTCTACAGTTTCTTGTTGTGCATCACAGCAGGGGCAGTTACATAGGTTGGAGGTTGTTGGGTCCCATTTTGCCAGTTTGGTATTTAGCCTTACTGACCCTAAAGTAAACTGCATATATAGTGCCCTGTCTCTGTGTTTCCTTATAAAATCTAGATAAGGTTCCAGGGATCAAACTGATTTATGCTGGATGAACTCTTCAAATAGTCAGACAAGCATTGGTTTATGTAAGACCTGGTGATTTACCCAGTTCCAGTAATTCTTTTTTAACTCTCTCTTAGTCGGAGTGACCTGCTTGGCCCAAGCTTTGGCTAAGCCCAGCTTGGTCAGTAATTCCTTTAGATCTGTAAGCCACTTAACACCTTTGTTGTTATCAAGGGTAATTAGCTCAGAAAGGACCGTCGCATAGCTATGGAGTTCTGGGGTGCGTCTTATCCAGTATAGAATAGGGCAAAGTATATCCACCTCACTAAAAGTGTGTCTGCCCATGTCAGAGACTATGGGCTTGAGTGGTGTATTGGTAGGGACGGACACCAGATCTCTAAAGAATTTACTCTTTGATCGTACAATCTCATTAGTTTTTTCGAAGCCCCAAAGTTCAACGCCATAAATTCTTGACCTCACAGCTTTACCTTTATAGACTACTAGTGAAGGAGCTACCAGTCTAATTGACGTTAACCTTTGGTCCCTACCAATGGCATCCACCACCCGCTTATGGTTCAGTAACATTTTGTTCATGTGAGTCCCCCATTGCATTTTATGCGATAACCTAATACCCAGATAATCAAAGGAATGGACTCTCTCTAAGGGGTAAACCATTGTTAGTGAGAGTGTTATTAAAATGTTTGCCCAGATTGAAAGCCATAAACTTAGTCTTTGTGATGTTTATCATTAGGCCCCTTTGTGTACAGAAAAAATTGAAAGCGGGCGAGGAGTTCCCGGAGGACCATTGGGGTTTTCGATATTAAAATAGTGTCGTCGGCCAACAGTAGGGTATTTTTTTTTTTCTCCTTCAAAAATTGGAGCAATTTTATTTTTGAAATTGGCTCAAAAAACTAACCACTCCATTTACATAAAGTGAAAAGACGGTAGGAGCCATCACACAGCCCTGGCAAACCCCCTGTTGAACTGTATCTTGTCTTTACTTTGCCCATGAGCCCCCATCTAACTCGGGCATAGGTTTCATCATGGAGGCATATTAAAATATTTAAAAGGTATGAGGGTAAGCCCATTTCCTGGAGCACTGACCATAGCTTCTCTCGCGGCACTAAATCATAATTGGTTTTAAGCTCAATGAACGCAAGTAAAGACTTCCCATGACAATTATGACTACTTTCCAATATAAAATAGGTAATGTAAACACTCCTGTACTGGTACCTTTACTAAAACCTGTTTGATAGGTGGAAAGATTATCTTCCTCCTCCATTCAATTTTGAATCCTATTTACAAGGGCTCTGCCAACCACTTTCCCTGTATTTTTTAGTATCCTGGCCGTCTCATTTTTTATATATAGTTATGACCTCTGCTCCTTTCCTAGATATAGCGACTTCTGCTCCTTTCATTATATTGTTGATTAAAAGCAGGATATATTGGGCCCACTTCTGTAGTTCTAATTAGAGCAAGTCACCCAGTATACCATCTGGGGCTGCCGCCTGTGCAGGAATAGTACAGTTAATTTCATTCTCAATCTCTTTCATTTGGAAGAGATTGGTATCTTCAATTGTAAGTGGAACCTGAATTCTCTTCAACTGAGAGGTAGGTAGGGCCTCTAGTTCATCCGTGTGCAGTTGGGAAAAGTCATCCCACCAGGCCTCATCACCAATATGGTTCGTGATTTGGATGTTGTCCCTCCTATTTCTCATCTTGATTAGAGCCCAAAAGGAGACAGTAGAGTACTACTAAAGTTAAGTGTAACACACTTAAGTAAATAATTAACGCAGGCTGCAGCGACAAAATTAAAAACACAACAGCCCCTATAAATATAATTAGGAGGTTGTTGTGGGTGGTGGCGGGATCGCTTTCACTTACCCGTGTGTTGTGGTTACCGTGACCTGCCCTGACCTCGACGTTCACTTCTCAAGGCTCCTCGTCAGGCTCCTCGTCTCGACTCAATACCAGGAGGACTGCAGTACACAGCATGGCAATAGCAATGATAGCACGCACTGAAGGACTGGACTTTTAACAGAACCAGCGGTGCCAGGGAACAACACCTATAACCTTCATGGGATACCTGTTTTCGGCGCACAAGTGACAGAGACACGGGACACTTCCTTCGGCATCAAAGATCAGTGTTTATTTACTGCAGGGAAACAAGAGTCATTAGAAGTACATCGGTATGTAGGTTCTGCGAGTCTGCTTCAAATTGCATATGTAGGTCGCTCTCTTTTATACAAAATGTTGCCATTGCACAACATGCGAACAAAAGATTACAATTCAGTTCCCACGGTAAGCTTCAAAAGGGTCGCTTTCGTGTGTTCAGAATCCCGGAACATAATTACAGTAGCAATGCCGGTTCCCAACTGTAAAAGTACATCTTCCCACCATTAGGCACACCCATTAGAGTTGTAAATGACCAAGAAGAAGAAACAAGAGCAGCTGCAAGGAAGTCAGACACGTGTAGAGAAAGGAGTATGGGGGTAATATCGGAAGCATGATCGTAGGATCAAAGAGCTGGATCCCATCGCCTGCACGGCTGTCACAATAGACCGGCACGACCAGATTACCCTCAAGCTGAGCCATCTGCCTTCGCTGTGTCATTCCTCCGGCCATAAAGGCGCATGAAAGGAATATGCGTCTTCCGCAAGGCTTGGGAACTAGAGGGTCAGGGGGCGAACAGTTACCTGCTCGCTGACTACGTGAGGGCAAGAAACAAAATGGATGCCGTACCTAAAATGGAACCCGAGGGTTCAGATGAAGAACCCGTAATATTAGGCGAACCCTAACAGGTAGTGTAGCGAAAATGCATACACTTACCGAACTCGCCATTTACGGTTCATAGATACTAAACTCGTCCATATTCGGTAATGCCCAGAGTGTTGTAATAATTTTTACGGAACCTCAGCACAAGCCAGCCACGACGAAGCAAGCCAAAAGTAAAACTGGGAAATACTGGATTTGGTGGTCTTTGGACTCCTCCCCCAGACCCCAGCAAACAACTCACATGCAAAACAACAAACTGTTGCTGGGTCTGGTGGAAGAGGCAATGGCCACTGCCACACCCCCACAAACTCAAAGCCTGCCGGACTGTCCCGCCCTCAGCCATTGAAACTAATGGAGGGCCTCCAACTCCTCCCTGGGCCAAAGGAATAACGCCCAAATATAAATGCTATTCTGGCAGTGAGACACAGGCTGCACGCTCCAGTGTATCGTCACTGCCCTACTTTATGGCTCCAGGTCGAAGAAATCTTCGCCCAGCCAAAAGCATGTGCAGAGCAAAGGCCATCCTCCCCCACCCCCTTAAAAAAACAACATTTGAACATGTTTGTTTACCGAGCACAAGCAGCCAGCAAAATACATTGCTAACTGCTCAGTGTTCCATCATGCATTTTGTTAGTCCCCCAGAGTCCCCCACAGGGTGGGAGGGCGACGCCCATCTTGCCCGTGTACACCAGCCGCCCCTGGGTTTGACATGGTAGGGTTGTAACTTACGCCATTAAGGCAAGTTATATGCAGAGTTACTTTGCATGGATTTCTGTTGCTGGATCTAAGATCCAATAAGGCTGTGTGTTTCATGGCATTGCAGGGTTTGAGACACATCGATGGCCGATCCAAGTCAAGTTAAGTCAAGTTAAAATTTGTATAGCGCTCTCCTGACCCAGAGGGTCTCAAGGCGCTTGAGGAGGGGGTGTTCGCTACTTATCAAACAGCCAAGTTTTGAGTTGTTTTCTGAAGGAGAGTTGTTTATGTGTGAGGCGGAGGTGGGTGGGGAGAGAATTCCAGGTTTTGGCCGCTAAGTAGGAGAAAGATCCTTCCTCCCATGGTAGTTCTTCAGAAGCGTGGAATCGCGGCGAGGGCTTGATTGGAAGATCGGAGTTGGGGGGTGGGGGTGTAGAAGGTCAGGCGCGAGTTGAGGTATTTAGGTCCTAGGTCGTAGAGAGCCTTGTGTGCGTGGGTGAGGAGACGGAACGTTATTCTCTTGTTTACGGGGAGCCAGTGGAGGTCTCTCAGGTGACCGGATATGTGCTTGTGCCGGGGTATGTTTAGGATGAGTCGGGCGGAGGCGTTCTGAATGCGTTGGAATTTTTTACTGTCATTTGGCTGTGGTTCCGGCGTAGAGGGTGTTTCCGTAGTCCAGTCGGCTTGTGACAAGTGCTTGGGTGACTGTCTTTCTTGTTTCGGTGGGGATCCAAAGGAAGATCTTTTTGAGCATACGTAATATGTTAAAGCATGATGATGAAACGGCATTGACTTGTCTGGTCATCGCGAGGGAGGAGTCTAGAATGAATCCCAGGTCGCCAGCATGGTCCGTTGGTTTGGGTGCGCTGCCCAGTGTCGGTGGCCACCATGAGTCGTCCCATGCGGAGGGGGATGATCCTAGGATGAGGACTTCAGTCTTGTCAGAATTCAGTTTCAATCGGCTGTTCTTCATCCATTCGGCTACGTCTTTAATCCCTTCGTGTAGGTTGGTTTTGGCGATGTTTGGGTCTTCGGTGAGGGAGATGATCAGCTGTGTGTCGTCAGCGTAGGAGATGATGTTGAGGTTGTGTTGGCGTGCGATGGATGTGAGGGGGCTCATGTAGACGTTGAAGAGGGTGGGGCTGAGCGATGATCCTTGTGGTACGCCGCAGATGACTTTGGTGGCCTCTGACCTGAAAGGGGGGAGGCGGACTCTTTGGGTTCTTCCGGCGAGGAAAGAGATGATCCAATCCAATGCTTTTCCTTGTATCCCGGCGTTACTGAGGCGTTGTACTAGGGTGCTATGACAGACCGTGTCAAACGCTACGGAGAGGTCCAGGAGGATGAGGGCAGCTGTTTCCCCATTGTCGAGTAGTGTTCTGATGTCCTCTGTGGCTGCGATGAGGGCGGTCTCGGTGCTGTGTTTGGCTCGGAAGCCAGACTGAGAGGGGTCGAGGGAGCCGTTGGACTCGAGGAAGGCGGCGAGCTGACTGTTGACAGTCTTCTCTATGACTTTGGCAGGGAAAGAGAGGAGCGAGATGGGGCGGCAGTTCTTAAGTTCAGTGGGGTCTGCTGTAGGTTTCTTTAGTAGGGCACTGAGTTCGGCATGTTTCCAGCTTTCCTGGAAGGTGGCGGTGTTGAGGGAGCAGTTGATGATATCCCCGAGATGGGGTGCTATGATGGAGTCAGCCTTGTTGAAGATGTGGTGGGGGCATGGGTCGGTTGGTGATCCGGAGTGTATGGAGTTCATCAAGTGGATGGTGTCTTCGGTGCTGATCGGGTTCCAGGTGCAAAGGGTGGTGGTGGGGGGCTTCAGTTCGGTAGTAAGGGGGGTGGACTGGTCGCCGAAGATGTTATGTATGTCAGCGATTTTGCTGTGGAAGAATGATGCTTGTGAGTCGCAGAGGTCTTGAGAGGGAGTGATGTGGTTGGAGACGGCGCTGGGATTGGTAAACTCTTTGATGATGCTGAAGAGTTCCTTGCTGTTGTGGGCGTTGTTGTCGATTCGATCCTTGAATGCTGATTTCCTGGAGGATCGGATCAGCTGGTGGTCTTTGCGGGTGGCGTCATTGAGGGCGGTCATGTTGTCTGTGGTTGGGTTTTTTCGCCACGTTTTCTCGAGGGTGCAGCAGTTCTTTTTGGAGTTCTTGAGGTCGTCATTGAACCAGGAGGCTTTTTTGCTACCTTTGTTGTTGTGATGGTTTTTCAGGGGTGCTAATTCATCAGCGCAGTGGGTGATCCATTGTGCGAGATTGACGGCTGCTTGATTTGTGTCCGATGATTTGGCGGGAGGGTTTTGGTTTAGCGATGTGGTGAGTTGGTCGGTGGTAATTATGTTCCAGTTTCTGCGGGGGACTTGTTGTGGGTGGTGGTGGGTCGTGGTCTTTCTAAAGTTGAAGTGGACGCAGCTGTGGTCTGTCCAGTGGAGTCCTGGGGCATGGTTGAAGGAAACGTGCTTGCTGCAAGAGACGATTGGGTCCAGCGTGTGTCCGGCGTGGTGGGTGGGGGTGTTTACCAGTTGTTTGAGTCCGAGATTAGCGAGGTTGTCCAGAAGGGTGGTGGTGTTGCTGTCGTTGTTCTTCTACAGGTGGAAGTTGAGGTCCCCTAGGAGAATGTAGTCCTCGGAGGGGAGGGCGTGTGGGCTGATAAAGTCGGTGATGTCTTCCCTGAATTGTGTGCGTGGTCCTGGTGGTCTGTAGATGAGGGTGCCTCTAAGTGTGGTCTTGGGGTCGGTGTGTATCTGGAAGTGAAGGTGTTCGGCAGCTGTGAGGGTGTCGTCGGAGCTGGTCGTGATGCGGATGGTGCACTTGTGGACGATGGCGATGCCTCCTCCTGTTTGGTTGATGCGGTCCTTTCGGATGATCTTGTATCCGTCTGGGATGGCTACGGCGATGTCGGGCGCTGATGAGGCGTTCATCCAGGTTTTTGTAAGAAAGGCGACGTCCGGTGATGTGGTGTTGAGTAGGTTCCATAGTTCAATGGCGTGTTTGGGGACCGAGCGCGTGTTGAGCAGGATACACTTTAGGTGGTTGTTGTTTGGGCTCTGTTTGGCGGTAGTGGTTGCAGTGTGGGTCCTGATGCAGCAGAACTTGCAGGATTGGCAGGTGAAGGGTCCATGGGTGCGTCCTGGGGCGGCTTGGTGGCAGTCGGGGAGTCGGCCGGTGTTAAGTGCAGAGAGGGTTGCGACATCGTACGTTAGGCGGGTGGAGTGGTTTTTGCGGGGGCTAGGGGGTCTTGCGCTAGGCGCGGTCAAGGCGCGGATGGAAGAAGACGGGCTTACCTTTGGCGCGCCTTCGGCGCGCTTAGGGCGCGCCCGCTGCGCGTGAACGCTGCGCGTAAATGCATCTGTCATAAGTAGATAGTGGCGGGGGCGGAGCGAGGGAGGAGCAGCTGGGAGGCGGGAGCGGGGTGGCGAGTGGGGAGGGGATCATACGGCGATGCTGTATATAATAAGGCAGGTGCTAATTTCGAGCTACATGCAATGGCAGCGGGGCCAGAGCCTTCAACGACTCCAGGATACTGACACAGTCTAAAGAGATATTTTTTGTTCACAAACCCAGGTCTTCCTCCAGGCGGATAGCAGCACTCTCCGACCCGCTTCATTACACCACTACCCCATGCCAGCCATGAAGCTGTGGGGGACCAGCCGACCTCCACCTCATCGTAATGGATTGCTTAGTCAGGAGTAGAGGCAAGTCTATAAAGCGAAGTTGTTCTTTCTGCGCCTTATGGAGCCGCATCAATCCCAAAAGGAATACTGCATGAGTACGCTGAATGGGGACACCAACCGTAGCTGATATCAGTGATAACAATTCTAACCAGTAAGACATAATCACGGTGCATTGACATAACATACATAGCAGGTTAGCATCTTATATTTTACATCTAGGACAGCAGTGCTGTGTGGCTGGGAAGATATGCTGCAGTCGGTGCAGGGTGAGATATGCCCTCTGCAAAAACATGTATTGAATGAAGTTGAATTTGGCATTCCGTGGGATTCTCAAAGGGTATGCCAAGGACCTGCTCCAGTCCCCATACATCATGTCTGTACCCAAGTCTTCGTTGCATTTGTTGCTTAAAACATTCTGTGAAATTCTAGTTTGGTTAGTAATGCCTCTGTAAAGCCAGTTGGTGAGGTGTCGGCCATTCACTATCAGGTAGGTTATGAAGACCATTTCATGGTGGGGAGGTTTCTCCCTGTGGGGGGACCAATGTTTCTTTACATATTGCAGAAGTGTGGCATGTAGTAAATCTAATGCATCCGTGACTCCTTTGCTCCAGACAAAATTGTCGTGTTCCATAAATGTGCTGTTGTGAAATAGGTCTCCCACTCTAGCTAAACCGCCTTCCGCCCAGGGGAGCAGTCTCAGTTTAGTGAGGAGGCCATTTGGGGTCAGGATCCCAATTAGTGGTATGGTGTAAGAGTAAGGGAGGCAGCCACGTGTGTAGTGTGTGGATTATTTCTAATAAATGAGAGCTGTGCGTAAAAGCAGCGAGCATCGGTCGGAATCTTAGCCTCTGGTAGGATCAGAGTATGAACCCGTCCGCGATCCACATCGGCAGGTGAATAATTTAATGTAATGTAAGTTACGCCCTGACAGCCAATCTGAGAGGCACTGTAACCTAGTCCCCTTTATCAGTGTCCAGTTGCAGCTCATTCAGTCCTACTCTGCGGTGGCCACTTCCCCAAATCAAAACGGAAAGAGTGATGTTCATAGTTAAGCAGCAGGGTCGGGATCACAAACGGCAAATTGGTTAAGAAATACAGTAGCAAGGGGAGGGCTACCATTTACGAAATTGCCACTCGGCCCATCTATGATAGCAGTAGGGAGGACCAGAAGGTTACATGTGAGTGTAGCAAGCGCATAGCCTTACCTAGGTTAACGTCAATGAGGTTTGGTGTTGAGCGATAAATCTGTATACCCAGATATTTTAAAGTATGTGCTGTGACTTTTAAAGAATGAGGGCCAAACTGAACCGTCTCTGGGCAATCCCCTTGCCGGGAAAAAAGGCATAATACATACTGACATTAATTGTGATGCCCGAAAGCAACGCAAAAGCATAAAAAATGCCTGTGGCCAGTGATAGAGAGGTGAGGTCTTAAGCATACAGAATGATGTCATCCGTGTATGCGGAGATAATGTGTGTTGTTTGGCCGATACGTATGGCCGGTTGAACAGCCGATAACCGTACCCTAAGGGCTAAGGCTCCAGGGCCAGCACAAACAATGGGCAAGAGACAGTGGGCAACCCTGCCGTGTATATGTCGCCCTGTACGGGCCCTTGCCGTGGGGTCCTTGTACAGGAGCCTGACCCACATTAAATAACCCGGTGGGATGCCAAATAGTTCAAGTGCTGGGAATATGTAGTCCAATATGAGCATATTGAATGCCTGTCTCAGATCCAAGGTGATACAAACTGCGTGGGCTCTCTCCTTGGGGGTTGCAGTCATAACATGGTAAAACGTGCTGATGTTAAGTGAAGTGCACTGCACTGGTACAAACCCACATTGATCTGGTTGGATTAGGTTGTGTAAATATGGAAGTAGGCAGCCAGCCAGTACTTTACTGAATAGATTGTAGTCTGTAGTGATTAGAGATAGTTGGGGGGAACTCTGAAAGATACATTGCCTGGCGTGCTGGTTTGGAGAGAGACATTAAGAGTCCCTGTCTCATGGTGGGTGGCAATGACCCCGAGAACAGCGCAGCATTACACAGTTTCTCTAGTTGTGGCACCAGAGTATCCGCAAACGTGGCATTGAATTCGGACGGGAGGCCGTCCAGACCTGGGTCCTTGTTTTGAGGGAGGCTCCTGATGGCTGCCTTGATTTCGGACCTTGTGATAGTGCCAGATAGAGCGTCCTGCGCTGTTTTTTCAAATTGTGGGAACTGTGCGCCTGTTCAAAATGGCCTGAAGGGGTCTTCCACCAATGGGGGGGGGGGGACACCTGGTACAAGTCTTGGCAATATTCACAAAATGCTGCATTTATATCCCATTGTGTATTCACGGTATCCCCAGCGCTAGTGGTTATCTCATGGATCGGGGGATGTGGGGGGTAATCTCTGAGAATACGTGCTAATAGCGGGCCAGCCTTATCAGCATCAGGCGGAGGACTGGCTGGAAACCTTCACCAATGTGGGGCCTCGGGACATGGCCACAACAACAAGGCTACCGAAACTGAAAGGCCCTTTTCGCAACTGGCGGAGAGAGCAACGGTATACGAGAATAAGGACACCGCCTTTGCCACTTGTGGGTCCACGCTCGGAGCTGATCCTGAGCGGACAGCAAGACACCATGCAGGCAGTTGCAGAGATCAGGGGTTCCCCGATGAAGAGAATGCATCTAAATCCAGCCAATGAGACATGTCGAGTGATGACGAACAGATATATGGCCTACAGAATTCGCAGGATTCAGTAGGAAAAGTGGATGTCAACCAGCAGACGGCGTACTTGATTGCATAAACGCTGCAAGCTCCTGTATTTGTATGGACTATGAATTGAGGTATTGGGGTGTATGTGTGGGGGAATGCTGTTGCTAGACGCGTAGAGACCTGGGATGCACGCTGTTAGTAATCCACAGTATTTGCTCAATACTGTGTTGAACACTGAAATACATGAGGGAACCGGTACGACTGAAACGTATATTTTATTGCTGATTTGTGAAATATTCCTGAGTTAACATATGAAGTTTGCCCCAACTATATTGTATGTTGCCTGCGCATGGGGAGCACCTGAGACGCTAGAAACGAGGACTGTACTCTAAAGTATAGCAGTTTGCAGCGCACCACCCAGGATTGTTTTGACTGTTATCTCAGATTGGGAGTTTGGAGGATTGCTGGTTACATTATCGGATTTTTGGAATTATTAAAGCATATATCTTTTTGTGAGACGACAACTGTTAAGAGTAGATTCATACAGTGTAACATGCTGCGAGTCAGCGAGCAAAGAGGGGTATGTAATGATGAGCTGTGTTTAATTAACACAGCTGTTGGGCTGCCACGTACACAATTTCACCTGATGCGTTGGAGGGTTAATGTCTTCAGTTAAGATTGGTACATGGGGAAAAGCTTCACGAGCATCCGAGATGGCGGCGTGAGCTAAGAGCTCCCGAGACCCTCGCTGCCTCCTACATATATACTGAAACGAATACGGATTATTCGGATGGAATATTGAAGTGCAGACCCGGCAGAGGCACTATCTGCTTTCCAAAATCGATTTGGACATTGGGAACATGAATTATACCGATCGCAACTTTCTGGCCCACAGGGGTGGAAGGGCATGGAGCTCAAGTGGCACCAATACCCAGGCAGTAGTTGAACAACAACGGCTAGCTGCAGTGGGATCGATGCCCCTGGTCAACTTTCGGTTTCGTTTTTGAGACCTCCCTGGTGAGCGAGGGTGTTATCGACAGATTGATCATCGGCCTGCGCCGGGCGCTTCACTCTGCAGTGTATCTACCGCAAGTACTTGGTGCGGACCGGGAGAAACCCTTTCTCAACCTGAACATTTGAATTCTAGTGGGCTATGAAGTGCGGATATTGACAACAGGTCGCACAGGGCTCTCCGGGGCACAGAACCCAATATGGCGGGCAAGCAAGACGGAGACCGGCGGAAGACCAAGTTCACCGGCAGGGGCAGTCTGACGCAGGCGGATAGTATCGAACGATTCACCCAGCCGAGGGGATCACCCGGTACCATCCCTAAAACTACCGGAGGGGCGAATGTGACTTTTGAAGACCCAGAGGAATTGACCCTCCAAGTCGTCATGGGCGACATTGCTGGCATGAAAACTTCAATCGGACAACAATACGAGGCTCTGGCTTTAAAGTTGGATACCGTGGCTGTGGATGTCACCTTAATCAGGGCGGACCTCTACAAAACGAACGAGAAGGTCAAATCCCTAGATTTGAAGACAGCCAGTCTCACTACCGACGTTTCTCACTTGAAAAAAGGAGGTCCGTAATTTGCAAACTGCCAACGAACAGTTCGCCCGCCGATTGGAGGATTCCGAAAGTCGTGCAAGGCGGAACAACATACGCATTATTGGTATTCCTGAAAAATCGGAAGAAACAGCAACGGATCTTTTTGTGGAAGATCTGCTCCTCAATCATCTCGCCCCCAAAGGCTTGAGTAAATTCTTCACGGTGGAACGGGCGCACAGAGTGCCGGGCGGGAGGCCGAAGCCGGGTGCCCCACCAAGTCCTATTATCGCTAGGATTTTCAACTTCCGCGATAGAGACGCTATTTTGCAGGCCTCGAGAGTGGGTGGACCCGTCAAGTTTGAGAATACTACAGTGAGCTTCCACCCGGACGTCACTCAATCTGTCCAAAAACAACGATTGGGCTTTCAAGGAGTAAAAAGGCGGATGCGAGACATGGATTTGAAGTACGCTATGCTCTTCCCTGCACGGTTGCGGGTCGAATATGAGGACAAGGCCTTTTTCTTTGACCGCCCAGATGTGGTTAGTGACTGGCTTGACACTCTGCCCGTGAGAAGAGATCCGGCAGACCGCTCTGGGGGTACGGAAGACGGCGGGTCGGCGCAAGAATAAGGAATATTGACTAGGTTCCCTGAACTATTGCATAGTGTACTGCTGGGGGTCGCATATCGTATGTATAAATGTGTTTTGCTGCTACTACGAGGTGGCGGGAGGGACAGGGACTCGTCCTCCTCTGTGGTTTCTTTTTGTAGACTAGTTAGTGAATGGGGCGACAGGCACACTGCAAGTTGGGGTGGCTGATGGGTCAGACGCAGGGGTGCAGGGAGGGGGGTAGATGCTTGGTTTTCTGGTTGGGGGGCGGGGGTTGGGTGTTGGGGTTTGATTTGGTTTTACACAAGGTGCCGTATCGTTTGCTTATTGTCCGCTGGTGATGCGTCTTTCTCTGGGATGGGGTGGTGGTCACTATTGGGATGGGGGATAGGGGGTTGAGACTAATGTCATGGAACGTCAATGGTCTCGGGGACAGAATTAAAAGAGGGGTGGTTCTCCAACTACTCAAGAGAATGTCACCAGATGTGGTCCTGCTACAAGAGACACACCTTATAGAAAATTCCTGCTCAGCCATGAACAGACAAGGTTATCGTCTTGTCGCTCATTCGGGCTTCACCTCCGGGTCTCGGGGGTGGGGGTAATGATCAGAGGCTCCCTCCCCTTGGAAATTGACGAGGTGATTTATGATGACAGGGGACTTTATGCAGTAATAGTGGGCAGATGGGAGGGCAAGACCATACTTCTAATGTCTGTTTATGTCCCACCTGGTCTGCAATCTTCCACATTTGAAGATATCGGTAAAGTAATTCTGAATCTCCCGGAAGGATTCCTGATAGTGGGTGGTGACTTTAATTCGGTTGTTTGTGGGAGGGAAGATCGTTATCCACCTAGGGACCTGCCAGGATCAAAGGCTTGGCTGAGTAGGCTTATGGACACTTTGGGATTAGTAGATTGTTGGCGCTTGCTACACCCTGGGCAGACACAATACACCTTCCACTCCGGGGCACATGGCAGGCTCTCTAGGCTTGATTATGTACTGATGCCAGCGGCGCAGGCCATGATGGTTAAGGAGGTTAGACATCTGCCTCGTGGCATTTCAGATCACTACCCGCTACTCATGGTGTTGGATACTGGTGTTAAAGCAGAAGGGAGGTTAGCTCCCATAAACCCATGGTACCTCCGCAACCCTAGGACCCCTGCAGCATTAGTTAAGTCTATAGAGCACTATTTACTTGAAAACTTGGGGTCAGTGTCTTCTGCTGTTTCACTTTGGGAGGCTTTCAAAACAGTTATCCGTGGGCAGGCTTTGTCGTTGATTTCCTGTGCCAAGAGGAGTAAACATGAAGAAGTAATCCGACTTGAATCCGAAATAGACGAGTTGGAAGAAGATTTGGAACATGATGTTACTCTGGAGAAATTTCATGCTCTTAGTCTCAAACAGAGTGATTATAAAGCACTGGTCACTGACACTGCCAGATCCATGAGTAGAGAGCAGCAGGGGCGTTTGTATGATGTTGGGGATAAGGCAGGTAAATTGATTGCATGGCTGGACAAGAAGGAGAGAGCGAGTCGGGTGGTTCCGGTGATTGAAAGTCAGAGTGGTATGAGAGTTACTGACCCAGTGGAAATAGTGGAACGCTTCGCAGAATATTATCAGGGGGTTTATTCTCTCGTATCGGACAGACCCGAAGATGACTGGCACTTGTTGTTGCGAGACATAGCTTTACCCCGCCTAGCTGACGAAGACTGGGAATTGATGGATGCTGTACTGACTGCGTCCCTACGGACGCTTGTGCTCCCCGCAGCCTGAGCCCCTCAGAAGGAACATCGCGCTGCTGCCTGCCTGCACGGAAAGAGATCGCTCGCAGCGCCTGGTATCGCTTTTGCCCACTTTAGACATTTATTTGAGTACAGTGGCTGCTCACTCGGCGCCAAAATTAATTTGCCTGACGTAATTTATTTGATTATTGCTGCGCACTGTAGACTTTGCTGTGTGGGGTAAAGAGAAGTGTTTTGCGAGTGTTTGTGACTGTGCTATACTCCGGCTGTGCCCCAGTCTCGTTTCAGGGACAGGGCTGCCATTTTGGGACTTTGTTTACCTCCGTGAGCCCGTGCCTCCTCCCAGATCCCGCCTCCCAGCTGACCCGCCCACGCTCCGCCCCCCTCCACTATCCATTTATGACAGATGTCCCAACGCGCAGCGTCCACGCGCTGCGGCCGCGCCGAAGGTTCGCCAAAGGTAAGCCCGTCTTTATTTTATTTATTTATTTATAGAGTTTTGTATAGCGCGGACAAGACCCGTGGGTATCAGAGCGCTTCACATGTAAGATAGATTACAGACATTATAGTAGCAATTGTAACAACAGACATATATGAAGTATAGGGCGATAGGCTATAAGGGTGATTATAAGTAAGAGTTCTTCAGCCTATGCAATTAGTATTAGGAGGTGAGTGAGGTAGGGTTATATAGCATAACAGTGCAAATAACATGTGTAATTAGCATTAGGAATAGAAAGGGTTGACATGTATCCGGGATCCTAGGCAATAAAAACAATGTGAGGTAGAGTGTATATAGTATTGTCTGTGAGTTACAGTTATCAGATCACATAGATGTGAGGTAGTAGTAAAGTGTGTGGCCAAGGTTTAAACATGAAATCAGTCAATTGTCAGATAATTGATCTTCAAGATATTCTAGTCGAGGCCGTCTCTCTTTGGCGTAGATGTTCACATCAGTAATCAGTAAGCTTCTCTATGAAAGGTATTTGCTCATCATGTGGTTCTTCAGTTCACGTTTGAATGTTACCGAATTTTGAATCTTCCTGATGTGAGGAGGTATTGAATTCCAGACTCTGGGGGCGGCTCCTGAGAACGCTCGGTCGTAGGTCTTTTTCTTACGGAAAAAGGCTGGCCTCAATAGCAGCTCTTTAGCGCTCCTAGTTGGTCTGTTGCCTCCCGATAGCTTAATTTTCTTGGCAAGGTATCTCGGCGTGTTGTAGTGAACTGCTCTGTGGGTAATACAAGCCATCTTCATTTGAATTCTGGCCTCGTAAGGTAGCCAGTTTAGTGTTTTCAGGTGAGGAGATATGTGATCTAATTTCTTCGATCCCGTGATCAGTCTTGCCGCTGCATTGAGACAGGCTTTTAGTGGTGCTGTGGATGTTTTCGGTAGACCCGCTAACGTGGTGCAACCGTATTCGATCCTCGAAATAACTAGGGATTGTACAGCCAGTTTTAGGTCCGCCTCTGAGATGAACGGTTTCAGTTTTCTTAAATAGTTCAGGTGGAAACGGGCGCTCTTGGCCATTGAGTTAATGTGGTCTTTCATGTCAAGGTTCTCATCTAACGTAATTCCAAGTGATTTAGCTGAATTAACTAGGGTCGGGGTGCAGTTCAGCGCGGTCACCAGTTTCGTCCATTCCTTTACCTCGGGTCGGTTCCTTGTCGGTGAAAGTAGCAGGAATTCTGTTTTATGGGCATTTAGTTTCAAATGGTTCGTGGTTAACCATTGTAGAGCTCTCTTTAGTGTCTTGTTCATTAGGTCAATGTCATCAAGGGAGGCGATCTTTATGTATATTTGCGTGTCATCTGCATACATGTGATAGGGTATCTGTGAATCCCGAAGGATCTCCGTGAGAGGTTCAACATACAAGTTGAATAGATCTGGGGATAACGTTGAACCTTGTGGGACCCCGACAGCAGTAGGACGTGGGGAAGAGATTGCTTGATTGACCAGGAAACGTTGAGTCCTATTCTGCAAGAAAGATATAAACCATTTCAGCACATTTCCCGACAAACCCATCCTGTCTTGTAGCCTGGTCATCAGCATTTCATGATTTACCGTGTCAAATGCAGATGACAGGTCTAGGAGAATCAGTAGGCATGCTTGATTTCTGTCTAGGGCTTGTAGGGCGTCATCTACGATATGCAGGATTGCAGTTTCAGTACTATGCCCAGCTCTGAATCCCGATTGGCAATCATCTAGTAATGAGAACTTAGCGATGTGTTGACTCAGTTGGCCCTGTACGCATTTCTCAATAAGTTTGGCCAGTAAAGGTATGTTGGTCACTGGTCGATAGTTGTTCGGGTCTGTTGCATCCGCTGTCGGTTTTTTGATGATGGGCACAACCTGACCTGTTTTTAGGCAGTCAGGTAGGGTCCCTTGTGCAAGTGAGGCATTTATTATCTCGGTCCAGATCGGAACTAGGGTGTGGCTGATTTCTCTTACGCACTTTGCCGGTAGAGGGTCTTGATAGTGGTTGTTCGGTCTGATTTCCGTTAGCGTTTTGGCGATCTTTTCTTGGTCATATAATTCAAATGTGTCCCAATTTGCCTTATTTTTTGTTCGGGGACTCTCTATTGACTCATTGGCCTCATTTGTAGGTGAGGTAAGGGTCGAGAAGTTAATCGCGGCAGTTGAGAGCTCCGCTTCAAGCAATTTGGTTTTCTCCGTGAAAAATGTAGAGAATTCCTCACAACTTAAGGGAGTTTTTGGATTCTCGTGAACTGTTTTAGCTAGTTTATTCGACTGTTGTTTTAGAATCTCAAAGAGTTTTCGAGGTCTGTTTGAGGCATTGTCCAGTTCAGCTTTTATAAATTCTTTTTTGGATTTAATTATCTTCTTGTTATATTGGCTTCTGGTATTCCTGAGGGCTTTCAGCTCGGGAGAGGGGGGATGTTGCCTCCATTTCCTTTCGACCATTCTCAATTTGCGCCTGTCTTCATTCAGTGACTCACTGAACCAAGGATTTTTAGGTTTCTCCGATACTCTTTTCAGTGTCTGTAGCATGGTGTCATTGACGATATTTCCTATTGAGGTTAAGTAGTGCTCCGTCAACTCACTGACATTCAGTCTGTTGTTTGGTGGCTTCAAGACTTTCTCACATCTTTCAACCAATAGTTCAATATTAGCCTCTTTTGTATCTCGGATCAGTTTTTTGACCTTGCGGGGTTGTATGGTCCTGCCCTTTTTCATTGTGGGTATCGCGAAAGTTATGGCGTGATGGTCGGACCAATCACACGGGTCAATAGCGAGAATTGAAGCCTCTTTATTCCTTGAGATAATCCAGTCTAAGGTCGCTCCTTGTGAGTGAGTGGGATGTGTGCAAGCTTGTGTAAGGTTTAGCTCGATGAGGAAATCTTTAAGTGAGTTAACCAGTTTGTCATTGCCGTCATCCCAGTGGAGGTTAAAGTCACCTAGGAATATATTGTTGGCATCAGAGTTAGAGTTGGCTGTTATGATGTCCATTAGTTGCTCTGTGAACTTTGCGTTATCTCCAGGTGGGTGGTAGAACGCATGCATGTTGCATCTTTGATTGTTTGTTGATCTTATATTAAGACCAAGGTATTCACAAGACTCTAGGGGGTCAGATTGGAATTGGTTGACCTCAATCTCTGACCTGTGGATGCAAGCTATACCTCCTCCCACTTTCTTTGGTCTGTCTTACCTGACAATATTATATTGTGGTGGAACTAGGAGATCTATATTAGGTGAAGATGATTCACTGAGCCAGGTTTCAATGAGGAAGGCCAGGTCGATTTCCTTGTTAATGATGAGAGCAGCTATGTCTGATGCATGTTTCATTGCCGAACGACAATTTAGTCATAGGCATTTCAGGGGTTCCTGTGAGTTAGGGACGTTACCATTATCAGATTCGGTTGCCGTTACCTGGATATGTCGTAGGTTGTTGTGGATTGCTTTACTGTCATTCTTTCTGGACGATCTATTAGAGTCAATAGGTACTAATTTGATGCTCTCCTCTCTTCCCCGGACCGGTTGTTCATAAGATCGGAGTAAGGCCAAGGCTTCTTCATTTGATAAGGGATCGGTCCTGTTTGGTTTGTTGAGCCTGAGTACAACATTCTGGATGTGTGAGACTTTAGTGTGTGTACCTATCGTCATCTCCCAATTTTTTTCAATTGTCTGTGAGAATTTCAACGAGACTTGTACCAGGTTACCTACTAGTTTCTGGAGCTCCTTAACTTCATTCTGAGTTCGTGATGTTATCTTTAGTGCAGTAGCCCTGATTGTCTGTGTTCTACATTTTGTTTTTCTCCATGATTGGTTAGTTCTCACTGCCACAGATTTTTCTTTTTTGTCCTTCATTTTGTTGGCATTACTGACTCTATTACAGGTGTACTCATTGTTCCCTAAGTTGTGTGGTGTAGGGGGTGAATATGTGGGTAAGGAACTGTGGTATTCAAGTCTCACATTCACGGGTTGTTGAGGAAGGGCGTGGTTATCTTCATAGGGGGATTTCCTTGGAGCTGAGGTAGTCTCTTCAAGCGTGGGGACATCTTGAGCTGGCGACATCTGCTCTTCCCTTAGGGCCAGATTCTTCACTTTGTTTCCAATGTTAGTAGACTTCACTATCCCTTCTATCACAATCTCTGGTATTGCACTTTCAATTTCAGTGACACCTCCGGGGTTGGAGGTTAGATTGTCCTGGCCGACCGTTTGGTTTGAGTTACTAGTGGTAGGGTCGTTGAAGTCGGGGGTGACATCTGGTGGGGTCATGTGTTGTTGGTGGCTTGTACCTTCTATGGATTCCTTTAGGGTTTGGAAAGTTATCTTAAATTTCTCGAGTTCTCTGTTAGCTGCTTGTATCAGAACTATTCCCGTTTTATACAGAGTAATGTAAAATTCAGTATTGCTTCTTTTAGTTAGTGAGGTCGTTATTTTAGTGCCATGTGGTATGTTTTTTATAGCTTTCGTGAACAGCGTTTTTGTAAAGGCGTTACGCCATTTAGCTGCGCCCGTCCGCGCCTTGACCGCGCCCAGCGCCTGTCCCCCTGGCCCCCGCCGCTCCCAACCCTCTAGAATCACATATGATGCCGCTACTCTCCTTGCCCTCAACCCCGGACGTACTCCTCTATGCTGCGAAGCCACTCCAGGACGTACTCACGGCCCATTCGCCTGCCTCTCCTGCAAGTTCAACTGCTTCAGGACCCTCACCAAATCCACGTCCTCCAAACACAACTCCAACCGCCTTAATTGCATCCTGCTCAACACCCGCTCGGTCCACAGACATGCAACAGAACTCTGGGACCTAATCGACACTGCGTCACCTGACATCGCCTTCCTTACTGAAACATGGATGAACACATCATCTGCTCCCGACATCGCCATAGCCATACCGGACGCTTACAAAATTATCCGAAAAGACCGCATCAATCAAACAGGAGGAGGCATCGCCATCGTCCACAGAAACACCATCAAAATCACAACCAGCTCCGACGACAATCTTGCAACCGCCGAACACCTCCACTTCCAGATCCACACCGACCCCAGGACCACACTTAGAGGCACCCTCATTTACAGGCCTCCAGGCACCCGCACTCAATTCAGCGATGACATCACAGACTTCGTCAGCCCACACGCCCTCACCTCCGAAAACTACATTCTTCTAGGAGACTTCAACTACCACCTTGAAAACAAACACGACAACAACACCACCACCCTTCTGGACAACCTGGCCAATCTCGGATTCAAACAACTTGTTGACACCCCCACTCACACAGCCGGACACACGCTCGACCCTATCTTCACCTCCAGCAAACACATCTCCTTCGATCACACTACAGCTCTCCACTGGACGGATCACAGTTGTGTTCACTTCAGCTACAAAACCACCCTGACCCACAACCGTCCACAACCGATTCCTCTGAGAAACTGGAACAAAATCACCACCGACCAACTCCTCACATCACTCAGCCAAAACCCTCCCACCCTCTCATTGGACCCAGACCAAGCGGCCACAAACCTCAGGCATTGGATTACCCTCAGTGCGGACTAATTAGCACCCCTGGAAAAGCACCAGATGAAATCAGCCAGCAAAAAAGCTCCCTGGTTCAATGACGAACTTAAAATATCCAAGAAGCTATGCCGCACCATAGAGAAGAACTGGAGAAAATACCCAACCTCAGACAACATGGCCTCCCTCAAGACAGCCACCCGCAAACACCACCAACTGATCCGATCCGCCAAGAAATCAGCACTCAAGGATCGTCTTGACAACAACACTCATAACAGCAAGGAACTCTTCAATATCGTCAAAGAATTCACCAACCCCACCGCAGCAACTAACGACATCACCCCCTCCCAAGACCTCTGCAATGCGCTATCCTCCTTCTTCTACAACAAAATTTCCGACATCCACAACAGCTTCGAGAACTCTCCCAGCGATCAATCCGCCCCACCCCTTCAGATCCTACTCCTCCAACTAACATCCTCAGCGCCTGGAACCCAATCACCACTGAAGACACCACTCACCTCATGAACTCAATCCACTCTGGCTCGCCTTCTGACCCCTGTCCCCACCACATCTTCAACAAAGCTGATTCCATCATCGCACCCCAACTCCGCGATGTCATCAACTGCTCTTTCAACTCTGCCACCTTTCCAGAGAGCTGGAAACACGCCAAACTCAGCGCCCTTCTGAAGAAACCCACAGCGGACCCTTCAGAACTGAAAAACTACCGACCCATATCCCTCCTACCTTTCCCGTCCAAAGTCATCGAGAAAGCCGTCAACAACCAGCTCACCACCTTCCTTGAATCCAACAACTCCCTCGATCCATCTCAATCTGGGTTTCGAGCCAAACACAGCACCGAAACCGCCCTCATTGCAGCGACCGACGACATCCGAGCACTCCTGGACAACGGAGAAACAGTGGCCCTCATCCTACTCGACCTTTCCGCCGCTTTCGACACCGTCTGCCACAGCACCCTTATACATCAACTCAGCAACATCGGCATACAAGGAAAAGCCTTGGACTGGATCATCTCATTCCTCGCTGGGAGAACTCAAAGAGTCCGACTTCCCCCATTCTACTCAGAGGCCACCGAAGTCATCTGCGGCGTACCTCAAGGATCCTCACTCAGTCCCACCCTCTTCAACGTCTACATGAGTCCTCTCGCCTCCATCGCGCGTCAACACAACCTCAACATCATCTCTTACGCCGACGACACCCAGCTAATCCTTTCCCTCACCAAAGACCGCAACACCGCCAAAACCAATCTTCACGAAGACATGAAAGAAGTTGCCGAATGGATGAAACAGAGCCGCCTAAAACTCAACTCAGACAAAACGGAGGTGCTCATCCTAGGACCTTCACCCTCAGCTTGGGACGAATCCTGGTGGCCTTCAGCTCTGGGCATAGCACCCACTCCCACAGACCATGCACGTAACCTTGGCTTCATCCTAGACTCCTCTCTCTCGATGTCCAGACAAGTCAACGCCGTCTCGTCCTCCTGCTTCAACGTACTTCGCATCCTCAAAAAGATCTTCCGCTGGATCCCCCTCGAGACAAGAAAGACTGTCACCCACGCACTGGTCACGAGTCGACTGGATTATGGTAACACACTTTACGCCGGAATCACAACAAAATTACAGAAAAAACTCCAGCGCATCCAAAACGCGTCAGCGAGACTCATATTAGACATCCCGCGCCAAGATCACATCACCGGACATCTAAAAGACCTCCACTGGCTTCCCGTCAACAAAAGAATTACCTTCCGCCTTCTCACCCACACACACAAGGCCCTCTAAAATCTAGGACCCGAATGCCTCAACACTCGATTGTCCTTCTACAAACCCACCCGCCAACTAAGATCGTCCAACCAAGCCCTCGCCGCAGTCCCGCGCATCCGGAAATCCACCATGGGTGGCAGATCCTTCTCCTTCCTGGCTGCCAAGACCTGGAACTCACTCCCCACCCACCTCCGCCTTAATCAGAACCACATCTCATTCAGAAAATAACTGAAAACCTGGCTATTCGACAAATAAGTTAACCCCTTCCCCTAGCGCCTTGAGACCCTCTGGGTGAGTAGTGCGCTATACAAATACCTGAACTTGAACTTGACTGCTGATGAGATTGCGCTGGCGATCCGTTCAGTGCGTTCAGTCAAAGCGATGGGACCAAACGGCCTCCCCATTGAACTTTACAAACTAAGACCCGACAAGATAGCGCCATATCGCCGGGCTATGTTTCTTGAATCGCGTGATGAGGGCCTCCCCCCCGTGATCAAAGGCTCGTAAACATTGTAGTTATCCACAAAGAGGGAAAGCCGCGAGAACATTGTACATCCTATAGGCCCATTTCACTTTTGAACGCCGAGCCTAAGATTCTGGCTAAGGTTCTGGTGAATCGCCTGATAACAGTCATTGGTGATTTAGTACATCCTGATGAGTCCGGCTTTATTCCACATCGCAATACCACACTCAACATGCGGCGTCTCTATGGAGTCCTCGCAAGAGTGGCGTCCATACGTGAGCCGGCCATCTTGGCATCCCTGGATGCAACGATGGCCTTCGATACGGTGGAGTGGCCATACCTTTGGGCCGCGCTCGCAGGGTTTAGTTTCGGCCCGGGATTTATAAGATGGGTAAAACTGTTATACGAGGAGCCGCTGGCCCAGGGAGTGGTGAATGGCAAAGTCTCTGGCCCCTTTGTACTGGGGAGAGGCACGCGACAGGGATGCCCGTTGTCCCCTCTCCTCTTTGCTCTGGCCTTGGAACCGCTCGCTGCCTGGCTGCGTTGGCAGCCCTCGATGAGGGGTATTAGCTGGACCCCGGAGTTTGAGGATCGCATTTCGCTCTAAGCTGACGACATCCTTTTATATCTTTGTAAATCACCCCCCAGCAGTGTCTGGGAGAACTATGGCCTCCTTAGTCATAGTGCATGTGAGGCATTGATGGCATGCTGGGTGGCATGTGGATAGGGGGGACAGGTTTGCTATGAAAGAAATCACTTATTTAGTGGAATGAGAATGTGGGGATGATTGTGTAACAATAATAAATGCATGGGGCTAGTGGCAGACTGTATGAAAGGAAGGGCTATTTGTATTTAAAGAATGTAAATCGAGAGAAGATTTCTGGTATCTAAAGTCCAAAGACAATAGAAACAGAGGAAGGAACGACATCATTATTCTATGGCATAAATGCCTTTGGCTGGGGAAATTTCAACAGAACAGATGGCTCACTGTTACTTCACAGGGGCTTTGAGTGAGTTTTGACCAGGGTTCAAACCCCAGCTGGGGAAAATCTTTTTTTTTTTATTTTATTTCTAAATTCCACAATTTATTTATTTTAGCAGAGTGAAACATAGTCCTTTGGAAATGCTCAACTGATAATAATGAAAGACAAAGTAGAAAATCTATGGCATATGTCACATCAGATGTGGCATATGCCACATGACAGAGTGACACGTGTCACATGCCAGACTTGGGCTCCAACCCCTTCTCTTCCTTCGTCTTCATTGCTTAATTTTGCTTACGAGAAAGTGTCACTCATCATCGTTGAATGTCACTCATAATTGCACTGAAATTATGAAAATGTCACACATAACCAATCGGAAACCTTGGCAGCTATGACCAATACTAAAATACATTTATAAAAAGCACAACTGCCTCGAACACAATGCCAATGGAGAGCAGCTCTCTCACCAGCTTTGCATATCCTGAAGCCGGTGGATTCCTCTTGCAAAAGCCTACGCACATCCGGGAGCGCCGGAAGTGACGTCATTGGTCTGCGGCAAGAACGAATACCGTGTGCGCAATGGCCATAATGGACGATGGATCGGTCTTTTTATTTTTCCAGCTCCACTTCCAAAGCATCACAAGTTCATCGATTCCAGCGTGTATACTCCGGTAAGTGCTGCAGCTGCAACGTAGTTGTTAGTCCATCGGGGCAAGCTCCACGGATCTGCACGCGGCTGGGTCAGCCCCCCCGATTCTAGCGCCGCTGCCTTCTTTAAAAAAGAGCAGCAGTCCTCCGCTCTCGGTCCCAGCTGCTCAGTTTCCGTCCCAGACGAGCTTCCTCATTTTTCGGAAAGCACAAGTTTTCATTAAGTGGGCCGCGACCTAGCTCCGTGCAGATAAAGGAAAAAACACAATTTCTTTGGTTGATGTGGCACCCGATGCGTTGGCTGCACACTTTTCCGAGCCGAGGGTGTACGCCTGACCGGGCGGAATACTAAGATAAAGGTGTGTGCTTCGTGTTAGTGTAATGAATGCCTGCGTTGCAGTGTGCGTGCGTGCGTGATTGCGTGTGTGTTTGATGTTTGCCTACATCAGCATGCCTGCTTGTTTATGCACCTTTTGTGTTTGAGCTTGTGTATGTGTGGTAGCGTGCCTGTGTAAGTTGTGCAAAAGTGCAAAAAGCCTAAAAAATGTTTTACAACAAGTTCCTCGCCGTAAGGAAAAATAAATGACTGCCCGTGTATTAGGTAGCTAAAGTTTTCGCCTAGTGTTAGTTCGGAAATTAACGCTGGGTACAATGTTGAGATGATGTCTTCTAAAGCATGTGACATTCTGCATTTCATCTGAAATGTATCCGTGTCACAAGCACATGAGATTCTTCAAGAGAGATGGGGACAAGAAGTACAGTTTAAGGTCTTGTGATAATCTGGGACAGTTCCCTCTAAAACTGCCAGGGGGAAACCAAAACGTCACATCATACCAGCATCGCGCACAAACATGCAAAGCAAACATGATGAAACACTGGTCGCATATTCATTTCATTTTATTTCTCATGACTTTTAGTACCGAGATATACAACATCAGTTGTTGCCTATATGGATGCCTAAAAGCATTTTACATTTTATTTGCATAAAGCAAATGTGCAAACGAAGAAAATGTTCTGAACAGTAAAACACAGGGAGGTGGAGCGTCAACATAGGAAGGATGACTTGCACAGAACCCACTCCCTTCTCCTGTGAGATGCAGGCCTCGCTTCTGCCAATCAGATTTTAGTTGAGAAGGCTGCAGACTCCTGCTATACTAAGGCCAACAAAATGGCCCCTAATACCGATAGAGCGGAAACGACAGACTCTGGCCAAATCGGTATAAATAGAGATGTAGTAGAAACGCGACTTGTGGTATTAGAGTGTGTGATAATATTGATAATAACACAAGTTAAAACAAATGAGCACCTTTTAGCAGGTGAAGTTGCGGTTCAAAAGTGAATATTTGTTAGGGTATAGCCACTGCGGTTGACAAAAGACTTTCCTCCTGCCAAAGATGCTAGTCAGTTCTCGGCACTAAATTCAGGAACTGCTGGCACGTACTTCCGTTATCTGGCTTTCGCCAGGTCTCTAGAATAAGGCCTATGCAAACGTGAAAATGTATGCCTTCTGAAAATTAGTTAAAATTATATGAAATTTAATGAAATCCACTTATGTTGGTATCTTGCATGAAAATTTAATGTGTGGGTGGGCATCGTTAATGTTCATCTCAATGAAAAAGGAAGTCCCTTAGCCTCCTATGGATCCAGAAGTGCAGTGACTCTGGAAAATTGTGTGAATGGAAGCTTCCTCAAGCCCCAACACTCTTTACAACGAACCTATGTGAAAAACCCTTTTTGTGAAGAAGGGGTTCTAGGACATTACAAATATTCCCCAGTTCACTTTTTTCTTAGCTGAGCATCTTTCATGATGTCAAAGAAACCTACAGAGAGAAAAGTTATTTTAGGTTAAGCAGGATGGAAAGTCTGCACTCAGGCCCTGTGTCTATGACCAGGTCCTCTTCAAGTCAGCCGCTTCCCTGCTCTCTCTCCTTTCCTCTCCTTCCCTCCCCTCTCTCCTTCCCTCCCCTCTCTCCTTCCCTCCCCTCTCTCCTTCCCTTCCCTCCCCTCTCTCCTTCCCTTCCCTCCCCTCTCTCCTTCCCTTCCCTCCCCTCTCTCCTTCCCTTCCCTCCCCTCTCTCCTTCCCTTCCCTCCCCTCTCTCCTTCCCTTCCCTCCCCTCTCTCCTTCCCTTCCCTCCCCTCTCTCCTTCCCTCCCCTCCCCTCTCTCCTTCCCTCCCCTCTCTCCTTCCCTCCCCTCTCTCCTTCCCTCCCCTCTCTCCTTCCCTTCCCTCTCTCCTTCCCTTCCCTCCCCTCTCTCCTTCCCTTCCCTCCCCTCTCTCCTTCCCTCCCCTCCCCTCTCTCCTTCCCTCCCCTCTCTCCTTCCCTCCCCTCTCTCCTTCCCTCCCCTCTCTCCTTCCCTTCCCTCCCCTCTCTCCTTCCCTTCCCTCCCCTCTCTCCTTCCCTTCCCTCCCCTCTCCCCTTCCCTCCCCTCTCTCCTTCCCTCCCTTCCCTCCCCTCTCCCCTTCCCTCCCCTCTCTCCTTCCCTTCCCTCCCCTCTCTCCTTCCCTTCCCTCCCCTCTCTCCTTCCCTTCCCTCCCCTCTCTCCTTCCCTTCCCTCCCCTCTCTCCTTCCCTCCCCTCCCCTCTCTCCTTCCCTTCCCTCCCCTCTCTCCTTCCCTTCCCTCCCCTCTCTCCTTCCCTTCCCTCCCCTCTCTCCTTCCCTCCCCTCTCTCCTCTCCTTCCCTCCCCTCTCTCCTCTCCTTCCCTCCCCTCTCTCCTTCCCTCCCCTCTCTCCTTCCCTCTCTCTCTCTCTCCTTCGCCCGCTCTCTCTCTCTCTCTCTTTCTCCTTCGCTCTCTTTATTTCAAAAATGATCATTTTATTTAGAGCTTAGGAAAAATCGCTTATTTTAGAAATCAGTTAAAGTTTAGCAAAGAACAGATATTTCCAAATTCATTCTCTCCTAACATCCCTAACACCCTAATCTTATCCTTCAATCCTGCAAAGCAAACAAATAAATCATAAGAGTCTTACATCCAGGAATCGGTCATCAGTCGGGCAGCACTTCAGTAGATATCGAAAAAGCGACCCCTAGACAAAACCAGGGGTTTTTATACCTTAATTCCCTAACTTAATCTATCTAAAAAGTAACTATCACTACTTATTCAAACTCTGAATGGACAAATTCCGGGTGGGTGAGCATCATCTCACCATTACAACATCATTTTCTCGTTGGTTCAGCAGAAAATAAAGGGTCTATGTTTTAGGACAGTCCATAGCTTAGCTATTTCTTTAAGTTGAAACATCACCTCCCATTCCCACGATCACAGCATTCAAGCGTGCATGTTTGGCACCCATCCTAGGTTCCGGGCCAAGGTAGCCTTGAACCTCCTCGAGCACAGGCAGTTCAATCTGACTTACAGGTTTTGGCGCACCTGCGCTGTCCAGCTCTTGCTCACTGTTTACCCGAGCAAGACCTAAGCATACACTCTGGCTCTCCAAAAATAAAGTTGATTATTTGGTAATTTCCTCAATGGCCTTCAGTGCATGCCCAAACACTTCTTTGTAGTCCAAAATCTAGGCATATTAGATAGAAATTGCACCAGGTCAGTGTACTTTTTGGGGTGCTTTTCTCCAATTAAATCTGTAAATCACTTTGATATGCTTTGTATTTTACCTCAGAAACTTAAACCACACAAACTAATTCCTGATTTTTATATCTAGAAGGACATAATCATGGTTTCATTCAACGTCCTGTTTTTCACTTGTGATCATTCTGTGTGTGTTCGAAAAGATGGTGACTTCCTGCTTTTGGACAATCCCGGGGAAGTTCTTTGTAAATGGCTGGTCGAAAATCTAGATGAAGCTGGTCGGACAATCACCGAAGAGAGAGATTTTAAAGCTACGATTCTGTTCCAATCATCTGGTAAGCACAATAAGTAAACCTTTATAATAAGTTTGCAACTGCAGGATAATGGTACAAATTACCAACCTGTTTCAGTAAAAACCTAGATTTGTGATTAATTAATCCAATAATGGACAGTAAAAATGAACAAGCATGTCCTCACATATGCCTTGGATTGCTCTCCAGAGACAAATATAACACTTATGAAAAGGGCTGAAACATTTAGCTTGTGGCACTACTATAAGGCAGCCATTTTTGAATAAACTATTTTATTTAGGCAACTTTTTTCAGGAGGTTCAAGTTCAGGCTTACAATGTGTACTGTCTATTAAGGAAAACTTCGTTAAGGATAGATTGTACATTTGTCCTTTATTATCAAAACCTCTTTATTTATATATTATGGCTAGTGTGTGAAGATATATTGCAAGTGGTCAATGTGTTATCTGTTTTGAAGTTTATATGTTAATATATATTTTTTCTCTTGCTTTTTTAGTGAAGAAACAGTGTCTAATGATTCAGGATATTTTTCAAGAGATAATTGCAAGCTATTCTGGCACTTTGATATCTTTCTGCATGCAATGTTTTTAAATATGGCTGCTTTGTACTGTTGGAGGGAGCCTAGCAAATATTACATTGTTAGCCATGTATAGATGCCAACTCAAAAAACCACTCTTCCTATATATATTTTTTAATATGTAACCTAACATGATGGCAAATAGTTAATAGTTGTGTTATTTTGCAGACTGATATGCAGCAGTTGGTGAAGGACTCAAATGATCCTTCACGGTTCAAAGATGTTCTCGTTCCAAAGCGGAAATCGCACAAGCTCTTGGAGGAAGCCAAGGCAGCTCGGGACAGTGCAGGTTTTTTTCTAAATGGTATCAGCGAAATACTTTTCTCCAAAAGAACTTGAAACTACAAAAGGTGTAACGAAGGCTCGTGCTGGAACAGATGTCCTTGATGAGGAGAAGGTCAATGCATTATTTGGTAAGATATTACAACTGTTCAATGTAACATTCATTCGATCTTGGATTGCCAAAATTCATTATTATACTGTTAAAGGTTTGCATGGGTGGTCTGGTATCATATAATGGTAAGATGACTCAATCATTACTCAACAGATGTCTGCAAAAGAGCAAGAAGAGCAATGGGGGTCTTGTAATTTATTAACAATTTGTGCTGTGTTTGTGCTTCAAAACTGGCACAAACCCGTGAGTTGTGATTTTATTTCTAAATCTGTGGTCCAGGTGAGGGGCTCAAACTGGATGAATGGGTGATAGCAAACTGAACTTATAAAATACTGTGCTTGCAGCTTTTATTTAGCCACATGTGCCTCTTTGACCAAGTGCCCTTAATGTTACACTTATGAACCCTTGTAACCCTAACAATATCTCATCTGGCACTCTAAATGAAATAATGGAACAAACTTTTTAAAGGAAGCTCGGCCCTATTAAAATCTAAAAATAGTCGTGGTAACATGATACTGATGTATGTTTTTTTATTTTTCCAGAGTTTATGAAGTCTGTGTGCAGTACCAACGGCTGGCCATCACTGGACTACAGAAGTATGAGAAGGAAGCTGGCGATAAAGATTTGCAATGCTAGGAGAGGATTAAAGAAAACTCAGAATCTAGAATCAAACGACTAAGTTGCTGGTTTCCGTTAAGCAATTTGTTCTGGTTGCAGTAGCCTGGCCTTTTTTTCCCTCCTTTTTTTCCTGGACTTTTTTCTGGATTTTTGCTCTTGTTCGGTATCCTGGCCCCCATGGGGCTAAATATGTGCTTGCGATAAATAAAATTACATGTTGACACATACCTTTTGAACATTTTTCATTTCACCACTGTTTGGTTTAGTCTTTTGCCACTGGTCACCATGTCAAACAGCTTCAGATAATGCTCTGTACCTCAAAATAAGGCAAGTCCCAGTGAGTCAGGAGTATGGGAGTAGCAGCACGCGTAAACACTAGCAGCTCGTATAGGGCGTGCTGTGGGAGGGGAAGGGTAGCAAACATGGACATACGCGGAACGGAGGAATGTAATTACTTTCCTTCGTTCTGTTGTATGTCCGTGGTTGCTACCCTGCCCCTCTCCGCCAGTGCCACCGCCCTGTTGCACGCCCTATGCAAGCCGCTACTGGTTGTTGCGCTTATCTGAATTCAAAGTATAACATTCTTGCAGACCACTACTTTTGTATGAAGGTGCTTGTGGTATTTCTGCAGCAGAACCCTAGCCTAAATTGCATTTTTCAGATTTATTTTAAACAGGTATCTACCTCTCACTGTAGAATTAAAAAGTAATCTTTCCAAAGCAGGAGAAAATTCATCTGTTAATTAGGACCAGGTTTAGAGAAGTTTTGTGTTTGGTTTGCTTGTTTTATAAATGCAGACCTGAATCAAAATCCTTTTCAGGATTTACAAATCGAATCAAATTGGTATTTGGTACAACACTCATCAAAAATGGGAAAGGTTCCACGTTTGTCTAGACATAGTATTTTTGGGGTACCAGAACGGTACCCTTCAGTACAAAACCCAGGCTAGACTCTCAGACAACATTGCATTCTAGTGCAGTGGTGTTAGAGAGAGGGATAGACATGCCACTCCCCTGCTCTCTCCCGTTATGCAACACAGCCAATTAGGGTGCTGCACTGCGTTCAGTGACCGGTTTTATAAATCGGTGCCTTACTTTATAACTTGTGGCATTTCAAACTATTCTTGGTATTGTGTAAAAAAAGGCATATTACATCAAAGTGGCCTGTTTTTGACAGGAACGTACATCTAACAGGTGGTCTGCCAAATGCTTTCCTACCAGCAAATCCATAGTCCTAAACTAGTAGGGAATACTGGCAGTCGAGTAACCTGCTCCTATCTTGGAATTATCAAGGTGTAATTCAACTGTAATGATTTATTAATGATTCTAAATTATTAATTAGATCATCTGGGAGTAATCCACTCTTAGCCTTCAGTTGGTTTAAAATAATCCAAGAGTATTTAAAGTAATCCATGCTCATTTTTGCGTTGGCATTAAATCATCCTAGCGTAATCAACACTGAAAATATAATGGGGCCATTCTGATGTAATCAATAGCCATCCTGAAGCTGTCATAGGATCATCCAGGAATAATCCACACTCATCCAAAAATTGTCATGGGATCATTCCAGAGCAATCCACTTCCATCCTGGAGCGGTTATAGGATCATCCTGGAATAATTGACAGTCATCCTTAAATTGTCTAGAGCCCATCCTTGAGTCATTCGCACTCATCCTGATGTTGTCAAATAGTATTCGTGGAGTTGTAAAAGGTAATCACTCCCTGCCAGTGGAAGTCATCAGAACACCATCCTAGCGTAGTTATTGTGATTACAGTAAGAGTCATCCCATTTAAATAATCGGCCCTATGGGCAGACTTCAGGATGGCTTGGGATGACGTGCCCAGGAATAGCTGGCTGAAGTCATCGAATGACGACAGAATCACTCCAGGATGATCTTCCTTTTTGACTAGGGTCACCTTACGAATCAGCAAGTGATTAGTGACCATGAC
Organism: Lissotriton helveticus; assembly: GCF_964261635.1. Classification (NCBI taxonomy): domain Eukaryota; kingdom Metazoa; phylum Chordata; class Amphibia; order Caudata; family Salamandridae; genus Lissotriton; species Lissotriton helveticus. The sequence continues at coordinate 503,664,648 of NC_136068.1, read as the reverse complement.
CGTGCGCTTTTCAGTCTCTGGTTCAGGGACAAGCAAAACGTCATCTGATGAGGCTTGTTAGGCAGGACTTTAAGTGGGATGAAAAACGGGTCTCTCAAAGCAGTGTGGCTGATGTAATTAATTGTGTGCTTTAAAAACATGAAAGCTAAACATCTGTGCTTAGCATAGTGTGCTGCCCAACTGGTATTTTGCTGGTTCTGTCATTGTATCCAGATATATAGTGCAACAAGTTACATTACGCCTACAACAAGCTATTGGCTTTGTCAATTGAAAAATGCATTGTTTTGGCCTTTCGTTTTCCAAATTTTTCCCAACTCCCTTAGCAGTGGTCTGCTTGCTCGGTGCTCTTGCTCGTTATGCTCCTTATGGGGGCTGGTCTGCCAAAATTTGCCAGGGCTGCTTTCAGTTCCCAGTCCGGCCCTGGTGCACAGTTCATGGTGTGTGAAGAAATATGTCAGCAGTTTTAACCTCAGATCCATAATGTTGCAAAAAGATGGAAGTTTGCACTATGTGCTTTATTATGTGGAGGCTCAGTGGGTTAATGCACGTACTCAAATGGTCTGTGTTTGACCTCATGGTCACAGGTTCCAATCCTGGGTCTCCAGTCAGCCTTTCATTCTCCAGAGGTCCGCAAAATGAGTACCATTGAATTGGGTAACTTTAATCATCTGTTATTTCAGCTCCAAGATACCCTTCCGTTACGTTACCACGAGGTGTTGATTGATTAGACTAAATGTATAACAGCACTAATATAACGAAGTTGAGGGGGGGTCATTGTTCACACCAAGGAAACAAACAAAGTTGATGGTTATTATAATCCTGAAAGAGCGAGGGGGAGTGGGAGTCGGTTGGCACGCCCACTTGCATTGTCAGCATATAAACCCCCACCCCCTTCCCAAAACTGCAGCCCCTGTTCCCCTTCTCTGCATTAGGAGAGTACACAAGGGAGATTGAAGTCCGAGCGGGTCATATTTTGAGGTGTAGGATGATGAGTGTGCCAGACTGGGACCTTCTGTGTTCAGGTATCAGGATAGAAACACGCAACACGTGAAATGGAAAATTACACCAGAGACTGGGGCCACACAAAAATATATGATCAGCAAAATAATCAGCGAGTTAACGTTGCATTTTTTTTTATTTGCCCTTGCACAATCGACATGACAAAACCTTGCTCTCCAATGTGCATGAATTCCAAAAAACAACCTCCCTGATTTTCCACAAACTTGTGCCTCTGCTAGACTTAATTATTATTCCTTTTAGTAATACAGGGTCCTGTTTGAGGGAGTGTAGGACCAAGGGAATGCAGCCTTGTATTGTGGGGGATGCAGCAGGGCTTTATTTAAAGACCGCTGTGGAAGGGGATTGGCGGAGGGAGTAATTGGAGGTATGTGTTGGTGGGATAGGTCTCTAGGAGGGCTGTGTAGGGCTTGGCGGGATGTATATAGAGGGGATTTGGATGGGGTTTGGGCAGTGGAGCTATAAGAAATGTGTTGGGGGCGGGGGGAAGGATTGGCTAGGGATGTGTTTGAAGCGTGCTGTGGAAGTACTGGGTTGACAGAATTTGCGTTCTGGGAGAGTTTTATTGAGAGGTGTTGGTGCTATGGGAGGGATTTGTTCACAGGGTAGATTATGGGACGGTTGATGCAGGAGACCTGTACAGGGCAGAGTGGACACTGAAGTATTCTTTTTGAGAGGAGCTAAGGATTTTGTAGCCGACGGCATATAGTCAACAAGGAAAAGCGGGGATGTTTTTACTTTTTTTAATCCATTGTTTAATGTATAAATTTAGAGAGGAAAATGACTTTTTTATTCTCGAAAGGAGTAGAAGAGGGCAATGGATTTGTCAATGGTTTAGTGTCTTGTCCAGAGCATTCAGAGATAGATGCCACGTTTGCACACTGTACAAGACACTTAAGTGAATGTTTTATGGATCCTTTACCCATCATAAGGACTTGGAATGTGCATTCCGTGGCTCACAAGGGGTAGTGGAAGTGACCTGCCACCCTTTGACCCCTAATGACTTGGAAGGATTGATTCTGCTCTCTGCCATCAGCCAGCAAAAGCCTACTCTTTGCTTGAGGAAGGAATGGAAACCATAGAAGAGCATGCGGGGTACTTGAAGTCCTGTTTACTTCGGTTTCGCCTGAGACAAGGCATGCACTGTTGCCGAAATATTTTGTTAACAAAAAAAAACTTTAAAACCGTCTTTTTGCTCCCTTATTACTCACCATTGATTGGCTTCCACTTTCCCGTGCTGCTGTGCAACATTCTTTCAGTTGAAAAAAACACAATGACTCCAACTCTGGCCTAGTCATAGCATCTTTTTAGGTCAAGCCTCTATTCAAGTATGGCGTTGAAGCTCTGCCCACTCTCTGCCCATATTTTTCATTGGCTTGTCATTGTCCTTTGTAAATGCTGGCTTCAGATTCGTTAATAGGCTTGTTAGTCCCTCCAGTACCGCCTTGTCTTCATTTTTAACCTCCCATGAGGACTGACCCTTTTACTTCTTTTACACAGTACGTCTTATTTAGTCTGTAAGGACTATTTTCTTTAATGAATTTCTCCTACTGCAGGCACGACCTAGCCTCCTGCAACATTCAGAGCGCCATGCGCGCTTTCACTTTCCAAGCAGCCCGGCACAACGGCAGCCGCTTCTTTGAAATTAAATATGTCTCACATTTGCAAAAATTTTAGCTATTGGCATTGTAAATGACAATGGCTTTTATTTATGTGTCAATTATCAAAACAGATAAATAAAAAGCATTGTCATTTACAATGCCAACAGCTTAAACTCTCGCCAATGCAAGACCTATTGCATTACAAATGCTTGTTTTTTCTTGACCTCAAGCCATGTTGCACAGCAGCTATGCAACCAGCCTAAATAAAAAATGAGGTTAGATCTTGCATAGGTGAGACATATTGGCTTTGCCAATGCCTGTTCTGCTGCTTTCATTTTGCCAGGAACCAGGGGTAGCATTGGCACTGAGGAGTAACCAAGGGCACACTGGGCTGCGTACATGGCAACATTTTGAAGCTGTAAAGTGGGAGTGTTTGGGAAAAAGAGGGATGCATTTTCCACACTGACCTATTGAAGCAAAGGCAATTTTAGGCAGGAGACGCTAAAATAAGGAGTTGTGCATTTGAGGTGGCTGGAAGTCATTAGGTCACTTTCTGCAGCTTGGATCGTGAGAATAACGTGTGCTGGTCCTGTTTCTAGCTACATCTTACAGCAGTGGTGGTTTTGACTGTTGCTGGTGGCGCGCAGCTTGCCCCCACTGTTAGTGGTCTGCACATTATGCCAAGTCACCTGTTGGCTTATGTTATATTTACATATCGATAAAAGGCAGTTTGAAAACTGTAAGGAATGCATCAAAATAATTGGTTCAATGTCATTTGCGAAACCATGCATCCAACTGCATTGTCACGCAGGTCAGACTTGGGAACGAATGTCCAATTCAAATTGACATGGTTTGCGTTCAGGAGTCCTCGGTGTTCTGCATGTTTTTTCAAGGGAAATATCGTTGCTTATATTTCCGAGTGTTAATGCAAAGAATGACAGCACCTCGCAGCGAGCACCCAAGAGTATTGGGTGAATATGCACGCACGATCTGTGATGGTATTGAAAATGATTTGTCCTTTTTTCCTGCAACTACTTCTGCAGTTTCACATACTGGTGTTTTTCATTGCCTCACATCACGATTCACTTCATGCTGAGGAGTGCACTACATCATGCTCACTCATGCAACCAGACAGACGCATTCTGAACAATTCCCATCTGCAGAATGGATTTGCATTTGTGTTTGGACGTCTGCGGGCTATTGATGAATCTTTCAGCCGTTGATCGGTTTATTTGTGTGTGTTGGTTGCTACTGACTTTCAGCTGGAAAGTAAACAGCAGTCGCAGCTTGCATCAATTATCTGCGCAGATTGTTTACTCTCCATAGAGGACAGGGTTATGGGAACAACTTTGAATTTCCCTTTAATCTACATTATACCTCTGGCTGTGTGTGTGAATGCGTGTATGCATGTGAGTGTAGATTCTGTTTTCTATTTTTATATATTTGTATTAAAACACCCCATGTACCCTTCCAAACACCCCTCTCCTGTCCCGTACCCTTGCCTGCTTCAGACTAGTTTTGTAATTTGCATCTAGTAATAATTCCAGTGGCCCTGGCTATAGCACAGTGCAAAGTCATCCAGGAGATGGATTCTTGGGAGACAATATATCCAATTAATTGGTGGGTCTGATACGCACTTTTGATTAAATGCTGAATCCAAAAATGTGTCTTATACCATGCAAGGTAATTATTGTGCATAATGTACTGTGTTTACGGTTGAAAAGGCTGTCTTTTGTTCCCCTAGGAGGTGCTTTTAGTGTTTGGCTTGTTTTTGTCCCATGGGCCTTCCATTTGGCCACATAGGTTCCCCAGGGTGGCCCTTTGGCAGCTCTAAGCCCCATCTGCCTGACACTCTTGCAGTTTTGACTCAGTCATAAATTGACTCCAACACAAGGCCCAGGTTACTCCCTGCGATCATTTAGTTAACAGCGTGGAACTAGGAAGACTGAGAGAGCCCTGTATTATTATTATTATTATTATTAATGGTTTTTATTGGGCGCAGACATATCACCCTGTTGGATCTCATGGCGCTGTTATGTATGACATTGATTGTTGGAATAAATTTGGAATGAATGACAACAAATGGTTCAGGACGGCATTTGTTTTAGCACTTTGTGAAAGCTGATAATCTAAATCATTGCGACTGACATGCCTTTATTTAATTGCCTCAAGCTGTGCATGGTGCGAGCGTGAGCCACACTGTTAAAACATGGTATTTCAAGCTGGTATTTATTTTCGAGGTGGACTCGGTGTGCCCATAACTTTTAGCGTGATCTTTGTGTGCACCATGTAGCCGGTTCTTGCCACCGAGATACACATATTTAATGCAAGTGGGTGTCTTTGCCATTCAGGAGTCAGACATCACTTAAGAGGAAGTTGGCAGGTTTTGGAGGTTTTTCCAGCAGCATACATAAAATATTTGCTTCCTTTGACTCTGGTGACAGACTGCTGAGCAATGTTAAATAAATGCTTGGACTTAGGGGTTCACTTTGATGTTACGAAACTAGTGCTCATGTAAAGCCTATGTTATGCCATCTATTAATGTAATAACTGCACTTTCACAATTGCTTTATTAACCTTCCTGCTTTCTCAAATTTGCTTGAAAATGCACGTTTTTTCTTCTTTTTTTTCAAAATTTTCTTGGGGGGGTTATCCCCCCAAACCCCCCTATGGGGTTCGGGCTCGCTCGCTACGCTCACTCGCTACGGTGCTGTATGAAAATCAATGCGCCCCACCACTTTCAAATGTCACCCACCGCCCCTGGGCATGTGGGGTCGCACAAGTCGATCCACTTTTGTTGCATTGTGGTTTTCGCTCCTCGGAGAGGCCGTGGGACCGCTGGAGGTTAAAAAATGTTCTGCTTCTGGCATAGTTCGGGGGGGGGGGGATGGGGGGGGACTGCTGCCTTGTTTCGGCTCCAGGTGCGAGATGAGCAGAGGCAAGCTGTTTTGGTGGCTTTTGGATGTGAATACTTGGGACGCTTTCATTTCTCGCGTCATTTATTTGTGTTGTGTTGCTACATTATGTGTTTTAAGTGGTGGAAGTTGGGTAATATGTGAGGGAGGGTACACAACTAACACCCTCCCCCCCCAAATGGAATAAGCGGCTTGCCTGACTTTTGGGGGGTACGCCGGAAGAGGCACTTAGCGTGTGGGAGGCCCTGGGCCCCAACCGCCTGTAGCCCTAGGAAATTAGCATGCGTTCAGGGGGCAGGGCTGATGAGGTCATGGGTTGACCAAGGACGAGAGTCGGGGTATGAGCGCCGCTGATAGCGGCTGGCATACCGTGAGAGATGAATGTAGTAACAACAGAGGCGCATGTCGCTCCAAGAACTTCAGGCGAGTTCGCGATATACACGATCTTGGGATGCTATATTAGTCCCCATAATAGGTCAGTGCAGAGAGCATTAACCTAATGTCTATAGGTTCCTGGTTCGTTCCCAGGTGTCGGCAGTAGCAGTTTGGGGGCCAGTAGTCATCCCTATCATGCTTAGAAAGCGTGAATACTTGAACTAGAGTAAGCGTGGTTTATATTCTAAGACACTTTTTCTTCCGCGCCTGAGGTGCAGGCAACGGTTGCTCATGTAAGTGCTCCAAGGTCTTCCGGGCTAGTTCGCGCCATCCTAACTGGGAGTCAACGGTTTGTAAATATTGTAATACCCCGTGCCAGTTAGTATAAGCAACCGTTGCCCACGTAAGCGCGCCAAGACTTTTGGTCGAGCTCGTGCTATCTATTTTCTCATTATTTGGAAGCTGATTAGAAGCCCGAGTTTCGGAGAGCGTTAGACTAAGATCCAGAGGTTCCTGGTTCTATCCTGGGTTCGGCAGATGCCGTTTTTGTCCTATATTCACACCCAACACGCTTTGAAACGTGGAAAATAAAACGATTTCACTTTTCTCCGTGGCACACAAAGCGTAGTTTACTTTCCAGCTGGTGTTATATACTCGGCTCTGGGGGGGTGCTGCTGGGAGGACTTGTAGTGGTGAAAGAGGGCCGAGATGGCTCGATTTGTTGTAGTTGCTTGGCTTCTCGGCGGACACATTATGCTGAATCAGTTGAGGGCTTGTGCGGTGCCCGGTGAACTTTTATCGAGCAGTCGGGCTGTGCGCGGTAGTCCCTACAGCGATGTCGCAATATAGGACGGGTCCGTGAAAGGGAGTTCAGAGGTAGCCGAAGACCTTGTTTCACAATGAGGCTTTGTCCGCCCTAGTCTCCAGGCCTAGGTCTGTGAATGGAAGTACAGGAGGTTTCCTCAAGACCGGTAATAAACTTAGATTTGGCCTACTTGGAAAGGGTTCGCCTAGGCTATTTTTAGGTTAAGGTCAGAAAGAGCTCTCCAATAGGCAATTTGGGGAGAGCCTTGTCTCACGCTAGTTTTGCTTGGTTGCAAGGGAGGCAAGTATTTTATGTATTTATAGGCCGTAGTTAGCGTTCGGGTGGCTCCGCTCTTTTGTCATTGTGCCGATGGGGGACAACGGTCGAGTGCAGCCACAGGTCACTGCCCGGTGCGATGGGGGGGGGGGGGCCGGTACAAGCCTAGCACAGGAGACCCTGGGCATTTTGGATGGGCCCACATTCTGGTCGGCCAATGTTTAGCGGCCATGGTGGGGTCCATGGTTAGTTTCCTACCGGGGCTCGCGGGGTTGGCGGTCGACGGAGCCTAGCCAGCTGCTCGGACCTCCTGTGCGGCAGAAATTCGGAGCACTTTTGGCAGTGGGGAACTGTAAGCAGCATGGGGGGTGGCCCGCATCCCCGAGGTACTGGACCCCCCCATTGCTGCCACAGAATTGCAGTGTCTGGGAGGAGAGTAGCACGCTATGCTCGCGGCGACGTTTGGCTCGCCGCAGCTTTCAGGAATGCCGTGACCTCGTGTATGGCAGTGTCGGATGCCTACAATGATATCCAATGCGTGGGGGGTGCAGCGCGTAGGGTGGAGGCTCTTTCTTCTAGGAGCGAATTTTCGGCGGTGGCCGCGCAGTCTGTCGTGGCTTCTGCCGCTTTGATTTTGCCCGTTGTCCCTGTTTTGCACATCTCGCCCCACCTTCTGGCCACTCTCGTGTCGGACGGCCTTGTGCGGGTACAGGGAGCCGCTCCATTCTCTGGAACGGCATCTTTCAGCTTTCAGCGGCGGTGGCATTCCAGCACTCTTCGGGTGCTGGGGCTTGTGGGGCGGCGACTCCGGCCTTTTAGGCGGCAGAGCAGTGTGTCTCACTTGAGTTCCCCGTTGTGCACGATTTTCTGTCAATGCGGGGGAACCGGGTTCGAGTCTTATATGGACGCTCCGCAGCCAGCTGCAGTCCATAGTCATGTACTCACTCTTATTTGGCCCTTATATAGCGCGGACGTTACCCAAAGGTGTCAGAGCGCTTCTCAATAGGAACAGAGCTGATGCATGAGAGCACCACAAGTGAACACCTCACAAAAGAAAAGGCTAAGTTACATGAAGAAAAGTGACAAACGTGAGCAAACAATACAAGAAGTAGCAAAGGGTGCATTACAGGAGGAAAAAGTGACATGAATGCTAGTTACAAAAGCGTACAAAGTACAAGTAGAGGTAAAATACTGGAATACATGGCAGGCAGTCAAAGACAAGTACTGAAGATTGCGTAGGCAATGGTGGCACTGGTGCAAGTACCGGAAGCAAAAACAATGTTAAGAGGTAGCAAACAGTGTGTTACAAGAGAAAAGTGACATGCGCATGTCACAAAAGAGTACCTAACACAGGTAGAAGGATAATACTGCAATCAATGGCACACACTCAAACACAAGAACACACTAGGAAGACACTCCCATAGTCAAGGAGAATAGAACTTGCTATAACGAAAGGTCTTTCTTTAGATAATAGGGAGGGCATATATTGAATTTGGAAGTGTCTTTCAAGGAGGAGAACGGTGAGGTCAGTTTGTAGGCCTGGGATGAGGAGGTGTTCTGGGTAGAATGGTAAGGTGATGAGGTATGATGTGATTCTAAAGCACACACACCAAAGTGCAATGGTCATTATCAGACTTCGCATTTGAATAATTGACTTAGTAGCAAGACACAACACTACACTACTGCCTCAGGCGCTGGAGGTACGCAAATGTTTGCCCCGCCCAACTCCTTACGAGAATGTAATATGGACTAATTAGTTCTCGTAACTGACAGACAGACTTGGCCTTGGTAGCATGGGGGCATTGATAGCCCCAGTCTCTAATGGATGTTTTATGTCTCAAATGCAGGAACCGCGCTGGAGAACCGCCCTACTCTCATGGGGGGCCGCCTGAACTATCAACAGGTAGAAGGGTCATAGTACACTGTGGGCAGCGAGCTAGGGTCTGGAACACCTAGGTTCTCCCCAGGAGTCATTACTGCCCTGTTTTGGGGCACCCAGGTTACGCTCCACGGAAGTAATACATTGGTAGTCAACTGGTGAGTCTGAGGAGAGCAGGTAGTTCCTGTGCAATAATTGGATGTTTTCTCTGTTAAAACAACTGATGAGTCTGGGAAAGTTGTTGATTTACTAGGCAAGTATTGGGGGGTTCTCTTGGTAAGCAGTGGCAGAGTGTGGGCAAATCTTGCATCCCTGTGACAAAATTGGAACGCTTTTTCTTTAAACATGGTGTGGCGGGACTGTTCATGCACCCCATGTGCAATAATGGAATGGGTTCTTTTTTACAGCAACTGGTGCGCAAGTAAGGGGCTCTGATCCTGGTGATCGAGGTAACAATAGACTTACCGGTCAATGCTGATTAGGGGCTGTTTTCATGGATTTGTTCTCTCTTCCAGAAACCCACGGGTTTCGTCCCATTATGGTCAAACAACGCCTAGTAGAAAGGCCTGCCAGGGCTTGGAGCAGGTACAGGGGAAGAACACACTGGGGCCAGTGTGTGGGGTTCTGGGTCAGCACGTCCAGGATTGGAGTGTAACATTTTTCTAATTTCAGGACAATAGGATCAAGTACACAGGCACCACTCTTAGAAGGACAGGTGGGAACGGACGCAGGAATTGCCAGGGCGCGCTCCGGGCCAGGAGCCTGAATGCTGTTCCGGGTTAAGTGCTATTGGGGTTCAAGGTGGCAACCTGTTTCCGACTTCTTGCAGGGGAGAAGTAGAGGTAGTGTTACGTGTAGCGGTTGTGCAATTACCCTGACATCCTTACACACCGGCCCAGTTGGCTTAATAACCTTATTAACCTACTGGCCTCAACTCATAGAGGACAGGAGGGATAACTACACGGGTACATTGGCAGTAGAATGGTATGGTAATCATTAGGGGGTTGCCCAGGGGTCTTTTCCGGAAGTTATCTGTAGGTCAACGCTTGTGACACACTATAGGGTTTGCACACAACAAGGGAGAGGGCCTGTAAAGGTGGTCAGGGGCATCGGTATTGTCAAGTCTGGACTTCCGTAAGAGCGACTTCTGGTCCATGCTGAGACATTCACAGAAGTTGCATCACAGTTTCTTTTTCTCAGGCCCATTGGCACTATGGTGATGCGGGATCAATTTGCACAGAGTCTTGGGCTTGATTTAGCCTCACATACCTCCTCCAGTCTGTCCCCACTAGGACCTTCCGGTCTGGCTCCGCTCCGGGTCTGGCTGATACAATTAAGCCTCCACTTGTATAAGTTCTCTGGACTCTGGTTGGTGCGTTTATGTCCAGGGAGGTGATTGCTATGGCTTAATTTACTTGACGGGTCCGGATGTGGGCAGGCTATTTGTAACAGTCAAAAATTCAACAACTTGGGTTGACACGCATTGAGGGCCCTTGGCAAAGTCCACTGGTAAGCTTTCACCTAGACAGTATTTTATTTGAGGGTTATTCAGGTACTAAAGTAGGGTTCCCGTTTGAAGTTTGCACACTCCAAGAAGTTCAAGTGATGAAGGAACAGTTCCCCTAGTTGCACTACATGTATATACAGTTGTATGGGGGGGCTCGTTAAAAGCTTCATAGGGTCCAAAGAGTGCCAGGCAAAGGGGGACGAATGGTACAAGTGTTAACACGAGGAGATACTTTACACAGTGTTAGAAGGGATGTTGCATAAGCAAATTGGCCTTATACTCTTGAAGGAGAAAGCTAGCGGCCAAACAGTGGGCTGTCCAACTAATGTAAGATGTCAAGGGTGGCATGCATGCACCAAGAGATGGATCCTCAAGATCATCCAAGACAGACAAAATGTCCCGCCTTATAGCCAAGCTTTTGCGGGGCGGGGCAATAAGGCGAGGGGAATATGACTGGCTCGCTCACTCTCAATGACTGACTGACTCGCTCACTCTCAATGACTGACTGACTCACTCACTCTCAATGACTGACTGACTCACTCTCAATGACTGACTGACTCACTCACTCTCAACGAATGACTGACTGACTCACTCTCAATGACTAACTGACTCACTCTCAATGACTGACTGACTCACTCTCAATGACTGACTGACTCACTCTCAATGACTGACTCACTCACACTCAATGACTGACTGACACTCTCAATGACTGACTGACTCACTCACTCTCAATGACTGATTGCCTCACTCACTCTCAATGACTGACTGATACACTCACTCTCAATGACTGACACACTCACTCTCAATGACATACTCTCACACTCTCCCACTGATTGACTCTCTCTCGCTGATTGACTTTCTCTCGCTAAAAGACTGACTCTCGCTAAAAGACTGACTCGCTAAAAGACTAACTCGCTAAAAGACTAACTCGCTCTCGCTAAAAGACTGACTATCTCACTGACTGAGTCACTCTCATTCACTCTCACTCACTGACTGACACTCTCACTCACTGACTGACACTCTCACTCACTGGCTCTCTCACTCACTGACTGACTCTCTCACTGACTGACTCTCACTCTCACTGACTGAGTGACTCTCTCTCTCACTGACTGACTCTCTCACTGACTGACTGACCTTCACTCTCCTTTATTTATGCCCCCCCCCATAACCAAAAAACCAACAACAAGCAACCATTGGGACAGGTTGATACAAGTTGCCAGCATTGAAAGGACAAAAAAACTCAAGACCTTATTTGTAATACTTTTTTAATATGGTAGTTCAGTTGCACATAATGCTTTTTTGGTCATATCTAAGGTAACAAAAATGCTTCTGCCACTTCTTTATTATAACTTTTCAGCATGCTGCAGAATCTGTACAGCCCAGCTTAAAGACATGGGTAAAGTCAATATCTCTGGCTAAACACTTATAAGTTCCCAAAGGCGAGACCTATTGGCTATGCCAATGCTTGTTATTATTTAGTTGTGTAAACCAGATGCTTTATCCTTAGAACGTTTGTGGCATTTCCTATTCATGCCTCCAGTACTTTTCTTTGCACTTCGTAGGCATTATGTGATTGATTTTTTTCAACTTAAGCTATTTGATCATTATGATCATATTCTAAGTAATGTAATAAACACTGGATGTTAAAAATAAAGTTAATACATAAGAACTATGCTATATTTTACTACTAAAAAGGTAGCCACAATTGCAGTTACCTTGCAGTTAAAAGGGACTTGATTTTAATGGTGCAGCAGATGCAGTGGCACCGGTGCCAAACGCTCCAGGGACTCCACTAAACCCAGAGTATTGCTAACATTTAAAACTAAATAGGCAGTCACATTTGCAGTTACCTTGCATGTGAAAGGGGCTTGATTTAAAAAGTGCAGCAGGTGCAGTGCCCGGGCGGCTCTGGTGCTTGAGACCCCCTTATTCGGAGGCACATCACCCGGTTCGCGGCGAGCGGCTCCGGTGCTTGAGACCCCCTTATTCGGAACAAGCCTCCCATTATATCAGAGCATCAGATGGCTTTTTCTCGTACGTAGCTAAATCCCTGGGGTTGGACTGCTAAGAAAAATATCCTAGACTGCAGGACCACCGTGTGACTTTCACCAGGATAATATAACATGAAGTCTTGAGCTGGCTCACAGTTCCGGTATCTGCCACTGGATCTTACCAACAGTACCTGTTCCTCACCGCTGAAATTCGAATTTTACATCCCGCTAACGATAGTGACTACAAATATAATGCTTTTAATACAGAGTTGTCATCATGTTGCAACATAATTAAGAAAAACAGTGGCCAGCCACCATACCCATGTTTGAAACTAATTCATCCGCCATCAAGTGGAGTCACCTAATTATTCCGAACAGCTCTCTATCTTTAAGTGATACTCAAATTTGTACTATCACTCCTTTCTGATCATTCCTTTTCAGTGATCATTTCATAAAACAAATTCTTTTTCTGACTGCAAATGACGGACTCCTGAAGAAGGCAATAGCCGAAACGCGCGTTGAGTTTACATCTACCGCTTTGCTTACTTCATTTGGCCATTAATTATCACTGATTCATTGTTGTGTTTTTGAATCAATTTTCTTTTATAATTTTGGTGTGTTTATTTCCTTTGTACTGTAATAATTTATTGTGTTGCACCGACCAAAATTCTGAATTGTAATTTTAAATGTATACTGAATCAAAATGAAGAAAAAAAGATAAATGAATTTATAAAAATAATTTTCTATATATATCAGGTCTGGTCTTGTTTAATTTTGTATAATCATGGTCACTTGTCACTTTACATGTTAATTATGTTGTTTAATACAAGACCTATTGCACACAAGTATATCAGAGTATAGAATAGGATGTCTCAATGGACATTAGTAGATACAGGTCACAACAGTCGTCTGAAAGGAAAACGATTGGTGGTACGATTCCTCTTTTATTGATAAGATGGCCAGCCGACACGTGTTTCGTCGTCAAGCGGTAACAATGCTTGCACGACTCCTCAGGGCTGGGGAGGATACAAAATACATGATGGAGTTCGCGGTCACATAATACTGCATGATACTTAATCTTCAGTTGTTTATTCTAGTGCAGGTGCAGGGTGCAGGTTGAGATCGTGATATAAAAAAAAAAAAAAGTGACTGTCTTGTGGAAGCACACAAAAACAAAGACCGAATCTGTGTTCCGGAGTGGATATCTAGGTGAAGGTGCATAAGAGGTCGTGGTTCACCAAGGGGCACGTCTGTGTCCGAGCAAAATGCGGTGAAAATATAGTCCCCGTGTCTGGAAAGGCGGGCAGGGAAGGGAAGTGTAAAAATGGGAAAATAATATATGTGGCACTGAAGGTGAGCAAAGGTGTGTAGGGCGAAGAGAAGGTGCGCTTCCTACCTGTAGCGGAAAGGTACTGGACCACAGGTCTGTAGCATTACCAAAGGGGAGGAAAAACAAAGGGGCAAAACGATGTCAGAACCAGAATTTGCATGACCAGACGACAAAAAGCACTTATAACCTATCGTAAGAAATGCAGGGAAATATTCGGAAACACTGAATATTTACAGAATCATGGAGCTCACCGCTTAGCCGGTGATAATTCCGACCCGGCCCCGCTCGAGACCAGGTTGAGTTTTTTCGAAAACGTGTATGTGGATCCAGAGTCGCTAATGGTTCATGCGGTATGTTCTATCAGAAGCCATGATACACATTATAATTTTTGTACAATATTTATGCAAACAGTTAATCAACAGTGAAGATGGACATGCAATGCCTCAATGGGCAATCAATCGGTAAAAAATACCGAATCCGTATTTGCCATTCATTCCTATGGGCCTGGAGGGCCATAGGAATGAATGTCAATAACCCAATCGGTAAATACCGATTCTGTAAAATTGGGGAAAAGTCAAGGGTGGCAGGGTGTCACTTTGACACCCTGCTGCACCCCTGATTAGTGCTTGTGTGCACATGTGGCACACATACATGCCCTAAGGGCATGTATGTCTGTCACATGGCACAGGTGTAAATGCACATATTTACATTTACATAGGAATTCGTTATTTACCACCAACTAATAGTTGGTGGTAAATAACGAATCCTTAAAGCCCAGAAGCACAGTTTACAGTGCTTCCTACATCTCATTTACCGATTCGGTAAATACCGAATCGGTAAATGATGATTCGGTAAATATCGAATCGATAAATACCGATTAGCTATTTACCGAATCAGTAAAAAAGCCTCCTACATAGGAAAAGTCTATTACCGGTCGGTAATGCCCGAATTTGGCCGTTACCGACCGGTAATAGCCTACCTCTGGCCCTGTGTCTTTGTTCTGTGATTTAATGCGAAATATAGCTTATTACTCTTTTTGTAAAGTACAGGAAAAATTAGGCAGTTTAGCAAAGTCTGTTGACGCGGCACACACACACGCACACACATAGATATTCCAAAAGAAAACATGTACTGCACTTTCCTATACTGTGAAAACAAGCCCTCCTGCCAAGCATTCATGACCGTTCTTTAATTGCAGCAGAGTGTGTTGCATAACGCGTTTCAACTCAACACAAGTCTTAATCATATGCTAATTAGAAGAGTGGACATTTGTACAATATTTATGCAAACAGTTAATCAACAGTGAAGATGGACATGCAATGCCTCAATGCTCAAAGGAGGACTCATGATGTAAAAAATAATCAAGAGTAAATTATTAGAGAGATTTTAATACGAAGTCAGTAAACACCTGCTTTTAAATTTGACGTATTGAGTAATCAGTTTTACATAATGCTGTTTTCATCTACCATTCTTTTTCAAAAAGACCACAAAGTCCATAATGCATCATTGTTGTAAATGTGCCTTTACATCACTGATTTGCATGTTCTTGTTACCTTTGATTCTTGCTTATTCCA
Organism: Lissotriton helveticus; assembly: GCF_964261635.1. Classification (NCBI taxonomy): domain Eukaryota; kingdom Metazoa; phylum Chordata; class Amphibia; order Caudata; family Salamandridae; genus Lissotriton; species Lissotriton helveticus. The sequence goes on along the minus strand of NC_136068.1, from coordinate 503,649,378 downwards.
TACTTCAACGTGGCCTTTAAAGGATTAAATTCCATCTGTGGCACAGTTGTATGTCATCATACCAGTATCAAAGGTTTTACCACTTCATTATTCCAAAATGAGATCGCTTACAGTATCTCACTAGTCTGCCATTCATTTAAATTCCGTCATGCTGGCATGTAAGGCAAAATTCCCCTAAATCACGAATGCTTGGCTGGAGGGCTTGTTTTCACAGCACAGGAAAGTGCAGAATGTGTTTTCTTTTGGAATAAATGGGGAGTGACGTGCCCTATCAAGCCCCGACCCAAGAAGATGGGCGTCCCTGCTGTCAGTTGTCGTTTGGATTAACACACACACACACACACATATATATATATATATATATATATATATATATATATATATATATATATATATATATATATATATATATATATATATATATATATATATATATATATAGAGAGAGAGAGAGTATATATATATATATATATATATATATATATATATATATATATATATATATATTACCTACTGGCCATCGCCAGTAGGTAGTTATAGTTCGGACATATTTTCCATAGGAAATCCGCAACATTCTATTTATAATAACTTTGGCGCTGGTTGATAAATCTTTGCGAAATTTTCAAAACTAATGGCCAGCTCCGTTCCGCTCCTTTCCTGGAAATTTGGGGGGTGATTGGTCAAGCGGGGGTCGAGAAAAAAGGGGGTCCCAAAACGTGTTTTCCCCATGCAATTTCCCATAGGACCTTTAGCCACAGCTACAGCCCGAACTGCTGAACGGAATTACGCCAAATATGGCAGAGATGTAGTCCTCAGTTCAGACTCATGCCTTTTTCTTAAATGGTGTCAATCTGTTCAGTAGTTCCTGAGAAAATTACAGTTAAAAGCAAAATATATATATATATGGGCGGGGTGGATCCGCGGACTCTGAGCGCACCGTATGCGCACCATAAGCGCACCCTTCCGATCACGCGCTGCTAATTGGCTGTCAAGTGGTTGTCAACATTCGAAACCAGGAACTGTTGGCAGCCATTTTGTGCCTCGGTAGAAGCGAGGCTGAAGAAGTCAGTGGAATAAATGTGCAAAAGGTATAAAGGGGGCAGGCTAGAAATACTTTGACCCTCTATACCCAGGGCCCACAATTTTTTTTTTTTTAAATACGGCAAGTGTGCGCGGACTCTGCCATCATTTTTTTTTTTTTAAACTGAGCTTTTTTTTTATAATTAGCACTTATTTATGGGGGGTCCAGAGGGGACTGTCACCCCCCGGGGCAACACAAAAGAAATGGTTGGGGGGGCTCCAAGGCCCCTAAAGCCCCGGGGACCATCACCCCCGGGGCTTTATGTATTGTGGGAAGGGCTGCGTGGCCCCCCTCCTGGAGCACTCGAGGGCCCTGGGGACCGCTACTTCCCAGGGCCGGCTCCTGCAGTGTCCCGGGGTGCGCACCTTCAGGAAACTGCTGTTTGCTATGGGAGGGCGGGAGCCTCGGCTCCCGCCCTCCCATAGCAAACTTGGTTTGGATTTTGAAAGAGAGAGTAGGTCCTGCTCTCTGTTTCAAAATCCAAAGCAGATTACTTTTCCACATGGGGAGCTGCATGTTAGCAGCTCCCCATGTGGGAAAGCAATGCCGGCTCCCAAACGCGTAGGTGTTGTGTAACAAATGCTCTGGAGTCGCGCACCCTACAGATTATGAGTCGTGCATCGAACCGTTGCACACCAGGGAGCCACAGGTAGCGCTGCGCGACTTCTAATTTTACCATAAAAAAATAGCCCCTATCAGTAATTTCTAATATCCCCGTGGACCCCATTCCCCGGGGATAATAAAAAACGTTGGGGACCGTGGGGGGAGCCCCAATGCCCCCACGGTCCCGCCGGCTCCCCGAGTCCTTCGGGAGCTGGCATTGCTTTTCCACATGGGGAGCTGCTAACATGCATGTGGAAAAGCAATCTAGTTTTGACTTTGAAAGAGAGAACAGATTTCCCTGCTCTCTCTTTCAAAATTCAAACCAAGTTTGCTATGGGAGGGCGGGACCCGCGAGACTCCCGCCATCTCATAGCAAACAGCAGTGTCCCAGGGGTAGGTACCCTGGAACAGTGCTGGAGCCGGCCCTGGGGGGGTGGTGGTCCCCAGGGCCCTCAATGGCTGCAGGCGGGGGGCCACGCAGCCCCCCTCCCACAATACAGAAAGCCCCAGGGTGATGGTCCCTGGGGCTTGGGGGGGGTCTTTGAGGCCCCCCATCTCTAATTTTGCAGGGGGGGGGGGCTTAGAGCCCCCCAACCATTTATTTTATAGCCCTGGGGGGTGGCTCTCACTCTGGTATAGCAAACAACAATGTTGAAAAAATCTTCCGGTAAGATAACAAAGGATTTTGAAGTCCATTTTCGCCGTTTTTGTTGTAGTTTGCTGCCGTTAAATTGACAACAATTTTAACACCGTCTTTGTAAATATGCCCCTAAGTTTTGTAATGTCGACCATCCTGTCTCCTATTTAAATAGGCACAAAGTATTTGTTGAAGTGCATTGTGAATCGTGAAGCAACACTGTCAAATTGTGATTGATAAAGAATTGAAAGAGTTGTGTACTTCTTTTGCTTGTAACGTGCATAGGGTCTGATTTACAAGTTCATTACCTTACTATTGCATCACTTTTAAGATGGGAAAAGTGATGCGAAAGTGGCGCAAGGCGCTTGTAAATCTGCTTCTCAGTGTTCTGTCTTACTTTTCTTTCTTTTCTGTCATGTAGAGGATCCTGGGTAAATATAACGGTTTCTGTACAGCCAGTACCTTTCAACCCTACCCCCAAACTGCTTCCTGCCTGTTACCATAGTAACAGTTCATGGAACACTTACGTGAGCACAGAGGTTAGAAGTTCACCACAGAATGTTGCTAATTGAAACAGTTACTGTGCTGGAGTTGTAAAAGTTTTCCATAGGAACCGTTAGTCGTAGCTATACACTCTGGTAAAGAGCTGGTAAGAGTAAGCCTCAGTAATAAACTTCTAGTTATAAATATCATTTCTATTTTTAAATGTTTTCTAACTATATGATTATCACACTAAATAATAGTGAAATGTTGTCAGAAAAAGAAGACGTATATACTTTTTTTAATTAACTTTTATTAAAACAACAATAAATAACTGGAAACGTACCTTTAAGATAACAATATAATAAATAACTAGAAACATAACTTTAACATAACAATATAATAAACAAAATGTGATATGATCTCCAATAGAAGTAGGGTAGGTCAACTGCAAAACAAAAATGAAAATAAGTGTTTAAAATTAGATCGATGTGACTGAAGGAGGTCAAAGATTAATACTTGGTAATATTTCTTAATTTGTAGGTCTGCAGTATGCCTGATACATTCCACCTCTCTTATAGGCCCGCGTTCAAGAGGTGTCTGTACATAAGTGCCTACTGCGTCAGATTTACAGTATGGACGAACAGGTCTTTAAATTGATTCAGAGATGAGATAGAATTAGGTGAGTGATCAAGTCATTATGCAGGACAATATTCTTTAGGGCTTATTTATAAGCCCCTTGCACCACTTTTGCTTTACTTTTCCCATGTTAAAAGTGACGTAAAAGTGTCACAAGGGGCTTGTAAATAAGCCCCTTTATTTTTAACGCATTTAATTGGAGGCATTGTGTATCTAGGCCGCTCTGCTTACCTTCTGTAAACACTGTGGCCAACAGAGTTCACAACTTGAACTCAGCTTTGGTTGTACACTGCAGACTGTCTTACATTCAGCCTCAGCAGGGTGGACAGCAGCGTCCATAACTTTAAAAGAGAAAGAGAAACAATGTGAAAGAGAGTGAGAGAGAAAAAACGACATTAAAACTGTGAGAGAGAGAAAGTTATAGATAGAGCAGTTAATACTGGAGAAAATATTCGTAGTTCACCTTTTTGCCACCTTTATGTGTCCAAGCACGTGCCGGTTCATAGTGCACCCACTAGTTTAGTGATCTGAAAGATAGTGTATAGAGTTAGTAATAGCATAGTACATACAACTGCACAAGTATATTTTTGCTTCATTTCTTTGTACACTCAGGATACTGTATATCATCAACTTCCACTGTAAGGAGGTGTCTGTGCGCTGTTTTTCTTTCAAAGTACTATATCCCATGCACTCCCACTGCATAGCGGTGAGTTCTCAATACTGTGTACCCAGACTGTTGCACCCCATTGACTTCCAGTGTCAGGAGGTGAGTGCTTTTTCTTGCACACTCAGGGGCTAATTTACAAGCTCCTTGCACCACTTTTCCCATGTTGAAAGTGACACAAAAGTGGCGCAAGGGGCTTGTAAATCTGTCTCTCAGACCTTTGTAATCTATCTATTCTCGCTGGTCGGAGGTAATTGTACAGTCCTACGCAGTAAAGCTGCTGCACACTACCCACTCCCTCTGCACACAGGTGCTTCGGAAACAAACTTCTTTGCTCACCTTGTGCCATTGGCGTGATTCAAAGAGGGTGCACCACGTGTCGAAGCAGCCTTCTCAGACGTTGTCACGATGGCCAGGCATCATCGCAGAATGCACGAACGTTGAGCTTTAGAGGTGTTTGGGGGGACGCCAATTTGTGAAACACAACCTGTAAGATAAAAAGGAAGTTAACATTGTATGTCATTTTTTTATCAAAGGAGAGAGGAAGTGAGAGAGTGACTGAAAAGAATATTCGCAGCTCACCTTTCTGTCACTAGGACGGGCCATCACAGTGCTTGCGATGGGAGCAACTCTAAAATGGTGTAGAGGACTTGCGCCCCATCTTTTTTATTGGTAGGGTCACGTGTGAAGTGACGCGTGTGCTGGATGGGTGTGGTGTGGGTGTATACCAGCCATGAGGGAGTGTGTGTGTGCCGTTCTGACAACTAGACCTGGAAGTAAGAAATCATTACAATGGAAATCTGGGCAATGTTGCGTTTTTGTTTTTTCCTGGAAGCGTAAGTGGAGTGGCTGGACTGACGTATGCCGGTGCTGCGCAAGACTGTGAACCATGATTCTGGACCTATGGGCGTGGTTCCGTTGTGAGCTATGAGAAATCAACTGATTTGGGTGTCCATCTTGTAGTGCTGACGTCACCCGGGTCTTAAACGCAAATGTGTCATTATATCTGTATAGTACCACAGCATAGTCAATATGGAAGGTACGGGGTATCACTGACCCTATATCCATCTATAGTTGCACACATAAAAGATGGTGGACCTGACGCATTTTTGCGAATATGAATGTTTGTTGTACATTCAGTGGAGTATTGTAGCTGCAGTAATACAGGGCTATGAAAGCTTTAGGATGCAGTTTTTTGGCACATGTAGGGCAGCTAATATATATACGGTACACTGTCGAACTTGGTGCTGGAAATCAGTGTTCGAGCCTCTGAGTCGCGTCCACATCCTGTTATTGAAGAGAAATGACGTAATCTACGCGTGCCTGAAAATGTACTGTAAATACGGTGCTCATGTAATTTGCTAATATAGTTTTGGGTCGACTACGCGCTATATAAATATGCACACACTCCCTTTTTTCTCCGCAAACACTATTTTCTATTCAAATCTTTTTAAATGTTCTAAACTGTTGCCCAAATTCTTATTAATATAAGAGGGCATGATTTACTTTCAGATAAAGTAGAATAGAAGTGCTACTACAAACACTCCCTCACTACTTCATCTTTCTTTTTTGTTTTTTGTAACTTTTTCAATTACTTTTTATGAAAACATTGTGACTGCTAAAAAGCATTTTTTTATTATTTTATAATTGACATTAATATTTTTTTTCATGTTTACTGCTTGCAAAGATACACCTCCAGTTCTTCATGAGTGAAAATACGTCACAGTACTACATAATATACATACTTATAGAGCCATTTTCACTGTAGAAGAAAAAGAGAATTACTTGATCATTTTTTTTAATTGTACATATTTCAAACCTTCTTTTTTTGTGCGTCTTCGTAGTATTTTCAGTTCGCGATGATAATACACGAACTGTTGTTACGTCATTTTGTTTCTAAAGTACAATTATACTTTTACACACTACATTTAGAAATCATAATAATATATTTGCATTAGAAAAATATATAAAGCATAAACGTATACTATTAATTTACCTCTCTTTAAAATTCTTTCCTCCTTCCTCTGGAGGGGACATAATGTTTTATATATTACAATATATACATTAACTTTATGTTCCCTCTGAGGAAATGGACGATAAACTGAAGATGAATCCGACTATCGTAAACATTATCTTGCTCGTAGTTTAGTCATCCATAATTAAATCACAAAAACGAAAGTAATCATCCTGCGGGTGTGGTTTATATATGTTTTGGTTATTGAAGTCACTATGGAACCAATTTAGTGCTTCTCCCATTTTTTGTCACTTTTTCAGTTGAGACGTGCTTACATTTCCTCTGTTTAACTTGAGCACGTGTTTTTGTAAAAGAGAAACTTGTTAAACAGTTTTAGTTTTGTTTTATATCCTCATATGTTTTCGCTCTTTCTTTTTCTTTTAATTCTTTCTCTCTTTTATTATACGAGTATTAAAATAAATCCCCCAACTTAAAGTGCGCCACAGGGCGTGTTTGCACAGTGGTGAAGGGAGGGGATGTTGTAAGAAAGTGGCTCTATAAGGACCGAAGTAAAATCAGCCGAACTATGAATTCCGATTTACTCACCAGTTATCAGGAGAGACTTCAGTGCTGCATCTTTGAGCCCAGTACTGATCCTGAAAAGTAATTCTAACCGTACTTACTAGTAACTTGAATTTCCTTCCATAGGCTATCATTGACTGGTTTCACTTGGAAATCTTTGTAAGTGTGGAGTTTTCGAACTTTAAAATATTCACCTAAAATCATTTGAACAACGAATTCCGACTTACTCACCTGTTATCAGCAGAGAACTCAGTGCTGCATCTCTTAGCCCAGCACTGACCCTGAAAAGTAATTCTAAGCGCACTTACCAGTAACTTGTATTTCTTTCTATAGGAATCCATTGTCTGGTTTTCACAAGAATAGTTTCTAAGTGTCGATTTTCTCAAACTACAAATATTCCTTAAAAATTGCCTGTATAACTTAAACGTATTCTTTAACTGTTTACAGGAGATGCACCAGTGCTAGATCCAGGATTCACCACTGAGTAAGAAAAAGTTATGATAACACTACTTACTTGCTAAGTGCATTTCCTCCCATAGGATAACATTGGTGATTCTATGTGAAAAAGTTTCTAAGTGTCAACTTTTAAAATACAATAATATTCATTAAAAATCACTACTGTAACCAAAACAATTTTACTCAACTGTTTACAGGAGATGTTCCAGGACTGAATCTAGAATGTAGTCCTGTGGTTAGAAAAGTAATCTATAAACTAACTAATTGCATTTAACTAGAAATTCCCTTTGAGATCAATGTTGCATTGTGTTTGAAATTGTGTTGCCCATTGCAACAACTGTAACTACTGTACTTAAAAGTATATTTCCTATTTGCAAAGTATTTAATCTAAAGTAATTCATTCTGAGAAAGTATATTTTGTAATGTAATGTATAATGTAATTATAATGTAATTTAAAAATAAAATATCTAAAAAAAAGTTTAAAAAAATGTAGTAAATCAGTATGAAAAAATAAATATAACAATTCATATATTTAAACAATTGTCATTTAAAAAACCTTTGAAATTCATTGAAAAAACCATAGGTTTCAGATATGTTATAGTTAGGAATTATCATTTAAAAAAACCTTAGAAATTCACTGTAAAAACCATAGGTTTCAAGCAGGTTATAGTTAGGAATTATAATTTAAAAAACCTTAGAAATTCACTGAAAAAAACCATAGGTTTCAGAGGTGTTATAGTTAGCTGGACATTTCACTCATAAAAAACCATTGAAATTCCTCCCTTATAGTTAGTTCTGATAACCATTCCTTGCGCGCCCGCAATGTACTGCTGATGATGTCACATATCACATAATTCATGACATGGTCAGTGACATCACTGATGACATCTCAAATGACATCACTGATTACATCACTCACGACATCATCCATGTGATAATCGGATACACCTCATCATACACTAGTATAACCTTTCATCACTCACTGAAAAATACAGAGTATCATATTTGAATCCATTGACACACCAATACAAGTATCTAAAAACCTACTCAGTGTTTTCTAGATCTACACACACATTTGACCAATTACCTATAGATTCACTCATACATGCTGTCAATGATCAATAGAACACTATCCAATCTATACTACTATTATAAAGAGAGAACAGAAACCGTTTTGGCAAGGTATACTCGGGAACCACAGCACCAATCCACACACCCAATACATTGTTGGAATCCTCAGGGTGTGTAGATGGACATAGGCTGCATAAAATAAAAAATAAACGTAAATTAAAAAATTAAAGTTTAAAAACAAAGTAGTCCCCTAAAACAAGCGCCGGCCGCGACGTAGTTCCCGATTTATGCCCATACATAGCTGTAAACCATCCAATCCTTATATAGGCATAAAGAATCATTGCCTTATTTGGTTATAGCCTTCCACTAAACCCCGAGAATCCACATTGATTTCGCGGTAAAACCAGCCTTCAGCAGTCAGGAACCTCCCCCTGCTTGAATACTAATTTATCCAAGAAATCCGGGAGTTTTCAAGGAACTAAGGCACTAGTGACGATATTATGTCCAATCTTACGTCAGACTCGGCACCGTCAGGGGTATAAATATGCCTACATTTGCCCAGTCAAACACACGGTGGTTCCGGAGCAGATTGACTAACTACTTGCCCGACGCCCTGCTGCTGCAAGTGCTGAAGGAAGCCGACCCTCCAACTGACGCACAGAAAAGACTCCTGCCGAGAATACCAGCTCTAGTGTTTCCAGGCTACCCTTGCGGGTTGCTGGGAGATCGAGTCCCGAGAGACAGATACAAGACCTCTATCATTCTAAAAACCACGGTACGGAGCTGATTAGATCCCTAGAGAATTCTTGAACAGATTCTTGGCAGAGAAATACTAAAATCTAAACTACTCCTCACTTATTCCTCCCTTGTACTAGGCTTAGGTTAGGTACACTGGGGTAGGCGTATGTTAGAAGCACCAGTTGAGTACTTTTAGCCGCTATTTTATCATTGTATGTATTTTATGCATTCTATGTATTTTATATATATGGCTCAGAAACCATATAATGCTTTTATAGTACTATTTTATAATACTATTCATATTATATGCAGTGTACTTCTTAACTAGCATTTCAATTATAGCAGTGCATTTCTTGTGCTTAAGAAATAAGACTGATCAATAAATACTTTTATTGAAAACGCCCGTCGCTCTATTTCTAAGCAACTCTGGTGAAACAAAGCATGCACATTTGACTGAGTGAAATAGCCATCTATTGTTTCCGCGACTCTAGAGATACGTTTCATTCTGGGGAAACAAAGTTGTCATGTTATATGGTTGTCAGAGACTAATCCCTTCTTGTTTATTCGAGAAAGTTTCTAGTGACCTCTGAGCTAGCTGGCACTCACAATAAAGTCTAATCTATTCGGCAGAGACCTAGTCGACTTCAGTCCTACTTCTAAGCTGCAGGATATATTATTCCAATGCGCAGAGCATATTGGGAATATAGGAACTACACTACATGGCGCTCAACGTTTGGTAAGGCGATAATTTAACGCTAGATACTAGAGTAACTCAGTCGTGCTTTTCACACAGACCCCTTTTTTCCCGTAAAAACTCCAAAAGACGTCTGGAGTGGGTAAAAGGATCATATCCGCCAAAACGGAGTAGGATGAAAAAATCCTATGTATTAGTTTTTGGTTTATTAAACGTTGAAGGATACAGTGTTCCAAAATATTGTGCACCTAATCTTTGTGTCCTTGAAACTTATTCTGCAAACTCTCAGCCGACAAAAAATGCCGGGTAGTGATATCGAATTAGAGAGAGCTGCAGGAGCAGCTCAAGCAGCTTTAGATGATGCTGCTATCATAGAAAATGACAGGGATGCTATACTGCTCCTGGTAAATGTAAGAAAAAGTATAACTTACAGACTCATAAATAATGGAGTATCATCAAAAGGTGGCAGAGTAATCTTTGTCATAGAGGCACATGAATATCGTCAGACAGAGGTATTCTATTCATGGATTCAGTTTCCAGCAGCAAATGCGGGAACACGAGAGTTCCACTACTACAAGGTAGAGGAACCTCCTGAGGAATACGTTCCTTTCGAGGACATTGAAATTCCGTTAACTTACCAAGAGCCTCAGCTCTGGTTTAAAGGGCCCATACAACATCAAAATCACATTACCAGGCTCGGTCCACTAGGTAGACCAGGAGCTACATGGCCGGTACTATCCAGCTATACACCTCATCCAGACAATGAAAGGATGTCAGATGTAGAATTATTAGCTCAGCTAAAAGAATTAAGATACATAGACAATTGGTTTAATATGTCATGCGGACATTAACAGTCCAACCAGCTGTAAGAATTCCACAGCACACCCCTCACCAGGGGAACACAAACAAAATTACACCACAGACTATACAGTCAGTCATTGGTAAACTACCAGCAAAACGAGAACAGATTCCGTTCTGGTTAGCACAAAAAATTACTCGAATAGAGGCAGTATTTCCTGATAGAACACCTCATGAGAAACACAGGATTCTGACAATCTGTGTACCCATGGGGATTGCACCACACGTAGAGGATTGTGACACTTGGGGCACAGCATTTGCTTCAATCTCTACTAAAACACATGGTGTTCCGTCTATGGCGGTGGTACCAGACGTTCTAAGACAGATTCAAAATGAATACGGTCCAGAACCGACCTTAAATCTAGGTATGAAATTACTGGAAGATTTCAAACAGGTCTCAGCTATACTATTAGCCAACATCAGAGGAGAAGCAGCATCAGTGGCAATCAGCCAGAAATTAAAAGAAACAGACATTACTGAGCAACCTTATGAGCTTGCCAGAATTATTGGAAAATCCTATGAAGAACTAGGTAGAGATAGTTTGGGAGGGAAACCACTAAAACCACAACTAACAGAGAATCCTGAAAAATCTTTTATTAAAAATAATCTCACTACTCCTAAAAAGAAGTGGGAGAACACTAAACAGACACCTCCTAAAGAGAAATACTCTCAGTCCAGAGGAATATCTCCTCAACGAGGAGGTAGGTCTCCTCAACGGGAACCCTCTGAAAAAAGATACAACCTTAGAAATAGGGATACTTTAAGAAAACCTGATAGATATCAAGATAATGACACACGTCCCTCTCGATCTTTTCAGACTTCCTCGCAGAAATCGGAAAGAAGAGGACGGTCAGAACACAAAGAAGAACGCGTCAAGTCCAAAGACAAAGAACCCGTTCACCAAAGTAAAAAAGCTCAATTTTCAAAGAAGAAATTAACAAGCATAAAAGTCAGACATGCCGAGGATTCTGAGGACACAACTCAAGAACGGGGAGTGGGCCCAGACAATGCTAGACAGCGCAGCAGAAGTAACCATAGTTCGCAGGATCCTGAAGAATCATCTGGAGACAGTGGACTTGAATGAAAACATTCAAGTTGAAACTGCAGACACCAGGGTTAGTGTACCCCATAAGTTATATGAAGTAACACTCCGGATGGAGGGGGACATAACTAGAAAAATAAAAGCTCTATTTTGGGATAAGCTTTCCAAGGGTTATGACATACTTCTAGCTGAAAAAGACTGGCCACCTGCAGTTGTTAGCGAGTGCCCACACGGCGAAGAGATAATTATGCCAGCCTTCTCAAATCCCATTCCAATTCATAAAAAATATACATATGCCAGGAAATGGGCTGTGGCCCAAGCTCCAGCATTATAGAAAAACCATGTAGGATGGGATGAGGACTCTCCTCATCACAAAATCCAGTTAAAACATCAACCTACTGCTCAGAGGCAGTATCCAGTCAAGCAAGAAGCTAAAAAACAAGTCAGGGAGATCTTAGATCAACTTGAATATCAAGGGGTGATTGAAACATGCACCTCTCAAATGAACAATCCTTTGTTTCCTGTCTCCAAACCGGACAATACATAACGTCTAGTTTTGGATTACAGACACCTAAACTCTTGTTGCAAAACTTTTGCAGTACAAAATTCACATAGTGCAGCACTGATGAATAACATTGTGCGCAAAAAATATAAAACCACATTAGACATTTCAAATAGGTTTTTCTGTCAAAACATTGCAGCAGAAAGCAGGCATTTGACCGCTTTCTCAATCTTGGGGTCACAGCGGCAATTTTGCCATCTCCCCTAGGGATTTAAGAATAGTCCGGGGTTATTTTTAGCCAGAGTAGCAGAAATACTACGAATATACGATGATGAGGCATTATCATATGTCGATGACATCTATCTTACTGATGACGATTTGGATGTACACTTGAAAAGAGTGAACACCATAATACTTGGGTTTGCTTCTGAAGGGTATAAATAAAATTTTAAGAAATCACAAATTGCCCACCTCAGTGTCCTATTCTTAGGATACGAGTTGTCAAGTGAAGGCAAAAGCCTGGCAGCAAACTTTCTTGAGAAATGTGCGCTGCTCCAACCTCCAAAAACGCTGAAAAATCAACAGTCAATTCTAGGTTTCCTGAATTTTGGAAGAACATATGTTCTAAACTACGCAGAAAGGGTTAAACCTCTCTACGAATTAATCAAACCTGATTTCAAACCAACTAATTGGATTCAAACACATACAGACATTTTACGTTCAGTACAAACAGACATGTTCACTAAAACAAAATTATGTGCGAAATCTCGTGATCCGTGTCATCCCAGGGAGATGCGGATTCACACACCTGACCTTTAATGAAGGAGAAAAGGTACCAATTGCATTCAAATCACACTTGTACACACAAGCAGAAATGAAGTTCACTTCAACAGAAAAAATTCTGACAGCGGTTCAAACTGCAGTAGCAAAAGAAAGAACTCTGGCGCAGGGTAAACGCATATTGATCGTTACACCTGTACCTGATTTAGAGGCAGTAACAAAGGCTAGCATTCCTAATGCTAAAGCTTTACATCCAAGATGGATACAGTGGGTTAATTCTCTTGCTGCTACAGACGTTGAATACGTCTTTGACCCTAATTTAAAGACACAAGAATTCCTACAATACGAATACGAATGTACTATGCCGACCGAAATTCTGCCTCTAGAACACTACGGATGTATAATCTATACATACGGATCATCACAGCCCGCAATTGGGAGTAAACAAGCTTATAGTGCTGCTTGCGCGATCGTTAAAGGTCGTTGGCGCGAAGGTAAATTCAGACCTATGGTCACTAAAACTCAATCACTCGGAGACTGTACAGCTCAGCGAGCTGAACTACAGGCTTTCAAGATGGCGCTTGAAAATACCGATCGCGAATTCCCCACACCAATAGTGCGCGATTCATAATACTGCGTTCAATCTTACAATGAGTATATACAGAACTGGGTTCAAAATGGTTTCAAAGACGCGAAAGGTGGCAAAATCAAGCATAAAACGCTTTTGGAACAAGTAGTTCTTTTACAGAAAGAACTACAAAAGACTCACGTGATTCATATACTGAGTCATCAGCGTGATGGCGTTCACATTGCAGGGAAATCATTGGCTGATGAAGCCGCGAAGGCAGCTGTGCAAACGGCTTCCGTAGCTGCGATTACTCGATCAAAAACAAAAATAGACAGCGAAATAATGCAAGCTGTCACTGCTTCAGTTAAAGACAGTGGTAAGACACTCCCGAAAGGCTTTCCAGTAAAGTACTCATATATAACTGATGCGAATAATGTTCCTTTTGCTCGAATCCCTGGAGTGGGGGATTGGGCAATTCCAAACATGGAACATAGGTTAGGACTGATCTTAGCAACACATGAGGGACTCGCATCTTCACACGCAGGTATTTCCGCCACAGTATCGTTATTAAAACAAAGATATTGGTGGCCACGCATGAGGAAACAAACTAGAAACTATGTTCTAGAATGTGAAATCTGCCAGAAAATAAAAGTGTAAACAGTGAAACGTCCTGTACAGACGCCCCTCCTGATTTCAGATAAACCACTAGCGTGTGTTTACCTGGACCACTGCGGTCCCTTACAAAGGGATGGGAACTATAAATATATCATGGTCGCAGTGGACTCCTGCACAAGATTCATATGGATGTGGCCACAGCGCTCGGCTGACGCCAAAACTGTTATAAAGGATTTGCGAGTCTTTATCGGCACATATGCAATTGGCACGCTACATTCTGACCAGGGTCCTGCGTTTAGCTCTCAAGCTTACAAGGAGGCCATGGCTAGCTTGGGCGTTGCATTGCGGTATTCTAGTCCCTTCCATCCTGAGGGTAATGCGGTAGTGGAAAGAAAAAACCGTGACACAGAGCAATCCATAACAGCTATGGTATTAGGTTCGGATGATGGTTGGGTCAAACATCTAACAAGTGTACAACGTAGTCTTAATAATCTGCCAAGAAATTCTCTGGGTGGAGTCACTCAGTATGAATTAATGTTTGGTACTAGAATGATAATCAAAGCCCTCGATAGTCAGACTTCAGTGGTTAAACAAAAACCGTTTGATGTCAAAGATCGTGACTGTTTTACAGGACTTAAATGAAACAAGAAGAAGTCTGAGTAATACAATACAGAAGCAAACACCCACTGAAGAAAACCCACCTGTCCCAGCAAGGCCTGTCTGGATTCCAAAGATTGGGGATCTGGTCAGGGAGAAAATTGCGGTGAAGAAGGAATTTGAGCCTTCTTACAGAAAAGCAGTACCTGTCTTAGCCGTCCAAGGAACAAGATCAGTAGTACTACCGCCCCTTGCTGGTAAAAGGGAGAACAGAGTTGTATCTATCGACCTGGTCAAACCACAATCATGTGGCCAATAATAAGTAGTAGGCCCAGTGGTCTCCCGAGAAGTAGCAGACAACCGAATCTTGCTACAATCCAAGAGGTTCAAACTGAAAGACTTATCACGTTTGATAAAACTGCAGTACGAAAAGAAGGACTATGTAACAAAGCCATGGAACTTGTACCTCTGGAAACCCAAATAACAGTTCGTCAAGAAACACCTGTCTACAATGATGTACCGTCTGAGTATATAAATATGACAAAGAAAGAGACAGCTCCAGTGATTTCAAGTAATCCTGATGCAATCCCAACAATTGACAGAACTGCTTCTGGCTACTTTATCAACTTCGATAACGTTTCTGAGGATCCCAGTGAACCTGAAAATGGGCCAGTAAACAAAACTCTCAAGGAAAAAGTAACAGAACTCCTTCATCTACTAGAAAAAACATATATGGTTTCACCATGGGTGGAATTTTGGATTGGATTGGGTGTACTTTTCCTCCTGCTCTGGCTCATGCTAGTATTGAGCTTGGGAAGGATGATTGATGGAAAATACAGTACTATGGACACAGCAAGTAAGAAAATCAATTTGGTCCTGAAACCTTACAAATCATCTCATCGTGAAAAAAGAGGACTGTCAGCAGTGAACGTCACAGCCGTTCCTATACCTGGTGGTATAGCATGGGACAGAACTGATTATGACATCTATGGTCCGGTTGAACTTCTGAAGCTTCCACACCAATTTAAGGTTTCTTTGAGTGACTTTGTCGCACCCAGTGAATTTTCTGATGATTGGGACTTTGAGACTATTAACAACATGATGAAAAATTTAGAAATATCAGCTAAATTTGCAGAACATGACTAATTAGAAGGGTCATCAGATTATGAACAAATGTATTGTTTTAATCATTATGGTCATCATTTTTTGCATAAATCTGCAAGCCCTAGAAATGTGTTTTATTGCAAATCAATGGGAACATTGTCCAACATCGCCAAAAGGCAGTTTCGATACTTCACAGGGTTTAATGTTACAAATCCAGAAATGTTTTATTTTAAAAATATATATAACACAGGAATGAAAACAATGTTGACCAATACTAAACAAATTTATTCTGCAAAAATGTATGCTCAACTGTCTATTTTAGGATTTGACTATTGGAAAGACAACATAGAGACAAAAACAGTCTGGGGCATGAAAGATGGGCAGGTACAAGGTTTAGAAGCACTGTTCAGAGCCTGCATTATACCAGAACAAATTTTGTTTTTAAATGACACTGTTCAACAGACTACTTGTCTTGGCTTAGCTAAGATAATAGACTTAAATAAACCGTCTTTACCAAAACCTGCACCGGACAGTAATAACGCTTCGGATGAGGAGGTAGACGTAACATATATATTAAAACAGAACAGAACTGATCCTAACTGGAAAAAATGGTTAATCTGGCAAACAGACACTAATAACTGTCATGAAAGATTCCTGAACAAATCACAAGGATTCAGATGGAATAGGCCAGATCCAAGATATTCCCAGAGACAACATCCAGGGATGGTAACTACTTACAGTGTAGGGAAGCTTTGCCTTGAATGGCTTCAAAAATCTACACTTCCAGAAATAAAACAACACTTGTCTTTACTTAAAGAAAGCAATGATTTGTGAGATTTCTTAATGGGACCTCGCAAGCCAAGGCAAAAACGTTTCATATACGCCGGTATATATGCGGCTTACAACGAAGCTTGGAAAGTGACGCAAATAGAAACTGCAGAAAAAATAAGAGAAATTGATCGTATGAATTTGGAGAAAGCACTTTCTGTAGTGGACAATGGGTTAACGACTCTGTCCTCCAGAATATATTCTATGGACAGTATTGTGTCATCTGCTATAGACATCATAGAACAAGACTTACTAAAGTTACAACATGGTCATTCTCAATTGCGTTCTATCATGCTGTTAGGCTGGACGTTGCAAAATCTGCATTCTGGCTATATGCCATGGCATCTAATAAATACAACATCATTGTTTTCTGTATTTAACCTTACAGATAAACAAATCTCTTTGGTACAAAAAGGAGCAGACTATACGGTGCTGAGCATTGAAAAACTAGATAGATTACAATTGACAGTTTCCGAGAAGCCTGCGATTGAGTGGATCCATTTCAATTCCAGTATTGTCTAGAGCATATACCAGCGGGCCTGTATGAAAGGTTGGGTAAAGAATACATTAAGTCGACCTGGGTTTTACCATATACACACAAATGTCGGAATAGGGGACATGAAGTTTTCCTTAGTGGCAATAACTGCAAAAAATCACTAAGTGGGACACTTCTGTGCGATGAAGTTAATTTGCATGGAACTTGTGATGGTTCTGCAAATAACCTTTCATGCCACCTGCACGCTTCGCCCTCTCCTACAATAATACCGGTTTTCAGGCAGCTATCCAATGGCAGTTACGTTATGTTGAATGATCACAGCTGTTGTGGCATGTTGCCAGGAAAACGTTATCTCGTAACTGTGTCGTCCACTGTCACTTGTTGTATGCAAGTATTGTATCCAAAAACAGAGACAGAAAGGGAGACGGCTATATGGCCTTCACTGAATATCTCTTCTATACGAATTGATACTTTAAGTAGAATGAAAGCCATTCTTTTACAAAAAAATGTGCCACTGACCTCGTCTAGAGAAACGTATTATCTGCAAGTAGCAAGGTCTTCAGCAGAGATACATGCATTATTATCAACAAACTGCCCAGTGCATTTCGCAGAAATGTTAAGCCAAATCTTAAACATGTCTGATACCAATGGCATCACATATGTATTTAAGACAATTTTTTCGGGGCTGTTAACACCGTTTGAAGCAGTCCTCGGCCTTTTTCCTAATTTCGTGCACTCTGTGTTCGGCGGCCTGCCTCTCGTCTTGCGACGAGTAGCAGGAATTCTATTTTTATTCCTTATGTTCCGATATGGCAAGTCCGGTCACCAGCAACACCAAAACAACCATGCAACAATGCCTACTTGCAATGAGATATCATGAAAGGATTTCACAGATTCTTGGCTTGTCTCGTTTAAGAGATCTGAACACAACCTGGTTTCTTTCGTTTAGACCAATCTGGCAAGATTGCATCTTACCTGTTCTTTGATGCCTGCTTTGCGGACAGGAATGCGTGTTGGACATTTGTCTAACACTCCCATCAGTACTGCCATCGGTTGTCGACGCTTTGCTAGGTCCTGTAATGGCTCATGCATTGTGTTGCCCCCAACGGCTGCCAATTCTGATGACGGCATTCATTGAGGCCTCACCGGCAAGTCTAATTAAGGGTGAGATACGCGAAACTACAGGCACACAGGTACCATCCACTGCGGACATTGCTAATGCATCAAACGCTGACTGCGATGATCCCCACTTCTGCACTTTTGATCTGCTAACTGAAGGGGTTCCACTTTCACCTAATACGGTGGACGGTTTCCCTGCGAGCCTTGACAATATGATGTTTTCTCCCGACTCTACTGACACTCCTGAGAATAATTTTTGATTATTTCACACAGTGTTCCCGGAACTCTGCACTTCGGCCTTCATTTTTCAAAACATTCCACTAATTTGAACTTTTTCCAAATAGAACTTTGGCACAGAGTAATCTGCTTGAAGTAGAACTATTCTTAGAGAACAAGATTTCGTGTTTGAACTTCCTAAATAACAATATTTGACTTCACCCTCGAGCACAAGGATAGTTAAACAATTATGCTATGGGATTGATCTCAGGTATCGATTAATGACTGTACTTTCGTTTATATGATGAAAAGATATATGCTCATAGTTTATACTTGATTTCATAATGCCTACGATTTTTACATGATGTATACTCCCTTCATGCAAACAAGCCTATTCACAAATGCATTTTGTATTTTGGGGTGGGATTGTACACACTTTTGCTTTGCAATATGTTCAGTGCGTATGTCTTATTGAACTTTAACATTCGTGGAGTGGGTGTTATGTGGGAATCTAGGACCCTAGTGTAATTTTTCCCGATTCATGTCCATATATAGGTGTACACCATCCAGTCCTTATATAGGCATAAAGAATCATTGCCTTATTTAGTTATAGCCTGCGCAGCCCTAATACGGCATGGCTACTTCCACTAAACTCCGAGAATCCACATTGATTTCGTGGTAAAACCAGCCTTCAGCAGTCAGGAACCTCCCCCTGCTTGAATACTAACTTATCCAAGAAATCCGGGAGTTTTTAAGGAACTAAGGCACTAGTGACGATATTATGTCCAATCTTACGTCAGACTCGGCACCTTCAGGGGTATAAATATGCCTCCATTTGCCCAGTCAAACACAGGGTGGTTCCGGAGCAGATCGACTAACTACTTGCCCGACGCCCTGCTGCTGCAAGTGCTGAAGGAAGCCGACCCTCCAACTGACGCACTGAAAATGTCAGACTCCGCACCGCTCTTCGGGATCCGGGTGATGCTTATAGGGTCCACCTCCAGACCTCCCCAAGCTTGGTTCTGTACCGTACCCCAAGCTTAGAGGTGGGCTGGCGAGGGAAAAAATGATAGAGCCGGGATGGTGCGTCCCGAGAGGAATCAACCTGCAAAAAGAACAAGAAAAGCTCGTTACTACCACTCTAGGGCACCTCTCTATAATTATGTCTCGTAGAGGTCTGGGCGTACCTTGGTAGGATTACCGGCATGGAATCACCAATGCTGTCACCAGACACCCTTCTCATGTGTTACTCCGTGAGAGACCCCTATAATGATACAAGCACAGGTTATTCTCCTGCGGCTCTCTGCTAGACGTCACTGTTCTGTTTATCTCCCTTCTGTATACGTACCAGAGTTCCACCCCCTTGATTAATATCCGTGTTAGTAGGCCTCGCCCCTCACCGGTATATCCAGCCAAAATCCCACTAGGAATCCTAGTCACAAATATTCTGTTACGTCACAGAAGCTAATCGGGATATCCAAATGCACCAGAGCCCTTATCGTACAACAAAAGAAATTCTAGAAAAAAACGGTACCCAAAAGGAAAGAACGAAACCCAAGGAGGGACAGAGTACTAGAGCTGCAAATCCTACCGCCAACCGTACATGGAGTCAACAGATTGACTGGGCTCCCTTGTGGTCAATAGCCGGCGTCTCGTCCATCCCTCGTAGTGAAGATCACTAAGGGTTCCTTTCCGCTCCAGTCATGGGATAGCCCGCACCAGCGTCCGTGTCTTCGTGTTTCAATTCAGCGAAGCACCACAGCGACGCAGAGCGCGTCAGCCGACAAGCTCCCTTTGTTTCACGAACACTGAACCAAGCCGGTTGTGTCTTCGCGCAGCCCAGCTGTGTGAAGCACCACAACACACCGAAAAGGAGAACTCGTCCTCTTGGCTCCTCTAGCAAACGATAACAAACACTCGACCCAGGTGGGTCGAGTACTCAGGAGTCTGTGTCTTCGCGCTGATCTAGCGAAGCACCACAGACCAGTATCCGAAGACGGGCAGCCGCACCGTCAGCCCAAACACGAACCCCGAATCCGATACAACCCGACTTCCGGGTTCTGTCCCCATATGTAGGTTCCGCCCCTTCTCACCGGGGCACCTGGGACTTGTAGTTTTCCCAGTTTCGGTAGGCGCCAAGGTCCGGGTCTCAGGCCCTGACAGAAAAGACGCTGTCCTTTCTCCTGCCGAGAAATCTAGCTCCAGTGTTTCCAGGCTACCCTCGCGGGTTGCTGGGAGATCGAGTCCCGAGAGAGAGATACAAGACCTCTATCATTCTAAAAACCAAGGTACGGAGCTGATTAGATCCCTAGAGAATTCTTGAACAGATTCTTGGCAGGGAAATACTAAAATCTAAACTACTCTTCACTTATTCCTCCCTCGTACTAGGCTTATGTTAGGTACACCGGGGTAGGCGAATGTTAGAAGCACCAGTTGAGTACTTTTGGCCGCTATTTTATCATTGTATGTATTTTATGCATTCTATGTATTTTATAAATATGGCTCAGAAACCATATAATGCTTTTACAGTACTATTTTATAATACTATTCGTATTATATGCAGTGTACTTCTTAACTAGCATTTCAATTGTAGCAGTGCATTTCTTATGCTTAAGAAATAAGACTGATCAATAAATACTTTTATTGAAAACGCCCGTCTCTCTATTTCTAAGCAACTCTGGTGAAACAAAGCATGCACATTTGACTGAGTGAAATAGCCATCTATTTTTTCCGCGACTCTAGAGATACGTTTCATTCTGGGGAAACAAAGTTGTCATGTTATATGGTTGTCAGAGACTAATCCCTTCTTGTTTATTCGAGAAGGTTTCTAGTGACCTCTGAGCTAGCTGGCACTCACAATTAAGTCTAATCTATTCGGCAGAGACCTAGTCGACTTCAGTCCTACGTCTAAGCTGCAGGATATATCATTCGAATGCGCAGAGCCTATTGAGAGTATAGGAACTACACTCCAATACATTACAACGCATAATACCTTTACAACGCATACCATTACAACGCATACCATAACATTGCATGTATGGTAAGTATTGGATAGTGTAGGGGTAAAAATTACTATTCTAACTCCAGGGGGGTGCAACAGTAGGGTAAGTGTTGGATAGTGTAGGGGTAAAAATTACTATTCTAACTCCAGGGGGTGCAACAGTAGGGTAAGCGTTGGATAGTGTAAGGGTACTATGTGTTGTGATGGTATGCGTTGTAATGGTATGCGTTGTAATGACATGCGTTGTAGTGTCATGCGTTGTAATGGTTGCGTTGTAATGGCATGCGATGTAATGGATGTTGAGTTGTAAAAGTTTCGTTGTAATGGTAGTGCGTTGTAAAAGTTGCGTTGTAAAGCTTGTTTCCCGCACATGGACACTTAATCATGAGCACTTGCTCTTTGAGCGGGCCGTGTAACAGACTTGTTAGGGAATATGCTGTTTTTGTTTTATAACACACAACACACAAACCGGTGAATGTAATGATGCTAAGGCACAAGCCCATATGGACAAACAGCTGTGTGAAGGGAGCCTGCTGCAGAGACCACGTGTTCTAGCGCCCAGCCTTTCGACTTTTAAGAGCAGGTAACCATGCTGCTACATCAGTTTGGAAATTTTACACTTTAACCTACTGATTAATTTGCCCCGGGGTCTACCAGTGCGCACATGGGTACTTATTCATTAGCACTTGCTCCTTTGGCGTGCTGTGTAACAAACTCGTTAGGGAAAATGCTATTTCTGTTTTATAACACACAACAAACAAACCGGCAAGTGTGATGATGCGAAGGCTTGACATGGATGGACCGCTCAGTGTGAAGAGAGCCTGCTGCTGAGACCACGTCTTCTAGCGCTCAGCCTTTCATCTTCTAGGAGCAGGCAACCATGCTGCTACATCAGTTTGGTAATTGTAGACTTTAAACTACTGCTTAATTTGCACCAGGGTCTACCCTTGGGCACATGGGCACTTAATCATTAGCACTTGCTCTTTGGGTTTGATGTGTAACAGACTCGTTAGGGAATATGCTGTTTCTGTTTTATAGCACACAACACACAAACCAGCAAGTGTTATGATGCTAAGGTACAAGCCCACATAGATGGACAGCTCAGTGTGTAGAGAGCCTGCTGCAGAGACCACGTGTTCTAGCGCTCAGCCTTTCAACTTTTAGGAGCAGCAACTATGCTGCTGCATCAGTTTGGCAATTTTAGACTCTAAACTACTGCTTAATTTACGCCTGGGTCTACCAGTGCGCACATGGGCACCTATTCATTAGCACTTGCTCTTTGGGGGTGCTGTGTAACAGAATTGTTAGGGAATAGGCTGTTTCTGTTTTATAATACACAACACACAAACCTGACGAGTGTGGTGTTGAGAAGGCACAAGCCCACATGTACGGACAGCTCAGTGTGAAGAGAGCCTGATGCAGAGACCACGTGTTCTAGCGCTCAGCCTTTCATCTTTTAGGAGGAGGCAACCATGCTGCTACATCTGTTTGGCAACTTTAGACTTTAAACTACTCCTTAATTTGAGCCAGGGTCTACCAGTGCGTACATGGGCACTTAATCATTAGCACTTGCTCTTTGGGCGTGCTGTGTAACAGACTTGTTAGGGAATATGCTGTTTCTGTTTTATGACACACAACACACAAACTGGCGATCTTTAACATTTATAATCGTTTTAGCAGTCCCCATAGACTCTCAAACACAATAACCATGCTGTTAGATCATTTAGATGCTTCCACAGGGGATTACTATCTGATGGTCGCCGGTGATTTTAATGTTTCTTTTGAACCGGTAAACTATATACAGGATTTGACAGCATCTGAAGATGAAGCAAGAGGGATAGCGAGACTAAATATTCCCAGTCTAAAAAAAAGTTCTAAGGCTGTAGAACAGATTTCATCATTTACCATTAATTATGGGTTGCGTGCATGCAATGGCAGAACAGAATCAGATAGAGAGGCATCCTATACCTTTAAGAGAGGGCTATTTAAATCAAGACTGGATTATATTATGGTAGACCTAGATCTCTGGACAAACGTTAAAGATATGAAGGTCCTAGAAAGAAGCGATAGCGACCACAACGCACTAGCTCTTTCTATGTGTGACATGATTGATTGGCTTGGGCCCTCTAAGTATAAATGACCCCCATAATAGTTAGTGGGGATGGAAGAAGAGTTAAGTGGGCAAATATTCTGGCTGAACAGAATGTGTTAGCCCAGATCTATACAAAGGTGTCAGATGTTTTCATTAATTTAGACCCAAAAAAGGGTAATAAAAATGACCCCTTAAGGGTCTTTGAGAACTTGAAAAACGATATTAAGGGGTATTTTTGTAAGCCGCTTAGTAATTCGCATTTGAATAGATTTACAGCCCCATGGTTTAACAATACCTGCAAAATGGCCAGGACAACCCTGATTACAGCAGTTAAGGGAAGCTCTTCCTCTACCATAAGAGAGTGTAGAAAAAGCTATCAAAAAATTCAAAAGAAAGATTGGGAAATTGAAAAATGCAGGCTCCTGGTAGAGGCCTCCCATCAAAAGAACAGTAAAGCTTTTTGGCACATTTTAGCTAGAGACATATCCGGGGAGGAGGTTCAATCTGACTCCCACCTACAGCCCCAGGTATGGGAAGACTATTATGGGCAGCTTTTTGCAAACTCTGAGGGAACTGCAGGCCCCGTTTTACGTCCATCGACCACCAATGACCCTGAAAAGGATTTTTATGAGATTAATGTTGGTGAAACTATCATGGTTTTAAAAACCGTAAAGAAGGGAAAGGCCCCTGGCCTTGATAGACTCCCAGGTGATCTTTTCAGTTCAGAGCCGGTTGTATGGGGCCCTGTTCTGACTGAAGTCTTCAATGCTATCCTTAAGGGAGGCATGCTGCCGCCCACATGGTTGGGCGCAGAAATTATTCCCATCCACAAGAAGGGGGACAAAGGGTTACCAGAGAATTATAGGCCAATCAGTCTAATTGACGTCCCCCCAAAAAATTTCTGCAAAATAATCCTAAACCGAATCCAAGATTGGATGGATGACGCAAACATTCTGTCAGACCTCCAAGCAGGATTTAGGGAATCCACGAGCACAACAGACCAGGTCCTCAGGTTCATGATGGTGATCTGGAAAGAGGTCACCATCAACAGGGGTCACCTGTATGTTGTGTTCGTGGATCTGAAGACCGCTTTTGATTCTATAAATCGGGAACAGCTGTGGGCCACCCTGAGGGACATGGGGATGCCGCTTTATTTGGTTAACATCTTGATCCATATGCACTATGAAACCTATGCAAAGGTGAGATGGAGCAGTGAGGCCGCCCTTTCTGGGAAAATATCTATACAGGAAGGAGTACGCCAGGGGTGTGTCCTGGTACCCACTCTTTTTACCCTCTACATAAATAGTATTATAGGGGAGCTTTTTAATTGTGGTGGGGACCCCCAAAAACTGGCTGGTCAACAGATCCCTTGTTTATTATTTGCTGACGACACGCTACTTATTGCAAAAACTCCTAGTGGCATCCAAAATGTGTTAAATAGATTTGAAAAGGTTTGCCAGAGTAGAGGATTAATGATAAACTGTGGTAAAACAAAATACATGGTTTTCAACCCTTATAAGAAAAGCACTGGGTCTTTGTTTCTGGGCTCCCAGGCTCTAGAGAAGGGTAAAGCCTTTGATTATTTGGGAATCAGGATAAGTGAAGATGTATCCTGGTCAAATCAGATTAGAAAGAGTATTTTGACCCTTCAACATGTTGATAGAGCGCTGTTGTGCAAGATTAGAACTTGCCCCTATAGACTATTAGATCCTATATTAGAAATTCATAAGGCAAAGGGCTTAGGAGCGGCCCTCTATGTGGCAGAGTTGTGGGGTCTGGATAATGTAAAAGAGTTGACCAGGGCTGAAAATAAGTTTACAAGGGCAATTGTTAACCTCACAGGGTGCACACCCTTAATACCTCTCAGAGCTGATTTAGGGTTAAGATGTATAGGGCATTATGCTATCTTAAGGGCTCTTACCTTTTGGTTAAGAATTTGGGTGAGCAGCACGAAGGTACCACTAAGGTGTGCTATGGGCGAACTTCTTGATTTACATTAAAAAACGGGCGCATCAAATGGCTCAAACAACTGAGGGACTGGTTCACCAAGCTTAGTATGAGTTATTTATGGGATGATCCAGGGTGTATCCAGAAAGCGACTATTCCGTTTTTTTAAAAAAAGGTTCTGGGCTTTTATGGACCATGAATTTTTGATAAAACATCCCAACGGTTCGCTTACAATACATTTTCTTAATTTTAAATGCAAGCTTGCCTTTGAACAGTTTTTAGATGACATTGAGCCGCTTCAGGCTAGAGCTTTATATTTGCAGTTCAGATATGGGACTTTACCATTACACACTAGAAGAAGCTCCTGGGTCAACACACTTGTTTCATCTATAAGCCCTGTGTGTTTGGATAAATCAGAGACTATAGAACATTTTCTCTTTTTCTGTCCTGCATATAATGATCATCGGAAAAAATGGATCATCCCTGTGTGCCGCATTTTATCTTGTATTCGCCCCTCTGATGCCATTAGGATATTTACGTCTGATAATACCAGGTGGCTTGTATTTGCATTAACTAGGTATCTCTTGTATGCGTGGCAGAAATGTTTGAAGTTTTTATCAATTTAACCTTAGTACATGTAAAACAGTATTTATTGAAATCAACTGTTATTACTTTTTAATTGTAATTACTGTTACTTGGAATATGATGTTCTTATCCAATTTTATTCAATTGCTTTTATATTGTATTATGATGGTTTTTATTTCTGTATATGATCAATTTCGTTTTGATTGAATAAATTACTTACTTACTTACTTAATTGTTAGGAAATATGCTGTTTCTCTTTTATAACACCCAACACACAAACCGGCGAGTGTAATGATGCTAAGGCACAAACCCATACGGACGGACAGCTCAATGTGAAGAGAGCCTGCTGCAGAGACACGTGTTCTAGTGTTCAGCCTTTTAGGAGCAGGTAACCATGCTGCTACATCAGATTGGCAATTTTAGACTTTAAACTACTGCTTAATTTGGGCCGGGCTGTACCAGTGCGCACATTGGCACTTAATCATTAGCACTTGCTCTTTGGGATAGCTGTGTAACAGACTCATTAGGGAATATGCTGTTTCTGTTTTATAACACACAACACACCAACTGGGAGTGTGATGATGCTAAGGCACAAGCCCACATGGACGGACAGCTCAGTGTGAAGAGAGCCTGCTGCAGAGACCACCTGTTCTAGCGCTCATTCTTTCATCTTCTAGGAGCAGGCAACCATGCTGCTACATCACTTTGGCAATTTTAGACTTTAAACTACTGCTTAATTTGCGCCAGGGTCTACCTGTGCGCACATGGGCACTTAATCATTAGCACTTGCTCTTTGGGATAGCTGTGTAACAGACTCATTAGGGAATATGCTGTTTCTGTTTTATAACACACAACACACAAAAATTATTACAAAATCATCCACGCACTGGAGAAGTGTGGCTCAATGGTTAGAGCGGCAGACCCTGATGCAGAGGTCTAGCCCGGGACCAGGGTTCAATTCCCCTCCTCGGCGGGTCTTGGGCTCAAAATTCCACGGACCTGATAATTCTCGTCTCGTTGCCTATTCCAATCATAGAGTCCCACTCTGCAACTCTGGGCAATAGCTTGCTTAATCTCCACAACGGCCCCCACAACGCTAAGGATGCCTGGCCTCCACCTTGGGGGTGCCCAGGAGTGGACACCTCACAGGGAAAGCCAGGATGGGTTACACAGCGGTATTCGTACAAGCGCCTTGAGACCCTTGCGGGTGAGTAGTGCGCTATACAAGTATAAATTTACATTTATCAATTTACATTTTTGCACTACACATGTACTCCTGCAATCACCCAGGCACTACTCATGCACTTATGCAATAACTCAGGCACTACCCATTCACTACTCCTATCACCCATGCACTACCCATACAATCCTCTAATCATCTAGACACTACTTAGTCACTCCTTCGATTACCCAGGCACTACCCATGCAGTCCTCCAATTACCCAATCAATAGCTATTCACTTATCCAATCACTATCCGAATACTCATGCAGTTTTAAAATCACCATGCACAATCCTTGCACTCCTCCAATGACCCAGGCAGTACTCATGCACTCCTGCAATCACCCAGATACTAACCATGCACTCATACAATAATCCAGGCATTACCCATAGACTAATGCAATCAGTCAAGCATTAGCAATGTAGTCTTCCAATCACCCAGACATTACCCATGCACTCATGCATCACCCATGCAGTAACCATGCAATCCTCCAATCACCCAATTACTATCCAAGCACTCATGCAATCACTCTGCCACTATCCAAGAACTTATAAAACCCCCTAGGCAGTACCCATGCACTCCACCGAAGACTCAGGCACTATGCATGCATTCATGCAATCACCCAGGCACTACTTATACACTCATGCAATCATCCAGGTATTACCTATTAACTCCTGCAATCACCCAAGCATTACACATTACACAGTGGAGAAGTGTGGCTCAGGGGTTAGAGGCGGCAGACCTGGAATCTGAGATCGGTCCTGGACCAGGGTTCAATTCCCCACCCCGGCGGGTCTTGGGCTAAAAAATTCCACGGACTCGATAATTCTCACCCCGTGCCTCCTTGACTCACGGGTTCACACTCTGCGACTCTGGGCAACAGCTTGCTTAATCTCCACAACGGCCCCTCGCGGCGGGATGCCTGACTTTCACCTTGTGGATACCCTGCTATCTCACAGGGGAATATCAGGAAGGGTTCCCTAAGCAAGCGCCGGGACACCTGCTTTGCGGGTAGCTGTGCGCTATATAAGCTCAACTACATTTACATTTACATTTACATGCACTTACAAAATTAACGAGGCATTAAGAAAGCACTCTTCCAGTCACCGAGGCACTACTCATCCACTGATGCAATTACGCCGGCACTACCTATGCACTGCTACAATAACCCATGCACTACCCATGCACTCCTGCAATCAACCTGCTAGTAACCATAGACTTATCGAAGCATTCCACCTATACCCAAGCACTTATAAAATCACCACACCCTACTATTCTACTCTTGCAATCAACTTGACACAACCCATGCACTCATGCAATCATCCAGACATTACCCATAAACTAATGCAATCAGTCAAGCATTACTTATGTACTCTTCCAATCTTCTATACATTACCTCCATACTAATGTAATCACCGAGACATCAACCAAGCAGTGCCGATCACTCAGCCACTACTCATCCACTCATGCAATAACTCAGGCACTACTCATGAACTGCTCCAATCAACCAGGCACTACCCATGTATTCTTCTAATCACCCAGACACTACTCATTCACTCCTTCAATTAACCAGCCAGTAGATATGCATTCCTCCAATGACCCCGGCACTAGTCATGCACTTATGCAATTACCCAGGCAATACCTAAGCACTCATGCAATCACTCAGGCACTACCCATGCACTCATGCAATCACCCAGGCACTAACCATACACTCATGCAATAATCCAGGTATTACCCATAAACTCATGCAATCACCCAGGCATTACCCATGCACTTACAAAATCACTCAAGCAATACCCATGCACTTACAAAAACACCCAGGCACTACAAAAGCACTCTTCTAATCAGCCAGGCACTATTCATGCACTGATGTAATATCTCAGGGACTACCCATACAGTGCTCTATTCACCTGTGCACTACCCATGCACTCCTCCGATCACCCAGCTACTAGCCATACAGTTATCCAAACACTCCACCAAAACTGAAGCACTTATACAATCATCATACACTACCCTTGCACTCTTACAATCATACAGGCGCTACTCATCCACTCATGCAATCATCCAGGCATTACTCATAAACTAATACAATCAATCAGCATTACCCATGCAGTCTTCCAATCACACATACATTACCTCTGCACTCATGCAATCACTCAAGCAGTAACTAAACATTTTAGAAATCACCCAGGCACTACCCATTCACTTTTCCAATCATCCAGGCAGTACTCATCGACTCATGGAATTACCCATGCACTATCCATTCACTGCCCCAATTACCCATGTACTACCCATGCACTCCTGCAATCACTCGGTCACTAGCATGCACTTAAAACGTCACCATGCATTATGCTTGTACTGCTCAATTCATCCAGGCACCAGGCACCATGCACTCATCCAATCACTCAAGCACTACTCATGCACTTCTCCAATCACTCAGGCAGTACCCATGCACTCATGAAACCCCCAAGGATGCATTACCCATGCATTCCTCCAATCACCAGGCACTACCCATGCACTCAGGCAAACATCTTGCCAATATCCAAGGACTTAAAAATGACCATGGACTACCTTTGTACTCATGCAATCACCCAGGCACTACTCATGCAGTTATAAAATTACCCAGGCATTATCCATGCAATCACTCAGGCACTACCCATGCACTCATGCAATGAACCAGGCATACCCACACACACTTCCAGTACCAGTCAGCAAAAAGCTGGGGGGTGGCGAGGGCACAGGATGACTTTGCAACAAGGCCTCTTTTTGCACCTCTGATGTTTTTTTTCTGCATATCTTTGCTTCTTTCTGCACCTTTATTCCTCTTTCTGCACATGCACTACCTATGTGGGCATAGTTAGAAATTAGCATTTAAAAAACCTTTGAAACTCACTGAAAAAACACAGGTTTCAGGGACATTATAGTTAGAAATTAGCATTTCAAAAGCCTTTGAAATTCACTGAAAAAACATAGGTTTCAGGGACATTATAGTTGGAATTTAGCATTTAAAAAACCTTAGAAATTCACTGGCTGGAAAAACTATAGGTTTCAGGAGCGTTATAGTTAGTTGGACATTTCACTCGTACAAAACCAGAGACATTCAGCCGTTATAGTTAGTTGAGCTAACTATAACTGGCGCCCCCACAATGCACTGCTGATGACGTCACATATATCACTCATGACATGGTCAGTGACATCACTGATGACATCACTGATAACATCTCAAATGACATCACTGATGACATCATGCACGTGAAAATATGATGCACCTCCTCACAGCCTAATATAACGTTTAGTACATCCACTCTAAAATACAGACTGCCATTCTCGAAAGCATAGACACACCAATACCAGTTACTACATACCCACTCAATGATTCATAACTCTACACAAACATGTACACCCTCATCCATACATTCACTCATAAATGCAGTGAACATCAATACAGCTACTATCATATGTACTCATACACTCATAGAGACACTCGCACACCACCACTCACCCATAGAGTTATTCACACAGCTAGTCAGTAATGCAGAGAATCAATCCCACTCCCATTTACTCCCATACACAGTTATACACACACCACCTCACTTATTCATAGATACTAACACATAGTTCGTTCGGACCGGATTTCACGAAAGACGCTTTTTCCCTACATGGTTTACTAAAACCGGCAACAGCTTACAGCTATCCTTCTGGGCCCACACTAAATTGATGGGACCCAGATCTACCAAGACGTGCCTTCTAGCCTGCAAATTTGACCTTTATTAAGGGCCTTTATCACGTTTGACTCAGTTGCGCTCCATGGATGTTTTTATTATTTTACATAACTATGATGGCGTAAATTCAACTAACCTATAAACAGGTGCTCGCCCAAACACAGGCGAATTGTTTCTCAAGAAATTCCACAAAAAAGCCCTTACTGCATCAGCCATGTTTATAATCAGTTGGCCTGATTGCCTCGGATTAGTGCATCTTTTATACCCATACCCTGAAGTAGTCCATGTGTATGGACGAAACGCGTCGGCTGCTCTAAACTATCAAGATCATTGTTTTTATGCTGTTTGATTTTTCCTTGTTTTTGTGGTGCACCTTTGCTTTTGGTTTTACTAACACATACTTACTTCTTCTGCAATCCCTGACACAAGCACACACTCATCCATATAGCTACTCTCACAATCACTCACTCTCATATATAATCATTTATATACTCTAACAGGCACATATACTACCTTTCACATATGTAGTTACTCACCCATGTACCACTGAGACATCCATTCCCTCACCAACACAGCTATACACACTCACCCACCCATATAGCCCCTCACAGATACACTCTTGAACCCATACACCCAGTGAATCACCCACTCGCATATCCATACAGGGAATCACACACACACCACCCACCCACATAGACTCTGAGAAACCCATTTATGTACTCAGACAACAAATCAAAAAGCCATATATAGATACTCATATAGCTAATCATCAACCCAAGCAGCCACTTACACACCAACTGAAAGACTGATACAGACATTTATACAGATTAGTCAGTCACCCATGTATTAGTAAGACACATTTAATCACTTATTTATACAGTCAGTCATGCACCTATTAAATCATTCTTTTTAGACTTTCGTATACCCACTCATTCATCAATATTCCTTGGCATATATATATATATATATATATATATATGTATAAAACATATTTAAACTCTTTAGAAACACTCAGTCACTGGATGATGTCATCAGTGATGTCATTTGAGATTTCATCAGTGATGCCACATATCATGAGTGATGTAATATGTGACGTCATCAGCAGTGCTTTGCGGAGGCACGAGTTATAGTTAGCTCAACTAACTATAACGGCCGAATTTCTCAGGTTTTGTACGAGGAAAATGTCCAACTAACTATAACGTCCCGGAAACCGGTCTTTTTCAGTGAAAAAAATAAAATAAACAAATATATATATATATTTTTTCAAACAAGAGGTCCCTCCTGGGATCGAGCCCGCTGTCAGGTGGTGCGCGATGCCAGTGTGGAACCATCACCGGACTTCGTAAGTTCGTAAAATATCCGAAAGAAGCACGCACACTCAAAAGTCCATCAATCAAGAGCCGATGATTTATTCCTCAACAGCGTTACGCATTTCGCCAAACTAATGGCTTGTTCACACGCCGAGGTATCCAAGTTTACGTGCATAAATAAACAATGGACATCAAGATAGGACTCAATGTTACATACACATCGATGACCTTCGAAATCATGCGGCCATATTGGACTGGATAATATTGCATCCGAGGTAACTGCATATATATAAGTGTCATCACTGAATCCACAATTTGGGGGCATTCGTACAGTTTAGACAGAACTGTCTCAAGAGTACCTTAATTCCATGAGCATAATTAGTATACATTGTCTGTTACTTGTATATTGATATGGTAAGGACAAATAAGACCCATAACACGTAAATCCAACTGTCAATAGCTTCTGACAACGACAAGGTACTCGTGTTACCATATTACCCAGGCCCGAGCAAAACGGTGAAATAAGGCTATATGCATGAACTTTCTGATTTTTCAGAATCTAGTAACTGGATAGGATTTAGAACACCTTTGGCACCCATTTACACTGATTTTAAATGCCCTTGAACTTCTACTGGCACGAGTGTAAGATGTAGAATGTATACAAGCCACTTGGCGAATGCATATAGCCTCACTTCATCGGTTTGCTCGGTCCTGGGTAATATGGTAACACGAGTAGTTGTCGTTGTCAGAACCTATTTACAGTTGGATTTACGTTGGATTAGTTTGGCGAAATGCGTAACATTGTTGAGGAATAAATCATCGGCTCTTGATTAATGGACTTTTGAGTGTGTGTGCTTATTTTGGATATTTTACGAAATATATATATTATACCGGCATTGGACTGTTGCGGGTGATGGACCCCCTCCTCCACAAGTAGGCTCCACAGCAAGCGGTCTACTGTGTCCCTACAATCTCCGTTAATCTTCGCCGCGAGGTGAAGTTTTGGCGGGGACCCCGGGGGCACCTTTTAGGTCCCATTCAAGGGAAGGAGTGAAGCCATCCAGATCAGCCAATAGCGGGCTGGGAAAGACACCCGCGAAACAGTATGCGACTTGCGGCAAACGGAGACCGAGACATGGATTGAGGACCCGACGTGCTGTTCGGCTGAACAGGCAAGGATCCGACACCGTGCCGAGAGGGATCCGTGACTGCGGTAAGGTCGCCTATATTTGAACTACTAAAAAGATTGGCGTACTGGAGAGGGGAGGTAACCGCACTGATCTGACCAAGGCTTGGTAAACGCCAGCGCCAGCGCCAGCAAGGAGAAAGTTTGTTTTCCGTGTGCAAGGAGTCAGTATCAGCGCGTTGTGTCAGCGCAAAGAACGTAATCCCATTTAAACACAGCAAAGTCAGGCGATGCACGCAGAGCCCGGGAGCTCACCGCACAAGTAATGTTTTCAGACGAGTTGGAAACCGAAACGGATAATGGCAGAGAAATCAATGGAGAATCGGGTGTGGCCAAATCTAGCAATATAAAAACAGTCTTCAAGGAGTTAGAGAAATTAAAACGCCACGAACAGTCAAAGTGGTGGGAGGCGCGGTCGCTTAAGAGGTACCTCGATGTTGGAAGAGTACCAAGGGGGCTGCGTATTATGCTGGCCCCCAGCTATGAAGCACTTAATCCACTTATGATGGCTGAGTGGGGAGAATGTAACTTAGACTCCTCCCGTCACTTGATGCAAATTTTAGTTAAATATGCTGAAATTGATGGGGAGGAACTTCAAAAGAAAATAGACGCCCTGGAGGACACAATTAAGACTCAGGTGGGCGAAAAAGAAACTCCCCAAACAACCAAATTGAGGGAAGACATGCTCGCCAGACTGGCCAAAGAACAGGAAAAAATTAAAACTAGAAAGATCTATAAATTCAAAAGGGACAGGGACGATTATGCCAATGGGCAAATATTTACATTTGCACGCCGCTACGACAACCTTAGAGTGGCCACAGTTAGTAAACGTAGTACTACCAACACAGAAGCTGCCAAAACAGTAACTGATGAGTCGTCGGTAAACAGCTCGGCCGCAGAGAGTGGGTCAGACAATGAAGACACAAGGAGACTGGCCAACATCAAACTGACTCTGGGGTAAGAGCTGGACATTTTAAAACAAAACAGAAAAGACACTTTGAGATCGCGATTCCAGGGCAAAGCGGTGCAACAAAAGCCCAGCGCATGAGGGGCAGGCGCAACACTACAAAACAAAGGAGATCAAAGCAAACGGGGTCGGGGAGGAACCCGAAAGAACCCCCAATAAGGAATATTGGAGAGCCGCAGGTATGCAATGGGAATATGTTTCAAGAAACACAATCTAAATCTATAATTAACTTGAGTACCCTAGACCTGACGGCAGCAGAAAACCAACTATTAAGCTTAGGTCTGAATTATTGCCCAGAATCAAATTTCTGTTACACAAGAACTAGGGCAGACGTTTACCAATACATACGTAAACTTAAACTAAAAAAACAGTTCTTGCATAAATCGGCACTCATTGGTGCAGGGAAACCAGAGCCGGAAGTGAGAGCCACAGAACTGACTGTCAGTGACATTGGACTATTTCATGATATGTGTCAACTGGGCAATGATGACAGCCTAGGGACACAAGAAAGAGTGCTAATGAGTGGCCAGACAAAACCAACTACCTCATTCAAACCAAAATCCAAGTACATTCCTCTGGCAGCACATGATGGATTAGACACTTTCAGTGAGTCAATGGTGGCGCAAATTAAGAAACTGGCCCATGCGAACAGTGATAAGAGCAAAAAACACACAAGCCAGGAAAGAAAATTGAATCAATTGGTAAAAAAAACTACAAAAAGCAGAATTGGTAATCCGCAATTCTGATAAAGGCGGAAATATTGTTTTATGGCCGATAAAAGACTATCTACAAGAAGCACATAGACAATTGGACGATACCCAATGCTACAGGAAGAGCAATCCACTTAAATACAGGACAATGCAGGAAAACCTATGCAAAAATCTGGTGGCATGTAAGGGACTAGGATTGCTGAGTGGGGATGAGTTCAAGTTCATCAAAAGTGATCACCCCCTAGTCCCTTACATTTATTTTATACCCAAAGTTCATAAAAGCCTAACTGCACCACCAGGGAGACCAATAATTGCTGCCTGTGGGGGACCATTAGAAAACCTCTCAAAATACATAGACTATTTTTTACAAACTCATATGAAATCATTAGATTCATATGTTCAGGACACAAGTGACTTCCTGAGAAAAATAGAAGGTATTGAGTGGGACTCTGATTTGCTCTTAGTGACATTGGATGTAAGCTCCTTATATACATGTATAAAACATAGAGATGGCCTACATGCATGTAAATACTATCTTGGCACTAGGCCCATGGAGTTTGCCCATCATTCTAAAATGCTCTTGGAAATGTTATCATTCTGTTTGGAAAATAATCATTTTATGTTTAACGGCCAATTTTACCAACAGATTCAGGGTGTGGCCATGGGGGCCAGTTTCTCCCCAAGCTACGCCTGCCTATTTATGGGCTGGTGGGAGGAACTGGTCCTCAGGCGAAAATTTGATCAATACTGTACATCCAATATAGTTTCTTGGCTTCGTTTTATTGATGACTTATTTATTGTTTGGCGTGGCTCTGAAGAAAGTGTTTTAAAATTTATACAGGAGATAAATATGAATGATCTTAATCTAAATTTTACTTCCAGTATTAGCAAGGAATCGGTGACATTCTTAGATGTGCAGGTTTTTTTATCCAACAATGTTCTTAGTACTACCCTTTTTAGAAAGCCGACAGCTGGTAATACTTTATTACATGCCACAAGCTCTCATCCTCAACACCTTATTAAATCTATACCATACGGTGAGATGCTTCGCATCCGCCGTATCTGTAGTAATGAAGATGACATGATATAAAAACAACAAAAACGTTTAGCAAGGTTTGTGGAACGAGGATACAGTTTAAGAATAGTGGAAACCGCCATGAGAAAATCACAGCTAAAACCGAGAAGTGAACTCCTGGAATACAATCGTAATAAGAGTCAATCCCAGAGTATAGATACTAATCCAATCAGGTTAATTCTGACATACTCCAAGCAAGAAAAAGAATTAAAGAGTATAGTCAGACATAACTGGCATTTTGTTCAAAACGACCCTGTTATAGGAGATCGGATGCCCTCAAATCCATCAATAACGTTTCGTAAAGCAATGAGCCTGGGCAGCAATATTTTATCCAAAAATAGCCAGGAATGCTTTAAGAAGAAAAATTGGATGCCTACGAGCAAGGGCTTTTTCAAATGCTTGCCGTGTAAAGCATGTCAGTATGGTGTAAACACGAAAAAATACACCACTGTTATCCCTAGGTCAACTAGAGAGATCAAGCAACATCTTACATGCAAGACTGAGTACTGTATCTATATTCTGGAATGTGAATGCCATCTTAGATATGTGGGCAGTACGAAGCTGCCAGTACATAAAAGAATCTTGCAGCATCTGCGAGCAATAACTAATAAGGATCAAACCTATCCGGTTGCAAGGCATTTTGAGGCATGTCACAATAGTAAACCTCAATGCCTTAAATACTATGCAATCGAATCCATCCCTGTGACAAACAGAGGAGGGGATAGAAAATCTTGCATGAGAAGAACAGAGACTAACTACATTCTAGAATTTGACTCTAAGTGGCCAGGAGGATTAAATACCACGGAGGACCTCCATACATATCTGTAGACAATAACTTTATGTATGGGGTCCTGTTTGCATGATCATTTAATGATATGAAATTATATATTAATATACCGTCTATTTTTGGATCATTTGGAATTTCGTAATATTTATACTGTTAATGTCTAATGTTATATTTATACATCTTTATTTCATTACTATTAAGGAATTTTAAAATATGGAACATTAGGTTTTTATCATTTCAGTATAATTATCAAATGCCATGATTGATTTTAGCTGTAAAATTTAGGCATTAGGGTAGGTTTTTATCTATATGTCTTTTATCCAGTTAAATTTAACATGTCACCGATATCCTTTTATATGAGGTCCTATTTATAAATGGTTTTATTTTGCACACCCGATCAAATATGTGAGTGTAGAATAATTATATGTGTATATATATTTATTTACATGTCTATTCATATGATCAACTGTATTAAGTCTATAAAAACCCTGTCCCATGATAACTGATTACCCCCATGAAATGATGTACAAACCAGTATATTTATGAATGCTCATATTATATGAAATGGTCTTGTATTCAATTATTGTAGCATGAGTCACTTTAAAATTATAGTACTGTAGCACTAAGTCACTTTAATATTTAAAGGGGACCCTTCTAAAAATTGTGGCTAATAGATAATTATTATTTACTAGAAAAGGAGTGTATCTAAAGTGCGAAAGGGCTTCTTTCAAACTGCAAGTTTTCAAGTTGAAAAAATTCCGTGCAGTACAGAGTGATTCTCTATTATCTACAATTACTACTTTTTTCTGCCTTAGAATTATGTCTAGTTTCGTTATGCCAAGATGAAATGTTGAAACATTATCTTTTTCTTTGTTAACAAAAAATAGAAAATTTCTTTAAAAAAAATGTCTTTTCACGTTTGGGTGGGCACGTGTTAATATTTAGTTTAAAAGTGTTCATGTTGAGAAGGCATAGGTTGGATTAAACATGCTATGGAATCAAATGCATTTAAGCAGTGAGAGTATAATACAGTAATGTTGATGTTATTAATAACTTTTTTATACATGTTTCTTAACAATTGAAACTGTATTGTGATGAGGAAAATTTTACTTTGTATTTATACAAACTACTTCTTCTAAATAATCATAGCACTTTACACACATTTTAAGCGGATAGTAAAACCTCTATGTCTATGAAAACATGTGACGCACTTGCACTTTAAAAATGGGCTGAGCACAATGCATTGTCATGTGATCAAGGCCGCAGGGACGGCCGAAACGCGTTGTGGCAAGCTGTTTGGGAACTAAAATAAATAATTGAATGCTGCAACAAATTGGTCCATCCCTCGTACTTCCATTTGATGGGTGGAGTGCTGCTGCTGCGAGGTATTGCAGATATATATATATATATATATATATAAACGCGTCAGGCTGCGGACTCATGCTTTTTAAAGGACTAGGAAATGAAGCTGTTCAACCATTAAAGGCTTTTACGGGGAAAAGCGGCCCGTGTCCGAGTGCTTCTCAATTCTCGGTCACCCCACGAGCCTGTATGTTTAGGCGGCTGTCCTGCCGTCGTGAAGCACCACCCCACTAAAGGAGGCCGTGAGTTCCAAACATGTGGAGGTCTTTCGGGGAATGCGGACCTTGGATCAAGAATGACTTTCATTTCCTGGGGCTCATGTGGAGCTGTACATTTTGCATTTATTTAAAGGAGCATCCATCTGCGGCAAAGAACTAAGTGCTACATCTCCCACAAACCCTTACGTACTGTTCATCCAGAACAGCTGATCTACCGGCGTACGATATGGAAATAAAGGGAGGTGTGGCACGCAATGCTCCTTTTGACCGCGCAAGCCTCTGCAGTAGTGATGTTCACGAAACGCGTCAGGCTGCGGACTCATGCTTTTTAAAGGACTGGGAAATGAAGCTGTTCAATCATTAAAGGCTTTTACGGGGAAAAGCGGCCCGTGTCCGAGTGCTTCTCAATTCTTGGTCACCCCACGAGCCTGTATGTTTAGGCGGCTGTCCTGCCATCGAGAAGCACCACCCCACAAAAGGAGGCAGTGAGTTCCAATCATGTGGAGCTCTTTCGGGAAATGCGGACCGTGGATCAACAATGACTTTCATTTCCCGGGGCTCATGTGGAGCTGTACATTTTGCATTTATTTAAAGGAGCATCCATCTGCGGCAAAGAAATAAGTACTACATCTCCCACAAACCCTTACGTACTGTTCATTCAGAACAGCTGATCTACCGGCGTACGATATGGAAATAAAGGGAGGTGTGGCACGCAATGCTCCTTTTGACCGCGCAAGCCTCTGAAGAAGTGATGTTCACGAAACGCGTCAGGCTGCGGACTCATGCTTTTTAAAGGACTGGGAAATGAAGCTGTTCAACCATTAAAGGCTTTTACGGGGAAAAGCGGCCCGTGTCCGTGTGCTTCTCAATTCTTGGTCACCCCACGAGCCTGTATGTTTAGGCGGCTGTCTTGCCGTCGAGAAGCACCACCCCACTAAAGGAGGCCGAGAGTTCCAATCATGTGGAGCTCTATCGGGGAATGCGGACCTTGGATCAAAAATGACTTTCATTTCCTGGGGCTCATATGGAGCTGTAAATTTTGCATTTATTTAAAGGAGCGTCCATCTGCGGCAAAGAAATAAGTACTACATCTCCCACAAACCCTTACGTACTGTTCATCCAGAACAGCTGATCTACCGGCGTACGATATGGAAATAAAGGGAGGTGTGGCACGCAATGCTCCTTTTGACCGCCCAAGCCTCTGAAGAAGTGATGTTCATGAAACGCGTCAGGCTGTGGCTCATGCTTTTTAAAGGACTGGGAAATGAAGCTGTTCAATCATTAAAGGCTTTGAGCATATATATATATATATATATATATATATATATATATAACAACAAAAGCCCTTGTGCTTCGGAAGTGCACTCAAAGCTGACTCTCGCCATCCGGCATGTTTGCCTCGCAGTAACTTGCTTTCCGGTATCCTCTTTACATTATGCCACATCCGACGCGTTTCGAGGCTGGAACGCCCCGTAGTCATGGATATCTTCACAGAGGGAAATGACAACTCAGCGCTCCGTTCACCCTTTATTTATGGAATGAAGCCGCCCATAGTGGGCGTGGCACACTCTAGACGCATGTAAGAATGCTGGTAAATGAAGTCCAAGAAACGCTGAGTACAATTATTTCCTTAAGTAGGCTGAGTCCCGCTGTGCTCCTTTAGGCTGTATTTTTAATTTCCTTTAGTAGGATAAGGATTCCAGTCTGCAAGTGTTCATCACCCTAGAGACAGCTTGCTTTACGGAAAGGAAGAGTTCATCTCCGTGGCCGTTTTCCATCTAGACTTTGCAGTCCATAAAGAAACTAGTGCATCTCCCCACGGCCAGGTCAGCCGTGTGCTTAATGTGAAACAACAAAAGCCCTTGTGCTCCGGAAGTACACTCAAAGCTGACTCTCGCCATCCAGCATGTTTCCCTCGCAGTAACTTGCTTTCCGGTTTCCTCTTTACATTATGCCACATCCGACGCGTTTCGAGGCTGGAACGCCCCGTAGTCATGGATATCTTCACAGAGGGAAATTACAACTCAGCGCTCCGTTCACCCTTTATTTATGGAATGAAGCCGCCCATAGTGGGCGTGGCACACTCTGGACGCATGTAAGAATGCTGGTAAATGAAGTCCAAGAAACGCTGAGTACAATTATTTCCTTAAGTAGGCTCAGTCCCCCTGTGCTCCTTTAGGTTGTATTTTTAATTTCCTTAAGTAGGATAAGGATTCCAGTCTGCAAGTGTTCATCACCCTAGAGACAGCTTGCTTTACGGAAAGGAAGAGTTCATCTCCGTGGCCGTTTTCCATCTAGACTTTGCAGTCCATAAAGAAACTGGTGCATCTCCCCACGGCCAGGGCAGCCGTGTGCTTAATGTGAAACAACAAAAGCCCTTGTGCTTCGGAAGTGCACTCAAAGCTGACTCTCGCCATCCAGCATGTTTGCCTCGCAGTAACTTGCTTTCCGGTATCCTCTTTACATTATGCCACATCCGACGCGTTTCGAGGCTGGAACGCCCCGTAGTCATGGATATCTTCACAGAGGGAAATGACAACTCAGCGCTCCGTTCACCCTTTATTTATGGAATGAAGCCGCCCATAGTGGGCGTGGCACACTCTGGACGCATTTAAGAATGCTGGTAAATGAAGTCCAAGAAACGCTGAGTACAATTATTTCCTTAAGTAGGCTCAGTCTAAAGGAGCACGGGGGACTGAGCCTACTTAAGGAAATAATTGTACTCAGCGTTTCTTGGACTTCATTTACCAGCATTCTTACATGCGTCCAGAGTGTGCCACGCCCACTATGGGCGGCTTCATTCCATAAATAAAGGGTGAACGGAGCGCTGAGTTGTCATTTCCCTCTGTGAAGATATCCATGACTACGGGGCGTTCCAGCCTCGAAACGCGTCGGATGTGGCATAATGTAAAGAGGATACCGGAAAGCAAGTTACTGCGAGGCAAACATGCTGGATGGCGAGAGTCAGCTTTGAGTGCACTTCCGAAGCACAAGGGCTTTTGTTGTTTCACATTAAGCACACGGCTGCCCTGGCCGTGGGGAGATGCACCAGTTTCTTTATGGACTGCAAAGTCTAGATGGAAAACGGCCACGGAGATGAACTCTTCCTTTCCGTAAAGCAAGCTGTCTCTAGGGTGATGAACACTTGCAGACTAGAATCCTTATCCTACTTAAGGAAATTAAAAATACAGCCTAAAGGAGCACAGGGGGACTGAGCCTACTTAAGGAAATAATTGTACTCAGCGTTTCTTGGACTTCATTTACCAGCATTCTTACATGCGTCCAGAGTGTGCCACGCCCACTATGGGCGGCTTCATTCCATAAATAAAGGGTGAACGGAGCGCTGAGTTGTCATTTCCCTCTGTGAAGATATCCATGACTACGGGGCGTTCCAGCCTCGAAACGCGTCGGATGTGGCATAATGTAAAGAGGATACCGGAAAGCAAGTTACTGCGAGGCAAACATGCTGGATGGCGAGAGTCAGCTTTGAGTGCACTTCCGAAGCACAAGGGCTTTTGTTGTTTCACATTAAGCACACGGCTGCCCTGGCCGTGGGGAGATGCACCAGTTTCTTTATGGACTGCAAAGTCTAGTTGGAAAACGGCCACGGAGATGAACTCTTCCTTTCCGTAAAGCAAGCTGTCTCTAGGGTGATGAACACTTGCAGACTGGAATCCTTATCCTACTTAAGGAAATTAAAAATACAGCCTAAAGGAGCACAGGGGGACTGAGCCTACTTAAGGAAATAATTGTACTCAGCGTTTCTTGGACTTCATTTACCAGCATTCTTACATGCGTCCAGAGTGTGCCACGCCCACTATGGGCGGCTTCATTCCATAAATAAAGGGTGAACGGAGCGCTGAGTTGTCATTTCCCTCTGTGAAGATATCCATGACTACGGGGCGTTCCAGCCTCGAAACGCGTCGGATGTGGCATAATGTAAAGAGGATACCGGAAAGCAAGTTACTGCGAGGCAAACATGCTGGATGGCGAGAGTCAGCTTTGAGTGCACTTCCGAAGCACAAGGGCTTTTGTTGTTTCATATATATATATATATATATATATATATATATATATATATATATATATACCGCAATCCTGAATGAATCCAGTCCAATGGAACTCAGGTATGGACCACAGCGTGCTTGGAAATGAAAGTGCTTTATTGCGAAAATTCACAGCATGGCGTGTTTTGACCGGGTCTCCCCGGTCTTGATCACATGACGTGCTTGAACCTGTAGCAGTGTTTCATAGTGACACATTAATTACTTAAACCCTCCCTCTCACACAATAAAGCTAAACAAAATACTATATGTGTGCATACATTGAATAATCACCTTAATGAACATAGATGAAATACAGCTGCTATCAGCATAAAATGTATAAGTAAAACATTAATGTTTTATACAAAGCCAAGTGGCTAAAAGCGGTAGTGCACTATCACAGCAAAAAACCACCACAGAACAAACTGTAATTAATTAAAAAACAGTTATCCATGTTTTGGTAAATATCGTGTATGGGGAAGAAAACAATTGTGTAAAATAGTTAAAGTGCTAGTGCATAAAATGGCGCTTGTGTGTGCTAAGTAAAAACAGCTATTTAATTCATCGTAGCTGAACATTTGATACAAATATATAGATAGCCGTGCTATGCCTGTAAACATATCAACGCCGCTGAGAGAGGGTTTACGTGGTTTCCTGACTGCTTCCTGGCCCGGTGTTCTGTTCTTGCTCCCTATTCCACCTTACACCCACTCCTCGCGGCCCTGCTGCGCGGGTGCCGCTCGAGGTCAACACCACCGGGGATTCACCGATTGCGAGAGGAGCCGCCTGGAGGCGCTTTCCACCCTTGCGGGACTGCGAGGACCAGCGGGCGTTTCACCTGTTCATTCCCTGCAGCTGGTCCTCTTCCCGTCCCCCTCCCGCTATAATCAGAAAGCGTTGGACGCGCACGCGGGACGCGCGTGGGGCCAAGCGCGGAGCAAAGCCCGGGCAAAGGGCGGGCCGTTTGAGGCCGTTCGAGGAAGGCAGAGACCGGGACCAGGCCACCCCCCTTGGATTTTGTACATCGGCGGCTCTAGTACACGGGACCCAAAATGTGTACTAGGGAAACAAGGAGCAAATCGACACTGGCTGCGGAAGGAGCAGCTAAAGGTACACTTGATAACTATTTTGTTAAGGCGGGATCACTATTCATAGAGGACATTGAGGGGCTTGAAAGATGTATTTCTCAGGAAATTGATTGGGTACGGAGATCATCGATAGGCCCACTGGCCCTGGCTAAAACACCAGAGGGAGGGCCTCTGGCCAATGAATCCATTAACGGGGCTTCAGGGGCCAA
Organism: Lissotriton helveticus; assembly: GCF_964261635.1. Classification (NCBI taxonomy): domain Eukaryota; kingdom Metazoa; phylum Chordata; class Amphibia; order Caudata; family Salamandridae; genus Lissotriton; species Lissotriton helveticus. Next base: position 503,605,532 of record NC_136068.1, on the reverse strand, counting down.
CCACTCAATCACTAATTCCGATCTTGATGACATGAGCTTGTTGACCCTCCCAACGGGCCAAACACCACAAGTCACAATCACAATCCCTCGCCCCGATTTGGTTTTACTCACCACCGTCGAGAATGTCCCAGGTCTCACAAGGGGGGCAAAGGAAGGAGCCATTCAAAAAAGGAGGAGAGTCTACTAAGGGAACTAAGGGAGGGAGAAAGGCAAAAACTCCAAAACCTAATTGCGCAAGGAATACTTCAAGGGTGGGGGATAGTAGTGCTGGCAACTTATGTGAGGATAGACCAGAGGTTCCTACCACTGACATTGTACATCTAGACCAATCACCTAACTTTAATAATATCACACTGCAATCCTCCTCTGAGGATATTACACTGGCAGATATAGGTGCGCTCATGAGGTCTCTTGTGAGCCCCCTAGAAGCCCGCCTGATAAAAATCGAAGCCAGGCTGGTTAATATTGAAAAATCCACGGTGCAGTTGGCAGACAGCCTAAAACTAGAAACAAAGAGAGCTAAAGGGGGCCCAGAATCAATCTCTAATAAACCCCAGGAGCTAATAACTGCAAATGCAACAAAGAAAAAAGGCACATTGACTAGCCAAAATATGAAACAAAAACCCAGTGAAATTAAGACTCCCCAGCTCGTGCCCAAAGGAAATTCAATTAGCCAGCCCACACACACCCAACCGTCTCCACCCCCTGTATTAAACACACCCACCCATCCTAAAAATAATACTAACCCTCCAGAAAACCCACAGTGACCAGCAACCCCCAGGTAATAGGAAAAACAACACACACAGAACTGTGAACCTTCCACCAGAGGCGTCCCCTTACACAGTAATCCTTGTGGGGGTACCTGAGTTAAAACCCACTACTATTGAGACGATGCCCTCCCTTAAAAACAAGGTTATTGATTGGCTATTCAAACATAGACATCTGCCACCTGGTACAACCAGTGACATTCTCATGGTGAGAAGGGCCACCTGGGTAGGCAACATGAGGAAAACGATCGGCGGGGACTGTGTCCTGGTCAGTTTTCGTGATCCCACGACAGCCTCATACATCTGTAGTTGGCCCCCCAATGAACAAGAAAGTATTATCCACTCCCTCCCCCTGTCATTCTTTTATCCTTCAAGCGCATATGCAATTGATGAACAGAGATGGGGGCACCACCAGGAAACGGGGGCGGAATGGGAGATTAAAACTGGAGGCAGGAGGGACGCCTATAACAATAGGAGAAGGGGACATGAATATCCACCCATATATGATGACGAAGAGGGCTGGGAATTTCCCAACAGGAGGGGGAGCAGATAGAGGGGAGAAGTGAGAGAAGTTTCGAGGCCATATCGAAACTACCAGCCAGTTTATTTTCCTACCTTTAATAGGTATAGTAGCCTTGAGACAGTCGATTGACAACACAGGATGAGTAGCATAGGGCAGTTCCAATTAGAATCTATAGAGGACAGTGAGGAGGAAAACAATATCCCTGGACATACCACGCTCCTGCGGGAAAAGCCACCCCCACTGAAGGACCCAGTATATTTACAAGATCAAGCAGATCCTACAGTAGACCAGTCCGACAGCAGTATGACTGTTGAGACAGGCGAGGGGGAAGTACCAGACCATCATATGGTAAATTTGGCAATAAATGAGGTGAACCACATCTTTCAACATCCTATAATGCCACCACCATTGACCCTGATCTCATGGAATGTTGCCGGGCTGGGTAATAAACTGGACTGCGATGAGTGGGTTTCCTTCATTAACTCAAAAAACATCTGCCTGTTCCAGGAAACATGGGCCAGAGAGGAGCATACCTGCCAGGGCTTTGCAGTATTCTCAAAACCCGCAAAATGGGGTGGTTGGGGTCGACCATCCGGAGGACTGGCTATTTGGGTAGCTTCCCACTTGGGCTGCAAGGCCAGCTCCTTAACCACTTGGATGCTAAGGTATGTCCAACGATTTCCTTGTAATTTCCATTGAAATGAATGGGCACTCCATGACGAGCTGAGCTCGTCATGAGCGTCCAAGGGGTTAACTGTGGACTCGGACGATATACTGGCGGTTTTGTTGGAATGGCCAAATTCTAACAAAATGGTAATAATAAATGTCTATTCGAGACCAGTACCTATAACAAGGGAATCTACCACGATTGAGGAACTCTCTATCTTTTTGAGCCAAATGCCAAGGGATTCTCATTATTTAGTCGGAGGGGATTTGAACTCCCATTACGAGCCGTTGCCTGGCCTACTTGATGGACCCTCCCTAGAGGAGGATTCAAGATGGTTGGTACCGGCTCCGGAGTCACCCCCACCTAGGGCATGGACCCCCCTCGCCCTACAGATAACCGCCCTCACACTCAACTATGGCCTCAGGGCGTGTAACGGGCGCACCAAATCAGATAATCCAAGTAAATGTACCTTTAATAAGGTAGGAAGTGAATCTTGATTGGACTATGTTTTAGTTTAATTGTCATCCTGGGCTAGAGTTATCGATTTTAAGATAATAGATAGAATGGACAGCGACCACAATGCCGTGGAGCTCGAATATGCCATGCTAGGCAATGAGGACATGGGATGGGAAGAACAAAGGGCAAAATCAGGGCTACTTCTTGAGAATAACCGAAGGAGAGTGAAGTGGGGAAATTTGGTCTCGCATGGCGATAAGTTACCTAGGCTCTATGCTAAAATAATTCCAATGTTGGAAAAGGCCTTTGACTTAGGGGAAGAATCTAGCAATGGAGAAAACAGGAAACAGCTAGGGCAAATACATGAAGATCTAATTAATACTTTGGAATTGGATCTTTTCCTCAAGGGAGCAGGCAGAACTAGCAGGATACACAAAAAGACCTGGTATAATGCCACATGCCGAAACTCCAAACGAAATCTTTTGCTCGCTGTCAAGGAGGGCCGAAGTAAGGAGGAAATTCATGCCAGGAGAGGGGCATACAAGAAACTCCTGGTAAACGCCAAGGCCGAATGGGACCAACACTATTGGGAGAAACTCATGGGTGCATTAGCCACCAGAGACTCCCGCAAATTCTGGCGCATAGTTAACCATGGTTTGGAAGATCTCCCCTCGGCAATCGAACCCAACATTGCCCCGAGCGTGTGGCAAAACCACTTCCAATCCCTTTATGCACCTGAGGACGAGGCTCTGGGATATATCCCCTTTACCCTACCGAATGCCCCGGAGGGCGAACCCTTCACTGAAAAAGAAGTTCGGGCAGCTATTGGAGGGTTGGCAACGGGCAAAGCTCCTGGCCTCGATGGGGTACCAGGTGACCTTTATAAGCAGGAGCCAGGGATATGGGCCCCCTAACTCATGCTGGTATTTAATGCGGTTCTTGGTGGAATGGAGATTCTGGATACTTGGCTGGGAGCAGAGGTGGTCCCAATATTTAAAAAGGGATCCCCTCTGCTGCCAGCCAACTATCGTCCCATCAGCCTAATCGATGTATGTCAGAAGCTCTTCGGTAGGCTGATGTTGGACCGGCTCCAGAAATGGCTGTAGGACATGGGTACCCTGAGCCCGTACCAGGCAGGATTTAAGAGGGGGGTCTCCACTGTGGACCAGATATTTAGACTGAATCTTATGTACTGGAGAACTGCACTGGTCGAGGGCGGCGCGCTGTACACGGTTTTCGTGGATCTGCGCGCCGCCTTCGACCTGGTTCCTAGACAGAAACTGTGGAGGGTTATGGCGGAGTTGGGCGTCCCAGAGGACATTCTGGCGGTCCTGATGAAACTACACCATAATAACTTTGCACGTGTCAGGTGCGGGAGAAGCGGTAAATTAACCGAAAGATTCCCCGTTCGCAGGGGGGTGAGGCAGGGTTGTGTGCTCGCACCGACCCTGTTTTGCCTCTTTGTGAACGGGGTGATCGAGCACCTGACAAGGATAGCCAACTCCGATGCCCCGAAACTGTGCGGCAGCAGGGTGCCCGCAATAATGTTTGCGGATGACACCCTGCTGCTGTCCAGATCGCCAATGGGCATCCAGCGAGTGTTAGATGGCTTTCTGGACTTCTGCGCTGCAAAGGGTCTTGAAGTAAACCCCCAGAAAACAAAATTCATGATTCTAAACCCCTTGCCCTCCAATCGCCCTAATCCCATGCTAGGCCCGGTAAGCTTGGAAAGGGTGTATACATTTGAGTACCTGGGGATGACATTGAATCAGCATCTGACATGGGGGGCACATCAAACAAAAGTTAACATGAAACTATCCCAGAAGGCGGGGGGCATTCTAAGAATGGCCAGTAAATCATCCCATCGCCCTCTAGGCCCTGCATTGCAGATCTATAAAGTCCAGGCAAGGGGGCAGTCACTTATGGGGGTGAGCTTTGGGGCCACCTACAATCACAAAGCCTCCTAATCACAGAAAATAAATTCCTTAGGCAGCTGACAGCTCTCCCCCCAGGCACGCCGCTTCTACCCCTGAGATTGGATCTGGGCGTGAGGCATATTACCGAGGAACTTGGCCTCAAACCGTTAACTTTTTGGCGTCGCCTGTGGAGCAGCCAAGATCTTACCATCTACAGAACTGAGCCCCAGGAATTTTTAACATTACCTAATTCTGCCAACATGCTCTGGCTAATCTACATCAGGAGGATCTGTGAAACTCTCAGAATGCCAGAACTATGGTTAGACCCGGAAAATGCCTGTACCAGAATCTCAAGGAAAATGCTGTCCAGAGCATATTATGACCACATGCTTGAACGGGCTCTGGAGGGCACTTGTGAGGGATCCTTATCGTCCCAGTTTATTAAAAATAAGGATTCCTATAATTTGGAAGGTGTTCTGAACGATATAACTCCGCCCCTTACAAGAAAGTTATTTTTACAGTGGAGGTACGGGACTCTTCCCCTCGGGTCCTTCGCAAAAACATGGTCCGGCGAGTCTGGAAAAGGGACATGCCCGGTATGTGCACAGTCTGAGGAGAACGAGGTTCATGTAGTATTCATATGCGGAGCCTACAGGAAAAGTAGAAAATACTGGCTTGTCCCCGTCCTCAAAAATCTGGGATTCAGAACACTGCTACCCGCATATAGAGTTCTAAAAACTGACTTATCCCCATTGATTGTCTTTTCCATGGCAACATTTTTAACTGCAATGTGGCATGTTCGCACTAGACTGGTAAAGGGAGGTGGAGTCCCTTAATAATTTTTCGTGCCCTTGATTAATTGAAAATGTTTTTAAAGTTGATTTTTAATTATCAATGTATTTTAGAACAACATGTTTGTTCTGTTTTGTATTTGGGTTTTAAATAATGTGAGATAACTTGTACATCTTTTATGATCAATTGATCGAAATAAAGATTTGAAACTTGAAAAAATTTATAAAAGTGCTTGTGCAGATATAAATAGGACATAGTGCAAAAAACTGACATCAATGATAGCTGTTATATACTGCAACAAGGTTAATTTAGAGCTTGCAGATTAATGGGGTGCAGATTAAAAAATTAATATCAGCTTAATGTGCAAAATGAGCAGTGCAAATAAGCAAACATCAGACCTTAATGCTACCTAGTGCAGATAATCATAACATAAGTTGTTGCTGTGAACAAGCTTATGTGACATCATCAGCAGTGCATTGCGGAGGCGCGAGTTATAGTTAGCTCAACTAACTATAATGGCCGAATTTCTCTGGTTTTGTACGAATGAAATGTACAACTAACTAGAACGTCCCCGAAACCTATATTTTTTTTAGTGAAAAACAATAACATGTATATATATATATATATATATATATATATATATATATATATATATGTATATATATATATAAAAAACTCCATCTTTGCTTCGTTTAGGAGCCCAATACCTTCACAGGGCAGCCAGTGCTCGGGAACGAAGCATCCCGAAAAAATCCAACCAAAACCTCCTTTGTCACTGACAAGAAGTACACCGGCATAGGCTATGTGTATTCAACAGGTTTAATTTCCATGAAACATGCAGGCAAGAGGCTCACATTCCCAACGTGTTTCAGCTAGTGCAAGCCTTGGTCACGGGAAAAGTCTCTCTATGTTTGAAAAGGCCCACTTGGTTTTTAAAAAGTCAGGCCGAATTTCCTCTTCAGAGCACGCATAGAAAAACAGTGAAATGCTTTTTCATTCAAGGTGAGTAGCATTATTCTCCGATAATTATTTCTTCAATGTTCCACGCTAAACAGCTTAACAAATGTTTCAAAATTGTTTTCCATTTGCAAAGAAATGTTCAGTGTGCCCCTAATAAACTTTCAGCTTTGTACATTTCATGTTTGACGAGTTTAAAACACAATGGGCCAGCAAATGGAAAATCATTCCTTTCTGCATCCCTTACTTGCCTTCCCACGTTTTTCATGAAGGAAATCCTTTCTTTTTTCAAGGGGGCAAGCAGGTCAGGCTCCAGTTCATCAAACTCCAGCCGGACTGGGAACTGAAAGCAGCCCTGGCAAATTTTTCCAGAGCAGCCCCAGTCCGGTGCGTAGCGAGCCAGCCTGCGTCCGCCGCGTAGCTTGCGAGCGCAGCGAGCGAGCCCGAGGGCCATTATGGGGATTTGGGGGGGTTCTCCCCCCACGAAATTTTTGGAAAACGACAGACCAAAATGGTGAATTTTACAGCGCATTTTTCATTACATATTCAAGTTGTATCAACTTTCAAAGCACAGTAAACAGTAGATGATGACCTTAAAGAACATCAGGTTACCCACCCAGTCATATGTACTGTTGGACAGGCCTCGTGGCTGGGCCGTCCCCCCTCCGCACAACGGGGCCCGGACCCCGGCTCTCCCTGAATCCCCAGCAAGAGCCACCCCGGCATCCCCCCGAGGCAACCCACAACCCGTCCACAACGGGACGCCAGCTCCTGAACCCTCCCGTACCGGCTGGCCCTGGTCCCCGTCAGCACCATGGCCCCGGCCCAGCCGCCATCTTTGGACACTACAGCACGAGGCCGCATGGCCTCGACTCGACCCCAACCCTGGGCCTGGCCCGGCCCCGACATCGAGGCACCAACCTCCACACAGGAGGTAAAGAGACCACTTGGCAGGTCAATGAAAGAAGAAGGCGTCAACGGCTGTCCTCCGCCGGGTGTCGATCACCCCCGGCCTCCCTGGGCGCTGGCTCCAACCCCCTGCTGGGTGTCGGGACCCCCTCATTCCGGAACTCCCGACCTCAAGGCGCGAGGGTCCGGGCATCAAAGGGATCCAGACCTATAACTGGGGAAGCCCCAGACCAGGAGGGCAGTTGTATCCTGGAGTCGAGAGACACCGAGAAGAACTCATCCTTGACGGACTGCTGGCGCGGCCGCAGCCCTGCCCTGTGAACCCTTCGTCTTGGCCTGCTGGCGCTGCTGCGGCCCACCCTCGTGAAACCATCATCTTGGCCTGCTGGCGCTGCCGCGGCCCTCTGCAACGTGAACTACCACCTTGGCCTGCTGGCGCTGCCGCGGCCCTCTGCAACGTGGACTACCACCTTGGCCTGCTGGCGCTGCTGCGGCCCTCTGCCCATTGAACCATCGCCTTAACCTGCTGGCGCTGCCGCGGCCCTCTGTACTTGAACTATCGCCTTGGCCTGCTGGCTCTGCCGCGGCCCCTTCGTTGTCGACCTTCATCTTAGCCGGCTGGCGCTGCCGCGGCCCGACCTTGCAGACTCCTAAGCTCGAGGATTGTGAGCTTCTCTCTTACCACCCTCTGTACCGACCCGGTACAAAGACTGTCCCGCTACCCCTTTCCCTACAGAGACTAGAATTGAGAGGACCCTCGAGTCCTGAATCTCCTGTACCGCTGATAACCTTGCCGCAAGAACCCTATATAAAGAGTGTCGATCTCATCCTGGTGTGGTGTCTATCTGTGGGGAGGGTAGTGACTTGTCTGTACGATCGCCGGAGACGGCCCTCATCGGAGGCCTCTCCCCCAGTATTCGGCCAACCCTCTGGGTCCCCGTCTAACATTGGTGGCCAGCGGCGCGATCCGAACCTACGCATAATCGTACAGAGGGTCACTCGCCCCACGACACACAACCACCATGACAACAAAAGAGAGCGGAGCAACAGAAAAATTCCAGATGGAAAAGCTGGAAGAATACAACCACAGAGAACTGAAACAATTTTGCATGGAATTAGGCATTTCAACCACAGGACTGAGCACGAAAGAGGACTTCAAACGAGCCCTGGAATCTTGGGCGGAGACGGGTACGACCGTACCCCAAACACAAAGCCACGAGACACCCGAAACAAGCCCCACGCCGACGGAAGAAAGAAGATCGGGTCTCTCCCCAGAAGAGGTCCGGGAACGGGAAAAAAGCAGGCTCCATGAATTAGAACTGGCACGACTTCGCTTAGATGGAGAGCTCAAATTGGCGGAACAAAAAATAACGTTGGAACACTTACGGCTCCGAGAGGAGCGAGAAGAGAAACAAAGGCAGAGAGAGCTAGAAGAGAAGAAGCTAACCTACGAACATGAGCGCAACCTCAAAGAACTAGAGATTCGGAAGCAGAACAAGGAACTCGGGGTCCCCGAGCGCACGAACACTCCTGCCCCTACAGACCCCAAGGTCCACATACCCAAAGATGTCGTCAGAGAGTACTACAAGAACGATGACATCCAGCAATGGTTCAAAGCGTACGAAGTAGCCATGACCTCCCACCGGATTCCCCGAAGCGACTGGGGAGCCGGGTTATGGGGGAGGTTTGTCAACGAAGGGCGAGACGCCCTGCTGCAACTCCCGGACCATCTGATGACATCCTACGACCACATGAAGGCCGCCCTCCTCACTCGATACGGACTCACACCCGAGATGTACCGCCAGCGGTTCCGCGACTGCAAACGGATCCCGGGTACAACTTGGGTGGAATACGTGAACTTCTTTAGCCGGGCCTTCGAGGGGTGGATCAAGGGCAGCAACGTGACCACCTACGAACAGCTCTTTGACCTTGTTGTGTGGGAGCACCTTTCTAACAACTGCTTCATCGAACTCAGGCAGCACCTCCTGGACAGTAAACTAACGGAACCTCGGCAACTCGCCGCCGAAGCTGACCGATGGGAAAGCACCCGAGTTGGCCGAAACGGACCCAGCGAAGCGCACAGAACTGCCCAAGGGCCCCATCGCCCCCGTGGAGGAGGAGGCCAGGGCCGGGGTAGGGACACCGGCCCGGTGACTCCCGCCAGCAACACCCCGCCCCCGGCCGGCAGGGGAAACCCCCCGATGCGACCCGGCTTCCGAGCCAACATCACTTGCCACCGATGCCAGCGACCCGGCCACTACGCAAATGATCCCAATTGCCCAAAGAACCCGAACCCTTTACCCCGCCAGGTCGCTGCTGCAGCCCTGGGGGAAGAGCAGCACCCAGAAGACCAAGAAGAGTACGAAAACGACCAGCCTGAGTGGGAACCGGCCGCCATGTCCCTGGTTTGCTTAGGGGAATGAGACCTGATCCCTCGGGCCCCCCTTCCCGCCAACACGCAGAAGTACAGCCAGTGGGTCAACATTAATGGCCGCCGGGCGGAAGCCCTCCGCGACACCGGGGCCCGTGTGACCGCGGTCCGCTGTCATCTGGTGGCCCCAGACCAGATCTTGCCGAACATTCTTTGCCCTGTCCGGTCGGCCGACAACTCAGAAAGTCTATGTCAAATGGCCTACGTCCCCTTCGAATGGGGAGGAGTATCAGGGATGCTGAAAGTAACTGTCCGCGATGATGCCCCCGTGGATTGCCTCCTGGGGAACGATCTCGAAAGTTCTCCCTGGGCAGCAGTCGAACGGAGAGAGCACCTGGGGATGCTGGGCCTCCCCGATTGGGTCTGTGCTACGACCCGGTCCATGACCGCCCGTGCCGTCCCCAGTCCAGAAGAACCCGAGTGGCCGGAGCCTCCTCCCGCGATTGTCCCGGAGGAGGCCACCCCAGAAGCAAGTCTCCCGGCCCAAACCGAAGAAGGACCCGGTCGGCTCCCGGACCTCCCCGACCTGGCCCAGTGGCGTCAAGAGGGGGGCCCCACCCAGGAACAATTCCAACAAGAACAAAGAACCTGTCCCTCCCTCGAGGGACTCCGGCAGCAAGCCCTTGCCCAGAGCGCAGGGGACACCTCGGGGGCCCACTGGATCTACTGGGACAATGACCTGCTCTACAGTGAGCAAAGGATTGCAGAACTGGGGGCCAGTCGGGTGCTGTTGGTGCCCCTCCGCTTCAGAGATTTCCTCTTGAACTTAGCCCACGATATACCCCTTGCCGGACACCTGGGACAGGACAAAACGTACGACCGCCTGGTGACCCACTTTTACTGGCCCCGAATGCGAAAAGATGTCACCAACCACTGCAGGGCCTGCCCCACCTGCCAGGCCAGCGGAAAAAGTGGCCGAAAAACCAAAGCACCCTTGCAGCCTTTTCCCGTCGTCACCACCCCGTTCGAACGGGTGGGAATAGACATTGTGGGGCCCCTGGACCCCCGAACCGCCCAAGGACACCGGTTCATCCTGGTCCTGGTGGACCACGCCACCCGCTATCCCGAGGCTATCCCTCTTCGAACCGTGACGGCGCCTGTGGTAGGACGAGCCCTGATGGGGATCTTCTCCCGGGTGGGCTTTCCCCGGGAGGTCGTCAGCGACAGGGGCACGAACTTCATCTCGAAATACATGAAGTCTCTCTGGCAACAGTGCGGGGTCACCTACAAATTCACCACCCCCTATCACCCACAAGGAAATGGATTGGTCGAGCGGTTTAACCGCACTCTCAAAGGAATGATCATGGGCCTAGAAGAGCCCCTCCGTCGCCAGTGGGACGTGCTACTCCCGTGCCTCCTGTTCGCCTACCGAGAGGTCCCTCAAAAATCCATAGGCTTCAGCCCCTTTGAACTCCTGTACGGGCACCCCGTCCGGGGTCCCCTCAGCCTAGTCAAAGAAGGTTGGGAGAGGCCCCCCTAGAAAACTCCCCCGGATGTGTACAAATACCTCTTGGCCCTTCGCAACCAGACCCGGCGATTCAGGGAGATCGCCAAAGTCAACCTTGAAGCCACTCAGGAAGACATGAAGAAATGGTATGACCAGCACGCCTCCTCCCTCGAGTTCGAGCCGGGACAGCAGGTCTGGGTGATGTCCCCGGTTGAACCCTGTGCTCTACAGGACAAATGGTCCGGGCCCTTCAAGGTGATCGAACGCAAGGGGCCCGTCACCTACTTAATCGACATGGAAACTTCCCGGAACCCCCTACGGGTCCTCCACGCCAACAGACTCAAGACCCATTTTGTACGTTCAGAACTCAGTCTCCTGATGGCTACCGATAATGGGACGGAAGAAGACTCCGAGCCCCTTCCGGACCTGCTGAGGACCCTCGAGCAGGATGGCTCCGTGGAAGGGGTCAGACTCTCCGAGGCCTTGGCCCCGGAGCAACGTCAAGACTGTCAAGCTCTCCTGACACGATTCGCATCCTTGTTCTCTCTCACCCCTGGGGTCACCCCCTGGTGCCTTCACGATGTGGACACCGGGGACAGCCCCCCTATTCGCCACAGGGCGTACCGCGTACCAGATCGGGTGCGCGCCTGCATCCAGACCGAGGTGTCCAAGATGCTAACACTGGGAGTGATCAAACCCTCGGACAGCCCCTGGGCCAGCCCCGTCGTCCTGGTCCCCAAGGCCGTTGCCCCTGAGCTCCGGTTCTGTGTGGACTACCGGGGACTGAATGCCGTTACCCGGACCGATGCTCACCCTATCCCCCGGGCAGATGAGCTAATTGACCGTATGGGGGCCGCCCGCTACCTGAGCATCTTCGATTTAACAGCGGGCTACTGGCAAATCGGCCTCACCCCCAGGGCCCAAGAACGATCCGCCTTCTCTACCCCGGATGGTCACTACCACTTCAGGGTGATGCCATTCGGCATGAAAAACGCTCCGGCAACATTTCAACGACTCGTGAACCAGGTACTGGCGGGCCTCGAAGGATTCAGCGCCGCCTACCTGGACGACATCGCTTTGTACAGTCACCACTGGACCGACCACCTCCGCCACCTGCGGGAAGTTCTACACGCCCTCCAGCAGGCCGGGCTCACCCTCAAGGCCAGCAAATGTCAGGTGGGCCAAGGGTCCGTGACCTACCTAGGACACCAGGTGGGAAGCGGTCTGGTGGCCCCCCTCCAGCTCAAGATCGCTGCCATCCAGGCCTGGCAACCCCCTACGACCCAAACCGAGGTCCGGGCCTTCCTGGGGCTCACCGGGTACTACCGGCGGTTTGTGAAGGACTATGGCAGCATCGTGGGGCCCCTCACGGAGCTCACATCCAAGAAGAGCCCCAAAACGATCAACTGGACTCCGGACTGCCAATCGGCCTTCGAGAAGCTGAAGGCCGCCATGTGCACTGCCCCCGTGCTCCAGGCTCCCGACTACGGCCCGGAATTCATCGTGCAGACGGACGCTTCCGATCATGGCGTGGGGGCCGTCCTCTCCCAACTCAACACCGAGGGAGTCGATCAGCCAGTGGCATTCATCAGCCGACGCCTGCTGGCCCGGGAACAGCGCTGGAGCACCATCGAGAGGGAGGCCTTCGCCGTAGTATGGGCCCTCAAGAAGCTCCGGCCCTACCTCTTCGGCACCCCCTTTCGGGTGCAGACAGACCACCGACCCCTGCAATGGCTGATGCAGATGCGGGGGGAGAACCCGAAACTGTTGCGCTGGTCCATCTCCTTACAGGGGATGGACTTCACTGTGGAGCATCGTCCAGGCCAGGACCACGCCAACGCAGATGGCCTGTCACGCTTTTTTCGCCTCGGCGAGGAGAGTCCCCAAGAGGATGGCTGACTCTCCCTGCCTTCAGCTGGGGGGGACGCATGTTGGACAGGCCTCGTGGCTGGGCCGTCCCCCCTCCGCACAACGGGGCCCGGACCCCGGCTCTCCCTGAATCCCCAGCAAGAGCCACCCCGGCATCCCCCCGAGGCAACCCACAACCCGTCCACAACGGGACGCCAGCTCCTGAACCCTCCCGTACCGGCTGGCCCTGGTCCCCGTCAGCACCATGGCCCCGGCCCAGCCGCCATCTTTGGACACTACAGCACGAGGCCGCATGGCCTCGACTCGACCCCAACCCTGGGCCTGGCCCGGCCCCGACATCGAGGCACCAACCTCCACACAGGAGGTAAAGAGACCACTTGGCAGGTCAATGAAAGAAGAAGGCGTCAACGGCTCTCCTCCGCCGGGTGTCGATCACCCCCGGCCACCCTGGGCGCTGGCTCCAACCCCCTGCTGGGTGTCGGGACCCCCTCATTCTGGACCTCCCGACCTCAAGGCGCGAGGGTCCGGGCATCAAAGGGATCCAGACCTATAACTGGGGAAGCCCCAGACCAGGAGGGCAGTTGTATCCTGGAGTCGAGAGACACCGAGAAGAACTCATCCTTGACGGACTGCTGGCGCGGCCGCAGCCCTGCCCTGTGAACCCTTCGTCTTGGCCTGCTGGCGCTGCCGCGGCCCACCCTCGTGAAACCATCATCTTGGCCTGCTGGCGCTGCCGCGGCCCTCTGCAACGTGAACTACCACCTTGGCCTGCTGGCGCTGCCACGGCCCTCTGCAACGTGGACTACCACCTTGGCCTGCTGGCGCTGCCGCGGCCCTCTGCCCATTGAACCATCGCCTTAGCCTGCTGGCGCTGCCGCGGCCCTCTGTACTTGAACCATCGCCTTGGCCTGCTGGCTCTGCCGCGGCCCCTTCGTTGTCGACCTTCATCTTAGCCGGCTGGCGCTGCCGCGGCCCGACCTTGCAGACTCCTAAGCTCGAGGATTGTGAGCTTCTCTCTTACCACCCTCTGTACCGACCCGGTACCAAGACTGTCCCGCTACCCCTTTCCCTACAGAGACTAGAATTGAGAGGACCCTCGAGTCCTGAATCTCCTGTACCGCTGATAACCTTGCCGCAAGAACCCTATATAAAGAGTGTCGATCTCATCCTGGTGTGGTGTCTATCTGTGGGGAGGGTAGTGACTTGTCTGTACGATCGCCGGAGACGGCCCTCATCGGAGGCCTCTCCCCCAGTATTCGGCCGACCCTCTGGGTCCCCGTCTAACATGTACTCATAGGCATTCTTCCAGAGAGCACCAAAAATAGACACAAGTAGTGAATAAGAGAGAACAAAGTAAAAGTGAGACCAGCCCCCACATGGTGTGTAGCGAGCAAGCGCCGTGAGCAACCACTAGGGGGAGTTTGGGGGGTTGAACTTCTCCCCCCCAATAAAATTTGGGAGACAGAAAGGCCAAACAACATAGAGGGAGGGGGAGAGAGTGAGAGGGCGAGAGATTGAGAGGGATAAATAGAGAGCGCGTGAGGGAGAGAGAGGGATGGAGAAATAGAGAGAGGGAGAGAGCAAGTTAGAGGGAGGGAGCAAGAGAGTGAGAGAGAGAAAGGGAGAGAGAGGGGGCAAGAGAAAGAAAGAGTGGGAGGGAGAAGGAGGGCGAAAGAGAGGGGGCGCGAGAAAGAAAGAGCGATAGAGAGAGAGAGATAGAGAGAGAGAGAGAAAGAGATAAGAGAGAGAGAGAGAGATCACACTGTTCCCTTTTCTGTCTGCATTTGTCTTTTCTTCTTCCTTTCATCTCTACACCCCCGACTGGCTCAGCTTCAGCCACCTATGGGGCAACATGCATGCCAGACAGAGCACGACTGTGCTACCTGTAGTGTACGTCACAATATTGACAGCAGGCAACACTTAAACCAAAAGGTCCATAGTCATAGAGACGTTTTAAGGTTATGGACATGAGATAAATGCACATCCACCGAGTCTGAAATGGAACACATTACACAGTCTGTGCTTATCCCAACACCAGCTAAGGATCCAGCCTTCCTGGACCAAACTTGGTCGCCGCTGAGTCAGCATTTCAAAACTTGATGTAAACTGCAGCAGATCCAAAGGAAGAGACAACTTTTTTTACATCACGTTTGTCAGCATCACTTTCCTTTGGTCCTCAAAGTGCAAACAAATGTGTGATCATACGATTAACTCCATGGTTTAAACACAACTGTGGTTTTAGTAAAAAATAAGTAGATTTCACTGTTAGGAGTTATCACTAAGGCACATGATATGGCAATTTCAATGGACACCATGGGGTAAGGTTTGCAGGATGCACCGTGTACAGTTGCACTACAAAGATGGGCTTTCTGGCTCTGCCAGTGATTTACAACAATAAAGTGTGTCTGCATCTCACTGAATAGTTTCTCAAACTAAGAGCAAAAATAGCTCAGTGCAGCCTACAGATTCCATGCCCAATCCCTCAAACTTACAGCAATTGCTGATCACTAATATTAATCCAACCCATGCCTAGGCCGTGATTAAAGTAGGAGAACAAACAAAACAGCCAGCCAGCCTGCTGCATTAGCTTAGTTCAGTTCTCCTACTTTAATCGCGGCCTGCCGGCCTGGCCGCCCGCACCATGTGCACCAAAGCAAAAATTGTAATCATGATAATGATTGATTCATCATCATAATTACAAATATTTGATTTATTGCCTGCATCCGCGACGGTCCTGTCATCAGCATGTACACAGATAGCTGTGCATATACGGAGGGGGTCCGAGCCCCTCAGCCTGAGTTGTGCGCTCAGCTAAGCCTCTCACAGGAGGGCCCCTCCGTATATGCACAGCTATGTGTGCAAATAATGGCGAGCATTTTCGCCCTTTGCCGCCCCCTCGTGGCAAACGCATTGAGGAGCGGGGTGTTGCCACCCCGAGACTGCCGGCAGATGATAGATGAGGGAGGCCGCTTCCCCCAAAACGCGTGCCGCCCGGGGTGTTGTACCACCCCCCTAGCTACGCCACTGCTTCTTTTCAGGCAGGCTCCTTCCCACGAGGAATGTATATTCGTTGTGTACATTTCCCACTCTCTTTTGTCCCCTCCCAGTCCCCACCCCCCTGGCTCTTTCTATCCCTTCCTCGCCCCTCCTGCGCAGTCTACAATCACACTTATTACACGCTCAGGTGATGTATTAGCCATATTGCAGTTTAGTTGTTAACAAATCAATATCTTTATTAAGGAACAGTATGGATTGCAATAAATACACTCACAGTTATATGAGGTGCCGCGCCATAATTCACAGCCTCAGCGAAGGCCTAATGACGAAGGGGACATGATAGCCATGTCACCCTGGATATTTATGAAAAGATAAGGTTACTGAGATGTTCTGTGAAGCCCCGAGACTGGCTCATTATTCTTGCCAGGGACGTCAAGTATCACTTTAAAATGTCCCATGAATAAATAAGGACAAGATCATATTAATATTAAACATTTGGTGAATCTGTTGTCGCGCAGAGAACCATCCTTTCTAACACTCCAGCGGCAGGCAGGCAGGCAGGCAGGCAGGCAGGCAGGCAGTCAGTCCTTGCGCTGAGCTGTGAAATCAAATAAATGCAGGAGGAGGAGTAGGGCATGCTGAGGCCAGTCGCCTGCTAGCGCCTTGTTCAGCCTTGCTTCAATGAGCTACCCATTCCTGAGCTGAGCGCACAACTCAGTGACTTTGGCCCGCACCTGGTGCTGCTTGGGGATATGTGACAGTCTAGAGCCTTGTTTTGACCTCCCGTGGCCAGACAGTGGCCCTGGATTGAGCAAAGGGGCCGGCTCCCCAATGACCTCTTTGAGCTATTTGCCACCCGCGCTTCTGCCATGAAACTGCCAACAGTGTGGCAGACAGTAGTCACTGCTGGTGAGAGGTGGGAGTTGTTCACCTCCTTGTTGGAGATCCAGAGTCTGGTGCACGGTGGTGGCATTTTTGCAGCTGAAGGAGCTCTGTGACTAAGAGCGTCTGGTGCACAGTGGTGACAATTTGTTAGCTGGAGGTCGGAGCTCTGAGACCAATATTGTATACCCCCTCTCATTTGGCTCACGTCATTTTAAAAAGCAACACTTCCCCCACAACTGTATTTGCTGTGAGCAAGGTTTTACAGGCTGTCTGGTACAAGACAAGCAAAATTTGACAAGCAGTAGTTTAGAGATTACGCTCACCCTATTAAACATCTTTTAATTCTCTCAAAATGTTATAACTTTCTTTTCAATCTTTTCAAATCTTATGAAATTCATGAAGTAATTGTTCTAGTATTCTCTGTTATTTGCACATAACCTATGGTTGGGATTTGCACAGATTCTATATTGAGGGAGACCTGCACTGGTTTAGATCCTATTTTATGGTTGCTCCGATGTTTAAAAATTGCTCTGGGACATTTGATATGTACGTACCATTTTGTAACACAACCCAGGGTTGTGATTTGCACAGATCATATATTGGGATGGATCAGCAATGGTACAGGTCTTATTTCATAGTTGAACCGATGCTAAAAAATCGATTGGATCACTAGCTGTTTTATGTACTATTTTAAAACTTTACATTTTGTTATTTTTATTATGTGTGCACCTGCCCTTCCTCCATTATTTGTGTTGACCTCCCACCCGCCCTCTGTCCACTGCCTATGTTGCCCTAACCTGCTCGCCCGCCAATGTCCTTGTTCATCCCACCTGACTCCCTTCATTGTCCATGCTGCGCCAGTCCACCCTCCCGCAGTTGTCTCAGTCTGTGTTGCTTGCCCTCCACCCACCACCCCCTTGTTCTCCGTATTGACCCCCAACACACCCTCCACTCTGATTGTTGTGTTGCCTATCTATTTTCTGTGTTGCCACTGCACTCTGTTGTCCATGTCTCAACCCCTCACCTGCCCTCTCTCTGTTGCACGTTAGCCATAATAACCCGCTCTACCTCCATTGTCCATGTTGTGTCTGCTCCTCCGTTGTCTGTTTTGCTCCTCCACCCACAATAACAAAAAAAACACTATAACGCTGACGCTGCTGCCTGTATCATATCACTCTTTTCTCACACCCTGCATGGTCTGTGCTGCCCTCCATGCTCATCCTTCCTCCCTCATGTTGTCTCTCTTCCTGCCCTATCTCTCACAAAAATAAAAGCACAATGTCGTATTGCTTTATTTTCTTTTTACTTTCAGTCATGCTGCCCTGCAGCCACGCTGCTGTGTGACATGGATAAACAACGTTGAGAAAGCCAATACCTCTCATAGGCGAGATTGTCTCTATATTTTTCCATCTTAGATACGTTTAGTGAAGATGTAGATAGTATCACTTAAATTGTCAGGTGACAGGTAAATGTAAATGTGTTGGACTTGTAAAGCGCACTGCTGCCCGTAGGCGTCCTGGCGCTGAAGACCGCTGGGGAACCCGTCCTGGCTTTCCCTGTGAGATTGTCCCTTCTGGGTATCTCCAAGGTGAAACCAGGCATCCCCAGCGTCTGTGGGGGCCGTTGTAGAGATGAGGCAAGCTTAATGCTCAGAGTTGCCGAGTGTGATCCCTGGTTAGAGTAGGCACCGAGACGAGAATTATCAAGTCCGCAGGTATCATCAAGGGAGGTCGAGGCAGCGGCCTTGTCAAAATTATGATCATTTCGATATCATTAACAGACTGGTTGATGTAGTGACCGTCGAGGTAGCAACACAGCACAGAACCATTGTAGGATGTTGTTTTATATGAAGTATCTCAACAGTTCTACACATTAGGCCGTCTTCAGCTGCTGTAAGTCAGATTGGTAGCATGAGCCCCTACAAGAAGCGTCGCAGCCCCGGAGCCCGCATCATGCAGGTTAAGAGGATCATTCATCATGAAGGAGGCTGGCGCGGTAAGTGCATGGGATGGGGCAGGTGTGAATAGTGAATACGGATGGTGGTGGTTTGGCAGGGCACAGATGTATTGAGGGGTTGTATTGTGCGAGTGGATATCAATCTGAGGGTTACTGTTTTGTTTGTACATGTTTGTCATTATCAAGCGCTCAGAGGCAAGCACGTCATAAAAACGTCTTATCCCTAGTTAAGTCCTTAGGATTTAGGAGAGCACTTTCAGAACCAAATTGGGGCGATCTTGTGACTTGCGGGCACCCGGTTACTGTTTTCGGAGCTGAGAACCATACTTCATTAGGCTGGGTTACCGTCTGCTGCTTTGTACACGAGCAACCTGTGCACTTTAATTCTGAGTTTCAGACGTGGAAGTATTCACATAGCGCACAGTACTAGATTCGGCCCGTTTCTAAGCGTTTCTGGTTATGGTATATAACTATTTACAATTAATGAAACAAGGCACAGAGGGTAAAGTAATCTGACCATTAGCACAAATTGCTTGTGAAATGTGAAGTGTGAAAGCAGCTGATAGAGCGCAAGCGTCCCTGTCCTGCGGTCCACAATGTAGCCGCTAGACTGTACCTTTCTGTCTCGCTGTAGGGAACTCGAGTGTGTCCAGAGATGAGAGAATGTTGAAAATGGGAGTACTCTGTTGTGACTAGTGTACGCTCCTACTTCATTCTTGGGTCACATCCCGCTGTGAAAAAGATAATTATTTATGAAACAAAGGAAAAAATATATATTTATATTCTTGCAGAAATAAAAGCATGTGCTTTTTCCTACGTGGACAGGCTGTTTGAATAACACGAAACGCAGCCTTAACGTTTGCACTCCTTAAACATCCTTAATATTGTTTGGATTAATTGAATTCTGTTTTGTCACTGTTTAAATCACGGTTCCACTCTGTAAGAAACACTGGTGCATTCCTGTACTGCGGGCATAGACCTCAGCCAATCGTCACATGCTAATTTCACAGGAATCACTGCAAACTCGATTCCCTCTAGGCGCTAGATTTTGTTAACTTCCGATTTATTGGTACTGATTGTACAGCATTAGAAGACTGAACGGCCAAGTCTGCAGAGTGTTTCACATCTGCTGTGCCCAGTTCCAGGCAGCGCTCCACAGTAGATGTTCCTCCCGTACTTTTAAACACCTCTGCAGCCAAGGGCAGGGCTTACGTCAGAGCTGGAGAACAGAACAGTAAGACCAGGGAGGGCGGCCCGGAGAAGACGATGGAAGCATAAGCGTTGCCTCATCCAGAGGATGTTGTGGGTAACTAAGCTCAGCTCCTTGAAGCAAGCAAGCAAGGGCAAGGCTGAACAAGGCTCTGGCTGACGAGAGGCCTCATGTAACATACAGAGCTGTGCTGTGCATTTACGGTCAGTATATGCACAGGCCAGCTCTGTATGTTAGACACTGGTTACGCGGTCGGATTGGAATCAGGCCTGATTGGAATCTCCCTCCGTCCAGACTCCAGACCACCACCACTGCGCGATGCCCTGCCCGCCCACCAACTGTTTGTGAAGACAAGGCATTAAGACAATCATTTATGAGTCATGATAATGATTAATTGATTTGGTACCGGGGCCAGGGCGGAAACACTTACTCACGGCTCCTGCTGTTGGTGGCAGACACAGGGGGGCTACTTCGGCGGGCTAGCCAGTACAATAATTAAATTATGGCCGCTCCGGTCCTCTCGCTCTCGTCACTTGTGATGCTGGCTGCAACCTGTAGGGCAGACTGCACAGTTTTAATTGCCCTGCGCATGCGGAACATCAGCCGCACCCTAGATAGGCGCGCAGACGCGCCGGAGGAGGCAGGGCATAATTCTGCGCGCTGCGCAGGCACCTCCCTCCTCCTCCTCCTGACGTCACGTTTCTTTAGGTTGCACTTGCAGACAGTGTGCAAACGGTCACCGCCGGTCAATCAGGCTTGCTGCTGGCGCTAGTAGTATTAATATGGGCGCCGGCGGCAGGCCTGCTTGGAACTTGGAAGTCTGAGACTAAGAGACTAGAGTCTCAGATACAAGTCACACGACACCTTGTGACTTCTCTTCTTCTCTCTGAAGTGAGTGACGCTGTGATGGTCGGACCGAAAATCGGCCCCCATCCACAAAACCGGCCCCCTGATCCAAAACCGGCCCCACCCCCCTCCAGCCGACCGGGGGATTGCCCGGTGCCGGAAAGCACCAGTCCGGCCCATAGACCTAGGGCAGCCAGTGCTCGGGAACGAAGCATCCCGAAAAAATCCAACCAAAACCTCCTTTGTCACTGACAAGTACACCGGCACAGGCTATGTGTATTCAACAGGTTTAATTTCCATGAGACATGCAGGCAAGAGGCTCACATTCCCAACACGTTTCAGCAAGTGCAAGCCTTGGTCACGGGAAAAGTCTCTCAATGTTTGAAAAGGCCCACGTGGTTTTTAAAAAGTCAGGCCGTATTTCCTCTACAGAGCACGCAAAGGAAAAGAGTGAAATGCTTTTTCAATTCAAGGTGAGTAGCATTATTCTCCGATAATTATTTCTTCACTATTCCACGCTAAACAGCTTAATACATTTTTCAATATTGTACAAATTCACAATACCAAAAAGATACTTCTAGTTCATACGTCTAAAAAGTAACTCTCTCTCAGTACTCAAATATGAATATGAATAATTCAAAAATGCAGCAAAAAAACCTTTCAATCTCATATATGTGCTTAAAATGCAAGTGCATCAAACTCCAACTGCCTTAAGTGAACACGTTGCAGCTGGAAACAAATCATTTATAATTGCATATGCATCCTAATAATGTAGCTGTTCACTCCCCCTAAGGTGGTGCATCTAGAATGCTGTACCAAAAGTGTTATAGATCCCTATTCAACGTTACCCAATATTGTATAACGTGCAAGTGTAGTACAGTACTGAACATCAGAGATGTATAAATAAGAACCAATTCATATGTAATGTCACAGAACTCTCAGATCAAGGAGGGTAAAATATTAAAATCTTGTTAAGGCTTGGAGTTGAATGGTGATTTCTGGGCTATGAGTGTCACTCAAATCAAATCAAATCAAATAAAACTTTTTTCGGATAAAGGAACTTATCCATAAAAGTACAAACGAATCAAAGCAGTTGTACAGAATAAAAAAACAACAAATTCCTAAGATTAGTACAGATAACACAAAGTAAATAGGGAGTAAATTAATACATTAAAAAAAGAAATCTATCCTTAAAACACAAAGAAAAAGGGATATACTAAGCACGATATGATTTCTGGAACTTGTTACACAGTGATGTAAACAATACTTTAAATGTAAAATTAATCATAATCTTTTCGGAATTTGACGCATGATTTTAAAAAACAGAGTATAGGGACAATTGAAAATTCTGTGTCCAAACATTGTAAGGCTTGGAGCGCCAGACGGCATTGGCGCAATCCCATGTATTTTACTAAAGGTACAATCCAAATTCTCCGTGGGTGGTCATAGAGACTGCAGAAGAACATTACATGGAGAAGCGTTTGCTCTGACTGCCCATCACAAGGACAAGTGGAGAGATTTGTGGACCAATCGTTGGTCTTGGGGAAAGTCCCTAAGCGGTGGAAAATACTGAAACGAAACCGGGTCAGCAAGAATTTGTCGTAATATGAGATAGATGTTAGCAATAAATAAGGCTGAATCCCCCAAGAGCTTTGAACTGCTAAGAGCTGGACGTTAGTCGGCTTAGAAATCTCTCTTGCCATTCGGAGCTCACACAGGTGGATTAAACATACGTTTTTCAGAGTGGCTCGTGATATACCCACGATGGTTTCTGGATGAATAAAATAGGACTCTAACTTTAAGTCAGTGAAAAAGTTTGAAACATAATCCAGCCATGTTATGCTCTTCCATCTTACTAGGGCAAGGCAGTCGATAATCAAAGAGCGAGTAAGCTTACATTCATCTGTATGCCATATACGGTGCCACACTAGGATCGGTTGGATGGCAATGATGTCAGATATATAGTCCATACCTAGTTCCATGTGGCAGCCGTAGATCGGGGAGCTTTTGGGGACCACTAAAAGATACCTTAGAAAACAGTTTTCCACCTTTTGAATACATGCGGTGGCAGTAAAACCCCATATTTCTGCTCCATATAGAGCTACTGAGGAGCATTTAGCGTGATAAATTTGGAGCAGTTCGCGTGCCGGACGCTGGCCTAAATTCCGGGCAAACGTTGACAGGGCCGTTACTGTTCTAAGGAATGACAATTTTCTACTTTGAATAGCTGGTCGCCAGTTTTGGTTGTTATCGATCAGAATTCCCAGATAGGGGTAAGTTTTAGTACAGTCTAACTTGGTGTTGTTTATATATATATACCCTTTGTGTGACTAGTGGCTTTCCCAACATGCATAATGAAGGTTTTCTTATTATTAACCTTTAGATCTAGGCTTTCCATGAATTGGCAATATCTGTTGACCAGCAATTGTAGTTGGCAGGGAGTCCGCGCCATTATGACCGTGTCGTCTGCATAGAGCAGAGCTGGAATAGGACGACGGCCAATCATGGGGAGATCCTGACTACCCTCTAGCATTGCCACCTTCAGACCATTTGTGTACAGGTTAAAAAGGAAGGGAGCCAGCACACAGCCCTGTCTGACTCCCTTCACCACATCAAAAGACCTGGTTAACTTCCCCCCGTGCCATAGCGGACTTTGGCTGATGCTCCTGAGTAGAGGTCTTGCAGGAAGCGGATTAAAGGGGGATCTACGCCTATTTTAATAAGGATATTCCACAGCTTACAGTGAGACACACAGTCGAACGCTGCCGACAGGTCGACGTATGCCAGATGTAGTTTACCCCTCTTCGCCCCCACATATTTACCCGCTAGTAGGGACAAATTTAGTGCTTGTTCTACCGTCCCCATTCCCTCACGAAATCCGTACTGTAGGTCTGACAGTATTTGATTTTCGGCTGCCCAGCTATGAAGTTTTTGGAGGACTAGCCGCCCTGTGACCTTAACCGTTGCATCTAATAAAGAAATGGGTCGATAACAGGCTGGGTCATTTCGGTCCCCTTTCTTGAAAATTGGAAGAAGGATTGAGGATTTCCATGAGGTAATTGGGCCTGTTTCATTAACTGCATTAAAGACCCTAGTGAGGATAGGGGACCACAAATCCAAATTATGTCTAAATATGTCAAGAGGAACCCCATCAGGGCCAGGGGCTTTCCCACATTTCGATAACTTTAGTGCAGTCACTACCTCCTCGTGGGAGAAGCTGAGGTTGCTTCCATCTCGAGGTGCAGCGAGTACCTGTATGGGTGCAGCTGTACCCCCAAAAATAGCTGAGAAATGGGTGACCTAAGCGCACTCATCCACTGCCACCTCGATTCTCGGGTTCAAATTAGAATTTGTTAAGAAGGGAGTTTTAACGCCAAAAAGTGGTTGAGTCCCTTGCAAGGCAGCTTTTGTGCAGTGTCTCCCATAAGGTTTTTTTGATCACTCATAGATGGACATGCAGCTCATATCAAGATTGTGCCCCCACGGTCTCTAAGTGCCTAAGCGAATAATCATCCGCGATGCGCACTGGCGTAGTTCCAGTTCCCTATTGCCTCTATTAAGATTGGGCTGTAATATACTTTATGCCATTAAATTGCAAACGTGAAGTTTCTTTGGTGCACTTCCCAAAAGTGCTTTGCCATGGGAGACGCTCGATCCTGATGTGTGATAGCCCTGATGTGCTGCAAAATCCTCAGTCTTAGCCTGTTAATTGTGCTGACCACGTAACGCATACCACAACCATATTCCAATGCATAGACCACAAACTCGGTTTCACACATGATCTCTTCTCTGATCTTGTATATCCTGCCCTCAAAGGTCTTATACTCTGTGCAGATCGTTCCAAATATACAGGCCTTGCAAGGGGCACATTTTCTAAAGCCCAGTTTTCTCCTGGTCAGACAATCAGCATCTTGATGATACATGGATCTATTTAGCATATCATCCAAGGATGGTGCATTTCAATAACTAGTCCTGGTGTACAGTCCTATTATATCTTTCAAATGATCATCATGCTTTAAATGCACCACTTCCTGTTGATAGAGCTATATTCCATGTTGTAGCCCATGAAAAAACGTTGTCACTTGTAACTGGTCCTTCATAACTTCTGTTGCGGTTTTGGATTTAGCCTTGGTGTTCAGCAACTGCTCCCTATTTTTGGTTTGGACTCTCTGCTTAGCTTCTCTGGGAACTCATATTGGATATCCCCTTTCAGAGAACCGAGTAATCATCATCCATGCTTTTATTTCAAATAACTCATCAGTTGAGCTGATTCTGTATGCCCTGAGTAACTGACTAGATGATTTTAGAAAGCGTGGATGCCACTATTACCATGCAGAATGGAATTGCATCAGTCTTTTATCCAAAAAACCTTAGTCTGACTGGAGTTCTCTACCACTTGTAGTTAGACATCCTGAAAATCAATTTACTGTGTGCTCCAATTTGCAATCAATTGTATATTGTAAAGATTAGCATTTAAATGTACTCACTCAGCGACGACTCATCTTCCTCCCACAGAATTAACAAATTGTCAATTAAACACACCCACACTGCAATGCTGCTAGTGTGGCTTGCATTACATTCGGCCAAGCAACTTCTTTCTCCCACCAGCCCATATAGATGTTAGCTTATGTGGGGGTGAAGGCTGCCCCCATCGCTGTCCCCTGCTTCGGGAGATATTTTTTTTTTCAAAGAGAAAGCAATTATGGGTGAGGCAGAAGGAGAGCATCGTGAGGAGTATCGTAATTTGTTGTGCCAATGCAAGGGACTTTGATCTTAGGAAATAGCTGCTCGCCTCTATACCGTACACATGAGAAATCAAAGTATACAGAGATCAGACTGCCATAGTTACCATGATGTAACCACTATGCCAGGGGATGTTATTTATCTTACTT
Source organism: Lissotriton helveticus (assembly GCF_964261635.1). NCBI lineage: Eukaryota > Metazoa > Chordata > Amphibia > Caudata > Salamandridae > Lissotriton > Lissotriton helveticus. The sequence goes on along the minus strand of NC_136068.1, from coordinate 503,580,012 downwards.
GAAAAGTCATTAGTGTCCTGTATATTTGATGTAAGGCTGGTGACATAATGACATAAAAAAGATCTATAAAAGCACACTCCTCACTTGTTAAAACTGTATGAAGAGGTTGACAGATAGGGTAGTACTCCTGGAAACTCTCAGGCAAACATTGATTATATTGCTTCCCAAATTGGGGAAGAGGCCCACAGGATGTTTGTTCATACTGGCCACTCTCGCTGTTAAAAGTAGACTATAAAATACTTTTGACACTCATAGCAAACAGGCTGCTGCCAATCATTTGCAGACTGGCCCACATGGATCAGAAAGGTTTTATACTGGAAAGACAATACATTTCTGAATATCCGCCACCTGTTGAGTATAATGAGGACATGCACTGGTGACTCGGAAAACTGTTTAGCGATCTCACTTGTTATTAAAAAAGCATTCAATACCCTATGCTGGCCATATCTCTATGCAGTATTAGAATGACTAGGAGTAAGCCCAACCTTCCCACAATGTGTGAAAACACTATATAGAAGTTCCATTGCGAGGATTAAAATTGGCATAATCACATTGAACAAGATTAAAATGCATAGAGGCTCTAAAAAGGGTGCCCCATTGTCACTGATTATCTTTGCGCTTGCAATGGAACCACTGGCAGCTTGGCTATGCACCAGGGACAGGGTTTGGGAGGTAAATGAATTTGAAAAGTGGCATATAGAGTCATTAAACATGGACAATGTTCTAATCTATCTGCTGAACGTCTCCACATCCTTTACTGATGACGACGCTGAATTCGTCCGGGGATATGTCCAGCCTTCACATCAATTGATTTAAATCCTGATTGATCCAGCAGATAGCAGAGCACAGACAGGAAGCTGTGATGCCTACCAGGCTCGAATGCTGCTTTGATATTCTTAAATACCTGGGTGTGAACGCCTATCAATCTGACAGAGATCTGAAGGTAATCTGGATAGAGCAGTGGACTTGGCTTGTCGTCCACTCCCCTTCTAGCTCTCACCACCCCTGTCCCCGTTGGGTCAGGTGGCAATCGCTGTATTCGTTTTTGGCTCTGTTGCTTCTCCTTCTGGAGCAGTTCTTTAGGGGCCACGCTGGACTATTGTTGGACCTTCCCTGGGAATGGGCAGGAAAACGGCTGCTCTGCAGACGACACAGCACCCCTTGGTGGATGGTGGCCTAGGGGCTCCCAACTACGATCTCTTGTCTTCACGACGGTCAAGGCCAGAAAATATGTTCTTTTAGAGCATACACGAGGAGCTGTGGGTAGAATGTTTTCACTGTCCCCGGAATTTGGGAGAAGATTGTTTTTGATCCTTGGAGTATATTTCTGACCGATTAGAGTATACGCAATTCTGCTCACTTGTACATATATATATATATATATATATATATATATATATATATATATACACATTCCCCCTGTAGGGATTTTGCCCATTATATAAAAAACTGAAGTGACAATACCTATTGGGAACGTTCTGAATTGAAGACCATACTCATCATTATTTTGTCTGAGAGGTTTGATGCTGGATTTCCCTTCTCAAATAAAAGGGAGGTATGTATCGATATATTCTGTGTGTGTGTGTGTGTATATATATATATATATATATATATATATATATATATATATTTTTTTTTTTTTTTTTGTACAAAAGAGGAGGCACAACCAGGATACTTCACAAGCCTTGTTTAATGTTAGACTTCACCCCACCAACGCGTTTCAGCCACAACTGGCCTTGCTCACGGTCAGTTAGTCCCTCCACAGTGTCGCTTTTTGTACTATCCCATATCAGCCCATAATGAGGCATTGTGGGAATTGTAGTAACATTTATGTGATTTAGTTAAAAATTGCAAAAGAAAGACATTGTGTGCTTTACTACTATTGCACTTTGTGACAGTTAGTTCAATTTCCTTATTCAGTTTGAAATAAAGTCATTACTGGGTATAGTACCCTGATTTTTAATTACAGTTCTCTGATATGGTCTCAAATCGTGGGGTTTAGTACCCTTAATGTTTCATAAACATCATTATGGGCTGATATGGGATAGTACAAAAAGCGACACTGTGGAGGGACTAACTGACCGTGAGCAAGGCCAGTTGTGGCTGAAACGCGTTGGTGGGGTGAAGTCTAACATTAAACAAGGCTTGTGAAGTATCCTGGTTGTGCCGCCTCTTTTGTACAAAAAGATTTTCTCCTGGGTCAGGATCCGACCCCTGGGCAGAGCACACACTGCGGAGCGCTCTCGGTTGGCTTGAGGATCACATCGTGTATCAATAATATATATATATATATATATATATATATATATATATAGCGGACGCGCTGGCACAAATAAACTAATCACTTTGCACCAGCAACTTAAGGGTCTGCTCTTCGTCATTTTGTATCTGAAGCGAGTGCTCTGTTTTTGACGACTGTCTGGATATATATATATATATATATATATATATATTAAAGCTCTGCCTTGCCTCGTGTTCCAAAGAAAAGAGAAAGCACTCTCAGGAGCGGGTTCACAGTTTTATTTCAAAAACCCACAGCGACCAGACGCGTTTCGGCGTTTTGCCTTTATCAATGGTAAAATGCGCGTCTGAGGCAGCCATTTTTATTTTACAAACACACGTGGTAATATTAGACACAGAGAGAGGACGAACTGCAAGAAGTATAAACGCCATCTTGGCATAGTCATATACAGTCATTCACATCCAACTGTCCACAATGATATCATTACAGACGAACAAAATTATCGTTCATTCTACTGATTCGTAAACATCACATGAAATCATCACAATCTTTCAGTACGTTACAATAACGCCCTGGATGGGCTTATGACCAATTTATCCTCTCAGCATTGTTTGTCCTTCAATCTCGCCCTGAATGGGCCCTGTCTTTACATAATTCATTTGTGTCACTATTTACAAAAATGCCCACATATACGTACAAACATTACATGATCACATTCCTTATCTGTTTCAGTTTCCACTAAATTCGCTTATTGTTAAATTGATCAACAAACAATCATGTTTCCTATTTCACTTAGGAACCTATTATTTTCCCAAATGTACCGCCAGTTCTTCATGGGTATTAAGGCCTTCCGGGTGCTTTGTTTGTAAGTCTATGATGTAGCGAGACTCCAGTCTTCGCAACATCATTAATCTGTCACCTCCCCTTGGAGGTACTGGGACCTGGTCCAATATGAAAAATCTCAGCAATTCCCTGTCACTGTTGTGTTTTTGTTTAAAGTGACGGGCTACCGGGTAAGTCATGTCACAGTTTTTTATAGCCCTACAGTGTTCAAGGACCCGTTTTTTGGTCTAGTGGATGGTACTTCCAACATACTGAAGTTCACAGGGACAGACCAAGCAGTATACCGTATATGGAGTACTGCAAGTCAAAAATTGTCTGATCTTTTTTGGTTTGTCCATCCCTGGGACCCTGTATGAGGAGACTTTTTTACTGCTAGCGCATGCCTTGCATTTTCCACAGGGAAAGAACCCCTGTAGGTTCGTGGATAGCTGGGCAGAGAGCTTTTTACCCTGATAGCTAGTGTGTCCCTCAATGACCTCGCCTTTCTAAAAGTCAGTAGTGGTTGTGAGGGAATATCCCGACCTATCACTGGGTCTAACTTTAGCAGGTTCCAATTTTTCTTAAAGATTTTCCTTAGATCCCCTGCATCTTCAGAAAAAGTTGTGATCATTCTGAATTTCCCATTTTCAGTTCTCTTATCTTTCTCTTTGAAAAGTTGTTCTCTAGGTATTTTGTTAACCCTGCTAAAGGCTTCTTGCAAGGTGCGTTCCTCATAGCCTCGTGTTCTAAATCTATTGATGCATTCCTGTGCGTGTTTCAGATAGTCAATCTCTCTGGTGTTATTCCTTTTAATCCGTAGGAGTTCCCCAAACGGAATACTCCTTATCAACTTTGGGGGGTGACTACTCTGTGCGTGCAGTATAGAATTGCCCGCTGTGGGCTTACGATACAATTTGGTATGGATATCACCATCTGTTACACATACCTCTAAGTCTAAGAAATGTACTGAGGAGGTACTCATCTCAGCAGTGAAATGTAAATGTACCACATTGTCATTAAGTCTGTCTACATACTCCAAGGCTGTTTCTATAGACCCCCTCCAGATCACAAAGAGATCGTCAATGTAAAGATGCCAGGTAACAATGTTTTTGGTCCAATTGTGGTTGGTCTCCGCCCAGGCCACCTGCTCCTCCCACCAGCCAACGAATAAATTCGCATAGCTGGGGGCGAAGCAGGTGCCCATCGCGGTCCCCGAAACCTGGCGATAGTATTGTCCTTGGTACAAAAAGATGTTATTATTCAGGCTGAATTCCAGAAACTGTAAGATCATTTCGTTATGTGTTGTAAACTTAACCGGTCTATTCTGCAAGAAGTACTTCACTGCTTCAATTCCATCTGTGTGCGCAATGCACGTATATAGGCTGGTGATATCCAATACAATCATTTGGTCACCCTCCCTCCACTGCATAGCATCAATAGTTTGAACAAAGTCCCTTGTGTCCTTCACATAAGACCTCAATGACATCACAAATTCTGAAAGAAAATGATCAATGTAAATAGAAACATGCTCTAAAAGACTCGACTGTGAGGAGACAATCGGCCTCCCTGGTGGTTCTAGTGTATTTTTATGCACCTTGGGTAGATGATAACAACATGGGACAATTGGATTCAAAATCCTCAGAAAAAGATATTCCTCTGTAACAATCATGCCTTTTTCATACCAGTTTTTAAGTAACGCATGACAATTGTTGATGCTCATAAGGTATACACTTTTATTAGTTTTCTCGTATGACAGCTCGTCTGATAATTGTCTCAGGGCTTCCGTATTGTAGGCCTCGTAGGTTTGGATTACTACGTTGCCGCCCTTATCTGAGGGCTTGTATACAATCGTATTGTCCTTTTTTAGCCCTTCCAAAGCCTGGATCTGTTCATAAGTGATATTACGTCTCCTAGATCTTCCCCGTTTCTTGTATCTCAAAGTCATAAGTTCTTTCGTAACCACATCTGAGAAAGTGTCAATAATGTCTATTGGCATCTGTGGTTGGAATGTGGATACCGGTTTAAACATGGTTAGGGCGCTTTCTTGTTCCACCCCCACTATTCCTACAGACGCCTGTTGTTCTGTGTCTAATTCATTTTCATTTCTCAGATCTTCGAGTGTTTGCATACCCGCTAGGTCATGGCCCACCAGTAAATCTGTTGCTAAGATTACTTCCTTATGGGTCTTATCCCTTCTGGGCTTCATTTTGAAGAACTTATGAAGTTTGAGCTTCCTTACGAACTTAAACAGGTCAATACGAGTCTGTGTATACTCTAAGTTCTTCTGAGGACAAAAAGAAAACCCCAACTTTAGGACTTTCTCTTCAACTGGGGATAATGATCGATAGGTCAAATTGATAATAGTGAGGTTCTCACCTTGATTCTGTTCATCACCGTTCACCTGCGTTTGTGGAGCTTCTTCTTGCTCCTGGTTACCGGTGGAGATTGTCGACCTTTTTCGCCAGTAGCCGCCCCTCCTCGTTGGCCTGCGTTTCTTTGGTCTGGTGGTTTGCCCCTTGTTTTCTGGAATGACTGTCGCATCACACGAAACTCGTCTTGAAAAGGAAACTTCTGGTCACGTTTTCCTGGCCATCCACATTTTCTTCCTCCGATAATTCTGGAGTTGTTACCTCTGATGTTTCGGGTTGCACTGTTGTATGCTGTTTAGCCTTTTCCTGCAGCGCTTTCCGTGGGGCATCGTACCTTTTGGCGAAGGTGATTATCCTTCCTTGTGCGTAGTCACGCTCGTCCCGCTCGAATTTTTCTTGTTTCCTCGCTCTGATTTTGCCTTCATAATTTTTCAGGCATTTGATCATTTCTTCCCTTAATTCCTGTTGCCTTGCTTTATTTTCATCCTTGGCGATTTCTGTCTCCAACTCGTCAATATCCTTTTTTGTTTGTTCATGATCGCTCCACGCGAATTTGATAAAAATTAATAGCATCCCTTTGCATGAGTGAGCTGTGAATTCCGCCCATTCCTCCAACAATTTGGGATCAGGATTCTCGTAGGCTGGAATGGTATAGATGCGGAGGCCTCTCGGCACTCTGTTGACCTCCACATAGTTTTGTAGGGAAGTGCCCTTCCACCATTTGCGGATTTCGCGTTCATTCAACCTTTCCAATGCCGAAAATCGAGTTGCCAGCGTGGTTACAGTCCGATCATCTTTTTGTGTGTTGGGCACACTCGTAGTTGGTCTCTTTTTAAAGACTTCAAGCGCCGCCTCACAACGCTCCAAGGTACTGCACATCGTAACTCCGTAGTTCTCCCAATGAGTACGCTGGAAGTTCGGATTACCTCTGAATTTCGGCTCCTTTCGTCCCACCGTTCCGCTGGTTGTACCTCACATCATTGTTATGGTTCTCCGGGCGGTGGTGCGTGAGGTCGTAAATTGAAGCTGCCTCGTTTTACACCTACTTCACGCACTCAAGGGACGGGTGCTTTCGTGGGCGGTGCCACCCGCCGTAAATTAAAGCTCTGCCTTGCCTCGTGTTCCAAAGAAAAGAAAAAGCACTCTCAGGAGCGGGTTCACAGTTTTATTTCAAAAACCCACAGCGACCAGACGCGTTTCGGCGTTTTGCCTCTATCGATGGTAAAATGCGCGTCTGAGGCAGCCATTTTTATTTTACAAACACACGTGGTAATATTAGACACAGAGAGAGGACGAACTGCAAGAAGTATAAACGACATCTTGGCATGGTCATATACAGTCATTCACATCCAACTGTCCACAATGATATCATTACAGACGAACAAAATTATCGTTCATTCTACTGATTCGTAAACATCACATGAAATCATCACAATGTTTCAGTACGTTACAATAACGCCCTGGATGGGCTTATGACCAATTTATCCTCTCAGCATTGTTTGTCCTTCAATCTCGCCCTGAATGGGCCCTGTCTTTACATAATTCATTTGTGTCACTATTTACAAAAATGCCCACATATACGTACAAACATTACATGATCACATTCCTTATCTGTTTCAGTTTCCACTAAATTCTCTTATTGTTAAATTGATCAACAAACAATCATGTTTCCTATTTCACTTAGGAACCTATTATTTTCCCAAATGTACCGCCAGTTCTTCATGGGTATTAAGGCCTTCCGGGTGCTTTGTTTGTAAGTCTATGATGTAACGAGACTCCAGTCTACGCAACATCATTAATCTGTCACCTCCCCTTGGAGGTACTGGGACCTGGTCTAATATGAAGAATCTCAGCAATTCCCTGTCACTGTTGTGTTTTTGTTTAAAGTGACGGGCTCCCGGGTAAGTCATGTCACAGTTTTTTATAGCCCTACAGTGTTCAAGGACCCGTTTTTTGGTCTCGTGGATGGTACTTCCAACATACTGAAGTTCACAGGGACAGACCAAGCAGTATACCGTATATGGAGTTATATATATGGTTACGCAAAGAGCACTCGAGAGTGCTCGGTTTCGAAGAGGAACACTGCTCGGGATTAGTGAAGGCACCAGGATTCTCTTTCCTTTGGAGAAAATTAAAATAGCCTTACGCGTTTCGGAGCTCTGGGCTCCTTGTTCACAGGCAGAAATGTCAGAGCGCAGACGGAAGGTGCACTTCAAAACAGCATGTCTTTATTTGGCCCTTCAATAAGCAACAGGTGAATAACACTGGTGTGGCATGCTGGGATACGTAGTTCTCTTGTTGCCTTAGTAGGCTTTGCTGTGCCCCTTTCAATTATTACCATCAGTGGGTTCTGCGTTTTATCATTGTATTTCCATTAATTGATTTCACCCTCCAGTGTATATATATATTAATACTGTGTCTGGAGTGATAAATGGCTTTTGTCATTTTACAGCTCGGCAAGGACAGCACTGTGCTAGTTCTATGCTAGTTCTATTCTAAAAGACTTTGCTGTAGAAATGGCAAAAGACTTTGTCCTTTTCTATCTCGGCGTGGATAGTACCGTGCTAATCCTATGCTTAAAGACTTTGATAGAAAAACAGACATTTGAGGTGAGCAGATCTAGAGTGTCGCTGGTGTTGAGAGTGCTCTAACAGGAGCTGCTTTCCACCTAAACTGGAGAACTACCCAGAGTTCTCTCCTTCTTTTTTGCATATATATATATATATATTACCTACTGGCGGTCACCAGTAGGTAGTTATAGTTAGGACCTACTTTCCATAGGAAATCCACAACATTCTATTTGGAATAACTTTGGCATTGGTGGACGAATCTCTCCAAGAAAATGGCCTGCTCGGTTCCGCTCCTTCCCTAAAAGTTAGGGGGTCATTCGTCAAGTGGGGGCCGAGAAAAAGAGGGTCCCAAACATGTTTTCCCCATGCAATTTTCTATTGGGACCTTTAGCCAGGGCTACAGCTTGAACGGCTGAACGGAATTAAAACAAATTTGGCAGAGAGGTAGAGTTAGGTTCGCAGATTGTGCTTTTTGTTAAATGGTGTAAATCCGTACAGTGGTTCCTTAGAAAATTACAAGTAAAATCATAGCGATATCTAGAGACGGAGTACAGCACGATTACGGAAATCCGTACATTTACAAGCACGAGCTGCATGCTGATTGGCTGTCAACTGTGTGTGAACACTCCAAACCAGGAAGTGTTGGCAGCCATCTTGTTCGTTGCTAGAAGCGACTCACAAGAAAACAGTAAAACAAAGTTGAGAAATAAGGAAAGGGGGCAGGGTAGAAACACCCTGACCCTCTAGGCTTGCTCAGGGGGTTCGTACATGGATCTTTAGGCTCAATTTTTATTTATTTTTTTAAATAAAAAATCGGGGGTACGCGTATGGTATACGTACGCGGTGGAAAAGGGAAATAAAAAATAGAAGTCCGTTTTATTCATTAGGTCCCGGGGGCAAATTTCGGGGGCAATTTTTTCATAGAGGGGGGCTTGTAAGGTGCCCCTAGCACAGGGGAGCGCCACCCCTCTGTGGTTTTATTTTGAAGTAAGGGGGGGTGGTTACGATCCTCTTCCCCTCAGTCTCGGGGACCGTCACCCCGACGAGGCTTTTTTTTTTAAAATATAAAAAAAATTTAAAGTGTGTTTTCATCTCTCCCTCTCTCTCTCCCCGTACATGTCGCGGGGACCGCAACCTTCCTGGGGAAGTAATATGTAAAATCTGCCAGGGTTGGTTCTTGCAGTCACGGGGTGCGTACTTCCGGGACACTGCTGTTTGGTATGGTAGGGCAGTACCGTCGCCGCTTTCACTTTACCACAGGAAACCGTTTTCCTATTTGAAAAAGAGGGAATTTAATCTGTTCTCTCTTTCAAGAAAGCAGATTGTTTTTTGAAAGAGAGAGCAGCATATAAGGTGATGTCTCTGATAAAGCGAGGCAGGCTCACGAAGGACGCAGGGAGCCGTCTGCGATCGTGGGGGCATTGGGGCAAAAAAAAAGTTCTTTTTAAGAACTAACTTAACTGGTCAAAAAAAAGCTATATTTCTATGATAGTATGTAACACTTTCTGGGGTCTTTTGTGCACCAGTTGTATTCTCTACGCATGCGCAGCCTTGCTTCCAAGCCCACGTTTTTTTCTTTTTCTTCAAGTTCGCCAAGCAAACCTCTCCTCATTTCAGGTATTAAATTTGCCACTTTCTTTTCCCGGGCCGTGTGTGTCATTCGCTGCTATACTTTTGTAATATATTAATAAACATATTGTATCTATATTTATTTGAAATGTAGTGTTGAGGCGCCAAACGTTGATTACATACTCCGTCCAGCGCCATTTTAGTAGTTTTCCTCCGTTATTTTTTTATACCTGTTACTTTCATTTTACCCTCCGCATATTTTCTGTGATCGATGAGATTTCCTGCCACAGACACCACGGTGTTTGTCCTTGGCCTCCGATCTTATCAGACTTGGTTACACGTATACCTAGAGACTAATTTGAAGGACGTAAGCCACAGCCATTACAACGCGTGTTCGTCAACACAAACACATTATTAAGATTATGCGTTTATCATGCGTGGTAAACGCATACTAGTTGTAAAAGTATGTGTGGTAATGCCATATGCGTGCTAATGGCTTTGTGGTGACGATCAGGCGCTGTAATGGCTGTTTCCCCCAGGACACTGCAGAAACCGGGTCTGGGCGTAGTGGACTCCAGGGCACCAGGCGGAAGGCCACGCAGCCCCTCTCATACAATATAGAAGTCTTTGTAGGGTTTTTGTTTCCGTGGTCATTGAGGCGCACACACTTAATTTTGTAGGGGGGTAGGCATTGCATGGGGAAATGTCGCAAGAGGTTTGTAAATGTGGTACACATTGTTTCGTATTAGTTTGATTTCTTTACCATGTTGTAGTGTATCCAGAGAAAATATAACTCAGTACTTTTCAATCCTAGTCTTGAACATCTTACTATAGTACTTCAACATTTTAAATATTATTTTTCTGGTGGATCGTCACCCCCCCTCAAAGAAAAAGTAGTATGTAGTTTTTTTTAATTATGTTTTATTAAAAGAGTAACTGTAAATGAAACTTAATGAAAACTATATAATAAAGAACTAGAAAAATAACTTTTATAAAAAACAATAGCATAAACAAAGTTGACTCCAAAAGACGTACGATTGGTAATCTGCAAAACAAAAAAGAAAATTAGAGTTTACAATTATGTAGATGTGACTAAATGAGCTGAAGCATTACAAGTCAAGGTAACACTATGATTGTACGTGTGCAGTGTGCCTGGTACATTTCACTTCTGTTATAATGCCGCGTTCAAGTGGTGTCTATATGGAAGTGCCTACTGCGTCACTGACACAAAAGTGGCACAACGGGATTGTAAATATGGCGACTTATTTCTAATACATTGTAATGAAGGCATTGTATATCTAGGCCTCTGTGCTTACTGTTGTATAAACACTGTGGCCAGTGGAATTCAAAACTTGAAGACTTCTTTGCTTTTACATGTGAAAACAGACAGCATTTCTATAACTTTAAAAGAGAAAGAGAAATGATGTCACAGAGAGTGAGAGAGAGAAAGAGAGAGAGAGAAAACCGCATTAAAACTATCTCGCAGAGTCTGGAGTTGAGATTTTTTTCTTGAAAAGTTAGACGTAGATTTACACGCTGCTTGCGTCACTTTTCCTATGTTAAAAGTGACACAAAAGTGACGTAATAAGCTTGTAGATCTGTTTGTCAGACTGTTGTAACCTTTGTGCTGTCACTGTTCGAGAGGAATTTAACTTTTTAGACAGTGAAGCGGGTGCACACTACCCACTCACTCCTTTCACAGATAATTTGTTGTGGTTTAGGAAACAAAATTGTTTGTCACCTAGTGTCATTGGCGTGATTGAAACATGGTGCTCTACGTGTGGAAGAAGCCTTCACTGTAATCAAGAGAGTTAATCATTTCAATTCAGATAAGGTTGTATACAGCAGAGTGGAGATAGCAGCGTCCAAATCTTTAAAAAAGAAAGTGAAATGATGTGAGAGAGTAAGAAAGAGAAAGGGAAAAAAGGATATTAAAACGTGGGAGAGACACACATGACAGGGGTGGGGTACGTGAAGCCAGAGGCGCAACCAGTCAAAAATAACGGGGGTGTGGGGGCTAGAAAAAATTTGGGGTGGCGGCTTTAGTTCAAGCAAAAAGAAGAGTGGAGCTGCAGGGACTGTAAGCGGGGGGGGGGGTTATCAAAGCCTCATTAACAAGCAAAATGTCTTTAAAAGACCTGTCACGTACTCGGGTGCGAATGTGTGTAGGCCTAGGAAGCTATCTCATCCTTACTGAAGCCCCATTAGCCCAATGTTTTTTTTGTGCCTGCTGCATACTACATAGTCTCTCCTTTGACAGATAACTTGTCGTTGTTTCAGAAACAAGCTTGGTTGCTCACCTTGTGCTATTGCCGTTGTCCGTGTTACATAATCCATCCTGAAGCTGTACATCTAAATGATATTAAAAGAAAGATGTTATGATTGGTAATTCTTGCTATATTAATTTGGAGTTAGATAATAGCGCGCTTTTATAGACGTTTGATTGTCAGATTTCTACGAACTGTTTGTATTGTGAATATATTCCGGACATTTCAGCGATTATAAAAACGTTACTGCTAATGGGGAAAAAAATTAAACATGTCAATTAATACATTATGTAGCAGTGCGTTCGTCTAAAATACTAAGTTGCATTTTTGTTTGTAGTCAGCTGCAACCCTTTGACTCCTTGCGATGCATACTCAAGTCTCACTGCTCACCTTTTCGTGGAAAAGACACCTTCTTCATGAGGTAGTTCCGATCTCCAACAAAGAAGTCTCATTTATAGTGCCGAGTCTTGATATCTCTATGGCTAACGTTATATTTGTGCTCCCATCATCATCATCGCAGGTTCTTCACCCGCTCAGTGCTTCGGGCACCACTAACTCGGTGACCAAAGAGGCCACGCATGTGGTTGTGGGCCCCTTGTTCGGTGCTTTGGGGACAACTCTAAAATGGCGTAGAACACGTGCGCCCCATCTTTTTTATACATAGGGTCATGTGTGTAGTGACGGATGTGCTGGATAGGTGTGGTGTGGGTGTATACCAGCCATAAGAGAGTGTGTGTCGATCTGACAACTAGACCTGCAACTAAGAAATCACTACAATGGAAATCTGGGCTTTGTACTGTTGTTATGTTTTTCTGGTAGCGTAAGCACAGTAGGCTGTACTAACATATTCAGTCTCGATTAATTTACCACCTCCCCCAGGGGCTTTTAAATGTTGGGAGAGGGGTCAATAATTGTGTTGGCTTTTCTTCTTTAGTGTGCAGTGCTATATTGTTTTATAAAATGTATAAGTCTTCAAACTATCTTTACTCTTACGATGTACGTGCGATATTTCCGTAATTGATTTTAAATGTAATATACGCTTTTTTACAGTTTAAAAAAATTATTTTTATGATTATCCCAGATGTTTTCTCTTAATATGTACATTAAATACATAAATATATGTTTTTGAATAATTAGAATCTTACGTGGAGTACGAGTAAGGGGCGCCGTATATGACGCCACGCGGGATATATATTTTTTTTATTAAAAAAATGCAGGGCAAGCGTTTTGGGTGAAAAAGAAAAAAAACGTGAAGCCCGCTTTATTGTTAATTAGCCTCCGGGGAGGGTCAAATCTCTGGGGCTATTTGTTTTTCATAATGGGGGGCCTAGAGGGTCTCCCCTGCGCGGGGATCGCTACCCCCGGATGTTTAACTATATGTATGCGGGGGGACTCATAGCCCCCCGGAGTTCCGGGGACCGCTTTCTCCTCCACTCGATTCTCTCCCCCCTCCCCCACCTCCGGGGCCTCTTTTTATTTAAAAAAAAACCTGTGCAAAGGTGTTGCAAATGTGGTATTTTGGTTTAGTTTCTGTCTTGTAGAGGATCCAAGGAAAATATAAAGTTTTTTTGTACAGCCACTACCTTTCTGCCTGTTACCATAGTAACAGTTCATGGATCACTTGCGTGAGTAGAGAGGTTAGAAGTTCACCACAATATGTTGGTAATTGAAATACTTACTGTGCTGGAGATTTATATTTATTTTTTTCATAGGAACCGTTAGTCGTAGAAGAAATTTGTGGAAAAGTTTTATTAAGGATTCCTTCCTGTTCGGGGAGTATTAGGGTAACGTGCTCCAAGCGGGACTTCTCGAAGTTTAATGTTCATTGGCTGTAAAGTATTAAAAGTAGGAGGCTTAGCAGTCATTCCTTGCTCGTCTTTGGAGAACATGGACATTTTATTAGCTAAAGTGTTCCGAACACAAGTTTGCTCCTTATTGGGTGGGAACGGTTCACTGTTGTCAGTGATATTGAGATGCATTTTCCAAAGGAGTATGGGGAAAGAAAGTAGTAGAGGGTAGGTTAGAAAAACTATTAACTATCAACTATGTTTCAAGGGCCATTTATATAATTGCCGTGTGGTGTATAAATCACGGCGGAAAAATTACAGTGTTTTATCAAGTTTGTAGGTGATATACTTCTTAGTACTACTATTTACTTATAATGTGGTGTTTACTTTCATGATGGGGAAGTGTGGTTGCGCAGCAAAAAATTCTGTCTAGGTTTGAAACAGTTTATATTAAGCAAATACAAATAAACTTTCTTCAGAAACTGTTGCAGTATATATGAAAGGGGTGACAATTAAAAATGGAATTTCATAAAATATCAGTTAAGCGTGGCTATATAGTTCATTTTTGTGCTACAGTTTGTAAAAGTGTTGCCCCACATTCTTGTTGATGTAAGAGGGCATAATTTACTTTTCGATAAAGTAGAATAGAAGTGCTACAACAAACACTCCCCACTACATTATCTCAGATCAAGAGAACAAGTAAAACAGTAAAATCTAAATTGTTTCATATTACATAGAAATGCATGCATTATTATTCTTAAAATTTGTATTCTGTACAATTCAGAAACATGCTGTTGTAGTGTTTACAAGTTGCAGACTGTTCCGCTAATAAATCACATACTCACCAAAGAATATATAGAATGTTACTCTTATAATATATGGTACAGGTCCTAAATATTATTTAGGGAGAAGGTGAATAGGAATCGCAAATAAGAATAGAAATTAGAAAATAACATTCAGAAATGTAGGGTTCATTAAATATTTAAAGTAACAAAGTATGCATGATAGCTATATTTTAATATATATAAAAATATCTGATCAAGTTTTTATAAATATTTGATAATTATATTACAGATGGCGCTGAAAAATCTCCCATTCCTCTTCTGTAGCAATAGGACAATCTATTATAATATAACGATTGATACCATTGTTACAGTAAAAAGAAAAGGAAAATAAAGTTATGCATTTACCAGACCATCCATAATGAAATAGTTTCGAGCGGTAATTATTTACTGAACTTCTTTTCTCCGGGAGGTGAAAAAATTAGATTTTCGTGGCGACGGGTCATAAACTCCTCTGAGATCATGACGTTGAGAATAATAATATGTATATATTCTCACAGCATATGATCACAAGGGGAAAATAGACTGAAAGCCGCAAGCCGGTAGCTTTGCTTACTTATCGTTACCGTTTGTGATGACGGATTGTGAATTCCGCTAGGATCACTAAGACTGTTAATGTTATAATATACATATTAACAGTATGTGATCTCTAGGGGAAAACATAATAACAAGTGTATTATTATCACGTTGATTGTAAATGTTTAGGGTTTGCGTTGACGGGTTAGCAACACCTCTCGAGCGAAGTACAGTATCAATATTATAATATAAAAAGTCACTATATATAAGGTAAAAGGAGCCAGAAAAGGAGTAATATTTGTTATAATATATCTGTTTCTAAGAACAAGCTGCTGACGTTACAGAGAAAAAGGGAAAAACATGCAATACATTTTTTTTCTACATATAAATGTTTAAATATTGACAAATAGTCACAATTCAAGACTAAGTACTATGCCTATGCCATCTTGAAACAACTTACAACTCCGGAATATGTTTGTTGACGCAAAAAGAGAATCCGATGCTGGAGAACGGAACCTGCAACAGAGATTGGCGATTCAGAAATAACTTGGGAAAACGAAACTAATTGCACAGTAGGTGTGGTTTATATAGTTTTTTGTTGTTTAGTAGTCTATGGAAGGAAGATGTGGCTCTGCCTATGTAGATGGCATGTTTTGCAGTTTACACGTGCTCTCGTTTTAACTGTTTTTCGTCTGCAGTGTTCGGAAAAGTTTCAAACTGTGAAGCTGTAAAGGTTTCGATTTTGAAAGTAACACGTATAAGGTATTATTATCTACATACGTTGGAGAGTTTAAGAAGTGTTACTCTGTAAACTGTGTTCTTTGCATTTTCATGATTAAAAGCAACTAAATAGGAGACGTATAAAAAATCGTTATAATTAGAAGAAAATATTTGTTATTTTTATGGTTCTTAATTTAAAAAAATGCTAGCATTTGTAGATCGTAATCCTACCCTCGGAAAGGTGTGCTGGCGCTTGGGGCTTTGGGAAGGTTATTAAATAATAAATGCCCTTTTCTTTGCACCTGTAGACTTGGCTTTTAAACTTTCAATTGCCTAGTCTGTATATTTACACTTCCTCCAAACATTTTGGTACTGCTATTTTAGTATTGCAGTGAGCCATTCAGCAGTATGTGTTTATGTATACACTGTTCTAAAAGTGAAGCTGCTGTACATTTTGCCAGACACTCTCCTTGTAGAATTGTAATAATTCAGCCAGTACCCAAGTAGTCATGGTGCAAAGTGGGCCTTAGGGCATGGACTGCTTCAAAGTCCTATACACTATGCATGCACTCTTCTATGCATGGGGAAACTTGTCTTTTATAGCTTTTATTATCCAGTCTATGTTCTTACACTTCCAGCAAACTCTTTGTGATTGCTGATTCAGTATTGTAGTGAAGTATTCAGCAGAATGTCCTTATGTATGCACTGTGTTAAAAATTAAGCTCTTCCAAATTCAGACAGACACTCTTGTTGCAGAACTGTAATTATCCAATAAGTACTCAAGTAATCATGGTGCAAAGTACGCCTTAGGGCAGGCCATGTACTGCTTTAAACCTGTATAGAGTATGCTTGCACTCTTCTATGTAGGTGTACATTTGTTTTTTATACATTCAATTGTCCAGTCTGTATCATTTGACTTTCACATTCACTCTCACTCTACTGTTTCAATATTGTAGTGAGCCATTAAGCAGTATTTCCTTATATATGCACTGTGGTAAAATTGAAGCTCTTATAAATTCAGTCATGCACTCTCTTTGCAGAACTGTAATCATGCAGTCAGTACCCAAGTAATTATGGAGTAAAGTAGGCCTTAGTATATGGACTGCTTCAAACTCCTATTTACTATGCATGTACTGTTCTATGCACCTGCAAATTTACCTTTTATATTTTGAAATACCCAGTCTCTATCCTTACACTTCCAGCAAACACTCTGTCATTCCTCTTATAGTTTTGTAGTGGCTCATTGATCAGTGTGTAGTAATCCATTCTCTACATTGAAACAGTAATCAGGAGATGTACAACAAGTGGTACATTCCCAGAGATATGGCAGTTATTGTGCACTGTGATATCAGCACAATGGATGCACCGTATTTACAATGTAGTGTATTATGGAGCAAAAACGGCAGATATGTGATGTATTTGTGTTGTGAAGGTGGTGCATTGCTTGACTTGCGTTCCAAATGCAACGCAGCTCCAGCAATGCTCTTGGGGTTTTATGCTCACAAAGCTGTGTCAATCCTTACACCTGTTTCAAGGAGGAGCAGGGTTTTGATGTAGCATAGCACTAAAAGTGACTAATGAAATATTATAGATTTCACTCAGTCACTTTTAGGACGTGTTCCTATGCTAGAACACTTGCACCCCCCCCCCCTCTCTCTGCGTAGGAAAGTCTCTTTCTGGCGCAGGGCTTTAGAATATGATGCACCTTCGATATGCATCACATTGTAAATATCAGGTACTATGGTACATCTTTTGCAACACCGCTGCATCACACACGTGACGGAAAAGATGTGTAAAAGAGGTACAAGGGGGTTGTAAATTCGCTCCTAACACATACAAATTCACCCAGGCAGTTTCACTAGCAGTGCAAATTGAAGTATAGACTTCTAACATATTTATATGGATGTGTTACATTGAAGTGCTTCGGAGGTACTACAGTATAGTGTATAGGTAAACACCTTATACATTTATGCTGTAGCACTCTTATACTTTTTGCGCTTTCACATTCACCATACACTACTAATTAATTCGTTAATTTATGCACTACACATTCATTCTGACAAAGTTTTACACACTAATATAGAAATATAGTTCTTTTTTAAGCCAGTGGAGGTAGTTCTGAAAAGAAGTGTTTTTTTTTCTTTTTAGTTTTCTATTTTTTTTGTATTTTTTCAGAAAGTTTTTTGTTGTTTTTTTTTTTAAAACCAAAAAAATTAAACTGGAAACAAAAAACAGTGGAACAGGAAGAAAAAAGAAAAAAAAATATTATCGTTTTGGGCAACAGTGCTCTTCTTTGCTCTTCACAATGAGGTGACTAGACTGCTCACCGTAACAAAAGAGTTCTCTGCAAAATTAACAATGAATTGTAAGATTTGCAAACTGAGGCACAATAATAGGATGCGGACTGTTCGGAGGAGGTGGTGGTGCTTTTGAGGTAGAAGGAACTGCAGTTTGAGGGTTTTCCTGGAACCTTTGTGTTGTCATCCTTCCATAATTATTTGGACGCAAATTTTTGACATGGTGAACCATTGAGGCTGTCCCGGAAGAGTACTTTTTAGTGGGGTCAGCCCTGGAAAGTGTAACCTCACAGATCTTGCATTTCACTTTCGGTACATTCACCTTTTTCTGTCCCTCCGGAAATGAAGAAAACTTCCGAAGGAAATCTTCTCTTCTCTTTTTCTGAGGTGGCTTAGTAACAAAATGTTTCTTAGAGGAATGTACTGATGAAGTCTCTAAAAGAGCAGCCATTGTAGAGTTTGGTTGTAAAAGACTACAGCTCCACAGAATAGATGTTTTTCCTAGGAAAATCGAAGTAGGATAATCAAAATGAGAGGGGTCTTTCAACAGTTGGAATAGGAAGTATTATGAACTAATAAAAACTCTCCTTTTATGGTCAGATGACTTTGCGTACGCTTACAGTGCTCATACAGTGCTTTTAGGATGCGAGTATGTACGACGTACCTTTGCGATTTGCATAATTGCTTTTAAAAGTAATAATTGCTTATTAAAAGTTAAAAAAAAGTATTTTCATGTTTGTCCTAGATACTGTCTTCCCTTAATATGTACATTAAATACATAAATATATGTTTTTGAACAATTAGAAACTTTTGTGCCGTATGCTTACGGGGCGCCGTATATGACGTCACGCAGAAGCGTTGATGCGATGCACAAGGTCAAAGCATATCTGTAACAAGTGCGTGGCTACGCGCAGAGGACCATTTGCCGTACAAAGTGTGGTGCGATCACTGTACTCGTACGGTGCGATTACCCCCAAAAAATATGAAAAAGGAATTATAGTTATTCTAATTGTAAAAAATGGAGAAAAAAAATTGGGATTTAGTTTTGTTATTCTTTTACATTAAGAATATGAAATATAATTTAAAAAATAAAATTAATATACATTTTTTATAAATATTTAAGAAATGAGTATAAAAAGAAAGAAATGTAATAATTTATACATTTAAAAATTATCATTTACTAAACCTTTGAAATTCATGGAAAAAACCATAGGTTTCAGCCATGTTATAGTTAGGAATTAGCATTTAAAAAACCTTGCAAATTCACAGAAAAAACCATAGGTTTCACACATGTTATAGTTAGCTGGAGATTTCACTCATACAAAACCATTGAAATTCCCCCGTTATAGTTAGTCAGCTAACTATAACTCGCGCGCCCGCAATGCACTGTTGATGACGTCACATATTACATCACTCATGACATGGTCAGTAACATCACTCATGACATCACTCATGACATCTCAAATGAAATCACTGATGACATCATTGATGACATCATCCTTGTGAAAGAATGGCAGACCTCCTCTCACCCTAATATAACCTTTGATAGAC
Organism: Lissotriton helveticus; assembly: GCF_964261635.1. NCBI lineage: Eukaryota > Metazoa > Chordata > Amphibia > Caudata > Salamandridae > Lissotriton > Lissotriton helveticus. Next base: position 503,560,460 of record NC_136068.1, on the reverse strand, counting down.
ACATTCAAAAATAGAAACTAACATTTTTTTTAAAATGGAGATACCAATACCAGTTACAACAACCTATTCAGTAATTCCAACATCTACATACACATCCACTCATTCACCAACAGTTCTATATAGTCACTCATACATGTACTCACTCATCAAATAAAGTCACTCATACATGTACTCACTCATCATATGTACTTACACCTATACATCCTGTTACACACCTATACTCATCCATAGAGTTACTTACACACATACTCATACATGCAAATAAACATCCATTTAGTTGCATATACAGCTATACACACACCAGTACACTTACTTCTACAGAAACGTACACATACTTACTCTCTTAAACAATCACTTATAGAAACACATACTTATTTATACAGGAACTCTCCCAATCTCTCACTCTCATATATACTTACTTATAAACATTAATACTCACATATAGTAGTTTAAAACATATGTACTTACTTATAAAGATAGTATTGAGGCAGTCATTCACTCACTAACACACCCATACACACACTCATCCACCCATACAGTCCTGCACACATGCAGTCTTCAAAACACATACAAACAGTGAGTCACTCATTCATGCATCTATGCGCTAAGTAATATTCCCCACCGAACCATAAAAACATTCATACTGATAGTTTAAAAAACAACTAATAACTCATATAGACACTCACCAACCCATGCAGCCACCTATACACAAAGTGAGACACTGATACAGATATCTAAATATTTAAAAATTACTCGGTAATACTTGTATTCACTAAGATACACTTAATCAGTCCGTTATACAATCAATTGTACAAAAAACAATCATCCATTTAGACACTTATATACCCATTTATTCTTTCATCGACCTTGAGATGTACATATATAAAACATACTTAATTTCCCGAAAAACACACATTCACTGGATGATGTCAGATGTCATCAGTGATGTCATTTGAGATGTTCTATACTGCCTGTCTAGGCTAAATCTGCCTCTATGATCCTGCCTTTTTTACCTTTGAAAATAAAGGTTGTGTGTTTCAAAGCTAACTCAGGGCAGTTTTCTTCTTTACATATATAATATATGGTGACTTATATGTCTTTATTTTGTCAAATGTAAAAGATTTATATGCAATGATGGCAGATTTGGAGCCTAATAGGGTGTTTTTTTGCCCCCACCTTGTTCTGAATATACATCAACAGTCTGATTGATGCGCTGAGAGTCTGTAAGGACACTGACGCTCCTAAAATCTCGCAAAAGCAAATTCCTGCCATGATGTTTGCAGACGATACCCTTCTCTCTAAGTCACCGATGGGCATCCAAAGAATCCTAGATGGGTTTTGTGAGTTTTGTAGGACCCGGGGCCTAGAGATCAACATTAACAAAACAAAATGTATGGTCTTTAACCACAGCAAATCTACACGCCCTAACCCGCACATGAATGGTATCCCTTTGGAGCAGGTCTCTGTATTAGATTATTTGGGTCTAACTCTTACAGGGAATATGACTTGAGGGGCTCAAATTAGCAAGTCTAATCTCAAAATGACACAGACCATAGGCAGCCTGGCCAAGTTCTTAAGGGAAACATTCCAAAAACCAGTGAACCCGGTTATGGAGACATACAAACTTAGGCCAGGATCGCTATCCTATATGGGGCTGAACTCTGGGGCACTCCAACCGTAGGACTCTGGTTATTACTGAGAACAAATTCCTTAGACAATTATTCAGTCTACCGATTAGCACCTCCCTGGTTCCACTGCGTATGGAACTAGGGGTAAGATCTATTGCTGAGGAAATTGGCTGCAGGCCATTACTATTTTGGCAGCGCCTCTGGGTAACACTCGAGCTCCTAGAGTATAGATTAGAGCTATTGGAAATCTTGAGTCTTCCCGGTTCAGGAAAACTGCCATGGCTTAGATTCATCAGGGAGGGCCTCTATGAAATAGGTCTAAAAGAACCCTGACACAGCTTGCTCGAAAACACCATGCAAATTACTAACTACCAGCTACTAGGGCAGTTTATCCGCAAAACTCCAAGTAGAATCCGCTCATGGCTCTCTCACATTACACTTCCTGGAAGTATAAGACACTTGCAGGCTGGAGGCATGCCTTGATGCAATCTGCCCGCATTAGGCAGGAAATTATATGTACAGTTTCAACACGGCTGTCTTCCCCTGCATGCCTGCACGTGTAAAAAGGGCAGGCGGTAATTTAAGTGGGTGTCCAGCCTGTAACAAAGTAGGTGTCCAGCCTGCAACATGTGTTGATTTTGAACTTCATGTGTTCTTCTTTTGTCCAGGATACCGCTCAACAAGACAAAGATAGTTAGTCTAGCTATGCAATAACCTAGGCACAACCCACTGCATCAAAGCCTTCCGAATTTTGAAATATAACACAGAAAAATATAACACAGATTCTCATATAGTCTTTGCGGTTTCACGCTTCCTAAATACCATGTGGTGCGTTAGGAGAAATTTCCTTAATATGCGAAATCAAGGAATTGACTGTGGCTGACTTTTTTTATCGTCTTTTTAACTCAAAATGTACTATCTCAGATGAATTGTTTTTATTTCTCTTAAACTTTTTAACTGTTTGTATATAATTGTGCTTGTTCTTTTATGGTGAATAACCGAAATAAAGAAATATTGGCAATATATATATATAGAGGCTCCTCAACCCAGGAGGGAAACACCATCTGTCACCTACAACCGTTGCCACAACCATCTGTATCACCTCCACCTGTACCATCTCCATATCCACCACCACCAACAGAACCACTGCCAACAAAACCAACCACAAGACCTCTACACTCTCAACCAATCTTACCACTTGTACTGCGTAGGTGGAATAGAAGGGTAAACCAACAAAAAAACGTTTGTTTTGTTGATATTGAAGATACTAAAAAGGAAAGTGTTATTTATTTTCTATTCTTCCTTTAACTTAAACGTTTATTGCATTAAACATTTCATCATATCTTCAAAATACCTACACTTTTTTGCATGACAAACAGCACATTATAGTGCAAATGTTTTACAATAACAAGAGAGACATTAATGTTTGAAATTGTTGATAGCTTTTATGTATAATTTATCATTTGAATTTTTATGTCAAAATGTTAGGGAAAAATATAAACTGTCTTCGGGAACGGGCAAAATGAAATACAACTGAGTTGTGTTTCAGAGAATAAATGAAAACTTGGAGGTATGTTGGTGAATAATAGAACGTGCCAGTAAATGTCAAGGGAGCAAATCTATTTCAATACAATAAGGATTAGTTACTTACCTGTAATCCTAGTTCTCTTCCAGGGGTACCCTCATCAAAGTCATAAGCATTAGAATATTCACGCCCATGCGCGGGACCCCGGAAACACTATATTATATGTGCCCCACATATATATACTCATATATATATATATACATATATATATAAAAACATGCAATAGCAGCCAAATCACATCAGAGCTGGAATATGCTGTGAAGAATTTCCACCATACATGAATAATATGCATTAGAAACATGAGAAACAACACCAAAGATTGTTTAGAGACTGTTTTAATGCTTAGGCAGCAGCAGAAATTCTTATAACACCCTGAAAGCATAGAAAGCTCCCAGGCTGCATTGCAAACACACAGTCTAAAAAGACTGACAAGCTAACCTGTAGCTATATACAAAAAACTGACACCGTGCCTTTAAGGCACCCATGACCCCCGGTATCCCATCATGCCTCAGAGGTGACAGTTAGGTCAGTTCTTTTCGGAGACTGAAACAAACCCAGTAACAAAATAGGTTAACAATATCTCCTTATTAAAGAATATCCTTTGCCCAGGGAGGCGGGAGGGTTGCTTATGACTTTAATGAGGATACCCCTGGAAGAGAACTAGGATTACAGGTAAGTAACTAATCCTTCTCTTCCAGGGGATCCTCATCAATAGTCATAAGCATTAGAATAGAATAGCGAGCCTCTCCTCATCCCTGCGGGCAAAGGAATGACAAGACAGTTATCTCATCAACAAGCCTGAGCAGGCTATAGGCTACCCAAACAGATTTCTCAAGGAGGCTTGCCCTACTTGAGTTTCGGCCCAGGAATCAGATTCGAGACAGTAATGTCTCGTAAAGGTATGAACTGATTTCCAGGTTGCAGCCTTGCATATTTCTGACATTGGAATGTCATGTAAGAAAGCTACTGTAGCGCCTTTCCCTCTAGTGGAATGCGCTTTGGGTGACACCAATAAAGGCTTGCCTGCAAGCTGATAGGCAAATTTAATGCAAGAGACAATCCATCTGGAGATGGACCTCTTGGCTGGTGGAAAACCCGTCCTCATTGAACCATAGTTCACAAACAGTTGATCCGTTTTCCTGGGATGTACGGCATTACGACGCGTACTTTTATAACGCGTGCCGTTACAACGCGGTTTTTTCAACGCAAGTCGTTACCACGACATTCGTTGGAGGAGGTGCGGACTTAGGAATTTTTTTATTTACTATCCCAACACCAGCCTACGTACAGTAGGGAAGGTGTTGGATAGTAAATTAAAAAAAATCCTTGTCCTGCAGCGCCCTCCAGCGCAAGTCGTGGTAACGACTTGCGTTGAAAAGACCGCGTTGTAACGGCACGGCGGTGTAACAGCCGCGTCGTAAAGGCTGTTCACCGTTTTCCTGATCCCTTTAGTATTTTCCAAATAGAACTTGAGCACTCTCTTAAGATCCAAGGAGTGCAGTGACCGCTCGGCTGGGTTCGTAGGATTTGGAAAAAACGAAGGGAGGGAAATGGACTGATTTATATGAAAATCAGAAACCACTTTAGGCAAGAAAGATGGATGAGCCCTTAGGACTACTATATTGTGGTGGAAAACAGTATATGGTTCCTTCGCACAGAGCGCTTGTATCTCGCTTACTCTGCGCGCTGTGGATGGGCTCGAAAGGAGGTGACATTAACCTGGATAGAACCAGGTTCAATTCCCAAGGAGGAGAAGGATTTCGCACAGGGGGATACACTTTTTTCAACCCCTGGAGGAAGTCCTTAACCACCGGAACCTGAAAGAAAGAGATCTGATCAGGTGATTTCCTGTACGCTACTATGTCTGACAAATGCACTCTAATGGAAGCATATTTCAAACCAGAAGTTGCCAAGGAAAGGAGGTATGGCAGGATTACCTCCTCCTGCCCTTTAGTTGGATCCAAGTGATGATCCCTACACCATATGTAGAACCTTTTCCACTTGAACGCATAAGACGCTCTTGTGGAAGGTCTCTTAGCCTCCTTTAAAATGTGCATACAGTCGGGAGGCAGATTCAAATGCCCATATTTCAGAACCTCATGTGCCAGGCTGTCAGGTTCAGTGATGAGAGGTTGGGATGCAGTATCCTCCCGTTCATCTTGCTCAACAGGTTCGGTTTGCAAGGAAGTCGTCTGTGTGGACACACAGACAGATGCAGCAGGTCCGGGTACCACCACTGTCGTGGCCAATCCGGAGCTATCAAGATCATCTCCATGTCCGACCTGAGGAGCTTGGAAACCACCTTCGGAATCTGAGGCAGGGGAGGAAACGCGTAAGCAAACGTTCCAGACCAATCCATCAGGAGAGCGTTCCCCTGCGTCCCTGGCCGGTGGAATCTGGACGCGAAGGCGTAGCATTTTGCGTTTTCTTCGTCCGCAAACAAGTCTATGGCTGGACGACCCCAGCAACGAAAAAGCTCTTCTACCACTTCGTCGTTTAGCACCCAGTCTGGCTGATCTTCGAAGTGCCTGCTGAGTGCGTCTGCTTTGATGTTTAACTCGCCTGGAAGGTGCACCGCCACCACTGAAAGGTTTTGAGAGAGAAGCCAGTGCCAGATAGTTTGAGCCTCCCGGGAGAGAGGGCGAGATCGTGTGCCTCCTTGTTTGTTCAGATAGAACATGGTGGTTGTATTGTCTGTCTGAACTAAGACTAAGTTGGACTCGATCGCTGGAAGCAAAGCTTTGAGAGCTAGAAACACCGCTCTGAGCTCCAGCATGTTTATGTGGTACGTCTGCTCCTGTGCAGACCACTGACCCTGAAGGGGACCCATATGCGCTCCCCAGCCTTGTAGAGAAGCATCTGTCACTATAGACTGGGTGGGTAGTGGCTGATGAAAAGGTACTCCCACCAGCACATTCCTCGTCCGAGTCCACCATTTGATGGCATCCTTCGCTGTTTGGGAAAGAGTGATACGATCTTCCCAATGCCCTGTCGCCTGGTCCCACTGGTCTTCGAGAGCCTGTTGTGGAGGGCGCATTCTCAGCCTGGCGTTCGGGATGAGAAAAATGCAGGACGCCATGGAACCCAGCAGGGAGGCTACCTGTCGGACTGTCGGAAGCCGAGACTCTAATAGAATCCCACACTTTTGCCTCATGAAAAAAAGTCTCTCCTCCGAAGGAAACGCTTTTCCCAATTTTGTGTCCAGAACGGAGCCTAGCTAGTGGATGGACTGTGTTGGCCGCTGGACTGACTTCCCCAGGTTCACATGGAGACCGAGCCTGTGCAACTGGTGTAGGCAAAGTTGCAGATCGTGCGTAACCTGTACCGGAGACGGGCCCTTTAGGAGCCAGTCGTCCAGGTATGGGTAAATGAAGAGTCCCTTTTTGTGAAGAAAAGCCACCACCACTGCCATGCATTTGGTGAAGACTCGTGGTGCGGACTTGAGTCCGAAGGGTAGCACCTTGTACTGGTAGTGTTTGCTTCCTACGACAAACCTCAAGTACTTGCGATGCTGCAGAGCAATCGGAATGTGAAAGTATGCATCTTGCAGATCCACCGAACACATCCAATCTCCGGCTTGAAGATGTGGGCATATTTGGTGAAGAGCTAACATGCGGAACTTTTCTCTGACTATGACTTTGTTTAGGATACGCAGATCTAGTATAGGCCTGAACTTATCCTCCTGATCTTTTTTGGGGACAAGAAAGTATCTTGAGTAGACTCCCTTTCCTCTTTGAGAGGGAGGAACTTCCTCTATAGCTCTTTTTTGTAGGAGGACTGTCACTTCTCTGCGGAGCAAGCTCAGCTGGTGAGAGCAAGAGGTCTTTGGAGGAATGCTTTTCGGGAGCGCACGGAAACGTAGCCTGTATCCATTGCGCAGTATATTCAGCACCCACTGATCTTTCGTGATGCTGACCCACTCTGTCAGGTGTTGTGAAGCACTTCCTCCCACTGGAGTGGGCAACGGCGCCAGAGGAAGCCACTGATCAAGCCTTTCCTCCTCTCGTGGTGGTAGAGGACTGCTGGTGACCTCCTCTACCTCTGTTGGATTTGCCTCGGAACTGGGATTTTCCTTGGTTCTTATTCTGGGACCACTGAGGGGTTTGAACCCTCTGTTGAGCCCCTCTCCCCCTGTTGGTCTTAAAGCGGCGTTTGAACTCTTTTTTCTTCTCCAAACCCACCGCTTTCACCGTATCCAATTCCGTCTTCATACGGGTCATCTCTTCGTCAGCATGTTCTCCGAAGAGAGAGGAACCCGAAAAGGGAAGATTAAGGATGCGATGCTGGGCATCCGGCTTCAGCCCTGTGAGGCGCAACCAAGCCGACCTCCTGGCACAAACCCCATGTGAGTAGGAATGTGCCGCAAGCACTGCACCGTCCGCTGCTGTGCTTATCAACTGGTTCGCCACCAGACATCCTTCTGTCATAGTTTCTTCGAAGTCCTTCTGGTCTTCCTTTGGCAGTTAGGACTTGAACCTCTCCATGGAGCCCCATAAGGCTCTGTCGTATCTACCCAGCAGTGCAGCCGCACTGGAGACCTTCAGCGTGGAGGCAGCTGAATTGCAAACTTTGCGACCCCACGAATCCTGAGATTTGCTGTCCTTATCTGGTGGGACTGAAGAGGAAGCAGCAACTGCATGCGTCTTCCTCACCGCTGCCACTATCACAGAGTCTGCTGGAGGGTCAGATTTTACAAAAACTGGGTCAGAAGAAGCCGGTTTGTATTTCGTTTGTATGCGGGCTGGCACCACTCTGATGGCTGCCAGGGTTAGGAAAACGTCCTTGACCGGATCGAGATCTGATAGGATCTTCTCTGGGAGATCGGGATCTCACCGGATTTTCCTTTCTGGGAGAGTGAGATCTGGTTGGTCTTCTCACAGGTGATTTGTCTGCTTGGCGCCTGGGAGGACTACGCTGTCCACTTCATCCACCAGTCTCTGGAGAGGAGATCTGTGCTGCGGACTGGCGTACTCGTGCATATGTTTGGTAGCCCCTGAATCTCGCCAATGGTCCAATGACTTATACCATCTGGGAGACAGTCTAACCTCCTCAGCCGAAGGATCTGGCTGACGCACAGGAGATCCGAGGACAGGACTTCTGGACCTTGAAGATGTTGTTGAGGAGCCAGAAGACTGTGAAGTAGAATGGCGAGAAGCCGACTCCGTAACCATGATCACAGAGTTTTTTGACGACGATCGAGCCCTTTCCGAATGTCTCGACGTCGAGCGTTCTGGCGTCGTACGTTTTTCTCTCTACGCCGAATGCTTCCTGGGAGTCGGCGGATCCAGTAATCTCGACCTCGAATGCCTCGACGGCGATCGATGCGAGGATCTATGGTCTCTCGACGTCGAGTGGTGATGACCAGTCGTCAATGGAGCCCTCTGTCTCGACGTCGAACGGCGATGACCAGCCGTCGATGGAGCCCTCAGCCTCGACGTCGAACGGCGATGACCAGCTGTCACGGATCCTCTTGGTCCTCGACGCCGAACGTCGTTTCTTAGACGACGGCAGGGGGGTCACACTTCTCGATGCCGGTCACCGCCTGGATGACGACGGCGGAGGAGTGACCTCCCTCGACGCCGATCGTTGCCCGGTTGACGACGGCAGAGGGGCCTTGGATCTCGACGCCGACCGTTGCCCGGTTGACGGCGGCGGAATCACATTTCTCAACGCCGATCGTCACCCGGTTGACGATGGCGGAGGAGATTTCGACGACGGAGCTGGATCCTTCGACGTCATGACGTACCTGGTCTTCTTTTCGACGGCGAGCCCGCCGTCGACGGTAGTTTTGAAGATGAATGACCCACAGCGCCAAGCCTGACGCTGAAGCTGAAGGGTGTGAAGACCTCTCTTTTGAAGATACAAACGTCGTGGTTGTCTGATTTTGCCTTCTTGTTGCCACAAGAAGGACATTTGTCAAAAAGTGAAGGCATTCTCAGCTGAAAATGCTCACTAAACTGACTAAAAAAGACAGTTTATTACTTGACTTGATGTAAAATGTCAAAGTAATTAGAAAAAGTTGTTAAGAATGAAGTAATTTTCTGTCAGAAAACAGAAATTAGTGGAGCTGTGTTACCAGGATCCTTCCTGAAGGAGCCGGAAAGAACAACTGACCTAACTGTCACCCCTGAGGCATGATGGGATACCGGGGGTCATGGGTGCCTTAAAGGCACGGTGTCAGTTTTTTGTATATAGCTACAGGTTAGCTTTTCAGTCTTTTTAGACTGTGTGTTTGCAATGCAGCCTGGGAGCTTTCTATGCTTTCAGGGTGTTAAAAGAATTTCTGCTGCTGCCTAAGCATTAAAACAGTTTCTAAACAATCTTTGGTGTTGTTTCTCATGTTTCTAATGCATATTATTCATGTATGGTGGAAATTCTTCACAGCATATTCCAGCTCTGATGTGATTTGGCTGCTATTGTATATATATATATATATATATATATATATATATATATATATATATATATATACACGTTTCTGTATCCAATCCCATGGGTTGCAGAAATAAGAAGGCAGGCACACTGGAATCCGATTTACAAAATTTAATAGCACCAAACCCCCCTCACCCCTTACAGACGCGTTTCGCCTTCGCAGGCTTCGTCAGTGTAACACAGTGTATGGTTAAAGTCGCCATTTATAAAGCCAATTGCCCTGTACATATTGATCAACCTAAAAGAAGGACAACAACTCTGCAAAATTACAGTGGCCATCTTGTAACGTGCAAATGGCATTTACATTGTTGGCTTGAAAGTGGCGAGTGCAGTGAAAAGTGCATAGTGCGTGTTTAAAAACATATGGATTAACCATTCTATGTACATTAATTCATTTAGTTTATATACACAGCGAGAATCACTTTTTGCTATATTGGATTCAGTAGCACCAAAAAGATATATTTCTTTCATTTTTGATTTGTTCACATTCACTAAAGTGCAACAGTATCTTCATTACGCCCTGAATGGGCAATTCCATAAGCAATAAAAACATATCTCGTAAGGACAAATTCACTTTTTTTGAGAATACTTCTTCTCTATATACAGATTAGCAAAGCAAGTGGAGGTTTTCTACAGATACATAAGGTACCGTACTCACAGGTGCACCCAAAGTTCTTCATTATTGTTTAGCCCCCAAGGAGTCATGGTTTTAAGACTGATGATGTATTTTGACTCTAGTACTCGAAAGGATTTTTCCCTATCCCCTCCTCTTTCTGATTTGGGAACCTGATCCATGCAGTAAAAACTAAGTTTTTCCCATTTGCTTTGATGGTACTCAGCAAAATGGCGGGCAACAGGATAAGACTTATCATTATTTGTAATGGCCCGCATGTGCTCAAGAATTCTTAGTTTTACCGGTTTTATTGTGCTGCCGATATATCGCAGCTTGCAGGGACAGGTCAGGCAGTATACAGTATACTCAGAATGGCAATTGAGCAACTGTTTGATTTTGATATTGGGTCTTTTCTCCCCTGTTCTGTTGGGATAATCCTGTGCTTTGCTACTGAATTTGCAGGCCTTACATTTTAGACACGGGAAGAAACCAACTATGTTTGTCACCTTGATGGGTTGGACCGATGGTTTAAAGTGACTGTGGACCAGGTGATCTGCCAGCGAAGGACATCTCCTGTAGGTTATTAGGGGTCTTTTTGGCAGACTGTTTTTCAACGTTTTGTCAGCCGTTAGTATGTGCCAGTGTTTTTGGAAGATGTTAACTACCTCTGACGATTTGGTGCTGAATTCCGTGATCATTCGCACCTCGTCGGGTGCCTTCTCTTTCACCTTCGGAGTTAGGAGGTCCCTCCTATTAACCCCAGAGGCTTTTGTTTTTGCTTGTTTGAGGAGTTCCTTGTTGTACCCTCTATCCTCAAACCTCTCTTGTGCTTCCCTTATGGCGAGGCTGTAGTCTCGGTCCAGAGAGCAATTTCTCTTTAGACGTAGAAACTCGCCATAAGGTACATTTTTCACTAAGCTTTTTGGGTGATAAGAGTTGGCGTGCAGGACAGCATTCCCCGCCGTAGGTTTTCTATACAGGCGGGTCTGCAAGATGTTATTATGTACAAACACCTCCAAATCGAGATAGTTAATACTAGTGGCACTGATGGTACTTGTAAACCTTAGGTTGAGAGTATTTGTGTTCAAGATTGTAATATACTCTTCTGCTGACTGACGATCACCCTGCCATATTATGAACAGGTCATCTATGTACCTGGTCAAAAAAAAAAATATATATATATATATATATATATATATATATATATGGGGCACATATAATATAGTGGGCGGGAATATTCTAATGCTTATGACTATTGATGAGGATCCCCTGGAAGAGAACCAAGACATACCCCCAAGCCAGAAGGTGGGACAGGGTCCTGAACCTGACTTGGAGCCAGACGTTCTTGGTCATCCTCTATTTCACTCTTCCCCACAATGATGTTTATGGCCTCTGACATAGAAGGGGAAACAGGTATGAAAGACAACTTAGGAGACGAGACAACAGGAGGTGTGGAGATTTGGAGAGGGAGATAAAACGTCAGACCTACTATCAAAGAGGTCACAAGGGCACAAATCATTCTGAGGTCTTAAATGACTATCTCTTGGAGCATTAGACCTTTTCATCTAAGTCCCGGATATCCTGTCAGATCGATCTCTCAGCCTCTTTGATGGGCTTCAAAACCCCCTGAAAGCTAGGAAAGTGACATATTGTGGGGCAATGTAGTGGTCTGCACATAAAGAGTGTTGTGGGCTAAAATCTCCTTTGACGGCTGATTTTGTTCTCAACAGGGACTTTGAGGAGGAGATGAAGGTTGTGCAGGTGCATGTGCTCTTTAAGAGCAGGGAAAATCAGAGGCTGACATGAGGAGGTTGGGTGCTTAGGGTGGATGGTTCTTATGATGTGTGTGTTTGTCCATGAATGTACACTTTTTAGAGACCCATCTCCTTAGCGTAATGTCGCTGTGGTCTCTCGTTGAACTCTTTATCGAGTGGTGATACCAATCCTGCAGAATATAAGTATGTTTGACTTTATTTTACATATTCTGACAGTTGAAAGCCACAGTAAGTAGATGTAATTATTTTTGCAATATTATCTGAATTCCGACACAAGGCTCAATAAATTGCAGCTAAATTACCCTGACACCTGAGAGGGACTGCGTCGGTGATCCCGCAGCCCTGGGCCAGAACCTCAGAGCCAGAGGACTCGACTGGAGGGGAACCAGGCCTGAGACGCCTGAGGGAGACTACCAGGAACTGGGAGTGAACAAGGCGTGAGGGCGTCTGACGCTGAGAGGGGTCCTGCCCGCCCGGATTCCTACACGGGCCTGTACCTGTGGATGCGGTCAGTGAAGGGCGGCGACTCCATTGTGAGGCACCGTGGGGCACCATGAAACATCTGGTAAGTGGCACCAAGCAGTGGACCTCCTGTATGCTGGTGGCCTACGCAATGTGGGATGGGGGCCTGCTCTGCAGCATTGGGACGTCCCTGAGGACCTGTGAGAGACACACAGCAAATGGGCCTTAACAAGGGACCCGGTAGGTCCTGGAGACTGAGACACAGTACCAGTGGTGGTGACCCAGGAGGGTGCCTGCATGCCTACACGGTGTGCGTGGTGGACGGTGCAGGGGATTGCCCAGTAATTGAAATATTCTGCCTTGACTAGCGGTGACCAGGAGTACAGAGGTACCAGCGGCTTCACTGGGGTGGCAGGATAGATGCCTGAATGAGGCCGCAGACGAGCCCACATCCTGTGCTTCATCTGCTCAAGCGGGATCCCAGAGGACAGCCCGGCCCTTGGTGATAGCGTCGCTGAAGTGTTGCCCAGACAGTGACACAAGTCAAGTCAAGTCAAACCACTTTAGACAGTGACATTCCTCATGAGTGAGACTGGAGCTGGGGGTGCCTGGAGGGGCCCTGATAGGGTGACCAACCGTCCGTAAATTTCACGGACAGTCCGTAATTTCGGCCATCTGTCCGTGAAGGATCTTTTAACGGACGCCATTTGTCCGTAATTTTAACCAGGCACCGGTCGCAGCTCCCTGAAGCTGGCGCAGCTTCCACCCACCTCCCTTCTTGACTCAGATGCTGAGGTCGGGTGTAATAGACTTCGAGGCAGTACAAAAGCTCAGATACCAGCAGCATTGGAGAGGCACAGCGGGGTGGCAACCCTCACACCTCCAGCCCTTGATGTGCTGTTAAGAGGTGCTTGCTTGAAGGTGACTGAGGGGTGGGGAGGGTGCGGAAGCTTCAGGAGCAGGGGCATCTATTCAGATGCAAACAGCCCTGAATACGCCATGTCTCCGCAATTTAGAGGGGCTTCACACATTCCATTTCTGCACAGGGCCACTGTGACACCAGAGATATGTCAGAAATGCGAAGGTCTAGAAGCTGGGAACACTGCTTTCTGGGCCTGAGAGCATTCCTGCAGGAATGGGTGCTCTCTGCTGCCTTGTCACTACAGGGAAAACAAAACCCGAGCTAGAAAAGAGGAACGCAATAAAGAGTAATGTGGAAATACAATACATATGCACAGTCGTTATTGTATCTACTGTGTGAGTAAGCGCTGCATGGTCCAGTCGTAGATGGATACTTCTGTGCGTTAATACACCTGCTGCATGGACTTGTCTGTACAGCTTCTATTCTGGTGAGATCGCTCCCTCTCTTACCACTGGGCGCCTTAGCGATTTATCAGGAGAGTATTACGACTGAAAAGAGAAAGCTTAACATGTTAGGAATTTGCAAGATGTACTCATAAATTCACCTACCTTGCACCAGAGGCCGGCTCATACTCCGACCAGACACGGGGCCTCTCTTTTGATCCTGCCTGTGATTGGCTTTGCCTTTAATCTGCCAGTGGGCAGTTTTGCAAGTAGATGTGTTACAACGCGCTGTTACCTTAGAAGGCTTGGGGAGTGCCTGGTCATTTTAAATTCAGATGACCGAGGCCAAACTCCCTGCAATGCTTTTACTTGCAACTGCTCTGTCTTTTTCTGCTGTCAGAGCGGTGACGATAATTTATTTAAAAATAGTGTATCTGGCCTTTTGTTTCTACCATGCCTCCCTCCATATACAGAATACACACATACGCTGTGTGTATGTTATAGATGAACGCATAGTAAAAACGAAATGCCAGGGACACTCGTTTTATTTTGTTTGAAATGAGTGTCCCTGGCCTTTTGTCTACAATGCGCCCATGAAACATACATACACACACAGCGGGTGTTTCTGTTGTATACGGAGGGAGTCATGTATTGCTGCCCTGCTGTTATAGTTATATGGGGTCTGTACGAATGCGGAGCATGTGTTTTTTTTTTTTTTTGTTGAAATCTGTTTTTATTGTGAACACAGCGATAAGCCTACAACCCCTTATCGAGGCCGGCCGCGCATATGCAAGTCTGTAGATGTAGTTGACCAGGGGAGATGAGATCCTTAACACAGCGCCCTGCCTACAACCCCCGGGGGGGCCGGCCGCGTGGCTTAGGGGAAAATATAGCAGAAGGTGGTCATGCGCTGGCAACGCGCCGCTGTACGGGGGGGGGCGTATGGGGGGGAGAGCAGTGGTGTCACATTTTCAAAGGCCCAACCGGGGCCAAACTGTCCCAAAGGGGGGCGGAAGCCAGAGTGGCAAGCAAGAAAGAAGAAAAAGTCGGAAGTAGAAGAGCAGTGGTGTGGCGGAGAGGGGCTAGGGGGGCATAGCTACGGTCGCCTACAAGAGGCGTAGAGCGCAAACCAGCACTGGGGGGGGCAACTAAGGGCCTAGTCTGCTTGGGTCAGCAGGAATGAGGGCGTCCTCGAACAATTGCAGAGCGCGGAGCCTGGGGGGCATGTGGCGGGCATAGCTGATGGAGCACAGGTGACGCACGAGGGGTTCCCACACTGCCTTGAATCGCACCCCCCTTGATTGTATCCGCGCCGTGAGCAGCTCCATGGTCAGGACCTGCCAGAGGCGCACGAACCAGGAAGCTATCGGCGGTGCCTCAGCCCGCTTCCAGTACAGAGCAATGAGTTGCTTGGCAGCGCCTAACATGTGGAGGGTGAGGATCCAATCGCTGCGCGTGAGTGCTCTGAGTGTGGGGGGTCGGACGCCCAGCAGGAGTGTGCAAACCTCTTCAGGGAGGGGAAAACCCAACACCTTCTTAATGTGGCTAAGGACCTCCTTCCAAAAGACAGCCAGGGCAGGGCACGACCACCAGATGTGCATGAAGTCACCAGTCGCAGTGCTACACCTCCAGCACAGCGGTGAGGAGGCGGGGAACATTTTGTTGAGACGCAGGGGGGTGTAGTACCATTGCGTTAGCATCTTGTACGCGTTTTCCCTCTGTGGGATACTGCGGTAGGTTTTGGGAATGTCACTCCAGAGCCTAGACCATTGAGATGGCGTGAGTTCAGTGCCAGTCGCCGTCTGCCACTGCCTCTGGTAGGGATGCGCGGGAGGGGTGAGAGGGTGCTGCAGGATATTGTAAATTTGGGAGATAAGCCGTTTCAGTCCCCCGAGGGAGCGCGCCAGCTTCTCAAATGGAGTATACTCCCTGGAGGCAGCCTGAGACATGTCGTCTCCCGAGATCCAATGGCGCAGCTGCGCATATTGTAAGCCAGCGGTTAGGGGGAGGTTAAATTCTTCCCTGCAGTCCAGCCATGATTTAGGGGATCCACCAAGAAAGAGATCCCCTGCAACCCTGCAGTCTCCTTGCGTCCAGCTCTCGAAGGCTCGGGTCCGGGCAGCAGGGGGAAAGTGCGGGTTACCAGCAATGGGGGTATGCGGAGAGGGGAACGTGGTTAAACCCTTGGACACTGCCACTCGGTCCCATACCTCAAGCACCGTCCTCGTGGGGACCGCCATATACGCACTCCTGGAGCGCGCTACCCGCGGTAACCAGGGCAAGTCCCATATGGTGCGCCCCGTGACCACTCGGTCCATGTGGAACCAGTGTTTGTCGCTTTCGCGTGCACCCCATTCGATCACGAACCGGAGATGCGCCGCCCAATAGTAGTGGAGGAGATTCGGGCAGGCGAGGCCACCCCTGTCTCTCGGTTCCATGAGGACTTTTTGCGAAAAACGAGGCCGCTTACCTCCCCATATGAAGGACGCGAGGTCGCGCTGGAGGTTCCTGATGCAGTGGATCGGGATCGGAGTGGGGAGGCACTGGAAAACATAGAGAATGCGGGGAAGGACCGACATCTTGACCGCATTGAGCCGCCCCAGCCAGGATATCATCAGGGGCTTCCATTTCCGCAGGTCTGCCAGGACTTCTTTGCGGCAAGAGGCCCAGTTTCTGGAGGACCACGAGTCGAGGTGAGGCGTGATGTCCAGACCCAGGTATGTAATGTGGTCATCCGCCCAGCGGTAGGGTGCGATCTCCTTCAGGAAGGAAACCTCCTCCTCGGGGATGGTGAGGTTGAGAGCCCAAGATTTGGTGTGATTAATTTTAAGGCCGGACGCCTGCTCAAACAGTGAGAGGGCGTCGTGCACCGCTGGGAGGGAGATCCGAGGGTTCGTAAGGGTAAGGATCAGATCGTCCGCGAATAACGCTACCTTGTTGGTGCGTCCCCCGTGGGGGATACCGTGAATGTCAGGAGCGCGTCTAATCAGCTCCGCCAGCGGTTCTACCGCTAAAGCGAACAGGAGCGGCGAGAGCGGGCATCCCTGTCGTGTTCCCCTGTGGATTGAAAGCGGCGGCGTCAGTTGGCCATTGACCCGAATTCTGGCCTGTGGTCCGAGGTAAGGGGCCATGCACCTGGAGATCATGGTAGGGCCAAGACCCAGTTTCCTGAGAACCGCCCGCAGGAAGGTCCAGTCGACCCGGTCGAAGGCCTTTTCCGCGTCCAGGGAGAGGAGGCAGGCCGGGATTTTCCAATGGTGCACCTTTCCCACCAAGTGCGCCAGCCTGCGGACATTGTCGGCCCCCTGTCGATCTCGAATAAATCCCACCTGGTCCGGGTTCACCAATCCCGGCATAAGCGGGTCCAGCCGTTTGGCCAGGATCTTAGTGTAGATCTTGAGATCGGTGTTAAGGAGGGCGATGGGGCGGTAGGAGGCGCAGAGGCCGGGATCCTTCCCGGGCTTGGGGATCAGGGCTATTTCCGCCAGACCCATATCGGGGGACGGTCCAGTGTCGTCAGAGAAGGAGCCGTAGAGCCGCAGCAAATGCGGGCGGAGCTGGGTCAGGAACAGTCTATAGAAGGCCAACGGCAGGCCGTCCGGCCCCGGGGTTTTCCCCACAGGGAGGTCCTTGACAGCTTCCGTTATTTCCTCCTCCAGCAGAGGACCCTCCAACGAGGCTGCGCACGCCGGGGACAGTGGAGACCCCTCGAAGTCCGCGAGGACGGCCTCCCGTGCCTCCGCAGAGGTGGGCTCCTCAGCATACAGAGAGGAGTAGTAATCGACAAAGGCAGCCTGCTTGGCCCTCTCAGAGGTGACACTAGTGCCATCCTGCCGCTTGACATTGGCGATGTGGGCCCGAGCGGCACGCGCCCTCAGCCTGCCGGCTAGTAGGCGACCTACCTTGTCCCCCCCTCGTAGTACCGCTGCTTGAGCGCTAGCAGGGAGTGCTCCGCCTTGTTGGTGCGCAAGGTGCGGAGTTGCCCCCTGAGGTTGGCGAGAGTCCTCTTTGACGCCCGCGAGGGGGTGTCCCGGTCCCGGGCCTCTGCCAGTTTGATCTCGGAAGCCAGGTCGGTCTCCACCTTGAACGCTTCCTTCCGCCGTGCCACCGCCAGGGAGGTGATGTGGCCCCGAATGGTGGCCTTGAAGGCATCCCAGACCGTGTGGAAGGGCAGGTCGGGGGTGTCGTTGACGGCGAAATACGAGTCTATGGCGTCACGGATGCTAGCGGCGTCGTCTGGGTCCCGAAGGACCCTCGGCGGGAGCACCCACCTGCGTTCACAAGTGGCGCGGGCCAGGGGATCCTGGAGCAGGAGTTCCACATGGGCGTGGTCCGACAGGGAAATGTCGGATATAGCGGCTGCTAAGGAGTCGCGGGCTAAGTCAAGGGAAGTGAAGAGGTAGTCGATCCGGGAGTACGTCCGGTGGGAGTGCGAGTAGAAGGAGTAATCCCGGGTCCCCGGGTTGTGATAGCGCCACACATCCACGAGTCCCAGGTCGGTAAGTTGCGTCCTAAGGGTAGAGGACATCGCTCCCGCACCGTTGAAGGGGGCTCCCGCACGGTCTAGCTCCGGGTCCCAAACAAGGTTGAAATCTCCGCCCAAGATCACATTGGCCTCGCCCGGTGGGAACTGATCCCGCAGAAGTGCCTGGAGGTATTTGTCCTGCGACTGGTTGGGCGCATACACACAGCCTAGAGTGAACCGCGCACAGCCCATCTGTACCGAGGCTCGGAGGAACCGCCCGTCAGCGCTCCTGAAGGGTTTCACGGGTCCCCGCCGGATGCCAGCCCTGCAGAGAATTGCCACCCCCGCTGTCTTGGTGTCAGAGGATGCCCAGAACTGTGTGGGGTATCTAGGGTGCGCCATGCGTTTGATGTCCCCCCTGAGAAGGTGAGTCTCCTGGAGGAGGATAATGTCAGGGGAGTGGTGTAGGAGGTAGCGCCATATTTGCTTCCGCTTATTGGGGGAGTTGAGCCCTTTGACGTTGAGGGAGAGGACCTTCAGGGGTGTAGGAATGTTCGCTGTCATAGCACTAAGGGGGAGTGAAGTCGCGCAGGTCCCAGCTTAGCAGACACCCCCGCAGAGAGAGCAGCGGCATCCTCGTCTCGCCCCCAGCGCGCCAACCCCCGCAGGACCCACCATGCCGCCCCTCCGTAAGCGCAGGGGGAGAGTAGTAAGAGAGGGCAGCGTGAAGGAGAAGTAGGAGAAGGAAAGAGAGAAAAAAGAGAGGAGGCACAGGGAAGAAACAGAACCAGAACAGGCCAACAGGGCCAATACACAATGTCCCAGGTACCGGACATCCTCTACCCGAGGGTTTGGATGAACTCAGGAATGTCACTTCCTACAGGACAAGGGGGGGGGGTGAAGATGCGGGTAGATGGAATGAAGTTGAGTCGTCTCAGAGTCCGTGCACCCCGCTGCCTCCAGGTAGTCCGGGGGGGTGTCGAGCCGTGGGGTGTACATGGTCTATGCAGATGCCTATAGAGCGCTGGGGCTCAGTGGTGCGGCTCATGGCTTGGTAAAGGTAGGGGGCATCGTCCAGCCCGTTAGAACCCCACTAGTGAGAAGGGGGGGCCCTACCCCCAAGAACAGTGGGGTTAAATCACCATAGTGCAGGAGTACAGACCAAAGTGTCCAGGGGGGAAGGGCGTGTTTAGGGCAGCTTGGGTCACCGTAGCGATGGTTAGCTGTCTTCCGGGGTCGAGGGGCGACCCCCACCTTCAGAGCCAGAGGCGACAGGCTGGGAGGTCTGCTCCTCGCGATCGCCCTCAAGAGAGCGGATGTGCGCTATGATGTCCTGCTTGGTCTGTGAGGCAGATAGTGCGTCCACCGGGGGCGACCGTCGACGTTTGCGCACAGTGGACCATTCTGAACGCGGAGGTGCCTTCTCCGAGTGGGGGGGGCGAGTCGGGCTGTGGTCCGGGGATTCCGGCATGCCTAGCAGTTGTGCCGCTTCACGATAGGACCTGAGGGCCCTGCGTTTGCCCTCCCACCTGAAGATGAGCGCAAAAGGATGGCCCCACTGGTAGGAGATGTTGAGGGCCCGGAGTCTCTCGGTGACCGGGCGGAAGACCTTCCTTCTATGGAGTGTGGTTGGGGCTAAGTCCTGGAAAATCTGGATCTTGTGGCCCTCATACCGCAGGTCCGGGTTGTCCCTAGCCGCCTTCAAGATGGCCTCCTTCTCGGTGAAGTAATGGAGTCTGGCGACGATGTCGGGCAGGAGGCCCGCTTTACCTCCCGCTCCAAAGACTCGGTGTGCGCGGTCGAGGCGCGGCGGGGGGGCGTCTTCCTCACCCCACACCGCTTGCAGGAGTAGGGCCACGTAGGCCATGGTATCAGTCCCCTCTTCTCCGAGTGGCACACCCCGGATGCGGAGGTTGTTGCGGCGCCCCCTGTTTTCCAGGTCCTCCTGCTTGATCTGGAGCTGGATATGTTGCTCTTCAAGGGTCGCCACTCTCTGCCAGATCTGCTCCAGGTCCTCGGTGCGGGAGTCGACCGTCTTTTCCAGGCCGTCGACCCGGTCGCCAAGGTCGGTGACTTCCCTGCGCAGTTCTTTGACGCATGTATGGACCTCCGTCCTGAGGGACCCAATTTCCGTCTTCAAATCGGCCATGAAGGAGGACATGAAGGCCTGGGTCACCGGTGGAGAGTCGGCCGGCGGCGGGGGTTTCCCCCCTGCCGATGCGGGGCCCCCAGAAGAGGACGGCGAGCCCGTCTTGCCCCACATGGAGGCCACTGATGTACCCCTTGTTGTCGTTGGTGGGGGTTCCGGTTTGTTCCCCCTGCCGCGGGTCATGGTCCACGTAGGGCGTCGAGGGATTGCGGAGGGCAGGGGCAGCTGATGCGCGTATCCCTCGTACCTTGGCGGGGTAGAGTCGAGTAGCCCGAGCCGCTCGTTCAGGGGGCAAGTCCACGTGGTAGAAGATGGCGATGGGGGGTGTAGGCTCTACAAGCCCGAGGCAGGGTCAGAACATACTGCTGAAGGCCAGGGTGCTGGAGTGCTGCTGGTGCAGGGAGGGGATGGGTCCTCTGGGCAGGCAGGGCAGTGCGCAGGTAGGGAGCCGTCCGCAACAGGTGTCTCAGGGCTCAGGGCTCACAGGCGGAAGGTCCCCGATAGCTTGGGGCGGGATGCGACCACCCGCTCTCACCTGGTGAAGGGTCTGCTCCCAGCACAACGTTCAGGTGGCCCCCCAGTCGTGGCCCGCGAGCGACCAGGAGGGTCCCCTTGAGTGTCCCAGCAACAGCAGGCCCAAGGCTGGGGTAGCCGGTGTTGGCGCTGGTGTTGGCCCCCCGGAGTCTCCGCAAGCCAGGCAGGGGGCTGCCCCGATGGTAGGTCGCTAGGCTCAGCAAGGCCTCAGGGGCGGATCGGTGTGTGGTTGGATCCTGCAGTGCCGGGGTCCTCCGAGGCTGGTCTCACCCACACGTGGGCCCCGGTCAGCCCCTCAGCCCGCCGGGATGTCCAGGGCAGCAGGGGGCACGCAAGCGGGGGCCACCTGCGCCAGGGAGCCGGCCCTCTGCCTCCAGGAGCGCCGCCGCCGGGGGTCAGCCAGGGGAGGTAAGCGGCGGGCAGACCCGCGCCCGGGCCTCACCAACGCCGGGCCCCTCCAGGAAGAGACAGGGGGAGGGGGGATGGCGCGCCGCTGCTCACCGGGGTGTCCCGCGTCGGTGGTATCGCTGCCAGGCCTCTCAAGCAGGGGGCCTCCGACGATCTCCGCAGCCCAGGCCCGCCGCTCCCGCCAAAGCCGGGGCCTCGCGTGTGTGCGGCGTCCAGGCAGCCGCCGCATTCCCCGCCGGGGGTAGCCCGGCTCCAGCTCCAGTCGCCTCGGTGCGTAGGGCGGCAGCAGGCAGGTCCGCCAGGGGAGTATGGCCTCAGGTGGGGTCAGGGAAGCTCCGATGCCGCACTCGGACCGCCCCGCAGGTCCACTCCGCAGGAGCCGGCCAGGACGTCTCGGCAGCAGACCTTCAGTCAAGATGGCGGCCAGGGAGCCGATCGCGGCGGGCCCGGGGCTTCAGCTCCAGTCGCCTCGGTGTTTAGAGCGGCAACAGGCAGGTCCGCCAGGGAAGTATGGCCTCAGGTGAGGTCAGGGAGGCTCCGATGCCGCACTCGGACCGCCACGCAGGTCCACTCCGCAGGAGCCGGCCAGGACGTCTCGGCAGCGGACCCCCAGTCAAGATGGCGGCTAGGGAGCCGATTGCGGCGGGCCCGGGGCTCCGGTCGCCGTCAACACGAACTTGCCCAGCCGCGGAATGCCACCAGAAGAGATCGTTGGCAGTGCCAGCAATGGTTGGAGGGTCCCCAGGGACAGAAACCCCCCGGTATCCGCTGAAACAGGCTCAAGTAGGCAGCGGGGCAACGGAGCTCGCACGAGACGCGACTGTTCACATCGCTGTCTCGGCCACGCCCCCCAGCATGTGTTTTTTGAAGAAGACAATGGTGTAATGCAAGTTGTCCCTACCCGCCAAGCCCCAAGATTGTGAAGAGAGTCACCTGAGCATCCAATATCTGACAGATATTTACTGGCATCGGCTGAATAACGGCCCCTCTGATTGATTAGGGGGCACCTGTCGGCCTAAAGGACACCTGTACCCCTGAAAGAAGACCGTGGGTTAATGGACTCGTTTTGGTTTTATACGTGATGTGTTTTGCAAAATCACATGTGTCTCGCTGTCACTGATAGTTTTAGAAACTCTCCAAGACAATCAATCTCTCCAAAACCTGTAGTGTACAGTTTGACTCAACATCCGGTGAATTCACCCTTGGGGCCTTTCATTTCTACCACAAATCCCATTAATAATACCCAGAAGAGTAATCCTCCCAGAGGCATAGCCAAGCAGAAGGCATCTCCCAACCTTGGCCGGGACAGGGGACAACCGGAGGACAACAGACCGATAAAACATCAAGGTCCTGCTTTACATCTTCCTCCTGAGGCTTGCCCTTACGTCTTGGTTTTGGCTGGCATACCACCGCTTAGGGAGGGTCAAGGAGAATCCTGGGTTCAGCTACATAACAAATGTATTGACTGGTTAACTAAACACAAGGGGGTCGGCTATGATATATCAAATGAAATTCTTTCTGCACGCCGAGTGACCTGGGTTGGACCTCTGTTTAAAAACATCAACGGAGATTGTATTGCAATCAACTTCAGGAACCAGGGCATTGTAACATTTTTACTAAACAAGAATTATAACCAGCATGGCCCAGCTACTGTGGTGACCCCCCTACCTCTGAGTTATTTTTACAGACCCCCACATAGAATGTTGCAACCACCACCCTTGTTTCCGTTATACAATAGATTCTCGGCACTATCTGACCAGGGCTCTTTGGATTGACTGTCAGACTCCAACAAAGATTCAGCTGCAGCGGTGTCCGACACTGAACTTTCGCAGAGAGCAGAACCTGTGGGGTCTTTGAAAACATCTGACGTTTCCTTGCTACCAAACGCACAATGTGATCCAGTAGCCCAGGTCTCCGACCAGGATGTTCGTCCAT
Organism: Lissotriton helveticus; assembly: GCF_964261635.1. Classification (NCBI taxonomy): domain Eukaryota; kingdom Metazoa; phylum Chordata; class Amphibia; order Caudata; family Salamandridae; genus Lissotriton; species Lissotriton helveticus. Next base: position 503,537,169 of record NC_136068.1, on the reverse strand, counting down.
TATCCAACGAGGACTTGTCTATTATAAGTTGGAATATTGCAGGGCTGAAGGCTAAAATGGTAACTAAAGCCTGGAAAGATTGGGTAAACCATTATGATGTCTTGATGTTTCAGGAAACTTGGTGTACAACCCATTTGCTACTTGAAGGGTATAACTGTCATAATAAGATTGTACCGGCTTGCTCTTTAGGTCGCCCTAGTGGGGGACTGTCGATCTGGGTAAAGATAACCGTAGATGTACAAACAGAAGCAATACAAACTAATGACCCAAGTTTTATGGCATTGATATACACAAGAAGGGTAAAACTGTGTCTCATCAATTTCTACAACAATGATTTTATTTCCCATCCTAATAGTAATTTTTTAAGCCTGTTTAATTTTATTGATGAAATAGTGGAGGGACGGAAATATGGGAAGTTTGATGGTATTTGCATAGGAGGGGATTTCAATGCACACATTCACCCTAGAAATCCCCCTTGCAAGAGAGGTGTAGAATTATCCAACCTCCTTGCAACCAGAGAACTCGTGAACACTATGGAGTTTGCCGGTCCCTGTACAAATACTGCCCCGGTCCCCACTTACATCGGCCATGGGAGCTCTACAACAATTGACTATATATTTGTTTCTCCCTCCCTTGCGGATGTTTTATTAAAGGCAGAGGTAGTGTGTAACGTATACAGTGATCACTACCCAATTGTGATTTACCTGAAATCATTAGGGGGTAAAATACCATATAGTGAAATCGGGGCAACAAATTTGGAAGCCTCGACGGACAGATTAAGGGTTGTCTGGAGGGGGGTAGATAACAAGGGTGTATTGGCCAGGGTGATTAAGAAACATCCAGCACTGATCTCGGACTGTCTTGTTATTGACAGCTGCGGGGGCAACATGTTAAATCTTTTTGTGAACTTTGCTCCGCAATAAAAAGGGAGATCTCTAAACCAGCATCTAGGAACACTGAGGAAGTTCCAAGATGGTTTGATACCTCTTGCTCAAAAGCAAATCGGGAGTTAAGGGCTGCTCTCATGGCCAAACCGCGGGATATTTCCCGGGTAAGGTTCTTGAGAGCAATGTACAAATTTAACCTACGCACTAGATCCAATGAGTTAGTTAAAGATCATTGGGAATCCCTTGCTCGTACAGCTGTCCTAAAGGATACCCCAGGATTTTGGAGGGAGGTTAAGAACCTAAGATCTCTCGGATCAAATATAACACCAATTAACTGTAACATCACAGGCCCTGTGTGGGTTGCTCATTTTTCAAAGATCTACGCTGTATCTGGCAACCCCGCTGAAACTGTTCCCCTTCCAACACCTTTGAATATTACACTGCTTGAGGTAGAGGATGCCATCACAGAAAGTGCCGGTAATAAAGCCCCTGGCCCTGATGGCCTTTCTATTGACCAACTAAAAAGTGAAATTTACTTTTGGGCCCCGTTGCTGTGTAATGTTTTTAATAATTTAACCCATGGATCTATCCCTGAAACATGGTCCTGCAGTACTATCGTACCCATTTTTTAAAAAGGCGATAGGCAGGAACCTGGGTGTTACCGCCCAATATCATTAATTGATAATACATTGAAAGTTTTAGGTAGGGTTATCTTTAAAAGAATTACAACCTGGGCGGAGGAAAGCTCTATTTTACACCCAACCCAGCTAGGTTTTCGAAGCAATGTGGGCACAGTAGAACAATGTCTGAATTTGAATCTAATAATGGCCAAATACACCATTGCTAAAAAGTCCCCCCTATATTTTGGTTTTATGGATTTGAGTTCCGCTTTTGATTTTGTAAATCGCTCCCGTTTATGGTCCCTCTTACTTAATTATGGTTTAGATGATTATTTAGTTTACTTTTTATCTTACCTTCATAGCGACCTAAGAGCCCGTGTGGTTGATGCATCAACCACACGGGCGAAGTTTCTAGTGATATTTTAATTGGCAGGGGGGTCAGACAGGGTTGTGTTCTGGCCCCTCTGCTTTTTATTTTGTACATTAATGAGCTGAGCAGCTCCTTGAGTATTCTAACAAAAGATGTACCGTATGTAAATGGCATTCCCATACCTACTCTCCTTTACGCGGATGATGCGGTCCTAATGGGCCGCACCCCAAAGGCATTGCGTATTTTAATTTCAGGTTTTGTTACTTTTATGGCTGATTTAGGTTTAACCACAAATTTTAAAAAATCACTTATTATGTCCTGTGGTCCAAAAAAGTATAAAATTATTGAGATCAAGTCAGGGGAAAATGTTTTAAAAAGCACTTGCACTTTTCCATACCTGGGGTTGTTGTTCTCTAACACTGGTTCTTGGCAACCACATGTCTCCTACGCGAGGAATAAACTAGGTAAAGCGATTAACTCACTAATTTCTCTGCGCCAACCGAATCACGCTGACGTGATCTCGCCTTTACTTAAGATTTACCAAACCCAATGCATCCCAACAGGTACCTATGGCGCAGAGGTATGGGGACATACAAATTGTCTCCATATCCAGACAGAAGAAATAGATTCTGTCGGAAGGTGCTGGGTGGAGTCATCTGTGCTTCAAACTATATATGCCACAGTGAATTAAATATTCCTTTTATAGAGGACTTTGTCAGATCAAGACCGGCCCTTTTTTAGCTAATTATATGGCAGAACCCTGCAGCCTCATTGACACGTGACATAAAGAACTAGTTACTTACCTGTACACTATGGTTCTCCAGTATTATCTTTCATAGATTCACATGCTTGTATCTTCCCCGTCGTCATGGTGGGAGTCTCCCGGTATATAATAACCATAGCAGTAGAAGAAAAAACTGCCTGGAAGCCATAGAGTAGTGAAACCACTAGGTAACCTCTCCTCCTCATTATGTGGCCCAAACTACAGCCAATCAGCAGCCAGCACCAGCCTACACCATTCCCAGCAGAGCCACCATACCTCAGATTTCCTACCGCCCAAGAGTGAGCTATGCAGGAAACCAGAGATAAAAAGGTGGTCTGCCTAAAGGAAACGGGGAGGCGGGAGGGCGCATGTGAATCTATGAAAGATAATACTGGAGAACCATAGTGTACAGGTAAGTAACTAGTTCTTTCTCCAGTATTCAATCTTTCATAGATTCACATGCTTGTATCAGAGTAGATAGCAGTATTTGTAGTTAGAGCGTTTCTAGGCTAGACCCCTTTCTTTTCTCGGGGCTGCGTGCCATAAATTCCTTTCAGAAAAAGAAAAATACTAACAATAAAACTTTGCTATTTCAGATATTAGCACATATGGAAAAACCACATTATATAGAAAAAACATTTGAATAACATTCATAAACATGTACCTTATTTAAAAAGATGTCGTAGAACTGCCTGTCCCACTGCCGCATCTGTTTTCCATTCCGTGTCCAGACAGTAATGTTTCGTGAATGTATGCACATTCGACCAAGTCGCTGCTCTGCATATGTCTGGAAGTGATACTCCTGCTAGCAATGCAGAAGACGTCGCCATCTTCCTTGTATCATGGGCCCGGACTTTCATGTCGAGAGGCCTTCCTGCTTTCTCCTGACAAAAAACAATGGCGGATGCAATCCATCTGGAGATGGAGGAACGTGACAGGGCCAGACCTTTTCTGGACCCCGAGTAGGAGACAAACAGTTGGTTTGATTTGCGAAAGCTTTTAGTCTTTTCAATGTAGAACTTTAGGCATCTGCCAATGTCTAAAGTATGGAGAGCTTTCTCAGCCGCTGTAGAAGGATTTTTAAAATATGTAGGTAGGATCACTGGTTCGTTTAGATGAAAAGACGAAGGTATTTTAGGTACAAACTTCGGATTAGTTCTTAGCATCACCTTATCTGGCCTGAATTGTATGAAGGGATCCTGTATAGAAAAAGCTTGGATCTCGCTAACCCTTCTGGCTGATGTGAGCGCCAGCAGTAATGCAACTTTCCATGACAGAAATTGCAGTTCAGATTTGTGGATAGGCTCGAACGGAGCTTTCATAAGTTGTGACAAGACTGTGTTAAGTTGCCATGTGGGTGGAGGACGCTTAATTGGAGGGAACCTTCTGAATAGTCCTTTTAAAAACTCCTTGATCAGTCTGTTAGACCACAAAGATGGACATCCTGGAGATCTTCTGTATCTAGATATTGCTGCCAAATGGACTTTAATAGACGAGTGCGCAAGCCCTGATCTGGCTAAATGCAATAAATAAGGAAGAATTTGCTCTGGAGAAGACGTCAAAGGATGTACTGCATGAGCAAGGCCCCAAATACAGAATCGCTTCCATTTAGCGGAATATGTTTTGTTGGTAGACAGCGCTGCGGAACTTTGCAAGATTTCACGACATTCTGGGGTGATATTTAATGACTGGAACTCGTGCTCAAAAGGTTCCAAGCCGACAATTTTAGAGATGTCAATTGCGGATGAAGTACTTGGCCTTTGTTCATGGAAATCAAATCCCTGGTTGGAGGTAGCTGAATTCTTGGCTCCACCGACAACTGGAGAAGCTCTGTATACCAAAACTGCCTCGGCCAGGCTGGGGCTATCAGTATTATTTGGCAAGGTTCTGATCTCATTTTCCTCAATAATAAGGGAATTAGGGGAAAGGGAGGGAAGGCATAAGCAAATATCCCTGTCCATCGGAGGTGAAGAGCATTCCCTCTCGAGCCCTGTTGGGGGAACCTGCTGGCATAATGTCTGCACTTCTTGTTGTCTCGAGTTGCAAACAGGTCCAGACTTGGCTTGCCCCACACATTGAAAATCCGATTCAGCTGGATTCGACATAGTTCCCATTCGTGGCAGATGTCGGATGACCTGCTTAACAGATCCGCTTTTGAGTTGTCTACTCCTGGAACATGTTCCACTTGCAGCGATATGTTTTGACACAGTAGCCATTTCCAGATTCTTTGTGCCTGAATCGACAGAGGTTTTGATCTCGTTCCACCTTGCTTGCGCAGGTAAAACATTGTTGTTGTGCTGTCCGTTCGCACTAAGACCGATGAACCTTGGATCCTGGGAAGGAATGCCTGAAGACCCAGGAAGACAGCTTTCAATTCCAAGAGATTGATGTGAAGTGTTGTCTCCTGAGGAGACCAAAGGCCTTGAACCTCTAGGTCTTGTAGATGTGCCCCCCAACCTCGTAATGAAGCATCTGATGTCATGACGTAGCTTGGAGATTGAGTTTCGAATACCAGGCCCTTTGTTAGGTTGCTCCTGATACCCCACCATGACATTGCACATTTGATCTGATGGGTTATGACCAGCTTGTCTTCGAAGGAACCCAGGGCTTGGACCCATTGTTTGTCCAGGGCTTCTTGCAACGGTCTCATCTGTAAACGGCAATTGGGAATCAATGGGATACAAGAGGACATCATTCCCAGTAATGACTTGAATATTCTGATGGAAGTGAACTTTTTTGTTGCTAGAGATGCAGTCAGATTCAAGATTTGTGTTACCCGTTCTTCTGATGGGTAAGCTTTCATTTCCTGAGTTTTCAAGATTGCTCCTAGGAATTGCAGAGTACAAGTCGGAAGAAAACATGATTTTTCTTTGTTTATCCGAAGGCCTAATTTGTGGAAGAGATCTGTGCACCTCCGAAGGGATCTCTGTGTTGCCTGAAACGATGGTCCTTTTATTAACCAGTCGTCCAGATATGGAAACACCTGGAGACTTTGTTGTCTTAAATGCGCCGCTATTGGAGCCATGCATTTTGTGAATATTCTGGGGGCAGACTTCAGGCCGAAAGGCAAAACTCTGAACTGGTAATGGCGCCCCGCCACCATGAATCGCAGATACTTCTTGTGTTTTTTGTGTATCGGAATGTGGAAGTATGCGTCCAACAGGTCTAGAGAGACCATGTAGTCTCCCTTGCGGAGCAGTAGAAGAATTTCCTGCAAGGACAGCATACGGAAAGAAATTTTCTTTATGTATGTGTTCAGATCTCTGAGATCCAGTACCTGCCTCCATTTTGATGATTGCTTTTTCCTTATAAGGAAGAAGTGTGAATAAAACCCTGTTCCTCGCTGGTCTGATGGGACTTCCTCTATCGCTCCTTTCAGAATGAGTGATGAGATCTCTGCTTTGAGAGCTGCCATATGTTGATGAACTCTGCAGAGAGGAGGACGATCTGGAGGCCTTTGCGAAAATTCCAGGGTGTGACCCTGTGTAATGATGTCTAATACCCATCTGTCCGATGTTATGGACTGCCAATGCGGAAGAAACTGAGAGAGGTAGTGGAACTGGTCGATCTGAAGAGGAATTGGAGGCGCCTGATAAATATCACTGTCTGCGACCAGAGTCTTGTTTCCCTCTGGCGGCGGACTTTCTTCTTCCTTGTTGTTGGAAAGAAGAGTTCGAGGACCGGTATTGCTGGTTGGAGGAGTATTGGCGGTATCCCTGTTGGTTGTAAGGTTGGTACCGATTTGATTGGTAAGAGGAACGTTGCTGTTGAAAGCGTCCTCTGGATCCTCGTCCACGAAAGGACTGATAACGACCTTGCTGTAAAGATCCCAAGGATCTAGCAGTATCAGTATCTGCTTTTATCCCTTGTAACGTTTCATCAATCTGTTTACCAAAGAGGCTTTCGCCATCGAATGGCATGTCCAATATTTTAGCCTGGACTTCCGGCCGAAAGGACGTAGCCTTGAGCCATCCTTGTCTCCGTAGGGTTACCGCCCCTGCCATCTGGCGGAAAGCTATAGACACTATGTCCATTGCCACGTCTATGGACTCCGACGCCGCTCTAGCCCCATCCTGCAGGATGGTAGTCGCCTCCTCTTTCTTGTCCTCCGGAAGGTGCGGCAGTAATGGAGCGATGTCAGACCACATCTGTCTATTGAATCGGCTCAGAAGGGCCATCGCGTTGGTAGCCTTGATGGAAGCTGCTGCCATGACTGCAAAACGTTTACCTATGCCGTCCATCTTCTTGCCCTCCTTATCGGGGGGCACCAGACATGTTGCCATAGGGTTCTTGGAGCGCTTTTGCGCTGCTTGAGTTACAACTGAGTCCGGCCGAGGATGACCAATAAGACATGCTGGAGCCTTCTCTACAACACGATACTTTTTGTCCAGCTTGGGTATGGATGCTGGGACTGATGCAGGATTCTTCATTAGTTTGAGCCCTTCATCCCATATATGTTCAATAATAGGAATGGCTCTTACCGACTTCCTGGAGGACTCCTTGAAATCATAAAGGAAGCATTCGCTTTCCTTGATTGGCATATCCAGCTTAAATCTCTTTGCCGCTTTTCCCATCAAATCATGAAAGCTTGCTATGTCCTCTGGAGGAGAACTTGACTGAGGCAAAGGTGAAGCCGGGGACGTTGGAGCAATATATTGATCCCACTCATCTCCAACTTCCTCATCCTGAGGAAGTTCCCCTTCCTCCTCTTGATCATCCTGATCGGAATCATTTAAGTCATCACGAATTGTAATAACGTTTTGGACCTCCTTCTGAAGAGGAGGAGGCGGCGGCTGAGCCAGTGGTATTTCCTTTGCAGGTTGAGAGATTTTTCCAGTGGCCGCAGGAGCATTATCTTCAGGAAAGCGACGATAATAACTATCAATCATGCTTCTAAGGTCCGATATTAAAGAAATAGGCACCGACATGGCCTCTTCCCGCACAGGCGTATCCACTTCTTCTTCCTCATCATAGTGGTAGGCCTGGTGAAATGACTCGTATCTCATCTGGCCTTTGACCGGCCGCTCCGTAAAAGAGAAGTGTTCCTGTGCCTCCTGGTGGTCTTCCTCCTCGGAATCCTGATGTTTAATATGGAGTTGCGAAGGACTGTAAGCAACACCACAAGAACCTTCCTCCTCTGATTCCTGACAGTCCAGAATGGTAGAGGGCAGCAAGGGTGAAATTTTGGGCGTAGAAAATTCACCTTTTTTGCTCGTCAACGCTCCCGTCGACGGAGCAATGCTCTTTATAGAAATATATGTTGATGTTATTCTTGTTGGAGATGGCATCGCCAACGATTTTTTCATCGTCGACGGGGCCGTCGACGGGGCCGTCGACGGGGCCGTCGACGGGACAATCATTCGCATCGTCGGCGGGATACTCGTCGACGAAGATCTTGCCGTCGACGAAGGTCTGGCACTCACCGTCGACGGAGTCGTCGTCGTCATCGTCGTCGACGAAGCTGTCGTCGTCGAGATTGTCGTCGTCGTCGTCGTTGACGAGACGGTCGTCGTCGAGGTCGTCGACGGCCTCGTCGACGGTCTGACTGGAATTTCAGTAGATTTCGTCGACGGAAGCGACGACGGAGCCTTCTTTTCTGAGGAAGGCTTGAGAGGAGTTGGAGGGAGTGAAGTAGAAGGTTCACCTTCCTTAGATCTTCCTGATTTTTGTTTCTTCACCTCACCCTTTTCCTCAGAGGACCCTCTTTTCAATTTCTTAGAGGTGTGTCCCTTGGCTTCTCCCTCAGACTCCGAGTCATGAGTTTTCCTTTTCTGAAGCCATAACAAGAGGCGCGCTTCTCTATCCTTCAGTGTTTTAGCAGAGAAGGTGCGGCAATATTTGCAGTCCTTAGGAATATGCTTAGGGTACAAACAGTACAAGCATTCCTTGTGAGGATCTTCAGAATACAGCCTGGCCTTGCCACAGGACCTGCAAGCTCTGAAAAGGCTCTTCTTGGGGTTTTCAGACATATTGAAAGAAATCAAGTTTGATAATGAAGAACAGTACCTGACTTCCAACTGTGAAAGGTCAAAAGTTCAGTGAAGAGAGAATAAGCTGAGCAGAGCTCAGGGAGACTCCTTCTCACACGAAGGCGGTTGGAAATCTGAGGTATGGTGGCTCTGCTGGGAATGGTGTAGGCTGGTGCTGGCTGCTGATTGGCTGTAGTTTGGGCCACATAATGAGGAGGAGAGGTTACCTAGTGGTTTCACTACTCTATGGCTTCCAGGCAGTTTTTTCTTCTACTGCTATGGTTATTATATACCGGGAGACTCCCACCATGACGACGGGGAAGATACAAGCATGTGAATCTATGAAAGATTGAATACTGGAGAATCTTAGATTGTTTAAAATGTGACCGGGCACACTGTATACCATGGTTGAGAGCAGTGAATAAATGTTTAATAAGTGTAGGGTATGGACACTTGTTTACATCTCCCTATCTTATAGACCGCTCACATAAGATTCTGATTCAAAGGGCTCTGTTTAACATTTATAGAGAAGAGCGAGAAAGGAATGATTTTAAAAAGTGTACAGTTGTAAAGTATATGGGCCATTTGGAGCCTCCTGTTTGTTACCCTGCCCCGCCCCAGAAATACCTTTGTTTAAATCTGGGTAGATGGAACAGGAGTTTACTGTTCCGTTTTCGGGACAGGAGCATCGTAAATTTGTTAAACTTTCCTTTGGGTTATAACATACATTTGGAAACTTTAAGTTGTCCGTGTAACCCGATTAAGAAACAAAGTCTAATGCATTTTATGTTTTTCTGTGGTTTTTATAAAACGTTTACTGTCCATTATTTAATGCCTTACTGTCGGAAACATGACTGGTCGGATCTTAAGACAGCGTTGCGAAATTTATTAATGTTAGGATCAGATGAAATAATATTTAGAGTGAGCTGTTTCCTCAAAGCCGCTGTTCGCTCACGAGCTGCTTTGCACATTGATTGACATAAATTTGCACATTGTACTTTTGCACTTTACACCGCTAAACAATTTGCACGTTTGCTACTTTGCACATATATCTGTTTTGATTTTAGTTTTTGTCTGTGTATCATACTCTAAAGTTGTCGCTATTTTTAAATGATCGAATTTTTTAAATCATACATACTGTCTTTTTAATATGTACCTGCATTGTTGTAGTGCTGGATAGACTAAATTTTGTTTGTTTATTTTTGTATTCATTGTCATTTCAATTTGTTATGTACTTTTATGGATGACTCATTCCGAATAAAGATCTTTTTGAATTTGGTGTTGTAATTTTGTTACATAAAAAGTTAAATGTTTCCTCCATTGCTCATGAATGTGATGTTGATGGCCGTTGGGTTATTGTTACATTACTCATAGATAATATTCCTCTCACCCTTTTTAATGTGTATGCCCCTACTGGGATCGACAGGTCTTTTTGGCCCTCTATCTCTACTAAGTTGTCTTCCCTTTCTGGGGATTACATACTTCTCAGGGGAGATTGTAATCAGGTTGTTGACCCCCTTCCTTGACCGACCGTCAAAAGTCAAATTTGTTCCCTCTGGGATGCACACTCAATTTGTAAATTCTTTTCAAAACAGTGCTTTAGTAGATATTTGGAGATTGTGTAATCCAGATGTTAGAGAATATAGTTTCTTTTCCCCTCCTCATCAATCCCAATCTCGCATTGACCATATTTTCCTTAGTAAATCCCTATCCCAACATGCCATTCGTTCTGAAATTGGCTCCATCCTGCTCTCCGACCACGCTCCAGTTTTTGTGGATTTTGACTTACTTCCATTTTCTCCCCACTCTGGCAGATGGCGCTCAATAATGCTTTGCTTCTGGAACCCACTTTTTGTACTGAATTTTCCGCCTTTGTCAAATAATTTTTTCCTTTTAAACCACACCCCTGATTCCTCCTTTGTTATGGTTTGGGACTCATTTAAAGCAGCTTCTAGGGGTTTTATTATCAATTTTGTGAGTAAACGGAAAAAACTTTGAAAAGCTAAGTCGGAGAAATTCTTAGCTGAAATTAAATCTTTGGAGCTTGCCTATTACGCTTCTAAATCTGACTCTTCTCTTAAATCACTCATTGAAGCAAAAATCTCTTTTAACAAATTCACAACCGACGCTGCCTCTAATATCTTGCTCAAATGCAATTCCAGATATTACGGAGGTAAGAATAAAATGGGGAAACTTCTAGCCAATTATTTAAAGGTGCGCAAGGAACGCACAAAGTTTGCATCTATCAAGACTTCTTCTGGAGAATCTACTTTTAAAGATAAAGACATCCTCACAGAGTTTGTCAAATTCTACGATAATCTTTATACTCCTGAACAAGTGCCGAGTCCTACTGATCTCCTTTCTTATTTTCATTCTCTTCCCTCTCCTCCATTTTCCCATGTTGATTTTCATTCCCTGGAACAAGACATTTCATTATCCGAAATCTCCAATGCTGTTTCTAAATTACGTCACGGTAAATCTCCGGGTCCTGACGGATTTACTATTGAATTCTATAGTCACTTTGCCCCTCTTCTTCTTCTTAAACTTTTACTCTTATTTCAAAACTTCCTTGGAGCAAGTTCCTCGAGCGGTTCTTTTCAACAGGCTTTAATTTGCTTGATTCCCAAGGAGGATAAAGATCATTCTTTATGCAAAAATTATAGACCAATATCCTTGGTCAATACTGATTATAAAATTCTAGCTAAGATGCTAGCGTTACGCTTGGACCCCCTTTTACCAGATCTAATCGGTCCTGAGAAATCAGGTTTCGTCAAGGGGCGTCTCTCCTCCGATAATTCCCGTGTCTTCCTTAACATACTTAGCAAGGCTTCCTCTATAGCTTCTCCCTTCGCAGCTATTTCTTTAGACGCGGACAAAGCTTTTGATAGGATTGGGTGGGATTTTATGTTTCAGGCTTTACGTTGGTTTGGTTTCCCTTTAAAATTCATTTCTATTGTTTCTTAACTTTATTCTGATTCTCAGGCCTCTATCTTTGTTAACGGGATATCCTCGGACTATTTTTCTTTACATAGGGGTGTTAGACAGGGTTGTCCTCTCTCCCCCTTACTTTTTGTGTTAGCCTTAGAACCTTTCCTTACTAAAATTCATCTGGACAGCAGTATCTCTGGTTTTCAGTTTGGTTCCCATCAGGTTAAACTCTCGGTTTACGCTGACGATATTCTTTTTTATTGCTCTGATCCTATTACCTCTATTCCCTCCTTTCTTCGTCAGGTCTCTTCCTTTTCTCCAGTTTCTGGTTATCGCTTAAACGCCGATAAGTGTGAAATATTGCCTTTGAATCCTCTATGCCAGAAACATCTTTTTTCTCAAACAGGTTTCTTATAGCAACCATCTCAAATTAAATATCTGGGAGTTTGGTTTGCCCCTCTTCTATCTGACACCCTTAAACTAAACTTTGATTACATTTCCAAGAAAACGGATACGGCTATTGCGCGTTGGCATCCGCTCTTTTTGTTCTGGTGGGGTCGGCTTAATTCTATAAAGATGTTATCTCCCCTTCCTCTTTACACTATCTCCATGCTCCCTTTGCACATTCCACTTTCTTTCTTCAAAAAGATCGATTCTTTGCTACTGAAATTTCTGTGGAATGGTAAGCGTCCTCGAATAGCTCTCGCTTCCTTAAGGAAGGACAAAGCTCAGTCTGGAGTACGTTTTCCTAACTTTAAAGAATATCATCGAGCCTTTTCTTTCAAACAATCACTTCGCTGGTTTTCTTCTGATCTTCCTCATTATCCCCCTGTCTGGTTGAATATGGAATCCTCCTTCATTTCTCCCTTTACCTTTCGCGAATTCATGTCCTTTACATCTTCTTCAGCTCGCCTTCGCACACCTGTTATTTCCCATTCTCGGAATCTCCTTTTACCATTTTTACCCTCATCCTATCCCTCTCTTCTCTCCCTCCATGAACAACCGATTTGGAACAATTCACTTCTTAAAATCCGTAACCGCACCATCTTTTGGAAAACTTGGCATTCTCGTGGTATCTGTTGGATATGTCAATTACTCTCTCAAGGTACTCCTCTCTCCTTTCAGGAGCTTCAATCCCTCTTCTCATTGCCCGCTTCTGCCCGAGCTCAACACGCCGCCCTTTTGCCAATCCTGCTCGCTTATCTTCGCTCCATTTCACCTTCTAATGATATTCCTTTAGACCATAGATCCACTTCTCTATTATTGGATTCTTCTCTTTCTGCATCTGCTCTGTATAATTCTTTCCGCTTTATTAGCGATAGATGTAAATCTCGTATCGAGAACGCATGGGAATCGGATTTTTCTCAGAATTGGCCTGTACCTCTTTGGGACAAATTATGGACCAAACTTCATAAAACTTCTAGAGCTGCTAATACCACCCAAACTTTGTATTTCATCTATAACAGAACTTTATTTACTCCACTAGTTTTAGATACTCCCTATACTTGTTGGGCCTGTCCTTGTACATCTGCAGACCTCAAACATATGCTTTTTGATTGCCCTCCTACTTCCCAGTTCTGGCACCTAGTTTGGAAGCAAATACAAACATTTTTCCATTTCCAGGTTCCATTTTCCCCTACACAAGTTTTTCTAGGTTCCCTCTCACCGGAACTTCCCCTTTCTCCCAGCCACTATCTTTTACTTGACCTCTTCATAGCTGTAGCTTTCCATACCATCACTTCCAATTGGAAACAGGCTGCAAATATTTCCTACCAGTCTTGGTGGAATGCGGTTTGTTTTCATCATCGTCTGGATACCAATTATGTTTCCCCCATATCCCTGGCTGTTAAACGTGACTTGATTTGGCTTCCTTTGGTAACATACCTTTCCTCCTCTGCTCCTGCACATCCCTCTCCTGATCCCACCACAGTTGAAGTCAGTAAACCCCATGATGTTCTTACTACCCAATTGCTGTAATTAATAATTTTCGATATATTGTATCTTACCTTTCATTTATACTCATATGCTATTGTTCATAATTCCTCATGCTTGTTATGCTTACTTTTTATGAGAATTGTTAATGTATTGCTTATTTTATTTATCTACTTACTGTAACTCTTACTCCTTTTCCCCCTTCCCCTCCCCTTCTTTATTTTCTTCAATAATCCTGATCCCACCACAGTTGAAGTCAGTAAACCCCCATGATGTTCTTACTACCCAATTGCTGTAATTAATAATTTTCGATATATTGTATCTTACCTTTCATTTATACTCATATGCTATTGTTCATAATTCCTCATGCTTGTTATGCTTACTTTTTATGAGAATTGTTAATGTATTGCTTATTTTATTTATCTACTTACTGTAACTCTTACTCCTTTTCCCCCTTCCCCTCCCCTTCTTTATTTTCTTCAATAAATCAAACTTTAAAAAAAGATGGGCAAAGACAAAACGGCACGTCCCACTGGCGCTAACACAATAATGCAGTACACTATGCTGCGCCACCCTCCACAGTGCATACCGAGACAAAAGGCCGGCGGAGAAGGGGGAGAGGATGGCGAAAGAGAACAACCCCCCTGCGCTAAACTACTGGCGGCCATACAGGGATCAAGGAAAGCCCTGGAAAATCAAATCGAGACAGTTTTGATTGATGTGAACCTCCTGAGAGCGGACTTACGTAAAGTTGCATAGTGTCCACGGCTGAGGAGGGTGACACTGTAGAGTTGAAAGGTGAGGTTGCAAATCATAAGCAGCAGGTGGCCCTGGAGCAGCAGGAAGAAGTTGAGGAAGGTTGTGCTCTCCGCAGCAATATACGGGTCCTGGGGCACGTGGAGGAGGGATTGGCTGAATAATTTTTAGAACAATGGATACACACTCACTTACGCCCACTGGGGCTGTCTGAATTCTTTCTTGTGGAGAGGGTGCAGAGGGCCCTGGTGCTGCCGGTGCCTCGGGTGCACAGCTGCAGACTATCATAGACAAACTAAACAGAGTGACTCAAGGCAAGGCCCATTCCTTTGAGTCACCGGAAGAGATGTGGGGATGGCTGGAGATCCGGGGAGATGTGCTCCCTCCCTGCAAACAGCGTGGCCAGAAACAGAAGTGGGGCTTCCGCCTCAGAAAATGAACTCAGCGAATTGAGCAATCGACCCAGGCACAGCCCCGCAGGAGGTACAGAGAGTCACCGTGGGTGAGGATGGCATAATACAGCTAGGAACAAGTGGAAGTGGGGGGCCCGGTGTCTGCAGATGCGTCATAGATACTGGAGACCCTACTGGATGCAGCCCCAGCTGATGAGGGGCGTCCTGTATGAAGACTCAGGACTGCTGGAAGTGAACGGGCCTTAATGCGAGCGGTATGGATATGCTGTGGCGTTGGATAGGGTGGCCATAGTGACTGCAGAAGAGGACCAAAGTTTGAAATACACGCACCACTGAGATTGCACTGCATTTGATCCTTTGTCGGTAGGCTCGTTGTACCGAGGGGTTCATTAGCCCCTGTTAGGCTGCTGGGGAAGCTGTGTACATCCCGGCACGAGCGTGGGGTGGGTATTTACGATTGCACAATTGCAAGTTATTTGTCAGTGGGAGGGGTATTTCATTGCAGAATTATTTGTTTGTTAGTTTAGAAGGTATGTAGTGGTTGTTGGCATCAGGTGGTGAGCAGAGGTATGAGTGACGTTTAAACTTCACAACACATTGGCATGGCGACAGAGGTAAGGTTTATAAGTTGTAATGTTAGGGGTTTAGGCACATGTACAAAAGGCTACACAGTGCTCTCATTTCTTAAACGGCATCATATATCTGTCTACAAGGTAAGGTAAGATTTTATTTGCATAGTTAATTAAAACCGTTGCAATACAAAAGAATTGCAATCAAAAACACAAGTGTACATGCATAAAACTACCATCTTCACATTTCTTGTATTACTAAAATTATTACTAAAAACATTGCTCTACGCCGACGAGTGAAGCTGCAGGGGTGTGTAGTCGCTTTTTAAAGCAACATTTCTGGCATTTTCTGTTCGCATAACCTCAGATATTTCACTAGGCAACAGTTCAGTTGTGGATCGGTGGATGCGAAGCATGCCAGTACTGCTTGCCTCCTGGTGCGTACCCCTCGTAAGTTGAATTGTCGTTTTAAAAGTTGTTTCCGTTATTTTAAAAGTTCTTTGCAGGAGCATAGTATATGCAGCAGGTCTTCTGTCGCTGATCCACATAAGGGGCATGTGGAGCCTTCTTTCTCTCTTAGCCCAGGTGATAAGTGCTGTATACAGGATAGCAAGCCGAGCCTATATTTCATAAAGCTGACCTTTATGTTTTTTGCGTACCCCAGGTTAAAATAATTTTGTGCTGGAGGCTTCGCATAAGAATTTAAAGTCATCCATCCATGGGATCTTTTTGATAAGGCTGCCTTGTTCTCGTGTTTCAAAAGATGTTTCACTGTCTTCCATACCAGTTTTTTAAAGGTGGTGGCTGTTATGGGTGTTTCTCAAAGCTGGTTTAGCCCCATGTTCTGTACACTGCTGTTGAGATACGGTGCGGCAGGGGTTGCAGTGTGTAATTAAATCTCCTTCCATAGCTGTTCGTTAAGAGTTCCCGGTGGGGCTTTCCGCACTTTGTCCCAGTTGATGAAGTAAGCCCCTTGCCTTGCGATTGATTGTTTCTGTAGACCAAACTCGAGTCTTATTTGTGCAGGCGATGTGTATTAAGGTAGCCCGAAGATGACCCTGTAAGCAGTTGTTACTGTGGCATCAAGTATTTTGGCATCTCTTCCTTTCAATGCCTCGCTGCCGTAGGTGATTGTTGGTAGCAGCTTTGAGCAGGCCACCTGCACCAAGGGCAGGATTGAAGGGCCTTTTAGTTTTATGTATAATGTTTTTAAGGAGGTAGCTAGCACTAGGCCTTTGTGCCTAATGCTGTGTTTCTAAGCCAGAAATCAGCCACCTTTTTCTAACTTCACTCCCAGGTATTTATATTCATTTGTGTCCTCAGTTCTGGTCTCTCCACAGAACCAAACAGGTGGCTGTCTCATTTTTTTCCCCCAACCATCACGGTTCTAGTTTTGTCCAGATTTATCTGTAAATCGTTTGCTTTGGAGAAGTGATGTGTAGCATTTAAAAGGTGTTGAAGTCCTACTTTTGTTTGACTGATCAGGACTATATCGTCCGCGTATAGAAGGCAGGGTAGCAATATGTCTCCTATTTTTGGAGCATGTGAGTTGCAACTGATTAATTTCGTGACAAGAACAGTATAAACAGATTAAAAAGTGTGGGCGCCAGAACGCATCCTTGTTTCAGCCCTTTTTCCATTTGAATCCACCTTAACAGGAAAGACCTGTTGCCCAGCTTTATCTGTACCCATGTCTCGGTGTGCAGATTTATCAGTAGATTTTGTAGGTATGAGTGACGTTTAAACTTCACAACACATTGACATGGCGACAGAGGTAAGGTTTATAAGCTGTAGTGTTAGGGGCTTAGGCACATGTACCAAAGGCTACACACTGTTCTCATTTCTTAAACGGCATCATTTATCTGTAGCCTGTCTACAAAAAACACACTTAGATGACACGGGTGCTGCGAGGCTAGCGAAGAAGGGGCGGGTCAGATATGCCATTCATCCTATTCAACATATGCCAGGGGCGTGCTAGTGTGGGTGGCTCCCGGGATGCCGTTCACCCTTACATATATGGATGCTGATATGAAAGGCCACTATGTGTTGCTGAGAGGGACACTAGATGGTAGTGGCATCATTATGCCAAACACATACGCCCCAAATACAGATGACGGTTCAAAAGGGGGTGGTAATGGACGGAGCATCAGAACCAATCAAACACTCACACCCAGTCAAAAGATCTGGGTTTAATCCATCACCGTTCTTTAGCCCACTCTGCCACCCCAGTTCAGACATGGCTATATGCAAATCAGTCTGACCCTGTGCCTCATGGGAACAGTCCAGCCCGAACTGCCAAGCCATGCCTTCCCTGGACCGGAAACAAGCTTCACACTTATGGCGGCCAAAAGCGGTAAAAAAGGGAAGACATGGCTTGGCTGTTGGGGCTGCTTTTGGTCGCCATAAGTGTGGCGGGGTATGCTCAGACATGAGTCCCTTGCTCACTTTGCCACTGGATTCAAGCAAGCCGGGCTGAAGACGGCTGGAATGCCAGAAACCGGTCCTCGGAAGCTTGTTTCCGGTCCAGGGAAGACATGGCTTGGCAGTTCAGGCTGGACTGTGCCCAGATCTTTTGACTGGGTGTGAGTGTTTGATTGATTTAGATGCTCCATCCATCACCACCCCCTTTTGTACCCCAAATACAGATGAGCCTGCGTTCTACCAATCCATGCAGGACATGATAGCACTAGAACTTGATGCGCCTCTCCTGTGGATGGGGGACTTTACCTGCGTTCAGTACCCCAACCTAGACAGGCACCTGCCCAGGCGAGGAACTAAACCACAGCTGACAAATAGGGTCAGGAAGGTGATGTGGGATTTTGGCATACAGGACGCATGGTGGCAGGGGCACCTGACCCAGAAGCTTTTTACGTTATTCCCCCACGCACAACACACATAGCAGACTGGAAAGGGTATTGGTGGCGGGGATTTTGCACCTTCCCAGAGGTTGAAGTGATGCACTTGGCCCAATTCTAGCCCCATCATGCCGAGGTCAGCTGCATAGTGAAATGGAACTGCCCTGTACAAGGGCCTAGAGTGTGGAGAATGCCTTCTGACATACTGGGATACCCAGTAGGGAGGGAGACCCTGTCCCAGGCACTGACTGAGTATATGACTCTTAACTGGGAGGGGACATCCAGTAGAGACACAAAATGGGAGGCGATAAAGACGGTGCTGTGGGGTGCCTTTATGGGATTGGCAGTGGGGTCCATCAGCAATTGCAACAAGACCAAAGGGAGGAGGAGGACGCCCTAGCGGTCGTTCATACAGAAGATCAATCAACCGTCGCAACACTGGCATTAACCTAAGGCGGTTGACGGATTTCATGGGCGAGGTGAAGCACAGGGAGGAGGAATTGGCGCTGGTGTCAATAGACCTTCGCAAATGCTTTTTACACTGTAGATTGGGGATACCTACAGGATGTGATGAGGGCGGTGGGTTTTGGGCCACAGTTTTATCGCTGGATCAAACTTCAATACAATGCACTGTGCGCACGTGTCTGCGGGGGCTGAGCCAAACTGGGGCCTAGTCTTTGGAGCATGGAACGCATCGGGGATGCCCACTTTCGCCACTTCCCTCTGACTTTGCCATTCAACCACTAGCAGTTTAGGTGCAGAGAGACCTTGAGCCGTGGGGCATTTAGATAGGTGGAACATCACACGTGATATCGCTATACTTGGATGACGCCCGCTTCTCTATAGCCTCACCTTGCGCGACACTACCTAAACTGCTGCAGCTCCTGGAGGACTTTGGGAGTTACTCTGGTCTGCGTCTCAATCAGCATAAATCCTTGTTCTTCCTCCTAGCCCACATGGCCGCCCTGCCCATGGAGCAACTCCCTCTTCTTGGACTATGCTGGGAACGTGGGCATTTTCGATATCTGGGTGTGCATGTAGCTCTCGAGGACTGTTAATTGTTGCACTTAAATGTGAACAAGGTAGTGGATGTGCTGTGGTGATCGGTGGCCTTCTGGAACTCACTGCCGCTCTCACTGATGGGCAGACTGGCGGTGTCCAAGATGGTGATATTGCTGCGCTGCCTGTACATGATTCAAAACTTGTTGTGCCATTAACCTGGGCGAGTATTTAAGCAATTGAATTATGTGCTTGCGCCACTGCTTTGGTTTGGACGTTACAGCAGGGTGGCTTGGGCACTCTGACTCGACGGTAAGAGGAGGGGGAATGCAAGCCCCTAGGTTGGACTTATACTACTATGCAGCTCACAGCATGCAACCTGGCGGCTGGACAATGGAGGTAACTGGAGAAAAAGACTGCTGTCAAGATGCGTCCAGTCAGACAGACTCCCGACAGATAGCATTGATGGAGGGTACAGGTGTCTCAGATGGTTTACCCTACATAGTTCGACAAACTACGAGCATCTGGTGGGTATACGTGGAAAGCACAGTTCAATTGAGAACTTCCTATATGAATACTGGCCCGGTGCAGAAAATGATGATACATATGTAATTCCAGGAGTGGAGGGAAGGGGATGTGAAGTACCAGACCTTTACCCTGCTAAAACATTCATTTCCTAAGAACAAGCAAGTGGGGACTTTGGGTTTGGACAGGGCCACTATCTACACTATGCTGGATTGACGGAGCTTGTTAAAGTGACCTGCCCCACGTGTCCCTTGGACAACACACATGCTAGATATATTGCTCACCTGTGGATATGGGTGTAGGCTGATCTCTCTCCTATATAACGCAATGAGGGTAGACTCAACGGGCCCCCTACCTAGGGCGAAGCAGAATGGGACACGGACATGAGCGAGCCCTTGGGAGAAAGGGGATGGACAGCCGTAAGTGCGCTCCCTCATACAGTATCTTGCCACGCATGCTTTACATTGATACATTACAATTTACTACATCGTACTTACATGACATCAGTGAATTTGGACTGTATTGCTCTGGACAGTTTAGATGCTTGCCCCGTGTGGTAAGACTGGGGCAGATTCCTTGCACTTAGCATGGGGGTACCCGAGGTGAATCAATTCTGGAGCCAGTGGTGGTGATTGTGACGAGGGGCATGGGCTTTCGGGTTGAGCAGTTGCCACTGCACTGTTTACTGGGACACATAAGGAAACCCAAGAGGCGCAAAATAGTTTACAAGATTTTGCAGTTACTTTCAGTTTTGGCGAAATGCAGGGTTGCAATAACATAGATGGGACAGCGCACTCCAGATGTGGACGCGTAGTACAGGGACGTGCGTGAGTGGGCACTAGCTGAAGAAGTCCATATGGAAAGCAAGTCGTAGAGATGATAATCTGGATGAGGACCTCATAGAATGGAGGGAGCTGTGTCAAGATATTTTGAACCCTGACTCGAATGCGAGTAATCCGCATGAAATGGACACCAGTGGGGGCATGACTGAGGGGGAGACAGAGTGAGATGCAAAGGGGGAAGGATATGCAATTAAATATATGGTAATCTGATATTTCAATGACTGATACGTTCTGCTCATATATGTGTACTCTGATGCAAACGTCCATTTGTCTGCACAAGTTGAAAATGCATACCTGCAGTGACTTAGTTAAAATAATAAATAAAGGTTATAAAAAAACTGCTTTGTGGAACAATGTAATTTTGTATTTCCTGTCTAAACAAGCATAGGGGTACGTTTTGCATTTACTTTCCAAACTAAGATAGTTTTAAAAAGTCAATGAAAAGTGTTTTTGGCTAAAAAGCAACAAACAACTGTCTCAAGGTATCAATACACAATATGGTGCAACTTGAAAGCCATGTAACACCTACTTCTTGGCTGCTGCCCAATCCCCATTATATGCGATATAGACATACTTTGCTGCTGCCTTAATCCCAGTTTCCAATGCTATATCTGCTTTGTGCTCAATACTTACACTGTTTCTTTCTCCGCGTACTGTATCTGTTTTGCGAAGAATGCTTCTACTGTGCTGCCATAATGTTTGTGTTTTATGTGACATACATCTGCACATCTTTTGCTGATACTGCACCAGTTTCGTTATAGAGACTTGTGCTGCTCCTCTCATGCTGCACCTGCTTTATGTGAGTGTTTTTCATGCACCCTCTTGTTTGTGTTGGGAAAGCCTGCACTACTGCACTTAACAGCAAATTGTCTGTGGCAGAGAAGCTCGAAGTACAATCTATATAATGTTCTTGTTCTATTCAAAGGAAAGTGCACTGCAGCACGCAACCCTAAATCACTTCTGCGTGAAAGAAGATTCTACTGGTGCTGCTAGTGCGAAATGTGTCTGACTAAGTGAATCTAGCCATCCCTACCATATTGCACCTTTTTGATTGAATGGGGAGCTTACAATGCTGCTATTTAGACATTATGACTGTGTGTGAGTGCAACTTGAGCTGTTCCTACCTGCAATATCTCTGTTCCTGCTGCATTTTTTGCAGTTTTATGTTATACTAGCAGCCCATCCCGACGTTGTCCGGGTATACACACGCCCACAACGGAGTCCTGTGAATGCTTGTTTTGCAGAATTTCCGCACCCCCTTTTTGCCGAATGCCTGTTGAATACCGCGCAGATTGCTGTATGGCCACGTCCCCACATGCCCACAACGGAGCCCTGTAAACGCTTGTTTTACCTGATTTCTGCCCCCAGCACAACACACACGCTTGTTTTACCTAATTTCCGCCCCCAGATTTCCGCCCCCAGCACAACGCACACGGCCACAAGGAAGTACTAACACGTAGGGTTGGCCACGCCCCCACATGCCCACAACGGATCCCTGCAAATGATTGTTTTACCTGATTTCCGCCCCCAGCACAACGCACACGGCCACAAGGAAGTACTAACACGTAGCGAATGCCGCGCCCATCGCTGTATGGCCACGCCCCCACCACAACACACACGCCCCCAGCACAACGCTCCGAGCAGAACGCCCATGCCCACAATGGACTACTTTGCCCCTAAGGTTCTTTTACCCTTCGAATGTATATGGTGGCCAGCTGTATAACCTATGTCCATTTGCTGCAACTGTCCTTTCCAATGCTGTATTGGGTGTTGTGATTGGTGCTGTGGTTCCTTAGATTATCCGCCTCAAAGGTTTGGGCTCTCTCTATTATATTAGTATAGATAAATACGACTCAAGGACATCAGAGCTGTTTACAAGAGAACCACCCATTACACATTTGTAGGCACGGGGGGATGAAATGAAGTGCACAGAAATACAAGATGTTGAGCCAAGGTCGGGAATCAAACCTAGTATCCCATCCAAAGTCGCCAGCTCTAGCCTCTTTGCCACAGTTCCAACTTTCCTTTTCATTCTGTTTTCTGTGTTGAAGTGATCCCCTTGTCACTGTCACCAAAACACTGCTGAAGAGACTTTCATGATAAGGACGAAGGGCTAGGTTTAAAGGGACCAAAGGACTCATCATGGTGATGGCAAAAAAAAAAGATCAATAATAGCGTGAAGAAAATAAACCGAGAATGAAATGGAAAAATAGACTGTTAGAAAAGGATAAAGGGGGAAGAAGAAGGGCAAACAACTTCAGGAATGAAAGAAGCAAAGAAAGAAGCAGGGACGACAAATAAGAGGGAGAGAATATGAGAGTTGAAAGAAATAAGTAGAAAGAAAGTAAAGGACGGAACGAGAAAGAAGTAATAGTTTTTGTGAAAGACAAATAAGCAAGGGAATATGAGATATGCAAAATGTAGGAAACAGAAAGATGAATAATATAAATATCTATCTATCTATCTATCTATCTATCTATCTATCTATCTATCTATCAATCAATCTATCTATATATATATATGTCCCAGCTGAAGGCAACCCAGTGCAACATATGCCTCCTACAAGAGACTCACCTGTTGAAAAAGGACTGGAACCCCATGCGGTAGAAGTGGTTTGACCGTCAGTTCTGGTCCACTGGGCCCGGCAAGAAAGCGGGGGCAGCCATCCTAGTATCCACACAGTTCCAGGGCTAGGTCCTTCAAGTACATTCTGAAATCGCAGACCACATGCTATCCATTAGGATCTCACTTCATCAATAGACTTTCAGTGTTGCATGCCAATATGTGCCCAATGACCCCTAGGGACCCTTTATCCGACAGGCTGTTGGGACAATTCTCACCACACCAGATATTAAGGTCCTAATGGGGGGGATTTTAACCTGGTACCCGATGCCTCCCAAGACCGGACCCCACAGAGGGCCGGCCCAACGGGAGCACTCACCCCGCAGGGACTCTGGTGGCTAACAGACGTGGGGTTGGTCGACGACTGGAGGACACTACACCCTTCAACAAAGTCCTCTTTTCTCCGCTGCGCACCAGTCCTATGCCAGAATAAACTATTTTCTAGTCTCTGCCTCCCTACTCCTGGCGGTGACACAGGCAGACATTGTGGGTGCTTCCATCTCTGACCATTCTTCCATCCTGCTTACACTGCGCCTACCCTATAACAGCCAGGATTCCAGGATGTGGTGCCTTAGTCCTAATCATGGACTATCTCAGAATCAATGACACCACATACATCAATATCGACACTTTGGGGCACCCTTAAGGCTGTAGCGAGGGAAACCTACATAGCAATAGCGGCGTGGCTTAACAGGGAACGCAAAGGTTAGAGCGTGCGGAGCTAGAGGTACAAGTTAGGGACATGGAGGCAACGCTTAGACTGACAGGCTCACATAAGACACGACGACAACTGACCATTGTTAGAAAACAGCTCAGGGCCCTGGATATGGACCTAGCAGAACATGCCCTTCTCCGTACAAAGCAGAAATACTATGCTTGGGGCAACAAAGCCGAAGGCTCCTAGCCCAAAAACTATACACTCAGACGCATATGCACCACATACATGCTTTATTAGACCAAGACCAGCATCTCTTTAAACGAGATACGGAGATTGCGGCGGAATTCGGCCACTTCTAAGCCCAATTATACAGTGCTGAACCCCTGCTTTCCACACACTGCACCACCTATAAGGTACAGGCCCACCTAACAAAACTATTAGAGCCCATAGTGGCACCCCTAAAGCCAGATATATCCACGCAGGAAGTCCTGGAGGCAATAAGGAGGCTTAAAATGGAAAAGTCTCCTGGGCAGGATAGGTTCGTCGAAGCCTTTTATTAAATATTTGCTGAGCAGGTGTCCCCCGTGCTGGCCCGGCTATATAATTTGCTTAGTTCCATGGGGGCAGCCTCACAGACACCATAAAAACGGCCATTATAACGCTCCTACCAAAACCGGTGAAAACCGGGGAAGGATCAAAATGCGCCTCCTACCGCCCCATATTGCTCACTGTGGATGCATAAATATTTACGGGGATTCTTGCCAGCAGCCTGGGACGGTATATGCCCAGATTTGTAGATCCTTACCAGTCAGGCTTCATTCCTGGACGTACATGTGGGGACAACATAAAGTGCCTCTTTTACCTAGTAGATAAAACTACCGCTCACAGATACCCACACTGTTTTTATCAATAGACTCTGAAAAAGCATTTGACGGGGTGCATTGGCCCTTCCTGTGGTTGGTGCTGGAGGCTATTGGCCTGGGCCCCTGCTT
Organism: Lissotriton helveticus; assembly: GCF_964261635.1. Classification (NCBI taxonomy): domain Eukaryota; kingdom Metazoa; phylum Chordata; class Amphibia; order Caudata; family Salamandridae; genus Lissotriton; species Lissotriton helveticus. The sequence goes on along the minus strand of NC_136068.1, from coordinate 503,512,469 downwards.
TCGCCAATGAATCTGGGCCAGCTACGCAGATCCGGTGGCCCTAGTACACGTCAATAACTCACACATTTCCCACATTCCCAATTTCAAGGGGTATGCAACAGGGGTGCCCACTTTCCCTACTCCTGATTGAGCTATATATGGAGCCACTGGCAGAACGCATCCGGGGGGAGGGGGGCACCCTCTCATTGAAGGGATTTGGATGGGTGGTCAATCCCATAAGTTCGCACTATATGTAGACGATGTGCTGCTAACTATCACCAAACCTCGCCAGTTGCTGCTCCCTCTGTTGGAGGAACGCACAGCTTTCGGGGAAGCATCAGGGTTCAAAATGAACGCTATCAAACCCTAAGCCCTTACTCTCACCATCCTACAAGACAAGCAAGCACACCTAGCAAATATATTCCCTTTCACATGGGCCACACAGGAAATTTCTGACCTGGGCGTTCAACTATTTTCTACTATTGACAAATCTTTGTCACATAACTATTCGCTCTGCTGGCCACGGTGAGCTCTCTTATCTAGTCCTGGCATGGGTGTCCCATCTCCTGGTCGGGACGAATAGAAGCAGTAAGAATGGACCTCCTTGCCAGCATCCTATACCTCATGCAGGTGATGCCTCTACAACCACCCCCTTCCATGATGATCAAACTTAAATCTTCATTGGAGTCTTTTATCTGGGGCGGTAGGAGAGGCAGAATGGCCAGGGAGTGCACATATCTCCAGGTGGCTAAGGGTGGTTGGGTATACCCCATTTAGTGCGCTACCACCAGGCGGCCTAGCTGCGATTCCTAGTGGAATGGCAACGTCCGCTCATAGAAGAGCACTGGTGTCTTCTGGATCAAGCAGTAGCCGGAATCCATATACGGAAGATACCATGGCTCCCACGTAGGAATCGCCCCCTAGGAGTGTACATTTCCCCAGTGGTCTGGGCCACAATCAGGATCTGGGACAGACTATGCGTTTCTAAGCACCTCTCCACTCCAGTCTCCCCTCTTACCCAAATTATGGGAAATGCAGACTTCTCGTCAGCACTACATGGAACACCCTATTCCCGGTGGCAGGAGGCCAATTGCAAACACACTGGAGATCTCTTTGACGAACAGGGCCTATAAGACTTCCCAAGGATCCAGCAGGACTTTGGGCTCCCAGACTCTAAACGTTGTTGTTATGCAGCAGTTCGCCATTGGGTGACCCACACGTTGACGCACCCCACGCAAGCAGGCCACTTGCCCTGTTTGAGCGCTCGTTCTTGTCAAGGTGGGATGACCAACGCTTGTTGTCAGATATCTATACAATTCTGAATACCTCTGCTAATGCCCTGCTCTCACCAGCTAAGACACAGTGGGAGACGTAGTGTGAACGCAGATTTACAGACAAGGAATCAATGGACATTCTATATCAGGCTTGCACGTTGGCTTGCAGCGCTTCGGGGAGGGAAACACTCATTAAAATAGTACATTACTGTTACTACACATGCGCCCGTTTAGCTAAGTGGAAGTGGGGAAGTGACGATAAGTGCTGGCACAATTGTGGTCACTCTAGCACACTCTCCCATTTTATTTGTTTATTTATTTTTATTTATTTATTTTTAACGTTTTATATAGTGCGAACTTGACCCTAGAGGGTATCAGAGCGCTTTACATAACATCATTCAGATACATTAGAAAGTAGAGGTAGTAATATACATACATTAAATTTAACAGGTAGTCAGTGTTAGGTAAGATAAGAAAACAAGTTACTACCTGTAACTTTGGTTCCCCAGTATTGCTAACTTTCATAGATTCCCATGCTTTGTATCATTCCCCGTCGTCAGCCTGGGAGCCTCGGTAAATAGAAAATACCATAGCAGTATGTACAAAAGAGAAAGAAAGGCCTAGGCCTCATCTCATTTTGTAGCATATCTACCTCTTTTTGTAAAAGACACCAATATTTTGCAACAACCAATCAGATTAGCCTCACCCCATAGAACCCTCATGAGAAAGCCTCAGAGCCTCAGATTTTCGTAGCCGTTGTGTATCAGTAACCACTTTTGCTGAAGGCTGAGCTTTCCCAGGGGAGGAGGGTGGGCGCATGGGAATTCTATGAAAGTTACCAATACTGGGGAACCAAAGTTACAGGTAAGTAACTTGTTTTCTTGCCCCAGTATTGGAACTTTCATAGATTCCCAAGCTTTGTATCAGAGTAGCTAGCAGTGCACATTTTGCTACATGAGTATTACAATATCTCTGCATAATCGTCATCATATGACAATCATATACCTTGTAACAATACATCAGAAACATTATGTGATACAACATGTGCAATCATAGGAAGGAGGGATAGAAGGCAAAGCTCACCTCTCATTGGAAAAGATTCCTCAGGACTGCTTGTCCTACTGCCGCTTCGCTCCTTATGAAAGAGTCCAGGCAGTAATGCTTTGTCAATGTATGGGTACTGCTCCATGTAGCCGCCCTACAAATGTATTTTATAGGGACTCCAGCGAAAAGAGCTGCCGAAGATGAAACTGATCTTGTGGAGTGAGCTCGTACATGTCTCTCCAGCGACTTTCCTGCCACTTGGTGTCAATAATGAATTGCACTTGAAATCCAGCGTGTGATTCCTTGTTTTGAGCGAGGAAGACCTTTTCAAGGTGCACTAAAAGCCACAAAAAGTTGAGATGATTTCTTTAAATCCTTTGTGCATTCAAGATATAATTTGAGACTTACTCTGGACATCTAAAGAATGTAGCGACCTTCCTGCAGGGGGTGTTGGTCGAGGGAAAAATGACTTTAGAACCACTGGTTCGTTCAAATGGAAATCCAAAGGGAACTTTGTACTAGATTTTGGATTAGTCCTTAAAAACATCCTGTCCTTTTTCAACTGTAGAAAAGGTTCTAAAATGGATAGAGTTTGCAACTCTCCTCCTCTCCTAGCTGAAGTGAGGGTTTAAAGGAAAGCTAATTTCCAAGACAAAAATTTTAAGTCCACCCTGTGGATAGGCTCGAACGAAGGTCTCATGAGATGAGCCAGAACCAGATTGAGATTCCAAGCCAGAGGTATTGGCTGCACTGGAGGAAAAAACCCGGAAAAGACCTTTCATGAACTGTTTGATAATTCTAGCAGACCAGAGAGAAGGACCAGAAGCTGTTCTTCTGAATTTTGAAATAGCTGCCAGATGTACTTTGATGGAAGAATGAGAAAAAGCCTGATTTACCCAGCGATAGCATGTAAGGCAGTATTTGAAGAGGTGCTGAAGAGAATGGATGGAAGTGTTCACGATGACACCACAGGCAGAAGCACTTCCATTTAGCACGACAGGTTCTGTTTGCACTTGGTGCGCGAGCTTGAGTTAATATCTCCTTACATTCCTGAGGGATATCTAAGCTGTGGAACTCTCTGTGCTCAGGAGCCAGACCTTCAAATGGAGAGAACTAGGATCTGGATGTACCACCTGTCCCTGGGACATTGTTAATAGAGATGGAATGGGACATAGGTGAAATGGATGGACCTGAGAAAGCAGGAGAAGTTGTGTGAACCAGAATTGGCGAGGCCACGCTGGTGCTATTAAGATCATCCTGCAAGGTTCCATCTTTATTTTCCTGAGAAGCCGTGGGATTAGGGGATTTGGAGGAAAGGCGTAAACAAATGCGCCTAACCAAGACATCGAAGAGCATTCCCCAGCGAACCTCGATGGTGATCCCTACTTGCATAGAGTCAGCATTTTCTGTTTTCTGGAGTTGGAAATAGGTCTATTGTTGGCGTTCCCCAGTGTTGAAACACTTCCTCCAGAATGTCTTGATCGAATTCCCACTCGTGACAGGCCGATTTCAGACGACTCAAGGTGTCTGCTGTTGTGTTGAGAGTGCCTGGTAGATGTCCCGCTGAAATAACGACATTGTGGAGAATTGCCCAATCCCATATTCCCTGGGCTTCTTTCGAGAGCAGATGAGACCTCATACCTCCCTGCTTAGTTATGTAATGCATGGCCGTTGTGTTGTCCGTCCTGACCAGCACAGTTGCGTCTTGAACTTTCAGCCTGAAAGCCTGCAAGGCTAGGCGAATCGCTACGAGATCTAAAAGATGAAAACACTCTTCTGCATCACAGTGACTGCTCACTTGGAGGTTCTGTAAGACAGCGCCCCTCCCTTCCATAGAGGCGTCTGTCGTTAAAATCAGAGCCATTCTGAAAGAGAGACCTCTCGCGATGTTCTCCTTGATAGCCCACCAGCCTGCTACTTTTCTCATGAGAGGAGTGACCTTTATCTTGTCTTTGAAAGAACCTTCCACTTGGCGCTCTCGCATGTTCAGTTGTTCTTGCAAGGGGAGCATTCGCAGTCTACAATGCGGAAGCTAATGGTATGCAAGATGAGATCGATCCTAGGAAAAACTTGTATAGACAAACTGACAGGGATTGTCTCTTTTGTAAATGGTTGGCAGAGAAGATTAGCCCTTTTCTGTCTTTCTTCCGAAGGAAAAACCTTGCAGCTTCTTGTATCCAGAATGGAGCCCAGGAACTTGACTCTCCTGGATGGAATAAAGACTGATTTTTCCTTGTTGAGATGCAGACCCAGGTGATTGAATAGTTGGATGTAACCTTTGACTGCCCTTGTTGATGTTTGAGAATGACGGAGCTTTTATCACCCAATCGTCTAGGTAAGGGAAAACTTCCAGCGATTGTTTCCTTAGGAATGCTGCTACCGGGGCCAACACCCTTGTGAATATCCGCGGAGCGGATCTGAGCTCGAACGGTAGTACTTTGAACTGAAAATGGCTCTTGGCTACTGTGAAGAGTAAATATTTTTGGTGAGCTGGGTGGATTGGAGCGTGGAAATATGTGTCCTGGAGATCCAGAGTCCCCCTGGATTTAGAAGACGTAAGACGTCTTGAAGAAAGACCATTTGAAAAAAGAGTTTTATGAGATAGGTGTTGAGCTTCCTCAGATCAAAGATTGGGTGCCACTTTTCTTCCGTCTTGTGGATGAGGAAAAACCTGGAATAGAACCCTCTTCCTCTTTGAGAAAGAGGCACTAGTTCTATCGCTCCCTTGGGGAGCAGTTGACAAACTTCGAGACGGAGAAGATGCAGGTGTTTAGATTCTGTGGTGCGAGGAGCTCTGGGGGGTGGAAGGTGTTGGAGTTCTAGTGTATGGCCAAATTGCACGATATTCAGGACCCAACGATCTGTTATGAACTTCCAGCAATCGAGAAAATGTGTGATCCTGTCTACCTCTTGAAGAATGGCAAGAGAAAGACGCCGATTGATTTTGCCTTTACCAGTACTGAGGCTTGAATGATTGAGAGGATTGTGAATAGAAGGAGTAGCGATGTGGATAACCTCCCCTATATTTAGAGAAACCTTCTCCTCTTGCACCCTGGAAAGGTACTTTTCGATATTGAAGTGTGCCCAAAGATCTTGCCGTCTCGGTATCCTTTTTAATGTCTTGTAAAGCATAATTTATATGCTTGCCAAACAGCACATCTCCATCGAAGGGCAGATCCAGAATTTTATTCTGCACCTTCGGACAAAACCAGGTACATCTCAGCCAACCTTGATGCCTCAGGACCGCTGAACCTGCCAAGGCACGAAAAGCTGTTGTAGCAATGTCCATTGCACAATCTATCATCTCAGAGGAAGATCGTTCACCTTTTTCCAGGATCTTTCTCGCTTCCGCTTTGGCACTCACTGGAAGCAGATCAATGAAAGGAGAGCGATCGCACCACATTTGGCGATCATATCGTCCCAAAATTGCTAGTGCGTTCGAGGCCCTAACAAGGACGCTAGACATAGAGGAAAACCTCTTGCCTACATTGTGCCTGCCCTCGCTGTCTGGCGGTGCAGTCAGTGGTGCCGTCTGGTTACTAGATTTTCTTAGGGTCGCCTGAGAAATAACCGAGTCCTGTCTAGGTTGACCAATAAGACAGCCAGGACTATCCTCCCGTGCTAGCTATAGATGTATATATGTATATATATATATGTGTGTATATATATATATATATATATATATATATATATGTGTGTATATATATATATATATGTGTGTATATATATATATATATATATATATATATATATATATATATATATATATGTATATATTTTTTTTTTCAGACGCGGTAGAACCAGAGTTACAGTAGCTGGAGACTGCATCACCTTCTTGTCTTCTTTCCAAACATGCTCTACTATGGGAATGGAACGAATAGATTTCTTGAAAGGTTCTTTAAAATCATAGAGGAAACAGTCTGATTGTACCACAGGAACAGAAAGGCCAAATCTTTTATATGCTCTTTCCATAAGATTATGGAAGCCTCCTATGTTCTCTGTAGGCGAATGCACTAAGTCCGGGGATGGTGAAGCCGGATCTGGGATAACATAATCGTCCCATTGTGCCTCAGGATTTTGGATATGTCCCTCATTCTGGTCCTCATCAGATGAATCATCATCATCATCTGGCACTGTACTACATCATGCCCTTCTGTCACAGGCTGTTCTCCCTGCCTTTGAGATGTTGATGCCCCAGAAGTTATTATTATTTTTTTTTAATATATCCGTCGATGCGGTCGTTGACGGTTGTCGTAGACGATGTAGACATCCTTGTTGACGCTGTCGTCGTAGATGGTGTCGTCTACATTGCCATCGTCGTAGACGGTGTCGTCTACACTGCCATCGTCGTAGACGATGTCGTCTACACTGCCATCGTAGACGGTATTGTCTACACTGCCATCGTCGTAGACGGTGTTGTCTACACTGCCATCGTTGTAGACGGTGTTGTCTACACTGCCATCGTCGTCAACGCTGTCGTCGTCGACACTGACATCGTCGTCGACACTGCCATCCTCGTCGACACTGCCATCGTCGTCGACGCTGTCGTCGTCGACACTGCCATCGTCGTCGACGCTGTCGTTGTCAACACTGCATCGTCATTGACGCTGTCGTCGTCGGCACTGCATCGTCGTCGATGTTGTCGTCGTCGACACTGCCATCGTCGTCGACGATGTCGAGGAAGAGAGGAGATTTCAACTAGACTTCCTCACACCAGTTTCTCCTGTTATAAGTCCCTTTCTCTCCTTTACACCTCGGTGAGGAGATTCAGGTGGACTGCGCCTGTCAGACCCCCGGGAGGTCTTTTTAGAGGCTTTTTGCGGAATTTCCTTTGTAAGTCCCATCCTCTCCTTTACACCACCTCAGTGAGGAGATTTAGTTGAACTGCGCCTGTCAGACCCATGGGAGGTCTTTTGAAGGGGTTTTGAGTGCGCTGCTCACCAGAAACCGGGTGAGATCGTATTCCTTCTCAGATCTTCACGCAGACACAGCAGACGAGGCCTCATCACTGTCATACTAGAGACTGATCTGTTCTAGATTTTAGCTTCTGGAACCAGGTAAAAGACGGCCCTCACGGACCCTTATGTTTATCTTACCTAGAACTTGTGGTCCGGATACAGGCAAAAAATGCCATCTTATGAGGGCCATTACCTAACGCCTCTTTTTTTTCTTGTCTGATGATGAAAAAAGGGGGAAACAGCTTCCTGAAGAGAATACAGTTGAAATCCAAAAGTTGAAGAGAAATCTGAGCAGAGCTCAGTGGAGACTCCCTTAGCACAACGTGCGGTAGAAAATCTGAGGCTCTGGGGCTCTCTCATGAGGGTTCTATGGGGTGAGGCTTATCTGATTGGTTGTTGCAAAATGTTGGTATTTTTTACAAAAAGAGGTAGATATGCTACAAAATGAGATGAGGCCTAGGCCTTTCTTTCTGTTTTGTACATACTGCTATGATATTTTCTATTTACCAAGGCTCCCAGGGTGACGACGGGGAATGATACAAAGCATGGGAATCTATGAAAGTTCCAATACTGGGGCAACATATGTTGAAAAACAGTAACATAAGAATTAAATTCTTAGGATGTGAATTTGATCATTAGAAGCGTTTTCACTTATTTTTTAAAGGAGGAGGAAGGGATCCTGCAAACATCTGCGGGTAATGAGTTTCATATCTTCGGTGCGATACCTGAGAAGGCTCGGCAGCATGTTCTCTTTTTGTGGAAGAACTGAGGTTTCAGTAGTAGTGAGCTAGCGCTTCGCAAATGTCTACAACCTCCAGACAGCTCTAGCGTTCTAGATTTTTTTAAATATATCCGTCGATGCAGTCGTTGACGGTTGTCGTAGACGATGTAGACATCCTTGTTGACGCTGTTGTCGTAGATGGTGTCGTCTACATTGCCATTGTCGTAGACGGTGTCGTCTACACTGCCATCGTCGTAGACGGTGTCGTCTACACTGCCATCGTAGACGGTATTGTCTACACTGCCATCGTCGTAGACAGTGTTGTCTACACTGCCATAGTTGTAGACGGTGTTGTCTACACTGCCATCGTCGTCAACGCTGTCGTCGTCGACACTGACATAGTCGTCGACACTGCCATCCTCGTCGACACTGCCATCGTCGTCGCAAATGTCTGCAACCTCCAGACAGCTCTAGCTTTTGTGCTAAGTAACTGGGGGTTTTGGTGTGAAGGGCTTTATGGGTAATGCAGGCGATATTTAGTTGTATTCTTGCCTCGTATGGTAGCCAGTTCAATGCTTTTAAGGTCGGAGAAATGTGGTTATTTCTTTTTGTTCCAGAGACCAGCCTGGCCACAGTGTTAAGTGATGCCCTCAGTGGAGCCAGCTTGTATTTGGGAAGCCCGCATAGAGTGGTGTCTCCGTAATCCAATCCTGGTAACACTAGGGATTGTAACGGCATTTTATTTTTTAAAATTCTTTTTATTGTTAAACCAAAGCACTGTCACAGTTATATTGAAACAGAGATTGAAAAGCATGGTAAGTACTGATACATTATACACAGCTCCACAGTAACCGGCAAAGCATATTTCACATTTCACACTAGAGCATTAAGGGCTAAATGTAGGTAACTCTAATTTACCGACTCATAAATACCGAATTTTACCGATTCGGTATTTATGAATCGGTAAATTAGAAGGTGGGAGATGTAGGTAAATTTTCATTTTTAATTACCGAATCAGTAACATTCGGTATTTAGGGGGGCGTGGCTTAAGCGCCGACGAGCATGGTCGCCTGAGTCCCGAGCTCCGGGCCGATCTCGGCGATTTACCCTCTCCAGCAGCGCCACCGACCTGCTGTGGTCCCTGAAGGTCTGGGGGAGACTCGGCAGCTGTTGGGAGCAAGGAGGGCTCCGCGATCGCCATGGTACCGACGGCGGCCGGGAGGCTGGAGCTTTGGCGGACGGCCATCTTGCTGTGGGCCTGCGACCGGCCCGGATCCCCGGCCTCGATTTTGAGGGGCCTGCCGATGGAGCTGCCCATCGCGGCGGTGTGAGGGTCGCCGCGACCGGAGGATCGGCCCAGCTGTGGCGGACACCGCGGACTTCTCTTGTGGGCTTCCGGGGACCCGCGGCTGCTCCTGGCAGGCGTGTGTGGACGGAGGCCCAGTCGGAGTGGAGCGGAGGCGGCGCTGCGCCCGACTGGTGGCGCATCTCCGGCTGCGGAGTGAGACGTGCCTGTAGCGGTGCGGTGGAGCAGGTACTGTGGGGCACGGCGCTGTGCTGGGGCCGCAAGGAGGACGCTCTGGGGCAGAGGCTTTGGTCATTGGAGTGATGCCGGCCGGGCGCCGGTCGCTGGAGCGGATGCCCGGTCTCTGGGGGCCTGAACCTATTTACCTGGGGGACTGAGAGCTGGGAATCTCCAGGAGCCCGCTGACGACCAGGGGGGACTGTGCTGGCACTCCGGTGGAAGCGCCTTGGAGCCTGCGCCTCGGGCACTGGACGGTGGGTGGCGCCCGGCTGGCCCGTTTTGCTTTGGCGTGCCTGACCTCCCTGGTGATAATCTTTGGTCTTGGCCCGGGTCTTGCGTTTGTGGGGGCACGGAGACACGTCGGAGCACCCCTGGATTGGGCACAGCTTCTTGGACCCTGTGGACCCCAGCTGGAGGCCTGGCTTGCTTTGGTGTGGCCTGCTTGGCTAGCGGCCTGCACACACCGGGACTTTGGGAGCGGGCACGCGCTCCCCCGGGAATTGTCCAGTGGCCCTTGCCCTCCTCCACGCACGGGCCGAGGGGGTGGTGGTGAGTCCTGCGACCCTGGAGACGTTTCGGGTCGGCCCACTGGTGTTTGCCGCGACTGTGTGCACTGGTGGGGCATCATGGGGAAGCCACGGAAGGGTGCTGGTGCGGCCTCGGTAGATCAGGCTGAGGACCTCCTTGAAGCGCACGACCATCGATCGACAGACAGCCAGGGCATAGGTCTTCAACAGCAACAGCTGGACCAGATCCTCAAGGCCATAGGGGACACGAGGGAGGCGCTACGTCACGATATTGCGCAGGTCTCCACGAACCTGGGCCTACTGAAAGCGGATCACGACAAGCTTGCGGGCCGCGTTAAATCCACGGAGCTGGTGCTTGAGAAACTCGAACCGGCCCAGAAAACGACGGACGCTACGTTGGATGATCTGGTGCGTAGAGTGCAACATCTAGAGAGGAGAGCGGCTGATGCAGAAGGGCGCAACAGACGCAACAACATTAGAGTGGTGGGTTTGCCCGAAAACGTTGAGGGGGATGACATGGTCTCTTACCTTGAAAGGTGGCTGCGAGAGGTGGTGGTACCTGAGGGCCTGACGAACTTCTATACATTGGAGAGAGCCCACAGGGTTCCGGCCCGCCCTCTGTCCCCTGGCCGTCCTCCTCGGCCTGTCATAGCCCGCCTGCTGCACTTCAGGGATCGAGACATTATTCTGCGACAAGCCTTATCGAATGGTCCGTATAAGGTGGACAATGCGTCTGTGTCCCTCTTCCCTGACTACTCCCAAGAGGTGCAGCGTGACCGCTTTTCCTTTGTGGCTGTCAAGCGAGCTCTCCGCGACGAGGGAGTTCAGTACTCCCTGCTGTTTCCGGCACGTCTGAAGGTGCTGGTGGACGGAGTGGCGACGTTTTGTGACACGCCGGACGATGCTTGGCAATGGCTGGAACGGTACCGGGCAGGCAAGGATGGTACGGGTGAGTGGACAGCGGCTGCTGAGGGTCCACCGCGGCCACGGCGGAGCAGGCGCAATCGGAAGCGAGGACAGAGCCAGCGATCCCCACCGGAGTCACAGACGGAACTGAAGAGGAAGGCCGCTCTGCAGGCGGTGTCCCTTATATCTGGAGTGGCGGCAGAGGGCCCTGTGATTGACTCGGGCTCCCGTTTGGGCTCTTATGAAACGGGACAGGGAGATTCGGATGGGGGCTCAGAGAAGGAGTCTGGGGATTTGCCTCAGATCACCCCTCAGACGGCCGAGGGACTGTTGGACGAGTGACTGCCGGGCGGCTGTGCGGGGAACAGTTAGGAGGAGTGCTTGGCCTGTGGAGATGACTTTGATGGGGCTGCAGGAGTTCTTTTCGAAGGGGTGTTGGGTGGGGCTATTTTCCCTGTCGCTCTGGGGTATAGATGGTACAATGGGGACCCCATGGCACTGTGCACTTGGTTGGGTGGAGACGCTGCCTGGGTGCTGGGGGGGAGAGGTTCCTTCTCGATCGGGATCGGCCCACCACGGTGTGGTGGATTTCGATCTGTCCGGCCGGAGGTGCTGCGCTACCCCCTCTATCTCACATAGTTTGTGAGTCTCTGGTGCTTTCCAGAGTTTCCCTCACTTGTGGGGGTGGGAGTTTGGATGGGTAGCAACTGTTTGACGCCTGTTCTGGGGGTGGGCGGGTGGGGGGTGAGTTGGGGGTGTTTGTTGTTGCAGGGGTTTGTCAGTGTGCCACTGGGGTTGTTGAGGTTCTGTTACTGCTATAGCTTTCCCAATGGCGGCTAAACTGGAACTGAAATATGTTACATGGAATGTGCGGGGGCTCAACTCTATAAGTAAGAGATATAAGGTGCATGCATATCTAGTGCGTAGGGGGGTTCAGATTGCCTTTCTGCAGGAAACGCATTTGACTCTGGCAGAGGGGCGAGCGCTGCAGCGACGTTGGAGGGGGCAGCTTTACTACACAACCTACTCTGCTCATGCTAGGGGAGCGTTGATTTGGGTTCGGGCGGGCGTCCCTTTCCAGCCCATAACGACGGAGATTGATTCGGAGGGGAGATTTGTGGCGGTGCAGGGGAGATTGGATGGCCGGGACGTCACGCTTTGCAGTGTTTATGTCCCTAATTTTGACCAAGCCGCATTCTTCTCGGCGTTGTCGACAAGGTTAGCGCCACTGTTGCTCGGCACGGTGTTCCTGGGGGGGGGACTTTAACTCGGTGGTGGACGTGGATTTAGATCGCTCGCATCCTCCTCTAGCTCAGTCGGTGGTGCGCAGGGTGGCCAAAGCCCGGAGGACCTGGCAAGACCATTGGGGCCTCTTGGACGCCTGGCGTACGCTCCATCCCAACGATAGGGATTATTCGTTCTATTCCACACCCCATGATCTCCATGTCCGCCTCGACGCCTTTCTCTGTACTGCTGGGGCCCAGGACCTTGTACGCAGTAGCGAATACCTGGCGAGGACCATCTCAGACCACAACCCTTGCTTGCTCGCAGTCCTCTGGTCTAGGCAGAGGCAGCCGATTCCCACGTGGCGGCTGAATCCGCTGATGCTGGAGGATCCGGTATTCCGCACGGAACTGCAGGAGTGCCTTGACCGTTATTTCCGGGAGAATGCGGGCACCGCAACTACCAGAGCAGTCGAATGGGACGCCTTCAAGGTGGTGGTACGAGGCGCGTGCCTCTCCTCATCGGCTGGGGTGCGTAGGACGCTGCTGGCAGACGTGGAACGGGAAGAGGACTCGCTCAGGCGGGTGGAGAAGGCTAACCACACGGCGGGGAGCGACAGGGAGGAGGTAATGGCGGCAAGAGAACGTGTAGCCGCGCAAGTGGAAAAGCTTCGCTGTCATGACTATCGGGAATATATGGTCCGGGCTCACGCCGAGAGGGATCGAGCCGGATCGCTGCTGGCTTGGCTGGCTAACCCCCACTATGGAGGCGCGCCGATTCTGTCCCTGACCACACCTACCGGAGCGCTGGTTCACTCCCAGCGGGAAATCAACGACCAGTTCCTAGCTTATTACTCGGAGCTGTACCGTTGCAGGCTGCCTTTGCTCCCGACGGGTTTGGATGCCTTCTTGGAGGAGGCCCAGCTGCCGCGGCTGGATCCAGAACAAGGGGACGCCCTGGGTGCTGCTGTGACACAGGGGGAGATTAGAACGGCGATTAAGCACATGGCTCGGAGGAAGACACCGGGGGGTGATGGTCTCCCTGTGGAGTTCTATGCTGCATACCTGGACCTTTTGACGCCACAGCTGTTGCGGGTCTATGGTGAGGCATGGGAGCTGGGCAGGCTGCCGGAGTCAGCGAGAGAGGCGATTATTGTTCCTTTGCTGAAGAAGGGCGGCCAACCCACGGCGAGGACGGCATACCTTCCCCTTTCCATGCTCACTGTGGATTATAAAGTACTGAGCAGGATTCTAGCTACGCGACTGTCGGCCCATATGTGTTCCCCCGTGCACCCGGACCAGGCGGGCTTTATCCCCACGCGAAACACCTCTGCCTGTATACGACGCCTGCTACGGGTTATGGATGTTGAGGGGGAGGGTCATCCGACTGCGACTGTCCTTTCGGTGGATGTCGAGAAGGCGTTCGATAGCGTGGAATGGCCGTATCTGTTTGGTGTGTTGCGTCGGTTCGGGTTGGGGGACGGCTTCGTCCGCTGGACACAGCTGTTGTACGCTTCCGCGACTGCCAGGGTCCGCACGGGCCGTGCAATCTCTGCGGCGTGTGCGGTGACGAGGGGTACTAGGCAGGGTTGCTCCCTGTCCCCGCTTCTGTTCGCCTTGGCGATTGAACCACTGGCGACGCGGGCGTGTCAAGGGCAGCATTATGAAGGGGTGCTGCTGCGTGGTGTCAAACACCACATCTCCCTGTATGCCGATGACCTCCTATTGTACCTGGCTGACGCGACGGCTTCGGTGCGAGGAGCGCGGGCCTTGCTCCGAGAGTTTGGCGAACTATCGGGCCTCCGTGTTAATTGGTCCAAGACCTGCTTGTTCCCTCTGACTCCTCGGTGTGCACGGCCCGCGGAGCTTGGGGAGCTGCGCTGGGAGCCGGAGTGTATGCCGTACCTCGGGGTTCACATCTATCATATCCATTCGTCCCTGTATGAGGGAAATGTGGGCAGAGCGTTGAGAGGCATCAGGGGCAGTATCGGATTCTGGCGTACCCTCCCCCTATCCGTGGCCGGACGAATAGCATTACTAAAGATGGTAGTCCTCCCGCCTTTGCTCTATTTTTCCTGCACGTTACCGGTGCGGATCCCGCTCTCCTTCTTTCGGACTTTGAGGTCAATGGTGATAGGATTCATATGGGGCTCTGGCAGGAGGCGCGTAGCTCTCTCCACCCTACTTCGATCACGGGAGGAGGGGGGACTGGCTGTGCCGGATTTTGAATGGTATTACCTGGCGGCACAGCTGCAGTGGTTCACCCAGGCGGTGGCACGGGAGTTTAGGGGTCCGGACGGTCCACAGGACAGGATTATACAGCGCCATGTCTTGTCCTTTATATTGCTCCAGCAGGGACTTCGCCTGGACCGGCTGTCTCTGGAGGAACGTACCTTCCGACATTGTTGGCTTCGTAGTCAGAAGCGGGCGGGTATCCATGTTCCGTATGCACCGGAGATCCCCTTGGGCATGTGCACGGCCTTGCCGCACGGCGGGGACTGGTCGGGGCTGGCCGCTTGGGAAGACTGTGGGCTCCATATGGTAGGAGACTTGTAAAGGGATGGTGCCCTGCTGTCATGTTCTGACTTGCAAGAGGCGTTTGATTTGCCGAGAGGCGACTTCTTACTCCATGCGGCTTTGGTCTCCGCGATCCAGAGACGATGGAAGACGGGTCGGGCGGAGCCGCCTACGTCTTTGGGATGCCAGTATGTTGTGATGGCAGCTGGCACCTTTAAAGCCGTTACGTGTTTGTATAGGAGACTGGCGCTAGTTGACCCCCCCCACTGGATACACTGCGGGAACGCTGGGAGACGGACCTAGGCCGACAGATACCGGAGACAACGTGGCCCCAGCTTGTGCGCCGGGCCTGGAAGGGCACGCGCAACGTCCGGTTCCAATTGGTCCAATACTTCACACTCCATAGAGCGTACTGGACACCGGCCAAGATCCGACGGGTTTTTGGCGGGGCGCAATCGGCTTGTCCCCGTTGTGATTCAGAGGGGGCTGATTTCGGTCACATGTTTTGGGCCTGCGCGGGGCTTGGTTCATACTGGGCTGCTGTTGTGACCTGTCTGAATGAGGTCACTGGACGTCAAGTTGAAACGGACATGGGAGTTTGCCTCTTACTCTGGTTCCCGCACAACCCAACCACGAAGGTTACCAGTAAATTTATCGACCTGGGGCTGATCCTGGCCAAGAGGGAGCTCACCCTACATTGGAAATCTAGGGGGGAACCTAGCTTCCTGAGATGGCGGGGGTGTTTCCAGCAATGGGCGTCCAGTGACGGGACTCTCCGCTTACAATTGGCCGCCCGCGCAGCTAATGATAAGGCTCTAGAAGCAGCCAGGGCGTGGTGCGCGCTAGTGGCAGAATTGCAATCAATGTCAGAGGTCGCGGAGGATAGTGAGGAGGAGGCGCAAGCGAGCCAAGGGGAAGAGGTGGCAACGGGGAGGGCGGGGACATCCACGGGTGACGCTGCAAGCTAGGACCGCGATCCGGCTAGCGCTTAGGGGATTAGAACATCACACCCGGTGCTGTGGGGATGGTATGGGGATGCATGCACGGACTCACAGGGTGTTTGGAATCCATCTGGGTTGGGGAACCGCAGCCTGAGTACTGAGGAGAGACACTTGCACTTTCATGCTGTGTTATGTTGCACCTAGAGCTCGACACATGAGGCACACTGGCACGGGGGGTGGGGGTAGAGCGGGTGGAGGGGAAGGTAGGGTGTTGATATGTGGGGCGCAATAATTGAGACATTGATCTATGATATGTATAATGGGTGCCAGCAATCATTTGTTTGTCAGTTGCTGTGAAAAACCAATAAAATTTTGTTGCAAAAAAAAAAAACATTCGGTATTTACCGAATCGGTAAATACCGATTCGGTATTGCCCATTGATTCCTATGGGCCTTGAAGCCCCTAGGAATCAATGGGCAATACCGAATCGGTAAATACCGAATCCTGCAAGGGTGCAGGGGGTGTCACTTTGACACCCTCTAGCACCCCAAGTACAGGCATGTGTGACATGTGGCACACATACATGCCCTAAGGGCATGTCTGTGTGTCACATTGCACAGTGTGCATGCACAGATGTGCATGCACACCTGAATTTGGTATATTACCACCCAATAGGATTGGGTGGTAAAATACCGACTCTTAAGGGCCTGTGGCACTCTCAGGAGTGTCATCTACATATGGATTTACCGAATCGGTAAATATACCGATTCGGTATTTTACCGATTTTGTAAATTTACCGATTCGGTAAATTTACAGAATCGGTAAAATATAGGCCCCCTACATCAGAAAACCCTAATACCGGTCGGTAACGGCCGAATTCAGCCGTTACCTACCGGTATTAGGGCTCCTACATCTGGCCCTAAGTTGTTAGGCTCTCTAGGGGCGGCTGTGTCAGTAACACGGGTGGTTCACATATGGAACATCTATAATCATTCCATTTCCCCAATATTGTATCCATTTTCTAGGGCATCCTCTTGTGACATATACTGTTTTTTCTCGAAACATGGACCAGCCCATGTCTCTTTCCCATTCCCCCAGCGTCTGGGCTGTGAGGGCTCCCCACTACCTTGCAATGTTCCTTTTAGCGACCATCAAGCCTAGTGCCACCCAGGTTTTTTCTTTGTTGCTCAAGTCAGTTGGTTCCCATATATTTAGGAGGTAATGCTTGGCCTCCACTGTGATCATCTGCCCCAGAACTTACCCTATACATGAGGTGACCAGCCAAAAACGTCAGAAGGTATGGCATGACCAAAATACTGTTCTGACTGTTTACGAGCCAGGGCAGAAAGTATGAGTCTTGGAGCCTGTGACCCCAAAAGCACTCCAAGACAAGTGGAGTGGGCACCATACCATCCTGAAAAAGAAAAGTGAGGTCACCTACTGGGTGGACCTGGGCACTCCTAGAAGCCACCACAGGGTGCTTCATGTGAAACGCATGTAGCCTTACTTTGACATCTACTGATGAGGATAGGGAGTTAGAGAGTGACCCTCTTCCTGATCTTCTCTCACACAGTCAATTGTTTGGTGTAAAAAAATATATAGTAACTTTTATTTCTAGAACTAAGAGAACTCAGATGCAGGTAAGTACCAATTTTAAAATAGCTATACTGTTCAGGTACAGTAACTTACGTTTGCAAAAACATTAAAAATACTTTACAATAGACTGTGAGGAAAATTATTTTTCTGATTAGCATCATCTGTACCTGGACTCCATTTTTTTTTTCATTGCCATCTCGTGTCAAACACTCCCACACGACCCACGTGGTCATTTCTGCTGATGCATGAGGAAAATCTAAACTGACACGACAAAAACCATCTTGCAGCATGCATTTCTGCCCTGGAACTGTCGCACACCCAACCCCCTGTTCTTTGCAGTTCAACAGAAAGCCAATGAGACACCCACGCCCTGTGTAAACAAGCTTGTTTTCCATCTACTGCTCCCAGCCTGGTAAACATCCTTGGCACCGTGATCAGGTTATCTAGACAATGGTCTGACTGTTGGGCCCTGATCAGGGTGATTAAACAATGACTTGAAGGACCGGGCTTTGATCAAGGCAATTGAACAAAGACCTGAAAAACTGAGCCTTGATCAAAGCCGAGTGAACAATGATCTGTGTACCAAGCCTTGACCAGGTCACTAACTACAAACATCGTCTGGGTCTGGTTATCAACTGTAAACACTGCCCTGATTAAACAATGGTCTGACAGCCAAAAGACTGGGATGAAAAATGTATAAAAGGCTTGTAAGCTACAGAACGAAGTAGCAGCCTCCTGGGTTTTGTCTCTGACTAGCTTGGGACTCTGTTCCATGGCCTGGGCTATTGAAATAAATCTTGGTTCCTCCTGCAGACGAAGGCTCCTGTTTCTACTTTTACTAAGTATGGAAGGAATGGAAGATTTGGGCGGTTACCCCGCCGCCGAGACCCAGTAAGTGGGTTATTCCGGTTCTTCAAATGGCGCCTGAACAGGGACTCCACGAGCACGAAGGTCAGGCCCGGTGGATGTGAGGAGGTGCACGAAGAGACTCCGACGGAGGCGCCCTACCCGAGGGATTCTTGTATTCCGGTAGACTGAACGACTCGCCCGCTGTCCCTCCACACCCGGTCTGGGCCACATGGCCGCGTTCTCGCTGGAGTACCCTAGCAAATAATTTCTGGAGCAGGACACAGCCCTACGTCTGCAGAAGAGAACTACCCCTGTAAGGTAAGGGTGGACTGATCAGCCACCAAGTCTGTATGATTCTGTTATTGACTTTCGCAAAAGCCAAGTTGTTATTGACTTTTGCCAAAGCCAAGCATGCGAGGTGAAGTTTTAAAAACCCGCTGGTGTCTGTTCTGTATGATTCTGCTGTTATTGACTTTTGCAAAAGCCAAGCAAGCAAGGTGAGTTTTAAAAAACCCACTGGTGTCTGTTTTCGGTTTAATTGTTGTCGTACTTTTTTCGAGAAAATCGTTTATCATAAAAGTAAAATCAATTTCAAGTACAAACAACCCTTAAAGATTCATACAAACCAATATATAGATCATAAATACCATAAAAAGACATATATACAGTTTAAGATTGGACAGTCCAAAAGGGCCATAAAAATGGCAGCAGCAGGGTCGTAAACAATTAACCTAAATTATCTTTTGTTGCCCTCATTCAAGGTCTTCTTTACCTGGTTGGATCGTATCTGCCAGGCTATTCACAAGAATTTTGCAACCCCACACACAAGAGCCAGTGATGTTACATCTGATGTGAGAATGCGTAGGGCTTTAAGATGCTGTCTGAAGCCCAATTCCCTACAGATCGGCCTAAGCCACCGTCTTCTAGCCCCCCTATAGGCTCTACAAGCGAATAAGAAATGGGCTAAGGACTCTTTGGGGCATGGGCAACAAGGACATGAAGTGCGGTCATACCGGGAAGAGCCCCACTTCTCAGTAAACGAGTTTAATGGTAAGATACCATACCTAAATTTAAGGAAAAGAGATCTATCACTAGGTGATTGGATAAAATCCAATAATGGTTCAAATTTTCTGGCAGACTTGATATTCAAAAACTGGTCCGTCAGAGGTCCCCACCTTTGCCCCTCTAGTTCCTCCTTCTGTACCCAGTCCCAATACATTTTTTTAACGACATTTTTTGGTGGGGGAGATTGCATCAGTCAGAGCTCACCCAATCCTATCTGTGTGACCAACTCCTTCAACTTGGACAGCCATCGGATCTTAGCACAGCCGCCCAAGCTGATGAGTTCGTCAAACACTGCAGCATAGTTCTCCAAATCTGGCGATCTTCTCAAGTGCACCCAGAATAATAATAGGCGCAGGCGGACTATATCCTTGATTGAGCGTCTGCCCAAATCAAGAGAAAGTGGCTTTAGAGGGGATGAAACTGAAAGGGAGGCTAGATCTCGGAAAAACTTATTCTCAGCCCTAACCAGTTCCGGGATGTTCTTGAACCCCCAAAGTTCTGAGCCATAAACCGCTGAGGCTAGTGCCTTTCCTTCATAAACTGCCAAGGCCCGGGCTATGGGTCTGCTAGTCGAGCCTCGCTGGTCTCTTGCAATAGCGCCTGAGACTCTCTTAAGGTTTAGAAGCATTTTTGAAACATGGGAATTCCAGGACATTTTGTTGTTAACTCTTATTCCCAAGTAATCAAATGCCTCGACTACCTCCAAGGGTGCCCCATTAAGTGAGATGTTTAGCCTTTTTGCTTTTTTGGATAAGGACAATGACGTCAGCTTTGTTTTGGAGGTGTCGATGGCTAAACCACGCTCATCACAAAACAAGCTGAATCTGTCCAGAAGTTTCTGTAGGCCCATTGGGGTCCTAGACATCAGGAGGGTATCATCTGCGAAGAGGAGGGTTGGTGTTTTCTCCCCCGCCAGGACTGGGGCGTCGGCCGGGTCCTCCCTCAAATGGTCCACCACCCCATTCACAAAGAGGGAGAACAGGGTCGGCGCCATCACACAGCCCTGGCGCACCCCTCTACTCACAGCTATCCCCTCCATCAGCCCTCCCTGGCTCCCCCACCTAATCTTGGCATAGTTACCCTTGTGTAGTCTCTTTATTAGTTCAAGAAGATAGCTCGGGAAACCCATGTCTTGTAGCACCTGCCACAGCTTATTGCCCGGCACCAGGTCGAATGCGGTTTTCAAGTCAATAAAGGCCAGGTAAAGGGAACCCTTCCCGATGGACACAGATTTCCAGAAAACCGCAAAGAATCTGAAAACCTGGTCCATCGTGCCCACCCCCCGCCTAAAACCCGCCTGGAAATGTGACAAGATGTTACCTTCCTTTAACCATGCTCCCATTCTAGAGATAATGACCCTGCCAACTACCTTTTGCACCGCATCGTGTCTGCTATCTGTTTTTAAGCATGCCAGTCAGTAGTAAGTTGAAGAGATTATTTTGTTGTATGTGTACGCAGGACTCCCAGCTGGAGGGGTCCGCTTCCTCCAGAAGGGACCCCTGGTCATACGATGTATGTTAAATATGGCCCTTCTGCCATAATGTTTTCCTCATTCTGGGTAAAATATTTTTTAAAAAGTAACACGGAATTACAGTGGCCACTTTATGGCTCCTTTAATTCCCAAGTTCTCGCCAACTTACAGGAACAATTAATGAAAAGAAAAACGCGCCCGTCTATGTTTGAATCTGTCCGATTTTGGAGGAAAGAGATAGAGCAGAGAGCTAGAAAACAGAAGGCTCAAGAAAACAAACAGGATCGTGTGTCAATGGCCGACCACGCCAAAGGAAATTTACAAAATCAAATGACAGGATCTTTTTGATAAGGCTGCCTTGTTCTCCTGTTTCAAAAGATGTTTCACTGTCTTCCATACCAGTTTTTTAAAGGTGGTGGCTGTTATGGGTGTTTCCCAAAGCTGGTTTAGCCCCATGTTCTGTACACTGCTGTTGAGATACGGCTCGGCAGGGGTTGCAGTGTGTAATTAAATCTCCTTCCATAGCTGTTCGTTAAGAGTTCCCGGTGGGGCTTTCCGCACTTTGTCCCAGTTGATGAAGTAAGCCCCTTGCCTTGCGATTGATTGTTTCTGTAGACCAAACTCGAGTCTTATTTGTGCAGGCGATGTGTATTAAGGTAGCCCGAAGATGACCCTGTAAGCAGTTGTTACTGTGGCATCCCCCTTGCAGAGATTGTGAGAAGGTTTGGGTTCACTCCAGTGTCATACGCTGATGACACCTAGCTGCTCTTCCCTTTCAACTCTCTTACGCCCGATGTGAAGAACAATTTTGCCGAGGGCATGAGAGCAGTATCCCACTGGATGGCTACCAACTGCCTCCAGTGTAACGTCGGAAAGACCGAGGTAATGCTATTTGGGAAAGCTAGCATGCTCTGGTCTCCCGACTGGTGGCCTTTAGATCTTGGCCCCGTCCCATGCCCAAAGCCAACTGTTAAGAACTTGGGGGTGAAACTGGATCAGAACTTGAGCTTAAAGGAGCATGCTAACTATGTCACAGGAGCCTGTTTTAGAACAATTGGCCAGTTAAGGCGAATCTTCCCTATGCTGCCTGACAACCACAAGAAGACCCTTGTACAGGCACTGGTGATAAGCCGCCTAGACTACTGCAACGGCCTCCTCATATCAGCAAATGAGGAGGCGTTAAATCGTTTGCAGGTGGTCCAAAATACGGCGGCCAGACTAATTCTAAATGCTCCCGCAAGGACCCCGTCCAAACCTCTGTTAAGTCACCTTCACTGGCTGCCCATACGACAACGTGTTACATTTAAAATCTGCTGCTTAGTGCACAAATGCCTCTATGGGCAAGGCCCCAGATATTTGGCACAAAAATTTCAGATATACAAACCTGAACGTTTATTACGTTCCAGCAACCAATGTCTACTGGAAATTCCCACTATAAAAAAAGTCAGACAAGGTGGACGTGCCCTATCATTTATAGGCCCAACCATGTGGAACAAACTTCCATCTGACCTAAGACACAACGACAACCATCTATGTTTTAGGAAGGCCTTAAAAACTCTTCTGTTTCAGGTAGCATAACCCTCCCTGTGGTATTCCGCAGAGACAATATACTTCAGAATTCTTGCGAGCAAAGCGCGGAGATACCTCATGGGTCGATTCTAGCGCGATATAAGCAATTAAATAAATAAATAAATAAATCAAGTATTTTGGCATCTCTTCCTTTCAATGCCTCGCTGCCGTAGGTGATTGTTGGTAGCAGCTTTGAGCAGGCCACCTGCACCAAGGGCAGGATTGAAGGGCCTTTTAGTTTTATGTATAATGTTTTTAAGGAGGTAGCTAGCACTAGGCCTTTGTGCCTAATGCTGTGTTTCTAAGCCAGAAATCAGCCACCTTCATCTAACTTCACTCCCAGGTATTTATATTCATTTGTGTCCTCAGTTCTGGTCTCTCCACAGAACCAAACAGGTGGCTGTCTCATTTTTTTCCCCCAACCATCACGGTTCTAGTTTTGTCCAGATTTATCTGTAAATCGTTTGCTTTGGAGAAGTGAAGTGTAGCATTTAAAAGGTGTTGAAGTCCTACTTTTGTTTGACTGATCAGGACTATATCGTCCGCGTATAGAAGGCAGGGTAGCAATATGTCTCCTATTTTTGGAGCATGTGAGTTGCAACTGATTAATTTCGTGACAAGAACAGCTATAAACAGATTAAAAAGTGTGGGCGCCAGAACGCATCCTTGTTTCAGCCCTTTTTCCATTTGAATCCACCTTAACAGGAAAGACCTGTTGCCCAGCTTTATCTGTACCCATGTCTCGGTGTGCAGATTTATCAGTAGATTTAGTAGGTATGAGTGACGTTTAAACTTCACAACACATTGACATGGCGACAGAGGTAAGGTTTATAAGCTGTAGTGTTAGGGGCTTAGGCACATGTACCAAAGGCTACACACTGTTCTCATTTCTTAAACGGCATCATTTATCTGTAGCCTGTCTACAAAAAACACACTTAGATGACACGGGTGCTGCGAGGCTAGCGAAGAAGGGGCGGGTCAGATATGCCATTCATCCTATTCAACATATGCCAGGGGCGTGCTAGTGTGGGTGGCTCCCGGGATGCCGTTCACCCTTACATATATGGATGCTGATATGAAAGGCCACTATGTGTTGCTGAGAGGGACACTAGATGGTAGTGGCATCATTATGCCAAACACATACGCCCCAAATACAGATGACGGTTCAAAAGGGGGTGGTAATGGACGGAGCATCAGAACCAATCAAACACTCACACCCAGTCAAAAGATCTGGGTTTAATCCATCACCGTTCTTTAGCCCACTCTGCCACCCCAGTTCAGACATGGCTATATGCAAATCAGTCTGACCCTGTGCCTCATGGGAACAGTCCAGCCCGAACTGCCAAGCCATGCCTTCCCTGGACCGGAAACAAGCTTCACACTTATGGCGGCCAAAAGCGGTACAAAAGGGAAGACATGGCTTGGCTGTTGGGGCTGCTTTTGGTCGCCATAAGTGTGGCGGGGTATGCTCAGACGTGAGTCCCTTGCTCACTTTGCCACTGGATTCAAGCAAGCCGGGCTGAAGACGGCTGGAATGCCAGAAACCGGTCCTCGAAGCTTGTTTCCGGTCCAGGGAAGACATTGCTTGGCAGTTCGGGCTGGACTGTGCCCAGATCTTTTGACTGGGTGTGAGTGTTTGATTGATTTAGATGCTCTATCCATCACCACCCCCTTTTGTACCCCAAATACAGATGAGCCTGTGTTCTACCAATCCATGCAGGACATGATAGCACTAGAACTTGATGCGCCTCTCCTGTGGATGGGGGACTTTACCTGCGTTCAGTACCCCAACCTAGACAGGCACCTGCCCAGGCGAGGAACTAAACCACAGCTGACAAATAGGGTCAGGAAGGTGATGTGGGATTTTGGCATACAGGACGCATGGTGGCAGGGGCACCTGACCCAGAAGCTTTTTACGTTATTCCCCCACGCACAACACACATAGCAGACTGGAAAGGGTATTGGTGGCGGGGATTTTTCACCTTCCCAGAGGTTGAAGTGATGCACTTGGCCCAATTCTAGCCCCATCATGCCGAGGTCAGCTGCATAGTGAAATGGAACTGCCCTGTACAAGGGCCTAGAGTGTGGAGAATGCCTTCTGACATACTGGGATACTCAGTAGGGAGGGAGACCCTGTCCCAGGCACTGACTGAGTATATGACTCTTAACTGGGAGGGGACATCCAGTAGAGACACAAAATGGGAGGCGATAAAGACGGTGCTGTGGGGTGCCTGTATGGGATTGGCAGTGGGGTCCATCAGCAATTGCAACAAGACCAAAGGGAGGAGGAGGACGCCCTAGCGGTCGTTCATACAGAAGATCAATCAACCGTCGCAACACTGGCATTAACCTAAGGCGGTTGACGGATTTCATGGGCGAGGTGAAGCACAGGGAGGAGGAATTGGCGCTGGTGTCAATAGACCTCGCAAATGCTTTTTACACTGTAGATTTTGGATACCTACAGGATGTGATGAGGGCGGTGGGTTGTGGGCCACAGTTTTATCGCTGGATCAAACTTCAATACAATGCACTGTGCGCACGTGTCTGCGGGGGCTGATCCAAACTGGGACCTAGTCTTTGGAGCATGGAACGCATCGGGGATGACCACTTTCGCCACTTCCCTTTGACTTCGCCATTCAACCACTAGCAGTTTAGGTGCAGAGAGACCTTGAGCCGTGGGGCATTTAGATAGGTGGAACATCACACGTGATATCGCTATACTTGGATGACGCCCGCTTCTCTATAGCCTCACCTTGCGCGACACTACCTAAACTGCTGCAGCTCCTGGAGGACTTTGGGAGTTACTCTGGTCTGCGTCTCAATCAGCATAAATCCTTGTTCTTCCTCCTAGCCCACATGGCCGCCCTGCCCATGGAGCAACTCCCTCTTCTTGGACTATGCTGGGAACGTGGGAATTTTCGATATCTGGGTGTGCATGTAGCTCTCGAGGACTGTTAATTGTTGCACTTAAATGTGAACAAGGTAGTGGATGTGCTGTGGTGATCGGTGGCCTTCTGGAACTCACTGCCGCTCTCACTGATGGGCAGACTGGCGGTGTCCAAGATGGTGATATTGCTGCGCTGCCTGTACATGATTCAAAACTTGTTGTGCCATTAACCTGGGCGAGTATTTAAGCAATTGAATTATGTGCTTGCGCCACTGCTTTGGTTTGGACGTTACAGCAGGGTGGCTTGGGCACTCTTGACTCGACGGTAAGAGGAGGGGGAATGGAAGCCCCTAGGCTGGACTTCTACTACTATGCAGCTCACAGCATGCAACCTGCTGGCTGGACAATGGAGGCAACTGGAGAAAAAGACTGCTGCCAAGATGCGTCCAGTCAGACAGACTCCCGACAGATAGCATTGATGGAGGGTACAGGTGTCTCAGATGGTTTACCCTACATAGTTCGACAAACTACGAGCATCTGGTGGGTATATGTGGAAAGCACCGTTCAATTGAGAACTTCCTATATGAATACTGGCCCCGGTGCAGAAAATGATGATACATATGTAATTCCAGGAGTGGAGGGAAGGGGATGTGAAGTACCAGACCTTTACCCTGCTAAAACATTCATTTCCTAAGAACAAGCAAGTGGGGACTTTGGGTTTGGACAGGGCCACTATCTACACTATGCTGGATTGACGGAGCTTGTTAAAGTGACCTGCCCCACGTGTCCCTTGGACAACACACATGCTAGATATATTGCTCACCTGTGGATATGGGTGTAGGCTGATCTCTCTCCTATATAACGCAATGAGGGTAGACTCAACGGGCCCCCTACCTAGGGCGAAGCAGAATGGGACACAGACATGAGCGGGATGGACAGCCGTAAGTGCGCTCCCTCATACAGTATCTTGCCATGCATGCTTTACATTGATACATTACAATTTACTACATCGTACTTACATGACATCAGTGAATTTGGACTGTATTGCTCTGGACAGTTTAGATGCTTGCCCCGTGTGGTAAGACTGGGGCAGATTCCTTGCACTTAGCATGGGGGTACCCGAGGTGAATCAATTCTGAAGCCAGTGGTGGAGATTGTGCCGAGGGGCATGGGCTTTCGGGTTGAGCAGTTGCCACTGCACTGTTTACTGGGACACATAAGGAAACCCAAGAGGCGCAAAATAGTTTACAAGATTTTGCAGTTACTTTCAGTTTTGGCGAAATGCAGGGTTGCAATAACATAGATGGGACAGCGCACTCCAGATGTGGACGCGTAGTACAGGGACGTGCGTGAGTGGGCACTAGCTGAAGAAGTCCATATGGAAAGCAAGTCGTAGAGATGATAATCTGGATGAGGACCTCATAGAATGGAGGGAGCTGTGTCAAGATATTTTGAACCCTGACTCGAATGCGAGTAATCCGCATGAAATGGACACCAGTGGGGGCATGACTGAGGGGGATACAGAGTGAGATGCAAAGGGGGAAGGATATGCAATTAAATATATGGTAATCTGATATTTCAATGACTGATACGTTCTGCTCATATATGTGTACTCTGATGCAAACGTCCATTTGTCTGCACAAGTTGAAAATGCATACCTGCAGTGACTTAGTTAAAATAATAAATAAAGGTTATAAAAAAACTGCTTTGTGGAACAATGTAATTTTGTATTTCCTGTCTAAACAAGCATAGGGGTAAGTTTTGCATTTACTTTCCAAACTAAGATAGTTTTAAAAAGTCAATGAAAAGTGCTTTTGGCTAAAAAGCAACAAACAACTGTCTCAAGGTATCAATACACAATATGGTGCAACTTGAAAGCCATGTAACACCTACTTCTTGGCTGCTGCCCAATCCCAATTATATGTGATATAGACATACTTTGCTGCTGCCTTAATCCCAGTTTCCAATGCTATATCTGCTTTGTGCTCAATACTTACACTGTTTCTTTCTCCGCGTACTGTATCTGTTTTGCGAAGAATGCTTCTACTGTGCTGCCATAATGTTTGTGTTTTATGTGACAGACATCTGCACATCTTTTGCTGATACTGCACCAGTTTCGTTATAGAGACTTGTGCTGCTCCTCTCATGCTGCACCTGTTTTATGTGAGTGTTTTTCATGCACCCTCTTTTTTGTGTTGGGAAAGCCTGCACTACTGCACTTAACAGCAAATTGTCTGTGGCAGAGAAGCTCAAAGTACAATCTATATAATGTTCTTGTTCTATTCAAAGGAAAGTGCACTGCAGCACGCAACCCTAAATCACTTCTGTGTGAAAGAAGATTCTACTGGTGCTGCTAGTGCGAAATGTGTTCTGACTAAGTGAATCTAGCCATCCCTACCATATTGCACCTTTTTGATTGAATGGTTAGCTTACAATGCTGCTATTTAGACATTATGACTGTGTGTGTTCCTACCTGCAATATCTCTGTTCCTGCTGCATTTTTTGCAGTTTTATGTTATACTAGCAGCCCATCCCGACGTTGTCCGGGTATACACACGCCCACAACGGAGTCCTGTGAATGCTTGTTTTGCAGAATTTCCGCGCCCCCTTTTTGCCGAATGCCTGTTGAATGCCGCGCCGATTGCTGTATGGCCACGTCCCCACATGCCCACAACGGAGCCCTGTAAACGCTTGTTTTACCTGATTTCCGTCCCCAGCACAACACACACGCTTGTTTTACCTAATTTCCGCCCCCAGATTTCCGCCCCCAGCACAACGCACACGGCCACAAGGAAGTACTAACACGTAGAGTTGGCCACGCCCCCACATGCCCACAACGGATCCCTGCAAACGATTGTTTTACCTGATTTCCGCCCCCAGCACAACGCACACGGCCACAAGGAAGTACTAACACGTAGCGAATGCCGCGCTCATCGCTGTATGGCCACGCCCCCACCACAACACACACGCCCCCAGCACAACGCTCCGAGCAGAACGCCCATGCCCACAATGGACTACTTTGCCCCTAAGGTTCTTTTACCCTTCGAATGTATATGGTGCCCAGCTGTATAACCTATGTCCATTTGCTGCAACTGTCCTTTCCAATGCTGTATTGGGTGTTGTGATTGGTGCTGTGGTTCCTGAGATTATCCGCCTCAAAGGTTTGGGCTCTCTCTTTATTATATTAGTATAGATAAATACGACTCAAGGACATCAGAGCTGTTTACAAGAGAACCACCCATTACACATTTGTAGGCACGGGGGGATGAAATGAAGTGCACAGAAATACAAGATGTTGAGCCAAGGTCGGGAATCAAACCTAGTATCCCATCCCAAGTCGCCAGCTCTAGCCTCTTTGCCACATTTCCAACTTTCCTTTTCATTCTGTTTTCTGTGTTGAAGTGATCCCCTTGTCACTGTCACCAAAACACTGCTGAAGAGACTTTCATGATAAGGACGAAGGGCTAGGTTTAAAGGGACCAAAGGACTCATCATGGTGATGGCAAAAAAAAAAGATCAATAATAGCGTGAAGAAAATAAACCGAGAATGAAATGGAAAAATAGACTGTTAGGAAAGGATAAAGGGGGAAGAAGAAGGGCAAACAACTTCAGGAATGAAAAAGCAAAGAAAGAAGCAGGGACGACAAATAAGAGGGAGAGAATATGAGAGTTGAAAGAAATAAGTAGAAAGAAAGTAAAGGACGGAACGAGAAAGAAGTAATAGTTTTTGTGAAAGACAAATAAGCAAGGGAATATGAGATATGCAAAATGTAGGAAACAGAAAGATGAATATTATAAATATATATCTATCTATCTATCTATCTATCTATCAATCAATCTATCTATATATATGTCCCAGCTGAAGGCAACCCAGTGCAACATATGCCTCCTACAAGAGACTCACCTGTTGAAAAAGGACTGGAACCCCATGCAGTAGAAGTGGTTTGACCGTCAGTTCTGGTCCGCTGGGCCCGGCAAGAAAGCGGGGGCAGCCATCCTAGTATCCACACAGTTCCAGGGCTAGGTCCTTCAAGTACATTCTGAAATCGCGGACCACATGCTATCCATTAGGATCTCACTTCATCAATAGACTTTCACTGTTGCATGCCAATATGCGCCCAATGACCCCTAGGGACCCTTTATCCGACAGGCTGTTGGGACAATTCTCACCACACCAGATATTAAGGTCCTAATGGGGGGGATTTTAACCTGGTACCCGATGCCTCCCAAGACCGGACCCCACAGAGGGCCGGCCCAACGGGAGCACTCACCCCGCAGGGACTCTGGTGGCTAACAGACGTGGGGTTGGTCGACGACTGGAGGACACTACACCCTTCAACAAAGTCCTCTTTTCTCCGCTGCGCACCAGTCCTATGCCAGAATAAACTATTTTCTAGTCTCTGCCTCCCTACTCCTGGCGGTGACACAGGCAGACATTGTGGGTGCTTCCATCTCTGACCATTCTTCCATCCTGCTTACACTGCGCCTACCCTATAACAGCCAGGATTCCAGGATGTGGTGCCTTAGTCCTAATCATGGACTATCTCAGAATCAATGACACCACATACATCCCCTGCTTTCCACACACTGCACCACCTATATGGTACAGGCCCACCTAACAAAACTATTAGAGCCCATAGTGGCACCCCTAAAGCCAGATATATCCACGCAGGAAGTCCTGGAGGCAATAAGGAGGCTTAAAATGGAAAAGTCTCCTGGGCAGGATAGGTTCGTCGAAGCCTTTTATTAAATATTTGCTAAGCAGGTGTCCCCCGTGCTGGCCCGGCTATATAATTTGCTTAGTTCCATGGGTGCGGCCTCACAGACACCATAAAAACGGCCATTATAACGCTCCTACCAAAACCGGTGAAAACCGGGGAAGGATCAAAATGCGCCTCCTACCGCCCCATATTGCTCACTGTGGATGCATAAATATTTACGGGGATTCTTGCCAGCAGCCTGGGACGGTATATGCCCAGATTTGTAGATCCTTACCAGTCAGGCTTCATTCCTGGACGTACATGTGGGGACAACATAAAGTGCCTCTTTTACCTAGTAGATAAAACTACCGCTCACAGATACCCACACTGTTTTTATCAATAGACTCTGAAAAAGCATTTGACGGGGTGCATTGGCCCTTCCTGTGGTTGGTGCTGGAGGCTATTGGCCTGGTCCCCCGCTTTCGCCAATGAATCTGGGCCAGCTACGCAGATCCGGTGGCCCTAGTACACGTCAATAACTCACACATTTCCCACATTCCCAATTTCAAGGGGTATGCAACAGGGGTGCCCACTTTCCCTACTCCTGATTGAGCTATATATGGAGCCACTGGCAGAACGCATCCGGGGGGAGGGGGGCACCCTCTCATTGAAGGGATTTGGATGGGTGGTCAATCCCATAAGTTCGCACTATATGTAGACGATGTGCTGCTAACTATCACCAAACCTCGCCAGTTGCTGCTCCCTCTGTTGGAGGAACTCACAGCTTTCGGGGAAGCATCAGGGTTCAAAATGAACGCTATCAAACCCTAAGCCCTTACTCTCACCATCCTACAAGACAAGCAAGCACACCTAGCAAATATATTCCCTTTCACATGGGCCACACAGGAAATTTCTGACCTGGGCGTTCAACTATTTTCTACTATTGACAAATCTTTGTCACATAACTATTCGCTCTGCTGGCCACGGTGAGCTCTCTTATCTAGTCCTGGCATGGGTGTCCCATCTCCTGGTCGGGACGAATAGAAGCAGTAAGAATGGACCTCCTTGCCAGCATCCTATACCTCATGCAGGTGATGCCTCTACAACCACCCCCTTCCATGATGATCAAACTTAAATCTTCATTGGAGTCTTTTATCTGGGGCGGTAGGAGAGGCAGAATGGCCAGGGAGTGCACATATCTCCAGGTGGCTAAGGGTGGTTGGGTATACCCCATTTAGTGCGCTACCACCAGGCGGCCTAGCTGCGATTCCTAGTGGAATGGCAACGTCCGCTCATAGAAGAGCACTGGTGTCTTCTGGATCAAGCAGTAGCCGGAATCCATATACGGAAGATACCATGGCTCCCACGTAGGAATCGCCCCCTAGGAGTGTACATTTCCCCAGTGGTCTGGGCCACAATCAGGATCTGGGACAGACTATGCGTTTCTAAGCACCTCTCCACTCCAGTCTCCCCGCTTACCCAAATTATGGGAAATGCAGACTTCTCGTCAGCACTACATGGAACAACCTATTCCCGGTGGCAGGAGGCCAATTGCAAACACACTGGAGATCTCTTTGACGAACAGGGCCTATAAGACTTCCCAAGGATCCAGCAGGACTTTGGGCTCCCAGACTCTAAACGTTGTTGTTATGCAGCAGTTCGCCATTGGGTGACCCACACGTTGACGCACCCCACGCAAGCAGGCCACTTGCCCTGTTTGAGCGCTCGTTCTTGTCAAGGTGGGATGACCAACGCTTGTTGTCAGATATCTATACAATTCTGAATACCTCTGCTAATGCCCTGCTCTCACCAGCTAAGACACAGTGGGAGACGTAGTGTGAACGCAGATTTACAGACAAGGAATCAATGGACATTCTATATCAGGCTCGCACGTTGGCTTGCAGCGCTTCGGGGAGGGAAACACTCATTAAAATAGTACATTACTGTTACTACACACGCGCCCGTTTAGCTAAGTGGAAGTGGGGAAGTGACGATAAGTGCTGGCACAATTGTGGTCACTCTGGCACACTCTCCCATTTTATTTGTTTATTTATTTTTATTTATTTATTTTTAACGTTTTATATAGTGCGAACTTGATCCTAGAGGGTATCAGAGCGCTTTACATAACATCATTCAGATACATTAGAAAGTAGAGGTAGTAATATAGATACATTCAATTTAACAGGTAGTCAGTGTTAGGTAAGATAAGAAAACAAGTTACTACCTGTAAGTTTGGTTCCCCAGTATTGGTAACTTTCATAGATTCCCATGCTTTGTATCATTCCCCGTCGTCAGCCTGGGAGCCTCGGTAAATAGAAAATACCATAGCAGTATGTACAAAAGAGAAAGAAAGGCCTAGGCCTCATCTCATTTTGTAGCATATCTACCTCTTTTTGTAAAAGACACCAACATTTTGCAACAACCAATCAGATTAGCCTCACCCCATAGAACCCTCATGAGAGAGCCTCAGAGCCTCAGATTTTCGTAGCCGTTGTGTATCAGTAACCACTTTTGCTGAAGGCTGAGCTTTCCCAGGGGAGGAGGGTGGGCGCATGGGAATCTATGAAAGTTACCAATACTGGGGAACCAAAGTTACAGGTAAGTAACTTGTTTTCTTGCCCCAGTATTGGAACTTTCATAGATTCCCATGCTTTGTATCAGAGTAGCTAGCAGTGCACATTTTGCTACATGAGTATTACAATATCTCTGCATAATCGTCATCATATGACAATCATATACCTTGTAACAATACATCAGAAACATTATGTGGGACACGCCCACGAGGAACATGGCGGCGGGCTGAGAGCCGGTCGCGGCAGCGCCGTGGTGATCTCCACTGGTTTAACAAGTGATATGCTGTAGCGAGGAGTCGCGAGTTTCCTTTCTGACAGGTAAAGCGACAGATGCGTTTTCCCCCGTCATTATCCAGCATTAAGTTAAGCCAGCACCTCTGTTTGTTTTTCTTTGAGGTTGCTGGCCAGCTGATCACCCGAGAGGAGATTGCAGGTTGCGGGTCACAGGCAGCGCTAGGACCGCGCAAACCCGGCTCTGCCGGCAGGGGAAAAAAAAAGCACAACGACCGAGAGATGCGGGCAGAGTGTGTGGAGCTGACTGTGTTCGTATGTTTCTAACCTGCAGCGACCGGCGGGAGAGGCAAAATAACGTATCTACAGCCACTTAGCCACCCAGCAGGTAAAAGGAAAGTAAAATAAATAATAAAACGGTGTGAGGGTCTTAACGGACCAGCGCTCACCCGTTTTTTTTTCATACTGGATGAACGCCGAAGGCTATGGAGCAGATGCCGCTCCGTGCTGGTTAGACTGAAACTTAGAGGTTTGGTAGCTTATACCTCTGAGCAGCAATCCTGCAGGACACAGCCTGTGAGAAAGAAACTTTACTTTTTTGTAAGATATGGGGGGAATGGGACTAAAGAGGTAGAGACTTCACCCACTCACATCACTCACATCACTTGGAGGTCGGGTTGCTGCATGGATCTAACACAGTCTGATGTCTCTATCTACAAGGATTGCTACGCTATTTTAGGGAAAGTCTCAGCACAAGAGCCTGCATTTTTTAAAGGTACCAAGCCGGTGGGACACAAGTCAACGGAAGCGGCGTTATCTGAGACAGTGGAGCCTATCCTAGTGGAGGCAAGCTCCAA
Organism: Lissotriton helveticus; assembly: GCF_964261635.1. Taxonomy (NCBI): domain Eukaryota; kingdom Metazoa; phylum Chordata; class Amphibia; order Caudata; family Salamandridae; genus Lissotriton; species Lissotriton helveticus. The sequence continues at coordinate 503,479,056 of NC_136068.1, read as the reverse complement.
TTCCATAAAAAAGGGGAATATTCTCCCAATAAGAAGAAATAGGTATCAGCTGAGATCCAGGGTTGAATTAAAGGAAAAAGGTGCCTTGGAATTTGAATTTGAAGAGAGGGAGCGGCCCATGCCATTAACTCCATGTAAAAGTAGAAAGAAAAAGCCTACCTTAGTTAAGAAACTTAAAGGGGCTCCCCTTGATTATCAGGCAGTCAAAAGCACCCCGTCCCTTAAATCTTTCTTTAAGGTCCTAGATCAAGCTAGGCTTTCGTTTGTGCAGTCGGAGGCCAATACTGTCATCGTACCCTTAAAAAACCGCTACGAGGTCCTAGAAAACCTGGAAAACATGGAAAAGGTTGAGGGAGCTCATATGTCGAGTTTAGAGAGCTCAGGACAGTTTAATCCCCCTGAGACTGAGATTGAGACTGAGACTGAGACTGAAAATGCAACAGCAATAGGTATTCCGGCAAATGTAAATAAAGTAAACCCAGTAGTCGAAGCTCAAGGAAACCAGGATAAGAACCCCACGAACCTCAAGAGTCAGTCTGGAGCAGTAAAACCTGCACAAAATAGCTCTAAAGATTCAATAGGTGGGGCGAGGAGAAAGGAAGTAAGTAAAGATAACCAAACTGTTCAAATAACTTCTGGAACGAGGAGAAGTTCTGTGGACCTTGGTGAGCGGGAGCGGGAGAGCGACAGGTTAGGGGATCTCTTTCGATCTCTAAGAGGCGATATGATGTTGAAATTTGAGATCTCAGAGACCAACCAAAAAACCATTCAAGACAGGTTCGATGCATTAGAATCTAGGCTGGAGCAGGTCACTCTTCGTACAGGGAACCTTGAAACAGAAACAGCAGCTTTGAACAAAACAGTGCATGGCAACCAAAAAGATATAGAGCATTTAAAAGTCCAGAATAGATCTCTGGTTATGGATATTGAGCGGCTGGAGACTCAAGCACGTAGGAACAACCTAAGGATCTTGAAAATACCGGAGGGGGAAGAGCTGGAAGACATAAAAGTATTTGTCTGTAAACTTCTGAGAGAAGGTGTTCTAAAAGATCGCCCGGACATAGATTTGGAGGCAGAAATTCAAAGGGTGCACAGAGACCCCTACAAGAGATGGACAGACAGGAAACAACCTAGGAAAATACTAGTAAATTTCCAAACGTATAATGTCAAGGAGCTTATTTTGAGGAGATGTCTCCTAAAAACAGACCTCCTGTACAAGTCTAGTTCCTATCTTATTAGGTCGGATATTGGAGCAAGAACTGCACAAAGACAATGGGAGCTGGGCACTAGAATGCCGGATCTGAGGTCACTGGGAGCCCAGGTACAAATGAGATTTCCGGCCATGCTCAGGATTATGTGGAAGAATAAGACCTACAGTTTTACAAAGCCAGAAGAGGTTGATAACCTTTTAGACCGAATGAGAAGCGAGCAGGAGGAGTAGTACCGGAAAGCTTGGCGCTCACCTTAAGGATGGTAGAAACTGAAAAAAGAAAAAAAAAAAAAAGAGGGTGGAAAAAAATAAAAAATAAATAAAAAACCAAAAAAGCGGTTGGGGGCACACGAGAAAGCAAATTATTGTATAAAATGTTGCATGATAAAACTGGGGTTATGATTTATTTCTGATTTAGTCTGTCTCGCTAAAACTTAGTATTGGGGGTACACGAGAAAGCAAACTATTGTACAAAATGTCGCATGATAAAACGGGAGATATGATTTATTTCTGATTCAGTTTATCTCGCTAAAACGTATTATTGGTCGCGGACACCACCCGGCTGCGCCGAAAAGGCGAAGTCATCGCCAGGTATGCAGAGGGGGTTCCTCAGGGGGGAGGGGCTGTGTGGGTGGGGGGGGGGGGTTAGGGGGAAATTAAAAGAAAAAAAATCCTCATATATAAACAAATTTATTCTGTATAGAGGCATGGATGGGTATGAGTGGATATTAGATTCATGATCAATTCATATAAGCTAAAGGTCCTGTCCTGGAACATTAACGGTTTAGGGGAAAAAATAAAACAGAGCAGAATCTGTGAATTCCTAAAAAATTCTGATGCTCAAATCATAATGCTTCAAGAAACACACCTAGAGGCCGCAGTGTGTAATTCTCTCTTTAAAAAGTTTCGGTGGGTCCAAGAGATAATTAGCTCCAGGCAAGCAGGCGCCACAAGGGGAGTTTCTATCATAATTCGAGCAAACAGAGGGATAACTCTAAGAAATTTTGAGACAGACCAATCGGCAAGATGGTTAGTCGTTGAAATATATATTCAAAATATCCCTTATTCCATCGCTGTGTATTACGGTCCAAATGAGGATAATTCGAGCCCTCTGTCCAAACTCGAAACAGCATTACTCACGACAACTGGCCCTTTAATTCTAGGCGGTGATTTTAACCTGGTCTTTAGACAAAAGTTGGATAGAACCTCTAAAGCTAAATACCATGCTCCCTTAAAAACACTTGCTACTCTGGATGCCCTAATGAAAGATTTTACTCTAGTTGACGTTTGGAGGAAAAAATATAGAACTCAACTAGGCTTTACCTTTTATAGCAAGAAATATAAGAACCATTCAAGAATAGATCATTTTTTAGTTGATCAACTCCTTCTCAAAGATATCAATTACCTCTCCTTCACACCCACAGGACTATCGGACCATGCTGTCTTGGAGATGGTAATTGAACTGAATACAACTCCCCTAAAACTTAGGTGATCGCTTTTATTAGATGAACAAATTAAAGTAGATATTAAAGATAAAACATCAGAATTCTTCATAATAAATTCAGGAACTTCCTCCCTTCAAGTCGTATGGGAAACTTACAAGGCCTATCTGAGGGGAGTCTTAAGTTCATTAATGAATCATAAGAGAAAGAGTAGGAAAAAAATAAGAAAGGATGACTTGACTGCAATAACAAGAAAGGATCTAGAATTACAAAATGCAATCCTAACGAACTCTAGTAGAGTACATTCGCTAGAGAAGGAACTTATAGAGTTACAACTTCAGTTAAAAATTTCAGACGAGAGAATTATTAAAGAAAAATGGGAGTCTAGTAGACTAAAAAATTTGGAATACGGGGAAAAGTGTGGAGCCCTCCTAGCCTGGAAAGCTAGAGAAGAGAGAACAAGAAACAACATTAAAGCCTTAGTACAACGGCAGACAGGAGATTTGATGGAAACGGATGCAGAGATCAGAGGTGAAGCAAGGTCCTTTATGAGTAGTCTCTACACGGAAGTTAAAGATCCTAAGGGGGAGGATTTAGAATCCTGGCTGGCAACAAAACAATTATTGCTAATGTCTGAAACAGATAAAGCTTATTTGGGAAGTGAGATCACAGAAGGGGAAATTCTGGGACAACTAAAGAAAATGAAAAGAGGGAAAGCTGCAGGTTCAGACGGGTTGCCCGTGGAGATTTATTTAGATAATAAAGATCAACTAATATCTCCGCTAAGGGATCTTTTTAACTTATTATTAATCCACGGTCACTCTACTCCTCCCTCATGGGCTGAAGCCATTATAACGCTCATATTAAAACCTAACAAAGATTCCAAACAAATAGAGTCCTATAGACCCATTTCATTGTTAAACACCGATATGAAGATCTATTCTGGAATCCTAGCCACTAGACTATCTAAGGTTATAAAATCCATAATTCACCCTGACCAGAGAGGCTTTATACCAGGGAGACAGTTAAATGAATTAACATTTCAAGCAATAGGAGCCATAGACTATGCCAGCACTAACAATCTTCCGCTTGCTCTGATCGCCATAGACGCGGCTAAGGCCTTTGATCAGGTTAATTGGAAGTATTTATGGGCCACAATGGAGGCATTTGGGTTCCCTCTTATTTTTATAGAGGCGGTCAGATCATTATATCACAATCCAAAGGCGAAGGTTCTAGTTAATGGAATTTTATCCGAGTGGTTTGATATATCTCGTGGAACCAGGCAGGGCTGCCCCCTGTCCCCCCTTCTGTTTGATGTGTATATGGAGCCTTTTGTGTGTGGCATCAGAGAGGACAATATAATTCAACCATTCCAGCTTGGCAATCTGTCTCTGAAAGTGGCATTGTATGCAGATGATCTTCTCTTATATACCTCTGATCACTCAGCAGCAATACCAAGGTTGTTTTTCCTATCGGAAGAATTTGGGAATCTGTCAGGCTATCAGATAAATAAGGAGAAAACGGAGATTATGGGATGGAATAATAACATACACATATCGGGTGCAAAACAGACAATGAGGTACCTGGGAATTCACCTAACCCAATCTGTAAAAGACATTACACTACTCAGCTGGCAAAAGGCGGCTAAGGATATCAATAAAACCTTAATCAGATGGGGGAGCCTGCCTTTGAATATATATGGTCGTGTCAATCTTATTAAGATGGTAATTCTTCCAAAATTGACTTTCTTATTTAACTGCATCCCTCTATCATTTTCTCCTAAAGACATTAATACTTTACAGGGCAAAATCGGATCATTCATATGGGCCTGCAAGTCCACTAGAATTGCATGGAAGAAGCTGAGAAGGGGCTTAAAAATTGGAGGGTTAGCCCTCCCGGATTTAATGTTATACTGCCATGCCTTCCACTTAAAAAATTTTAGGCTCCTTGCAAACAAGTTGGATGCATCATTGCAGGGCCGCCTGTTTCAAGCCTTATTAAACGATCTACCTTATGACCATGATTTCTTTTTATTTAAGTTTCGAGACCAGAATTTTTTTAAAAAAATTCGCCTCAGAATCTTACAGACTGCATTAAGAAACTGGGGGTTTATCAGGAAGACATTCGATATCCCTTACTATCATTCACACACTCCAATATGGGATTCTCCTGGTACACCTCAATGTCTTCAAGATCGTCTTTCACAACCTTTGAAAACAGCTGGGTTAAAAAAATGGGGCGATTTCTGGGGAGATTCAGGCTTAGTAAATTGGAACTCTTTAGCACAATTAACCAATGGCCAGTTGACTAGGTTCAAATATTATCAATTGTCTGCCTGGTGGTCTAGTCAAAATATGCAAAGAGAGAAAAATACAGACATTCTTGATGCAATTGGCAGGGGGGGAAAATGGTTAAAAGAACTTTCATTTTGGTATAATTTAATGATCACAGAAGAGAATAGCACTTTGCACTTGGAGTTGAAAAAACTATGGGGAAACTGTATACCCGACCCCTCGGAGGAAATCTGTAAAGTTTGGTCGGACTCTTTTACTCTTTCACAGAGGCTAATTAAACCAGCCAATTTAAGACGTAATCATTTGTTTACGGCTTATAGAGTCTATTGGACTCCTGCCAAACTGCACAAGATTACTCGTAATAATTACTACTGTCCTTGATGCAATCATTGTACCGCTGATGATGTCCATATTTTCCTTGATTGTCCAGCTATTCAAGATTATTGGAAAGCGATAACGGATTTTTTGAGTGACGTACTTTCTATAACTATTATTTGCTCTCGTAGACTTGTATTTTTTGGCTTAACAGACAATTATAATATTAATAATCTAGACACTAAGTTTATTTTTTATATAATAGTTATTGCAAGGAGACAAATTTGTATGGAGTGGAAGTCAGCGTCTCCTCCTAGATTTGTAATATGCCTGAAATATATAATGGAAGTTTGTAAAATGGATTTAGCTGGTCGTAACGAGAGTACTGAAAATGTTTGGTCTAAATTGGTGATCTGGATGAACAAGTGAGCGGTCCTATGATTATGCCAGAGGTTGTGTCGGTCCTGTCCTCCACTTTGCCTAGGGCGCCCTAAAATAGGCTCTGAGGAGTGGGACAAGGAAAACAGCCTACCTCTGGGACATCCCTGTTTGCCATGATACTGTCTCCGGGGCGGATACGAAAATTACAGTATAAGAGGCAATAGAGAGACCCATCTAGAGCATAAGAATTCTGGTGGCATATATGAGGACAAAAAAAAAAAAAAAAAGAAACATTATGTGATACAACATGTGCAATCATAGGAAGGAGGGATAGAAGGCAAAGCTCACCTCTCATTGGAAAAGATTCCTCAGGACTGCTTGTCCTACTGCCGCTTCGCTCCTTATGAAAGAGTCCAGGCAGTAATGCTTTGTGAATGTATGGGTACTGCTCCATGTAGCCGCCCTACAAATGTATTTTATAGGGAATCCAGCGAAAAGAGCTGCCGAAGATGAAACTGATCTTGTGGAGTGAGCTCGTACATGTCTCTCCAGCGACTTTCCTGCCACTTGGTGTCAATAATGAATTGCACTTGAAATCCAGCGTGTGATTCCTTGTTTTGAGCGAGGAAGACCTTTTCGAGGTGCACTAAAAGCCACAAAAAGTTGAGATGATTTCTTTAAATCCTTTGTGCATTCAAGATATAATTTGAGACTTACTCTGGACATCTAAAGAATGTAGCGACCTTGCTGCAGGGGGTGTTGGTCGAGGGAAAAATGACTTTAGAACCACTGGTTCGTTCAAATGGAAATCCAAAGGGAACTTTGTACTAGATTTTGGATTAGTCCTTAAAAACATTCTGTCCTTTTTCAACTGTAGAAAAGGTTCTAAAATGGATAGAGTTTGCAACTCTCCTCCTCTCCTAGCTGAAGTGAGGGTTTAAAGGAAAGCTAATTTCCAAGACAAAAATTTTAAGTCCACCCTGTGGATAGGCTCGAACGAAGGTCTCATGAGATGAGCCAGAACCAGATTGAGATTCCAAGCCAGAGGTATTGGCTGCACTGGAGGAAAAAACCCGGAAAAGACCTTTCATGAACTGTTTGATAATTCTAGCAGACCAGAGAGAAGGACCAGAAGCTGTTCTTCTGAATTTTGAAATAGCTGCCAGATGTACTTTGATGGAAGAATGAGAAAAAGCCTGATTTACCCAGCGATAGCATGTAAGGCAGTATTTGAAGAGGTGCTGAAGAGAATGGATGGAAGTGTTCACGATGACACCACAGGCAGAAGCACTTCCATTTAGCACGACATGTTCTGTTTGTACTTGGTGCGCGAGCTTGAGTTAATATCTCCTTACATTCCTGAGGGATATCTAAGCTGTGGAACTCTCTGTGCTCAGGAGCCAGACCTTCAAATGGAGAGAACTAGGATCTGGATGTACCACCTGTCCCTGGGACATTGTTAATAGAGATGGAATGGGACATAAGTGAAATGGATGGACCTGAGAAAGCAGGAGAAGTTGTGTGAACCAGAATTGGCGAGGCCACGCTGGTGCTATTAAGATCATCCTGCAAGGTTCCATCTTTATTTTCCTGAGAAGCCGTGGGATTAGGGGATTTGGAGGAAAGGCGTAAACAAATGCGCCTAACCAAGACATCGAAGAGCATTCCCCAGCGAACCTCGATGGTGATGCCTGCTTGCATAGAGTCGGCATTTTCTGTTTTCTGGAGTTGGAAATAGGTCTATTGTTGGCGTTCCCCAGTGTTGAAACACTTCCTCCAGAATGTCTTGATCGAATTCCCACTCGTGACAGGCCGATTTCAGACGACTCAAGGTGTCTGCTGTTGTGTTGAGAGTGCCTGGTAGATGTCCCGCTGAAATAACGACATTGTGGAGAATTGCCCAATCCCATATTCCCTGGGCTTCTTTCGAGAGCAGATGAGACCTCATACCTCCCTGCTTAGTTATGTAATGCATGGCCGTTGTGTTGTCCGTCCTGACCAGCACAGTTGCGTCTTGAACTTTCAGCCTGCAAGGCTAGGCGAATCGCTACGAGATCTAAAAGATTGATATGAAGAAAACACTCTTCTGCATCCCAGTGACTGCTCACTTGGAGGTTCTGTAAGACAGCGCCCCTCCCTTCCATAGAGGCGTCTGTGGTTAAAATCAGAGCCATTCTGAAAGAGAGACCTCTCGAGATGTTCTCCTTGATAGCCCACCAGCCTGCTACTTTTCTCATGAGAGGAGTGACCTTTATCTTGTCTTTGAAAGAACCTTCCACTTGGCGCTCTCGCATGTTCAGTTGTTCTTGCAAGGGGAGCATTCGCAGTCTACAATGCGGAAGCTAATGGTATGCAAGATGAGATCGATCCTAGGAAAAACTTGTATAGACAAACTGACAGGGATTGTCTCTTTTGTAAATGGTTGGCAGAGAAGATTAGCCCTTTTCTGTCTTTCTTCCGAAGGAAAAACCGTGCAGCTTCTTGTATCCAGAATGGAGCCCAGGAACTTGACTCTCCTGGATGGAATAAAGACTGATTTTTCCTTGTTGAGATGCAGACCCAGGTGATTGAATAGTTGGATGTAACCTTTGACTGCCCTTGTTGATGTTTGAGAATGACGGAGCTTTTATCACCCAATCGTCTAGGTAAGGGAAAACTTCCAGCGATTGTTTCCTTAGGAATGCTGCTACCGGGGCCAACACCCTTGTGAATATCCGCGGAGCGGATCTGAGCTCGAACGGTAGTACTTTGAATTGAAAATGGCTCTTGGCTACTGTGAAGAGTAAATATTTTTGGTGAGCTGGGTGGATTGGAGCGTGGAAATATGTGTCCTGGAGATCCAGAGTCCCCCTGGATTTAGAAGACGTAAGACGTCTTGAAGAAAGACCATTTGAAAAAAGAGTTTTATGAGATAGGTGTTGAGCTTCCTCAGATCAAAGATTGGGTGCCACTTTTCTTCCGTCTTGTGGATGAGGAAAAACCTGGAATAGAACCCTCTTCCTCTTTGAGAAAGAGGCACTAGTTCTATCGCTCCCTTGGGGAGCAGTTGACAAACTTCGAGACGGAGAAGATGCAGGTGTTTAGATTCTGTGGTGCGAGGAGCTCTGGGGGGTGGAAGGTGTTGGAGTTCTAGTGTATGGCCAAATTGCACGATATTCAGGACCCAACGATCTGTTATGAACTTCCAGCAATCGAAAAAATGTGTGATCCTGTCTACCTCTTGAAGAATGGCAAGAGAAAGACGCCGATTGATTTTGCCTTTACCAGTACTGAGGCTTGAATGATTGAGAGGATTGTGAATAGAAGGAGTAGCGATGTGGATAACCTCCCCTATATTTAGAGAAACCTTCTCCTCTTGCACCCTGGAAAGGTACTTTTCGATATTGAAGTGTGCCCAAAGATCTTGCCGTCTCGGTATCTTTTTTAATGTTTTGTAAAGCATAATTTATATGCTTGCCAAACAGCACATCTCTATCGAAGGGCAGATCCAGAATTTTATTCTGCACCTTCGGACAAAACCAGGTACATCTCAGCCAACCTTGATGCCTCAGGACCGCTGAACCTGCCAAGGCACGAAAAGCTGTTGTAGCAATGTCCATTGCACAATCTATCATCTCAGAGGAAGATCGTTCACCTTTTTCCAGGATCTTTCTCGCTTCCGCTTTGGCACTCACTGGAAGCAGATCGCTCTCCTTTCATTGATCGCACCACATTTGGCGATCATATCGTCCCAAAATTGCTAGTGCGTTCGAGGCCCTAACAAGGAGGCTAGACATAGAGGAAAACCTCTTGCCTACATTATGCCTGCCCTCGCTGTCTGGCCGTGGAGTCAGTGGTGCCGTCTGGTTACTAGATTTTCTTAGGGTTGCCTGAGAAATAACCGAGTCCTGTCTCGGTTGACCAATAAGACAGCCAGTGCTATATATATATATATTTTTTTTTCCAGACGCGGAAGAACCAGAGTTACAGTAGCTGGAGACTGCATCACCTTCTTGCCTTCTTTCCAAACATGCTCTACTATGGGAATGGAACAAATAGATTTCTTGAAAGGTTCTTTAAAATCATAGAGGAAACAGTCTGATTGTACCACAGGAACAGAAAGGCCAAATCTTTTATATGCTCTTTCCATAAGATTATGGAAGCCTCCTATGTTCTCTGTAGGCGAATGCACTAAGTCCGGGGATGGTGAAGCCGGATCTGGGATAACAATCGTCCCATTCTGCCTCAGGATTTTGGATATGTCCCTCATTCTGGTCCTCATCAGATGAATCATCATCATCATCTGGCACTGTACTGCATCATGCCCTTCTGTCACAGGCTGTTCTCCCTGCCTTTGAGATGTTGATGCCCCAGAAGTTATTATTATTTTTTTTTAATATATCCGTCGATGCGGTCGTTGACGGTTGTCGTAGACGATGTAGACATCCTTGTTGACGCTGTCGTCGTAGATGGTGTCGTCTACATTGCCATCGTCGTAGACGGTGTCGTCTACACTGCCATCGTCGTAGACGGTGTCGTCTACACTGCCATCGTAGACGGTATTGTCTACACTGCCATCGTCGTAGACGGTGTTGTCTACACTGCCATCATTGTAGACGGTGTTGTCTACACTGCCATCGTCGTCAACGCTGTCGTCGTCGACACTGACATCGTCGTCGACACTGCCATCCTCGTCGACACTGCCATCGTCGTCGACGCTGTCGTCGTCGACACTGCCATCGTCGTCGACGCTGTCGTTGTCAACACTGCATCGTCATTGACGCTGTCGTCGTCGGCACTGCATCGTCGTCGATGTTGTCGTCGTCGACACTGCCATCGTCGTCGACTATGTCGAGGAAGAGAGGAGATTTCAACTAGACTTCCTCACACCAGTTTCTCCTGTTATAAGTCCCTTTCTCTCCTTTACACCTCGGTGAGGAGATTCAGGTGGACTGCGCCTGTCAGACCCCCGGGAGGTCTTTTTAGAGGCTTTTTGCGGAATTTCCTTTGTAAGTCCCATCCTCTCCTTTACACCACCTCAGTGAGGAGATTTAGTTGAACTGCGCCTGTCAGACCCATGGGAGATCTTTTGAAGGGGTTTTGAGTGCGCTGCTCACCAGAAACCGGGTGAGATCGTATTCCTTCTCAGATCTTCACGCAGACACAGCAGACGAGGCCTCATCACTGTCATACTAGAGACTGATCTGTTCTAGATTTTAGCTTCTGGAACCAGGTAAAAGACGGCCCTCACGGACCCTTATGTTTATCTTACCTAGAACTTGTGGTCCGGATACAGGCAAAAAATGCCATCTTATGAGGGCCATTACCTAACGCCTCTTTTTTTTCTTGTCTGATGATGAAAAAAGGGGGAAACAGCTTCCTGAAGAGAATACAGTTGAAATCCAAAAGTTGAAGAGAAATCTGAGCAGAGCTCAGTGGAGACTCCCTTAGCACAACGTGCGGTAGAAAATCTGAGGCTCTGGGGCTCTCTCATGAGGGTTCTATGGGGTGAGGCTTATCTGATTGGTTGTTGCAAAATTTTGGTATTTTTTACAAAAAGAGGTAGATATGCTACAAAATGAGATGAGGCCTAGGCCTTTCTTTCTGTTTTGTACATACTGCTATGATATTTTCTATTTACCAAGGCTCCCAGGGTGACGACGGGGAATGATACAAAGCATGGGAATCTATGAAAGTTCCAATACTGGGGCAACATATGTTGAAAAACAGTAACATAATTAAATTCTTAGGATGTGAATTTGATCATTAGAAGCATTTTCACTTATTTTTTAAAGGAGGAGGAAGGGATCCTGCAAACATCTGCGGGTAATGAGTTTCATATCTTCGGTGCGATACCTGAGAAGGCTCGGCAGCATGTTCTCTTTTTGTGGAAGAACTGAGGTTTCAGTAGTAGTGAGCTAGCGCTTCGCAAATGTCTGCAACCTCCAGACAGCTCTAGCGTTCTAGATTTTTTTTTAATATATCCGTCGATGCAGTCGTTGACGGTTGTCGTAGACGATGTAGACATCCTTGTTGACGCTGTTGTCGTAGATGGTGTTGTCTACATTGCCATTGTCGTAGACGGTGTCGTCTACACTGCCATCGTCGTAGACGGTGTCGTCTACACTGCCATCGTAGACGGTATTGTCTACACTGCCATCGTCGTAGACGGTGTTGTCTACACTGCCATCGTTGTAGACGGTGTTGTCTACACTGCCATCGTCGTCAACGCTGTCGTCGTCGACACTGACATCGTCGTCGACACTGCCATCCTCGTCGCAAATGTCTGCAACCTCCAGACAGCTCTAGCTTTTGTGCTAAGTAACTGGGGGTTTTGGTGTGAAGGGCTTTATGGGTAATGCAGGCGATATTTAGTTGTATTCTTGCCTTGTATGGTAGCCAGTTCAATGCTTTTAAGGTCGGAGAAATGTGGTTATTTCTTTTTGTTCCAGAGACCAGCCTGGCCGCAGTGTTAAGTGATGCCCTCAGTGGAGCCAGCTTGTATTTGGGAAGCCCGCATAGAGTGGTGTCTCCGTAATCCAATCCTGGTAACACTAGGGATTGTACCGGCATTTTATTTTTTTTAATTCTTTTTATTGTTAAACCAAAGCACTGTCACAGTTATATTGAAACAGAGATTGAAAAGCATGGTAAGTACTGATACATTATACACAGCTCCACAGTAACCGGCAAAGCATATTTCACATTTCACACTAGAGCATTAAGGGCTAAATGTAGGTAACTCTAATTTACGACTCATAAATACCGATTCGGTATTTAGGAATCGGTAAATTAGAAGGTGGGAGATGTAGGTAAATTTTCATTTTTAATTACCGAATCGGTAACATTCGGTATTTACCGAATCGGTAAATACCGATTCGGTATTGCCCATTGATTCCTATGGGCCTTGAAGCCCATAGGAATCAATGGGCAATACCGAATCGGTATTTACCGAATCTGTAAATACCGAATCCTGCAAGGGTGCAGGGGGTGTCACTTTGACACCCTCTAGCACCCCAAGTACAGGCATGTGTGACATGTGGCACACATACATGCCCTAAGGACATGTCTGTGTGTCACATTGCACAGTGTGCATGCACAGATGTGCATGCACACCTGAATTTGGTATATTACCACCGATTCCCTCGCTCCTCCCTCTCCCTGCACGAGGTTGATGGCGGCGGCGGCTGCAGCTAACGGGAGCGTTTCTGGCGTGCCTTAAGTTGTTAAAGCGGTGATGTCGTAAGAAATTCCGCCAAGTATTTGGGCTCTCTGTACTGGATTTTGAGCGCTGGCATCCGGCGCTTAGACTTTCTGATTTTGACTGCCCGGTGCTTCTCCAAAGTGGCAGCATTGTGGCCTTTGCTGCTCAGCTCCTCAACCCTGACGGCAGAAGCGGCTGCGGTAATTAGCATCCGGTACCTTGGAGCTTCTTGTTTGCCGGCGGACGATGTTTCTTTCACTTCGGATTTCCAGCTCTTAAATTCGTGACTGGTGGAGTCGGAGGCTGTGGAAGGTGCTAAAAGTGAGCGGCTTCTCGGCTTCTCGGCAAAGCTGCGATTTATGAGCGGCGAGTGGCGAGGGTTCTGAATTTGGTGAGCGATAAATACTCACTTTTCTGCTGTTGCTGGGGAAAAAAAAAAAAAAAAAGTCTGGCACATGGAGCTTAAAACTATAAGACTATACGATTATAAGACTACATTACCGGAGCACTTGCTGCTCGGGTCGCTGTGTGGCTGGGCTGATCGGCATTCCAAGAAGGCAGCACTGTGAGCGGCGCTGCAGGGACTCACTTTCCCAGGAGTCCCTGCCTGAGCCTCACCACCTGGCTTGCGCTGCCTGGCTGCCCCCCCCCAGGACGCCAGCTGAAAGATATTGCCCCGCCAAAGCCCCTAACTGCTGGACACTCTGCTGCATCGTGCGGGAGAAGACCTGACCCTGGACTGTGTTTCCCTGGACTGTGTTTCCCTGCCCCAAAGCCTACCTCTAGCGGCACCCGCTTCACGGGTGCCGCGTCGTTGTTTTCAGGATCCGCAGGAGTTGCCGGGGAGAGGAGCACTTGCTGCTCGGGACGCTGTGTGGCTGGGCTGATCGGCATTCCAAGAAGGACGCAATACGAGCTATAAAGTTCCCTAAGGATTCCGCTGTGCGGGCAAAGGGCGGGCCCTCTGACCTTACTTGCAAGAAGGAATAAAGACTTATCCCTTTTGTCTAAAAACACCAATTGACTAATCTAAGGGAAATACTATTTGTTCATGAAATTTATATATCTTAGTGCCCTCTTCTGTTAATTAATCACTCACCCATATGTTAAGATGACTCGGAAGGGGGTACCTAAAACAATAGTTATCCCGCTGAGGGATCCGTCCAAAGGGACACTGGTTCATCACCCAAACAAGTTAACCTTGACATCTCCACCACTAACAGATATTAATGAACTTTCTCCTCCTATAGAAATTATAACTAGTAAGCAATCCCCTTCATCCACAACCAACTCAGGGGACACTTTATCATGGTTAGAGGATCTGAGTAACTTGTGCAGAACTAAGTATGCTCTAGTGGCAAGCAGTCCCGAACCTACTACCCCCCCAAATCTTTGTGTAAAAAACCCAAGTGCACTAAACCCAATTAACAGCCCGCGCGATCTTACTTTATCTACCATACCCGGTGTACGAAGTACGCCTCCATCCCGCCCTGTATCTGCCAAAAGGAAGTGTGATGAAGACGAACATAACGGTAACCATCCCAAACAATCTAAACTGTGTCTAAACCCCTCACTGTCTGCCTCCATTCCCCCCCTAACTCCAGATTCGGTTGAGATTACGGAAATATTGGATGACCTAGCGCCTCCATCACAGTTGGCCTTACTGTCTCTTGTTAAACGGCTGATTAATTCCGTCGTTTCACCATTGATGGAAAAAATAACACTGCTTGGGGATAGGCTTACGAAATTAGAGGGTGCATTCCAAGTAAATTTGGCTTCTATCAAGTATCAGGTACCCTCTAAGCTCTCTCACCCACCTGTTATTGTTGAACCCCTTAAGTCATCTGCACTAAGCATTAATGCACATATTCAAGTACCACCCCCCCACCACACCAGTCCCAAAGGTCCCCAAAGCCCATCCAAAACGTGTTCCAGCACAGCGCAACTTTGTTAGAACAGGGTCGATCAAATCACCTCACATCCACCTACCACCGGAGGCTGCCCCCTTCGTATTTGTCCTTTCGGGAGTTCCCACACTCGAACAGGGGAAAACTGAAAGCCAACAAGACCTACAAAATAAGGCTACATATTGGCTATCAAAGAATAGACCTTTGCCAGCAGATCTTGACGGTAGAATTTTAAGTGTTAGAAGGGTTGGCTGGTTGGGTCCCCTCCGAAAAGACACGCCCGGGGATTTGGTCTTAGTAAAATTTAGAAGCAGACGTATCATTCCGTACCTCCAAACCTGGCAGCGTCAAAAAGAAGACGGCCCCATAAGTACTGGGGATCTACATGACTTTTATCCCAGCTCATTATATACTTCTTCATTAAGGCCAAAGGCAGGGTCTTTTTATCCAATGGGTAGAAGCGCCTTGGAAATGAATGGCAGTAACTTTTTTCCACGTAATTATCCTGACGCTGTATACAACAATCATCTTTATGGAAGATTTTATTAACTGCCTACGTGAAGGTTCAATCTAAGGAATTGGCGGGTCTGCTTAAATGCTGAATTTTGTGATAAGTGCATTTCTAACAAAGTACCTATGTTTATGGGCGGGTTACTTTTTCTTCTTCTTTGTTTTAAATTTGTCAGTATTCTGTGTTATCATTTGCTAGTTCTACTTTTGTTGGTTTTTAATTTGTATGTTTTTAACTTGTACGCTTTTATGATTTGTATTTTCAAATCGAATAAAGCTTAATGAATTGAATTGTATATTACCACCCAATAGGATTGGGTGGTAAAATACCGACTCTTAAGGGCCTGTGGCACTCTCAGGAGTGTCATCTACATATGGATTTACCGAATCGGTAAATATACCGATTCGGTATTTTACCGATTCTGTAAATTTACCGATTCGGTAAATTTACAGAATCGGTAAAATATAGGCCCCCTACATCAGAAAACCCTAATACCGGTCGGTAACGGCCGAATTCAGCCGTTACCTACCGGTATTAGGGCTCCTACATCTGGCCCTAAGTTGTTAGGCTCTCTAGGGGCGGCTGTGTCAGTAACACGGGTGGTTCACATATGGAACATCTATAATCATTCCATTTCCCCAATATTTGTATCCATTTTCTAGGGCATCCTCTTGTGACATATACTGTTTTTTCTCGAAACATGGACCAGCCCATGTCTCTTTCCCATTTCCCCAGCGTCTGGGCTGTGAGGGCTTCCCACTACCTTGCAATGTTCCTTTTAGCGACCATCAAGCCTAGTGCCACCCAGGTTTTTTCTTTGTTGCTCAAGTCAGTTGGTTCCCATATATTTAGGAGGTAATGCTTGGCCTCACTGTGATCATCTGCCCCAGAACATCCCCTATACATGAGGTGACCAGCCAAAAACTTCAGAAGGTATGGCATGACCAAAATACTGTTCTGACTGTTTACGAGCCAGGGCAGAAAGTATGAGTCTTGGAGCCTGTGACCCCAAAAGCACTCCAAGACAAGTGGAGTGGGCACCATACCATCCTGAAAAAGAAAAGTGAGGTCACCTACTGGGTGGACCTGGGCACTCCTAGAAGCCACCACAGGGTGCTTCATGTGAAACGCATGTAGCCTTACTTTGACATCTACTGATGAGGATAGGGAGTTAGAGAGTGACCCTCTTCCTGATCTTCTCTCACACAGTCATGTTGATGGAGTAGTCTTGGCAGACGGCCTCACTAACCAACAAAAAGCTGACTGCAGACAGGTTCTCAGACAGATCCCAAAACTCTTTTACCTGACAACATGTCAGACTACCTGATGTGCACATGAGGTGGGCACAAGTGACAGTCTGCCTGTCAGGAATAAAACCTACAGGCAGCCTACTAGAGTCGGGGTGGGGGGGTCATTGTGCCTTCAGATAGCCCTTGGGGTAGTCTAATAGTCCTTGTGCCAAAACCTCACTCCCAGGGCGGAAAGAGAGAAATTAGGTTTTGTGTAGATTAAAGAGGCCTCAATGCTGTCACTAAGACTGATGACCATCTTATCCCCAGGGCAGATGAATTGATAGATACTCTGGCTACTGCCAAGTATCTCAGCACCTTTGGCCTAACTGCAAGCTATTGGGAGTTCAGACCTCATATGTTGCTAAACCCAAGACCGCATTTTCAACCACTGGAGGGCACTTCCAGTTCACTGTAATGCCCTTTGGTTTGAAAAAATGCACTTGCCACATTTCAGAGGTTGGTGAATCAAGTTATGTCAGGCATGGAAGATTTTAGTGCAAAATATCTTGTTGATATAGCTGTCTTTAGCGCCGCCTGACAGGATCACCTGGTCCACCTCTGGATTGTACTTGCAGCCCTGCAGAAGACAGGCATTACTAGCAATGCCAGTAAGGGCCCGATAGGGCAGAGTATATTTGTTTAGTTGGACCACCTTGTAAGTGGAGCCCAAGTTCAACCTCTGACTCCCCTTAATGACCTAATCACTAAGAAGATGAATTGGATAGTTAGCTGTCAAGAGGTCTTTGATGCCCTAAAGAAGGCCACATGTTCAGCTCTCATTCTGCAGAGCCCTGACTACGCCAAACAATTTAATGTCCAGACAGATGCCTCTGAGATAGGAATTGAAACAACGTAGTCACAATTGAACTAAGAGGACCAGGATCAACCAGTACCTTTATCAGCAGAAGGTTGACCACCACAGAGAAACGTTGGTCAGCTATTGAGAGGGAGGCCTTTGCTATGGTCTGGGCCTTAAAGAAGCCGAGGCCATACCTGTTTGGCGCTCACTTCATTGTTCAGACAGACCATAGGCCCCTATCATGGCTCAAACAGATGAAGGGTGAAAAGCCTAAACTTTTGATGTGGTCCATTTCCCTATAGGGGAAGGCCTTTTCGGTGAGATATTGACCTGGCTCTGTATATACTATAGAAAAAGTAAGGTACAGTGTGCACAGTCTAGTGGATTCCTAGAGGCTTTACGGAGGTAAAGTAGATAATACCAAACTCTGTTTTGTGATATTGTGTTTAAGCAGTCAGGTTTATCAGAGGGGTGTGTTAAGGGTCCGTTGTACACACTCAGACAAGAAATGATTACACACAAAGACTGAATCCAAGACCAATTGTTTGGTGTAAAAACAATATATAGTAACTTTTATTTCTAGAACTAAGAGAACTCAGATGCAGGTAAGTACCAATTTTAAAATAGCTATACTGTTCAGGTACAGTAACGTACGTTTGCAAAAACATTAAAAATACTTTACAATAGACTGTGAGGAAAATTATTTTTCTGATTAGCATCATCTGTACCTGGACTCCATTTTATTCATTGTCAAACACTCCCACACGACCCACGTGGTCATTTCTGCTGATGCATGAGGAAAATCTAAACTGACACGACAAAAAACATCTTGCAGCATGCATTTCTGCCCCGGAACTGTCGCACACCCAACCCCCTGTTCTTTGCAGTTCAACAGAAAGCCAATGAGACACCCACGCCCTGTGTAAACAAGCTTGTTTTCCATCTACTGCTCCCAGCCTGGTAAACATCCTTGGCACCGTGATCAGGTTATCTAGACAATGGTCTGACTGTTGGGCCCTAATCAGGGTGATTAAACAATGAATTGAAGGGAACATCTTGCAGCATGCATTTCTGCCCCGGAACTGTCGCACACCCAACCCCCTGTTCTTTGCAGTTCAACAGAAAGCCAATGAGACACCCACGCCCTGTGTAAACAAGCTTGTTTTCCATCTACTGCTCCCAGCCTGGTAAACATCCTTGGCACCGTGATCAGGTTATCTAGACAATGGTCTGACTGTTGGGCCCTAATCAGGGTGATTAAACAATGACTTGAAGGGAACATCTTGCAGCATGCATTTCTGCCCCGGAACTGTCGCACACCCAACCCCCTGTTCTTTGCAGTTCAACAGAAAGCCAATGAGACACCCACGCCCTGTGTAAACAAGCTTGTTTTCCATCTACTGCTCCCAGCCTGGTAAACATCCTTGGCACCGTGATCAGGTTATCTAGACAATGGTCTGACTGTTGGGCCCTAATCAGGGTGATTAAACAATGACTTGAAGGACCGGGCTTTGATCAAGGCAATTGAACAAAGACCTGAAAAACTGAGCCTTGATCAAAGCCGAGTGAACAATGATCTGTGTACCAAGCCTTGACCAGGTCACTAACTACAAACATCGTCTGGGTCTGGTTATCAACTGTAAACACTGCCCTGATTAAACAATGGTCTGACAGCCAAAAGACTGGGATGAAAAATGTATAAAAGGCTTGTAAGCTACAGAACGAAGTAGCAGCCTCCTGGGTTTTGTCTCTGACTAGCTTGGGACTCTGTTCCATGGCCTGGGCTATTGAAATAAATCTTGGTTCCTCCTGCAGACGAAGGCTCCTGTTTCTCCTTTTACTAAGTATGGAAGGAATGGAAGATTTGGGCGGTTACCCCGCCGCCGAGACCCAGTAAGTGGGTTATTCTGGTTCTTCAAATGGCGCCTGAACAGGGACTCCACGAGCACGAAGGTCAGGCCCGGTGGATGTGAGGAGGTGCACGGAGAGACTCCGACGGAGGCGCCCTACCCGAGGGATTCTTGTATTCAGGTAGACCGAACGACTCGCCCGCTGTCCCTCCACACCCGGTCTGGGCCACATGACCGCGTTCTCGCTGGAGTACCCTAGCAAATAATTTCTGGAGCAGGACACAGCCCTACGTCTGCAGAAGAGAACTACCCCTGTAAGGTAAGGGTGGACTGATCAGCCACCAAGTCTGTATGATTCTGTTATTGACTTTCGCAAAAGCCAAGCATGCGAGGTGAAGTTTTAAAAACCCGCTGGTGTCTGTTCTGTATGATTCTGCTGTTATTGACTTTTGCAAAAGCCAAGCAAGCAAGGTGAGTTTTAAAAAACCCGCTGGTGTCTGTTTTCGGTTTAATTGTTGTCGTACTTTATTCGAGAAAAACCTTTATCATAAAAGTAAAATCAATTTCAAGTACAAACAACCCTTAAAGATTCATACAAAACAATATATAGATCATAAATACCATAAAAAGACATATATACAGTTTAAGATTGGACAGTCCAAAAGGGCCATAAAAATGGCAGCAGCAGGGTCGTAAACAATTAACCTAAATTATCT
The DNA here is from genome assembly GCF_964261635.1 of Lissotriton helveticus. NCBI lineage: Eukaryota > Metazoa > Chordata > Amphibia > Caudata > Salamandridae > Lissotriton > Lissotriton helveticus. The sequence goes on along the minus strand of NC_136068.1, from coordinate 503,459,156 downwards.
TTTGTTGCCCTCATTCAAGGTCTTCTTTACCTGGTTGGATCGTATCTGCCTGGCTATTCACAAGAATTTTGCAACCCCACACACAAGAGCCAGTGATGTTACATCTGATGTGAGAATGCGTAGGGCTTTAAGATGCTGTCTGAAGCCCAATTCCCTACAGATCGGCCTAAGCCACCGTCTTCTAGCCCCCCTATAGGCTCTACAAGCGAATAAGAAATGGGCTAAGGACTCTTTGGGGCATGGGCAACAAGGACATGAAGTGCGGTCATACCGGGAAGAGCCCCACTTCTCAGTAAACGAGTTTAATGGTAAGATACCATACCTAAATTTAAGGAAAAGAGATCAATCACTAGGTGATTGGATAAAATCCAATAATGGTTCAAATTTTCTGGCAGACTTGATATTCAAAAACTGGTCCGTCAGAGGTCCCCACCTTTGCCCCTCTAGTTCCTCCTTCTGTACCCAGTCCCAATACATTTTTTTAACGACATTTTTTGGTGGGGGAGATTGCATCCATCAGAGCTCACCCAATCCTATCTGTGTGACCAACTCCTTCAACTTGGACAGCCATCGGATCTTAGCACAGCCGCCCAAGCTGATGAGTTCGTCAAACACTGCAGCATAGTTCTCCAAATCTGGCGATCTTCTCAAGCGCACCCAGAATAATAATAGGCGCAGGCGGACTATATCCTTGATGAGCGTCTGCCCAAATCAAGAGAAAGTGGCTTTAGAGGGGATGAAACTGAAAGGGAGACTAGATCTCGGAAAAACTTATTCTGAGCCCTAACCAGTTCCGGGATGTTCTCGAACCCCCAAAGTTCTGAGCCATAAACCGCTGAGGCTAGTGCCTTTCCTTCATAAACTGCCAAGGCCGGGGCTATGGGTCTGCTAGTCGAGCCTCGCTGGTCTCTTGCAATAGCGCCTGAGACTCTCTTAAGGTTTAGAAGCATTTTTGAAACAGGACATTTTGTTGTTAACTCTTACTCCCAAGTAATCAAATGCCTCGACTACCTCCAAGGGTGCCCCATTAAGTGAGATGTTTAGCCTTTTTGCTTTTTTGGATAAGGACAATGAAGTCAGCTTTGTTTTGGAGGTGTCGATGGCTAAACCACGCTCATCACAAAACAAGCTGAATCTGTCCAGAAGTTTCTGTAGGCCCATTGGGGTCCTAGACATCAGGAGGGTATGCGTCTGCGAAGAGGAGGGTTGGTGTTTTCTCCCCCGCCAGGACTGGGGCGTCGGCCGGGTCCTCCCTCAAATGGTCCACCACCCCATTCACAAAGAGGGAGAACAGGGTCGGCGCCATCACACAGCCCTGGCGCACCCCTCTACTCACAGCTATCCCCTCCGTCAGCTCTCCCTGGCTCCCCCACCTAATCTTGGCATAGTTACCCTTGTGTAGTCTCTTTATTAGTTCAAGAAGATAGCTCGGGAAACCCATGTCTTGTAGCACCTGCCACAGCTTATTGCCCGGCACCAGGTCGAATGCGGTTTTCAAGTCAATAAAGGCCAGGTAAAGGGAACCCTTCCCGATGGACACAGATTTCCAGAAAACCGCAAAGAATCTGAAAACCTGGTCCATCGTGCCCACCCCCCGCCTAAAACCCGCCTGGAAATGTGACAAGATGTTACCTTCCTCTAACCATGCTCCCATTCTAGAGACAATGACCCTGCCAACTACCTTTTGCACCGCATCGTGTCTGCTATCTGTTTTTAAGCATGCCAGTCAGTAGTAAGTTCAAGAGATTATTTTGTTGTATGTGTACGCAGGACTCCCAGCTGGAGGGGTCCGCTTCCTCCAGAAGGGACCCCTGGTCATACGATGTATGTTAAATATGGCCCTTCTGCCATAATGTTTTCCTCATTCTGGGTAAAATATTTTTTAAAAAGTAACACGGAATTACAGTGGCCACTTTATGGCTCCTTTAATTCCCAAGTTCTCGCCAACTTACAGGAACAATTAATGAAAAGAAAAACGCGCCCGTCTATGTTTGAATCTGTCCGATTTTGGAGGAAAGAGATAGAGCAGAGAGCTAGAAAACAGAAGGCTCAAGAAAACAAACAGGATCGTGTGTCAATGGCCGACCACGCCAAAGGAAATTTACAAAATCAAATGACAATATCAGTAGAAATAGCCGATAGGGAGCAATGGGGCACGGGTACAAAAATGTTATCCAGCTCGTGAGGAGAAAGGAAAGGGCCATATGGAAGGGGGAGAAGAAGGTGATTCCTTGCTTGATGCCATGCTAGAAAGCCCTCCTGCATATGCCCTAATGTACCTTGCCCTGACGCCTCACACCCCGCATGTCCCCCCGCCACCACCCACTCCTGCCCCCACTGCCCCTCCTACTGTTCTCCCTGTCTCACCGACCCTCCCGACTTTTCCTATGACACCAACCACGCCCGTTAACCCTGTCCTCACTGCGGGAATGACAACAAGTCTCCATCCGCCCAACCCCTGCAGCCTTACCCCTACCCGCCCTTTTCCTACTTCCCCGTGGTCTACAGTTAAGCAGGATTTATATAAATTGTTGAATTCCCCCCCGACTGGCCTCCCTGCGCTCTGCAGTCCGCTTTTCCTCCCTTCGAGAAAATGACCTACAGAGGCAACAGTGTGAATGTTGGATAAATAACAGGAATATTTATACCTTTACAGAAATATGGTCCACCTTTTCTCAGTGGACCATTATGGAACAGACCACCTGGGCTAAATATATGTGTACTTTGGTCATGCAAAGATTTGAGAATGCGCTTAAACAGGTACCCACCGGATTAATGGACTTTAGGTCACAAATAAAAAGAGGCGATGTCCAGGGAGAGGGGATGTTTGGCGGTATGTCTGCTGTATTGGCTTACCGTGATATGACAGCTTTTCTCAACACCCCTCTGGCAACAGCTATGCCAATGAGAGAGGTGGCCCCTGTCTTTGTTAACGCACTTACCGATGCCCAAAATAATGGCCGAGTGGCTGTTGAAGCACACTGGCGCAGGCTTTGGGTTCATGTTCCTTGGAAAAGGTCAGAAGTAATGCAGTTAAAAGGACAATTGCCAGATCCCCGGAAGAATCCGGCTGCCTTTTACAGATAATTAGGTCAGATTATATCTGCAGGTACTCTCGTTCTTGAGGAGATAGATTGGGCACTGTCACTTGTGGGGGTATTGATTTTAACCTGCCTGCTCCCTGCCGTTACTGCTGGACCCTTCAGTCTCCCTCCCGCCGCCGCAGCACTCCATCTTTGCGGCCGCTGAGTGGAGGGGGACTACATCCCCCAGGCTCCTTAGTGGCAGAAGCCGCCACCGCCATTTCCACGCCCGGAGGCACTTTAAAAGGGAGGACAGCCCCGGTGGAGCGGGCGCTGTCACTTGTGGGGGTATTGATTTTTACCTGCCTGCTCCCTGCCGTTACTGCTGGTCCCTTCAGTCTCCCTCCCGCCGCCGCAGGACTCCATCTTGCGGCCGCTGAGTGGAGGGGGACTACATCCCCCAGGCTCCTTTGCGGCGGAAGCCGCCACCGCCATTTCCGCGCCCGGAGGCGCTTTAAAAGGGAGGCAGCCCCGCGTCGCGGGACCGAGCGCGGCTAAGCCCGGGCAAAGGGCGGGCCATCTGGGCCATCCGGGGCCAGAGGAGGCCGGGCTGGGCCACCCCTTTTGGCTGTATGCTGGGACTTTGATTATTGAGAGATCAGATCTCGTGGTAATTACCCTGGGCCCTGAGGATTCTGTTAAAGTGACTCTTTGCTTGGTCATCTGTTTCCCGGTCGTAGCCCGGAGGAGGGTGTACTTGGCCACCTCCTCCACAGCACCCACCGGACACTATTTTTACCTCATGGTCAGTGACTTTTCGGTGCCAGTATAGCTATTGTGTTACTGCATATCCAAGTTGTAGTAGTTGAAGCAGTCCCCCTGTATAGATCTTCCAATATGAGTAAAGATTGTCGTAGGGGGGTAGGTGGTTCCAGTGTTGTAGGCACACTGGACGCTTTTCTGACGAGGGCAGCGTCTGTTTTAAATAAGGAAATCATACTTACAGAAAGGCGACTGTCTTTAGAGCCTCGTCGCGTTTCATCTGAAGCACTTGTTGCAGGCTCATTGTTAAACTGTAGACCATCTATAGAGCCCTTGCGAACTCTGCCTATTACCCCTCCTATTGCCTTACCAGCCACTCTAACACTCTCTACTAGTGGGTCCACTCTTTCCCCGTCACCCCCAACTAAAATTCTCACTAGAAACCAGCACTTGTGTCAAGCTACGGGTAAGGGCAAGACCCCTGTCTCTGCTCCTGTGTCAAAGAAAAGGAAAGCAGTGGGGCTGCCGCACACTACTCAGCAGGCGAATAAAATTGCTTAGACCAGGGGAGTGGTGCGTGGGAAATCTCAGGGAAATACAGAACCATGTACATCTACGGCTACTGAGAAAACTGTACAGACATGCAGGTTATCAAGTGACTTTACTGCCAGTTTATTGGGTAATATCGAAGACAAACTACGGTTATTGCTCAGTCCATTATTATTACAGCTGTCTAAGATTGAACAGAGACTTGACAATATAGAGCAAGGTCTATTGGCGCCCAACCCTGTTCCTGTAACCCAAGTAAACAGGGGTCAGCTTGCCTCTGGGGTAAGTTCACACACTGTAACAATCCCAAAAGACACTACTTCTGCCCCTGGGCACTCTCAAAGCATGCCAGTCTTAACCAATGACGATCCTTCTCCCCCATTACCCAGTGTTTCAAGAGGTGTTCCTGCAGGGGTGAGAATAGTAGAACCAAACATTGTTAATGACCAGAGGGGTTGGGCTGGCTCAAAAGATCACTTTAACTTGGTGCCCGAAGCCACTCCGTATACTGTGGTACTGACTAATGTTCCCAGATTATCATTAGACCAGGATGAACACTGGGCATCACTGAGAAATAAGTCACTCTTTTACCTAAATAACAAAACAGGGCTAGGAGACTATTTATTTAGGGAATTTAAAATGGCTCGCAGGGTTTCGTGGATTGGCAGGTCAACCAAAGCTTGCAGGGGTGATTGTGTGGTGCTGAACTTTGTTAAACGATTAAAACGATTTTAGACAGAGCTGGTTCCAGGCTCTTTAGTGAAGTAGATATAAGTAACTTACCTCTTGGTTTTTTCTATAAGAAGAATCAACCGTTGCCTAACCCACAGGGTGTCTTACAGGCCACCCGTGTAGCCCATGGACTGTACGAATATAATGTACCAACACATAATGCCTTTAGCTCACTTTCCGGTTTGGACAGTAATGATTGACTGGGCAATCCCGTAGACAATGATGTATCATTTCTATCAGTAGACTAATGGTTCCCATGTAGTATTGCATACGGAAAGTGCCCAGTCCCTGGCAATTGATGCTGGAGGCCCTGAACAAAGTGGTAATCTAGATGTGCCCATTGGTTGCCTAGTACATGCTCAGGGTATACCTTGCATTGAGAACGATATGTCCCAAAGGTTGGACTGTGTTTTGACCAGGAATAGTGTTGATCATTGTGAAACTATTCCTGATTCGTCGTCTCAACTTGCAGGGTTGAGTATCGCATCATGGAATATAGCGGGTTTAACTAATAAGACTGTTTCAAGTGAATGGTCCTCTTTTATTGAAAGGTTTGACATTTTGTGTTTTCAAGAGTCTTGGGCGGTAGATCAAGTTGTTCGCCTAGGCTATGTTAATTTTTATAAAAAGGCTGTTCAAGGTGAGCGGGGTCGCCCCAAAGGAGGATTAACAACGCGGGTAAGGCAAAGTTTAAATTGGAGGTTGGACGAGGTATGCACAGACTCACATGATGTTCCTATTATAAAGGTTAGCAAATGTATATTTCCGGACTTCCTCCTAATTATTGTTTATTCTAGAGGTTTACAAGGAGGGAAGGCCACCCAAACTGTGGCGTTCCTTGATGAATTCTTAATTAATTACGGAGGAGGAATTCATATACTAATAGTTGGCGATTTTAATTGTACATTTGAACCCCTGTACTACCACAACATGTTTTTAACTGTAGACGAGGATGACAAGTGGTCAATACCTCCCCATGACCTAGAGCCTATTAAGAGATGGTCCGGGCCGCTCTACAACTCAAAGTATTGTGCCTTGAACACGGGTTAAGAGCTGCCAACGGCCGTTCCTTATCAGACAAAAAGGGGTCACCCACGTTTGTCTCAGGCTCGCGTTCTAGTCGTATTGATTACTTTCTTCTATCTATGGAGTTTTGGGTTTATATGAAAGATATGAAGGTCATTCCACGTTTGGAGAGTGATCATAATCCCTTACTCCTTTATATGGAGGTGAGAATCTCGAATACAAACTTAATACAGGAACCAGAGGTAGATTCTCCAGAAGTATTTTTAACAAACGATTCACACAGGCTTAAATGGTCAACTGTGGCAAGAAAGGCTGACCAATTGGAACTGATGGATAGGATGCTGGCTGAAGCCATAGTTACCCTACAGGATGACCAATTACAGGGTCCCCTCGTGTCCATGGCTACTGAGGTCCATGAAACTTTTTTTAGTAATCTTAAACATTTTTTTAGTGTCCACTCAAAACCAAGACAAACCCCTATGGTCCAAAAGGCTGCTGTCTGGTATAATTCTGCCTGCCGCTCTACCTATGCACAATTAGCCTTGGCTATAAAAAGCAAGGATGGTGTTTTGATACGCGAGAAAAGGGTGGCCTATAAGGTTGTACAATCTCTAGCACAGAGGGCTTGGGACGAAGAACATCGGAAGGACTTGCTAGATTCCTGCAAGGGAAGGGACATGCCTGCCTTCTGGCATATAGTTAAGTGGGGTAACAGGGACCTTAGCAATATACCATCTAACAATGTGTCCCCTGATTTATGGATAGACCATTACAAGGGCCAGTTCGCAGTCAGTCAACCAGATTTAGCACCTTTTGTGATGTCCTCTTATGTCCCTATAGCAATTTTTACCAAAAAAGAAGTAGAAACTGCTCTCCTTCAGGTTCCAAGAGGCAGAGCTCCGGGGCCTGACTGTATCCCTGCTGACGTATTTTTACATGATGTCGACTCCTGGGCACTGTATATCCAATTGCTTCTTAATGCTATTGCCCAAGGTGCTTCTCTCCCAAGTTCCTGGGCAGGTGCGGTTATCTTACCGGTTTTAAAAAAAGGGGATCGTTCGCACCCCGGCAATTACAGGCCCATAAGCTTGATTGATTGTGTCCAGAAAGTTATTGCCAGGGTGGTCTTAGGTAGAATTCAGGAATGGTTGGAGGATTGAAATATCATCTCCAATCTCCAAGCAGGGTTCCGTCAATCAATTAGCACTGTGGACCAGGTTTTAAAATGTATTTTAATATATTGGCGAACAGTTACACTGGGGAAAGGGGTGATTAATGCTGCCTTTGTTGATTTAAAGTCAGCATTTGACCTGGTTCCTTGTCCTAAGCTTTGGTCAACCCTTTTGAAATTGGGCCTACCACTGGAAACTACGGAAAAGTTCCCGGTGGAGAAGGGGGTGAGGCAGGGATGTGTCCTCGCACCAACCCTCTTCTCCATTTATATAAATGGGGTAGTAAATTATTTTAAAGACTATCCCACAGATGCTCCATGTTTATCTGGCAATAAGACCCCTCTCTTAATGTTCGCTGACGATACACTCATATTATCAAAAACTAGGCAGGGCCTCCAGCGAGCCCTGACAAGGTTTGAAGAGTTCTGTGCAGACCATGACTTAATAGTTAACGTCGACAAAACTAAATACATGGTACTGTACCATTCAAAGAATGTCATCGGGGATGTAAAGATGAGTGAGGGGTCTCTTGAACAATTGGAGACATTTACATACTTAGGGGTTCTAATAGATAGGAAACTCAATTGGAAAGCCCAATTAGATTGTCTCACTGTAAAACACGCCCAACTTTCTGGTGTTTTGCTCAGAGAGCATAAATGGTCATATACCAAACCAATAGCCCCAGTTCTACAGATATATAACAACAAAATAGGCGCATCTATCTTATATGGAGTAGAGTTGTGGGGTCACTCTAATCTGAACAAACTAGTGATGGGCCAGAACAAATTTTTCAGGTCCATCATTGGTCTCTCCCAATCTACACCGACAGTTCCTCTCCTCTTGGATCTGGGCTGTCAATCAATTAGAGATGTGGCTAGATACAGGTTGTTAGCCTACTGGAGGTGGCTCTGGGCTACTCCCGAACTTGAGCATTATACCCAGGCAGTCCTAGGGGTGAGGAACATGGACACTAAACATACGATCCTTTGGTTTGCTACCATAAAGAACCTGTTATATGATCTAGAGCTGAAACACCTGTTGGATACCCCTACAGGAAGTATCTTTCCTAGTAAAATGGAGCTGAGGGCAGCTTATTGGAATCATATCGCCATGAAGCGGTTTTCACTTTGTTCGCATTGTTCCTTGACAAAGGCTTTTATCGATAAAAACCACAAAACTAAATGAGAGGGTTACTGGGATCTCATCACGTCTACTCGCGACAGAAAACTATTTCATCAGTTCATGGTTGGAACCTTGCCTTTACATTCTTTCACCTCTAAATGGTGTACGGCAAAGTCCAGTGATTGTCCCTTCTGTCCCGATGTTAAAGAAACAGTGACCCATGTCTTTTTTGTTTGTCAAGCATATAGCGCACCCAGGAAAAAATGGCTTAAACCTATATGTGCCAATCTGGGTACTAGATCTTGCCTAGAGGCCTTCAGAATTTTAAAATGTTCTGTTGAAGGCCCAATTGTGGTTGGAACTGCTAAATTCTTAGGTTGGGTATGGGTGCTTAGACGCAAAAATGTGAAACAAATGTAAATTTGTTATGTGTTTGACTTCATAATATCATGTGAACTATTAATTCATTGAATAATTTTACATGTGATCCATACTTCGTGTACCTTTGTAAATTGAAGCCGATTTTATCTTAGTTTATTTTATAATGAATTTGTTGTGGACTGGTTTTAAAGGTTTTTATAACTTATTTATTATCAAATTATTTTCGTTTCCAGGTGTCAAACGTATGTATTTTATGTCTGTATTATTAATAAGCTGGCTGTTGTTGTTTGCCCATTGTATATGTAGGCTAACTTTTATGGGTTTTTTTAACAACCAAAATAAAGTTTATAAACTGAAACTGATTTACTTTTTGGTACGGTTGTCCCCACTGAAATTTGGGACAAGATTCGACATACTGACCATGAAGTGGCATTGGGAGGTAAATGGGCTGATTTAGAGGCTATGGAAGAAGCAAGGGTAGGAGGGACTAAACCAGAAGCTGCCATCCTGACTTTGCCCGGTAAAATAATGAAAACACTTTTGCCAGAAACTGTCATTAACTGGGATAAAATAAACACCTGTAGGCAGCAAAAAGATGAGAATGTGGCTGACTTCTTTACCCATTTTGAGACAGAATACAAGGGACACAGTGGTTTGGATCCCCGGACCCCACGTTCTGGCCCAGTATTTGTCGATAAGTTTGTCAACAACTTGCTTCCTGAGATCTCTGCCAGGCTTAATAAAGTTGAAAGTACGTGGTCTGCCCAAACTATGACTGGTATCTTGGCTATGGCACAATATCACGAGAATAGGGAGAATGAAGATAGAGACAGGGAAAGTAGAAAGGTTAGGGATCTTAGGACTAAGGCACTTCTGCAGCAGGCTTACCCTCCCCGAGGTCCCGATGCCCGCTGGAATTTTAGACCTCAACTCAAACCCCTTCCGAGGGCTCGCCAGTCTACCCCCTCCGGCCCTCAAAGCACGGGAGCCCTCCAAACAGATCAGTGTACTTATTATAAGGGGTACGGCCATTGGATAGATGAGTGTCCCGCGTTAGCTGAAAAAACATCCGAACAGGGAAGACTCAGTGTGAGAAGTTGGCCTGGTATATGATGTTCACTATTCTAGTGAGCACCTTGCACCAGTCCAAACAACCCTTATGGTGATGGTTGTAAAGTCAACCTTATAGACCAGCTATCCTAGTGGTAGCATGGACAAAAGCAGTCTTAGGCTAAACTCAAGAGGGCATGTGGAGCCAGCTGTTTTACCATATGCAATCCCTTTAATACCAAATAAAAGGACACCACACAGGTTATATATTCAAAATATATATGTATTTATTTCTAAATCAATCCTCTGAACTCTTTATGAGGGCAGAGGCACAAGCGTATAACAAGTAACTCAATATAACATACAATAAGTTGCACAATATGGATAGGCCCTGGTAGCCCGCTAAACCATATACTAAAATAGTGGTATAAGAACCACGTCACATAAAGTTGGAAGGCCTAGGGCCTGGGAATCGCTGGGGCTACACTGGACTAAAAGTAGTTTGGAAGCAGGAGGCCCACGGGATGCATGTGCAGAGTCTAAAGGCACACGCGTGCACACATAGAAGTCAATCGGTGCGTAAAGTTAGAAAGTTAAAGATCTAGGAGTCTTCCTACTGGACTAGAAGCTAACCACTTGAAACTAGGACACTAGGAGAGTTAATCTTCACAGGAGCACAGAAGTACTCGCGTTACCTCACCCACAGGCAGCGGGTGCATAGGTCCCAAAGTGTGTCGGGTTTCGTCGTGGAGTTCTATGGAGCCTTGGAGAAAAGATGCTGCAGGCGACCAGGAGAGAAGAGTCCGGTTGGATCCAAGGGCGGATCGAGGATGAGGAGTACCTGAATGCAGATGGGACAGAGTCTGGGTCACTAGCCAGTGACCAGGATGGAACCAGAAAGGAACCAGGCGATGCCGGGAAGGAATCAGGTGAAGTTGTGAAGCTTGTCTCTGCTGCAGCCACGTGGACCAGGAGGTGTCGACGACGACCAGGAGCTGGATACGAACTGTCCCACGAAGGATCACGCTGTCGGCGGTGTCGGCTTCCGTATTGGAGTCAACAAGCCTTGGCAAAGGCAACCCAGGCAGAAAAGGAAGGGCTGCTCCTTTTCAGGGAAGCAAGGGCCAGTCTGGAGCAACCAGACCAGCGTTGGAAATTCAAAGGTTCGTCATCACAGGAGCCACTAGCCAATGGGCAAGTGACCGGACAGACGCGTCAAGCAGGAAAATGCAGAAGGGCCCCACGCAGATCTTGTGGAGTGTGGATGGCTGATCTTTGGTGCAGTTGGTGCTCGGGGCTGGGGCTTCCCAATCCCCAATGCACAACTTCGAGGGTGCCTCAGAAGTTGCACGGAAAGCAATTCGCAGGCTTTCCAAGATGGCCGGTCCCACGTCTCTCGACGCCTCCACGGGTCTCAGCTTTGCTGTGGCTGTGGATCCGGCTGTTGGATGTCTGGAAGTCCGGGTCTTGTCCGGCTCTGTGTTCGGGCTCCGGCGGGAGCAACGACAAAGCAAACCGTTGAGCGCTTGATGGTGCCTGATTGCACAGGGTGGTCACTCCTTGACCACAAGGGAGATTCTTCAGTCTTCAACGTCGAGTAGGATGTCGAAGGTCCAGAGTTTCGTATCAGAGTTTCAGTCAGGATAATCTAAAGTCGCGAGACTCAGCTCCTAGCTTTATACGAATTAAAGGGGCTGGATTAACTGCTAGGTCACTCCTATGGGTGGGACCCAGGAAGGGGGTGGCTACACCCCTTTTCCTTTGTCCAGTTTTGCGCCAGAGCTGGGGCTGGAGTGCCCCAGGACTGGTTTGAACTGGACTATGCATGGGACACCTTGTGTGCCCCAGGCAGTGTCTCATTTTATTCAGCCCTCCCTGCCCCAATACACTATAGCCTGTCTGGGGTGGTGCTAGCACCTCCCTGTGACAGCAAACCTATTGTCCAAGCCTCCCTCGCTGGAAGGACTCCCAGCAGCAGGTGGTCAGACTTGTGTCTGTGGCAGCAGCATCCATTTTGTGATGCTGAGTCTCTGGTTAACTTCAACCGGGATTAATGGAAGTAACATGTCTTCTCCCTCTAGAAGGGTGGAATGCTACCCCCGTCGCCAGGTCTGGCGAGGGGGTAGTATTCCAAAGCGTATCACACCTTACACGACATGTTTTGATAAAGCCAAACCAGAGTTAGCATTTAACCGCGAGGTTCATAATGCACTTAAGAGTATATGGTATGGCAAGATCCTAGAACAGCTATAAGGACCTGGTTCCGAAAGCTGCAGAAAGGCTCAGCTCATGCCAGAGCACCATCTCACATAAAACCAAGCACTCTGCCTTCAGGATTGTTAAGGCCTGCCATAGGAGTGACTTATATGTGTATATGTGTCTAGATATAAGGTTAGACAAAGGAATACTATATCTAAGCAAGGGGTGATTACACAACCTTGCCCCAGCTAAGTGATCAGCCAGTTGTGTCAGTTTGGATGGCCAGCCAGGGGTGGCAAAAGATATGCTGCTGCCCCTGGTAGGCCTCGGGTGCACCTATGCCCTGGGTACCTATAGTACACTGTACAGGGACTCATAAGAGTGACCCAAATCCCAATTGGTGATGTACCTAAAGTACATGGTGTGAATTTAGAGAGAGAACAGCAGGGCTGTGGGTCTGATTAGCAGGCCCACAGCCACATTAAGTCGAAAACCAGTGAAGGAAAAAGCAAAAAAATGGGGTGACCATAGGAAAGCAGACCCTACTCTCCTACACTCGGCCTCGCGCTCCTAGGGAAGCGAGGCCGACTAGGGACCATGGCCCACCCCATCCACAGGATAAAGAACGTAGGCCCAGGGATGACGCTCCCGTCAGGCCACGCCCGGCCAACAGGTTTGATGGGTACGAAGCAACACGCACTTATTACAATGATGATTATGACGAAGTTGATGAGACAGGATCCTACCAAGCATAGGACAGCCAGGAAAGGGGTATTACCAGAGTGCAAATTCCAGTGGATCAAAGGGGCCCGTATGTTCAAATGTCAGTTGTGGGGAACGATAAGAATTTTCTTTTGGATACTGGGGCCACCAGGTCTTCTATTGCACGTCTGTCAGTCCCGGAGGCACCCCTTTCTGGCAATATGAATGCCTCCGTGGGTTTTGCAGGAACACCTGTGTGATAGAATACTGCACTGAACGCCTGAGGCTTGAGCCGGGCGGTCTTTCCTTGTCCTGCTACCCAATTCTTCTTGTGAGCACTTGCCCTGTGTGTCCGCTCACCCCCAGCACCAGCGCGCCGATTTAACGCGACGCTTGGTGTCTCACCGTATTGAGGGTGCAGACATCATTTTAAATCTGTATTTTTAAGATACTATTTTCACTTACTTAAGTCAGCGCTGCCTCCCCCCCAGAGTGTCCGGCCGATTTTAGGGCTGGTCTACCTGGGACTCGGGTGGAGTGATCGCGGCGGCCATCTTGGGCGAGTCACCAGTATAAAAACAAGTAAAGCGTCCGAATCGCGAGAATACTGCACTAAACGCCTGAGGCTTGAGCCGGGCGGTCTTTCCTTGTCCTGCTACCCAATTCTTCTTGTGAGCACTTGCCCTGTGTGTCCGCTCCTTCCCAGCACCAGCGCGCCAATTTAACGCGACGCTTGGTGTCTCACCGTATTGAGGGTGCAGACATCATTTTAAATCTGTATTTTTAAGATACTATTTTCACTTACTTAAGTCAGCGCTGCCTCCCCCCCAGAGTGTCCGGACGATTTTAGGGCTGGTCTACCTGGGACTCGGGTGGAGTGATTGCGGCGGCCATCTTGGGCGAGTCACCAGTATAAAAGCAAGTAAAGCGCCCGAATCGCGAGAATACTGCACTAAACGCCTGGGGCTTGAGCCGGGCGGTCTTTCCTTGTCCTGCTACCCAATTCTTCTTGTGAGCACTTGCCCTGTGTCCCCGCTCCCCCCCCAGGACCAGCGCGCTGATTTAACGCGACGCTTGGTGTCTCACCGTATTGAGGGTGCAGACATCATTTTAAATCTGTATTTTTAAGATACTAATTTCACTTACTTAAGTCAGCGCTGCCTCCCCCCCCCAGAGTGTCCGGACGATTTTAGGGCTGGTCTACCTGGGACTAGGGTGGAGTGATTGCGGCGGCCATCTTGGGTGAGTCACCAGTATAAAAACAAACGGTCATGGCTCCGCGCAGCGGACGCGTTCAGCGGGCGCGCCGTATTCGCGCCGGAGTCAAGCCAGAGTCCAGCCCGTCTGCGCCCGTCCGCGACAGATCGGGGCGTGGGGCAAGTCCATCTGACGGGTTGGAACCATCTAGGCTCAATCTTCCTTACACTCATCAGGAGCTATTGCTACTGCGCCCAAGTATGACAACTAGCTGTGCCCACTCTTTCCAAGCTGACTCACTCCCCCTGGTATGCGACACATGTAATCAGAATTTTCCTCCCCTCAGGAAGACTATACATGACACACCTAAAACTAATATGATACTGTTAAATTGTAGGTCAATGAAAAAACAAACTCGAAATACATGATTTATTAGTTACTAATAGCCCTGATGTGCTTTTTCTCACTGAGACGTGGATGGACGAAGACTCGTCTCCCGAAGCGCTTGAGGCAACACCTCCTGGCTACTGTCTACTTCACCTAGACAGACATAAACAAAGAGGGGGGGGATTGGCCCTCATGTATAAATCTGAGCTAGAATGCACCTTGGTGAAGGCCACATTACCTAATAGTGAAAGTGGCTTTTTCACTATTAAAATAGGGACGAGAAACGTCATCCATGGGTTGCTGGTATACTGGCCACCGGGTGCGGCGGGACAGTTTGGCAACCAGCTTTTAGAGTATATTACCCAGCCGGCCCTCCGGTATAAAACATTTATTACTTTAGGCGATTTAAACCTTCATTTTGATGACACGGAGTGCAGGGAGGCACAAGATGTGGCAGCTGCTTTGACATCTTTGGGCCTCAACCTTAAATCCACTGCCCCATCTCATCTACATGGCCATCTCCTGGACCCTGTATTCGCCAACTGGGAGGGCATTAAAGTCTCCACTCCTGTCAGAATAATTTGGTCAGACCATTATATCATCCCGTTCACAGTAGATAAAACCTTGCTAGAGAACAAACTTTCAAAACCCCCTCTCATGCATCGGAGAAAATGGAAGAATTTTAACCAAGAAGCTTTTAGATGTGCTCTTCAGAAAAATCCCCCTCCACAAAGTAACTCTTTGGAGGAGGCTTGGAATAGTTATGAAAAATGGGTGACCACCGCACTCGATGAGACTGCTCCTTGGACATCCAAACCCCCTGCTAGGCAATCTAAAACTGCCCCCTGGTTCACGGAAAAACTTAAACACGCAAGAACCAGATGTAAAAACTTAGAGCGGAGGTGGAGAATACAGTACAATCCTGAGGATAAACTGGACTATAAAAGCGAACTTAACAAATATAAGAAATTGTTGAGAACAGAAAAAAGCTGCCACCTTAAAAACAGAATTGATTTAGCCAGCAACCCTACTAAAGAACTCTTTACTATCTACAGAGAGCTTACGGTCCCTACCAGACTCGTCGCCCAAGATACCTATTCGAAAGAACAATGCGACACTATTGCAGACTTCTTTATAGGCAAGATCGATAAGATGCATGCCACCTTTACGAGGGACGAGATCCATCCGCTTAAACATATTGAGGCCAAAAACATCCACACGGGGAATTCAAGTCTCTCCTGTTTTGTCACACCTGAGAGGGCATTAAAGTCTCCACTCCTGTCAGAATAATTTGGTCAGACCATTATATCATCCCGTTCACAGTAGATAAAACCTTGCTAGAGAACAAACTTTCAAAACCCCCTCTCATGCATCGGAGAAAATGGAAGAATTTTAACCAAGAAGCTTTTAAATGTGCTCTTCAGAAAAATCCCCCTCCACAAAGTAACTCTTTGGAGGAGGCTTGGAATAGTTATGAAAAATGGGTGACCACCGCACTCGATGAGACTGCTCCTTGGACATCCAAACCCCCTGCTAGGCAATCTAAAACTGCCCCCTGGTTCACGGAAAAACTTAAACACGCAAGAACCAGATGTAAAAACTTAGAGCGGAGGTGGAGAATACAGTACAATCCTGAGGATAAACTGGACTATAAAAGTGAACTTAACAAATATAAGAAATTGTTGAGAACAGAAAAAAGCTGCCACCTTAAAAACAGAATTGATTTAGCCAGCAACCCTACTAAAGAACTCTTTACTATCTACAGAGAGCTTACGGTCCCTACCAGACTGGTCGCCCAAGATACCTATTCGAAAGAACAATGCGACACTATTGCAGACTTCTTTATAGGCAAGATCGATAAGATGCATGCCACCTTTACGAGGGACGAGATCCATCCGCTTAAACATACTGAGGCCAAAAACATCCACACGGGGAATTCAAGTCTCTCCTGTCTTGTCACACCTGAGAGGAAAGATTTAGTCAGCATTGCCAACAGCATTCAATCTGGCTCTCCGAGTGATGTCTGCCCCCATGCTCGCTATAAAGGAGTCCTGGAGACCACAATAATAGATCAGATCAATCTTATTGTGTCGCTCTCCTTTCAAGAATGTCAGGTACTGGACGCGTGAAAAAGTGCTCACGTAATCCCCCTTAAAAAAAAACCTAATATCCATATTTCTCAGCTCCAGAACCTTTGCACCATCTCCCTTCTCCCCTTCTGCGCTAAAATTCTGGAAAAGGTGGTGAATAAGCAGCTCATGAGTTACTTGGAGGAACACTCTCTCCTGCACCCCACTCAATCGGGCTTTAGAGCAGGACACTCCACAGAATCGGCCCTGCTTTTTTCCACCGAGAGCTTAAGGAGCATAGTGGATGATGGAGAGACAGCAGCGTTGGTGTTATTAGATCTAAGTGCAGCTTTTGACACTGTGCTGCACTGAACGCTGCTGTCCCTGCTGTTTGACATGGGAGTGAAGGAACGGGCCTTAGCCTGGATAGAGTCCTTTTTGTCCAATAGGAGCTTTCAGTTGCACTGCCCCCCCTTTAAATCTTCTCGCAGAAACGTTAGTCACGGGGTGCCACAGGGCTCGAGTCTGAGCCCTACTTTATTTAATATCTACATGGCACCCCTGGCCCGGATAGTCGAGACATTTGGGGTGGGCATCGTCAGTTACGCTGATGACACACAACTGATGTTTAAGCTCACGCCCGACCACAGAGAAGACGCCAACAACTTCTCTAACTGCCTCTCATCGGTAGCAGCTTGGATGAACCACAACTGTTTACGCCTTAATGGCGACAAAACCGAGCTGCTGGTAGTAGGGAAATCAGCTTCAGCATGGTCGCAGATGTGGTGGCCTACGGAATTGGGCAGTTCACCTTGCCCGGTGGAGTCGGTGCGTAATTTGGGCATAACCCTGGACTCTGAACTTTGCTATAAATCCCATGTCAACAAAGTAACAGCCAGGTGCTTCAGTGTACTGAAAGCTCTCCGCAAGGTTCTTGACCTCCTACCCATTGACTCTAGAAAAACCATAGTCCATGCCCTGGTAACCCCCCACCTTGACTACGGGAATGCCCTGCTTTTAGGCTTGAGCCAAAAAGGACTACACCAACTCCAGTGCGCTCAGAATGCCGCAGCTCGCCTTGTACTTAAACTACCCCGCAGGGCTTCAGGGAAATCCGCTATGTCCAAACTCCACTGGCTTCCCATAAAAGAGCGTATAAAATTTAAGTCCCTCTGTTTCGCACATTGTATCGCTCAGGGCAAAGGCCCGAAGTATCTTCAAAATCTCCTCACGATACATCGTCCCATTAGAGACCTGAGATCAGCTGGTACGATGTTGTTCAAACTTCCCAAAATCACCAGAGCCAGGATGGGCGGACGCTCGTTCAGATTTTTAGCTGCCAAATGCTGGAACGAACTTCCGCTAGGTCTCCGTATGGAGCCCTCTGAGAATATGTTTTGGAGGAAACTTAAAACTTTTCTCGGGCATAATCCTGTTTCCTCTGTTCCCTTCGGACCCACCTCTGTTCCTTCCTCTTAGCTTTTTTGCAGTATTCAGCGCGGGGACACACTGTTTTTGGGTAACCAGGCGCTTTATAAATGGTTTTATTATTATTATTATTATTATATGCCCTGTCCCTGAAACCTTCCCTCTCGATATTGGCCCTGCACATGTTGACGCTCCCTTGGTCCTTACTACAGGTTGCAGTGAAAACTTGTTAGGCATGGATTTACTGAAAGCTCTGTATGCGACCATATCATGTAATCCCCAAGGTGCATCCCTAACAATTTCTCCCACCGCAGCTTCCTACATGTATCTGTCCAGTCCCCTCCCACCAGAGTTGCAGTCTCTACCTTCCTCCCTCTGGGCATCATCAGACACTGATGTAGGGTGTCTCAACATTCCCCCTCGTGTGGTACGCATCCAGCCAGGTGCACTTCTCCCCCGCCTCCGACAGTATCGACTACCCGCAGAAGGAGAAATGACCCTTTCGACAATAATATCTGAATTGATGGACAAGGGCGTAGTGGAGGAGACACACAAAATAACAATCTCCCAATATCCTGTTGTCCCCGACATTACAGCCCTCTTAACGATGGTCCCTTATTACGCCACGCACTTCTCTGTCATAGACCTGAAGAATGCTTTTTTCAGCATTCCTAACATCCTGACAGCAGACATTTTTTTGGGCTTCTCCCTTGGTGGGCGGAGCTTTAGATTCTGCCGCCCCCCCTTAAGGCTTCACCGAGAGCCCCAGTATCTATAGTCAAGCCCTAAAAAGTCAACTAGATTCCTT
Organism: Lissotriton helveticus; assembly: GCF_964261635.1. Classification (NCBI taxonomy): domain Eukaryota; kingdom Metazoa; phylum Chordata; class Amphibia; order Caudata; family Salamandridae; genus Lissotriton; species Lissotriton helveticus. The sequence goes on along the minus strand of NC_136068.1, from coordinate 503,440,549 downwards.
GGAACTCCCTGATAATTCCACACTATTACAATATGTAGATGACCTACTAATTGCTGCAAATTCTGCCCCAGCATGTAAAGAAGCTACTCTGTTTGTTATGCCACCTTGCCCTCCATAATCACAAAGTCTCTTTGAAAAAGCTTCAGTTTTGTCAAGAGAAGGTGACCTATTTAGGTCATCTCCTCTCGAAGGAGGGAAGGCAGCTCACAGCTGATCGTGTAGCCTTTATCAATGCTATAACGGCCCCACGAACACAAAAGCAGGTGCGAGCCTTCATAGGTCTAACCTTATACTGTAGACAGTGGATTTCGAATTTTTCGGCCATGGTCAAACCTCTTCATGCCCTCACCACTAAGGACATATCAGACAGTTCCTTTCCATGGACTACAGAGCATGCGCAGGCCTTCCAAGATTTGAAGAGGGCCCTGCGTACTGCTCCAGTCCTTGGTACTCCTGATTATAGCAAACAATTTTTTCTTTTTGTACATGAGACAGACGGCTGTGCATGTGCTGTCTTGACCCAGATGTTTGGAGGTCAACAACCGCCATGTGCCTATTTTTCAGCCACCTTAGATCCTGCTGCAAGGGCTCTCCCAGGATGCCTACGGGCGACCGCTGTGGCCGCCCTCATGGTCCGTTAGAGTGCGCGAATCGTCATGAACTCCACCCTGACTCTGATGGTCCCCCATTCTGTAGATACCCTCCTTAATAACACCAAGACACAGTACCTCACTAGCGCACGACTCACAGGATAAGAACTGACACTCTTTGCCAGCCACATCAACATCAAAAATGCACTGTACTGAACCCCGCCACATTACTCCCACTGGATACTCAGGATTCCCGCTTAGACCCACATGACTGCATATTAAGGACAGAGGAGGAGACAAAGGGACGGGTTGACTTACAGGATACCCCAATAGCAAAACCAGAAGGTACACTGTATGTGAACGGATCATGTCTCAGAGGGCCAGATAGTAACACCTCAGCCGCCTACGCCCTCACGACATTGGGGCAAGTAGTAGAAACAGCTCAGATTCCGCAGTGCTCTGCTCAGGCAGCAGAATTAGTGGCCCTCACTAGAGCCTGTGGGATAAGCAAGGGAATAACAGTAAATATCTATACTGACATTCAGTATGCCTTTGGGGTGGCCCACAACTTCAGGAGATTGTGGAAAGAAAGGAATTTCCTTACTTCCAATGGGACCAAGATCCAACATGGCCCCCTAATTCACAGACTGTTAGACTCCCTGACACTCCCCAGAAAGGTGGCCATTATAAAATGTAAGGCCCATAAGAAAGTGACAGATGATGTTGGGAAAGGCAATGCCCTGGCTGAACAGACGGCCAGACAAACAGCTCTTAGGAAAAGAGAAGGAATGTATGTAGGAGGTCCGACTAGGTGGGTGACAGATGAGGGCATGGTTGAAAACACAGTACAAAGCGTGATTGATATTCAGTCCCATGCTACTCCTGAGGAACTAAGAGTGTGGAAGGAGCAATTATCAAAGGGGGGAATTGATGGTTGCTGGGTCCGTACGACTATGGAAAGACAATGGATGTTACCTGACAGTCACGTGCCACCATTAGTTACGATGGCCCATGGTCCTGCTCACATTAGTGCAAAAGGGATAGGCAAGCTGTTGGAACCTACGTGGTACAACTCTAAGATACCAGCATATGCTGAAAAGCTGCTTAAAACAAGCATGATTTGCCTAATGTATAACCCAGGAAAAGGCACAGTTACTCCTAAAGGAGGATTCTCTCCTCCTACCTTCCCTTTTGAAGTCCTCCAAATGGATTACATCCAGATGGACAGATGGAACAATCTAAAATATGTCCTGGTGGTGGTCTGTACCCTCAGCCGATAGGTGGAGGCCTACCCCGTCAAAGACTGCACCGCTATCCCTACCGTCAAAGTGCTATTAAAAAAATACCTCCCACGATTCGGTTTGCCCCGCTTGGTCTGGAGTGACAACGGGACACACTTTACAGCCCAAATTATGGAATATGTCTGTACAGCATTGGGTATAAAACAAAAATTTCATGCAGCTAACCACCCCCAGTCAGCAGGTCTAGTAGAGGTATACAATGGCATCCTAAAAACTAAAATGGCCAAAATAGTAGCCGAGGCAGGTGTCACTTGGGTTGATGCTCTGCCCCTAGCCCTACTGTCTACAAGAACAACGGCACACACCCGGATAGGGCTATCCCCCCACGAGATCGTGTTCGGGAGGCCTGCCAATGTCTGGGGTGTCCCACGGCCTAAGAAACTGTCTGATGTTAACTGATTATCTGTACAGTTTAACTAATACCTTTCGTACTCTTTATCACCAGGTGCACGAGGCCATACCTGACAAAAGCGAGGGCCCAGGACACGTTATCCAACCTGGAGAATATGTCCTGATCCGGAACTTTCAACGGACTGCGAGCCTCGAGCCCCGCTCGACACAGCCCGGTCAGGTGTTACTGGCCACCCGCACCGCCTTGAAGGTAGAAGGTCGGAAGAATTGGGTTAATTCATCTCACTGCCGGCGTGTGCCTCTGCCCCTCCCCTATGATAAGTGGGTGACGGAAGGACAAGGAGACTCTCAAACAGAAACAGTTCCGACGTTTGTCCCATTCAGCGATGCCAGACTGCATTCTACATCTACGGAAGCAGAGAGTGACAACATACTGAAAGGAAGCATGGAACCTTCCCCTAACTCTGCTCAACACCAAGTACAATTGTTTCCCGACCATACTGTTCCTACTTCCGACCGTTATAACTTGCGCCCCTGAGGGAAGGCTTGCCCTTGACTTCGCCAAGTCCTGATAGGCTGTAGGGCTGTGATCTTCCCAGATGAGAGTAGTGCTGGTGTGTCAGACTAAGGTATGCCATAGGGCTCCTTGGCACCTGCCCCCAGTGAAGCAACCTCCAATCACAGACAGCCGCTAGAGGTCCCTGGCTTAGCACAATGGCAGCGTCCAAAACACCTGAATCCAGAAACAAGATGTCAGTCTCCGACATAGTAAATGCTTCATAGCGACCGTGGTGACGCTGTTTGTCTCCCTCATCCTGTCTATCCTTGGTTGGCTGTTACTAATCTACCATCCTGTTACCTCACCAACTCCTACCCCGACTCCTGCTGAACACCAGTATTACACGCTACCAGCCCACGAATTACCCCACCGTGCAGAATTCTTCAACAACACCTTCATCCAAATGTTGCATCATCATCTTCTGATCATGAACACTTCCAACTGCTGGATTTGTGGACTGATGCCGCATTCCATGATACACCCTGTTCCATTCTTTCCTTACCCCTTCTCCACCACTGGGTCATGTCTTGCATGGTGGATGCTGATGCAGAAGACCTACACTGTCAATGGTACTGCCAATTCTATCCTTGGGACATTTCGGGATGACTTTTGGCGGAACAGATCTGGCAATGCCAATGCTTCTTTTTGCCTGACCAGCTCGTCCACATTGCTACTACCACCAGATGAACTCAGTGAAATGGTAGTATTCAACTCAACCACTCGATGAACATTTTCCAGATTCCGCACAAGAAGGATACTGCCTGATAAACGAGACACTGTGAATGTCATAAATGTGTAAGGCCGTATCTGCATCCATGACCTAGGGAATAAGAAAGTTGGTACCAGTACGTGTGATATTTGATGTTTGATATTTATGGGTTTTTATAAAGCGCGAACTATCGCTCCGGGAGGAGCATCTTGGCGCTGTGCAAGCATGAAGTAGATAAGTGATCGATGATAAGTGGTGAGGGTCTGGAACTAAATGGCTGCCAATACAGAGTTGTCAGGTTGTTGATATACCCAAGTCTTAAGGAGTTTTCTGAATTTACTCTCTTTTTCAGTTAGTCTAAGGTTGACGGGTAAGTTGTTCCATGCCCTTGCTGCCAAAAAGGTAAAGGTTTTCCCACCCCTAGTCTTGTACTTGAACCTGGGAATCATTATGAGATTTGTTCCAGAGGATCTCAGACATCGTGAGGGGTTGTAAAAGGTGAAGCGTTTTTTAAGGTAATGAGGCCCTGTGCCCTTCAGAGCTTTAAAAACGGTAAGTAAAAGTTTAAAAAGAATTCTTTTATGGAGTGGTAACCAGTGTAAATATCACAAAATGTGATATCACAAAAGCTTTGAACTCTACATCTCCTCCGAAGCTGGTGGCATCCCCCAACACCTATTTCATCTGTTGCACTGCCGCCTACACTTGGCTCCCCCGTAACTGGTCCGGTACCTGCTATCTGGCCTTCCTCCTTCGACCAACATACTCTACCCATGGAGGTTACCACCAGTCAATGAAGGACGCCCCGCGCCGCTCACGTAGGGGCGTCATGTCAGCCAAGCATACAGCGGGCCAGGAAGCCGGGGACTTCTTTAAAGGTTTCCTTCCATTCTGGGGCCCCATGGCAAACAGTCGGGCTGTACGAGGAATGACCAGGGTCCGTGGGGCCACCATCACAGTAACAGCTGGTGCCCTCTCCAATATCACTGCAGAGCTACAGGTGGACCGCCTTATAATGCTCCAAAACCGCATGGTCCTCGACGTCATCCTTGCTGATCGTGGTGGTGTATGTAAATTGATCGGCTCCAGCTGCTGCGTGTACATCCCAGACAACGCACCTACAGTGTACGATGCCATCCGACGTCTGCATCGCCTTTCTTCCGAAATTCATTTGGATGAAGGCAGCTGGTCCCTCACCGGCTGGATCTGGGGCCTCCTTTCCCAGTGGGATTGGAGGGTCCTCATCTTCCTTGCCTTGGGAGTAGCTGTCCTGGTCTCCTGCTGTTTGTGCTTTCAGTGCCTGCCAGTGCTCTGTACAATGTGTGTCCAGACCATCAAGCCTCTAACATTCACAACACCAATATGATGATGATGATGCTCCAACAAGAAACAGATGGTCTTATGAACATTGACATTTCTTAAAAGTATTTGCCACTCAATGGCAAAAGGAGGGTCTGAGGAAAAGTGTTTTTCTGATTAGCATCATCTGTACCGGGATTCCATTATTTTTCCATTGCCATCTCGTGTCAAATACTTCCACACGACCCACCTGGTCATTTCTGCTGATGCCTGAGGAAAATCTAAACTGACACGACAAAAACCATCTTGCAGCCTGCATTTCTGCCCAGGAACTGTCGCTCACCAAACCCCCTGTTCTTTGCAGTTCAACAGAAAGCCATGAGTCACCCACGTCCTATGTAAACAAGCTTGTGTTCCATCTCCTGCTCCCAGCCTGGTAAACTTCATTGACACCGTGATCAGGTTATCTAGACAATGGTCTGACTGTTGAGCCCTGATCAGGGTGATTAAACAATGACTTGAAGGACCGGGCTTTGATCAAGGCAATTGAACAAAGACCTGAAAAACTGAGCCTTGATCAAAGCCGAGTGAACAATGATCTGTGTACCAAGCCTTGGCCAGGTCACTAACTACAAACATCGTCTGGATCTGGTTATCAACTGTAAACACTGCCTGATTAAACAATGCCTGATTAAACAATGGTCTGACAGCCAAAAGACTGGGATGAAAAATTTATAAAAGGCTTGTAAGCTACAGAGTGAAGTAGCAGCCTCCTGGGTTTTGTCTCTGACTAGCTTGGGACTCTGTTCCATAGCCCGGGCTATTGAAATATATCTGGGTTCCTCCTGCAGATGAAGGCTCCTGTGTCTCCTTTTACTAAGTATGGAAGGTATGGAAGATGTGGGTGGTTCCTCCACGGCCGAGACCCAGTAAGTGGGTTATCCCGGTTCTTCAACTGGAAATGCATTGCGATGTCAAATCAACAGTGATAGAACTTAGCAGTTTTAAGAGATGGACATTTAATGCAATAGGAAGAAATGCAATGCAAACATACAGAAGGAAAACAGTTACGCACATTTACAGGTAAGTACTCAACTTACACCTCCAGTCTTAGGGAGTTTAGACCAATACTGGGCACGGGTCAGATCAAGGTAGGTACTGCACCACCAGCGGCACTGAGGCAGCCGGATGCAGAGGTCACTTGGTCCAATGTTAGTCAAAGGAGACTGGGGACACCCATAAGAGGTGTGGATTGTAGGTAAGTACCCACAGGTTCAAGGCACAGGCCCAGGGGTTAAAGCAAGCATGGTGGTGCAACGAGGCAGCATAAACCATACACCACCAGCGGCCCAGAGGTGGCCGGGTACAAGGTGCAAATCAGCATTGGGCGCCCAATGCAAGTAAATGAGAATCTCCTTCACACAAAGTGGCTGCAGGATCGAACCAGGATGCTGGACAATGGTGACCTATGGCCAGGCAGGCAAGTAGAGGCATCGGGGCGGCGCCTGGTCACCGTCAGCTGGGCTCCCTAAAGTCTGGGGCTGAGGATGGCAAGGGTGCTTTTAGGTGTCGGATTTTCTTTACTGAAGCCGGTCGTTGTCAGGGGGACTCTTCGAGATAAGGCTGCCAGCGTCTTCGTGATTCCAGGAGATGTCAGCCAACACAATGGAATCAAGGTCCAGAGCACTGAGGAGTCTTCACTGGACAGGTGAGCTACTCAGATTGGATCCATGGGTGTCGGGTGCAGAGTGGGCAGGCGTCGCAGTTCCAGCTGTATCTGGAGTTCTTGTAGTTGGATTCTTCTTTGTTGAAGAGTAGGCAGTCTTCCTCGGTTCCTGGAAGTCACAGGCCACAGAACAGGTGTCGTCTTTTTTGCAGTCTTCATAGACGGAGTCAGGCCGGAGGGGCTGGGGCCAAGTCAGTTGTTGTCTTCAGGCTGTGCTGCACGGTGTCTTCTTCGTCCTTCTTCTTTGTAGGTTGCAGGAGTCAGAGGATCAAGGTTCAGGGGTGCCCCTAAATACTGAATTTAGGGGTGTTACAGGTACGGGCAGGTAGTAGAAAATGGGTTACTTACCTTTAGATGGACCACACCCTTTGTATGTCCCCTCCCATTGGGGAGGGAGCATCCCCTAACCTGAGTGGCCAAAATCCTTCCATCTAACATGAAGGATTTTCTAAGGAGGGGGGTCACTTCAGCTCGGAAAACCTTAGGGGTGGTCCTGGCTGAGAGGGGACACATCTCTCCTGACTACTAATTTTTCCGTTGACCTTGCTACCATAAGGGCGGTTTTGTCGGGGGGCAGGCATCTCCACTAGCTGAAGAGGTCCTGGCTAGCATATGAAAGGAGCAGGAAGCCGTTGAGGCTCGCCAACCTGATTGCTGTTCCTGCTTGGGGGTAGGTGAGAAGCACCTCCACCCCAAGCAGACTTTGTTACTAACCCACAAGAGCTCCCACCTCAGGTGGTCAGAAACATGTCTCTGTGTGCGGCAGGCTGGTGCAGACTAGTCAGCTGTACACTAGGGAGTTGGTAGTTTTTCAGGGGCATCTCTGAGATGGCCTCTGCGTGCATTTTACAATAAATCCAACACTGGCATCAGTGTGGGCTTATTGTGCTGAGAGGTTTGATACCAAACTTTTTAGCATCCAGTAAAGCCACCATGGAGCTGTGAAGTTTGTATTGACAAACTCCCACCTCAGGTATTCAGAATGGATTTACTACACTTACAATCAAACCCTCCAGTATTTTGTGATTTTACGATGCACAAAATAATCGCGAAATCACCTGATTAGCACGATGTCTGCAAAATGTGTTTTTTGGCTGCTAAAAAATGTCTCCAGCAGACAGCCACAAAAATTGTGACATTTTATTGGCTGGCTGTACAGCCTTAATAGCTGCCTTCTGACAGAAAAACAAGAAAACAAAAGTAGCTCTTCACTGGCAAACTCTGCAAAGGCTATGCACTCTGCGCATATAATTTCGATCCGAGCGTGTGATCTTTAAATAAAATTCTTCAAGACAGGCTGACTAAGTAATGGAGGCGAGTTGCTGGCATTCTGTCGAAACTCAGACTATTGCTACTAAAGGGCCGGGGCGTGCAATACTGCCGAATTCCCTTTCTCTCATTATGCTTAAAGAAACAATGGTGGCAGTCAATCGTCAGGCTGGCCCTGACCTGAGATTGGCAGGATAATAGAAGGCGGAAGCGCGTGAAGTTAGCTTTTAATGAAAACGAGACGTCTGCAATCAATGTGTCTGTGTCTCTCAAAGCTGAGGTATTTTGTAATCAGCTGGGAGTATCCACATAGCTGTTGGCATTTTATTGCCACTTCTGTGCATCTCCTCTTTCTATAAAGCATGATGTCCTGCATTTCTAGTTGTTGGAAAAATAATTATCTTCAGGGTAATCTAGACTGAAAGGCACGGAATATACTTGCATTTAGGATAACTTGCATCCTTGGCCAACAGGGATCTCAAATTCAAATTCCCAGGTAATGAAGGTAGATACATCTGCTACAATAATTTAAATACGGGAAGATGCTTCTCTATTGCACCCGGTTTCCATTTATGTCCTTCTTTACACCTAAGAGCATCATATTTTGTGTGAAGGGCTTCAATCTGCCTGCTTGATCCCCATCAAGGCTTCCTGACTTATGCCCCACGTACGGGAACACATGCCCAGCGTGCTATTGAAGCACACTGGATACTATTTCATCTATTTCCTGGCTACACTTGACATATTAAATATGTGCAGCCATAGGTAATTGCTTTAAACCACTTGGTTTATTATACGAGATAGTTAGGCAACCACAATTAAATGTATCCTGCATCAAAAAATGTTTTTGCTACATCCCCTAAACTCGTGAATTTATTTCGGGTCGGACCGCCTTCAGTGAAAGATGTTTTATACAGACCTTCGAGTAATTTTAGAAAGGTCGAAAAGCCGCTGACGCACATATGTGGCCGAAATTAATGAAGGACGCATTGTCTTGCCTTGTGTGGTTTCAGTTTTGTCCTGAACTTTTCCTGCTTGTATAATTCCTTCTGTCTACCACTTGTCTGGTTTTGTATTGCATTATTCATTTTTCATGTACCAGTATATTGTTCTGAGCGTCATTGTTCTACTTGTTTTAATATTTATGTATTGAATAAAATTGTTATATATCTGTACTTTTTTAGTGGATGGGTCGCAATCCACTCCTCTTTTTCTTTTCCTTTCTATTTGAAACTTGATTGTTTGTAAACATTGTGTGTACATGTAATATCTTGAATCTTTGTTAGGATTAAGTATGATCCCCATCACAGCCTCTCAGCATCAGGAGGGGGGTGGGCTCTGAGGGACATCCTTTCAAGGCCATGGAAGAGAGCCCAGACCAGACGTGGGGGGACAGGGAGTCAGTGCACGCTACATGAGAGGGGACTGTGTGACTGCATCCAGGGAGCGATGGGGGCTGTGTGACTGAAACCAGGGAGCTAAGGGGTCTGTGTGACTGAAACCAGGAAGCAAAGAGGTTTGTGTGACAGAAACCAGGAAGCAAAGGGGTCTGTATGACTGAAACCAGAGAATGAAGGGGTCTGTATGACTGAGACCAGGGAGAAAAGGGGTCTGTTTGACTGAAACCAGGTAGCAAAGGGGTCTGTTTGACTGAAACCAGGGAGCGAAGGGATATGCATGACTGAAACCAGAAATAGAAAGGGGCTGTGTGACTTAAACAAGGAAGGGAGTGGTGAAAGTGGTGCCCTGACAGGGCTGCATACATGGGCGCTAAAACATCACAGGGATAAATACAGCCCCCTCACATGAGGTTAGGATTGGAGCTATGGTTCCCGAGTTGCAGAAACTTTAAACATTCCTAATTCAAAGTGGAATACTCTGCTAAACCATGTTCCATTGATGTAAGGCTGAAAAGTAATGATTATGTGTAAAAAAACAATTTTTGTGTCGCTAAATTTCAATTTCTGTGCCGCTAAATTTGCAAATCTATGCCGCAATATCCTGGGGGGTCTGTACAATGTCTAAGAATGTACTTAGAGACTGTAGGGGCATATTGCTCATGCAGCTATTCCCTCACCTGTGGTATGGTGCACCCTGCCTTAGGACTGTGAGGCCTGCTAGAGTGTTGACTTACCTATGCCACAGAAAGTGTTAGGTAGGTATGGCACACAGGGTTTTGTGCCATGTTGAATCTTTAGTTTGTCTGCACCAAAACACACAGTCTGCATTGGCAATCTGTATAGGTTTGGGGAGGGTCTCTGAGGGTGGCACAATACATGCTATACATGCTGCAGCCATTAGAGACTCTCTCTGGTCACAAGGCCCATGGTACCATTGGTACCTTTTACAAGGAAATATAAAGTGGGCCAGAGGTGTGCCAAATGTGGAAACAAAGGTACAGTTTTGGGAAAGAACACAGGCACTGGGAACCTGATTAGCAGGGACCCCGTGCACATTCAGTCAAAGTGCACCATATATCAGGCAAAAAGTGAGGGGTAACCATGAAAAAAGGGGCACTTTCCTACATTATGCCAACGCAAATGGAATTTTCAGATATTTCCATTTAGAAAATGAAGACACAACTGGGCAAGGTTAGTCTCATCTCCTTTTTTTCGGGTGGGGGGTGGTTATGTAGGAAAGTAGAATCTTTCTGGCATAAATAACCCCTCTTTCTGCCTGGTGTCAGTGTGTTCTGACTGTAGTTGACTGGGATCCTGCTAACCAGGACCCCAGTGGCAGTGCCTCTCCTCTAAATTCCAAGGTAAGTACTTTGTACACCCCACAAATGGCATACTGGGGTACCACTGTAAGTCCCTAACATATGGTACTGAGGTACGCAGGGCATTTGGTACACCAGGGGTCTCCCATGGGTTGCAGCATGTATTATGCCACCCATAGGAGCCCATGCAAATTATGCCTGAAAAGCTGCCACTTCAGTCTGCGTGAAATGGCGCATACACCTTTCACTTTAGATATAAGACATTCCTTATATACAGGTCACTGCACTTTTAACCTACAAGTCACTCCTAGGGTAGGCTCTTCAGTCCAAGGTCACTGTCCATGGTTCTAAGTGTGTGGCACCCCTGCACGAGGAGAGGTAACCCACACAAATTCCAGACTCCATTCTCTGGACTTTGTAAGTGTGGAACAGTCATTATAAGGTATGCAGTGGACACTGGCAAGTTGATATGTCCATCTACATAATGGCTGCCCCGAACCAGGTCATGTTTGGTATCAAACATGTTGGAATCATGATAAACATCGATTCCAGTGTTAGTTGCAGAATACCATGTACTGGGGGTCTCCTTGGAGGATTTCCTGCAAAGGAGTGGTGTGACCACCTCTCCTTTAGAATCAGGTAGAGTGGGGGTACTTCAGAGTGCCACCAGACTGCATTGAAGGGCACATTTGGTGCCCTCCTTGCATAAACCAGTTTTGCCCAGTTCAGGAGCCTTTGGCTCCCGCTCTGGTGCAAAACTACACAAAAGACAGGTAAATGTCCACCCCCCTGTCCAGCTCTTCTCTTTGGAGGTGTCCAGTGCTCAGTCAGGTGGACAATTGGGGCCATATGTAGGAAGCCAAATTGCTATCGCAAATGCTGAAATTCGCAGAATTTCAGCATTTGCGATCACAATTTGGGCAGTGTGCTATGTAGCAGACAAAAACACACTGGCAAAATAAGGAATCGCTAAATTTGCGATTCCCTATTTTGCAAATGCATTTAAGGAATCCTAAATTGCGATTCCCTAAATGCAATGCAGGAAGCACCCAAGTTGAGCGATTTTGGCTTAAGGAACCGCAAATTACCACCAACTTCAAGGTGGTGGTAATTTGGGATTTTTTTGAAAAATGCAATTTTTTGCATTTTTCAAAGTGCCATGTGGCGCACATACATGCCCTTAGAGCATGTATGTGCGCCACGATGTGCACACATGCTTATTTCAGGGGTGCAACAGAGTGTCCTATTGACACCCTTGCAACCTTGAAATGGCATTCTCAATTTGCGATTCTCTAATTGTGAATCACAAATTGAGACTTTCTTCCCATTCATTGCAATGGGCCTTTTAGCCCATAGGAGTGAATGGGAAGGTATTCCTTATTAGCGAATCTCAATTTGCGATTCGCAAATAAGGAATATGTAGGATTCGCAAAATATTCAGCAAATCCTACCTACATTGCGTTTTGCGATTCTCTAATTGCGATTCCCTAAAAATCGTAATTTGAGAATCGCAAAAAACGTTTTACCTACATATGACCCTTGATTCTTCCATGTTGAATCTTGGCCCCTAGGAGCATTTGACTAAGCCAGTTGAGTGGCATCCCAGACCCTCCTGATAGGTGGGTCACCAGAGAAAGAGGTCCTTCCCCTCTTTAGGGATACTTAAGGGCTCTCCAGAGTGTGGGTCCTTAGATTCATCCCAACAACAACTTCAAGATCTGACTGCCTGTCATCTAAAGACTGTTTAAAGACTCTGCTGCTTACCAGGACTGACATCATTCCCTGTGGAAAATATTTTGGAGGCTCTCCCTATCACAACAATTCACCACACACACTGAAATGGGACGCACAAAAGAAAAACAGTCTGACATGCCGTCGGAGGGGATACCAAATCAAGGGGACTCTGATTCGACCTCTAAATCATCTTCCATTAGCTGTGTTCCACCGACGAATCTATCACCCGCTCCTGATGAACTAGACCAAATTTTACAAGATACAAGAGACTCACGTTAATCTATGGAGCAGCAAATTGGTACTCTTACCACTGGCTTTACTCTCTTATGAGCAGATCATAATAAATTGGCTAATACGGTCAAGAGCCATACACAAACGCTACAGGACATAGTACCACAACATAAGGAAAATGCTAACCGTTTATTACAAATGCAAAAACAAATAGGTACCCTTCTCGACAGAGCTGAAGATGCGGAAGGTAGAGCCAGGCGCAATAAAGTTTGTATCATAGGTATGCCGGAACGTTCAGAGGGACCTAGTGAGACCCAATTTGTGGAACACTGGTTGAAGGATTGTTAGACCTGACATCATTGGCGTGAGTCTCCCTTCCATTTTTTACTGATTGTCTCCTCTGTTTTTGATATGTTTAGCTGGTTATATGCTTTGGGCACTGTGCCACTGCTATTCAGTGCCACAGTGCAAGTGCTCCCTATGTTAAATTAATATACTAATTAGTGACTCCATGATTGGGTATTTGATTTACTTGTCAGGCACTAGTACAGGGCACCATGTGTGCCCAGGGCTTGTAAATCAAACGCTGCTGGTGGGCTTGCATCACTGGTGTGCCACCCACAGAAGCAGCTTGTAAAGTGTGTCTCTGGCCTGCCATTGCAAGGCCTGTGTGCAGTCTGTGACTGCCATGTCGACTTGGCTAGTGCACCCACTTACCAGTCCCTAAACCTTCCCTTTTCTTCATATCAGACACCCCTAAGGTAGGCCCAAGGGCAGGGTGCATTGTAAGTATAAGGTAGGACATGCCCTGGTGTGTGTAGCATGTCCTAATAGTGAATTACAACCATTTTCGTTTTTCAAGATTGCAAGGCTAACTGTTCCCCATAGGCCAGAATGGGCAGTTAGATTATTACATCTTATAATCCTAACTGACTCAGGGAACATGGTAGACATTCGAGTTTAGTATGCCTGAACTCAGAATGATAAAATACATCTTTTAGTGAAGTTGGTTTTAACATTCTGTGTTTGAAAATACCACTTTTAGAAAGTAGGTATTTTCTTGCCTATCTAGCCAAGCCTGCCTCTGCTAGGTTGTGTAATATGTGTCTGGAGTTTGAGTGACAGGAGCTGGGGGATTCCAGGAGACAGGCTGAGTCAGCCTAGTGGTGAATAGAGAGATCTGCATCTAGGTGGGAGGGAGGAGTTGCACCTGGGACCTGAATAGGGCTGTGCCTTCCCTCCACAATGGTGGCTCCACCTCCTGTGGTGTGTCTGATGTTTCTGCCCTGCACTATGAAAGGAAAGAAGGAGACATGTCAACAAAGTGCTCCAGGACTGACCAGAACTGGTTTGGACTAAGCCAAGGCCTCTCTGCCTTCAGAGAACAAAGAGAAAAGTAATATAAATATTGGGACCCAGACCCAAGGACTTTGGATCACTTCTGGGAACAAGACGAACCTTTTGCCTAGGAGAAGAACCAAGAAAGCTGCAGGAGTTTGGCTGCCCCTCTGCCAGTGTGCTGTTTGCTGGGTTTGCATGCAGTGTTTTTTTTATTGCCAAGGAAAGGAGAAGGAACTTTCAAAGAACTTTTATCATCTTATAGAATATTTCTCCAAGTGCCTGAATTTGTGCTTGCCTCCTGCTGAAGTCTCAGGGACAAAAGACTTCACCACCAGCTCCCCTCTGAATTTCCTTGCTGGGAATTCTATCTGCAGAAGCCTGTGTGACGCTGGGAGCTGGAAGCGCGACACCACGAGAAGAAGGGTGTTGCCGCCACAGCTGTAGTCGTCGCATCGCCGGAGAAGCGTGCCGCCGCCGCATCTCCTTAGAAGTGTGTCTTCGTCGCAGCTGTCTGCTGTCGCATCACTGGAGAAGCATGATGCCATTGAGAGGGTCGCTGTCGCATCACCGGAGAAGCGTGTCGCAGGGCCTGTCGAAGTACAGAGTCGTCGCAAGGCTGCCAGGGCGTGTACGCATCGTCTTCGCATCGTCGCATCAAGGGCGCCATCTTCTCGCATCGCACCAGGATTGTCGCATCGCGGCGCCATCTTGCGCATCACAACCGGGCCGCAGGCCGAGAACCTACGCATCACCTCCGCACCGGTAAGGATCAGGACTCATCCCCTACTCTGTACAAGCATTGAGGCGTGATGCATCATCTCCCACGGAACCAACGCATCTCCCACTCTGCGAGCCTTTTTTTTGTTTTACTTTACGCATCCAGGTACTTTTGTGAGAACTGTGTCGCATTTATCACCAACTTGAACTAAGTAACTTCTACCATCTTTAAGTCAATCTTAAGTACAGTACTGTGGATTTTTGTCGTTTGTGGTCTTGTGTTAAGTCTATCTAAAGAATATTTATTTTTATAAAAGTTGTATGGTGTCCATCTGTAGTGTTTTCACTGTATTACTGTGTATATTCACAACTGCTTAACACACTGCCTCTGGGATAAGCCTGTCTGCTCGTGCCAAGCTACCAAGGGGGTGCGCAGGGGTTATCTAGGAGTGTAATCCCCTTATCCTGACTTAGAAGCAAGGGTCCCTACTTGGACAAAGGTGCATACCATTGCCAACTAGAGACCCCCAGTTCTAACATTGGTGGGCAGCGGTGAGGATTTGGACCTACATTTGTGACTCATATACAGGGATTGGTGTACACTACTAGTGAGTGCAGACCAAACGCGACCACATACTTTTTTAGGTAGAATTTTTGTTCCTTGGACTGTTATTTTTTCCTGAATACTCCCAATTCTTACTACCATGAGTAGACCAGCATCTGTTGCATCTATGGATCTTGATTTTGAGAAAGAGAGGTTGGAAACGTCAACACAGCTCAAGCAGCTCTGCAAAAAATTGAAAGTTGCTACACCAGGCATTTCTAAAAAGGATGACTACCAAAATGAGCTGAGGGCCTGGGTAGAAGCAAGAAATACCCCTGATCTTGTGGTGGAGCCAGCTGGGGATGCAGATGGGCAACTGGATAGGCCAGTGTTTCCAGCCAGGAGAGGGGTACCGTCCCCACCTGGCAGTAGTATCTCTTCCAAAGACCTGTCCCCCAGAGAGTTGGAAGACAGGGAGAGAAATAGGGCACACAAGCTGGAGATGGCTGAGCTTAAGATGGAGGGTCAGAGGGAAGCAGAGAATAACAGATTGCCCTTTGAGAGAGAGAGAATGAGAATGGAACATGAGAGGATGTTGAGGGAGTTAGAGATCAAGGCCAAGGGCTTAGATATCAATCCCTCTGGTGGCAGCGCACCATATGTGCCTTCAGAAGGCAGAGTATATATCCCCAAGGATGTCATGAAAGATTTCCATAAGCATGAAGATATTGGGCAGTGGTTTGCAGCCTATGAAATAGCAATGTTGGCCCCTGAGAAGGATTGGGGAGCGGGGTTGTGGGGCCGCTTTGTGAGTGAGGTTAGGGATACTTTGTTAGACCTACCCAGTGAGAATAGGATGTCTTATGCACACATGAAGGAAGCACTGATGACAAGATATGGTTTGACTCCAGAACTCTATAGACAGAGGTTCAGGAATTGTAAAAAGCTGGAGGGAACCACGTGGGTAGAATATGTATCTTTCTTTTGTAGAGCTATGGATGGTTGGGTGAAGGGTAGCAGAGTGGATACTTTTGAAGTGCTCTATGATTTGATTGCAAGGGAGCATTTGTCTGCTCACTGTTTTCTAGAGCTAAGCCAGCACCTTATTGATAGCAAGTTGACTAACCCTAGGAAGCTTGCTGAGGAGGCGGACCGCTGGGTCAGTACCAGGGTCCACAAGGGTCATGTGGGAGACTCCACCAAAGGTGGGCAGGGTCCCCAGCAGAAGAGTGGGGGGACAAGGGTCAACAGAGGGAGTTCCAGAAAAGGTCCCAAAGTAATTCCCAAGGGAACCAAGGGAAGGGTTCCCAGCCTCCCATGAGAAGAAGTCAGAACCCTGACAGGTAAACCTGTTCATGGGGCGCCTGCTACCTGCTTTCAGTGTAAGCAGGTGGGACACCGTTGGTATGATCCCCAGTGTCCCCAAAAGGGTCAGTATGTGCCACCCAGTGCACCACCCCGTCAGATGGCCAGTGTAGCCTTCCCAAGGTGGGTGGGGTCCCGCAGAAATGTCCCTTGTCTCATTAGGAGACTTTGAGATGGTCCCAAAAACTCAGCTGCCTGATAACACTAAAAAGTACAGGCAGTGGGTGACCATCAATGCCCATAGATTGGAGGCTCTTAGAGACACCGGAAACAGTGTGACAGCTGTCAAGTGTCACTTGGTGTTTGAAGAGCAGGTGGTCCCCAATGCATTCTTCGCAGTTGTTGCCGCTGACAACACAGAAAGCCATTGCAAGGTGGCTCAGGTTCCCTTTGAGTGGAGGGGGGTCTCTTGTACTCTTCAAGTAGCTGTAAGGCCAGCCATGCCTATTGACTGTCTGTTGGGCAATGATTTGGAAAGCTCCCCTTGGGCTAAGGTGGAGAAGAAGGGTCATTTAGAGATGTTAGGTCTGCCTGAGTGGGCGTGTGTGACCACTTGGTCTATGGCAGCCAAGGGTGTTCAAGAGATCTTGGAGCCTGGAAGTATGGCCCAGGAACCTGCCTTAAAGAGAAGAGGTAGGGGGCACAGGAAACCAGCCCCCATTCTTTCCACGGTCCAGGAGGAGGCAGACCATGAGGGGGATGCCCTGAAACCTACAGGGGAGCAAGTTTCTGAACTGGGGAAGCTACCTGAGCTGACCCATTGGCAGCAAGAAGGGGGACCCTCCAGGGAGGAATTGTGTGCAGAGCAGAAGAAGTGCCCTTCTCTTGAGGGTTTGCGGCAGCAGGTGATCAGGATCACATTGGATCTACTGGGAGAACGACCTCCTGTATAGCGAGCCTAAGGTTGCTGAGCCTGGGTCAGCCCGTGTGCTGGTGTTAGCCCAGCGCTTCAGAACCTTCCTACTGGGGTTGGCTCATGCAGTACCTTTAGCTGGACATCTGGGGCAGAACAAGACCTTTGAAAGGCTTGTCACCCACTTTTAATAGCCCCAGATGCGGAAGAGTTCAGATACTCATTGTAGAACTTGTCAAACTTGCCAGGCAAGTGGGAAAAGTGGAAGGAAGAAAAAGGCTCCTCTCCAATTTTTCCCTGTAGTCAGTACCCCCTTTGAGCGGGTGGGCATTGACATTGTGGGGTCACTGGACCCCAAGACAGCCATGGGCAACAGGTTTATCCTGGTCTTGGTGGACCATGCTACCCGGTACCCCAAAGACATCCCGCTCAGGACAGTGACGGCCCCAGTGCTGGGACATGCACTGATGGGGATATTATCTCTTGTGGGGTTCCCCAGAGAGGTGGTGTCTGACCGAGGTACAAACTTCATTTCCAGTTATATGAAGTCTATGTGGAAGGTGTGTGGTGTTACCTATAAGTTCACAACTCCTTATCACCCACATGGTAATTGGCTGGTTGAGAGATTCAACCAGACACTTAAAGGCATGATCTTGGGTCTTGAGGAACTGATGAGGCGTAAGTGGGACGTCCTCTCGCCATGTCTTCTGTTTGGTTACCGTGAGGTGCCACAAAAGTCCCTAGGGTTCAGTCCCTTCGAACTGTTGTATGGACACCCAGTAGGAGGACCTTTGAGTCTGGTCAAGGAAGGCTGGGAGCAATCTCCCGGGAAACCTCCCCAGGAAATATACAGTCAAATGCTGGCCTTCAGGAACCAGACTCGGCGATTTAGAGAGCTCGCTCTGGCGAATCTGGGAGCCAGCCAGGAAGAGATGAAGCGGTGGAACGATCAGAATGCCACTCTGATTGAGCTTCAGCCTGGACAGAAAGTTTGGGTCATGGCCCCTGTAGAGCCTTGTGCGCTCCAGGACAGGTGGACTAGTCCATTTGAGGTGGTGGAGCGCAAGAGTGATGTCACCTACCTGGTGAACTTGCGGTCTCCAAGGAACCCTTTGCGGGTCCTACATGTTAACCGCCGGAAGCCCCACTTAGAAAGGTCCAAAGTGGGCATGCTCCTAGCGACGGATGATGGAATGGAGGAGGAGACGGAGCCTCTTCCGGACCTCCTGTCTGCAACAGAGCAAGATGGGTCAGTGGATGGTGTCAGCCTCTCTGCCACCCTGACCCCTGACCCCTGATCAGCAGCAAGATTGTCGCCAACTGTTGGGACAATTCACTGATTTGTTTTCGTGGGTTCCTGGTGTCACTGAGTGGTGCGTCCATGATGTGGACACTGGGGACAGTCCTCCTGTGAAGCACAAGGCTTACAGAGTGACTGACAAGGTCAGAGCTTACATCAAGGAGAAAGTCTCCAAGATGTTTGCTTTAGGGGTGAATGAGTCCTCAAACAGTTCTTGGGCCAGCCCAGTGGTCTTGGTCCCAAAGGCTGCCGTGCCTGGTGCCACACCCGAACTCCGGTTCTGTGTGGACTACCGAGGACTCAATTCAGTCACCAGGACTGACGCGCACCCCATCCCCAGAGCTGATGAGCTCATTGATTGGCTATGGGCTGCATGGTACCTCAGCACGTTTGATTTGACGTCTGGGTACTGGCAGATCGCCTTGACTGGTGGGCCAAAGAGAGGTCAGCATTCTCCACACTAGATGGGCACTACCAATTCCGGGTTATGCCCTTTGGGATGAAGAATGCCCCTGCCACCTTTCAGAGGTTGGTCAACCAGGTGTTGGCTGGACTGGAGGATTTCAGTGCCGCCTAGCTCGTTGACACTGCAGTGTTCAGCGCCAGCTGGGAAGAACATCTGCACCACCTCTGGGAAGTGTTAACGGCACTGCAAAAGCCAGGCCTCACGATCAAGGCGAGTAAGTGCCAGATCGAGCAGGGTTCTGTGGTGTACTTGGGTCACCAGGTAGGGAGCTGCCAGGTAGCGCCCCTACAACCCAAGATTGATACCATCGTGGCATGGGAACTCCCAAAGACTCAGACACTCGCAGAGCATTTTTAGGACTCACGGGGTACTACAAAAGGTTTGTCAAGGGGTATGGCAACATTGTTGCACCCTTGAATGAGCTGACTTCCAGGAAGCAGCCCAAGAAAGCAGATGAGGGGTGAGAACCCAACGTTGTTGAGGTGGTCCATTTCCCTTCGGGATATGGACTTTCCGGTGGAACACCGCCCTGGTACAGAACATGCCAACGCTGATGGTCTGTCCATATTTGCCGCCTTAATGAGGAGAAGTCCCAAGGGGAGGGGTAGTTCTCCCCACATTTCAGCTGGAGGGGACACATTTTAGACCTGACATTATTGGCATGAGTCTCCCTTCCATTTGCTACTGATTGCCTCCTCTGTTTTTGATATGTTTTTCTGGTTATATGCTTTGGGCACTGTGCCACTGCTATTCAGTGCCACAGTGCAAGTGCTCCCTATGTTACATTGATATACTAATTAGTAACTCCATGATTGAGTTATTTGATTTACTTGTCAGACCCTAGTACAGTGTACCATGTGTGCCCAGGGCTTGTAAATCAAATGCTGCTGATGGGCTTGCAGCACTGGTTGTGCCACCCACAGAAGCAGCTTGTAAAGTATGTCTCAGGCCTGCCATTGCAAGGCCTGTGTGCAGTCTGTGACTGCCATGTCGACTTGGCAAGTTCGTCCACTTGCCAGTCCCTAAACCTTCCCTTTTCTTCATATCAGACACCCTTAAGGTAGGGCCAAGGGCGGGCAGGGTGCATTGTAAGTATAAGGTAGGACATGCCCTGGTGTGTGTAGCATGTCCTAATAGTGAATTACAGCCATTTTCGTTTTTCACTATTGCAAGGCAATCTGTTCTCCATTGGCCAGAATGGGCAGTTAGATTATTACAACTTATAATCCTAACTGACTCCGGGAACATGGCAGAAATTCGAGTTTAGTATGCCTGTACTCAGAATGATAAAATACATCTTTTAGTGAAGTTGGTTTTAACATTCTGTTTGGACTGCCCCTCTGCCAGTGTGCTGTTTACTGGGTTGGCCTGCAGTGGTTTCTTTATTGCCAAGGAAAGGAGAAGGAACTTTCAAACAACTTTCATCATCTTACAGAATATTTCTCCAAGGGCTTGAACTTGTGTTTTTCTCCGGCTGAAGTCTCAGGGACAAAAGACTTCACCACCAGCTCCCCTCTGAATTTCCTTGCTGGGAATTCTAGCTGCAGAAGCCTGCGTGTCGCTGGGAGCTGGAAGCGCGACGCAACGAGAAGAAGCGTGTCGCCGCCACAGCTGTAGTCGTCCCATCACCGGAGAAGCGTGACGCCGCTGCATTTCCCCAGAAGCGTGTGTTCGTCGCAGCTGTCTGCTGTCGCATCACCAGAGAAGCGTGACACCATTGCGAGGGTCGCTGTCGCATCACCAGAGAAGCATGTCACAGGGCCTGTTGTGGCTCCAACATACAGAGTCGTCACAAGGCTGCCAGGGCGTGTACGCATCGTTTTCACATCGTCGCATCAAGGGCACCATCTTCTAGCATCGCACCAGGATTGGCGCCTCGCATCGAGACGCCATCTTGTGCATCGCAACCGGGCCGCAGGCCGAGAACCTAGCATCACCCCCGCACCGGTAAGGATCACGATGCATCCCCTACTCTGCGCAAGCATTGAGGCGCAACGCATCATCTCCCCCGGAGCACGGAACTGACGCATCTCCCACTCTGCAAGCCTTTTGTTTGTTCTACGTAACGTATCCAGGTACTTTTGTGAGAACGGTGTCGCATTTATCACCAACTTGAACTAAGTAACTTCTACCATCTTTAAGTCAATCTTAAGTACAGTATTGTGAATTTCTGTCGTTTGTGGTCTTGTGTTAAGTCTATATAAAGAATACTTATTTTTATAAAACTTGTGTGGTGTCCATCTGTAGTGTTTTCACTGTATTACTGTGTATATTCACAAATGCTTAACACACTGCCTCTGGGATAAGCCTGTCTGCTCATGCCAAGCTACCAAGGGGGTGAGCAAGGGTTATCTAGGAGTGTAATCCCCTTATCCTGACTTAGAAGCAAGGGTCCCTATTCGGACAAAGGTGTATACCATTGCCAACTAGAGACCCCCAGTTCTAACAAGGATCATATAGCCCCAGGAGGCCTATCTACCGTTTTCTGTGTGGAGAGAGCGCACCGGATCCCCATGGGCAGACAGGCAGCAGGAATGCCACCTAGACCACTAATAGCCTGTATCCTGAATTGTTATGTTATGTTATTTTTATTTGTACCGCGCACAGCTGCCCCAGCAAAGGGGCGTCCCGGCGCTTTGCAAAGGTAAACACAACACGGCATAAAATCAGATAGAAGAGAAGAAGAGACACCTCAAAGGGACTAGATGAATAAGAAGGTCTTAATGGCCCGTCTAAACTGAAGGAGCTCATCAATGGCCCGGATTTGCGGAGGCAGAGAATTCCACCAGCTCGCCGCCAGAACTCGGAAAGAGCGGCCACCAGCTTTACTCAGCTTAAAGCGCGGGACCACAGCTAGGTTCTGGCCGAGTGATCTGAGAGTGCGGGAGGGGACGTAAGGGATCAACAGGTTCTCCAAAATCTGTGGGGATATACCCTTGAGGATCTTAAAAGCAAGGCAAAGAACCTTGAATCTAATCCTCTGCTGCACAGGGAGCCAGTGAAGAGAGCGCAGGGTGTTAGACACCGGGCACCGCCTAGGCAAACCTGTCACCAGTCGGGCCGCGGCGTTTTAAACCCGCTGCAGACGGGAGAGTTCTGACTGGTTAACCCCTGCCAGTAGTGAGCTGGCATAGTCCAACCTGGACAAAACTGATGCCTGGACCACCAGTTGTCTTGTGGGTGCATCAAAGAACTTGAGGATGGGACGGAGTCCTCTAATGATGCCATAGCAAGAAGCTGCCACCTTCTTGGTATGGCAGATGAAACTCAGGGAGGGATCAAGCCACACCCCCAAGTTCTTTAACTCTGACGCTGGGAGGGGGGTCACACCCAAATCCGAAGGCCACCACTTGTCGCCCCACAGAGCCACCTGTTTACCAACCACCATAATCTCCGTCTTTTTGGAGTTTAACTGGAGACAGTTGGTATTCATCCAGTTAGCCACTTCCCGCAGACCATCACAGAACCTGGGAGCCTCCGGGCCTGAGTCCCCACTCAGTGTGACCGCCAGCTGCGTGTCATCTGCGTAGGAGACCATAGTCAGGCCCCACCGCTTGACGACCGCAGCCAGCGGTCTCACATAAAGATTGAAAAGGGTGGGACTCAGCGATGACCCCTGTGGGACCCCCTGGTCTAATGAGTAAGATGTCGATTTACCGGGCGGGATCGCCAACTGGAATGACCTATCCGTAAGAAAGGATAGAAACTAGCACAGGGCGAGGCCAGAGACACCCACCTCCTCCAGCCGCCGAAGCAGAATCCCGTGCGAGACCGTGTCGAAGGCGGCACTGAGATCTAATAACAATAGTGCCGCCGTTCGACCCGAATCCAGCACGGAACGCAAGTGCTCGACCATAGAGAGAAGGGCTGTCTCTGTGCTGTGACCCGCACAGAACCCGTTCTGGGTAGGGTCAAGAATGTTAAACCTACCAAGATGGTCTGAAAGAGTGGCATTCACATGGGCCTCCGCTACTTTCGTGGCCCAAGGAAGAAGGGAGATAGGGCGGTAGTTTTCAGGTTTAAGGGGACCATGATCTGTTGCTCCAAAAGGCTAGAGAAAATGCTCTAATATAGTATAAAAACACTAAAATTTCTCTCTACCTGGACTATACTGCTCAAGTGCAGCACCAAAGGGCATCCTACCAGCCACTTAAACAGAAACTTCAGGCGCTTAACTTGAAGTATGCCTTCTTGTTCCCAGCCCGACTGAAAATTCTATATAACCAGAAATCTCACATTTTTTAATGCCCTGAGGCGGCAAATGACTGGTTGGAGTCCACCCTCTTCTCTCAGATACTGGACAATATTGATCAACAGATATGCCATACTCCAATACGGAGAAACAAACCAGGACCCCGCCACAACAGATCAACAGAAAGACTTAATACACAGAAACCTTTGCCAGAACAGGCCATACTAGAACGGGAGTCGGCACTGGTGATGGCTGCTTCCATGCGTGACCCTGCCCAGATACTATCATCGGAACAATCAGACGATAATATGATTCATTCGGACTTCGAGAGTAATGATGTTCTCTTTCCCTCAATCACACCACAGATTGTAAAAGATCTGTTTGACAAGGGGACTATGGAAAGGCGCACGAAGACCTACTACCGTAACAGAACTGACCCCGAATATCAGAAGGAAGTAATCTTTTATTGATGCACATCTAATTTGTCTTTTCTCCCCAGATTTCAGCCAATTTTTCTTTTTTCATGTATAGGGTACCGCCCAGAGTGTAGCACTGTCTGGAACTATGCCATCATGCACGGAATAGGTTCCACCCCCCCTGCAGTTACTGCATTAGGAAACCGTTTGGACTTAGTTTGTTATGTTCAGTGTTTGGACCACATAGTTCAGTGGTTTGCCCTGGTATTGGGTTTTGTAGTTTAATGAAGGTTCGTGGGTCTCTGGCTCCTCCTACTTCATATGATGTAAATCTCTCCTCATACCTTTCTAAGGTAATTATTTGTGTTCATATCATTGTTAAATGGCTGTGTTGGGTAAATACAAAATAATGACATGGAATGTGCGGGGAATGGGGTCAGTACACAAGCGTCACAGAATTTACGCCCAACTGAATAGACGGAAAGTACATTTAGCCCTTATTCAAGAAACCCACCTAACCAATTCAGAAGTGATCAAAATGATTAAAAACTGGAAAGGCCAAATATTTAACACATCCTAGTCTGCCTTTGCCAGAGGATCACTAATTTGGATCAGGCACGGGGTACCTTTTGTTCTGGTGGACCAACGTACAGACACTACTGCTGAGCAAATTGGATGGCATTCCAGTAGTTATTGCCAGTATGTATGCCCCAAATTACGAACAAAATACATATCTTACCTACCTAAATGCAGTCTTATCTGACTGGTTTGTATATCCATGGGTCCTTGGTGGGGATTATAACTATTCTTGATGTCCAATTGGATCACTCTCACCCTCCGATTCAAGGAGCAGAATTCCTCCAGGCGTGGGCTGCGGGATGGACACGACGACACGTGTGGAGTCTGCAGAATCCTACTAGTCAGGAGTATTCATTCTAGTCCCCTCCACATCAATTGCACACTAGACTGGACCGATTATTCTGTTCTATATCCTTAATATCCCAGATCTCCGATCTACAGACCTTGGAAAAACACTTTCTGACCATATTCTGCTCAAACGGATTCTTGAATGGGGAAGGGTACCCATCCCGGTCCCGACATGGAGACTGTGGCCACAGGTCCTGGAAGGCACAATCTTTTGGAATAAATTAGGCACTGCCATCACTAATTATTTTATAGACAATGACGATTCTGCATCATCCCGCCTAGTCGAATTGGATGCCTTTACATCCGTGATCAGGGGAATGGCGATAGGAGCAACGGTAGGGGGCCAGCAGAAACGGATAGGAGCCTTACTATAGTGGAGGGCACCCTTAATGACTTGGAAAGAGAAGCCATTACTGACCCAATTAAACAAACCCAACTACAGGAAGCTAGGATTAAATACACTGAACTACTAGAGCAAATCCACCTGATAGATTACAAGGCTTATACTCAGAATAGCCAAAAGAGGCGGATAAATCAGGCACCCTTCTAGCACGCCTAATACGAAATGCCCCTCCTCCAGTGTCAATACCAGAAATTACTCTCCCTGATGGCACTGTTGTGTTTACTCAAGCAGAGATCAACCTTGCATTCTGTGCCTATTACAAAACATTATACAGCGACCCAGCTGTTACATCACAGGACCACATAGTAACCTTCTTGAACGTCCTCACGTACCTCAGACTGACAACTGACACCCCAAAAAAATTAGCTTCCCTTATAACTAGAATTGAAATAAAAGCGGCCATCAAGGACCCCCCAAACATTAAGACGCTGGGAATGGATGGACTACCATCTGAATTTTACTCGGCTTATGCTGATCAACTGGTCCCTTGCCTAGAAAATGTATATAAGACGGACTATGAAAAGCGTACTCTTCCACCAACTACTATGCAAGCACTTGTCACCTCTCTTCCCAAGCCAAATAGGGACCCCCCGCGATATGTTGGGGCTACCGCCCACTTTCATTACTACCCACTGAATATAAAATACTTAGCAAGATTTTAGCTAAACGTCTCCTTCCCTATTTCCCAAAACTATTTCATATTGACCAATGTGAATTTGTGCCTGGCCGCATCAGCTCATTAAACATAAGACGCCTACACTATATAAAGGAAGCTGCATCAGACCTTTCTTGTAAAACTGGGTGTATCTCCCTTGATTTGCAGCAGGCGTTCAATACCCTTAACTGGAACTATATGCTGACAGCTTTGGGAAAATATGGCATCCTCCGAGGATATATACAATGGGTAAAATTATTATATACCGCCCCTACGGCACGGCCAGGACTGGCTCCCATACATCTCCTCCTTACCCAGTAGCAAGGGGAACTAGACAGGGATGCCCTGTCACCTTTAATATTTGTCTAGGCAGTGGAGCCACTGCTCCTTAAAACTCCACAAACAGGCAGCAAACTTGGGGATACTAATAAACAACTCAGAGCACATAGTGTCCGCCTATGCTGACGACCTTATACTTTTTCTAAAGGACCTTACTACAGATATTGAACCTATCCCATCTATATTCAAACAATTCAAACTGGTGTCCGGATTAGCAATCAATGCTAATAAATCTCATGTTTTTTTCAGGCGACATAACGAAAATTCAGATCCTATTGAATTCGGTAATTTTAATTTAACAACTGCCCCGCAAACCTTTAAGTATTTAGACATACAAATATATAGATCTCCGCAAGACTTACTAGATGGTAATCTGCTGAAAACGATTAGATCCTTGCGGATGCAGGTGTCTTTTTGGACCTCATTGCCCTAATCGGTGATGGGTAGGGTGACCATCTCCAAAAAATGGTGATGCTCCCGAGACATCTATATTTTTTTTTACTAACTCACCGATAATAATTCCAGACAAAATCTTTCGTACCCGGGATACACTCCTGTCAGAACTCATTTGGGGTAAGGGACGCAGGAGGGTGAGCTTAGCTAAACTACAACTGAAACCCGAGGAAGGAGGTTTGGGAGCTCCGGACTTTCGCGCGTACTGTATTGCCAGCCAACTGCAATGGCAATCGTACTGGCTGGCAGGGCAACATACATATGAAGTAGCTAATACACCAAAGCTCCTTAATCGGGTACTCCTCATACACTTTTATTGCCAAACGCAAAGCTGCCGCCCAATCTCACACCCCTGCAAAAACGGCACTACTATACTGGAGGCGGGCAGTGTAGTACATTAAAAGAGCCTCGCCATACTCTTCTAATATCCCACTAATTGGGATACCCACCGCCACTTGGCTCATTTCTAAATGTGCTGTCTCCCTCTGGACACAAGAAGGAGTGACGACAATTGGAACATTTTTTAGAGACGGAATACTAGCAGATCATGATAATTTTACTCACACTCAAGGGGTCCCTCAGACCATGTTTATCCTCCATGCCACCATTTCCCATTACATTAAACGTCACTGGTCCCCCGAAGGAATAGAACCTTCCACTAACAAGCTTGTACATGCAATGCATTTAATGGGAGAGGGACGTCACCTCACCCATTGTTTATACAAAGGCGTCAGAGCACACTCAGGAACATTACTCACCCTACTCCGAACAAAATGGACCAAGAATGTGGGCAGGCACCTAACTGATAAAGAATGGGCAAACTATACTAGAATTCCCTACAAAAGTATCTAGAAACGCTAAATTTAGATATATACAGTACATGATACTTCAAAGGGCACACCTTACACAGCACCAGCTTAATAGAATATATCCAAATGCACAAATCCCTTGTCCTAGGTGTCAGGAGGCGGATGCTAATATACTCCATTTGTTATGGGAATTCCCGCGATTATGAAACTTCTTGCATACAGTCCGGTATAGAGTACAAGAAATCACTGGTACTGATGTTTGGGCAACAGCAGAAAGTTGCCTTTTGGGACTACACCAGTGTCCGAAAGGTCAGAAAGTCTGTTACAGGTTTGTAGACATGGCCATCATCATAGCGAAGGGAGCCATCACCGTGAGATGGAAATCTGCCTCACCACCTACACCACTTACATGGCACGCAGAAATGATTCAATGGGACACCGCTGAGAATGCATTAATCCGACAAGAAGAATTTCGTGGACTACGTAAAGTACCCATTTCTATGGAATGGGATCAAATGCTAGAATCATTAAAGGTTATAGACCCAGTAGCAACTCCACCATCCCAAACTGATACCACATCCATACCAGCTAACATGACCGGACCCATCTAATCCATATATTTGAAACTGTCTTAATACACAGGAATGTATACATGTATCTCAATCAGGAACTGGTATGGTTTCAAATGAAAAACACCATGTACCATACAGAATCCAATGTTCCCGTGCCTGGAGTCGAACAGCAGCGACGTGTCCATAGCTGGCATTACATTGCGCACATTTGCTGACATTTACCCTGAGGGCACATTTCTGGAGCTGCCCGCAGAGACACCTGAAAACCCGATGACTTTTACTGACAAGTTCACTTACCACAGACTCAAAGCTGCATGCAGGGCTCTGGGGGATCGTTTTCCTGAGGAGCCGCCGCAATTACTTGCATTACAAAGCGTACTAGCCAGGGCGTCCCGCAAAAAACTTGTGTCCAGGATATATAATTCCATGCAGGAACAGGCCCCCCTGGTGGTGCCCAGGTCGCAGCAGTTGTGGGGAGATGAATTGGAGACACCACTGACGGATGAGCAATGGGCTTTCTGTTGCGGGCAGCTACTAGCACTATCCCGAACTATAAACTCAGACTTGTTCACTTCAAATTCTTACATAGATTCTATCGCACCCCGATCTCTCTTCACCGCATGGGTCTTAGAGAAGACGACAGATGCTGGAAATGTGGGGCGGAGGGGGCTACCTTTCTGCACGTGGCCTGGCACTGTCCGGCGCTCTCCGAGTACTGGACCGAGGTCTTTGAGGCCACCAACCAAATGCTAGGTAGGAGGGATGACCCGTCGCCACTGCTGGGGATTCTTGGCTGGGTTGCGGGCACTGCACCTGCGAGCCGGAAGCTTCATGCGTTGCTGCTGTTGTATGCCAAAAGGCGGGTGGCCATCACCTGGGGGCGTAAGACCAAGCCGAAATTCAATGACTGGCTATCTGATGTGACATATGGCCATGCACAGCTGGGTTCCTATTGGGAACTGATGCCGACAGCGGCGCGTCCGAGAGACATCTGGGAGCCCTTCCTGCAATGGTCCCGCAACAGACTATCTCCCTCGGAGGCGACTCCTGAAAGCCAGGCTGCGCCACCCTGACCTGTTAATTGGTCTTAATTGCTGTTTGATTGGGTCTGTCCGACGAAACTGAGAGCAGTACTACGGCAGGGGCTGTTAGCTGCCCTGATGTATTACGCCCAAACTCTAGTAGTTGATATGCACGTTGTGTCACTGTCCACATACCGATTGTTATTACTGCTTGAGCGGAGCTGTCTGCTTGCCATTCCGGACCCGCATTAGCGCACTACTGCATTTATGCTTCTCTATATGACTGCTACAAGAATTGTTTTCATTGATGATTGTACTGACAACCACCTTTTGTTGCTGTTCGCACTGTTTTAAAAGGAAAAACATTTCATCCTTTTCTACAACATCTGAAAGCATTGTCGAAACTTACTGTGATTATTGTTAATTTTACCAGAATTCATGATGTGAATGTTAGCTTTAATGATCTGCAAATGCTCAATAAAAACATTATTAAAAAAAACACCATGTACCATGAATGCCATCTATATAGGATGCCAGAAGAACGGGCGAGGGGGGTATGATTAGTTAAAAGAGTAGTAGTTTATAATTAGGGCTCCTGGTTTTATGGTACTTATTTTTTTGCCATTTCCGTCTGTATTTATCCATATTTATTTTTGGGACATTTTTTCTGTATTTATCCACATTTATTTTTACCACAAGTAAAAGACGACGCTACAGCTAGTATTTTTCCACATTTATTTAAATTGACAATGCACACATGCGCTCACTTACACTAGCGATTCATACTGTCCTTTGCATTTTTTCACACTTTATACACTTTCAATGCAATATGGAATAAAACGTGTGAAATGTGAATAGGGTGTTAAGTTATTCTTCATCCGTCGTAGTACTCGTTGAGAACTTCAACTTCTTGCCAGTCCGCTCTGCTGGTTTTGCTGCAGAGGAGACTGGCCTCGGTGGACAGCGATCTGCTCTCTAAATCATACCGGCTGCCTGGGACCAAAATTTTGTTTAGGGGAGGAGGGGCTCCACTGACTGCCAGATGACCCTTTGGTAATTGCACATTACACAGGGGGATAGACATCCGCCTGGAATCTCTGCACTACTTGTGCATAGACACACCTGACAACCGTGATCAATAAGAGTAAACCCCAAGGCTGGTAGCACGGTGTCCTGCTGACGTGGGACCACCTGGCACCTCAGTCGGCAGGCTGAAGGCTGCCTCATTGTTTTGGGGGTGAAGGTGCTTACAGAGGGGGGCGGACGTAGACTTTGGGCTGGGCGCTACAGCATACATGCCAACCCTCCCGATTCAGGCGTGAGACTACCGATTTGAAGGCTAGTCTCCCGCCTCCCGATTCCTGCAAGCAAAAACCCGATTCCTCGGGGTTTGTTGACAGGGCGTTTGTGTGAAGTGCTAATTTTTCCAGCAATAGTCAAAGTGGCCATGCAGGGGCTCTCGATGGGGTGAAAAAACAACAAAGGGTCATTAACAAGGCAATAGTCTTTTGAAGACCTGTGAAGTAGGGGGGGGGGGGCGTGTGTGTGCACAGGAAGCTGTTTTCGGCTGGGGTGTCACACAGGGGCGGGGGGGGGGGGGGGGACAACACTTGCATCACCCTCTCAGCCTGCCATTGCGCTCCATGCTTGTAAAAGGTAAGAAAAAAAACGTACATTTGTGTTTCAAATGTCCAATCCTGCAGCAGCACACTTCCAAAGCCCATACACGCCAGTAACCCGATTTGAAGCCCCATTCTCCCGATTTTTTAAAAAAAATCTCCCTCTTTGCTCTTCTGAAATGTTGGCATGTATGGCTACAGTTCAAAGGGGGCTGATAGGTGCTTGAATGACTGTTTGTCCTGGAGTTGGCGGTCTGTCCTGGCAGTTTCCTCCCACCTCCGAGCCCACCCGCCCCACCGGCCCTCGCGGGGGCTCAGCGCCTTTCTTCTCCCCCCCACACCCACCTCCACCCCTCAATTATCGGGATTGGTGTTTTCCGGCACCGGCCCTTTCCCTTTCAGGCTCTTGTGTCGCCGGATTTGGTTTGGGGGGGTCGGGTTGCTGCGGTCCCCGGTTCTTGTGGAGACGGCCGCTCTTAGGGGGAGTGGCGACTGTGCAGCGCAGCCTGCAATTACAACGCCACGGCGGCCGGGAAAATGTCCTAGCAAAGGATGCGTTGAAGTGGGGGAGGGGTGGGGTTTATGGGTGTCTGTGAGTGTGAACTGCATGTGCACAGAGGCTCATATGTGTTGCATGCATGCACATGTGTCCACGTGATGGCCGTGTGTGCGCGCTCAAGTATGCTTGCACGTGGGCGTGTAGGTGTGTGTACAAATGTTCTGCACACGTGTACACTCGCATGTTGCATGTATTTGTGTGAGTGCGCGACTGTGTGCGCGCACATACGTAGTGCACATGCGTGCCCACTGGTAGGTCTGTGCATGCATTCGAGCGCATTGTTTGTGTGTTTGCGCTAGTGCTGCTATTTCATGACAGACGTGGTTCGATACAACATACAGGGTTTTTACCATTTGCCTGTAAGAAAGGTAAACTCTATATGGTTCAATACATCAGCTGATATCATTGGGAGCAATGACGCGCCTTAACCAGCTCTGAAGCCTCTGGGTGATAATAGGTCGTGACTTACCCTGCATTGTCATTGGCCCCACCTCCTTTCAGATTAATGATAGATTTGCCTAAGGATTCTCGTTAAATTTGCCCGCTACGGGACTAATCTTTTTTGCCACGTGGAATTGAAGTGCTTATAACGTGCACTGTATGGGGCCTGGGACAGGAGGTGTCAGGGTCGTTGGGGGAGGCCACCCCATGGGGTGAAACAACAATAAAGCCTCGTTAACAAGAAAATGGTCTTTCAAAAGACCTGTGAAGTACTCGGGTGCAGCTCTGTGCACGCCCGGGAAGGAATTTCCAGAAGCAGGAAGGGGGTTTAGCTGGATTTGAGCATGGCAGTGCGGCAACATTTTCTAGTATTTTTCCGTTTCTAAATATAAATACAGACAAAGGAAATATAGATTTCTGTCTGTATTTATATGTAAAAATCCATAAAACCCGAAAACCGAGAGCCCTATTTATAATGTAAATAGATAGGAGTTTTGTGGAGAATGACTGATTATTTACAGTTGGAATTTGTATTCCTTACACCACATATATTGCTGTATTGCAAGATATCATTAAAGATAATTGCTTATGTGTACGTTTCCAGCTTAGATACCACATTATGTCACATGAATACCTATATAGAATTTTATGTTGTTATGCAACTGGGAATTTCTGATGCTCAAAAATTTGTAAAAAACACAATAAAATTGTGTTTGAAAAAAATAAAGACTCTTCAAGCCAGGACCAAATCCAGTGGGAAGATTTTTGCTGCATCATCGTCCCTGTGCATCTTCAAGTTCTGCAACTCTGTGGCCGTGCATCCTCCGAGTCCCCAAGGACTCTCCCTGCATCCAAGCTAGAAGGAATCTCCCTTGGAGTGAACGAGTCACTTTGCTGCATCTGCAGGCACCTCTACGTCGACGACCGATTTGCTGATCTTGTTGTCACACGAACATCGCAAGGCTCTGCAACACAGGTGGTGATTTGTTGGTTCTCCAGAGGCCTGACCAGTCTTTGCTGTGACTTGGGCAACTGTAATCCCTCTCCAGCCAACGTGAACCTCCTCCCAGTTCACTGTGTCTGTTTGCTGCTACCAAGGCTTGTTGGCTCTATTCACGAATGATCTTCAAGCTCTAAGAAGCCCCAGCACTGCACAGCTCCAAGACCGACATCCTGCCTGGATCCTCAGCACTGTGGGCCTTCAGCCCATGTGTGCTCCTAGACTTCACTACCACTCACTGTGCCTGCTGCCAGAGGGTCCTCAAGAGGGCTACAATGATACCTGCTGGCTATCCTGCGTGCTGAGGGCCAGCTCTCACTTACCCTTGCTGGGTTAATCTCACAGACCTTGCTGGCTCGCCAAACAGCATCTTCTCTTGTAAACTGTTATTTGCGTTTGTAAAGGCTTGTTGGTGGGCCTGCAGGCCACTGACTTCCCTGCACTTGTCGATCAGCGTGGGACAGATTGTGCATGGCTCCTGTGCTGCTGCATCTTTGCCTGTTAGTCACAACTGCTGCTTCAACCTCACTGTGCCAGAGCAAAAATCCAACATGGGCTTGTATGGTGCTCCTGTGCCTCCTGGTCATCTCCCTGTGGTTTGGATGTTGTCCCCACTGCTTCCAGGTTCTTCTCGTCTGGATTCCATATTCTGGTTCCACCGGCCTGGTCCATGAGTCTCTGTAGCAGCTAATCCTCCACAATCCTCCTTTGGCATCAACGAATGGTTCAGACAGCACTTCACCCCTATCCACCCGGGCTCCCTGATGTAGGTATCCGGGTTCCCTGGGTATCCATGAGTGGGGTGACTCTCCAACCTTCCCTGATTAAAGTGATTCCTTTGGGGTCCTTTGGAAGGGTCCTAGAACCGTAAAAATCCAAACACAACTTACCCTGTGTTATTCTATGGACGTCTGAATCGGTGTAACCACTCTGCACCCGGTACCCTTGAATACTCACCTTGGGTGGTTCTGTGCTTCCCCTAGGGTCCTCTATCCTTGGTTATTAGTCCCATTTTGGTAACCATTTCGCATTCCACTATTTTAGTATATGGATTAGCTCTTATTAGGGGCCCGTATATTATTCTATGCTAGTCATCTATTTCTGAAGTATTTCTTGTGTGTATTTGATATCGCTAGGTAAGCGATTTACCAAGTTAGTATCCAGTGTGTGCTAATAAATAAAAAGTATTTTTATACTCACTTGGTGTGGTTCTTTCTTCGGTGTAAGCTTGCTGACTGACTATAGTGGTAAGTGCACCCATTTTACACGCTCTTGATTAAGCCTTAGCTGCTCTCCACAGCTACCCCTTGAGAGCTTTGGTTTTCAGGGACCTAAACACTATTACTAAGGATTGCCTGGACTCAGTGCACAGTGTCTCATCATAGGTGGGCACTATATATTGAGCCAACCTCCTACAGGAACCTTACAAAGAACAAAAGGAGGGGACAAAATTAGTGGCTGAGTGTAATAGTGGGAGGACTTGTGCAAGAGTGTTCAGTGTGCAAGGAATAGCAGATCTCGGTGAGTAGGGGTATCTGTCACCTGTGAAATTTTTGGATGGGCCCTGATGCAAACCTAGGATCCATTTGTATGTTCCAACCACCTGAGATGCATGTGTTGTTGCTTATGGATCATTCATCAAAGTAGATTAGTAATATATATGTGAGTCTGTTAGGAAAAAATAGGTTTGGAGCAAGTGGTGAGTAGGACTTTGCTTGGTAGGGGTTGCTAAAAGTGATTGCTATGGGAATTGGAGTCCAGTTTCTGTTACCTGAAATACAAGGATTCTATAAAGGTTGAACAATTGCGCATTAGGTAGGTGCTTAGGGATAATGAGCTGACTCAACAAATGAAAAGACTGGCAAGGTTCTGTGTAAAGAGAGTCACACAGGTAAAGTTACTGCTTAAAGGAATGTTAAGTAATATGATTTGGGCTCATTGTAACATACTGAATGGTGTAACTCATGTTTTTATTTTTGTGTGTCGGAAGGTGAATTTTACATTCTCAAAGCTCAACCCTTTGTGGTTGAAAAGTGAATCTAGTGCACTACCACCAATGCCTGTTTTTTTGTTCATTAATGCTAGCTTCTTCTAACCACTGGTGCCAGCTTCATAAGCACAACACAGAAAACGATGACATATTAGACTTTTAGGGGTCCAGCTTTGATCCCAAATGTACTTACAGCACTTAGTGAGTGAGCTGATATACTCCAAGAGCATGCTGGGAATAGTATTCTAAGGAGGAGGGTCAATATATCAAAATAATGTTATAGAGGCATGGTTGGGTCTTTGCACTATACACACCCACTTCTAGGGCATGGAACAACAAGCCCTACCATCTCAGGAACAAGGAAAGATGCCCTGTCTATTATGACCTGCATCACTGAGGGGGTGTGGGGGGGAGGGGTGTGCTTTGGGACAATAAGGGGCTACTATTGCATTACCAATCACTAGAGAAACATACCCTTGTTTACTAGAGAGGGAAAAAAACTGAGTTTCCCTTTAACATGTTAAAGAAATGAAGGTCACCTTACCTGGTGGAGGAGTGACTGTGAAATATGCCTCCATCACTGACAAATTAAAAAAAAATATACATGTTATAGCAACTTATACAAGCAATTGCAAAAGCAAAGACTATAACTAAAATATAATTGTGCAGGTGTTTTATCAACCCTTAAACCAAGAAGAAGATATCAGTTACTTACCTGTAATTGTAGTTATCCAGTATTGGAACGGTCATAGATTCACATGCTTGAATCATCTCTTGTCGTCAAGACGGGAGTCTCCTGGTACCTTTAGAATGCAGTGTTATGATAGGTATAGATTAGAAAAGGCCTAGGCTCCTTAGTTTAGTAACTTATCATAGTCATTCTTAAAAAAGAGATCAAACTTAGGTTTTAACCAACCAGGTTGTATCACCCTCTAGAACACTCCTGTGAAAAGCTTCAGTCTCTCAGAATCTAGAGCACTAGTGTACAATATACAGATCCACTGAGAGAAAGAGAAAGGGAAGCTTCCCAGGGGAGGAGCGTGTGTTGCATGTGAATTTATGAAAGATTTCAATAATGGAGAACTACAGTTACAGATAAGTAACTAATTTCTTACTCCAGTATTGAAACTTTCACAGATTCACATGCTTAAATCAGATTAAACAGCAACTGAAGAGCACATTTTGTGAATTATTCAATATATAGCACATACAAGAAATTCATTTGCATATATGTATGTATGAACTAGAACATGTTCACAAAGAAAATAGCAGTATATAAGCAAATAATATATACATATATATTAGGCCTGGGCTGTAAATTCAGTTCTGCTTGCGGAATTTGGGTAATTTTGCGTTCCGTGGATAACGTGGAATTGCCAAAAAACTGAAAAACAAAGTTTAAAGAGACGTTATAGTTAGGTTCAAGTTTCAGTCACAGAAAACCAGTGAAATTCAGCAGTTATAATTAGCTGAGCTAACTATAACTCACGCTCCCACAATGCCCTACTTATGACCTCCCATATAACATCACTCATGGCATGGTCAGTTACGTAACTGATGACATCTCAAATAACATCACTGATCACATCATCCAGTGACTGTTTTTAAAACGTTTATTAGTGCTAAATATATATACCAAGGTGTATTGATGGATCTGTGGGTGTATGAGTGCCTGTATGGATGATTCAGTGGGTGTGTGACTATCTGTTTAAGTAAGCGATTAGGTGTCTCAGTGAATGTATTATTGTGTTTCTATCTAGGAACCTAATTCGATATTTCAATTTTATGCCCATGTACGGTTATAATCAATAATATCCTTATAAAGGCATAAGAATCGTATCCATATTTAGTCGTAGCCCATGCAGTCCACATTAAGCAAGGCTACTTCCCCGGACTCCTAGAAAGCACAACGAGTTCTCTAAACAAAACAAACCTCCAGCAACCTGGGAAATCCCCATTGCTTTTGTTTTGATTTCGTCCTGGAACTCCTGTGAGCACTGTAAGAACGGCCAGTTCTTAGTGACATCTTTATTGACGTCTTATGTCCAACCTTACGTCAAACCCAGCACCTTTCAGGTATAAATATACCAACGCTGCCTTAAGCAAACACAGGGTGGTTTGGAGCAGAGCGGCTATCTACTTGCCCGAGAGTCTAGCTGATGCGAGAGCCCACGGACGCCGCCCCTCCCCTTTGACGCACTGAGAGAGACGCTGTCTTTTCTCCTGCCGAGAAATCCAGCTCCGGTGTTTCCAGATACCCTTGCGGGCTACTGGGATATCGAGTCCTGAGAGAGAGATACCAGACCTCCTGCTTTCTATTACCCAGGTACGGAGCTGACTAAACCCTTTAAGAGAATTCTTTAGTCAGATTCTTGGCAAAACCAACTTAACTTAAACTGCTACTTACTTACTCCTTCCCACGTATTAGGCTTAGGTCAGGTACACCAGGGTAGGCGTATTTAGAAGCACCAGTTGAGTATGTTAGTCAATGTATATATGTATGTATATATTTTATCTATTTTAAAGTATCTTATGGCTAAGAAACCATATCAATGCTTTTACAGTATTATTTCATAATACTCCTTTTACTGTATGCACTTTACTTTACTATGAGTATTGCAATTGTGGCAATTCATTTCTCTTGCATGAGAAAGAAGACTGCTCAATAAATAACACCTTTTATTGAAAACGCCTGTCTCTCTTTTCTCTGCACTCTGGTGAAACTAAGTATGCACACTTGACTGAGTGAAATAGCTGTCTATTATTTTCACACGACTCTAGAGATACACTCTTATTCTGAGGGAGCAAAGTTGTCATGTTTTATGGTTATCAGAAGCTAATCCCTTCTTGTCTATCCAGGGAGGTTAAACTCCTCCTCGTTTATTCGAGAAAGTTTCTAGTGACCTCTGAGCTAGCTGGCAAACCTTAAGTCTAATGCACAAGTTACTACTTGTGTAACGATATATCTGTAAGAGACATTAGTTAGTATTAGATTCCTTACCTTAGAATATCCCCAGGCGTCACACTGGATCCGGAAATTTTTGCGTAGCAGTACCCTTGCGCGTCGCTAGGCGTCGTCTGCGGCTCCGCGTCCGTCGTCTGCGTCTTGATGACGTCGTCGGAGTACTTAGACGCCGCCTCCGCGTGCTGACGTCAGTTCTTAGACACCGCTTTTCCGCGCCAGAAACGCAGAGCCATGTTAAAAACCAACACTGGTGCCATTGAAACTAGGGCCCTGAAAGGGGACAACCCTAACCCTAGATATTGGTTCGCAGAACGGGGAGCATGGGTGGGTCGGTAAGGAATCTAATACTAACTAATGTCTCTTACAGATATATCGTTACACAAGTAGTAACTTGTGCATCTGAAAGAGACACGTTAGTATTAGATTCCTTACCTTAGAATAGATACCCCAGCAATACCAACCCCGGTGGAGGGTCTGCGAACCAATAATCACACCAGAAAGTCCCGGAGGACGGAACGGCCAAAGAAGCCATCCCTCCGGACTTGGCTGTCCAGGCAGTAGTGTCGTGCAAACGTGTGCAGCGATGCCCACGTAGCCGCCTGACAGATGTCTTGTAAGGGCACTCCCCTGCCCAGGGCAGTGGTAGTCGCCGTGGCTCGGGTAGAATGAGCCCGCAATCCAGCAGGAGGCTCCTTCCTAGCCAAGGAGTAGCATGCCTGGATACACAGGATGATCCACCCGGAGATGGTCCTCTTGTGCACCGCTTTCCCCTTCTTCGCGCCCACGAAACCAACAAAGAGTTGGTCATCCACCCGGAACTGGCGTGTGCGATCCAAGTAGAATGAGGGCGCACGTTTTGGGTCCAGACGGTGGAGCCGCTCTTCCTCTTTAGAGGGATGCGGTGGCGGGAAGAAGGTTGGCAAGGTGATAGACTGCCCGATGTGGAAGGCGGTGACAACCTTGGGCAGGAAAGAAGGTTTGGTAAGCAGCACCACCTTGTCCGGATGGACAGAAAGGAAAGGTGGAGTACAAGAAAGGGCCTGGAGCTCACTCACTCTCCTGGCAGAGGTGATGGCAACCAGGAAAGCAGTCTTCAAAGTCAGAAGGCGAAGAGGACAGTTGTGAAGTGGCTCAAAGGGAGCGCACATCAGAAATGTAAGAACCAGGTTCAAGTCCCACTGAGGCATCACAAACGGAACAGGAGGAAACGTGTGTGTGATGCCCTTAAGAAATCTATTAACAATAGCGGACTTGAACAAAGAAGGTTGATCAGGCAGCCTGAGAAAGGCCGGAAGGGCAGAAAGGTAGCCCTTGATAGTGCCCAGAGCAGAGCCCTGCTGGGCAAAAGAAAGAAGGAAGAGGGGCAGTGAGGGGATCCACAGCCTTTGCTGTGCACCATGCCACAAATCTGTTCCACCTGCAGGCGTATACCGACTTTGTGGAGGGACGCCTGGCTGCCAGAATGATGTTACAAACTTCAGGAGGCAAGTCAAATGGCCTCAACTGTCGCAGCTCAATCTCCAAGCATGGAGGTGGAGACTGGACAGGTTCGGGTGGAGGACCGTCCCCTGCTGCTGCGACAGAAGGTCCTCCTGAAGAGGCAGACGAACCGGGGGATCGAATGACATACTGAGTAGCTCTGGATACCAGTACCTTCTCGCCCAGTCCGGAGCCACAAGGATGACTTGGGCCCGGTCATGCTTGATCTTCTTCAGCACTCTGGGCAGAAGTGGTATAGGCAGAAAGGCGTACAACAGACCGCAACTCCACTCGCGACGAAAAGCGTCACCGAGTGAGTGCCGCCTTGGAAATTCCAACGCGCAGAACTGATGACATTGCGCGTTCTCTTCGGTGGCGAATAGATCTAACCAAGGCTCTCCCCATCGCTGAAAGAGGCCTTGCGCCACGTCCGAGTTCAGACGCCATTCGTGATCCATCATGCACCGACGACTGAGCTCGTCCGCCCTGGCGTTCAGAGAACCTGCCAGGTGTTGAGCCACCAGGGTCACGCCCTGGCGTTCCAGCCATTGCCAAAGGCGAAGAGCCTCTTGACAAAGGATCCACGACCCCACCCCGCCTTGTTTGTTGCAGTACCACATGGCGGTTGTGTTGTCCGTGAATACCTGCACTACACTCCCCCGGACAGAGGGGAGGAATGCCTTCAGTGCCAGACGAATCGCCCGGAGCTCCAACAGGTTGATGTGGAGCCGGGTCTCCGCCGGAGACCAGAGGCCTC
This sequence comes from Lissotriton helveticus, assembly GCF_964261635.1. Classification (NCBI taxonomy): domain Eukaryota; kingdom Metazoa; phylum Chordata; class Amphibia; order Caudata; family Salamandridae; genus Lissotriton; species Lissotriton helveticus. The sequence continues at coordinate 503,400,877 of NC_136068.1, read as the reverse complement.
TGATCTCCGCCTCTCCCATGTGGCCTCCCCAGCCCTGGAGGGACGCGTCCGTCACAACTACGTGCTCCGGTTGGGGAAGGGAGAGGGATCTGCGCTGACCCAATCGCGGTCCGTAAGCCACCACTGCAGCTGTCTCGCAGTGCCCTCCGAGATCAGGACATGGTCAGACAGGTTGCCCTGATGCTGGGCCCACTGAAACTTCAGGTCCCACTGCAGAGCCCGCATCCGCCACCTGGCGTGATGCACCAGTAGGATGCAGGAGGCCATCAGCCCCAGAAGCCGCAGCGTCAACCTGACCGAAACCCGGGATAACGGCTGAAAGATGGGAATCAGAGCCTGAATATCCCGGACCCGCTGTTCGGGCGGATAAACCCGAAACCGCGCCGAGTCCAGAACCGCTCCGATGAAGAGGAGCTTCTGAGAGGGGCACAGGTGTGACTTTGGCACATTGATGGAGAACCCCAGCTGGTGCAGGAGGTCTGCTGTCGTCTGGAGGTGGCTGACGACTGTCTGGGGCGAGCCCGCCTTTAACAACCAGTCGTCGAGGTAGGGGAAGACTGAAACCCCTAACCTGCGCAGATGAGCTGCGACCACCGCCATCACCTTTGTGAACACCCGTGGGGCGCTGGTAAGGCCGAAGGGGAGCACGGTAAATTGAAAGTGCTCGTGGCCAACCATGAACCGCAGGTAGCACCGGGGATATGAAAGTAAGGGTCCTGCAAGTCCAACGCTACCATCCAGTCTCCTGGGTCCAGGGCAGCCAGGACCAGAGCCAGTGTCAGCATCTTGAACTTCTCCTTCCGGAGGAAGCCGTTGACGTTCCTTAGGTCCAAGATAGGGCGTAGGCCCCCTTTGCCCTTCTTGGGTACCAGAAAGTAGTGGGAGTAGCAACCACACCCTACTTCTGGCCCAGGAACGCGCTCGATGGCCCCCTTGGCCAAGAGGGCCGTAACTTCCTCCTGCAGAAGTCGCAAATGATCCCCCGATACACGGTGGTTCTGCGGTGGCATGGCTGGAGGAGTCGCCTCGAAGGGGAGGGAGTAGCCCCTTCGGACGATTTGCAGCACCCACCTGTCCGATGTGACAGTGCGCCAGTGGAGGTGGTGATGGCGAACCCTGCCCCCCACTGGCATCACATGGGCCTGAAAGCACGGACTAGGAGGGTTTTGAGGCGGATGCTGCGGGGGAAGGTGTGGACTGACCTCGCCGCTGCCCCTGACCGCCCGGACGGCGGTTCCCACGGCCGCCACCGTGTTGGGTATAGCCCTGCGGAGCGTGGCTGGCGGCGCGTGTGGGCGCACCCCTTCCGTGGCCACGAAAGGAGTGAAAGGCAGCCGATTGCAGGCGCTGGCCCGAGAGGCCCAAGGACTTGGCCGTAGCCCTGGAGTCTTTAAAGCGCTCAAGCGCATGGTCTGCCTTGTCGCCAAAGAGGCGACGGCCATCGAACGGCATGTCCATGAGTGTGTTTTGGACATCTGCCGAGAAGTTGGCGGATCTCAGCCAGGCGTGGCGTCTGACTGCCACCGACGTTGCCATCGCTCTACCTAGCGAGTTGGTGGTATCCAGCCCACACCTGATGGAATACTTGGCTGCATCCCGGCCCTCCACAAGGGCTTGGCCGAGTTTGGCCCGTACCTCCAACGGACACTCTGGCAGCACCTCCGCGACCTTATCCCACACAGAGTGGGTGTAACGTCCCAAGAGGCAGGCGGTGTTGGAAGACCGCAGGCCCAGACTAAGGGATGAGAAGATCTTCTTCCCATACTGGTCATACCTCTTGAATTCCCTGTCCGGCGGGGCCGACGGGAATGCGGTCTGGGAATTGGAGGCCTGGATGACCAGGCTCTCGGGGGTAGGGTGGGAGGACAGGAAACATGGGTCGCCCGGGGCTGGGCGGTGGCGTCTGGCCACATTCCTATCTACGGGCGAACCCGTAGCGGGCTTGGACCAAGTGCCCAGAAGAACGTCGGTCAAGGCCTCATTAAAGGGCAGCAGAGGCTCGGCCGAGCTTGACTGCGGTTTAAGGACCTCAGTGAGGAGGTTAGTCCTCACGGCCGCGACGGGGAGCTCAAGGCCCAAGGCCTTGGCAGCCCTCATCAGCACCACACTATATGTTGCCCCCTCCTCCGAAGCCACGGTAGGAGGGGAGACAAAACCAGTGTCTGGAGAGGTGTCCAGGCCACTGGCCTCCCCAAGGTCTCCTGTCCAGTCCTCGTGAGACTGACACTCTCTGGTCAGAGGGTCCTCAGACTCCTCCCAGTCCTCTTCATCACCCATCTCCTGAAACTCAGGGTTCTCAACTAATGGGGCCTGTTCATAGAAGTGAAACTCTCCAAACGACGTCTGGAGCGGCGCCCATCGGGGCCGTCCCGGTGCCGGAACAGGAACGAAGGTGGAACCGGGGACGGCGCCGCCCGAGGACGGCGCCGGAGGCGACACCTGAGGGTCCGACGCCGGGGAGGTCGTAAGGTCCACCGGCGACGAACCAGATCCCGAAGGAGGTCCAGCGGCGTCCTGCGGCGCCGGAACAACTGAACCCCTCGGCGCCGGCGGGATAACGGGAACCTGCGGCGCCGGGCCCGAAGGCGTCGGCGGCGCCGGGGCCGAAGCACCCAACGGCATCGGGGCAGATCCCCCCGACCCGCTAGGGGTCCCAGATGGGTCCGCTGGGCCTGAAGGCGCCGCGGAGCCCGTCGGAGGAGAGAGTTTCCTCATGGCCATAAGGAAGCGCTCGATCTCCTCCGGCGTCGCGTTGAGCCCAGGGACCGTAGGGTATGGGGCTGGACGCGGCGCCTGCGACTCCGTCGGAGCCGCGTGGGTGGTGTCAGCCGAACCCCCGGCCGCATCGGGCGAGCGTCGGGGGGAGTCCGAAGAGCGATGATGCCGCTTGGACTTCTTGTGCCGCTTACCTGACGACGACTTCGACCCGGAGGAGTGCGGCCTACCCTCGGAACTGTGGTGGCTCCGAGCCCGCGACCTGTCCCACGACCTCCCATGGGATCGGGACCTCTCGCGGCGCGGGACCGACTGCCGGAGTTCGAGCCGCCTGCGGGACCGCTCCCATCTGGCTTTCGAAGAGAGGGCCCGGCAGTCGGAGCAGGCCTTGTCGTCGTGGTCGACGCCGAGACAAGATAAACACACGCGGTGAGGATCCGTGACCGACATCAGGCGGTCGCAATCATCGCAGTGCTTAAAGCCGGGCATCCCTACAGCACCGTCGGAGTCGAAAGACTTCGAGAACAATCAAAAGTGATCAAAAAGTCAGTCAAAAAATGACTAGGGTTACTGCTTTTTCCAGATCTGCGCTTGCTGGCGCAGAAAAAAGAAGTACTAACGTCAGCACGCGGAGGCGGCGTCTAAGTACTCCGACAACGTCATCACGGCGCCCACGACGGACGCGGAGCCGCAGACGACGCCTACCGACGCGCAAGGGTACTGCTACGCAAAAATTTCCGGATCCAGTCTGATTCCTGGGGATATTATTCTAAGTTAAGGAATCTAATACTAACGTGTCTCTTTCAGATATAGTCAGTAGAGACCTAGTCGACCTCAGTCCTACGTCTACACTGCTGTTTATATTATTCCAATGCGCAGAGCCTATTGGGAATATAGGAACTACACTACATGGCACCCAACGTTTGGTAAGGCGATAAATCTAACGAAAGACGTTAGAGTAACTCAGTCGTGCTTTTTCACACAGACCCCTTTTTCCCGTAAATACTCCAAAAGACGTCTGGAGTGGGTAAAAGGTTAAAATCCGCCGGAACTTAGTAGGAAGAGATTCCTATGTATAGTTTTTGGTTTAATCAACCTTGAAGGATACAGTGTTCCAAAATATTGTGCACCTAATCTTTGTTTCCCTTGAAACCTGATCTGCAACCAAAAAACTTTCTGTCAGTAAAATGCCTGGCGGAGACGAAGAAAGAGATGCTACAGCGTCTCAACTGTTGTTGGATGACACAACTATCCAACAGAATGACCCAAATGTTATACTCATTCCGGTCAACGTAAGAAGAACTAGAACTATTAAACTTATACAAAATGGACTGACATCGCGAGGTGGTACAGTCATATTCGTGGTAGAGGCCCATGAATATCGGCAGACAGAGGTATTCTATTCATGGATACACTTTCCAGCAGCAAATGCTGTGACACACGACTTCCACTATTACAAAATAGAGGAACCTCCGGATGAATACACTCCCTTCGAGGAGGTTGAAATCCCATTAAATTACCAAGAGCACCTGCTCCGGTTTAAAGGCGCCCTAAAACATAATAATCACATCACCAGGCTCGGTCCACTAGGTAGACCAGGAGCAACGTGGCCGGTTCTAGCCAGCTACACACCACATCCAGACATCTAAAAAATGTCAGACCGGGAACTTTTAGCTCAGCTAAAAATACCAACTAAAATACATAGACAATTGGTCCAATATGTAATACGGACTTCAACAGTCCAACCAGCAATTAACATTCCACAGCTGACCCCTCATCAGGGGAACACAAACAAAATAACACCACAGAACATACAATCATGTCTTGGTCAAGTACCCACAAAACGGGAACAAATTCCATTCTGGTTAGCACAAAAAATCACTCAAATAGAGGCAGTATTTCCTGATACTACACCTACTGAGAAACACAGAATTCTGACTATCTGTCTTCTAATGGGGATCGCACCACATGTAGAGGACTGTGACACTTGGGGCACAGTCTTTGCTTCCATCTACACAAAAACACATGGTGTTCCATCCATGGCGGTTATACCAGATGTACTAAGACAGATTCAAATTGAATACGGTCCAGAACCTGCTTTAACTCTGGGTATGAAATTACTGAAAGACTTCAAGCAGGTCTCGGCTATATTATTAGCCAACATAAAAGGAGAAGCAGCATCTGTGGCGATCCGCCAGAAATTGAAAGAAACAGATATAGCAGAACAGCCATTTGAACTTGCCAGAATCATAGAAAAATCCTATGAAGAACTAGGTAGAGATAGTTTGGGTGGGAAACCAGTAAAACCCCAACTACTTGAAAATCCTGAAAAAACCTTTATTAAGAATAATCTAAACACTCCAAAAAAGAGCTGGGATGGAAATAAACAATCCACTCCCAAAGAAAAAAGATTCCAGTCCAGAGGAAGGTCTCCTCAACGAAGACAAAGATATCCTGACCGAGGAAACAAGTCTCCCCTGAGGGAGCCCTCTGAGAAAAGATACAACCTTAGAAATAGGGATAATTTGAAAAAACCTGATAGATATCAAGATATTGATACACGTCCCTCTCGATCTTTTCAGACTTCCTCGCAGAAATCGGAAAGAAGAGGACGGTCAGAACACAGGGTAGATAACGTCAAGTCCAAAGACAAGGAACCTGCTCATCAAAGTAAAATATTACAATTTCCAAGAAAGAAGTAGCCAGTATTAAAATAATTAAACATGCCGAGGATACTGAGGACACAACTGAAAAACGGAGAGTGGGCCCAGACAATGCTAGACAGCGCAGCAGAAGTGACCATAGCTCGCAAGATCTTGATGAATCTTCTGGAGACAGTGGACACAAATGAATACATTCAAGTGGAAACTGCAGATACCAGAGTTAGCAAACCTCATAAAATATACGAAATAACATTACGTATAGAGGGAGATAAGACTAGGAAAGTAAGAGGTCTCTTTTGGGATAACCTTTCGAAAGGCTATGACATCCTTTTAGCTGAGAAAGATTGGCCACCAGAGTTTGTCAGGGAGTGCCCTCATGGTGAAGAAATGATTATGCCTGCCTTCTCAAATCATATTCCAATTCATAGAAAATATACATATGCAAGAAAATGGGCAGTGGGCCAAGCTCCTGCATTATATAAAAATCATGTAGGATGGGATGAGGACTCTCCTTCTCACAAAATCCAGTTAAAATGTCAACCCACTGCACAAAGGCAGTACCCAATTAAGCAAGAAGCTAAAAAGCAAGTCAGGGAGATCTTAAATCAACTTGAATACCAAGGGGTGATTGAAACATGCACCTCTCAAATGAACAATCCTTTGTTCCCGGTCTCCAAACCAGACGATTCATAGCGTCTAGTTTTGGACTACAGACACCTTAACTCATGTTGCAAAACATTTGCAGTACAAAACTCACACACTGCAGCACTAATGAATAACATTGTGCGCAAAAAATACAAAACGACATTATACATCTCTAATGGATTCTTTTGTCAAAACATTGCACCAGAGCGCAGGTATTTGACCACGTGCTCAATATTGGGGTCGCAAAAACACTTCTGTCGACTCCCACAGGGATTCAAGAATAGCCCAGGATTATTCTCAGCAAGAGTAACAGAGTTACTACAAATATATGATGAAGCATTATATTATGTCGATGACATCTATCTCACAGATGATGACCTGGAGACTCACTTGAAAAGAGTAAACACCATAATACTTGGGTTTGCAGCTGAGGGTTACAAATTCAACTTTAAAAAGTCACGAATTGCCCATCTAACAGTCCTGTTTTTAGGATATGAATTATCAAGTGAAGGCAAAAGCCTAGCTGACAACTTCTTAGAGAAGTGCGCTGTACTCCAAGCACCTAAAACGCTGAAGAACTTACAATCAATACTAGGTTTCCTGAATTTCGGAAGAACATACATCTAAATTATGCAGCGAGGGTTAAACCTCTCTATGAATTAATACAACCTGATTTTAAACCAATAAATTGGACTCAGAAACACACAGAAATTTTAATATCATTGCAAACAGACATGTTAGCTAAAACAAAATTACAAACTCGCGAAAACAAACGCAACCTTGTAATCCGAGTCATCCCAGGAAGATGCGGATTCACGTACCTGACCTCTAATGAGGGAGAAAAGGTACCAATAGCTTACAAATCACATTTGTACACACAAGCTGAAAAAACATTCAGTCTTACAGAAAACATTGTAAATGCGGTTCAAACAGCTGTAGCAAAAGAAAGAGCCCAAGCCCAAGGCAGACAGATAACTGTTTTAACAGCAGAATCAGCCTTTGAGGCATTAACAAGCCCACACAATTTGACTGCTGTGGCATTAGATCCAAAATGGATACAATGGGAAAATTCTCTTGCTGCAGACAAAGTGAAATACTATTTTGACCCAGAAATGAAAAAACTAGAAAATCTAGAATATGAAGAAGAATATCCTCTGCCAATCGACATTCTGCCTCTCGAACAATACAAATGTGTAATCTACATGGACAGATTTGCACAACATTACGATGTAGAGAAAAAATCCTACAGTGCTGCGTGCGCGGTTGTTAAATGCGGGTGGCACGGAGGTAAATTGAGACCACTGGTAACTATGTCTCAATCTGTAAAAGATAGTTCGGCTCAACGAACTGAACTACTAGCTTTAAAGATGGCGCTCGATATTGCCGATCGCGAATTCCCCACACTAATAGTGTGCGATTCGCATTACTGCGTCAAATCTTACAATAATGACATGCAGAACTGTATTCCAAACGATTACAAAGATGACACAGGTGCCACAATAAAGCATAAAAGCCTTTGGGAACAGGTAGTTCTTTTGCAGAAAGAACTACAAAAGACTCACGTGATACATACACTGAGTCATCAGCGTGATGGCGTTCACGTTGCAGGGAATTCATTGGCTAACACAGCCACAGCGGAAGCAACTAATCCGGCTTCCGTAGCCATAAAAAAGCATTCAGAAAAATACATAGATGGGGAAACAATGCTGGCGGCAAAAACATCTTCAAAAAGCGACTGTGCAGCATTACCTGTGAACTATCCACTCAATTATACATACATAATCGATGCAAACTCCGTTCCTTTTGCTCGAATCCCTGGAGTGGGGGATAGAGTAATTCCAAACACGAACAGGAGAGTCTTCTTGATTCAAGAAGCACATATGGGATTGGGTCTAAGGCACCAAGAGATCAAGAAATCTCTGAAAGAATTACAATCAGAATACTGGTGGCCGGGGATGTGCCTGCATAACTACAAATTTGCAATGGACTGTCCAGACTGCAACAGAGATCGCAGTGCGAACCGACCGGAGTATTGCCAGGACCCTTCTTTTAGATAGCATAAGGCTATCTATACGCAGAAATCCAATTGGAGAAATGCGTCCCATTTATGTTTAAGACCAGATTCACTTAAAATGTAGACACCAACACTCGGCTGACGCTAGAACTGTTATAAAAGATTTGAGAGTCTTTATCGGCACATACGCAATTGCCGTGCTACATTCTGACCAGGGTCCTGCTTTTAGCTCTCGAGCTTATAAGGAGGCCATGACCAGCATGGGCATTGAATTGCGGTACTCTTGTCCCTTCCATCCTGAGGGAAATGCGGTAGTGGAAAGAAAAAAACGGGACATAAAGCAATCTATAACGGCGAGGGTATTAGGTTCGGGTGATGGGTGGGTCCAACATTTAACAAGTGTCCAATGTAGTCATAATAATCTGCCAAGAAATTCCAAGAAAGGTTTCAGTTCGTACGAACTATTATTCGGGACTAGAATGCATATTCAGGACCTTGATAGTCAGACTTCAGTGGTAGAAGAAAAATGCTTTGATATCAAAGATCGTTTGGCTATTTTACAGGACTTAAATGAAACAAGAAAAAACCTGAGCAACGTAAAGTTAAAACAGCAGCCAACAGCCACTGAAGATAAACCACCTGTCCCAGCAAGGCCTGTCTGGATTCCAAAGATTGGGGTTCTGGTCAGAGAGAAGATCGCGGTGAAGAAGGAATTTGGGCCTTCTTACAGAAAAGCAGTACCTGTCTTAGCTGTCAGCGGAACAAGATCAGTTGTACTACCGCCCCTTGCTGGTAAAAAGGAGAACTGAGTTGTATCCATCGACCTGATAAAACCACAATCATGTGGCCAATAATAAGTAGTAGGCCCAGTGGACTCCCAAGAAATAGCAGAGTACCAAAATTTGCTACAATACAAGAGGTTCAAACTGAGAGACTAATCACATTTGATAAACCTGCAGTGAATAAAAAAGGACTATGCAACAATGCCATGGAACTTGTGCCTCTTGAAACCCAAATTGCAACAGTTCGTCAAGAAACACCAGTCTACAACGATGTAGCCTCAGACAATGCTAATGAAACAAAGAAAAATCCAAAAGCAAATAAAAATCCGGAAGCAATTCCAACAATTGACAGAACTGCATCTGGCTACTTCATCAAGTTCGATAACTTTTCTGAAGATCCAAGCGAACCAGAAGAAACGCCAGCAATAAAAACTTTTAAAGACAAAATAACTGAACTCTTTCATCAACTCAAAGAAACCTACCTGATTTCTCCATGGATTGAATTTTGGATTGTGTTAGGTGTACTTTTCCTCCTGCTTTGGCTCATCATGGTTCTTTGTTTGGGAAAATTCATTGAGGGAAAATACAGTACAATGGGCACAGCAAGTCAGAACATCAACTTGGTCCTAAAGCCACACAAGTCATCTCACATCGAGAAAAGAGAACTATGATCAGTGAATGTCACAGCCAATCCAATACCCGGTGGGGTAGCATGGGACAAAACGGATTATGAAATCTATGGCCCGGTTGAGCTCTTGAAATATCCACATCAGTTCAAGATTTCATTAAGTGACTTTGTAAAACCAAGTACATTATCTGATGATTGGGACTTTGAAAGTATTAATGATATGATGTCAGATTTAGTAATGTCAGCAAAATTTACAGAACATGATTACTTACAGGGTTCATCAAATTATGAAGAAATGTATTGTTATAATCACTTTGCACATCACTATTTGCATAAAACTGCTCAAGCTAGAAATGTTTTTAATTATAATCAATGGGAACATTGTGCAACTCCACCTCAAAGCAGTTCGAAAACATTTTACGAGAAATTCCCATACTTCTCAGGGTTTAACACAAGTGATGCAGAAACATTTTATTTCAAACTGTTAAATAAGACAGGGGTAAAAACAATGCTGACAAATACTAAATTGATCTATTCGGAAACATTTTATGAAAAAATGATTACATTTGGTTTTGAATTCTGGAAAAACAACATTGAAACAAAAACCATCTGGGGTACCAAAGATTGGCAGGTCCAAGGTTTAGAAGCATTATTTAGAGCCTGCATGATCCCAGAACAAATAATATTCTTGAATGATACCATTCAACAGACTACTTGTCTTGGCCTAGCCAAGATAAAAGATTTAAACAAACCGTCTATTCCAAAGCCAACACCTAACAGTAATAGCACTACAGATGTTGAGATAGAAGTATCCCATATTTTTAACCAAAACAGAACACATCCTGATTGGAAAAAATGGTTGATCTGGCCCACAGACACAAATAACTGTCAAGATAGATTCCTGAACAAAATACAGGGGTTAAAAATGACCAGGCCAGACCCTTGATACTCCCAGAGACAACATCCAGGGATAGTTACAACATACAGTGTAGGCAAACTATGCCTTGAGTGGCTACAAAAATCCATACTGGCTGAAATTAAGCAACACTTCACTTTACTTAAAGACGGTGCTGACTTGCGTGATTTCATAATGGAACCACGCAAACAGCGTCAAAAACGTTTCATAGCGGCCGGTATATACGCTGCGTACAACGAAGCTTGGAAAGTAATGCAAATTGAAACAGCAGGAAAAAAAAGAGAAATTGATCGTATTCATTTGGAAAAATCACTTTCTGTTGTGGACAATGGGTTAATGACTCTGTCCTCCAGAATATATTCACTGGACAGTATTGTATCATCTGCTATTGATATAATAGAGCAGGACTTACAAATGTTACAACACGGTCAGTCCCAATTACGTTCTATTGTACAGCTTGGCTGGACGTTGCAAAATCTGCGTTCAGGCTACGTACCATGGCGTTTAATCAACACAACGTCTTTATTCTCTATCTTTAACCTCACTGATAAACAAATCAGTTTGGCACAAAAAGGAGCAGACTATACGATTCTGAGCATTGAAAAACTTGAGAGATTACCATTGACAATGTCAGAAAGACCAGTCATTGAATGGATAATACACGGAATAATTATAATTCCGATAACGACTTTCCAATTTAAATACTGCCAAGAGTATATACCAGCGGGCCAGTATGAAAGGTTGGGTAAAGGGTACATCAAGTCATCATGGAAATTACCTTATACACACACATGTTACAGTGAAAAGAAACAGAATGTATTTCTTAGTGGTAAAAATTGTAAAAGATCACTAAGCGGTACTCTCCTGTGTCAAGGCATTAACCTGCATCACAGCGGCCCGTAAGCGGCTAAAAACAACAAACTGTAGAGAGACAACAGTCTTCCCCCCTCCCTCACCCCACAACTCCCCCCACCCTACACTTCTGAAATGGAAGCATCTGTCGCTCTAAAGAATTCCCAACTATCAACTACCCCACAGTGAGGTGAACCGATAATCTAAAACGGTTAGAAAACAAGCAAGGACATGGATGAGCTGGAACCCCCTCCATGTATTTGGATGAAATGCCAACAGCTGAAAACATGAGATGATAATCGTGCAACCAGTAGAATGTATCAGTCCTGGGACTGCGATGAAGATCCAGACCCCAACCGGACCACTCAGTAGAGCCGGACCGGCCCCAGCCCGTGGGGTTAGGAACAGTCACGTTGCAAAGACTTCCAAAGGGTGAACAGTGAGTTGCGCATAGTGTGGAGCCGGGCATACACCCTCCTCCCCACCAGATCCACGGACCACAGGGCTCCCGGACAGGTCCAAGTCCGACATGGCCCTCCGCAGAGTTTCATTGGGCCCGGGGATACTGCCCATATCAATCAGAGAAGTAGTCAGGTCGGGGAAGGCGGATCCCCGATCCGGAGTCCAGGCCGGAGAGGGCTAGGTCTGCGCAGGCGGCGAGCGGGACTCCCCTCCCCGACGGTTGCCCCTCCTCCGAGACCCGGTCCGGCGTCGCCGGGACTTGGGCACATCCTGGTTCGGTTGCGCCGGGATTCTCCGGGCAGGAGAAAGGGAGGTTCCAGGCAGGAGGGGCCGCTCCTATTTGAGCCAGGTCCACGCCGCCTGGGGGGTGTCAAAGAAGAATGTCTTTTCCTGGAAGATCACCTTAAGCCGAGCCGGGAAAAGGAGACCATAGCGAAGGCCCATAGCCCTGAGTTTTTGTTTAACTTCGGCGTAGATCGGCGCTGAGTCTGCACCTCCCTGGAATAGTCCGGGAAGACCATAATTCCGGAGTTCTGGAACTGCAGCGGCCCATATACCCTGGCCGCCCCCAGAATAGCGTCCCTGTCCCGGAAGTTGAAGATTCTGAGGATAATGGGACAAGCAGGAGCTCCAGGCGGAGGCTTGGGGGCGAGAGAGCGGTGAGCTCGCTCCACAGCAAACCAGGGGGAAAGATTCTCTTTGGGAATCCAGGAGCGAATCCAGGTCTCTATAATTGTGTCAGCACGACCCTGCTCCACTCCTTCAGGAAATCCCAGGAGGCGCAGGTTGCTCCTTCGCACCCTGCGATGTAGCTCTGTGGTCTGTGTCTGAAGGCAGGCCACCTGGGATTTGAGGTGACCTAGATCATCTCCCGCTGTGGAGATACAGGATTCCGGCTCCGTGATACGCACCATGGCGTTGCGTAGGTCTTGGCGAATGAGGGCCACATCCACCCGCACCTCGCCGATTTTGCTCTCCACAGAGGCCTGCGATGTACGTATCGCCTGTAGGATGGTGGAGAGATCCCCCCCGGCAGCTCCAGGCGTGACCGGAGCCCCTCCGCCCGGGTCCCGGTCCGATATGGTGAATTGGTCCATTTTAGTTTGGGTTGGGGGAACGGAGGTTTGTGTGGTGCGGGTTCTGCCCATTCTCCTGGAGAAGCCAACCTAATGTGTCTAGAGGGGGGGGGGGGAGGGACAGGCCGGCGCCACCGCCACACCTCCCACCACCCCCTGTAGTGGCCGATCCCCAATCCCGCTCACAGACACCGAAGAGATGAAGCTCCCCTCCACCAGGGCACAGCCCACAGCCCACAGGGGATCAATCCTCTCCTGCACCCCCGGCCGCGCACCCACCTGTCCACCTCACCTCAGAGTCACGCCATGGGTCAGGCTCCAGAAGGGCAGCAGGCGTCCTTAGCCCACACAGACCAGCCCCACCGAGGAGCACAACGTTGTCCGGAGGACAGCCGGTCCACGGGGCCCCAGAGGCAGGTCAGGCAGCGGAGGGGGGCCGCAATGTCTGAGGAGGCAGGGACCCCTGGCAGGGCAAACTCGCTTCTCCCCCAGGCTCTGTGATGTAAGAGTAGCAGGAGAGCAGCCAGATCGCTGAAGGCAGGCGAAGGGCCTCGGGCATCCGCCCCGGTCCAGGGGAGAGGGGCGTCCGCAGCCCCAAGGAAGGAGGAGGCCTTCCGCGGAGCCCAGCAGGCAGCAGCAGCAGCCGTCTCCCAGGCAACACCGGTGGCAATTGAGACCCCAGAGCCTCCCCAATGGCCCCAGCAATGTAGCCCTGGGCATCCAGGGGGAGGGGGGCGTGCCACCCAATACGATGGCTACACGCCCCTCTGCACCGGGCCGAGATGCAGCAACCAGCGGCCTAGTCGGGCAGTCAAGGCGTGCCCCCGCACCAGTGTATCTGGGTTGGACTGGCGATATCCCCGAGGCCTCACAGGATGGGACGCTCGGCTGCACACAGCGCCCCACAGGGCACAGGGGCTGGGGATGGCAGAAAGGCGCTTCGGCGGTCCAGCCCCCGAAGAGGAGACGAGTTCCCTGTTCTGTCATGAAAGCAAGGAGGGCAGGAGGGCTCAACCCGGGACGGAACAGGTATCAACGCCACTGTAGGGCCCCTCAGTGTTCCAAGGGCCACTCCAGGGGTCGAAGGCTGAGTACCCCCTGGAGCCGGCAGTCGCGGCGCTGCACGTCCAAAGCACAGTGTCCAGACGGTCTTCACCCCTCCTCCCCGGGAACGGGGAGACCGCCTTGCGAGGGCCGGAAGGAGGCCCGACACCTCGCGCCTCTACCCGGCAGCGGTATCCAAGTTCGGCAGCCCGCACTCACCGGGCATACGTTGCTGAAAGGTTCCCGGGCCGCTCCCCTATCCGGAGGCCGCAGGCAGGCGCTGGATACAGGGTGGAGTCGCCAGCGCGGCTGGGCCGCGCCTCCCCTCTCTTCGGCCCCGTCCACACGGGAGGCGAGTTCCCCACCACAGCTCCGGGCTCCAACGCGACGCGGCCGGCCGCTGGCATAGTCCACGACCGCAGGGTGAGTCCCAGGCAGCGGTGGAAAACTGAGCGCCGGGCCGTCAGGGCATAGACATCAGGCCCAGAGACGGTACGGCAAGGAGGCCACCATCATAAGAGTCCAAGGCCTCAGGAGGGAGGGGGTTCAACGGCGGCAGTAGAGGCACTGATTAGCCCACAAAAGGAACCGGGGCAATGCTGGTGGGGTGGAGAGCCCCAGCGGGTAGATGGAGGGATTCGATGACAGCTGAAAGCGGGTGGATACAAGGCGGATGACGGAGGGGGTCCGGAGCACTCAGAGTGCGACCACCATCTTGACGCCTCAGGCCACACCCCCCCAAAAATGTAACTTTATCAGGAAAAGTCTCCCGTTAAAAGAGTGCGAATTAGTTGTTATGCAAAGACAAATATACGACCACGTTAAACAATAGGTTTCTCAAATACCACGATGGGCAACCTATTTGTCATATTATTAAGCAAAAAAATCAATGTCATTTGAGTCATAAATTAGGGCAGCGAGCATTTTAAAAAAAACGGTATTATGCATCGGAAAGGGAAAGGCTGCAATTTAGGGTGCACATTTTGAACATATCCTGGGGCGGAGATGAACAATATATTGAGTGTATCTGTATTAAACCTAGAAACACAAACTAGCAATGCAAAAAAAAGAAAAGAAATAGCCCCACGTTCACAGCCATCAGTTAACCAATCATGCGAGTCGTTTCAGTTAAGCAGCTTATAAAAATTCACAGTGCACTTTCGTTTAATTACGACTTTAGTCAACAGTGTGCCTTTGTTAATTTTATTCACAATATTATGTCATTAGTTTCTTCTCCACATTCTGCGCGCCATGATAGTGCTTAAGCCGGGATGTAAAATTAATATTACGTATGGATCGGATTCACTTTGCAACACACAGCAACCCTTTAGCTACCCCCACGTATTCTGCAAATGCATATATATATTGTACCAAATAACGTGTTGCAAGATAACACTCACTGAAAACAATTTGAGAATGATAAATCAAACACATCTCCTAAAAGCCTGGTATGACTAGACAGCTACTTTTCACCAGCCAGAATGGCCTATATGCGTGCTGTTTTCAAGCCAAGTTTATACTGACATTTTGCCCAAACAAATGACAGCAGAACTCATTATGAACTGCAGGAGACAAGTCTAGCCCACGAAAATCTGCGCAATGTATGAAACAGAAACACAAAGTATAATCTGGGTATAGGTGACTCGGGAAGTAAAATTAGAAGAGCTCAACACAGATGCGACCCGTTAAGACCCATCCTCACAAGCACCTTGTGCAAAACGAGGCTAACACAATATTCAATTATGCATGTAACTTGCGTTTCAGAGAGGGGAGTGCGCGCGCAAGGCTCCTCCGATCTACTACTACCGATGGTGTCTGCCATCTGTGGTGTGTAAATCAAGGCTCAGATAACAGGCCACGTGGGAGGGGACACCTCTGTAAACATTACATGCAGGATGAGACAGCCACATCCTATGTGGAGGAGGAGCCCCACCTCTGTAAACAGAACGTAAATGAGGCTACCGCAAACCCACGGAGGGAAGTGAAAGACCCTTCTTAACCCCCAATATTTTAAACACTGTGTTTAAAGGGTGCATATGCAAAACCTGCCAGGAGGGACGGTCCTGAGCCGTTAATCTGAAGGCTCCCCAGCGAACATACTGTGCACGGGCATCCGACTGTCGTTTACGTTAAAGAGCAGTGCTACGGTTTCTTCCAAGGAAGGATAATGACAAGTCGGTTGCAATGCTGGTCAGGAGATTTCGCAGATGATGTTATTATTGCTCGTTCAGACAGAACGAGACTGCTGCAGCTGGCGGAATAATGCGCGAGAGCGCCTGGGAAGCCACGAGGAGAGAGAGAGAGAGCAAAAAAAAGGCGAGATGGTGAGCCCGGGTGCACGCTGCAGAGAGGGAGAGAAGTGCATCGGATGACTTGCTGCTGGAACGAACAGCTTGCAGCAGTGGATTGGACGGAGTAGACATGTAGGTGAATGTTGCCGCGCGGAATTCACAGATCCCCGGGGGCTGCAGCCGTGAGGGAAGGACAACACAGGGGCCGGGCTGCATTTAAATAACCTCGCTTAAAGGGGTCAGAGCTTGCTGTGAGCGCGGAGTGGGCGGACATAATAGGAAATGCGGACATAAGAGGAAATGCACGAGTGGGCTGCATTCAAATAACCTCTTGAAAAATAGATACTTTGCAAGATGCCGTCTAAACTGCAGCAATACCTCAAAAACGCAGTTCGTACGAGTCGGTTGCTCCGTCCGGGGCTACAGTGATGCTGAAAACAACAGAGTCTAACAGTTCCAGCTGACCGCTTCGATATGGGCCAGCAAAAGCATGAACAGACTCAGTAACAGTACCTTTCTCGTTGTGGCTTACACGGGGATGTGAGCCAGTCGTGGCAACCATCGCAGTTGCGTTGCAAAAAGGAATTGGTTCAGGGCGTGGTGGCCTCTCGATGCTGTGCAGGCAGCAGGCTCGGTGATGATCATCCAGACGGCGTCGTGAGACCAATGCTTACCGTTCAGGGCGAGACGGTGCTCAATGCTGTGCTGGCAAATTGCGGAGCAGGCGACAAAGCCAGTTTGCGGGAGCTGATGTCGGTCGGCCCAGACGGCTGTGTGGGACGAGGCAGTGCGGCGTGAAACTTTATAAGCGGTGCCCGCAACCACGATGCGGTCACGGGTGTCCAGTCAGCAGCAGCGACAGTGTTGGTGAAACCAGGATGGTAAAGTGAACCAAGGCGGTATGGACTGCGGTGCCCACAGGTCACAGTGCAAGCAGTAGCTTGGAGGTGAGACCAGGGTTGCGCTGCAAGATGCGGACTTTGAGGTCTGCGGTGCCGTCAAGACACAGAGCCAGCGACGGAGTCAGTTGCGGTTTCCTTCTCTGTGGCAACTGAAACAGCAGCTCCAGAAGCGGTTCCCAGAGGTTGGTGAAGTCTTTGCAGTCCCTGAGACTTCAGAACGGAAGGCCAGCTCTATTTCAGGCCCTTGGAGATACTCAGCACAAGTAAAGAAATTTCAGTCCAGTCCTTTCACTGCCCAAGGCAGAAGCAGCAACTGCAGGCCAACACAAGAAAGCAACAACACAGCAAAGGGGCAGTTCTCCTCCTGGCAGCTCTTCCAGCTCTTCTTCTTAGCAGGTTCCTTGATTACAGCGAGTTCTAAAGTACTGGGGTTTGTGACTCAATATTTATATCGCAAAATCCTTTGTCCTCTCAGGCAGAGAGTGTCTGTGCTTAGTCCAAACCAAGTCTGTCCTCTCTGGCCCAGCTTACTGGCATGGGGTGGAGACAGCATTGTCCAAGGCAGACAGGGCCTATTCAGATGCAAGGCAAATCTCCTTCCGCCACTCTAAATGCAGAACGGGCCTATTCAGGTGCTAGTAAAAACTACTCTGAATGCAGCCCAGGTCTATTCAGCCCAGCCCTGACTCAATCAGACTCTCTGGAGCCACTGGACATCCCCAGCCCCTGTCACTCCAAAGCCAGACAGTCAATCCACAAACCCAGCAGAGGCACGGATGGCTGAGCAAGAAAATACCTACAAACACAGAATGTAAAAATCACCCTCACTAAAAGGTGCATTTTAACATTCTGAGTTCAGGCATACTAAACTTCCTATCTGGTCCCAATGGGAAGTTATATTTATAAGATGTTATAAATTAACTCCCATGTTTTCCAATGGGCCAGATAGCCTTTCAGTAGTGAAAAAGGAAATTCACGGTAGTTCACTACCAGGACATGTCACATACACCAGTACATGTCCTACCTTTAACATACACGGCACCCTGCCCACAGGGGTACCTTGGGCCTACCTTAGGGGTGACTGACATGTAAGAAAAGGGAAGGTTAGGGTATGGCAAGTGGGTGCACTTGCCAAGTCGACATGGCAGTTACAAACTGTGCGCAGAATCTGCAGTGGTAGGTCTGAGTTACCTTTTCAGGGCTACTCATGTGGATGGCACAATCAGTGCTGCAGGCCCACTAGTAGCATTTGACTTACAGGCCCTAGCACACTCAATGCACTTTACTGGGGACTAATTAGTAGATCAAATATGCCAATCATGGAAACACCAAACCATAACACAATTTACACAGAGAGCATATGCACTTTTGCACCGATCAGCAGTGTCAAAGTGCCCAGAGGTCTAAAATTAATAAAGACAAGTCAGGAAAAATAGGAGGAAGAAGCCAAAAAAAAGTTTGGGGATAACCCTGCAAAATGGGACATTTCGAACAGTGTTCCCTGAATTGGAGGAAATATTCTTGTATGGTAAAGGCCTGAACCTCACTAACCCTTCTGGTCGAGGTGAAGGTGAGGAGGAGAGCCAGATTCTAGGATAAAAATTTGATATCCGCTTTGTGGATAGGCTCGAAGGGATCTTTCAAAAGCTGAGACAGTATAATAATCAGTTGCCAAAGCGGAGAAGGAGGACTTACAGGAGGAAATGTTCGGGATAAGCCTTTGAGAAATAGTATAATGGTCCTGGAAGACCATAACGGTTGAGATGTCGTAGATAGCCTGAAACTGTAAATGGCTGCCAAGTGGACTTTGATGGAAGCATGAGCTAGACCAGACTAAGCCAGGCGAAGAAGATGGTACCGGAGGATTTCTTCCAGAGAGAAGGGGAAAGGATGTATCTTATCCGGATGACACCAGATGGAATATATTTTCCATTTGAGGCAATACGTTTTATTGCTACTATCAGCATGGGCCCTAGCTAGGATTCCTCTACAGTCCGATGGTATGTTCATGTGCTGGAATTTATGGAACTAAGGATCCATCCTGATAAATGATGAGACTTGGTTTCCGGATTAAGCACTTGGCCCCGATTCATTGTCAGCAGAGTTGGAAACGTCTTCAATGGAATGTGACGCTCTTTAGATAGGAGCAGCATCCCTGCAAACCAGTGCTGGTGCGGCCATGATGGAGTGATGAGAAGTAGCTTACAGTGTTCTGCTTTCATTTTCCTTAGTACTCCTGGGAGGAGAGGAATCGGAGGAAAAGCGTAGGCAAAGATGCCAGATCATGCTATTGAAAATGCATTCCCCCAAGATCCCGGGTGGTGATGCCAGCTTGCATAAAACCGGCATTTGTGGTTCTGGAGGGGGTGGCAAAGAGGTCTAGATCTGGCTTGCCCAGCCAGAGAAAGATATCCATGGCCCTTTGGTGCAGCTTCCACTTGTGGCATGATGTTATCAGCCATCTGAGAGTATCCGCTATATTGTTCTAGTTCATGGAAACATGTTTAGCTCGCAGACGCATCTTGAGATGGATGGACCATTCCCATATGTCTTGTGCTTCCTGGGATAGGAGGTGGAATCTTGTGACACCCTGCTTGTTGATGTGGTGTATCATTGTCGTTTTGTCCTTGCGGACAAGCACTGCAGAACTGTGAATTCTCTGGAGAAAATTCTGCACAGCGAGATGCACTGCTTTCAACTCTAGGAAGTTCATTTGTAAGTGATGTTCAGCTGGTTGCCATTTTCCAATGACTTGGAGATCTTGGAGGTAAGCTCTCCATCCATCCAGGGAAGCATTGGTAGTGATGACTAGAGGGGAAGTTAGAGTGTGAAAAGAGAGTCCGACTGACAGATGTTCCTGCTTCGTCACCAGGATAATATTAAATCAAAAACAAAAGCCACTACTGAGACTTCATTCCAAAACCACTGGAGTTTCAACAAAAGGGTGTTTCGATTCAAGCAAAAACAGCCTATTTATAATTTCAAACAAATTTATTCTTTTTCATGCAAATGTCACTTTTCTTATAACAGCACCTAAGTTATTGTGCATGGAAAATACAGAATACAAAAAGCATACAATGATATATACAATATATACAAACATTTAAGAAAACGATTTCAAACACACTTGGCCATACATTCATACACCATTCAATCACAACAATAGAGCTAGTGATATTAGAAAACAATAGAAAACAATACGTCCAAACAACGGAAAGCAATTCAGTCCAAAATATTTCTTTTCATATTTTTTGCAAAATTATTATAGATGATATTTTCACAAGATGTCTTGTGACCCAAATTAAATGCAAAAAAAGAGATTGGCCAGATGCTGGACGTAAACAAAGTGGTCGACGCGTTTCAAACCCCTATAATTAAGGTGGGGTTCTCCTCAGGACCAGGTAGGTTCTGAAACAATAGAAATAACGGGATTTAGCGCATGTGTCTAGAGCATAAACAACTGCCACTTAAAAAGGGATCGACTCCCTGTGCTCAGCTGAGGCTTCCTACCTTACATCAAGATAAGGAACATAGTCAATGGTGGGTACTGGAGAATTCAGTCGTTGTATTTTCCAAAAGGATGTTATAACAGCAGCTGTGCAGAGAAACAACAAACGTGACAACATTTACTCTTGTGTCACACTCACGCATTCAAACAATACTACAATGTGCCTGAAACGAGCTGATGCGGGGAGCTGTCAAACTTACCCGCTCCGCTTCAGTTCTATGTATGCCGCTTAATGATGAGTCTTCAGGGCGTGGGCTCCTATTCTATAACTGGAGGACGACAAACGTGTTAGCTGTGTGGCGCTTTAGGGCTGGCATCGTAATTTAGCTGCAAGGCAGTACAACGTACCAGTGCAAAAACGGCGAGCGCGGTGAGCGCGGTCCTACTCCTTAGGCGGTTTCCATGTTAGACACGCCGGTGTTCCTCAGATGGAGGCGTGGCCACCACAGTTCCTGGATATCCACCTCTGTGCAGGATTTCTGGGATATGTAGTTCAAAAGGTAGTTTCTGCAAAACAGAAAAGTAAAACCCGGACTGGACTCGGCAATGAAAAATTACACAGTGGGCTTATAGATTTCTGAAATGTCATTTAGCCCCCGTGTGGCAGTGTTAAATTTCATTATTAGCATTGCCTCGCGTTGGGACAATTGGGCATCAATGTCCCCTCCTCTGGGTTTTTTTTCGATTTTAGACAACACTGTCCAGCGTAAATCTGAATTTTCATGGTTGCACTTAGCCCAGTGGTTGACTAGTGGGGCGTTTTCGACTTTCCTACGGATACGTGATTTGTGTTGCGTAATCCTGCTTCTAATTTCCTGTGAGGTTTTTCCTATGTAGACTAGAGGACATGGGCACACGATTGCATAGACGACGTTTTTTGATTTGCAATTCGTGAAGGTGTCATGTTTCCAATGGATATTGTCAAATGAAAATACAGAGTCCTCAATAGTCTCCCCACAACAAGTGCAAGTACCGCACTTGTGGTGTCCTTTAGGTGGAGGTAATCCGAATAGACTTTGTAGTGTGGGAGCCTTAATAGTGGGTAAAGCCGCCCTCACCACATAATTAGCGACACTTTTGTCCTTTTTGTATGCAAATAACGGTGGAACAGAGAAATCTTCGTGCAGATTTTTTAGTAGGTGCCAGTTTGCTGTGATCAGCTTTCTGTGTAAATTAGTTGCAGGACAAAAAGTGGTCACACAGACCATTCTTTTGACGTCCGGCTTAGTTCTTTTTTCAAGCAGAGTCTCACGAGGGGTCCACCATGCTCGTTTGAGCGAGTTTTTTAATAGCTTTTTAGGGTACCCTCTCTGCATGAGTCGATGTTTCAATTGCTCTGCGTGTCTAAAATACTCTTCCTTATTGGAGCAATTTCTGTGAATTCTCAGAAATTGCCCAAACGGCAGGTTTTGTTTCAGGCTCCGAGGGTGATTGCTAGAAAAATGCAACGCCTTATTTCTATCAGAAGGCTTTCGAAACAGTGTTGTACTTAAACCTCCATTAAAAGGTTCTACCTTAACATCCAGGAAGTTAATGGATTCATTAGATGACGTCACTGAAAACTGAATATCAGTCGTCCTTGTATTCAGCCAGCCCACAAATAGTCCAAGAACTGTGAATTCTCTGGAGAAAATTCTGCACAGCGAGATGCACTGCTTTCAACTCTAGGAAGTTCATTTGTAAGTGATGTTCAGCTGGTTGCCATTTTCCAATGACTTGGAGATCTTGGAGGTAAGCTCTCCATCCATCCAGGGAAGCATTGGTAGTGATGACTAGAGGGGAAGTTAGAGTGTGAAAAGAGAGTCCGACTGACAGATGTTCCTGCTTCGTCACCAGGATAAGGCACCCACTGCTGGAGTGACCTGGATGAGGTTGCTGAACAAACCTCTCACCTGCACCCATTGTCTGTCCAATTCCACTTGAAGTGGAAGCATGCCTAGATGACAAAATGTGATGAGAGGTATGCAAGAGGACAAAATCCCTATGAGGTACTTCTAGAGGCGAACAGAAAGAAACATTTTTCTTTGGATGGACTGTGCCAGCTTCCTGAGTCATAGTTGTCTCTCCCGTGTAGGATACGCATTGGAGGATGTTTTGTCCATCGTGGCATCTAAAAATGTTATGATCTGTGATGGATGAGGGTTGGATTTCTCTATATTCAATGTGAGACCTAGCTGTTTGAAGAAATCCATGCATGCTATTTTAAAAGCACATACGGTACGTTTGGAACACAAGTGAATTGCACGGAGGCACTTTTTCCAACAGGACCATAGCGGCGTTTCCTGAATTCCTGCTCACTTCTCGCCGCACGCGCTCCGCGGGTGCCGCATCGCCTTGCCAGGCTTAGGGGCAACTGCTGAAGGACCAAGAGTAGGGCGGAACCGGGTGAGAGGAGACAGCGGGGCTGCGAGCGTGCAGGGGACTCCAGGAACCAGGAGTCCCTGCGAGACCAACTTCCACCTTCCGGTCCGCTCTCCCTGCTGCCCCGCCCCCCGCCCTTCTGTGGATTCAAAAACTCCCCTCACCTTCTTCGTTGTGGGACACGAGTGAATTGCACGGAGGCACTTTTTCCAACAGGACCATAGCGGCGTTTCCTGAATTCCTGCTCACTTCTCGCCGCACGCGCGGAGCGGGTGCCGCATCGTCTTGCCAGGCTTAGGGGCAACTGCTGAAGGACCAAGAGTAGGGCGGAACCGGGTGAGAGGAGACAGCGGGGCTGCGAGCGTGCAGGGGACTCCAGGAACCAGGAGTCCCTGCGAGACCAACTTCCACCTTCCGGTCCGCTCTCCCTGCTGCCCCGCCCCCCGCCCTTCTGTGGATTCAAAAACTCCCCTCACCTTCTTCTTTGTGGGACACGAGTGAATTGCACGGAGGCACTTTTTCCAACAGGACCATAGCGGCGTTTCCTGAATTCCTGCTCACTTCTCGCCGCACCCGCTCCGCGGGTGCCGCATCGCCTTGCCAGGCTTAGCGGCAACTGCTGAAGGACCAAGAGTAGGGCGGAACCGGGTGAGAGGAGACAGCGGGGCTGCGAGCGGGCAGGGGACTCCAGGAACCAGGAGTCCCTGCGAGACCAACTTCCACCTTCCGGTCCGCTCTCCCTGCTGCCCCGCCCCCCGCCCTTCTGTGGATTCAAAAACTCCCCTCACCTTCTTCTTTGTGGGACACGAGTGAATTGCAAGGAGGCACTTTTTCCAACAGGACCATAGCGGCGTTTCCTGAATTCCTGCTCACTTCTCGCCGCACCCGCTCCGCGGGTGCCGCATCGCCTTGCCAGGCTTAGGGGCAACTGCTGAAGGACCAAGAGTAGGGCGGAACCGGGTGAGAGGAGACAGCGGGGCTGCGAGCGTGCAGGGGACTCCAGGAACCAGGAGTCCCTGCGAGACCAACTTCCACCTTCCGGTCCGCTCTCCCTGCTGCCCCGCCCCCCCGCCCTTCTGTGGATTCAAAAACTCCCCTCACCTTCTTCTTTGTGGGACACGAGTGAATTGCACGGAGGCACTTTTTCTAACAGGACCATAGCGGCGTTTCCTGAATTCCTGCTCACTTCTCGCCGCACCCGCTCCGCGGGTGCCGCATCGCCTTGCCAGGCTTAGGGGCAACTGCTGAAGGACCAAGAGTAGGGCGGAACCGGGTGAGAGGAGACAGCGGGGCTGCGAGCGTGCAGGGGACTCCAGGAAGCAGGAGTCCCTGCGAGACCAACTTCCACCTTCCGGTCCGCTCTCCCTGCTGCCCCGCCCCCCGCCCTTCTGTGGATTCAAAAACTCCCCTCACCTTCTTCTTTGTGGGACACGAGTGAATTGCACGGAGGCACTTTTTCCAACAGGACCATAGCGGCGTTTCCTGAATTCCTGCTCACTTCTCGCCGCACCCGCTCCGCGGGTGCCGCATCGCCTTGCCAGGCTTAGGGGCAACTGCTGAAGGACCAAGAGTAGGGCGGAACCGGGTGAGAGGAGACAGCGGGGCTGCGAGCGTGCAGGGGACTCCAGGAACCAGGAGTCCCTGCGAGACCAACTTCCACCTTCCGGTCCGCTCTCCCTGCTGCCCCGCCCCCCGCCCTCCACGTCTCCCTATATATTGTTATACACCTCCCGCAGCGCGGGACGCAGCTCGGGGCGAAGACCGGGCTAAGAGCGGGCCGTTTGAGGCCGTTCGAGTACGTGAGAGTCTGGTCCGGGCCCTGTCTCTTTTCTGCCATATCAAGGACGTTAAACACCTGTGAAATGAGTACCAGGGAAACCAGAAGTAAAACATCCTCCCTAGCCGCGGCCGGAGCTGTCAAAGGCCCCATTGACACCTACTTTGCTAAAGCTGGTTCTCTCCTGATTGAGGAAATTGAGGTCCTGGAGCGAAGAATCTCCCAAGAAATAGATTGGGTAAGGAGATCTTCAATGGGCCCAATCGCTCAAGCTAGAACCCCAGAAGTTAGATCCGGTTTGGCAACTAGTGGTAGCACTGATCAGGTCACATGTCCATTTCCAGGCATTTCAATTACAAACCCAGAGTTCACCATTGAGGTTCCGAGTGACTTTGAGGATATGAGCCTTATGGCCCTACCCAATACTCAAAATCTCCAAGTATCATCAACATTAGCCGAGAATACTGAGGCAGCCAAAGTTATAGAACCCAACATAGATAGTAATAGGGGGGCTAGAGAAGGGGCTATACAAAAAAAGAAGTGGGGGCCCCAAAACAAAGAAGATAACAGGATCAAATCTCCCAAACCCAAACCATCTAGAGGTAAAGGGGGGAAAGGAGCCACCTCTGTTACCGTGCCAGAGAGGTCGGGAATGTCTACTCCCCCTAGGACTACTAACACAACCTCACTACTACAGCCTACTAACACCGCGCCAGTAGACATCACTTCCGAGGACATCACACTGGAGGACATAGGCACACTTCTTAAGTCCCTATTGAGTCCCCTGGAGGCTAGATTGATTAAGATCGAAGCCAGAT
Source organism: Lissotriton helveticus (assembly GCF_964261635.1). NCBI lineage: Eukaryota > Metazoa > Chordata > Amphibia > Caudata > Salamandridae > Lissotriton > Lissotriton helveticus. Next base: position 503,375,423 of record NC_136068.1, on the reverse strand, counting down.
TAGTTAGCATCGAAAAAGCAACTGTGCAACTTGCTGATTCAAGGAAACTCGATAATAGTGGATCTAAAATAGTAAAAGAGGGATTAGGACCCAAGTCGGCTAAGGGTAATGGACCTCCTATAGCCACAAATAATAAGCTTCTACCCACAAACACCAAACCTTTACAATCTATACCAAACAATACTCCGCAACCTCCAAATGCCAACAAGGCCCCTATCCCAACACAGCAAACAGCAACTGCCACTCCTAAAATAATCCCCCCACCGAAAGACAATGCTCTGCCCTCGACTAATGCCAAGGGTGACCCACCATTTACTGGAGAGAAACCAAACACAAACCGCAGATATAAGCCTATAAACCTCCCCCCAGAAGCAGCACCTTACACCTTAGTTCTGGCGGGGGTCCCGGAATTAAAATCTCCTATATTTGAATCTACTACCTCACTTAAGAACAAAGTCATTAACTGGCTCTCGGTAAATAGACCACTCCCGAGAGGAACAACCAGTGATATCTCCATGGCTAGGAGGGCAACGTGGGTGGGTCACACTAGGAAATCCATTAGGGGAGACTGTATCCTGGTCACCTTTAGAGACCCGAATACAGCCGCATATATCTGCACTTGGGCCTCCGATGATGATTTTGGCAGTAACATTCAACCACTTCCTCTTTCATTTTTTTACCCCTCAAGCCTTTATAACTTAGAGGACCACAGATGGGGGCACCACCAAGAGCTACTGGACGGTTGGGAAAATTGCACTAGTGAGAATAATGTCCACCCACAACACAGGGGAAGGCTAACAGAGCAGTTCCCTTCGTATGGGGATGAGGCTGGTTGGGAAATAGTTACAGGGAGGAGGTGGTTACAGGAGAGGAATTCCTGGGCCACACAGAACACACTAACCAGCCTATCTGTCTACCCACAATAGATACAGTAGCTTAGAAATGGTGGACTGACAGGCGGCTGAAGTGGGGAGTGTTCTACAAGTATCTCCCACGATTGAGATCAACACACTCCCAGTGCCAGATACATATACTAAGGCATCTAATATAGTTGAATTTAGTCAGGATCCAAGTATGACGGACCCTATTTTATCCCCTACTAATATGCCTTCGGATATGAATTACTCACCCACAAGCCAATCGGCGTAATTAGAGCTCATCCCCAACAACCCTGTTTTTATAGGCCTAGCCACTACCCAACGGTCACATATAACAGTGATCTCTTGGAATGTGGCAGGCCTAGCCAATAAAATAGACTGTATAGAGTGGGGTTCCTACATCAGCTCCAAAAATATACTCCTTTTCCAAGAGACTTGGGCGCGCGAGGAAATATTATTTCCGGGCTTCGCCTCTTTTTCCAAAGCTGCTAAATGGGGGGGAAGGGGCAGGCCGTCAGGGGGACTCACGACCTGGGTAGCAACGGACCTAGGTTGTCAAGCTACTTGTATAGAGACCGCCTCAGATGACATATTGGCTGTTTTACTTGAGTGGCCAGACTCCATGAAGCTGTTAGTCATTAACATTTATTCAAGGCCGGTACCAATGCACAAAGAATCTGGTACCATAGATGAATTAGCTCGGCTCCTAGATGGCATTCCATGTGAACTCGCCTGCCTGGTGGGAGGTGATTTTAACTCTCATTACGAACCACCGCCTGGACTACGTGACGGGCCTTCCTATGAGGAAGATTCATGCTGGTTCGTCCCTGAGACGGTGGCACCAACTCCAAGGGCCTGGACTCCTTTGGCCTTGCAGATAACTGCCCTCACTCTCAACCAAGGTTTAAGGGCATGCAATGGCCGTTGCAATTCAGACATACCCAGTATCCATACCTATAACAAAACAGGCAGCGAATCTAGACTGGATTACATTATGGTTAAACTGTTCATGTGGCCATTAATAGTCGATTTTAAAGTCACCGAAAGAATGGACAGTGACCATAACGCCTTAGAATTGACTTATTCCCCGCCTGGGGGTGAGGTTACATCTCACGGAATGGACAAAGATAAGGCGGGGCTCCTACTTGAAAACAATCGGAGGAAAGTCAAGTGGGAGAAACTGGCCAATAGTCTAGATAGAATACCGCAGTTATATGAAAGGATCATCCCATTTCTGGAGAGCGCCTTTCAGTTAGGAAATGAGGTGCAAGATGATGCCAGCAGAGGAATGCTTGCACAAATACACGCAGACATTATCAAAACCTTAGAGCAGGATCTGTTCACATCCTCAGGGAAAAGGAAAGGCCCCCCGTCCAAGACGTCTTGGTATAACGCCGCTTGCAGGGAAGCCAAGGCCCATTTGTTACTTGCTATAAAGGGACGTCTTAGCAAGGAAGAAATCCGTGCCAGGAGAAGATTGTACAAAAACCTCCTGGAGAATGCGCGGGCGGAATGGGACCACGATTATTGGGAAAATCTAGTTGGAGCACTAACAAACAGAGATTCCCGCAAATTTTGGCGCGTAGTGGCTAATGGCACGGAGGACTTAGCCTCCGCAATAGAGCCTAACATAGCCCCTACGGTATGGCAAAGCCACTTCGAGGCGTTGTATGCGGAGGGAGGGGGGGACCAAAATAGAGCTGGTATCACAAAGACATCTAGCCCCACTGGGGTTCCTTTTACTGAAAAAGAGGTGAGGGAGGCCATTAAAGGCCTAGCTGCTGGAAAAGCCCCGGGACTTGATGGGGTGCCCGGGGACTTGTTCAAGCAAGAACCAGGGATTTGGGCACCTTATTTCACATTGATATTCAATGCCATTCTGGGGGGAATGGAGGTGCCCGATACTTGGTTGGGAGCAGAGGTGGTCCCAATCTACTAAAAGGGATCCCCTCTGCTTCCTGCCAACTATCGTCCCATCAGTCTTATCGATATATCCCAAAAACTTTTCGGAAGACTGATCCTGAATCGGCTCCAGGCCTGGATTGAAGAGATGGACATCCTGTCCCCCTATCAGGCAGGATTTAGGCAGGGTGTATCGACCATAGACCAAATTTTCAGGTTGAATCTCCTTTACTGGAGAACAGCGGTAATCGAGGGCGGCACTCTGTATACTATTTTTGTAGACTTACGTGCCGCCTTCGATTTGGTACCCAGAGCGAGACTGTGGAGAGTTATGGAAGAGCTGAACGTCCCTGGTGATATCTTGGCAATTCTGATGAGACTACACTATAACAACTACGCTCGCGTAAGGTGAGGCAAAGGTGGCAAGTTAACCGAAAGGTTCCCCGTTCGCAGAGGGGTTAGACAGGGTTGTGTGCTCGCACCGACCCTGTTTTGCCTCTTTGTGAACGGGGTTGTTGCCCACCTAAACAGGATTGCCAACACTGATGCCCCAAAGTTGACAGGCAGCAGGGTGCCAGCAATTATGTTTGCAGATGACACCCTGCTGCTGTCTAAATCCCCTATGGGGATTCAACGCATCTTGGACGGTTTTTTAGAGTTCTGCTCTGAACGAGGATTGGAAATCAACCCACAGAAAACTAAATTTATGATTTTGAATCCTAACCCCCACAATCGAGCCCCACCTAGGCTAGGCACAGTCCAACTAGAACGTGTGCACAATATTGAATACTTGGGGATCACTTTAAATGAACATTTAATGTGGACGACTCACCAGACTAAAGTGAACATCAAACTGGCTCAGTTGGCGGGTGGCACTATGCGTCTGGCGAATAAATCCTCCTATCGCCCACTAACCCCAATCATTCATATCTACAAAATTCAAGCCCGTGCAGGTGTTACATATGGGGGTGAGCTGTGGGGACACTCTCAATTCCCTAAATTACAGTCAACTGAAAATAAATTCCTGAGACAGGTCGTTGCCCTCCCACAGAGTACTCCATTGCTTCCCCTTAGATTAGACTTGGGAATTCGACCAATAACGGAGGAGCTAGGACTTAAACCCCTAACATTTTGGAGGCGTCTGTGGTGCAGCCCAGATCTTACAAACTATAGAGAGGAGCTGCAGGAATTCCTGGAGCTACGGAATGTCAAGAGGATCCCGTGGCTGACTTATGTGAAGGGAATGCTAGAGGAGATGGGCTACCCGGAACTTTGGACGGATCCTTCAAACACTTGCCTAAAGATTCCAAAAAAGGCACTTGTGAGAGCATACCAAGAACTGATGCTCACAAAAGCTATTGACGCCACTCGTGAGGGATCCTTGACACATTTGTTCCTAAAAGTGAAAGACTCCTATTGTCTCGAAAGTACTCTAGACGCTATGTCTCCTGTACTAACCAGGAAATTATTCTTACAATGGAGATACGGAAGCCTCCCTTTAGCTTCATTTACAGCGTCCTGGTCATGCCGCTCCACCACAGAAACGTGCCCAGTGTGTGCTCATCGGAAGGAGGATGACGTTCACGTCGTCTTCTTCTGCAAGGGCTATGAGAGGAGCAGGAAATACTGGTTAGTCCCACTACTCAGGAACCTGGGTTTTAGATCTTTTCAACCTGCTTACAGAGTTTTAAAGACAGACCTCTCCCCCACTGTAGTCTTTGCCCTCTCGAAATTTTTAACCTCTATGTGGTTCACTCGAAGCCGTTGGGTCAAAAGACTTGTATAAAAGACCCCTTGAAAGTTATATACTGTTTTCGCAGCACCCCTTGTTTTAAAATGTTTTATATTGGATCACATTGTGTTTAATTCGTTTTTCATTGTGTATAAATGTTATGTATCTTTTATGATCTGTGATCGAAATAAAGATTTTTGGAATGGAATGGAAGGCGCCTTGACCAACCAGTCATCTAGATAAGGAAAGAATTGATGGTGGTGTTGTCCGATAAAAGCTGCTACAGGTGCAAGGCATTTTGCGAAGATGCAACGGGGGGTTTGAGGACAAAGGTACTTGAACTGGTAGTGGCGTGCGGCTACCATTAACCTTAGAAATTTCCTGTGTTTTGGATGGATGGGTATGTGAAAATATGCATTTTGGAGGTTGAGGGTTGACATAAAGTCTCCCTGGTTAAAGAGCTGCAGCACCTCCTGCAGTGTTACCATGCGAAATGATTGTTTCATGAGGAAGACGTTGAAGATTCTGAGTTCTAGAATTGGTCGCCACTGCCTTAACTTCTTGCGGATTAAGAAGAAAAGGGAGTAGAAATCTTTCCCTCTGTGGGCTATAGGAACTCTCACTATAGCTCCCTTTTTAGCATGGTTTATACCTCCATTTTGAGAAGTTGTAGATGCTTGTGGATGGAAGGTTGGGGCAGAGGTGGGGGTAGTCTTTGGAGGAATTTCAATGTGTGGCTGAATTGGATTAGGTCTGGGATCCACTGATCATTGGTAATTTCCTGCCATCAATGGAGGAAGTTGGTAATTCTGCCGCAGGAGGCAAGAATGAAGGAATGATCTGGCGCCTGAGGTACATCGTTGATGTCGGCCGGTGTCCTTTTCCAGACGTCCTGACTTTTCCTCTGAAGGGGTGTGACTTATGAGGATGCAGTGGGCTCATTTTACTGATAGTGGGGACTAAATTGTTGAGCAGATGAGGAGTAGGAGGGGTAATAATATTGTTGGTAGACCCCGCTTTATGAAGGTTGTCCTCTTACATGTGAGCCACAAAAAGGTACTTTCTTAAATTGTAAGGTCTCCAAAGACTTGTCTGTGACTGTGTCAGACTTGATAGCCATATTTCCCGAAGAGGGCTTTTCCGTCATAAGGGAGATCTATGATTTTGGTCTGAAATTCCGGTCAGAAAGATGTAGCCTTAAGTCAACTTTGACACCCGAGCACTGCAGCACCTGCTAAATGCTTGCACCAGTAATGGCAATATCCATGGTGCACTCAATTACTTCACAGGATGTGCACTCACCTTGATGCAAACCTTCTTGGCCTCTGCTTTGACATCCTCTGGTAACTGGTCGATGTACAGAGCAATGTCCGACCACATCTGTCGGTCGTACCGTCCCAGAAGTACTAAAGAGTTGACTGCCCTGATCGTTAGTGCTGCCACTGAGGGAAAACATTTCCCAATAATGTCATGGTGCCTACCCTCTTTATCTGGAGAAGCTGAGATAGGAACAGAAGAGTTCTTGGAGCGGCACTGGGCTGCTTGGGTGACAAAATCCAAATTAGGGTCCCCAGTAGGACATGCGGGAGAATCTTCAGGAGCCTTGTATTTTTTGTGTCACGGCACCACCGAAGCTGGGGTCTTCAGGATCTTAATGCCCTCCTCCCAAATACAATTAATAATAGGCATAGCCCTGGTAGATTTATAGAACAGCTCCTTAAAGTCACACAGAAAACAATCTGTTTGCTTTGTAGGCATTTGGAAATCAAAGCTTTGTGCAGCTCTTTCTAGCAGGTTGTGATATTCTCTGGAGGAGAATCAATTGGAAGTGGCATTGGAGACGAGGGAAGTGGCATTATCTAATCATCCCATTCGGTATTAGTGTCCAGAGGCTCATCCTCTTTCCTATCGTCTTCTGAGGATGGGGGATCCTGGAGGGCAACTATTTGATGGGAACGCCAAATTGGCGTAGACAATAGTGGTGGTAGAGGCAGTGATGGTTAAGCCTGTCTAAGTGGCATTGTTGCTGGTGGAGTTGGAGTTCTGGTGGGATGCGCTGATGGAAGGAAGGGCCGACGATAATCAGAAAGCATGAACTGCAGGTCAGATACCATAGACGAAGGTAGAGTGACCATTTCTTCTTAATACTCTTGATCGTAGTGCTCTGCAAGAGCGTAATACATTTGTTCATAATACTTCTCCTATTGAAACTTGGCTTCAGGGAAAGAAAATCCTTCCCTGAGCCGGTCTTTGGAGGAATTCTAATGTGTGGCTGAATTGAATTAGGTCTTGGACCTCATAGCCCTTTGCTTGACACTTGACATGCTATTAGAAAGAGCTGCATTCCACGCCAAAGGGACCATCTTCATCAGAGTCATCTTGATCCAATAGATGAGTGGGTAATAAATGAGACACTTTACGGGGAGAAGTAAGCACAGGAGTGGGAAGAGATTTCTTAGCATTTTTTAATATCTGCTTTGTCAACGAGGTCGTCATCTTCGAAAGCTTATCCTTTGTAGATGGTAATGTCTTTGTCGAAGGTGGTTTTGTTGTCGGTGGTGGAGTCTTCGTCGACATGAGTGCTGTCGACAGCAATGCCTTCATGGTGATAACTGTCAGGCGTCAACGGTATAGGTGTTTGGCTCGTCGACGATTAATCGCGTTGAAAGCGATGATGCTGTCAAGAAAGTAGCAGGAGTGGTAGTAATGGTGGTGGACGTCTTAATTGTTTATGGCATGGATGACTCTTTCCTTGTCAACAGTGAGGCACACATCGATAATCTGTCTGGTGACAGAGCCCACAAAGGATGTTTAGAAAGCATGTGTGATCTGTGGTGGAGGAGGCTCTGAAGTCACTTTTGAAGATATTTTTTTCTTTTTTTACTACTAAACAGGCAGCCACAGCTGCAGTTATTTTGCAGGCACTAGGGGCATGGTTTGAATGGTGCAGCAGGTGCATGGCACACTGCCCAAAAGTTGTCAGAACTCCTCTAAACACATAATATTGCTATTACATCAACTAATTTTATTATTTTCCATTTTGTTTTTCAAACTTTAGCTATTACTTACCCGCACTATACCACTAGTAACAGCACAATATTTTGCCTTTTTGTACATAGACAAGTCATAAACTTTAATCAACTTTCTGTTACTTATATTGTACAACTACTCAGCAACCGCAACTTACAACAAAAAACAGCTTATTACTAATCAAAGAGCCGAAACCTAATGCATTTACCAATGCCTGTTTACTTTTATCAGTTTGCAGATATTCCTTAGCTCCTTCCAGCTAAGATGGAGGTAAGGGGTTATGTTGAGTTGCACAACCAGATCCTTTGCATTTTCCATCATTTTACTAATGATTTGGATCTTTTTAAAAGAGCTAAAAAGGGGGTGTGGCTTAGGCGGCGATGTGGTGAGACGTGTTCTCGAGGAGCTCCGGTGCTCTGCCGCCTACATGAGCGATTTTAGCGGAGCTGGGGTGCTGTAAAACTGCCCCGGGAGTGACGGCTGTTTACTGTGAGCCAGGACTCCCGTGGGGAGCAGTGGATTGCTGGGGGGCGCCATTGCGGGCTAGCAGCGGCCGCAAACGACCTTCCAGGGAACTGAGCCCGCCATTTTGAACCGCCGGACGGAGGAGCTGGCCCGCGCCCTGCGGGCTGCCTGGGGTTCCTGCCCGACTGGGGTGACTGCTGCCCCCTCTGCATGTTTGGTGCTGACTAGGTCCAGGCTTATTTACAAAAAGGGGTGGTGAGGGACAGAGTCTCTGAATTAAGCAGAATACTCTCACCCAGTCAAGAGATCAGGGCTAGATCCAACACCGTTTTTTAGCTCATTGCACCATCCCAGTTTCAGAACCTGGCTGTATGCAAATTAGTCTGTTCCTGTCCCAGTGCATGATGGGAACAGGGCAAACCAAACTACAAAAGCCAATTCTTACACTGGGAAGGAAACAAGCTTCCGGGGGCCGGTTTCTGGCATTACAGCCGTCTTCGGCCCGGCTTGCTTGAATCCGGATGGTGCAATGAGCAAGGGACTCATGTCCAGGCTGGCAGTGAAGAGCTGTGGAACTGTGGCGGCAGAGCTTGGAAGGCAGCTAGCTGCGGCGGACGACGGAGAAGTGCGGCGAGGGGAGGCCGTGCGGCCCGGTGAGGCCTTCCCGGCGGAGAGCGCTGCGGCAGGACGGCGGCCGGCCCTGAAGCGGTGCAATAGCTGGTGCACGGGCCGGCCTTGACCTGCGGCTATCCGGAGGGGTGGTGAGTTCCCTGGGGGCAGACGACAAGGCAGCGAGTGCTGTCCCACTGTGGGGGCCCGGGTGGAGGCCCTCCTCTTCCGCTGCTTGAGTGACTCCTCTGGGCCCTGTCCAGCGGGGGCCGGAGGTGCTTGGTGGAGGCCTGTACGAAGGAGTGGAGGCCCGCGTGCGACCCAGGGGAAGCAGCGAAGGACCGGCGGGTGGTGCCCAGCGGCTGCTCTGGAGGGGCCTGCGCTGGGGCGGCTGGAGGGACGGCCTGGAGACACAGCGGACTGGCGGGGCTCCCCCAGCGGGCCCTTTTGGATGATCGGCGGGAAGCCGACTACGCGAGTGGACCTGCTGCAGCGGTGGACCATTGAGGCCTCTTGAAGGTGCGGCGCGGTGAGGAACCGGGGGCCATAGCTGGGAGCGCTGATACGGGAGGCACTGGGGGGCCCTGGACGTTACAAGCTGCTGCCCCCCGGAGTCCTACTCTATGCTCTCCTTGCGCCGACATTTGACTATCAGGCACGTGTGACAGACGGTGCCTCCATTTTGGCTCTGAGCGGCGGGTCACCCCAGAAACTCAGGGCGGCCGGCTTTGCTGAGGCAGAGTTCTGCCGTACTCGCAGGACTGAGCGGCCCAAGATCTCTCCTTGGTGGGGCTGCTGTAGGCCATTGTAGGCGAAGCACAGCTGGCCTCTTTGGGGCCCTGTAGCGAGTGGTGGGCACACGGAGGTCCTGCAGGTGAGCGCCGCCATTTTGAGCCCCAAGCTAGACGTTCAGGTGTCCCCAGGGACTAGCGCTACAGCGGGGACCCACACCATTTGCCTGTGCTACTGCCCTGGGCCCTGGAAAGAGTTTAGGGGTGGTCTGGCGGTGCACTGGTGGCGCTGCGAGGGCCTAGCCTGCACAAACTCTTTGGACATATGGAGCTCTTTGTTTGCTTACTGCGGGGGGCAGGGGAGGTACATTTTGGTTGTTAGGGAGGGTTGGCCATGTGCATAGCGGCTCCCTGATACTGCTGGCCCGGGGGGGAGGGGGGCGGTCCCTGGGATTACCAGCGCCCTCCTTGTGATCCCGTCTCTGGGGTGGTGGGGTGGGTGGGGGTCTCCAGGGAGGGAGTCCTTGAGTTCTGGGGGGCTGGGGGCTGAGGGGGGCCTAGCGCATCTGGTCCTCTAGTTTCCTCCTTGCTCCTTGCTAGTTAGGCCTTGTGGTGCCAGGGGCTGGACGGGGGTCCTGCCCGGGCACACACCACCTGCCAGGTGCAGAGTGCGCTGCTTGGCTGCCGGACCGCCGATGCGAAACTGGCGATGACGCGTTCCAAAGGGGGCAAAGCCGACCAGGCGGCGGCCTCCAGAGACAATTCGATTGTGGCGATGTGGGGTAAAGCAGGGGCGTTGACGCCCGCTGAGGGGCCACCGCAAGCCGCTGGGGACACGATGCCAGTGACCCAGGCATTTATGACCTCCTTCATGTCCGAACTTAAGATGGAAATAGGCTCCCTTTGTTCTGAGGTGAACTCCTGTGTCCGGGAACTGCGGAAGGAAGTCACTGATCTGGGGGACCGAGTGGATGGGCTGGAGAAAACGGTGGCCGCACGGAGGACCAGGAGCAACTGTGGCAACGTCTGGCAGCGTTGGAAGAACAAAACATAGAGCTACAAGTCAAGCAGGAGGACTTAGAGAACCGAAGTCGCCGGAACAACCTCAGTACCCAGAGGTTTCTTCTCGGGGAAGAGGGGAAGGACATCATGACCTATGTGGCGCAACTCCTCCATGAGGTCTGGGGGGAGGAAGACGCTTCCCCGCCGGCTTTGGACCGGGCCCACCGGGCCTGCGGGAAGGCCGGGACTTCTCCCAGACATTTTGACACAGGTGCATTTCTTCACCGAGAAGGAGGCTATATTGAAGGCGGCTAGGGACAAGCCAGATCTCAGTTACGAGGGGCACAAGATACAGATCTTTCAAGACTTGGCATCCAACACCTTGCCCCGATGTCGAGCTTTCAGGCCAGTGACAGAGAAGCTGCGGGCCCTAAACATCTCTTATCAGTGGGGCCATCCCTTTGCCCTCATCTTCCAGTGGGAAACCAAGCGCAGAGTAATAAGGTCCTACCGGGAGGCAGTGCAGCTGCTTCAACTGCCAGAGTCGCCACCAACCAGCCCTTCACGGCAACGGCGCCAGGAGCGGGTCCCGGCCAGGCCGTCCTGGACTACTGTACAGCACCACCGCTGCTCCCCTCCCCTGGATGAGCGGTCTGCCTCGCAGGCCAAACAAGACATTATAGCGCACATCCGATCCCTTGATAGGGACCGGGATGGGCCACCTTCATGCCCTTCCACCCCGTGACCAATCAACCAGCGATGTGCTATATTTCGAGGCCTGCACCTCTGCTGATAGTGATTCCTCTCCCCTGGGTCTGTTATGTGTAGCGAACCTTAATCCTGCACTCCAGCTCCCGGCCAGTGTGGCGGGGACACCGGGATCCTACTGTTGTTTGCCCTTGAGACAACCACAGGCCTCCCCCAGGCTGTTCCTAAGGAAGTGACATCTCGCTGTCTGATCATGCCCATGTTGAGCTGCTCCTGCAGGACCCGGCCGATTGCCCTGCCCGAGAGGCGCGGTGGTGCTTGCCGCCGAGTATTCTTCGGGATGCAGCCGACGTTGAAAGCATCCGGGCCGCCATTGACTCTTACTTTGCTAGTAATGACATCCCGGAGACACCTTTCCCCATGGTGTGGGACGCCTTTAAGGCCACGATCCGAGGCCACATCACCTTTCTATCGATTGCGCGGAAGCGCGAGGCTTGTAAGTTGGAGGATAGCTTGGCGAAGGACATAAAGCGAGCTGAGCTAAAGGACCGGGAGCATTCCTCGTTGGAATCCAGGTGGCAGCTCCCCAACCTGAGAGGGCAGCTCGGGCTCTTGCAAACTAACAAGGCAGAGCACTCTTTGCTGGCGTTGAAGCAGCGATATTTCGAGGGAAGAGATAAGGTGGGCCGGTTGCTGGCGGGAAGACTGAGAGCGCGTGTGGCTAGAGCCCACATAGCCAATGTCCAGCTACCGGAGGGGACCAGGGTCATCTCGGGGAGAGATAAATGTGAGGCATTTCGGGACTATTATGCAGCCTTGTACCAGGGGGAGACTCCGTCTCCAGATGTGGTCGCGACCGTCCTGAATAGTTACGAGGGGACGCCATTGCACCCACTCTGTGCGAAGAGTCTCTGGAGGGCCCTATAAAGGAGGAGGAGATAACAGCAGCAGTGAGGGACCTTTCTTTGGGGAAAACACCGGGGCCGGATGGCATACCCCTGTCCTTTTTTCGCATGTTCCAGTCACAGCTTCGACCCTATCTTCTGAGGCTGTTCAATTCTTTTACGGATACAGAGGGACCGTCCTCTGACATGGGTATGGCGGAGATAGCGTTGATACCGATGCCTGGGAAGGATCCCACGCTTAGTGCATCCTAGCGCCCCATAGCACTATTGAATACCGATCCTAAAATCTATACTAAGCTACTCGCAAAACGCCTAGATCCTTATATGCCGGGGCTTGTGTACGCGGATCAGGTCGTCTTCATCCGCAATCGTCAGGGAGCGGATAATGTGCGTAAGCTTGCGCATCTTGTGGGGAAAGCGCATCATTGGAAGCTCCTGGACTGCCTTCTGTCGCTAGACGTGGCGAAGGCATTTGACCGGGTGGACTGGACCTTCCTTCGTGCGGTCCTGCAGAAGTTTGGGCTAGGTCCGAAGATGATCACGAGGGTCATGGCTCCATATGTAGGGCCGCAAGCCAGGATTCGGGTTAATGGTCAGCTTATGGCGCCGTTAACCTATTCATAGGGGTACGAGGCAGGGGTGCCCTCTATCACCCCTGCTGTTTGCCCTTGCAGTGGAACCCCTAGCGGAGATGATTCGTCGGGTACCCGATAGTCATGGTATCCCCTTGGCGGTCGGGAAAAGAAGGTGGCGCTTTTTGCTGACGATCTTATCCTCACTCTCACGTGCCCTCGAGAGTCTCTCCCGGCACTGCATGGGGTACTATGCCTTTTCGAGAGGCCCTCAGGTCTCAAGATCAACCACGATAAGCCTTGGGCCCTTAATCTTACCATTCCGAAAGAGGAGATACCCCCTCTGAAGGACGTGGTACCCTATCAGTGGGCCGATCAGCACATTCGCTATCTAGGCCTCCTGCTGACCCCCTCTTTGGAAACGTGGACATTGGTGAACTGGCGAGAGTGTCGGAGAGCGGTCCTTGTAGACCTGCGGAGGTGGAGACCTCTGATGCTGTCGTGGCTGGGCAGGCTCAGTGCCATCAAGATGTCGATCCTCCCTAAAATGTTGTACTTGTTCCAATGTCTCCCCACACCTATCCCACTCCACTGTATACGAGGCCTGCAGCGTGAGATCACGTCCTTTATCTGGGGTGGGAAGCGGCCTTGATTCTCTCAGAAGCTCCTTATGACACCGCGGGATAGGGGGGGGGATTAGCCTGCCCTAATCTATTGGACTATTACTGGGCCTCGCACCTCCGCTTTGTGGTGGAGTGGGAGGTGAGGGAGAGCAAGAAGGGATGGCTGCATATGGACCGAATGGTAACGGGGAGAACCATCTGGGATCTTGCATGGCTACACCGGACGGCACGATCTAGGAGCGCTTATATAGCGGTGCCCACGAGAACGGTCCTAGAGAAATGGGATAACATAGCTGTGTCCAGAGGCCTTACTACGTTTCCCTCCCCGCATACCCCAATAGAGGGGAACTCGCTCTTCCCGCCGGCTCATCGAACCCGGGCCTTTGACAAATGGATGCAGGGGGACTGCAGGGTGATCTGCGACTTATATGAGGGAGGCGCACTTAAGACCTTTGACCAATTTAGGGAGGAGTTTCACGTACCATCGGAGGCGAGAATGCAGTATGCCCAGCTGCGACATTGGGTGTCTGAAATGTATCAGGCGGCCACCCGCGATTTTACTCCCTTTGAGAGGTTGGAGCGCTCTCTTGGGGGATCAAAAGGGCTGATTTCTCAGATCTACCGGATTCTGCAACACCCACTGACTACGCCCTCTCACCCATACCAGCACCAATGGCAGTGGGCGACCGGCACGGACATTGAGCCTTCACAGTGGGACATCCCCAAGATATACCGGAGCATCCCGCAGAGGGTGAATGCCTATAAACTCTTGACTCAATGGTATTATACACCTCAGCGACTTCACAAGATGTTTCTCACATCCTCTCCCCTGTGCTGGAGGTGTCAGTCTGCATCTGGGGATGTTATCCATGTCTGGTGGGCGTGCCCAATGTTGACCATTTTTTGGAAGGAGGTCCTTAGCCACATCAAGGGGCTACTGGGGTGTCCACTGCCTGAAGCCACGAGCACAATCCTACTAGGCATCAAACCTGCAAGCCTGAAGGCGTTAACCCGAAGTGACTGGATCTTGGCGCTCCAGATGCTGGGAGCGGCTAAGCAGCTTATAGCCCTATACTGGAAGAGAACTGAAGCCCCCCCAATAGCAGCCTGGTTTGTACGGCTCTGGCATGTCATCATGATGGAGCTTTTTACAGCGCGATTACAAGCATGTGACACACGTTTTAAGGCAGTTTGGCAGCCCCTAGTCCAATATCTCTGCACCATAGAACATGCGCGCCTCATGCCAACCAGGATCAGAACGTTGCGTCTCTTTGAGGATGCCATTGCTCCTTCTTACCCCAGTAGATTGCTCCTGTAGAACCCCCCCTGGGATGTGGGTATTGCCTCGGGCCCTCTTCCATTGCTCCCCCACCCCAGCGCACACTGCTTTTATTCTTGTTGTGCTCTCTCTTCTTTTCTCCACCTCCAGTTTCTTCTTCATCTCCCTTTTCTTCTTCATCTCTTCACTGCTCTTATAGTTACTGGGCTGCCTTTAGATATTGGGCTAGTTGCCTGCTTGTTTTTTTACATTGATCTTAGGGATCTTGATTTTCTGAATGTCAGAAGGGTAGTACAGCTTACGGCATGAAACGCGGCCGGCCTCAGTGGGGTTGTAGGCAAAACGCTGTGTAACTATTTGCCTTTCTTGCGCAGGCCTCAAGGCCCCAATGCTAACTTATTTCGCGGCCGGCCCTGCTTTGGGTTGTAGGCTTACCGCTGTGTTTAAACGGCCCTGTGGTATGTGTTATTGCCTGAAAATGAAACAGACTTGAAATAAGAAAAAGAGCTAAAAAACACATTGCACTTTTATCCATAGCTACAATATACTTTAAAAAAATTAGGGACTTAACCCAGTCGCTAACTAGACTTTTTTTACATTTGGAAAAAATTGTCAATTCAAAAAATACAGTTGAATCTAAAGGCAATTTTTGATTATAGTCCTGTGGTCACTTTTTGTCAAAGTGGTCCTACAATTGCAAAGTGGTAGACCCCACCGCTGAACCACCCATGTAGGAAGTTGGCTCTGTATATACTTTACCAAAGTATTGTATAGTATACGCAGAGTCCAGTTGATCCCCGGAGGCTTTTCAGAGCTTAAAGTAGATAATACCTTACTCTCTTTTGTGGTAGTGTGGTTGAGCAGTCAGGCGTATTAGAGGGCTGTGTAAGCATTTGTTGTACACACTCAGGCAAGAAATTATTCTAAGACCAATTGTTTTGTATAAAAAGATATACTTTGTTACTTTTAATTCTAGAACCAAGAGAACTCAGTTGCAGGTAAGTACCAATTTTAAAATAGCAATACTTTTCAGGTACAGTAAAATTGTGTTTGCAAAAGCAGTAGAAATACTTTACAGTTATACTGAAAATACATTGGGATGTCAAATCAACAGTAACAGAAAATAGCAATTGTAACAGATTTACATATAGTGCAATATGAAGAAATGCAATGCAATCATATAGAAGGGGAACAGTTATGCACATTTACAGGTAAGTACTCGACTTACACATCCAGTCTTCGGGGGTTTAGATCAACATTGGGCAAGGGTAAGATCAAGATAGGTACTGCACCATCAGCGGCTCTCGGGCAGCCAGTTACAGAGGTCACTGGGCCCAAGGTTAGTCAATTGAGACCACGGGCACCCACAAGAGGTGCAGATGACAGGTAAGTTCCTGCGGTTTCTGGTGCACTCACCTCTAGGGTTAAAGCAAGCACAGGGATCCACAAGGCAGCAACAACCATACACCATAAGCGGCCCACGGGCCCACAGGAGCAGGGTGCAAATCAGCATCAGGCGCCCAATGCAAGTGAATGGGAATCTCAGTCGCCCAAAGAGGCTGCAGGCTCAGTCTAGGAGGATGGACGAAGGTGACCTACTGCTGGGCAGGTAAGTTGAGGTGTCGGAGGATGCCTGGGTATCGTCGGTCGGGCTCTCAAATGTTGGGGCCTGAGGGTGCAGGGGTGCCTTTAGGATTTGGATTTTCTTTACCTGAGCAGGGGGACCCTTTGAGATGAGGCTACAGGCATCTTCGTTGAGTCCAGGAGAGGTCAGCCAATGCTGGATTCAAGGTCAGGCTCACAGTGGAGAGTTCACTGGACAAGTGAGCCACTCTGACTCAGACCATGGGCGTCGGGGGCAGAGTGGGCAGGACTCACAGTTCCAGCTGGATTGGGAGTCCTTGTAGTTGGAGTCTTCTGGACAGGGCATCTGCCCTCTGGAGATCTTGTCCTTGTTGAAGAGGAGGCAGTCTTTCTATGGTTTTTGTACTTGGCTAGCCACATTACAGGTGTTGTCTTCTTTAGAGATTCTTTAAAGCTGGAGACAGGCTGGTAGGCCTGGGGCCAAGTCGGTCATTGTCTTCAGGCTTTGCTGCACTGCGTCTGTTTCATAGATTCCATCTGAGTGTAGGAGGCTGGCTTAGTATATGCTGCATATTTATTCAAGTGATGCACCTTGCACTAATCCAGGCAACACTTATGGTGATTTATAGTGGTTTATGATAACCATTGAAAGCTCTCAAAGTAGCTGTGGAGAACAACCTTCAGACTTATCTTGAAGGAGTGTAAAGCAGCTTGTTTTACCACATTTAATCAGTAGAGTAGACTACATGAAAAAGAACCACACAGTGATTTATAAAAATAAGTCTGCTTTTTACACAACACAATCACTAACACATTGGTATATCTCTGAGATATTAACAATATACACAAGAATACTTAAGAATAATCAGGTAAGTAGCACAAAATGCAGTGGTCTCCAGGAGGGAGACCAAACCACAAACTAAAACAAGCATTTGCAATGCAATAGGTCTAGCATTCTATGAAAGTTTGAGCGATTGTCGTTGCATCTGTTAATGTTTGTTAGATCATTTTTTTCAAATAATATCCCAGCAGCAGCATAAGTAATAAAAGAAAAACAAATGGAAATATATGCTGAGCTGCAATTTATTTTGTAATAATTGCATTAAGGATGCAGTACCTTATGTGGCTAATAGAGAGGTCCCTTTACAACTCCATAGGGACACCTAGTAACAGCCTGTGGTTCTGCACCCTTTCCTTGCTTTGTGTATTTTCTTTTATTACTTATGGTACTGCTGGGATATTTTTGAACAAAAAAAATCTAACAAACATTATTCGCAATGCCAATAGCTTTGCTGCCTAGAGAGCGAGTGAGAGTCAAAAAGAGTGAGAAAAAACAGTGATAAAATGTGGAACACAGAAATAGGTAGAGCTATTTTAAGAACTAAGGGCCAGATGTAGGTAGGCTTTTACCGGTCGGTAACGGCCGAATTCGGCCGTTACCGACCGGTAAAAGGCATTTGAGATGTAGGGGGCAGAATCGGTAAATTTACCGTTCTGTAAATTTACCGATAGGTAATTTTACAGAATCTGTAAATATACCGGTCGGTAAATTTACTGACCGGTATATTTACAGAATCTGTAAAATCGATATGTAGGTGGGACTCTTATGAGTCCCACAAGGCCTTAGAAATCGGTATTTTACCATCAAATTCAATTTGATGGTGAAATACCGATTCAGGTGTGCATGCAAATGTGCGCATGCACACCTGTGCCATATGACAGGCAGACCTGCCCTTAGGGCAGGTATGCCTGCCATATGGCCCCCGAACCTTTTTTGGGGGTGCTAGAGGGTGTCAAAGTGACACCCCCTGCACCCTTGCCAAAAATCTGTATTTACCGATCGGTAAATACCGACCTGTAATGCCCCATTCATTCCTATGGGCTTCATAGCCCATAGGAATGAATGGAGCATTACAGGTCGGTATTTACCGAATCGGTAAATACCGACTTTTACCGATTCGGTAAATAAACATCTGGATTTCCCTACATCTCCCCCCTTCATATTTACCGACTTTTAAATACCGAATCGGTAAAATTCGGTATTTAAGGGTCGGTAAATATGCTTTACCTACATCTAGCCCTAAGTGAGAGGTAGTGAGAAGAGAAATACTTAACTGAGAGAGAGAATAAGACCGATACATTGAGAGAAACACAGTGTTAGAGAAAGGTGGGGAGAAACAGAGAGATTGATGGTGTATAGATAGTTTAATAATGAAGGTTCTATAAACGTGAGATAGATTCTTGGAGAGATAAGCAGGTTATACATATATAGAGAGAGTACGTTTAAGAGAGAAATAGAGGGAGTGATGTGTTATATATAAGTGTGTATATGCAGGCAGTAAATACCAGCATTAATTGTCACTAACCAGAGCTAGGCATCTGCGTTTAAAGTGTCCCAAAATTAAAAAACACTTTTGTTTACTCCTGCACATTCCATAAATAAGGCGCAATCTGTTGCATCATGCTCACACCAAATAGATCTTCTAGTGCACCTTTTACACTGGATTCAGGTGGAATTGCAAAAACAAAACTAGCTGGACTATGGTGCACGTTTTTAGCTGCTGTATTTGAGAAGTAAAAGAGGGAGTTTGTTGTTTGTACTTTTGACCGTAAGAGAACATTTGTTTGTTGTAAGAGAATATAATGTGGCTGAAAGAGGGGTCTGGGCGTTGAAGTGAAAGAATAGGTGTTCGAGAGAGAGAAACTTTGTGCTTTTGAGCGAGAGAGAGAGGGTGAGAAAGAAATGTGTGTGTATGTGAGAGGAAGACTGAAAGAAACTGGGAATGTGGTTTGTGCGGAATGAAGATTTGCGAGAGGGTTTTGTGTAAATGTAAAAATGTAAATTGATACTTGTATAGCGCACTACTCACCAGCAAGGGTCTCAAGGCGCTTGTACGAATACCGCTGTGGAACCCATCCTGGCTTTTCCCTGGGAGGTGTCCACTCCTGGGCACCCCCAAGGTGGAGGCCAGAGGCCAGGCATCCTTAGCGTTGTGGGGGCCGTTGTGGAGATTAAGCAAGCTATTGCCCAGAGTTGCAGAGTGGGACTCCATGATTGGAATAGTCAAGTCAAGTCATAAAATTTGTATAGCGCACTACATACCCAGAGGGTTTCAAGGCGCTTAGGAAGGGGAGGAGGATTATTTGTCAAATATCCACGTTTTAAGCTGCTTTCTGAACGCTAGGTGATTCTGGGTGAGGCGAAGGTAAGCGGGGAGTGAGTTCCATGTTTTGGCAGCCAGGTATGAAAAGGATCTGCCTCCCATGGTGGTCTTGTTGATGCGAGGTACAGTGGCGAAGGCTTGGCTGGAAGAGCGAAGTTGGCGGGAGGGGGTGTAGAAGGACAGTCGAGAGTTGAGGCAATCTGGTCCGATGTCGTAGAGTGATTTGTGTGCGTGGGTAAGCAGTCGGAAAGTGATCCTCTTATTGACGGGTAGCCAGTGGAGGTCTTTAAGGTGACCAGAGATGTGTTCGTTGCGTGGGATGTCTAATATGAGCCTGGCTGAGGCGTTTTGGATTCGTTGTAGTTTCTTCTGGAGTTTAGCGGTGGTACCTGCGTAGAGGGTGTTTCCGTAGTCCAGTCGGCTCGTGACCAGAGCGTGGGTGACTGTTTTTCTGGTTTCGGAGGGGATCCAGCGAAATGTTTTTCTGAGCATGCGAAGAATGTTAAAGCAGGAAGAGGATAGGAATGCATGGGCATTACCGATTCGGTATTTACCGAATCAGTAAATACCGAATGTCACAAGGGTGCAGGGGGTGTCACTTTGACACCCTCTGGCACCCCCAAAAGAGGCTCGGGTGCCATGTGGCAGGCATACCTGCCCTAAGGGCAGGTCTGCCTGTCATATGGCACAGGTGTGCATGCACACATGTGCATGCACACCGGAATCGGTATTTTACCATCAAATTGAATTTTATGGTAAAATACCGATCCTGTAAGGCTTGTGGGACTCAGTAGAGTCCCACCTACATCTCAAAATTACCGAATCGGTAAAAATACCGATTCGGTAATTTACAGAATCGGTAAATTTACCGATTGGTAAATTTACCGATTCTGTAATAATTTGCCCCCTACATCTCAAATTCCTTTTACCGGTCGGTAACGGCCGAATTCGGCCGTTACCGACCGGTAAATCCCTACCTACATCTGGCCCTTAGAGATTTAACATTTTAACAATTTGTGACGTTAGAACACTAGCGCATATACATGCAGGTTGCTGTATGCATTTATATTTTAGGTGTACACACAAAGTGTACCTAGTGTACTTTTTTCAACCATGCAACTGGTGCTCTTGTAAAGCGCTCCGACACTTTCGGGTCGAGTTTGCGCTATATAAAACTGCAAGAAAAAACATATGGCTAGCAGATCAACAAACAGAGACTCCTTATATAGGGCTGTCTCCTTTTTATACGAGGGCAAAGGTAAAGCATTGAGTCCCTAGCGGAGATGATTCGTCGGGTACCCGATATTCATGGTATCCCCATGGCGGTCGGGAAAACAAGGTGGCGCTTTTTGCTGACGATCTTATCCTCACTCTCACGTGCCCTCGAGAGTCTCTCCCGGCACTGCATGCGGTACTATACCTTTTCGAGAGGCCCTCAGGTCTCAAGATCAACCACGATAAGCCTTGGGCCCTTAATCTTACCATTCCGAAAGAGGAGATACCCCCTCTGAAGGACGTGGTACCCTATCAGTGGGCCGATCAGCACATTCGCTATCTAGGCCTCCTGCTGACCCCCTCTTTGGAAACGTGGACATTGGTGAACTGGCGAGAGTGTCGGAGAGCGGTCCTTGAAGACCTGCGGAGGTGGAGACCTCTGATGCTGTCGTGGCTGGGCAGGCTCAGTGCCATCAAGATGTCGATCCTCCCTAAAATGTTGTACTTGTTCCAATGTCTCCCCACACCTATCCCACTCCACTGTATACGAGGCCTGCAGCGTGAGATCACGTCCTTTGTCTGGGGTGGGAAGCGGCCTTGATTCTCTCAGAAGCTCCTTATGACACCGCGGGATAGCGGGGGATTAGCCTGCCCTAATCTATTGGACTATTACTGGGCCTCGCACCTCCGCTTTGTGGTGGAGTGGGAGGTGAGGGAGAGCAAGAAGGGATGGCTGCATATGGACCGAATGGTAACGGGGCGAACCATCTGGGATCTTGCATGGCTACACCGGACGGCACGATCTAGGAGCGCTTATATAGCGGTGCCCACGAGAACGGTCCTAGAGAAATGGGATAACATAGCTGTGTCCAGAGGCCTTACTACGTTTCCCTCCCCGCATACCCCAATAGAGGGGAACTCGCTCTTCCCGCCGGCTCATCGAACCCGGGCCTTTGACAAATGGATGCAGGGGGACTGCAGGGTGATCTGCGACTTATATGAGGGAGGCGCACTTAAGACCTTTGACCAATGTAGGGAGGAGTTTCACGTACCATCGGAGGCGAGAATGCAGTATGCCCAGCTGCGACATTGGGTGTCTGAAATGTATCAGGCGGCCACCCGCGATTTTACTCCCTTTGAGAGGTTGGAGCGCTCTCTTGGGGGATCAAAAGGGCTGATTTCTCAGATCTACCGGATTCTGCAACACCCACTGACTACGCCCTCTCACCCATACCAGCACCAATGGCAGTGGGCGACCGGCACGGACATTGAGCCTTCACAGTGGGACATCCCCAAGATATACCGGAGCATCCCGCAGAGGGTGAATGCCTATAAACTCTTGACTCAATGGTATTATACACCTCAGCGACTTCACAAGATGTTTCTCACATCCTCTCCCCTGTGCTGGAGGTGTCAGTCTGCATCTGGGGATGTTATCCATGTCTGGTGGGCGTGCCCAATGTTGACCATTTTTTGGAAGGAGGTCCTTAGCCACATCAAGGGGGTACTGGGGTGTCCACTGCCTGAAGCCACGAGCACAATCCTACTAGGCATCAAACCTGCCAGCCTGAAGGCGTTAACCCGAAGTGACTGGATCTTGGCGCTCCAGATGCTGGGAGCGGCTAAGCAGCTTATAGCCCTATACTGGAAGAGAACTGAAGCCCCCCCAATAGCAGCCTGGTTTGTACGGCTCTGGCATGTCATCATGATGGAGCTTTTTACAGCGCGATTACAAGCACGTGGCACACGTTTTAAGGCAGTTTGGCAGCCCCTAGTCCAATATCTCTGCACCATAGAACATGCGCGCCTCATGCCAACCAGGCTCAGAACCTTGCGTCTCTTTGAGGATGCCATTGCTCCTTCTTACCCCAGTAGATTGCTCCTGTAGAACCCCCCCTGGGATGTGGGTATTGCCTCAGGCCCTCTTCCATTGCTCCCCCACCCCAGCGCACACTGCTTTTATTCTTGTTGTGCTCTCTTCTTTTCTCCACCTCCAGTTTCTTCTTCATCTCCCTTTTCTTCTTCATCTCTTCACTGCTCTTATAGTTACTGGGCTGCCTTTAGATATTGGGCTAGTTGCCTGCTTGTTTTTTTACATTGATCTTAGGGATCTTGATTTTCTGAATGTCAGAAGGGTAGTACAGCTTACGGCATGAAACGCGGCCGGCCTCAGTGGGGTTGTAGGCAAAACGCTGTGTAACTATTTGCCTTTCTTGCGCAGGCCTCAAGGCCCCAATGCTAACTTATTTCGCGGCCGGCCCTGCTTTGGGTTGTAGGCTTACCGCTGTGTTTAAACGGCCCTGTGGTATGTGTTATTGCCTGAAAATAAAACAGACTTGAAATAAAAAAGAGCTAAAAAACACATTGCACTTTTGTCCATAGCTACAATATACTTTAAAAAAATTAGGGACTTAACCCAGTCGCTAACTAGACTTTTTTTACATTTGGAAAAAATTGTCAATTCAAAAAATACAGTTGAATCTAAAGGCAATTTTTGATTATAGTCCTGTGGTCACTTTTTGTCAAAGTGGTCCTACAATTGCAAAGTGGTAGACCCCACCGCTGAACCACCCATGTAGGAAGTTGGCTCTGTATATACTTTACCAAAGTATTGTATAGTATACGCAGAGTCCAGTTGATCCCCGGAGGCTTTTCAGAGCTTAAAGTAGATAATACCTTACTCTCTTTTGTGGTAGTGTGGTTGAGCAGTCAGGCGTATTAGAGGGCTGTGTAAGCATTTGTTGTACACACTCAGGCAAGAAATTATTCTAAGACCAATTGTTTTGTATAAAAAGATATACTTTGTTACTTTTAATTCTAGAACCAAGAGAACTCAGTTGCAGGTAAGTACCAATTTTAAAATAGCAATACTTTTCAGGTACAGTAAATTGTGTTTGCAAAAGCAGTAGAAATATTTTACAGTTATACTGAAAATACATTGGGATGTCAAATCAACAGTAACAGAAAATAGCAATTGTAACAGATTTACATATAGTGCAATATGAAGAAATGCAATGCAATCATATAGAAGGGGAACAGTTATGCACATTTACAGGTAAGTACTCGACTTACACATCCAGTCTTCGGGGGTTTAGATCAACATTGGGCAAGGGTAAGATCAAGATAGGTACTGCACCATCAGCGGCTCTCGGGCAGCCAGTTACAGAGGTCACTGGGCCCAAGGTTAGTCAATTGAGACCACGGGCACCCACAAGAGGTGCAGATGACAGGTAAGTTCCTGCGGTTTCTGGTGCACTCACCTCTAGGGTTAAAGCAAGCACAGGGATCCACAAGGCAGCAACAACCATACACCATAAGCGGCCCACGGGCCCACAGGAGCAGGGTGCAAATCAGCATCAGGCGCCCAATGCAAGTGAATGGGAATCTCAGTCGCCCAAAGAGGCTGCAGGCTCAGTCTAGGAGGATGGACGAAGGTGACCTACTGCTGGGCAGGTAAGTTGAGGTGTCGGAGGATGCCTGGGTATCGTCGGCCGGGCTCTCAAATGTTGGGGCCTGAGGGTGCAGGGGTGCCTTTAGGATTTGGATTTTCTTTACCTGAGCAGGGGGACCCTTTGAGATGAGGCTACAGGCATCTTCGTTGAGTCCAGGAGAGGTCAGCCAATGCTGGATTCAAGGTCAGGCTCACAGTGGAGAGTTCACTGGACAAGTGAGCCACTCTGACCCAGACCATGGGCGTCGGGGGCAGAGTGGGCAGGACTCACAGTTCCAGCTGGATTGGGAGTCCTTGTAGTTGGAGTCTTCTGGACAGGGCATCTGCCCTCTGGAGATCTTGTCCTTGTTGAAGAGGAGGCAGTCTTTCTATGGTTTTTGTACTTGGCTAGCCACATTACAGGTGTTGTCTTCTTTAGAGATTCTTTAAAGCTGGAGACAGGCTGGTAGGCCTGGGGCCAAGTCGGTCATTGTCTTCAGGCTTTGCTGCACTGCGTCTGTTTCATAGATTCCATCTGAGTGTAGGAGGCTGGCTTAGTATATGCTGCATATTTATTCAAGTGATGCACCTTGCACTAATCCAGGCAACACTTATGGTGATTTATAGTGGTTTATGATAACCATTGAAAGCTCTCAAAGTAGCTGTGGAGAACAACCTTCAGACTTATCTTGAAGGAGTGTAAAGCAGCTTGTTTTACCACATTTAATCAGTAGAGTAGACTACATGAAAAAGAACCACACAGTGATTTATAAAAATAAGTCTGCTTATTACACAACACAATCACTAACACATTGGTATATCTCTGAGATATTAACAATATACACAAGAATACTTAAAAATAATCAGGTAAGTAGCACAAAATGCAGTGGTCTCCAGGAGGGAGACCAAACCACAAACTAAAACAAGCATTTGCAATGCAATAGGTCTAGCATTCTATGAAAGTTTGAGCGATTGTCGTTGCATCTGTTAATGTTTGTTAGATCATTTTTTTCAAATAATATCCCAGCAGCAGCATAAGTAATAAAAGAAAAACAAATGGAAATATATGCTGAGCTGCAATTTATTTTGTAATAATTGCATTAAGGATGCAGTACCTTATGTGGCTAATAGAGAGGTCCCTTTACAACTCCACAGGGACACCTAGTAACAGCCTGTGGTTCTGCACCCTTTCCTTGCTTTGTGTATTTTCTTTTATTACTTATGGTACTGCTGGGATATTTTTGAACAAAAAAAATCTAACAAACATTATTCGCAATGCCAATAGCTTTGCTGCCTAGAGAGCGAGTGAGAGTCAAAAAGAGTGAGAAAAAACAGTGATAAAATGTGGAACACAGAAATAGGTAGAGCTATTTTAAGAACTAAGTGAGAGGTAGTGAGAAGAGAAATACTTAACTGAGAGAGAGTATAAGACCGATACATTGAGAGAAACACAGTGTTAGAGAAAGGTGGGGAGAAACAGAGAGATTGATGGTGTATAGATAGTTTAATAATGAAGGTTCTATAAACGTGAGATAGATTCTTGGAGAGATAAGCAGGTTATACATATATAGAGAGAGTACGTTTAAGAGAGAAATAGAGGGAGTGATGTGTTATATATAAGTGTGTATATGCAGGCAGTAAATACCAGCATTAATTGTCACTAACCAGAGCTAGGCATCTGCGTTTAAAGTGTCCCAAAATTAAAAAACACTTTTGTTTACTCCTGCACATTCCATAAATAAGGCGCAATCTGTTGCATCATGCTCACACCAAATAGATCTTCTAGTGCACCTTTTACACTGGATTCAGGTGGAATTGCAAAAACAAAACTAGCTGGACTATGGCGCACGTTTTTAGCTGCTGTATTTGAGAAGTAAAAGAGGGAGTTTGTTGTTTGTACTTTTGACCGTAAGAGAACATTTGTTTGTTGTAAGAGAATATAATGTGGCTGAAAGAGGGGTCTGGGCGTTGAAGTGAAAGAATAGGTGTTCGAGAGAGAGAAACTTTGTGCTTTTGAGCGAGAGAGAGAGGGTGAGAAAGAAATGTGTGTGTATGTGAGAGGAAGACTGAAAGAAACTGGGAATGTGGTTTGTGCGGAATGAAGATTTGCGAGAGGGTTTTGTGTAAATGTAAAAATGTAAATTGATACTTGTATAGCGCACTACTCACCAGCAAGGGTCTCAAGGCGCTTGTACGAATACCGCTGTGGAACCCATCCTGGCTTTTCCCTGGGAGGTGTCCACTCCTGGGCACCCCCAAGGTGGAGGCCAGAGGCCAGGCATCTTTAGCGTTGTGGGGGCCGTTGTGGAGATTAAGCAAGCTATTGCCCAGAGTTGCAGAGTGGGACTCCATGATTGGAATAGGCACAGAGGCGAGAATTATCAGGTCCGTGGAATTTTGAGCCCAAGACCTGCCGAGGCGGGGAATTGAACCCTGGTCCCGGGCTAGACCTCTGCATCAGGGTCTGCCGCTCTAACCATTGAGCCACACTTCTCCACTTGTGTGTGTATGAGAGAGTTAAAACCAGAGAGGTAAGCGTGTGTGAGCGATAGAATGAAGAGAGCTAATGGAATGTGTTTGTGAGATAAGTGTGTGTGCGTGTGCATAAAACAAAAAGAGTCACTGAGAGACATACTTTAGAGCTACAGTGCAGTTTTATGAGGGAAAGTTCTGCCGTGAACAAGTGTATGTTTGTGTGCTAAGTGCATACAAAGGCCTCTGCGTAGCTGTAGTGGTGTTGTATATAAACCAAAAAATGGGGCTGAGAGTTACGGAAAACAGTGTGTGTACAGCTGCATACTTCACCAACAGTTTTGATAGCTTCAAAGATCTAGGGCCAGATGTAGGTAAATCTATTTTACCGACTCATAAATACCGAATTTTACCGATTCGGTATTTATGAATCGGTAAAATAGAAGCAGGGAGATGTAGGTACATCCAGATGTTTTTTTACCGAATCGGTAAAAATCGGTATTTACCGATTCGGTAAATACCGACCGGTAATGCCCATTCATTCCTATGGGCTTTGAAGCCCATAGGAATGCATGGGCATTACCGATTCGGTATTTACCGAATCGGTAAATACCGAATGTCACAAGGGTGCAGGGGGTGTCACTTTGACACCCTCTGGCACCCCCAAAAGAGGCTTGGGTGCCATGTGGCAGGCATACCTGCCCTAAGGGCAGGTCTGCCTGTCATATGGCACAGGTGTGCATGCACACATGTGCATGCACACCGGAATCGGTATTTTACCATCAAATTGAATTTTATGGTAAAATACCGATCCTGTAAGGCTTGTGGGACTCAGTAGAGTCCCACCTACATCTCAAAATTACCGAATCGGTAAAAATACCGATTCGGTAATTTACAGAATCGGTAAATTTACCGATTGGTAAATTTACCGATTCTGTAATAATTTGCCCCCTACATCTCAAATTCCTTTTACCGGTCGGTAACGGCCGAATTCGGCCGTTACCGACCGGTAAATCCCTACCTACATCTGGCCCTTAGAGATTTAACATTTTAACAATTTGTGAGGTTAGAACACTAGCGCATATACATGCAGGTTGCTGTATGCATTTATATTTTAGGTGTACACACAAAGTGTACCTAGTGTACTTTTTTCAACCATGCAACTGGTGCTCTTGTAAAGCGCTCCGACACTTTCGGGTCGAGTTTGCGCTATATAAAACTGCAAGAAAAAACATATGGCTAGCAGATCAACAAACAGAGACTCCTTATATAGGGCTGTCTCCTTTTTATACGAGGGCAAAGGTAAAGCATTGAGTCCTGAAACGAGCATTTGCAACTGTTAACAATAGTATCGTGAGTAGGGTGACACACGACCCTCAGGGCTGCTTTATTCTTTTGGAAGGAAACCTTGGGGATCAGCCACTTAACCTTCTGTCTGTCTACTCCCCTCCTGCTCTGCTGGCTCCTACACTCCGTGGACTTACCCCACTGATCGCGGCTTTGCCCCTAGGCCTGACTGTGGTGGGGCAACTTTAATCATGCAGTGTATCAAGGACCCCCTGATAAGGATAGAATTCCTGGGTCAGGGCAATAATTCAATATAAAGGTATAAACCCAGGCCAAACAGAACAAAAAGGCACAAACAAGGCTATTTAAAACAACAAAATGTATAAGACCAAACACAACAAGGTACTATACTGATGTATAAAAATAATTTAATTATACTGATAAAAAAGGATTAAACACATACAATTATATGCATATAATTTGTTTGATACATTTGATACAATAAAAAACGTAATTGCTTTTCTTATTAAAAAAAGGACATTAGTTATAATGGAAACACTGTAGTGGTGTTGTAGTTATTTCAAAAAGGAGCGTGGGAGGCTGTTTTCTGTCAACGCGTTTCGACACGCATTGGTGTCTTCATCAGGACAAAATCTCATCCAGCCAAATTTCTTTGTTAAATGGGAAAACCAAATTTCCCTGGAATTCAGTCGTTTTTGAAAAAAGCCAGGTGATAATTATAAGGCTATAATGACTTCAGTCGCATTCTGTGTATTTCATAATCAGAGGCACAGAAAAAACGGGGCACCTTTTATTTCCTGTCATATAGGTATGTGAAATCTTCGAGTTGCGATTTCACTGCACACATCCCATTTTTTCTGGCGACAGGTAAAACCCGATATTTTCTTTTAAAAGCCAATATTCTTGTCCACCCTGACCAATGCAGCTTTATGCCTCTCCGAGGGCCTGTATCCAACGCCTTCACCGTGCGAATCGACACCTGATGACCCCCTACTGTCCCTTCTCATTATTGACTTTGAGAAGGCTTTCGTGTCTGTCGACTGGAGCTACTTGGAGGCGGTGTAGGACCAGATGGGCTTTGGCAATCCTTTTTGCAATCTGGTGCGGTTACTATATCGCCGCCCCTGGGCGCAGGTCCTCGTTAACGGCACGCTGTCCCGCCCCTTCCCCATTGGACGGGGTACGTGGCAGGGCTGCCCTCTTTCCCCGATCCTTTTCTGCTCTAGCTATGGAGCCATTTGCTTGCCTTGTCCGCAGCGACCACTCCCTGACTGGCTGGAGATGGCCCGGCCTAGCGGAAGAGGATAAGATCGCGTTATACGCGGACGCCGTGCTGCTGTTTTTGGCTGACCCTGCTCGCTCTGGACTTCGCTGCCTTTGGGCACTGGCCATTTTTGAACAAGTATCCGGCCTGCGGCTTAACCCGTCCAAGTCCGTCCTCCTCCCCTTACATCTCTCACGCGAGTGCTTTGATTGGCAGTCGTCGATTCAGCTTCGGCGGCTGTCTTTCAAGTACTTGGGGATTTGGATCTCCCTTTTCCCTGACCTCGCATGGGAGCTCAATGTCACCCCGCTGGTTAAGCGGATCCGCGCCGACCTCCTTAAGTGGCGCACGCTGCCACTGAACACTTTGGGTAGGATCGCCCTATACAAAATGATGATCCTCCCCCGTTTTTTGTACATGCTCCAGAACACACACCTCTCCATTGCTAGATCTTGGTTCCGGGAGATGGATGGCATGGCCGCAAAATTCCTTTGGGGGGGGTCGAAGGTCCAGGCTGGCCCTGGCCCAATGCCGAATCCCACCTTTTGATGGAGGTCTCGGAATGACCCACCTCTACCTCTACTATTTAGCGACTCGTCTACTCACGATCCACAATTGGTTTAATGGCGGCTGGTCCGACCTGGCGTATCGCTTGGAGCTACACATCCAGGGCTTCTCCTCTATCCAGGGGATGCTTTATGGGGCTACGGTTCCTCGTGCTCTTCCCGAGGTCACACTCGGAGCATTCTTGGCTTGGCATGCATCATTACGACATATTCAATGGGTGGGCAGGCTGACTCGCTACACTCCTTTGTGGTGTGGCACCAGGCTTTGCGAAGTTGCCTCCCTGTCAGGGTTCCGACAATGGGACCTCATTGGGGCGTCTGGAGCGGTACCCATATCCGATCCTTCCAAGACTTACAGGCTAGGCATTCCCTCTCAATTCTTTCGCTACTTACAGCTGCACCACGCCCTTCACTCCCACATTCCAGATGGCACGTCTCTGCCCGAATATAGCCCGCCTGAGGCGCAAGTCCCGACCGGGGATCTGGGGAAGGGTGGAGTCTCTCGGATCTACCGCTCACTCGTCAACAATATCCCCAACTCCCTATCCGTGCTCCGAGAGAAGTGGGAGGGCTGGCTTGGAGTTCTAGAGGATGAGGATTGGAGAGACGCCCTGATGGCCCCTACGACGATTGCGGTATCAGCAAGACTGCGCCTGATCCAAGTCTATTTTTTGCACGTCGCTTATCTTACACCCCTGCGTCTCCACCGTGCTGGGCTTCGGCCCGATGCTAACTGCTCCCGCTGACATTTATCATATGGTGTGGCTCTGCAATGCGATTCAGGGGTATTGGGAGTTGTTAACAGAAGACAGGGGTCCTGGGCTGGAAGGTGCCCCTTGATCCCATGCGTGTTCTGCTGGGCGTCACCGACAGTCTGGACGGTTCCAGGGCTGAGAAACTATTCCTCAATACTGCGTTGGTGGTTGCCAAGAGGGACATCACTGCTCACTGGCTGGACACCGCCCCTCCCACCCTAAGGCGCTGGGGGGTGGACTGGTGTGCTGCGCAGGAGCGGCCTCTATACATAGCCAGGGGGTGCCCCAAGAAATGCCATCGCATGTGGGGGAAACGGGTTGGGGTACTCGACGAATGAGATGATGTGGTCTGCTCTCCAGGTGCATGTGAATATGCTATTCTGGATTTCTTTCTGTGATCTTGATGTCATTGCGATGTGTTTTTCCCCTATCCTGCTAATGTACTATGTAGCTCTGAATGGTGCTGTTTGTTGTCAAATTCAAATTCAAAACCCAATAAAATTGATTGTAAAAAAAAACAATAGTATCAATGTTTTTGTAATGTAGTTTCCTGATGAAGAGACCAGATAAGATAATGTTCTAAACATCATTCAAAAACGATAGGTCACTGCAGTAGAAACAAAATACCTGGCAGCAGTGGGACTCGAACCAATGCCTTCAGAGAGACTGGAACTATGAACTTGCTGCTTACACCGCTAGACCACTCTCCTTTCTATTCAACCAGCCTACTATTTTTAAATACACTGCAAAGGGAAGACACGAGTGTGCAGACATTGCTTAACGTTAAAACAAGAACTGCAAATATCTCCAACAGCCTTTCACATTGTATTTTAGGGACGTGATTCCCAATGCAAAGGGCCACATACAATCTGAGTTCCTCTGTCGGAGCAGTACTGACGTGCTGGAGGAGGTTGGGGTGCCACAGGGAAATGAGGTGATTTAAGGCGAACATTCATGTCGGCCGGAGCCTCAGTAGAAAAAGAAAAACAGCGTTTATAATGATATGCTTCGAGGAGTAGCTTTGTTTTAAGAAAAATGTGAGCAGGAAGACATTTCCCTGTTCCGGAAACCAATACCAGTGCTCACCTCATGAAGAAATTGTCTTCAGTTCGGCAGAGCCTTGGCTTACAACATACGTGATGTTTCATGATGTTTGTTTGTTTTTTAACATTAAAGCGGGTGCCGTGCTGAAACAAAGCAGGGCGCCCGTGTATATAAAACCTATGTGCATGGCGGCCCCTTAATTGGGAGCCATGGTAAAAATAAGTAGTCCCCAAACAAAAACACATCAGCGCCTACAGTGTAATGAAACTGTAGTTGGTCAGTGCTTGCTGGGTTAAAAACGGAAATGACGTTTCGCCAGCACCAACTAATAGGGAGCCAGGAAATAGGATTGATGCAGGAGTGAACCAATGCAGAGCAGCAGGCAGGATTACACTCCGTATAGTCTTTACTTCAGGTCTTGCAGCTCGACCTAAAAATGGAATGCGAACTACAAAAGAGAGGGAAGTTGTAAAAGGATACTCAGAGGAGCTGGGGACATAAGGAACCACCCAAGGTAACTACCTAGGAACCCCATTGAGGCTGTGTGCAGAGTGGGAACACAGCTGCGTGCCCAATGGAAAAGAATGGTGAAGTCACAGTTGCAGTTTTGTAGAATAAGGACGCTTCCCAGAGGACTCAGAGGAATTCCTTTGGAGAACGAAAGGTTATATAGCCACCCCACCTGTGGATGCCCTAGGAACCAGGTTACCTACACCAGTGAAGCCAGGTGCATAGTATTGAAGAGATGTCGGAAACTTCTGTAGATGAATATGGAAGCCTTAGAAGAAAATGCCTCTGGAGGAGATGGTGAGGGAATCCAGTGGAATCCAAGGGTGGATTCTGGAAGTGAAGAACCTGCAAGCAGAGGGACAGAGTCTATGCCACTCGGAAATGACCAGGAGGCATGAAGACTCAATGCCCACTGATGTAAAGAGTTTCTGAAGAGTAAATGGTAACCTTGTCGCTGCAGCTGATAGGACCAGGCGATGCTGAGGAAAACCAGGAGCCTTGCATGAGCTCTCTTACGTCAGATGTCGGTGACTAGGTGGTTGGTGTCCAACGGGAGCAGCAACAAGCCTTGGTAGCCACAACTGGCGTGGAAGACGAAAAAGGAGTAATGTTGGGACTAGCAAGGTCCAAGAGACTCACCAACAGCAGGACAATCAGAGCAGGCCCGAGCAAGCAAGGCAACCTACAGAAGCAGTAAAAGACACTCAGGAGGACCCACAGGCCGAAGTAACAGGAGTCACAAGAGGACCTTGAGCAGCTCACCAAAGATGAAGGCCCATGGTGCAGAGAATGCAGTGAGGGAAGAGATGCTGAAGGCTGAAGCTTCTTGTAGCCCGAAGATCTCTAGAGTGCACAGCCGACAAGCCTTGGCAATGGCAAGTTGACGCAGTGCACAGGGTTTGGTCCCAGCGGTTTCGATGAGGGATACTTGCCCCAAAACTGCAGAGAGGACAAGTCAGGCCTCGAGGGAGTTGCAGAACAACCACCTGTGTTGCTGAGCCTCGGGAAGTCCATAGGACAACAGGAGCAGCAGACTGGTCAGCTTCAATGCGGTGCCGGAGTGACACCTTCACTCCAATGGAGATCCCTTTGGGTGTCCTTGATGTCCACAGGTTTGTTAAAGAACCTGAAAGAGGTACAGACACAGAAGACGAAAAAGACTTAAGGAACAGTGAGACCAGGAGCAGCAGGAGTCTTCATTGGTGCAGTCTTGGTCCTGTTGAAGTTCAACAAAGTCCAAATGTCCAGACGGTCAAAGAGCAACGTAGTTTCAGGCTTGAGTCCAGTCCCTCAACGAATCTAAGGAAGTGCTCACAGGTAAGCCCTTAAGTACCCTAGGAAAAGGGTTTGAACAACTCAGGGGTCCCTCCCAGGGAAAGGGCTGGACAGAGAGGAGGATACTCCCTTGTCCTTTGTCAAGTGTCACGCAGAGCGGGAGCCAAGGGCTCCCTGAAATGGCTCAAACTGGAATATGCAAGGAGAGCACCAAATGTGCCCTTCAAAGCAGTCTGGTGGCGGTGGCAAGCATTCCCACCCAAGCCCAATACACTACGGGCCAGATGTACAACCATTCCATTTTGCGAGTCACAAATTGCAATGTTTTGCGACTCACAAAATGAAATGTACAACAGTGTCTCAGACACTGTTTGCGATTCTCAAATGGGTCGCAAGTGACCTGCCTCATTCAATCAATCAATCAATCAACACTTTATTTCGCATTTAAAATCAAATGCATAAAAAGTGCACACACGAAATAACAAACATTTCAATAAATTAACATCAAAGACATACATTCTTAAAAAACAATTCCATAAAAACCTGTTCGCAGCATGTTTCATTTAAATGATTTATTTATGTTATTTCACCGTAGGAACTAATTTCCCTGAGTGTGTTATATGTGGTTTAAAATGTAATCATATGTTTGCTAAACTGCAGGTTTTTAAGGCTGCACATAAAAATGAGGCCATCGTAAAGCCTACATATGGTGTTTCCAGTTCTAACATAACGGTCAATGCGATGGTGTAGTTAAGCAAGCAAACTTTCTGCAAGATTGGAATAATAAATCTTTTTCACTCCTTTTCATAAAAACAACAGAAAAATAATATATGTACAATTGATTATTTTGAACATAAATCACACAGGCAACGTACCAATTGAGTCAGAGAGAACACATTTGCAGGATAGCCCAACATAAGTGTTATTTAACCTAAGCGAAATCTCGTTCGAATAGAACGATGGCGATTATTACCCACAAAGGAAAGATATGATGATGGGCCATACCACAAAGACGGTCTGTTATTGTATGCAATTACTGTGGCTGTATTTAAAAAAAAAAAAAATATTCAAATTTATATTTATTAAATTTTGTTTGCACAGTAATAACAAATAAGCAAAATAATAAATTTTCCAAAGATCATCGGATATTGCTTTCATGCGGCTAATTTGTAGTTACAGAGTCTTTCAAGAGATCCATCAACATCTTCAGAACTATCATATTTCTCGTATTATCTGCAAATCTGAGCATGGTCTTTGTCAAGCTTGATAGCATGTACCATTAGAGTATATTCTTGTCTATCACAACAAAGCTCATTTGATTCCTCTTTTCTAACAGAATATATACCCTACACGGACTAGAGTTGGTGGCTGTATCACAAAGCACAACAACCTTGACTGAGGCGTGACAGTGTAGACATAGTTTCTGATAGTGTAACGGCACAACGTGTAGCCTATACCATTAGCGTAAACATTTATTCCACCTTTCTGCTTGTGACCATTAGCAAATCAAACCCTGCTAACGTGGAGGGTAACACACCCCTAAATAAAGAAAACCCTCTCCCTCCCCCATAACCAAAGAAAATAGAATAGTGGTGGTGTCAAGTGTGCAGTGTATTGGGCTTGTAGGTCAGATTGGAGCGAAGATACACGCTTCCGTATGGGTGGTGTCTATCTTCTCCAGGGAGCCAGCCGGGTGTGCCCCATAGAGCATTGTTGTAGTGTTGGTGATCTATGAACTAGAACTGAAAAAGATGCATATCTCTGATGGAGGGTGGGCACACTGCCAGGGGTGATCCATGATTCAGATAGGAAACTAGGGGACACCATTTATATTTAAAAAAAATTGTAGTAATCTCTGAAGATATCCGTCACTCTCTCTAGACAGAGTATTCTCCAGAGTCACGCTTGCCACATTGAAAGGGCGGGGGCCGCTGTCTTCTTCCGAGCCGCTGTGATGGCGATTTTGGCTGCCCCCAAGCAAGACCATAGAATGGTCGTGTCTGCCTTGGTCTGGTGTGTCAGAGATGGGTCCCTGATTCCCAGAAGCACTCCCTCAATAGTAGTTGGTATGGGATAGCCTAACATAGTTTTGATATGGGCTAGTATCTCCTCCCAGAAGGGTCTAAGCATGGGGCAGTACCACCAAATGTGTTGAAAGTCACCAAGGAGACTCCAGGCCCTTGAGCACATATCAGATGTGTTTGGGAGTATTCTTTTAAGTTTGGTACCAACCCATCATGGTTTTTAGGTGAGCCTTCCGCAGTTCCAGGGAGAGGCTGAATTCAGCTGTTCTGACCACACCCCGGCCCATTCCCCTTCAGTTATGTCTCCTTGATTTATTCCTTCCCACTTGGCCATATATCTTGGTCTCTGTAAGGGGGTGGAAGCAAGTAGAATCTTATATAGAACGAAGATTGCTCCCTTCATAGAGATAGCCTTTTGAACTAATTTTTCAAATTTAGTCTTCTCTTGTGTGACAGCGTCATGGATCTGAGAGCCAATGCTTGAGTTGAAGGTGGTGATAGTGTTCCTCAGGCCTAAGCGAAATTCTCTCCTGAAAGTCTCAAAGGTTAAGATATCATAGTAGTGAAATAGATCTTGTAACATGAGGCATCCTCCCTCCTTCCAAGCATCAAAGGGCCCTTTTTAAGAGCTGGTGGAAATGCTGGGTTTTAGTGCATCGTCTTGTGAGGGGAGGGAAACGTAGTCCATTTAGCTCCTCCAGAAATGGAGTCCCAAACACTTAAAATGGTGTGTGTGGGGGTGCTAATATAAGCGTTGGCTAGCTTATCCTTTTTGGGTTTCCATAATAAATCCCATATCCACCTCACCACAATGGCCCTATCCATATGTAATCAATGTTTTTCCGATGCCCGTTTGGACCATTTCATCGCTATCCGGAGTTGGGCGGCCTTGTAGAAGAGGCCAAGGTCGGGTAGTCCTACACCTCCCTTGTCTCTTGGTCGTCGTAGCATGTGAAATGGTAAGCATGCTCGTCTGCCCTGCCAGAAAAAGTGGGTAATTAGGGACCGCAATTCAAGGAGGAGATCCCTGTCAAGTTGTCTAGGCAGCGCTTGGAAAACATATAAGAATTTTGAGAGCACTGCCATTTTGATTGTGTGTATGCGACCTCGCCAGGAAATAAATATTGGCTTTCATCGCCTAGGGTCGCCCTGGAGTTGGCGGAGGAGAGTAGGGAAATTGGCCTTAAAAAGACCCTCTACAGTCGGGGTCAATTGTACTCCGAAATATTGAGGCGAACTCTTCGCCCACTGGAAGGGGGTACATTTCTTCAATATCTTTACCTCAGGTATCGGTAATGTAAGGTTAAGGATAAAGGATTTGTCTACATTAATTTTGAAACCCGCCACTTGTTCAAATCTAGTCAATTTTAATTGTAATGCCGGGAGGGAGGACGATGGTTTGGTTAGATATAAAAGGATATCATCTGCAAAGAGCGATAGTGTGTGATCGTCCCCTCCAAAGGGAAGCCTCTTTATCTCTGGGTTCTCCAGTATATACATTGCTAGTGGCTCGATACTCAGAGCAAACAGTAAAGGCGACAGCGGACACCCTTGTCTCGTCCCTCTAGTAAGGGGGAAGATGTCAGACAATGTAGAGGTTAACCTGCACTCGAGAGCGGGGCTCAGCACAATTGGCTCTGAGCATATAGTTAAATTTATCAGCAAAGCGCTTAAGAGGGGTAAAAAGGAGTGCCCATTCCACCCTGTCGAAGGCCTTTTCGGCGTCTAGCCCTACTATCACCACCGGTATATTACATTTGGACGCCTTCTCAAGCAGGTGGACCGTCCGTCGAATGTTGTCCTGGGTTTGCCTGCCGTTTATAAACCCGATTGGTCTGGGTTGATAAGGTCTGGCAGTAGTTCGTTCAGTCGTTCGGCAAGTATGGCTGAGTATAGTTTTGCGTCTAAATTTAAAAGAGCATTAGGGCGATAGGAAGCGCATGAGTGGGTCTTTTTTCCGGGCTTAGGGATCACTGTGATGATCGCCTCAACCATTGTGGGAGTGAGGTGTACATCCTCTGCCATTTTATTGAAGAGTTGCGTAAGGTGGGGGATGATTTCGGCCGCAAAAGTTTTATAAAAAAGGGCTGTTAGGCCATCGGGCCCTGGTGCTTTATGGGGCTTAAGCGATATAATTGTTTTACACACCTTGTCGCGCGTGATAGGGGTTGATAGTGTATCATTATGGCTTTGAGTGACTTGTGGAAAAGTCAGTGCCTGCAAATAATTATGCTGTGCTGTGGGATCTAGTCTGTCCCCTGTATATAAATGCTCATAGAACTTTCTAAAAATATTGCCCTTTCCTGCATCTGTAGAATCCAATCCGCACTCGCTCTCTGATTCCTGGATATTCCCAATGAACTCCTGTTCCTGCTTTTCCCCTAGTTTTCTCGCTAGGTGTGTGCCGATCTTGTTTCCCTGTGTGTAGGATATTTGACGGAGCCGCAAAAGGGTGTATTCTGCTCTGTTATTATAGATCGCTTTAAGTTTCCCTCTTAAGGCAGTTAGTTTGTGTTGTGTTACCCTAGTAGGGTTTTCCTTGTGTGCTTTCTCCACTACGTCTAGTTCCGCCTCCAGGTTCACTCATTCCTTGGGTCTCTGTTAAGTGTAGTGTTAAGCTCTAGGCATTTGCCCAGTATAACTGTTTTGAATGCATACCAATTGTTAAAGATAGTTCTGTCCTGTGGGGAGTTGAGGTTAAAGAATTCCATCATGGAGGTTCTCAGGGCGTCCCGCATCACCTTATCTCTTGTGAGGGAGGCCGGGAAGTACCATTTAGCGGTCTTGGGCGATGCGTTATTCCATCTAAGGCAGATTGAGACTGCTCCTCCTGGAGAGAACCCAACACGCTCTGACTAGGAAAAATATAGTCTAGCCTGGAGTAGGTGCGGTGAACATGAGAAAAAAGGTGTAATCTTTAGTCATGGGGTAAAGTGTGCGCCAAGCGTCCCTGAGTCCTAGGTCGTGTATTGTCTGTTTCGCTGCTGTAGGGAAGGAGCTTGTCACGGCTCTATGGTCATGTGTACTGTCTAGGTCTGCCTGCCAGGTGAGATTGAAGTCCCCCATGAGAATTGCCGGGCATTCTGCAAATTCTCCGTCCTGTTTTAAGAGGGTAGTTTAGAAGGCTGGTTGGCCCACATTGTGGGCATATGCTGTTATAAAAGTGCATAGCTTTCCCTTCAGTTTGCCCTTTCCCATGATTAGGCGCCCATCTTTGTCGGCATGAACTGCCTCTGGATGGAACTTGGCCGTTGTATGAAAAAGTAGGGCCACCCCCCGTTACTTCATCCCCGCTGAGGATCTATAAATAAGGGGGTATTGTTTGTGTCGCAGCCTCATCTCTTAACCCCTTTTTAAATGTGTCTCTTGAAGAGCCACAATGTCAAAGTGGTGATCAGTAATATATTTCCATACCTTTTGTCGCTTAAGTGGCGAGGTCAGCCCCTTAACGTTCAATGAAGCTAGTATGATCACCATGACTCTGTGACTCCCCCCCTACTTCCGTGCTCAGGTCTGCTCCATGTCGGAGCTCGCCCATGGTTCAGATTGCTAGAGTAGACTGCGCCCCTCCCCCTCAGCCTCTGTGCTATCTCATATGCATGGCTGCACCTTAAACAGGTTCGAGCAAATGTCCAATGCCTGATTTTCACCATCCACCATTCGAACAGAAAAACAAACCCCTTCCCCATATGAACCAAAAAGAAAAACCCCAACATTAGTGAGAGTCAGATAGTTATAGTTATGTTATGTTCTGACTGTAAACGGTGTCACCCTTCCGGGCTTGTCGGTGGAGATCGGAGCAGAAGTCCCTCTCCACGCCTCTATTGAGTGTTCAAAAAAATGTGTTCGCCATCTTCACATAGTCTATAAGGAGTGTGCGGATGCTCTCATCCCTAATATGTAAAGTCATTAACCTCTGATCCGCAATGTTCAGGAGGGCTGTGCTCTGACCTTGTGGTATAGGGACATGCTATCTTAATGGTTAGGCAAATTTATTTCGGTGGGTGCCATCTCGACTGTCATTTGTGAGCTCCCCTCAAGCTCGTAGCCCATTGGGACCTTCATGTAGCGCCGCCGCCCTTTCCCCCTGGTGGCCCCGGCAGGCGGTCCTCCTCGACTGGGTGAAGCCCCAACAAACGGAGACCCTTGTTGAGCTCAGTGACATGGCGGGGTTTATTGTTGTGTTCAAAGCTCAAGCCAAACGGATAGGTTCGATTATTTTTCACACGAGCTTCTCTAAGTTTTGTAGTTAGGGGTCAAAATTGGTGCCTTTGTGCCAACGTTGCCAGCGCTAAGTCCTCATATTGAGTGCATTTGTGCCCTTGGAATGAAACGTTTCCCTTTTTCCTGGCCTCTTGTAGGACATTTTATTTGACCTTGAAGGAATGATATTTAACTAATATGTCGCATGCCCGTCGCTTCTCACTACCTGTAGGCCCCCCAACTCGGTGGACGCGTTACAATTTAATCTTGAGCTGGCGCGGGCTAACAATCTCGTCGAAAAGGCCTTCGAGGAAAGCCCCAAGGTCCGGCCCCTCCGCTCCCTCTGCTAGGTCTCGAATCCGCATGTTGTCGCGCCGAGACCTGTTTTCCAGGTCTTCGGCTTTCAGCTGGGCCAGAGAGAGCTGTTGTTGAAGGTCTTGTAGCTTTTTGTGCGCTTCCATTGCATATTTTTCCAATCCCTGGGTTTGTGTTTCCAGGTCCACCACTCTTGTGCCCACCGAATCAACGTCTTGCTGTAGCATGGTCATACATGTGGATAGATCCGTCTGGAGATGATCGATGGAGGCTATCATGTCTTGGTTCAGCTCAGCGCAAAGCTCAGCCTTAAAATCGTGAAGGGAGGACAGCAGTTCGTCTCTGGTGAGGGCCGTGTCAATCGTGGGCTCTCCCTGGTCAGGTGGCTGCCATTTGTCTGAGGGGTGGAAGAAACTGGTGACCTTGGGTGGTGGTGGCGTCTTCTTTGGTGGCATAGGTGCGGGCTCCTCGGCGCCCTATGCGTAGTGGATTGTAGCGTTGGTTATGGAGGGCAGGGGTCGCTTTTTAAACTGTATTGGACACCTTGAGCATAATTTGGCAACATCGAGGCTCCTCAAGTTCTTCCTTCCCTTTTTAGCGGCTTATCATGGCACTAGGCGAGTGGGGGAGCCCCTACTGAAGGAAGTGACGGGTATACAGGGCCACATCCAGCGGTTCACTTGTTCCAGGAAGGTATCAGCAGATCGGTGGTGCTGTGTTAGAGGGGCGCATTCTAGAGTTGTGCGCTTCAGGGAGCCATCAGCAGTTTGTGCCTTTCAGCAGCTTGGCCATTGGAGAGCCGCCATCTTAGGGTCAGGCAGGAGAAGGCATGTGGTTAATGATCGGCAAAGCTTTACCTGAAAGCCTCAGGGGTCACACCCCCGTGGTTGCGGTGTGTGGGCTTCCCTCACTGGACCTCTGCCGAGGGTCTCACACCCCGGGGGACAGCAGCTCTCCCTACGCGCATCTCCCCTAGCGTCGATCGCAGAGCCCACCGCACGTCTGTAGCGCTATGTAATTGGGAGGTTTGCTCACCGCTGTTGAAGCTGGGAGTTGTGGGATGCCCGTAAGGTCATGGGTGGGTTGGGGAGATCCAGCTGGTCTCCAGCGGAGGAGCGCACGCGGCTGATCGCAGTTGCCGATTCCCTCAGGCAGCCGCCATTTTGTTTGACAGGTTTCAAACAGGCTCACGGTCGCTTGAAATCAGTGTTGTCGAGCCCTGAGCTCCCGCTAGTGGATTTGGGAACAATAGTGCATCTTATGAGCAAGTTTGGTGTGCTCAGGAGGTTGCTGTGTACTCAAGTCGCTGGCGTGGGTCAGAAGCCAAGAAGGTTTACATCCGCTCGACCATCTTGCCTGGCCACGCCCCCTGTATCTGTATTTTTAAGCCATGTTTCATGTGCGCATTTTCCTAGGAAAAATCTAGTTAGCTTAGCCTTCGAGAAGGTTTTACACTGTGCAGGTTCAGCATACAAGACCCCTAGCCCTAATGATTCAAGAGTGCTCTTTATGTAGTGTAACCATGAAATTTTAGATCCATGATCCAATTTCATAATGTCATTTAGGATGCATTGATTTGTTTGTCACACCTTCCGTTTCTATATTGATAACCAGAGCAACAAACGGGCCAGTTTGATTGTATCTGTGATGTATGGTAGGCCTAGTTCCTGATGAGTAATCGCATTCATGCAAGCCTTTGGAATGGAAAATAACCTCTTTGGAAACCCATCCTCTATTTTTGGAGGTTGTCGACATTGACTATCTCCATATTGCCGCCCCGTATGTTGCCAGTGAGAAGGTTTTTCCAGAAATATTTTAACGATCTCTGGTATTGGTTTGTTACCCAAATTCGTCACAAACCTAAAGATTGCAGCTATATGTTTCTTCATCGGAGTAGCCCTTGAATTCACCATCATGTTCCAGTTTAATTTAGAGTCAAAGACAATGCCCAGATATGAAAAATTGTCTACAATGTCAACTTTACTATCTTCAATGGCATAAGTTACTTTCTTTTTACTTTTCCACATTATAAAGGACTTCGTTCTGTTGACGTGTGGATCAAGATTTTTCACAAAAGACACATAATTAATAATAAGGTTTTGTAGGGCTAAAGTGTTCTTGCCAGAAGGACCGCATCACCTGCGTACAGCAAAATGGGTAATAGGGTAGCACTAGCATTCGGAGTGTCTATTACCTTATCTACCAAGTGGTTGTTACATTTCTTAGTATACAGTGTAAACAGGAAGGGCTCGAGCACACAGCCCTGTCTTACACCATTTGTAATGTTAAAAGGTCTGGTACATTCACCATGCCTACCATGGCAAGCCTTCGCGTTAGCACCTGCATATAACTCTCTAA
The DNA here is from genome assembly GCF_964261635.1 of Lissotriton helveticus. Lineage (NCBI taxonomy): Eukaryota > Metazoa > Chordata > Amphibia > Caudata > Salamandridae > Lissotriton > Lissotriton helveticus. The sequence goes on along the minus strand of NC_136068.1, from coordinate 503,333,500 downwards.
TAAAACTGATTATTAGTGCCTCCATGCCCATTTGCTTTATAATATGCCACAACTTGCTATGATTGACGCAATCAAAAGTGGATGAGAGATCCATAAATGCCATACAGAGGTTCTTTGCTTGGCCTGTGTGTACTTTGCTGCTAGAAGGGCCAAGTTCAGACATTGGTCCACCGTCCCTCTGCCTTTCCTGAACCCATATTGTACATCTGAAAGGATCCTGTTCTTAGCTACCCAGTTTTCCATTCTATTTAGTATTAGACAACCCAATACCTTGGCCGTGCAATCAATTAATGCTATTGGCCGATAATTTGCAGGATCAGTGCCATCTCCTTTTTTATAGATCGGTACAATAATTGATTGTTTGCAGGACAAAGCAGGGCCCGTGATGCCAATACCATTGAACACTGCCGGGAGTAGGTGGACCCAGAAGGCTCCGTTATTTAAAAATATGTCAACAGGGACCCCATCTGGTCATTTATCGATGATGCTTGTGCCAATGTAAGTTCTACCTCGTCCATAGTAAAGTCTAAAGGCGGGGTAGCTCTTGGGATGACCTTTAGTCTGTCACTTCAATTTTTATTATGCCTTTGGAATATTTTTTGAAAGTGGTTAATCCACGCATTTTGATCTATAAACAAATCCGTGCAAGGGCCACTTTCCTCTTGTAAGAATGGAAGGTTGACGACTTCCCTGAATGCTTTGCAGTCATTATCATTAGCCGCTAACCGTAATTTCTCTCAAGCTTCCGATCCCAATTCTTTTTTTTGCTCTGCTATAAATCTTTTATAAATTCCGCTCAGATTAGTAGTTTATCCCTTGGACTTGATTCGATTGCATTACGAAGATTTACAGAGGCTTTTGAGCAGTTTTTATCAAACCACTGGTTGTGCTGCTGGCTCGCTACGCTACTCGATAGATTTATTTGTATCTTAACGCCCTCTCAGATCCTTGTAAATGCTTTGACTACTTGGGGTTTATGTATGAAAAGATTTAGACAGCACTGGATTTCGTTAAGATTCGTCTGAATTACTCGAGTGAAAAGTAGGTTTTCATTGATTTTACTCCATTTTAGCATGTAGCCATTTCGTCCGGCTAAGGTGGGTTTCGGAGTTATAGTACTGTTTTTATTTATACAGTGATCTTTCCATGGTAGCATTACGGAGATATTAGCATGGTCACTGTGCACTGTCATCCAGATATTTATTTCCACTGAGCTGTTCTCATGGCTACTGGATGTTACTATGTGATCTATCACCAAAGTAACCTCCCCTCTATAAAAAGTCGGGATTATTTGACCGTTAATATGGGTCCTCTGTGTCCTGATCTCCAGCTGCCAAACCATTAGTAGGTTATTTAAGGCATTACCATAAGCGGTATGCACAAAGTGAAATTTTGATTCCTCGTGTTTAAATGTTTGCTGGCATAATCTATAGTCTTCCTTCATACATTTTGATATATAAAAATTACCTGCCCATATAAAATAAACTGGTTTTGCTTATGAGAATATTATGTCCTCTAATGTATCTTCAAGATCCTTTACAACCTCATACGGGGTTGCAAAGTTGTTGTTGTAAAAGTATATTAACATCCATTTAAGCTGTAGTCACTGTCTGTCTAACAGAATAATATGGAATAACAGTGATTTATTAATAAAGCATACCACTTTGAATAAAATAGTGTGGGATATACAGGTCAACAAACCCCCTTTTGCGCGCCCTTTAGTAGATGAGAGGTACAAAAGGGGGTGGTGATGGACGGAGCATCCGAAACAATCAAACACTCACACCCAGTCAAAAGATCTGGGTTTAATCCATCACCGTTCTTTAGCCCACTCTGCCACCCCAGTTCAGACATGGCTATATGCAAATCAGTCTGACCCTGTGCCTCATGGGAACAGTCCAGCCCGAACTGCCAAGCCATGTCTTCCCTGGACCGGAAACAAGCTTCCGAGGACCGGTTTCTGGCATTCCAGCCGTCTTCAGCCCGGCTTGCTTGAATCCAGTGGCAAAGTGAGCAAGGGACTCACGTCTGAGCATACCCTGCCACACTTATGGCGGCCAAAAGCAGTACAAAAGGGGGTGGTGATGGACGGAGCATCTGAATCAATCAAACACTCACACTCAGTCAAAAGATCTGGGTTTAATCCATCACTGTTCTTTAGCCCACTCTGCCACCCCAGTTCTGACATGGCTATATGCAAATCAGTTTGACCCCAGCCTCATGGGAACAGTCCAGCCCGAACTGCCAAGCCATGTCTTCCCTGGACCGGAAACAAGCTTCCGAGGACCGGTTTCTGGCATTCCAGCCGTCTTCAGCGCGGCTTGCTTGAATCCAGTGGCAAAGTGAGCAAGGGACTCACGTCTGAGCATACCCTGCCACACTTATGGCGGCCAAAAGCGGTACAAAAGGGGGTGGTGATGGACGGAGCATCCGAAACAATCAAACACTCACACCCAGTCAAAACATCTGGGTTTAATCCATCACCGTTCTTTAGCCCACTCTGCCACCCCAGTTCAGACATGGCTATATGCAAATCAGTCTGACCCTGTGCCTCATGGTAACAGTCCAGCCCGAACTGCCAAGCCATGTCTTCCCTGGACCGGAAACAAGCTTCCGAGGACCGGTTTCTGGCATTCCAGCCGTCTTCAGCCCGGCTGGCTTGAATCCAGTGGCAAAGTGAGCAAGGGACTCACGTCTGAGCATACCCTGCCACACTTATGGCGGCCAAAATCAGTACAAAAGGGGGTGGTGATGGACGGAGCATCCGAAACAATCCAACACTCACACCCAGGCTCACTTTGCCACTGGATTCAAGCAAGCCGGGCTGAAGAAGGCTGGAATGCCAGAAACCGGTCCTCGGAAGCTTGTTTCCGGTCCAGGGAAGACATGGCTTGGCAGTTCGGGCTGGACTGTTCCCATGAGGCACAGGGTCAGACTGATTTGCATATAGCCATGTCAGAACTGGGGTGGCAGAGTGGGCTAAAGAACGGTGATGGATTAAACCCAGATCTTTTGACTGGGTGTGAGTGTTTGATTGATTCAGATGCTCCGTCCATCACCACCCCCTTTTTGTACCGCTTTTGGCCGCCATAAGTGTGGCAGGGTATGCTCAGACGTGAGTCCCTTGCTCACTTTGCCACTGGATTCAAGCAAGCCGGGCTGAAGACGGCTGGAATGCCAGAAACCGGTCCTCGGAAGCTTGTTTCCGGTCCAGGGAAGACATGGCTTGGCAGTTCGGGCTGGACTGTTCCCATGAGGCACAGGGTCAGACTGATTTGCATATAGCCATGTCAGAACTGGGGTGGCAGAGTGGGCTAAAGAACGGTGATGGATTAAACCCAGATCTTTTGACTGGGTGTGAGTGTTTGATTGATTCAGATGCTCCGTCCATCACCACCCCCATTTTGTACCGCTTTTGGCCGCCATAAGTGTGGCAGGGTATGCTCAGACGTGAGTCCCTTGCTCACTTTGCCACTAGATTCAAGCAAGCCGGGCTGAAGACGGCTGGAATGCCAGAAACCGGTCCTCAGAAGCTTGTTTCCGGTCCAGGGAAGACAATGCTTGGCAGTTCGGGCTGGACTGTTCCCATGAGGCACAGGGTCAGACTGATTTGCATATAGCCATGTCAGAAGTGGGGTGGCAGAGTGGGCTAAAGAACGGTGATGGATTAAACCCAGATCTTTTGACTGGGTGTGAGTGTTTGATTGATTCAGATGCTCCGTCCATCACCACCCTCCTTTTGTACCGCTTTTGGCCGCCATAAGTGTGGCAGGGTATGCTCAGACGTGAGTCTCTTGCTCACTTTGCCACTGGATTCAAGCAAGCCGGGCTGAAGGCGGCTGAAATGCCAGAAACCGGTCCTCGGAAGCTTGTTTCCGGTCCAGGGAAGACATGGCTTGGCAGTTCGGGCTGGACTGTTCCCATGAGGCACAGGGTCAGGCTGATTTGAATATAGCCATGTCAGAACTGGGGTGGCAGAGTGGGCTAAAGAACGGTGATGGATTAAACCCAGATCTTTTGACTGGGTGTGAGTGTTTGATTGATTCAGATGCTCCGTCCATCACCACCCCCCTTTGTACCGCTTTAGTAGATGAGAGGCAGGCGTATTAAAACATTGATACCAAATTGGCTTCACTTCCCATGTCTCTTGTAAGCATAGGATTTGATGGCTTGAGACTATATTATACCACTCATAATTATCTTTCTTATTCTTGTAACCAGCTATGTTCCAGGAAAGTAGAGTATAATAGATATTGTTTATTTTAATCTTTTTTGTTACCTCTATACTAGGTGTCAGATCCTGAGGACTACAATGCACAGCTGTGGTAGAGAGTTGGACACCCACATCTGGCCTTTCCTCGATTGATAGTGGATTTGCCGTTACAGGGTTATACAGGGGTTCTTCATACCTATTACGATCTTCACCATCATGACGGGTATAAGATAGAGCAACTGAGGATAGTCAGTCACAGGTATATAGATCTGTTAAAGGTTCATATTTATTGAAAGTGAGTATGGTTCGATTCGCCCTACTTAGTTGTCAATTCCTCCTGTTATACCCCTGTAAAGGGTCTCTAAACATGAAGGGTTTGTGTATACATGATGGTTTATAGAAGAATCCAAATTGAACAGCATAAATCTGTGAGCCCTGTGATCCTGCTGTCGGAAGTTGAGCCAGTAATTCTCCTACAACATGTATATTGTAAAAAAAACTGTAAAAAACCTAGGGGTTCTTATTGAGCAGGCCTTGACTATGAAGGAGCATGTGACCCACACGATTGCCTCATGCTGCCATGTACTTAGCCTGCTGAGAAAAGTCTTCCCCTTTCTTACCGATTCTACACGGAAGACTCTCATTCAGACTTTAGTGTTGAGCAGATTGGACAACTACAACGCCTTGCTGATTGCAGCCAATGAATCCTCTCTGGAATGCCTACAGGTAGTGCAGAGACCGGCCGCTTGTTTAACACTAAATGCCCCTTACAGAACTGTCTCACTATCCCTTCTCCAACAGCTTCACTGGCTGACTGTATGCAAACAAATAAAGTTTAACGTTTGCAGCATTACCCACAAAGTAGTGTGGGGTAAAGAACTTATTTACCTGGCAGAGAAACGTAACTGTGACATTCCTTGTAGGGATTTCCGCTCTGGTTCGAAATCCCTCCTCTAGATACCCAAGGTCAAGAAGTTAAGGACAGGCAGAAGAGAATTTTCATATCTAGCGCCCCTCTACTGTAATCAGCTCCCCATCACACTGAAGCAGTGCCTAGACCATCTGCAGTTTAGAAAGGCTTTGAAAACTGTTCTGTTCTAGACTGGCTCCAGTGTGACAGCTTCCTTACTGTGGGTCCGTGAGCACGACGATAACCCTTCTAGGTGATTCAAGAGCTATACAAATCCATAAAGTAAATAAAATTCAATACCACACAATCCCCCTCTAAACATTCCTCAGAGGTGCCTACCCAGGAAATTCTTCGAGCCATGATTAAATGATCATATATAGATGGTGGGAGTCTCGCATTCTAGGTCAACCAATGCCTGGACTTGTCCATCAATTGAATAGTTGTTTCTTCTTGTTCTATTGTAAGTGATGGAGCTGGTGGTAAATTTAAAGTTTCTAAATTAGCGTGCCCCTCTTTATTCGCTTTCCTCGTATTAACCTATTGGGGAAAGAGCTATCCTCTATGGGAGACTGCATCCTCTCCCCTAACGAACCCCTCATTGAAACTTTCTCCGCCCCCAGACTGCCTATTTTCCTCATCGCCACCTCCATCATACTCCCAGCTCTCGAAGTGTTCCCCTGTCTGGAAACGAGTGATCTAGTTGCCTCGGCTGGTTTAGTCATCACCCCTCTATTTGGCTCTTCCGCCGAATGCAAAATGGTGCTTGGCGCAAAGCCAATTAATGGAGCTGGGATTTTACCTATATTTGTGGCCGGCCCAGCCCTAGCCGGATTATCATCCATTGTAGTTTTTAACAGTCTTTCAATTGGAGTTAAGCGTGACAGAATAGGCTGTAACAAGGCTGTTAATTTCTCCCCCATAATGTCCTCAAGTGGTTGCTGCATAGTTGAAATTGTTGCAACCGACCCATTTGACTGTTCTGTAGTGGTTAGACTTGGATTTGACTTCAGTGTTTTTTTCGCTTTCTTGGGTGTACTAAGTTTGTGGGGCTCTCTTTTCCTCTTTGGTTGCGGCTTTACCTTTGGATATGCGCTGCGACATGGTGTTGCCGGTGGAATCAGTGCTAATTGTTCCGTGTGTTCTGCACCAGGATCCCCATCCCCTGAGGGCCTATTTATCACTGCTTCAGTCTGACCTTCCACAAGCTCTGTTATCATGTCCCCCTTCCCAGCGACAGTCTTTTTTCAGTCAGTGCAATTTGGTTTTCGATAGCTGTTGTGGCTTTCAATAGAAAAGAATCTAACGTTGTAATGGGCCCCTCCTCTTGCATTGATGTAATTACCTTTTTCTTCTCCATACCGGGATCCAGGATTTTCTTAATCCTTATGTCCGATGGGGGCCCAGCCCAGCCTCTTTCAGGCTCTGACCAATGTGGACAGGCCCACCCTTGAATGCACCTAAGGGCACAACAGGTAATCGCATTGGCGGTGCTTGACCGCAGAGTGTGTGGGGATCTGAAGTCCCCGGTCACCGTTAGTTTTAGTGCCACTCTCCTCCACGGCGGAGGGGGGCCTCCCTTCCCCGGGTGCCGCTTCCTCAGTACTTTAAAAGACACGATGCTTGTTGCTTTTCTCTCACTGACTAACACAGAACTGCCTCATTAATATTCATGTCGCATTTCAAGAAGAAAAATTAAACATTTTAGTTTCATTTTTAAGAGTAGGCAGTGGTCTGTGGGACTACTGCCTGCTCTTAAAAAATATTTCTGCTCACATTTGCAAAGGAGAAGGGGTCCCTTGTGGACCCCTTCCCATTTGCGAATCGTCTACCACCAACTTTCCATTGTCGGTAAAATGTGAATGATTTGCGATAGCATTTCGGTCGCAAAACATTTGTACAAGGCACTGCAAGTCGCTATTAGGAAGGGACGCCCTTGGCACGCCCCTTTCTAATAGTGAGTCAAAAACCCTATTTTGCGAGTCAGTAATAGTTTACCAACTCCCAAATGAGGTTTGTACATGCCACAGAACTATTTAGTGGTCGCAAACAGCTCGATTCGCCATTTGTAATTGCTAAAAATGGTCATACATGTGGCCCTAAGTCCTGTCTGGAAGGTGGTCACACCTCCCTCTGACACGAAACCTATTGTTCTGCCTTCCGCTGCTCCAGCTCAGCAGCAGGAGGGCAGAATTGTGTCTGTGGTGGGCAGCTAAAGCAAACACAAGGAGAAGATGGACGGATCGCTGACACTTTTCAGACATTCATTGCCAGTCACAGATCTGGGTTGAATCCATCATCATTCTTTAGCTCACTTCGCCACCCCAGTTCAGACCCAGCCATATGCAAATGAGTCTTGAGCCTGTGCCTCATGGGAACAGTCCAGGCCGAACTGCCAAGCCAGGTCTTTCCTGGACCGGAAATAAGCATCCTCGGACTGATTTCAGGGTAACACCCCTCTAGCTTGAATCCAGGGGCAAAGTGAGCAAAGGACCCACGTCTTGGCATACCCTGCCAACTTAAGGCAAACAGAGCAAACACAAGGAGATGATGGTCGGAGCGCTGACACTTTTCAGACACTCACCCCCAGTCACAGATCTGGGTTGAATCCATCATCGTTATTTAGCTCACTTCGCCACCCCAGTTCAGACCTATGCAAATTAGTCTCCACCCTGTGCCTCATAGGAATGGCATAGGACCGCTGCTCCCATCAAGGAACGAAAAGCGCTTGTCGCGATATCCATTGCACAATTAATAACTACAGAGGAGCTCCTCTCTCCCTCCAGGAGGATCTTTTTGCTTCTGTTTTACTGTCCTCAGTTAGTTGATCAAGAAAATGAGAAAGATCACACCACATATGGGGGTCGTAGCGGCCCAGAATCGCTAAAGCGTTAGCTGCTTTGACTAGAAGGCCTGACATAGAGGAGAATCTATAGCCTGCATTGGCCAGACGTCTGCCTTCCTTATCCGGAGGTGTCGTAAGAGGAGCTGCCGGATTTTTAGATATGACTGAGTCCGGTTTAGGCTGACTCACTAGGCAAGCCGGGCTATCCTCCGGAGCTTTATATTTTTTCTCCAATCAAGGAAGCACTGGGACCACCGTAGCTGTGGTCTTCATGACTTTAAGACCCTCTTCCTAAACATGATCCACAATAGGGATGGTTCTCACAGTCTTTTAATAGGGCTCCTTAAAATCATATAGGAAACAGTCTGTTTGAGACGAAGGCATAGGAAGGTCAAACCTCTAGGCCTCCCTTTCTAGCAGATTGTGGAAACCACCAATATCCCCCGGAGGAGAATCCACAGGGACAGGTAAAAGAGAAGAAGGAGTAGGGATAATATAATCATCCCAATCACCATGTCGGTCTGCAAGATCTGTATCCCCTTGGTCATCATCCGAAGTATCTTGTCGGATAATAGGAGTTGTCGATGGAGGATCATCTATTATTTGCAGCGGCAGTGGTGGAATCCGGGGGGGAGGGCACTGAGGGTAGTCCAATGGGAACTGAGTCCAGTTCCAGAGCTGCTGCCGATGTTGGAAATCTCCGTTTATAGTCTGATAGCATAAACTGCAAGTCTGAAATCAAGGAGGAAGGCATACAGACCATCTCCTGTTGATATTCCCCATGGTAGTCCTGGTGAGGATCATAATCCTGTTCCTCTTCAGAAAATTCCTCCTGGCACTTAATGTGCAGTTCAGAAGGTCTATGGGCATACCCGAAAGGACCGTCATCATCCGAGTCTTCTTCTTCCAGGAGGTGAGAGGGTAATAGAGGGGTCACCTTGCTATAAGTGACTTCAGGGGTCACCTGGTGCTTTCTTTCTTTTCCTGTAGAATTTTTTATCGCCATCGACGATGTAGAGTTTGTCATCGACATCACTGCCGTCGTCGTCGGTGTCGCCGACACTGCCGTTGTCATTGACGCTGTCGTCTTTGTTGCCATCGACATCATCGTCATTGCTGTCGCTGTTGACAGCACCGTCAGTGCAGATGAGACTGTCTTCGAGAATTCCTTCTGTCCAATCTCAGTATCCTATCAGCGCCAGGAAACTCATGGTGACAGCGCGCCAAATAAATGACTCTTAACATTAACATTAACATTAACATTCGTCGACGCCGCCAAAGCTCTTGGCGACGATCCTGTTGTCGGAGTAGATGAAAATGTAAGAATCTGGTCCTTGTTACTCCGCGTCGACGAAGTCGATGACGGTTTCTTCGTCGACAGTGTCGCCGACAGCTTTGTTGACAATGGAGACTTTTTCTCCTGCTGCTCTTCAAAAGGAACAGAGGAGGGTTTTTAACACTTTTCTTCCCTCGGGGGGGAGGGGGAGGAACAGAGCTCGATTTCCTCACAGCACTGTCTCCAGTTGTAAGTCCCTTCCTCTCCTTTACACCTCGGTGAGGAGATTTAGATGGACTGCCTGTCAGACCCATGAGAGGTCTTTTTAGAGGCTTATTGAGGGCGCTCCTCAGAAGAGGCAGCGTCAGATCTTCTAGAAGACGCAGTACATGAGGCCTCATCACTGTCATCACTAGAGCCTGGATGTCTTCTGTATTTTAGCTTTTGGAGCCAGGTAAGGCGACGCCCCTCATGGTCTCTCAGGGTTTTCATAGAAAAGGTACGACATACCTGGCAGTCCTTCGCCTTGTGGTCTGGATACAGGAAATATATGCAATCTTTATGAGGGTCATCCAAATAAAGCGTCATTTTAGAGCAGGTGGTATAAGCTCTAAAAAGGTCTTTTTTCTCCTTGTCTGTCATGATGAAAGGGGAACAGACCAAAAAAGTAGAGTAATCTGTTGAAAAAAGTACTGAAGAATTCTCTCAAAAGTATTATTAAGGAAATAACTTAGCAGAGCTTAGTGGAGACTCCCTAGCACAATGTGCGGTAGAATATCTGAAGGTGTGAGGTTCTCTCAGGAAGGTTCGAAGGGGTGAGGCTGATCTGATTGGTTGTTGATTTTATTCGGTCTCTTTTACAAAAGGAGGTGGATATGTTACAAAACTGGAATGGGACTAGGCCTGGTTTCTAGTTTGTAATGGCTTTGCTTTGCTATTTTTATATACCATGGACTCCCATCTCGACGACGGTAAATGATTCAAGCACGTGAATCTATGAAAGTTACAATACTGGAGTAACTATGAGAAACTTGAGAGGTCTTTTTAAATGCCTTTGTTGGTGGTTCATGAGAGGCATGAGTGGCAGAATCCTCCCTAGCTCTCTTGAGAGGCGTTTTAGAGGAAGAGATAGATGAAGTGTCACTCTCCTCATCAGAGACAGGATTTTATCTGGTCTTGAGCTTTTGCAGCCATAGAAGGAGTCGTACCTCATGGTCCTTCAAAGATTTAGAGAAAAACATGGGTCATACTTTGCAGCCTTTTGTCTTATGCGCAGGATAAAGACAATATATGCAGTCCTGATTAGGGTAATCAATGTGTAGCCTCTTCTTCCAGAAAGTGCCACAGGGCCAGAAGATCCCCTTTTTAGGTGTGTGTGACATATTGAAAGTCAGTTTGAGACACCCAACCAACAGATACACAGAGTCTTAGAGTATATCTGTAAATTTTGAAGAGAAAAGTCTGTAGAAAAAATCTTCCGAAAAGTCCTGACAGGTAAAAACTGAGCAGAGCTCAGTGGAGATGCCCTAGCCTAATGTGCAGTAGAAAATCAAAAGGACTGGAGCCTCTTTCAGGAAGGTTCTACAGGGTAGTGTGACCTGATTGGTTGACTCCTAAGTTTAGTTCTTTTTTTTAATATATATTTTTATTAGTTATAACACAAGAGTAGAAATGTACAGTTCGGGTGTCGTTGGTACAACATATTATAGTGGCGAACGGGCAGAAGAAATGAAGAAATACAATACAATTGTAGGCATCCGGACAATATCAGCACCAGCCAGAGCTGGGTCAAAACAATACAACACAAATAATCATAAGCAAACATTATCAGAATCCGCCCACCATGGATACAGGATATAAAAATGGACACTCGACACCCGAATATGCATAACAACAGGCTCAGGAGAATACGCCACATCTCTTGTGAAGAAGGGAAAAGGGAAAAAGATTGGTCATAGAACAAAATAAAGGAAAAAAAAAAAACTCAACCCCCCACCCTACACCCCTGCAGATGGCTACGACCTAACCCCACTAGCAGCGTGCCTGTCGCCCCCTAAACAACACCCCAAGGAAGGGAAAAGATGGAGGAGGAATGTCTTACGATATGATGCGGGCTCCCGGACTCCCCTCTCCCCCGCCGCGAGCAGATGTTCCCTACCATGGTACTAAGCGAGGAAAGCAGATTTATAAGCAAACTGATAGGGAAATCACCAAAAGAGAAAAGACCATCCCGCCCAGCCCCAGACACCACAGAGGCAACAAATCCCATTGTCGAACACAGTCAATACACCAAACCCAAAAAGAGCAGAATCCCATCTGGCCCTCACTCCCACCGATGCCACCCAGCAGTGTCAAAAGAAGTCCCTGCACAGAATCAGAACAGGCAAGTTCAGCCCTGGCCTCTATGTTCCATCACACAAACCTCTTTCGAAAGGACCAGCATAATAGCAAAATAGTCAAAACGTTGTAGAAAAGGGAGGGGATCAATATAGCACGAAAGGGTCAGAAGAGTCAAGTCTCGAAGTCTATCAGAAACACGAAAGTCAATCCAAAGAATATCGATGGAGGTCTCCAGAAACAAAGAAAGAAATAAGTCCTGTGCGGGCGATGACTTTGCCGAGCTTGCTGGCTGGTCAGGGGCTCCAGTCGCGGGCTGCTGTAGTTGCGCAGACACAATTGGCATCAGATTATAATGATGCTCGGGTTTCTCCTCTCGGATAAAATCAAGCTTCGCGGGGGTCACCATAAGTTGCGGGTCTGACTCTGGGCTAGGGTCCGGTCTCGAACAAATAGTCTCGATGCGTACAGTCAAGTTGTGGAGAGCAGCCTCCATTTGCCAGTGAAGAGCCCCGATGGTGGCCATTACAGTCCCCAGTCTCGGTCCACACTGCGTCCGACCCATCTCCGCTCAATCGATGACAAAGCAGGTTATCAACCCCGGAGGCCGGCTACTCCGGGGAAACCAACTGGAGTGGGGTGGGCGAAGGCGACTGGCGACTTTCAGGCTTTGCGCTCTTTACACCGCTGCAGAGAGCGCCCCCCCCGCGGACCCCGAGGGCTGCAGCAGGGTCCCAGGAACCGGACCCCCACTCACCGCGGCATCCACGTCTCGTCACGGTCTGGCTAATATACGCAGGGACTCGAGACCACCACCAGGATCAAGAATTCGCTTCACTCCGATGAGACCGGTCCCTGCCAGGTACCCGCGGCCGATGTTGTTCAACTGAAACCCGGCTGGGTCAGTACTCGAGGCCCCGGCTTATAGTCTGGAGGAGGCCCGAAAATGACAGACGGTGTAACTTCGTCAAAAAAGGTGATAAAGACTCCGGGATTGCGCCCCTGGACTCAGAGACGATTCAGACACACAGGAGTCTGGCGGGAGGTCAGGATTAAGTTCAGGATAGATCCGCCAGAGACGGAGGTCGACGGAGCCGGGAGCTTATGCGGCCATCTTGGTTGCTAGCGTAGCTCCTAGTTTAGTTCTTTTTTAAATAAAGACTAGGGTATGTTACTAAATAAAAAGGCCTAACGCCGCGATTTCTATGTTTATAGGGTCATAACTTTTCTAAGGTACGGGGCATTCCCATCTCAATGACGGGGAATGATTCAAGCATGTGAATCTGTGAAAGTTGCAATACTGCGGCAAAAAACAACTTTCCAATTTTCACCATGCCCTATGAAACCATAGCATGCCTGTTTCAAGAGGATAAACCTGCAGAGAAAAGGAGAAAGTATGTTGGCTTCTCTAGTGAAAATAAATGTTCACCTTTCATCAAACAGGAGACAATATATAAGGAATAAATAAAACTTTCTCCATAAACAGGAGATTCAGTTAATCAACCCAATGACCTGTAATCCTAAATAATATGCTTTTTTTCTCCTTCTTATACCTACAACATCTGGAGAAAATAGTCCAAAAATATAAACAAACATGATCACATTTTTACATAATACCTGTGTGGCCGATTCACAGAACTAATCTGAGAGAAAATCCTAAACGTACTACTTTTGGTATTCACAGAAGGCATTTAGTAGTAGTAAAGTTAGGACTCCTAACTTTACTACTACTAAACTGAGACAAAATCCTAACTTTACAACTTTTGGTATTCACAAAAGGCATTTAGTAGTAGTAAAGTTAGTAATCCTAATTTTACTACTCCTAAATGCCTTTTGTGAATGCCGAAAGTCATAAAGTTAGGATTTTTATCTCAGATTACTTTCGTGAATCGGGCCCAACATTTTCACAGTGAAAACTGACCCTTTTTTTGCACAGTGCCTAGCTGCAGATTGTGAACCCTAGCTCTGACGGCACCCAGGGAAACCTAGCAAACCTATATATATTTTTTAACTAGACACCCAGGGTTCTCCAGGATGGGGTGACTTGTCTGGCTCTCACTGCGTTCTGTTACCCAGAATCCGTTGCAAACCTACAATGATCCCAGGGCATCATGGCCATAAGAAAACAGAAGTTTGTCCTTGCCAAAAAAAAAAACCACACATTTATCATAAAGGAACCAAAAGATTGATGTAGGGCCCTTATGCTTTCCAAAAAAATATTTAATCTTTTAAATATTCTGATGAATACTGGGATAAGTAATAACAATACAGACCAACGAGGAAACATATTACTATGGAGATACAATTATTTGAATCCTTAACCTTTAGAATAAGAGTCTCATACTTAAATTACATAAGACACCAAGAAATAAATGACAAAACATACTTAATATTAAAGAGGCTTTCCTCTTTTAGACTTCGTTGAAGCTTGCAGAATGAATCTCCCTGCTCTTCTATTACCAGGGGAGCCCAGGGGCCATTCTCGTCATCTTGGCCACTCCCTTCAAATAAACGTCAGGTAATGAATGCTAAAAAGAAGATGCAACTGCGAAATCATCACTGCTCTTTCTAATGTCATTATCACCCAGCTAGTTTGGAAAGGGTAATTTCCTCATCAAGCAAGGGACCACTAGATTGTACCAGAGCCCACTTACTGGGAAACTGTCCCTGGTGCTTGAGGGAGATGATATATGTGGGACTACTGCCACTTGTAGCCCTAATCACACAATTCACCAACCGTGGCAGATGCAGGACTCAGTCATTCATGGTATCCAGAAGGAGCAGGCATCCCGAGCAGGCAGAGCTGAGCGACCAGTTGAACAGGTGTGACAGTCAATTCTACAGTACAACTGTACAGCCTGTCCTATGGCGAGTCCAAATTAAAAGGACAATGGCCATTTAAGTAAGCCATTAAAAATTAAAACCTAAAAGAAACAATGCAAGTCTCTGCACTGTATAGTCTTTTCATCAATGTAGGTGGATTTGTCTTCACCAGGAAGGCTGATAATGCAGCCTATTGTACCACCTTTCTTCTATTCAAGGCACTCAAATCTAGTGAAATACAAGAACTGTTACTGTAAAAACACTGAATTTTGTTTCTCTACATCAGAGCTTTCCAAACTGTGTGTCCCGACACAGTACTGTGTCGCCTGCAAGTGGTGGGTATGTCTCAGGATGAGGCACTTAGCACATAACTGCTAATTAGGAGGCATTCCTTTGAAAGAGTGTCTCGGAGTCAGCCACAGCAGCGCAGACTCCGAGACACTCTGCTCTAGGGGGGGGAGGGGGGGGCGGGGGGGAGATTCGCAACAAAGCCCCATTAACAAGTAAATGGTCCTTTAAAGACTTGCGTAGTACTCGGGGTGCAGCTGTGTGTGCCCTGGAAGCTGGGGTGAGGTGCCAGAGGATGACAGGCAGAGGGAGGGCGACAGTGAGATAGAGGGAGGAAGACAGGGAGAGAGAGGGAAACAGAGAGAGGGAAACAGAGAGAGGGAAACAGAGAGAGGGAAACAGAGAGAGGGAGACAGAGACAGGGAGTGAGACAGAGGGATAGATACAGAGGGATTGAGACAGAGGGAAGGATACAGCGGGAGACAGACAGAGGGAGGGAGACAGAGTGAGATAGAGGGAGGGAGGCAGACAGGGGGAGACAGACAGAGGGAGGGAGATAGAGAGGGAGACAGACAGAGGGAGACAGACAAGAGACAGACGGAGGGAGGCAGGGAGATAGAGGGAGAAAGAGAGAGAGGGAGACAGACAGAGTGAGTGAGACAGAGGGAGGGAGAGAGGTGTAGAGAAAGGGAGAAAGATAGAGAGGGAGGGGGACTGCGAGAGATGGAGGGAGACAGAGAGAGGGAGGGAGACACAGACAGACAGAAATGCAGACAGAGACGGGGACAGACAGAGACAAGTAGAGGCAGAGACAGGGGCAGTCAGACAGAGATGGAGACAGACAGAGAGGGAGAGTGAGACAGAGGGAGTGAGAGAGGGGAACAGAGAGACAGAGGGTGACAGAGGGAGGGAGAGGGAGGGAGACAGAGACGGAGACAAAGAGAGGGAGACAAAGAGAGGGAGACAGAGAGGGAGACAGAGAGGGAGACAGAGAGAGGGAGACGGAGAGAGGGAGACAGAGAGAGGGAGACAGAGAGAGAGGAGACTGAGACAGAGGGAGACTGAGAGAGAGGGAGACAGAGAGAGGGAGACAGAGAGAGGGAGACAGGGAGAGGGAGACAGGGAGAGGGAGACAGGGAGAGGGAGACAGGGAGAGGGAGATATAGAGAGGGAGATATAGAGAGGGAGGGAGGCAGAGGAAGACAGTCAGGGGGAGGCAGAGGGAAGGAGAGGGAGACAGAGGGTGGGAGGCAGAGGGAAGGAGAGGGAGACAGACAGAGGGAGGGAGGCAGAGGGAAGGAGAGGGGGAGGCAGAGGGAAGGAGAGGAAGACAGACAGAGGGAGGGAGGCAGAGGGAAGGAGAGGGGGGAGGCAGAGGGAAGAAGAGGGAGACAGACAGAGGGAGGGAGACAAAGGGAAGGAGGGGGGAGGCAGACGGAAGGAGAGGGAGACAGGCAGAGAAAGGGAGGCAGGCAGAGGGAAGGAGAGGAGGAAGGCAGAGGGAAGGAGAGGGAGACGGACAGACAGACAGAGGGAGGCAGGCAGAGGGAAGGAGAGGGGGAGGCAGAGGGAAGGAGAGGGAGACAGAGAGAGGGAGGGAGGCAGAGGGAAGGAGAGGGGGAGGCAGAGGGAAGGAGAGGGAGACAGGGAGGGAGGCAGAGGGAAGGAGAGGGGGAGACAGAGGGAAGGAGACTGAGACAGACAGAGGGAGGGGGGCAGAGGGAAGGAGAGGGGGGAGGCAGAGGGAAGGAGAGGGAGACAGAGGGAGGAAGGCAGAGGGAAGGAGAGGGGGAGGCAGAGGGAAGGAGAGGGAGACAGACAGAGGGAGGGAGGCAGAGGGGGGGCAGAGGGAGACAGTCGGGGAGGCAGGGGGAGACAGTCAGGGGCAGGCAGAGGGAGACAGTCAGGGGGAGGCAGGGGGAGACAGTCAGGGGAAGGAGAGGGAGACAGACAGAGGAAGGAGGAGGGAAGGAGAGGGAGACAGACAGGGGGAGGCAGAGGGAAGGAGCGGGAGAGTCAGGGGGAGGGAGACAGTCAGAGGGAGGCAGAGGGAGACAGTCAGGGGGAGGCAGAGGGAGACAGTCAGGGGGAGGCAGAGGGAAGGAAAGGGAAACAGGGGCAGGCAGAGGGAAGGAGAGGGAGACAGTCAGGGGAGGCAGAGGGAGACAGTCAGGGGGAGGCAGAGGGAAGGAGAGGGAGACAGTCAGGGGGAGGCAGAGGGAAGGAGAGGGAGACAGTCAGGGGGATGCAGAGGGAAGGAGAGGGAGACAGACAGGGGGAGGCAGAGGGAAGGAGAGGGAGACAGACAGTGGGAGGCAGAGGGAGACAGTCAGGGGGAGGCAGAGGGAAGGAGAGGGAGACAGTCGGGGAGGCAGAGGGAAGGAGAGGGAGACAGGGGGCGGCAGAGGGAGACAGTCAGGGGAAGGCAGAGGGAGACAGTCAGGGGGAGGCAGAGGGAGACCGTCAGGGGGAGGCAGAGGGAAGGAGAGGGAGACAGTCGGGGGACACAGAGGGAAGGAGAGGGAGACAGTCAGGGGAGGCAGAGGGAGACAGTCAGGGGAAGGCAGAGGGAGACAGTCAGGGGGACGCAGAGGGAAGGAGAGGGAGACAGTCAGGGGAGGCAGAGGGAGACAGTCAGGGGAAGGCAGAGGGAGACAGTCAGGGGGAGGCAGAGGGAGACAGTCAGGGGGAGGCAGAGGGAAGGAGAGGGAGACAGTCAGGGGGAGGCAGAGGGGGACAGTCAGGGGGAGGCAGAGGGGGACAGTCAGGGGGAGGCAGAGGGAAGGAGAGGGAGACAGTCAGGGGAAGGCAGAGGGAAGGAGAGGGAGACAGTCAGGGGGAGGCAGAGGGAAGGAGAGGGAGACAGATAGGGGGAGGCAGAGGGTGGGAGGCAGAGGGTGGGAGACATAGGGTGGTAGACAGACAGGGGGAGGCTCCCGGGTGGGAGATAGAGGGAGGGAGACAGAGAGCAACATACAGACAGAGGGGGGAGACAGAGGAAGCGAGACAGACAGAGGGAGGGGGGTAGACAGACAGAGGGAGACAGACAGAGACAGATTGAGGGAGACAGACAGACAGAGGGAGACAGACAGCCAGAGGGAGACAGACAGAGACAGACAGAGGGAGACAGACAGCCAGAGGGAGACAGACAGAGGGAGAGAGAGGGAGAGAGAGGGAGAGAGAGGGAGAGAGAGAGAGAGAGAGGGAGGGAGACATAGGGAGAGAGAGGTAGGGCGACAGAGGGAGAGAGAGGGAGGGAGACAGAGAGTGGAAGACAGAGGAAGGAAGAGAGAGGAAGGGAGACAGAGGGCAGGAGACAGAGGGCGGGAGACAGAGGAAGCGAGACAGACAGAGAGACAGAGGGAGGTAGACAGACATAGGGAGACCGACAGACAGAGACAGTCAGAGGGAGACAGACAGAGGGAGACAGACAGACAGACAGAGGGAGACCGAAAGACAGAGACAGACAGAGGGAGACAGACAGAGACAGACAGAGGGAGACAGACAGACAGATAGACAGAGGGAGACAGACAGACAGAGAAAGACAGACAGAGACCGACAGAGGGAGAGAGAGGGAGGAAGAGAGAGGGAGAGAGAGGGGGAGGGAGACAGTTACAGAGAGAGAGAGGGAGAGAGAGAGGGAGACAGACAGAGGGAGTGAGAACCCCCCCAAGAACCACCCTTAGGTAGTTTGGGCTCGCCACGCTACATTCGCTCGCTACACTGCCTTACTGTGTCCCAAAATGATGCATCTCCAAAAAGTGTGTCCCCACCATAAAAAGTTTGGAAAGCTGTGCTCTACATCCTAACATGAGAATACAGGAGTGCGTCACAAAAAACACTAATCTAGTAATCTGTGAAAGCATACTCTGATAAGCAGGTCCTTGCACAGCCATTGTCACTTAGATATAAGAGCACTCACCTCCTCTTGCTTAAAGACAACTACCATACTGGACTGGATCATGCTCCCTAAGCAATGGAGTCGCTCACCCATCTGGCCTTTCTGAGGCCACGCTCATGAAAGGTCAATCTTTGTAAATCTCCCAGTTGGTGTGGCAACGCCAGTGGATGCCATTAACCAGCATGCTGGAAACACTGAATTTCAGATGCTCACAATATATTCAACATTTCTACAACACAAGAAAGGAATTTGCTGAGACTGTAAGCCACTTCATTGCATCGACTAAAGATAAAAAGTTAAGAGAGGCCACTGCACTCCCTCAAAATATGAAACACTGAAGCACACAGTAAATAAACAAAAGCGCCACGACAGCTTTTGAAAGCCCAGAAGTAGAAACTGACAAAAGGGGAGAAGAATAAAACAGGATATACCTTCTGAGGCAGTGAAGCTTATAGTAGGATGACTGATGACATACATGGAAACAAAAAAGAGCAGAGGTGACCATTTAGAGGATGGGGGAGACATTATCATTGAGAAAGAAAAGTGAAGAGAAAGGCGATGAGAAGGTAATGCAACCAAAATGCTGCATCGCAGCATTGTCATGAATGGCAGTCTGCAGGAGCTGAGCCCATCCTTTTCTTTTAAACAACTGACTCTGGTCATAATTGCTGAGCACTATGCACATATTCTGTGACGTTATTAATTATAAAAGGGGTAACTGCACCTGTGCTTCACATACATAATGAAACGTGGAAATAAAATACAGGCATGCTTTTAACCCCTTCGACGCTCATGACGAGCCCAGCTCGTCATGGAGTTTCCATTGACTTCAATGGAAATTACATTCAAAGCCATAAAACACCTTAGCATCCAAGTGGTTAATAAGCAGCTGAATCTCACTAAACTGTCTGGCAGTCACTTAGTGCCTGGTTTAGAGTTTGGTGGACGGGTTACTCCGTCACAAACGAGACGGAAATCCTGTCCGCCATATTACAAGTGCTATAGTATATATTGAAGTTATAATATGGCAGACGGGACGGAGTAACCCGGTCAGCCAAACTCTAAATCAGGCCCTTTATTAGAACCCCCCATATTGCATTTAAAAGGGTGTCATGTAAACCATCGATCTTTTGAATGGTTAGACCCTGAATGTAATCTTTGGTAATAAACTGTCCGTGCTTGTGGATGGGTGTGCATGACTCCTTTCCCATTCTGTCGAGTGTACATATGTCACGTTTCATTCTGATTATAACTTAGGATCTGGTATAGTTTTGAAAGCATTTACAGTTATTTTGGTTTGCTTGTACAACCTAGAAGTATGGGGAAAAGAAAGGCTATGGAAGAAAGCAGGGATCGGGGCGGTGGAATTGGACGGGGTAACAAAGGGGAAAAGGCCAGAAAGTTACACTAGCATGCAGGTAGTAACTGTGTTTTAGGCCGTATTGACACCCTCATTAGCGAGTGTGAGGATATATTAGAAGCATCGCCCAATTCACAAACTGTCTGTGATAAGTCCCCCTCTAGATCTACCCAATCCACTAATGGAAGCCCAAATTGCCATCCCACTATCCCGGTTATGTTTCATAAACCAGGCTAAAAAAGGGTCAGCTACTTCTAACGTTGAGGGAAAGCGTGACACAACGAGAGCAGGACATTCGACCACTAGCTCGTCCAGGTCTAACCCTCAAAAAATAGACCCCACAATCATAAGTACAAACAGATTCTTGCCCTTGTCGGATCTGACTAACAAAGATAGGGAAGTAAAGTCCCTTATTTAACCAGTTACCTTCAGCTAACAGTAATGGTGGATGGCGGACTGTAAACTCAAGTTAAATGGCGACAAAACAGAACTGATGATTTTGGGAAACACACTCAATCCCCGCGCGGAAGTTCCTTGGCCAATCAGTTGGGGACCACCGCCTTCCCCCAAACCTGGCATAAAAAATCTTGGCATGTGGCTAGATCAGAATCTCACAATGGAGACACAGGTCAAAAAGCTATCTGGCACCTGCTTTGGGACACTATGTCTGCTTAGAAAGATTATGTCCCTACTCCCGGAAGACGCAAGGAGAACAGTGGTTCAGGCCCTGGTGATCTCGAGGCTGGACTACGGGAGCTCCCTCTTCTTGGGCTCTCCTAAATATGTAATCAACCGACTTCAAATTGTTCAAAACGCAGCAACATGACTACTATTGAACGTACCCAGACATCAATCAATTAAATCAAGACTGAAGGAACTGCACTGGCTTCCGGTTCAAGTTTAAATCCCTCAATCTGGCTCATCGTGCCATGCACGGAAGGGGTCCGGTACTCATTCAAAACCTGATCACTCACTACACACCCCAACGACAGCTCAGGTCAAGCTCAAAGTTTCTCATGAAGGATACCGTAACAAAAACAGCTAGATGGGGTGGAAGGTCTTTTACCCATCTAATACCTATGCTCTGGAACAGCCTAGAATCAGACATCCGATCCACCCAAGAAGAAGCACAGTTCAGGAAAAAACTTATGACCTGGCTCTTTCCACAGGATTAATACCTACTCCCGCTAACTGCCTCATTAGCGCTGAGATGCCCAAGGGTAGTCACGCGCTCTATAAATCCTATAAACATAAACAAACATAAATATTAAGAGGTAGTATCAGGGTCTAATTCAGTCTCAGGACATGATCCAACTAGTCAACATGCTCCGGCTCAAAGTAGGGGCCATGAAAACTATGATTGCGGATTTAACCTCTTTGGTTAAGCTTCTATTGCAACAGGATTTCTCTTGTATTGAGAGTGTTAACACTACGGCAAGTCATACCCCATGCTGCCAGGTCACCAATTCTGTGAGAGCACCAGTTCCCCCTGCCATGGTCACTAACCATAATGGCTGTCCCTCTCTTTCTAGTACGGTTAAGAGTTAAAAGCTAGGGACACCATCATCTATGATTAAGCACCTACCGCATCCTAACGTAAGCAATCCCAATAACTTCTACAGGGTAGCAACATCTAGGGACCAGACATTGTACAACAGATACACTTTCTCTCAGACTCAACATCTTCAGTGTGGCTCCCAAATCAGGTTGTCTGAACATAACACCCCCAACCCGACCCTTAGCCACAGAATCTATTTGGTGAATGTGCCTAAGTAAGACACCAATAAAGGAACAGAGAATGTGGATTCTCTGACTAATAAAGTCATTCATTGGATACGATATTTCAGGGGATGTCGTTCAGTGATAAGAGAAGACATTGTTAAGGCTCGCAGGCTCACTTCTCCAGCCCACCAGTCAGACTGTATTGAGCTTACCCTGACCAGGGCAGATCTAGCTGAAAATCTCTTTGCTCTGGAGTTTCGAAGTTCTACTGGATCGTCATCCGTTCAGGATCTCCTCCGAGTAGCCAGACAAGACATCCCCCCAGGCAGTCACTCACTAGTCAATCTGGAAGCTCCACATTGGATAATAATGACTGACTCAAGAGCGTGCCACCCCAAAAGCATCAAGGATCCCCCATAGTCAGTACAAAAATTAGCGGTAGTCCTTCCACTACCAAGGTTTTGAACACAGGTCCAGTTCGGTCTCCAAAGACCACATCTGTATCTCCACCTTTGATAGAGTACCTGAGAGAGGCCGGCTGCATATCTCCTATTTAGATTTAGTGGGCCATTGTCACCTTGTCCTACCTCTCTAAGGGATTCCCTGTTGTCTTGAAACATCGCAGGGTTGAGCTCGAAGACGACATCTCCCAAGTGGCATGCTTTTATTGAGTGCTATGACATCTGCCTCTTTCAGAAAACCTGATCAGAGGCCTCCTTCTACAGTCCAGGCTATTTAAACTATTACATTCCAGCTATAAGAGGAGCAAAAGGGCGTCGATCAGGGGGATTGACAATTTGGGTGTGGCAAGAATTAGGCTTTGACCCCTTTGGTGCTCATGACGAGCTGGACTCGTCATGGCACACAGTGGGAGTGTGCTAATGATGAGTCCAGCTTGTCATGGCACCCACCCACGGGGGAAGCCCTCCCCCCAGGGTTGTCTGATTTTGCCAACACAAAGGGGGATGGCAGCGGAAGAGTTTCGGCTGCCACCCCCGATGCCCCCCATGGAAATCCCATGACATCAGCGTGCACAGCGCACGCTGACATCATCAGGAAGCCTCAGACGCTCTGGAAGCCATTTGCTTCCAGGCGTCGGAGAAACAAGGTAGGTGGAAAATGTGTTTTCTTCAGCTAAATAGTGGAAAATTTGTTTTTTTCAGCTAAATGTGAGGTTTGCATGGTATTCTGGGTAGGAAAACGTTGGGGGGATCCACTCAAGCCACACCTCATTAGGCTCCCCGGGGTGTCTAGTTTTCAGAAATGTTTGGGTTTGGTACTTTCCCAAGATGGCCGCCGAGTATGGGGCCAAAATCTCAGGTGCCTCCCCCATCAAAAACTAGGTCGTTTTGCTGTAGGCAATTTTGAAGTCTCTACAGTACGATTTGGGCCATTTCCTGTTGCAGCCACTATGCCTACCCACGCAAGTGAGGTACCATTTTTATCAGGAGACCTGGGGGAACGCTGGGTGGGATGAACATTTGTGGTAGGTTTCCCTAGATGGCTGCCGAGCCCCAGGCCAAAAACTCATGGGACCCCCAATGCAAAACCAGGTTGGTTTGTGATAGGTAATTTTGATGTTGCATAAATAGGTTTTGGGCCCTTGCCTGTCGCGGTTCCTTGACCCACCCACGCAAGTGAGGTACCAATTTTATCAGGAGACCTGGGGAAACGCTGGGTGGGAGGAAATTTGGGGATCCGGGCAGATTCCACAACTTTCCACCACAGAAATGTGAGGAAAATGTGTTTTTTTTAAACAATTTATTAGGTTTGCAAGAGATTCTGGGTAACAGAACCTGGTGAGAGCCAGTCAAGTCAACCCATCCTGGATCTCCCTGGGTGTCTAGTTTTAAAAAATGTATAGGTTTGCTAGGTTTCCCTAGGTGCCGGCAGAGCTAGGGTTAAAAAACTACAGCTAGGCACTTTGCCAAAAAAGGGTCATTTTTCACTGCAAAATTGAAGTGTGTCCACGTTGCGTTTTGCGCCATTTCCTGTCGTCTGCACTATGCCGACCCACACAAGTGAGGTACCATTTTTATCGGGAGACTTAGGGTAATTCAGATTTGTAAAGCGACTGTTATTACCTATCGACTTTTGATGCATTTCTGCCTTCCAAATGAACGACATTGTGTAAAAAAGAAGTCATTTTGAAAATTGACCGATAATTCTCATGCTAGTATGAGTATTCCCAATTTCAGAAATGTGCAAATATCTACTGTTTCTAAACCCTATATTTTGTTCCCATTTCAGAAATAAATAGGTGTCTTTCATACCAATGTTTCCATTTATTCATTGTTCCACAATAATTGCTATATACACGGTACACAATAAAAAGCCATTGTAAATTGCTGCTCAGTTTTTTACTCTTGGTTTGTTGGGTTCTTGGTGAACCTACAAGTTCTATATATTCCTACAACCAGTAAGGTCCAGCGTATGTAACGGTATATTGCTTTGAAAGAGCTGTCATAATTAGAAGAAGTTACAGGTGAAAACTTTGACACAATAGGCTGTTTTTTTCAACTCATTTTCAATTGTTCCTATATTTAACTGTTAGTTTCTATAAAGAAACCTTGATGGGTCTACACAAATGACCCCTTGCTGAATTCAGAAGTTTGTCTACTTTTCTAAAATGTATAGCCTTCCAGGATCCATTATTGCTTTCATACCCATTTCTACCATTAACTGGAAGGAGGTTGAAAGCACAAAAAATAGCAGAAATAGGCTATGTCACAGAAAAACACCAAAACTGTGTAAAAAAATTTGGTTTTCTGACAAAAGTCTGACATTCCCTAAAAGCTGGGGAAATGGTGATTTCAACCCCACAAACCCTTTTTTGATACCATTTGAAGGAAAAACCCAGACGCTTTCATTTGCAGCCCTTTTTTCCCATTTTTCCTCAAAAAAGCTAAATTTAGCTGTATTTTGGCTAATTTCTTGGATCTCTCCAGGGAATCCACAAACCCTGGGTACCTTTAGAATCCCCATGATGTTGAAAGAAAAGGACGCAAATTTAGAGTGGATACCTTATGTGGTCAAAAAGTTACAGGGGCTTAAGCGGCACTACCCCACATAGCCAAAAAAAGGCTTAGCACAGGGAGAAAAAGGCGTAGCAGGGAAGGGGTTAATATCCAGATACTTTCAACTCAGAGTTATGACATTCAGGCCATTAGACTGAATATGGGTTTACAAGGAAACGTAGACATTTACAATGTTTACATGAGAGGAACTAGAGGGAAGAAGTTGGAAGTTTTAGCGGCTCTCAACTACCTTCCTGACCTATATTCAGAAGAATCCAATATTATAATTGTGGGTGACTTTAACTTGTCGTTTGAGCCCCTTGCCAATGAGGAGTGCTATCTCGTAGAAGAGGAAGATGCCAAGTGGGGCATTCCTAAGCTGGAGCTTGCACCCATAAAAAAGTGGACGGATGTGGCCATTCAAATCAATTCTATCTGTTTGGAAAAGGGCTTGCGGGAGGCAAACGAAAGCTCGCCCTCAGATAGACTCGGGGCTAACACATTTAATAACTCACACAGTGCTAGTCGCGAAGATTACTTACTAATTAGCTTGAAATTATGGCACACTCTTGGAGATATGATTGTTAGGGTCCAGCTAGAGAGCCATCAAAACCCCTTTTGTGCAGCCCTGGCACTAATATGATATAAGGCATCTGCAAAAATAGCTCTCATGTGCTGTCGCCCCCACTAATGATATGAGACGCTTAAAATGGGTAAAGATAATAGAGAAGCCCAAACTTGTAGTTAGTATCACTAAGGATATTGACTCTACACACATAATAAATGATTTGCCCTTTTGAAAGCAGGTCACTGGTTTAATAAGGAATGTAGAGTGGCACGTGAATCACTAGGGCTAGCTATTAAAGTAGGTGATCCAGTTGCAGTGCGAGCAGCTAGGGAAATTTATAGGAGTATCCAGAAAAAGGGCAAGAAAATTTAGGATGACAAAAGATGGCAGGATCTTAAGGTGGCTTGTGCCTCAAGTAACACTAAGCACTTCTGGAATATAATAAAATGGGACCGAGGAGGGCAACCGCAACAGCCACAAAATCATGTAACACAGGAAGATTGGGTTAATCATTTTAAACCCCAAAACGCCCGTGTGACACAGAGGGGGGTCTGTCCAAGGACGACAGGGACTGGTGGTCTGTACCCTCCCCGGAATCACGCTTTGTTACCTCCCAACAGAATGAGGGAAGCTGGGACACAGCTCCTATCTGGACACGGAGCGAAGATGAAATGGAGCACGGCGCCTTTAACTAGACCTTCCAGGATGAAGGAAGCACGCCCACTCATGACGTAGCCAGCTCGCTACTCGTCAAGATCCAGGAAACGAAGAGACCGGTGTGTGATGTCACCGAGGTGAAGGAGAGAGGAGTTTGCAGCGTGTGGAAAACTGAGATCGAAGGACGAGAAGCAGACGTGGGAGCAGCGGGGAGAAGGTCGAGTCCGGGAGAAGAGATATTGCCTGGAGGCCAACGTCAACTCGCGCCGCCGAGCCAAGCTCACCAGGGAGCGTGGCTGAGTCAGGTACGTTCTAGGCTCACGGGCTGGATGGGAAGGCGGAGAGGTCTTGAAAACCACGACTCGACTTGGGGCACCTCTTGATAAAAGCCCCATCTTCACGAGTCTCTAGCGCTAAGACGCTTCCCGTCAATCCTTCACCTCTCTCCTCCCTTACCTACACTTTTTCCCCTCCACCCCGACCTATGCACCAAGCACCTCACGTCGGCCGTATAAAGAAAGCACGCTTGTATGTTGGTGTTCCCTGCACTACGCGGTCCCTAAGCCATGTGGCGTATAAAACGGCGATTCTGACAGAGTCTATTTCTCCCCTTTCCTTTGAGCCGGACGAGACCCTGGGGACAAGCTGAAGACCAGAAGGGAAGTTCCTACACCTACCTGACGTCTACCTGAGCTGCCATAACGGATCCGGCCTGCCCACACCGAGAAAGACTCAATACTCGCCCCAAAACTATTATAAGAAAAATAAAACTGTATATATCACGACCTGGTCTCCGTTCCCTTACTTCAGCCCCGCCTACAGCCCGTAATTCATCTGAAGAAGATTCGAGTGAGATTACTTATTCATTTTATATAGACGAAGCCTTTTGCAGAGCTGACGTCGATGTAGCACTCAGAATCAGTAACAGGCGGAAAAGCACCTGGCCCAGACGGTTTTCCAGGGAAGATATTCCTCTGTGATAAGGCTAGATGGTGCAGTATATTTTCTTGTTGGCTAACGTTATTGCCCATGGTGCGCCACTCCCCGACTCGTGGAAAGGGGCCAAAATGATATCAGTTTTTAAAAAAGAGGATAAATCTCATCCAGGAAATTACAGACCCATTAGTTTAATTGATTCCTTGCAGAAGGTAATGGGTGGCTAGTTCTCAACAAGGTCCAAGAGTGGATAGATGAATATAGCGTTCTATCCCCTCCGCCAGCCGGCTTTCGGGCTTACACTAGCACAATTGACCAGGTGTTCCAGTTTATTTGATTATACTGGAAGACGGTGGTTCTGTGCAAGGGTAGCTTGTATGCTGCCTTCGTTGATCTCAAGTCAGCGTTTGATCTCGTTCCCCGTACCAAACTATGGGTGACTCTGCAAGAAATGGGGATGTCATCCGAATTGCTAATCCTCATCACCAGATTACATGAGGATAATTATGCCAAAATCCGATGGGGTTTGCAGGGTAAAGTTACCAGTCCCTTTCTAATTGAGAGAGGAGTGCGCCAGGGCTGCGTCATGGCACCCTCACTATTCTCCTTGTTTATAAATGAAATAGTGAACTGTATGGAATCTATCGCTACTGATGCCCCAACATTAGCAGCTGTGAAAATCCCTATATTAATGTTCGCAGACGACACATTGGTTATCTCAAAGACCCCAAGTGGTCTTCAACGGGCCCTGTCTATTTTTTAGGCGTTTTGCTTCACCTGTGGCCTGGAAGTTAATGTGTTGAAAATGAAACTCATGTCTTTCAACCCATATAGAGCATTCAAAGGTGATATTCTAATGAATGATCGTCCGTTAGAGCAAGTCAATGAGTTTACCTAACTGGGGGTCAAAATTCAGGATGACTTGAAAAGGAATCATCAAATTGATCTGTCAACTCTAAAGCACCGGCACTT
The DNA here is from genome assembly GCF_964261635.1 of Lissotriton helveticus. Taxonomy (NCBI): domain Eukaryota; kingdom Metazoa; phylum Chordata; class Amphibia; order Caudata; family Salamandridae; genus Lissotriton; species Lissotriton helveticus. Next base: position 503,305,678 of record NC_136068.1, on the reverse strand, counting down.
GTCGGGAGTGCATTATTCTGAGTATAATATCTCACTCACAAAACCAATCAGTCCGGTGCTCCAGATATATAAAATGAAAGTCATCAGTTCAGCCCTCAACGGGGCAGAACTATGAGGCTGTGAGAACCTGTCTAAGCTCACCATAGTAGAAAATAGGTTCCTACGAAAAATTACCAGCCTCCCACAAAGTACCCCAGTGTGTCCCCCAGTCTATGACCTGGGTAGAAAACCAGTTGCAGACTCTGCAAAATTACGCCCTCTATTCTACTGGCGTAGAATGTGGACTACACCAGAATTGGCATCATTTGCTGCTGGTTTCAAAGATATAATAAAGGCAGACAATTTTCATCAAATTAAATGGCTACGCGAGGTTAGAGACACCTTAACAAGTATTGGCATGATAGCATTGTGGAATGACCCAATAAGTGACCTCTTTCCCTCGAAAAAGATTTTATAAGAAAAATACTGGGAAATGGTAATGCACAATACATTGAGAAACAGTGAGTCATCTTCACTAACAGGAATCTTACTGGAAATTAAAATAACCCCCAGCCTAGAGCAATATTGGGATATAATAACAAAATCGCACAATCGGAAGTTATACTTCCAGTTCAGGGTAGGTTCACTGCCATTAAGAGCTTTTACTGCTGGATGGGCTAAATATTGTGATAATTTGTGTCCCGTATGCCAGGCTAGTGAAGAGTCGTTGGCACATCTAGTGTTCGCCTGCGCAGGATAATGCACCCCGCGTCGTGCCTGGCTGGTGCCAATCTGCAAACTAGTAGGCACCAGAAGGAGCAATGAAGCAGAAAGAATATTACTTACTGACACGTCTACTTCTATTTGTAGCACTGGCAACATTCTTGAGGTGGTCGTGGGCCATAAGATCACATTCCCTTTGTTACAAATAAGGTTGAATCAGATTTTGTGCATCTGAATATGAACGAAGGAAGCTACAATCTATCTAGTAAACGTAGTAGATACTAGGTATAACCAAGTGTCTGTATTAATTATCGTGGCTTAACATTTGTACCCCTTTTATAGTGAAACTTAAAAAACGCTGATGATTTTTATTATCCGAGCTTATAATGACATTTTAAATGTTGTTATTGATAAAAGTTCTTATTATGGCTTAATTTAATTTTCCCATTCAGGTTTTCAATCATATTTTATACTGTGTTTTATGAAATATTTTTGTATTGTGCTTTTATGACTAATATGTCGAATAAAGCTTGTTTGGATTGGAAGCATGAGCGAGACCTGATCATGCTAGCTGTTTAAATTAAGGAAGTGATTTCTTCCGATGTAGATGATACAGGGTGCACATTGAACCACTGAAACCAGATGCAAAACCGCTTCCATTTAAGGCTGTAAGTTTCATTTGTACTATCTGCATAAGCCTTGCCTAAAATGGCCTTGCATTCCCCTGGAATGTTCAGATGCGCAAATTCATTGAATTGGACCCAGAAAAGGTTTGGCGTTGTCCAGATCTAGCATTTCAAGATGGATAACTTCTGTCATTTCCCTATGTCATGACAAAGCTGGAAAACCTCTACGATCCAGGGTGCACGCGCATTCCACGGGAAAGATGGCAACTTCTACGGCTTTGTTTGCAGGAGTGTCTCTGCCAGACACTTGCAGGGCAGCGACGTGGAAACTGTGCACACCTTCACTAGACACTATTGTCTAGACACAGCATGGAAAGAGAATGCAGCAGCAGTGGGACAATCGGTTCTACGCAATTTATTTCAATAAGGTATTTATCAAGCTATATATATATATATATATATATATATATATACATATACTCGCCACAAATACACCAGCGTGGAGCACTCGCCGACGGGTGCTTTCTAAATGCGGGGGTGTACCCGCAATATCTATTACTCTCCAGTCTCCTTCATTTCCACTGTTCCCATGAAAGAAGGAAAGCACTCCCGGGGATCGTTTCTGTTATTTATTAACAGAAGAATAGCACAGCTTCAACAACAGACGCGTTTCGGTATTCAACCATCGTCAATGTTTACCGAAGTGCCTGACCACCATGTTTTTTAACATACATTTCCTGTGTCAACATAGTGAAAGGACTAACTCGCGCTTCACTAATAGCGCGCCATTTTGGACTTACTAGTAGCAAGCCATTCCGCATTATATATGCATTGAAACAAGTATAAAGCATAAACCCTCCTCAGTTATGCATACGTATACTATACTTGTTCTACTGATCTAGCCCACAGATGGGCATTTTGCTACCAAATGACCAGTGCTGGTCTCAATCGAGCCCTGTATGGGCCACGTCCTCTCTCAATGGTCAATCACTGGAACCAAAATCAACATGGGTCCATAATACACCCTTCAAAATAGAGGAAAAGAAAGAAAGGAGTAGAAAAGAGTAGAAAGGAGGAAACCTTAGAAGGAGAAGAGATCTATATATACAAACAAAATGTATATACATTCTAAATAAACTCCCTAAATTAGAAATTTCACGAACCCCGGGAGTGCTTTCCTTCTTTTATGGGAACAGTGGAAATGAAGGAGACTGGAGAGTAATATATATATATATATATATATATATATATATATATATATATATATATATATATATATATATATATATATATATATATATATATGTATGTAGAAACGCTCCAAAGAGTGCCACAAACTGCAGCACCCTCGCTGAGAAAAACGGACACAAACTCAGGTAGCAAGTGCAGTGTCTTCTATTTTATTGTAATTCTTGCATGTGCAGCGGGAGTGCCATGGACCGGACGCGTTTCGGCGACCCTGTCGCCTTGTTCACCGGAATTCAAAGTGTTTGCCATTGCACACTAAACTTTTTTTTTTAAACGGCAAACCACCAATCACAGCACTTTATATATATCCACAAGTTTGCCTGTGTAAAGAGTAGCCACACAACAGGTTTGAAATATCTGCCACAGATTCTTGTATTGCCGGTACAACGAGGGCTATGCCGAACTTCACACAATTCTCATATGCCAGCATGCGCCTGGCGCGTTTCATGTCCTTGACACTTCTTCAGAGGCGCTAGTATATCGCAAATGTCTTGGCAGTTTTTGGTGCCACTATATGATAAACAAAGTCCCGCCCCTCTAGGCGTGGCCAACCCCGTGGCATCTTGGACCTCGTAGTGCCAATTATTTCTACAGGGAGCTGCCTTGACATGCGAGATAATGTTCAAAATGTTACCTCAGTGGGCTTGTGAGGTGCAGTTTGAATCCTCATTGATACTTTCGATCGGCAACAAACAGGCTCCTGTTCCAAATGCAGTGACGTCGCTTGGCGTCACTGCTGGGGTGTTGTAAACAACGCCGGGGCGTCCTCCGCGGCTTAGGCAGGCCGCAAAACATCCACAAGTTTGCCTGTGTAAAGAGTAGCCACACAACAGGTTTGAAATATCTGCCACAGATTCTTGTATTGCCGGTACAACGAGGGCAATGCCGAACTTCACACAATTCTCAGATGCCAGCATGCGCCTGACGCGTTTCATGTCCTTGACAATTCTTCAGAGGCGCTGGTATATCGCAAATGTCTTGGCAGTTTTTGGCGCCACTATATGATAAACAAAGGCCCGCCCCTCTAGGCGTGGCCAACCCCGTGGCATCTTGGACCTCGTAGTGCCAATTATTTCTACAGTGAGCTGCCTTGACATGCAAGATAATGTTCAAAATGTTACCTCAGTGGGCTTGTGAGGTGCAGTTTGAATCCTCACTGATACTTTCGATCGGCAACAAACAGGCTCCTGTTCCAAATGCAGTGGCGTCGCTTGGCGTCACTGCTGGGGTGTTGTAAACAACCTGTTGTGAGGCGTCTCTGTACACAGGCAACTTCTTTGGGATTTGTTACGGCTTGCCTGAGCCGTGGAGACGCCCCGGTGTTATTCTGTAACACTCCAGTGACTACGTCAATCTACGTGGTTACCTATGGATAACAGGTGCCGTTTGGTGAGGAACAACATGAGTTTTATGAAGCCCAAACCGCGCACCACAACCCACTTGGGATGAAATAATTTGGACAATACAAGTGATGCAAGGCAGCCCACAGTGGAAATACGGGACACTACGACAACCAAGATGCCGCAGTGGTGGCGACGCCCAGTGGGCGGGGTATGTGATTTAAGTAGTGAACTCAACATTACCTTGCCGCAGTTATCCTAACCCATTGCCTTTGAGGAAGTGTTGTTGGAACACGAAACGCGTCAGGCTGGAGGTTTTAATTTTCTGTGCTGTTCGGCGGCTAGCTTCGTTTGACCCCTCATTAAAGATTGCTGGCGGAACTTTACCTGTTGTGAGGCGTCTCTGTACACAGGCAACTTCTTTGGGATATATATATATATATATATATATATATATGTTCCTGTATACATTTTTACAAATATATCTATGTGTATCTAAACATTTATTTTCTTGCAATGTTTGAATACGGTCTTTGCATAGGCAGATAGATTAATTCTAAGATTGTTAATATCCTGGAAATAGGAGCAGAGCACGCAGAGAATGTGGGGTTCTATCCTGGAAACGCAACTTGGTACAAGTACTGCTCGCTATTCTGATACAAGCATGTGAATCTATGAAAGATTCAATACTGGAGAAAAATGTGTTACTTACCTGTACACTATGGTTCTCCAGTATTATCTTTCATAGATTCACATGCAGCCCCCCCCACCTCCCCCTTTCTCAGGTAGACCTTTTTATCTCTAGATATGTCCTTGTCTCTCACTTGGGGCTGGAAATCTGAGGTATGATGGCTCTGCTGGGGGGTGTGATGTCAGGGCTAGCAGATGATTGGCTGAGTTTTGGACCAAATAATGATGAGGTTTGGTTACCAAATAATGTGATTCCCTATGGTATTTTTTCTATGCAGTTTTCTAGTACTGTTATGGTCATTCTGATACCGTGAGACTCCCACCATGACGACGGGGAAGATACAAGCATGTACATCTATGAAAGATTCAATATTCGAGAACTTTTCATCCTTCTATGACATTCTGCTTCCCTGGCACATGTTCTGCCTTCAAATTTACCTGGTGACGGATTGACCACTCCCAAATCCTCTGCACCTCTTAGGACAGTGCTTGAGACCTTGAGCCACCTTGTTTAATGACAGTGAATAGCTGTGGTGTTGTCTGTGCAGATGAGCACTGCAGATTTCCCTGGGCAGGAAGGTTTGTAAGGCTAGATGTACTGCCTTGTGTTCAAGCAGGATGATGTGGAGAAGCAGCTGAGATGGCTCCCATTTGCTGCTGACTTGGAGGTCCTGCAGATGAGCTCCCCAACCCTCTAAGGAAGTGTCTGTTATGATGACCAACTGCGAAACTTGTGGTATAAATAGGTGGCCTACAGAGAGATTGGCTTCTCGAGTCCACCAAGTCAGAGCAGTGTGCATCCCTGGGGTGACATGGAAGGCATTGTCGAAAGAGCCTTGTGTTTGAATCTACTTCCTGTCCAGCTCTACTTGCAACTGTAGCATTTGCAGGCGCCAGAACGGGTCGAAGGAAATGCAAGAGCATATTTCTTGCAGGGATTTGTAGAGGTGAACAGAAAGTGACTTTTTTCTTTTAGCTAGATGTTACAAGAGCAGCAATCTTGTCCCTCTTTCTGTTGTGGATCATGCTTTGTTCAGCACAGTAGCTATTCTAGCCTCTAAGAACGTTATACTCTTGGATGGCTGAAGGGTTGACTTTTGAGCGTTCAGTGTAAGGACCAACTTGCTGAAAAGGTGCACGCAGGTATTGGTTGACCTCTGCGTGGACTGGTGGGAAGGTGCCTTAATTAGTCTGTCATCGAGGTACAGAAAGATTTGGTGTTTTTGTCTTAAGGATGCCACTACTGGTGCCAGGCTCTGTGAAAATGCGAGGGTTGGATTTCAGGTCAAATGGGAGAACTTCAAACTTTAACGGCTGCCGGCTACTGTAAATTCTAATTATTTTTGATGGCGTGGATGGATCAGAACATGAAAATATGCATCCTGGAGATTTTATGTTGTCATATAATCTCCCTGGGTTAGAAACTGTAGGATATCCTGAAGTGTGACTATGCGGAATGTCTGCTTCCAAACATATTTGTTCAGTTTTCTCAGAACCAGGGTAGGTCTCTATTCCCCTAACTTCTTCCGCACTACGAAGAAATAGAAGTGGAAACCTTTTCCCCTCTGGTTTCCAAGAATTCATTCTATGGCCCCTTTGCTGAGCATGGTCTGAACTTCTAACCTACGAAAATACAACGTTTTTTGTGGGGACGTCTGGAGCGGGATGGGAGGTGTTTTTAAAAAAAAATTATTACAGCATGCGGCTGAATTGAATAAGATTCAACACCCATTAGTCTGCTATTTTCTTCCAATCGTGCAGATGGTTTAATATTTTGGCTCAGAGGTATGCAGCAGGGGATTGGGTGTAGACAGTGCCTGCATTTTGTCACAGTCGACGTCCTGTGTCTTTTACCTGTCAAACCAACTTTCCTCTTTGGATTTTCTTAGTGTAGGCTGCCTGAGAGGGCTGTTGCTGCCTGTACTGAGGGGGAAACAGTTGTGACCCAGTTTGGTACGGTGGGTACCTGTGGTGTTGGTAGCCTCATCTGTAGGAGCATTGTCCACTTCCTTGTGCACCAGAGAATGGTATTTTAGGATACTGCAGTGTACCTAATGACTTGGTGGTATCGGTGTATGTTTTACTTAATTGGAGGGTTTTGTCAACAAGTTTCCTAAAGAGGGCTTTGCCATCATATGGGAGGTCCAGGATCTTAATTTGCACCTATGGTCTGAAGGAGTGGGCCTTCAACCAGCCCTGCCTCAATAGGACTGCTGAGCCTGCCAGTTGTCAAAAACCTGTGGACGCGATGTCCTTGGCCAGAGGAGGCACGCTCTCCCTCCTGTAAGAACTTTTTGGCTTCTGCCATTACATTGTATGGGAGACGGTCAAGACATGGTACAATGTACGACCAGATTTGGCGCCCATATCTTCTGAGCACTGCCAAAGAGTTTGTTGCTCGCACCATAAGTGCCAACATCGATGAGAAGCATTTGCCAATGGTGTCATGTCGTCTAACTTCCTTATCACGAGGCGCTGAGATTGGGGCAGATGGGTTTTTGGAAAGGCCCTTGGCTACTTGAATGATCACAGAGTCAGCTTCTGGAAGCCCGATGAGGCAGGCAGGAGAATCTTCAGTGGCTTTATATTTTATTCCAAGTGTGGCAATCGTGCAGCCACTGTGGCTGGGTTTTTAATGTATTTTATCTCCTCTTCCCAGATGTAGTCCACAGTGTGTATAGCCCTGACGCTCTTCCTGAAAGGTACCTTGAAATCATATAGGAAGCAGTCAGTTTGCTTTGTTGTCATAGGAAGATCATGCCTCTTTGCTGCTCTCTCCAGGAGATGAGGAAAACCTGCTATGTCTTCAGGGGGTGAATCCATGGGTGTTGGTGTTGGAGATGACAGTGTTAGAATGATGTAATCGTTCCACTCAGTGTGGCCATCACTAAGTTCCCCTTCTTCCCTGTCGTCATCTGAAGATGAGGTATCATGCACAGGCACCATCATACACTGTGGGGTATGCCTTGTGGAAGCAGCTGCTGGCAAATTTCTTAGAGTTACAAACAATGGGGTAGACCAAGACACATCACTCGGACCTGGGATAAGTTCGGTACATAAAGAGGGGTGGTCCCAGTGGAAACACAGTATTAAATAAATATCGACAACACTTGCTAAATCAATTACAATTAATACTTATACATATTGAAAATATTTATTTAAGTTGAACATATATTTTTTATATCATGTTCAGGAGACAACACATTTGTCTAGAAAGTTGCGCCTAGGTACCCCGAAAAGGGGGGTAGGGAGGAAATAGTGCAGCAATGTGCAATTGTGAGGGTAAGTGATAGAGGGAGGGCAGTGACCAATGTGTACATCAAAAGCATAAAAAGGCCTGTCCAGCCTTAACCAAGGCTAAATTACTTACAAAAATGGAACGTCAGAGAAGACACAGTGAATCTATCACTGTTGTAGCATTCAGTAAGCAAAACCACAGAGTTGTCGACGTTTCGACCCAAAGATGGTGTAGGAGATTCAAGTCCTTACAAAAGGGTCTTCATCAGGACCGTGGAGGACACCCTATATCCACCAGAATATGTGGTGGACAAAATGACAGGAAGGCCAGCAGGCTCCAGGGTCAGAGAGGGACGGGTTCCTTGTGAAAGAGTTATTAGCCTAAAATCATTTCTTCAAAGTAATGGAAAGGGCACAATGACTTCAGGATGCTCTAATAGTCTTGGGACAGGATATACATCCGTTTGCTGGCTCTGTCAAATTTCTCAGGGTTTCTGGAGAAGAGGGTTGCAGTGGAAGAGTCTTTGGAGGCAGAACTGCCTGCCTGGGTGAAGAGGGTGTAGGCGGAAAGCATTTGTTGTAGTTTTCCAGCATCAGTTCAAAGCCTGAAAACAATGCTTTTGGTAGACAAATTCAAATTCAAATCAGTTTTATTCGGAATATACACAATATATCCATAAAAACATACTACATAAAAAACAATTCATTATAATAAACATTTCATAAAAATCATTTAATCTATAAAGTATAAAAAAAATAGAGCATTCCATACACAAAACATTTAGGTATAAATTTAGACCAGACAAGATAATTAATATTACTTGGCATCACAGAGCTATCCAAAGATAAAAATAATCTGAAAATGTAAACAATTTCATCAAGATGAGTAGCTATTCATTTTCATAACTCAACAGTTCCAAATATGGACGGCAGGACTGTGGGGAACATGGTGGCCAGAAGCTAACAGTGGCGGTCGAAGCTCCTCTGGCGTGTGTCTGCAAACCTCCCTCAGGAGCCCTCAGGATGATTTTGTGAGGTGTTCTTAGTGGATTCCTTCCCCCCAGCCCTGGAGTTTAGCTTCCCTTTTTTTCTCTACCTGGATGGTATTGCAGACTTCGTTTTTTTCCCGGCCCCGCGTGTGGCTTTCCTTCCTGAATGGTGTCCGACCTCTGGAGCAATGTGGCGGTGCAAGAGCCGGCGCTGTTGCTTTTCGTAGGAGCGGCGCTGGAGTGGAGGCGATGCGGCATCCCTTGTTTGCAGGTCCATGTCTATGTGGGCAGCGTCAGCACCTGTGACTACGTTCCTTTGAAGAACAGAGACCGGAGCCAGAAAAGCGTGGTAGAATGCCGGAGAGAGGTAGGATGTTCCACGCTTCAACCCTTGAAATATGCCTTTGCCACCTGTGAAGGTAAGAACTTTGATCCTTGCTTCCCCGAAGACCCAGTGAATTTTTTGTTATCCCCGACAGTGTTTAGTGGGGTTTCTTGTGTGCAGGTGGGCCCAGCAGGTACTGCGCAGCAGGTGGGGCCTCAGTATTGCATGGAGAGCGGCAAGAGCGTTGTCGTCGTCCAATATCCCCGAAGTGCCAATATCAATCCTAATGTTTGCAGATATACTTTACGCACCAGGTCTGTTAAGCTTGAATTAGGCACTGATCCTGCAATATCGATTCGTGATTTTCCCCCGGTTGCAGAAGTCAGGGCTACTGCTAGGCTGGGCAAGGGAAAAGCTACTACAGATACCGCCCCTCCACTACGTGGAAAAGGAAGAGGGAGGGTGAAGAAAGTCCTCTCCTCCAAAGTGAAAATCACACCCAAAGACATTCTATAAGGTATTGTCTACCCGTCTACCCCTACGAATAGGGGGCCTAATAAAGGCAACTCCTCGGCGTCCAACAGTCCACAGCCTGCTTCTCTATTAAATTCCCTTCCGTCTAAAAACAGTATGCAGTCTCCTGTTCCATCTGGATCAACAAATAAAGCTGCAGGAGTGGTGGCTAAAACAACTAAAACAACTGAAGTATCCGGTGAGCAGCGTTCGGTCATCCACTCCTCTGTGGGAACCTCGAATAGATATTAGATTTTGGAGATCCAAGAGGAGATCCAAGAGGATGCATTGGGCTCACCCTCTGTAGCTTAGAAGGCCGATGTACCATCTTTTACTCCTATAACATTTCCAGTGGTAGTCCCTGCTGACCCCGGGATCGGGTCTTTAGCAGATATCCTACTGGCTCTAAAGGAGGATTTAGGAAAAAGATTCTCAGTTTCAGAATCTAATCAAGCAGCAATTCAAGCATCCTGTGAGGTATTGGCCCAAGAACTAGAAGAATGTTCCTTGATGACGGATGTTCTCGAATCTGACATTCCTAAAATCAAGGAAACATCACACATGTGTTCAAGAAGAAGATATCTTTATTGTTCAATTAATTAAAATTGTTACAATATTCTATCAATAAAACAAAAGCTTGGTTAAGAATTCACACAATTATTTAAGAATAATATAATCGTTTAAAAAAAGATTTAAAATAATAAAAATGACTGTTATGATTATTTTCTTAACTGGCAGTAAAATATTATACATAGAATTTAAGAAAGAAAGTTTTTGTCATAGTCTCTTTTTCTCAATGGCCGACTAAGTCCTGTTTTAGTTATAATTTAGTATAGTTTAGTATATAATTATACAGTTTCAATTTGGCTCGGATGGCTTCAGTGAATTTCCATAGTCGGGCCACAATTTGGGGTGTTTTAGTAGAGAAGCACAGGTCGGACACTTCACTGCAACTTTGTAGGCCAAGCAACCTACAAATAGGGAGAATCAAGCGCTGCCTCTCACTGACTAATTTTGGGCAACAGCACAACAAATGGAGCCAGGATTCACGATGGTAATTACAGAGTCGACAAGCCACTGAGTTATCCTGCCGGGCCCAGGTTGAATTAAAATCAGTAATGGGCAAAGCGAGCAGTCTCATGTAAGAGATTCTTCTGCGGGCCAGGACTGGCAAAGCTTGCTCTAGGTAGGGTTGCGGTGTTCCCATGGTATATGAGGAGTCCAGCGAGGAGAGATTCGATTGGTGATACAGGCTTTACAAGTCCCTTTCAAAGGATATTTTCTTGGCTTGTGTATTCACTGTTTTCCTCCAAGCTGTTAGCGGGATGTCAGGGTTATACAGATTTTGGATGTTGATGTCCAATAATCTAATGCCTGCTGCCAAATGCACCTGCCATGGGGAGCCGTCCTCTTCAAAGAGCATTTTAATTTGTCTTTTTAATGACAATTCTGGTGCTCGCATGGTCCTGATATAATATTTTATTAATTCACCTGAGCAAGTAATGTCCGGACTAGTGAGACCCAACTCCAGCCTTACTCTTGCTCTCCTGGCCTGTCTGGGGAGAGCTAGGACCTTTTTGTAAGCCAAAATTTGATGGTTCGCGAGGAACTTATTGAAGGCACCGGGGAAAATTAAGTGGCCATAGTTAAGAGAGGGCACTAGCTTAGCCTTAGGAACTTTCAAAATAGGTTCAGCAAGGACTATGAAGTCACTGATTAAGGCTTTTTAAAGAGAAAATGATGCCCGCCGCTTTCCTTCTCAGATGTTTCAGATGGGCTGTGGGTTTTGCCCCTTCCAATAGCCAAAAGCCCAAATAATTGTAGCTCATACTTGTTTTAATTTGCAGGGTCCCAAGTTGCCAATGCGTGGTCTTCTTACGCGGGTACTTCCCAAATATAAGTACCCTGGTCTTTTCCTGGTTCACCAGGAGTTTGTTCTGTTGGTTATATCCATGCAAGGCTTTTAGGGCCTTCTGTAAGCCAGTTCTCGTGTGGTCCATAATCACAATGTCATCCGCGTACTGGAGTATTTGAAGCCGCGTTTTTCCCAGTCTGGGGGGCAATAAACTTGCCCTCTCCAGTGCTTTTCCCAGATCAGCTGTATACAGATTGAAAAGTATAGGGGCAAGTACGCACCCTTGTTTTAAGCCGTTATTGGTTGGTACCTTAGCAGTGACTAATGTTTGGCTGATTTTAATGCGGACCCAGGTCCCCTGATATAGGGATATTATGGCTTTTAGCAGCTGTTGGGGGATTCCCCAAATGTGTCGTTTTTCCCACAGCTTACCGCGATCAACCCTATCAAAAGCTGCACTGTAATCAACAAAACAGCAAAAGAGTGGTAACTGAGATGTCTGGGTGGCACGATTGGACAGATGGCCCAGTACTAAGATGTTATCTGTGGTAGAGCTTTGGGCCCTGAATCCTGTTTGAAATAGGGGAAGAATGTTATTATCCGTTACCCAGGCTTCCAGTTCTTTCAGAAGTATTCTGGCTTATGCTTTGGCTTCAATGTCCAATAATGCAATGAGCTGGTAGTTTTCGGGTTTTGTGCTGTCCCCTTTTTTGTAAATTGGGGAAAGTATTGAACCTTTCCATGATGTTGGAACAGTAGAGGTGGCAAAGGTGTGCTTAAAGAGTGTTGTCAACTGCTCTGCCCAGAATCCCTGAGAGGCTTTAAACACAGATGCCGGAAGTCCGTTGGGTCCAGGAGCTCCATCTGACCTCATGTTTTTGATCAGGGTGATTACCTCGGCCACTGTGATGTTAGAAGTTTTAATGACTTTATCTTTTGTTGGAGATTGTAGATGGGAATAAGTTTGGGTAATGTCCTGTTGGGTTGATACTGCTGAGTTGCATGTTTAACCCACTCCAAGGCGGCCACTCCATTTTCTTTTATCTGGCCGGTGTTGGAGAGTTGCTTTATATATCTCCAAAGTTGTATGTGGCCCCTTTCTTTGAGGAAGGTACACATTTTCACCCATTCTGACTCAGTTTTCTTGGAGCGTATTTCCCATACTTTCTCCCTGCGCTACGCGGAGAGCTGTTATTTCCTGAGGTTTGATGTTTTTGGTGCCTTTCCTTCTTGCCTTCAAGGCTCTTGTAAGAATACGTTTTGTGTGGATTAAGTCTCTTAATTTGATGGTAAAGGGGGTCCTTGGGAGAGGGTATCCTGCACTTGGGTACCTCCAATTTGTACCCCTAGGGTTAGTTTCAGTTCTACTAGGAGTGCTTCCCAGTAGGCCTGGTGCAAGACTGGACTCGTGACTGTGGGATGTGATTCTTTGTGAGTTACCCATTCCAGGATTTTAGGGCCAAGATTGTTTGTCCATTTTATTCTCCTCAGAATTTCATAGCGTTCCTCCCCGGTTGAAACCCCTAGTGCTTTCAATTGTGTTTCAGGTTCCCCACTTAGCTGCAGGGTCATCCTCAGTGGCCTGTGGTCACTCTTGTCCCTATTGTCCACTTCAAAGTTGTTAAAGAATGGTGCTAGATAGTCCGAGATGAAAATGTAGTCTATTGTGACTTGTCCCTAAAGGTGGGTAGAGGGAGCCAGAGAGGATCCACAGCTGTTTGGCTAGTGTAAGCTGAGACCAAACTGTGATTTAAAAAGAACTGCTGCAGTGAGGCGCAATCGATGTGTGATGGAATATGCGCTTTCGACTTCCCTAACTCCTGAGTATTCAAATCACCGGCGATAACTGGAAGGTGTGAGGCATATTTGTTTATGAGCTGGTCCATTTTTGTTGTGATTATTTTTACATCATGTTTTTTGTTGGGAGGCAGGGTTTACATAGCAAGTGATTACCAAGAGACGGATTGAATTGTTATTAGATTTCAGTCCGCTCACTAATACCGCTTGCATGTCAGGGATGTTAGTTGCAATAGGGGTAGTCTCTAGTATGCGTGCTTGGTTATTGTAAATTGACAGCCTGCCAGAAGCTCTCCCGAAAATGTTGTGTTTTATAGCTGTGGTGTGTAATTCATGGAAACCATGAAGAATTGTTGGTTCAGTGGCCCAGGTCTCTTGAAGGCACAAGATGTAATTTCCACGGAAATAGTTGCTCACTGAATTGTTATCAAGAAGTCTTTTTAAGCCAGCTACATTCCAGGAGATCATGGATAGCTGGATGTTATTTCCCGTGATTCTGGTGTTGAGCAGTTGGCGTGCAGCATTTTTGTTGTTAGAAGTGCCGTCGTAGTTGGACGGGACCTGGTGCCCGTCACAGGGGAATGGCTTGGCCTACTTGCATACACTGTCCTGTGTTCGGAGGTACTAGTGATCCTAAATGTATGATACATACTCTGCTCAGTGGCTGATTTTCTCACTTGTGGATTACATTCTGTCCCCTTTAGGACTGAGTAGACTTCCTTAAGAGGTGGTGGTGCCGCTAGCACGTGCGGATATTTCTCTGGGACAGGATAGGCAATATCAATGCCCCAGTCTGCCATTTGTGATGTTTCCTCTGGAGTTAGCCCCATACTGGAATGGCGACTCAGCCCTATCGAGGTTGAATCCCCATGGGTGTCACTAGTGAGGCGAAGGAACTTAACCCAAACTAATTCTTCCAAGAGTGTTCCTGACAACGTCGGAATGTGTTTGAATAGACGAAGTATATTGCCCCTATTTAAGATGTCATGTTGCCCTTTGATGATATATCTGGGCGTGAGGATTACCTCGTGGGTTATTATACAAACTTTACTTGTGTAACCAGTTTGCTCAACTTTAGGATCGATGTTTGGGCCAGTGTATAACATATTTTGGTTACTGCATGGACCTATATTGCTCTGAATAGTCTCTTTGCTAGTCCTGGGATTGTGTATCAATGGGCTGGTCTTCAAATGAACTAATGAGAGAAGGCCCTGAGGGGCACATACACCAAAATCAGATCCTTGTTCATTAGCCGGACTTGGTTTGGGCTCTGATTTCTTGTTGTTAATGGTTGGTAAGAGAACTGAGTGAGTATTTATTGCCGGACCAGATAGGTTAAGCGAGACCCCTGATCGGGGATTTGACTGTAATGGACTTTGTCACTCGTTTTGGTTGTGGTGAGATTGATACTGTGGATATTTCCTCGCTCAAAGCGTGTTTTGTAGTGAAGATTGGAAACATCTGTATTGTCCCATTGTCAACTTGTGATATTTGGTTACAGGTTGACACAGAGCAGGCAACCTTTTTAATAGCCTTTGTTTTTTTCTCTGATTTCTTTAGCTTTTTTTTGGCCCACCTAGAGAGGGGAGCGTCCGTTCTTCCCTTGATGGCATCATTGCTGTCAAGCACTTTCCTGGGTGTGTAGGTCTAGGGCTGGAATAGAAGCCTGGTGAGTTGGTGTAAACTTTGGTGGATATGGGTAAAACTTGATTGTCAGGTTTTATTATGGAATTGCTCTGGTAATTTGTAGCCAGATTGGTTTGATGCTCTTCACTGTTTGTTGTGGGTGCCATTCCACTGTTGTTTGATTGGCAAATGGTTCCTTCTGTTTGTTCCTTCAGTGCGGATACCATGGCTGTTAACATTTTAGGGAGCGTTGCCATTTGTCAATGAGTTCAGCGCACGTGCAAGTACAGTGTTGAGTGGCCTGCGTGTCACTGAGCTTATTTCCTATGAAGTCCACCTTGTTGTTTAGCTCCACCAAGCGTTGTGCAATTGTTGTTAGCAAATCAATTTGCAGCTCCATTTTATCGGACTGCCAAAGTAGTGCCCTAGCCATTGATTCATCCGTTTCACTGGTTGAGATTGGATCAGGGTCATTTATAAAGCTGCTACTATGTGAACTTTGACTTTGAAAACTCTGAGTTGGTGAAGAAGGGAGCCGAGTATCGTTGGCCGGTCTGAGGAGTTTTGAGGTAAGCTCCAAGGTTCTTTGTATCTTTGTTTCCAGATTCTGTAAGAATGTTGGTGATAGGAAGCCACTGATTCCTTGTTGTATTAGTGTTTAGTTCTTAGTTGAGCCAAGCCGTGATGGCTCTAAGGAAGGTATCAAAGTAGGGGACTGCAGAGTTGCTTGCTGGTAGGAGTGTATTTGAACTGGGACAACCTGCACATGATTGCCGAGAGTTGGAGCAAAGGTGGTCCCAGGTAGGTCGGATGGGTCAGTAACTTGATTGGTTTCCTTTCCTGGCCAGGTGCAGGATTGGCTCCGGCGTCTCCCGGTTTGAGTTCCTTCACCTGATATCACAGAGGTCTGAGTGCTATAGAATCTCTCCAAGGGAGAGTTTGTGTCATTGCTGGAATTAGTCCTTGTCGGTAACTCAAAGGGGCAGGGGGAATTCCTGTCACTATGGTTGCATTTTTGAAAAAATTGAGTGATAAGCCCAGCTTTTGGCGACTTTAAAAATGAATTCGGGTCAGGGACTGTGTTTCTTGAACTCCTTAAGTTTCTGGGTGAGACTTGAATCAAGGGGTTTGGTTTTGCAAGAACATTTCCTTGGCGTTTTCCGTCATCCTGAGATATGAACCTAACACCCAAAACTGTGTTTTGCCCTGATAGTCTATATCCTCTTCTGATGGTAGCTTATCCGCTGAGAGTCGCACAGTCAGTTTGCCTCCGAATGCCTAAAAAAAACAAAAAAATCGGCTCCTGCCACTTACTTATCCGGAATTTCTGCTGATTCAGCTGCTTTAGAGTTGGTGTTCGCGGCTCCTGCCGCCTTGAAAGAATGTTCGTTGCTTCTGCCGCTTTTGACTTATGGTTAGCTGTTTCCGCCTCTTTGAAATGCTGCACGCGGGTGCTGGTCAGACACCCTCTCTGCCCCTACTGCCGTCGCAGTCTCTAGTCGCAGTCTCTAGTGGGAGTAGAGTACTTGGCGCCTGGCCTCTCCCAACCCCAGTTTAGGGCGTTTAAAGGCAGTGCGTGGTGGACAGGACACAGCAGCTTCACCTGGAGGTTTTCACCCGGTGATTCGCGGCTCGCGATTGCCGTTTCTCACCGCCACCCATCTCTCGCCGCCGCTCTCCTGCTCCTGCTACGCCTGCTCCCCGCTCTCCAGGGTCACTCACAAGACCTCAGCGCACAGAGGGTCTCCGTTTTCCAGTCTCCGCTAATGCTGCTTACCTGCCTCAAACAGCCGGCTCACCGCGCTGCCCTGCCTGGAGACGGTTGCCTCACCGGCAGCTAGATGGCAGGGAGAAAGGGCGAAGACAGCAGCAGAGGTGCGGCGAAAATCCGGCAAGGAGTCAAGCAGCGCCAACGGACCTCGGACTAGAACCCCTTTCGATATCTCCTTGTGAAAGCGCCAGTATCTGCAGACTCACGGCGTTTGCCTCAAATTCCTGCGGCTCCCACTGCAAGAGGCTCTTGCCGTTCTCTGGAAGCTCTTGTAGCTAGGCAAACATCCGCGCCTCCGGTACCGGCCGCACCAGGCAAGGCTCCCTCTACGAAGGAAAGGGGGTCGCAGCCCCTAGCGTTTGCCACGCACGCCCGCGGCTCCTACCGCTCTTGCTGCATTTAGCCTGTGTTTGGAAAGCTCTCGCGGCTAGGCAGCACACCAAGGCACCCGCTGCACACGGATGAACCGGCCCGACCGAGAGCCTGGCAGAACCAGGAGAGTTCAAAGCACTTGACTCAGATGCAGATTTTCCCCAAGACCGCGCTGCTCCTTGCTACGCCTTGCCGAGACTGTATGGCGGCTCCGGCTGCTAGGTGGCCGCAAAGTGGGATCATCTTCAATAGAAATGGATAAATTAGCACTTACAAATAGAGAACTAAAAGAAGATGTAGAGCGTCTTGAGAATAAAGCGAGAAAAAAATAATTTAAGACTGCTAAATGTTCCTGAAGATTTGGAAGGAGCAGATATCAAAAGCTTCGTGATTTCTCTTTTAAAAGATACAGTTCTCAAGGACTCTCCAGAGTTATATCTGGCTCATGATATTCAACGGGTCCATCGGGATCCATTTAAGAGGAATTCGGCAAAACAGAAACCAAGGAAAATCTTAGTAAATGTTGTTACGTATACTATAAAGGAATTTTTTTTATCCTTGGCTCTGAAAGAAGGTCTGATAAAAAGTAATTCCTCCTCCAATCCCTTTTCTTTTACCATTAGATCGGACATCTCTCATATTACAGCAACAAAACAATGGGAATTGGGTAAAAGAATGGCAATTTTGAACTCATTGGGGGCCAAGGCATAACTGGGATTTCTAGCATCTCTGCGTATCATGTGGAACAACCACATGTACAAATTACGTCAAATTGAGGAGGTAGATGCCCTTATTGATATAATAAGGAATGGGAGTAGGGTGTAGGCTGTGGGGGGTTATTCAAAGTTAAGATGGGCTTCCCGGGGGAGGGCCTGGCCTAATACACAAAATAAAATGTTCTAAATGTCACGTCCAGGGGACTAAGGCCATAGGGCTCATGCTCAAAGAAGGGTGGGTTCCCCAGGGGGGTGTTGGGGTTGAGGGGCCACGGGGGCAGGGAGGGAGAGGGGCCAGGGGAGCACAGGTAGGGCTTGCAGTGGGAGAAAATAAAAAAAATATCCTCAATCTCAAACTTATTTCTAATTTTAACTCACTATTAAAACATCTGTGTAAAGCTTTGACATCAGGTGGACGTAGTAGCCCTAATGAGTAATGAAATAAAATGTATCTCGTGGAATATCAACGGGATGAGATATCGACGTAGACAAAGATTGGTCATGAAATACCTTGAACAATCATCTGCTCAAGTCTGTCTCTTATAGGAAACACACTTAAGCCATTCAAAATGCCAGGCATCTTTGCTAAATATCCTTGGGTAGAATATTTCTGTTCCTCTGAACAGGTAGCGCATAATAAAGGGGTGGCTATTTTATTTAAATCAGGAGCTAGAGGCAACATTAAGTCAACATCAACAGATCAGACAGGGAGATGGATTACTGCATGTGAGAAGTTGGCCTGGTATATGATGTTCACTATTCTAGTGAGCACCTTGCACCAGTCCAAACAACCCTTATGGTGATGGTTGTAAAGTCAACCTTATAGACCAGCTATCCTAGTGGTAGCATGGACAAAGCAGTCTTAGGCTAAATTCAAGAAGTGAAGCCAGATGTTTTACCATCTGCAATCCCCTTAATACCAAGTGAAAGGACACCACACAGGTTGTATATCAAAATATATATGTATTTATTTCTAACACAATCCTCTGAACTCTTTATGAGGTCAGAGGCACCAGCACATAACAAGACACTTAATCAAAATACAATAAGTTGCACAAAATATAGTAATGCCCTAGGGGCACTTCGAACCATATACTAAAATAGTGGTATAAGAACCACGTCACGAGCAAAGGAAAGGCCTAGGGCCTGGAGAATTGCTGGGGCTACACTGTACTACCAATGGATAGAAAGCAGGAGGCTCACGGGATGCGCGTGCAGTGTCTTTACACGCACGCAAGTTACCATAGAGTTAGAATGGGAATGAAAGAAATGGAAACTAGTTCTTTTAGGACACTTCCGGATGGACTAGGTAAAAGCTACTTGAAACTAGGACAATAGGATAGTCAATACCCACAGGAGTACCAAAATACTCGTGTTACCTCACCCACAGGAAGCGGGTGCATAGGTGTCAAAGTGTGTCGGGATTCGGCGCTGATTCCTATGGAGCCTTGGAGAAAGATGCTGTCGGCGACCAGGAGAGAAGTGTCTGGGTGGATCCAAGGGCGGATCGAGGATGAAGAGTACCTGAAAGCAGAGGGGACAGAGTCTGGGTCACTAGCCAGTGACCCGGATGGAACCAGGAAGGAACCAGGCGATGTCGCGAAGCAATCAGGTGATGTCGTGAAGCTTGTCTCTGCAGCCACATGGACCAGGAGGTGTCGACAACGACCAGGAGCTGGGCACGGACTGTCCCACGAAGGATCTCGCTGTCGGCGGTTTCTGCTTCCGGATTGGAGTCAACAAGCCTTGGCAAAGGCAACCCAAGCAGAAAAGGAAGATGGCTTCTTAATCAGACCAGCAAGGTCTGATGGGCTGCTTATTTTCAGGGGAGCAAGGGCCAGTCTGGAGCAACCAGACCAGTGTTGTAAAACAAAGGTTTCGCCGTCACAGAGGCCACTAGCCAACGGGCAAATGACCGGACAGACGCGACAAGTAGGAAAATGCAGAAGGGCCCCACGCAGAACTCGTGGAGTGTGGAGGGCTGATCTTCGGTGCAGTTGGTGCTCGGGGCTGGGGCTTCTCAATCCCCAATGCACAACTTCGAGGGTGCCTCAGAAGTTGCACGGAAAGCAATTCGCTGGCTTTCCAAGATGGCTGGTCCCACGTCTCGCGTTGCCTCCACGGGTCTCAGCTTTGCTGTGGCTGTGGATCGGGCTGAAGGAAGTCTGGAAGTCTGGGTCTTGTCAGGCTCTGTGCTCGGGCTCCGGCAGGAGCGTTGACAAAGCAAACCGTTGATCGCTTGATGGTGCCTGCTTGTGTAGGGTGGTCACTCCTTGACCACAAGGGGGATTCTTCAGTCTTCTACGTCGAGTAGGATGTCGAAGGTCCAGAGTTTCGTATCAGAGTTTCAGTCAGGATAAATCTAAAGTCTTGGGACTCAGCTCCTACCTATATACCAAATTTAGGGGCTGGATTACCTACTAGGTCCTTCCTATGGGTGGGACCCAGGAAGGGGGGTGGTTAAACCCCTTTTCCTTTGTCCAGTTTCGCGCCAGAGCTGGGGCTGGAGTGCCCCAGCACCGGTTTGAACTGGACTATGCATGGGATACCTTGTGTGCCCCAGGCAGTGTCTCATTTCATTCAGCCCTCCCTGCCCCAATACACTACAGCCTGTCTGGGGTGGTGCTAGCACCTCCCAAGACAGGAAACCTATTGTCCAAGCCTCCCTCGCTGGAAGGACTCCCAGCAGCAGGAAGTCAGACTTGTGTCTGTGGCAGCAGCATCCATTTTGTGATGCTGTGGCTCTGGTTAACTTTAACCGGGATTAGTGGAAGTAACATGTCTTCTCCCTCTAGAAGGGTGGAATGCTGTCCCCGTCGCCAGAACTGGCGAGGGGGTAGTATTCCAAAGCGCATGACAACTTACCCGACATGTTTTGATAAAGCCAAACCAGAGTAAGCATTTAACCGCGAGGTTCATAATGCACTTAAGAGTATATGGCATGGCAATATCCTAGAACAGCTATAAGGACATGGTTCTGAAAGCTGCAGACAGGCTCAGCTCATGCTAGAGCCTCATCTCACATAAAACCAAGCACTCTGCCTCCAGGATTGTTAAGGCCTGCCATAGGAGTGACTTATAGGTGTACATATGTGTAGATATAAGGGTAGATATAGGAATACTATACCTAAGCAAGGGGTGATTACACGACGTTGCCCCAGCTGAGTGATCAGCCAGTTGTGTCAGTTTGGATGGCCAGCCAGGGGGGGCAAAAGATATGCTGCAGCCCCTGGTAGGCCTTGGGTGCACCTATGCCCTGGGTACCTATGGTACACTATACAGGGGCTCACAAGAGTGACCCGATATCCAATTAGGTATGTACCTAAGGTACATGGAGTCCATTTTATAGAGAGAGCAGATAGCCTGGGGCCCTGATTAGCAGGATCCCAGGCCAACTAATTCGAAAACCAGCTAAACACAAGGCAAAAATCTGGGGTAACCATAGTCAGGTATCTACCTTCCTACACTGCACAGTTGGAGATCAGAGGGATTGAGCTAACTGTAGCCTCATTTTATGGCCCCAATGTTAATGATCCGACACATATTTGTAAAATGCAGTCTGAATTAATAGAAGTCACTTCTCCTATAATAATTGGTGCCGATTTAAACGTCCTTCTCGACCCTTTACAGGATAGATCAAATCAGAGTCATCATGTCGGAGCCCCACGTACCCGTCGGGCAATGACTAATATGATCCATGACTTAGGGTTTGCCAATGTCTGGAGGGTTAAGATGGGAGACAAATCGGGTTTCACCTTTTTCAGCAAAAAACATGTTCATTCATCCAGACTAGACTATGTTTTAACTGATAGGTTGAGTTTAGAAAATCTACCTGATATTTCTATTTCACCTAGCCTTTTATCAGACCATGCCCTATCTCTTTTACGTATCTTGGGAGGAGGTATAGCCTTAGGCCTAGATGGACGTTGAAAAGGGCAATGTTGTCAAATGTGGAAATAATCAGTTCACTTCTACATTGGATTACTTCTCTGTCAATATAGGATCAACATCTTTAGACTACGTCTGGGACGCCTTTAAAGCTCATATGTGAGGTCAGTTACATAGTCTGATATGTTCTAAAAATAGGATGAGGCCCAAAAACTTCAAAACTTGGAAGGAGAGATTATTAAGTTAGAAGATGAAAGGACAAGATGCTCTCAGGGGCATCCAGAAAGACTGACACAGGTTCTTAGCGATTTGGATCGTCATCGTCAGGAATATAGGTGCAAATTAGGTCAAAAGCTGTAGGCCCAGTGGGCATCCCACAACATGCAAAATTATGAATATGGCGAAAATGCGGGCGCCCTGCTAGCCTGGAAGGCAAGAGTAGATAGAGTTTAAAATAATATGAATCAGTTAATAATAGATGAGAGTGGGGCTACTTCAAATTAGAGGACATGCAAACCCACCTCCTATCTCTGTTTTCAGTATAGAGAGGAGATTACACCTAGTTCAGAAAATATAAAAAAATGGTTACGATATAAAGATCTACCGAAATTAACAGAGGGCAGCAGAAATACTCTTGATGCTCCTATAACAGAGCGCGAGATAAGACTATATATAAATAACACCAAGAAGACTAAAGCTGCAGGAACTGATGCGCTTCCTGGTGAGGTTTACAAACTCTTCCAGGATGAGCTAGTCCCAAGATTGTGTGAATTATTTAATTATATCTACTGCCCAGAAGGCAAAGTCCCCAAGTCCTGGAAGGAGGCTACGATCGTACTTATCTTGAAGCCTGGGAAAGACCCTCTTAAAGCAGATTCGGTATAGACCGATCTCCCTGCTGAATGCCGATTATAAGATCTTTATGAGTGTTTTGGCAGGAAGATTGGTCAAATTAGTACCGCAGTTGATCAATACGGATCAAAAGTGCTTCATCCCAGGGAGGTATATTCAGGAGAAGACGCTCCAATTAATCGGTAGTATAGACCTGGCGGTGGCCCGGTCGAGACCCTTGGCTGCGGCGGCATTTGATGCAGCCAAGGCTTTCGACAGGGTTTGCTGGGTCTACCTCTGGGAAGTACTAAAGATAATGGGCTTCAGGCCTATTTTTATTCAGACCCGGATTAGTTGTTACCAGGGGGCTTCGGCAGTAATTCCGTTAAATGGTATGTTAACAGCAAGTTTTAGCATATCCAGGGGAACAAGGCAGGGCTGTCCCATCTCGCCCTTGCTGTTCAATCTATATATAGAGCCCCTTGCTTTTATATACCAACAACCTGGTGGAGGTAATACCAAGGGCTGAAGCCCTTTTAGAGGAATTTGGTTCATATTCCGGTTATCTAGCAAACTCCTCTAAAACAGAGGTGATGTGCTGGAACATCAATAACTGGGAGCGCAGATTGAGCAAAGAATTTAGATATCTAGGAATCATCATAGTCAATGACTTAGATGATATACCTTGTATCTTCAGATAGAGTTCATCCGTGGGAACTATTGAGATCTAAAATAGGAAGCTCTTTTTCTAAATTTAAATACCTACAACTGGCCTCTTGGTATACAGCAGAAAAAGAGTCTATTTGTGGCGATTGGGAAACCAAGTTTATTCTTCAAAATTCAAACCCCAAAAAGAAGGAGGTTGCATACTGGTATAAAAACTCCTCAATGCAGATGACGCAGAACTTCCTCCACAGTATGCGGCCTGGAACCAGTCACTCTTGGACTCTAAAGCTGAAGATCTATATGATTTATCATTGCAAACCCTTTATAGGTTTGTTAACCGGCATCTTTAAAAAATATTCATTTTTACGTTATTAATAGATTATATTATACCCCTGTGAAAATAGCTAGATTTGCCCCTTTAGTTTCACCTAAATGTCCAAGATGTGACTTTTCTAAAGCTGACAACCTACATATATTTTATGAGTGTTCTAAACTAGGTGGGTTCTGGCAGAACGTGGAGCGTGCTCTTGGTGCCATTTTAAAATCAAGATCAATCTGAACCTTTCTATAGTAATTTTTGGTATAGATTTAGATTTGATGAATCTACTGCGGCCAATACAGAGCGGCTTGTTACTATACTTAATTCTTATTGCTTGAAGGGAAAGATCCACGGCCTCCACTCCTTGATGATTAGTTGAACGCTGCATTCGTTTTGGCATGTTTAGATCAGGGGTATTTAAATTACAACAATTACAATATTTGGTCACAGTTTTTATCATGGGGCAGAGAGTTGAGACTGGTTGAATATCCCGAGGTCCTATGACTACACCAAGCTTTATACGAAGAAGCTGGCTTGGTAAGGCCTAAAAGCTAATGCAGTTGCAGAAGCCTTGGGTGCCCAGGTCGGAAGAATGGCTTCTTGTCAGAATTGCAGACGCTCAATGGTGACATGAGGACAAAAATGTTTTAAAAAATAATTTCAAATATGAAAGGGCCTTTCTTCTCTTTATAGCCAATTGTACAAAGAAAATAATGGTATTACATATTGTTAAATTTTCCAAATGACATATAAAATAATAAGCACATTTATACGTAAACAATCTGTTAATCATGAAGAAAGGACGTAAAATTGCATTTCTGATGTCCCTATAAAATTAGCAAAAAAGTAAAAAGTGCAGGGTAGACTGAAGCGTTTTGCCATCACACGGGCATTTGGGTAGGTTGCCACTCCACTTGCCCATCTTCGGGAAGGCTACCTGAAAGTGCAGAGTGCTCAACCTTAACCTGGTTAGAAAAAATCTATGTTGCGGATTTCATTTCTTAATTTATTTATTTATTTATTTATTTATTTTTGCAATTTTTAAAGCGCGCAAATGCCCATACGGGTGTCTCGGCGCTGGTGATCTCAGAGCTCACTAAAGTGTGACGGGGGAGTTAGGAGGAGGAGAAGAGCCATGTTTTGAGGGTTTTCCGAAATGTAAGAAGCGTGGGTGCGGTTTTGATATGGAGTGGGAGGGTATTCCACAGTTTAGCTGTGGCTGTCGTGAAGCATCTGTCTCCCCAGGTGGCCTTTCTTGTCCGAGGGACGTTCAGCAAGAAGGCTGCCGAGGATCGTAAAGTTCTGCGTTGCTCCGCCGGGCGGAGGGCTTCTTTTAGGAACCGTGGTCCAGGGTTATTCAAGGTCTTATAGGCTATACACAGAGCCTTAAATTTGATTCGACTCCTGATTGGGAGCCAGTGGAGTTTTTTGATGTGGTGGGAGATGGAAGTGAATTTTGGAATGGACAGTAAGGTTCTAGCCGCCGCGTTTTGCACGGTCTGTAGTTTGTTAAGTACTCCTTCCTGGGCATTCAAAAGAAGTGAGTTACAGTAGTCGGTTCTTGAAAAGACTAACGTGCTAATAAGAGTTTTGCCGGCTGACTGTGGTAGGTAGGGGAGAAGTTTCTTGATTTTTTTTGAGGGTGTAAAAAGCGGATGATACGACGGCATTGGCATGATGGTGGAAGGTCAGCTTGTTGTCAAAGGTGACTCCTAAATTGCGAACCTTTACCACTGGTTGGGGGGGGGAGCCCAACTCAGTTGGCCACCACTGCGGGGACCATGATGGCTGTAAGCTCCCGAACGTCATCACCTCCGTTTTGTCGGAGTTGAGTTTGAGGCAATTTGATGCTATTAGATATGGCTGAATGCCTGCTAAAATTAGGCCTTCACAGTAAGAACTAATAAGTGATTTTTTTCATTGCTTCCATCTCTCTTACAGATTCTCTGGATTCCAGTAATCTCTTTTTTAACTCCCCTTTGGTATAATTCAAAATAGTATTGGGGTCGAGGGGATCAACTGTCACATTGCACTCGGACAAAAGGCTATAAATATACTTTAACCATGGTATCTTCCTATATTGATATAGTGTAAGGCAGTCCTTTATTATGTCTTTAGTAAAATGCGTCTCATCTTTGGACCATATTCTGAACCACAATGTAAGCGCAGCCATACTAATCAGGTCGCCAATGTAAGGTGTGTTTAGTTCCTTGTGAGCAATGAAGGCGGCCATTGAGTTTGGTACCGATAGTACCCTCCTTAAAAATGTATTTTCGAGGGTTTGTAGTGCAGTAATACATGTCCTACCCCATAATGCTCCACCATAAATGGCACCGGTTATACATTTACTTCCGTATAGCTTAGGAATTTCGTGCACTGGCTTACTACTTATTTTTTGAGAGAACCTAAAAATTGCCTCACTCGATCTTATAAATTTTAATTTACATAGATTCATATGTGAGTTCCATGATCCATTACGGTAATAGACATATCACGTTCTATACGTTGATACGGTTCTTGGTAAAGCAAGCCCTCTTGTTAAAGGGGATACTATGCCTGGTCACAGTAGCCTTCTTCCTCACCATAATCGTCCTGTTGGTATTTTACATGCAGCTGTGACTGTCTGCATGCAACCTAAAAGTGACCATCATCATTAGAATCATCCTCATCCAGTAGAGGACTGGGTGGTAGAGGGGAAACTTTGCTGAGTGATGTAAGTTCTGGAATTAAATATGCTGTTTTCCTTATCCCTTTCGGGTTTTCCTGTAATCTTTCCCTCATTGCCAATGATGTAGCTGAGGAAGTCGACAGCAGCTTTACTGCCACTGCCAATGGGATTGATTTAGTCTTTGATGATGTCATTGATGAGGCAGACACTATTTTGACTGTCGACTGGATGGGCACCATTGAATGTATCGTCAACTATGTGGTCATCGACAACAGTGATCCGGCCACCGCCGTCGTGGTCGAAGTTGCCCATAGTGGTTTTTGTCGTCTACAGCCTATTAGACAATTTCCTCGACAGTGATGGGCTCACTGACGATCTCTCCGTTGGCGTTTTTTTTTTACTAGTGAGACATCTGATGTTGAGGTGTAGCATGCACAGAAATTGATTTTATAGGCAAATCTGAAGAGAAAAATTGCACTTTATATATATATATATATATATTTATTTTTTTTAAACTTTATTAATATGAAGGCATAGTATACAGGTAGTACAATACATTCAAGCTGGCATTTTCTTATATGTACGATGTAGTCCTGGAAGCATACATGATATTTTCTAACCTGCAATTATGGCTCGTTTCTTCTCTTATAAATTCTATGCATGCTCTACCGTAGTTACTCACCTATTTTAATAAACTATACCAGTGTTTCCCCGTTAAATGTTGCCCAACATGGGCGTCTCTCGTAAAACTCTAAGAGACATTCCCCCCTCCCTCCCCCCAAACTTAGGTCATCACTTTTATGTACATTTCCCATTACCTCTCCCAACATCAGGCACCCCCGCCCCATTGTCTTCTCATAGGTAAGTTAATGCAATGCGTTGCTGCGTGTAGCACGAGTAAGCGGACATCCCCAACTCCATTCGCTACTCCTCCTCCCCTTCCGAGTCCAGATCGTCCCCCTCCGGTAAGGGCTCACATATCTCACCCCTATAAACATTCCACGCTGACCACACCTTATTCCATTTGCGGGGGGAAGCTCGAAGGACATATACAGTTCTCTCCGCGACCATCAGGACATCCATGTTTCTAGTCCATCTGTTCGCAGTGGGCAATTCTGGAGCCCCCCATTTCTGTGCGATATCACGCTTAGCCACTGTTATGGCTAGCGTAGTCCAAATTATCCCATACCTATCTAGGTAATTTGGGTCCCAGATATTCAAAAGGCACTTATGAGGTTCTGGTAAAATGGAAATCTTGAGCGCCTGGGAGATTGTGCGCATGATTTGCCTCCAGAATTCCTGTATGTGCGGGCAGTCCCATAGTGTATGAAATAGTGTTCCCTCCTCCCCGCAGCCTCTCAAGCAGAAGGGATGGGGCGCTCTATGGATTTTGTGGAGTAGTGTCCTGGTGTAATAGATGCGGTGCAAAATTTTTAACTGCACAAGTCTGAACTTCGCCGAAATGCCTACTTCTTTCGGGGAAGCCAACACTTCGTTCCATTCCGGTTCGTCCATTACACCTATGTCCTCTTCCCACCTGTCTTTAAGTTTCAGCGTGGGGTCCTCTAAGTTGTTGATCAGTTTTTTGTATGTAAGTGAAGTCGCGCTCTGTTGCATGAAGTCTGTCAATAGCCTGTCCTCAAGTGGTGAGGATTCCGGCAGAGCAGTGCCCGTTGGGATGGCTTGGAGCAGTGCGTGCCTAATTTGTATGTACCTAAATGTTTCCGTGGGTCTGAGGTCATACTGCTGCTGGAGTTGTGGGAATGGTATTACTGTGTCTTTGTCCCAGAGGTCCCCCACCGTGGAGATACCTATAGAGTCCCACTGTGTAAATCCTGCACACCCTCTAAGGTTTCCCAGTGATTTCGTGTCCCATAATGGTGTCATTTTGGTGATTCTTCCTTTCCAGCCCAGTTTTGCCTGTGCTATATGCCAGAGGGCCACCGTGTGGTGTGTCGGGCCGCGCAGATGTTTGAGTTGCGTTTTATTATATAGTGTCGCGAGCATGCAGTTCGTCCCTAGCTGTGACCAGTCTGCCCTGTAGGCTGGGTCGGCTCTCGGGGTGTGTAGCCATTGGTTAATTATTTTGAGTTGGGCTGCCCAGTAATAAAGCTGAATATTGGGAAGCGCAATCCCTCCCTCATACCAACTCTTCACTAACTTGTCATACGCTATACGTACTGGGCCATTGTTCCAGAGCAGGTTGGAGACTAACGCAGCGATTTGTTTGAAGTACCGCGGTGGGACAGGATACGGGGTGTTTTCCAATATGTATAGAAACCTGGGAAGCGCCATCATCTTGTATAAGGCTGCCCTTCCCAGGAGGGTGAGGGGCAAGGTCGCCCAGTGCTTAACGTCTGCGCGTAAGCGATCCAGAGGGGGTTGGAGGTTGTTAGCGAAGAAATCTGCTTCAGAATGTGCGATGACAATGCCTAGGTATTTGAAGGAGGCCGTCGGCGCCGCCAGGGGGCAGTCTTCTCGCAATCTCGGTGCCGGACCTTTTAATGTATATATCACCGATTTGGACCAGTTCAGGGTATAGCCCGATGATTGTCCATGTGTGTTGCACATTTCCAACAGGGCTGGGATTCCGTCATCAGGGTCTACCATGTATATGAGCATGTCATCAGCATATAGGGAGATTTTGTCTTCCCAGCCCTCTTCCCATTGGATGTCTTTGAATAAGGGCGTTGTCCTAATCAAGATCGCTAAGGGTTCAAGTACTAACGCAAAGAGTAAGGGTGACAATGGGCATCCCTGTCTGGTCCCTCTGCCCAACGGGAACACCGGCGAGATGTGGCCATTAGCCACTACCTGTGCCACCGGTTTCGTGTAGAGTAGTCGTATCCAGGCTATATATTTCGGCCCAAAGCCCATACGTGCAAGCACCTGGAAGAGGTATTCCCATTCAACCAGGTCAAAAGCCATTTTTGCGTCAAGGGAGAGAATTACGGCCTGCTCTGGGAGGAGGTGTGAACGAGCCAGCACTCCATGAACCCTCCGGAGATTCAGCGCCGTGCTTCGGTGGGGCATAAAGCCTGATTGGTCGGGGTGGATCAGGGTGCCCAGATGTGGCATCAGGCGGGTGGCCAGAAGTTTAGCCAGCACCTTGGCTTCCACATTTAGTAATGATATCGGGCGATATGAGGTGTATTCGGTTGGGGGTTTACCCGGCTTCGGTATAGCTACGATTGTGGCCGTGCGCTGATCCAGCGGTAATTCTGCCCTCTCCCTACTCTCCATATACATGTTCAGTAGGGGTCTACTGAGTTCCGATGCCATTGATTTATACCATTCCACCGGCAGTCCATTAGGGCCAAATGCTTTGCCCGATTGCAGCGACTGTATCGCTAGTTGAATTTCATCCTCTGACGGATCTGCCTCTAAGTCTTGCATAGTCTCTGGTGATATGCTGGGAATGGCAACGTCTGCCAGTGAGTGTGACGCCATGTGTGCTGTGACGATGTGGTCCGGGGTGTATATGTCCTGAAAATGATTTGCTAAAGTGTGCACAATGTCTTCCGGGTGTGTTAGTTCTCGGCCGTCCGCAGTATACAGTCTCTGAATACCTCTTGTGCCTCCCCCTCTCTTATCCAGCCATTCCAGCATTTTCCCTGCTTTGTCGCCCACATCATAAATTCTATGTGTTGTGTTGGCGATGTAGCCCCGCACTGTCGTTGTGAGGTGGGCCTGGTATTGTTGTTGTCGTAGCTGCAGCGTGTGTGTCGTAGCTGGGGAGGGGTCTAGCATATGTGCAGTGTTTGCGTTGTGGAGTGCTAATTCTATTTCTGTAAGTTCCTTCTGGGAGTCTCGTTTGTGTCCCGTAATGGCCGCTATTGCAGTCCCCCTAAGGACGGTCTTGTAGGCTTCCCAGAGGATTGATGGTGAGGCCACCGTCCCAGTGTTTTCAGCAAAATAGTGTGTTGTCGCTAGTTTCAGTTTCTTTCGTATTTTAGGGATTTTTAAATAGTTGGGGTACACTGGGTAGATCTTTGCGCATTTCCGTTCTCTAGTGGTAAGAGTGAGAAGTATCGGGGAGTGGTCAGATATACCTCTGGGTAGGATGTCTATGCTGTCTACGGATCCCATACCCACCCCCAGGAACAAAAAATAGTCTATGCGAGATAGGCTGTCGTGCACGGCGGAGTAAAAAGTGTATTGAGTCGCTGCTGGGTGTAGGTGTCGCCATACATCCACAATACCCAATGCTTCTAGAAAGTCAGGGAGTGGTGCAGTTCTTCTCGAGCTGGTTCTGAAGGGAAAGGCGTCCAGTGCAGGGTCCACTATTGCATTGAGGTCACCCCCTATGATTGTGTCACCTTCAGGGAGGTCTATAAGGAATTTACCCAATGCCGGTAGTGCTATGGAGTGAAGTGCCGGGGGGATGTAGACTGATACCACATTAAGTGGCCTGCCTTCCCACTGGCCATGTATCGCGGCGAAGCGTCCTTGGTCATCCGTCGCGCGATGTGTAATTATAAAGGGTGATGTCTTTTTTAGTAGTATCCCTGTCCCCCTGGACCCAGAAGTGAAGTCAGCATGCGTCGCCATAGTGTATCCGCGCCTGTCAAGCGCTTTGCATGCCGTCCCTGTGAGGTGTGTTTCTTGGAGCAGAACCACGTCCGGGCTCTGGCGTTTGATGGCCTGCAGGACCAGGCCTCTTTTTATCTTGTCCCCTAGGCCTCTGACGTTCCATGTTAGCATGCGCAAAGGGGGCACCCCTACCGTTACCGGGGCCATCTCAGTGGGTGTAGCTCGAGAAGGGCCGGCCACGGAGTCGTCGTGATCGTGACATGAGTAATGCGTCTGTAGGTGCTGTGCAGCTGTTGCCTTCCTTAACTAGGCATAGGAGTATGCCGATATCTAGAGTGGTAGTATTACGCGTGAAGTGAGTGATGACCATGAACAGACGCGTGAACAAGAAAACTGAACTCCCCTCCCCCCTCCCTGCTCCCCTGCTCCACGGACTAAACCCCGCCCGCGACCCCAACATTGCAGAGTGCTTTAGTCCTTCCCCAACTATCATACTTGCTTGTGGGGTTGGTGAGTCCCCTTCAGGCACTAACTGTGCCCACCTTACTCAGCCGCACCAGGTCCAAGGTCCATCACGGCACACCCAGGTCCCTCTATATATAGCTTGTTTTTAGACCGGTTCCGGTTGCCCAGAGTCTAGCGGGTCTCGTGTAGAGTCGGAGTCCGTTGCTGCCGTGCCTTCCTGATGAGTCGGGCGGTCGGCCTGGCTGTCCGTTTGCGAACCGTTCACTTTATATATTTTTTAATGTTTTTCTGAGCTGCTACATTCTCTATGAGATTTCGTCAAATGACTTCACACCTTGTGAGATCCATGGTGAGTCTTTTTAGTAGATTTTCTGGGAGGCTCATGAGGAGAATGACCTTCTGACCTCTCCCTTTTGTAAACTTTCCTGGAGGATGAGGAAGAATTGTTAGTCATTCTCTGAAACAGGGTCCTTCTAAGCATTGAGCTTTTGAAACCACAGCAGTAACCTCCCCTCTCTGTCCTTTAGGGTATTAAAAGAAAAGGTACAACATACCTTACAATCCTTCACTTTGTGGGATGGGTGGAGGCAGTAAATGCAATCTTTGTGCTGATCTTCTGAATGAAGCCTTTTTTGTCACAGGTTTCTTTGTTTTGCTCTGACAATGTACAATCAGATCTGAAGTATCTGGTAGTATAAGGTAGATAGAAATAACTCAGAATACTGAAAATAGATGACATGAGCAGGGCTCAGTGGAGACTCCCTTACAGGATGTTCGGTAGAAAATCGGAGAGACAGAAGCCTCTGAGAGGCGTGTTCTAGAAGATTATGCAATCTGCTTGGTAAAAGCTTAAAAGTTTAGTCTCTTTTTAAAATGACAAAGATGTGTTACTAAAGTGAAGGCTTTATGGACTTTCCAGGCTACGTTAAACATTATACTGCTTTCTAATTGTACCGTGGGACTACCACTTCGACAATGGTGAATGATTCAAGCATGTGAGTCTATGAAATATCCAATACTGTAGTAAAAACACGATTTCTATCATCCATAGATGATATTCCTATACATTCTATTCTCCATTTATAAGAACAAAACCATCATGTGCAATGCAGCCACAGCCAAACTGTGGGGCCCATTAGGATGGCGGGCGGATTGCTCCCGCCAGGCTGGCGGTAGCCACCGCCGGCTTGGTGGGGGCAATCCGCCCGCCATCTTCACTGTAATGACCCCCCGCCACATTAGGATGGCTGAGGGGTCCGTGGCGGACAGGAAGACCGTCCGCCGCTTTTCAGCCGGTCGCGAAGTCGACCGGCGGAAAAAGTGCGTACATATGGTGGCGGTGTCTGCGAGACACCACCAACCATATTACGATGCCTACGGTCCTATGCCTTTCCACGGCGGTATTGCCGCCGTGGAAAGGCATACGGTCTTTGCTTTGGGGGCCCGTTGCGGGCCCCCAGGGTCCAGGGTGAAGGGTTGGGTGGGGTTGCACATGGGGGGTACCTATGGTACCCCCTGTGTTTCAAAGTACAACATGGCAGGCACCGCTCTGTGCCTGTCATGTTGTGCTTTGAAACGCACAACATGCATTTTTAGCATTGCGGCGGGTGGTGCTTCAGCACCGCCCGCTGCAATGTTAAAAATGCGGGATGCACCCGCCACTGTGGCGGGTGCATCCTAATTCCACGCACGGGACCCCCGCCCTTATGGTGGACGGTCCCTTCCCACGACAGGCGGACAAAGTCTGCCCGCCATCCTAATTGGCCCCTGTGTTATGCAGCCAACAAACTGCTTCTTCAGGGCTCGCGAATGGTGTAGAGCAGCGTTTCCCAAACAGTGGTCCGCGGACCCACAGGGGTCCGTGACACATTCCCTGGGGGTCCACAGGACTCGAGTGCCTTCCATCATAACGGTCATAAAAACAAAATGCACATGCGCCACAAGAGCTGTGAAATACAGTGCAGATGCAGCAAGACCCAGAGCATTTTGCGCAGTGGCGTAACGAAACTTGAGGGGGCCCCCCTGCAAAGCACATGGAGGGGGCCCCCCCGGCGGCCTGTCCCACTACCAACCACTTTGCCCTACCACCCGGGAATCTATTATATTTTGATTTTAAACCACCAACATTTAAATTAAATGCCTCTTTATTGTCTCGCTAAGTTCTAATGAGAAAGTAGGAAACGCTCTTCATACATGCTATGCCATTTGTAAAAATACTGTCAAAAGCAGATTATTTAACTGGGGCAGCAATCAGAACAATGCCAAGGTCCGTTCTTATTGTCTCAGGTACTAACTATGGCTGAAGAACAAAGAACAACTATGAAGCGTCTGAAATGGAATTGACATTAATGGACAAAAACTTGAAACTTTGAAAGACAAACCCAAGCCTGCAATTCCATAAAAACTCGACTGACAATGTACATGAGAAGTACACAAGATATAACTCAGTATTGTGCGGAAGTTAAGAGAAATAGAATTGGTGAATCATCTGCATGCCATGTGTGACATCTTCATAATTTCAGTGTAATTATGAGTGACATTTCAACGACTAAGAGTGACACTTTCTTGCAGGCACAATTAAGCAATGAAGACGATCAACACATATAAATATCAGTAATAACACCACAAAGACCATTCCGGTCAAAACACGTCAGTCTTTTGAATAAACATTTGAATAACCCACTACGGCAACTATATCTCAGAATCAGAGATTTCCTCTGTGTGTGACCAAGACGCAATGCCGTTTGCATTTTTATAGTGGGACATGCTCCCACTGCTGTTCACCAACCCTGACAGTGACAGGTGGATGCGATCGGAAGACTGTAGTCCTTTCATATATACATATTTATAGCCTTTCTTTCATGCATTCTTCAATCATTATATCCATGGATCAATCCACACATTATTTAAACTATTCATTCTTCCCAATCCATCTATTCTACATCCTTCAGTTCATTCACCATTTAACCATTTGATCTTTCACCATCCCATCCACCATTTCAACATTCCCCCTATCAATTATTCCACTACTCTATTCATTAATTCTTTCATCATTCCTTTCTCCCTTCCATCCTGCCTTTTCTCCCTTATTTCCTTTCATGCTTCTTTCCTTCCAGTCTTTATTTCATATACCCATCTTCTATTTCCCATCCTTAATTTTTCTTTTGCTCATAATCACTTTTCTATTTGTCCCTTTAGCAAGGTGTTTCCACTAATTTCTCTTTCTCTATTTCCTTGCTCCACGTCAGCCTACTACCTACACCCCTCTCTCATGATATTGCCAAACACTATTAATCATGAGCATCTCTTATGCAGGGCTGAGAGAAGAGGCCCAGAAACACAGAACTAGATTATTAGTCAGAGGAAAAGTAGGGCGGGCAGGAATGCTGGCATAAAGCGAATTTAGGGTTTGAAATAGTATAACATTTTCATAATGACTGCCATAGTGAAATTGCTAACTGGGTACCTAGTTTATAAAATGAACTACAATGTACAAGTCACTTTTATTTGCCAGTTAAATATAGGCTGGAAAACATATTGCTAGAAGCAAAGTTGTGCTGAGTTACAGCAATGATGTAATCGTTATCTGGTAACATACCAGTGTGTGAGTTATACAGGCATTTTTATGCATTACTTAAAGTATTTTATGCTATTACAAGTGTGATTGCCAGGCCCATAAAATATTAGAGGTTGTTGCAAACTTTTGTCATTAACAAATTCGATTTATGGGCATGGACTGGCTAAAAACCAAAGATCCCGAAATCCTCCATTCATCTGAATTTTACCCCTTTTTTAGCAAACTTTAACTGCTAAAAGCTAATCCTTGACATCTGTCCAGTTGCTCCCTCCTTGCTGTACGCCATATCTGTATTCATGTTCAATAAGTGAGAGCCCATGGTGTTTTCAGTTATGACCCTCCCTCCCCCCAGTGATGTTTTTTGTGCAATGAAGGAGTCTCTAGTGTGTGATTGTGTGCAGTGTGTAAAGCCCTATTGTCTCTTGAGGGTGGTGTTTAGGGATGGCTGGCCTCTGTATGTACCATGAGCATATGAAGGAATAGACCTTCGCATTCGAACAGATATACTGCTAAAGGAAAATATAAATTCTACTCTTACCTATAGTGCTATTAGCAAAGGTCTACATTTTGGCATGCACGTTACTGGTGGAAAGAGCATTTAGTATCTATTTAGGGTTAGCTTTTCATATACACAGTGTTTGCAGTGAGGTTCATAGTGTTTTCCTATGTAGGTTTACTATTCTAGTGTTCATGGGCATAAACATCCTTAGTAAATAGATTCTAAGTGCTTGTGTTGCATTGTTAGATGGGTTTTCGTGCTTGTATATGCATTGTTGGCACAGTGTCCATAAATTGTTGGTATAGAGCTTTCGTGCTAGAGTATATGCAGTGTTGGTGATCATTCTTTTCGGGTATGTGCATTGCTATCTCATTGGCTCAGACTTCCAGCATTGCCTCTCCTCCCTCCAGACTCTGGCTCGTCTACCTACCGAATGTCTTACACTCTGTCTACTCTCCGCGCTCCTTCTTTCTCTGAGTCGTTCATGCCCTTGTTTTCTTCCCTAGCCCCAATATTTGCTACCACACTATCTCCGCTTTGTATTCTATTTTGCTGTCCTGCTTTCCCCGATGTTCTCACAACTTTTTCTTCCATGCACTGCAGCTCTTGCTTTTTTTCCACCCTTTTCTTGAGTTTCTGGCTGTTGCTCTATCTTACATTCACGCAGTTTCTTTCCGCTTCCGTTCGTTTCTTCCCTTTTCAGTTTTTTTTTTTATGTCCACCACCTTGGTTGGCCTTTGCAAGATTCTTACAACCGACGAGCAGGAAAAGGGTCTGTCAGAGTTGAATCCAAGAAGAAAAAAACACACAGCCCATTGTGCTTGTATGTGCTCGCTGCATGTACGCACTTCTACCCACTTACATTACAGCACGTGGGTGGGTATCTGTGGCAGAACAAATGCATTTAGTGCGCGAGAGCATGTCTGTGTAGTTATGCCTTTGAGCAGCAGCGGCTGTTGTAGAGTTTGGCTATTCGAGGTAAAGTCAGCACGGCAAGTTAGGGGACTTATTCGGAGTTTGGCGGACATTTTACTCCGTCATAAAGACGGCCAATGTCCCGGCTGCCACGTAACATGTGCATTATAGCTTTTTGATACTTGTAATACAATGAATGGTATTTTTACCACTTTGTGATGGAATATCCTTTCCTCTAAACACGGCCTTATGTTTTGAAAGCAGAGACATACTGTTCTCTTTTGTTAAGCATTTCGACCGAATACTGACTAAATTGAATGGCAGCATCCTGCCTTTCCACCCTCGTCTATGTAAACTTTCGGACTAAACACTTGACTGTGGCCTTACACCCTAGCGTACTGAAGCAGCTCTGTACTTCCAGTGTGCCATTTTATCAAAACATCGTAAATAATTAAGTGTACTTAAATGTTAGAGAATAGCCTAAAAAGTTAACTGCCTCCTACTTTGAACCAAAGCAAGTGGGCCAAACCCTCCCTAGAAACGCTCCCTTGTCTCTTCCATCCAAGCATCTATCATTTCACCCTCCCATTCAACCTCTATCTATCCTTTCATCTTTACATTCTATCACCCATGCATTCTTTCATCCATCATTCAGTCTTTCATCATTTCTTCCAGCCACTGGCTATTCCATCCACCCATCCGGTCACACATCTATCATCTATGCATTCATCCATCCATTCATTCATACAGCCACCCATCATTGACTGACCTATTCATCAATAAAGCCTTTCATCTATCAATTGACATTTTGTCCATCATTACAGCCTCTCAGATTTCTATTCACTTTGCCATCCATCATCTATGGTTTCCATTTATTCTGCCATTCATCCATCTCAGATTTGCATTTACTCTGCCATACACCCATCCATTCACCCCTCCCTCCATCCATCATCCACTCATCGGTCCATCTTCATAGATTTCCATTTACTCTACTCTCCTTTCACTCACCCACCCATCCTCTCAGGTTTTTATTTAACCTGCCACCCTTTTGGCCCACCCACCCAGACCACCCATCTATCCGCTCACATTTCTATTTAATCTGCAACCTTTTCATCCACCTTTCCATCAACTCAGATTTCCTCTTACTCTGCTATCCATCTGTCCATCCATCCATATTCTCAGATTTTTATTTACTCTGCAATCCTTTCATCCATCCAGCCATCATCCACCCTTTCAGATTTTCAATTACCCAGCCATCCTTTCACCCACCCACCCAACCTTTCATCCACCCATCCTTTCACCCACTCATTCATTCATCCTTTCACCCACTCATTCATTCATCCTTTTCACCCACACATCATTTCACCACACATCCATCCTTTCACCCACCCATTCGTTCATCCATTCATCTATCCATCCTTTCACCAGCAGGAGACCCAAACACGTACCAGTACCTCACTCTCATAGGTGACAATAGTCACTAGACCCCCCAACAATTATCTGCACCCCGCTGTAGCATGACACCTGTAGCAGAAGCCAGTGCTCCGTACCCCGCCCTAACAGAAAACCCTGCAACAGGTACCAGCACCACACCCAAAAAGCAGCCACACCTAGCAGTCCCCCACTGCAGCTAATGGAAGCATCTCACTCAGAGGTGCAGACAACCACCCAGCAGATTCTGAGTCTGAGTCTGATAAATCTTTATTTCGGCATGAATACCATAAAAGAACGATTACATAAATACAATAAAACATTTCTTTTAAAATACACAATTTGCCGTTTAAATTCATTCAATTTTCATGTCGATTCTAAGATAAAGACCAAAAAGATTAAAACATTCGTGAAAACTATTCAATCTAGTAGAAACAGGTAGGGCCAGCAAAAATAATATTTCATCAATTATCCCTCTGTTATTAATAAGCAATAATTTTTACATATCAACTTTTTACAATTTATAGCCCAATTTTCTTCGTTGGAAAAAAATACTATGCAAGAATCTGCTGACACTAAATACAATAGGTTGGCTAGTGTTAGTCAAAAGAATCCTTAAAGCCTGGGAACATGATCTTACACCTAATGTTAAGCATATTGGTTTAATCCATCTCCTTCTAGCCTGTGCATATGCTGGGCAGAAGAAGAGGATATGTAGATCATTTTCTTTTTGATTACATCCACACATGGTACATAATTCATCTTCTACGTGGTTTGCCGAGTTTACACCGCCAGACCAACGTGCCAATGTTGAACCGATTTGGAGATTACCATATCTGAATTTCAGAAATAAGGTCTTTGCTAGAGGTGGTTCTATTTCATCCAAAAAGGTCTCGAAGTATGGATCATCTTTAAAGGTAAGAAACCTTATTACAAGTGACCCACTAGATAAAGCGTTTTTGGTCATATCCGTAATGTACGACCAAAAGCACTTTTTTACCATAATTTTTGAAATCTGGGTGTTCCCAGTAATGCGTTAGACCTAATAGGGTAAGCCAAAATTTAACATGTTTAATCCAGGGTATCACCTTGAAGCTATCAAGCTCCATGATTTCTGTGAGCCCATCTCTATATACTTGCAACTCGGGTACACGCCACAGTCTGATCCATAATAATAATGGACGTAGAATAGTGTGATGGTCCGTTCTACGAAAATTTAAATCAAGCTGGAGCGGAACCAGAGGAGTACTTCTAGGGACTCTGACCAAGCTTCTCAAAAAATTATTGTCCAAGACCCTAAAGGTATCTTTAGACCCCGGGCCCCAGATTTCAGAACCGTATAACACTGCAGGTTGGACCTTGAATTTAAAAAGTTCAACCGCAGGGGACACGGCCTTACTGGTACTTTGGCCTTGCTCTCTAAGAATGGGTTTTGTGTTCTGACTAAACATCATCTTACATTTTTCCATTTGGGCTTTCCATGTAAAATTGGAATCCAATGTTACCCCCAGATAACCAAAATACGGAACTGATTCCAGTCTCAATCCATTTAAAGTTAAACAGCCCTTGTCAATTTTGGTTGGATTTAGGACCATACACTTTGTCTTTTTACCATTTATCTCCAATCCTTTCTTATTGCAGTAATCGTTAAAGGAATTTAAGAGAGCTTGGAGACCTTTTTTTGTCTGCGAAATCAAAATAGTATCGTCCGCAAACAATAGGGAAGTAACTTTTTCGCCATTCAACTTCGGAGAATCGTTCTTGCATCCCTCCAAATATAGAGGAATGTCGTTCACAAATAGCGAAAACAAAGTGGGGGCCAGTACACACCCCTGGCGCACACCACGTTCGATAGGGATTTTAGGTGTTAGTTCACCTTTAGGGCCCCAGCGTACTCTCGCGAAGTTGCCTCTATGGAGCTCTTGTATTTGGGCTATCAAGGTGGGTGGCATCCCTACTAAGTTCAAAGTTTCCCACAGTAAATTACGTGGGACTAAATCGAATGCCGCCCTTAAGTCGACAAACGCGACATATAATTGGCCCTTTTTAATCTTGATATATTTCCAATAGAGACAACAAAAGCGGAAGATTTGATCAATAGTACTAACTTTGGGTCTAAATCCCGCTTGGTATCTTGACAAAATTGCTTTTTCCTCCAGCCAATCATTAACGCGAAATAGGATATGTTTTGTATAGATTTTTTGTAATATATCCATTAGGCTTATTGGACGATAGTTTGACGGGTCCATCCTATCGCCTTTCTTATAGATTAAAACAATTTCAGCCCCCTTCCAGCTCTCTGGGAAGTCTAAATTACGGGATAACACGTTACACAGATAGTTGATATAGGGAGCCCATATTTTTAATTCGTGTTTGTACAAGTCTCCCGGAATTTTGTCTAACCCAGGGGCTTTACCAGACTTAATCTGTGTTATTGCCAATTCTGTTTCTCCTAGAGTAAAATCCAAGGTGTCCCTCGCGGTGGCATCGCTTGGAATCCTGTCTATAATGGGTTCCTCGTATTTCTTATAAAGGTTAGAGAAATGGGTTACCCAGGTCTGTTCGTCTAGATAGACGTCCTTAACCACTCTACCTTGGTGGTTCCCATTCGCTATCAGCCTCCAAAAGGCTGTGTTATCACGTGTTTTAGCTGCATACAGGAGATCTGCCCATTTTGCTTCCTCCCATGCCATTTTACATGTCTTTTGGAGCAGTCTATAGTTATTCCTTGCTGTCATAATGTCTGGTTGTGCCTTTGATTTAATCGCAATTAAGAGTGCCCTCTTGGACTCCCTACAGTCCTTAGTATACCAGGGTTTACTGTGTGGCAAATTATGTGTCTTCTGCTGCCCTTTCCTCGGCATCTTAGTGACTAAAGGCTTTAAAACATCAAAAAAAAATTGATGTAGCTTCATAAAATAGCTGTCATTCTCCTCCTTTGGCATGTCGTTTAGATATGCCCCAAAGATACTAGCAAAGAGCTTGTAGATTTCTGATATAATTTCGCCGTTGTCCAGTATTAGTGGCCATTTAAGAGAACTTCTATTGTTGCTAATATGGATCTCATTTTGGTCACCATTGTTTGCTACTCCAATCGAAAAGGAAAATATGTCTCCAAATAGGGAGTCCTCAATCAGGAGGACTAGGGGGAAATGATCAATTTCTAATCTCTCTATTACTTCCATGTCAAGAAGGAATTCCCATGATGACACCGAGGCAATAATAAAATCTATATTACTTATGTATTTCCCTCTGTAGAAGGTATGCTTCTTCACAATATCTGATAGTAGCGACCATTACATGCCCTAGTGCAGTGTTCTGCACATAATCTCGTCATTTGGAGGGCCATAGGCGAACATTTGACTGGTTTGATATTATCTAAAGCAGGGATCCCATTTGCCTCGTCTTCTTCTGAGAAGATGTCACTGAACCCCACAATGGGCTCAAAATTGCAGTTAAAATCACCTGCCATGATAACATAATTCTCTCTAGTGTCCATATTACCCAATAGAAGATCTAGATGGGTCAGTAAAGGAGATTCTCTTGAGATGGGTGTTGGCCTGTTGTAGACATTCACCAAATAGAGTTTTTTCCCTTTACAAACGTTGATTTTCAAAATCAGTATGTCAGGGGAGTTGGTGTCCATTACTTCTATGTCCACTCTTAGGTTGACTTTTACCCAGATCAACAACCCTCCCGAGGGTCTTCCACTCCTAGAGGGTATTGCACTAGTACCATAAGATTTGTATCCTAGCCTATGTATAATTTCAACTGACCAGGTCTCTTGCAACATACAAAAATCAAAGGTGTCAATGAAGCTTGCCCATTCCGGGTCCCTTAGATTTTTTAGTACCCCAGCTATATTCCAGGAAACCAGTTTTATGGGCTGACATGCTTCCAGGGTTTTTTGCATCAAAACATTTCCCACCTCCCCAGGTACTATAATATGGCATTCTGGGCTAGTTGCATCAGATTCTAAAGGCATCAAATCATTTTGGAGTACAACACTTTCCCTCAATGTTGGGCTATCCCCAGTTATTGGTACTAACACAGGCAACAAACTTACATTCCCCAAAAGTTTAGTTTCACTAATGTTAACACCAGCTCTTTGTAAACAAGGTTCACATCCTACTTCACCCCCCCGACAAACTACCATTCTCCAACTCATTTCCATCAAGCCCCTTAGACATTTGGCATCAGTCGCAGTCGTCTAGGCCGCTGAAAATGTCAAATCTGTTGTAAGTTTCTAGAGGAGTAAAGGGCTTTAGGTGGTCCATTCTTCTATTATTGGGGTTGATTTGCCTGTGTGGGACACAATTCCAACCAAAAACATCATGCGCTGGTACAGGGTTTGGGGGTAAAGGGGCTCCACAGGATTGGGTCTAGTAAGTGGTTGCATCATTTGATATGTGTTACCAGCCCTCTGCATAGCTGGTGGATAAAGACATGGTATAGTCTGGGGTGTTATGTGCGAGGCTGGCTGATGCTGGAAGGGAAAAACCACAGACCTAGGATAAAAGTATGTCAACGGTCTGGGTATTATGCAGCTACTTGTAATGCCTGTGGGCCAATTTAGTACACATTGAACTGCATTAGGATCCCTGAAATTTACAACCACCACGTCGCCCTCATTATTTTTTGGTCTACTTCCCAACCATTGAAGGCGTCGGACATGGACAATTTCACCATTTATATGGGGTGCTATTGG
This sequence comes from Lissotriton helveticus, assembly GCF_964261635.1. Taxonomy (NCBI): domain Eukaryota; kingdom Metazoa; phylum Chordata; class Amphibia; order Caudata; family Salamandridae; genus Lissotriton; species Lissotriton helveticus. The sequence goes on along the minus strand of NC_136068.1, from coordinate 503,263,371 downwards.
CCTGTGTAAACGTAGCCAATGCATTATCTTGTTTTTTAATTGTGCAAAGCCCTCCCGCTTGCTAGTTTGTAACACCGGGACCCCTGTTAAGACTACCACAAAGGGCACTGCCTCTGGTGGTAATTCTGGATTTGGGACCGGTTTGGGCCTTCCCCATCTTGACTTTGGACCCCCCACCTCCACCGATTGACTTTCATTTGGAATATTAGCTGTATTATTAGATGGTTTAGTTACAGCAGCAAGTGGCATAGAAGCCGTTTTATTATCTAGATTTTTTGGGGGCGGGGTTGGTTGAACAATTGTTGTAATGTTCCCTTTGGGCACCAAAATAGAAGGATTCATCAACAGAGTAGAATTAGCTGATGGAACTAGAGCGGATGGGCTAGGCTTGGTCACGCTAGTTGTTTTATGCGTTTCTAGATTCAGTATTTTTGAATTCGCCTCGCCCTTCTTTCCCAGGGCACGCTCAAGTGAGCTTAATCTTAATTCTACTTCAATCAACCTCTCCAGAATCGATGCAGAATAGGTGTTAATTAAGCCTTCTATGGAGTCTAAAGTTGCAGAATCGCGAACTATAGAAGGCACTTTAGACATCACAGAGACTTCAGCAATATCCTCCATGTCTATAGGCATAGCAGGCGATGGCGGGGATGCAATAGTAATAGGCCCTTCAGTAGTGGCTGAAATAATTTCAGTACTAGCTACAAGGGTCTTCCTCTTTTTTCCAAAATCTGAATGACTTATTTTCGGTTGTGGTGGGACCCCCCCTTTTCGCCTTCTTTTACATGGGGGTGGCCCATGTGCCTTTGGAGCGAACATAGATTTCTTTGCTTTACTGCACACTATTTTTGATGGTATAAGTTAGTGGGAGATTTTAAAACAATGGGGTACTCGTGTGTGTACTAACATCAGAACCAATCGTGTCCAGTTGAAAAGAGTTGGTTATACAGGGAGTAATAACAGCTGGTTCCACAGGTTGGCTATCAGTTGTGTGGAGAATGACATCGGTTAACTGGGAACTTGCGCTAATATTCAAAGGAGGTAAAGATAATGGCGACATACGCCGTTTTTTTAAACTTTCCACAGAGCGGCGGCGATCAGCACGTCGCTCTGCCAGAACAATTTCCAGTGGAATGTCTGGTGAAGGTCTAGTAAAGTAGTCATCAAGGGTTTTATTTAGCGACGCTCCCTGTTTCTCAGACATAGTAAATAAATGTAATCATCCACGAACAATGGGTTCTAGGGGCACAAAAGCACAAGGATATAATAGCAAAGAAGCACGATAATAAATATCAAGGAGTATTGTCCAGTCCGGTCTCGTTGGTTCTCGGAGGGTCTCAGAGAGTCCGCCCTTAGTCCGGGCTTTGTCCCGGGATATGTCCCGCACGCGCGTCCCGCTAACGCGTAGGTGCATCAGATCTTATACGTTCTATGAAAGGAGGGGGCGGAGACACGGGAAGAGGCGGCAGGTGTGCTCGATGGGTCACGCACAGCCTGCTGGGCCTCGCAGTCCCGTCCTCCTGCAGCAACGACTCTCCCCCACACAGCTTCCAATGCCCGACGGGGCTCCAAAAGGGCAGCAAACAGCACGGATTCTCAGTCTCCTTGACGAGCGGCACCCAGCAGATTCATATCTCAGTGCCCCCCTCAAAAGGGAAAGAGCACCCAAATGTCTCAGAAGATGCTCTCCGTACTAACAGTACTACCCCAGTGATAGCACGCCTGACAAGTACACCCCTAACTCGGGCAGGTACATCTCTCATGAAGGCACAGAAGCAGCCCAGCGTGCAGCCTACCAGGAGTACCTGGCACCTTATAGGAGCTGCCCAGCGGGAGTTGATCTCTAATCCAGCCAAAAGCCAAAGCGCGGCCCTCGCTTCAGGGACACCACACTTTTTTATTCCTTTAATGAGCGCGGCGCCGTCTTCACGGACACCGCGCTCTGCAATGCGATAGGTGTTGCTTTTGCTATTGTAAATGACAATGCCTTTTAATTTTTTAAAAGGCATTGCCTTATACAATGCCAATAGCTCAAAAACTCACAGTTGCAAGACTTATTGCATTGTAAATGCTTGCATTGGCATAGCCACTAGGTATCGCCTTTGGGAATTTAAAAGTGTTTAGCCATGCAACAGTTGATGTTGTTGCAGGAAAGATATTGTGCTGCAGAACTAAATACTTAAAAGGCCCCAAAGGTGAGACCCATTAGCTATGCCAATGCTTGTTGACTGGTGTGTTTGCCTGAGTGCTGGACATATAACGTGTGAGGTGTTATTTAAGTGATTGATGTATCAGGATAGTAGGCTATGAGGGGGTTGGGCTGTGTTCATACTGTTTGGGTGGCACGTGTGCTTATCACGCTGGGTGGGGGCTTCAGGAAAGTTACATATTTAGGGGAGTGTAAGTGATAGCTGGACACTGAAGACCATGTGGAGTCTGCATGACTTGCGCTACTGTGTGAATTCATGCTGCGGTGTGTATGCCATCTGGGGCAGTGATGTCTTGCACTCGTGTTTGAAAATTAATGTTTGTTGGAATTGTTTCTGAGGTGTGGGTGAATCAAACCAGACTGTGCTAAATCCTTTATTTTGTAGGGCGAGAGTGGTGCGTGTTTAGTTTAGCGATGGCTGTTATTTCCTAGGGCTGGGCTGCACAGTCGGAGTCTGTGTTAAAGTTTAAGGCAGGTTGCTTTTTAATAGGCGGGAGAAAGCTGGTTGGTTGGAGAGGTGTAGTAGCGTAAAATCAGCTGAGTAATGTTTTTTCTTGGCCTTTTATGTGCTAATGGATTTCTGGGGGCAGTTGCATGAGGTGTGAGTCTGTGGGGGAGATTAATAGGAGCACCTGACCCTGGGGGCTGTTGAGGACGTGCTCTCGGCCATTTGTAGCGCCGCCATAGTAATCTGTGACAGAAGATCACATATAGCAGCAGTCCAGTGCTTCGAACCGCTAAACTCGCTGTGCGATTAAAATAGGCTGTCCTTGGTGTTTACTTTTATTGGCGCCAGCGTTTTGAATTTTGTCTGTTCGGTTGTCCCCCTCCACACCCCCTCAACCCCCCAAAATCAGCAGATTGGTGTTAACACACCATAATAAAAGGGGATGCACATTAAAGAATGACAGGCAGTATAAACGAGGATGATCGCACAAAGCCTGCACACCATTTAATTAATAAAGATTGAAGAGGCTTGCTGGCTCCGAAGAGTGAGGGGTTCTCTGGAGCGCGCCCCCCATCCCTTGCAGCATGGGTCGGGGGCCTGTGCTACATTTGGTTTTACGTTTATTCCCGGCTGGGCCCCTTGATGCTGTGATGGATTCTGATGATCTCACGATCCCACCCTGGCCTCGGACTCCTCGCCACTGACCACTACTGCCTCAGGCAGACAGACTGACTCACCTGAGCCGAGGTCTGGCCTGCAGCTGCATCTTAAGTGGCAGGCACGAGCGGGCTGCAGAAGACAGAGCAAGGCAAGCAGGGGCTGCAGGTAATAAATTATGGCCGGCGCCGCAAGGTACTTCTAGTAATCTCAGTGCCGGGATGCCGCCCTCGCCTCACTGGTTACGCGCACTTTTAGCTGCGCTGCTCAATGCGCATGTCTGACTGACTATAGTCACCACACCAGCCCCACCCTAAAGGCCGCGCGGCGCTCAGTCGCGGAGACAACTGCGCAACGCGCACCGCGCACCATTTGATGAATGAAGAGGAGGGCCTCAGCTCAGAGGCCGGGAGTGCATGAAGATTCAAGAGCCAGAAGAGATCGTGGTGCTCCAGGGGCCCCCTCACTCAGCGGAACGAGCAAGCCTCTTGTCTTCATTAATTAAATAGTGCGTGTACGGGCGTGCACACACCATTTAATTAATGAAGACAAGGGGATTTCTGGCTCTGCTGAGTGAGGGGTCCCCTGGAGCGTGGGGGCCCCCCTGGAGCGTGGGCAGCGCGGGGGCTGCGGGGGGCCTGTATTACGCCCCTTATTTTGCGGCGCAATGTCCCCTCTTCACTTTCTGCCATGAATGCAGAGTACAGCTGTGCCTCTTGTTTTATGGCTAAGCAACATTAGGCACCTCGGGCCGGCAGGAGGGCACTTCACTATCGAAATCAAAGATAAACACATGAGTGTTTTACGGCTACACAAGGGGAATTAGCAGCAGCCTTTTTAGGTTTTGCCTAGCGAAAGCTGCGCTCTGCGCAGCTTTTCGCGCAGGCGAAATCCTGTTGAGAACTGTAGGGTGCTTTGGGTCGGCCCTCGTCATTGATTGGCTGGCTCCGTAAACGGAGCCTTGCCATTGGACGAGGGGCCTGTCCGTCAATGCCGGACCAGACACGGGGGCGTTCCTGACATTCTTTCCCTTTTGCCGACGTCACGCGACGCCGGGAACGCCCCCGAGTCTGGTCCGGCATTGCCGGCACTTCTGCGTCTCTCCACCCCCCTTTCCCGCCCCCTCCCGCTTGTTGCCTGATGCTGGCCTCGCGGCCGCGGAGAAGCCGAGGGAACAACCGCCGACGTCACCCGGGAGCCGCGCTGCCATTGCTTCAGGCTGCGGGAGGCTCGCCGGGCGACCTGCGCGGTGATTGGCTGCCTTTTTCCCCTCGGTTTGCGGTTTGTTGTAAGCTGGGCCAGGACGAGGCCGCCAAGAAGCTGCTGGGCAAAAGGTGTGCGGCCGCAGCGCTGGGAGAGGAGCCCACGGAGGAGGAGGAGGAGGCAGCTTCCCGGGACCCCCAGGAGGGAACGGAAAGAGGCAGACCTAGGGGACTGTGTGCACCGAGGTATGCCTAGGGGAGTGTGAGCGCCAAGGAGGAGGGGACGGGGGAGACAAACAAGCACGTGAGAAGCACAGGAGCGTGAACAGGTGCTTAGCAGCTAGGCTTAGCCGTCCGGGTGTGTCGCCTCGCGCTCCCCTCACTGCCTGTGGGATGTGCAAGCAGCTGGGCTGGAACTGGGACCCCTCCTTGGTGTTGGGGATTCAGCTGGAGGAGACGAGGGGTGCTGAGCAAAGGGGCGCTGCCGAACAGCCGTCTTCGTGCGCCTCTTCGAGGGTGAGACGACTTCCTCATTGTGTGTGCAGTTGCCACATAGCACCGAACCGTTAAGGTTCTCATCTCTATGTTTTCTCTCAGGGCTTCTCTTCTGTGATCTTCGGTGTCTTATGTGATATGGAACTAAAGGTGAAGTTCATAGGGACAGGCATCCCTCCCGTGATATTTTGTGACCTCCCGTTGAGTGGTCTCTTTGAGTTCTGTCTGAGCCGCCTCGTATGTGACTAAGAGGACTCCTATATGACGGCCATGGTGTGCTTTTTTTCCTTCATTACCGATGAGCTGTTTCTCGGCTCTCGCTGCTATCGATAATTCAGGTGTTTAAGTCCCGCTGTGGGACGGAGTGCAGGGAGCTTGGCCAAGTGATTCTTCTATGGTGGTGAAATCCCTCAGGCTGACTGGCCTGTTTTTTTCTCTCTCCGGTACAGGGAGATCTGAAGTTATGATCAGGAACTGAATCTCTGGCAACAGCCTTTTAACTTGGAGGGTGCTTTTCGATTTCTGCCCATGGGCTGCTTTTCTCGAGTGAGAACTTTCTTCTGAGAAGTTTATTCTCCGGATAAATATTTTGCTCATAGGCTGCTGCTCCAGCTTTAGGGACAGTCACGCAGGTGCTACATGGCTGGAGAGTAGTGCTTGCTGACGGAGGTCGCGTCTTTCGGTGGTGCGATCATATTACTAGATTCATCTCGATACAAGGAGAGGGCACACATTCCTTACCATATTTCTGTCTAGGTAAACATTCAGGTCAGTTTTAAGACTCGTTACATTTCATACTCGCCATATTTAGCAAAAGAGAAAAATATGCTGTCAAGTTGAAGGGTCCTTTCTCTTTGCACATTTAAGTTTTTTAATGCTGCTATGATGCTTCTTCATCGAAGATAACCTTCCAAATACAGGATCTGAAATCCAGCATGATCTGGAGCTCATTATTCCAATGCTTTTTCGTTAGTCTGCACAACTCAAACTGCAAATGGTCTCTATGCAAAAGACACTTTGCAGGAAACACTGATTTTGAGCCAACTTTAATTTTTTTAATGTGAAATGTTTATCCACTATTGCAGTTAAGCTTCGGACACTCTTCTGGCTCAGTTCTGTTGGGGATTATAATACCAAAGTAGGTGTCAACTAACACATGGCCTAATGTTGTTCAGTGGACTAGCAGTAGTCAATCAATCAAATCCTTTATTCGATCTTACACAGATCATAAAAGTATCATAAAAATATTTACAGTCACATTTTAGAAAAAAGACGTTATAAAAGATAGCTTAAATCCTGAGTCTTAAGAGTGCTACCATATAGCACTCGCGCAGGCGAAATCCTGTTGAGAACTGTAGGGTGCTTTGGGTCGGCCCTCGTCATTGATTGGCTGGCTCCGTAAACGGAGCCTTGCCATTGGACGAGGGGCCTGTCCGTCAATGCCGGACCAGACACGGGGGCGTTCCTGACATTCTTTCCCTTTTGCCGACGTCACGCGACGCCGGGAACGCCCCCGAGTCTGGTCCGGCATTGCCGGCACTTCTGCGTCTCTCCACCCCCCTTTCCCGCCCCCTCCCGCTTGTTGCCTGATGCTGGCCTCGCGGCCGCGGAGAAGCCGAGGGAACAACCGCCGACGTCACCCGGGAGCCGCGCTGCCATTGCTTCAGGCTGCGGGAGGCTCGCCGGGCGACCTGCGCGGTGATTGGCTGCCTTTTTCCCCTCGGTTTGCGGTTTGTTGTAAGCTGGGCCAGGACGAGGCCGCCAAGAAGCTGCTGGGCAAAAGGTGTGCGGCCGCAGCGCTGGGAGAGGAGCCCACGGAGGAGGAGGAGGAGGCAGCTTCCCGGGACCCCCAGGAGGGAACGGAAAGAGGCAGACCTAGGGGACTGTGTGCACCGAGGTATGCCTAGGGGAGTGTGAGCGCCAAGGAGGAGGGGACGGGGGAGACAAACAAGCACGTGAGAAGCACAGGAGCGTGAACAGGTGCTTAGCAGCTAGGCTTAGCCGTCCGGGTGTGTCGCCTCGCGCTCCCCTCACTGCCTGTGGGATGTGCAAGCAGCTGGGCTGGAACTGGGACCCCTCCTTGGTGTTGGGGATTCAGCTGGAGGAGACGAGGGGTGCTGAGCAAAGGGGCGCTGCCGAACAGCCGTCTTCGTGCGCCTCTTCGAGGGTGAGACGACTTCCTCATTGTGTGTGCAGTTGCCACATAGCACCGAACCGTTAAGGTTCTCATCTCTATGTTTTCTCTCAGGGCTTCTCTTCTGTGATCTTCGGTGTCTTATGTGATATGGAACTAAAGGTGAAGTTCATAGGGACAGGCATCCCTCCCGTGATATTTTGTGACCTCCCGTTGAGTGGTCTCTTTGAGTTCTGTCTGAGCCGCCTCGTATGTGACTAAGAGGACTCCTATATGACGGCCATGGTGTGCTTTTTTTCCTTCATTACCGATGAGCTGTTTCTCGGCTCTCGCTGCTATCGATAATTCAGGTGTTTAAGTCCCGCTGTGGGACGGAGTGCAGGGAGCTTGGCCAAGTGATTCTTCTATGGTGGTGAAATCCCTCAGGCTGACTGGCCTGTTTTTTTCTCTCTCCGGTACAGAGAGATCTGAAGTTATGATCAGGAACTGAATCTCTGGCAACAGCCTTTTAACTTGGAGGGTGCTTTTCGATTTCTGCCCATGGGCTGCTTTTCTCGAGTGAGAACTTTCTTCTGAGAAGTTTATTCTCCGGATAAATATTTTGCTCATAGGCTGCTGCTCCAGCTTTAGGGACAGTCACGCAGGTGCTACATGGCTGGAGAGTAGTGCTTGCTGACGGAGGTCGCGTCTTTCGGTGGTGCGATCATATTACTAGATTCATCTCGATACAAGGAGAGGGCACACATTCCTTACCATATTTCTGTCTAGGTAAACATTCAGGTCAGTTTTAAGACTCGTTACATTTCATACTCGCCATATTTAGCAAAAGAGAAAAATATGCTGTCAAGTTGAAGGGTCCTTTCTCTTTGCACATTTAAGTTTTTTAATGCTGCTATGATGCTTCTTCATCGAAGATAACCTTCCAAATACAGGATCTGAAATCCAGCATGATCTGGAGCTCATTATTCCAATGCTTTTTCGTTAGTCTGCACAACTCAAACTGCAAATGGTCTCTATGCAAAAGACACTTTGCAGGAAACACTGATTTTGAGCCAACTTTAATTTTTTTAATGTGAAATGTTTATCCACTATTGCAGTTAAGCTTCGGACACTCTTCTGGCTCAGTTCTGTTGGGGATTATAATACCAAAGTAGGTGTCAACTAACACATGGCCTAATGTTGTTCAGTGGACTAGCAGTAGTCAATCAATCAAATCCTTTATTCGATCTTACACAGATCATAAAAGTATCATAAAAATATTTACAGTCACATTTTAGAAAAAAGACGTTATAAAAGATAGCTTAAATCCTGAGTCTTAAGAGTGCTACCATATAGATTAAGTTAAAAATCATTTAATCTATATACATAATACAGTAAAAATGTAAGTCAATTTTAAGTCGTCTTATGTGCCAACCTGCTTCCTCTTTTTAATACATGCCCATAGAAATTATGCTATCGAAAAGCACACAAACAAATTTTGCAAGGATTCCTGTTGCCTGCTTGTGCCTCCGTGTGCCCCTGTCGCCTGCTTGTGCCTCCGTGTGCCCCTGTCGCCTGCTTGTGCCTCCGTGTGCCCCTGTCGCCTGCTTGTGCCTCCGTTTTCGTGCCCCTGTCGCCTGCTTGTGCCTCCGTGTGCCCCTGTTGCCTGCTTCTGCCTCCGTGTGCCCCTGTTGCCTGCTTGTGCCTCCGTGTGCCACTGTTGCCTGCTTGTGCCTCCGTGTGCCCCTGTTGCCTGCTTGTGCCTCCGTGTGCCCCTGTTGTCTGCTTGTGCCTCCGTGTGCCCCTGTTGCTTGCTTGTGCCTCCGTGTGCCCCTGTTGCTTGCTTGTGCCTCCGTGTGCCCCTGTTGCCTGCTTGTGCCTCCGTGTGCCCCTGTTGCCTGCTTGTGCCTCCGTTTTCGTGCCCCTATTGCTTGCTTGTGCCTCTGTGTGCCCCTGTTGCCTGCTTGTGCCTCTGTGTGCCCCTGTTGCCTGCTTGTGCCTCTGTGTGCCCCTGTTGCCTGCTTGTGCCTCTGTGTGCCCCTGTTGCCTGCTTGTGCCTCCGTGTGCCCCTGTTGCCTGCTTGTGCCTCCGTGTGCCCCTGTTGCCTGCTTGTGCTGTGTAAATGTGTGTAGAGTGCTCTGTGGGTGTGTGTGGGGTGCTTTGTGTGGCTGTGTGTGTGGGGGGCTTTGTGTGGCTGTGTGTGTGGGGGGCTCTGTGTGGCTGTGTGTGTGGGGGGCTCTGTGTGGCTGTGTGTGTGGGGGGGCTCTGTGTGGCTGTGTGTGTGGGGCGCTCTGTGTGGGTGTGTGTGTGGAAGGGCTCTGTGTGTGTGTTTGTGGGTGTCATTTGCGAGAGATAAAGCTAGTGGCATTGTAAATGACAATGCCATTTATTTATGTTAAAAAAACATAAATAAAAATAATGTCAAGAGCAATGCCAATAGCTCTAACTTTAACAAAGGCAAAACCATTGCATTGTAAATGCTTGTTATATGTCTGATTCTAAACATGTGATGAGCGATCAGCTTAGTGGCATTGAGGACCATTTCTGCCGTCACGGTTGGTTTCATGGAAAGGATAGCTGCACTCGAGAAGTATAGTCCAAATTATTGAATTTTAACACGGTTTATTCATGGCACAATATATGCATGTATGCCTCATTCAGAAAACCATATTTACCCCAAGCAGTTACAGCGTGATTGGCATTCCTTCATAAAATAAAGTACTTTCCCCTGCCGGATACACAACCCTGCCTTGATGACATATGCTTAAGTTTAAAACGAACGCACGCATTAAATAAGTGTTTCATTTTTGTTATCAGGCTCATCAAAATGAAAGTGACCACGCTATGAAAATCCAAGTTGCTTTTTCTAGAAGTGCGTCTTAAGAAACACACTTAAGAGGGTTTTGTTAATCTAATTCCTGCCCCGCCCCACCCTATCACTGAATAAATGGAACCCCTGACTTCAAGGGGCTGCGCGCGTATTTTCATTTGCTCGCTATGGGCGACTCAGTCACTGAGGTAGATTTACCTTTCCTGAATAATTGTCATTCATAGCTCATGAAATAAAACCATGAATGCTGCTCTTGAATAGACAGAAACCAAAAGCCTGCCAACTGCTTTGTCTGCCATGAATGAGCTAAGTACCTCATGTTACGACTGGAAAACTGTCACCCGGTTTACTAATCTGTATTGCTTGTATTTTGCACATTTATGGGTATACAATGCAATTAAAATAACTTAATACACTGCACTACACAAAATCAGTGTCTGATCTCAAGAAGATGAAGGTGCATCATTGCTGGCATGGCTTCTCACCTACAGCAAGAAAAAGAGCAAGAAACTGGTACATCAGGGCTGAATTATGTTTTCTTTTGGGTCAATGGCTGCTGCGGGAGAAAGGCACATATTCAGAGTGTCAGTTACTGTTACTTGGCAGGCAGGTAAAAATAGATGCAGCCAGGATCAGCAGTAGGGTTTTCACACTGCTGTCCGTTTACCCACTTTCCATAAGCCCTTGGGTGAATTATATGTGCTGTCAAGCTTTCATCCTGGCTTATGAAGTGCAAAACCCCGAAACCGATCCTAGGATGCTTGTTTCCAGTCCTGGGTGGACCTGGCCTGGCAGTTTGGGCTGGACGGTTCCCATTGGGCGCACGGTCAGTACGGATTTGCATACAGCTGGGTTCAAACTGGAATGGCATGAGGAGCAAAGGAACAATGGATTTAGGCCCAGATCTTTGTATTGAAGTTATGGTTTTACTTCCTTTCCCCACCACATATTTATGTGAAAAATCGTTCTCAGATCTTATGTATCTAAAAAATAAATATAGAAATTGTTTGGAAAACATAGAATCAGACCTGAGGATTCAACTTTCCGAAATAAAACCAGACATTGAAAAGTTAGTCGCCGAGATGCATCCATCCGTCCCATTGAAATGTTTTGATTTTTGTATATTTTTTCAATATAAAATAATAAACGCTTTAGTAATTTGAGTATTTGCTTGGTGTGTACTGTTTTGTATATTTTTTGCGAATTACTGTTCTAATTTTTGAAATTTATATCGTACAAATTGCTTGGGGGTCCCTGGCTTGCAGTAGTAATTCAGTGGGGGTCCTCAGGAGTCAAAAGTTTGGGAACCACTGGTGTAGAGGATTCCTCTTGTGGATGATCCGTGTCAAGGAGCGGTCAAGAAGCCACCGGTCTGTTATAATTTTCCAGCAGTTGTTATAAGAGGACGTTTTTCTGCCTACAGGAACTGGGAGAGGTGATGTGGTAGCAGCCAGATACTGATAACTGATTTCTGGATGTATCCTGGGTTATACTCTAATTTCCAGGTATTTGTTGAGAAGGTTGAGGAGGCTGCCTTCGGAGAGAGACTGGTGGTTGTGGTCTATACTGTGGATTATACGGTCTGCAGTATGCTTGCTAATGTATCTGATAGGGTTGCCACCTATATTAACTCTAACAGTGAACTGGCTTCTTCCTCTTGCCCCTCAAAATGGCTGTTTTGTTTTAATGAGCCCTAGAGAAAATGGTGTGTCAGTGTCAGTTTTAATTGCTTGTAGTGCATCATCAACCTGCTTGTCAAACAGTGAATTGTTGTACTAAGGGACAACTAAATCCCAACTCTGCACTTTAAGGCTGAATTAAGTTGCTTTTAACTCCCCCTTGCCTCCTTAACAATGCTGCACCACCTAATTGTCTTAAGCTGGTTGTGGCTAAGTTAATTAAGGAATCAACAGCCTTTGAGGAAGTACTTTCACCTTCATGCAAGATAGCTTTTGCCTCAGATATTTTATCCTCTATCATGTCTAAATGAGCGGCAATATCAGGCCACATTTGCCAGTCGTAGTGAGCTAAAATTGATAAGCCAGTAGGGGCCAGATGTAGGAAGACAAATTGCGATCGCTAACGCTGAAATTCGCAAAAGACCCATGTGAAATGTGGAGAGGGAAAAAGCCAAGCACAAAATAAGGAATCACAAAAAAAGAGAAACCAGTTAGCAATTTCTTATTTCGCGAATTTGAGCCACAGACTCAAAATTAGAGCCTCGCGTGGATCCGGTGGGACCCCATGATAAAGGGACTTAGCTGGACCGCGACATGGGAGGACCGCATATCACTATATGCGGACGATATCCTCTTATATTTGACCTTGCCCAGACGCTCCATTATAATTTTGCGTAATATTTTTGAAATTTTTGGCCGAGTCTCTGGGTACACTATTAACTGGTCCAAGTCAGTTTTATTTGTCCTCAAGGGTTCCCCACCACAACTTCCGGCAGACTGTCTGCTGATCATTACTGAAGAGCCCTTTAAATATTTGGGGATCTGCGTGACACCCACGCAAGAGGCCTTTTTCCGCCGTAACCTGGCGCCCCCTCTGGAGCGCTTTCGCATTGATGTATATCACTGGCGTATTTTGCCCTTGACCCTCCTGGGGAAAGCGGCGCTATACAAAATGAAGACACTGCCCCGGCTGCTCTATATTCTTGAGAATACCCCTTTCTCTGTCTCTCCAAAATATTTTAGATCCATAGAAGCGCTGGTTTCAGGTCTCCTCTGGGGAGATAAACCGGCACGCATCTCCCGACAGAAGTTAGTCCGGAGCTGGTACGACGGTGGAGTGGCTCTCCCCGATATCCAACTATATTACTGGGCGGCCCAGTTAAAGATCATTAATCAATGGCTGCATGCGCCCCAGTCAGAGCCGGCGTTCAAAGCTGATAGGTAAGACCTAGGTAACGGGGGAGTGCTAGCCGCACTCTATGATAAAAAAAGGCGCCTCGGCATTGCTCTGTCCTGCGGCCCACGCGGTTAAACTATCGTATGAGGCCCAGGTCCGACTTAAATGTAAGAACATCATTACGCAAATGACTCCACTTTGATCATTGCGCAAATTAGGCCGTCTATGTAACAGTAAGGGGTTCCAGGCGTGGGATCTCATTGGTATTTCGACAGTGGGGGACCTCTGGTAACGAGGGGCCTTGTTAACATTTGAACAGCTTACGGAACAATATGACCTGGCCCCTACTGAAAGGTTTAGATATCTGCAAATTCGTCATGCCTTAGGATCACTTATCCGGCCTGGGGACGAGCTTCCGGAATCTACAACATTAGAAGACAGGCTTCTTACAGAGCATATGCCCAAAAAAGCGACCTCATTAGTTTATCGTAAGCTCATTAATAACCTACCAGACCTGACTTTGAAATTGAAGGACAAATGGACTGCGGAGGTGGGAGAACTAGACGAGTCAGACTGGCAAACTGTGCTTTCCTCCCCTCGGGAGGTTGCTATCCCTTCCAGACTTCGCCTAGTACAACTGAAAATACTGCATCGGATATATTATACTAGAGTCACACTACACGCGGTTGGGAGAGCCGACCACAAATATTGTTTGCGAGGGTGTGGGGAGGAAGGGATGTTCTTTCACACCATCTGGAACTGTCCATGCATTGCAGAGTATTGGAATAAAGCAATGAGGACTATGTCACAGGGAGCTACCGACTCATTAGTACCGGACCCTAAGTGCTGTCTTTTAAATATCTGGGAACCCAATGACCTCACTCACTCCTCCCAGGACTGGATGACATTAGGAATAATGTATGCAAAAAGAAATATAGCTAAATACTGGGGATCTCCAACAATACCGACACTCAGGGACTGTTGTGCAGATCTTGACCTCGCAATGCTGACCGAACGAACAGTGTATTTGAACCGAAAGTGTCCGCAAAAATGGGTCCGGCTTTGGGGCGCATGTAATGAATACAGGGGATATATATGTGACCCTCCGGCGATGGCAAGCGACAGTGATTCTGAATGAAGGGGTGGGGATGGGGGGACTGCGGGTAGACACGTATTGTATCCACATGCCTTAATCGACATGCTTCCTATCGTATGTTTCTGTATCAACATTTTATGTGTGCCGATCTCTATGTATGCACGATGTGATTCTATATATGCCCTGATGTTGACTTGATTCATAACAAAAATTGTTTAAAAAAAATAATTAGAGCCTTGCAAACTGCGAAATCGGAATAAAAAAATTGCAGCCCGATGTAAGAAAAATCACAAATATCGATTTCCCGTAAAATCGCTATTTGTGAGCCGCAAATTACCACCAACTCAAAGCATGTGGTAACCATGTGCACTGCATATACACAGCCCCAGAATGCATCAGTCTCAACACAATGGCGGCCCGCTATGTCATGCAAGGCGGATGCCGAAACAAGCTGCGGCACAGAGGATGAGAAGGCGACAGGAACGCATAATCAGAGTGTGCATCACCCTTTTTGAACTCACAGAAGAAGAAATACATGAGAGGCACAGGCTTCACCCCACTACCATCCTAGACCTCATACGTGACCTGCACCCCTTCCTGGACCAGCAGACACGCAGAGCGCACGCAATTCCACCATATGTGCAGGTCCTTTGTTCCCTGCACCTACTTGCATCAGGTAGTTACTAGTGGGTGATAGTGGTGGCTGGAGGGGTCTCACAAAGTTGCCTGTCATGCTTTTTCAACACCTTCCTGTATTTCATGCTTCAAAGAATGCACCATTACATCCGGTTTCCCACAACGCAAATGGAACTGCATAAGGCCAGATGGATTTTTATCAGAGGGCCAGCTCCCACATTTCATAGGGTGCATCGATGGGACACATTTCGCAGTCTGCCCCCTTCTGCTACTGCGTACATATATCGGGACAGGAAATCATATAATTCGATCAACGTACAGGTAATTTGTGATACGACTCATATCATAACAGATTTAGTAGTGAAATTCCCAAGGAGCACGCATGACTCCTCATCTTCAGGCACAGTGGAATCTATACACGTCTGGCTGGAGGTGAATTTGGAGAAGGATACCTGCTAGGTAAATGCCTGTGACACACCCTGATATATACATTGGTTGTATCTGTTGTTGTCTGTGATTGATTTCTATCCTTTCCCACTTAGGTGACAGTGCCTATGCGGTGCTTGCATTAATACTCACCCCATTCCTCAACCCATTAACTCCAAGTGAGAGGAGATAAAATGCTGCCTGTATGTCCACGCGGAATGTGGTGGAGCGAACTTTTGAACTCCTGAAGAGCAGGTTCCGCTGCCTCCACAAGAGTGGAGGTGCAAGCAGTACCCCCCCGAGATATGCTGCAAGATCATTGCGACCTGTGCCATGCTACACAACCTGGCCACAAAGAAGGGAACCCCAGTTGAAATCACTGATTCGGACTCTGAGGATGAGGAATGTCCACGGCCACTGCACCGCGCTGCAGGTGTTGTAGGAGCAGCAGATGGGAGACACAGACGTGCTGAGATCACATGCAACTATTTCTGAGTCAGTAATGAGACAAAGCGATTAATTACAATTGTGGAACGGTGTTTTATTGACCTTACATCAGGCAATAGGAATACACACTGCCTCAACATATTGGCCTCCGAGTGCCTTCAGTAGCCCAGCAAGGCATTAATACACTGCATGCTCACTGTCATCCCCTATCAGTGGGTTACATGGGTTACCTCACCCATCTGCAAATGTCAGCAGCAGCATGTACTCATTTCCTGCGGCCATGCACAGCAGTGCCCCACTCAGTTTCTACCCTGCCCTCCCTAGAGGACTGTCCTGCTGCTGGCTCTTGCCTTGCACTACGCCTCCTGGGCTCAGAAACGGGTGGTGTAATGCTGCTGCGGCTGGTGACCACCTCACTGTCACCACCATCCCCAAACCCTGTGGCAGCGATGTTGGCTGTCTGGAGCAGTTTTACCGCAGTGGTGACATGCACCAACCGCCGAGCGACATCCTGGCTGCAGTGGGCCATTTCCAACTGCCACTGTGTGTTCGCTAAGGACAGAGGTGGCCTTGCATAGGCCGTTCACCGCCTTTGTGTAGCCCTCCATGCACTGTTTTTCCTTGCCCCAAGTTCCCTGTCCATTTTGCTGCACAACATCTTGCTGCCTCAGCCATGTCCTGCATGCCATCTGAAACAGTGTTGTTGAGACCATTGATGCCCTCCTTAATGTCCCTGAGGTTCTTGTTCATGGATACCATCTGACGTTGCATTGATCGCATTGTCTTCCCTTGCAGCCGCTGCACCTTCACCATGGTGCCCTCAAGACCTGCGAAGACACTGGATCCATCACCCTGTGCATCTGGACTGTGTGCCCTTGGTCTGCGTTGGGGACCACTGGTGTGGCTATGCTGCATGGGTGACTGTCTCAGATCTTGCTTTTTTGGGATTCAGGAACATGCAAACATTTCTTCCCAAACAACTGGTCATGAGTCTTTACCACCTCTTCAATTAAAACCTCCAACTCCTTCTCGCTGAATTTATGCTTCCTCTTCCTCTCTGCAAGCTCTTTTCCCTTCTCCTGTGTGTCAATCCTGGGGTTTGGTGTCTGCCTGGTAACTCCTGTGCAGCTCCTGGGTGTGTGCTCCTGCTCCCTGCCTCTCCCACAGCCTCAGGCACAGTGAAACAGCATGGGTGTGGCCACTTCCTGTATGTGATGTCATCAGGGTGCACCTGAATGGCAGATTCTCAAATTTGTGATTTTTTAAAATTGTGATTTCGCTGATTCCAAATTGGTAATACAGATTCGGAATGGAGTTTGCGATTATTACCGAATCGCAAACTATTTTTTATACATAGCGGTTTGCAAGTTTTTAATAGCTATTTGGCATAAATCGCTATTAAGAACTTGCAAATATATTTTTACCTACATCTGCCCCTAGATGCTACTATAGTAGCAGCTGCCATCGCAAATAACCTATTTCCATTGTTTTTCTAATCTTCTCCCTTATCGGTCTGGGAGAGTGGAACAGAGTGTCATTGGTATGCGTGATATTCTTTTAACCACCTGCATTATTACTAAATTTGTTGTGGGTATCCAATAAGGTATACAGAGGCTCATCAGGGGCTTTGTACTTTTTTATCCAACCTTGGAAGAACAGTTTCGACTGTAGCTGGATTCTTCATGGTTTTTAGACCTCTGACCATATGTGGTCTATTAAGGGGATTGCTTGGACAGACTTTCTAGTTGGCTCATTAAAATCATAAAAAGCAATCAGTTTCTTTGGCTGGTATACTGAGGCTGAATCTTTTTTGCGGGGGGGAATCTGATGGAGTTGGTGCAGTGTCATCTTTAACCAAGACATAGTCTTTCCATTCTGCGCCAGAACTAGCTTGGGAAAAAGTGGAAGCTCCCCTCATTGTGCATCATATGTATAGCTATTATCATTGTCAGGTTGACGGGGCGTGGCTAAGCCGCCATGATGGTGGACGCGAATCGCTAGCGCCCTGCTCCACATTCCCCATAATCTGGATTTTAACCGCTCATTGAGAGGGCCTGGTGGCGGTAGACTGTGCCCACTGCCTTTGCCCACTCCGATGCAGCCTTCTTTCAAGTGAGGTGCACTCCGGCTGCCGCTGTTGCAACGATTCCCTGCAGATGGCAGGGAGCAATGAAGTAGGCCTGCAGCCAAGCAGCTAGTGATGCCCGGATGTGCAGGCGCCAGTGGAGCTTGGAGGGGAGGTGAGGCCGTCCTGTGTTGGAATCCAACTTATGTTCCCACTTGTATTTTTCTGTTAAATCTTACATTAAATATGATGTCCAATAGGATATATTAAAAAAATTTAACATTTTATTGCTATTTGTATATACTACGAACTAAAAAGTTTGTGTTAGGGATCATTGTCGCTTAGAAACCCAGGTGGCGGAATCCTCAGCAATTGAAACTCAGCTCAGGGCTAAAAGAACAGAGCTCACGTCCCTGCTGGAGAGACTGAGGTGCTTAAATTACAAGTCACGCTCTGACCATACACACACCGCATCGAATCGCTTGTTTGCCCATTGCCGCAATCCGCTCCCCAAGCGCCACTCTGGTGTATACCCAAGCCGAGATACTCCACGAGTTTACACGTCATTACCAGAAACTATACAAGTCCATAGCCGTAACCTCCACGGCAGAAATACAGCAGCACCTCATGGCGGTCGGGTTCCCTCGTCTTATCCCTGAGCAATGGCTGGAACTGGACGCACCAAAAACGTCAGAAGAAATACATGGCGATATCCGCGCTCTGGCCACGGGAAAGACCTCTGGTCCAGATGGGCTCCTAACAGAGTTTTACAAGGCCTATGCCACCCTCTTAGTGCCACAGTTGCAGACGGTGTATGACGCCACGCTCTCAGACTCCTGCGTCTCGCCCTCCCAGCAGGAGGCGCTCCTGGTATCTCCCTAAGCCATGTAGGGACAGAACTGCGTTAGGGTCGTATAGACCGTTGGAAATGCTAAACACCGATTACAAAATCTTAGCCAGCATTATAGCAGCTAGACGGGCTCCCTTGGTCACCTCACTTGTCCATCCTGATCAGAATAGCTTTGTGCCACCTCGTAACACCTCTCTTAATATATGGCTGTGCTTCCGACTCCAAGAGCACGCTCCCCAGGTTTGGCCTTGATCGGGCTGCCTTGTCCTTGACCTGGAAAAAGCCTTTGACTCACTGGAGTGGCCGTACTTATCCTCGGTCCTCCGCCAGTATGGATTTTGGGGAGCGGTTTATGCAACTTGTTGCAAGTGAAACTCGTAGACGGGTCTAGTTCTTCACTTCTTCTTTATTAGATGAAAGTAGGATAACAGCGGCACCGATACACATAGCAACCTTCACCCTTCTCCTCCAGCCTTCTTCTCCCTCCTCTACATTCTCTCTCTCTACATTCTATACATTCCATGCACGCACACACATACACGCGCTACACATACACACGAGATAAGACATGCGCACAATATTACATATATGACAATACCACACACCCTCCTTCTCAACAATTAAAGACTCTAACAACTACTCTAATTCGAAATCAGAAAATCTGGTCGGTAGTTTCCTTGTTCTATTGCCACGACGTAATTTGCTACTCTCAACACTAATGTTGGAACAAGAAGGAACATCGTTAACAATGTCTCTAACTTCTTCTCTAGTATTGTATCTTGCGTCACATCTAGCATCACAACTAATTATACTACTGGTTGATGTTCCATCTTTCTTTAGTCCAAATTCATCGCCTAGCATTAATCCATTACATGACTCTTCGTCAACTCTATTAGAATTGGAACTTGACAATGAACTCACCACACCACCCTTCTCATTACAAAAACTCAATTGGCGAAAATTCCATCTCTTACCATCTTCTAATTCTACCGCACTATTGAAAACCTTCATCACTCTTAATGGTTTGGACCATACGCTTTCACCCTTCAACACTATCCTAGGATTCTTCACTCGAACCATTTGACCAATCCTCACCAGTGGCCAATTACACTTATTTCCATGATATTTTCTGCTACGATTTTGATAATCCTTAACTTCAGATCTAATCTCTTTGTCAATGTCTTTGCTACTGCACTGCATCTTCTCATTTCTTTTTCTTAACCACCAAGGAACTAACCCCGTAAATGGTTTCCTACCTCTTAAAATTTCAAAAGGTGCTTTTCCTGTAGCTGAATGTGGAGTCACACGATATGCAGTTAATCTTTCTAGTAGTGCTTTTCTCCAGGGTATGCCCGCGCTCAATGCTAATTCGATCACTTCCTTAACTACTCTGTTGAAGCGCTCAACTTGACCGTTACTTTCGGGATGATATAAAGATGATTTTATGTGCTTAATACCCATTGTTACCAAAAATTCCTCCATTTTCTGTGACACAAATTGGGGACCATTATCTGAAACTAATATTTCTGGAACTCCTTCCCTTGAAAATACATCTTCTAAAAATTCTATGACCACTTCCGTAGTCATTCCACTTACCATTCTCACCTCGGGCCATTTCGAATAATAATCAACTAACACAATAGCGTAACAATCTTTTGCAGATATTGTTGAAAATGGACCCATGAAATCAATTGCTACTTTTTGCCATGGATATTCAGGTAATTCTACCATCGTCAAAGGTACTTTCAATGGTTTTGCTACTTTATCACTAGCCTCACAAATCTTGCAATCCCTCACTAATCTATCTACCATAGGGTCAACTCCCGGCCACCAAAACCATTCTTTAACTCTTCTTTTGGTACTGGACATACCACCATGCCCCATGTGACTTTTCTTAACAATTCCACTTCTTAATCCTACAGGAGGTACAATTCTGTCACCTCTTAGGACAATATCATTAATTATACATAACTCCTCTCTAATCTTTGAAAACGCAACACTCTCACCACGTAAGCTGGATTCCCTTGGCCACCCATCAATTATAAACTTTTTGATTTCCTTCAAAACCACATCCTTGTCCATTTCGCTCTGCCAAGATGCCTCAGAAGTAATATTATCGGTACTCATTTCATTTATCAAGAATACATCCTTGATGGTAAAGGCTATTTCACCATCCATATTTGTTTCACTTCCTACTAAATCTATATTTGGTAATCTTGAAAGACCATCAGCAACCACATTGTCTTTACCAGGAATGTATTCAATGTCAAAACTAAACATTTGTAGTTTTGAAGCCAAACGAGCCAATCTAGGAGTTAAATTCTTCCCCCCTTCAGGTCTCAAAATATTTACCAATGGTTTGTGGTCGGTAAATATCTTAAATTTCTTCCCCCAAACATACATTCTAAATCTCTCAGCAGCCCATGAAGCCGCCAACAATTCTTTCTCTATTACGGAATAATTTCGTTCCGATTTCGTTAACGTGCGAGAAGCATATGCTACTACCCATTTTTCTGACTTAACACATTGAGAAAAAACTGCACCAATGCCGTGACCAGACGCATCTACAGATAGTACACATTTAGCATTTGGTAAAAATGGTTTCAAACATGGTGTAGTAACTATTTCTTTCTTCAATTTTTCAAAACATACTTTCTGATGTTCACCCCATATAAATGTTGTATTCCTCTTTAGCAAGATTCTCAATGGTTCAACTTTCACAGCGTAATTTTCTATAAAACGAGAATAAAATTCTGTCAACCCCAAAAATGACATTAATTGCTCCTTATTTGCAGGTTCAGGAACAGCTAAGATAGCATTGACATGACTAATTTTAGGTCGAATACCATCCTTGGATATAATGTGTCCTAGATATTCTACTTCAGATTTCCCAAACACACATTTCTCATTTTTGATGGTCAATCCACTATTCCTCAGAGCATCTAGAACAGCATACAAAGTTTCATCGTGACATTCCTTGTCGCCCCCATATATTAAAATGTCATCTTGAAATACCTTGGCGTTTTTAATGCCTTGCAAGACTCTGCACATTTCTCTTTGAAATACTGCGGACGCGCTTGCAAGACCAAAAGGCATTCGCCTATATCTAAACATTCCTTCAGTGGTTATAAAAGCAGTACAATGTGTTGAATCCTCATCAAGAACTATTTGGTGATAAGCACTTGTTAAATCTATCTTGGAAAACCAAGAAGACCCACCAACAGAGGATGTGAGTTCTTGCAAATTTGGAAGGGGAAACGTGTCAACCCAAATTGCTTCGTTTAAACATCTTAGGTCAACACATAGACGCAAATCGCCATTGGATTTCAGAGAAATCACAACTGGCGAAACCCAATCAGAGCTTTCAACTGGTTCAATAATTTCATCCTCACACAATTTTTTAAGTATTTCACCCAGTTTTTCTCTATAACTAATAGGTACATTTCTTAGTTTTTGTTTCACTGGACATGTGTCCTTCCTTAAAACAATTTTATGTTTAAATCCAATCATTTTGCCAATACTATTGGTAAAAACATCTGGAAATTTTTCCTTTAGAAATGAGTAGTCGTTCATTTCACGACAATCATTTTGAATGGAATAAACAGGTTTTTCTAAACGAGGATCAATTTTCATGCTCAAATCAAACATGTGCGGCCATCCCAAAATGGTTGCACCTTTGCTAGATATGTATATTTTACCATTACACGAGTTGTGTCCAAAACTAATTTTGGCTAATATGTATCCTTCTAAAGGTATTTTATGTCCAGTATAACCTCCAGGGTGTACATCTTGAACTAATAACGATCTGTTCGGCCAGAGAGACTTAAATTGATCCATGCCCATGATGGTGTACCACGCACAAGAGTCTACCATTATCTTGACGTCTAAACCATCAATGTTAACGATGGTAGATGGTAGCTCTTTGACTCTACCCTTTACTTTAACTAATTCATCTTGTACAGTGCAAACTTCACCTACAACATGAAAGGCATCATCATCTTGGATGTAATTTATGTCATCTTGATCTTCTTCTTGAATACAATTAATTTTGGTTTTAAAATTGTGGCACACTCTAGTAAAATGGCCTTTCTTTTTACAATTCGTGCAAATTTTGTCAAGTGCGGGACACCACTTGTAATTTGCTAAATGGTTGGATGACCCACATCTATAACATAAAAACTTCTTTTGCTCATTTTTCTTTTCATAACTTTTCTCATTGGTTTTCTTATTAGAATAATTCATGAATGACTTATTCTCGTTTTTATGTTTAAATTTATCACCCTTATTTATCTCATTTACTGAACCAGAAGCAATATCACTTTTCTCATTTCTGACTTCACTAATACACTGGTCCATAATCTCCACGCCCCTAGCAACTTCAATAGCATTTTTTAATGAAGTGCTACTCGATGACCATAACTTTTCCTGAATCTTTTTTGACTTAGTTTTCATAAGAATTTGGTCACGTAGAACTTGGTCATAGGTTATGGTCTCAAATTCACACGTAACAGCCAAGCCCCTTAATACTGAAACATATTGATCAATTGACTCATCTGTTTTCTGAGCCCTCGAATAGAATTTAAACCTCTCCATCACCACATTAATTTTCCTCCCAAATCTTTCTTGCATCTGTTTGACAGCACATTGATAAACACCCATGTCCCCAGCATTATCAATTTTAGGCAAGTTTTTAAACTCTCTTAACCCTACTGCACCAAGTCTGTGTTTAAGTAGGGATACCATTCTTTCTTGAGAAGCTTCTTCCTCTGCTAAAACTTCAACGTATGCTTCAAACATGTCGAGCCATAAATCCCATGCTATGGGAGGTTCACCAGATTCTGCCAAGAAGAATGGTGGTGGGACAATTGAAGACATTTCGGTCAGGATGGTAAGTTAATTTTAAGTACAGCAGAACTGGTGCTTGCGCAAAAAGTTCACCAATGTTCACTTAATATAGTGGTTAAAAATTTTCCACTGAAGATCAATGTCAATATTTGGTTGGCTGTTTAAATATTGTAGTATTTATATAATCATGAATATTAGATCAAGCTTTGAATGCTTACTTAAATTCCACTCTTTAAGCTAGTTCATGAGTATGCCAGCAGTGTAATCGTATGAAGAAGTAGCAGCGTCGGATCCGGCGCTCGGTGAACTCAGTGTGTTGCTAGGATACGATTTCCCAACAAAATGGCTGCCACGTTGTTTTGTAGGACGTGATGACGATAGGAAATACGGTGGCTCAGAGCTGCATCTGTGAACCGCTTCGGAAATTCGACGTCATATAGTAGGACGCATGGAACGTTCCGAGATGGCTACTCGCGGGCAGCTTGAAAAATGCTTCCTTATAAAATGCTCACCAACGGCGGTATTCTGCGCTGCTGAATTGGTTCACTAGTACATCTTCCTCTGGTTGAATGCTGGTCGAATATTTGGAGAAGTAGTCCGGTAATTTCATTTATCCATAGGTTTGCTGTTTTCTTTTCTTGTTCTTTTTCTTGAAATTTTTCGAATTGTGCTCAGTGCCGCTGAATTTTTAATTTCATATCCCGCTCGTCGCCATATGTTGCAAGTGAAACTCGTAGACGGGTCTAGTTCTTCACTTCTTCTTTATTAGATGAAAGTAGGATAACAGCGGCACCGATACACATAGCAACCTTCACCCTTCTCCTCCAGCCTTCTTCTCCCTCCTCTACATTCTCTCTCTCTACATTCTATACATTCCATGCACGCACACACATACACGCGCTACACATACACACGAGATAAGACATGCGCACAATATTACATATATGACAATACCACACAACTCATGCAGCTATTATACACATTGTACACCTGCAGGGTTATCCGCTCTCGCCCTTGTTATTTTCAAT
This sequence comes from Lissotriton helveticus, assembly GCF_964261635.1. Lineage (NCBI taxonomy): Eukaryota > Metazoa > Chordata > Amphibia > Caudata > Salamandridae > Lissotriton > Lissotriton helveticus. The sequence goes on along the minus strand of NC_136068.1, from coordinate 503,239,168 downwards.
AGCAATGGAACACCTGGCGGCAGAACTGAGAAACAGGGGAGGACACTGGGGTATTCGCCTGGGAGATGGCTTACATGTTGTGTCTCTGTATGGAGATGGCCTGTTATTATACCTGAGTGATGTCCACAACGTGCCGAGCATGGTTGCAGAGATCTCACAGTGGTTAATTCGGCTGTCAGGACTTGGGGTGAATTGGAGGAATCTTGCCTATACCCACTCAGCACCCGCACACAGGACCCGGGACTTATGGTCAACAGAGCACACATACAATGGCAACCGAAGACCTTTCCGGTATTTAGGAATCTGCATCTACCACACTGCTGAGGACATTCTAGATGGCAACCTTACCAGAGCAATAAAATATGTCAGATCCCAGATGAAGTTCCGACGGACCCTCCCGCTGCCTGTCAGGGGTCGCATTGCGCTGTTAAAAATGATGGTATTGCCCAAGATGTTATATTACTTTGCCAACTTACCAGTATATATCCGAGCGAAAACGTTTCAAGAACTAGAGCAGTGGACCAGAGACTTCATCTGGAACGGGGGCGACATAGGGTGGCGCTAGGAAAACTATACGCGCCGGTGGAACAGGGTGGGTTGGCCGTCACAAACTTAGAGCTATATTACCTATCCGCCCTATTACAATGGGTATTGAAGTAGCTGACTGGTCTGTTGCTGGACGACACAGCGAGGTTAATACTGGCATGGACGCTGGCCAACCTACACCACCTGGCCCTCCCCGTGACTACTGCGCCCACACCACAACCAGGGCAGTTGGCTCTGGCCCACTGCTGTTATAGGCGCAATCTGTATCTTTATCCACACAAAAGAGAGGTAGGGATGGAGAATGTGCTCAGTGTGAAGCAACTGTCCTCACTCACAATTTGTGACATGCTTCATCATCGGGCTTGCTGACTAACATCCCGCGCAGACCAACACCTGGGGTGGAGCAAAGGGGAGGGGAAGACAATACAAACATTTATAAATAATAATGGGATCAACAAAGAAATGAGTGCAGTTAGTGATATTAAAACTAGCTTGGGTATAGCCACGGTTATTACCCTTTATTCCCGGATTACCCAGCCAGGATTAAAAGAAAATAGGATGGGGTCAAAATAAGGTTGTTAGTACCCATTCACCCCTCCTTCCTGCATGCACTGACGACCTCTTTTGTGCCGGCTCTGCCCTTGCTTGGCACGCCGAGGGGCAGGGTGGCTATGGAGCTGGTACCATGGCACGCGACGGAGATACAAACAATGTGTGATTTATTTGAGGATGGAGTGTTGCTGATGTACAATGGATTATTCCAAGGTTTGGACAATGTGCCGGGCCAGTTCCTGTAATAGAACTCGCTGATAGCCTTGCAGACACGGGCCTGGGGATGACAAGACACCAAACCCCGGCACCACCTAGTTGTGCAATATCTGCATGTGATGGGGACGGGTAGACATATGGTACACTGGGTAACGGAGGCACTACTAGCGCATTCAAGGGATACGCTCACCTCCTTGCATGGCAAGTGGGAAGCAGGCAGAGGGAGTCCCTGGGTGGGATAAGTTCTTGGCGGACGCCACTCAAATTCCACGGAACATTAGGTTCCATCTTATACAACACTACATCATCCATAGGGCGTAACTCTCCCCGGATAATTTAAACAGGTACTTCCAGATGCGCTTCGCAGCTTGAACCCCATGCGGCCTAGTGGGGGCCGGCATCCTACATATGCTGTGGTCATGTCACGATTTGCTACAATACTGGGGGGAAGTAATGTCCTGTTTGGCCCCATGTACAGAACAAGCTGAGCTGCACACCTGGGAGGAATGAGTATTGGGATTGTTCCCCAGATCCAAGAAACACAAAGTGACTTCCAGATTTCTGGACCTGGGTTGGATCAGAGCTAAGCGATTAATCACACGCAGGTGGAAATACCAACTCCCTCCCCACCACAAGGCATGGAAATAGTCTCTCCTGCTATGGGCACAGGCGGAAAGTATAACGCTAAACAGAGAAGACGCACTGGGGCTTAGAAAATATCCTATTGCCAAATACTGGGATTCCATGCTGGGGGCCTTACAGCTTATTACAGACCCGGAGGTAGACGACCCCACAGCCGGGGACACAGGGTTGGAGTAGAGATGGGTGAGCCCCGGTCTCCTGCTGGCAATTGTTTTTTCATGGGAGTGGTTGGGGGGGTGCCTCTATATGGGGCGGTCGGGTTGCTACGGAGGGGAGGTCAACACAGCAAGGAGTTGGGAAAGGACTAGGCAACTCTGTTATGTTAAGATGATTTGTTCAAGCATATAATATCTCTGGCATGCAACCATGCTCGTACTTTAGCGCTGACCACGCGGGTTCAATCCAAGACCTACAGACTGCTGGTTTCCCATTAAGGGTTTAACTCAGGCCTTAAGAATCTGCCATATATGACTTCAACTCTACGATAGACACGTGCCTCACTAGAAATTATCCTGACGCACATTTATGTAAAATGTCGATATTTTGTTTATTATCGATTATCTGTACTGTCGATGTTCCTTCACATACCCTTTTATTGTATGTACGCTAACTCGCAAAATGCCAATAAAGAGGTACAAAAAAATAGAATCATTGTCAGGTTGACGTAGGACACTGCCGGTGAACGAATCGTTGTGATCAATCTGAAAGCTATTTCTGTTGGTGATCTAGGGGTGGTTGGTTGTGTCCAAGATAACGCATCTGGTGGTGAAGTTGGCGAATACACTTGTTTCCCCTGAAGTATCAATGGCGGTTCAGGGAATCGAGAGTAGTAGGTCTGCCATAAGACTCAGAAAGTCTGAAGAGACCATTTTCTAGAGGTGTCGAGCATTTTTTGAATTAGGGTGCTAATCCCAGTAAGATTTGCGAGGTCTTCCCTGATGTTAATTGTTGAAGTTGAAATAAAAATCACTCAGCTGACTGAGGAAATGTGTATAACTGTGAGGACTCCCTTCACACACGACATGCAGTAGAAATCTGAAGGATGGTGGGCTCTCAGGGGGCGATATTGTGAATGTCTCTGACTGGTTGAAGTTTGGTTCTTTTTCAATTATATGACTAGGTTACTGATAAGTCTGCATTTTTGCACTAGCATTGCATTAGCATAGAACTGCCGTAGGCAAGTTGCAAAGGAACTATCAAAAACATATGTGCAGAGGGTCAAGGGGAAATAATTTAACGACCTGGCGACTCGTGCCCCTACTGTCAAGATACAAAAACACAAAACAGAGAAGACCAGGTCTTGTGTATTTTTGTCTTTCTACAGTAAGATGATTACTTGTCTGTCTCCAGTGGACATTGGGGCTCCAAGTTCCTGGTAGATGCACGACTATTTGAAGTACAATTGCACGTTAATTTTATTTTTCGAACATATCACAGTTTGTTGCAGTAGCTAACCATCTATTAGGTCCTGAAGAAAGCTGGAGTATTTCTCCATAAAGCTGAAACATGTCGACCATTCTAACACAGCGCCTTAATGTAGTTTAACTCTTCAACTACTAGGCGTGGTTTTAATCTTGACACCTAGACTAATCCTCCTTACAAAACATTTTTTGTAGTCTAGTTAGCCATTTTTATTTGAGCACTATCACCTGAGCACTGCACTCCATCAGAACTACTTTTTGAGCAACACTTTGGCTAGTTCGTCATGATCAACTTCCGCACCGTCACTCACTGGTTGGGGCGGTGTTTGGATTGACTGCTTACTCCCACATGATGAAATTCCGCCATAAGGGTGGTCTGATGGGAATTTTCCAGCCATGTGTGACTCAATATATGTTTTTGCGCATGTGACCACGTGATCCTCAGTTACCTCGTTGGCAGCACACCCCATTGGACCTGGTCTTCTCTGTTTTGTGTTTTTGTAAGTTGCAATGGAACTCCAAGCTCAATGAAGGGAATGATTCAAGCATGTGAATCTACAAAAAATCCAATTCAGGACAATGTTGGTTAACAAGTGTTGTCACATTTTGCTTCCATTGCTTCCTTACATTTTACTTCCATACATACAATAATATACAACTGTGGAAATTTCCAATGTAACCACTGCACAGGTTTTTATTTTGACATGCTATACATGAATAGAAACAAAATACAAACTGCACGTGTAAAAAGCAAAACAACTTACTTGGCTGAATAGCGTATCCATCTGCCCCTGAAAGAAAACAAGGGATACACTGAAGGTATTGAAAATATGGCTAGAAAAACAATGTGCAAATATGGCTACTCTATAGTCTCTCTTGGAGCACAAGCTTTTTTACATAATACACAACTTGGGCTCACATTGTAGTCGGGGGTCAAGAATAGAAATGTATATTTAAATTCTGCCCATTTACATTTTATGTTTCTTTAATGAAAAAGAGCAAAAGAATGCACCAAAGAAGTTCAGTGGGTTGTGTATCTGCTCCACATAAATGTCCACACCCGCTATGTTCCCTGGTTCACCCCTCAAAATTACCCATATCCAGTCTCCCATTCTTCTGAAATTGATTAACACGCACCATTAATTTGAGTAATACTGTTATTTAAATATGAAAGACCTTTGATTTTATGATGTTTCAAAAAAACACTTATTGTTACGAATACTGAAAAGAGCAAGCACTGACAAAGCCAAAAGGTGTCACTTATGTCACCTCGTGGCTTTGCCAATGCTTGAATGCTTCCTTTTTTGCTAGACGGCGCGACGTGCATGCACACGCTGGTGCAGCAGTCCTCTTGGAATAGTTTTATTTCTTTTGAGAAAAAACATTATAAGATGGATGTCACACATGCACAGCAGCTATTTTGAATGAGTTTTCTTAAAACAATAAATCTTACATACTCTGATAACAGCAGTTACATAATGTCCTGTAACACAAGTTACTCCACTGCTGCACTTTAAATCTTCCACTCAGGGGCCTTGTTGGCGTTAGCTGGTGCAGTGCTGCCCACATGCACACATTTGTGTGATATGGACAGTAAAGAATCGCACTATGCCTTATTAAGTAATTTTAGCGCCTCCATTCTGGCCTGCTTCCAGGAAACACTAATCCTGCATCATCCAAAAAGGAAACACACTCGCAGACTGGCTGGGTGTCGTACGCCTGTTTATTTATAGTGTCATTTTGCAGAATGGCAAATTGTAGGTACAATGCTCCTTGAAACGCAGAGTACAACATGCATTCGGGGTACATTTACACCCTCATCCTAAAAAACAAAGAGGAACACAGGTCATGTTTCAAATCCATCCTAGTCAAGGTCACCTCATCCTCCCAGATGAAGGGTCGTTTCTAACCCACTCTTGGCGATAGTTCAGTAAGTGGTGAAGCAACAACTGATACGATGATCTATCAATCAATCATTCAAGACATTTGTAGAGCACACTACTTACCCGGAGGGTCTCAAGGCGCTTGGGGGAGGGGGGGGGGTGCTGCTACTGCTCGAACAGCCAGGTCTTGAGCTTCTTCCTGAAGGAGAGGTGGTCTTGGGTCAGGCGCAGGTCGGTCGGGAGGGAGTTCCAGGTCTTGGCGGCCAGGTAGGAGAAGGACCTTCCTCCTGTTGTCGCTCTTCGGACGCGGGGAACGGCGGCGGGGCGTGACTGGCTGATCGGAGGTGGCGTTTGGGAGCGTAGAAGTTGATGCGGTTGTTGAGGTAGCTCGGGCCCTGATCGTGAAGGGCTTTGTGTGCGTGGGTGAGGAGACGGAAGGTGATTCTTTTGTTGACGGGGAGCCAATGGAGGTCTCTGTGTGGAGCCTTCACCACTTATTTCTTTCTTGGGTCCACATATGTTTCTGGTACGTCCTATCAAGCCAAATTAAGCAATACAATATGTGTAGCAATCCTATGTGCCTAAGGCTGCAGGGCAGAAACACCACTTCGAACACTAATCTCTCCCCGCCCACCCAAAGCAAGATAATCCACTCTAAGGGTTGAGCAGCTTAGTTATATGTAGTGCCTGATCGCCCAGCCGTAGGACCCCTTTATGGCCTGGTCGTTCCTGCAAGTTTGTGACCTCTGGCATGTCAGGTGTCCTCCCACCAACGATGATATCAACCCGCTACCACCAATGCTACGCTTGTAGGGCAGAGGGCCTGTCCCAAGGTTATTACTCACAAACACGTTGACCAGCTTTCGAATTGCATTCAGAATTAACTCTTTCTAGCCAGTTCAAATATCACATACACTGCCGCTCGCAGCCGTTTGGAGGTGATTATAGTTTCCTGAGTGGAAGAGGAGAAAGACTTTTCTGTGACCAGCGAGGATTTCAACCAGGCGTAATCCATTGGGGATTGACTGACTTTGCCATTCACTGCCCAGAGGGTGCGGGACTGCGAGTCCCAGCAGGCGGAGCGCGAACACCACCAGGCGCACCTGCGACTCTTCCCGCCCCCCTCCCCTCCTGCATATAGGAGTGCCTCTAGCCGCGCACCCGGGACGCGCGCGGGACGGAGCACGGGGCGAAGACCGGGCAAAGGGCGGGCCGTTTGAGGCCGTTCGAGACCGGTCGGGACCAGGACCGGGCCACCCCCCTTTCAGCCGCCTCCCTGGTATATACTGATTCCAACTTTGACTAACGATGACAACGATGGAAACAAGGAGCAAAAGCACGCAGGCGGCAACTGGAGCTGCTAAAGGTACTCTGGATAATTACTTTGTAAAAGCTGGGTCATTATTGATCGATGAAATCACAATTCCCGAGAGGCGTATTTCCCAAGATATTGATTGGGTGAGCAGATCCTCTATGGGCCCCTTGGCACAGGCCAAGAGCCCAACCAATAGACCTAATTGTACTGAGCACATTGAGTCTAGCAACGGGGCAACTAGTGCCAGCAAGCACTTAGTGAATTTAGATTTGACCAACTCCAGCTCGCACACTAGCGCGAAGGATCAAAGCGACTTTAATGATCTGAGCCTGCTAAATCTCCCATTGGTCCAACCCCACCCTGCCCTATTCCCCAATCTTGACCACGTTTCAGATACGGTCACTACTAATGACAGAGTCACATTGCAGGGGACAAGGGAAGGAGCAGTCCCCAAAGTGAAAAGTGGGGCACATAAAAGAGGCGGGAGGAAGGCAAAAACCCCAAAGTCCAATCCTACTTTGAAGGCCAACAGCTATGGACTGAGCACAGTGGGGAATTCGCCTATTGATGGATCTGAGGCTATACTAACAGAGATTCAGCCTGTAGCGACATTGGAACACACCAGCAACAATTCCCTTGGGACTTTGTGCGAAGACATTACCCTAGCCGATATAGGATCACTTTTGAGAACCCTATTAAGTCCTCTAGAAGCATGGTTAATTAAGATGGAAGCCAGGCTAGTGAATATAGAGAAATTCACGGCCCAACTAGCCGACAACCTCAAAATAGAGAGCAAAATAGATAACAAGGGTGGCAGAGGGGGGGCCAAGACAAAGAACAAGAGTGGCGCCCCAGCTAATACTAAGGTGGGTAATAGTGCAGTATCCTTAGTAAACCAGGACAAACCAACCGCCTCCCAAGTTATGACCATGCAGCCCAGGACTAACACTGCTATTTCCAACCAGACACAAGCACTCCCTCCCCAAACTATGCCCAAACAGCCTAAGATTAACAATCCTGCCCTTAGCCAACCTCCAAACGTAGTAGCACCAACAGATGAGACACTAGGAAATACCAAAAAGCCAAGAGTAGTGAACTTGCCGCCGGAGGCAAGTCCGTATACAGTAATCCTAGCGGGGGTGCCAGAGCTAAAAACCACTCTGATCGAATCAACCGCCTCTCTTAAGAACAAGGTGATGGATTGGTTATCAATGTATAGACCTCTACCGCAAGGTATAACAAGCGACGTCCTTATGGTAAGAAGGGTCCCGTGGGTGGGTAGTTCAAGAAAAAACATCAAAGGAGACTGTGTCCTGATTAGTTTTAGAGATCCCATGACCGTCTCCCACATTTGTGGATGGTTCCATGATGACCAGGGGACCAATATTCAGTCCCTACCCCTCTCCTTCTTCTACCCCCGGCTGACACACGCATATGAGGAGGATGGATGGGGTAGCCTTCCTGAGAGGGCAGGAGGGAGAGGAGACTTTCACTACCCAAGTCGTCACCAACCAGTGTATTATACACCAAACACTGAAGAGGAAGGCTGGGAAATTTGTCACAGGAGGGGAGGTGGCTGGAGGGGTAGAGATATAGTAGATTATCGCCGTCCCAGACTTCAACATCCTACATATTTTCCTCTGTCCAATAGGTATAGTCATTTGGACATGGTAGATTGACAGTCCAGGTATAACGTCAGTGGGCATAACTCGTACCCCAGGGAGGGTGTGGAGGCAGATTTCATATCCCCTGGACCCACAATGGATCTAATGGTAGAGTCTGGGCAGCCTGATGTTCCATTACATAGCAAAGAGAAAATTCAAACCACTGTGGACTTTCCCCATATAAACACGGAGCCAGGGGAACCTTTGGGAGATTTGACTCCCGAGGCAAGACCCCTAGACAATGTAATTGACCACGTTCCCTCCCCAATAGTGACCTCGAGTCCAAAGCCTCCATCCCTGAAGATAATTTCGTGGAATGTGGCTGGCTTGGGCAACAAGCTGGATCTACAGGAATGGACTGTCTTTGTTGATTCCGGGGATGTATGCATGTTTCAGGAAACCTGGGCGAGGGAAGAATACTTTCGTCGGGGTTTCCTGGCATTTTCCATTCCCGCGAAGTGGGGGGTAGAGGCCGTCCCTGTGGAGGCCTTTCAACATGGGTGGCGACCCATTTGGGTTGCCAGGCGGTACGTCTCCCCCTGGCTTCTGAGGACATATTAGTGGTTCTGCTTGAATGGCCAAATTCTTCCAGACTTGCTGTGATAAATGTATATTCAAGGCCGGTAAATATAACACGTGAATCACCTACTATTGAGGAATTATCAGCTTTCCTCAGTGAAATTCCTAAGGGCACCCCATTCCTGGTTGGTGGGGACCTGAACTCACACTTTGAGCCCCTAGCAGGCCTCTTGGATGGTTCCTCCCTGGAAGAGGATGCAAGGTGGTCAGTTCCCTCTACAGTGGCCCCTCCTCCCAGAGCTTGGACATCACTAGCCCTACAGATCACTGCCTTAACTCTCAAACATGGTCTTAGAGCTTGCAATGGGCGTATTAAATCTGACATACCCAGTAAACACACTTACAATAGAGTGGGCAGGGAGTCGCGTCTGGACTATGTCCTCGTACAACTTTGTTCGTGGTCGCATATTATCAACTTTAGGGTGATAGAAAGAGTCGATAGCGACCACAATGCCCTAGAACTGGACTATGCTTTCCCTGGCAAGGAGGACAGAGATTATGCCCCGGTGGTGGCAAATCCTGGGCTCCTCCTTGAAAACAACAGAAGGAGAATTAGGTGGGAAATAGTCACTAGTAGTGAGAAGCTTCCAAAGCTTTATGCTGAAATAATCCCAATTTTGGAAAAAGTGGGTATTTTACTTGAGGAAACCTGCAATCAGGAAACCCATAAATTACTCTATTTGGCTCATGAGGATCTCATTAGGACCATGGCGGCAGATCTTTTCACCGAGGGTCAAAGCAGAGGGGGCGGGGCACATTGCAAATCATGGTATAACGCTGCATGCCGCAAGGCGAAGGGAGATCTCCTCTCATGCATTAAGGAGGGTAAAAGCAGATTGGAGATACAGGCCAGAAGACGGGAATATAAGAAATTGGTCACCCAGGCCAAGGTTGAATGGGAGCAGGACAAGTGGGAGGAACTTTCTAGTTCTCTAGCCACCAGGGACTACCGCAAGTTCTGGCGAATTGTTAATGCGGGATCCGAGCATTTAGTATCGGCAATAGAACCGAATATTGCACCAGGGGTATGGCAGGAGCACTTTCAGTCCCTCTATACTTTGGAAGTAGGGGCCTCATGCAATCCATCCCCAACTACAGATAGCCATTCTAAGGGCGACCTGTTCACAGAAAAGGAGTTGCGAGCCGCTATTGCGGGACTGTCATCAGGCAAGGCTCCTGGGTTGGGCGGCCTCCCAGGCGACCTGTTTAAACAAGAGCCTGATGTATGGGCTCCCTATTTGCTGACAATATTTAATGCTGTTTTGTTGGGCATGGAGGTCCCCAGTACTAGGTTGGGGGCAGACGTAGTTCCTATATTTAAGAAGGGCTCGCCTCTGCTCCCAGCCAACTACAGGCCCATCAGCCTAATAGACGTGTCCCAGAAGCTTTTTGGTAGGCTTATATTAGACCGCCTTCAGATCTGGCTAGAAGAAACTGCTATCTTGAGTCCATACCAGGCGGGATTTAGAAGGGGGGTGTCCACAACCGATCAGATTTTCCGCCTAAACCTCATCTATTGGAGGACCGCACTAATCGAAGGGGGTAGCTTGTACACGGTTTTCGTGGACTTGCGAGCCGCCTTCGATTTGGTGCCAAGATCCAGATTATGGAGCGTGCTCGCTGAGATGGGGGTTCCAGACAAAAGTCTTGCTATTCAGACGAGATTGCACCGGAATAATTTTGCACGTGTCAGGTGTGGCAGAAATGGTAAATTAACGGAAAGATTCCCCGTTGACAGAGGGGGGAGACAGGGCTGTGTGCTTGCACCGACCCTGTTCTGCCTCTTTGTTAGCGGGGTAATCGCACACCTGAACAGGATTGATGACACCGATGCTCCCAAATTGAATGGCAGCAGGGTGCCCGACATTATGTTTGCGGACGACACCCTGCTGCTGTCTAAAACCCCCATGGGAATTCAGCGGATACTTGCCGGTTTTCTAATATTCTGCACGGAGAGGGGCCTAGAGATCAATGCCCTTAAAACAAAATATATGATCCTAAATCCCATCCCGTCGACACATCCTAATCCCTTGCTTGGTTCATCGCGATTAGAGAGGGTCTCCACATTTGAATATTTAGGAGTAACCTTAAATGAGAACATGACATGGGGGACACACCAGATCAAGGCAAACATGAAATTGGTGCAGATCGTGGGTGGCATTTCAAGGATGATGAACAAATCAACATATCGTCCACTTGGTCCTGTCATCCAGATCTATAAATCTCAGGCACGGGGGGCTGTCACCTATGGGGCTGAATTGTGGGGTCACACTTCTGCCCAAAACATGATGATAACGGAAAATAAATTCATCAGACAATTGGTTGCTCTTCCATCAATCACGCCGCTACTCCCTCTGAGACTAGATCTGGGAGTTAGACCAATCGTAGAAGAATTGGGACTTAAACCTTCAACATTCTGGCGAAGATTATGGAGCAGCCAAGAACTTATTAACTATAGGACTGAGCTCAAGGAGTTTTTAACCCTACCAAAATCCACCCATATCCCTTGGCTAAACTATATAAAAAGGTCATGTGAGAGTTTGGGCCTCTCAGAACTGTGGACTGACCCAGCAAATGCATCTGCCAGGATACCACGCAAAGTTCTGTCAAAAGCTTACTATGACCTAAAGCTCACTATTGCTTTGGACAGCAAGCGCGAGGGTTCTCTGACAAACTTATTTACTCAAAGCAAAGACTTCTATTTCCTGGAACGTGTATTGTATGACCCCTGTGCTAACTAGGAAGTTATTTCTCCAGTGGGGATTTGGCACATTACATTTTAGGTCTTTCACTAGCTCTTGGTCATCGCCACCAACCACTGAGCAATGCCCGGCATGTGCACATTCTCAAGAAAATGATCTACATGTGGTTCTATTCTGCAAAGCCTATCAAAGCATTAGAAAATATTGGCTCGTCCCCCTTCTCAAAGACTTTGGTTTCAGACAGTTCTTCCCTGTGTATAGAATTCTAAAGACTGATGTGTCACCTCCAATTGTCTTTGCACTGGCAAAATATCTCACAGCAATGTGGTTCACTCGCACCCGCATCTTGAAGGCGGAGGCGGACTCATAATAACTTTATCTTACTAATGATTTTTAGTTTCCTGTTGATGAATTGTTTTTATACATTGCCAGTCGAATTTTTATAATTAATGCTCTTATTGATTTTCACAAAGTATAATGACTGTGATTATCTGTATATCTTTGATGATCTAACAGATCGAAATAAAGATTGAATTGGTTACATACACTCCCATGCACACAAGGCCATCCAATGAGACAACAGATCTATGGCCAGTCCTCCAGAATCCACTACCTCAATATCTCTTGTAAATGTAAATGTAAATGTATGTGTCTTGTAAAGCGCACTGCTGCCCTGAGGCGTCGTGGCGCTGTAGACCGCTGGGGAACCCGTCCTGGCTATCCCTGTGAGATTGTCCCTACTGGGTATCTCCAAGGTGAAACCAGGCATCCCCGGCGAACGTGGGGGACCGCTGTAGAGATGAGGCAAGCTAATGCCCAGAATTGCCGAGTGTGATCCCTGGTTAGAGTAGGCACCGACACGAGAATTATCGAGTCCGCTGACCCTGGTCCACGACCCTGCCGTGTCGGGAATTGAACCCTGGTCCCGGGCCGTTCTCTGTTTCCGGGTCTGCCGCCTCTAACCAGTGAGCCACACCTCTCCACCTCTCTTGTATCATCCTCCCTTCCGTAAGGAGATACAATGTTAAGTTCCTGTCACACCTCAAATAGCCTCTCTGGAACTTAGCTACCAGGCCACCTACTTCAGTAATCTAACTTCCATACACACACACACCTCTGAGGAAGGCATGTCTACATTCCAAAGAGCAGTTTTAGATTTGGAAATTCTTCCCCATGTGTAATAAAATATAAGTGCTAACTTCAAGTGCCGCGTCCCCTGCTACCAAGGAAATAGCAACATCAATAAAACTATACAATCATCTTGTCAGCAAACATAAGCATGGCATTTATAAAAATAATTTGACCACAAACACCTGCCTTTCATTTATAGTAAATACACTACTTTGACAACCAGAAATCAGCTTGCCATTTTCAACTACTTCCTCAGATGGATCCATGTTGCCTTACATTGCCCTAGGTTATCATTACACGCAAGGCTTACTCACAATTTCCCAAAAATATCCAGGAGATGCCAAGGATAGTCACATTATGCAGGGACTACTCATCAGATGCCAAGGATACACATCAGGTGCAGGAGATGCCCACCACAAGTCAAAGCAGTGTTCAAAGCCCTGACGTGGGCACACGAATAGCCACTAGAACAAGAATGCTTGTCTGATGACTGGGATGACCACAGATGCTAGGAGTGTAACCAAGACAGCAGGGACATAAAGTTGTTGCCCAGGGCAATTCTCTTCTGCAAGAGAAGCCAGCCTTTTGCTAAACTGGCTCCAGGGAGAACAGGGGTGGCTACCTTATTCCCACCAATGCCCACTTGAGGCGTGGGATGTTCAGCTGAAGCTAGGCTGTGTGCCAAAAGGCCGAAGTTTTCATTGTATCTGTTTATCAGTTTTTATCACCTTCATGTACCATTATAGCATTCAGATCAATGTAAAGTGTCTCCATATGGTAGGTACATACAACATACAAATGTTTAGTACATTGGTGATTCCAATATGTTGTGGGGATCCAATCAGATAATTATAGCCTTTGAGAGCAGATTAGCTTATTGTCACAAATTTAGCAGTTATATGCAACAATTCAAAACAAATGTAAACCAAAACAACAAATCTTTGCGATTCCAAAATGTACACCTTTTCTCCTAGCAAGTAATGCAAGACTTTCAGATCTGGCCTACCTAAAAAGGTCACATCGTCACTTATCCATCGGAGAGAAAGTTCTAGCCTTCTAATTCACTGCTAAATGTTATTCAGTTAATATAAAGGCTAGAACTATAAATTCCTAGTTTTCCGTGTTGTGGATTTTCCAGTAAGCAATTCCTTTGCTTAAATGCTTGGTCGCATGCTATTTTAAAAAAGACATTTACTTTTGTTTCTGCATCTTTTAAAAAAAATTGAGTAACACTTACGTGATTGCTGCTCTTGCCTAGCCCCACCCGCGGCCTCATTCCCCAGTCCACCGTGGGCTCGAAATCCCGATTGAGTGGAGGGAAAACAGGCAGTTCCGGGCGGTTGGCGGTCTAGTGTTTTCACCGGCCTCTACATAAATGCCACCTCAAAGCAGAGCGGGCAGCGGACGCGTTGGAAGGTAGCGGTGCTGTTTGAACTGTACTAACGTTCCCACATCGCTAGCTGATTGACGCTTCAAATATTGCTTAAATGTTTGGTCGCATGCTATTTTAAAAAATACATTTACTTTTGTTTCTGCATCTTTTTTTAAAAAATTGAGTAACACGTACGTGATTGCTGCTCTTGCCTAGCCCCACCCCGGCCTCATTCCCCGGTCCACCGCGAGCTCGAAATCCCGATTGAGTGGAGGGAAAACAGGCAGCTCTGGGCGGTTGGCGGTCTAGTGTTTTCACCGGCCTCTACATAAATGCCACCTCAAAGCAGAGCGCGCAGCGGGCGTGCCGCTGGCGTGCCGAAGGCGCGCCAAAGGCAAGCCCGTCTGCGCCTGTCCGCGCCCGCCCGGGACCAGGGGCCAGTCACTATGCCCCTTCTACCACCTACACAGCACTCCAGCTACATAAACTCCACGGTAACTGGACCATCAGCCCAGGTGTCAGGGCGTCGGTCAGGAAGCTAGGCATTCTATCCCTTAGGGACTCTTTTCCTGAACTCTCCCTCTGGTCTACCGGGCAGGATTCTCCCTCTGTCAACAAAAACCTTCCGGATCCTTCTAACCTTGACCCATTGGCATCAGGATCCCTCAACGTCATTTACCTAAACACCCGCTCTATGGTGAGGCACCAACTTGAAATATTCCAACTGCTCGACTCTGACAGACCTGACATCCTTCTTCTGTCAGAAACCTGGCTTACAGCCGAATCTACCCCCGACATTGTAGCAGCAGTCCCCGCAGGCTATTACATTCTCCAGGCCAACAGGTTATCAGGCAAGTCGGGGGGTAGGGTAGCAGCCATTATCCTACAGAAGCACAGATCTACTGCTCTGGTGGTCAGCGGTATACCTCGGGTCGACAGCCTCATCTTAAAATTTGAATCCTCCAACTCTCCCTTTATTTGTGCCCTCTTCTATCGACCCCCAGATTACATGCCCTTATTTCCTCAACTACTAGGCAAACTCATCTCCCACTTAATTATTAATCACGCCAGAATTATTATACTCGGCGACTTTAATTATTGGCCTTCTGATCCACAGGAAAGTGCCAACTCTGTCGAATTCACAAATATTTTATTAGGCATGAACTGTATTCAACATGTCCATAAGGCCACTCATGACAAGGGTCACATTTTGGACCAGGTCTGGACATCCAACCTTGGCATTACACCCCCATTAGTCTCCCCGCGCACTTGGTCAGACCACCTTTTTATCTCATTTAGTATGTCCCATACCCCCCCCACTAAACCCACCTGGTGGGTAATCTTCTGGCAAGAAACTGGAAGCGAGCAAATGTTGGCGACTTCTGCACACTCCTTACAGCCACCTCCCCTTCTAATCAAGGCTCCCCTTCCGATCAAGGCTCCCTCTGCCATCAGGCACTTAACCTTGATTAATGGCTTAAATCAGCCAGTAATGAGACTGCCTCCTTTAAGAGAACCAACCTTAAACGCCCCCACAATACCCAACGCTGGTTTTCTGATGATTTGAAAAAGAGGAAATTAGCACTTAGACAAGCAGAGCGTCGATGGAGACGAGCATATGCACCTGGGGAAAGAACCAATTATGTAGCCTTGCTAAAAAACTATAAGGAGTCCATTCTCCAGACTAAGATAGCCTATTTCTCCTCAAAAATGACAAACTCAGCCACGAAAACCAAAGACATCTTTGCAATAGTCGATGAGCTCGCGCAACCTGACAGAGTGATTGCCAAAACTGCCCACTCACAAATAATATGCGATTCCCTGAATTCGTTTTTCATTGACAAAATCACTTCCATTAAAAATAATATTCCCACCCCCACATCTCTCACTATCCCTCCAACATCATGTAAAACCCCCTATACGCTGGAGCAAATCCACCGATCTCCAGAGAGGAGTTTTTGGTTCTCCTAAAAAGGGTGGAATCTGGTTCCCCTAATGACTGCTGTCCTCCTCACATTTTACAAGAGGCCTTTCGTGCTTGCCCTGATCCACCCCTTTCACTCTTGAATAACTCCCTCAAATCAGGCATTGTCCGGGATACCTTTAAACAAGCTGTGATTGTCCCGACCCTAAAAAAACCTAATGCCGATCCGTCGGTCCGGAGCAATTTTCGACCAATTTCCTTGCTCCCCTACCTCAGCAAAATACTGGAGGCCCATGTTACGAACTGCCTCAGCTCATTCATTGAGCATTCTCAGTTTCTCGACGCTCGGCAGGCGGGTTTCAGACCAGCCCACTCCACAGAATCTGTCATCCTGGCAGTTATGGATGAGCTTAGAAGAGGAGCCGACAAAAACACCACCCAGGCCCTGGTGCTCTTAGATCTGTCCGCCGCTTTTGACACTGTCGATCATAATCTCCTGATCGACCGTGTCAGCAATGCTGGTATCTACGGTCTGGCCCTTAGTTGGATCTCTTCCTTCCTACATAAGCGATTCCAGGCAGTCCACTTGGCCAATTTTTCGGCCAAAAAAATAAGGCTGACCTGTGGGGTCCCCCAGGGCTCTTCCTTGTCGCCTCTTTTATTTAATCTTTACATGCAACCCCTTATCGTGTCACTGCGTAATAGCCCGGCCATAACCTTCAATTATGCTGACGACCTTTAGCTGGTGTTCGACATTGACTCATCTAATACCTCAGTCACCAATTCCCAGTCTACCATGACCTCAATTAGCGAGTGGATGTACACCAATCAACTAATACTTAATCCGGATAAAACGGAGCTAATCCTGACTGGAGGTGCTGCAAACCCCTGGAACTCCAGCTTCTGGCCGCTATCCCTGGGCAACCCCCCCTGCCCAGTGGACACGGTAAAAAGCCTTGGGGTCTTAATCTGTAATGATCTGTCCCTGAAGCCCCAGATTGGTGCAGTAGTATCTTCCTGCTTCTTCCATCTCCGCAGAATCCGGAAGATTTGCAGATTTTTGACCACTGAGGCCCTTACCTTTGTCATCTTGGCCCTGGTCATCTCTCGCATTGACTATGCAAACTCACTTTACGTCGGTATCCCAGCATACCAACTTCGCCGTCTCCAGCTGGTACAAAACCAAGCAGCTAGGTTTATCTTCCATCAGCCTAAGCATCGACATGTCTGCCCTTTATTGAAGAGCCTTCACTGGCTCCCGGTGGCTAAACGCTGCGTATTCAAACTCGGTTGTACCATTTTTAAAGCCCTTGCTGGCCAGAGCCCAGCCTTCATCTCCTCCAGGATTCACCGCCATGCCCCTGCACACGAACTCCGCTCTTCCCATCTCAACCTGCTCACGATCCGCTCCTTAAAACGGAAAAAACATGGGGGCCTCAGATTCTCCTTTCTGGCTCCCCACTTTTGGAATTCCCTCCCAACTGAACTCAGATTTGTAACTTTCTATTCTCATTTTAGAACACGTCTTAAAAACCTTCTTGTTTTCACAAGCATACGAGTAAGCATCCGTCTCTCAACCACCGTTGCCACCCCGCTGCCAGCGCCATGAAACCGCTTGGTGTAAGAGCGCTTTACAAATATTTTTAACATAACATAACTAAGCAGACTTTGACTGTGCCATAGTCCTCCTCCAGTATACCTGTTTCTTTTCTTTTTTTTAAACAGATTTTATTGTGTCAACGTACATGTACAGTGCAGTGCTCCTTGACTCAGGAAGCATCTGCCATATTAAGCATTGCAAATTATTGTCATCGACAATTTATTTATACATTCTTATTATCATAGCCAGTGAAAACATTATAATATAAACTCGATGACCCCCCCCCATTGCACCAATCCACTACTGCGTTTTGTTTGCCACCACATCGCCCATCCCAACACATCAGGTCCCTCACTACATAGCTGGTCCCTTACCCATGGGGCCCACATATCAACCTAGATATAGATGCATCCACCGGGGGCACCGGGTCCAAGTCGAGGCCTCGGTACTCTGCCCACCGTTTCCAAATTTTGGGGTGCTTTTGCGGGCAGTCCCTGGGTTTAAATATTGGGATCTCTAACCCCATGCAGAAGTCCAGTCCATTCTTCCACGCCGAAAGAGAAGGTGGGGCTGTCGCCTTCCACAGTCTTGCTATATCCCGTTTAGTCAATGTCAGCCCCAACAGTAGCAAGTGCCTCTTGTAAATGTTACCTCCTATACCCTCCATAACAGGTAAAATTGCCAATCTTGTCGAGGAGGGGAGCTCCCACCCCAACACTTCCGTTAGACAGGCCAAGACACCTTTCCAAAATTGCTGTGCAATGCCAGATTGTACGCAGCGCCTTGTGACCCTCCCGGGTAAGTGGTGCGCTTTACAAATGTTCTGATTGATTGATTGATTTCATTAGGGACCCCTCCTCCTTACCACATCGTAGGCATATCGGAGATGTCATAAGACCTGCCCTCCACAACCGGAGCCTGGTATAGTAAACCCGGTGAAGGTATTTAAATTGAATAAGATGCAACCGCGTTGCTATCGCTGCTCCCCTAAAGGAAGCCAGTGCGTCCATCCATTCGTCTCCATCTAGTTGGCCAAGATCCCCAGCCCATGCGTCTCTAAGTTTATCCAGTGTATTGGAACTATAGGTCACTAGCGACTGATAGATCTTTGATATTTTATGGTCCTGCAGATCACCCATGAGACCTTGGCCTAAATTGGACTGAATTTAGAGAAAGCCTCTAATTCCGAGATGCTGGGGAGAATGGCATGCCGAAGTTGAAGGTACTTATAAAACTGGGTTTTGGGCATGTGGTATTCTTGTTGAAGATCTTGGAATGATTTCAGAACCGTGCCTCGCATTACATCCCTTAATGTGGAGACCCCTATGTTATCCCACCCTCTGAATCCAGATAAGGCTGCCAGCTGTGGCAAGCGACCATTGTACCACAATGGGGTTTCCCTAGTCAATTTGTTCCACCCCCCTATCCTGCAGAAGGACAGTTTCCATACTTGGAATACCACCAGAGTAGCAGGCGGCAGAGAGTTGCGTAAGGCTGCGGAGTACAAAATGGTATGTAGGGTTGACTCCCCCATACATCTTCTCTCCACTGCATATGCGGGGTCCTGCCTGTCCCCATACCACCATTCATTCAGCACCAAGAGATGCGTTGCCATATAATACGATTGGATATCAGACATGGCCAGCACCCGCAATATGTCGACTGAAAGCAGGTCTACAGCGCCACTCTGGATGCCCCCCTGCCCACAGAAATTGTCCCAACTCTGCGTTCACCTGCCGAAACCACATAGGAGGTACCGGATACGGATGATTCTGCAATTGATATAGCAGGCGTGGCAACAACATCATTTTGAAAATAGCCGATCTGCCACAGATAGAAAGGGGCATGTGCGACCAAGTTTTCATCTCTTCGCGAACCCGTGTCTATACCGGGACAATATTTCTGTCCTATGCCACTCTCGGCCGATCTGATAGGAAGACATCCAGGTACTTCATGCCCTCCGTCATCACCTGCACTGCCGAGGCCCACGGCCCCATGCCCCAGATTCGCCCCGGCGACTACAAAGTGGATTTACGCTGATTCATGAAAAGGCCAGATGATTCACCAAAAACTTGCATAATGCGAAGCAGCCTCGGTCCCTTCTTGTTTATGTCTGTTAGAAAGAATAGGACATCATCCGCATATAGAGCAATGCGGTCCGAGAGCCCATGGTCCTACTCAATGCCCGCCACCTGCACATCCATCTGCACCCAGGCCGCCAAGGGCTCCATGGATAGAGCAAAGGGATACAGCAACAGGGGACACCCCCGGCGGGGGCCCCTTCCTATTGAAAATGTGAAGGAGGCGCATCCCGCAACCCGCACCGACGCCGTGAGATCTGTATATAACAGCTTTAGATATGACAAGAATCGAGGGCCGATGTTTAGACAGTCTAAGAGTGCGAACAAATACACCCAGCTAAGGGAGTCAAATGCCCTATTCATATCCCCAAGAGAGCGCCCTGTACTCCCTTTCCCTGGATGGTGGCTATGGCCGTCTGCGCCCGTCGGATATTGTCGCTTAGCCCTCTGGGGCATAAATCCAGCCTGGTCAGGATGGATCAAGGTGGTAATAAGCAGGTTAGAGGCGGATGACCAATGTTTTTGGCCAGAATTTTGGCCTCAAGATTCCATTAGGAGATGGGTCGAAACGAAGCATGCTGGTCTGGGGGCCGGCCTGGTTTATGGAATACGACCACTTCCACGTATTTCCAATCTCTTGGTAGACGACCCTGTCCATTGCTTCATCAACCACTCGGAGGTAATGAGAACTCAATTGGAAAAGCACCGCTTAAAATTTTTGCAGGGGAAACCTTTTGGACCCGGCGCCTTTCCAGAGTTCAAGTCTCCCAGCGCAGTGCAAATCTCCTCTTCTGTGAGCTAAAGTTCAAGGTCTGCTCGTGCCTCATCTGAGAGGGCATGAGGCGGTAGATCAGCTAGGAAACGGTGTAGCATGCCTTCCTGCAGAAGTTCCCTGGGGGAGTAGAGCTCAGCAAAGTAACGTGCAAAACTCACCGCTATAAGGGATGGGTCACTGAGAACCCGTCCATCTGGACCGAGAATAACTGGAAGAACCTGAGGTTACAAGGCCTTTTGACACAGTCTATGTAGTAATTTACTGGACTTGTCGCCCCATTGGTATATTCTGCTGCGTGAAGCTAGCCACGCGAGGCGGAGCTCCTCCAACAGAGTGTCAGCATGGGACTGTTGCGCCAATGCCAGCTATCTGCACACCAAATTGCCTCCCTCCTCCCTACTACTCTGCTCTAGCATCATTAAATGGGTCTCCGACCGCAGAAGCGATTCCCACCGGGTACGAACTGCTGCCACACAGAATGCGATGTCTACCCCCCACAAAGTGGGCTGCAATACCTCCCACAAGGTTGCGGCCTCAGCTACTGTTCCCATATTCGTATCCAGGTATTGCGCGATTGCTGGTCCCATGTGCTCCCATTATTTCTCCTCCTGCAGATGCCAGGGGAGAGACGCCAACAAAAGGGTTGTTTCTCAGGACCCAACTGTACCATCAGTACCACTGGAGAGTGATCACACAGACCCCTTGGGAGAATCTCCACCACCCTCACCCTTCTGACCGCTCTGATCAGTACCAAAATATAATCAAGGCAGGAGTAAGAATCATGTGTTGACGAAAAATATGCATATCCTTGTTCCTCTCTATGCAGCTGCCTCCAAGGATCCACCCATCTCAATCCCTTCACCAAGGAATTTAGGGGTTGATTAGAATGGCGGTCGGAAAACCACCCCGACCGTCATGGAAGCAGAAAACAACTGCCTGCCGGGACTGCAGAAAAACCGGCGGTTAAATTAGAATCATCCGCTAAAAAACACTGACCGCGGCGGAACTGGGCCAAGACAAAACCGCCCGTAGCGGGCAGTGAGGTCCAAAATCCGTCCGCGGCAGTCGGATACACTGCGGAAAAACACCAACCCGCCGCAAGAATTGCGGACACTGGACGGGAAATTAGGATATCCCCGATGGTCCCGCGGTACATTCCGCTGTTTTCGACTGGCGCAGTCGCACACTGGAATGAATGGGAGAGCCAGCGGAAGAGCTGCAGCATAGCCACCGCTGCGTACAATGCGTGGAAAACATGGCGGACGTAGCAAAAATCGCACAATAAGGCTAAATAGTGCACAAAGCAAAGTAGCCATGCCCCCCAAATACACAAAACACATCCCAATGACACAAACACATAGGAAAACGAATATACTATTCCCAGGACAACACACACAACACACCTGACAGGAACACCCCATTTGGACACACTGCCATAGTAGAGTATAAAACCAGCCCCTTCCCTGACCACAATCCTTTGCAATTTTCCAAAACTGAAGGCCATCAACCCTCACAGCAAAGGATAGGCAAAGCGACACACCAGCATTACCCACACCACACAGCACCACTACCACTTCCACACCTGCACCACCAACACCACAGCACATCACACACCATACACATCACTACCACAACCACTACTCACACCCCTGCACCCACAAACAACTTGCACACCACCCACCATGTCAACACAGAAAATGCCCAAATTCACAGAGAGTGAGTTGACAGTCATGGTAAATGAGATAGTCAGAGTGCAACCACAACTGTTTGGTAGCCTGGTCCAATAGACGCCATTAGCCACAAGGACACAAATGTGGGAAAGGATAGTCCAAAGTGTCAATGCAGTTGCGACCACCCCGTGATCCAAAAAGGAGATCATGAAGCGGTGGCATGATCGGAAGAGGGTTGCCAAACGAGGGGAGAAGCAAGAACCGGAAGCTGGCTGAGAGGATTGGCGGTGGCCCTTCCATTCCACCCAAAAAACATTCACACCATGGGAGGAGAAGGTGCTTGCCATACTGCATCCAGAGACTCACAGGAGTAGCCGGGGGAGTGGAGGCTGGTAAGTACAAACAAATGACTACCACCACACTGATATGTACTGTCTTGCTCAACTACAAAGCCACACCACCTAGGACAAATACCATTCATCTGCATCACACACACACAAAAACATGTCTCACAGATCCAACATTCACCCACTCCCATTCACCCCAAACGTAGCTATCAACATTACCATGGGGGCATGTGTACAGGTAGCCAGCACTACATCTCCCACCATGCTCCCTGTCCCACACCTCAGCAGGATGGAGCACCCCCCCCCTCCCCCGGAGCACTTGAAAGCCATTGCAGTACACCAAACGAACTAACAGGTAGGTAGCCATCTTCCCTGGGAGGGCTTTTTGGGGGTGGGAGGCCTGCACCACCACTCCCACCATGCACCCTGTCCCACACCCCAGCAGAAAGATGGAGCACTGCCCCACCCAGAAGTACTTGGAAGCCATTAGATTGTTCACCTTCACCTAACAGGTAGGTAGCCATCTTCCCTCGGAGTGTGTCAGGGGGTGGGAGGCCTGTACCACTACTCCCACCATTCACCCTGGCCCACACCTCAGCAGGATAGAGCCCTCCCCCATCCCACCCAGAAGCAGTTGGACGCCATTCCATTACACTCATCAAACTAACAGGTAGGTAGCCATCTTCCCTGGGAGGGTGTTTGGGGGTGGAAGGCCTGTTCCTCTACACCCACCATGCATCCTGTTCCACACCCCAGCAAGATGGAGCACTCCCCCACCCAGGAGCACTTGGAAGCCATTGCAGTACACCAAACGAACTAACAGGTAGGTAGCCATCTTCACAGTGAGGGTGTCTGGGGGTGGGAGGCCTGTACCACCACTCCCACCATGCACCCTGTCCCACACCCCAGCAGAAAGATTGAGCACTCCCCCACCCAGAAGCACTTGGAAGCTATTGCATTGTTCACCTTCACCTAACAGGTAGGTAGCCATCTTCCCTGGGAGTGTGTCAGTGGGTGGGTGGCCTGTACCACTACTCCCATAATGCACCCTTGCCCACACCTCAGCAGGATGGAGCACTCCCCCCACCCCACCCAGAAGCAGTTGGAAGCCATTACATTACCTTCATCAAACTAACCGGTAGGTAGCCATCTTCCCTGGGAGGGTGTTTGGGGGTGGGAGGCCTGTACCACTACTGTGTTCTACCCGGTTGCGGACAGTGGTTTTCGTCCATCAGACCCCCAGCTACGAACTCGGCAAATAGATCTAAGAGAGTTATACCCCTTGATATGGCCGTTATCAGTTTTCAAGACGTGGATCATTAAGGACGTACCCTGCAAAAATGTTAAAAGAAATAGAGAGGAGTCATACAATTCCCCGACGTAGCGGGTGTTATCCACATACTGCAAGCAACCGAACTTCATAAGAATCATACTGAGGAATAGCAATTGGCTATACTATTTAAGTTATTACAGAGGACTAGCAGAAAGCATCAAGCCTCGGTGACAGCGTTTGCGGTTTGCCCTTGAGGCAGGAATCATCTTTCTAGCCACACACAGCGACCGTTAGCAAACCGACTATTGTCTCCACTCTAATGCTCACAGACGAGGAAGCTTCGGAATATCTTTTTAAATATAAAGATTTGACGGTCAACCATCATTGTTATTTATTTTGTCCTTTTGCAAATGACGAACTCCTGAAGAAGGCAATAGCCGAAACGCGCGTAGAGTTTCCATCCACCGCTTTGCTAACTTCATCAGCCCACAACTACAACCAAGTCATTTGGGTTTCCCCCTCCCCTTTTGTTATTTGTGTGTTATAAATTGTATGTTTTTTATTGATTTTTTCATTATAATGACTATATGTAATTTTAATCTGGAAACACAAAAAATGAAGAAAAAAAGATAAATAAATTAAAAACATTATCTTGTTATAAAAATCATGATTGGTCTTTGTCAATAACGTTTACATGTCACAGTAAATAGATATCTAACTGAACCCCCTAGGTTTTGGCATTTGGTTCATTGTTATTCACTACTGCTCCTTTCCAAAAAAAAAAACAAAAAAAAGGAGCACGCCCCCAGCCAGGAGCACTTGGAAGCCATTGCAGTACACCAAACGAACTAACAGGTAGGTAGCCATCTTCCCTGGGAGGGCTATTTGGGGGTGGGAGGCCTGTTCCACTACTCCCACCATGCACCCTGTCCCACACCCCAGCAGTATGGAGCACTCCCCCACCCAGGAGCCATTGGAAGCCATTGCAGTACACCAAACAAACTAACAGGTAGGTAGCCATCTTCCCTGGGAGGGCTGTTTGGGGGTGGGAGGCCTGTACCACTACTCCCACCATGCACCCTGTCCCACACCCCAGCAGAAAGATGGAGCACTCCCCCAACCAGAAGCACTTGGAAGCCATTGCATTGTTCACCTTCACCTAACAGGTAGGTAGCCATCTTCACTGGGAGTGTGTCAGTGGGTGGGAGGCCTGTATCACCACTCCCACCACCATGCACCCTGGCCCACACCTCAAGAGGATGAAGCCCTCCCCCCACCCCACCCAGAAGCAGTTGGAAGCCATTACATTGCCCTCATCAAACTAACAGGTAGGTAGCCATCTTCCCTGGGAGGGTATTTGGGGGTGGGAGGCCTGTACCACTACTCCCACCATGCACCCTGTCCCACAGCACCATCAAGGTGGAACACTTCCCCAACCCCACCCAGAAACTGATGGAAACCATTGCAGTACACCAAACAAACTAACAGGTAGGCAGACATATCATTTTGTCTCATTACACCACTGAGCAGGATGTAAGCCTACACCACACACACACACAGATGTGTCACATTACAAAGCCAAATGTCAGCACATGACAGGTAAGTATCCAGTATGTGCACCCACACATTTGTCACAAACAATATCGTACCATATGACAACACAAGCCCTCTCATTGCACTAATATGCACACCGACCCCATTGCCACGCACAGTGTGCACACAGGTAAGCAAAGGAAACTGTCACAGCTACCAAAGTGTGACACACCAATGCAAATGTAGAAGAAAGTCTGCTCATAAACATGCACAGCACTGATTGACGTGCATTACCATGGGGCCAGAGCAACAAGGACCATTCAAACTTTAACTAAGCATGTGTTGTAGTATGAAACAAGATATGCAACTGACAGGACACATGTATCCTGGAGAAGACAATGGCCAGTCCATGGCCAGATGTGACGCCTGACAGGGCAGACAACTCTACAAAGGGTCCTCGATGAAAAACATGTGGTGCCAGTCCCTAGATGACAACAGGTCCCTGTAATCATAAATTGTGTACGAGTCGCATGGTATGCATTGACACCTCACACCATGGACAGGAGGCACAGTAGTGCACATAGAAAACTATGTGATGATCAGCCAATTGTGTAGAATACAAACAGTGGATGACACACAGCTAACACAAAGCATGCTGGGTGCACTACAATGACCATTTCTCATTTAATCCACAGGTGACCAGGAACTCACTGCAGAGGACAACACCAGCAACCTGCAGAGCAAGTCTCCCCCCCGGTACATGTACTCTCGGATGTAGACTGCCAGGATCCTCTGGATGATGAGCTTGATGCCGGCCCATCTGGTGTGCCAGGGAGCAACAGGTGCCAGGACCACATCCTCCCCACCACCACATCTGCTGCAACAACTTCACCGCAGACCCCTGCTGTTACGGCCGGTGCGTCCACCACCACCACCACCAGTGCTGCATGCAAACCCCTCCCTGTCCCAGAGGATGACCACCCCAGAACACCGACTGAGGACGGCAAGGAGTGGATGCGGGTGCCCACCGTGGTGAGGCAACAGGTCCGTGGCAGCAGGGTAGGTGGGAGGGCAAGGGTCACCCACAGATACCAGGAGGCTGGGACCCAATCCCTGGAACACATCATAAGAGTCCTTGGCTCCTATGAACAGGCCCAGGGACAAAGTGGCTGGTCGGACGACCTGTTACGTGAGCTCATCCTGCTGATGCGGTCCATCGACACCCGCATTGGACAAATGGTGGACCTTATGGGCCTGCAAGTGACGTTACTGAGGGACAGGCCTGCACCACGACTAACACCTCCACCTCCCTCTGGTGGGCCGCAGGATGACAGTTCACCATCCTCCTCTGTGATCACAGAGAGGGGTGAGTCCTCAGACGCCACTGGCCGTACAGCAGGGCCCACCCCTGCCAAGCGACCAAGGGGCCATCCTAAGAAGAGCCTGGGAGTATCTGGAGGCAAAGCACCTGCAAAACGCCAGTCACGGAGCCAGCCCTGATGGCAACCCTCTTCACCAATGCAGTGACCATTTGGACTGTCATTCCCCACACTGCCTTAGGAATGGCATATGTTTGTTTTTTTTGTGGGTTTTTTTGCAGAGTTTTATATAGCGCGAACTAGACCTGAACCAAATCAGGTATCAGAGCGCTTTACATAGCACCAGTTACGTTACATGAGGACGAACACACATTCATTTTAGGCACGGGGAGATTAAGTGATCTGTTGGACTGGGTCACCACATCTATGTGGAGACTACTCTACTATCTCATTTAGCATGACTGTCAACTCACTGCTCCACCACCACCTCAATGGAAATGTACACCCCCTTCACATGTCAACATTGAAAATGTAAAAAACGTACACACATGTTGTTGTGCCAGCTCCATCTTTATTTCAGGAAGTACAGTCTTTGACATGTCCATAATGTATCGGGAGTATGTACTGTATGTAGGCAAGGATACGTTGACAGCACCTAGGGAAACACAACAGAACAACACTCACTAGTGTGGGTGTGGCATCACGGACATCACACAACACCTACCATCTACATGAGCCAACATGCAGATGTCACAATGGGCAACAAGTGTCAACATACATGTCCCGTATCCGTTCCAAAATTACATGTCCCAGAAACATTGGCACCCACTGCTGAGTCTACAAATGGCTGTTGTTAAAATTCTCACATACCCCTTCACGACAACAGCAGTCATACAATGGATACTTAGTACATTGTCTCCCATTTTCAAGTGAAGTAGCGGGTGATGAGCTGTTGACGCATGTCACCACCTTCCTCCTCTCCACTGTCCTCATCACTGGACTTAGGTTGGTCTGCAGGCGGGGGCCTTGGGTCCTAATCATCATCCATGAGCAGGGGAATCTCCTTTTGAATGGCTAGGTTGTGGAGCAAAACACAAATACCTTTAGATAGGGTCTGAGGCAATGTTTTAAGACCTGCCTGGATACATTGCCCCAATTAACAATACTCACATACCTAGAGTATCCAAGGGTCTACAACGATGTTCTGAACACTATGAATTCTAGAGAACAAACAAAACAATGTATAGGTGCCACAAATAAAGAAATATTCATAACATTTCCAGATTGCCATCACTCACCAACCTGGTGACATGCTTCATCATCTGGGTCTCCTCTTGAAGTCACTCTGGGGACACTAAGGGCTTCAACCCCATCATAGTGATTGGGGAGCCCGAGGATGTTTCCATTAAATTGGTGGAGGAGGATAACTATCTAAACTACCAGATGAGAGCAGTCGACTGTGTGGGAAATAGGTGCAGTGCATCAGCGATATGTGAGGTTAAAATTGAATTACGACAGACCCTATATTTATTGTCTCCCGCAGTTCAAGCTAAAAACAGTGCAAACGACAGTTTTACCAAATAGCTGTCTGATATTACGACGTGGTCAACATGTTTCGGCACACCCAAACATCGATCTGTCCAGTGCCTTCGTCAGGACCCACCAAAATATTGCTACTGCAAAACGTGAAAAAATATATATTAGAAAATTAACTAATAGAAGTACACTTGAAGTGGTTGGCAATGATACAACCAAATCACCTGTAGTGTGGAGTGTACAATCCTTCCTCTGCAAAAACCATATATCTGAAGGTATCTGTAAAATAGGAAAGGAGAAATGTGAGCCACATTGAAGTTCATTCACAAAAAACGTACCCCCAGATGCATCAACAACCCGATGTGCGATTCCTTAATAGCGAAAAATACAGATTCGCTATTAAGGAATAGCAAAATGGAATGCATCAAGAAATCACTTAAAAAATAGCGATTTCTTAGAATGCCTTAATTGCGACTCGCAAATTGTGAGTCGCAATTAAGGAATACCTCACCATTCATTCCTATGGGCCTAGAGGCCCATAGGAATGAATGGGAAGACAATCTCAATTTGCAAATCGCAATTAGCGATTCGCAAACTGAGATAGCGATTTCAAGGGTGCAGGGGTGTCCAAAGGACACCCTGTTGCACCCCTGAAATTGATATGTGCACATATGTTGCGCACACACATGCCCTTAGGGCATGTGTGTGCGCAACATGAAACTTTGAAAAATGCACTTTGACACTGCCACCCGGTCGGTAGCTCCCCGACGGCTCGGACGACCGTCAAGAGGTACCGACGGATAGGTAAGCCCACATAAATTTGCATAGCATTTTGACAACTAAATCAGCGGCAAGGCAGGCTCACTGATCGCATGGAACACCGCTGACTTTAGACACACATTCTCGCAAACACAGGATTTGATTTTAGACTTCTCTATGAGTATACAAGTTGATCTTTGTCTGTGAGATGCCATTTAAAAATTAGCTAGGCGCTAGCAGGCTCACGTGTAGCGAGGGACATCGCGGCTTGTAGACGCGTGTTCTCGCCAACAGAGGATTTGATTTTAGACTTCTCTAAGAGTATGGATGTATGTCATGACAACGCGGGCTTTACCCCGCGATGCCATTACGACGCATCCATTACAACGCAAGTTGTTACGACTTGCGCTGTAGGCGCTGGATTGTGGAATAGTTTCATTTTCTATTCCAACTCCAGCCCACGTAACAGTAGGGAAGGTGTTGGAATAGAAAATAAAACTATTCCTTTACCAAGAGCGCCCTCCAGCGCAAGTCGATGTAACGACTTGCGTTGTGATGGCAGCGTCCTAATGGCAGCGCGGTGTAAAGCCTGCGTTGTCATGGCGGTCTCCCGTCATTTTTACATCGAGAGACACCTCTCTAGGACGCATGGTTCTCTTAGAGGTTTTGATAGTATGGTTGTTGCTTGGCAACTAGTTTTGAGATGCCATAGTCTGGTTGAAAGAGAAGAAGAAAAGTCGCTGAGTAGTATCTAATATAACACTCTTTGTTAACACACTTGTGTCTTTTGGGGCCCATAGTAAGATGACTGAGGCTCTCAATTCTGCTGGAATACAGTTCTTTATTCAAATAATTAAGCAGCATTTGTGCATATACCAATGCGAGGGAAGATAGGGCACTATGTTGTACATGACATTGATGCAACATTACTCCCTTGAGAGCTAAATAGTAGGCTGAGAGAAGTATAACATGCTTTGATAAGCTGGTTTTTAACTGTGCGTGTGTATGTTTATGTATGACGATTGGAGCACAATGACAGTTAATAGGATGTTAGGAGAGGTAGAACACCATAATAAATGAGAAATTGTTCTACTTTTTCCTTTTTAGAGCGGTGCCTCCTTTTTCCCTGAGCCGTTGCCAGGTGAGGTGAGGTAGCCTCCTCATAAATTCTAGGTAAGAATAAGTGGCTTATATCCATTGTTGGAGAATGATAGATGGCAATGTTTATGTCACTATTTCATAAGTTCTGAGAACACTATGGCCCAGATTCATCAAACAAAAATCCGTTCGCAAAGGGGTAGATTCTCAGAATCTGCCCCTTTGCGAGCGGTATTTTTGCATTTGGGATGCATCATCCCAAATGCAAAAATCGCAATTTTAGAAATCGCTAAATTGCGATTATTTGCATTTAAGGAATCTCAAATTGAGATTCCTTAAATGCAATGCATGAAAGTTTTTAAAATAGCGAATTCACTTATAGGGCACGCAAATTACCATGAAGTACAACTTAATGGTAATTTACAAAAACTTTGAAAAATGCACTAAAGTGCATTTTTCAAAGTTTCATGTTGCGCACAAACATGCCCTAAGAGCATGTGTGTGCGCAACATATGTGCACATATCAATTTCAGGGGTGCAACAGGGTGTCCTTTGGACACCCCTGCACCCTTGAAATCGCAGTCTCAGTTTGCGAATCGCTAATTGCGATTCGCAAATTGAGATTGTCTTCTTAATAGCGAATCTGTATTTTTCGCTATTAAGGAATCGCAAATTGGGTTGTTGATGCATCATAAATGAGGAATTGTTCTACTTTTTCCTTTTTAGAGCGGTGCCTCCTTTTTCCCTGAGCCGTTGCCAGGTGAGGTGAGGTAACCTCCTCATAAATTCTAGGTAAGAATAAGTGGCTTATATCCATTGTTGGAGAATGATAGATGGCAATGTTTATGTCACTATTTAATAAGTTCTGAGAACACCTTGGGGCAGATTTAAGTTGCCTGACGCATCTCTGCAAATCAGCAGAGATGCGCCAGAAAAGATGCGGCACACAAGTTTATATTTGCACCATCCATGATGCGCCGCATTTACAATGCGGCGCACCATGGCGCAGGAAGAAAACAAGTTACTTACCTGTAACTTTGGTTCCCCAGTATTGGTAACTTTCATAGATTCCCATGCTTTGTATCATTCCCCGTCGTCGGAATGGAAGTCTCGGTAACAAAAATACCACAGCTGTAGGTACAAAAGACCAAGGAAAAAGGCCTAGGCCTCATTCTCTTTTGTAGCATATCACCCTCTTTGTGTAAAAGAGACCAAACTTAGGCCTCAGCCAATCAGAAGTGACTGACCCCTTAGAACCTTCCTGAAGGAACCTCAGTGCCTCAGATTTTCGTAGCCGTTGTGTACTTAGACACCATATCTGTTGTAGGCTGAGCTTTCCTCGTGGAGGTGGGTGGGCGCATGGGAATCTATGAAAGTTACCAATACTGGGGAACCAAAGTTACAGGTAAGTAACTTGTTTTCTTACCCCAGTATTGGAACTTTCATAGATTCCCATGCTTTGTATCAGAGTAGCAAGCAGTTAGCAACAAAACCACATTTTGCATCATCACAATATAGCAATAGGCCACATGACATAAAGATACAAAATGTGAAAGACAGAAGGTGGGAAAGAAAGGAAAGCTCACCAATCATTGGAAGAGGTTCCTTAGGACAGCCTGTCCTACTGCCGCATCATCTTGTTGTAGGGACTCCAAGCAGTAATGCCTGGTAAAGGTGGGAACGTTGCTCCAGGTAGCAGCTCTGCAAATGTCATTGATCTGCACCCCCGCGAAGAGGGCTGTTGAAGAAGCCACAGATCTCGTGGAATGTGCTTGAATCTTTCCAGTCAGAGGTTTTCCTGCAGCAGTGTGACAATGCAGAATGGCACTCGTGATCCATCTTGAAACACATTGTTTGGGTAGTGGAAGGCCCTTGCTTGGACCCCCGAAGGCAACAAATAACTGTGAGGTTTTTCGAAAACCCTTAGTACGCTCCAAGTAGAATTTCAAGCACCGTTGCACATCTAGCGAATGCAATGCTCTCTTTGCTGGTGTAGCCGGTTGAGGAAAGAACGCCTTCAGAATGACCGGCTCATTCAAGTGGAAGTCCGAGGGAACTTTAGGCATAAACCTCGGATTAGTTCTCATGATGACAGTGTTTCTCTTGAATTGAAGGAAAGGTTCTTGGATAGTCAAGGCCTGCAATTCTCCAACACGCCTAGCCGACGTGAGAGCGAGGAGGAGAGCCAATTTCCATGAAAGGTATTTCATGTCAGAACGATGGATTGGTTCAAACAGGCCCTTCATGAGTTGAGAAAGGACTAGATTCAGATACTATGTCGGAGGAGGCGGTCTCACTGGTGGATAAACTCTGAACAAGCCCTTTAGAAATTGCTTGACAATTCTGGAAGACCACAAGGAGGGCCCAGACCCAGTCCTCCTGAACCTTGATATTGCCGCCAAATGGACCTTAATCGATGAATAGGCTAGTCCTGACTTAGCCAAGGACAGCAGATAAGGAAGGATCTGATGAGGCTTGGAAGCGAAAGAATCAATGCTTTCTTTCGTGCACCAGCAACAAAATCTCTTCCACTTAAGACGGTAAGTCCTGTTCGTAGAAGGAGCTCTTGCCTGAGAAAGGACCTCCTTAATCTCACTTGATATGGGTAGGTTCATAAACTCTCGCTGCTCAGGAGCCATGCAGTCAGGTGTAATGACTGCGGATCTGGGTGCCAAACTTGTCCTTCGGACATCGTGAGGAGATCTGGTAGAACCTCCAAAGGAAGAGGAGGGGCTATCGACAGCAGATGGAGTTCCGTGAACCAGAACTGCCTCGGCCAAGCAGGGGCTATTAGGATCATCCTGCACGGCTCCACCTTGATCTTCCTGATGAGCCGTGGGATCAGAGGTATGGGAGGAAAATCGTAGACAAATGTCCTCGACCATGCTATCGAAAGCGCACTCCCCAGAGAACCTCGATGGGGAAGCCTGCTTGCATAAGACCGACATTTCTTGTTGGTCGGAGTGGCAAAAAGATCGATCTCCGGTCTGCCCCACTGGCTGAAGACCTCCTCCAAAACTCTCTGATTCAATTCCCATTCGTGGCTGACTGAGGATGACCTGCTCAGTCTGTCGGCGTTTTCGTTTAGGACGCCTGGCAAGTGTTCTGCCTTCAGCGATATCCTCTGAAGGATCGCCCATTCCCAGATCTGCTGAGCTTCTTGCGACAATGGACGAGATCTGGTTCCTCTTTCCTTGCTCACATAGTGCATGGCCGTGGTGTTGTACGTCCTGATAAGCACTTGTGTACCTTCCAGGCGAGGAAGAAAAGCTTGCAGAGCCAGTCGTATCGCCCTGAGCTCTAACAGGTTGATGTGGAGGCGTTTCTCCTGGGGCGACCAATGACAGCTGACATGCAGGTCTTGCATCACTGACCCCCAACCCTCCAATGACGCGTCCGTTGTTACCACTTGTGGAGATGAGTCGCTTACGAACGATAGACCTTGGGACAAGTTGTCTTGATCTGTCCACCATAAGGCCGCTTCCTTCATCCTTGGAGTGACCGTCACTCTGTCCTCGAATGAACCGTGGACCTGTTTCCACTGGTTGTCTAGTTGCTCCTGCAGAGGACGCATTCTTAGTCTGCAATGGGGAATTAGTGGGATACACGATGAAATTACTCCCAGTAGAGACTTGTAGCGGCGTACTGAAAGACACTTTTTTGTTTGTAAGTCCTGGGCCAAGGTCTGTAATTTCTCTCTCCTTTCCTGAGTAGGGAAGGCTCTTGAGAGCTTTGAATCCAAGATGGCTCCCACGAAGCGAGCCTTTCTGGACGGGACCAGGGAAGACTTCTCGTTGTTCAGAGTGAGTCCCAGATTCTGAAACAAATTGGTACAAGCTTGAACAGCCTCCAGCGCTGCCTCCCTGGATGGAGCTTTCAGTAACCAGTCGTCCAGGTAGGGGAAGACCTGAAAATGGTTCCTTCGCAGGAAAGCTGCTACTGGCGCCAGCACCTTTGTGAAAATTCTTGGGGCTGAACGGAGTTCAAAGGGTAAGACCCTGAACTGAAAATGGCTCTTGGCTATTGTGAATCGCGGAAACCTTCTGTGTGCTGGGTGAATCGGAACGTGGAAATACGCATCCTCGAGATCGAGCGTGGCCATGAAATCCCCCGGGCTGATAAGCTTCAAGATGTCCTGGAGAGAGACCATCCGGAAGGACAGGGAGATGAGATAGGTGTTTAGCTCCCTGAGGTCTAAAATAGGGCGCCACTTCTCTAGCGTCTTCCTCACCAGGAAGAACCTGGAATAAAATCCTTGCCCCCTTTGGTTTGAGGGGACCGGCTCTATCGCTCCCTTCTGGAGCATCTGTTGGACCTCGAGCCACAGGAGACGCTGGTGTTTCGATAGAATGGCTGCCGGGGGCTTGGGTGGAGGGACTTGCGTGAATTCCAAGGTATGCCCTTTCCGAATGATGTTGAGCACCCAACAGTCCGATGTTATCCTGGACCAGTTTTAAAGGTATTTGGTGACCCTGCCTCCAACTGATGATCTCTTGAAGGAGGGTCCAGTAGGAAGAGCCAGGAGGCCGCTATTGGCGTTTGGACGAATCCCGTCCTCGTCCAGCCTGTTTTCCCTTATTGTAAGGCCTGGAGAAGTTGGTAGACTGGCCCTGCCGCTGTTGATAAGGCTGACGGTATTGCTGGGAACCTGAGCCCGTGGTGGAATAGCGTTGTTGTTGAAAGGATCCTCTGTACTTACCACCTCTACCTCTGGATCCCTTAAAAGGAGACTTTCGGTATTGAAGGGTCCCCAAGGACCTGGCAGTCTCCGTGTCCTTTTTTATTTCTTGAAGAGTGTCGTCAATGAGTTTGCCGAATAATGCCTCACCATCAAAGGGAAGATCCAGGACCTTGTTTTGGATCTCAGGCCAAAACCAGGTAGCTTTGAGCCATCCTTGGCGATGGAGGACTGCCGCCCCAGCCAATGAACGGAACGCCGTCGTCGCAATATCCATTGCACAGTCAATGATTTCCATCGATGTTGCTTCTCCCTCCTGCAAGATCTTCTTTGCCTCAGACGTAGACTCCGGAGGCAGCTGGTTAAGGTATGGGGCGGCATCACACCAAAGCTGGCGGTCGTACCTACCCAAGATCGCTAGGGCATTAGCCGCTCGCACCAGCAAACTTGCCATCGACGAGAATCTCTTCCCCACATTATCCAACCTCCGCCCTTCCTTGCCCGGAGGAGTTGTTAAGGGAGCAGAGGGGTTACGGGATTTCCTCTGCGCAGCCTGCGAGATCACAGAGTCTGGTCTTGGATGACCCGTTAAGGCTGCCGGACCATCATCGGGTGCCTTGTATTTTTTATCCAGACGCGGTAGCACAGGGACAACCTTCGCCGGGTTCTTCATAGCCTTTAGGCCCTCCTTCCACAAATGCTCCACAATAGGAATGGACCTAGTTGATTTCCTAAAAGGTTCCTTGAAATCATATAAGAAACAATCTGTAGTAACCTTAGGCATGGCTAATTTGAATCTTGCAGCAGCTCTTTCCATCAGCTGATGGAAGCCCCCAATGTCCGCTGGTGGGGAATCCGCCGGATCCGGGACTGGTGATGAGGGATCTGGAATGATATATTCATCATATTCAGTATTTTGAATAGAGTCATGATCCGACTGCTGATCCTAATCCGAGGAATCATCATGGACCTCTTGTAACCCGGAGGAATCCTGATGGAAGGACATTTGAGGCCGAGGGGAAACTTGAGCCGGAAAATTAGGCGTCACTAAGGAGACTGAAATCCCTGCAGGCGTAGCAGGCGTTGACGGAACCGGAATAGGCCTACTCGCCTTAGTTTTATAGTCCTGCTGCATCTTATGCAGATCTTGGAGAAAAGAAGATGGCACTGTAACCATTTCCTGCTCAGAATGGTGTTGCGACTGGGCCGACTGATGATGACCAACTTCCTTGTGTCCGTATTGGCCCTCAGAGTCAGTGTCCTGGCATTTGACTAGAAGTTGGGAGGGACAATTGGCATAGCTGTACGAGTCCTGGTCATCCTCCTCTGACTCCCCTTCTTGAAAAAGCATGGTTGGCAGTAGGGGAGACACACTCCTCGGAGAAGTCATCTCTAGCATGATTCGTGTCACAGAAATGGTAATTCTTTTTTCAGAGGACAATATCGTCGACGGTTCTGTCTTCGACAGTTGTATCAGCGTCGACGAGATCGGGGTCGTCGAAGTCGTTGACGATCAAACCGTCGACACGCCAGCCATTGTCACTGTCAAAGTCGTCGTCGACGAGACCGTCGTCGTTATTGTCGATGTCGGCACCATCCTTGACGGCGAGATTGTAACTATTGTCGACGGCACCTTCGTCGTCGGCACCTTCGTCGACGGCACCTTCGTCGTCGGCGCTTTCGTCGTCGGTGTTGCCGCCGTCGGCGTCTTCGTCATCTTCGTCGTCGACGTCTTCGTCGACTGTACGTTCTCCGTCGACGGTGAAGAAACCGCCGTCGACGGTACCTTCGTCGACGAAACCCCTGTCGACGGGATCGTCGATGACATCAATCCCGATTTCGATTTTTACGTCGACGGAACTTCCGCCATCGACGTCTTCGTCGTCAAGGACTTGGAACTCCTCTCAGTAGACTGGGATGAAGGTTTTTTGAAGGCTGTGACAGTCTTCTCACCTTTAGAAGGCGTAGCAGGTCCTACCCTCTCCTTTACACCTCAGTGAGAAGATTTGCTGGGACCTGGGCTCTCAGACTCACTGGAGGTCTTTTTTGAGGCCTTGGAAGATCTTTCCATAGAAGGAGAAGGGGAACCCCTACCCCCTTCACTGACCTTCTTGAAGAAGACATCGACGCTGCATCCTCACTGTCACTAGAGACAGTCTCCTTCGTGGATTTCAGCTTATGGAGCCATGTCAAGAGTCTACCCTCATGGTCCCGGAGGGTCTTGGTCGAAAAGGTGCAACAGATCTTACAGTCGGCAGCCTGGTGGTCATGATAGAGGCAATAAATGCAGTCTTTGTGCTTATCCTCCACAAAAAGCCTTTTCTTGGCACAGGTGGAACATGGTTTGAAAAGAGCTTTTTTCTTCTCCATTTCTGACATCCTGGAAGGCAGCCAACAATCCTGAAGTGAATCTGAAAGATTCTGAAGAATAAATCCTGAAAAAAATCCTTTGAAGAGTAGAAGTTGAGCAGAGCTCAAAGGAGACTCCCTAAGCACAACGTGCGGTAGAAAATCTGAGGCACTGAGGTTCCTTCAGGAAGGTTCTAAGGGGTGAGGCACTTCTGATTGGCTGAGGCCTAAGTTTGATCTCTTTTACACAAAGAGGGTGATATGCTACAAAAGAGAATGAGGCCTAGCCTTTTTCCTTGGTCTTTTGTACCTACAGCTATGGTATTTTTGTTACCGAGACTCCCATTCCGACGACGGGGAATGATACAAAGCATGGGAATCCATGAAAGTTCCAATACTGGGGTAATAAACAGATGCGTGTCGTATCTAGGGCGTAAAGTTGGGCAGTGCCGAAGTTGTGTTGCGTGCGTCACACAACTCCAGCACTTTTCCAACTTGCCCTATCTGTAAAGTGGTGCGTCAAGCCGTAAGCCTGCTTCAAGCAGGTGCAGGGTTTTGACGCATCAGCTTTGGTAAAGTGAATCAGTGAAATCTTGTAGATTTCACTGAGTCACTTTTCAGGGGCATTCCTGCGACAGAACGCCCCCCCCTGCGTGGAAACGCCCACATGAAACCTGATGCAGGTTTCAAGTGGCGCAGGGCCTTACACCATGATGCATCTCCATAGATGGGTCACGATGTAAGTATGTCGCAACGTGGCGCAGGGTTTACGCCGCCGCTGCATCTCAAAATCGACGCAACGGCGGCACAAAAGTGGCGCAAGTCCAACATAAATCTGCCCCTATGTTTTTTGTTAATGAACTTCAATGTGGCACACATTTCTCCTTTACTGTTTTACAGATACCTCCAGATATATGGTTTTTGCAGAGGAAGGATTGTACTCTCCACACTACAGGTGATTTGGTTGTATTGTTTCCAACCCGTTCAAGTGTACTTCTATTAGTTAATTTTCGAATATATATTTTTTCACATTTTGCAGTAGCAATATTTTGGTGGGTCCTGACGAACGCACTGGACAGATCGATGTCCGGGTGTGCCGAAACATGTTGACCAAGTTTACCAAGTTGTAATATCAGACAGCTATTTGGTAACACTGTCGTTTTGCACGGTTTTTAGCTTGAACTGCGGGAGACAACAATAAATATAGGGTCTGTCGTAATTCAATTTTAACCTCACATATCACTGATGCACTGCACCTATTTCCCACACAGTCAACTACTCTCATCTGGTAGTTCAGATAGTTATCCTCCTCCACCAATTTAATGAAAACATCCTCAGGCTCCCCAATCACTATGATCGGGTTGTAGCCCTTAGTGTCACCAAAGAGACTTCAAGAGGAGACCCAGATGATGAAGCATGTCACCAGGTTGGTGAGTGATGGGAATCCGGAAATTTAATGAATATTTCTTTATTTGTGGCGCCTATACATTGTTTTGTTTGTTTTCTAGAATTTATAGTGTTCAGAACATTATTGCAGACCCTTGGAGACTCTAGGTATGAGAGTAGGTTGTGGAGCATGCAGCATGCCACTACGATCTGACACACTTTCCTGGGCAAGTATGCCAGTGCACCTCCGGTCTTGTTCAGGCAGCGGAAACGTGACATGAGCAGACCAAAAGTACGCTCCACCACACGACGTGTCACCCATGGGCCTCATTGTAGCGGACTTCAGCCGCGGTCCTGGGATTCCGCAGTGGGCTCAGCAACCAGGGACGGTTGGGATATGCAGAGTCAACTAGGTATGACAAAAACAAATAGACATTGCAATGTCGCTGAGGCAGAGTGCAGCAGGTCACACACCCAGCAGGCCATACGACTGGGCATACTGAACCACAATCCATGCACACTCGGGAAGCAGATTAGCCATCAGCTGGGGCACAATGCTGTTCTGCAGGATGTAGGAGTCATTTGCTGAGCCTGGGAATCTGGCACACACGTGGGAGATGATCATATTAGCCAGGCACACCACTTGCACATTTATGGAGTGGTAATGTTTGTGATTCCTGTAAATGTATTCACTTGCCTGTGGTGGCACAAGACCGAAATGTGTGCAATCAATGGCACCGACAACATGGGAGATGTGCCCAAGGGGATAAAAGTCTCCCTTCACAGCTGGCAATTCAGCACCCCTGGGGAAAAGGATATATCTGTCCTTGTAGATCATCATGGCGGACAGAACATCTCGCAGCACCATGCTGAACATTAGTTGTGACATCCCACCAGCTCTGGCCATTGTCTGCTGGAACGATCCAGTGGCAAAAAAATGCAGGGCAGCCATCACCTTATAAGTTGGGGTGAACGCTGTTGGATATGTCCTGTGAGGCTGCAGGTGGGGCTCCAACATATCACAAAGGGTTTATAGGGTGGCTCTATCCAGACGGAATTTCCGGATGATCGCCACATCCTCCATGTCCTCCAGCACTGTCAAGTGACCAATCAGATTTGGCCTCCTCCTAGTTGAGATGAAAGTGGACACATGTCAATGCAATACATCATGAGATGGGCACAGCATCACACGGTCTGGATGACACAGCAACAACAATGACTGCCATCAATATTGAGTTACAGACCAGCTTACATGTAGGGACACCTTCAGCTACAAAAAGGGCACACCTGTCAACTTATACAAAACAAATACCTCAAACACCACATTGGTCAATGTGAATGCACATAAGGATATGGCCACATTTCACAAGGGCACGCCTGGGAGCATAGCATCTAGCATGTGTGTAACAAATCAACCCCACTGTCTCATACCTAGCTGCTGTACCGGTCACATCTTAATGCGTCATTTCAACCTGGCACACATCCACAACACAATGACCACAGTTGGCACAGGAATGACGATTATGTGCATGAGCAGACATGGGAGGCCATGCAAAAAAGTACATCATTCATTGAGACGAGCATTACTGTGATTGTCACTGCACCTCAACACATTGACATGTGTACACATTGTAGAGTCCAGAACAACACTGTCCTGCCTACGCGACCATCAAATTTATAGGGGACATGTGAGGGAGTACAGGCTAATCTACGGAATCACATACACAAACATGGCATGTGTAGTCACCAGTGAAGTCAATGGAACATTGGCAAAGTGTGTGCACTGATAATGTGCCATTGACCATGTGGACACTGTTGATGTTTGCCAGATGGCCATTGCCATTGTATGGCACCCATATCTTGGTAGCTACCGCCTGGCCCCAGTGGTGTGTCACCAGCACCCCCTATTCACACAAGTGCGGTAGTGATAGGCATAGAGACATGCCCAAATGGCGGTGGGCATGCTCCGCCACCCAAATCACGGTAGCTGCTGCCTGGCCCCAGCCGTGTGTCACCTGCACCCCCATTCACACAAGTGCAGTAGTGATAGGCATGGAGACATGTGAGAATGGCGGTTTGCATGCTCCGCCGCCTAAATCGCGGTAGCAAACTAGGCCCCTGCGGTGTATCACCGCCATGGAGCATGCCCTACAGCCAATGGGAACGATGATTGCAGTGGCATGATGCAATTTTGAAAATCGTGGTAGGCGTGCACCGCCACCGCGGTCATTGGTTGCTTTTGAAAGATGCACCATCGCGCTAGCGCACACCGGGCCCCTGCGGTGTATCACCGCCATGGAGCATGCCCTACAGCCAATGGGAACGATGATTGCAGTGGCATGATGCAATTTTGAAAATCGCGGTAGGCGTGCACCGCCACCGCGGTCATTGGTAGCTTTTGAAAGATGCACCATCGCG
Organism: Lissotriton helveticus; assembly: GCF_964261635.1. Taxonomy (NCBI): domain Eukaryota; kingdom Metazoa; phylum Chordata; class Amphibia; order Caudata; family Salamandridae; genus Lissotriton; species Lissotriton helveticus. The sequence continues at coordinate 503,198,399 of NC_136068.1, read as the reverse complement.
GTAGCGCACACCGGGCCCCTGCGGTGTATCACCACCATGGAGAATGCCCTAGAGCCAATGGGGACAATGATTGCAGTGGCATGATGCAATTTTGAAAATCGCAGTAGGTGTGCTCCGCCAACGCGGAGGCGGTCATTGGATGCATTTGAAAGATGCAGACCAGGACCACCAATTGCTGCAGCTTTGCACTTTCGTAATGACCCCAGGGGGCTATATATGTGTGGGAGGGAGCCTCACATTTCCACTGCTCCCAAAGCCTGCTGCCTGTGATCCAGCATCTGCTGCTGCTGCCTCCAGGGACTGTTGCCTGAGACCCCTGACCTGCTGCTGCCTCCAGGGACTGCTGCCTGAGACCCCTCATCTTCTGCTGCCTCCAGGGACTGCTGCCAGAGACCCCTCATCTGCTGCTGCCTCCGGGGACTGCTGCCTGAGACCCCTTACCACCCAATTCCACCACAGTTGTTCCATGTCCACAGGGATGGCAAGGACAGAGAAGATCGGTGCCAGTCCAGTCACAAGAGAGAAGCTGGAGGTCCTGGTGGACGAGGTGCTCACAGAGTACCCAAGGCACCAGTTGTTGGGCCCCAAAGTACAACATGGTGGTTGGCATGGCTCTTTGCCATTGTGGACTGTCATGTTGTAGTCTGTGTCTGTGTTGTTCCCTCCTGTTCCATCCAGGTCTGTCAGTGGCATCAAGTGGTGTGCCCCCATCATGTCCCTAGGTGTGCGCAGAGCTAGTTGTGTGTCTGGTGGACTAGAGCCACAGGCAGGGTGTTGTGCTGTGTGGCCATCACATGGCTGATTCATGGCAGAAAAGGAATATGCTACTTACCAGTATGCATCTGTTCTTGGCATGTAGGGCTGCTGATATTCACATCTTATGCATAGATCGCCACCTAGTGTTGGGTCCGGATGATTGCACATTGTTGTCCTGGAAGAGTCTTCGAAGTATCACGAGATAGGTGGCTCCTCCCCTGGACTACAGTGCGCATGGGCATCCTCTCCATCCTCAGATTGTTTTTCGCCATTGTGGCAGGGATGGAGTATGATACAGTAAGTGATGTCCATGCTAGAGATTAATACTGAGTGCTACAGCTGCGACAGGCACCGGGGAGGAGGGAGGGCGATGTGAATATCAGCAGCCCTACATGCCAAGAACAGATGCATACTGGTAAGTAGCATATTCCGTTCGAGGCATGTGGGCTGCCGAATTCACATCTTATGCATAGAATGTATAGCAGTTTCCTCCTAGCGGCGGTTGCCCGTGCCAGCTGCAGCAGTCTGAAAAAGTTTTGAGTACAGCCTGCCCTACAGCTGCTTGCTATTTGGAGTGTACATCTACGCAGTAGTGTTTGGTAAATGTATGTATGGTAGTCCATGTGGCTGCCTTACATATGTCTTCTAGAGGAATGTTTCCTAGGAAAGCCATGGATGCCCCTAACTTGCGTGCAGAATGCGCTCTTGGGGGAACTGTTAATGTGCGTTTAGCTTTGTGATAACAGATTTGTATGCACTTAACAATCCATCTGGCTACACCTGCTTTGGAAATGGGGTTGCCTTTGTGCTGTGGTGAGAAGGCAACAAACAGTTGCTTAGTCTTTCTTAAAAGTTTTGTTCTGTCTATATAGTACAGGAGAGCTCTTTTAACGTCTAGGGCAGAGGTCTTCAAACTTGTGGATGCCTAGACCCCCCTGTCAACATTTTGAGGCATAAGGACCCCCACCTGACAAAAATGTCTAAGCCTGTAGGCAGGGCTACTAGAATTATGAGGCAGGTGAGAACCAAATTACGCGACAGCCTTGACTAAATTGGGTGGGAAGAAAATGTAAGTGGTGTTATGTGATGCCGCGTATTTTGGGATAGCATTGCTTCATTATTTTGACATTTTTTACACACAGTAACACTGAGGAAAGATTTCACCCCATCAGTACCCATTTATAACCAAAATACAGCAATTTTCTATCAAACTTTGAGAAGGGCCTTCCATTCCGCAGGAATACGTGCTGCCACGTTAGAAGCTCATCTGGCCCTTGCCAGGAGAAGCAGGGGTCCCTTAAAAACCTGGCACCTTTGTGCAGAGTTAAGCAGTTTACCCATGCAGCTTTCCTCTCACCCCCTCTCTTCCATCTCTCTCTCCTCTCCTAACCCCGGATCCCTCTCTCACTTTGCAGGCCATTTTCTTACACCCCTTTTTACAACTTCTGAACTCTCCCCATTCAACCTCTCACTTCACCTCTCACTTCACCTTTAATCACCTCTTGCCATTCTGTCTTTCACTGCCCTCATCTCTAACAGTCTCTCGCATTTATCTGATGGCCTCTCTGGTCCCGTCACCTCCCGTGCCCCCCAGGACTTCTCATTCACCTCGTCTCTCCATTTAAATTTTTGTCTATTTGCATCTTACAACTCTCCAGTCCCCCCCATTAAACTTTCATTTCTCCCCTTCGTTGTAACAGAAGCCCTCACCTTTGGCTCACACTCACGTCTTGCGTGTCCACACTTCTCTTCGGCAATTCACATTTCTCCTCATCCCTGAACTCTTCAATCGAATTCTCTCACTCCCTTGCTCACTCCCTTGCTGTCCTCTCTCATCTCTCCTCACCAAGCAAACGGGTCGGACCCGTATGCTCCTCTCGGCCTGTGCCACTGCGCCTATTGTTCCCTAATTCAAGAAGACATGAGTTGTCTGTCTCGCTGTTTTGGTGCAGGCCGCGCAGTTATGGATCTTGCACCCTCCTTTGCTTTGCTCCACCAAGAATCTATTATCCTTTAGGTAGATATAAAAACCTTTCTCTATGCTCTGTAGGTTACCCCATTTGGCTAGTTCTCCTTCTCCTTCTGTGTTTCTCATTTGCCTACAGGCAGCAGATGGTTATTAGCCCCAGGACATCTTTTGGTAACAGTAGCGCACTACAAATGTAAATATTAATAATAGCCAGAAGCTGGGGAGTCACTTCACCAGAAATTCGGAGGGGACTAACACTCCCAGCCAGGGCTGGTCCTAACACTGATCTCACACGGTGGAACAGTCTTTTTTGGTGCCCCACCCCCGTTTCCTCCTTCTCCATGAATTCCTTCACTGCCACTCACCAACAATGCACCTCATCTCTCTATAGCACCTTTGTGACAAACATTTCATTTTTTTATAGCGCTACTCATAGTTTACTCACACTAAGTTCTGTGATCTGCATGGTACACGTTCAATGTAGCAGGCACATTAACCCTCTGCACACTGTGTGGGTGACAAGAGTGCCCATGTGAGTGCACGGTGAGCGATGCACTAGTGCGAGAGTAGGGTAAGAGGAGTGACTTCAGGGTGAGTGAGGTGGTGTATGAATTTGGGTATGGATGCAAGTTCAGAATGGGACGAATGAATGTATGATTACTGATGTGCTTGTTTGAGTGAGTTGCATATTGAGCAGTGAGGGGGACAGATGAGTGAAGTGTCACATGAGGGCAGGTTGAGTAGTGTACTTGTGTGACTGCAGGGTGAGGTATAGGGTGAACAGCGCAAGTGCACTGTGAGTGCAGAGTGATCACTGTGAGTGCAGGGTGAGCCGGTGAATGGTGTGAGTGCATGGTGATCAGTGTGAGTGCATTGTGATCACTGTGAGTGCAGGGTGAATGGTGTGAGTGCATGGTCATCAGTGTGAGTGCAGGGTGAGCGTGAAAGTGAAGGGCGAGAATGAAGAGTGAGTTGTCTGAATGCAGGGTGCATTCCCAGCAGGCGGGCAACTAGAGCCAAATTTTGGGGGGGGGGGGAGCTGAAAAATATTTCGGGGGGAGGGGCTAATTCTTGCAACCATGGACAGAGTGGCTGTAAGAAAGGGTGAACACATAACAAAAGCATCATTTACAAGTAAATGGTCTGTTAAAGACCTGTTAGGTACTGAGTGAGGCTGCAATTAGATGGTCGCCAGCCCCCGAAGCTGTCTCCGCCCGGGCTGACACACACGACGGGGGGGGACTGAAGCCCCCTGAGCCCAATGGGTGTTGCGCGCCTGATTCCCAGACACTTGAAGTAACTCAGCATGTTATTGACGGCGGGGTAGGGTTTAAGATCTAAGTTAAACTATTGCGGCATTAATCGGGGATCGAGGGTGGAGGAAATATATAATGTGCTGATCATGCAACAAACTGACAGTCCTATGGTTAGGGTTGCCAGCTGATTATTTTGATAGCCCAGTCGGTACAAAAATAAGCAGTCACCTAAAGCTGTGAAAGCACTTTTACTTGTGTTCTAGGGCTGCCTCAATGATCCATGACTGACAAAGAAAAAAAAGACAGAAAAGTCACATAATGAATGCATACATACTTTTGTATTTAAAAGTCTATTTAGTGTCAAGAGGAGGTCTTTGCAGGCTCTTTAAACAAAACAGGCAGGCATTTTTCTTTTGGAAACCCTACTTTATTTAACTTTTCATTAAATGCATACTCACACTACATCAGTAATTGTAAAATACAAATGTAAGGAACAGGCAGAGTGGGGGCCCAGGCGGTACTGGAAGCAGGAAAAAAAACTAAGCCTCTGTAACCAGTTTACAAAGGCATGTAAATATGCAAATGGTCTTTAAAGACCCATGAAAAACTCGGGAGTGCTGGAGATGACTCCAGACACTGCCCAACTGAGCCCACAGCAGCTCGAGTTACAATGCAGCAGCAGCCGGGCTGAGAGACACACAAGGGAGGAGGGGGGCTGAAACCCTTGGGCCAGGGCAGAAATATGACTGTGAAGGCGCGACCCCCTTTGCATCGCTCCACGGCCCCCCTGGGGGTCGCGCCCCACAGTTTGAAGACCCCTGGTCTAGGGTATGTAGAGCTCTTTCTGCCACGGAATCTGGATAAGGGAAGAATACTGGCAGTTCTATAGCTTGATTGATGTGAAACTGGGACACCACCTTTGGCATAAATTTAGTGTTAGTTCGCAGCACTACCCTATTAGCGTGAATTTGTATGAATGGCTCCTGAATAGTTAGGGCTTGCAGCTCACTAACTCTTCTGAGTGATGTAATAGCCACCAGAAAAGCCACTTTCCACGTTAGGAATTGTATCTCACAGGAATGTAGAGGTTCAAAAGGTGGTCCCATTAGTCTGGTTAGAACCACGTTGAGGTTCCAGACAGGTGAAGGTGGGTGTCTTGGAGGAATGATTTGTTTGAGTCCCTCTAGGAAAGCTTTAATAGCAGGCACTCTGAAGAGTGAAAGGTGCTGCCTGTTCTGAAGGTAAGCTGCCACTGCAGCTAAATGTATTCGTATGGAACTGTAAGCCAGATTGCATCTGTGTAAATGTAAGAGGTAACATATGATGTTTTGAGTAGATGCATCTAGCGGATTTATGTCATTATTGTTAGAATAGATGACAAATCGTTTCTACTTTGCCGCATAGCATGCCCTGGTGGTAGGCCTCCTTGATAATATTCATACAGTCGGGAGGCAAGTTTAGGTAACCAAACTCTATGACCTCAGGAGCCAGATCGCAAGGTTCAACTGTTGCGGAACTGTTGCGGATCTGGGTGCTGAATGTCGCCATGGCTCTGCGTTAAAAGACTGGGTGTTAATCGCATCCTTTGATGAGGAACCAAGGAAAGTTCTAGGAACGTGGTGTACAATGGTTGTCGCGCCCATGTTGGAGCAACTAGGATCAGCATCATTGAGTGTTGTAACAGTTTGCGTGCCACTAGTGGTATGAGCGGGGCTGGGGGAAAAGCGTACGCAAACTTGCCTGACCAGTTCATCCATATCGCATTGCCCTGAGACTGCGGATTTGGAAACCTGGCAGCGAAGCTTTGGCATTTTGCGTTTTCCCTTGTGGCGAACAGGTCTATTTTTGGGTGACCCCACCGCTGGAAGTACGGTTTCAGCACTGAGGGATATATCTCCCACTCGTGCATCTGGTGGCTGTGCCTGCTGAGCAGGTCACCAATCTGGTTGTCCTTGCCTGGGAGGTGTTCCACCATGAGGAAGATGTTTCTCTGAATGGCCCACTTCCACATGCTTTGCGCTAGATGGGACAACTGTGGAGAGTGTGTCCCCCCTGCTTCTGTATGTAGTACATGGCAGTCATGTTGTCCGTCTGGATTAACACGACCTTGTTGCACAAATGTACCTTGAACGCCTTCATTGCCATAAAGATTGCCATCAGTTCCAGCAGGTTGATGTGCATCTTCTTTTGCTGTGTCGTCCATAGTCCCTGCACTGTGTAATGTAGGACATGCGCTCCCCATCCCAGGAGAGATGCGTCCGTCGTCAGCACTATTTGTGGTACAGGCTCTTGGAACGGTCGTCCCCTGCAAAGGATTTGTGGGTTCCACCAATGCAGAGAGTTGTATGCGCAACCGGTTACCAACACTAGGTCTTTCAATTGTCCCTGAGCCTGGTTCCACTGCCGTGCCAAGCACTCCTGAAGCGGATGCATGTGTAGTCTTGCGTGAGGGACTATGAAGATGCAGGAGGACATCATGCCTATCAACTGCATAAACACTCTTGCTGGGAGCGAGTGTTGGGGTCTGAATTTCTGAATGAGTAACAGAATGCTGTTGATTCTTGCTGAGTTTGGCTGTGCCTTTGCCGCCAGAGTGTCTATTGTTGCTCCCAGGTACTGTTGTACATGGGCGGGCTGAAGATGAGACTTTGGGTAGTTTAATGAGAACCTGAGGCACATTGCTGGGCTGACTTTGCTTGGATGAGCCAGTCGTCTAGATAGGGGCAGACGTGAATATGGTTTCTCCGTAGGTGCGCAGGCACTGTCGCTAGGCACTTGGTAAACACCCTGGGGGCTGTTACTCCGAAAGGCAGTACCTTGAACTGGTAGTGCTGATTTTGGATGGTAAACCTGAGATACTTCCTGTGTGCTGGATGTATTGGTATGTGGAAATACGCATCCTTTAGGTCCAGTGTTGCGAGGAAGTCTCCCTGACTGAGTAATGGTAGGACTTGCGGTAAAGTGAGCATGTGAAAGTGTTCTAACAAGATATATTGGTTTAGGGGCCTGAGGTCTAGTATTGGCCTGAGAGACCCGTCCTTTTTGGGGATTAAGAAGTACAGAGAGTACACCCCTGTACCCTGTTCCTGTATAGGGACGAGTTCTATGGCCCCTTTTTGCAGCATGCTGATAACTTCTTGCTGCAATAAGTTTATGTGCTCTGCGGACATAGGACGGTATCTTGGGGGTATGTTGGGTGGAGTTGAGGTTAGCTCTAGACAATAACCATACAGAATAAGTTGTCTCACCGACCTGTCTGTAGTAATGCTTTCCCAGACTGGCAGGAACTGTTGTAATCTGCCCCCGACCGGTGTTACATGGTCTGGGGGCAGCGACAAGGCGTCACTGTTTAGTATTGGCGGAGGATCTGGTGTTGTTATTCCCTCGTCCTCTGCCTTTACTGCTGTTGCCACGGTATCCACCTCTGCTTGTTTTATTATAGGTGGTTTGCGTGTTCCCTTTATTGTATTGAGTCTGTTGGGATGCCTGGCCTCTTGTAGCTCCTCTGTTATTGGAGCGACGAAAGGAACCTCCTCTGAATTGTTGTGACTGCAAGGCCCCCAGAGATTTGGCAGTCTCCGTGTCTTTTTTAATCTTTTCTAAGATTGTGTCCACATCAGGACTAAATAAAAAATCAGGGGTTACAGGCTGATTGAATAATGTGGTTTGAATCTCCTGTTTGAACCCTGAGATGCGCAACCAAGCATGCCTTCTGAGCATGACACTTGTGTTGATGGCCCTGGCTGCAGTGTATGCTACATCTAGCACACATTTAATGGATGCGTTGGATATCAGTTTCCCATCCTGCTCCTTCCTTGTAGGCATCAGGCAAATATTGTAGAAGTTGCTCTAATGTGTCATAATGTGCCCTATCGTATCTGGCTAATAGGGCCTGTGTGTTGGAAATTCTCCAGATGTTAGCTGCTTGAGCAGCCACCCTTTTTCCAGTCTTTGGACTGGGTAAGAGTGGTCTGCTTAATTCAGGCACTCTGTTCATCACCACCCCCTTTTCTGAATCATTTTGTCCACCATAAGCGTGGAAGGGTATACTCAGATGTGAGTCCCTTGCTCATTGCACCATCAGGATTCAAGCAAGCCGGGCCGACGACGCCTGAAATGGCAGAAACCGGTCCCCGGAAGCTAGTTTCCTTCCCAGTATAAGAATTGGCTTGGTAGTTTGGTTTGCCCTGTTCCCATCATGCACTGGGACAGGAACAGACTAATTTGCATATAGCCAAGTTCTGAGCTGGGATGGTGCAGTGAGCTAAAAAACGGTGATGGATCAAGCCCTGATCTTTGGACTGGGTAAGAGTGGTCTGCTTAATTCAGGCACTCTGTTCATCACCACCCCCTTTTCTGAATCATTTTGTCCACCATAAGCGTGGAAGTGTAGTGTAGTTCCTATTATCCCAATAGGCTCTGCGCATTGGAATAATACCTTCAATAGTATAGGCCTAGACCAGACGTTAACTAGGTCTTCTATTGTCGATATTAGACTTAAAGTTTTGGGTTTGCCAGCTAGCTCAGAGTTCACTAGAAACTTTCTCGAATAGGCAAGGAGGAGTTGAACCTCCCTGGATAGACAAGAAGGGATTTAGTTTCTGACAACCATAGAACATGACAACTTTGCTCTCCCCTAATCAAGAGTGTATCTCTAGAGTCGTGTGAAAACAAAAGACAACTTATTTTACTCAGTCAGTACGTGCATTCTTAGTCTCACCAGATTGTAGAGAAAAGGAAGAGACGGGCGTGTTCAATAAAAGATGGTATTTATTGATCAGTCTCTTTTCTCATACAAGAGAAATGGATCGATATTATCGCAATACTTATGGTTAAGTAAAGTGCATACAATAAAAGCAGAAGTATAAAATAATACTGTAAAAACATTTATATGGTTTCTAAGCCATATGCAGGTTTAAAATGGATAAAATATATATATACATATACATTTGACTAATCGTACTCAACTGGTGTTTCTAACTACGCCTACCCCGGTGTACCTGACCTAAGCCTAATACGTGGGCGGGAAATAGAAAGTAGCAGTTTAAGTTAAGTTTGTTTTGCCAAGTGACTGACTCAAGAAGTCTCTGCAAGGGGTTATTCAGTTCTGTACCTGGAATCTAGGATGAATGAGGGATGGTATCTCTCGTCTCTGGTCTCGATATTCCAGGCTGCCTGCGAGGGCTACCCGGAAGCGCCGGAGCTGGATTTCTCGGCAGGAGAAAGCAGCGTCTCGTTCTCAGCGCGTCAGGAAGGCGGGGCTGCGCCAGCGTGGTCTGCTCTGCTCTGGGCTTCGGCAAGTCTGGCTGCTCCGATCTCGTCACCACTGCGTGTGTTTGCTTAAGGCAATACCGGTAATATTTATACCTGTAAGGTGCCGAGATTGACGTAAGGATGGACATAGATACTACAATAAGGATGTCATACAACTTGGTCGTTAGCACATTCTTTTGCTGAAGTTCTCGATGAAATCAAAACAATGGCCGCAGGGTTTTTCCCAGGTTGTCATAGGTTTGATTTGTTTTGAGAACTCCGTATGCCTTATCAGGGGCTGGAGGAATATCGCTTGTCTAATTAGATGGCAAGCGTTATGACATAATCAGATAACACGTTCCTGTGCCGTGGTGTGGCTTAATCAGATAACGGTTTCTGCATCATGGGATGGCTGCTAGTTAACTTGTTTAACCAGAACAGGGTCAGGAATAGGGGGATCGATACAGAACCTATAGGAATACATCACACCCACTCCACGCTAACTATGGCCATATTTACGAATCTAGGCATAGTAAAACATACTGTAGAGTATTGTGTATACCTTACCACCCCAAAATACATATTATGCATTTCGAATTTATCTAATATACGAAAAAATAGTCACATGTATTATATGCACTCAAGCTGTAGAATAATGCCAAAGTAATCAAGCATATGTATACATTATTACTAATCGAATATGAGAATTACACATGAAATGGCTCTTAAGACAGAAGAAAAAGTTCGAGACCATTCCATCACAGAATAAAATAATTATGAACATACCAGCGGGCAGCTAATGTCTATAAAGTATCTAAAAGTAGAAATTTTAGTTCTCTAAGAATAGTTCTTACTTTAAGCAGAAGATAAGTGTCCCGAAAAAATCGTAAAAATATTTTGGGGCTGCTGAAAAAATTGCTGTCCGTGAACTGGAGGGAAAATTGTTCATGGTATTTTGTTATTAAAGTTGAAGGCCAAATTCAGGGTGTTGGGAACGCCGTGTGCTAGCTTGCTCAAAAGTCTCTATTTCTGCTCTGGTGAGAACATCATATCATTTAGACTGTCAAAAAAGCTGTCAACAGCTTCCTGGGAGAGTTCCACTAACTCGGAAAAGGATGTAACCATGCATTTGTGCGCATGATTGTCTCCACTGACGTTTTGATTAGTATTGCTGACAGAAGGTCGTACCTGATCGATGCTGCTTTCATCTTGAACTTCACTACCCCTTAATCGTAGCGGTGAAGTCTCCACGAATGCCGTCATCAGGATTGGCAGCCGTTGAGGGCAGCACAAAGCATGAGCCTTTATCGGACCCAACAATGTTTCTGCATCCATAGGCGCATCCGATTGTAGCGTCAGACAGGTGTCCAACACGCATTCTTCTCCGCACAGCATGCACCTTAATACAGGTAAAACACATCGATGCCACATTGGTCGAAATGAAAGAAACCAAGTCATGTTCAGGTCTCTAAGCCGGGTTAGTCCCAGGATTTTTGATATCCGGTCCCGGTATCCAATGGCTCGGATTGTTTCTTCCCTTGTCGCAGGTGTTTTGTCTGTGACACGGTTTGCCATAGCGAAATATAAGGACTAAGAATAGAATTCCTGCAATTAGTCCCAAAATGAGGGGAAGTCCGCCAAAAATCGAATGGACGAAGTCTGGAAAAATACCCAGTATGGCTTTGAATGGTGTTAATGCCATCGAAAATACTGTCTTAAATACTTTTGAGACTCCACTGGTATCAGAAATATTTAAGATTTCATTCAGGATTTCTGCGAAATGTATGGGGGAATTAGTTGATAACAATGAGTGAATCTCTGCAGTCGTCCTTGCGACTAGGAGATCATACGTTTCTTTTGATGACGTGAGCCTGGTTGGCGTCTGAAGAAGCACTGTTTTCATTCTGCTTAAAGTGTCTATTCGAATAGAAGTAATTTTCAAGTTGGGCCATGCCCTTGCCTCCCTGTCTGGAAAGGAGCTGGGGAACAATAAGCGTCCACAGCACTTGACCTTCGCAGTCGTAGTTATGAGATAAGGAGTCCCGGGCATAAGACTACAGCATCTGCGGTCCACAATTAGAATGTAACTCCCATTATAGAGTCTTTGAAAAAATGGTTCTATCTCTGTTGCAGGTGTGCCTAGCTGGTGACATGAAAGGTTATTTGAGTTCCCTTCACAGGCTCCATGCAAACTAATTCCATTACACAGAAGTGTACCGCTTAGTGACATCGCACAATTATTGCCACTGCTTGAAGTCTTTCAGTAATTTCATACCAAGAGTTAAAGCGGGTTCTGGACCGTATTCGTCTTGAATTTGTTTTAGCACATCTGGTATTACCGAGATGGATGGAACACCATGCGTTTTTGTGTAGATGGAAGCAAAGACTGTACCCCAAGTGTCACAGTCATCCACGTGTGGTGCGATTCCCATTGGAAGACAGATAGTCAGAATCCTGTGTTTATCCACAGGAGTGGTGTCTGGAAACACCGCCTCTATTTGGGTGATTTTTTGTGCTAACCAGAATGGTATTTGTTCCCTTTTAGCTGGTACCTTACCTAGGCAGGACTGTATGTTCTGTGGTGTAATTTTATTTGTGTTCCCCTGATGAGGGGTCAGCTGTGGAATTTTGATTGCTGGTTGGATTGTTGAAGTCCGCATTACATATTGGACTAATTGTCTATGTATTTTTATTAATTGTTTTAGTTGTATTAAAAGATTTGCTGCAGACATCCCATCGATGTCTGGATGTGGTGTGTATCCGGCTAGGACCGGCCACGTTGCTCCTGGTCTACCTAATGGACCGAGCCTGGTGATGTGATTGTTATGTTTTAGGGCGCCATTAAACAAGAGCAGGTGCTCTTGAAATTTAAGTGGTACTTCCACCTCCTCGAAAGGAGTGTATTCTTCAGGAGGTTCCTCTGTTTTGTAATGGTGGAAGACCTTTGTTACAGCGTTTGCTGCTGGAAAGTTTATCCATGAATAGAATACCTCTGTCTGCCGATATTCGTGTGCCTCTATTACGAATATGACTGTGCCACCTCTAGGTGTCAGTTCATTTTCTATAAGTTTTAAAGTTATAGATTTCCTTATGTTGACCGCGATGAGTATTAAATCCGGGTCTGCTTCTTGCATAGTATTATCAGCTGCTACGAGTTCAGCTGCTACTCTAGCTATCTCTCTTTCTTCTTCAGTATCTGACATTCTACTGTCAGGAAGGTTATTTTGTTTGTTTGCAGATCAGGTTTCTTATGGAAACAAAGATTTAGATGCACAATATTTTGGAACAGTGTATCCTTCAACGTTGACTAAACCAAGGACCATACATAGGAGTTTCCTCCTGCGAGGTTTGGCGGATATGACCTTTCACCCACTCCAGACGTCTTTGGAGTATTATGGGAAAAAAGGGGTCTGAGTGAAAAAGCACGACTGAGTTACTCTAATGTCTTGCGTTAGTTTTATCGCCTTTCCAAACGTTTGGGCGCCATGTAGTGTAGTTCCTATTATCCCAATAGGCTCAGCGCATTGGAATAATACCTTCAATAGTATAGGCCTAGACCAGACGTTAACTAGGTCTTCTATTGTCGATATTAGACTTAAAGTTTTGGGTTTGCCAGCTAGCTCAGAGTTCACTAGAAACTTTCTCGAATAGGTAAGGAGGAGTTGAACCTCCCTGGATAGACAAGAAGGGATTTAGTTTCTGACAACCATAGAACATGACAACTTTGCTCTCCCCTAATCAAGAGTGTATCTCTAGAGTCGTGTGAAAACAAAAGACAACTTATTTTACTCAGTCAGTACGTGCATTCTTAGTCTCACCAGATTGTAGAGAAATGGAAGAGACGGGCGTGTTCAATAAAAGATGGAATTTATTGATCAGTCTCTTTTCTCATACAAGAGAAATGGATCGATATTATCGCAATACTTATGGTTAAGTAAAGTGCATACAATAAAAGCAGAAGTATAAAATAATACTGTAAAAACATTTATATGGTTTCTAAGCCATATGCAGGTTTAAAATGGATAAAATATATATATACATATACATTTGACTAATCGTACTCAACTGGTGTTTCTAACTACGCCTACCCCGGTGTACCTGACCTAAGCCTAATACGTGGGCGGGAAATAGAAAGTAGCAGTTTAAGTTAAGTTTGTTTTGCCAAGTGACTGACTCAAGAAGTCTCTGCAAGGGGTTATTCAGTTCTGTACCTGGAATCTAGGATGAATGAGGGATGGTATCTCTCGTCTCTGGTCTCGATATTCCAGGCTGCCTGCGAGGGCTACCCGGAAGCGCCGGAGCTGGATTTCTCGGCAGGAGAAAGCAGCGTCTCGTTCTCAGCGCGTCAGGAAGTCGGGGCTGCGCCAGCGTGGTCTGCTCTGCTCTGGGCTTCGGCAAGTCTGGCTGCTCCGATCTCGTCACCACCGCGTGTGTTTGCTTAAGGCAATACCGGTAATATTTATACCTGTAAGGCGCCGAGATTGACGTAAGGATGGACATAGATACGTCAATAAGGATGTCATACGACTTGGTCGTTAGCACATTCTTTTGCTGAAGTTCTCGGTGAAATCAAAACAATGGCCGCAGGGTTTTTCCCAGGTTGTCATAGGTTTGATTTGTTTTGAGAACTCCGTATGCCTTATCAGGGGCTGGAGGAATATCGCTTGTCTAATTAGATGGCAAGCGTTATGACATAATCAGATAACACGTTCCTGTGCCGTGGTGTGGCTTAATCAGATAACGGTTTCTGCATCATGGGATGGCTGCTAGTTAACTTGTTTAACCAGAACAGGGTCAGGAATAGGGGGATCGATACAGAACCTATAGGAATACATCACAGAAGGGTATACTCAGATGTGAGTCCCTTGCTCATTGCACCATCAGGATTCAAGCAAGCCGGGCCGACGACGCCTGAAATGGCAGAAACCGGTCCCCGGAAGCTTGTTTCCTTCCCAGTATAGGAATTGGCTTGGTAGTTTGGTTTGCCCTGTTCCCATCATGCACTGGGACAGGAACAGACTAATTTGCATATAGCCAAGTTCTGAGCTGGGATGGTGCAGTGAGCTAAAAAACGGTGATGGATCAAGCCCTGATCTTTGGACTGGGTAAGAGTGGTCTGCTTAATTCAGGCACTCTGTTCATCACCACCCCCTTTTCTGAATCATTTTGTCCACCATAAGCGTGGAAGGGTATACTCAGATGTGAGTCCCTTGCTCATTGCACCATCAGGATTCAAGCAAGCCGGGCCGACGACGCCTGAAATGGCAGAAACCGGTCCCCGGAAGCTTGTTTCCTTCCCAGTATAAGAATTGGCTTGGTAGTTTGGTTTGCCCTGTTCCCATCATGCACTGGGACAGGAACAGACTAATTTGCATATAGCCAAGTTCTGAGCTGGGATGGTGCAGTGAGCTAAAAAACGGTGATGGATCAAGCCCTGATCTTTGGACTGGGTAAGAGTGGTCTGCTTAATTCAGGCACTCTGTTCATCACCACCCCCTTTTCTGAATCATTTTGTCCACCATAAGCGTGGAAGGGTATACTCAGATGTGAGTCCCTTGCTCATTGCACCATCAGGATTCAAGCAAGCCGGGCCGACGACGCCTGAAATGGCAGAAACCGGTCCCCGGAAGCTTGTTTCCTTCCCAGTATAAGAATTGGCTTGGTAGTTTGGTTTGCCCTGTTCCCATCATGCACTGGGACAGGAACAGACTAATTTGCATATAGCCAAGTTCTGAGCTGGGATGGTGCAGTGAGCTAAAAAACGGTGATGGATCAAGCCCTGATCTTTGGACTGGGTAAGAGTGGTCTGCTTAATTCAGGCACTCTGTTCATCACCACCCCCTTTTCTGAATCATTTTGTCCACCATAAGCGTGGAAGTGTAGTGTAGTTCCTATTATCCCAATAGGCTCTGCGCATTGGAATAATACCTTCAATAGTATAGGCCTAGACCAGACGTTAACTAGGTCTTCTATTGTCGATATTAGACTTAAAGTTTTGGGTTTGCCAGCTAGCTCAGAGTTCACTAGAAACTTTCTCGAATAGGCAAGGAGGAGTTGAACCTCCCTGGATAGACAAGAAGGGATTTAGTTTCTGACAACCATAGAACATGACAACTTTGCTCTCCCCTAATCAAGAGTGTATCTCTAGAGTCGTGTGAAAACAAAAGACAACTTATTTTACTCAGTCAGTACGTGCATTCTTAGTCTCACCAGATTGTAGAGAAAAGGAAGAGACGGGCGTGTTCAATAAAAGATGGTATTTATTGATCAGTCTCTTTTCTCATACAAGAGAAATGGATCGATATTATCGCAATACTTATGGTTAAGTAAAGTGCATACAATAAAAGCAGAAGTATAAAATAATACTGTAAAAACATTTATATGGTTTCTAAGCCATATGCAGGTTTAAAATGGATAAAATATATATATACATATACATTTGACTAATCGTACTCAACTGGTGTTTCTAACTACGCCTACCCCGGTGTACCTGACCTAAGCCTAATACGTGGGCGGGAAATAGAAAGTAGCAGTTTAAGTTAAGTTTGTTTTGCCAAGTGACTGACTCAAGAAGTCTCTGCAAGGGGTTATTCAGTTCTGTACCTGGAATCTAGGATGAATGAGGGATGGTATCTCTCGTCTCTGGTCTCGATATTCCAGGCTGCCTGCGAGGGCTACCCGGAAGCGCCGGAGCTGGATTTCTCGGCAGGAGAAAGCAGCGTCTCGTTCTCAGCGCGTCAGGAAGGCGGGGCTGCGCCAGCGTGGTCTGCTCTGCTCTGGGCTTCGGCAAGTCTGGCTGCTCCGATCTCGTCACCACTGCGTGTGTTTGCTTAAGGCAATACCGGTAATATTTATACCTGTAAGGTGCCGAGATTGACGTAAGGATGGACATAGATACTACAATAAGGATGTCATACAACTTGGTCGTTAGCACATTCTTTTGCTGAAGTTCTCGATGAAATCAAAACAATGGCCGCAGGGTTTTTCCCAGGTTGTCATAGGTTTGATTTGTTTTGAGAACTCCGTATGCCTTATCAGGGGCTGGAGGAATATCGCTTGTCTAATTAGATGGCAAGCGTTATGACATAATCAGATAACACGTTCCTGTGCCGTGGTGTGGCTTAATCAGATAACGGTTTCTGCATCATGGGATGGCTGCTAGTTAACTTGTTTAACCAGAACAGGGTCAGGAATAGGGGGATCGATACAGAACCTATAGGAATACATCACACCCACTCCACGCTAACTATGGCCATATTTACGAATCTAGGCATAGTAAAACATACTGTAGAGTATTGTGTATACCTTACCACCCCAAAATACATATTATGCATTTCGAATTTATCTAATATACGAAAAAATAGTCACATGTATTATATGCACTCAAGCTGTAGAATAATGCCAAAGTAATCAAGCATATGTATACATTATTACTAATCGAATATGAGAATTACACATGAAATGGCTCTTAAGACAGAAGAAAAAGTTCGAGACCATTCCATCACAGAATAAAATAATTATGAACATACCAGCGGGCAGCTAATGTCTATAAAGTATCTAAAAGTAGAAATTTTAGTTCTCTAAGAATAGTTCTTACTTTAAGCAGAAGATAAGTGTCCCGAAAAAATCGTAAAAATATTTTGGGGCTGCTGAAAAAATTGCTGTCCGTGAACTGGAGGGAAAATTGTTCATGGTATTTTGTTATTAAAGTTGAAGGCCAAATTCAGGGTGTTGGGAACGCCGTGTGCTAGCTTGCTCAAAAGTCTCTATTTCTGCTCTGGTGAGAACATCATATCATTTAGACTGTCAAAAAAGCTGTCAACAGCTTCCTGGGAGAGTTCCACTAACTCGGAAAAGGATGTAACCATGCATTTGTGCGCATGATTGTCTCCACTGACGTTTTGATTAGTATTGCTGACAGAAGGTCGTACCTGATCGATGCTGCTTTCATCTTGAACTTCACTACCCCTTAATCGTAGCGGTGAAGTCTCCACGAATGCCGTCATCAGGATTGGCAGCCGTTGAGGGCAGCACAAAGCATGAGCCTTTATCGGACCCAACAATGTTTCTGCATCCATAGGCGCATCCGATTGTAGCGTCAGACAGGTGTCCAACACGCATTCTTCTCCGCACAGCATGCACCTTAATACAGGTAAAACACATCGATGCCACATTGGTCGAAATGAAAGAAACCAAGTCATGTTCAGGTCTCTAAGCCGGGTTAGTCCCAGGATTTTTGATATCCGGTCCCGGTATCCAATGGCTCGGATTGTTTCTTCCCTTGTCGCAGGTGTTTTGTCTGTGACACGGTTTGCCATAGCGAAATATAAGGACTAAGAATAGAATTCCTGCAATTAGTCCCAAAATGAGGGGAAGTCCGCCAAAAATCGAATGGACGAAGTCTGGAAAAATACCCAGTATGGCTTTGAATGGTGTTAATGCCATCGAAAATACTGTCTTAAATACTTTTGAGACTCCACTGGTATCAGAAATATTTAAGATTTCATTCAGGATTTCTGCGAAATGTATGGGGGAATTAGTTGATAACAATGAGTGAATCTCTGCAGTCGTCCTTGCGACTAGGAGATCATACGTTTCTTTTGATGACGTGAGCCTGGTTGGCGTCTGAAGAAGCACTGTTTTCATTCTGCTTAAAGTGTCTATTCGAATAGAAGTAATTTTCAAGTTGGGCCATGCCCTTGCCTCCCTGTCTGGAAAGGAGCTGGGGAACAATAAGCGTCCACAGCACTTGACCTTCGCAGTCGTAGTTATGAGATAAGGAGTCCCGGGCATAAGACTACAGCATCTGCGGTCCACAATTAGAATGTAACTCCCATTATAGAGTCTTTGAAAAAATGGTTCTATCTCTGTTGCAGGTGTGCCTAGCTGGTGACATGAAAGGTTATTTGAGTTCCCTTCACAGGCTCCATGCAAACTAATTCCATTACACAGAAGTGTACCGCTTAGTGACATCGCACAATTATTGCCACTGCTTGAAGTCTTTCAGTAATTTCATACCAAGAGTTAAAGCGGGTTCTGGACCGTATTCGTCTTGAATTTGTTTTAGCACATCTGGTATTACCGAGATGGATGGAACACCATGCGTTTTTGTGTAGATGGAAGCAAAGACTGTACCCCAAGTGTCACAGTCATCCACGTGTGGTGCGATTCCCATTGGAAGACAGATAGTCAGAATCCTGTGTTTATCCACAGGAGTGGTGTCTGGAAACACCGCCTCTATTTGGGTGATTTTTTGTGCTAACCAGAATGGTATTTGTTCCCTTTTAGCTGGTACCTTACCTAGGCAGGACTGTATGTTCTGTGGTGTAATTTTATTTGTGTTCCCCTGATGAGGGGTCAGCTGTGGAATTTTGATTGCTGGTTGGATTGTTGAAGTCCGCATTACATATTGGACTAATTGTCTATGTATTTTTATTAATTGTTTTAGTTGTATTAAAAGATTTGCTGCAGACATCCCATCGATGTCTGGATGTGGTGTGTATCCGGCTAGGACCGGCCACGTTGCTCCTGGTCTACCTAATGGACCGAGCCTGGTGATGTGATTGTTATGTTTTAGGGCGCCATTAAACAAGAGCAGGTGCTCTTGAAATTTAAGTGGTACTTCCACCTCCTCGAAAGGAGTGTATTCTTCAGGAGGTTCCTCTGTTTTGTAATGGTGGAAGACCTTTGTTACAGCGTTTGCTGCTGGAAAGTTTATCCATGAATAGAATACCTCTGTCTGCCGATATTCGTGTGCCTCTATTACGAATATGACTGTGCCACCTCTAGGTGTCAGTTCATTTTCTATAAGTTTTAAAGTTATAGATTTCCTTATGTTGACCGCGATGAGTATTAAATCCGGGTCTGCTTCTTGCATAGTATTATCAGCTGCTACGAGTTCAGCTGCTACTCTAGCTATCTCTCTTTCTTCTTCAGTATCTGACATTCTACTGTCAGGAAGGTTATTTTGTTTGTTTGCAGATCAGGTTTCTTATGGAAACAAAGATTTAGATGCACAATATTTTGGAACAGTGTATCCTTCAACGTTGACTAAACCAAGGACCATACATAGGAGTTTCCTCCTGCGAGGTTTGGCGGATATGACCTTTCACCCACTCCAGACGTCTTTGGAGTATTATGGGAAAAAAGGGGTCTGAGTGAAAAAGCACGACTGAGTTACTCTAATGTCTTGCGTTAGTTTTATCGCCTTTCCAAACGTTTGGGCGCCATGTAGTGTAGTTCCTATTATCCCAATAGGCTCAGCGCATTGGAATAATACCTTCAATAGTATAGGCCTAGACCAGACGTTAACTAGGTCTTCTATTGTCGATATTAGACTTAAAGTTTTGGGTTTGCCAGCTAGCTCAGAGTTCACTAGAAACTTTCTCGAATAGGTAAGGAGGAGTTGAACCTCCCTGGATAGACAAGAAGGGATTTAGTTTCTGACAACCATAGAACATGACAACTTTGCTCTCCCCTAATCAAGAGTGTATCTCTAGAGTCGTGTGAAAACAAAAGACAACTTATTTTACTCAGTCAGTACGTGCATTCTTAGTCTCACCAGATTGTAGAGAAATGGAAGAGACGGGCGTGTTCAATAAAAGATGGAATTTATTGATCAGTCTCTTTTCTCATACAAGAGAAATGGATCGATATTATCGCAATACTTATGGTTAAGTAAAGTGCATACAATAAAAGCAGAAGTATAAAATAATACTGTAAAAACATTTATATGGTTTCTAAGCCATATGCAGGTTTAAAATGGATAAAATATATATATACATATACATTTGACTAATCGTACTCAACTGGTGTTTCTAACTACGCCTACCCCGGTGTACCTGACCTAAGCCTAATACGTGGGCGGGAAATAGAAAGTAGCAGTTTAAGTTAAGTTTGTTTTGCCAAGTGACTGACTCAAGAAGTCTCTGCAAGGGGTTATTCAGTTCTGTACCTGGAATCTAGGATGAATGAGGGATGGTATCTCTCGTCTCTGGTCTCGATATTCCAGGCTGCCTGCGAGGGCTACCCGGAAGCGCCGGAGCTGGATTTCTCGGCAGGAGAAAGCAGCGTCTCGTTCTCAGCGCGTCAGGAAGTCGGGGCTGCGCCAGCGTGGTCTGCTCTGCTCTGGGCTTCGGCAAGTCTGGCTGCTCCGATCTCGTCACCACCGCGTGTGTTTGCTTAAGGCAATACCGGTAATATTTATACCTGTAAGGCGCCGAGATTGACGTAAGGATGGACATAGATACGTCAATAAGGATGTCATACGACTTGGTCGTTAGCACATTCTTTTGCTGAAGTTCTCGGTGAAATCAAAACAATGGCCGCAGGGTTTTTCCCAGGTTGTCATAGGTTTGATTTGTTTTGAGAACTCCGTATGCCTTATCAGGGGCTGGAGGAATATCGCTTGTCTAATTAGATGGCAAGCGTTATGACATAATCAGATAACACGTTCCTGTGCCGTGGTGTGGCTTAATCAGATAACGGTTTCTGCATCATGGGATGGCTGCTAGTTAACTTGTTTAACCAGAACAGGGTCAGGAATAGGGGGATCGATACAGAACCTATAGGAATACATCACAGAAGGGTATACTCAGATGTGAGTCCCTTGCTCATTGCACCATCAGGATTCAAGCAAGCCGGGCCGACGACGCCTGAAATGGCAGAAACCGGTCCCCGGAAGCTTGTTTCCTTCCCAGTATAGGAATTGGCTTGGTAGTTTGGTTTGCCCTGTTCCCATCATGCACTGGGACAGGAACAGACTAATTTGCATATAGCCAAGTTCTGAGCTGGGATGGTGCAGTGAGCTAAAAAACGGTGATGGATCAAGCCCTGATCTTTGGACTGGGTAAGAGTGGTCTGCTTAATTCAGGCACTCTGTTCATCACCACCCCCTTTTCTGAATCATTTTGTCCACCATAAGCGTGGAAGGGTATACTCAGATGTGAGTCCCTTGCTCATTGCACCATCAGGATTCAAGCAAGCCGGGCCGACGACGCCTGAAATGGCAGAAACCGGTCCCCGGAAGCTTGTTTCCTTCCCAGTATAAGAATTGGCTTGGTAGTTTGGTTTGCCCTGTTCCCATCATGCACTGGGACAGGAACAGACTAATTTGCATATAGCCAAGTTCTGAGCTGGGATGGTGCAGTGAGCTAAAAAACGGTGATGGATCAAGCCCTGATCTTTGGACTGGGTAAGAGTGGTCTGCTTAATTCAGGCACTCTGTTCATCACCACCCCCTTTTCTGAATCATTTTGTCCACCATAAGCGTGGAAGGGTATACTCAGATGTGAGTCCCTTGCTCATTGCACCATCAGGATTCAAGCAAGCCGGGCCGACGACGCCTGAAATGGCAGAAACCGGTCCCCGGAAGCTTGTTTCCTTCCCAGTATAAGAATTGGCTTGGTAGTTTGGTTTGCCCTGTTCCCATCATGCACTGGGACAGGAACAGACTAATTTGCATATAGCCAAGTTCTGAGCTGGGATGGTGCAGTGAGCTAAAAAACGGTGATGGATCAAGCCCTGATCTTTGGACTGGGTAAGAGTGGTCTGCTTAATTCAGGCACTCTGTTCATCACCACCCCCTTTTCTGAATCATTTTGTCCACCATAAGCGTGGAAGGGTATACTCAGATGTGAGTCCCTTGCTCATTGCACCATCAGGATTCAAGC
Source organism: Lissotriton helveticus (assembly GCF_964261635.1). Lineage (NCBI taxonomy): Eukaryota > Metazoa > Chordata > Amphibia > Caudata > Salamandridae > Lissotriton > Lissotriton helveticus. The sequence continues at coordinate 503,176,494 of NC_136068.1, read as the reverse complement.
AAGCCGGGCCGACGACGCCTGAAATGGCAGAAACCGGTCCCCGGAAGCTTGTTTCCTTCCCAGTATAAGAATTGGCTTGGTAGTTTGGTTTGCCCTGTTCCCATCATGCACTGGGACAGGAACAGACTAATTTGCATATAGCCAAGTTCTGAGCTGGGATGGTGCAGTGAGCTAAAAAACGGTGATGGATCAAGCCCTGATCTTTGGACTGGGTAAGAGTGGTCTGCTTAATTCAGGCACTCTGTTCATCACCACCCCCCACCCTCTTTTCTGAACCCTTTTTCCAGAAGCTTCTAATACTTTAGACTCTTTGTCTGGAGGGGGAGCATCACTAGTAGTTTGGGAGTTGGCACGTTTACGAGCATTGGATACCACCAAAGAGTCCAACGGCAGCTGTCCCCGAATGTATGTAGGGTCCACAGGCGCCGGTCTGTATTTTCTTTCAACTTGGGGTTAACAACACTTGCTCTTGGGGTTTCCTTGAAAATGTCTCCAGCGTGTTTTAGGACACCCTTTAACATTGGCAATGTCTTTGACTCTTTCTCCACTTCAGAGAAATCAGTTAACAAGAAATCCTCCTCAAATGGGTCAGCATGCATGTCCACATCATGATTTTGTGCTGCCCTCTCTATTAATGCGTTAAACGCCGATGTATCCTCTGTTGGCGAAGTTTTTACAGGGTAAGAAGGAGTATCAGGGATAGTTTGTGACTCCCCCTGGTCAATAGGGTCTGTCCAGGTTTGAGTCTGGTCCTCCTGATCATCGCCTGCAGGGTAACTATATTGTTCATCATAGTCATACCCCATATCCTCATTAGAGCGTGTGGGTGAGCCCGCAGAAGTGTCCTGGCCATAGTACCTTACAGCTTCAAAATGGACAGGCGATGTTGAAGAATCCCTTTCCTTTTTTAGTGGGATTTTATATGATTCCAGAGGATTTTCCAAACTGATCTTTCTTTGATAAACCGTAAGTTTGCCTGTGTCGGCGTTGATATGGAGCTTCGACTGATTATCATAGGAGGGCTCCTGGTACAGAACGTCCTCTTCTAGAGGATGACTCCTTTTCCCAAGTGACACAGTTTTGGTCGGGTCGATCCTTGTCTTCGGATCGATCGCCTTAGGCCGTGCTGTTGGGGGCAGTCCGAATTTTATCGGCGGCTTTGGGCCCGGCGTCGATATTGGACCGACGGACTTCACCTTGTCGTCGTGCTTTTGGCCTTGCGTGGACTTCGGTGTTTGTTGCGTCGGAGGCGCGCTCTTCTTCTTAGTTTCGACTTGCTCCTTAGAGGCGCCTTTGGGTTTCGGCTCGAGGGTTTTGCCTAACTGTTGTTTTTTGACTCGGTGCCTCGGTTCGAGGGCCTTCCGAGACTCAAGTCCTTTGTTTGTGTCGCTGTCCGTCGACGCCGACCTCGTCGGTTCGACGTACTTGGCTTTAGCGATGGACTTTAGCGCACCAATCTTCGGCTCGACACCCTTTGTGGTCGATCCCGCAGGGTCGTCGACACTTTTCTTCGGCGTCGAAACCGATGCGGTCGCACTCTTCGATCCGAGGACTGTTTTCAGCAGTTTCGGTTTTGTTATTGTCTCGATAACTTTCGGTTTCGCTTTCTGTAGGGCGACCGATGGCTCGTGTGATATATTCTTAGCCGGGCCGAGACGCGGGGCTATAGAATGTTTGTCAAGATCTTGGCTAAGGCCTTTTGGCGATGCCTCGACCTGAGCCTTTGAAAGTTTTTGAGTGTCTTTTTGGGGCCCAGTACCCACTGTTGGGCCTGGTTCATCACTCGAGTCGTCATCGACGGCTCCGATGGGGCACACGTCGTCCCTTACCTCTTCGACGTTTTGTTCTTCATCGACGCGTTCTTCGTCGTCTTCATAGTCGTTGGAGTCGTGCTCCGAACCTGGATCCGACGCCTGTTCCGGATCCTCAGTCTCGACGACCTCATCGTCGTCTTCATCGAAGATATTCACCGGGTCGGGCACTGGCTACGTCATTGTTTGTCTTGCTGCACGTCGGAGCCTAAGCGTCTTCTTCGACCGGAATCGAGCACAAGCTAGACAGTTGTCCTCGTTGTGGTCTGGTGATAAGCACTTGTTGCACACCAGGTGTACATCGATGTGCGGGTATTTAGAGTTACAAAGGGGGCATCGTTTGAACGGGCTCCGTTCCATCGACGATGGGGCCTCTGGTGTCGAAAAGGCCACGCGTCTCTCTTCGACATCCTGCTTCGAAAAGAACTGAAACAAGAACTCGGCACCGATCGAATTAACAATACCGAAGACCCCGAAAGCTTTTTGGCCTTGTAGAAAAGTTTCCGAACCTGAGTAAAGAAAAGTACATCCGAACCCAATGGCGGAAAAAACCAATCTGAGAATGGAGAGGATGCCCATGCGCACTGTAGTCCAGGTGACGAGCCACCTATCTCGTGATACTTCGAAGACTCTTCCAGGACAACAATGTGCAATCATCCGGACCCAACACTAGGCGGCGATCTATGCATAAGATGTGAATTCAGCAGCCCACATGCCTTGAACTGTGGGTTACATGCACTGTTTGGGTCTATGTAGTGAGTTGCTGCGATGTGATTGCAGAGGGTGGTGTGCAACATGTCGATTTGGTTCTCTTTTGTACTGCATTGCTTGCATTGGTTTGTTCTGTTTCTGCCACTGACCTGACCCTACATATCTCTCCCATGCAGATTCACCTGTGGTCACGGAGGGACAGGAGCCGGACACCAGTGGGGATGAGACTAGCACTTCAGCTGCACAGGAGCCCAGTGACACAGAGGTCACCAGCGCCTCGGAGGGGGACCAGAGTCTGCAGGAGGAATCACAGCCTGAGACGCAAAGTACCACATCCTCTGATACCAGCGGGGATGAATCCATGTTGCGGGCACAGGGAATGGAGACTCTGCATCATCTTCAACCACACAGCGGCCAGAGCCCACCCTACCAGCCACTTCCTCTGGTGCTGCCCGAGTCCGGGTCAGTAAGAGGGGACGAGTTTCCTTCACACCAGTATGTGGAGCTTTTGCGCCAGATGTGTGTGGGCCAGACAGCTCTCCTAAATGCCTTCATTGACCATAACATAAAATTGGCCCAGGTGTTTGCTTTCATGGAGGGCATACATTCAGAGATGGGTGGGCTGCACCGTACTGTCCAGGCTTTATCCTCCACAGTGATGTCTGCCCTTCAACAGGCACACACTCCCATTCCTGCTCCTGGGCCTTTGTCCACCCCCCAAGTTGTGGCCACGTCTGATGATAGTGACCACGGTTCACATACGTCACAGTCACAGCACACAGCAGCAACAACCCAAGCGGTCCCGTCCGCAGACACCATTCCCACAGAAGAGAAAAGCCACCCCAGAGTGCTAAGACAAAAGCCCATCAGGCAAAACCAAGGCCCAAAAAGCAAATAAGCAAACCGCAAGCTCACATGTGTCAGAGGCATCCCCAGCTAAGGACTCTCCTGTCCCTAAAGCATCTCGCAAAGAGAGGCATGCAGTTTAATTGCCCACTGAGGAGGTGGTGCATGGCAAGGGTACACCTAAGAAGAGCTCCAAAGCAGATTCACCCACCACCTCCACTCCCATTCCAATCCCAGTTAAACAGGAGAAGGAGGGCACTGTAGGGGGTACACCTGGCAAACAGGGGAAGGAGGGTCAAAGGCAAAGCCAGGTGAAGCGTTCCGCTAGATCCAGCACGTCCCCAGAGGGAGTGCCAGTGTCTGCACCTGATGCAGCTTTGTTGGTGTGTGTGCCTGTTGTGTCCACACCACATTCCATTAATCCCAAGACAGGGAAGCCAATTAGAATCCCCAAGAAGTGTAAAGGCACCCCTCCACAATCTCCCAGCCACATTGTGTCTCAGCTCTGCATGACTCCACCTCCACATGCCACTACACCACCTGGTCCAAGCAGCACTCCGGCTTGCCAAGCCACTGATAGCATAGCACTACCTCACCTGGGCCGCTCTACCCCAGTCAGGTGCTCCTACTATCCCCAACACACAGCCAGCTCCCAATCCGCCTGACAGCCAAGTCTGAGTGGTAGTCCCCCTCACACACCTCTCTCTCACACAGGTGTGCCTGTACTGCCCATTGTTACCCCCTGACTGTGTTGCTGCCCATGGAAGGGTACAGTCGCACACCCTCCCTGTGCAGATTCTCATGTACTCGCTCTGCACTTTGCCCAGGACACTGGCCTTGTTGCTGTTTGCTGTGTTTGACTATTCCCTGTGCAGCCTCTCGTGTACTCGCTCTGCACTATGCCCTGCCCACTGGGCTTCCAGTTCTGCCCTTGCCTATGCAGCCTCTTATGTACTCGCTCTGCACTTTGCTATGCCCACTGGGCTACCTGTTCTGCCCTTGCCTGTGCAGCCTCTCATGTACTCGCTCTGCACTTTGGCCTGGACACCGGCCTTATTGCTCTTTGCTGTGTTAGACTATTCTCTGTACAGCCTCTCATGTACTCGCTCTGCACTTTGTCCTGCCCACTGGGCTTCCTGTTCTGCCCTTGCCTGTGCAGCCTCTCATGTACTTGCTCTGCACTCTTCCCTGCCCACTGGGCTTCCTGTTCTGCCCTTGCCTGTGCAGCCTCTCATGTACTTGCTCTGCACTCTTCCCTGCCCACTGGGCTTCCTGTTCTGCCCTTGCCTGTGCAGCCTCTCGTGTACTCGCTCTGCACTTTGCCCTGCCCACTGGGCTTCCTGTTCTGCCCTTACCTGTACAGCCTGTCATGTACTCACTCGGCACTTTGCCCTGAACACTGGCCTCGTTGCTCTTTGCTGTGTTGGGACTTTTCCCTGTGTAGCCTCTTGTGTACTCGCTCTGCACTTTGCCCTGCCCACTGGGCTTCCTGTTCTGCCCTTGCGTGTGCAGCCTCTCATGTACTCACTCGGCACTTTGCCCTGAAAACTGGCCTTGTTGCTCTTTGCTGTGTTGGACTATTCCCTGTGCGGATTCTCATGTACTCACTCTGCACTTTGCCCTGGACACTGGGCTTCCTGTTTTGCTCTTGCCTGTGCAGCCTCTCATGGATATGCTGTGCACCCTGAACTGCCCATTGGCCTTCCTGTTTTGGTCTTGCCTGTGCATATTCTCATGGATATGCTGTGCACCCTGAACTGCCCACTGGCTTTCCTGTTTTGGCCTTACCTGTGCAGAATATCATGGATATGCTCTGCATTTTGTGCCTTGCTATTCTCTACTCTTGGTGCATATCTGTGCAATATGTGAATAAAGACAGTTACAATCAGAAAAAATATATTTCCCTTTTGATGTTAAATCCTACTCCTACACAGAAAGTATGAATCTATTACAAAAAAACAAAGAAAAAAAGAGAATGAATGTCCCTATATATAACCACACGTAATCTGGTATTTAAAGCCTTGACATTTTTATTATTATTTGCAATTTGCTCAAAAAATCAGACAATATTGTATCATATTAAAACATGATTACATTTCATAAAGCATATATATGCAAAGATAAAAAATAAACATTTGGAAAGATACTATCTTTTACAATAATTTTTGACAGCGACTAAGAAATAGTCACATAGATGTCATGTCTTTCCTGGTACATAACACAATATTAAAAACATTAAAACACAACAAATTGTATTAAAACAAAAGTAATGTTGTCCTCTTGTCAAGAGGACAAAATTACTTTTGTTTTAATAAAATCGTTATGTTTTAATGTTTTTAATATTGTCTGACTCCTACGTGTTGTTTTTATCACTTGTGAGTATGCAGAGTGTGTGACCGGCACATCAGTGTTGTGCTTGGTTGATCATCCATGTGTCTTGATTCTGTTTGTGTAGACTGTGCAGACCTGCTGCTCCCCACTGCCATTGTGGTTGTGTTTTCTCATGCATTGCTGTCACATGGTGCCTTTTTGCCTCCAGTATGGCATGTTGTGTGTGGTGTCATGCCATCCCCTATCTGTGCTTCAAATGCCTACCCATTATGGGTCTAGACTCCCTCTGTTTGTGTATGGTGCATTCCTGCCATGTCCGCTACTGACATGCAGTACACTTCTCTTAGGTGCCGGCTGTCCCCTTGGTTTCTATTTGTGTGTGTGCCTCTCCATCACTTCATTTGTGACACTGTGCTGTGTGGTGCAGTTCTTTGGCCAGGAGCTATGTGCCACTCAGGATATTTCCCCACTTGTTTATTTGTGATGTTCTTGTGCTATTTGGCAGTCATGGTTGCTCATCAGCTGTTTAGCTGTGTGTGCTGCCCAGTCCTCTGGTCAAGTTGTTTCCACCTTTCTGTCCCAGACTTGTGCATCTGTTGTTGTTGTGTTGGATATATGTGTGTTGGCTGTGGTAATGCTTCACTTCCTGGGTGTGCTGTTGCGTTTGTGGTGTGCTGATTTGTGTTGTGTGGGTTGATGTGTCACTCATGACTGTGTGTGACTTGTATGCTTGGTGTGCACACACTTCTTGTTGTGCGTGCAGTGCTGTGTGTATGTTGCCTTGTCATTGCCTGGTGTGCATCCCCTGATGTCCTGAAGTACTTGCTCTGTTTTTTTGGCTGTGCATCTGTTGCTAATTTGATGTGACTGTGTTGTTCTGTGATGGTGCACTTCTTGTGTGTGTTGTGGTATGTTATCTGTGTATTGTCCCTGAGTGATTAGGTTGTGCACTCCTGTTGGGTATGTGCTCCCTTTGCCTTCCACAGTTTGGCTGCACAAGGCATGTCTGTTTTTGTTGTGTTTCTGTGTGTGTTTCTGTTGGGTTATTTGTTTGTGTGTTGTTTTTATGCAGAAATCTGTTCTGGCATCCCTTTGTGTGTGTGATGTTTGTGGCTACACCCAGGGTGCGTGTTTGTGTGTGTATAGACTGGCAAGTATTGGCAGCCTTCAGTGTGTTTGGCACTGGTGTTGTGTGCTGCTGGTGTGAGGGGGGTATGTGTGTACATTTCTCCTGGTGTTTGGCAGTCATGGAGTGTGTCAATGGGCCCTGTGTGTTGTGCTGCTGGTGTACTCCTGTGAGGTGGTTGTATGCCTGTGTGGCTGTTCACAGTTTGACTTCCGGGCCTTCCTTTCATCCTTGTGCCTATACATGGTTTACCTTGCTGTCTCCCTGTGTTGTTGCACTGTGATGTCTGTGGTTTGACTTCACTGACTGTACCAGCCATGTGTGGTTTGATGGTCTGAGGGGGGTGTTCTGTGTTCCTTGTCTTGCATATGATGTGCACATGCTTGTGGTGTGTCTCCATGGCCTTCCATTTGTGTGCATCCCACTCTGGCTTTCCTATTTGTTGTGCTCCATTGTTGTTAGCATTTGGGGTTTGTATGTGTATATGTGTCAGTCTGTGGTATGTATGTGGGACTATGCAGGCTGTGTGTCCATTTGTATGTTTGTTCCTTGTATGTGTTCATTTGGTGTTTCTACTCATTTCTATTTCCCTTAATGTGGTGGTGTTGTGGGGTGTGTATCTCCCTGGCCCTGTGCTACTGTGCTGTGTGTTGTGTGTTCCTGCCCAGCCACTCCTGCAGTGGCTGTCTCCCTGGTTGGTTGTTGTGTGGTGCAGGGTCTGGTTTGATCTGGCTTGTTGTTGTGCATGGCGGTGCACAGGAGGTGCACATTGCATGTGCCTTCATGGAGTGTCCTAATGTGTATTGGGAGGAGGCGTGGCCCTGAGGTCTTTGTCCCCTGCCCATGCCTGGCCCTGCCGTCTGCATTCTGCGCATGTATTCCCTTGTGTTCTCTGCTGCAGCGACGTGACCGGGACATTGCTGCGAGATTGCCGTGAATATGTATCCTGGATACGGAGGGGTGACTTGGTGGCAGGTGGGTCATGTGTGGGTGCCCATGTGGATGTGTTCCTGTCCCCAGCAGGGTGTCTGATGTGAATTTGGACCCTGAGTCAGCCCATGTGTTGTGTTTGTGTTATTGCGTACCTGCGGCGGCGTCCGTGGCGGTCCATGAGTTGCTGGTGATGTAGCAGGTACAGCACAGGAAAAACGTGTAGAGCTGGATCCATGGCGGTCGTGACTGGGTGGAGAGGACTGGGACTCTGGTTTCGCACTCCGCTGTCGTTCTTCCACCGTCTCTGATTGTGCGGTGTTTCCACTGCAGTGCGTCTGCTTGTTTGGGGCATCCTAATTTGAGGAGCGGGCGGACGTCATTCCACACGGCGGAGAGTCTCCATTGGCCGTCACCGCCACGGCGGTGGGCACACTTTGATGACTGTGCGCGTCGCACCGCGGCGGATGGGAGATGGGCTATGTTTGGCCATACTAATATGGTGGACGTGAGTACCGATGCTCGCAGGCGGAAAAATGCATTTTTCCGCTCCGCTGGAACCACGGTGGTGCCTACGTCCGACATCCTAATGGACCCCTTAGTTTGGTACCGTGGGAGACATTGGAGAATCCCCCTGCTCTCCATCTATCCATGGCCAAATCCATTCAATCTTTCCAATCTCCCCCTACTATTGCCAACCCTTCCGGCATGTCGGCCCACAGGGTCGCAAGGCGCTCAACTAATGGTCAATGCAGCGGCGGGGTGGCAAACACACATCCCAACACCACCTGTTCCTCATTTATGGTACCCCTAATAAAAACATACCCCCCCTGGATGTCTGTCCAAGTCTTGATATGTTGGTATGGGACCCTATGATGAAGTAGAATCCCAACCCCACGGGACCCCCTGGTGAAGCCAGAATGATACACTTGAACATACCCATAGCGGAGGAAACACAATGCTTTTGTACCCAACAAATGTGTCTCCTGAAGCATCATTACATCTGCTCGGTATCGTTTGCCTGTTGGAGTATAGCCCCTTATTTGATTTTATCCAGTGCCCCCTGACGTTCCAACTCACTATTGGGAGGTCCCCGGCCTGAAGCCGCACCCTATCTATTGGGACTGCCATCTAAGGGTCTCTGAACTTCGATGTGTGGGACAGCTATAAGCCAGTGTGTGAAGAGTGGCCATGTGTGGCAGGAATGCAGTACAAACATACAACCCACATACCCCAACTTCCCCCAACCCCCCACCCTATACCTCAAAACAACTGAAGTATCTGTTGCGTCAGAGGTGGCTTGCAGACCCCAACAGGAGCCCCCCGCTCGCCCCCCCAATGGTTCTCCAATGGTTCCCCAATAACCTGCCTATAGATAATAGGGTTCCCTTGACTATTGAGAGTCAAACAGAGGTACTAGCCACCGCATATGTATCGTCTGACTCAACAGATGTCCCCAACAGTTTCCCATCCAGGAGAGTCCTAACGTGGCTATGAGGCCAAAGACTCCTCTGGGAAATCGAAGTGGATCTGTTAGGATCACTGCAAGATTTAGAGTGGCGTCTAGATCTCAACCTCCTAGTTCCTTTGATTTTGAGCTTGGGTGGCCTACGGACGACAACACTGGACGAGGAGTCTGACTCCAACCCAGTATACCTGTTTCTCACAACAGATTCAAACCATTGGGGTATAACAGCCACATTTAGGGCAACTGACATCCTAATAACAAGCATCAAGTTAATTAGTTTGGGAGACATATACCATGTATATGTAGTTTAACTGCAAATATTTAAGTCTCATTCTATTAGAGATCTTTTGGCCTGTTTTCCAAGGGCTTCTGCCATTCTATGGAGCTAAGTTCTCTATATAACTCGGATTTCCATTTACCCTTAGGGCCCGATTCCAGTGCGGCGACGGTCGTAGCCGTTCCGACTGCATCGAAATTGCCCGTTCAGATTCCTTTCCGACTGACCGATTTCAATGCGCTCGGTCGGAAGGGAATCTGAATCAGTTTTCAAATGGCCTCCGTCCGCCATTCGGAAAGCCTTTAGTAATCCCTTGGCTGGCTCTTTCCAGACTAGGGATTAAGATGGCAGCTTCCCACTGCCTTTCTGGGCCGGCCTGTTCGGAACACAAAGGTATTGGGAATCTATCTTTGGGGGCCCCCAGCAGGGCCTCGATGGGTGGCCTAGGGGGCACGTATGGTGCCACCCTGTTACCCCCTGCACCCGGTGGCTGGCACCTTGAGGTGCCTGCGACGGGCTGCAGGGATGAACTGCTCTTTTGCTCTTTGCAATGAGAGCATGCATTCCATTTGGAATGCATGCTCCCATTGTAAATAATAGGCATACGACCGAACAGGGTTCGGTCGCATTCTACTTCCTAGGCTGAAACCGATGACAGGAGGTCGTTCGGTTCCAGTTCCAAACCGATGTCGGATGGACTCCGGTCCGTCCGACATCGGAATCAGGCCCTCAATATGTAACAGATTAGGCTTCATTATTTTTAATAGGGAGCGGTAAAACCAGGTCACCAGTTTATGGCTATCACACGCCGTAAACAGGAGTTACAAAATGTCATGTGTTTTAAGCTCAGTTATTAGATTGCTACTTATTCTTGATGGTCTGTGTTACTGATGCTACAGTAAGAAACTGGGAAGTTTAAAGGACAACTTCTTCCACTAGAACAGTAAAGGGTAACCGTTCACCTCTTTGGAAGAAATCACCAACTGTGGTCGGACCTAGTTCCATGCACTGTGTTAACACTGTAGTTTTAAGGATTACTGACACAATATCGAGGTATGCAATATCATTTGACACAAATATTATGTCCAAAATATTGTTTACCAAAATATTTTCTCCTTATAATTATAATGGGTCGTACAAAAAGATGAGTAAAAATATTGGTGATACTAATATCGTCAAAAACAAACTAAAAAAAAGTTGATTTTTTTTTTGTAATTAGACTTTAAAGTAGTAGATGTTAAATATTTTAATATATACATTTAATATATTGTAAATGAAATACATTCCACTAATATTTAATACTAAAAATAAATATACACATAGTTGTTGGAGGAGTTTCATATAGCGCAAACTCTTCCTGAAGGTATCAGAGCGCTTTACATGAGCACCAGTTGCGTTACAGACCGACACATTGATTTTGTTAGGCACGGGGAGATTAAGTGATTTGCCCAGAACCACAGGATGCTGTCAGTGCCGAGACTCGAACCTGGTTCCCGAGCTTCGAGGTCGACCGCTTTAGCCCTAAGGGCAAGAAAGCAAAAGACACACAAGTGATGGACGGAATGCAGAACAAAAAAAATAAAAAAGTTACTTACCTGTAACTTTGGTTCCCCAGTATTGGAAACTTTCATAGATTCCCATGCTTTTGTATCATTCCCCGTCGTCGGAATGGGAGTCTCGGTAACAAAAATAACATAGCAGTAGGTACAGGATACTTTGTAGTAGCAGAGCGCGCAATAAAATATTTTATAACATAACATAACAAAAGAGAAAGAAAAAGAAAAAGGCCTCATTCCCTTTTGTAGCATATCCGCCTCTTTTTGTAAAAGAGACCAAACTAAGCATCAGCCAATCAGAAGAGCCTCACCCCATAGAACCCTCCTGAAGGAACCTCAGATTTTAGTAGCCGTTGTGTAACAGTAACCACAGTTGCTGAAGGCTGAGCTTTCCTCGGGGAGGAGGGTGGGCGCATGGGAATCTATGAAAGTTACCAATACTGAGGAACCAAAGTTACAGGTAAGTAACTTGTTTTCTTGCCCCAGTATTGAAACTTTCATAGATTAACGTGCTTTTCTATCAGAGTAGCTAGCAGTAAGCAATAAAGCACATTTTGTGGCATAAATATATAAATATCTCAGAATGCATCCTTTCATAAGAGAATAAGTATATACACATTGGAAAAGCCATTTGTACTAACATGAGATACAAAATGTGCAGAAATAGGAAGGAGGGATAGTAAGGAAAGCTCACAAATCAGTGGAAGAGGTTCCTCAGGACTGCCTGGCCCACAGCCGTATCCTCCTGAGTCAAGGATTCCAAGCAGTAATGCTTCGAAAAAGTGTGTACGCTGCTCCAGGTTGCAGCTCTGCAAATGTCTCTGATGTGTACTCCCGTGAAGAGAGCTGTAGATGAAGCAACGGATCTTGTGGAGTGTGCTCTGATCCTTCTATCCAGCGGTTTGCCCGCTGTTGAGTGGCAATATAGAATGGCACTGGAGATCCATCTTGCAATACTCTGCTTTGAAAGAGGAAGGCCCTTGCGTGGACCACCAAAAGCAATGAATAATTGTGAAGATTTGCGAAACCCTTTGGTGCGATCCAAATAAAATTTCAAGCACCGCTGCACATCCAGAGAATGGAGTGACCTCTCCGCTGGTGTGGAAGGGTGAGGAAAGAATGATTTGAGAATCACAGGTTCATTTAGGTTAAAGTCTGAAGACACTTTAGGGATGAACTTCGGATTAGTTCTTAAAATCACGGTATTTTTCTTGAACTGGAGAAAAGGTTCCTGTATTGTGAGAGCCTGCAATTCCCCAATGCGTCTTGCCGATTTGAGGGCAAGAAGGAGAGCCAATTTCCACAACAGAAATTTCATGTCTGCCCGATGAATTGGTTCAAAGGGATCTTTCATGAGCTGTTGGAGACCCAAATTCAAATGCCAAGTGGGAGGCGGAGGCCTCACCGGTGGAAAAACTCGGAATAAGCCCTTGAGAAACTGCTTGATTATTCTTGAAGACCAAAGAGAAGGTCCAGATGCAGACCGCCTGTAGCGAGAGATCGCTGCTATGTAAACTTTTATGGATGAAAGAGCCTATCCTGTTTTAGCCAAGGACAAGAGATAAGGTAGAAGTTGATGAGGCTGAGAAGAGAAAGGGTCCAGACTTTCTTTCCTGCACCAAATGCAAAATCTCTTCCATTTTAAACAGTAAGTTTTATTCGTAGAAGGAGCTCTAGCTTGAGACAAAACCTCTCTTATTTCATTTGAGATGGGAAGGTTCATGAATTCTCGCTGTTCAGGAGCCATGCCGTCAGGTGCAAGGATTCTGGATCCGGATGCCAAATCTGCCCGCGGGACATCGTGTGAAGATCCGAAATTGTCCGCAATGGAAGAGGAAGGACGAGAGACAATAGGTGAAGTTCCGTGAACCAGAACTGTCTTGGCCAAGCAGGGGCTATTAAAATCATCTTGCATGGCTCCGCTTTGATCTTCCTAAGAAGCCGTGGTATCAACGGAATGGGAGGAAAGGCGTACACAAATGCTTTCGACCAAGCTATCTTAAGTGCATTCCCCATGACCCTCAATGGTGAAGCTTCCTTGCGTAAAAGCGGCATTTCTTGTTGAATGGAGTGGCAAATAGATCTATTGAAGGCTTGCCCCATCGTTGAAAAATCTCCCCCAAAACCACCTGATTCAGTTCCCATTCGTGGGTGACAGACGACATCCTGCTGAGTCTGTCCACCTTTTCGTTTAGAACACCTGGCAGAAGTTCTGCCTGTAGCGATATAATGTGAAGAGTAGCCCATTCCCGAATCTTCTGGGCCTCTCGAGACAATGGCAGAGATCTGGTACCCCCTTCCCTTCCTTGTTTATGTAATGCATAGCTGTGGTGTTGTCCGTCCGAACGAGAACCGCTGACCCCTGCAATCGTGGAAGAAACGCCTGCAGTAGCCTGATAGCCCTTAGTTCTAGGAGGTTGATGTGAAGAAGACGGTGCTCGGGCAACCAATGCCCGCTGACCTGAAGATCCTGAAGCACCGCTCCCCAGCCGTCCAGTGAGGCATCTGTTGTTACTACTTGCGGAGCTGGATTGCTTACGAAGGATAGACCTTGGGAAAGGTTTCCCTGCTTCGTCCACCACAAGGCTGCTCTTTGCATTGCAACAGTAATCATCACTTTGTCATCGAATGAGCTGTGAACTTGCTTCCATTGTCTGTTTAGCTGTCCCTGGAGAGTCTGCATCCGCAATCTGCAGTGAGGTATGAGGGGGATGTATGAGGAGATCACCCCCAGAAGGGATTTGTAACGGCGAACTGAAAGAGACTTTCTTTTCCTTAATTGCAGAGCCATGGATTGTAGTTTCGCTTGTCTTTCTAGGGATGGAAAAGCTTTGTTGAGATTTGTGTCCAAGATGGCTCAGAGGAAACACGCTGTCCTGGACGGAATCAGAGATGATTTTTCCCTGTTGAGAGTAAGACCCAAATTCTAAAATAGGTTTGTACAAGCGTTGACAGCTTCCATCGCAGCTTCCCTGGACCGGGCCTTCAGCAACCAGTCGTCCAGGTAAGGGAACACTTGAAAATTATTTCTTCGTAAGAAAGCCGCCACCGGAGCCAGCACCTTGGTAAAGATCCTTGGGGCAGAGCGAATTCCAAAGGGCAGAACCCTGAATTGAAAGTGGCTCTTGGCTACTGTAAACCGTAGAAACCTCCTGTGAGCTGGGTGAATGGGTATGTGAAAATACGCATCTTCGAGATCGAGCGTGGCCATGAAATCCCCTGGAGTGATGAGACACAATATGTTCTGAAGCGAGACCATCCGAAAGGATAGGGAAATTAGATAAGTGTTAAGCTCCCTGAGGTCTAAAATAGGGCGCCATTACTCTAGCGTCTTCTTTACCAGGAAGAACCTGGAATAGAATCCTTCCCCTCTTTGAGAGAAGGGGACCAGCTCCACAGCTCCCTTTAAGAGCGTCTGATGAACTTTGAGCTGCAAGAGACGCAGATGTTTTGAAGGAATGGCAGCAGGGGGCTTGGATGGTGGGATTTGTGTGAACACCAAAGTATGGCCCTTTTGAATGATGTTGAGCACCCAACGGTCCGATGTTATCTGCGACCAGTTGTGGAGGTATTGAGATACCCTGCCTAATACAGATGTTGTGGAGGTGGGTACCGTAGGCAGAGCCAGACAGCCGCTATTGCCTCTTGGACGCATCACGTCCTTGGTTATTCTGCTTTCCTCTTGCATTCGATCTAGAGAAAGACGAGACTTGGCATTGTTTTTGGTAATAGGGCTGACGGTATGATTGCGATGTCGAATCATAAGAAGGGTACCTTTGCTGTTGGTATGAGCCTCTATATGTGTTGGTACTTCTCCCTCTGGCACCTCAGAAAGGAGCTTTCCGGTATTGAAGCGTACCAAGAGACCTAGCCGTCTATGTATCCTTCTTTATTTCTTGGAGAGTATCATCTATGTGTTTACCGAACAATGGCTCTCCATTGAAAGGGAGGTCCAAGATCTTATTCTGGACCTCCGGCCTGAAGCACGTCGCTCTGACCCATCCTTGGCAGCGCAGAACCGCTGCACCCGCTAGTGAACGAAAAGCTGTAGTGGCAATGTCCACAGCACAATCTATCACTTCAGCCTATGTTGCTTCTCCTTCTAGCAGTGTTTTCTTGGCTTCACCCTTTGCCTCCCGGGGAAGCTGATCCAAGTAAGGTGAAAGGTCACACCATAACTGGCGATCCTATCTGCCCAGTATTGCCAAAGCATTTGCCGCCCGGACCAGGAGACTAGCCATTGAAGAGAATCTTTTCGCAGCGTTATTGAGTCGTCTGCCCTCCTTATCAGGAGTAGTAGTAAGGGGTGCCGAAGGGTTACGGGACTTCCTCCCTGCTGCATGCGATATCACAAGAGTCCGGTTTTGGGTGTCCAGTCATCCTCAGGTGCCTTATTCTTCTTTTCCAGGCGTGGCAAGACCGGAACAACAGTTGCTGGGTTCTTCATAGCCTTGAGACCCTCACTCCACACATGCTCCCCGATGGGTATAGATCGGGTTACCTTCTTGTATGGCTCCTTAAAGTCATAGAGAAAACACTCCATCTGAACGGAAGGCATAGGCAGCTGGAATCTGCTAGATGCTCTCTCCATTAACTTATGGAACCCCCCGACATTCGCTGGGGGAGAATCCGAGGAATCATCCTGTACATCCGGTTGTGGTAAAGGCATATTCGGAGCAGGTGTTTGAGGCTGAGAGAACACCTGGGTTGGCAACTCTGGCGACATGACCACTGGAGCGGTAGGGGCAGGCAAAGCTTGAACTGCTGGGATAGAGGCAGGCTGAGATGTCACCTGAGAGAATCTGGTTTTATAGTCCTGCAGCATGCTATGGAGATCCGCCAAGAGAGAGGAAGGAACAGACACCATCTCTTGGCCTATAGACTCCTGACGTTGAGAAGAGTACTGGAAAGAACATTCATGAAGAAACTCGCCTTCAGAATCTGTTTGTTGACATTTTACTAGCAGTTGAGATGGGCTGTTCGCATACCCAAAAGAGTCCTGAACCTCTTCATCAGAATCCTCCTCTTCCAGCAACAAAGCGGGAGGCAAGGGGGCAGCCGGAGTTATCCTTCTCAAGGAAATAGTGATCTCCGTTGACGACTGCATCGTCGACGTTACCGTGGTCGATGGAGAAGATACAGGTAAGCTCGTCGTCGATGTCGTCAACGGAAGAGTTACCGTCGACGAACGGATTGCCGACCACGAGATGGGCGGCGTCGACAAAACCGCCGGCGATCCTGCACTTGTCGTCGTCATGGTTGTCGTCGTCGAAGCACTTGTCGACGACACCGTCGTCGTCATCACCGTCGACAAAGTCCTCATCGACGCTGCCGTCGGCGATATCCCCGTCAACATTCTCGTCGACGTCGTTGTCACCATCGTCGACCATCCTGTCGACATCGCCTGTGCCGTCGACGAGCCTGTCGACGGTACCACTTTAGATACCTTGGATTTTTACTCCTTTGTCGACGGAGCCTTCTGTAGCGTTGTCGACGACTTGGAGCTTTTCTCTGACTTCTCAGATGACAGAGAAGATGGTTTCCTGAAAGCTGTAGCAGCCTTCAACACTCCTGAAGGCGTAGATGGTCCTTCCCTCTCCTTTGCACCGTGGTGAGGACATTTTACAGGACTTTGGCACTCAGACTCAGGGTGGTCTTTTTTTAGGCCTTTGCTGGACGCTCCACAGAAGGTGAGGGGGAAACCCTACCCCTCTTGACTGACCTTCTGGATGATGTAGCTGAAGAAGAATCCTCACTGTCGCTTGACACCGTTTCTTTCCTGGACTTCAATTTCTGGAGCCAAGTGAGAAGGCGACCCTCACGGTCCCAGAGAGTCTTTGTAGAAAAAGTGCAGCAGATCTTGCAGTCCACAGCCTTATGATCCGGATACAGGCAGCATATACAGTCCTTATGCCTGTCCTCCACATACAGCCTTTTCTTGCCACAGGTTAAACATGACTTGAAAAGAGCCTTCTTATCCTTGTCAGACATTTCAGAAGAAATACCCAACAATCCTGAAGAAAAAACTGAAGAAAAACCTCAAAAGAGTAGAAAATGAGCAGAGCTCAAAGGAGACCCCCTTCCGTCTTGTTATCAACCCTGGTCAGTTATTCATTGTGTTTTTTTGTATTATCCCGGTTGTTACAGAGTTGCTAAAGCTTTGTATTAATCGCTCATTTACTGAAGCTAGGCTGTCATCCGACATTAAGCGTGTCTCTCAAGCCTCGCATTAGCTATTCCACAATGGTCCGAAAGAAGACACAGATTGCCCCATCCGGGGTATTAGCGGCCACAAAGTCAACAGTTACGACTATGGATGCTTTTTTAACCAGGGCAGCATCTGTTATTGATAAGGAGATCGAGATGGTGAATAGGCGCCTCTCTAGATCTCCGGCGGGTCGCCTTCAATACCTCCGGGAAAATTCTAATGTAGATGAGGTATGTAATGCCTCAATACACGGCCCACATTGTGGGAGTGCACGTGGGGAATTAATGGGCCCTGATTTGTCTGAAGTTATATCCACAGACATGGGAGAGGTGGTACCACAGCGCTTGTACCCAGGAATAACTATCGCCGTCCTTTAATTGTTGACAATCTGGGGAAAGGTGGGAAGACATCTGTAGTGCTACCTGAGGTCGTAAATGTTTACAGCTTGCCCCCATCCCCACTGCCCAATGGGACCGGTTGCCGCGCTGGCGGCCTCAAGAGGAAATGTAAAGCAACAATGGGTCAAGTGAAAAAAAAAAAACAATGAAAAGTAGGCACCTATCACAGTAGCAGGGGGGGTGTCTGGAAGTGAGAAGTATTTGCTGGACACCCTCAAATTAGTTTTGAGCACTGCACTGGAGGAAAGGTTAGCCCCTATTATGTCGAAGCTGTCTGAGATAGAGCTACGGCTTGAAGCCATGAAACAGTCCCCATTATGTAATCCTGTTGTCGTACGTAACCCCCCAACCTTGCATCCTCAATCTAATCCCGTAGTAGGCCCCACACAAGTACCATATAGCCCCGTAATTGCTCCGGCAACAAGCAATAATAACCATCTCAGGAGCGGCGAGGGTACCGGTACACAGGAGCGTGGGTTGAGGGGTACTACTGAGGGCTTGACAACAAACAGGCAGACCACAAGGACAAGGGTAAATAACCCATCACAGGGCCCACAGTGTGATAGCGGTGAAACCCATGGCGTGATAAATAGTAGTGGGCGAAATTCCGAGGTAATCGATTTGCCTCCCCAATCCACACCACTGGTGGTTATCCTGGGTAATGTGCCACCTCTCCAACAAGGATCTACAGAGGCCTTTTATCAGCTTAGGAATAAGGTGACCCACTGGTTATCCGGTAACACCTCAGTGGGGTCTGAAGTAGGTCGCAACATTATCATGGTGCGGCGTGTGGGCTGGGTGGGAAACTCAAGAAAGTTAGGAGGTGGTGACTGTATAATCGTGAATTTCAACGACCGCTCAATCGTTGAGAACCTATTCCGAGAGATAAATGTGAGAAATTTTAATACCGGGTCTGGGATACAGATGCTCCCCCTGGGATTCTTTTATCAACCTAATCCCCCGAACAACTTTAATTTTGACCCACACGCCCATAAGCGCATGCATGGACCCAGACTTGACAATAGACTAAATAGTCTTAACCACCAGCTCGCCCACATGACATCGGATAACATCTGGGGGGATCACTATGGTTTACCAATTCCGCTAGTGACAAACAGATTTTCAGCTTTGTCTACATTAGAAGACAGCGACTGACTAAAGGGAACTACTGACCTTGTTGAATTGTCATCACCCACCCAAAATCAGCCTATGGGGGAGGACCATAAGATCAGATCTCAGTCAGGGGGAACGTGATTGTATGTAACAAGGGCCAAAAAGATACCCTGCCTGCGGTCCCATCCAGTTTAACGTCTTACAATATAATATCTTGCACTATAGCTGGGTTGGCCGGGAAGGCTGAAGATCCAAAATGGGTAGAGTTTATAAGGACCTTTCCGGTGATCTGTTTGCAAGAGACCTGGATGGTGGAAAGTGACACTTTCTTAGAAGGTTATAAAACCTTTTTTGTGCCGGCAGAACCGTCACGTAGCGGTAGAGCGAAAGGGGGCATGGTAATTTATATTGATATGGCCCTGAATTGTGTTGCCAAATCAATAACTTCTGACAACACTAATATCCAAGCAGTTACCCTAAAAAGAGTGAATGCAATGGTGCTCCTGATTAATTTTTACAATGCTGTAAATGCCAGAGGTGAATGCAGGATTGCTGAACTGGGTAACTTCATTAGATTAAATTGCGCTAGGGATCTCTACCGGCTTTTGATTATGGGGGACTTTAACGTACACCCATGTGGGAATCCAATGCATACAGCTATGGGAGTATTGGGATGCCATAGGATGGAGGGACTTCATTTCGAGCATTCAGGCAGGGGAAACATGTTGAACCATTTACTTAACTAATTTGACTTGGTTTCAGCCATGTCAGTGGTGGACATTTGTAGTCATCAGTTTGTTCCAACATTTAAAGGTCGCTCCGGGGGTTCCTTTATTGACCACATCCTGTTCTCTAACGAACTTCAGTCCACCATATTGGGTTTCAAAAATGAAGATATCATATATAGTGACCATAACCCAGTCTGTATCTTCTTTGTTGGTAATCTTTTAAACCTAAAGGAAAAGCTGTTAACCCATGGAGTACTGAAAAGCACAGATGGAAGGCGTCAACTTAAATGGTCGAATGTGAACTCTGACCAACTATATGATAGGATCCATAAAACCTGCGACCCAGAGTTAACATTGTGTGTGTCTTCCACATCCCTCCCACCTGACATTTTGTTAGCTTTTGAGGGGATTACCACTAAAGTAGGTTCCATGTTAACTATCCCGATAGCGGGGCTTCTGCTCAGAGACCCGAAATGGTTTGATCATGCCTGTTCAAAAGCTGCCCAAGCGTTAAAGGCAGCACTGAAGATTAGCCCTAGAGATCCGCTGATGATCCGGACATTACGCCAGACCTATAAAAAAGGTCCTGGCAAAGCGAAAAGCAGATATAAAGGATAAAGTCTGGCAAGAACTTTTAGACCCAAATACTCTGGGTAACAGCGAGAGCTTCTGGGGAATCATTAATAGACCCCTTTTTGACAGGGAAGGGGAACACGCAGGAGACACTAATATCACTGAAGAAGACTGGGTGTCTCATTTTTCCTCCATTTTTAGTAGTAATACTTCACAGTCAGAATCTCATAGCGGTGACCAGGCAAAAATGTTCCCTCATTTTACAGCAAATTAAGTTGAGAAAGGCATTATAGGGCTGACAAGTAATAAAGCTCCTGGCCCTGATGGCATCCCCCGGATCTCTTTAAATCCAAAGTATAGTTATGGCCACCGGTTCTGACCGCTGTGCTTAATGCAGCCGCTGAACACGGGTGCCCAAGGTCCTGGGGTATCTCTACAATAGTGCCAGTATTCAAGAAAGGTGACCGTAACAGTACAACCTGCTACAGGCCGATATCTCTTATCGATTCTGTGGTCAAGGTCGTGGGAGGTGTAATCTTGAATAGATTGACATCATGGGCTGACGCAAACAGGGTCATCTCCAGAATACAGTATGGGTTCCGGCCGGGTCACTCTACATTGGCACAATGTCTCAATTTGTATACAGTCCTGGGGAAGTACACTATAGCAAGGTGGGGCACTGTTTACATGGCGTTCATGGATCTCTCCTCCGTGGTTGACTGCGGGGGAAATTGTGGGGGTCCATGGGCTCCATGGGGGTCGAGCCGGCACTGGTAAACTTCCTGAGGGACCTGCACTGGGGCACAAAGGCCAACGTAAGATATTCACAGGACCTTAAGGTATCTAGGGATTTTGGTGTTCATAGAGGTGTAAGGCAGGGGTGCATTTTGGCCCCCTTTCTTTTTAATTTATATATTAACGATTTAGAAGAGTGCCTGGTTAGTACTGGAGTTGATTACCCTTATGTCGGTGAAAGGGGTCTACCAGTTCTGCTATATGCGGACGACGCCGTCCTCCTAGCAAGAACTGCCAGAGGTCTCCAGTCCCTATTAAGTGCCTTCCACAGTTTTATGGCTGCCCATGATCTATCCATTAATAACAGCAAATCTTACATCATGCAGGTGGGGAAGCATACTAAGAAACAGTACCCTTTTATGGTTAATACAGAGAAGGTACCTAGGACCAAGACATTCTCTTACCTGGGAGTCTTATTTGACGACCAGCTAAAATGGGGACCATTGATTCAGAGGAAAAGGGGAGAAATCATACGGGCAAACACTGCTATTTTTAATTTTGCCATGAAAATGGGCAAGCGCCCGATTGCAGCTTTATTAAAAATCTATCAGGCAAAAAGTGTTGCAATAGGCAGCTATGGTAGTGAACTCTGGGGGTATGTGGCGGCTGACGGTATAGGGGTGGCTGAGAACAACTTTTTAAAACAACTTTTGGGGGTACCAAAAGGAACCCCTAACAAAATAGTCCATGAGGAAACCGGTACTCCGTTTATTAATGACATCATAGCACTTCGACCATTCGTTTTTTGGCTAAAGTGCTGGCTTAATAAAGATCTAGGGCCCGATGTAGGTAAATTAGATTTACAGATTCATAAATACCGAATTTTACCGATTCGGGATTCGGTATTTACCGATTCTGTAATTACAGAATCGGTATTTGTCATTGATTCCTATGGGCCTTGAAGCCTATAGGATTCAATGGCAAATACCGATTCGGTAATTACAGAATCGGTAAAATTACCGAATTGCCAAGGGGGACAGGGTGTCACTTTGACACCCTGTTGCACCCCTATTTGTGGCTTGTGTGTCATGTGACACACATACATGCATGAGTGCCACATGGCACAGGTGTACATTAAGGGTGGGCGTAGTTCGCGAAGTAGCGCTACGCGAAGCTACGCGAAGTGCACTTCGCACTACGCGAACTTCACGTAGCACTACGCGAGCTGCGTAGTAGCATGTTCGCACTGTGCAAGATGCGTTTTCAATGATTGCACAGTGCGGACAAGCATCCGGCACTGTGCAAGCATTGAAAACGGCATCTTGCACAGTGCGAGCTGTAGTTTTCTGCTGCTCGAGGAGATTATCACTCGAGCGGCAGCTTTCTCAACGCGAACAGGTAGTTTCTCATTGAGAGCGGTCGCGAGCATGCGCAACCACTCACAATGAGAAACCTGACCTCCTCGCGTTGAGAATCTCGCCGGGATGTCATTTTGCTTGCTCGCGGTCGCGAACATGACGTTCAGAACCGCGAACAAGCAAAAAATGAGCGCTGCACTACGCTACGCTGCACTACGCATGTTCGCACTGTGCTACGTGCCGCTCGCGTAGTGCGAAGTTGCAAAAACTTCGCAAACTCCGCGAGCGGAGCGTAGTGCTTCGCCCAGGGTTAGTGTACATGCACAGATGTGCATGTACACAGGTATTCGTTATTTACCATGCAATAGTATTACATGGTAAATAACGAATTGGTAAGGGCCTGTGGCACTGTTTTCAGTGCCACCTACATATTGATTTACAGATTCAGTAAATTTACAGAATCGGTATTTTACCGAATCGGTAACTTTACCGATTCGGTAAATATACCGATTCTGTAAATTTTAAGGCCCCTACATCTCCATTTGCAAATACCGGTCGGTAACGGCCGAAATCGGCCGTTACCGACCGGTATTTGCCAACCTACATCTGGCCCCTGGTCCTAAATCACCTGCTCTTAAAAGATGTCCTGACCATGGATCACATGCTCAAAATTCCATGGCTAAAATATTTTTAAAATTGTTTTTTTGCATTGGGGCGCCCGGATCTTTTTTCGAATCCAGATTCGATTGCTTTTTCTGATGTGGAATTTGTGAAGAAAACGTTTACCTCTCTAAAGCAACTGAATCGTGATGAGGTGGAACTGATTAAACCCAGTGTCCGTAAACATGAAAACTACACCTTCACTGGAGACTTACCTCACATGGTCCATATCGGGATATGAGCGATTTTTGTTGATAAGGTTTCGGTTGGACTATTACTATCTTCTATTAGCTGTCCCGAGGGGCTGCCACAGAGGCCAAGTGTTACCGTCCTGCGGCTGCGACAATGTGTCTCCTCAGGACCTGGTACACTTTTTATTTGTTTGCCCCCTTTACGAGGTACCACGGAGGTTTTTCCTAAAGCCCCTTTTTAAAGTGCAGAATTTCACCCAGGTACGCCCAGCCCTCTGTTATTTACAAATGTTGAAGCCTGAAAGTACTCTATTCTTGATTGTTTTTTTAAAATCAGCCTTAAAATTTAGAAACAGTATGGTGACTTAATTATATGTCAAATTGCTGCTGCTCCCATATATGTTTCTTAATGGCTGCTTCTTCTCAATACATTTTAAACTTTTTTATATGGATTGTTTTTAATTGTATGGTTTTTACTCTTTCTTTGTTTGTTTATATTTTCATGTCTTAACTATGTATTACATTGACGGTGGTAATATTGCTTTTATGGTTTTCTATCTCAAAAAACCGAATAAAGTATATATTTAATTGAATTGAATTGACTCCCTAAGCACAACGTGCGGTAGAAAATCTGAGGCTCTGAGGTTCCTTCAGGAGGGTTCTATGGGGTGAGGCTCTTCTGATTGGCTGATGCTTAGTTTGGTCTCTTTTACAAAAAGATTCGGATATGCTGCAAAAGGGAATGAGGCCTAGGCCTTTTTCTTTCTCTTTTGTACCTACTGCTATGTTATTTTTGTTACCGAGACTCCCATTCCGACGACGGGGAACGATACAAAAGCATGGGAATCTATGAAAGTTCCAATACTGGGGCAAAAATTTACTCCCAGTCCAGAGATCTGGGTTAAATCCATCACTCTTTTGCTCAACATGCCACCCCAGTTTAGACCCAGCCATTTGCAAATTAGCCTTGCCCAAGTTCCTCATGGAACAGTCAAACCTGAACAGCCAAGCTAGGTGCTCCCTGGACCGAAAACAAGCATCCTAGGACCAGTTTTGGGGTTTCACCCCTCATCAGCCAGGCTAGCTTGAATCCAGGGGCACAGTGAGCCTGGGACCCATGTCTAGGCATAGGCTGCGCACTTAGGGGGTGAGAAAGCAAAGGACACACAAGTGAGGCCACATCCTCCTCCTTATACAAACACATTTATAAATATATATGTGTTGTTTGTGTTTATATAAATATATTTTTTTTCAAAAAAGATGGAGCACTCAACGGGTTATGTTAATTCAATTTATTTGCGCTAAACAGACGCATTTCAGCAACACAATGCTTTTATCAATGTTGGTTGCACAAAATATAAAATCACCAAGCCTGTCTTTAAATAGATTTCGGCACACTCCCACTCAAAGTAAATCATGGCATGAGAAAGCGGAATACTCATTCACCTTACGTTGTTCAAACGCAGTATCGCCATCATTGCTTATATTTCAATCCTCCGGTTTATCCCATTGGTGTTTCCCATCATTATTTTGCTCTTCAGTAAAAATTACTTTCCTTACCTGATACGGGTCACCTCCATGCTTTCAGGTTATTGTTATGCTGTTGTGATGGATAACTACAACCAATGTGCCGTATTATAGGGAGTGCTTTTTGCTGAAAAAACATTGGAAATTGCCCTCCTAGTTCTACCACAATTGCCCTTTAACCACATAGCTTCATGGGAATTACTACAACTAAATAACTATAATGGGAAGCATCGGCTACCAAGGCCTGTGCTTTACTGGTATGCAGTGACTGTTAAAGGGCAATTGTGGTAGAAATTTTGTCAGAATACCAGTTCGAAACCAGTGTCTGCTGGTCGGTAATCCAGTCAGGGTTATGGTAGGAGCATGAAGTGGATTAGGTGCCATTCATCACACACAACATGGCCAGCATTTCAGAACAATTGCTGTCTGGATGTTAACTGGTCTGTGTTCTATTAACCTTGCAGGCCCTGGATCGGTGTGACCAGCTACCTTATTGTTATCTCAATTCCCATTAAACCTACTTCCTATGCGTGATTACTACTCATCCATCTAGCCATCCAATGAACCTGAGTTGCTAAATAATATAATTCAAAATCAGGACCCCAATCTACTCCACAGCAATGGAAGCTTTAGGGGGTCTTAAGGTCATTCTATGTTGGCCAAAAGCCAAGATAAAATCCCTGAAAGTAATTTCTAGTTCCTTAACCAGGACACCATTATCCATATGGGCAAACTGCTAAAATAATATATTGAAAGCATTACCAATTGAATCAAAACATTCCTAACCATGATAAATAACTGCAATGATTGTCAAAAATCAATGTCCTTATGTTCTCTGCAGACCAGCAGTTCTGGGGCTTCCCAAATGAATTAGTTGCAGGCGCCACGGAACCCATTACGCATTGATGACTATTGACGGGACAAGTATCATGGGCATATGTTGCCCCTAGGCACATCCCTAGCAAGGATAGGGCACAGTGCCCAGATTCCCAGGTCGGTATGTGCCTTGAGTGAACACAGCGGGAACATTGAATAGCGCCTTCCAAGAAGCTCTGCTGCGCTTCACGTGCTTGCCCTTTTGGTACCTTTAGACTAATGTGCTTATCCCCCCGGCATTACATGGTACCCGAGATTGCCCTGGCGCTGACATATTGGCCTCCCGGCTAATTGCGTCGCAGGCAACTGTGCAACACACTCTACCTGACCCTCACTGCTGTTATGGAACTGACTAAGAATTTCCGGCCCATTCTCTGCTAGGATATCTACACCTGTCCTTCGGCACTATGTCCCACTGCCTGGGCCTGCATAAGGTCCTTTTTTAGCTTGCATTTTCTCAGCGGTCATAGTATATTATATAATTTTCTTCCTCTGTGATGCCTTGTAATGCCAACTGTCTGGTAACTGCTTTGTTGAATTTTCTTGTTATGTATAAATTCAATAAGAGAGATTTAAACAAAAAATCAATGTCCTCTCCTAGCTTCATTCTTGCAGTTCCCAGATTATCTGCCATCAGGTCAACCAGAGTATGATATAGCCTAATGCCCAGGTAACAGAATGTGTGAACTCCCCAAATGATACCCCAGAGGACCAGTTCCTCAGGCCCCTCCTCTTTATTTGGGTCAAAAGGGTAGGGACAGGTTTATGGCCGGTTAGCATGGAGACCTGACAGTTCCCCAAATGATCCCAGATACTTCAATGTGAGTTTAAGTCCCTTGTATCCATCTCACAGAAATGTTAACAAGTTATCCTTGATACAGGGATAAGACATGTGATCCATCACACAGAGGGGATCTTCTGTCTCCATTTTCCCTACACCACTTTTCAGCAAAGAAATCAATGGCCAAAGCAAACATAATGGGAGACAGCCGGCAACCTTGTCTAATGTCCAGGTGAACAAGGTAGGAGTACGAAATCACTACACCTGCTCTGACTATAGCCGTGGGATCGCAGTACAAAAGCCTAATCCACTTGATCCACTTTTCTCCCATACCCATATAAGTACCCCAAATAAAAACTACCAGCCAATGGTATCAAATGCTGTTTTAATGTTAACCACCAGGACTATGGCCTTAAGATGTACATAAACAGGCGTGTCAGCTAATATTCTCATGAGGTTTCTGATATTGATGGTTGTGTTCTTGTAGGTATAAAACCATTCTGGTCCCTGTGCACTAATGATATGATCTATGGTTTGAGTCTGAGAGGCAGTATTTTAACCAACATTTTGCAGTCAAGATTCACCATTGACGCTTTCCGTTATTTTCACACATATTACCTTGTAGCACAAGTCCATTATTTGATTTACTGGGCCACGCTCCTGACTACATCAATGCATGTAGGAGCGGAACGTGCAATCGCAGGGACACACTCTATTTTGGGGCGAGTCTGCGAAACACTGCATATAATCCATCAGGACGTCGATGTTCTCGCTACGACGAGTGAGGCATGGCGGGATCTCGCAAAATACATGAAACTAGACGTCTGTATTCACCTCTATTATCAGTAGCAGACCATCCGTTGCTTCTACCTATTAGGAAAAATTATGTTAAAGAACAATTGCGACATGCTGGCCTAAAAAAACGGAGATCTCTTTGAGAACGGTCCTTTCATATCATACCACAACTTTGGTACCTGCCTTGTCACATCACCTTTTACTACCTACGAATACAATCAACGGCCAGGCGGGACTCTCCTCATTTTCTAAAGCACCACAAGAGATGTCTCTACTTACATCATATATTAGACGGGCAGATATATGCCACTCGATTGCATGCTTGCAAACTAATTTCATCTTCAGCTCATTAGATGCACTCACCAATGCCAAAAGCAAATGGGAAATATCATTAGGCTACCATACCCCCAGTCAACTACAAACACCAACAAATCCATTTCAAATACCTGCATCAATCTCACTAAACAGCAGTGATCCTTGGAGTCCCCCTCGCCCCATCATCCTCAGACAGCTTTAGTAAATGACACATCAGCTCTACCCATGGGTAGCAGTTGTCTTGCAGCTGTCCTCTTTGTATTAGTGAAAAAGTGGGTAGCCATTGTTTGGATGCAAAAGAGAACTCTGTGAAAAAGTGGCTCTATATATACTGGGCTAGAATGAAGTACAGTGTGTATAGAGGCCACCAACCCCAGAGGTATAATAGAGGTTAAAGTCAGAACTGACCTTACTCTCCAAAGTGGTAGCTTGGTCGAGCAGTAAGGCAGTACCAGAGGACAGTGTAAAGCATTTGTTGTACACACTCAGTCAGCAAAAGGTTTCACACACTCAATAACTGAACTCCAGGCCAATTGTTGTTATATCCTCAGATATAGTTGTTTTATTTTTAGAACCAACAGTTATGAAAATATACTTTTCAAGTTATGAGTACTCTCATGTAAATACTTAGCAAAGGAGCAATAAAGTTTGTGCACACAATAATTACAGGATAGATAGTGAGCAACACAGTTCTGAAACACACTCTAGCATTGAGCTCAAAGGGTTTTTCACAGATAAGTACAGTTGATTACTTTAAGGATTACTTTGGTAGTTCCAGGACCAGATCTTAGATTCAGTCCTGGGGTCTAAGCTGAAACCAGTTTAGCAAAAACGTTTTAGTTACTGTGATGAATTTTCATGAATATAAAGCTGTTTTAAAAGTTCACACTTAGAAACTTTTCAATGTAAATCTGACAATGTTATTCAATGGGAAGAATTTCAGGTTGCAGGTAAAGTACGATCGCGTTACTTTTGTAACCCAGCACTGGTTTCCTAGGGCCAGCACTGGGGGCTTAACTCAAAACAGGTAGGTAATTGCGTTTCAGTATTTCGTACGATTTTTAAAGAATATTTGCAGTTTTCAAAAGTAGACACTTAGAAGAAATTTCATAGAAAAGCAGACAATGGGTTCCTATGGAGAAAATACAGATTACTAGTAAACCCGTTAGGGATTACTTTTGCGGTTCAGTACTGGGCTGAAAGGTACAGTACTGGCTTATCCCCTGATCACAGGTGAGTACTTTGGAAGTCGAACATTGGCTGATTTTATAGGAATATTTTCAGCTTTCAAAACTTCACCCTTAGAAAATTTTCGAGTCAAAAATGGGTCAATGCTATCCAATGGCAGGTAAGTGAGTTACCGGTTTCCTGGTGAGTACTTGGTTGGTGTAGTTACGGTTCTGGGTATAGACTCAAGGGTCCCCCAGGGTCAGGTGAGTACAGTTAGTTCAGTCCCAGCGGCACAGGGGCGGCCGAGTGCAGAGGTAGGTGGGCCCAATGATATCCAATGAGGGAAAGGGGGCCTTCGGTTGGTGGCTGCTGGCTAGCAGGCCACGCGGCTCTGGGAGCTGGGCTCCTGGTCACTTGCTCAGGGCAAGGGTAGGATAGGACAAAGGGGTCACAGCCAGCGGCACTCGGGCGGCTGGGTGCAGGGTGCTTTTGAGCCGTCAGGCGCTCAATGTTATCCAATGAGGATCTTGAAGAGCGAACAAAGGCTGCAGGCTCGGGGACGGAGACTCTCCAGGGGCGACCAGCACTTCGAGAGGTAAGTTGGGATGCTGGAGCACAGGTAGGTACCCCAAAGGGAGGCACAGGGGGCCGTGGGGTGCCGGGTGCAGAGGTGTCTTTGGGGGTCGGAAAAGCTTACCCTCGGCTGGTCGCGGTGGCCCCTGGTTCTGAGTCTGCAGGCATCGGCTTGTTCGTCGAGGAGGGTCTTTGGGCACTGGATTTCGGGTCCCAGTCGCCAGGGGGACGTCCTCATGGTCTTGGTTCGGGTTGGCCCAGCCCGGGCTCGGCTGGTGCAGAGTGGGCTGTTCGGGAGCTTCCTGGTGAACAACAGGTGGGTTGTTGCAGCAGAGACTCTGCTGATGGGAGTCCCAATCTTCGAGAGGGTCAAGGCAGGCAGGTCCTCTGGGTGTCCCAAGGTTGCTGTCCGCGGAGGTCACCGGGATTAGGCAGGAGCAGGTTCCAGGATCAACAGGCCGGTAGGGCTGGGGCCAAGTCAGTTGTTGTTGTCCTGTTAGCAGCTGCGCGGGGGGTCTTCTTCTTATTGATCTTCTTTCTTCTTTTTGATATCGGGATCTGAGGAAGGAAGGTTCAGGGAACCCCTAAATACTAAATTTAGGGGTGTTACAGGTAGGGCAAGGACAGGGACCTATGGGTCCCTGTCCTGGGATGAGTACACCCGTTAGCCTGCTCCTCTCCTGTGGGAGGGGGGCAGGAGGCTAGCTGGGATTGGGCAGGGCTCCCCATCTACAAGATGGCCGGGGCCCGGGGTTGTGCTTCGCCTGGGGTTGGCACAGGCTGGCACCCCCCGTTCCTGACGTAGTTTTTCCCGCCAGTCTTCCCGACAGAGTAGGGGTCAGGACGGTTGGGGGCTGGTTTCTGGGTACAGCAAATGGTCTGGAGAAGTTCACAGAGGTGGCATGCCTTTGAAGCTTCTCATTGCCCATCCTGGGGGAGGAGACTTAGCACCTCGCCCAGGATGTGCCTTGTTGCAGGCCTAGGAGAGCGGGGGATCTCCTACCCAGGGGTCCAGCAACATGTCTGCTGTGTGACAGCCTCTGCAGCCACTGAGCCAAACGTGGATGTTAGGTTAGGTTTTCAGGGGGGCGTCTCTAAGATGCCCTCTGCTGCATTTTACATTAAATCTCACACTGGCATCAGTGTGGTTTTAATGTGCTGAGAAGTTTGGTACCAACCTTGTCAGTCTTTAGTGTAGCCATTATGGTGCTGTGGCGTTCGTAATGACAATCTCCCAGCACCATATACTCTTAATGGCATCACTGCACTTACAGTGCCCAGGAATGGCACTGGGAACTGTAGGGGCACAGGGCTCATGCACCTGTGCCCACACCACTGGCATAGGGCACCCAGCTAGAGGGGTGACTGATGTATGCCAGGGCAGTGGGTTTGTGGGCATGGCACACAGGGATGTGTGCCATGTCGACTCTTTGTTTAGTTCTGTAGCTAGGCACTCACCCTGCAAAGGCAGTGTGTGGGTACCAAGGTACAGGGCCCCTAAGGGTGGCACAATAAGTGCTGCAGCCCTTAGGGGTCTTCTCTGGTCACGATGCCCTGGGTACCTAGGGTACCATTTACTAGGTGCTGCTAAGTGGTCAGAGATAACAATTGTGTTTTGTTTCAACACAGTTTTTAGGGAAGGAACACAGTCCCTGGGTACCTGGTTGGCTGGAGCCAGGGAACACTCTGTCAAAGCACATCAGCAGTTCAGAAAAAAGTCGGGGCATACCAATACAAGAAAGATGGCACTTTCTCACAAACTCCAGCAGCTAAAACTTGGTTCCAAGACACTGCTCATTGTCAGGACATGGCTGATCCATGTCCTGACAATGAGCTGAACTCTACACAGAATTATCACACCCCAGAGACTGTCCAAAGAGACATTTGTGACCCATATAGATTTGACCTCTTTTGCAATTCAGCAGCTCCCCATCCCTCTCCACCCTCCTCATTAGCTGGCAGCACTGCCCTAGACTCCTCTAACTATATTACAACTTTTATAATGCTAACACTTGACTGTCTGTGAAACCTTTATACAAGATATGCATGTATGCATCCTTGGACTGTTGCACTGCAAACGTTTGTACAAACTGTGACTTTGTTTTTAACGTTTACAATCAATAAAAGTCTGTGAAAGGCCCTATCACTTCGCTCCCTGTGTAGTTTGGGGATAGGAATTATCAATGCTTCCCTAGTAAAGTCGGGGAGTCTACACAGCTGCCAACGTTCTGAACGCCTGAATAGTTAAGGTTTCAACGCGAGTACAATAAAAAACGGTAGGTAAACCATCTATGCCAGGGGCTTTCCCTCTTAGCTAGAAATTGCAATGTCTGTTTAATTCCCCCTCCAGCCTGTCTAAATATTCGCCAGTGAGGAATATGTCTGCCCCAACGTAAGGTTTGTATAAACTACTGTCATATTCGAGGGAGCTTGTGTTGATGCCAACCTGATCTCAGAATGTCTGACCTGTTACACCATGTATTTGCGCTATTGTGGAGCAACGGTGAAAGGTCTTGGTCAACCATGCCAACAGGTGTCACAATTGTTCATCCTTCACATGCACTTGAGACAGATTTCCCCTATCATCGAGAGACCTCAACCTCTCGGTCACTGTGGCATGTTTCTCGTGTAAGATCAATAACTCCTGGTCTCTTATTATTTTGCCAATATTGTGCCTTTTGACAATCCCACTCAACCAATGGCTTTCCTGCAGTCCCTTGATTGTCAGTGAAGTAGTCACAATTACCTCTCAGATTAATTCTCTAAAGGCAGGGACTTTCAAGGCTATTCCTTGGAGATACCAAGTTGGAATTAGTGTAGCATGTCGCCCTCATTTAATTTTGTTTTAAAAATGAGAAGGGGGGGGGGGGGGGTGATGATCTGAAAGGTTCCTGCCCAAATGCTCCACGCTTAGGGACCTTGGATTCGGTGTATCAGGGCTTGTAAACCATGTACTGGTAAAGAGTAGGAGTATTCCTTGGTTTCAGCGTGCTTGTGTCTTGTCCACTATCCCCTTTAAAAAAAAACTTGCCACCTTCAGAGTTTCCATGTAAGGGATGTATAATCAGTAAGGGTGAGCCTTGCAGCTTAAGAAAAACTTGAAGATCTCCCTGCAAGTGCATCTGCATCCACAGTATTCAACCTAATAGCCACCGCCTTGCATGACCCAGCACCTTCACTGCAGGACTTTTAAGTATTCCATCCAGTATATCGGAATCATTAGAACTCAAATCAATACAAACCCAAATTCTTATCCCCAGAACTGAGACACAACTGTGCTCAGTCCAAACCTCAAATACATTATCTCTTCAAATCTGAATTTCCCCCTGGACATAAGGCCATAGAGGTGGTATAAGGGATGCACTGGAATCCATTTTTAGAATAAACATGCCCCCCCCCATGCAGGGAACAAAACCATAAAATGCAATTATTTTAAGTGTCTACTGAATGTGTCAGCTCCAATTTACCCCAGTCACCCCATTCAAAACACAAGTGCACTGAGTGTTTCTTTCTGAAGTAGCTAAACAAACACCAACAAGTACAACCTACTATCAATCACAGATCCTGAGCAGTTTGTGATGTCACACCATTTCCCTCTGTATTGCCATGATTAATACTGTCTTCGTGATCACTGAGGGAAGACGAACGTGTGCTAACAGTGCCTTCCTCATCTTGGATTATACTCACCACTGCTGTCCTCTCTCTCGTCTCTCACCTGCTGATCCTTAATGAGTTTGGAAGACCTGTATACTGAACATAGTTTGCATCTCTTACTGTGTTGCTGTTTAGGCCTTTGACAGGTCTCATCATTCTTATCAGCACTGTATGACTCTAGCCAATACCAGACCTCAGCAGGTTCAATAAAAGCAACACTGCACCCTTAATTATTATCTTCAATTTGGCATCCCCAAGTATTTCTTGAATTCAAGGAACAAAGCTTGCTTGAAAGCAGATGCTGTATAGTCTGGAAAAATCAGGACTGATTTTCAAATTCAAATGAGTCATTTCTTCTGGCTTTCTGTAGGATCAAATCCCTGTCTCTATAGTACAGCAGCCCCGCCACCACCAGGTGGGAGGACCTCCGGCTAAAAGCAACATTTCTGGTTTTTTCAACACCTACAGGGATTCCCCACAATCCTTATGTTGTTTCTTCCATTGCACCCTTAGAGTATCTGCTCTGCATTCTATGAATCTCATTCTCTCCACTGGGCTTCTACCTTTATCTGGATTAAATATAGAGCTGGATCTGGTTAATCAATGTTTTTTCCATCGCTTTAACTTTGTCAGCCAGCTTTCCTCACAAGTGGCTTTGATTGCCACCAAGACTTTGTGCAGTTGATCTTAGGATGCCGTCACCAGAGCCCCTGTGGGACAATTGGTCCCTTCAGAGTGCTAGATCAATCTAGGCCCAGGCTCTTTCTCCCTAATCCCCTTGTCTTGGCCCAGGTTAATTACATCGAGATGAAAGAAAGGTGGGAAGCATGCCTGGTACAAATGCAAGCCCTTTGCTTGCACAAGGTAACTAGTTGGGATTCCGAGGGGGCCTATAAAACGTTAATAAGATGTCTAAGATTGATTCAGGAGTTATTAGCAGAATTCAGAAGTCTGAGCCAGGAGAGTGTCCCTTGTGATCAAATATTTGCTACCACAGCTAGGTGGGTTTAGTAGCTCCTCTGCACTCACTGGCATATTACCTCCACTGAGCTAGGAGCCCAAATGCCGTGGGTCTCTCACATGCACAGAAATAGTTTAAATCACATAAAAAAGCATCAGCTCTCCCCAGCAGCTTGTATCTATTTTGACCACAACATTTGGGGGCATATTATCAACAACTAGCGATGTTAATCGCTAAATAAGCTTAGCGACAATTTTTCTATCGCCGTGCATCGCCAGATTTTAGCGCAGAGATAACATGCTATTAGCAACATTTATCTCAAATGCGATACAATATCTGGCGATAGCGGCTTAATGTGTGAATATCGTTGGAAATGCAGCTATATTCAGGCATTAACGCCAATAGGGTCTTAACCTGAATATCCAACTCCCATTTGATATACAGGTTAAGAAGTGGTCTGGGCAGGCGTTAGTTTTCAGCGATATTCACGCTTAGCGCACATTTTTTTATCGCTACGCCTGCGTTGATAATAGGCGATAGCGATGTTAGCAACTGCTTTCAGACGTTAGCAGATTGGGTACGCACACTTTGCATGTCATTAGCGATAAATATCGCTGACATGCAAAGCGGGCCCCAAACCGCTCGCTATCGCCTACAAACTGTCGCTAACTGCTGTTAACGACAGCTTGCTAATAGGGCGATGAAATTATCGCCGCTTCTCGGCCGAAAATGGCCACAAAAGCGGCGATAATTTCATTTCGCCCGCCTTGCTAATATGCCCCTTGGTCCCCAGACATTTAGGCCCATTCCAGATTCTTTTGTCACTTTAAAAAGGCGGCTCATGTTTGCTCAGCTGTGGCCACCCACAAGACGCTACTGCGAACCTCCCAGCAATGCTTTGTGGGTCTGCTTCACTTTCCTAGTTTGTCTAGAAGGGATCTGAGCCCTCTCTTTGTATTTAACAGGGCCTGATTGAGACTCGACGGCAGTAACATGCTTCTTCTTTTGGGTTAGTGCAGCGGTTGCCTCAGGCATATAAAGGCACAAACTGTGGCCTGGGCGCCTCTAATAAGAACTGCCCTCCAGTTCGCAGCAGGGCCTTCAAAGCAAAGGTGCAGGAGTCAAATGGTTGTGTTCTTCGCGCTCCTCATTCAGAGAGGGCAGGGACCCAATAGAGCGCTTGCAGATCTATCAAACAATTGCAACTACCATCTCAGAACTCCAGGGTCTGCAGCTCCATTAGAGCTCCTCATTCAGTCTCATTTCTTCTGCAGCCCTCATTAGATTAATCTGTTAGGAGACGTTTATTAGCAGCTGTAGTTTTGAGGTGGCTCAGGGGAGCTCCAAGGGGCACAGGTTAAGAGGAATGATTACTGACTGTTTGGCAACCAGGGAAAACATCCCTACTCCATGGGCTGTTAGACATGCCGCTACAAAACGCAAGAAGTTACCACCGGATGAGAGGTGACAATCTTATGGGAGGTGTAACCACCAAGTACCAGGGATGGCATCTAGTAGTCAAAGATGTCAACCAGCAGCCAGGGGTATCCATCTTATATTGGGGGTGACATAATTTGGCCAGGAATACCAAGCAGATGATGTATCATCTAGCAGAAAATATGGGTGTCAAGCAGAAGCAGAAAATATGGGTGTCAAGCAGAAGTCCATTTCTTTGAGACAGATATCAGAAATGGCCTCAGTATGACAAGGATATCAACAAGTTATCTAAGGTGGCTACCAGATCTCTAAGATGAACATCTTACAACAATGGTAGGAAGTGAGCGAGTGTCACAGCTGGCCATTAGAAGCACAGAGTGGATGTTTTTGTGACTACACACTCTGAGACAGAGAGGGAGACAGGAAATCAACCAGGGCATGCCTATCCGAAATAACAGATATACACACAAAAAAAATGTTGAAGCTTTTTTTCTAGAAGGTTACTCCTATACCCTACAAGAATCTTGAGAGATTTTTGTGAAATCGCCTAAAACAACATATCATGCGATGCTTCTTCATAGGCGATTTCCCACACTTTTTCTTTTTTTTAAATTTATTTTTAACCGTGAAAGTTACATTATACACAATCAGAGATTATCTCGCCGCACCTAGGGCAGCACAACTCGATATATATACTAAACAAACAGCCATTCAGCCCACATCCCGGAGGTCGGGCGGCATTAGTCACTTGCCATATTGGCTCGCTCCTGATTATAATGCATGTCATATGTAAAAGAGTACCTTCACTGTTTCCTTTTTCTGTTAATGTTAAAACAAGTAAACAACCCAACTACAACCGATGCTACCCGCTCTACAGTATGCTCCGTGAACCTATGGTGTGTCCCTATATGTCTTACTAGCGCCCGTGTATCTTTGTATCTGTAGGAGGCCCCAGACATGACGCTGACCCCATCAGGTACGAGCCCCGACAGCCTATCACAAATCACCCCTCCGCTTTAGTCTGAGTGTTCCCATCTTGCGGTCTATTAGCTCGGTTCTCCTCGTCCCCTCCCCCGTCCTCCGCTGTCGCAGCCAGCCGCCTTTTGTATTCCACGTATAACCCCCAGAAGTTTTTGGGCCTGCTTTTCAGTGGTAAAAGGTTGCTGTAATTCTCTGTATGAGTGCAACAGTAGGTCAAGTCCCTGTCCCAGTGTTCTATCTTAGGGAGCAGGCCCCTCATCCAGATTCCAGCCAGTCTGCGCTTAGCCAACAGCAGCCCCATATCCACCAGACGTCTCTGGGCCTTGGGCAGACCCTTCGAGTATCCTAGCAGGGCCAGGGCGGGAGACGGGGCTATTACCGCATCTATTATCTTACCTATAGTATGAAACACTTTGTCCCAATATTGCTGCACCCCATGACACTCCCAGGCTAAATGCATGAACCCAGCATTACCAACCCCACATCTGTCACAAGTCGCATCGTCACGCAGACCCAACCTGCACAGTCTCTCCGGGGTATGATAAACTGTATTGATAAATTTAAAGTGTATTAATCTATGTCTTCCGTTTAGGGAAAACCACCTCAGTTTCTCCACATGTCGTCATCGACCGAAATCCCTAAGTCCCGCTGCCAATCAAGACGTGCCCTACTATACCCTGTCGCTCTGCCTGTTATGGTCATCTTATACAGTGTGGAAACCATTTTCCAGGGGGAAGCTGTCTTAATCACGTGCGTGAGATCCAGCAGTTCAGCCGGTTCCATTAAGTCATCCCCCAACTGCTCCCTCCAGGCCCCCCTAACTCTGTGAAATTGGAATTGTTGCAGCCCAGTCGGTTCCATTCCTGGTTGGAGCACTACAGCTAATGTTTTGAGCACCCCCCCCTTCGAACATATTGCCGGCCGTTGTTATGCCCAAGTCTTTCAGGGCCGTGACCACACCTTTTTCCAAGCACGGCGATAGCCAAGCCATCCACTCGATAGGCATCAATGGGGAGTACAGAAGCGCCCCAGAGTAGCACTGCAGTAGAGCCTGCCATGCGTGTCTGGGCGAGTTCAGGGAGTCCAGTAATCCTGTGCGTCTGTCTACTGGTTCAAATATTATAGCTGGCAGTGGCTTAGGTGCTGCATATAGTCTCTCAAGTCGGACATACGGTGCATTCTCCTTGTCATGTATCCAGCTATGAAGAGATGCACCCTGCGCCGCTCTGAAGTATAGTTAAAAGTCCGGAGCACCCAGACCACCGAGGTGGTATGGCAGCACAATGACGTTCCACTGCACCCTGGCTTGCTTCCCCGCCCACGCCAGTTTTATCATCAAGGACTTAAGGCGACTGAAGAACCATTTCGGCAGGACCATTGGTATGTTAGTAAAAAGATACAGTAGTCTAGGCAATATGATCATTTTCATGATCGAAATTCTACCTATCAGCGAGAGCGGGAGGGCCATCCAGACACTAACGTTATCTTCCAGTCTCGCCATGGCAGTCCCATAATTTTCTCTCATAACTACATCCGGGTCTGTATGCAATTGTATCCCCAGATACCTCACGGAATCCGTGGTCCACCTCAATGGATACTCCATCTCAAATTGCTCCGTAGCGTCAAGGGGAATGCAATGGATTTGTTCCAATTGACCGTTAGCCCTGATAGGGCCCCAAAGCGCACCACCTCCCGCAAGAGTGGCGCCAAGTTCTGTTCCGGCTCCCGGACATACAAAAGGGTGTCGTCCGCGTAGGTCGATATGATCAAGCGATAATCGGGAAAATGTAGCCCTCTGTGACTATGGTACTCCCGCATCGCACAGGCTAGCGGTTCCGCCACCAGTGGGTAGAGCGTGGGTGACAAAGGGCACCCTTGGCGAGTGCCTCTCGGAATAGAGATCGGTTCTGTAACGCAGTTCCCAATTCGCACGCGGGCCGTCAAGTCGGAGTATAATGCTGCCATCATCTGCAAGAACCACTGGCCTAGTCCCAGCGTCGTCAGAACCACTCTCATAAAAGGCCACTCCACCGGATCAAAGGCTTTCTCCATATCTAAAAACACAGTGATCGCCTTCCGGTCCTGGGAGATGTGCTGGAGTGCTCCAAACACTGTTCTTAGATTGTATGTCATGTTCCGACCCGCCACAAATCCTGCCTGTTCCGGTGCAACTAGCTCCAGAGTCAGCAGGGCCAATCTGGTCGCGAGTACTTTCGCGTATATTTTGGTGTCCACGTTCCTAAGTGACAGTGGTCTATAGGAGCTACATTCCTCCGGGGGTTTCCCTGGCTTCGGAATGGCCACAATCAGTGCCTCTCTCATTGATGCAGGCATTACACCCACCTCCCTCATATCGCAAATAATGCAGAAAGGTGTGGCGACAACAAGTCCAGGAAAGCCATATAAAACCCCACCGTGAGGCCATCCGTCCCCGGGGCGCCTCCTGCTCTCATTCCAGAGGGCCTCCCGAATTTCATCATGTTCTATTGGGAGTCTTAAGAATTCTCTGTGGGCATCCGATAAAAACGGCAGTTCAATGTGTTCCAGGTAGTCCTGGATCTCTTCCTCTTTGCTCGTCCACCGGGCCTCGTAAAGCTCCGAGTAATAGGTCCTGAATCGGTCCACTATCTCTTCCTCTTCTGTGAGTAGATCCCCTCCCTCGTCTTTATGGCCGTAACCGTTATTCTACGCCTCTGCTGCTTGATCATATTGGCCAGTACCAAGCCCGGCCTGTCCCTCTCCCTATATATCCTAGCTGTCGCGTATTTCCCCAGGTGTTTCAATTCTGCATCCGCTTCTTCCTGATATTCGGCTACTAGCTTCCTAAGCTCTTCCCGTGTGTCCTCTGAGTCACTGCCTAGCAGTCGTCCCTCGCAGTCCGCCACCTGCCGCTCCAGAGAGGTCAGCCGTTGCCTAATGGATCGGAGCACCCCAGAGTGTTTACTCATAACCTCACCACTGATGTAAAACTTTAAATGCTTCCCAAACCATGGAGAAACTATCCACTAATCCAATATTGATGTCAAAGAATGTCTCTATCGCTTTGTGTAGTTCCTCTCTGAATTGTGTGTCTTGCAGTGAGTAAGGGGGAATCTCCATGTGAATGGGGAGATCATCCTCTGTGGAGTTGTGAGTGTCAGCAGAACCCGGGAGTGATCTGAGAGAGTTCTAGGGAGTACCTGGCAGCTGCGTACTAGGGGGAAAAGTCGGGTGGAGACCAGCCAATAATCTATACGAGTGTGGATGTTATGATAGGCAGAGTAGTGCGTGAAACCCCCTCGTCCCGGGTATAGGCTGCGCCATACATCTGTGAGGTCCTCACTAATTAATAACCCATCTAGTTCCCTGGCCGCTAGGGCTTGTCTTCTGTCTGGGCCGCCGAATCTATCCAGTTCTGGGCTTCTGGTCATATTAAAGTCCCCTCCCCAAACGACTGGAAGACCTGTAAAGTCCCGCACCACTGCCGCCAAACGTCGGTAAAATTCAGGACTGTCAAAGTTAGGGCCATAAACATTAACCACTAGGATGTCCATCCCCTTCCCCGTGCAATGTGATATAACGTACCTGCCTCCTGGGTCAGCACATAACAGTCTCAGGGAGAGTTCCAATTTCGGGTTCACCCAGGTAAGTACCCCCCGTGCATGTGTTGTGAAGCCCACTGTATTATTCTGGCCCTTCAGTCCCCTAGCCTGTAACCTCGGGCTGTTTTCTGGCAGGTGCGTCTCTTGCAGTAGCGCCAGATCTATGTGGTGTCTCTGCAAGTAATTCAAAACTTTTCGCAGTTTTCTAAAGTCATTCAGCCCTCGGACATTCCACGTCATAGCCCTAAGTGCCTCCTTTCGAATTTCCTGCGTAATTTGGTCAGGCGCCATCCGCATAAACCGATATCAATAACCGTATTGGACCACCATC
Source organism: Lissotriton helveticus (assembly GCF_964261635.1). Taxonomy (NCBI): domain Eukaryota; kingdom Metazoa; phylum Chordata; class Amphibia; order Caudata; family Salamandridae; genus Lissotriton; species Lissotriton helveticus. The sequence continues at coordinate 503,136,492 of NC_136068.1, read as the reverse complement.
TTCACTGTCAGCAAGGTGATTTGTGAGTCTGAAACTTCTGGCATCGAAAAACAAATTCAACAAAGAATCCCCCTCATCCCTGAGTCCAACTCCCGACCCCACCCACAGCAGACCACCCCCAACTAGGTCGCGATACATCCAACTCCCAATCCAACCCAACCCGCTCCCCCCTCCCCAGAAGTTCTTACCCCTTCTGTGCCATCACATGTGGGTGGAGGTTGCTCAAGTCCAACTGTCAATGACACAATACAAACTTAGTACTTGACACTCGTCTCGTACCCCCAGCCGGCAGCCACCTGTCCTTCACGCATCAGGGGTGACTCTCGATCATTGCAGCACCCATCATATAGTTTTCTCTGTGTAGCAGATGATTCGATCAACCGTCCCCATAATAATTCAGGATAGTACCTGCGCTCCTAGTCACTTAGTATTGTTCTTCCATGCCACCTCCGCATGCCCCGTCCGCTGTAGTAAGATCCAGACTCCTCCTTTGCCCCTTCGCCCAGTCCTTCAGAGCCTTTTGAAATGCTCTCGGGTCCGTGAAGATGTGTGACTGACCGTCCCTGTTGAACTTAAGTTTTGCCGGGTATAGCATCGCACTCTCCAGGCATAGGTCCCGCAGTTGCTTCTTCATAGGTAGAAAGTGTTTCCACTCCTCCTGAACCTTGGCTGTGAAGTCTGGATACAGAGAGATACTGGAGCCCTCGTAGGTTAGCATCGGTTTCTCTCGAGCTGCTCTTAGCACCGCGTCTCTGTCCCTATAGTTAAGGAACTTTGCAATTATCTGTCTTGGCGGGCCCCCGGCTTCGGCCGGGGCTCCAGCGAGCGGTGCGCTCTCTCAATTATAAACATGTTGGAGAACACCTCAGCCCCCAACAGGGTCGTTAGTAGTTTCTCTATGAATGGCTCCATTTTACCAGTGTGGGTCGATTCAGGGAGTCCTACGACGCACGCGTCGCACATTACAGCGCCGAGAACGCGCCTCCAAGTCTTCGGTCTTATCCTGGAGTAGCTGCATCACCTTTCCCAGTTGTTTATGACCAGTATCAATGGTGGCTTGCGCCTCCTCGACTTCAGTAATCCTTCCTTCCGACATGTCCAGACGCTCCGCATGCTTGTCGAGACGTTCGCCCATTCTGTCTAGTCTGTACGTCATGGCGTCCATCTTTGCCCCCAGCGACGATATACCTTCCTGTAGACCCTTCTCCATAGATAACAATAGGCTTTTAATGTCCTGTTCTTGTTCCTCCGGGGATGGGGGCATGTTACTGTCCTCAGCCGCTTTGTCCTTAGATTTTGCGCTCTTTTGCGCAAACCGGAGTTTGGACTGGACGCGGTCCCGTTTCCCCATCTTGCCCCCGCTCCTGAGTTCCAGGCTCATACGTGCCCCAGACTCCGCCAGACTTTACAAGCAACTTGGGGCTGCTAACAGTGATCCAGGGGTTGCCTCAGTAGTCTATCCTGTGTGCACTACTGGCCGTCGGCGCAGATCACTGGGTGCTGCGCTGCGTTCATACAGCACTGCACGTCGCCTCTTCGAATGCCCATTCGCACTGTCGCCCCCACTCGCGGCTGCCGCGGCCCTCCACTACTAATGTACCTGTCGTTTCTGTGGCCCCCAGCGCAGCACTCACTTTCGCTCCACGTGCCCCCTTAACACCGTGCGTGAGTTCGGTCAGCCAGCCTTTCTTCAGGATTAGGCCTCAAGTTGTTACGTGGGATCGGTTGACCTGCTGCGACCGCAGGGCCGGGGTGAAGCCCCTTGCCCCACGTCGCCGCCCTTATATGGGGGCCCAAAGATAGTCTCAGGTCGGCGTCCAACGGTCCTTTTCGCAGCTCTCGGGCCCCTGGTAGTGTTCTCTCCTCCCCCGGAGTCGTCTGCCACCTCCCGGGCACCGGGTCGAGCTCCGGCCGTGCCGCGTTTCCTCTTTCTCCCGTGGGAAGGCCTCAGGGGGTTGGGCTTAAGCAGCGGGGGTCTGCTATGTGCGCTGTTGCCTTCCAGACAGGTGATTCCCTCGCTCCGCTTCTGCACTCGAAGGATCTCCGCTTCCTAGGGGCTCCGGCGCAGGTCCCTGCCGCACGTAAGGCGACGTCGCGGGGCTGGTCTCAAAATCGAGGCCGGTGCTTCTGGGCCTAGTCGTGGCCCGCGTTCTCTCTCCAGTGGCCGGTCACAGGACCCGTGACTCTTCGCGCTCGCACAGGCTTGTGCAGGCGCGTTCCGCAGCTCAACTGCTGCAAATATGGGCCCCCTTCGGTGTCAGGATTCAGGATATTTTAGGATCTTTTGCCGACTTTGGCGGAGCTCGAGACTCAAGCGTCCATCTTGGTCTCGAGCAAGCTCCGCCCCCGGCGATTTCCCACACTTAGGTAGGTAAATACCACCTTGGTAGGCTTAACCATTACTAGGAGTTCTTAGATAAAGGGGTGCTGGATTATATCTGGAACATAGAAAAGAGTTAAAAATATCTTGAGATACACCCAGGGTAATGTCCTTTATTATTGGATAGCTCAATCAGAGTAAAAGAAAAAAGCTATAGAGCTCACATATCTGATGAGGTATGATAACTAATCTAGCTGGCAACCTACACCAACATGATTTGGCTGTTCTAAAAGCCCAGCTTGGTCTCGAACCTTTACCAGGGCTCCTATAATCCCTACCTATCTATTCACTCATGCAATGCACAAATCATGAGGCCTAATGCCTCATGATTTTTTGATTGAAGTTGATTTGCAAAATGGCCGCAGGGAAGGAGCTGCAGGACTGAGCTCCAGGTCAGGGATCACTAAAGTGTAAATCCAGACCAGATCGACCACTGCAGCCCCACCCTGACGATGGGCCTGACCAATTCACTCACCGGGCTGACCTCAGACGAAAACACGGATCTTAGACAAAGATCCAGCGGCGAAAAGGACCCTGGATGCAGTGTGGGCAGTGCTCCGGAGTGAAGTAATTCCTAAAGGTCCTCTGAGTCCCAGCGCAAACGAGGCGAAAGAGGGAGACCGCCGCTCAGGACTGGAGAAGCACGGCAAATCCGGAAGATAAGAACTCCCGAATTGCGGCATCGGACCGCACAATTCCATAGCTTCATCGAACTCCCGAATCGAGGCACCAATCCAAAGCCTCATCGTCTGACTAGGTAATGGCCGACATCCATGGAGCCCCAGAAAGATCCAGCCAGCCCTAAGATCACGGGAGGACCCGGAACACCTGGATCCTACCTAGGGGTGAAACGGGCAAGTGGCGACCCTTGAAGGAGACCTGGAGACTCCGTGACGGCAGCGGAGCCCCGGGACTCAACGCAGCAGGAGCCCCAAATGCCTGACCCTGTAATGGCCGACAGATTCGTAAACGAAAGCAGCCGAAGCATTTGCACAGGTCACTAATATTCAATTTCCTAAGCATGCCAATACCGATAAACAGTCAAAATCTATCCACAGCAAGAATTCTTCAAAGAGATTGAGACTGAGCTCACGATCATTCGCAGAGAAACTGACTTTATGAGCTGAGCCCCTGACGCCTGATCCATTAATGGCCGTCAGAAGAGAAGCAGAAAGCGGCTTGCTATAAGACATCAAGAAGATCTCGGACTACCGCAATCTGTATAAGTACACGGGGGTCATTTAAGACCTGTGACACTACAGAATTTGTTTTGAGGCGGGAACGGAGCCCCAGGCCACAAAACTCAAGAATACCCCTGATGCGGGACTTGGCAATGGCCGCCATTCTCTGATTCACTGAGGTAACTACCCAGAAACAGAGCCCCACTTTGGCCCCGGGTACTGGAAGCCTCACTTACAGAGCGAAGCGGGTCACCTGAGACCCTGAAGGATACGGACCGCCCGAGACGAGAGCGGAGCCCCAGGACACAACTCGCCAGAAGTCCCAGATGCCTTACCTAGGAATGGCCGCCAATCCCAGAACCAACACAGAAAGCGTCCATCGATAAGGCCACAACAAGACCTACGTCAGCCTCGAGATCTCTGACAATAGCAACTAGGACTCAAGGTCAGTGTAGTCAGAGTTAGTGGTCCTTAATGGGACACTAGGGTCCAATAAAGAACCGGTCACAAGAAAGGCTTGATCCAATGCTCCTCCAACGTGGCCTTGGTCCGATAGGGTAACGTACGTGCCCTCACTATGCCCATCCAGGACCTAAGTCCCTGATCCACGACCAAAGCTAGACAGAGGTATCCCTGTCACCTAGTGAGAATACCTCTAACGACCCAGGCCCCCTTACCAGATCAGACCAGCACCAACTCCCAAACCCAGGCCCAGAGAAGCCCTTCTCAGCACGCCCCCTCTCCACTGCTCCCCCCCTAATGAGAGGCAATCCCCCTGTCTCCTTAACCCCCCCTCCTGACCAGACAACACTCTCTCCTCTGCACGACATTCCAGCCCACTACATACTGGAGAGAACCCACCTCCCTCACAACACAGAATAATGCCACTGGACACGCAATTGGCTGCCGCCCTGCTAACACCAAAATACCTAATTCCTCATGGTCCAAACTCCTTCGCAATCACTTTCCCCCCTTACCTCTCTAGTAAAGCAAGGAAACTCTTCAAACATAGACTGCTCAGACAACATCCTGAGACACTATCCGTAGACACCACTGCTCCTCTAGAGGGCAGCTAAAAATGGACTTCATCTTCCACACGGAAAGACCCGACAACTGGTCCACCATTCTCAACACACATCTCATCATCTCCAAAACCACCATTACATCCCACAGCCGCAAATTGACGACCTCTCTCCCAAATCACCAGTTGACGAGCGGCAATATCTCCATAACCATCTTCGCGAACGGCACAGTCCTGATACAGGCGAAGAGCGTTCACCTTGAGGTCTTCGACTCCCTCTTCCTCTCATTAAAAAAGGCCCCCGTGATCACCTCACGATCCGGACCGACCCCATCCCTCCTTCCAGTGAGCCTTTCACGACAGGGGAGGCACCGGACCCCTTTCACACCTGCTTCGAGATCCCCCTCGCCACCATCCAGAGGCTCCTACTGTAACTCTGTACCTCCGAATAACAATCACTCCCCCTCTGGCAGTCCACCCGCCCTCCCCTGCCCCCACTCCCTTCCCCTCCTGACATCCAGGACCGAGCATTACCCTCCAGCTCAGCCTGCTCACACCTCCCCCCCCCGTCCTCACGCCACACGAGAACTGACGCCTGTCATGAGGCAGCACTCCCTCTGCCCATGAGCCCTCCCATTATCAAAACAAGCAGCTCCTCCCCAATAACCTTCAGGACCGGGACACCCCCCCTCCTTTACCAACCATCCTCCACTCCCCTCCCCTGAGGGCATTGCTGCCCCTGACACCCTCCCTCCCTCCTTGGACCCTCCCCCCTCACCCAAAGGCATTGCTGCCCCAGATACCCTCCCTCCTTCCTTGGATAACACAACGCAACACCTCATCCTCCTTGAAACTCAGCTTGAAATCCTGATCCGAGGCCTGACGGAAACTCTATCCAACCTGACCTTGGCCCGAAAGCCCACCCAGACACCCACCGAGCTATCTAGTCTCACCCACCCCAGTCAAGGCAAGGGACCTCCCTCCAGCGAGCTTCATGTACCCCCCAGACCACGGTCCAACAGAAAGGGGAATGTTAATTGCTAAGAAAGACCCAGAAGAGCAACAACCTCCCTTTCCCCTCAGGAAGTGGCACAACTTGCCTCATCCTACGACCCCGGCGAATTCCTACCCTAAATCCGCGATCCAACTAATCACGGGATTTAGAAGTGAACACCCCCTTTCGAGAGTCCCCAGACCCCCAGCCCACCTCGCCTTCCTACCCAGAGCCCAAACCACTGAAAACAGGAGCAAAAAAGGACCCCCCATCAACTGCATGCTCCTTAACTGCAGATCAGCCTCTAAAAATGGAACTGAAGCCATCCTCTCCCATGATATGGACATAGCATTCATAACGGAGGCCTGGCTCAATATTCTCTCCTACCCCAGCATGGACATGCTGGTGCCTCCCGGATTCACAATGATCAACAAAGACAGGCAAGTGAAAAGAGGTGGGGGCAGAGCAATCATCCACAAGAACAACATCTCCATCACAGAAACTTCCTCCTGCTTGTACAGCTCCTTTGAATGTCTCTCAGTCAACATCAAAACACACGATACTAGGTCTACACTTTGCCTTCTTATATACCACCCTCCAGGCAACTCCTCAGAATTCGGAGTTCACCTTTTCGACCTGATTGCCCACTGTGCACTTGGCAACTCTAACGACATAATTCTGGGCGACCTCAATCTAAGATGGAACGAAACAAAAAACCCACTCATTGAAACCCTAAACATCCTACGATCAGAAAACAATCTGACCAAACACTGCTCAGAAGAAACTCATCCTAAGGAGCAATCCTTGACGCAATTATAGCTGAAAGCAATGCAATCTCCATCGACCACATCCTCCCCTTTGACTGGTCCGATCACCACATAGTTCTCTTTCACATCAACCATGCGATCTTGTCCAATCTAATCCCAAAGCAAGACCCCCCCAAATGGGTCAGGAACACAGCCCCGATCCCTCAAGCTGACCTAGAAGAAAGAATTAGCTCGCTCCTCCCCAACACCAATAATCACCTCTCAACTACCCAATTCACCTCTCTCTACAATTCCAATATGACGCTCACCCTGGATCACATTGCCCCCCTGAAAGTAAAAAAATCCAGGATCATTCCCTCTAGATCATGGTTCACCACTGACATCAATGAAGAAAGAAGACAACTAAGAGCCGCAGAAATAATCTGGAGGAACAATCCCTCCACCCTTCATCACGATCAACTCCAAGCAGCCAGCAGGATATACAAAAAGAACAAAAAGACCGCTTTCTTCTGCTCTGCACTAGATACTGCAAAAAAACGACTCAAAGAGCTTTTCAATATCATCAGGAATCAAACCTCTAAACGTATACCTTCCTCAACACAGGCATCCAAAGAAGGATGCGACAACTTCTCCATCTTTTTCAATGACAAAATCGCCAAGATAGATCTCTCACTTGGCCCAAATCTCATCCCCCCCACCGAGATCAAATCATCCGAAACTCATGTTAGCGCCTCCTTGAACTCCCCCCCCCCCAAAAAAAACATTGGGCTTCCTTCATTCCCATTCAGAAAGCAGAGACAGTCAAACTAATCTCCAATGCTAAACCCTCTTCCCACGCCCTGGATCAGCTACCCCCTCACCTGGCCAAAGACTTGAAGCTCGTCCTAGCCCCGCTATGGTCCAAGATCATTAACAGCTCACTGAGCTCAGGAATCGTACCTGACTGCCTCAAAGTAGGCCACGTCACGCCACTGCTGAAAAAATCAGGGCTAGACACTGAGGATCTGAATAACTTCAGACCTGTATCGAATCTACCTCTTTTGTCCAAAATCTTGGAAAGATGTGTATTCCCTCAGTTGACCGAACACTTAATCTCCTAGATCTCCATCAATCGGGCTTCAGAAAAGGCTACAGTACTGAATCCGCAATAGATAGATCTCTAACTTGGCCCAAATCTCATCCCCCCACCAAGATCAAATCATCCGAAACTCTTGTTAGCGCCTCCTTGGACCCCCCAAAACATTGGGCCTCCTACATTCCCATTCGGAAAGCAGAGACAGTCAAACTAATCTCCAATGCTAAACCCTCTTCCCACGCCCTGGATCAGCTACCGCCTCAACTGGCCAAAGACTTGAAGCTCGTCCTAGCCCCGCTATGGTGCAAGATCATTAACAGCTCACTGAGCTCTGGAATCGTACCTGACTGCCTCAAAGTAGGCCAAGTCACGCCACTAATGAAAAAATCAGGGCTAGACACTGAGGATCTGAATAACTTCAGACCTGTATCGAACCTACCTCAGAAAATATCAATCTCCTAGATCCCCATCAATTGGGCTTCAGAAAAGGCTACAGTACTGAATCCGCAATCCTCAATGTCAGAGATGATCTACTAAAGTCACTTGACTCGGATCAATGCTGCCTTCTCATCCTCCTAGATCTATCGGCCGCATTCGATACAGTTGACCACAAAATGCTCATCAAGGTTCTACAAGAAAGGGCCGGCCTTCAAGAGACGGTCCTCCACTGGTTCTCTTTCTTTCTCCACAACCGCTCACAAAGAATAAAAATTTAAAACTTCGAGTCTGACCTCCACCACGTCATCAGGTGTGTTCCACAGGGGTCAGTGCTCTCCCCTCAGCTTTTCAACATTTACATTGAACCCCTTACCACTCTACTCAGGAAATCCAACATCCCCTTTCACTTATATGCAGACAACATGCAGCTGTATTTGGAAACCACCTCAATTGACGACATCCAGAGCGGTTCAACACTGGCTCACAAGTAATCACCTGAAACTCAACCAAGAGGAAATGGAAATACTCCTCATCTCTAACAAAGACGAAAACCCACAAATCGAAGAATGGCTCAAAGCCATTGACACCCTCAACGGTAACCTCACCTTGGCGGATTCGGTAAAATCCCTAGGGATCACCCTGGACCCGAAACTGGACATGAAGCAACAACACATTACAAGATCCGCTAAAAGTGCCTTTCTCAACCAGAAACTACTATACAAAATAAAACCCTTCTTCCCACCCAAGGAACTTCAACTAGGCACCCAAGCACTGGTGCTCTCCAGAATTGACTGTGGGATTGCTGACCTGACTGGGACAGCAAAATCTTACCTCGCCTCCCTGAAGACAACCTTCAATGCAGCTGCCGGAATGGTCACTGGAACTAAGAAATTCGAACACATCTTTCCCGCTCTCAGAGAACTTAAATGGCTCCCAGTTGAGTTGCGAGCCAGCTTCAGAACAGCCTGCCTCACGCACAAAGCCCTGCACACAGGCAAACTTGGCCACCAAACTGAAAAGGGCCGGCCAGGCCAGAAACCTCAGGAGCTCCAACTCTCTACTACTCATCCCGCTGAAAACTCGTGAGCATAAAACCGCCTCCAAATAATTTGCTGGAAATGCCCTAAAAATCTGGAACTCCATCCCCCCCACATCAGAACAACCCCCTCGTTTCCAAAATTCAAGATCCTACTCAAAGCCCTCTTCCTCGACCGCTCTCGAGCAAACCGATCGAGCCAAGGAAGTTCCTTAGCCGACGCTCCATCTTACCTTAATTTTGGGACCGATGACACTGACTCGGATTAAGAAAACTTTTTGTGTATGAACTGATTGAACAATGAATACGCTCGGATGATCGTCCGATTTGTCTTGCACCCTCCCCCGCTTTTGTCCCTTCACTTATGTGCTTGTTCCTCACCCGGCTCGAACCCTCATGTTCCACCAATTACCTGTACAGTCTATTTGCACATAATTGTATATGCTATGAAGCGCTCTGATACCCCTGGGTCCAGTTAGCGCTATATAAAACTCCTAAAATAAAAAAATTAAAAAATGTGCCCATACATTCCTTGTTTTCTCCTTTTTGACACCTTTAGGGATCATCATTTTTAAAGACCAATAAAAATGATTTGGGTAGGGGCAGAGCTAGCTCGCAACCAAGATGGCTGCTTGAGTCGAGAGCTCCCCTGTCTCGATAACTATCCTCCATTCATCCTGTGTGCATATCTGCTTTTAATGGCCCCTAACTGTAGCCCTGTGTCACTGGATACCCACGGACCTTGCATGGCGTGGGCCTGAGCTCTGTATCCACCTGCTGACGCTGCAACGGACTCCGAGGCCTGGTGGCGCGGGCCGTGCCTGTGACCTGCGTCCTATGTTGAGGTAAAGAGCCGACGTTCGTGACGCTGCCGCGGCTGCCTGTGTCTGCCGGAGGGGAGTACGGTGGCTGAAGGGCTTCGGGGAGCCTTTTTCCCCCACCTGCCGGCTGCGCCGGCTCTGCTGGGCGGGCGCAGGTGCGCCGGCAGAGATCGCTGTTCTGGTCCCCCGGGGAGAGCGTCTGGACTAGCGCTGCAGGGTACGCCGCTAAGGTGGGCGGTGCCGCTCATGAACGTAGGAGGAGGACGAGCACCCGCGGCCCAGAAAGGGGCGCTTGGCACGTAGGGGAGAACCGAGACAGCGGCCTGAGCGGGGAGATAGTCCTGGTGCCCCCGCTTGTCTGTCGCGATGAGAGAAGGTGAGCCTGGGCGCAGGAGCGGCGACTGGGAGCGAAGCTGCGAAGGCGGTGGCCCTGGGAGCTACGAGGCAGGCCCGACTGCGACCTGTGAGAGCTCCCCACAACTAGAGGAGCCCTGGGGCCTTCACTGTAACTGCGCGCCGAGGTGTCGGGAGCTTGCCTGAGGCGTTGGGCCCCCCGCTGGGGGTGAGGAGAGCGGACGGGCTGGAGCGCACTGAGGCTGCCTAAGGGCCTCTCCCAGTGTGGTGGTGCCAGACGTGTCAGTGGCGCTTTGGAAGAGCGGTGAGGAGGCAGCGGTCGCCATACTGAGATTGGGGCAGAGTGGCGGTGTGTTTGCTCCCTGTAAGGACACAGCAGCGGCAGCTGGGGGATACTCCAGGTGGGCCTTGGCGCTCTTCATGCCCTGAGATATATAGTAGACTGGTGGGGAACTCTCTGCCCCCCCCCCCATGATCTGGGGGTTTGGCTTCCTGACCTTGAGGGGACTGGGCTCCCCGGGGGGGCGACGATGCCGCCGTAGCACAACCACTAATTGAACCGGAGGGACCACTGGGAGGTAGCGCAATGCCGTGGAACCACGTGGCGACCCTGTTACCTGGAGCCTAAGTGCTGGTGAGTGGCAGACGGGGGCGGGAAGATTCGGGGTGCGAAAGGATTGTGCTGACATCCACGGGACACCCTCACAGCGCTATCACTGGGATTGGAGTTGCGAAGCAGCGACCCAGACGACTGCAAACTGTGGGTTCCTCCCCGCCCCAAGCGGTAGTAGCCCAACAAGACCGGCCAGGATGGGGCGCACGGACAAGACGCAACCCAAACTATCATTAGACCCTAAGGGAACCAAGTCTGGCAAATCCGCATCGGGAAAAGATCTGGGGGAGCGGGAGCCGACGGAGGAACCTCCTCAGCAAGATATACACGGCCTATTATTAGCCATGGAGAAGAGCCTGCAAGGGGGGATAGCTTCGTTAGGAACCAAGATTGATGCGTGGTACGATGGTTATGATGCATCTCAACTTATTTGGAGGGTTTGCGTGGAGGGGGGAGAGGGTTGTAGGGGAGAGCGTCATTAGGAGATGAGGGCACTGACCTGGCACAGGTACGCACCAGTGGGTGAGTCACGATATAAAGGTGTACACTGCTTTGTCTTAGATTAGTGACGACCCACTTTATTTATATTTTGCAACGTACTGCTTTCATGAGCCTTAGCGGATGGTAGGGCATTTCAGCTGGATACACTGTTCGCTGGAGCATTATATGAGTGCATGTTTGAAATTATCCAGCCTTGAGAGCTCCAAGATAGGGTTTATGGTTACACGCATGACACTTTGGTATTGAGACGGGGAGGGGCGGGCGGCTATATGAATATGTCCTGCATTGAGCTCGCTTCCTGCTGGCTACCTTCGCCCTCGCATGATTCCCACTGAGTTTGGACAGAAGGTTTTGTTTTTCTTTTATAGGTTATGGGGTTTCAGGGATGGGAGGGGAGGCAAGGGAGGTTTTGATGGGTAGGGGGGCGAATCGCGGCCTATTTGGGGATGGGCAGGCGTGGAGGGCTTGGGATGGGGGGACGGGAAGGCGCTGCGGCGCCCCGCAGTGTTTGAGAGGGGAATGTTTGCAGTTGGAGGGTGTTTTTCATAAGTTACCACACATGGCAGCGGCTGGAAACTATGTTGGGACGTTTGTTCAGACACTATCGCTAAGACACGTATACAGACAGCTGCAGATGTGATGACTCCACCAGGGGAAACTTTGGACAAATTGATGCTGATAACCTGGAATGTCCGGGGTCTTAACGACCATAGGAAGGTTAGGGAGGTTCTACAATACGTTGCGAGACACGGTGTGGATATCGCACTATTACAGGAGGCACATCTACACCCAGTGGCCACATACTGCGATACAGGGACTTCATGGGTAGTATACACGCAGCTGGGTATACATCACACGCCAGGAGAGTTCTTACGTGGGTCAACCCGAAGACACTACTGAAAATGACACCGCTTGAGACAGATAGAGATGGACGATACACGATTACGAGGTGCTGCGGAAGGGGTATGGAGCTCTGCATAGTGAAGACCTATGGTCCCAATTCTGACCACCCGGACTTCTACTCAGAGCTAGCAGCCAAGATTATGGTGCACTCGGGGGGCAGATATCCCCCGGGCGGAGATTTTAATATGACCAGGCAACCACACATTGACAGATCAGATGGCCCCGAACACCGTCCTTCGGCTTCTGCTAGAGTGCTGGAGACGCAAATGACTCGGCTGGACTTGTGTGACGTGTGAAGGCACAGACACCCCACCCTAGGGGGCTATACGCATTACTCGGCCCCACATAATATACACACTAGGACAGACTACTGGCTTGCCTCAACTCATTCAAGCCACGCAGTTAAGAACATTGCAAAAAACACAGTTATAGCCAGTGTCTAACCCAGGGTGGTGTGGAGTGCAAAAAAACGATGGATTTAGGCCCAGATCCTTGTACTGGGGTGAATGTATGACATTGTTCTGCATTCTGTCCATCAACTGTTGTTTTGCATTTGTCACCCCGAGTGTGCTGGGGATGCTCAGACGTGAGTCCCAGGCTCTCCACACCACTGGAGTCAAGCTATCCAGGCTGATGAAGGCTGATAGCCAGAAACCGGTCCTTGGATGCTTGATTCCGGTCTGGGAAAGACATGGCTTGGTAGTTCGGACTGGACTGTTCCCATGAGGCACAGGGTCAGAGCTGATTTGCATATAGCCAGTGTCTAACCCAGGGTGGTGTGGAGTGCAAAAAAACGATGGATTTAGGCCCAGATCCTTGTACTGGGGTGAATGTATGACATTGTTCTACATTCTGTCCATCAACTGTGTTTTTTGCAATTTTCACCCCGAGTGTGCTGGGGATGCTCAGACGTGAGTCCCAGGCTCTCCACACCACTGGAGTCAAGCTATCCAGGCTGATGAAGGCTGATAGCCAGAAACCGGTCCTTGGATGCTTGATTCCGGTCTGGGAAAGACATGGCTTGGTAGTTCGGACTGGACTGTTCCCATGAGGCACAGGGTCAGAGCTGATTTGCATATAGCCAGTGTCTAACCCAGGGTGGTGTGGAGTGCAAAAAAACGATGGATTAGGGCCCAGATCCTTGCACTGGGGTGAATGTATGACATTGTTCTACATTCTGTCCATCAACTGTGTTTTTTGCAATTTTCACCCCGAGTGTGCTGGGGATGCTCAGACGTGAGTCCCAGGCTCTCCACACCACTGGAGTCAAGCTATCCAGGCTGATGAAGGCTGATAGCCAGAAACCGGTCCTTGGATGCTTGATTCCGGTCTGGGAAAGACATGGCTTGGTAGTTCGGACTGGACTGTTCCCATGAGGCACAGGGTCAGAGCTGATTTGCATATAGTCAGTGTCTAACCCAGGGTGGTGTGGAGTGCAAAAAAACGATGGATTTAGGCCCAGATCCTTGTACAAGGGGTGAATGTATTACATTGTTCTACATTCTGTCCATCAACTGTGTTTTTTACGCAGTTAAGAACAGCACTATACTCCCACGTACATATTCAGACCATTCACCAATACTGTTGTCGGTAGCCGCGCCGGCGCGGCGCATTCCGCCGTTTGCTTGGTGCTTCCCCCCATACTCTTTACTAGATGCCCCTTTCAGGGAGGAGTTAGCGACGGCCATTGAGATATTTTTTTACACCAATGTGGGTTCTGTGGACTCGTTCCAGACTGTCTGGGAGACATTCAAGGTGTATATCAGGGGGGTCACTATCTCTAAACATTCTGGGGTCCTCAAATCGATTAGAGGCCGGCTACAGACTTTAGAAACCAAACTTAAGGAGCTGGAGAATAAGTGCCTCCACGACGGTAGTGAGACTCTTGCCCGGGAACTTGCTCAAACACTTCAGGAATACCACAAGGAGGCTGATTCCGAAGTCAAACACTTAGGAAAGTACGCAATTGCTAGGACATACGGCGAGGGTGAGCGCCCTGGAGCGGTGCTTGCGCAACTAGCTAAGCGGAGTAGAGGCAGGATGATGGTTCCCAAAATGAGGTCCACAACGACGGACGAGCCTCTCTCGGACGCACAGGTTGCGGAGAGTTTCCAGGAAATATTACACGGCACTGTACGCCTCACGAGGCACCGCACCAGGGGAACGCATACTTGACTACCTTTCTCATATAGAGCTGCCCTGGCTTTCTAATTTACGCCGTGAGTTCTTGGTACGTCCGATAGAACAGGAGGAAATAGTGTTGGCATTGTCGGCTATAACTGCCGGGAGCGCGCCGGAAAGCAACGGCCTCACTGTCGCATTTTACAAGGCATTTACAGACCTCCTGATCCCTCCCCTGCTTACCCTTTTTGAGGATATGGCAGAAACGGGCACTATACCGCCTACACTGCGAGAGGCGATACTGGTCGCTATTCTTAAACCAGGAAAGGCCCCAGGGGACTGCGCCTCGTACCGTCCCCTGTCGCTGTTAAACATGGATGCGAAGATATTCGCCAAATTGATCTCCAACCGCCTCAGCCCCATGGTCACTACGTTGGTGGCCCCAGAACAGGCCGGATTTGTACCCACTTGCAATCTCACATATAACCTTAGAACGGTCTTCGTGGCATTCCAGCAAACACGCCCGGAAATCCCTGCGATTGCGGTCTTCCTCGACATGGAAAAGGCCTTCGACTCCGTTGAATGGCCTTTCCTGAGACATGTCCTGAGACATGTCCTAAGCCGGATGGGCGTGGGAGAGCTGTTTCTACAACTGCTGGCTACGCTGTACACCTCCCCCTAGGGCTCGTATACGAATAGGATCGCTCATCACGGACCCCATACAGATAGGCAGAGGCACGAGGCAGGGCTGTCCCCTTTCACCTATCCTATATGCGTTGGTAGCAGAACCGGTTGCCTGCGCCCTGCGTGAATACCACAGCCACAGGGGCATTCGATCCCCCACATATAATTTGATCGTGTCCATGTACCCGGACGATACCTTCTTATATGTCAGAGACCCGGAAGTGCATTTGTGGGCGGTGCTTCCCGAGGTGGTCTTATTTAGCTCTCTCTCGGGCATACATGTTAATTGGAACAAGTCCCTCATGTTCCCATTTACACCAGCTACGAGGAAATTCGACCCAGAATACCCCATTCAATGGACTACAGACGCTGTACGGTATTTAGGGGTACGACTTCACACGGACTCGGAGGTAGTCCTGCGGGAGAACTATGGAGTGGCTGTCTCCAAACTGGAGGAGGATGTTGAAAAATGGATAACTCTGCCACTATCGCTGCTGGGACGGATCTCACTTATGAAAATGATCGTGCTACCGTGCTTTTTGTTCTTGTTTAGTAATATTCCTATGGTGTTATCGAGCCTTTTCTTCAGACAACTACAAACGCTAATGGTCCGGCTGACATGGGCTTGGAAACAGCCAAGAGTGGCGTGGAAAATACTTTTACGTCCGTATGCGGCGGGAGGCCTGAATGCCCCTGATCTGGAACTTTATTATCGAGCAGCGCAGTGCGGGCACGCTTACCACTGGATACATGGCCCAGTGGACATTTCACACATACGCATTGAATCGATCGTGGCAGACCCGGCGCCCTTGCCTGCGCTGCTAGCTAGGCCTCGAGACCGACAAACGGGTTTCCTTGATTCCCTGTATGCGGTCCCTCATGCTTGCCATCACATGATGGATGTCCAGGCGTGCAGCTTACTATACGCCCGAAAGCATCTATTGCTTGGTGCGCCTGGCTGACCCCATGCACGGATAAAGGGGTTTTAGCGGCACTGAGCACGCTGAACATACACAACATGGGCGATCTGTTCGCAGATGGCACTGCCCACACCTGGAGAGAGATCGAAACTGATGATACTTCCTATCCACTGCTATCGCGCTTTCAGTTCCACAGGGTAAGACATGCGCTCAGGGACCTTTTAGGAGAAGACATGGAGGAACCTCCAGTGGTTACGGCCTTTGATTACGTCGTTAATGCTAAGACCCCTGCTAAATTAATAACCAACTTGTATCGTATAGCCCTCTCCGAGAGGACGGCGGATTACGCCAAGTCGAGACTAGCATGGCAAGCAGACTTACAAACTGATCTACAGGAAGAGACATGGCAGTACTGCTGTACAAGTACGAGGAGAATATCTCTGAATTGCCGTCATAGGTTACTTCATTTTAAATACCTGAACAGGACTTACTATACCCCTGAAAGATTACATAGATATGGATTGCGAGAAAACCCTAATTGCGAGAGGTGTGGGACCCAAATTGGTGATTTTTTACATGTAGCTTGGTCCTGCCCGGACATCTTGACATTCTGGCACACGGTGTACAAAGAAGTGAACAAGATCACACAACTGACACTGACACCTGACCCTTTATTGGCCATACTAGGTTACTCTAAGCCCCTACGATAGGCACACAGGAGACTGGTCGATATGGCCTTTCTTCTAGCTAAACAGTGTGTAGTGCTCACATGGATGTGAGGCCCAACCCCTACGCTAGCACAATGGACCACGGAGATGACATACTGTAGTACACAACGGAACTCTATAGCGACCTACTACCCCCTCGCAATAGGCCCAAAAACGTTTGGTCCATGTTTCTAGATAGGATACATGTACGGGATGCTGCGGAGGATGAGGACGTAAATGGCCAGGCAAGAAGGGGAGACTTGACTGGAGACATAGAAGCCACATTGTGGAATAGCCACTCCTAACTCACTGTAAGCTCGATGGATAGCTTGTTCTTGGAGGGATGGACAGGAGGGACCCCAGACGGGAGTGAGGCTGTCAGCTTATTTGCAATTGGTGGGCCTATCGATGTGCAGCATTATAGGTCTGAGCTATTGTCATGTACAAGGGATGCCCCTTATCATCGGGTTCCTAAAATTGTATTTATGAACACAGTTTGTATATCCACTGTCGCTAATTACTGCCAATGACTGTGATGGTTGTTTATTCTTGAACTGCCAATAAAGAAAAAAAAAAGAAGATTTGGGTAACTTCAATTTATGAATACAGTGCACTTACCCCCAAACGCGTGGCAACTTCATGAATTCTCGTGCCCTTGTTGCTTGATCCCAAGCTGTGAGTCAATCTACACATCTCTGTTGGCTAACATAGTCAAAACGTCAACAACGTGCAAAAATACTGCAAACTTGAAGCACTACACTCAAGAGCATGTTGGTGTATTCATTCTCATACATAGCTACCCATTTACATATATAAATTAAACTAACTTAGAGGTTGTTCATGATTTTAATTGTCAGAACAGGGAGGCACTCACCTGTAGACATACATAAATTCAAACATAAGCGGATATAAAAAGAAATGTTACACCATTCAATCAGTTATCTCTTATTAAATCAAACTCATCATGGATATGTTTATTGGTGGTTACACAATCCAAAGGTAGATAGTACTGTTTTGAATGTACAATTGCACCTTCCTTGAGGCCTTTCATTACTTTGAACATTACTGGACTTTGTGAAACCCACTCGTATTGGGACAGAAAGACAGAACAAAAAAAACTTGTCTTGTAGCGCTAAGTTTATAAGAGAGGTTTTTGTGGAGCAATGTCCCTGTCCAATATATATCATAGGTTGTTACACATGAAGCGTGCCAAACTATTTGAAAGTGCCTCCGCACACTAGAGCCACAGGACAGTAGAGAGCCCCTCGCAATTCCTTCTAAGAATAGGTACCCCCGTTTGGTACTGCTACTAGCCCACTTCTACCCTGCTTAGTAGTCAGAGTCAGAGTCAATTGCACTTTATTCGATTATTTTAAAATCATAAAAGTATGCTATACATTCATTTTTGATCAAACACAAATTTGTTTTAAAAAAGATTAATAAAAAGTTATTAAAAGCAGGGATTCAATATATACACGTCTTCAGCGGTGATCAAGGTAACTATACAACGAAATTATTCACAATTCCATAATTTTTAGGACCACTGCGAATTGTGCAAATCTTTCAAAATTTTACAAAATTTTATACATTGAAATTGCTACAGATCTATTTACAGTACTATTTACAATCATTCTATATCCATTTTACATCCAGGGGAAGTGTGCAAACCTTGCGAGATTCATAAAGTAGTTTTTGCTAAAGGTCAGGTATTGAAAAACTAGTTGCCTAGAAATATTTCGATCAATCGTCAATTTCCATATTATAGGGCACAAGTTGGCCGAACTCTCTTTTGCCTGGACCGAATTGACATTATCAGGAAATTGGCTACCCCATACATTACTAGTGGTGACTCCATTAGCTGCAGGAACAATAAAGCCGGTTTAACTTGCATAAACTCTTGATCTTTCAGTATTGGCTTAATAAACTTCTCCCTGCCACTCTTAAAGAAGGGACAAAAGAACACAAAATGCAATAAGTCCTGGTCAGAAAAATCATCACATTTGCAGGGAGCATTCTCGTGAGGCTTACACCACTTATCATATTCACCCAGCAGAAAGTGAGCTTGATTAAAGCGAAATTTTGTAAGGAGCCACCGATGGTATGGTTTATTAACTATCGTCAAGTATGGTTGAATAGATAACGATGTAATCATCATATAGTGAGACCTTACAGTTGGCTTCATTATTTCGCTTAACTCTCTTTCTGCTTCCCTTTTCTTTATAAAGTGGATCTTGACCCATTTGATGTCTTCTCTTATTAGGCCTTCAGGTTTTGTATATAGATCAGGGCGGCCCAAATATCCTGCAGTTGTTTTGATATATGTTAGCCACCCGATCGCAGCTACATTGTCCCGCCCCATACAATCCCTAATGATCTTATGATTTAAAGTTAAGTCGGGATTAAGCCATGTTTTAATCCATGACAAGAGTGGGGCCATGGACAGCGTGTCTTCAATATACCCCATCCCCAATTCCATATGGATTGCGAAGGCTGGAGTAGATTGGGGAAGGCCCATAAGGGATCGCAAGAATATATTCTCCGCTTTTTGTATATGAGCCATGTTTTTAAAACCCCATATCGAGGCCCCGTACCTGGCAATGGCCAGGGTTTTGGCTCTATAGATGGACAATATAGCCTCGGCCGGTTTGCCACCCAGTCGTTTTGCGAAACTCAGGATAGCGGCAGCCGATCTCTTTACTGCCACTGCTTTGCTCGAAATTTGTGGTGCCCACGTCCCTTTCTCATCAAACACCACTCCTAGGTAGGTGAAAACTTTGACTTTGGAAAGCACAGAGCCATTACAGGAGAGAGGTTTATTACTATTCTTGCGTTTGCCCACTGCCATTACATGTGATTTCTCTATATTTACTAATAGATCCAGGTCTTGCATAAAAGCCCCAAAGGTATTTAATAGATGTTGTAAGCCATTTGGGGTTCTCGACAACAATACCGTATCATCGGCATATAATAGGACCGGCATCAAGGAGCCACCCATACGCGGTACATCAATAGAGGCCGCTTCCAGTGACTTTCCTAATGAATTAATATAAAGGGAAAAAAGCATGGGGGCCAAGATGCACCCTTGGCGTACCCCCCTTCCTGATTTAAAAAATGCTGTACAATTACCCTCTTGAGACATGTGAATAGTCGCCCTCAGATCACTATGGAGTTGCGCCAAAAAATTCACAAGTGCTCGATCCAGTCCCCTTTCAAGGAGTATTGTCCACAGCTTTGACCTATTAACTAGGTCAAAGGCTGTGGACAAGTCCATGAATGCCAGGTACATCATCCCCTTTGATGTACTGTATATTTGCTCAGAGTAAGATGTAAATTTAGGCATTGATCTTCAGTGCCTCTGCCAGATCGAAAGCCATACTGAGCCTCACACAAAATATCTTTATTAGTGGCCCAGGCTGAGATTCTTTCTAGTATAACCTTACCTAGGATTTTAAAAGAAGAATCTAACAGAGATATGGGCCTATAGCATCTTGGGTCCCCCCTTTGACCCTTCTTAAAGATGGGGATTATAATGGATTGTGACCAGGTTGTTGGGGCTCTTGTCTTAACAATACTAACTACATTAAAGACGTTAGTGAGGACCACTGACCACATACCCGAGTTTGCTTTAAACATGTCGGCTGGTACTCCGTCTGGGCCAGGCGCCTTCTGGCCCGCCATGTCCTCAATTGCCTTCTGAACCTCCTTTATAGAAAATCCAGGTAGAATGTCATGCGTGTTAATCACAATTGGGTCTATGGGGCATAGCTCGAGGTTACTGCCATAAATCCTTTGGAAATGATCCAACCAGTCATGTTCGGGGATATTTACCTCTAGTGGGGCATTTTCTTTCCCATTAAATAAGGGAGTGTTAACAATAGTCCAGAATTTAGCGCTATCCCTCAGAATAGCCTTCTCGTACAAGTCATCCCATGCCTGTCTTTTTATTTCATTTTTTCTCCTTAAAATATTCAAATTATACTTTTTCCTAAGCCTGACCACCTCTAGTCTATCTCGGGGTATCTTTTTCAATGCTTTATGTAATTCTCTATGGGTTTTGGTGCATTCATTATCAAACCACCCCTTTACCTTTTTCTCCCTGCTTTTCGATTTGCGTTTTAAATCATCCGCTACTTGGCGGCAGATGGTTTCGAATGACAACATTATATTCCCCTCAAATTTAAGTGGTTCCCTACATATGTTAATTTCTTTACCCACTTTTAGATTTAAGGAATAAAAAAAATCCTCTGGGATGATTTTGCTCCATTTAACCCGTCTCCCCTGGTCCCTAGCAGTTAAGTGTGTAGATATTTCTGCTTTGGTTATTTTATTAAATAAAAACAGGTTGTTGTTTTCTACTTCTAACACAACAGGATTATGATCACTGAATGTAGTATGAATAGCATTATAAAAAATAACATTATGTAACATGCCCGGAGAGATGAATATATAATCAATAATAGTATTGCTGTCCCTAGCACTGTAAGTTGGGACCCTTTCATTGATATCGAAGAACTCTAGTTCAAATAAATCATTCTCAAGAAGAAGTTCTTCTAGGGCAGACCCCTTTACAGAATGTTCAAAGTGTGAAAGTGGCATCATATCTATATTTGCAATATCTCTTAACTGGCAGTTCTGTTGACATAAATGTATGTTAAAATCCCCCATCAGGGTGAAATATACAAAAGTGGTTTGACCCTCTTTATAATTACACAAAAACTCTGTGAGGGAGTTGATGTTTTCATTTACAGCTGTGCTTTGTATGGCATTATAAAAGTTAATATAAACACATTTAGAATTGTTAGACATTGTAACTTCTAAAACTAGATAGTTTTGGGATGGTGTGTTTAATACTTTTACGGTGCCCCTCACATTAACTGATATTAGAAACAGCAACCCTCCTTTATTTCGACCTGAGCTCGATGTCTGGGCAGCTAAAAAATAAGATGTATATCCATCTAACCAGAAATCACAATCCCTATCCCACGTTTACTGTAGGGCCACCACATCATATTCTTTTAACAAATCCAACCATCTTGTATCACCCCTTTTAGAGCGTAGGCCTGCGATGTTCCAGCTCATCATTTTCACAATATTACCCTTTTCATCTCCAGTAGGCAAAGTGGGTCGTAACTGGTTTAGGGTACTACCACTGGCAGTCAGTCAATCGTTTTCCTCTAGATTTGATAGGGCAGAAAACCTGTTAGTTAACATCCGGACTACTCCTTAGTTCGCTTCCATGATTATCACAGGCTTTTGGTAACAAGCTTGTTATTTGCGTGGCCCGGGAGCTAAGACAGGGGGTATGACTGAGGGTAGCATTCCGATTAACCCTACCTGGTGGCGACTTATGTTGTACAGGTCGTGGATAAAAGAAACCTAAGGGTACCGCTCTAATCCTGTCTTCTTTTACCTCTGTAGCATCCCAAAATAACCGCAAAGCCTCATGGGGTCTATTAAAGTTAACAATCATGCAATCACCAGCAAATTTCTTGTCTGAAAACCCCACCCAGTCAACCCGTCTACCCGTCTGGATGCACTCTGAAATATTATTTGGGCCTGTACAATTAGCGTCACACCAAGTCTTGATATTGTCTAACTGTGTACCATTTGACTCAAATTCACCCGGTTTTAATACAGGTACGTTCACCAAAACAGCAACATAAGGTGTAGCTTCCGGTGGAAGGTGAACTGGTGGTCTGTGACGCTGTCTCCTAGGCCCTGATGAGTTAGGCTCATCGATTGATGAGTTAGGCTCCCTGCTTAGTATGTGGCCTATGCTTTACCCTGTGTGCTGGTCGCCGAACAATTCTGATAGTCCGCGCATCACCGTGAGGACGCCAAAGCAGTGCATGACGTTGGGACGTCATGTTGTAACGACGGAAATAATGGGAGTTGTAGTCCCAGAATCTTCTTACCTCTGTGATCAAATTTATTATCAGAGAGGAGGTAAAAAAATGTATCTGCTTTTTGATTCTGTCTCCTAACAAGTCATGTTTTACTGGTGACCTACTTTTGGTATCACGCTCATTATTTATATTTATCACAGTGGTCATGACGGGAACAGTGAGAGCTGCGGTTCCATACCCGCCTCCCCTCCGTGGCCAAACATACATACTTATCTACGTCACAGTGGCTCCGTAAAACTGGTTGCCTACTTCATTGATTTTATGCTTATATTTGATGTAACACTTGTTTTAGTGGTGCATTACCCCTCAGCGCTAAAACCCCAGATCACTGATTATTCTGTTAATAGCGGTTTCATTAATAAAGGTGTTTCTAGGGTGGCTTGGACGCCGAGCATGGCGGACGCAGCTTAGCTGAGCTCCGTCCCGCCGGCCAGTCATCCGTGGATTTATCCTGTTCCCCTCACCCTGCAGTAACCCCGAGGGTGGAAATCCAAAGCGGTGACCAGCGTGCCCTAGTCAGCGAAATCCTGGTCAAATTTGAGTCCCGGGGCCGGGTGCCAGCGTTCGGACGCGGTGCGGCCTGTGTGGCTTGTTGCAGCCGGGGCGCTCGAGATTGGCGACCCCGGCGTCTGAGTGAAGTGGCACCGGGGCACGGACGGCGGAGGGCGGACCTGCGGCAATCGGCGGTCGCCCCTGGCCTGGTACCGACGAGAGGTGTCAACGGACCCGTGGCGACAGGGGACCGCGTCTCGTCTAGTGATACTTGGAGATGCCCGGGTCCCCGACCGCGATCCTCTGTGACGGGACGCAGTGGTGCGGCGCGGCCCGAGCGTGGAGGCAGCAGAGCTGGCGCTGGGCCCTTCTTGGGATCCTCCCATCGGATCCTCTCGTGGACCCCCGGTACCAGAGCAAGTTGTGTGCTGGGCGACCCGCAGTGACTCTGCCTGGGCGTGAGGCCTTCACAGACAACTGCAGCCGGGGACCTCGATTTTCGCGAATCCCGGCTGTGCACATCGGGAGCCTGGCCCTGGTGGATGCTAGCTGGAACTCCTCGTGGGGTGTCTGAGGCCCGGACCGCGGCCGAGTGAGGAGACCAAGGGGGCGCTGCCTCCCTGCGGACATCAGGTATGCGTGTGAATGCCCTGGGCCCCCCTGATATAGCTGTGCACTGGCTTTCCGCCCGACTACGGACATTGGAGACAAGTGGAGGTGGTGGGGGCCTGACTGCCCGCGTGGCTGCCAGTGAGTGCTTCGTGGGGGCACACGCCGATAAGGGCCGGCCTGGAACTGTTGGCATAATGGTGGGGTGCCCTGCCCGACGACTCGGCGGTTGGATCGGACCCATAGGTGGAGTGGTGGGCGGCGGACCGGAAGATTTGCGACTGGCTTGGACGCCGAAGTAGCCAGACAGCCATGACCCGCGGAGCTGGTAGTGGGGGAGGCCCCAAGCAGGGACCGATTGACAAGTTCACAAGGCCCGGGGGCAGTGCGGGAGACACTGGTGGACCTCAGGCGGCAGGACCGAACAATGCGGCACTAATGGCGGCCATTACTCAATCCCGGGATGTGTTGGACGCAAAGATCGGGGCGGTGGGGTCCGATGTAACACTACTGCGCCAAGATTTGCGGAATGCGGTCTCACGCATCACGGAGGCCGAGACGCGCATCTCCGGAGCGGAAGATGACATTGTGACTCTTAAACGCAGAGTGGCCAGCCTGGAAACTGTTCAAAAGGGGTTGGCGCGTCGGGTGGAGGATGCAGAGGGGCGCGCTCGGCGCAACAACCTCCGCTTTGTTGGACTACCTGAGGGCTGCGAGAAGGGTGACATGGAGGGCTTCCTGGGGAGGTGGCTGGAGAGCTGGATGCCGCCTGATACTTTACCCCGCTGTTTTGTTATTGAACGGGCGCACAGGGCCCTAATGCAAAAGCCACCGGAGGGGGCACGGCCGCGGCCAGTGATCGCTAAGCTCCTCAATTATCACGACAGGGATGTAATTCTGAAGCAGGCCAGGGCGAAAGAACCACTGCGCTATGAAAATCACACTATCCTGATCTTCCCGGATTATACCCGTATGGTGCAACAACAACGCCAATCCTTTACTGCGGCCAAGGCCCGGCTGCGTGACTTGAAAATACAATACGCCCTTCTATATCCGGCACGCCTGCGAGTGGTGTATCAATCCCGCACCCACTTCTTTGACTCCCCGGAGGAGGCGTTTTCATGGACTGATGAAATCAGGCCGGTGAGGGTACATACACCCCCAGGGCGGGACTCTGACTCCTCGCATGATGAGGCACAGGCGAGGTCCTCCAGAGACGCTCGGAGCAAAGACAATTGGAGGTCCAGATCACGGCAACGATCGGTGTCGGGCACAGCCTCCGAGAAGGAATCGGGGGCGGCCGAGAAACAGAAGAGGGGCACGTGAGCGCTCTGCGAGACATTCTATTACTGTGTTGCCTTACGCCAGCTTGATTGGGGGCTCCGCTCTGGGGTGTTATTGAACCCTGCTCGAGTGGGAAGCGGGTGGATCTGCGAAAATGAGGGTTCCGGTGAGCGACTGGGGGTGACTGGGGATGGGGGGGTATACGAGGGCAGGGAGGGGTCCTCTAGTAGTGGGTAGGTGGGCGTAGGGTTTTGGGGGCAACAGCCTAGTTCTACATGGGCTGCTGTGCGGGGATCCATTGGAGGGGGTGGCTCTTGGCTCCTTGTTGGGGCCGGGATCACACTCTGACCACGACAGGTGCTTCCATGTTTGGGAGGTGCGGGGTGGGGGGTGGTGGTGGCGGGGGGTTGTTGGGGGTGGGTGTTCAAAGGGGGGGGAGGGATCGCGCGTAAATTGCTGCTTGCGGACAGTTGTGGGAATCGCCTTTGTTGCTCTTGTAGGGCTGGGTCGCAATCTGTGCTACTGCTTGAATGGCTATTGCTGGTGAGGGAGTGCGGCTAGGTCCAGGTGGGACACGGATAATGAGCTGGAATGTGTGGGGGATGCTGGATAAAGTGAAGAGGGGAGCGGTGTTTGCCTGGGCCAAGAGGAGGGGTACTGACATACTCATGTTGCAGGAAACGCACCTGCTTGGCACTAAAGCGCTCTGCCTCCAACGAAATGGCTTCATCCATGCTTACCACTCGGGGTTCACTAGAGGGTCATGAGGGGTGGCAGTCCTTATACATCGGAGGGTCCCCTTTGCTCATAAAAGCACATGGACTGATGCGCAGGGTAGGTATATATTTGTACAGGGAGAGATTGGGGGAGACGTTGTGATCCTTGGCAGCGTATACGCCCCACCACCCTTGCAGTGGCCCCTAGTGGAGAGGCTGCTGTCCCTTTGGGTGGATATGCCCACTGCCCTGTCTATCGTGGGAGGGGACTGGAACGATGTCATGGTCGTTTCGTGTGACCGATGGCGCAGTGCTACAGGCGTTCAGGATGCGGTGGGGAGGAGTGGGCAGGCCACTAGATTGAGGGCCTTGGTTACAGGCCTAGATTGGGTCGACACATGGAGGTACAAGCACGGGTCCCGTAGGGATTACACGTATTTCTCCACAGCGCGAGACTCCTTCTCTAGATTGGACTACGTGTTTGTTCCAAGGGTGATGGCTCATAGAATCTTGTCTGCGGAGATCCTGCCACGGGCGTTGTCAGACCACTCGCCGGTTTATGTTATTCTCGACTCTGGTCGCGCTCGTCAGCCGTTACGTTGGCGTATGTCGCCTTGGCAATTAATGCAGGACTCCTACCGCACTCACATGACATGTGAACTTGCACACTTCCTCTCCACTAACGTGGGTACGGTGGACTCCCCGGCTACACTGTGGGAGGCGATGAAGCCCACGGTGCGGGGGCTAGATATTTCGTGGTGCGCGGCGGCACGTAGGGAGAAGCGTAAAGAACTAGTGCGGCGCGAGGCGGACTTGGAGGATCTGGAGCGCACGGGGTGCGAGGACGATGGTAGGCCGGCAAGGCGGCAGCTGGTTTTGGCGCAACAACAATATGCTGCTGTGCTGCGGGACGAGGCCCGACAGGCTTGGCTGGCTACACGCAGTCGTATATACCAATGGGGCGACAAGTCCTGCAAGATGCTACATCGCCTGTATCAGGGCATTATGCATGCCCAGCCGCTGCCCCGGATAGTGAGCCCAGATGGGGAGCCTATATTGGAACCCGCTGTGATCGCCGAGAGCTTTGCGGCATACTATGAGGCGTTGTATGCGCCCAGGGAGTGCTTAGAGGCGGAGGTCGTACAACGGTTTATCGATGACCTCCCTCCAAAGGCCGTGTCAGATGAGGCTCGCGACGACCTGGACCGTCCTTTGACGGACGATGAGTTGGCCAAGGCACTGGGTGAATTGAACCCGGTAAGGTGCCGGGACCTAATGCGTTCCCTAGCGAATTTTTTAGGCGCTTTGCGACGCAGCTGAGTCCTCATTTTCGTCCGGTCATCGAGGAGGCGCGCGAGCGTGGCACGCTGCCACCGGACTGGAGGCATGCGGAAGTGGTGGTGTTCCTCAAGCCAGGGCAGGCCCCGGAGAGGCACGAGTCATACCGCCCAATCTGTTTGCTCAACACCGAGGCCAAGATACTGGCTAAAGCCCTCGCCAACAGACTTAAACCCCATATTACGGAACTGGTCCGCCCAGACCAGGCGGGCTTTATGCCACAAAGAGCCACTCGTCACAACATCAGACGGGCACAGGTCGCGATTTCAGCGTGGCGAGGGTTGGGGGAGCAGGCGGCGCTGTTTTTGGCAGATATGGATAGGGCGTTCGACTCCCTGAGTTGGACATATTTGTTTGCCCTATTGGGACGTCTGAACCTGGGCCCGCGCTTTTTGGCGTACGTGCGGCTCCTCTACACAGACCTCACGGCTACGGTGCGGGGGGGGGGGGGTATCCCGCTCCTTCCAAATCCGGCGTGGGACGAGGCAGGGCTGCCCCCTCTCCCCATATCTTTTTGCACTCGCGATGGAACCCCTCGCGGCGTGGGTGAGAATAGATGCTCAGCTTAAGGGATTTCGGTGGGCGGCGGACCTGA
The DNA here is from genome assembly GCF_964261635.1 of Lissotriton helveticus. Classification (NCBI taxonomy): domain Eukaryota; kingdom Metazoa; phylum Chordata; class Amphibia; order Caudata; family Salamandridae; genus Lissotriton; species Lissotriton helveticus. The sequence goes on along the minus strand of NC_136068.1, from coordinate 503,109,036 downwards.
CTGATAGGATAGCCTTATACGCAGATGATGTGTTGTTTTTCCTCACGGATCTGGGGCGCTCGGGACCCCGCCTATTGCGCATCCTACAAATCTTCAGCGAATCCTCCGGTCTATTATATAAATCCCGGGAATCCTGGGAGGCCCGCAGCCGGTGGGGGAATGGGCGCAGGGGCTCCAGTTGGCCGCGGATGGTGTGAAGTATTTGGGCATATTTCTCTCTGAAGACGCATCCATAGCCCGAGAGCGAAACATTAGTCCAGTCTGGGAGCGCACCCGGGAAGACCTGCAGGTATGGTCCAGAATGCCGCTCTCCATTCTTGGTAGATCGGCCATCTTTAAGATGGTGGCGCTCCCGCGCCTGACATACCAGTTGCAAAATCATCCTGTGTTGGTTCCACACAGTTAGTTTCAACGCCTCAACGCGGCATTGAGTGGGTTCTTGTGGGAGGGGGGCGCCGCATGTGTTGCCCTGCGAACTTGCTTTCGATCAACATACACTGGGGGACTGGCTACGTCAGATGCCCTATCGTATTATCAGGCGTACCATCTGCTGGTATGAAATGAATGGTGGTATGCAGACAGGAGTGACCCCGCATATGCAGTTGAGCGGGCCTTGATGGGCACTGCGTCCATCCACACACTGCTATATTCTGCACCCCTCAGGAGGTCTCTGCCGTCCGTCACACAGGTGGTCTTTCAGATATGGAGGCAGGCTTTACGTAGGATGGGCTGGTGGAATGTCCTCTCAGGAAAAAAAAACCCTGTGGTGCATTGGTAGGTTGCCCCAGCTGGCCACGTTGATGGGATTCAGGGGCTGGGATGCGATTGGCATCTCTGCCCTTGGGGATGTCATGTCAGTGTGTGTGCTCAAGTCCTTTGATACTCTGCGGGAAGAATTTGAAATGCCACGTACTCAATTTTATAAATATCTCCAATTCCGTCATGCCCTCACACCATATATAGCGGGGTTGGGGAGTCTGCCTGAGTTCAGCCCATTGGAGGCCAAAGTTTTCATGGGGGAGTTGCCCGATAAGAAACTGTCACGAATCTATCACACCCTTGTGCGACACTGCTCCACAGACATGCAACGGCTTAGGAACACCTGGGAGCAGGATGTTGGGGAATTGGATGAGGAGGACTGGGTGGAGGCTTTGGAGGGCCCCAGAGGAGCTGCAATTTCCACGCGCATGCGAGTCATTTAATTTAAATACCTTCATCGTACATACTATACCAGACAGCGCTTGTGGAGGGCGGGCTTGATTGCATCCCCAGATTGCCTTAGGTGTGGGTCGGAGGTGGGAACGTTGATGCATACGGTATGGGATTGCAGGGTGCTACGGAAGTTCTGGAATGGGGTGTTCCGGTGCCTAGATGAGGTTCTGGCTTGGGAGCTTCAGAGGGATCCTAAGCTGGCTCTGCTTCACGTTATGGCTGGGGTAGGGGGCAATAGGTACAAACGGCATTTATTGTTGCTGGGGCTAACACTGGCCAAAAGAGACATTGCACGATCATGGAAGGTGCCCCAGGCCCCGACGCTCACAGCCTGGAAAAACGGGATGGACTTTTGTATGGGGCTGGAGCAACCCGTTTATGTGGCTAGGGGATGCCCACGCAAGCACTTCAAGATATGGAAGAGGTGGGCGGACTATCGTGGTCTGGAGTTGGATCCACCACATGAGGACAATGCCATCCAGCCTCCCTGATATCTCGACAGCTAGGACTGTCACACAGATACTTTGGTGCACATGGCATGCGGTATACTTGCCTTACAAGATGCAGGCGGAGCAGGCAGCGGCGCGCGCGTGGGGGGGGGGGGCCGTGGGAGAGTTGGGGGGGTGGGGGGGGGGGGTTCATCAGTTTCACCATTTTTTATGCTTGTATGTTTGCATCTTTACTGCCACTAACTGCATTTGAACCTGTTCAATTGATGATGGTGATTGTCTCTGGATGTCAGAGCATTACGTGATATGTGCTTGCTATGCAGTCAATAAAATCTGTTTTAAAAAAAAAAGGTGTTTCCTTTATTAAAAATGGGGTGACATCAATCATTCTTTTTTATTTTTATTTTTTATTTCAATATACATTTTATTTTTTTCAAACTACATACAGACATGTAACATATAATCATCATCGCTTTGTCCTTACAGGGTTTCAGCCCAAACTGGCTGATTTAGTCGGTACCGTTGAAGGAAAAATTCCAAAATGTTAGTACTGTGTTTATGTCTGTCAGGAATCAGTGTTAGTTCACACATGTCTAACTGATCACATCTTGATTACGTGTGTAAGAACATTCCTATGGGGATGTTCCTACAGTACAAGGACCACTCATTCTTCGTAATTTAAAGCTCATGACTATCAGGGTGGAAACGCCCTTTTTGGTCGAAATAGTTTAGGAAACCCGTCCCAGATCTAATGAGGTCCCTTCTGAATCTGCCCACTGGATATCATCATTCAGGCCATGGGTTTCACTTTTCAACCGATCCAGCACTGATGAACCTGAAATAGTTTTGATTCTGAATACCCTAAATACGGGGACAATTGATCAATGAAATGCCATTCTGAATCATTTTCAGAGTGGTTTGTCTCTAGGAAATGCCTAATCAATTTTATCACCATTTTCTTACATCTTATCATGTTCCTAAGTTCATTTATCCTTGTCCAGATCTTATAAGTCATTATTCCTATATATTTTAGGCCACAAGGACAGACAATCATGTAGATGACAGTTTTAGAATCACAATTAGTGTGGTATTTGAAAGCCCAGGGGGAGTTGAGACCCAAATCGAGCTCCTTCACTTTCTGGATGAGCAGGCAAAATGTTACAATGTGTACATGGGTAGTATCCTGGGATCATCAGAATATTCCATGCTGTGCATACTTTACGTCTGGTATAAACTAATGAGTCCTTCAATGATCTACCTCGTTTGAACGAGAACAGTTTTTTTTAAAATTTCAGTGGGCCTGATGTGAGGATACACCAGTGCTTATTAACTATTTTTCTCAAATCTTTAGACTGTACTCCATGTGTAGTAATGCAGACCAAACAGTCTGTCTTAGGTCTTTCAAAAGTTTGGAGACGCTGCTCACGAGGATTATTTGAGGCTATTTTCATTGGTGTTTGTATTATCTTCTCTGGGTGCTCGTTTGTTTGCTTGTAAGCTTGCATGGATCCCTTTTCTCAGTGCCGTCCATCCTAAGTCCGAGAAATTGGCCAATGGATAAATTATTCCGTATTGATTTGGAAAAAAGCTATCATACCTCAAGAGGTTAGTTCAATCAGGTGGTTTATAAAAATAACTTACATATCAGATTGTTGTTCTGCACTTGTAGAAGTAGGTCTAAGAAAGAAACCTCTTTTTTTAGTTGATGTGATTGTGAATCTTAGGTATTCATTTATAGCATTAATCTAGCTGGAAAAATCTACTACTTCAACCTCACTGCCTCTCCAAATAATGAAAGCGTCATCAATACAACATTTCCAAACTCTGATGTTACTGGAAAATAAATTTGAACTTGGCCAACATGACCATCGTGTACCAGGGGTACATTGGCAGTGAAGGGTGTGCACTTTATGACACAAACATCTAATTATATGAGGAACATCTACATTACACATGCAATGCCACAAAAAAGATGGCGACAAAAGCTATAGGTAGCACCTGGAAGCAAGGAGTATTCACCTGATAGTCGGGGTAATCAGTGGATGTCACGGGTGCCCACCTAAAATCATCCAAGGCTACAAGATGTATTGAATGTCCACTAACAGTCAGAGATGCCCCTAAAATACTAAGGCTGGAACCCAGACAGAAGATTCACCAACCCAGTGTTAGGAGTGGTATGTTTGCCACGGTAGCCCACTGTATGTCAGAGGTTCCCTCCAGATGGCAGGAGGTGGCTACCGAATGCCACTAATGCTGAATTTATGTTAAGAATTTCCACCAGATTCTGGGATTACCACCTGAAGTTAGAAGTAACTACCTGAGTGAATGGGTGCCCATGCCAGCCAAGATAAAATGGTCACAAGGACTGCAACTTTTATGCCCAAAACAGGATCAGGGTAAATCATCAGAAACAAACATACATTTTATGGGTTTCATTCATTAACAGGTCTGTGTTATATGTATATATATGTATATATAGATATATATATATATATATATGTATATATATATATATATATATATATATATATATATATATATATATATATATATATATATATATATATATATATATATATATATATATATATATATATATATATATATATATATATATATATATATATATATATATATATATCCTATCCCACAATTAAATTGTCTCAGGTGTAAAATGAACAAAATTCACATAGGCCTTCCGATTCCAAAAGATTCCAGTTGTATTCTCCACAATCTATATACAAATCCATAAGTGAAGACTGTGCAGTATTTAAGGTGAAAGTGATATGAACATAAAAACTACATGATACACATGAAGTATATAGAAACAGGGCTCAGCATGCGCTCCTTATAGTATCAGATCAGCAAATGTTCTTCCTCACGTAACACAGTTCATAGTACAAAGTCAGACCTTTTTAGGTCTCGGACTGCGAAGCGATGGCGAAGCGATTGTCGCTCAAAGACTCTATTGCAATCATTTCTGCTTTCAAGGAGTCAAGGGAGACAGGCGACAAGTGATGTGCACGCGCGCGTAAACGGATCAGGTCACGCGCGCTTCCTGTCTCCCATGGCTCCTTGGAAGCAGACTCACACGCACGCACACACACACACACACATACAGACCCCCCCCGCCGCCGCGCATACACACACACACACACATAGAGACCCCCCCCGCCACCGCGCATAAACACACACACATACACACAGAACCCCCCGGCGCTCACACACACACATCCCCTACCTCGTCTCGGCGTGTCTTCGCGCTCCCTTGCCCCCGCTCCTCTGGTGCGCACGCACCACTGGTTTCGATTCACGCGTCGGATCCTCTGTGGTGCGCGCGCACCACAGGTTTCGATTCCGTGCTTGTGGATTTATTGTCGCCCACTGATGCAACATCTTTTAGCCCAGCCTCTCACGGTGGCGTGCCCCTGAACACTGACCGGGTTAGAGACGCTGTAGACCCCGCTGCTCAGGTCTCTTTCTTCCGCGGGTGCGGAATCGTGATTTTCACCGGCCTCTATCCTCACTCCTACGAGCCACGACAAGCAGCGGCTACATTTGCGGTTCTCCAGCGGATGAGCCACGACTTCCGGAGCATTAAAGCTGTGACCGGGCGCAAAGTGGTTAAAGCGGGCGGCAGTGAGGAAGTGCGGATGGCATCGCTGTGATTGTCTGCCGAGGGGCAGGTAGTCCCGGGGCCCTGGACGCTCATAGACAGCCGCTGCTGCTGGTCAGGGCTCAGAGGGAGGAGGGGGTGTGCATGGAGGGTCTGTAGGAGCGCCGAGGCGAGCCTTAGAGGAGAGGCGGCAGAGCCGAGGAGCGGTGCCGGGGGATGGTGAGTCCAAGGGGTCTGAGTGCTTCATGAGGCCCGGGGCTGTGTGTGTGTGCCAGCTCGGGGATGAGGAGGGGAACCCCTTCAAGGCAGGTAGAGCAGCTCCTCGACCCCCCCCCCACTGTTCATGTAGCGCCGGCCGTGGGGGACTGTCGAGGTGCTGTATCGTACAGTCAACAGGGGAGCTGTATCATGTAACTTAACGTTTGCTTTTGTCATTTGTTCACTTGCAAATTTCTCCTCATGTATCAGTACTGTTCCTATTGTGAAGCGCTCTGACACCTTCGGGTGAAGTCCGCGCTATATAAGAACGCATAACATAAATAAATAAATAAATAAATAAATAAAACGGGGCATGGTAGTCCGGGCTGTTGGTTCCTTTTGCTGTGGACTGGAGGGGTTGAGGCTGTTAGAATTGGACCGGAGATATGGATGGGCGAAAATGATCCGGTGCGGATGTTTCCTGCGCTTGTTTGGGGTCTCAGTGCTCCAAGCACAGGGGGTTCTTATCGCGGGTGCATTCCTGCTGTCGGCCCTGCGCCCCTCTCTCTGAGTTGCATGGGTTCTGGGGCGCCCAGGCTCTCACTGTGAGGCGCTTGAGTGCAGGCGTACTTTTCGCGAGGCGCTTGCTTGCTGAGTAGAGGCGCCAGACGTGCAGATGCCCTGGAGTACATGTGTGTCATCTGTTGCTCAGTGTCCCATCACAACGGATCCCGGGACGTGAGGGTCATAAAGCTCTCGTCCCAGGGGTCTCTTATGGGGATACAACTTACCTGGTGGAAGTAGATTTATATTCCTTCTGATTCATGAAGTTTGTGTCACGAGGTACAAACAGAACAGAAAGCATAAACCCCCGCTCGTATCCCCAGACTCTGCCCCCAAACCATCAACATCCCGGCTCCAGGGGCGAAGCTTGGTCAGTAGGATGGGGGAGGGGCTGCTTATGAGATTCGGGGAATGAGGTGAACGTAAGGAGCAGTAGGAAGGGAGAGGAGTGCAGATTATGAGGAATACTTAAACTCAATATTTTGTAAAATAACTTTTTAATATCTTTAAAACAGAGACGAAAGAGTGTGTTTTCGTCTGCGTGTGTATGTAAATATCCAAAGTGAAAGCCGAAAGACTACTCACTATACCCGCCTGGAAGCACTTGTACCGAACTATTCAATACAGAATTCATTTATTAGGTGGGTGTACCCCCTTCCTCTACCCACCCCCCCGGCTATGCCCCTGCTCAGCTCTCCCATCTGCTGCACACTCCCTTCACTCTCTCCTGGATGCATTTCCTCACCTCTCCTTCACCACCTCCTAAACACTCACATGTAAGCACTGCATTTTATTTTACTTTCTCATTGTCAATATTCTGACAACTGTGTACCTCCATCTAACACATTTGCACTTAATCACAATTGCAACAGAAATACGTGACCATTGCGCTCTGCAAAGAGGCCAAGGACTGGATGATCATGTAATCTGAAGATCTTTATGACCCACTGACTAGCACTGGGACAGACTTGCAATGCCTTCAGCCTCCACTCCAGTACCGGGGCTCATATACACCTGGAGTCGACTCAGTTCAAAGTATGCCCTGTACTCTTAAGAGTATAGGAGAAACACAGCATCCTGGGATTAACTCACTTAACTGTGCATACCCTAACAGTGTTAAATATAGGAAATATAAACGCCACTAAATCGAAGACGGTGATTACTTTCCCGTTCTTTTATATTCAATGTTAAGGACATGAATATAGGGACCGGTTCAATGCCTTTTTTAAATTTCTACCGGGCCTGAGACCTGGATGGACCCGGCCTACTTACTGTGCATAATGCATTGTTTACTCACAATACCATATTGAAAATTACAAAACAAGAACGACACATGCTAAGGCACAGTCAGACATTTTTTTTTAAGTTACCTGGTTACCTATCCATTGCTGTATTCATATTTGAAATTGGTAAAATAGTGGTGAAATCTATTGTCCCCAAGTGATATACAGAAGGCTCTTTCCAACAAGAACAAAGTCATGGCCTATATTTAAATGTAATTCGAGAAGTTGGAAGAATGATTCTTTCTCACAGAAATGCTTTATTGCGCTATCTGTGCAAATTCATGTAACGCATCACACTGTTTCCAGTCTAGCATTTATTTCAGGAAGGTACCCAGAGTACAAAACAGATCAAACATTCTGCCCCCCTCCACCGCTCCTTTTTAGGTCTCGGCTTAGAGACGCGCGAAGCACGTTCTCGCCAGAGAACTATAGCAATCACACATAGCCACACACACACGACACACACACACAACCACAACCACACACACACAACCACACTGTCAGTGCACACTTTCACCAGGCACAGGCACCATCAGTCGTCAGTGCACGCTTTCAATGGGCACAAACACCACTAGCCATCAGTGCACGCTTTTACCGGGCCCAAACACCACCAGCTGTCAGTGCACACTTTAACCAGGTACACACACCACCTACCGTCAGTACACACTTCAACCAGGCACACACACCACCAGCCGGCAGTGCACACTTCCACCAGGCACACACACCACCAGCCATCAGTGCACAATTTCTACAGGCACACACACCACCAGCCATCAGTGCACACATCAATTGTTAATGCATCCACAAATAACTATTGTAGCAATCGCAGTATGGCGCACTTTACTTTCAAACATATTCATCTAAAGCGCAGCATGCCACCACTGCTACAAAAATAAATACACTTTTTTTGGCCTACAATTTACAGACTTTTGGTGCAATTGGTGCTGCAATATTAAGCAATGCCAATAGCTCAAACTTAATTAACCCGAGACCTATTGCATTGTAAATGCTTGTTATATGTGTCATTGATAGTGTGGTCTACCGATGCCTCTACTGTAAAAAATTACTGTCATCCTGTTTGGAGGCTGAGCGTGTGTATGTGCAGGGAGTGTGAAGCACATGTATGGTAGTAGGCCAATGTGTGTAGTAGGAGTCTGAGTACTGGGGGCAGTGGGATACATTTGAATGCCCCTGATTTAGCATGACACAAGGTAAGGATGAAGACACCTTTCCCAGATACTAGATGTGTATTGACTGCATTCCTGTGGCTGCAGGGTGGAGACCCAGACACTAAATTAAAGGGAAATGGGAACAGGGCTTCCATAGATATACAATGAGGTCCTTGTTAGGAATGGGCTGAGGAATAGCTCTTCTTGAGCACTACCATTTGGTAGCTAGTAGGGGTTTCTAGATAGGGCATGCCCTTCTGCTGGTCTCCGATTAATGCTTCAGTAAGGCATATTGCAGTCAAGTGCAGAGATCTAACAGTTCACTGTGCACATGTTTTGGATACTCCTGCTTGGTGCCAATCCCACTGCTATTCACTGTGAACGTCATTGCTTTGCACAATGACTGCATTTGAGGAGCAGCCTGAAAATGGCATTTGAAAGAGAAATTACCCAACCCGCTTCTGAAGCCTCAGACAGTGGTTCCACATCACCTATCTGGAAAATGCTCATCCATGCCACCCTTATTGTTGACAAAGGAAGAGTGTGCTACAAGAGCACATGGAGCTACAAGAGCACTTGGAGAGCTGCTTGGCAACCAGGGCCGGAATCAGCCAGACAGCTACTTTCCCAAAGATGACAGAGCATCACTCGAAGAATGCACTTTCTGATGAAGGAGTGGCGGTCTGTCTGAAGTGACTAGAAGCCTGCCTGACGGCTGAGAGAGGGAAGGAGTCTGCCGGACTCTGATGGAGGAGAGCCTGTCCAGGAAGAAGTGTAGGAAGCATCCAGAGAAAAGGGACCATTCCACAGAGCGAAGTCAGGCATGACACATGACGAGAAGAGATTGCTTGTTCTCTTGGCACGATTCTCAAGTGACCTGCTTTAAGACTTTTAAAGATCAAGTACCACTGTGTTGCTGCGCAGACAACTGACAGCTCAGTAGGAGAGACTGAAGCTTTGTCGCCATGGAAGCGGAATAGTCCGGATCAGCCAAGAGGTCCCAACTGCCAAGCACACAACCACATATAACTCAGAGTGGAGGCCACAACTACCAAATCTGAGCAGCTGTTTGCAACTGGCCAGGTAGGCCGCAGCTGCGAAAACAAGGGTTGCCTTACTGATTTAATCACAGGAACACTAACCCAAAGTGAGACTGCTGCTAAGGCTCCATCATGAGGGGAGCCGCTGCCATGAGGGCATCAGCACAAACTGCATCCGCTGGACTAGTAAAACTACAACAATAACTGATGTTAATGTGGAGCTTAGTATACAACTCGAACAAGAGACTAGTGCGTGCAGACTAGTCTGCTGAGTACGCCTGAGACTTTTGCCGGAGGGGTAAACAACATGAACTGACTTGATCCATGAGGGTATTTGATGTTATCTGCACCTGTGCATGTTTGATTTTTAAGCCCTAGTGAGTTGGGGAGTCTAGTCATGGAACACTTAACTTAAAGGGAGAGAGGGCATCGGAAGAGCAGACTGTAGCGTACCACTGTCAAACACCACTTACATTGCAACCCTGTATTACATTACCACCCAACTGTGTAGTGTTTAGTTTTGATGTGAGATTAAAGTACTTTTTTCTTACATTAAATAACAACACTGAGCTAAACAATATTTTATTGTGTCTGCTGGTTTACTGTTGAGTTCTGAGCTCTTGTCTCCCACAATGAGAAGCCTATGAAGGGTCATCCTCACTGCCCCAAGAGTCAAGCGCAGAAATGGTTCTACTTGGCACATTATGCAGAGCCACATGATGAAAGACTGTAAGACAATAGTGGCAAACTACCTCAATAACCACTGGAGGGACCCAGTAGCTCCTCTGCCCTATGGCCCGCCAAATGAGGGTTTACAATTGACACCAGATGTCAGGCATATTGTCATGAACACTCATTATTTACAAATTATAGTTCTGCTGGAGTGAGGAAATTCTGCGAAAGTGCCAATAATTCTTCAGTGCATTCAACTCACCTTATAAGTATTCAAGAGGTAGCGCTCTGAATCGAGAATACAAAGCGGGAAAGAGGAATGGGGCAAGAGAGAAATGGCTGGTGTGGGATGTCAAGCAGTCATTCAGACATTTCAGGGTTCAGGCACGTTTGGCAAGACAGGAGTCTACCATTATGCACTAACTTTTATTTACTACATCTAAGCAGCAAACTCTTCTAATTTCTAAAACTGAACACTGTATGACAAAAAAAGTAATACAGAGCACTCAGTCCATAAACCCACCAACATTAAATCTTCCCCCATGATGTTTCTGAGCAGATAAGTAAATTCTTTTTATCTACATTTTTGTTTACTTTTAATTGAGTTAAACCCACTTTTTGGGTTTGCATGTTGGCATAAGTTTGTGTGGTGTTATATTGTTATAAGAATATGAGATTTAGGGCCAGATGTAGGTAGACAAATAGTGATCGCAAACGCAAAAATTAACAGAATTTCCACGTTTGCGATCGCAAATAACCCATGTGAAATGTAGAGCCAGAAAAATCGAATCGCTAAATAAAGAATCGCTAAAAATAAAGGAAAACAGTTAGCGATTCTTTATATAGCGAATATGCCACACCGACTCACTATTTTGCGGGTCGCTAAATAAGTAATCCCAATATAAAGTCGCAAACCAATGTACATAAAATCACAAATACCGATTTTTTTAAAAATCGCTAATTTGGAGTTGCAAATTAAAACTGACGCAAAGTAGGTGGTAACCAGGTGCACTGTACATAAACAGCCCAAGAATGCATCTGCGTGAACACAATGGCGGCCCTCTATGTCATTGCAAGGCAGATGCGGATGCAAGCTGCAGCACTGAGGATCTGAAGACGACAGGAACGCGTATACAGGTTGCGCATCACACTATTCCAACTCACAGAGGCAGAAATCCATGGCAGGTACAGGCTTCACCTCACCACCACCCTAGACCTGAAACGTGACCTGCACCCAATCCTGGAGCACCAGACACCAATTGCGCACACAATACTACCACATGTACAGGTACTTTGTTGCCTGCATCTACTTGCATCAGGTAGTTACCAGGGGGTCAGCGCTGTGGCTGGTGGTGTCTCAAAGATTTGCCTATCTCGCTTTTTCAACACATTCCTGGATGCCATGATACAAAGAATGCACCACTACATCCGGTTCCCCAGCAAACAGACGGAACTTCATAAGACAAAGACGGATTTTTATCAGAAGGTCCAGTTCCCACATGTCATAGGGTGCATTGATGGGACACATATTCGAATCTGCCCGCCCCCCCCTGCTACTGAGTACATATATCGGAATCGCAAACTCATTCAATCAACGTATAGGTCATTTGTGATGCATCTCACATCATCACCGATATTGTCGCAAAATTCCCAGGCAGCACGCGTGACTCCTACATCTTCAGGAACAGTGGGATCTATACACATCTTGCTGGGGGTGAATTTGGAGGAGTATACCTGCTAGGTAAATTAATGTGACACACCCTGATGTATACCTTGAATGTATCTGTTGCTGACTGTGAATGATGTTCCTTCCTTTACCACTTAGGTGACAGCGCATATGCGGTGCGGTCATTTATCCTGACTCCATACCTCAACCCATCTACCCCAAGTGAGAGGAGATTCAATGTGGCGCATAAATCAACGCAGAATGTGGTGGAGCGTACATTTGGACTCCTGAAAAGCAGGTTCCGCTGCCTCCACAAAAGTGGAGGACCACAGCAGTACCCCCCTCTGATCTGCTGCAGGATAATAGCAACATGTGCCATGCTACATAATCTGGCCACACAGAAGGGAACACCAGTGGAACTCACTGAATCAGAGATGATGATGAGGAATGTCCACAGCCACTGCACAGCGCAGCAGGTGTTGCAGCAGCGCCAGATGGGAGACACAGACAGGCTGAGATCACACGCCACTATTTCTGAGTCAGTAGTGAGACCAAGCGAGTAACTACAAATGTGTAATGATGTTTTTTTGACGTTACGTCAGGCAATAGGAATTCACACCGCAGCACCATATTGGCCCCTCAGTGCGTCAACAATCCCAACATGGCATTGATGCACTGCATGCTCATTGTCATCCCTTATAATTTGGTTACATGGGTTACCTCACCCATCTCCCAATGTCAGCTGAAGCATGGCTTCATTTCCTGCGCCCACGCACAGCACTGCTCCGCTCACCCTGCACACTGCCCTCGCCAGAGCACTTTCCTGTGGCTGGACCGTGCCTTGCACTGTGCCTCCTTGACTCTGCTATTGGTGGAGTGATGCTGCTGCCGCTTGTTACCTCCTTACTTTCACCACCATCCATAGACCCTGTGACAGTGATGTGTGTTGTCTGGAGCTCTTCCAAGGCAGTGGTGACAGTAACCTACCCCCTAGCCACGTCACGGCTGCAGTGGGCCATCTCCAACTGCATGGCCACTGAGCATCTGCTGAGGACAGAGGTGGCATTGCATAGTCGGTTCACCGCCTTTGTATACCCTTCCAGGCGCTGTTTCTCCCTTCGCCTTGCTGCCCGTTCCATGTCCATTTTGCCGCACAACAGCCTTACAGCATCGGGCATGTCCCGCATGCCCTATATAAGAACAAAAGTTACTTACCTGTAAACTGTGGTTCTCCAGTATTTGTGTCTTTCATAGATTCACATGCTTGAATAATTTGCCGTCGTCGAAGTGGGAGTCCCACGGTACATAAAATAGTAGTAAGAAACATATATATCTAAAATAAATATATATATATATATATATATATATATATATATATATATATATATATATATATATATATATATATATATATATATATCCACTAGAGGGACGGCAACGATCTACTTAAACAAACATCACCTGTGGTTCACGCTCAGTTCTTTCTTGCCTGTGAAACCTTTGAAAAAGTTTAGAGATCTGAACGAAACGCGTCAGGACGATTGCTCAAGTATTGCTCAAAATAAATGCTGCTGCATAGGTGTTCCGTGTGCGGCTCATTTTCTTTCCAAAACGAGGGAAAAACTTTTGTTATATATATATATATATTCCACACAAAAGAAAATATTTCGGCACTCCGCTTGGTGATTTCAATTCAATTTATTTCATACACTGTAACAGCTGTTACAGTGTATGAAATAAATTGAATTGAAATCACCAAGCGGAGTGCCGAAATATTTTCTTTTGTGTGGAATTTATACGAGACCCTGTCCTGGTCTCGTTTCTGGCACCAACTCTGGGGCGCGCCCTCTGCGACAGGACAGCTCGTGTTGTAATATATATATATATATATATATATATATATATATATATATATATTACTGCACGTTCCTCCTTTCATCCGTTGTTTGGCAAAGACAAGAAAACGGCTGGCACTCTGGTATCCGATTCAAGAATTTATTCCACCAAACCCCCTTCACCCCAAACAAAAAAAAAAAAATATATATATATATATATATATATATATATATATATATATATATATATGCATAGAAATATAGAATAAATATTAAATAGTATGCATATTTAGAAGTACCATAGAACAGCGTAGCCCATAGAAAGCATAGAGGGAGAGCTCACTTTAGTAACATATCTATGTCATTATAATGGTCCACATTCCAGCCAATCAGGCTGCAGCACCCTCTAGAACCGTCTCCTCAGAAGCTCAAGCCCTCAGATTTTCGTAGCACAAGAGTGACCAAGAGTGCATGAGGAGAAGAGAGCCTCTGAGGGGAGGAAGGGTGGGTCGCATGTGAATCTTTGAACGACACAAATACTGGAGAACCACAGTTTACAGGTAAAAAACTTTTGTTCTTCTCCAGTATTCGTGTGTCTTTCATAGATTCACATGCTTGAATAAGAATAGAAAGCAGTAAGCCATAACCATAATAGTCATAAAAGGCAATAATGAAAAGTGCAATCAAATAAATACATAGTGGTAACATTGCATTATTCGCACAAAAATAACCTTTTATGACAGGAGGCGGGAAGCAGCAGAGGCTCACCTTTATTTGAAGAGATTCCGTAGCAACGCTTGACCCACAGCAGTGTCCTCAGCGTTAGCCGCCTCCAGACAGTAGTGCCTCGTAAACGTGTGCCTGCTGGACCACGTTGCCGCCCTACAGATCTGATGTAGAGGCACTCCAGCAAACAGGGCAGTAGAGGAAGCTACTGCTCTCGTCGAGTGTGCTCGCACTGGAGCAGAAAGAGGCTTGCCAGCCCGTTGATGGCAGAAGGAGATGGCAGAAGAAATCCAGCGAGTGATTGTCTGTTTGGTGATCGAATGTCCATTGCGCATCCGCCCATAGGCCACAAAAAGTTTGTTTGACTATTGAAATGCATCAGTGTGCTGGATGTAGAACTTGAGGCACGCTTCAGGTCTAGCGAATGAAGAGTACGCTCAGCAGGAGACTGAGGGTTAGGGAAGAAAGTCTTGAGTATTACAGGTTCATTAAGGTGGAAGTCTGATGAAACCTTTGGTATATACTTAGGGTTCGTACGTAGTACAACAGTGTCGTTTGAAAACTGAAGAAAAGGTGGCTGAATGGTAGAAGCTTGTATGTCGCTCAACCGCCGGGAGGACGTAAGTGAGAGGAGGAGGGAAACCTTCCAAGTAAGGAATTTCAAATCCGCTGAGTGGAGTGGTTCAAATGGAGGCCTGAGAAGCTGAGTCAAGACGAGATTCAAGCGCCATGAAGGTGGAGGATGCCGGATAGGTGGAAACATCCGGAACAGACCTTTAAAGAACTGTTGAATGATCCAAGAGGAGTATAGAGACATGGAACCATCATGTCGAAAGCGGGAAAGTGCAGCCAGGAAGACCTTCAGAGTGGAATGTGAAAGGCCCGACTTAGCCAAAAGGAGGAAGAAAGGTAAGATTTGCTCAGGGGTGGCGAGCATAGGATCAATGTTTTCTGAGTGGCACCTAATACAAAAGCGTTTCCATTTCAATTTATACGTTTTGATGGTAGAAGGAGCCCGTGCATGAGCGAGGACCTCCCTACAGTCAGGTGCAATGTTTAGATGGGCAAACTCATAGTGCTCAGGTTCCAAGTGGTAAGGTGGAGAGATGCCGGATCTGGATGGCAGATCTGTCCGTGGTTCATGGTGAGAAGGTAAGGCAGGGGGCGAAGAGGGATCGGATCGCACTGGGAAAGAAGAAGAAGGTCCGTGAACCAATTAGCAAGATGTGACATGGATGTGCCCTCATTTTGTGTAGGAGGCGAGGTAGAAGAGGAATCGGCGGAAAAGCGTATGCAAATTTTTTCGACCAGTTGATCGAAAATGCATTCCCGCTCAACCCTTTGTGGGGATGCCAACTTGCGTAGTGTAGGCATTTGCGATTGAGTGGAGTCGCAAATAGATCCAGCTCCGGCTGGCCCCAGAGGCGGAAGACATACTCCAGAGTTAGCTGGTGGAGTTCCCACTCGTGGTTGTCTGTGGGAAATCTGCTGAGAGAGTCCCCAAGGGCGTTGGAGATGCCCGGTACCTGAACTGCAGTCAATTGGACTCGATGTTTTATTGCCCATTCCCAGATCTGCTGTGCCTGTTTGGAGAGCAGTAGTGATTTCGTACCTCCCTGTTTGTTGAGGTAGTGCATACTGGTCGTGTTATCCGTACGCACTAACAGTGACTCTCCTTCCACAATTAGAAGGAAGGATTTCAGAGCAAGAAAGATGGCCAAGAGTTCTAGGCGATTGATGTGCCACCTGCGTTGGTCCGCAGTCCATTTGCCGTTGATGGACAGTTCTTGGAGATGTGCGCCCCAACCCTCTAAAGAAGCGTCTGTAGTAAGGGTAAGTGTGGGCGCTGTCTCCTGGAACAAGCGATCTGTTGCGACGTTGGGAGGGTGAGCCCACCAAGCCAATGCTCTCTGTATGCGAGGTGTCAGTGAGACCTTGTCGTTGAACGTCCCCGAAACCTGTCGCCGTTGCTTGTCCAATTCTTCTTGGATTACTCTCATGTGTAACCTGCAGTTGGGGATCAATGGTATGCAGGATGAGGCCATGCCCAGAAAGGATTTTAATGTTCGGACAGAAACAAACCTTCTTGAGCGTAGAAGATCCACCATTTTTTAGATCCGTGCTTGGCGTTCTGTTGAAACAAACACCTTTGCTAGGTTTGTGTCTATTAACACTCCCAGAAAGACTCTTTGCTGTGCTGGAAGTATTTGTGATTTTTCGAGGTTGATTGAAAGACCCAATTTCTTGAAGACTGACAGGCAAGTCTGAGTGTGTTGCTTTGCTGCGAGAAAGGTTGGGGCCTTTATCAGGCAATCGTCTAAATAAGGCTAAATTTGTATGCCCTGCAGGCGTAGATAAGCCCTCACCGGAGCCATGATCTTTGTGAAGACCCTTGGAGCGGAACGAAGGCCAAAAGGCAGAACCTTGAATTGGAAGTGCTGTGTTCCTACTTTGAAGCGGAGGTACTTTCTGTGCCTCTAATGGATTGGCACATGAAAATATGCATCTTGGAGGTCGATTGAGGAGAGGAACTCGTTGGGATTGAGGAACTGGAAGATTTCCGACAATGTCAGCATGCGAAAAGTTTGAGACTTGATGTATTTGTTGAGGGCCCTGAGGTCTAATATTGGGCGCCACTCTCCTGATTTCTTTCTGATAAGAAAAAATCAGGAATAAAAGCCCGTCCCTTGTTGTAATCGAGGAACCACTTCGACTGCACCTTTTTGAATCATGACTGCAATTTGTGCAAATAGTTCCTTCAAGTGTGCAGGAGGGGAACCTGTGGGCGGACGAGTGGGAGGAACCTTGATAAATTCTAGAGCGTGGCCTCTTGAAATCACATCCAAGACCCAACGATCCGATGTTATTTTTGACCAATTGCAAGAGTATTGGGAGATTCGACCTCCAATCTTCAAAGTAGGATATGACTTGGTTTTGAGAAAGTCATTGTATTTTAGAGGAATTACCTCCCCTGTAAAAGGATTTTCTCCTATACGGTCTTGAATCATTTAGTCTGGATTGATTCTGGCTGGAGTAATGCTGTCTGTTGTCACCATAAGAACGGTATTGAGAGGAAGAGCCACGAAAAGTGGATGATGCGCCCCGGCCACGTGCTCCACGAAAAGGCCGCTTTCGATATTGGAGAGATCCTAAGGCGCGAGCAGTGTCCGTATCCTTTTTGATGGACTCCAAGGCGTCGTCCACATGCTTGCCAAAGAGGGACTCTCCATCGAAGGGCATGTCAAGTATCTTTGCTTGCACCTCCAGACGAAAGGACATAGCCTTAAGCCAGCCCTGCCTTCTTAATACTGCGGCGCCTGCCAGTTGTCGGAATCCTGTAGAGGAAATATCGATTGCGCAGTCTATAATTTCTGACGAAATTTTTTCACCCTCTTGTAGGATTTTTTGTGCTTCCGCCCGTGAGGATTCTGGAATGAGGTCGACCAAGGCTGAGATCTCCAACCACATTTGTCGATCGTATCGTCCGAGGATGGTTAATGAATTTGCCACCCTCACTGTAGTCGCTGCCATTGTGGAGAACTTTTTGTCGATGGTATCTAGGCGTCAACCTTCCTGGTCAGGCGGGGATGTTAAAGGAGAAGCTGGATTACGCGATCTCTTTTGGGCAGCCTGCGTAATCACCGAGTCTGGCTGTGGCTGAGAAACAAGGCAGGCGGGAGAATTTGCAGGGGCCTTGTATTTTTTGTCTATGCGTGGGAGTACGGCTGGAACTGAATTAGGCCGTTGCATGAGTTTGAGTCCCTCCTGCCAGATGAAGTCTATAATAGGAATGGCATGTACTTGTTTTAGAGGTTGGCCTTTAAAATCGTAGAGAAAACAATCCTCTTGTCTGGTGATCAAGGGCAAGTGAAAACGTTTTGCTGCCTGTCCTATTAATAGGTGAAAACCTCCGTCGATGATGACACTGGCGTCGATGAATAGGTGGGTGCCGTCGACGGAGCCGAGACCTCCGTTGATGATACTGGCGTCGACGAAGAGGTTGCTGCCGTCGACGAAGTCTTCAGCGTCGACACCGTCGACGAGGTATTGACGCGTCGACGAAGCCTTCATCGACGAATGACATTTAGAATGGGCCGTCGACGAGACGGATTTCTTGATCGTCAACGAGATTTTAATAGTCGATGAGATAGGCCGGACCTCTTGGACCATCGTCGACGAGGTAGACGATGTCGTCGTCGACAAAGTGCTGGTCGTCGTCGAAGTAGGGTTAACGTCGACGGATCTCATCATTGTCGACGGGCGCGTTGACGGGCCCGTTGACGGGCTGGCACTCGTTTTAGAGGACGATGGCACAGCGGGGGTCTGTGACGCCAGAGAGCTAGGTGTCGCAGGCATAGAGGCTGGCAGATCCCGTGGGGAGACTGGTTTCTGAGTGTCCACAAGCTTCTTCTTTTTAAGAAAAGGAGAAGGAATCTCAGTCTCTGACCCACGCTTCAGAGAGGTCTTAGAATGGCGGGAAGACACACTCTCTATGTCAGACACTGGGTTGTCTGATGTCTTCAACTTCTGTAGCCACAGAAGGAGACGGGCCTCTCTATCTTTTAAAGTTTTTGAAGAAAAAGTTCTGCAAATTTTGCAACTCCTCACCACATGGTCCGGATATAAGCAGTAGATGCATTTTTTATGAGGGTCCTCAGAGAAAAGGCGAAGTTTTCCACAGGCAAAACACAGTCTGAACAAAGACTTTTTTGAAGAAGACATATTCTTGAAGTTTTTTAAGGTTTGAAGAAGAAAAAACTGAGCAGAGCTCAGGGAGACTCCCTTCACACGACATGCGGTAGAAAATCTGAGGACTTGAGCTTCTGAGGAGAGGGTTCTAGAGGGTGCTGTAGCCTGATTGGCTGGAATGTGGACCATTATAATGACATAGATATGTTACTAAAGTGAGCTCTCCCTGTATGCTTTCTATGGGCTATGCTGTTCAATGGTACTTTAAAAAAAAAATTCTACTTCTAAACATACATACTATTTGATATTTATTCTCCTATATTTCTATACATATGAATATATATACATATGTGTGTATTTTTTTTTTTTAGGTGTATATATTTCTTACTACTATTTTATGTACCGTGGGACTCCCACTTCGATGACGGGGAATTATTCAAGCATGTGAATCTATGAAAGACACACGAATACTGGAGAACAGTGATATTTAGCTGTCTAACAACACTGGGTCTGGCTCTAATAAGCATCTAAGCGAAAACAACAACAAGATTGGCTGTACTGATCCTTATTCTAAGAAACAATTATCAAGGGTCCAGCAAACAAATTACTGTCAACCTCCTCAAACTTAATTCGAAAATAGATTTTATTTCTATTTTTCAAAATTCATTTTTGGTTTTCACATGTAACAAATAATTCAACAATTTTACACAATATACCACAAGATCAAAATCTGATCAAGATCAGTACAGGTAATCTTGTTGTTATTTTTGCTTAGGGGCTCAGGCTTGCTGATTAGAGCCAGACCCAGTTTTGTTAGACAGCTTTTTAGCAAGTCCTGAAGTAATGAGACAATTGAGCGATTAAGAGTGTTATCGAAGGGGCGTGGCCAGCAACATGGCCGAGTGAGCCGCACTTCGCCGCAGCTCCGCCAAGCTGTCACGATCCGACGACCATATACCCATCCTGCAGCTCATAAAAAAAAACCAAAAGTATAGCTAACAACGTTTGGACCCCGGAGGCAGCCTTCGATGACTCCCGAGGGCCGATTTCAGGAACAAACACGCCCCGGAAGCTGCAGCGCGCCGATCCGGAGCCGGACCCAAGATGGCGGCGCCTGCTGCAACCTAGATCGGAGACGCGGGCCGGAGCACTTGTGAGCCCGGAGAGGACGAGAGGACTGATATCCCAGTGACCGGACTGCTCCATCAAGTGAGTGAGCCCCGGGGACCCTGGCCTGCAGCTCCGGGGGAGCGCGCTTGAAGACCCGGACGCAAGCGCACTCGGCCCCCACACCCAACATCGGAGGGGAAGGCCCACCGACCTGCCGACGCAGTCCGAGGGAAGTGACAGGGGGAGCATCTGCTCACGACCTCCCCCCCCCCTGCACCTGAAACGAACTCTGCATCTCACCGGAGGGGCACAGAGGCTGGGGGAAGGGCACGGACCATCGCCCCTCCCCCGCCAAACGTCAGCAAGTAGCCGGGGAAGCTTTTCCGCAGTGAGAGAGGCGGCGCTCGGCAGAGCATGCACCCAGAACACAGTTCAATCACATGCTGGGGTGTGGTGAGTGCGCTCGGAGCTGGGTGCCATTGATCACTCTCATATCTCCCCGACCCCATGGGTGCAACAGCCGGTACTATCATGACCACATCGCCGGCGTAAGGCCCACGGAGCCAGTGAGCCACACACTTTGGGTGGGCCTGGAGCAGGCCGTGACGGACCACTCCAGCGCGTGAGGGAAGGTGACCCTTGGCAAGAGAGGACCGGAGACGAGGTACAGACGGGCCCGCACTGCCCACTCCACTGCATTGAGACACCCCAACACCGCGACGGACACGCTGCACTAAGTGTCTTGGACGCGCCGTGTAGCTCTGCACGCCACAGCGGAACCCTAGACATCCGGGTTTGAGCTGAAAGACGGATAGGAGCGGCCCCTATAGCTTTGGACGGAGACCACGGAGGGGCAGCGCGGTGGAGGGCCGGAGAGGAGACCGGAACGCCGCAAAGGACACAGACCATGCCCCTCCCCTTCCCCGGCTGCGGGAAGAAAGACGCGATCCCTAAGGCTCCGAAGCAGGGACCCATAGATAAGTTTGCAGTGGCGCCGCACACCAACGCTATGGAGGGCCCAGGAGCGAGCTCGGACACGGCTCTTCTGATGGGAGCGATACAGGCGTCCAGGGAAGATATTCAGGCCTCACGAGCAGCCCTAGTGGTGAAAATAGGAGAGGTGGGAGTGGAGGTCAACCTACTGAGACAGGACTTCCGAAACCTCTCGGAGAGAGTAACCACGGCGGAAACAAGACTGAGCGAAGCAGAGGATGTCATACATGCCCTACAGAAAGATGTCAAAGAATTGACGGACTCCCACAAACAATTGCAATGGAAGGTCGATGACGCGGAAAACAGGGTGCGACGCAACAACCTCCGCTTTGTGGGCTTTAGGGAAAGAATCGAAGGGCCCAATACGGCGGAGTTTTTGCGCACATGGCTGATTGACACGCTGCCCAGGCGACATTCTCCAACTGCTTCATCATTGAAAGGGCCCACAGGGCACTCATGGCCAAACCTCTGGCTGGGGGACGGCCTAGGCCGATCATAGCGAGATTTCTCAACTTCGCCGACAGGGATATGATCCTGCGAGAGGCCAGGAAGCTGGGCGAGATAAGAGTCGAGAACTCCCAGATAATGATCCTCCCGGACTACAGTCAAGAGGTACAAAAGATGAGGCGCTCCTTTGATACCGTGAAAGCCAAGCTCAGAGAGCTGAAGATACAATATATGTAAACTGAAAGTAATATATAAGGAAAAGACGCACTTCTTCAACCATCCGGAGGACGCCTGGCAATGGCTAGAGGAACGTCCACCGACTCGGAGGCGCGACGAGGGGGGCTGAAAGCGGCGATGGACGGCCCCCAACAGGAAATCTTTGGGAGATGGCGAAACCACAGCGAAGACGCAGACTGCGGGGGACGAGGAAGACAGACGACGACGCCGTACCGCCCACGAAATAGGACTCCCAGGAGGAGTCAGGACCCTGCCTCCCCAAGTCGGGACAACCAAGCGGGTTCCAGATTTCGTGTCCTAGCCGCCAAAGAACACTCTGAAGAGGGGGACGATACAGGAGGTGACAGGACAGGGAGTGACGAGGAGGAAGATCAGTCCCTTCATCCGTTGGTGGCTGCCATCAACGACCTGGAGAGAGACTCAGTCACAGACAGCGCTCCAGTACAGGAAGGGGGCAAGGACCTTAATGCTAGAGCAAGAAAGCAGCGGGATGGACGAGATATCGGCTGGACCAATTGGCGGCACGCAAGTGGCTTACACGCCTCTCAATTGTTATTTTTATAAGTAGTATTTGGTTGTTATTGTATCTTTTCTCTTCAGAGCACGAACTGCCACATAGAACTGTGGGAACTGTTGGAACGTATCCTTACTAGTTTTTTGTTCGTTTAACAAGTTGGGGTCGGTCAGAAGAGGAGAGGGACATCAGGGTGGGCGACAGACCCTTTCCTGCCAATAAGTCCTATCACAGAGGGAGGTGGATGGTGGGACTGATGGGGGAGGAAGGTGGGGAGGGGGGAGTGGGGGAAAGTTGGAGTTGTTTAATGCATCTCAATAGTGGGGTTGTAGACATCAGGGGGGGGAGTTGGGGAATCGGAAGAGAGGGGGGAGCGGGGCTGGGGATGGAGGGGAACGATCATGTCATGCAAGCCGCACACTCGAGGATCCCACGAGACACCTCCATACAAGGGATCGACTACACTAATTTGCACGCACACCAGACTGTCGGTGACAATAGGAGAAATCACAGAGACCAGAGGGGATTCAGCGTCCTGACATGGAATGTAAATGGGCTCGGCAATAAGATTAAGAGGGGGCTGGTGAATTCCTACATCAAAAGGATGAACCCCGACATCATACTGTTGCAGGAAACACATCTTCAGGGAACAAAGTGCGCATTCCTAGCCAGGGGGCAGTTTAATGTGTTAGCACATGCAGGGTACACAACGGGCTCGAGAGGGGTGGCCATAATAGCAAAGAAAACTACACCGTTTCACATAGCTCAAACATGGACAGATACAGAGGGGGTGTGGGGGTGAAGGGGACTTGGAATAGACGAGAGTACACAATACATTCCGTGTATGCCCCCCCGAAACTACAGGCCACCACATATAAGAAGATAGCAGACATACTCCTTGATACAGCCGACACTATACAGATTCTCGGGGGGGACTTCAATGACGTCATGGACCTAGGGCTAGACCGGACGGGAGTGACGTCCAATGATCGGACCCAGACCCCCCTATCCCGAATGATCGCGAATATGGGACTCACAGATATATGGAGGTGGTTACACTCAGACCAGAGGACCACCTACTCCTTTTTCTCGGGCTCCCATAAAGTGTATTCAAGGCTGGATTACATTTTTATGTCCAGGCAGCACTTGGTAATAGATGACACGGCGGAATACAAGGCGAGAGGGATCTCTGATCATTCTCCACTCCTAGCCAGAGTGGGAATGGGAAGAGGTGGAAATAGAGGGTTCTGGAGATTGACGGCATGGGACTTACAAAATGCGAATGTAATGAAGGGTTTGAGAGCTGACGTGAAGGTCTATGTCGCTGACAACGAAGGGACGGTCCAATCCAAAGTAACTTTCTGGGAGGCTTTAAAAACGGTAATGCGAGATAGGGCTCAAAATAGACTGGCGGCGGAACGGAGGAAACTTCATGCAGAGGCAGTGGCACTGGAGGCAAGCATTATAGACCTAGAGAGGGAATATTTGATCTTGAAAGGGACAGCGATCCTTAGAAGACTGACAGACACACAGAGACAGTACCGAGAGCTGGTCACGGGAGAGGCCAAAACTCAGGCACTGGCCACATTGCACCGGCTATATGATGTGAGGGATAAGTCGGGTAAATTACTGGCGTGGCTTAGTAAAAAAGAGCGCGCAGCGAGATGGGTGGAACAAATCAGGGACCCTGCGGGTGCACTGATACGATCAGATACACTTATCGCCGAGACATTCGCGGACCATTATGAAAGCTTCTACCGGGCTAGAGATCTGGGGACCTGTGAAGAGGCGCTACGCTACATGGAAACGATTGAACTACCGACCCGGCCCTCGGAGGCCCATCGCGGCCTAGAGGCTGATATTACTTTAGACGATATCACCGAGGCCCTGACTAGGCTCCGACCGGGTAAGACCCCGGGTCCAAACGGGTTCCCCTCTGAATTTTTTGAACGTACGGCGAACCTTCTGACACGCCATCTGAAGGGACTATTCGAAGGGGCATTACAAGAGGGGAGACTTCCCCCAGATGAGTATGGCAATAATAGTCCCGATACACAAGGAAGGGAAACCGCAGGACGACTGTGCGTCGTACCGCCCCATTTCCCTTTTGAATATAGAGGCAAAACTCCTGGCAACTATTCTAGCATTGCAACTTCGCCTGGTAATATCGGAACTAATACATCTAGACCAAACAGGGTTTCTCCCGCCTAGGGCCACTAGGTTAAATCTCCGACGCACCCACAATTGGTTGCAAGAAGTAGGTAGAAGGGACGATCCACACCGGTTCTTATCCCTTGACGCGGAGAAAGCGCTCGACGCGGTCCATTGGCCATTTCTTGAGGGTGTCTTGCAGAAGTTCGGTTTCGGCCCAAAATTCCGGAAATGGGTTCAGCTCCTCTATACAGAACCCAGAGCTAGGGTGAGAGTAAAGGGGGCTCTATCGAGGGAATTCCCAGTCCGACGGGGAACCCGACAGGGCTGTCCATTGTCCCCCCTCTTGTTCGCGCTCACGATAGAGGTGCTAGCAGCCAGAGTGCGCCAGAACGTAGCCATTAGGCGTTTTAGACGGAGCGAGATGGACTCTGCCGAGGAAAAAATATCGCTTTACGCGGATGACATCCTCCTTTACATTACACGACCAGAGACCACAATCCCGGAGATGTTCCTGGAATTCGAACGGTATGGTAGGCATGCCGGTTATCAGGTGAACTGGCATACATCGGTCCTCGACGATCCTAAGGGACGGGGAAGTTGGCCAGACCTTCCCGGAAGGTTATTGACGACCGTGGAAGGGTTTACATACCTTGGAGTGTATGTTACCCTGGACCGTAAACAGTCCTACCAACGGAATGTGGAACGCATCATATTGAACTTCACGGAGGACGCGAACCGATGGAGGCAGCTCCCTCTTACCATACTGGGCCGGGCGGCCATGTTCAAAATGATTACACTGCCAACATTTTTATATGCCCTGCAGAATGAGTACTACCCTCTTTCGAATAAAATATTCGGGAGAATACACGCAGAGCTTAGGTCCTTCCTATGGCTGGGCAAACAACCCAGAGTAGCACTGACCACGCGGGTAGGAGTGTTCTGATTAACTCAGATACTCTGTCCATCACCACCCCCTTTTTGTAATTATTTTGGCCACCATGAGTGTGGAAGGGTATGCTCAGAAATGAGTCCCTTGCTCATTGCACCATCAGGATTCAAGCAAGCCGGGCCGAAGACGGCTGTAATGCCAGAAACAGGTCCCCGGAAGCTTGTTTCCTTTCCAGTGAAGAATTGGCTTGGTAGCTTGGTCTGCCCTGTTCCCAGGATGCACTGGGCCAGGGACAGACTAATTTGCATATAGCCAGGTTCTGAACTGGGATGGTGCAGTGAGCTAAAAAACGGTGATGGATCAAGCCCTGATCTGTTGACTGGGTAGGAGTGTTCTGATTAACTCAGATACTCTGTCCATCACCACCCCCTTTTTGTAATTAGGTCCTTCCTATGGCTGGGCAAACAACCCAGAGTAGCACTGACCACGCTCCAACGACATCAATATAGCGGAGGAATCTCACTCCCGAATTTGGAGGCATACTATTGGGCGGAACATATCGCCCCGATCAACGATTGGCTGCATGCACCGGCGGACCACCCTATCTTTTGCCCTTGAGAGCATAAACTCTCTGCCAGGCCGCTGCTGTACTACCTAAATGGGGGTGCGAGACGAGGACTGCTTCCCCTCGCTACGAGTAATACTTTGCAACTGTGGAACAAGGCGATGAGTCGCACGGGCTGGGGAAAGAAACCCACCCGACAGACTCCGATCTGGCACTGCGTGTGGCTCACAGAACTGAACAAGTTAAAAGGCTTCCAGAGGTGGGATGATATTGGTATCTCCACCCTGGGCGACGTAGTGGCAAGGGGAGAATTGAAGTCATTCGCGGCCCTAAGGTCGGAATTCGGACTGCACCACACACAGTTCCTCAAATATGCCCAGTTACGACATGCATGGAGAGCGGAGCAGATACAACTGGACGGGCTCCCGGAATATGCACCTCTAGAGGGTAGGCTGCTACAGGAACAGATACAGGAAAAAGCAGTATCACTCACATATAGAACCCCAACAAACAACATGCTAGGCGATTTGGAGAAACTCAGGAGAACATGGGAGAGTGAGGTGGGAGACATGGAAGATATAGACTGGGACCTGGTTCTAATGGCCACCTCTCTAGGGTGCATTAAGTCCCGACTGCGACTTATACAGTTTAATGTGATGCATAGAACGTACTATGACAGAGTTAGGCTTCATAAAATGGGATGGGCGAACGACACGAGGTGCTTTAGATGCAGGGACCCGGGAGAAGACTTTTACCACATCATCTGGACTTGCCCAACAATCCACGAATACTGGGGAAACATATTTACAGAGTTAAGCGAGGTGTTGGAGATCCCTATCGACCCGGAACCCAAACTGGCCCTTCTGGGCATGACAAATGACGTAGACCTAGCACGTCCCTTGCTGACCTTCCTGGTCCTGGCGTTGGCAATGGCCAAAAGGGATATAGCGAATTATTGGGGTGCCCCAGAACCACCAGTAGTGGGGAAATGGAGGAGAGGGCTCGACCTATATATGGCCGCTGAAAGAGTTACATACAAGGCGAGGGGATTCCCGAAGAAGTTCCATAGGGTCTGGGGCAAGTGGAGAAAATATCATGGGCTGGATGGTGGGTTGTGAAGACTGCATGCCTAGAGGGGAACTAGGAATCTGTCTACGTCATCTAGGGAGACATCAACGGCCGACAACGAAGGACTATTGCACTATTGCACTTTGGACTATGGCCTACATCGATATGGAACCAGATAGAGAGGTATGGGGGGGGGAGCGGGAACTGGGAGACCGAGAAATGTGCGATGAAAATGACATGATTGTATTGTTGAATTATCTTGAAATGCAAATAAAAATGTTTTTTAAAAAAAAAGTTATCGAAAAAATAAAAAAAGACCAGACAATTGAACTCCAAGGCGAACTTTTAAAGATTCTGCAAGAAGGATATGACCAAGGAATTTTGGCAAAGAAAGAATTTGAATATCTACATCACAAACATCCAAGGACTTTGGTCCTATATGTCCTCCCAAATATTCACAAAAATGAAACAAAACCTCCAGGTAGACCGCAAGTATCGGGTTGTGATTCTCTGCTAGAACCAGTTTCAAAATATGTTGATTCTTTTTTAAAGCTGCTTTATATCAAAAGGGGGAGAAGGAAAAGTCTGTGATCCTTTCAGGTTCCTTAGTCTTAATTAAGCATGAGCGTAAAATCCGTTCCGCTCGCGGATTTTCGGCAAATTCGCAATCCGCGAACTCCCGCGAACTTGCAGAAAATTCGTAAAATCCGTGCGAAGCGGATTTTTTGCTTGGTCGCACTTGCCAACTAGAATACTATACAATTTCGAGGGAGTAAACACCTGCGAACACGTAGATGCGGCGGGCAGCGACAATCTCGCAATTGCGAGATTGCAAAATTTGCAATTTCGCACAAGAAATCCACCAGCAGGCAGCATAAACCTTGAAAATTATGATTTTTATCAGAATAACTCCTCAAGTTGACATTTGCCTGCACTTTGTCTTTGCAAGGAGTCCATTTTGGGGGGGGGGGGAGGAAGGAAGTGCCCCACAGTCTCCAACTTCCTGTTCCTGTCCAGCAGGCTCCTCCCAGTGCTTTCTTCATGTGCTGGTCACTTTGATTTGGATCTTGACCTGGAAGGATTACTTTTTGTGGATGCTGCTGGATATTTGGATTTTTGCAAAACTGAAAGCACTCAGCAGGTGCAAAAGTTCAATCTTATCATTAGTAACCATTCCCTGTAGTGCTTCCTGAGGGGCCCCTTCAGAGTTCATTTGCCTACTTGCAACTATTCTATGACCCTGCTCTGACCCTCACAGCAGGCTCAGAGAATAGCTTCAAGTATACAACAAAGGTCCTGTTAAAAAAATTACACTGCAACAGAAAGCAATTACAGACAAAACTGAAAGCACTCAGCAGGTGCAAAAGTTCAATCTTATCATTAGTAACCATTCCCTGTAGTGCTTCCTGAGGGGCCCCTTCAGAGTTCAGTTGCCTACTTTGTGGAAAAGTAAATTCTGCCATGTTCTGTGTCCCTACGCGTTCTCCATCATATGTTATCTGTGCATGATTAATATGCATATGTATTCCCCATGTTCGATTAAAGACGCAATTATAGTTGTGTCCACCTCTAGTATGCCTGTTTCCAGTTCTCGTGAAAACTACGAATATCAGGCCTATGTAAAGCTACGTTGCCACGTTTCTCAGTGTGCACGTTATTTCATTGTAAAGTCCCCGTTTCTAGGCCTCAAAAGGGCCCGGACGCCAGATTCAGCTCCTGTCTCCTAAGCCCTCGCTGAGGAGCGATACAGCCCCCACCTGTATCCCTGACCCTTCACTTACTTCCTGCCTCACAGTGCCCGGTTCAGCCTGGCTCTGCCTCTGAGTCTGCCAAGAGTATGTTATGATTCTAGTTATCAGTCCAGCCCTCCTTCTCTGCATTCCTAAAGCTACTGAATCGCATCAATAGTTACCGTCATTGTCTAGCCTTTACTTCTCCATGTTAGAGAAATACTGTATTTAATGGTCATTTAATATTCTTCATCACGCACTACATGTAGAATAATGCATGCACCAGTCTTAGAGTCTGTTAGCCTTTCCCCTCCTGACTTCTAGTTTATATCAACATGTTCTCTAAACATCAGATACTAGATACTGTTTAGGTACATGTCGCCCTGACTCTCCAGACTTCAGTCTCTGCTCCTAGCACAGAGTTCATAGCCCCCAGCTTCTCCTAGTAATACGTCATTGCCAGTTTGCGCGCACCATCAGGTTAGAGGTCCCGGCTCCTTAGGTAGCCCCCTCCATGTTTCCGCCCCATTTATGACATATTCTGTTACGTTTGCATCACATGTCTATGTATACGCCCTGTTACACCTACTTTCACCCTTATCTTTCGCGACTGCTACGCGTCACACCCTTTGCTCCACCCACCGCTCCGCCTATCATATGTACTGTAATGCAACTGTTTTACTATATATATGCCTGTGTATTGTTATTAAATGTTACGCCAGTCCTTTCCCCAGAGCGCGCTCATCCCAGATCCAGCCCCGGCAGCTGCCGGGCCCTGCCATCCTATTCCTATGCAGGTTGTCCTGTTCCTGTCCTTTATGCTGTAATAAACCTGCAAAACTCCTACTACCTCGAATCTTGACTCTTATTTATTGAGCTATCTGTTATTACTATGCCTAGACAAAAATAGATCCGGTATTATTTATTTATATACCACATAATGGCGCCCGAATAGGGACTTGCCCTTTCCCCACGCGCCGGTGAAGCCACGCCGGCCCCCTGACCCTCTGCAGCCGTGACGGAACCATACCGTGCACCGGCAGATATTTCTGCTTCAAGTATCCCTCAGGCCCACGGAGGAGACGGAGGTGGCGGTCCAGCATCCAGACGAGGCGGTGGAGGAACGCGGCGAGTCCCGACCAGAGCCCAAGCCGAGAGTCCAAGGTCCGAGGTATCCGGAGGCCCACCCGTAACAGAAGTCCGAAGTTCGTCCGTCCGGCGTCGAAGCAGTCCCGTCCAGTCTGAGGCCTTCCGTTCTTGCTGCCCGGTGAGTACCGTTGCTGGGGTAGTATCTAGACAGGGTCAATCTAAATTGTCTCTGGTCCGATGGGTCTGGGTACGCAGATCTGAAACGAAGTGTTCACCTAGGTGGATACGGGTCTTGATGCGTCCCTTTATGGGACCGGTATGTTCCGTGCTGTTTCAGCAGCGCATCCAGTAATTCTAGCCTGTTCCGTTCTCGAGAAATTCATGTGTTTCTGTTCTCAGTGTTCCAGGTAGTATTCTGTCCGAACTGTTGCTTCATAATGTTATTCAATGTATGTTCAATGTCGTGGTATGCCTGAATTGTTTTCTCAATTGTTATTGTTCCTCGTGTATTGTATTGTGTTCAGATTCAAGTTTGCAATGTCCCTCTTTTCGAGATTACGTCAGTTAAAAACTAGAAAGGGTCTGCTAGAAGAAGCAGTTCCTGTCCCGCCTAGGGACAGTCCAGGTCATTTTATGTATCAGAAACATAACAAGAATTAGTAATGGGAGAGGCACTCCTGTATTTTACTCTTAATATTTACTTGTTTGTGCTATTTTTCTAAGCGTGCTGCAGGGGAGGACGCAATGCCCATGATGCGCCGTATGCAGTAAATATGAAAGAATCAAGCTTATCAGCTTGCCCTCTGCGCACTGTTACTTTGACCCGAGTGGGTTTCTGATCAAAACATACAAATCACTTTAAAGAATATTTTGAGAAATAAACTCAACACAAGTTTTTGTTTATGTTTACATAAATTATATTTTCAATGATTATTTTAGATGAGTGTATAACTCTCATTTAGGTGATAAACAAAAATTCATGACAATTAGATGTTCAATCACATCTATATATTATACGTCTTACAATTTTATCGCAATAAGTTCTTGTGCCCAAAGCATTTCGGGCCACACGGCCCTTCTTCGGGGGCAGTACCTGTAAAAAAATATACATTTCATTTATAATATTGTCAAAATGCTGGTCTTACATCATACATTGGTGCAGTTAGCCTCACAAAAAATGCATCCTTATCAAAACCTGTGAAAGATTTCTGTTGGTAAATATCTACGAAACATTTTATCTAAATGTGCAGAAAACCTGATCATGTTGACACGTACTCATAATGATAAATGCAAACAACCCATATGACCATTACAAGCAACTAAAATGTACCTTTGCTAATGAGACAAAATTGTGAACACCAAAAGGTGGGGACTCACTTATTTAACACTAGAATGTGAACTTCCAGGGATTCTACGATGTGGTATGTTAACTCGTGGACCGTCACAAGCTGGGTATTTCTCTCATTACACTGGAAGGATATCAGAAACAAAACTGATTAAAAAACCTTTCTACCATATTGTTTTTTCTCTAACTTAAACATGACACTTCAAAAGACACTCACTGGATACTGAATAAGATTTTTCAAAAACTCTACGAGACCACGTTCAGATGCTCGTTAACTTCGAAACCGGCTGTTGTTCCAATGCTGTAACAAACAAAAATAAAACCTCCTAAGAATATTTCCCGTTAAGTCCCACATTGTCAACCTAGCTCCACATGATTTTAGCCGGACTTAAACGTGTGCGCAATATTTAACACAAGCTAATATCACAATATTACTGGAGCAGTTTACATCAGTAACCTTACTGAAACAGAATAACTATAGGCTTTCGACGAGACTTTGTGCTTCTAGCAGTAATTTGAAACACGGAAACCCACATGATATAAACCTGCATACTAAGCACAAACGGGTTACAAACTACTTCTCGCTACGCTCCTACGAGACACGTACCTTTCAATTCTGCAGTGAGCTACGACCTCGACAATCTGCTACCACCATTGCGTTCGTCTTGCCAATATTACCAGGCGCCTTTAAATGACGCGGTAGAAATACTAAAAATAAACGACGGACCACGTTTGAAACCAACAAAGCGCCATGTCCAGTACATGGAGAAAAATGATAGTAAAGAGGACACCATATTGGAGCAGAGAAATGTGTATAGGTGTGTCATAACAAATCACTCATAATGGTACAGCATATATTTACAAGGTTAAAAAACATGATCATATTCTAATTAGTTGTTAAGTTTATATTATTTTCCGTGTCCTTCAGCATGCAGTATACGTGCTGTATCCTATAAGAAACAAGTTAGATCCACTCTGTCATTAATCCCTTTGGGATCTTGTGTTTGTAAACGACGAATCCAATGAATTTCCCGCTGTAAGAGAGTCTTAGTGAGACTTTTCCCCGGGATCGGGGTTGCCACCTCGAGGATCAGGAATTTGATTTGCGCTATTGAATGTCTGTGATTCTCCCAATGTACAGCCAGACTACTATTGGGATTTTTGTTTCTAATGGTGCTTTTGTGTTCCGAAATTCGGATTTTGATTTTTCTTTCTGTCTTACCTATGTACAAGAGTCCACAGGGACACTTGATTGCATAGATAACATTCATTGAATTGCAATCTGCATTAGTTCTGATCGAAATGGATTCTCCTGTATGTGGATGTTTGATACTGTCAGTCACCATAACATTATTGCAGTGTACGCAGTTTTGACATTTTTTCATTCCTTTATACACTTGCTTTGAACTTGTAGGATGACTCTTCAACATTTCTTTAAGGTTTCGTGAACGTTTATAAGCAAAAATAGGCTTATCCTGAAACAGATCTTTGAAATCGGGTTCATTTCTAAGCAATTCCCAGTGTGTGTTTATGCTCTTTTTGATCTCATAGGAGCTGGTTGAATATTTAGAAACAAATACCTGGCGATGTTGTTGTTTTCTGGTCTGGGGTTTGAGTAGAGATTCCCGTGGTAATTTATTCGTTTTATCCTTAGCTGTTTCTAACACATTCGGGGGATATTTCTTAGATGCATACTTGGCTGTGATCATACTCATATTACTTTGGAATGTATTATCCTGCGAGCAAATTCTTTTGGCTCTTAGCATCATTGAATATGGTAGATTGTTAATCAGATTCCTAGAATGAAAACTGTTGTACATCAGGGCTGTGTTTTTGTCAGTTACTTTGTGGAATACTTCAGTATGTATGGTGCCATCCTCTATTTTCACCAAAACGTCCAGAAAAGCAATCTGTTGCCGCTGTATGTTGCTAGTGAATTGAATATGTTCATCGTATGTATTCAATTGAGAGATCTTGTTTTGCAATTTGTCTTTGGTACCTTTCCACATCACGAAGATGTCGTCAATATAACGACAATATAGTAGTGTGTTATCTGTCCATTCTGCATCATGCTTGAGAAAACTGTCTTCAAATCTTGCCATGTATGTATTGGCATATGCCGGTGCCCCGGAAAAACCCATGGAGGTGCCCTTGTTCTGCAAAAAGAAATCATTTTTCCACTTAAAATAACTGTGATGCAAACAAAAATGCAAAAGTTCCAACAAAAAATTTTTTTCAGCCGGTATCTCTTCCTGTTTCAACAGGGCCCATTCTACTGCCTCTATGCCTTCAGTATGCGGGATAGAGGTGTAGAGGGCCTTGACATCTAGTGTACAGATCCATACATCTGATGTTATCTGTGTATCCATGAGTTTTCTGAGAAAATGAGTAGTGTCCTTGATATAGGAGTACCAGCTTTGAACAAACGGTTGTAGGAACTGATCCAGATATTGTCCCAAAGGCTCGAAGATGGTACCGCACCCGGTGACTATAGGGCGAAACGGTGGACTTGAAAGATCTTTATGGACTTTAGGTAGCATGTAAATACCTGGTTGTTTTGGAGAAGTAACAGTCAAAAAGGAACGGGTTTTCTTACTAATCCATTTCATTTCTTCTGCTGTTTCCAAGATTCTCTGCAGCGTGGTTTGTAGATCTTTAATAGGATCCTGATCTAGTCTTAAGTAAACATTAGTATCAGATACATGCTCTGTTACATTTGAATCATAGAATGTTTGATCCATTACGACGATGGCACCGCCCTTATCTGCTCGTTGAATATATATCTTGGAATCTTCCGTCAATTCTTTAAGAATCAATCTGTCATGTTTAGAAAAATTAAACCGACACCTTCTCCTGGTATTGATGGTTTGTAAGTCTTTGGTTACAAGGTTTTCAAATGCGTCTAGAATTTTATGAGACGTTGGTGCTTGAAAAGTTGATTTTGCTTTAAATTCCATATATTCTAGTGAATCAATCTCTATTGTTGGTTCTGGTAAAGTCAAGAAAAAATACTTAAGACGTAGTATCCTCATGAATTTAAAGAAATCCACTTCCATTTCTAACGAGTTTGTTTGGT
The DNA here is from genome assembly GCF_964261635.1 of Lissotriton helveticus. Lineage (NCBI taxonomy): Eukaryota > Metazoa > Chordata > Amphibia > Caudata > Salamandridae > Lissotriton > Lissotriton helveticus. Next base: position 503,074,700 of record NC_136068.1, on the reverse strand, counting down.
AGGTGGGTACAAAGTTGAAACCTTTATTGAGAACCCTAGTTTGTTGTGTAGTCAGTTTTTGTGAAGAAATATTGATCACTAAATTTGTTTGGTGCTCCTCAAATTCGGTTTTGCTACCTCCTTTGCCTCTCCTTGTTTTCCTTTTACCTTCCCTGGTGGTTGTGTAGCATCCGCGTCCTGGGCGGAAAAAGACGTTTTTGATGAGGAAGCTGTTTCCGTAGATGTTGCATCCCTGCTGTCAGGGATCTTTTCAACTACCTTGGGTGGTGGTCTATTGGTTTGCGTGTCTGCCTCTGAGGCCACACTTTCTTGTGACGAAGAAGTGGTTGTACGTTTGGTGAAGGTTCGCCTTTGGGCGTACACCTCCGCCCAGGTGTATACTTCATTTAATTTATAATCCAGGGTATCTCGTTTGTACTTCCTAAGTTTCCCTTCTTGGATTTCTTTTGTGTGTTTATCCATTCTTGAGTTCATTTCCTCCAAAAATTTAGACCAATCATCAGTGTCCATTCTGGTCTCAAGATCTGTTTCAATGATTTTGATTTCTTCAGTGATCTCTTTGATGACTACAGATAATTGTTCCACCAACAATAAGATTAGGTCCAATGAGCACTTATTCAGCACTGCGTACCAGCGGTCCATAAAGTCTTTGTTCATGTGGAACCGGAATAACATAGGTTTTATAGGCATTCTCAAACCTCTTGGAATTCTTTTAGAGCGGTGATACTGCACGAGCGTGGATGCATGAAGGCGTTGATTTAAACGTCTTTTTGTGAGAAATTCAAGTTGTTTCAATTGCTGTGGCAAACTGCTCCCTTGCACAGTGAAAGACCGAATATCATCAATTAAAGAGTATATTTCAGAGGCCTGTTCATTGGTGAAGGCAAGAGTTTCAGCTCGGTTGTCAGTGAGACCTGTAATGTTGTCAAACTGCATGTTTAAACGGGTGCTCAATCCCTGTGGACAGGGAACAAAACAAGAATTAGTAATGGGAGAGGCACTCCTGTATTTTACTCTTAATATTTACTTGTTTGTGCTATTTTTCTAAGCGTGCTGCAGGGGAGGACGCAATGCCCATGATGCGCCGTATGCAGTAAATATGAAAGAATCAAGCTTATCAGCTTGCCCTCTGCGCACTGTTACTTTGACCCGAGTGGGTTTCTGATCAAAACATACAAATCACTTTAAAGAATATTTTGAGAAATAAACTCAACACAAGTTTTTGTTTATGTTTACATAAATTATATTTTCAATGATTATTTTAGATGAGTGTATAACTCTCATTTAGGTGATAAACAAAAATTCATGACAATTAGATGTTCAATCACATCTATATATTATACGTCTTACAATTTTATCGCAATAAGTTCTTGTGCCCAATGCATTTCGGGCCACACGGCCCTTCTTCGGGGGCAGTACCTGTAAAAAAATATACATTTCATTTATAATATTGTCAAAATGCTGGTCTTACATCATACATTGGTGCAGTTAGCCTCACAAAAAATGCATCCTTATCAAAACCTGTGAAAGATTTCTGTTGGTAAATATCTACGAAACATTTTATCTAAATGTGCAGAAAACCTGATCATGTTGACACGTACTCATAATGATAAATGCAAACAACCCATATGACCATTACAAGCAACTAAAATGTACCTTTGCTAATGAGACAAAATTGTGAACACCAAAAGGTGGGGACTCACTTATTTAACACTAGAATGTGAACTTCCAGGGATTCTACGATGTGGTATGTTAACTCGTGGACCGTCACAAGCTGGGTATTTCTCTCATTACACTGGAAGGATATCAGAAACAAAACTGATTAAAAAACCTTTCTACCATATTGTTTTTTCTCTAACTTAAACATGACACTTCAAAAGACACTCACTGGATACTGAATAAGATTTTTCAAAAACTCTACGAGACCACGTTCAGATGCTCGTTAACTTCGAAACCGGCTGTTGTTCCAATGCTGTAACAAACAAAAATAAAACCTCCTAAGAATATTTCCCGTTAAGTCCCACATTGTCAACCTAGCTCCACATGATTTTAGCCGGACTTAAACGTGTGCGCAATATTTAACACAAGCTAATATCACAATATTACTGGAGCAGTTTACATCAGTAACCTTACTGAAACAGAATAACTATAGGCTTTCGACGAGACTTTGTGCTTCTAGCAGTAATTTGAAACACGGAAACCCACATGATATAAACCTGCATACTAAGCACAAACGGGTTACAAACTACTTCTCGCTACGCTCCTACGAGACACGTACCTTTCAATTCTGCAGTGAGCTACGACCTCGACAATCTGCTACCACCATTGCGTTCGTCTTGCCAATATTACCAGGCGCCTTTAAATGACGCGGTAGAAATACTAAAAATAAACGACGGACCACGTTTGAAACCAACAAAGCGCCATGTCCAGTACATGGAGAAAAATGATAGTAAAGAGGACACCATATTGGAGCGGAGAAATGTGTATAGGTGTGTCATAACAAATCACTCATAATGGTACAGCATATATTTACAAGGTTAAAAAACATGATCATATTCTAATTAGTTGTTAAGTTTATATTATTTTCCGTGTCCTTCAGCATGCAGTATACGTGCTGTATCCTATAAGAAACAAGTTAGATCCACTCTGTCATTAATCCCTTTGGGATCTTGTGTTTGTAAACGACGAATCCAATGAATTTCCCGCTGTAAGAGAGTCTTAGTGAGACTTTTCCCCGGGATCGGGGTTGCCACCTCGAGGATCAGGAATTTGATTTGCGCTATTGAATGTCTGTGATTCTCCCAATGTACAGCCAGACTACTATTGGGATTTTTGTTTCTAATGGTGCTTTTGTGTTCCGAAATTCGGATTTTGATTTTTCTTTCTGTCTTACCTATGTACAAGAGTCCACAGGGACACTTGATTGCATAGATAACATTCATTGAATTGCAATCTGCATTAGTTCTGATCGAAATGGATTCTCCTGTATGTGGATGTTTGATACTGTCAGTCACCATAACATTATTGCAGTGTACGCAGTTTTGACATTTTTTCATTCCTTTATACACTTGCTTTGAACTTGTAGGATGACTCTTCAACATTTCTTTAAGGTTTCGTGAACGTTTATAAGCAAAAATAGGCTTATCCTGAAACAGATCTTTGAAATCGGGTTCATTTCTAAGCAATTCCCAGTGTGTGTTTATGCTCTTTTTGATCTCATAGGAGCTGGTTGAATATTTAGAAACAAATACCTGGCGATGTTGTTGTTTTCTGGTCTGGGGTTTGAGTAGAGATTCCCGTGGTAATTTATTAGTTTTATCCTTAGCTGTTTCTAACACATTCGGGGGATATTTCTTAGATGCATACTTGGCTGTGATCATACTCATATTACTTTGGAATGTATTATCCTGCGAGCAAATTCTTTTGGCTCTTAGCATCATTGAATATGGTAGATTGTTAATCAGATTCCTAGAATGAAAACTGTTGTACATCAGGGCTGTGTTTTTGTCAGTTACTTTGTGGAATACTTCAGTATGTATGGTGCCATCCTCTATTTTCACCAAAACGTCCAGAAAAGCAATCTGTTGCCGCTGTATGTTGCTAGTGAATTGAATATGTTCATCGTATGTATTCAATTGAGAGATCTTGTTTTGCAATTTTGCAATTTGTCTTTGGTACCTTTCCACATCACGAAGATGTCGTCAATATAACGACAATATAGTAGTGTGTTATCTGTCCATTCTGCATCATGCTTGAGAAAACTGTCTTCAAATCTTGCCATGTATGTATTGGCATATGCCGGTGCCCCGGAAAAACCCATGGAGGTGCCCTTGTTCTGCAAAAAGAAATCATTTTTCCACTTAAAATAACTGTGATGCAAACAAAAATGCAAAAGTTCCAACAAAAAAATTTTTTCAGCCGGTATCTCTTCCTGTTTCACGGGAATCTCTACTCAAACCCCAGACCAGAAAACAACAACATCGCCAGGTATTTGTTTCTAAATATTCAACCAGCTCCTATGAGATCAAAAAGAGCATAAACACACACTGGGAATTGCTTAGAAATGAACCCGATTTCAAAGATCTGTTTCAGGATAAGCCTATTTTTGCTTATAAACGTTCACGAAACCTTAAAGAAATGTTGAAGAGTCATCCTACAAGTTCAAAGCAAGTGTATAAAGGAATGAAAAAATGTCAAAACTGCGTACACTGCAATAATGTTATGGTGACTGACAGTATCAAACATCCACATACAGGAGAATCCATTTCGATCAGAACTAATGCAGATTGCAATTCAATGAATGTTATCTATGCAATCAAGTGTCCCTGTGGACTCTTGTACATAGGTAAGACAGAAAGAAAAATCAAAATCCGAATTTCGGAACACAAAAGCACCATTAGAAACAAAAATCCCAATAGTAGTCTGGCTGTACATTGGGAGAATCACAGACATTCAATAGCGCAAATCAAATTCCTGATCCTCGAGGTGGCAACCCCGATCCCGGGGAAAAGTCTCACTAAGACTCTCTTACAGCGGGAAATTCATTGGATTCGTCGTTTACAAACACAAGATCCCAAAGGGATTAATGACAGAGTGGATCTAACTTGTTTCTTATAGGATACAGCACGTATACTGCATGCTGAAGGACACGGAAAATAATATAAACTTAACAACTAATTAGAATATGATCATGTTTTTTAACCTTGTAAATATATGCTGTACCATTATGAGTGATTTGTTATGACACACCTATACACATTTCTCCGCTCCAATATGGTGTCCTCTTTACTATCATTTTTCTCCATGTACTGGACATGGCGCTTTGTTGGTTTCAAACGTGGTCCGTCGTTTATTTTTAGTATTTCTACCGCGTCATTTAAAGGCGCCTGGTAATATTGGCAAGACGAACGCAATGGTGGTAGCAGATTGTCGAGGTCGTAGCTCACTGCAGAATTGAAAGGTACGTGTCTCGTAGGAGCGTAGCGAGAAGTAGTTTGTAACCCATTTGTGCTTAGTATGCAGGTTTATATCATGTGGGTTTCCGTGTTTCAAATTACTGCTAGAAGCACAAAGTCTCGTCGAAAGCCTATAGTTATTCTGTTTCAGTAAGGTTACTGATGTAAACTGCTCCAGTAATATTGTGATATTAGCTTGTGTTAAATATTGCGCACACGTTTAAGTCCGGCTAAAATCATGTGGAGCTAGGTTGACAATGTGGGACTTAACGGGAAATATTCTTAGGAGGTTTTATTTTTGTTTGTTACAGCATTGGAACAACAGCCGGTTTCGAAGTTAACGAGCATCTGAACGTGGTCTCGTAGAGTTTTTGAAAAATCTTATTCAGTATCCAGTGAGTGTCTTTTGAAGTGTCATGTTTAAGTTAGAGAAAAAACAATATGGTAGAAAGGTTTTTTAATCAGTTTTGTTTCTGATATCCTTCCAGTGTAATGAGAGAAATACCCAGCTTGTGACGGTCCACGAGTTAACATACCACATCGTAGAATCCCTGGAAGTTCACATTCTAGTGTTAAATAAGTGAGTCCCCACCTTTTGGTGTTCACAATTTTGTCTCATTAGCAAAGGTACATTTTAGTTGCTTGTAATGGTCATATGGGTTGTTTGCATTTATCATTATGAGTACGTGTCAACATGATCAGGTTTTCTGCACATTTAGATAAAATGTTTCGTAGATATTTACCAACAGAAATCTTTCACAGGTTTTGATAAGGATGCATTTTTTGTGAGGCTAACTGCACCAATGTATGATGTAAGACCAGCATTTTGACAATATTATAAATGAAATGTATATTTTTTTACAGGTACTGCCCCCGAAGAAGGGCCGTGTGGCCCGAAATGCATTGGGCACAAGAACTTATTGCGATAAAATTGTAAGACGTATAATATATAGATGTGATTGAACATCTAATTGTCATGAATTTTTGTTTATCACCTAAATGAGAGTTATACACTCATCTAAAATAATCATTGAAAATATAATTTATGTAAACATAAACAAAAACTTGTGTTGAGTTTATTTCTCAAAATATTCTTTAAAGTGATTTGTATGTTTTGATCAGAAACCCACTCGGGTCAAAGTAACAGTGCGCAGAGGGCAAGCTGATAAGCTTGATTCTTTCATATTTACTGCATACGGCGCATCATGGGCATTGCGTCCTCCCCTGCAGCACGCTTAGAAAAATAGCACAAACAAGTAAATATTAAGAGTAAAATACAGGAGTGCCTCTCCCATTACTAATTCTTGTTTTGTTCCCTGTCCACAGGGATTGAGCACCCGTTTAAACATGCAGTTTGACAACATTACAGGTCTCACTGACAACCGAGCTGAAACTCTTGCCTTCACCAATGAACAGGCCTCTGAAATATACTCTTTAATTGATGATATTCGGTCTTTCACTGTGCAAGGGAGCAGTTTGCCACAGCAATTGAAACAACTTGAATTTCTCACAAAAAGACGTTTAAATCAACGCCTTCATGCATCCACGCTCGTGCAGTATCACCGCTCTAAAAGAATTCCAAGAGGTTTGAGAATGCCTATAAAACCTATGTTATTCCGGTTCCACATGAACAAAGACTTTATGGACCGCTGGTACGCAGTGCTGAATAAGTGCTCATTGGACCTAATCTTATTGTTGGTGGAACAATTATCTGTAGTCATCAAAGAGATCACTGAAGAAATCAAAATCATTGAAACAGATCTTGAGACCAGAATGGACACTGATGATTGGTCTAAATTTTTGGAGGAAATGAACTCAAGAATGGATAAACACACAAAAGAAATCCAAGAAGGGAAACTTAGGAAGTACAAACGAGATACCCTGGATTATAAATTAAATGAAGTATACACCTGGGCGGAGGTGTACGCCCAAAGGCGAACCTTCACCAAACGTACAACCACTTCTTCGTCACAAGAAAGCGTGGCCTCAGAGGCAGACACGCAAACCAATAGACCACCACCCAAGGTAGTTGAAAAGATCCCTGACAGCAGGGATGCAACATCTACGGAAACAGCTTCCTCATCAAAAACGTCTTTTTCCGCCCAGGACGCGGATGCTACACAACCACCAGGGAAGGTAAAAGGAAAACAAGGAGAGGCAAAGGAGGTAGCAAAACCGAATTTGAGGAGCACCAAACAAATTTAGTGATCAATATTTCTTCACAAAAACTGACTACACAACAAACTAGGGTTCTCAATAAAGGTTTCAACTTTGTACCCACCTACCAAACAAACTCGTTAGAAATGGAAGTGGATTTCTTTAAATTCATGAGGATACTACGTCTTAAGTATTTTTTCTTGACTTTACCAGAACCAACAATAGAGATTGATTCACTAGAATATATGGAATTTAAAGCAAAATCAACTTTTCAAGCACCAACGTCTCATAAAATTCTAGACGCATTTGAAAACCTTGTAACCAAAGACTTACAAACCATCAATACCAGGAGAAGGTGTCGGTTTAATTTTTCTAAACATGACAGATTGATTCTTAAAGAATTGACGGAAGATTCCAAGATATATATTCAACGAGCAGATAAGGGCGGTGCCATCGTCGTAATGGATCAAACATTCTATGATTCAAATGTAACAGAGCATGTATCTGATACTAATGTTTACTTAAGACTAGATCAGGATCCTATTAAAGATCTACAAACCACGCTGCAGAGTATCTTGGAAACAGCAGAAGAAATGAAATGGATTAGTAAGAAAACCCGTTCCTTTTTGACTGTTACTTCTCCAAAACAACCAGGTATTTACATGCTACCTAAAGTCCATAAAGATCTTTCAAGTCCACCGTTTCGCCCTATAGTCACCGGGTGCGGTACCATCTTCGAGCCTTTGGGACAATATCTGGATCAGTTCCTACAACCGTTTGTTCAAAGCTGGTACTCCTATATCAAGGACACTACTCATTTTCTCAGAAAACTCATGGATACACAGATAACATCAGATGTATGGATCTGTACACTAGATGTCAAGGCCCTCTACACCTCTATCCCGCATACTGAAGGCATAGAGGCAGTAGAATGGGCCCTGTTGAAACAGGAAGAGATACCGGCTGAAAAAAATTTTTTGTTGGAACTTTTGCATTTTTGTTTGCATCACAGTTATTTTAAGTGGAAAAATGATTTCTTTTTGCAGAACAAGGGCACCTCCATGGGTTTTTCCGGGGCACCGGCATATGCCAATACATACATGGCAAGATTTGAAGACAGTTTTCTCAAGCATGATGCAGAATGGACAGATAACACACTACTATATTGTCGTTATATTGACGACATCTTCGTGATGTGGAAAGGTACCAAAGACAAATTGCAAAACAAGATCTCTCAATTGAATACATACGATGAACATATTCAATTCACTAGCAACATACAGCGGCAACAGATTGCTTTTCTGGACGTTTTGGTGAAAATAGAGGATGGCACCATACATACTGAAGTATTCCACAAAGTAACTGACAAAAACACAGCCCTGATGTACAACAGTTTTCATTCTAGGAATCTGATTAACAATCTACCATATTCAATGATGCTAAGAGCCAAAAGAATTTGCTCGCAGGATAATACATTCCAAAGTAATATGAGTATGATCACAGCCAAGTATGCATCTAAGAAATATCCCCCGAATGTGTTAGAAACAGCTAAGGATAAAACTAATAAATTACCACGGGAATCTCTACTCAAACCCCAGACCAGAAAACAACAACATCGCCAGGTATTTGTTTCTAAATATTCAACCAGCTCCTATGAGATCAAAAAGAGCATAAACACACACTGGGAATTGCTTAGAAATGAACCCGATTTCAAAGATCTGTTTCAGGATAAGCCTATTTTTGCTTATAAACGTTCACGAAACCTTAAAGAAATGTTGAAGAGTCATCCTACAAGTTCAAAGCAAGTGTATAAAGGAATGAAAAAATGTCAAAACTGCGTACACTGCAATAATGTTATGGTGACTGACAGTATCAAACATCCACATACAGGAGAATCCATTTCGATCAGAACTAATGCAGATTGCAATTCAATGAATGTTATCTATGCAATCAAGTGTCCCTGTGGACTCTTGTACATAGGTAAGACAGAAAGAAAAATCAAAATCCGAATTTCGGAACACAAAAGCACCATTAGAAACAAAAATCCCAATAGTAGTCTGGCTGTACATTGGGAGAATCACAGACATTCAATAGCGCAAATCAAATTCCTGATCCTCGAGGTGGCAACCCCGATCCCGGGGAAAAGTCTCACTAAGACTCTCTTACAGCGGGAAATTCATTGGATTCGTCGTTTACAAACACAAGATCCCAAAGGGATTAATGACAGAGTGGATCTAACTTGTTTCTTATAGGATACAGCACGTATACTGCATGCTGAAGGACACGGAAAATAATATAAACTTAACAACTAATTAGAATATGATCATGTTTTTTAACCTTGTAAATATATGCTGTACCATTATGAGTGATTTGTTATGACACACCTATACACATTTCTCCGCTCCAATATGGTGTCCTCTTTACTATCATTTTTCTCCATGTACTGGACATGGCGCTTTGTTGGTTTCAAACGTGGTCCGTCGTTTATTTTTAGTATTTCTACCGCGTCATTTAAAGGCGCCTGGTAATATTGGCAAGACGAACGCAATGGTGGTAGCAGATTGTCGAGGTCGTAGCTCACTGCAGAATTGAAAGGTACGTGTCTCGTAGGAGCGTAGCGAGAAGTAGTTTGTAACCCGTTTGTGCTTAGTATGCAGGTTTATATCATGTGGGTTTCCGTGTTTCAAATTACTGCTAGAAGCACAAAGTCTCGTCGAAAGCCTATAGTTATTCTGTTTCAGTAAGGTTACTGATGTAAACTGCTCCAGTAATATTGTGATATTAGCTTGTGTTAAATATTGCGCACACGTTTAAGTCCGGCTAAAATCATGTGGAGCTAGGTTGACAATGTGGGACTTAACGGGAAATATTCTTAGGAGGTTTTATTTTTGTTTGTTACAGCATTGGAACAACAGCCGGTTTCGAAGTTAACGAGCATCTGAACGTGGTCTCGTAGAGTTTTTGAAAAATCTTATTCAGTATCCAGTGAGTGTCTTTTGAAGTGTCATGTTTAAGTTAGAGAAAAAACAATATGGTAGAAAGGTTTTTTAATCAGTTTTGTTTCTGATATCCTTCCAGTGTAATGAGAGAAATACCCAGCTTGTGACGGTCCACGAGTTAACATACCACATCGTAGAATCCCTGGAAGTTCACATTCTAGTGTTAAATAAGTGAGTCCCCACCTTTTGGTGTTCACAATTTTGTCTCATTAGCAAAGGTACATTTTAGTTGCTTGTAATGGTCATATGGGTTGTTTGCATTTATCATTATGAGTACGTGTCAACATGATCAGGTTTTCTGCACATTTAGATAAAATGTTTCGTAGATATTTACCAACAGAAATCTTTCACAGGTTTTGATAAGGATGCATTTTTTGTGAGGCTAACTGCACCAATGTATGATGTAAGACCAGCATTTTGACAATATTATAAATGAAATGTATATTTTTTTAAAGGTACTGCCCCCGAAGAAGGGCCGTGTGGCCCGAAATGCATTGGGCACAAGAACTTATTGCGATAAAATTGTAAGACGTATAATATATAGATGTGATTGAACATCTAATTGTCATGAATTTTTGTTTATCACCTAAATGAGAGTTATACACTCATCTAAAATAATCATTGAAAATATAATTTATGTAAACATAAACAAAAACTTGTGTTGAGTTTATTTCTCAAAATATTCTTTAAAGTGATTTGTATGTTTTGATCAGAAACCCACTCGGGTCAAAGTAACAGTGCGCAGAGGGCAAGCTGATAAGCTTGATTCTTTCATATTTACTGCATACGGCGCATCATGGGCATTGCGTCCTCCCCTGCAGCACGCTTAGAAAAATAGCACAAACAAGTAAATATTAAGAGTAAAATACAGGAGTGCCTCTCCCATTACTAATTCTTGTTTTGTTCCCTGTCCACAGGGATTGAGCACCCGTTTAAACATGCAGTTTGACAACATTACAGGTCTCACTGACAACCGAGCTGAAACTCTTGCCTTCACCAATGAACAGGCCTCTGAAATATACTCTTTAATTGATGATATTCGGTCTTTCACTGTGCAAGGGAGCAGTTTGCCACAGCAATTGAAACAACTTGAATTTCTCACAAAAAGACGTTTAAATCAACGCCTTCATGCATCCACGCTCGTGCAGTATCACCGCTCTAAAAGAATTCCAAGAGGTTTGAGAATGCCTATAAAACCTATGTTATTCCGGTTCCACATGAACAAAGACTTTATGGACCGCTGGTACGCAGTGCTGAATAAGTGCTCATTGGACCTAATCTTATTGTTGGTGGAACAATTATCTGTAGTCATCAAAGAGATCACTGAAGAAATCAAAATCATTGAAACAGATCTTGAGACCAGAATGGACACTGATGATTGGTCTAAATTTTTGGAGGAAATGAACTCAAGAATGGATAAACACACAAAAGAAATCCAAGAAGGGAAACTTAGGAAGTACAAACGAGATACCCTGGATTATAAATTAAATGAAGTATACACCTGGGCGGAGGTGTACGCCCAAAGGCGAACCTTCACCAAACGTACAACCACTTCTTCGTCACAAGAAAGCGTGGCCTCAGAGGCAGACACGCAAACCAATAGACCACCACCCAAGGTAGTTGAAAAGATCCCTGACAGCAGGGATGCAACATCTACGGAAACAGCTTCCTCATCAAAAACGTCTTTTTCCGCCCAGGACGCGGATGCTACACAACCACCAGGGAAGGTAAAAGGAAAACAAGGAGAGGCAAAGGAGGTAGCAAAACCGAATTTGAGGAGCACCAAACAAATTTAGTGATCAATATTTCTTCACAAAAACTGACTACACAACAAACTAGGGTTCTCAATAAAGGTTTCAACTTTGTACCCACCTACCAAACAAACTCGTTAGAAATGGAAGTGGATTTCTTTAAATTCATGAGGATACTACGTCTTAAGTATTTTTTCTTGACTTTACCAGAACCAACAATAGAGATTGATTCACTAGAATATATGGAATTTAAAGCAAAATCAACTTTTCAAGCACCAACGTCTCATAAAATTCTAGACGCATTTGAAAACCTTGTAACCAAAGACTTACAAACCATCAATACCAGGAGAAGGTGTCGGTTTAATTTTTCTAAACATGACAGATTGATTCTTAAAGAATTGACGGAAGATTCCAAGATATATATTCAACGAGCAGATAAGGGCGGTGCCATCGTCGTAATGGATCAAACATTCTATGATTCAAATGTAACAGAGCATGTATCTGATACTAATGTTTACTTAAGACTAGATCAGGATCCTATTAAAGATCTACAAACCACGCTGCAGAGTATCTTGGAAACAGCAGAAGAAATGAAATGGATTAGTAAGAAAACCCGTTCCTTTTTGACTGTTACTTCTCCAAAACAACCAGGTATTTACATGCTACCTAAAGTCCATAAAGATCTTTCAAGTCCACCGTTTCGCCCTATAGTCACCGGGTGCGGTACCATCTTCGAGCCTTTGGGACAATATCTGGATCAGTTCCTACAACCGTTTGTTCAAAGCTGGTACTCCTATATCAAGGACACTACTCATTTTCTCAGAAAACTCATGGATACACAGATAACATCAGATGTATGGATCTGTACACTAGATGTCAAGGCCCTCTACACCTCTATCCCGCATACTGAAGGCATAGAGGCAGTAGAATGGGCCCTGTTGAAACAGGAAGAGATACCGGCTGAAAAAATTTTTTTGTTGGAACTTTTGCATTTTTGTTTGCATCACAGTTATTTTAAGTGGAAAAATGATTTCTTTTTGCAGAACAAGGGCACCTCCATGGGTTTTTCCGGGGCACCGGCATATGCCAATACATACATGGCAAGATTTGAAGACAGTTTTCTCAAGCATGATGCAGAATGGACAGATAACACACTACTATATTGTCGTTATATTGACGACATCTTCGTGATGTGGAAAGGTACCAAAGACAAATTGCAAAACAAGATCTCTCAATTGAATACATACAATGAACATATTCAATTCACTAGCAACATACAGCGGCAACAGATTGCTTTTCTGGACGTTTTGGTGAAAATAGAGGATGGCACCATACATACTGAAGTATTCCACAAAGTAACTGACAAAAACACAGCCCTGATGTACAACAGTTTTCATTCTAGGAATCTGATTAACAATCTACCATATTCAATGATGCTAAGAGCCAAAAGAATTTGCTCGCAGGATAATACATTCCAAAGTAATATGAGTATGATCACAGCCAAGTATGCATCTAAGAAATATCCCCCGAATGTGTTAGAAACAGCTAAGGATAAAACTAATAAATTACCACGGGAATCTCTACTCAAACCCCAGACCAGAAAACAACAACATCGCCAGGTATTTGTTTCTAAATATTCAACCAGCTCCTATGAGATCAAAAAGAGCATAAACACACACTGGGAATTGCTTAGAAATGAACCCGATTTCAAAGATCTGTTTCAGGATAAGCCTATTTTTGCTTATAAACGTTCACGAAACCTTAAAGAAATGTTGAAGAGTCATCCTACAAGTTCAAAGCAAGTGTATAAAGGAATGAAAAAATGTCAAAACTGCGTACACTGCAATAATGTTATGGTGACTGACAGTATCAAACATCCACATACAGGAGAATCCATTTCGATCAGAACTAATGCAGATTGCAATTCAATGAATGTTATCTATGCAATCAAGTGTCCCTGTGGACTCTTGTACATAGGTAAGACAGAAAGAAAAATCAAAATCCGAATTTCGGAACACAAAAGCACCATTAGAAACAAAAATCCCAATAGTAGTCTGGCTGTACATTGGGAGAATCACAGACATTCAATAGCGCAAATCAAATTCCTGATCCTCGAGGTGGCAACCCCGATCCCGGGGAAAAGTCTCACTAAGACTCTCTTACAGCGGGAAATTCATTGGATTCGTCGTTTACAAACACAAGATCCCAAAGGGATTAATGACAGAGTGGATCTAACTTGTTTCTTATAGGATACAGCACGTATACTGCATGCTGAAGGACACGGAAAATAATATAAACTTAACAACTAATTAGAATATGATCATGTTTTTTAACCTTGTAAATATATGCTGTACCATTATGAGTGATTTGTTATGACACACCTATACACATTTCTCCGCTCCAATATGGTGTCCTCTTTACTATCATTTTTCTCCATGTACTGGACATGGCGCTTTGTTGGTTTCAAACGTGGTCCGTCGTTTATTTTTAGTATTTCTACCGCGTCATTTAAAGGCGCCTGGTAATATTGGCAAGACGAACGCAATGGTGGTAGCAGATTGTCGAGGTCGTAGCTCACTGCAGAATTGAAAGGTACGTGTCTCGTAGGAGCGTAGCGAGAAGTAGTTTGTAACCCGTTTGTGCTTAGTATGCAGGTTTATATCATGTGGGTTTCCGTGTTTCAAATTACTGCTAGAAGCACAAAGTCTCGTCGAAAGCCTATAGTTATTCTGTTTCAGTAAGGTTACTGATGTAAACTGCTCCAGTAATATTGTGATATTAGCTTGTGTTAAATATTGCGCACACGTTTAAGTCCGGCTAAAATCATGTGGAGCTAGGTTGACAATGTGGGACTTAACGGGAAATATTCTTAGGAGGTTTTATTTTTGTTTGTTACAGCATTGGAACAACAGCCGGTTTCGAAGTTAACGAGCATCTGAACGTGGTCTCGTAGAGTTTTTGAAAAATCTTATTCAGTATCCAGTGAGTGTCTTTTGAAGTGTCATGTTTAAGTTAGAGAAAAAACAATATGGTAGAAAGGTTTTTTAATCAGTTTTGTTTCTGATATCCTTCCAGTGTAATGAGAGAAATACCCAGCTTGTGACGGTCCACGAGTTAACATACCACATCGTAGAATCCCTGGAAGTTCACATTCTAGTGTTAAATAAGTGAGTCCCCACCTTTTGGTGTTCACAATTTTGTCTCATTAGCAAAGGTACATTTTAGTTGCTTGTAATGGTCATATGGGTTGTTTGCATTTATCATTATGAGTACGTGTCAACATGATCAGGTTTTCTGCACATTTAGATAAAATGTTTCGTAGATATTTACCAACAGAAATCTTTCACAGGTTTTGATAAGGATGCATTTTTTGTGAGGCTAACTGCACCAATGTATGATGTAAGACCAGCATTTTGACAATATTATAAATGAAATGTATATTTTTTTACAGGTACTGCCCCCGAAGAAGGGCCGTGTGGCCCGAAATGCATTGGGCACAAGAACTTATTGCGATAAAATTGTAAGACGTATAATATATAGATGTGATTGAACATCTAATTGTCATGAATTTTTGTTTATCACCTAAATGAGAGTTATACACTCATCTAAAATAATCATTGAAAATATAATTTATGTAAACATAAACAAAAACTTGTGTTGAGTTTATTTCTCAAAATATTCTTTAAAGTGATTTGTATGTTTTGATCAGAAACCCACTCGGGTCAAAGTAACAGTGCGCAGAGGGCAAGCTGATAAGCTTGATTCTTTCATATTTACTGCATACGGCGCATCATGGGCATTGCGTCCTCCCCTGCAGCACGCTTAGAAAAATAGCACAAACAAGTAAATATTAAGAGTAAAATACAGGAGTGCCTCTCCCATTACTAATTCTTGTTTTGTTCCCTGTCCACAGGGATTGAGCACCCGTTTAAACATGCAGTTTGACAACATTACAGGTCTCACTGACAACCGAGCTGAAACTCTTGCCTTCACCAATGAACAGGCCTCTGAAATATACTCTTTAGTTGATGATATTCGGTCTTTCACTGTGCAAGGGAGCAGTTTGCCACAGCAATTGAAACAACTTGAATTTCTCACAAAAAGACGTTTAAATCAACGCCTTCATGCATCCACGCTCGTGCAGTATCACCGCTCTAAAAGAATTCCAAGAGGTTTGAGAATGCCTATAAAACCTATGTTATTCCGGTTCCACATGAACAAAGACTTTATGGACCGCTGGTACGCAGTGCTGAATAAGTGCTCATTGGACCTAATCTTATTGTTGGTGGAACAATTATCTGTAGTCATCAAAGAGATCACTGAAGAAATCAAAATCATTGAAACAGATCTTGAGACCAGAATGGACACTGATGATTGGTCTAAATTTTTGGAGGAAATGAACTCAAGAATGGATAAACACACAAAAGAAATCCAAGAAGGGAAACTTAGGAAGTACAAACGAGATACCCTGGATTATAAATTAAATGAAGTATACACCTGGGCGGAGGTGTACGCCCAAAGGCGAACCTTCACCAAACGTACAACCACTTCTTCGTCACAAGAAAGCGTGGCCTCAGAGGCAGACACGCAAACCAATAGACCACCACCCAAGGTAGTTGAAAAGATCCCTGACAGCAGGGATGCAACATCTACGGAAACAGCTTCCTCATCAAAAACGTCTTTTTCCGCCCAGGACGCGGATGCTACACAACCACCAGGGAAGGTAAAAGGAAAACAAGGAGAGGCAAAGGAGGTAGCAAAACCGAATTTGAGGAGCACCAAACAAATTTAGTGATCAATATTTCTTCACAAAAACTGACTACACAACAAACTAGGGTTCTCAATAAAGGTTTCAACTTTGTACCCACCTACCAAACAAACTCGTTAGAAATGGAAGTGGATTTCTTTAAATTCATGAGGATACTACGTCTTAAGTATTTTTTCTTGACTTTACCAGAACCAACAATAGAGATTGATTCACTAGAATATATGGAATTTAAAGCAAAATCAACTTTTCAAGCACCAACGTCTCATAAAATTCTAGACGCATTTGAAAACCTTGTAACCAAAGACTTACAAACCATCAATACCAGGAGAAGGTGTCGGTTTAATTTTTCTAAACATGACAGATTGATTCTTAAAGAATTGACGGAAGATTCCAAGATATATATTCAACGAGCAGATAAGGGCGGTGCCATCGTCGTAATGGATCAAACATTCTATGATTCAAATGTAACAGAGCATGTATCTGATACTAATGTTTACTTAAGACTAGATCAGGATCCTATTAAAGATCTACAAACCACGCTGCAGAGTATCTTGGAAACAGCAGAAGAAATGAAATGGATTAGTAAGAAAACCCGTTCCTTTTTGACTGTTACTTCTCCAAAACAACCAGGTATTTACATGCTACCTAAAGTCCATAAAGATCTTTCAAGTCCACCGTTTCGCCCTATAGTCACCGGGTGCGGTACCATCTTCGAGCCTTTGGGACAATATCTGGATCAGTTCCTACAACCGTTTGTTCAAAGCTGGTACTCCTATATCAAGGACACTACTCATTTTCTCAGAAAACTCATGGATACACAGATAACATCAGATGTATGGATCTGTACACTAGATGTCAAGGCCCTCTACACCTCTATCCCGCATACTGAAGGCATAGAGGCAGTAGAATGGGCCCTGTTGAAACAGGAAGAGATACCGGCTGAAAAAAATTTTTTGTTGGAACTTTTGCATTTTTGTTTGCATCACAGTTATTTTAAGTGGAAAAATGATTTCTTTTTGCAGAACAAGGGCACCTCCATGGGTTTTTCCGGGGCACCGGCATATGCCAATACATACATGGCAAGATTTGAAGACAGTTTTCTCAAGCATGATGCAGAATGGACAGATAACACACTACTATATTGTCGTTATATTGACGACATCTTCGTGATGTGGAAAGGTACCAAAGA
Organism: Lissotriton helveticus; assembly: GCF_964261635.1. Classification (NCBI taxonomy): domain Eukaryota; kingdom Metazoa; phylum Chordata; class Amphibia; order Caudata; family Salamandridae; genus Lissotriton; species Lissotriton helveticus. The sequence goes on along the minus strand of NC_136068.1, from coordinate 503,056,881 downwards.
CAAATTGCAAAACAAGATCTCTCAATTGAATACATACGATGAACATATTCAATTCACTAGCAACATACAGCGGCAACAGATTGCTTTTCTGGACGTTTTGGTGAAAATAGAGGATGGCACCATACATACTGAAGTATTCCACAAAGTAACTGACAAAAACACAGCCCTGATGTACAACAGTTTTCATTCTAGGAATCTGATTAACAATCTACCATATTCAATGATGCTAAGAGCCAAAAGAATTTGCTCGCAGGATAATACATTCCAAAGTAATATGAGTATGATCACAGCCAAGTATGCATCTAAGAAATATCCCCCGAATGTGTTAGAAACAGCTAAGGATAAAACTAATAAATTACCACGGGAATCTCTACTCAAACCCCAGACCAGAAAACAACAACATCGCCAGGTATTTGTTTCTAAATATTCAACCAGCTCCTATGAGATCAAAAAGAGCATAAACACACACTGGGAATTGCTTAGAAATGAACCCGATTTCAAAGATCTGTTTCAGGATAAGCCTATTTTTGCTTATAAACGTTCACGAAACCTTAAAGAAATGTTGAAGAGTCATCCTACAAGTTCAAAGCAAGTGTATAAAGGAATGAAAAAATGTCAAAACTGCGTACACTGCAATAATGTTATGGTGACTGACAGTATCAAACATCCACATACAGGAGAATCCATTTCGATCAGAACTAATGCAGATTGCAATTCAATGAATGTTATCTATGCAATCAAGTGTCCCTGTGGACTCTTGTACATAGGTAAGACAGAAAGAAAAATCAAAATCCGAATTTCGGAACACAAAAGCACCATTAGAAACAAAAATCCCAATAGTAGTCTGGCTGTACATTGGGAGAATCACAGACATTCAATAGCGCAAATCAAATTCCTGATCCTCGAGGTGGCAACCCCGATCCCGGGGAAAAGTCTCACTAAGACTCTCTTACAGCGGGAAATTCATTGGATTCGTCGTTTACAAACACAAGATCCCAAAGGGATTAATGACAGAGTGGATCTAACTTGTTTCTTATAGGATACAGCACGTATACTGCATGCTGAAGGACACGGAAAATAATATAAACTTAACAACTAATTAGAATATGATCATGTTTTTTAACCTTGTAAATATATGCTGTACCATTATGAGTGATTTGTTATGACACACCTATACACATTTCTCCGCTCCAATATGGTGTCCTCTTTACTATCATTTTTCTCCATGTACTGGACATGGCGCTTTGTTGGTTTCAAACGTGGTCCGTCGTTTATTTTTAGTATTTCTACCGCGTCATTTAAAGGCGCCTGGTAATATTGGCAAGACGAACGCAATGGTGGTAGCAGATTGTCGAGGTCATAGCTCACTGCAGAATTGAAAGGTACGTGTCTCGTAGGAGCGTAGCGAGAAGTAGTTTGTAACCCGTTTGTGCTTAGTATGCAGGTTTATATCATGTGGGTTTCCGTGTTTCAAATTACTGCTAGAAGCACAAAGTCTCGTCGAAAGCCTATAGTTATTCTGTTTCAGTAAGGTTACTGATGTAAACTGCTCCAGTAATATTGTGATATTAGCTTGTGTTAAATATTGCGCACACGTTTAAGTCCGGCTAAAATCATGTGGAGCTAGGTTGACAATGTGGGACTTAACGGGAAATATTCTTAGGAGGTTTTATTTTTGTTTGTTACAGCATTGGAACAACAGCCGGTTTCGAAGTTAACGAGCATCTGAACGTGGTCTCGTAGAGTTTTTGAAAAATCTTATTCAGTATCCAGTGAGTGTCTTTTGAAGTGTCATGTTTAAGTTAGAGAAAAAACAATATGGTAGAAAGGTTTTTTAATCAGTTTTGTTTCTGATATCCTTCCAGTGTAATGAGAGAAATACCCAGCTTGTGACGGTCCACGAGTTAACATACCACATCCTAGAATCCCTGGAAGTTCACATTCTAGTGTTAAATAAGTGAGTCCCCACCTTTTGGTGTTCACAATTTTGTCTCATTAGCAAAGGTACATTTTAGTTGCTTGTAATGGTCATATGGGTTGTTTGCATTTATCATTATGAGTACGTGTCAACATGATCAGGTTTTCTGCACATTTAGATAAAATGTTTCGTAGATATTTACCAACAGAAATCTTTCACAGGTTTTGATAAGGATGCATTTTTTGTGAGGCTAACTGCACCAATGTATGATGTAAGACCAGCATTTTGACAATATTATAAATGAAATGTATATTTTTTTACAGGTACTGCCCCCGAAGAAGGGCCGTGTGGCCCGAAATGCATTGGGCACAAGAACTTATTGCGATAAAATTGTAAGACGTATAATATATAGATGTGATTGAACATCTAATTGTCATGAATTTTTGTTTATCACCTAAATGAGAGTTATACACTCATCTAAAATAATCATTGAAAATATAATTTATGTAAACATAAACAAAAACTTGTGTTGAGTTTATTTCTCAAAATATTCTTTAAAGTGATTTGTATGTTTTGATCAGAAACCCACTCGGGTCAAAGTAACAGTGCGCAGAGGGCAAGCTGATAAGCTTGATTCTTTCATATTTACTGCATACGGCGCATCATGGGCATTGCGTCCTCCCCTGCAGCACGCTTAGAAAAATAGCACAAACAAGTAAATATTAAGAGTAAAATACAGGAGTGCCTCTCCCATTACTAATTCTTGTTTTGTTCCCTGTCCACAGGGATTGAGCACCCGTTTAAACATGCAGTTTGACAACATTACAGGTCTCACTGACAACCGAGCTGAAACTCTTGCCTTCACCAATGAACAGGCCTCTGAAATATACTCTTTAATTGATGATATTCGGTCTTTCACTGTGCAAGGGAGCAGTTTGCCACAGCAATTGAAACAACTTGAATTTCTCACAAAAAGACGTTTAAATCAACGCCTTCATGCATCCACGCTCGTGCAGTATCACCGCTCTAAAAGAATTCCAAGAGGTTTGAGAATGCCTATAAAACCTATGTTATTCCGGTTCCACATGAACAAAGACTTTATGGACCGCTGGTACGCAGTGCTGAATAAGTGCTCATTGGACCTAATCTTATTGTTGGTGGAACAATTATCTGTAGTCATCAAAGAGATCACTGAAGAAATCAAAATCATTGAAACAGATCTTGAGACCAGAATGGACACTGATGATTGGTCTAAATTTTTGGAGGAAATGAACTCAAGAATGGATAAACACACAAAAGAAATCCAAGAAGGGAAACTTAGGAAGTACAAACGAGATACCCTGGATTATAAATTAAATGAAGTATACACCTGGGCGGAGGTGTACGCCCAAAGGCGAACCTTCACCAAACGTACAACCACTTCTTCGTCACAAGAAAGCGTGGCCTCAGAGGCAGACACGCAAACCAATAGACCACCACCCAAGGTAGTTGAAAAGATCCCTGACAGCAGGGATGCAACATCTACGGAAACAGCTTCCTCATCAAAAACGTCTTTTTCCGCCCAGGACGCGGATGCTACACAACCACCAGGGAAGGTAAAAGGAAAACAAGGAGAGGCAAAGGAGGTAGCAAAACCGAATTTGAGGAGCACCAAACAAATTTAGTGATCAATATTTCTTCACAAAAACTGACTAAACAACAAACTAGGGTTCTCAATAAAGGTTTCAACTTTGTACCCACCTACCAAACAAACTCGTTAGAAATGGAAGTGGATTTCTTTAAATTCATGAGGATACTACGTCTTAAGTATTTTTTCTTGACTTTACCAGAACCAACAATAGAGATTGATTCACTAGAATATATGGAATTTAAAGCAAAATCAACTTTTCAAGCACCAACGTCTCATAAAATTCTAGACGCATTTGAAAACCTTGTAACCAAAGACTTACAAACCATCAATACCAGGAGAAGGTGTCGGTTTAATTTTTCTAAACATGACAGATTGATTCTTAAAGAATTGACGGAAGATTCCAAGATATATATTCAACGAGCAGATAAGGGCGGTGCCATCGTCGTAATGGATCAAACATTCTATGATTCAAATGTAACAGAGCATGTATCTGATACTAATGTTTACTTAAGACTAGATCAGGATCCTATTAAAGATCTACAAACCACGCTGCAGAGTATCTTGGAAACAGCAGAAGAAATGAAATGGATTAGTAAGAAAACCCGTTCCTTTTTGACTGTTACTTCTCCAAAACAACCAGGTATTTACATGCTACCTAAAGTCCATAAAGATCTTTCAAGTCCACCGTTTCGCCCTATAGTCACCGGGTGCGGTACCATCTTCGAGCCTTTGGGACAATATCTGGATCAGTTCCTACAACCGTTTGTTCAAAGCTGGTACTCCTATATCAAGGACACTACTCATTTTCTCAGAAAACTCATGGATACACAGATAACATCAGATGTATGGATCTGTACACTAGATGTCAAGGCCCTCTACACCTCTATCCCGCATACTGAAGGCATAGAGGCAGTAGAATGGGCCCTGTTGAAACAGGAAGAGATACCGGCTGAAAATTTTTTTTTGTTGGAACTTTTGCATTTTTGTTTGCATCACAGTTATTTTAAGTGGAAAAATGATTTCTTTTTGCAGAACAAGGGCACCTCCATGGGTTTTTCCGGGGCACCGGCATATGCCAATACATACATGGCAAGATTTGAAGACAGTTTTCTCAAGCATGATGCAGAATGGACAGATAACACACTACTATATTGTCGTTATATTGACGACATCTTCGTGATGTGGAAAGGTACCAAAGACAAATTGCAAAACAAGATCTCTCAATTGAATACATACGATGAACATATTCAATTCACTAGCAACATACAGCGGCAACAGATTGCTTTTCTGGACGTTTTGGTGAAAATAGAGGATGGCACCATACATACTGAAGTATTCCACAAAGTAACTGACAAAAACACAGCCCTGATGTACAACAGTTTTCATTCTAGGAATCTGATTAACAATCTACCATATTCAATGATGCTAAGAGCCAAAAGAATTTGCTCGCAGGATAATACATTCCAAAGTAATATGAGTATGATCACAGCCAAGTATGCATCTAAGAAATATCCCCCGAATGTGTTAGAAACAGCTAAGGATAAAACTAATAAATTACCACGGGAATCTCTACTCAAACCCCAGACCAGAAAACAACAACATCGCCAGGTATTTGTTTCTAAATATTCAACCAGCTCCTATGAGATCAAAAAGAGCATAAACACACACTGGGAATTGCTTAGAAATGAACCCGATTTCAAAGATCTGTTTCAGGATAAGCCTATTTTTGCTTATAAACGTTCACGAAACCTTAAAGAAATGTTGAAGAGTCATCCTACAAGTTCAAAGCAAGTGTATAAAGGAATGAAAAAATGTCAAAACTGCGTACACTGCAATAATGTTATGGTGACTGACAGTATCAAACATCCACATACAGGAGAATCCATTTCGATCAGAACTAATGCAGATTGCAATTCAATGAATGTTATCTATGCAATCAAGTGTCCCTGTGGACTCTTGTACATAGGTAAGACAGAAAGAAAAATCAAAATCCGAATTTCGGAACACAAAAGCACCATTAGAAACAAAAATCCCAATAGTAGTCTGGCTGTACATTGGGAGAATCACAGACATTCAATAGCGCAAATCAAATTCCTGATCCTCGAGGTGGCAACCCCGATCCCGGGGAAAAGTCTCACTAAGACTCTCTTACAGCGGGAAATTCATTGGATTCGTCGTTTACAAACACAAGATCCCAAAGGGATTAATGACAGAGTGGATCTAACTTGTTTCTTATAGGATACAGCACGTATACTGCATGCTGAAGGACACGGAAAATAATATAAACTTAACAACTAATTAGAATATGATCATGTTTTTTAACCTTGTAAATATATGCTGTACCATTATGAGTGATTTGTTATGACACACCTATACACATTTCTCCGCTCCAATATGGTGTCCTCTTTACTATCATTTTTCTCCATGTACTGGACATGGCGCTTTGTTGGTTTCAAACGTGGTCCGTCGTTTATTTTTAGTATTTCTACCACGTCATTTAAAGGCGCCTGGTAATATTGGCAAGACGAACGCAATGGTGGTAGCAGATTGTCGAGGTCGTAGCTCACTGCAGAATTGAAAGGTACGTGTCTCGTAGGAGCGTAGCGAGAAGTAGTTTGTAACCCGTTTGTGCTTAGTATGCAGGTTTATATCATGTGGGTTTCCGTGTTTCAAATTACTGCTAGAAGCACAAAGTCTCGTCGAAAGCCTATAGTTATTCTGTTTCAGTAAGGTTACTGATGTAAACTGCTCCAGTAATATTGTGATATTAGCTTGTGTTAAATATTGCGCACACGTTTAAGTCCGGCTAAAATCATGTGGAGCTAGGTTGACAATGTGGGACTTAACGGGAAATATTCTTAGGAGGTTTTATTTTTGTTTGTTACAGCATTGGAACAACAGCCGGTTTCGAAGTTAACGAGCATCTGAACGTGGTCTCGTAGAGTTTTTGAAAAATCTTATTCAGTATCCAGTGAGTGTCTTTTGAAGTGTCATGTTTAAGTTAGAGAAAAAACAATATGGTAGAAAGGTTTTTTAATCAGTTTTGTTTCTGATATCCTTCCAGTGTAATGAGAGAAATACCCAGCTTGTGACGGTCCACGAGTTAACATACCACATCGTAGAATCCCTGGAAGTTCACATTCTAGTGTTAAATAAGTGAGTCCCCACCTTTTGGTGTTCACAATTTTGTCTCATTAGCAAAGGTACATTTTAGTTGCTTGTAATGGTCATATGGGTTGTTTGCATTTATCATTATGAGTACGTGTCAACATGATCAGGTTTTCTGCACATTTAGATAAAATGTTTCGTAGATATTTACCAACAGAAATCTTTCACAGGTTTTGATAAGGATGCATTTTTTGTGAGGCTAACTGCACCAATGTATGATGTAAGACCAGCATTTTGACAATATTATAAATGAAATGTATATTTTTTTACAGGTACTGCCCCCGAAGAAGGGCCGTGTGGCCCGAAATGCATTGGGCACAAGAACTTATTGCGATAAAATTGTAAGACGTATAATATATAGATGTGATTGAACATCTAATTGTCATGAATTTTTGTTTATCACCTAAATGAGAGTTATACACTCATCTAAAATAATCATTGAAAATATAATTTATGTAAACATAAACAAAAACTTGTGTTGAGTTTATTTCTCAAAATATTCTTTAAAGTGATTTGTATGTTTTGATCAGAAACCCACTCGGGTCAAAGTAACAGTGCGCAGAGGGCAAGCTGATAAGCTTGATTCTTTCATATTTACTGCATACGGCGCATCATGGGCATTGCGTCCTCCCCTGCAGCACGCTTAGAAAAATAGCACAAACAAGTAAATATTAAGAGTAAAATACAGGAGTGCCTCTCCCATTACTAATTCTTGTTTTGTTCCCTGTCCACAGGGATTGAGCACCCGTTTAAACATGCAGTTTGACAACATTACAGGTCTCACTGACAACCGAGCTGAAACTCTTGCCTTCACCAATGAACAGGCCTCTGAAATATACTCTTTAATTGATGATATTCGGTCTTTCACTGTGCAAGGGAGCAGTTTGCCACAGCAATTGAAACAACTTGAATTTCTCACAAAAAGACGTTTAAATCAACGCCTTCATGCATCCACGCTCGTGCAGTATCACCGCTCTAAAAGAATTCCAAGAGGTTTGAGAATGCCTATAAAACCTATGTTATTCCGGTTCCACATGAACAAAGACTTTATGGACCGCTGGTACGCAGTGCTGAATAAGTGCTCATTGGACCTAATCTTATTGTTGGTGGAACAATTATCTGTAGTCATCAAAGAGATCACTGAAGAAATCAAAATCATTGAAACAGATCTTGAGACCAGAATGGACACTGATGATTGGTCTAAATTTTTGGAGGAAATGAACTCAAGAATGGATAAACACACAAAAGAAATCCAAGAAGGGAAACTTAGGAAGTACAAACGAGATACCCTGGATTATAAATTAAATGAAGTATACACCTGGGCGGAGGTGTACGCCCAAAGGCGAACCTTCACCAAACGTACAACCACTTCTTCGTCACAAGAAAGCGTGGCCTCAGAGGCAGACACGCAAACCAATAGACCACCACCCAAGGTAGTTGAAAAGATCCCTGACAGCAGGGATGCAACATCTACGGAAACAGCTTCCTCATCAAAAACGTCTTTTTCCGCCCAGGACGCGGATGCTACACAACCACCAGGGAAGGTAAAAGGAAAACAAGGAGAGGCAAAGGAGGTAGCAAAACCGAATTTGAGGAGCACCAAACAAATTTAGTGATCAATATTTCTTCACAAAAACTGACTACACAACAAACTAGGGTTCTCAATAAAGGTTTCAACTTTGTACCCACCTACCAAACAAACTCGTTAGAAATGGAAGTGGATTTCTTTAAATTCATGAGGATACTACGTCTTAAGTATTTTTTCTTGACTTTACCAGAACCAACAATAGAGATTGATTCACTAGAATATATGGAATTTAAAGCACAATCAACTTTTCAAGCACCAACGTCTCATAAAATTCTAGACGCATTTGAAAACCTTGTAACCAAAGACTTACAAACCATCAATACCAGGAGAAGGTGTCGGTTTAATTTTTCTAAACATGACAGATTGATTCTTAAAGAATTGACGGAAGATTCCAAGATATATATTCAACGAGCAGATAAGGGCGGTGCCATCGTCGTAATGGATCAAACATTCTATGATTCAAATGTAACAGAGCATGTATCTGATACTAATGTTTACTTAAGACTAGATCAGGATCCTATTAAAGATCTACAAACCACGCTGCAGAGTATCTTGGAAACAGCAGAAGAAATGAAATGGATTAGTAAGAAAACCCGTTCCTTTTTGACTGTTACTTCTCCAAAACAACCAGGTATTTACATGCTACCTAAAGTCCATAAAGATCTTTCAAGTCCACCGTTTCGCCCTATAGTCACCGGGTGCGGTACCATCTTCGAGCCTTTGGGACAATATCTGGATCAGTTCCTACAACCGTTTGTTCAAAGCTGGTACTCCTATATCAAGGACACTACTCATTTTCTCAGAAAACTCATGGATACACAGATAACATCAGATGTATGGATCTGTACACTAGATGTCAAGGCCCTCTACACCTCTATCCCGCATACTGAAGGCATAGAGGCAGTAGAATGGGCCCTGTTGAAACAGGAAGAGATACCGGCTGAAAACATTTTTTTGTTGGAACTTTTGCATTTTTGTTTGCATCACAGTTATTTTAAGTGGAAAAATGATTTCTTTTTGCAGAACAAGGGCACCTCCATGGGTTTTTCCGGGGCACCGGCATATGCCAATACATACATGGCAAGATTTGAAGACAGTTTTCTCAAGCATGATGCAGAATGGACAGATAACACACTACTATATTGTCGTTATATTGACGACATCTTCGTGATGTGGAAAGGTACCAAAGACAAATTGCAAAACAAGATCTCTCAATTGAATACATACGATGAACATATTCAATTCACTAGCAACATACAGCGGCAACAGATTGCTTTTCTGGACGTTTTGGTGAAAATAGAGGATGGCACCATACATACTGAAGTATTCCACAAAGTAACTGACAAAAACACAGCCCTGATGTACAACAGTTTTCATTCTAGGAATCTGATTAACAATCTACCATATTCAATGATGCTAAGAGCCAAAAGAATTTGCTCGCAGGATAATACATTCCAAAGTAATATGAGTATGATCACAGCCAAGTATGCATCTAAGAAATATCCCCCGAATGTGTTAGAAACAGCTAAGGATAAAACTAATAAATTACCACGGGAATCTCTACTCAAACCCCAGACCAGAAAACAACAACATCGCCAGGTATTTGTTTCTAAATATTCAACCAGCTCCTATGAGATCAAAAAGAGCATAAACACACACTGGGAATTGCTTAGAAATGAACCCGATTTCAAAGATCTGTTTCAGGATAAGCCTATTTTTGCTTATAAACGTTCACGAAACCTTAAAGAAATGTTGAAGAGTCATCCTACAAGTTCAAAGCAAGTGTATAAAGGAATGAAAAAATGTCAAAACTGCGTACACTGCAATAATGTTATGGTGACTGACAGTATCAAACATCCACATACAGGAGAATCCATTTCGATCAGAACTAATGCAGATTGCAATTCAATGAATGTTATCTATGCAATCAAGTGTCCCTGTGGACTCTTGTACATAGGTAAGACAGAAAGAAAAATCAAAATCCGAATTTCGGAACACAAAAGCACCATTAGAAACAAAAATCCCAATAGTAGTCTGGCTGTACATTGGGAGAATCACAGACATTCAATAGCGCAAATCAAATTCCTGATCCTCGAGGTGGCAACCCCGATCCCGGGGAAAAGTCTCACTAAGACTCTCTTACAGCGGGAAATTCATTGGATTCGTCGTTTACAAACACAAGATCCCAAAGGGATTAATGACAGAGTGGATCTAACTTGTTTCTTATAGGATACAGCACGTATACTGCATGCTGAAGGACACGGAAAATAATATAAACTTAACAACTAATTAGAATATGATCATGTTTTTTAACCTTGTAAATATATGCTGTACCATTATGAGTGATTTGTTATGACACACCTATACACATTTCTCCGCTCCAATATGGTGTCCTCTTTACTATCATTTTTCTCCATGTACTGGACATGGCGCTTTGTTGGTTTCAAACGTGGTCCGTCGTTTATTTTTAGTATTTCTACCGCGTCATTTAAAGGCGCCTGGTAATATTGGCAAGACGAACGCAATGGTGGTAGCAGATTGTCGAGGTCGTAGCTCACTGCAGAATTGAAAGGTACGTGTCTCGTAGGAGCGTAGCGAGAAGTAGTTTGTAACCCGTTTGTGCTTAGTATGCAGGTTTATATCATGTGGGTTTCCGTGTTTCAAATTACTGCTAGAAGCACAAAGTCTCGTCGAAAGCCTATAGTTATTCTGTTTCAGTAAGGTTACTGATGTAAACTGCTCCAGTAATATTGTGATATTAGCTTGTGTTAAATATTGCGCACACGTTTAAGTCCGGCTAAAATCATGTGGAGCTAGGTTGACAATGTGGGACTTAACGGGAAATATTCTTAGGAGGTTTTATTTTTGTTTGTTACAGCATTGGAACAACAGCCGGTTTCGAAGTTAACGAGCATCTGAACGTGGTCTCGTAGAGTTTTTGAAAAATCTTATTCAGTATCCAGTGAGTGTCTTTTGAAGTGTCATGTTTAAGTTAGAGAAAAAACAATATGGTAGAAAGGTTTTTTAATCAGTTTTGTTTCTGATATCCTTCCAGTGTAATGAGAGAAATACCCAGCTTGTGACGGTCCACGAGTTAACATACCACATCGTAGAATCCCTGGAAGTTCACATTCTAGTGTTAAATAAGTGAGTCCCCACCTTTTGGTGTTCACAATTTTGTCTCATTAGCAAAGGTACATTTTAGTTGCTTGTAATGGTCATATGGGTTGTTTGCATTTATCATTATGAGTACGTGTCAACATGATCAGGTTTTCTGCACATTTAGATAAAATGTTTCGTAGATATTTACCAACAGAAATCTTTCACAGGTTTTGATAAGGATGCATTTTTTGTGAGGCTAACTGCACCAATGTATGATGTAAGACCAGCATTTTGACAATATTATAAATGAAATGTATATTTTTTTACAGGTACTGCCCCCGAAGAAGGGCCGTGTGGCCCGAAATGCATTGGGCACAAGAACTTATTGCGATAAAATTGTAAGACGTATAATATATAGATGTGATTGAACATCTAATTGTCATGAATTTTTGTTTATCACCTAAATGAGAGTTATACACTCATCTAAAATAATCATTGAAAATATAATTTATGTAAACATAAACAAAAACTTGTGTTGAGTTTATTTCTCAAAATATTCTTTAAAGTGATTTGTATGTTTTGATCAGAAACCCACTCGGGTCAAAGTAACAGTGCGCAGAGGGCAAGCTGATAAGCTTGATTCTTTCATATGTATCAGAAACATGGCATAAGCGTCATATTGTATCTAGATTTATGGGTAGAGTATACCAAACAGTTAGAGGAAAAGTATAGATGGCCCGTATCAGGTACGTGGGATGCCGAGTGCATCATGAGAGTAGAAGAAGCATTATGGAAAAAGAAAGCCAGACAGTCACAGAAAGATGCCATTGAGTTATGGCGCAAAGAATCTCATAAAAGAACCGAAAAAGAAATCAGAAAGTCTGAATTAAGTAGAGAATCCTTAGAGCGAGCACAAGAAAAAGAATTAATCGAGATAGGTGAACGAGTTAAAGCCGAACAGTCAGACAGACAGAGGCATGCTCTTATTAAGGGTATGTATCCTCTTCTTGCCGAGGGCTTGCCAAAAGCGACCCCGGAGGCATTCAGTAATTTTCCGCCACCCTTAGTTCCGACCAAGCTACGTCACAAACCGACCGCAGCTGATATTTTCATTTCGTCCTATTTGGACGACACAGTCCCAGAATATGCAAATCCGGCTCCGCCAGTCCCTGTAAATCAGGCACTTCCCGCTCCTCCAGACACCGGAGTACCTGTTACGGTACCCCCGGTCCAGCCCGCCATACAAGTCCAGCCTGCATTTCCATTTCCCACTCTGCCAGGACGAAGAGCATCAGTAGACGACTCTAGTTTAGGGGCCTCAGGGGGAGGTCCTCCAGGAACCCCGCCGCCACACAAGCGTTTAACGTTAGTCGAATTACATGCACAAGCGTCACAACGTACGCCCAGGTATCAGTCTGTTGCAGAAATAAGAAAAGCCCTTAACGAATGTGGCTATGATCCAGTCCCAGGCGAGGATAATATGGTTTTATATTCATTACGCGTAAGAAAGGTGACCGAGTATCTAGTCACCCTACCAGATATGAAAGGAGATCTAGACAGAATATACCGTTTCATCCGTACAGGGGATGATCCAGAAAGTATTAGTGACGTCATGTGCCAAAGAAAAGTTGAAGTCCAGCTCATGATATTAAAGTTTCTGATTAATTGTCTAATAAGAGAACAAGATTATCCGACCAAAAATCAAGCCGAAATGAAAGTCCTGACAAAGTAGAGTGATAATATAGCCAAGGGTAAGCATAAGACCATCAGCAGTATAGAGAGTATGTATAAGAAAATTCGTAAGGAAATAATAAGGTTACATGATCAACGTAAGGCAGCACAAGTAAGCGAAAAAGAAAATGACTCTGCGGAAGAGGTAGAGGACGAGAATCCCGCCAGAATAGCGTATGTAGGAAAATCTAGATTTCCAGATCGCCATTTACGCCTAGAACACAAGTCAACTTTCCATCGTCCGGCACCAGAACAAGGTTCTCTAGAACAAGTATTTCAAGCTACCGATCACATTCTGAAATCACGAATCGGTTATAACGAGTTAAGTACTATGCATGAACAAGAACTAGTCCGATCAGCAGTCCGATGGATTACTGATTCTACCACTTTTCCAGACGAAATAGTGGCACAAATGTTTCTGAAATTGCCCCCAGCCGAGCAACGACTGGCGGGTATGTATATGATCCAGCACCTCATTACATTGTATGAGGGTCAACATTCTGATCCAGGTCCGTTACACGATGTCCTGAACGAGTTACTCCAGTATAAATGGAAAGGTTTAGGTACCGATTTGATTAGTGTCATTCTAGAACAGCGCCACAAATATAGTATGTTCTTGAACCCGCATTTTGTTCATGTCCCACCTCCAGAAAGTAAACCCTTTTACATAGACAGACAGAATCCGTTACGAGAAGTCCACCCAGTTAGAGGAACGGGTGGTGAACTAGAACGAGTGTTTGTTTACACCCCGATTACAAAGATGGAACTCTTAGAGATGAAAAAGTTAATTCCCTGTCATGATAAAGATCCAGCAGGGTTCCACCGAGAATTAAAGGACATGCTCCGTATGGGAGAATACACGTATCCAGACATTATTAAAATGTTAAAGGTCCTGTTGCCCGCAGGGGTATATGAGAAACTCAAGGAAAAAGAATGGGAGGTGGGAGAGAAAAAGATTGATTGGGCAGTTCTAGAAGCTGAAGACAAGATACGAGTACCAGGTACCGGTCTAGGAGAGAAATGTAAAGAATTACCAGAATTATTAATACAAGTTTTGCCTAGATTATTGACAACTAGAAAAGAAGACTGGGATGCAATCTCAGCCTGTAAACAGAAACAAGACGAAGACATTAGTGATTTTTATTCTAGATTTGAGAAATGTTTTAGCATCAACAGTGGCCTCAAGACAAGTAGCGAGTCATACCCTCACCTTTTTGTTACTAAATTAGTCGAGAATTCAAGTCCACCAATTAAAAACCGAGTTTTGAAAGTCGAAAGTACCTGGCAAGCTAATACCCCGTCCCAGATGTTACAGATGCTTCAATATCACCAGAATAGAATCAGAGAAGAGCAAGAACACGAGAGAAAGCGTATGAAAGACACGAAAATGAAAGTACTAGTTGCACAATCTGTTCCTCAAGACAGTCAGAAGAGGGGTCCGAATCAAGCCAGTCACCCTGCAGCTCCCGTTAAAGGGAACTGCAATTATTGTAAACAGCCAGGTCATTTTATAAACGAGTGTGCAGTTCTGAAACACAACATAGCTACCGGTAAGACTAAAGAAAGACCACGTCCGCCTAGACAAGAGCAAGTTTCACAGACTTCTCAGCCACAGAATGCACCACAGACAGTTCCAGTACCACAGCCTATTGCTGCAACACAGCATGTTACACAACAGATGTACCAGTATGCGCAGTCAGAGTATCCGGAGTATCAGCCATATTCATGAAACAGCCTAGAGAGGGAGGTAGGCTTGCCTCTCATCGAGATACCTGTAGATCAAGAAGGTCCCTATGTTCACAGTCAAGTACTAGGGAAAGACAGAAAGTTTTTGATTGATACAGGGGCAAGTAGGACCACCATCAGTCACGCCGAAGTTCCAGGGGCTCCGCTCTCAGGCTCTAGAAATGTTTCCCTTGGATTTTCAGGAAAACCTATCGTAAATGAGATATCTCAGCCAGTTACTCTAGAAGTAGGTCCATTGTCCCGCACTACTGATCTGTTACTTACGAAGTCATGTCCAGAAAATTTATTAGGCATTAAGACACTGAAAGAGTTAGGTGCAGTTATATGCTGTTCCCCAGAGGGAATACGATTGTTTCTACGTGACTTCAAGGGTCACTATGTATTACGAGATTTTGATCCCAGATTGTCTAATGTTCCGCAGCATCTATGGGCGCAAGGTCCAACTGATGTTGGCTATATGCAAATCACACCCCATCGTGTGACTCTCAAGTCAGGTGTAGTGTTACCACGAATCAGACAGTACAGATTGCCACCTGAGGCTGTAGCAGCCTTATCCAAAATTATTGACGAGCTCATGGCTCAAGGAGTAGTTGTAGAAACGGACTCCAATGTATGTAATTCTCCGATCATTCCAGTCATGAAACGTACTGATCCAAATGCACCTCCAGTATATCGATTAGTGATTGACCTTCGAGAACTTAATAAATGCATTATTCCACAGTACCCAGTTGTCCCAGATATCTCTTCCCTATTGACAGCCATTGATTCCGAAGCCTCATTTTTTACGGTCATAGACCTCAAGAACGCGTTCTTCAGTGTCCCCATTCATCCAGACAGCCAGTTTCTTTTCGGATTTTGTTTAAATGGAAGGAGCTATATGTTCACACGCGCTCCTCAAGGTTTCACAGAAAGTCCTAGTATTTACAGTCAAGCACTCAAGAGACAACTAGACAACATTCACCTGCCAACGGACACTGCCCTGCTCCAGTATGTCGATGATCTACTGATCACAGCCCGTTCTGAACGTGCTTGCGAGCGAGCATCACTCACAGTTTTGTATTTCCTTGCCGAGATGGGGCACAAGGTGTCCCCTTCTAAGCTTCAATTCTGTGTCCAGCAAGTAATCTACTTAGGCCACTTGCTGTCCAAGTGGGGTAGGCAGTTGACACCTGACCGTATCCAGTTAATAGCGAGTCTTCCTCAGCCCAAGACCCAGAAGGAGGTACGTGCTTTTATTGGCCTTACTTCTTATTGCAGACAATGGATTCCTCAGTATGCATTTCTAGCTAAGCCACTGATACAGTTAACGACCCAGGAGGCAGCCGTATCGACTGTTCTCCCTTGGACATCTGAACATACACTTAGTTTCAATGAATTAAAGAAAGCCCTATGCCAAGCTCCAGTTCTAGCTACACCGAACTACAGTAAGCCTTTTACACTTTTCGTCACAGAACGTGAAGGTACAGCATTATCTGTTCTCACACAAGATCAAGCAGGACAATACAAGCCCTGTGCTTATTTTTCGAGCACATTAGATCCTGTAGCCCAGGCTCTGCCTGCGTGCCTCAAGTCAGTTGCAGCCACAGCACTAGCTATCAGACAAAGTGATTCCATAGTCTTAGGACACTCCCTGACCGTACAAGTTCCACACTCCGTGGAAGTTCTTTTAAACCGAACACAAACTCAGCACTTGACAATTGCACGTTTAACAGGTTATGAATTGACACTGTTCCAGCCACACATAGAAATCAGACGCTGCAACGTTCTAAATCCTGCTACACTGTTACCATCAGTTAATCCAAATCCTGCCACACACGACTGTGTGGAAGTAGTTAACATTATGACAAAGCCAAGACAAGATCTGACAGATATTCCATTACCAGATCCCGACCTGACACTTTATGTGGATGGTTCATGCATGAGAACCAGTACAGGAGAACTAGTAGCCGCGTATGCAGTGACTACCGACACTGAAGTTATTGAGACACACCGTATTGACACCCTGTCTGCTCAAGCAGCGGAGCTAGTTGCTCTGACACAAGCCTGCATACACGCCAAGAACCTGAAAGTTAATGTTTACACCGATTCACGTTACGCATTTGGAGTTGTACACGACTTCGGAGTGCTCTGGCAGGAGAGAGGTTTCATGACTTCTCATGGAACCAAGATTCAGCATGGTCTCCTTATTCAAGCTCTGTTAGATGCAATACATTTACCGACATCCATTGCCATCATGAAATGCAAAGCACATACGAAGGTTACTGACACCATTTCCCAAGGTAATGATCTAGCAGATCGCACAGCCAAGCTTACAGCACAGACTCCAGACATTTCAGTTAAGCCAACACAGACACTTACTCCAGATCCGACTACATGTATGACAGTTAAGGACCCTACTCAAGATGTCCTAGATATCCAGTTACATGCTACTCCCGATGAAATCAAGAAATGGTCCGAACAAGGAGGGGTCCAGACAGATCAGGGATGGGTAACGAAGGGTAAAACCACATGGTTTCTCCCCGACTCCATGGTTCAAGTCATTATCAATACCGCACATAGTCCAGCACATTTAGGAGAAAAAGCAATGTTAGACAGTATCCAGAATATTTGGTTCAACAAGCATTTACGAGCTGCAGCCAAGCAGAAAGTCCGTACCTGTATGATATGTTGTCAGTTTAATCCAGGTAAAAGTGTCCCGGTGGAACAAGGTGGATTCCAGCCTCCTGACCACCCTTTTGAAGTCCTCCAGATGGATTACATTCAGATGGAGCGATGTCGAGGTTTCAAGTATGTCCTTGTAGTAGTATGCGCTTTGTCCAGGTGTACAGAGGCATATCCAGTCCCTGATTACACAGCCACGACCACTGCCAAGCAGTTGGTTCGTGAGTTCTTCCCCCGTTATGGACTCCCTAGAGTCGTGTATTCTGATAACGGCCAGCCATTCTCATCTGAGTTGATGAAACATGTGTCCCTTTTGTTAGGGTACCAGTGGAAGTTCCATTGTGTACGCCATCCTGAAGCAGCCGGTCTCGTAGAGAGGCATAATCAGACCCTGAAAATTCGCATCGCCAAAGTATGTCAAGAGAAAGGCGTGGACTGGCTAATAGCTCTGCCAGTTGCTTTGTTTTATATGCGCATGGTCGCACATTCCAGATCAGGTCTGTCCCCGTATGAGGTCGTTTTCGGCCGCCCCCCTAACATGTGGGGTACACCTAGACCCCGAAGTATTACAGATGTTTCCAGTAATATGCTGACAGATTACCTAGCTTCCTTGATGTCTGCCCTCAACTCTTGTCGTTCACAGGTTGCCGCCGCATTTCCAGACAATACCGAGGTGGCACCGCATGAAATCGTTCCCGGATCCATGGTCCTAGTGCGAAATTTCGATCGTTCAAGTCCGCTGGAGCCTCGCTGGAAGGAGCCCCGACAGGTCCTCCTGGCCACCCGTACAGCCGTGAAGTTGGAGGGACGCAAAGGCTGGGTGCATCTTTCGCACATCAAGAAGTTTTATGGATTGAAACCAGTTTCAAAGAACATTTCCGAGGATTTAAAGGACTGCCAAAGTACTATTCTTAAGGACTGTCCCGCAAAAGACACTGTTACTGAACCCTCCCTGTTAGAGACAACTCCGCAACAGGAGTATAAGAAAAAGTTAAGGTCTAGTAAAATAAGTCAGCCAGTTTGATTGTCTAAGTCCTCCCCTAGGTGAAACGGTTAGACCGGTTTCTGACATGTATAAAATAGACCCCCATAGTGAGAGAGTTAGTCAAAACTCAATCCGATGTATCGTTTTTCTAAGTTTCATATTATTTCTCAGCATTATGATTTCCTGCACCAGTTATGCATTTTTCCTGTATTTTCCAGTTTCTCATGTAAATAAGTCTTCTAATGTTACAGTAGAGCACACGTTTAGTGATCTGCCTCCTCATGAACTCTCTTACCGCCTCGCTATGCGTAACAATTCTTTTATCCGCATGTTACATTATTCACACCAGACCAGCAATGCCACTAATTGTTGGGTGTGTGGTCGACTCCCCCCTTTTCAGACACCGAAGGGAGTTCTGCCACTCTTTCCTTATCCATTTTCACATAATGGTTCGTGTGGAGCATGGTCCATGTTAACGTCATCCTTAACAGATATGTCTTCTCTTAACAGTACATGTTTCCCAGACAAGCAAGGTCTTCCCCACAGAACAGGGTTAGATCTAGAAAATGAAGTTTACAATTTAGGTAATTATTCTTCGAATTTCATGGTCCTGAATGTTCAGTCTGATACTACTCCAGACTTACCTGCTATTTCCGTACTACCAGTCAAAGGCGAATTATGTGTCCGAAATAATGGTTCCGTATATGTAGGGCATAGTGATTGTACTACTATTGTCAAGTATAGTGACAGTGGGAAATCTATTTTCAAAGCCTCACGTCATTCTTATTTTATTTGTGGTCAAACCGCATATGTTCGTCTGCCCCTCGATTGGGAGGGAACCTGTTACATTGCCTTCCTACTGCCACCTGTTTTCCTAGCCCCATCTGATTATCATAGAAATACACATCTAGTACACATTAGACACAAGAGAAATTCCCCAATTGTCGATTATACTGAAACTGCTCTAGAACAGTATACAGATTTCAATAGAGGTTTCTTCTTCTTTATAGGACCTGTCCAGAATAGTAAGCTAATCCGTAGGTTAACCAGAACCCTTGAAGCTGTAGTAAATGAGACTGCCTCTGCTCTAGG
Source organism: Lissotriton helveticus (assembly GCF_964261635.1). Lineage (NCBI taxonomy): Eukaryota > Metazoa > Chordata > Amphibia > Caudata > Salamandridae > Lissotriton > Lissotriton helveticus. The sequence goes on along the minus strand of NC_136068.1, from coordinate 503,037,260 downwards.
TAACTTAACTGAAGAGCAATCTGCTATGAGATTTGTCGTTTCGCAAAATCGTCTCGTCCTTGACGTCATACTGGCCGATAGGGGCGGGGCCTGTAGAGTCATCGGATCTAGTTGCTGCATTTTCATTCCAAATAACGCGCCGTCTGTTTATTCAGCTATAACCAGACTTCATAAAATTGCCCATCTGTTACACCAAGATCCAGGCACCTGGACATGGTCCGGTTGGTTCTGGAATATAATTTCCGCCTGGGGATGGAAAGTCTTGTCCTTTCTAGGTATTGCAGTAGCGATCATATTCAGTTGCTGCCTCTGTATACAATGTGGCCCTGCGGTTTGCGGCATTTGTGCTACCTCTTGTATTCCTAGTCCCAAGTCCCGTTCTAAATCCCGTTCCAAGAAAATTCGAGACGAGCAAATGATACTGTATGAAATGATAGATGGTATCATGAATATTGATGTTTCCTGATGGAAACGTAGTGACAAGGAGGGAATGTGGAAAAGTAAATTCTGCCATGTTCTGTGTCCCTACGCGTTCTCCATCATATGTTATCTGTGCATGATTAATATGCATATGTATTCCCCATGTTCGATTAAAGACGCAATTATAGTTGTGTCCACCTCTAGTATGCCTGTTTCCAGTTCTCGTGAAAACTACGAATATCAGGCCTATGTAAAGCTACGTTGCCACGTTTCTCAGTGTGCACGTTATTTCATTGTAAAGTCCCCGTTTCTAGGCCTCAAAAGGGCCCGGACGCCAGATTCAGCTCCTGTCTCCTAAGCCCTCGCTGAGGAGCGATACAGCCCCCACCTGTATCCCTGACCCTTCACTTACTTCCTGCCTCACAGTGCCCGGTTCAGCCTGGCTCTGCCTCTGAGTCTGCCAAGAGTATGTTATGATTCTAGTTATCAGTCCAGCCCTCCTTCTCTGCATTCCTAAAGCTACTGAATCGCATCAATAGTTACCGTCATTGTCTAGCCTTTACGTCTCCATGTTAGAGAAATACTGTATTTAATGGTCATTTAATATTCTTCATCACGCACTACATGTAGAATAATGCATGCACCAGTCTTAGAGTCTGTTAGCCTTTCCCCTCCTGACTTCTAGTTTATATCAACATGTTCTCTAAACATCAGATACTAGATACTGTTTAGGTACATGTCGCCCTGACTCTCCAGACTTCAGTCTCTGCTCCTAGCACAGAGTTCATAGCCCCCAGCTTCTCCTAGTAATACGTCATTGCCAGTTTGCGCGCACCATCAGGTTAGAGGTCCCGGCTCCTTAGGTAGCCCCCTCCATGTTTCCGCCCCATTTATGACATATTCTGTTACGTTTGCATCACATGTCTATGTATACGCCCTGTTACACCTACTTTCACCCTTATCTTTCACGACTGCTACGCGTCACACCCTTTGCTCCACCCACCGCTCCGCCTATCATATGTACTGTAATGCAACTGTTTTACTATATATATGCCTGTGTATTGTTATTAAATGTTACGCCAGTCCTTTCCCCAGAGCGCGCTCATCCCAGAACCAGCCCCGGCAGCTGCCGGGCCCTGCCATCCTATTCCTATGCAGGTTGTCCTGTTCCTGTCCTTTATGCTGTAATAAACCTGCAAAACTCCTACTACCTCGAATCTTGACTCTTATTTATTGAGCTATCTGTTATTACTATGCCTAGACAAAAATAGATCCGGTATTATTTATTTATATACCACAACTTGCAACTATTCTATGACCCTGCTCTGACCCTCACAGCAGGCTCAGAGAATAGCTACAAGTAGGCCACAAAGGTCCTGTGAAAAAAATTGCACTGCAACAGAAAGCAAATTACAGATAAGGAAGCAGGTGCCAGCCAGACTGGAAGTTTAAATTCAGTGACACATTAATCAACCCCAAATTAATTCATGTCAGTTGAAGCAGGGCAGGTGTGCTTGCTTTTTTTCACCCCCATAATCTACAGTGATAAATCAACCAGAGGGTGGCAGTGATGTACCAGAGGGTGGCATGGGTGTACCAGAGGGTGGCAGTGGTGAAACAGAGGGTGCTGTGAACCTGTGATGATGAACCAGGCGTAGAAACAACATAGTCGCGGCCGTTGCGAGCCGACAAGTAAGTTCGCAATTGCGAACTGGTACACAACCCTCGCAAACTGGCAGAAACCCTTGCTAACACAAAAAAAAAAAATCGCGAGAGTTCGTGGATTTTGCGGATTGCGAATCCGTAAATACGCAAGTTCGCGGATTGCCAATTCGCAAAATCCGCCCATGCTTAGTCTTAATATCAAAATAATCAATGGGAGAAGGGATCACTTGTCCTGAGTAACCAGGGTTTATTTTCTATTCGTTTCTGATACAGATAAAAAACCCTAATTCACATACCATGGCTCGAATGGCAGTGTATCTTGATTCTCCGCCTTATTGTTAGCAACGTGACAGCATCATCATGCATTATTTAGTGCGGAAGCCCCATAATTCGACAACCTACGCACGCCAAATATTTTAAAAAGATTTGCTCTCCAGAACCAATTAAAATTAGTTTAGTCTGGTCATTTAAGCCTTTTTACTAAGTACTCCCTACCCACTTTTTTATCACTATACACTACTGTACTAACCTGTGGTTTACCTCCGGGTGGAGGAAGCATACAATCAAACCCCATGATGATGCTGTCACGTTGCTAACAATAAGGCGGAGAATCATGATACACCGCCATTCGAGCCTTGGTACGTGAATGAGGGTTTTTTTTCGGTATCGGAAACGGATAGAAAATAAACCCTGGTTTCTCAGGACAAGTGATCCCTTCTCCCATTGATTTTTTTGATTATTTTTTAAAACCATTCTTAACGGAAGTTCCTTCTTATCTTCAGGACACCACAGATTTCATCAATAAAGTTGAATCAATGTTCTTTGAAACAGGGAACCACATCTTGGTCACCCAAGATGTGGTCGCACTGTACACTCAGATACCACAGGATGATGGGATAGCTGCTATTGAAATTTTTTTAAATGAAAGAAACAAACCTGAAAGGGTACTGACATTTTTTTAAATGAAAGAAACAAACCTGAAAGGGTACCTACAGACTTCATTTTACCACTGTCAAATTTTGCGTTATGAAAAATTTACTTCAAATTTGGAAATGATTCTTATTTTCAAATAAAAGGAGTAGCCCCAGAGCTAGCAGTATTATACATGGCCAAATTCGAAGACAAGTTAATTCATAACAATAATCCCTTCTTAGAATTAATTTCTAACTACGTCCGCTACATCGACGATATATTCTTGGTTTGGTTTGGGCTGGCAATGATCATCAGCTTCTCCAATTTTATGAATGGTTAAATACAAGGTCTGCAGACATAAAATTTAGCTTAAATTATGCTAAGGGAAGGATGTGGAGGTCTATCCCTCCGAAAACAAGTTAGTAACTACGCTTTTCAAGAAGGCTACTGATAGGAATAAAGCTTTACATTTCACGAGTAATCATCCGCTGAGCCTACGTGAAAATGTGCCCTTTGGACAATTTCTCAGGGTTAAGCCTAATTGTTTCTACAAAGATGAATACATGTGTCATGCTACAAAACTACTGGAAAACCTGATGGATCGAGTATATCCTAAAAATTTGTTAAAAAGGGTGCTGAAAAGAGCATGGTGGACACCACAGGAGATACTTCTACAGAAAAAAGAGATGCCTCAAATGGACAAAATTGTAAGTGTAACAACTTTCTGTCCAAATTCAAATCAGTTGAAGAAAGTTATAAAACAAAATTGGCACTTGATTGAAAATCTTGACCCATCCTTCACAAGTCATCCATTGTTTGCAATGAAAAAAGAAAGGAGCATTTCCAACCAAATTGTACGAGCTGCATTACTAAGGATTACACCAAAAAATACTATAGGAGAACAATTGGGTCTACCTCCAATTTTAGGTCATAACAAATGTGGGACTTGTACCTGTTGTGAGAAAACTATTGAAGGTGTGCTCTTTTCTCATAAAAACATCAATTGGAAACATGAAACTTACACAAACTGCAGGAAGAAAAATGTAGTTTATGGCATTCCATGGCCGTGCCCCAAACTATATATTGGAAAGACAAATCAGGAGGTCCGAAACAGAATCACCCAACATAAATTGCGAATTAATAAAAATGTACAGACAGCTCCATTGGTCAACCATTGGCGAAGCCATAATCACCAAGAAAAAGATCTAACTTGGACAGTAATATCGAAGGTGGAACAAGATCCCCGGGGAGGTGACCTAGAACAAAAATTAATTCATCGCAAAGCCCTGCTCATCGTCAAATTCAACACGGCTGTAGATGGCCTAAACAAACTTTCTGGAATCTATGAACTGTGAGGTTAAATGCAGAGATATAGATGCATTAATAGAACTTTGATGGATGAGTCTGACAACCTTCTAGTCAGCCCCATCTTTACAGTTTCTGACTACCTTCTGACTAAACCATTCCCTGAGTGGATTAGTAGACAGTGCTATTTTTGACAGAGGAACCCCTGAAATGCCCATAAGGGACGAGATTCTTAAATACTGAAGTATATCTCCCTTAAACTCTTAAGCCATACAGATGGCCTCACGCTCATATCGTGTTTAGATAAAAGGTATTATTGTCAATTCAAAATCACTTACACTATTGTGCTGAAAAATTGGGCTTTGTGAACATGAACAATTTGGCTCTGTGAATATGGAGACCCCCGGTTTCTATCCAGCAGAATCAAGCTTGTTTCCCTACATCGACAAGAAATGTAAAGGCACACCTAGATAGATGAGGGTATAATAAAGTTTCACCCATTTTGTCAAAAACTTTAAAAAAACACATTTCCCATTCATAATGGAGTTGTCACGGACATTTAGCCAATCACGTTGTTAGAAGATAATTTAATCACGTGCCGAATAACCAGCCACTCACACAGCGGGATGACATATCAGGAAGTCTTGAAACAACTAATGCTGAAAAACACGGATTACAGCTCGACCGCGATGAAGCTCGGACGCGAATAAGAGACTTTGTAAAGCCGGTTTCCAAACAAAAGGTATTCGCGCACTCACCGCAATTGAATTTCGGAAACCTCATTCTTTTTCTCTACAACAGCAAGTTAGAGATATATCTTATAAGCGCTAACCGCACCTTGGTATTTCATCTGAAACAACATTCATTGTTTCTTCCAGGAAATTGGTATCTGCGACGAGGCCGACTAGAGCTCATATCCCAAAATCATTAACAACAAGGTATGTTTGAATATAAAATCCGGCCAGTAAACCACCATTAAGCAGTCTTTTGACCCCAGCTGCGCCCTTTCCTCTTTTTATTTTTCCTTTACTGCTTTACAGGCCACATCTTGCCACCTCAAGTCAACAATAAGTCCCACAGGCTCAACTCACATTATGGGGCCAATTCCGATTCGGGAAAAAACGCTCCGAATAGCCGTTCGGAGCGTTTTTCCCGTACAAATCGTACCCTGCAACGTCCCCCGTACGTATGACGAAGTACGATTCGTACAAGGAGCCGTACTCCGTACGAGTCGTACAGAGACCGTACGACTCTAATCTCCGTACGATTCTCCCTCGGAACCCGCTGTACGCAACATCTGTACGGTTCGCGGCTGGTTTTTACGACCCAGCAAGTACGATACGTGTCGGGTACGCACCGTATGACCCTTTTTCTACGGGAGTTGAAAACAGCCGTAAAAGCAGAGTTCGCGCCGAAACAGGTACGGAACGGCCCACCCGGGTATGGTGCGTACCCCCCCCATGATCGCAGGGGTACACACCGTACCCCTGCGATCATGGGGTGTACGAGCCGTACCCCATGTACAATGGGTGTACGAGCCGTACCCCATGTACGATGGGTGTACGAGCCGTACCCCATGTACGATGGGTGTACGAGCCGTACCCCATGTACGATGGGTGTACGAGCCGTAACCCCATGTACGATGGGGTACGGCTCGTATACCCATCGTACATGGTGTACGGCTCGTACACCCATCGTACATGGGGTACGGCTCGTACACCCCATGATCGCAGGGGTACGGTGCGTACCCCTGCGATCATGGGTGGTACGGACCGTACGGTGTGTATGTGTTTGTGTGCCTTTCCGTACGACTGGCCCTTACCTGACGTGGACCGTACGAATCGCGTCCTCATACCCCGGTCCGGATCGTACTCGTCGAGTCGTACGGCATGTGTACGAGTTGTACGGTTCACGGTTTCAGCCTTGCAATACGTACGGATGGCGACGATTCGTACGGATTCACGGAATACGGATCGTACTTCGCGACTCGGACGGACGGGTACGATTCGTACGGAAAGGGCTCCGGACACAAATCGTACGGACGTTTTTTTTCCCGAATCGGAATCGACCCCTAAGTAAGTTTTTGAGCGCTCATTCTCAACGCAATTTTCATTACATGACGGAAAACTGTTCTTTACACGTTGTTTGTCTTTGTTTATGTTGTTTCAGAAAGTCTTTTCAAAGCAAGCTATTGATTCAAGTCTAAGTGCGAAATCGTCTGATTTAGCCAATTAGGTAAGCTAGTTGCCCGGGAACTGTTTGCCCAGGGGGTGTTAAACGTGTAGTGTTTTTATAAGTGTAGTGTATTTAACAGCTCACACACATAACAATATGCCTCTAAAGCACCTTTATTTATTATTGTCTTTCTAACAACCCACGGGGTTCGAAACGCGCCAACCTTTTTGTTGTGTTTTGTGTTAAACAAGTGTGCCTCATGTGAAGATATTCTCTGCCTGGCTAAATGAGTTGTAAAATAACGTCCATATATTGACACAGTGCAGAAATTCTGTTGTCTAAGATTTCACACTGTTTTTTGGCTTTTCTTTGAATGATGAGCCATATTTAAACGCCCCGAACAGAAAAAATCATTAGGAGATATGTTCTGTGTTTTTTGTCTAGTATGTGAGTGAATCGTCTTCAATGTTGTTAAATTATTTGTGTATTGACCCAAAGTAATTGCCGTTTTTGTGTCTGGTCAACTGTTTATTTTGTCTTGTGGTACATTGTGTAAAATTGTTGAATTATTTGTTACATGTGAAAAACAAAAATACATTTTGAAAAATAGAAATAAAGTAAAATGCTACTTAGCAGTATGCATCTGTTCTTGGCATGTAGGGCTGCTGACATTCATATCTTAGCATAGATCGCCACCTAGTGTTGGGTCTGGATGTTTGCACCTTGTTGTCCTGGAAGAGTCTTCGAAGTATCACGAGATAGGTGACTCCTCCCCTGGACTACAGTGCGCATGGGCATCTTCTCCATCTTCAGATTGCTTTTCACCATTGTGGCAAAGATGGAGTATAGAAAAGTAAGAGATGACCATGTAAATGTATGTAGAAAAGATTACTGCAACTGTGACAGGCACCGGGGAGGAGGGTGGGCGATATGAATCTCAGCAGCCCTACATGCCAAGAACAGATGCATACTGGTAAGTAGAATTTTCCGTTCGAGGCATGTGGGCTGCTGAATTCATATCTTAGCATAGACTGTGTAGCAGTATCTACTCTAGCGGTGGTCACCTGTACCAGCTGCAGTACTTTGAAAAAGAGTTTTATGGACAGCCTGGCCTACAGCAGCTTGCTGCTTTGCTTGCACGTCCACACAGTAGTGTTTAGTGAAAGTGTGTATGTTAGACCATGTAGCCGCCCTACATATGTCTTCTAGGGGAATATTTCCTAGGAAAGCCATGGATGCCCCCATTTTGCGCGTTGAGTGGGCTTTTGGGGGAACTGTTAGAGTGCGCTTAGCCTTTTGATAGCATATTTGAATGCATTTAACTATCCATCTGGCTATTCCTGTTTTTGAAATGGGATTACCCTTATGCTGTGGGGAAAAAGCAACAAATAGTTGCTTTGTCTTTCTGAATGATTTAGTTTTGTCAACGTAATATAGCAGAGCCCTTCTGACATCTCGTGTGTGTAGGGCTCTTTCAGCCACTGACTGCGGGTTTTGGAAGAAAACTGGCAATTCTATGGACTGATTGATATGGAAAGTGGATATAACTTTTGGCATAAACTTAGGGTTAGTACGAAGCACTACCTTATTGTGGTGTATTTGCATGAAAGGTTCCTGAATGGTTAGTGCCTGTAGCTCACTCACTCGCCTGAGGTAATGACAATCAAAAATGCCACCTTCCATGTTAAGAATTGTAATTCACATGAATGGAGTGGTTCGATAGGTGGCCCCATAAATCTGGTAAGTACTACGTTTAAGTTCCAGACGGGTGAAGGTGGATGTTTTGGAGGGATAATTCTTTTAAGTCCTTCCATAAAAGCTTTGATAGGTGGTATTCTGAACAGGGCCACGTGTTGTCTGTTTTGGAGATATGCTGCTATAGCAGCAAGGTGTAGCCTTATGGATTAGTATGCCAGATTGCATCTTTGAAGATGTAACAAGTAACAGATTATGTTTTGGATGGAGGCATCTAATGGATTGATTTGGTTATTATTGCAATAAATGACAAATCTTTTCCATTTAGCTGCGTAGCATGCTCTAGTAGTAGGGCGCCTTGCTTCCTTGATAATGTTCATACAGTCTGGAGGCAAGTTAAGATATCCGAACTCTAAGACCTCAGAAGCCAGATCGCTAGGTTTATCTGATTGGGATCTGGGTGCCTGATTTCTCCATGGTTCTGTGTTAATAGTTGTGGCGACAGGCGCAGTCTTTGGTGGGGAACTACTGAGAGTTCTAGGGGCGTTGTGTACCATGGCTGTCTTACCCATGTGGGAGCAACCAGGATCATTGTGAGTGACTGTTGCCTTAGTTTGCGTGCCACTAATGGATTCAGTGGGGTTGGTGGAAAAGCGTACGCAAATCTGCCTGACCAGTTCATCTATATCGCATTGCCTTGTGACAACGGGTGTGGGAACCTGGCGGCAAAGGACTGGCATTTTGAGTTTTCTTTTGTGGCAAACATCTGTCTCTGGATGTCTCCACTTTTGGAAGAATGGTTGGAGAACTTGAGGGTGAATCTCCCATTCGTGTATTTGTTGGCTGTGTCTGCTTAGTAGATCTGCTATTTGATTGTCTTTTCCTGGTAGGTGTTCTGTGAAGAGAAAGATGTTTTTTGGAATTGCCCACCTCCATATGCTCTGTGCTAGGTGAGACAGCTGCGGAGAGTGTGTCCCTCCTTGTTTCTGGATGTAGTACATGGCTGTCATGTTGTCCGTCCGGATTAACACACCCTTGTTGCACAAGTATTTCTGGAAGGCTTTCATTGCTAGAAATACTGCTAGCAACTCTAAGTGGTTTATATGCACAGTGTCTTTTGCTTGACTGTCCAGAGACCTTGGACTGTGTATTGAAGTAGGTGGGCTCCCCAACCTGTCAGTGATGCGTCCGCTGTTAATACTACATGTGGACTGGCTCTTGGAACAGTCGCCCCTTGGAAAGGTTGTGTGGGTTCCACCACTGCAGAGAGTTGTAAGTGCGACTGACTACCAACACTAGGTCTTTTAGTTGTCCTTGAGCTTGGTCCCACTGCCATGCTAGGCATTCCTGCAATGGACGCATTTGAAGTCGGGTATGAGGGACAATGAATATGTAGGAGGCCATCATGCCTATAAGCTGCATGAACACTTGAGCTGGCAAGGAGTGCTGTGGCAGAAATCTTTGAATGAGAGGCTGTATGTTGGCTATCCTGGCTGGATTTGGATATGCCTTTGCCACTGAGGTATCTATAGTTGCTCCCAGATATTTTTGTATGTGGGAGGGCTGCAGATGTGATTTTGGGTAATTTATGGAAAATCCCAGACTGTGCAGTAGCTGGATTGTCGGAGACGTATGGTTTGCGCACTGTGCGTACGAGTTGGCTTTTATGAGCCAATCGTCCAGGTGAGGAAACACATGGATGTGTTGCCTTCTGAGGTGTGCTGCTACTACTGCTAGGCATTTTGTAAAAAAACCCTTGGTGCTGTAGTTACCCCAAAGGGGAGAACTTTGAATTGGTAGTGGTGACCTTCTATTGTGCACCTGAGATATTTCCTGTGAGCTGGATGTATAGGTATGTGAAAATATGCATCTTTGAGGTCTAATGTAGCAAGGAAGTCGCCTTGCTGGAGTAACAGGAGTACTTGTTGTAGAGTGATCACATGGAAATGCTCTGAGAGTATGTATTGGTTCAGAGGTCTGAGGTCCAATATTGGTCTGAAGGGACCCGTCTTTTTGGGAATTAGGAAGTATAGAGAGTATACTCCTGTCCCCTGGTGTTGAAAAGGGACTGGCTCTATGGCTCCCTTTTCCAGCATGGATGTGTCTTCTTGTTGTAACAGCGTGATGTGTTCTTTGGACATTGGACGGTGTTTGGGTGGCATGTTGGTTGGAGTAGAAGTGAGTTCCAGGCAGTAACCATACTGGATAATTTGTCTCACCCACCTGTCTGTGGTAATGGCGTTCCAGACTGGTAGGAATTGTGTTAATCTGCCTCCGACTGGTGTTAAGTGGCTGGAGGGTGTGTGAACAAGTCACTGTTTGTTGGCGGTGGAGGCTCTGGTGTTGTTGCCACCACGTCCTCTGCCTTTGTTATTATTGCCTCTATAACCTCCTCTGTTGGAGCCTTTATTAAAGGTGGTTTGGGTATTACTTTTGAATGAGGAGGAAGTTTGGGATGTGTTGCTTCTCCCTGAGCCTCTAAAGGAGGAGCGACAAAAGGAACTCCTAGATTGTTGAAACTGAAGTGCACCCATGGACTTAGCAGCATCCGTATCTTTTTTCATCTTTTCTAAGATGGTATCTTCTGCAGGGCCAAACAATAAATCTTGGTTAATGGGCTGGTTGAGGATGGTTGATTGCACTTCATTCTTAAAGCCGGAAATGCGTAGCCATGCATGCCGGCATAGTAATACACTAGTGTTGATCGACCTGGCGGCTGTGTCAGATGCGTCAAGGGCGCATTTAATGGAAGCGTTAGTGATAAATTTGCCTTCCTGTATTAGGTCGTTTGCTTTAGCTTTAAAAGGTTCTGGCAGGTGTTGTGGTAAACCCTCCAATTGGTCATAGTGTGCTCTATCGTAACGTGCTAAGAGAGCTTGTGTGTTGGCAATTCTCCAGGTATTTGCTGCCTGGGAGGCCACTCTTTTACCTGAGGCTTCTAATATCTTTGACTCTTTGTCAGGAGGGGGAGCATCTCCTGTCGTTTGCGAATTAGCTCGTTTTCTAGCATTTGATACAGCTAGTGAGTCTAATGGTAACTGAGACTTAATATAAGAAGGGTCTGTAGGGGCTGATTTATATTTTTTCTCAATTCTGGGATTGAGGACCCGCGCTCTGGCTGGGTCTTTAAATATGTCTGGCGCGTGTTTTAGTACCCCTTTTAACATAGGAAGTGTACGTACACTTTGGGGGGCGCTAGAGGGCGCACAAGCAGAATGGCCGCACTAATGTGAGGCTCCTGCAGCCTGGAAACAAACTCCGTCATTTATCCTGTCTAACCGACTCCTTTGCCTGTCCAAACCACCCACAAATGCAGAGGACACCAATATGCCGCCTCGGTGAAAGTTTCGACGCTCCACGCCATACCGCTACAAAGTTATGACCAGCGGAGTTTGACCCGAGGGCTGAGCTGGTGCTAGACTGGGCACGCTGCTGGGGCCTGCAGCCTACGACAGACAGCGGCGCACCACGAGGCACGTAGGCCACTGAAAGAAGACCCCGAGGTGGTGACCTTCTGTCGGAACTGCTTGGGGACCGGAGACCGGGAGGCAACGGAAGAGTAATAGACAATATTGCTGGCAGCAACGACGCCTATATGTCCCAAAACTGAGGTTTGTGCGACGAGTGGGGGAAGACTGATACTGGGCGAGGCGCGCTGCCTAGGAGGGGACTTATGGACTGCTAAAGCCCCGTCGCAAGGCGCTGAAACATTTGCGTGGCCTGCAGACCACGGAGCAAGGATTGAGAGGGCTAGAAACCCCCCGTGCTCCTGGACATATTAAAACGGGCTTCGCCTGCAGCGTGATCCTACCTGAGCACGGCGCGGCTCCCCTGCTGTTGTGATAAGACCCCTCGGGGAAATCTGTCTGCGCCTCCCGGTGGGATCCCGAGACTTGACAGCGGCATTGGTCAGTGGAGTGAGACGCCTGCATCTGAGGGGACAGCCAAATGAGCCTCCGCTCTAGCTGCAGCGTATGCAGGAGACTATAGTCCACAGATAGACGCGCCTGAACACCCGGCGCGAAGGGCAGTTGATTACGGCGTACTAGCTTCGGGAGTTGCCTGCACGCATTGCGGGGGTCACTGCACCGTGCTCCACTACGAGGCCTGCCGAGGCTCGCCACATAGTATTGATTTGCCGCATGATGCCCCCACGTTCCTGCTCTCTCTACCTAGAAATATAGGGGGCTGACTGCTAACCACGAGGCCAGGTTGAATCTGATACCTGGGACTGCAGAAGATCACTCACGACATTTCCCTGTCTTCCTTGAATAGTAGGGCTGGGAATCGAGAACTGACTCATCAGCCCCACATCTCCAGCTAACAGGTTGGGATTTCCGCGGGGCTGTATAATGCTGCGATTACTCCACCAGGGGAAGAGCGTTGAACATATTTTACTATTTCAAGAAAAAGTGTTTCTGTCGGGTGGACCTGCCATTATTTCAAAGTACAGTACATGTAATACATCAAATTATACTCTCAACACACACAAGAACAAAAAACCCAAACTATAAAATATTGCTCAATTTTTTATCAGAATTACTTCATTCTGTACCGAGCTGTCAGTTTATATCAAAAAATGAAATCGATTTATATATCAAATACAATTCAGTGACATTTGTGCATAGTGAAACAGTGAATAGGTGCACAATATATACAATGACAAACAATTATTTTGTCTAAAATCATATGTACAAGAGAGGCCAGAGTTCAATTTATAACCACAGTTTCATCCTTGTTATAGAAACCAGGTCATCCTGGACCTAAGAATTACGTCGACGCTTCGACCCTTCTGCGCCCCTTTAGGCGGTCGCGGCGGGTCTTTTTCGAGACGGGGAAGCGGGGATTAATTGTGCACGATCTGAAAATGAATTAAAAGGAGGTGTGTGTGAGAGTGAATATTAAAAAGGAAGTGGTTTCCTATTAAATCAGGGATAGAGTATTACTCACCCTGATAGGCGTCAGAATGTTATGCCTAAAATGCCAATGAGCAGCGCATCCGGTGGAGTTAATCCGGTGGAGTTAATCCGATTTTGCTGAAAAATTAATTTACATAAATCGTTTTACTAGTGTGGCCTATAATGTAGTAACCCATCTACAACGCAATGTAGTAACCCATCTACAAAGCCCATCCCAATTTGAATCAGCCCATCTCTGTTGGAATCAACCCATCTATTTAACTGACCAGTCGGAGTCTACTGCCAGAAATAATAATGGCATGCAAAACGGCAACAAGGCCGAACCTTAAGTTGTGTCCCATTGCCTAGGAATATGGCGCGGGGGACCGCTAACAAAGCCATTACCTTCGAGAGTCGTGTATTACTGGCCGATTGCTTAAGGGTCTGCAGACACTGATCAGGCAATTTTAAACATAATATATAATATCGGGGGCTAAACCGAGGGCTGTTTTCTTACCGAAGTAGCAATTATTCATTAGCCGGACCTCTGTCTCGATCAGCAGTTGTAATGGCGAATGCCGGACGCGCAAAAGGGGAAAAAAGATCAACCCTCGAGGACGCAATGACGTACGGTGGCGTCATGGTTGCTAGGTGACGGCAAGGCGTCCTACTGAAACGTAAACGGGCGTTCAAGTTGCTAAGTGACGGCGTCTTGTTTAGTGACACGGGCCATGTTGGAAACGAATATTATGCATTTACTCAAACCATGGTTAGGTGATGAAACTCAAAAATGATAAATTACTATAATTCCTTAGTGAGTTATAAAAAAAAATATATAAACACATTATTGGCATGTGACAAATCAATTATGTAAAACGTTTTCCATTCCATCAACTTATCAAATAGCTGGAAAGTCGGCTGCCTCCACTCATTTAAATTACATTTTGGTAAACCTGTATTATCACATATTACAATTTCAAATAGCAACAATCATGTATAACCTGTGTATAACGTAACATAGAGTTCGTGGCACCCTTTAGATGTAGTAAGTGTCATTCTACTCTAGAATCAATTACCCAGAAAGGCACAAGGTGTTCACGCAGTATTAGTACCTATTGGGCTGGTGTGTCACACTGAGTCACGGGTGGGTGTAGATTACTGTCTAGATTATAGCAGACCCATTTATTTTGCAATTTCCTCTTGCTCGTTTAAGCCTTTGGCCACTGTATTGAGGGTGTGTATCCATTTACACTCCTTCCGGTTGAGTGCTGTTAGGATAGAGCCACCCCTTGGGTTGTGGTCGATTTTCTCAACTACCCTCCATTTCAGGCTTTCAGGTGTATGATTTAATGCCAGGAAATGTTCTACAAGCGGTGCACCTTGTACCTGGCATCTAATCTTGCTCATATGTTGTAGTATTCTCAATTTCACCTTCTGGGTGGTCTGGCCAATGTATGGAATGTCGCATGGACAGAAGATGACATATATGACATTATTAGTGTTACAGTTCGTAAGTGAAGGCAATTTGTAGGATTTTTCTTGGTGTACTAACATCTGTCCTTCCAAACATGATGAGCAGGCTTTACAACAGCCACATTTGAAGTGCCCCAGCACGGGAGGAAGGCCAAGGAAGTCTCTCAGGTCACGGTGCTTTGGAGGCTCTAGATATGCTCTAACCACATTGTCCTTTATGTTTCAGCCCCTTTTGAAGGCAAACATAGGATTCTGCTCGGTGTTAAGTTCTGCTGCAACCAAGTTCCAGTATTTTTTCACGATCTTTTAAATGCTGTTGCTTTTGGAATTATATGTAGTAACGCATACTATGTTGTTGCTACCTGCTTTCTTTTCTTTCGGAGTTAGAAGAGCCTCCCTCGGATAATACCATGCCCTTTTCTTTGCCCTCTTCAGGAGTCCTAGTGGGTAACCTCTGTCTCGTAATCTTTTAGTTAGGACTTCTGACTCTCTAAAAAAGTCCTCTCTTTTGGAGCAGTTTCTACGCATCCTAAGGTATTGTCCGAATGGTAGATTATCCCGTAAATTCCGAGGATGGTGGGAGTCATATTGCAAGAGAGTATTTCTCTCCGTAGGTTTTCTAAACAGATCACAGTATATAAGGCCATTTTCCACTTTAAACGTGATATCGAGGAAATCTATAGTTTGGCAGTTATAGTTCATTGTAAACTGGATGTCTCTGTTGCGGGCATTCAACCATTCCAGGAACTCTTTTAGTCGGTCTTTTACTAGCCAGCATTCCAAAACTGATATAAGCTGCCCAGGCGCCTCAACATATTAGAGGCTGAGACACCCGAACACGTGGCACTTACTCATGAGTACAGGCTCCTGCCCTCACTGGGAAGAACGCGAAAAACAACTCTCACCTACCGCGACTAGTCCCTACAAGAGACCCATCATGGGCAAACGGACAATCGGCAACCCAAACTAACATTCGAATCCACCACCTCAAAGAAAGGGCTGCGAAGCGCACAAGACACAGGGAGCTCCCAGAGCCCTTCAACGACTGGAATGGGTTCTACCTCCGCCACGTCAGAAATGCAGCAGATGATGCAAGAAATGAGGCAGGGGTTTGCCAAAATAGTGGACAAGGTCGACCGGATGTCATCAAGAATGGACGCTATGGTACAGAAAATGGATGTACAGGAAGAACGCATCACTGCAACTGAAAGGCGAATATCTGAAAATTACGACACCACGGCCTCATATACAGCGCAGCTTTCGAGAATGGACAATGTCCTCAGAGTTATTGCTGCGAAGAATGAGGAATTGGAAGCTCGCAGCCGCCGAAATAACATTCGCGTAATAGGCGTGCCGGAATCCACTAACACGGGGCGCATGGAAGAATACGTGGAAAAGATACTCATCGCTGCGACTGGACCCGAGGCGTTCTCCAAGCAATTTATCGTTGAAAGGGCGCACCGCTCGCTTGGTCCGAGGCCAAAGCCTGGAGCCCCTCCACAACCCATCATTGCAAGGCTCCTAAATTACCGCGATCGAGATACTGCGTTGCGAGCAGCACGCACCAACCAAAACCTCACGTGTGAGGGTGTCAGCTTTTCCATCTATCCGGACTTTACGCCTGTAGTGCAGGAACAACGACGTAAATTCCTTGAGGTCAACAAAAAACTCCGAACATTACAGGTGGACTATGCGCTGCTGTACCCAGCAAAGTTGAGAGTGACGCATCAAGCTAAGCAACACTTTTTCACAAATCCACAACAGGTAGAAGACTTTCTGAAGACCTTGAGACGAGAGCGTGCTGGGCATAGGCGCAATGGCGACGAGAGACAGGAAGATTTCCACTCGGCAAATGAAGATGAGTGATATGAGGCCCTGCTCCCCGGGATGCTGGGATATCCCATTGATTTCGACTAGATGCCCACTGGAGAAATTCATATGGGAAAAGACGATGTTGCTGATCGAGTGTTCAATGGACGGTTACTGGACTGTTGGTGGTAATGTATTCCAGGCACCACCCCCTTCCCTTGAATACGCCCGAATGTGGCCGTACAGGACGAAGGGCGAGGTGTAGGGGGTGGCTATGTGCGCACCTAGGACGCACTCCATAGGGTGTACCCCAATGTACTTGTTGACTCTATTGCAAATGTAGGGTTGTTTTAAGGTTGCTATGGGAGGGGGGAGGGATGGGGCTACTGGCAAGTTGGGGATGCTTCAGTGGGGGGATGGTATTGAGTTTTCTGTGACGAATTGGTTTTTCTATGCTATCGTCTCTGATTCGGTTGATTTACTATTGACAATGCATGTGGCTGATTGCTTGAGACACAAGCTTCGACATTTAATTGCAGGAGTAGATAACATGTGCTATAATTTAGGCTTGTCCACTGATATGTCTTGGTTTGTGATATGGGATTGGAGGCGCACAGTGTTCTTGCAATGGAGGGAGGACGGGGGGCGAGACCTGGCACTGTATTGGATGGGGCTTATCGCATTGACAGTTGACATTATTGTAGATGCTTCTATTTTTGGATATCTGGGGTTGTTTCAGAGGGGGAGAGGGGAAGAATGTTCGTTTACAGTTTACGGTACAATCTTGGGCGCAATGACTATCGAAGAGTGGCTACACATCGATCCGATAGGATTTTGTGATAATGATGAGCGAGAAGGCATTCTCGCAGTGCCATTTGTGCACATAGGCATTGATCCACAAAAAAGCACCAGCATGTGTGTTACTTTGAGGCCCGGAGTAATTGTTAGTTGGCCTATACCAGATAAGCCTTTTAGTGATAAGAGCCTACACCACTCATGGGGGACACTGACTTAAATGTTTTGACGTGGAATATAAGAGGCTTGGGAGACCCAAGGAAAAGGCGACATGTTCTATCATACCTGGACCGCCACTCGGTGCACATAGCCTTTCTCCAAGAAACTCACTTCAGGGTACAGACTGCTCACACCTTTGCCAGCAGGTGGGCGATTCACACAGTATTCTCATCCTTCTCGACATATGCCAGGGTTACAGCGATTTTGGTAAAGAGAGGTACACCCTTTACTATGGCTGGTTCCAAAGTGGACTCCCGGGGGAGATACTGTATGATGTGGGGCAGACTAGGACACACCGCAGTGCTGCTTCGGTCCCAACATTGATGATCCTGAGTTCTTCATAGAGCTTTGGGCGGCGATAGTGGGTACAGGTCCACAACACCTCATTTGGGGGGGTGACTTCAACACTGCACTAGATCCTACCATGGACAGGTCACACCCATCCCCTCATCATTACACCAGGGCGAGGACGGAATTGCGTGCGGCAATTACAAACCACAATTTAATAGAAACCTGGAGACATCTGCACATTGACACGCGGGAAGGTACACACTTTACAGCGCAAGCACGCTCATGGGCAAGGCTTGACTATTTATTTCTAACACCACAGCTCTGTACTTCACTTGTTCAATCACAACATCTTCCCCGGACGTACTCAGATCACTCCCCTGTGACAATCACTCTGCGTTCGGCAGACTTAGGCCCCCCGACAACTGCTTGGCGACTGCAACCTACGATGTTGCTTGACGCTACCTTTCAAGAAGAACTGCGCGATGAATGTTTAGACTTTTTCAAGAGGAATAAGGATTCTGTTAAGGACGTTGAAACTATCTGGGACGCATTCAAGGTAACCTTGAGAGAGTTTTGCATTGCCAAGGGGTCCGGTGTTTTAAAGAACATTGTGGCCCGACTGATGACACTAGAAATGGAACTTAAGAGACTTGAGGCGTCATTGGCTATGGATCCCACTGATACCGCCCTCTCGAATATACGGGAGAAAATCTTGGAGTACACTGCTGAAGCCACTAGGGAGTCGAAGTTTAGGGGAAAGTACTGGACCGCTCGTCGCTATGGCGAAGGCGAAAGACCAGGAAAGGCCTTGGCTGCCACGATTAAACTGACACGAGCACCTAATATTATACTAGAAATCGAAGACCTGGAGGGTGAGGTGGTTCAAGACACCGCACAAATCCTCAATTCCTTTGTGATGCACTACAGCACATTGTACGCTTCCTCTAGAGCAGGGGATCTCCAATTGCAAGATTACCTAGCTGATGTCTCCCTTGGTTGGCTTAGTGATGCGCAGAGGGCCTTTTTGAGTACACCTTTCGAATTGGACTAAATGAGGGACGCGATTATGAGTATGCACTCAGGGAAGGCCACGGGACTCGACGGAATCCCAATAGAATTTTATACGTACATAGACTTTATGGCCCCGGTATTGCGAGGTGGGCCACTTACCGCCCTCTATGCGGGTAGCACTTATAACATCGCTATTCAAACCCGGGAAACCTGCGAACAAATGTGACTCTTACCGACCCCTTTCCTTACTAAACTGCGATGTAAAAATACTTGCCAAACTAATTGCTAATCGTATCAGCCTCCTGCTCCCCACCCTGATATTACCCGACCAATCCGATTTTGTGCCTGGCAGGGCAACGTCACATAATTTACGTACCTTTTTTTCCGTCCTAAACTCAGTACACGAAGACCAACCGATGGCTGCCGTCTTCCTCGATGACACTAAGGCTTTTGACTCCCTGGAATGGGATTATGTGTTTCGGGTCCTGGAGAGAATGGGCTTTCCTGCAATATTCATTTCATGGATTCAACTCCTCTATGAGCGTCCGGTGGCCAGAGTACTTATTGTCCTCTGAATTCCCCGTCACCAGAGGGACTAGACAGGGGTGCCCCCTGTCGCTGCTTCTATTTTCGATAGCAACGGAGCCTCTAGCCGCCAAACTGCGACAACATCACAGGGACAGCGCACTATGTTGTTTTCAGAGGCAAATACTAATATCGATGTATGCAGATGACATCACTTTGTATGTGCGTGACCCCAGCGACAACTTGAACCCCATTCTCAGGGAATTTATACGCTTTGGTAGACTCTCCGGAGTTCAGATCAATTGGGGTAAGTCGTGCATACTCCCACTCACACCGTCCACGACACAGTTTGGGTTGGATTACCCCATCACCTGGTGCGAAGGTGATTTCAAGTACTTGGGTATCCACATAGAGAAGGATAGAGATGACTTACTTAGAGCCAACTATGGCACTACGATTAATCGCATTATTGATAACGTTGCACGGTGGATTACCTTGCCCCTTTCTATGGCTGGTAGGACGTCCTTGATTAAGATGGTAATCCTTCCCCAATTGCTATACCTATTCTTGAATATCCCGTTCTACCCGGGCAGGTCCTTTTTTCAGCAACTTCGGACGGAACCCCAGCCCACCCGCCGGAAGCCGACCAGACGAACCTACAACTCCACCGAACTCAACGCTCTCAACACCGGCCGAACCCCGGGCTGCTACCGAGCCACACCGAGACGCACCCACGGACCCTTCAGCTGCCACTCCTGCAAGTTCACCTGCGACCGGACCCACGCTACACCAGCACCCACCATGCCAAACTCCAGCAGCACCCACCTGAAGTGCATCCTGCTCAACACCCGCTCCGTCCACAGACACGCCGTCGAGCTCTGGAACCTGCTCGACACCACAGCCCCAGACGTCGCCTTCCTCACGGAAACCTGGATGAACGCCTCCTGAGCGCCCGACATCGCCATCGCCATCCCGGACGGCTACAAGATCATCCGGAGGGACCGCGTCAACCAGACAGGAGGAGGCATCGCCATCATCCACAGGAACACCATCCGCATCACGACCAACACCGACGACAACCTCGCACCCGCCGAACACCTGCACTTCCAGATCCACGTCAACCCCAAGACCACCCTCAGAGGCACCCTCATCTACAGACCCCCGGGACCACGCACACAATTCAGCGAGGACATCGCCGACTTCGTCAGCCCACACGCCCTCCTCTCCGCTGACTACATCCTTCTCGGGGACCTCAACTTCCACCTGGAGAACAACAACGACCGCAACACCACCACCCTGCTGGACAACCTCGCCAACCTCGGACTCAAGCAACTGGTGACCACCCCCACCCACTACGCTGGACACACGCTCGACCCGGTCTTCTCTTCCAGCAAGGACATCGCCTTCAGCCACGCCACGGGACTCCACTGGACGGACCACAGCTGCGTCCACTTCAGATACAGAAAGACCACGCTCCACCATCACCATCAACAGGCCCCCCGCAGAAGCTGGAACAAGATCACTGCAGACCAGCTCACTACTTCCCTGAGCAAGAACCCTCCCACCAGCACAACGAACCCCAGCCAAGCAGCCACCAACCTCACGAAATGGATCAGCGACTGCGCAGACGACCTTGCCCCGCTGAAGACCCCGCCGAGAAGACCCGGCAGCAAGAAAGCCCCATGGTTTAACGACGAACTCAAGAGCTCCAAGAAGAACTGCAGAGCACTCGAGAAAACCTGGCGCAGAGACCCAACACCGGACAACATGACTGCCCTCAAGCTCGCCACCCGAAAACACCACCAGCTGATCCGCGCCACCAAGAAAACCGCATTCAAGGAACGACTGGACAACAACGCACACAACAGCAAGGAACTCTTCAACATCGTCAAAGAGCTCTCCAACCCCAACGCCGGAAACAACGACATCCCCCCTTCGCAAGACCTCTGCAACTCCCTCGCCTCCTACTTCCACAACAAGATCGCGGACATACACAACAGCTTCAGCACTCAACCGACGCACGCCACGACCGAACCACCGCCCCCCACCACCACCCTCCGCGCCTGGACCCCGATCAGCACCGAAGACACCATCCGCACGATGAACTCCATCCACTCCGGATCTCCGACAGACCCCTGCCCTCACCACGTCTTCAACAAGGCCGACGCTGTCATCGCACCCCACCTGCGGGACATCATCAACACCTCGTTCGACATCGCCACCTTCCCGGAGAGCAGGAAGCACGCCGAACTCAGCGCTCTACTCAAGAAACCATCAGCAGACCCTACCGACCTCAAGAACTACCGCCCCATCTCGCAGCTCCCGTTCCCGGCCAAAGTCATCGAGAAGACCGTCAACAAGCAACTGGCCGCCTTCCTCGAGACGAACGGCTCCCTCGACCTCTCGCAGTCTGGCTTCCGGGCCAACCACAGCACCGAAACCGCCCTGATCGCAGCTACAGATGACATCCGAGCCCTGCTCGACAACGGAGAAACAGTGGCCCTCATCCTCCTGGACCTCTCCGCGGCCTTCGACACTGTCTGCCACCGTACCCTAGTACAGCGCCTCAGCAACGTCGGAATCCAGGAGAAGGCACTGGAGTGGATCACCTCCTTCCTCGCCGGAAGGACACAGAGAGTCCGCATCCCTCCGTTCAGATCGGAGGCCACCGAAGTCATCTGCGGCGTTCCTCAAGGATCCTCGCTCAGCCCAACTCTCTTCAACGTCTACATGAGCCCCCTCGCAGCCATCGCACGCCAGCACAACCTGAACATCATCTCCTACGCCGACGACACCCAGCTGATCCTCTCCCTCACTAACGACCCCGCCACCGCCAGAGCCAACCTGCACGAAGGGATGACAGACGTAGCCAAATGGATGTCGAACAGCCGCCTGAAACTGAACTCGGACAAGACGGAAGTCCTCATCCTGGGATCCTCCTCCTCCGCCTGGGACGACTCCTGGTGGCCCCCCGCCCTGGGCAGCGCACCCAAACCAACAGACCACGCACGCAACCTGGGCTTCATCCTGGACTCCACCCTCTCCATGACCAGACAAGTCAACGCCGTCTCCTCGTTGTGCTTCAACATCCTGCGAATGCTACGCAAGATCTTCCGATGGATCCCCACCGAGACCAGGAAGACGGTCACCCAGGCCCTCGTCACCAGCCGCCTGGACTACGGTAACTCCCTCTACGCCGGAACCACCGCCAAACTCCAGAAGAGACTCCAGCAGATCCAGAACACCTCAGCACGACTCATCCTGGACATCCCCCGCCGCAGCCACATCTCCGGACACCTGAGAGACCTGCACTGGCTCCCGGTCAACAAGAGAATCACCTTCCGGCTCCTCACCCACGCACACAAAGCCCTACACAACCAAGGACCAGGATACCTCAACAGCCGCCTCAACTTCTACGCTCCCACGCGCCAGCTTCGATCGACCAGCCACGCCCTCGCCGCCGTCCCCCGCATCCGAAGAGCCACCACAGGAGGAAGGTCCTTCTCCTACCTGGCCGCCAAGACTTGGAACTCCCTTCCGACCCACCTCCGCCTGACCCAGGACCACCTCGCCTTCAGGAAGCAGCTCAAGACCTGGCTGTTCGAGCAGTAGCGGACCCCCCCCCCCCAGCGCCTTGAGACCCTCCGGGTGAGTAGTGCGCTATACAAATGCTCTGATTGATTGATTGATTGATCAGACTTGTATGGGGCGGGAAATCACCTCGACTACAATGGGACACCCTAATCAGGCCCTATAATCAGGGTGGTTTTGGCATACCAGATTTTGAATTGTATTATCAGGCAGCTCAGGCTCATTACGCCTATTTTTGGGTACATCAGCCTAGATACATGCCTCAACTAGCTGCTGAGCACTGGCTAGCCCACCCTATCCCCATAGAGGGCGCATTGTACGCTTTGGTGCCAGGCAAAGACAAGACACCCACAACAGTAATGAGCACGGTTACCGCGTGGTCCCGACTTGCTGCTAGGTTGGAGACTACAATGCTCTATGCGCCGCTATTGCCGCTGGCCTACCACCCAGACATGCCCTTATTACAAGAAGCGGGATTTCGCAAGCTGCTCCACAGGGTACATGTTGAGACATGGGGAGACCTATATCAGAACGGAACGTTTCGCTCTATGGAACATCTATATGCAGGCATACAACCATCCCCGCTTGATGTCTTTCTATACATTCGGCTCCGTCAAGGACTGAAAACACTTACGCCTGACTTTCCACATGAGCCTTTGACCTTCACTCCTCTGCAGCTCATACTTCAAAATGACACCCCTTGTAAACTAGTGTCGACAATATACAGATCAGTACACACACAAATAGATTACCTACCATTAGCAGCCAGACTGAAATGGGACCAGGAACTGGAGACACCACTCACGGACAGACAGTGGGAATTTTGTCTCCAACAAACAGAACGCATTTCTGCTAGCAGTAGATATAGAATTATACATTACAAATTTTTGCACCGCCTATATTACACTCCAGCTCGAATGTGTAGACTTCAACTTCGCACTACTGACAATTGTGACAGATGCCACGCTCCAGGGGCTGATTTTTTACATCTTGCATGGGCGTGCGATGCAGTTCAGCTCTACTGGGATCAGGTACTCAAAGCACTGTCCAAAATGATTCAGGCTGAGATAGCTCCCTCCCCTGCTCTGGCTCTATTGGGGTATGTGGAGCCCCTACAGGCAGCACATCGCAAGTTCATTGCGCTAGCCCTCTTGGTAGCCAAAAGGAGAGTTGCATGTAGATGGGGCCGGGGCAGGGCCCCCAAATTCAAGGAATGGCTGCGTGATCTTATTTATTTTCAGGAACAGTTAAGTACATATTCCGAGTTGTTGCCAATCGCTTCGCGGCCCAGGGATGTCTGGGCCCCTTTGCGATGTTACCTATTTCAAGAGACTGTCGATGCCGAGGAAGGGCCAACCGCTTAAGAGATCCCTTGGCTGCCCTCACTAAGGTATTCTTTCAGTGTATACGCGTGTATGGGGTACTGAGACTGTGGACTCGGCCTGTTGCGAGGGGTGCGGTGAACAGCATTTCTGGGTGGTGGGGAGTGGTACTATACAGGCATGCATTAGCTTAACTGTTCTGAGGTTATTCGTTACCTAGGCTGCCATTTATCGAGCGTTCTCGCTCGAATATGCTAATTTATAGAAAGCCTCCCTTTGTGGGCATACATTGCTGATATGAAAGGCCTGAACTGTGATAAGCACTATAGCTGTATGTACTATTAGACTAACTGATAATAATACTGTATTATTGTGCTGAAGACTATGTATCCGGTGATCTAGTTCTATACATTCATTGTGGATTATGGACTAAAATGTGTACATGTAAATGCACTCTTTGATGACGTTTGTAGCTGTAAATCTCAAAAATATAAAAAAAAAGTGTACGTACACTTTTCTCAGATGTTTGAAAGGTTTCAAGTAGGAAATCCTCTTCTATTGGGTCAGTGTGCATGTCTACACCATTTTACTTAGCTGCCCTATCCACTAACTGGTTAAAAACGATGGAGTCGTCAGTAGGAGACGGCTTTGTAGGATATGTAGAGGTGTCAGGGATGGGTTGTGGATCATATGTATCATAAGGATCGTTATGGTCAGTCCATGTGTTATCTTGGACATCCTGATCCTCGGGTTCTACAAAAGCATCCTGAGGATCTTCCCGCATGTTTTCTGTCTCATCATAACCTGAAGGTGTAGGAGAGTAAGGCACATAAGGCATGTCAGGAATGAAAGGAGGAGTAAAAGGCCTTGAAAGAGATGTTCCAAAGTCTTTTTTCTATGGAGGAACAGGGGAAGAAGTGTCAGTGTCCAATGATCTTTTCTTCCTCTTGTAAACTGTTACGTGTCCTGTTTCAGGGTCTATATACAGTTTAGGTTGTTCTGCGCTTACTGGATCAGGATGGAAAAGTTCTTCCTCAACTGTCCGTGGCTTTGGTGCCGATGTTTTTGGCTTGGTCACTTGTTTGTGGTGAGTCTTTGGCTTGAGGGCCTTCGGCTGTGGAGCTTTTTCGGCTCGACTGCTGTTTTCGAGTCTGGACCTTTTTTGGTTCGACGACTCTTTTTGGTTCAACGTCTTTGGTTGGCTGTACAGCCTTTTCTGGCTTGGCGACCTGCTTTGGTTCGACGACTTTTTTCGGTTCGATAGCCTTTTTCGGTTCGACGTGTTTTTTGGGCTCGGCGACCCCTTTCGGCTCGAGGATCTTTGTAGACTCGACGGCCTTCTTCGGGTCAAGAGGCTTTTTAGTCTGATCTTCTTTCTTTAGATCAACACTTTTTTTCAGCTCAACTGCCTTTTTCGGGTCAATGCTTTTTTTTTCGGATCGACGACCCTCTTTGTTTCAACGCCCTTTTTTGGATCGATGACCTTCTTTGGCTCGACAACCCTTTTAGGTTCGACGGCCTTCTTGGGAAGAGTGTTGCTCGTTCCTGGGGTATCAGAAGGCTTCTGTATGGTCTTCGGAGCCAAGCCGGAAGGCGGGGCTTCTGAAGGAGTTTGTCGGTCTCGGCTAAGGCCTATAGGCGATGTTTCGACCGGAGCCTTGTCTTGAGGTGGATGCGGGGTCGGGGCTTTGGTACTCACAGTTTGCCCAGGTGTGATCTGGTCATCGGAGTCTGACTGGTCCTCTATGGTGACTATTTCTAGGTTGGAGTCCGCCGCTTCTGGGAGTTCATGTTCGTCGTCGAAAATGTTCTCCGGTTCTGGTGCCCGCCGCTGCATCTCTTGTGTGGCGGCCCTTCGGTTCCGGATAGTTTTCTTCGACCGGAACTGAGCACAAACTGGACAGTTTTCCTCGTTGTGCTCCGGAGATAGGCACTTGTTGCATACTGTATGTTTATCAGTATGTGGGAATTTGGAGTGACATTGTGGGCACCTTTTAAACGGGGTCCTTTCCATCGGCAGGAGGCCCACGTGGCGTCGAAAAGGCCCAACGGCCCGCGTCGACGACCGGATCGAGATGGAAAGTGTTATCAAGTCAAGGGGTACCGAACGAGAACAATACCGTCGAGGTAGAAGGCCTTTTGGCCTTAGAAAGTTGAAAAGTTTTGGTTCTGAAGTTGGAGATGAGGAATAGCATCCAAACCCAATGGCGGAAAAAAACAATCTGAAGATGGAGAAGATGCCCATGCGCACTGTAGTCCAGGGGAGGAGTCACGCTCGTGCTACTTCGAAGACTCTTCCAGGACAACAAGGTGCAAACATCCGGACCCAACACTAGGCGGTGATCTATGCTAAGATATGAATTCAGCAGCCCACATGCCTCAAACATCTTTTTTCGAATAAAGTTTGAGGAGGTTGACAGTAATTTGTTTGCTGGAACCTTGAGGATTGTGTCTTAGAATAAGGATCAGTACAGGCAATCTTGTTGTTTTCACAGTGGCATTTAGAGCATTTATGCCCTCCTTCATGTCCCTCATATGTCTGTTCATGTACACCATGTGGCGCTGCATTGACCGCATTGTTTTACCTTGCAACCGCAGCATCTTTAAAATGTTTCCCTCCAGACCTGCAAATACACTGGCATCTTCTCCCTGTGCATCTGGACTGTGTGCCCTTGGTCTGATTAGCGGATTTGCAAATTTGCGATTTGGCTAATAACGATTCGGTAAGGAGGCTTCGGTATTTTCGGTATTTTTTTTAGAGATTATTACAGAATTGCTAACTTTTAGCAATTTCTTTTATCTAGATCGGATTTTGCGAGTTCTTAATAGCGCCTCAGGAAAAATCGCTATTAAGAACTCGCAATTTGGTTTTTACCTACATATGGCCCTTAGAGTTTTATATGGAAGGTTTGGGTTGGTTTAATTTAAATGAGAAGAAGTTTTGAGGTAATGACTGTAGCAATTGTAACAATTTAGATACACATATCAACTGATTAAAGCAGTGAACAATTCCCTTAGGAAATTAGTTTTGAATATTTCTTAGTTTGGATAATGCATAGTAACGGAAGGCTTTTCAAACTGCCATACACAAGAGCATTGTTTACACGTGCCCCCCACGTGAGGTATGCGCCGTACGAAGTATGCGCAATCTATTCCATATTGGCTTCAGTTCATCTTTGATTTGAGCACGAACTGCATTCAGTCTCGTTTTTAAGGTCAGATTATCGTGTGTTTTCTGCATGGCCCATTGTCGCTTTCCCTATGTTAGCCTAACTGTGTACGTTGTAGGCCTAATTTTCCTTTGCACACATTACTATATAAACAGGTTTGCTTTTGTGGCACATTGTACTTTTACATGGAACCTGCATATGTTTTCACGTTCTGTTCTTTTCCTGGGATTTAGTCAGGGCACTATTGAGAAGGTCAAACAATGTCCCTTGTTATTCTTTCTGGCCAGGCACTAGCACTTAGACATAACACAAGAATTCAGCTGTTTATGTGCATACATGTACTAGCATATAGGTCAGTACATGAGCCACAAACAGACACATGGAATGAGAATTCGGAGACAAGAACACTGCGTCTGTTGAGATGTAAAGCGTTCATCTGTGTATGCTAATGTATGGGGTCTGCCGATAATCTCAGAGATCTATCATATACTCATTTAGCTTTTCTTGCAGGGGAGGGAGGTTAGGTTATTCTGTCTTATACAATGACAGCACTTTTCATGGTATATGGATTATTGACCAGGCTACCAGTATTTTTATTATGCATTTGTTTTCTAGTTGTGGCATGTATACTGCATTATAGAGCACGATAGTTTAATAAATATTCAAAACTTCCTTTGTGTCGCTTGTTTATCTTATTGTGGACAAGTATGAGTGAGAGAGCGAAAGGGTGTGTCCTGTTACTGAAATTTCTGAAAGGGTCAAGAGTGTTATGTTCTGTGGGTGCCAATTCACTTCTTTCTCTGGTATGGTTAGGAGGGCAAGTGAAGCACTATAGCTAGTCAGACTCGGGCTCATGGATACTAAGGTAGTAGGATGACTCAGTCCCTACATGCTGAGGTCCATAGTCCCAAGCATAGTTTTGTACCGGAGCACAATCCATGCAACAGAATGACCTTGATGATTACGGTGCAGGCCCTGATAGGGTCACGCTTGGACTATGCTAACATCCTTTACCTTGGCCTTCCTGAATATCTGTTAACCCGTCTACAGGTAGTCCAAAATTCGGCAGCCAGGGCAATCTTTGGTCTTGCCAGAAGAGCTAGGGCAAGCAATCTCCTTGCGACTCTGCACTGGCTGCCGATTCGGAAGCGCATTGCGTTTAAGGCCTTAACTATAGCCTTTAAGGCGCTCCACAATTTCGGCGCTGGCTATTTGCAGAAAAGGGTCAATTTCTATCTACCATCTAGACCCTTGAGGTCGGCTGCCCTGGCCAATGCCATCGTGCCGTCAGTGAGACGTGTGAGGTGTGGAGGCCGCTCTTTCAGCTACCTTGCCCCCCGTCTCTGGAACACTCTGCCCTTGACGCTGCGAACGTGCTCGAATCTGTTTGCTTTTAGAAAGGGACTCAAAACCTATCTCTTCGCTCTGTAAGCCGCCTGTGTTGTTTGGTGCCGCATGGCTGTTGTTGTTAGTTGCTGGTATTTGTGTGAGGATCTATAGCGCCGGGACGCTCTATGAGCAGCTGAGCGCTTTACAAAACCCCCAGTAACATAACATAACATAACATTATATGAAGTTCACCGTTGCTGGGAAAGGCTGGGTATCCACTTTTACAGGACAAAAAGGTTGATATGATCCATGTAGAGTCATATGGATAGGAGAATGTAATCTTTGAACAATACTGGTCTTATAGCTGATTGGATGCATTCACCACTCGTCTTGGGAAGGACGCTTTGAGTACTGGTTTGCCTTAGGTTAGTTAGTTTTATAGTTTAAAAACACATTGATCCCCTAACCCTTGATAGATAGTAACAATACTTATATTGTGAATTTGTATGTCTCTTATATTATGTGATTTGGACTTTATACCTACATTAGTACTCAACTGGACAATACACAGCTAATTACAATGTGATTTTCTTTCTTTTTTCCTTGAGTTTATTGAAAGATGTAAGAGCGCTGGAGCATTGATGGAACATGGGTATAGGTCACTTGGGCGAATAGGCCTGTATATTAAGATATGGTATCGACCTCTCACCGTTCCGAGTCACCTGTACCTATTCCAACATGGTTATCTGCGTAAATACGTTTATCATATATATGTTGTACTTGTGTCGTGCACTTGTGTATTTTTTTCTCATGCAAAAAATTTAAAGCAGATCAAAAAAAATGATGTACACCTTTTGTTTTTAGGCGATAGTGCGTTTATTTCAACAAGTAACACTTATTTTTACAGCGAGTGGACATGTTCTTGAGAATGCATATGACTAATTTAGGGATACGCTGAAGAACGTGTTGCATGCGGGCAGTTGTTAATATAATCATGCTAGAGAAAGATTTACTTTTCGCTTGGAAAATACATTTGGGATAGTTTAACTGGATAGATTTATGGAAGTGTTTGATGCTTTGGCAGGAGAATGACTGGGGAACTTGGAGGAAGCCTGAGGGATAGTAAGGGCGAAAGAGTAAAATACATAATAAGGATGGAGCTAAAAGAAACAGTTAAAAACTGTAAAATATTTATTGAAAGATAATAGGAAGAGGAGAGCAATTTGTAGTGAGGATGTCACAGGGCCTCTGATGACGTCGGTGGACGGGGCGAGGACTTTAACAGCTGTTCCTTTCCGCCCCGTCCTCAGGATGCACACGGCCCCTTTAATGCGGCATGGACGTCACCAGCAGAGGCGGAGCCGACAGTCCTGACGTCGCACCCGTCTGACCAACCAGAGTCAGAGGAGGCGGATAAGGAAGCCCAACCGGAACCACACGGTGCAAAAGCCGGAGGAAGAACATGAGAGAAACCGCCGGAGACGAGCAACCTTCGGGAGGAGAACCCAGGAGAAGAAGCAGACGGGCCGGCCAGGAGAACGAACATGCCTGGAGGCCACCGACCCCACAAGCCGCCCTGCCGCACTTCTGGAGAAGTGTGGCTGGACAAGGTACGGGCCGTTTAAAGGGACTCTTCTCCTCACAGGTTGGGAAGGGGGTAGGGGAGGCTTGAGGGAGGTCACGGGACCACGAGTGTATGTGTGAAATCCTCACCCCCGAACACGCTCCCCAGTCGCGACAGTTTGTGTTGGGCGCAACATGTTTCTTGGTGTAGGGCCCTGGTGACTCCTTC
Source organism: Lissotriton helveticus (assembly GCF_964261635.1). Classification (NCBI taxonomy): domain Eukaryota; kingdom Metazoa; phylum Chordata; class Amphibia; order Caudata; family Salamandridae; genus Lissotriton; species Lissotriton helveticus. Next base: position 503,006,863 of record NC_136068.1, on the reverse strand, counting down.
ACTCCCCGTTACCCCCTCCTCTAGATCAGTAGCCCAGAATGTATTAGTAATCTCGGGATTGTTTCTTCTTTCTTTTTCGCATGGCGTTGCTGGAAGAACCCAAGCCGCATGACTGTCTGAAACACTGAATTATTGGAGTCAGGAAGGACTCGAAGACCCAGACGATCTTCTTTGTTTGCTTATCTTCACCATATGAACTGTGGATTGGAATTGAGAGGACTTTTCTCCCTCTAGAGACACGCATTCCTTGTTTTTTTTTTAGTGGTGTTACGATATTAAGAAATAAACACCTATTCCGACATTCTAGAGTGGTCCTCCATCATTGACACACCAGTAACCGGCTGTCCCCCCCTCACAAGTGGCAAGCGAGATAGGAGTTCAGTGTTGAACCGCCGTCCGCTACAGGATGGAAAACCTTATACAACAAATGAACGATGGGCAGGAAAAACTGGAGTGGGCTATTGAACAAACCTCTACCGAAGCGGAGGCGGATCGGACAGCTTTGACCCAGGCAATACAGAACCAATCGGATAGTCTACTTAGGTTGGCAGAAGGACATACCCAGCTTATGACTATGTTGGGACAGGGAAGACCTTGTGCATACGCTGTTGTCAAACAATATATCTTGGATCGCTTAGGAGTGGATGAGGAAACCCACCGGTTGCGGTTCCGTCAGGAACGAGGGGCCCCCGGGGATCTCCCAAAGACTCTGTTCTACAAACTAAAAGAAGCAGCCAACCTTTGGCTTAAACCTCACGAGGCAAGCATGGAAGACGTTATGAATAAAGTCTACCTGGAGCAGTTCCTGAAGGCTCTACCTTATGGCACTCAGCGTTGGTTGAAGCAGCATGCAGGTCTCACACTGGAACACGCCATAGAAATGGCCACGTGTTATGCCAGGGCACAAGGACGTCCTTATATCAGAGAACCCGAGAAACACCCCAGAAACGTTCCTCCTGTAAAGACTGAAAAGAAACCACTAAAAGGGGTACCAGAGCCTATATGTCCCCATTTCCCCAGACCAGATCTTCCAGTCACTTCAGGACCCCAATGTTATGATTGTGGGGAGTGGGGCCATATAGCCCGATATTGCCGAAAAAAGAAAGAAAAGGAGGAAGAGCCAATGGACGTGAGCTAAGCACCCCGCTCCATCCTTTTTGCAAAAGAAACCGAGACAGCATTCTATGTAAGTGTGACTATCAACGGGACACCTATAAGAGCATTACTGGATTCTGGGTGCAAGCACTCAGTGGTAAAACAGGAATTAATCAACCATTCCAATCTTATCCCCGGGAGGACCGTCCACATCAGGTGTGTTCACGGGGATGTCAGGGAATATCCCCTAGCTAAGGTCACCCTCTATAGTGGGTCAGGGAAGGGAACCGAAGTAAGGGTAGGTGTCTTATCCAGTCTCTCAGAACCCGTTATCATCGGGACCGATAATCCCTCTTTTCACTCTCTTATGTTTGAAGCTCTCAAACCCCTGAGGAAAACATACGACACCCTACTTCTACCAGAGCCGTGGGCAAGGGATACCCACTTCCGTACCGCACAGTTGAACGATGCCAGCCTCACTAATGCCTGGCAAAAAGCCCGTGAGGTTCAGGACACCCTCACCCGGGTATATCCGACCTTCATCGAAAAAAACGGTCTGTTATACAGAGTGGCAAAACCAGATGCGACACCACAGTTGTTAGTACCCACAAGTTTTAGAGAGCAAATTCTTTTTTTTGCACATGCCCATCTTTTGGCCGGTCATTCTGGGGCTGAAAGAACTGGACAAGCCATACTCCAGCATTTTTTCTGGCCAGGGGTTTATGCCCAGGTTCAGAAATATAGTCAAGAGTGCAGGATATGCCAAAGACGGAATCCATACATTCCTCCCCCTATACCATTGAATCCATTACCCATAATAGGTACTCCATTTGACCGACTAGGTATGGACCTCATTGGCCCTTTGCCCAAGTCAGGAAGGGGACACCAATACGCTCTAGTGTTGGTGGATTACGCCACCCACTACCTGGAGGCCTTCCCCCTTTGGGTGGCCAACTGCTCTGCCATAGCACAGAGACTGGTGGAGGTGTTTTCGCGAATGGGATTCCCCAGGGAGATCGTTACCTATCAGGGTACCCCTTTCGTGTCCCGCCTTATGAAACAAGTGTGCACACAACTGAGAATAAAACATATAAAGACGTCTGTCTACCATCCCCAGACGGATGGTTTGGTTGAGCGTTACAACTGCTCCCTAAAGCTCACACTGAAGAAACTACTGTCTGGGGATGGGAAAAACTGAAGTCAGTTACTGCCTCTGGCCCTTTTTGTACTACGTAGCCAGACCCAAGCCAGTTTGGGTACCTCCCCGTTCGAGCTACTGTTCGGACGTAAACCAAGGACCCTACTGGAGATCACCAAAGATAGCTGGGAAAGGGAAGGAGCACAAGAAGCGGAGGCGCTTTTGGATCATACCCGCCAATTACAAACCCGCCTCCACAAGCTGAGAACCCTTGCTCATGGCCATCTTGCCATTGCTCAAACTAAGCGGAAAACTTTTTTTGACCAAGGGAAAAAATGGAGGGAACTGAGCGTAGGGGAGTGGGCTTTAGTACTGCTGCCCACTTCCACACTCAAAACTAAAAAAAGAGTGGCAGGGACCCTTCAAAATCCTCAAATAGATAGGGCGTACCACCTACCTATTGCAATTATCTGGACATAAAACCCAGATGTACCACATAAACCTCTTAACCCCTTCGACGCTGATGACGGAGCGGTTCCGTCATCAGCGTCGGTTGTGGCTGTGCTGATAACGGCACCGCTCCGTCTTCAGTACCGCCCTCGGTGGGAGCGCTGGCCCTCCCCCCCTGGGGCATCGATCGTCGTGCTTTTCCCTGGGGTGGCAGCGGAAGACTTTCCGCTGCCACCCCCTGGCCCCCCCACGCTTCCTGGTGACGTCAGCGCGCACAGCGCCCGCTGACTTCATCAGGAAGCGCTGGACGCACTGAAGCCTTTTGTTTCCAGCGCGTCCAGAGGAAGGGTGAGTGTTTCTTGCTCCGGTGGGGCGGGGGGCCCGTTTCTCGTTGCCTTGAGGCATCGGGGGGAGGAAACAGTGGTTCCTCTCCCCTGATATCCCAATGCAGGGCATTCCTGGTGCACGATCGCGCACAGCGTCGCGATCGTGCCCCAGGAATGCCCCACTAGACATCAGGGATTTTTTCTTGTCTTTTGTTTGTGTGCAGGAAGCGACCCCTTGGGCAAGGGTCGCTTCCTTTTGGGGCAAAAGAATTTACAGACTGTTTTTTTGGCCGAATCTGGACCCAGGGGGGGGGCAGAAAAGCCCACTAGACACCAGGGATTGTATTTTATTTATAAAGGAAGCGACCCCTTGGGTAAGGGTCGCTTCCTAGGGGCCAACACTTTTTTTTTTAGACTTTTCTGCCCCCCCCCCTGGGGGCAGTTCGACCGTTTTTTGGGCCTAATCTGTACCCAGGGGGGGTTGAAAAGCCCACTAGACACCAGGGATTGTTCTTTTTTTATAAAGGAAGCGACACCTTGGGCAAGTTTCACTTCCAGGGGGCTAAATATTTTTTTAGACCTTTCTGCCCCCACTGGGGGCAGATCGGCCGCTTTTTGGGCCTAATCTGGACCCAGGGGGGGTAGAAAAGCCCACTAGACACCAGGAATTGTTCTTTTTTTATATAGGATGCGACGCCTTGGGCAAGTGTCGCTTCCAGGGGGCAATATAAATATTTTAGACTGTTCTGCCCCCCCCCCCCCCCTGGGGGCAGATCGACTGTTTTTTTACCGTTTCTGGACCCAGGGGGGGGGGGTGCAAAAGCCCACTAGACACCAGGGATTGTTTTTTATTTATAGGAAGCGACCCCTTGGCCAAGGGTCGCTTCCTTGGGCCCATTTGTTTTCAAAAATATGTTCAGCCCCCTCTGGGGGCAAATTAGTGTCTTTATTTGGAGTCTCTGCCCTCCGTAGGGTTGCTTCCAGGGGGCCCACATTTATAAAGATTTATATTCTGCCCCCCATGGGGACAGACACCCCATTTGTGACATACCCTGTGACATAGCCTGTTGTAATGTGTGTTGTTTTTGTTTCTTCTAATGTGTATTGTTTTATTTTCTCTTTAGATTGTTGCAGTGTGCGGTTCCATTACTGGTGGTTCTGTTGTTCTGCTGTTTCTGTAGTTGCATGTGTTTGGTAAGAGACCTTTTTTTGTTCAATTGTAATGTAATTTTTTTTTTTGCAAAGTGTGTAATAATACAAGTATGTTTGGTTTCTGTTTTTTGTGATTGTAAAACATGTTTTGCATTTGTTCTTGATGTGTACTTCTGTAGATGTAAGGTTTTTTTCTTCTTTCTGTGGGATATCATTGCCTATTTGCTGTGTCTTTGCAGAGTAGGTGCTGGTGAGTGTAGCTGTCTCTTGTAAGTGAATTGTATATTTTTTTCAATATATAGATATTTGTGATAAAGGCTTACATTTGTTTACTTACTTTGCACAGTGTTGGGGTTGTTGAGTTGTTTGTGCAGACTCCTTTAATAATAATAATAATAAAGCCATTTATTGAGCGCCTGGTTACACTGAACAGTGTGTCCCCGCGCTATCGAACCCCATCATTAAACCATCAAACCAACCAGATCAGTAGAATCTCTAACCAACCACAGACCGCTAGTCTTTAGGGAAGAGATGCGTCTTAAGTTTCAAACGGAATCTCCTCTCGGAGGGTTCCATCCGCAATTCAAGGGGTAATTTATTCCAATGGGAGGCTGCTAAATAACAAAAAGAGCGGCCGCCCATTTTGGCTTTAAAAATGCGAGGAACTGAAAACAACATACTGCCCGATGATCTTAAGTGACGTTTTGGGCGGTGGATACTGAGGAGCTTGTTTAGATAAGGGGGTCCTTTCCCTTGTGCAATACGATGGGAAATGCACAGGGCCTTGAAAAGTATACGCTCCTTTATAGGAAGCCAGTGCAATTTGGATAAAGCATCCTTTCCTGAAGCTCTGCGTGGAAGGTTGAGAACTAGGCGGGCAGCCATATTCTGGACTCTTTGAAGTTGTTTCAGACCTTTTTGGCTCAGCCCTATAAGTAGGGCATTGCCATAGTCAAGATGTGGGGTGACTAGGGCATGGACAAGGGATTTCCTTGTATTCATCGGAACTAGGTCAAGGACCTTACGCAGGATTTTGAGAACTGCGTAACATTTACCGGTAACCTTTTCGATATGCTTCGCATACGAGAGTTTGGTATCTAGTATCATTCCCAAATTCTTGGCTGAATCCGTAGGAACAGGGGTCTGACCAAGTTCTGCTGGCCACCAGTCTGATGACCACGCTGAAGGAGCCTTACCAATGAGCAACACCTCAGTTTTGTCTCCATTCAGACGCAAACAGTTATTATTCATCCAACTGGCTACAGCTGAGAGACAAGCTGAAAAGTTGATAGCTGTCTCTTCTCCATCTTGACTGAGTGTAATTATTAGTTGCGTGTCATCGGCGTAAGTTATAATATTAACACCGAAGGACTCAACTATACGTGCAAGGGGTTCCATGTACAGGTTGAACAAGGTAGGGCTCAAACTTGAGCCCTGTGGAACCCCGTGCTTCAGCTGTCTGGGAGTGGACTTGAATGGCGGACAATGAATTTGGAAACTTCTATTTTCCAAAAATGACTTTAGCCACTCATATGCATCTCCTTCAACTCCAATCTCTGTAAGACGTGACAGCAGCGTAGAGTGTGACACAGTATCAAAAGCTGCGCTTAAGTCAAGTAACACAAGCGCTGCTGTCTGGCCTTTATCAGCTATTTGCCTCATCAGTTCTGTTGAGTAAAGGACTGCCGATTCAGTAGAGTATTGAGCTCTGAAGCCAGATTGAGTAGGGTGAAGAAATCGCCCCTGCTCCAAATGTTCCATAAGCTGTATATTTTATGCTTTATTTGTAAGGATAATGGCTAGCCGCCGGATTACTGCTCAGCAAGTTGTTGGAATGCTTTTTGATTCTTCCTCTGACCATGGTCCAGAGACTGACTCTGATTCTGAGCCAGAGATGGGAGGTGAAGATTCAGGTAGTGAGTTTTCTCTACACACGGCTTCATCTGATGATGAAGATACTCTGAGTGCTGATGAAGCTACTTTTGGTGTGGATGAAGTGCCTGTGGTTGCGGAGGACATTGCTGTGCCAATAGTGCGGCAAGAGGCATCTGGGCTGCAGCCTGGGGCGGCTAGACTTCCACTTGGTGTAGTGAGACAAGAGGCAGCTGGGTGGCAGCTCAGCGGCAGCCTGCGGCTGCAAGACTTGACGTTGAAAGTTCTGACCTCTGGGTTGCACCAGGCATGGTGCAGCCGGCATTGCCTGAATTTACTGGTGTTCCAGGGTGTAGAGTGAACACTGAAAACTTTTAGCCAATTGATTTTTTCAAGTTGTTTATGGATGATGTGTTTTGGCTGAGATTGTAGAGCAGACTAATTTGTATGCAGACATTTTTTTGAGGGTGAACAGTGCCAGCCTTAAGCCCCACGCTAGAGCTACCCGGTGGTCTCCCACAAATTTGGAGGAGATGAAAAAGTTTTTGGGTTTAACTTTTTTGATGGGCTTGCTTAGGAAACCATCAATGGCTTCATATTGGTCTACTAGTCCCTTGATGGCAACAGCTATATTTCCGGCAGTCATGAGTCGTGATAGGTATTTGCTTCGGATAATACATTTTGTTGACAATAGTTCGGCTTTGGCACGAGATCACCCTGATTGTGACCGTCTTTTCAAGATTCGGCCTGTCATTGATCATTTCGTTGATCAATTTCCTGAGATCTTTTATCCTGGGAAAGAAATTGCAATGGGTGAGTCTTTGCTGTTGTTCAAGGGCCGCTTGGTATTTCGGCAATACATTCCTAGTAAGAGGGCACGCTATGGAATTAAGCTTTATATGCTGTGTGACAGTCTGACTGGATAGGTCTCTAATTTCAGGGTGTACACCGGTAAGGAATCCAGGATTAACCCCCCTGGTTGTCCGTTGACTTTTGGAGTGACTGAGAAAATTGTGTGGGAACTTGGTTGCGGATTTTTTAACAAAGGCCATCATTTATATGTAGGTAACTTCTACACTGGTGTGCGGTTGTTCAGAGAATTGGCCAAAGTGGACACTGTTGCTTGTGGCACAATCCGCTCAAACCGTAAAGGTTTCCCAAAAGAACTTGTTTGTCAAAAGCTTGCTCGGGGACAGTGCAGTGCATTGCGTTGTGAGGAGCTTCTAGCTGTGAAGTTTTCAGACAGGAGAGATGTATACATGTTGACTTCCATACATGATGAAAGCACTGAACCGGTGACTGTTTGGGGTCAGGTTGCAGAAGCGAGCAAACCTGTGTGCATAATGGACTATAATAGGCACATGGGTGGTGTTGACAGAGTAGATCAGAGGTTGGAACCGCATGCTGCTCTTCGTAAGGCTTACATTTGGTACAAGAAGTTGGCTATCCATCTTTTCCACTTGGCAACCTTTAATGCTTTTGTTGTGTTCCAGAAATCTTGTCCCCAGTCAACGATGACTTTTGTAAAGTTTCAGGAGTCTGTAATAGGCAGCCTTGTTTTAGTGGAACAGGCAAGTGTTCCTAGAGTTGGAGTGGTGGAGGATGTTGCCAGATTGAAAGATCACCACTTTCCTGATCAAATTCCTCCTACAACCTCAAAAGACTTTCCCAGTCGGAGATGTAGAGTCTGTTGGCGAAGAGGTTTGCGGAAGGAGGTTCGTATGTACTGCCCCGACTGCCCTTCAAACCCTGGGCTGTGTGTACCTGCTTGTTTTAGATTGTACCACACGCAAAATAATTTTTGGGAGCATCCATGAGTGGTAAAGTGAACTGGTTGGTCTTTATTCTTTAAAACTTATTGTTCAGTTTCAAAGTTGGCATTTGTGTAGTGTTTTTAGATTTAGTTGTTGTGTTAGTAGATTTGTATCAATTTGCAATTTGTTTATTTTTTTGGAAAAAAAACTAAAGTATGATGTTGGTTTGCGTGTAGTGTCCATTGTCTGATGGTGTGCATGGTTTGGCGCTTGGCTGGCGGTGTCTGTGGACTGGTGCTTGTCTGGCGGTGTCTGTGGACTGGTGCTTGGCTGGCGGTGTGCGTGGTCTGTTGTTTGGTTGGCGGTGTGCATGGTCTTGCGCTTGCCTGGTGGTGTGTTGGGATTGGTGCTTGGCTGGTGGTGTGCCTGGGCTGGAGCTTGGCTGGCGGTGTGTGTGGAGTGGCGCTTGCCTGGTTGTGTGTGTGGACTGGTGTTTGGCTGGTGGTGTGTGTCGTCTGGTGTTTGGTTGGCGGTGTGCATGGTCTTGCGCTTGCCTGTTGGTGTGTTTGGATTGGTGCTTGGCTGGTGGTGTGCCTGGACTGGTGCTTGGCTGGCTGTGTGTGTGGAGTGGTGCTGTCCTGGCGGTGTGTGTGGACTGGTGCTTGCCTGGCGGTGTGCGTGGTCTGGTGTTTGGTTGGCGGTGTGCGTGCTCTTGCTTTTGCCTGGTGTTGTGTTTGGATTGGTGCTTGGCTGGTGGTGTGCCTGGACTGGTGCTTGGCTGGCGGTGTCTGTGGACTGGTGCTTTCCTGGTGGTGTGTGTGTGGACTGGTACTTGGCTGGTGGTGTGCTTCGTCTGGTGCTTGTCTGGTGGTGTGTGTGGTCTGGTGCTTGGCTGGTGGTGTGCATGGACTGGTGCTTGGCTGGCGGTGTGTGGGAAGTGACTTAATGCTGGTTACTACACACAGTGCTAGTTGAGCGCCACTCCATGTAATCCATGAGTTTGTCTGGTTGCTGTGTCAGGAATGTGGGCTTGTGAAAGTGATGGGCCCTTGATTGGCGTTGTCTGCTGGTGGAAGTGTAGTAAAGTGATGGGTCCGCGGCTGGCGCTGTGAATGTTTTGTATGTGTCACATGTATGAAAGGTATATGAATGGCCTGTAAAGCGGTTGGTGCCTTGTCGTGGCTTTACAGCTCACGAGCTGTGAGTCAATGGTTCCGTTTCTTGTCCTTTCCATTATTAACAGTGTATTTCATTTTTTGTGAAATCACTTGCTAATACAATGGTATATACTGAACCATCACTCACCCTCGTGCCAAATCCTACCAGTATGTGTGTGTGTTTGAAAACTTGATGTCTGTGTAGTTTTTTTTTTTTTTTTTTTGAAGCAGGACGCACCTTGTCACTTTTTCTGTAAATGTTGTGATGTGTTGCTTTTGTGCCTGGTGGTGTGAATGGTCTTCTGTGTGTCAGGTATGAAAGGTGTGTGAATGGCATGTAAAGCGGTTGGTGCCTTGAAGTGGCTTTACAGCTCACGAGCTGCGAGTCATTGGTTCAGTTTTTTTGTCCATGTAATTGACAGTGCATTTCATTTTTGTGAAATCTCTTGTTAATAAAATTATATATACTGAACCATCATTCGCCCTCGTGCCAAATCCAACCAGTATGTGTGTGTGTTTGAGGAATAGATGGCTGTGTAGGGATCTTGTTTTTCTTAGTCTCTGTGCCAAGGTGTACATTCCGCTTACGAATAACCTGCCAATTGTAGATATTCTTGAAAACCCATGGAACTATATGGTGATGTCTCTCTGGTGAAATCTAACAATTAATTGTATCCACAATATCCTGCAAAACTCACAATGTCTGTCATATTTTCCTTGCAATATTGCGCCCAAATTGTCACACTGCACAAGTAAACAACTAATCTTGTCAAAACTAATTGGTTTAGCTAGGGGGGTCACATGGGTTTTTCACTCCTTCCTCAGTTGCCATCTAGGGAAACCTAGCATACCCACACATTTTTGGAAAGTAGACATCCGGGGGCTTTCAAGGGGGTATGGATTGCATGGATCCTCCAACGTTCCTTTTCTCATAATCCCTAGCAAACTTTAAATGTAGCTGAAATAATAATTATTTTTTTCGAACATTTATGTGTTTGAAAGTGTGGCATCACTGGGCTCACACAAATTTCCACCCAACCCGCGTTCTCCCAGGTCTCCTGAAAAAAATGGTACCTCACTTGCCTGGGTCTGCTTAGTGCCTGCGACAGGAAACAGCGCAAAACGCAACGTGGTCGCACCGGAATTTTCGCAGTGAAAATGGGCCCTTTTTTAGCTAAGTGTATACCTTTCCTTTTTGAACCCTTGCTCTGCCGGCACCTAGAGAAACCTAGCAAACCTATACAGTTTTTAAAACTAGACACCCAGGGGAATTCAGGATGGGGTGACTCAACTGCCTCCCACCAGGTTCTGTTACCCAGAATCCCTTGCAAACCTTAAAAATTGACCAAAAAAATGCATTTTCCTCACATTTCTGTGGTGTAAAGTTCTGGAATCTGCGTGGATCAACAAATTATCACCCACTCCGCGTTCCCCCAGGACTCCCGAAAAAAAATGGTACCTCACTTGCGTGGGTAGGCATAGTGGCTGCAACAGGAAAAGGCAGAAATCGTACGGTGGAGAATTAAAAATAACCTATAGCTAACTTGTGAAACTACTAAACCCAAACAGTTCTGAAAACTAGACACCCAGGGGAATTCAGGATGGGGTGACTCAACTGCCTCCCACCAGGTTCTGTTACCCAGAATCCCTTGCAAACCTTAAAAATTGACAAAAAAAATGCATTTTCCTCACATTTCTGTGGTGTAAAGTTCTGGAATCTGCGTGGATCAACAAATTATCACCCACTCCGCGTTCCCCCAGGACTCCCGAAAAAAAATGGTACCTCACTTGCGTGGGTAGGCATAGTGGCTGCAACAGGAAAAGGCAGAAATCGTACGGTGGAGAATTAAAAATAACCTATAGCTAACTTGTGAAACTACCAAACCCAAACAGTTCTGAAAACAAGACACCCGGGGGAGTCCAGGGAGGTATAGCATGCGTGGGTTCCCCAATGTTTTCCTACCCAGAAATCCCTGCAAAAAAGGTAGGCACTTTGCCAAAAAAGGGCCCATTTTCACTACGAAATTGCGGTGCGAACACGTTGCGTTTTGCGCTGTTTCCTGTCGCAGGCACTAGGCAGATCCAGGCAAGTGAGGTACCATTTTTTTCGGGAGACCTGGGGAAACCCGGGGTGGGTGGAAATTTGTTGATCCACGCAGATTCCAGAACTTCCACAGAAATATGAGGAAAATGTGTTTTGTCAATTTTTTAGCTGTGCAAGGGATTCTGGGTAACAGAACATGGTGGGAGGCATTTGAGTCACCCCATCCTGAATTCCCCTGGGTGTCTAGTTTTCAGAATTGTATAGGTTTGCTAGGTTTCCCTAGGTGCTGGCAGAGCTAGGCTTCAAAAACGAAAGGTAGGAACTTTGCCAAAAAAAGGCCAGTTTTCACTGCGAAATTGCGGTGCGAACACGTTGCGTTTTGCGCTGTTTCCTGTCGCAGGTCCTAGGCAGACGCAGGCAAGTGAGGTACCATTTTTTTTCGGGAGACCTGGGGAAACACGGGGTTGGTGGAAATGTGTTGATCCACGCAGATTCCAAAACTTTCCACCACAGAAATGTGAGGAAAATGTGTTTTGTTTGTCAATTTTTTAGATTTGCAAGGGATTCTGGGTAACAGAACATGGTGGGAGGCATTTGAGTCACCCCATCCTGAATTCCCCTGGGTGTCTAGTTTTCAGAAATGTATAGGTTTGCTAGGTTTCCCTAGGTGCTGGCAGAGCTAGGCTTCAAAAACGAAAGGTAGGCACTTTGCCAAAAAAATGTCAGTTTTCACTGCGAAATTGCGGTGCGAACATCGTGCGTTTTGCGCTGTTTCCTGTCGCAGGCACTAGCCAGACCCAGGCAAGTGAGGTACCATTTTTTTTGGGATACCTGGGGGAACACGGGGTGGGTGGAAATTTGTTGATCCACGCAGATTCCAGAACTTTACACCACAGAAATGTGAGGAAAATGCGTTTTTTTTGTCAATTTTTTAGCTTAGCAAGGGATTCTGGGTAACAGAACCTGGTAGGAGGCAGATGAGTCACCCCATCCTGAATTCCTCTGGGTGTCTAGTTTTTAAAAATGTATAGGTTTGCTAGGTTTCCATAGGTGCCGGCAGAGCTAAGCTTCAAAAACAAAAGGTAGGCACTTTGCCAAAAAAAGGCCAATTTTCACTGCGAAATTGCGGTGCGAACACGTTGCGTTTTCCGCTGTTTCCTGTCGCAGGTACTAGGCAAACCCAGGCAAGTGAGGTACCATTTTTTTTCGGGATACCTGGGGGAACACGGGGTGGGTGGAAATTTGTTGATCCACGCAGATTCCAGAACTTTACACCACAGAAATGTGAGGAAAATGCGTTTTTTTGTCAATTGTTTAGCTTTGCAAGGGATTCTGGGTAACAGAACCTGGTGGGGGCAGTCAAGTCACCCCATCCTGAATTCCCCTGGGTGTCTACTTTTCAAAAATGTATATGTTTGCTAGGTTTACCTAGGTGCTGGCAGAGCTAGGGTGCGAAAACTACAGCTAGGCACTTTGCCATAAAAGGGTCAATTTTTAACTGCAAATATAAATAGGAAATGATAAACAAGAGCACTTTCCCCCCCACTTATTGCCCATTTCACTCTACCTATGGAAAGATCTCGGCATGAACCGACGTTCGGGGGAAATTGCCAAAGAGATCTCTTATCGAAAAAACGAATAGTGCAGCTTGGCCGTTAGATGCGTATCGGTCTGTGCAGTTGTAAATAATTTTGGCATCTTGTGATGGGCCATAGAGCGCCATATCGTTTTATCTGGGGTAAATGCGTTTTATTCCTGCTCCCCGATGATCTAATATAACAAGGATCGAACTGGGGGCCCAATTTGTAGTGACTCCCTGGGAGTGAACGCGACGCGATCACCAGGTGCATTGTAGAAATAAAAAGAGGCGGAATGGGCGTCGGCTGCAAACTTTCAAACTGAGACTTTTTTCCTCGGGAGAAGACGCTACTTTTCGCTCGGTGAGTAAGAGAAACGCAGTAGGATCTAGAATAGTGGATAATGGGAGGTGTAGTGAAAAAAAAAAAAACATTTTTTAAAATAACGTGGAGCCGAGAGTGTTGTCTAGGACTTTGATATATACGGCAATTTGCAGGCATATTGGGGTCGTGATACCGAGAGCATAACACTGAAAACGTGGATCTTGGTTGATAATTGTTAGTTACCGCGACGCCCAGTAGATACATCTAACGAGCCCGAGATACTCAAATTACCAAGAGGGCTATACTTTCCATGCGAAAAAGCCTAAGGTACTGATAAGAAATTATGGACAAATGCGATATTTTATATACATATCTGCAGGCCACATCTTCCATGCGAACAAGTCTTTAGTTCCGGTAATAAATTGTGGATAAATACGACATTTTATATACACATTCAATGTGCCTGTTGATTAGAAGCATTAAGTAATTAATAGTCTCGATGTGGGAAAAAATAACGGTTACTAAAAGGGGAGAAAAATGTTTTAAAAGAGCGAAAACGTCCCAGGCATAAAAACTGGCGAGGTTAGGACCTCTGGGTGGTGGTGGTCATCCTCTTCGCCATACCGCCAGAGCGTCTCCATGGAATGTGAAAGGAGTGGGCCTGGGGGAAATATTTGCAGGCAAAGGCGCATAATAAAATTGGCCGCGATGAGGGTTATACTTAAAGACGTATCTAAATATGGGGTCATAATTAGGCCAAATGTAATGAGCTTTTACGAGACCGGCGTAATTGGTAGAGGAACTGCGATGTGAGGATTTGAAATAAATACTTAGACAAAAAGTAGAAACTCAAAATATGACGTATATGGATTTAGATATGAATATTGTTTTTATCCATATTATTTAGGCACAGAGGCCGTTTACTTTGACTTGGACACAGAATTCGTAGACACACGATGTGAGGACTGTGCATATTGGACACAGCCAGCACGGTAAGACAAGACTTGGTATTAATTTCTCTAAAAATCTTCTTGTCGGGAACGCTTTATATATTGGACCTTATATTTGGAAGACCCCTCGTTTCTCCAAAACCTAATAACAATGTAGTATCTAATGGTGTGGGTAAAACAAGCGTAATTGCATAGCTCTAGATTCCACTTCTTAGTAGTGAATTTAGGACGTGGCCCTGAAACCTCGGTTTTACAAAGATGTTTAAATGGGACGTGGTTACAACGGGAAGAGAGAAATCACATTCATATTTATATTCCCCTTTGAAAAATTGCTCTTGTTTGTAGATTTTTTTTTTAACATATTGACTGTGCTGGTCTATATTGGAGTCTATTGACAATGACTTAAGACATTTGGGCATAGAGATTATGCCCAATAATGTCCTTATAGCTTGAAAATCATGGCCGTAAAGAATTCCTGTTATGGGGGATTGTAAGCTTATAAATATGGTCTTTTTAAATAATTTGCAAGAAGATTAATGAATGTTGGAATTTGGCTCCTCCCCAAATTCCCTATTTTGTTTTTGCACATACGTGGCAGCTATGATAATACATGTATATATGGGTGGCAGTATGAAAAGACAAATGTATATATGTCAATGTAGGTTGAAAAACATATGATTTTAGGATTGTAAATATATATATAAAATTGGTTTGGATCTAGAATGTATATGATTACGACGCAAATATCAGATACTCAATGTATAACTTAAAAATCTATAAAAAAATGTACATAGGATTAGAGATCCACTTGGAAGAACTATGCACTTCTGTCTCATGAATGTAAATATTATGACTGAAAAAAACTGTAGATTTTATGTTTAGTATTATATGTAATGGTTTTAAATGTTTTTACAGCCCTGATGAAGTTCTTTGAACGAAACGCGTTGGCTGCTTAAAAGAAAATTAAATAAAGAAGAAACTAAAACAAGACATAACAGTTCTTGGATATTCTTTATTGACATTTGTATGGTGATTTTTGGTGGTGCAACCCACAGCGGGTGAAAAATTGACTGTTTTTGTTAAAACAATTGCCTCCAGGGAGCAACGGGGGCGGTGGGAGTGCACACCACAGGAGCTAACAGCTCTGCATCGGATGTACAGTTGAGACGGGTGGGCCTAAGGCCAGCAGAGAGGTGCGGCACACCCAAAGTCTGTTTTTGGGGGTCGTGTTGAGTTGCTCAGGAGTCGGGTTATAGAGAATCACAGCTGTTCACGGCAATCAATGCCCATTGGTCACTGGCACTCTCAATTCCTGCTGCAACTGTATGACGGTGACGTCATCACTGAGCGGGCAGTACACCACTACCCATGGGGGCAGAGCAAGAAAATGCACACTGGAGGTTCTGCAAAGAGAACACGGCTGTAAACCAAGTAGACGGGAGCAACAGTACCCATTGCAAGACTCAACTAGTAGCAAGTTTCCTGAGGGCTCTAAAATGTGGGGAAGTGAGGAACAAATTCTAGTAAAAACTCCTGTTTATTCAAATGAATACCTTAATAGCATATCACTATATAATAGGTGAGATTAAAGTGATTCGAAGAACAGAACTGCTTCATTTCATTATCACTTGTAGTGGTTACGTAATTGTTATTCAGAATGTGTATATGCCATGTAAGTGATTGTTGTTCAGAATGTGTACATGTCATGTAATGTAGAATGTATTCCTTTGATTGTAGGGAGTCTTCTGATGTCTGGGGTTCGATGGGCTTCTTCAGTTGCTTGTCGGACTCCGGGCTGAAGAGGCACTCCTCCTGTGGTTGAAACCCATATTAAATATATTTTATCTACCTTCTGTGGTTTCCTTGGATTATTATGACCTATTGTCCTCTACATATTGGCGACGATCGGGATTTGTTTCAACCACCGAACCACGCAGCAGAAAGAAGTTAATTTTGGATTGGGACTGAATAATTCGTGGCAATTTTTACCAACAACGTTATCTTGGCGGAGGCCATTTATGGTCAGACGTGGTGAGCGATAAATCTTCTCGGTGTCCTGCAACTTTGTGCCTACCTACAATTAAGTTGCAGTGGATTTGAATTGAATGTACTGAGAGTTCAGAGTTCGCTCATTTGGATTTCGTGTTTTGGAATTGTGTGCCAACTTGGAAATTGTTGGTGGACTGGATTGAGTTGCGACTTTGCTGGAAATTGGGGATCGTTTTGCTGGCACGTGCAGGTCGTTGTCAGCAAACACTGCGTTTTAATATCGTTAACCCCTGCAGCCAGCGCACACCAGCATTTCGTATATAAATACCTCCAGGGAGATTCCAAGTCAGAACCTCTTTGCAGCGTCGGACTGAAGTTCTCTTATGCATCGTCATCGGCTGATTACTGCGTTGCATTGTGGGAACGTTTGGCGTATGATGTAATACGCTGTCACGTACTGTGGCGGCCATTTTGGTTAAGCTGTGAGGCATTTTTTGTAGTTGAGGAACTGTGCGATACTGCTAACGGTGATTCGCACACCTTTTCTTTTTATTAATATTCTTCGAGTGTTTTGGATAACAGACAGAGGAACTGTGCGATACTGCTAACGGTGATTTGCACACCTTTTCTTTTTATTAATATTCTTCGAGTGTTTCGGATAACAGACAGAGGATTTTTCTTTAAAAAAAAAAAGTTACAATTGTGCGAGTTGTGAAACGGTGATTCGCACACCTCAGGAATTCGAGTAAAGTATACAGTTCTGTATTTGAAGTTAGTTATTCAGCAATTACTTTAGTCATTTATTTTCATTCTTATTTCAGGAGGGGGGCTTACTTAGATTACTTGCTGAATATTATTTGCTATTTTAATTTGAAATGTCTGCAGTGAGAGAGGTCACACAGCCTCCTCCTTTTTTAGAAAAACCAGGAAAACCAGTGTTGTTATGGTCTGAATGGTTTGGGTTATTTGAAAACCATATTGTAGCTATCGATGCTGCTGACTATTCACCCCCTCGTAAATTTGCTTTGTTATTTGGCAGTTTGGGTTAGGCTGCTCAGCGAATTTTTAACAGTTTGGTACTTATTCCTCCCCATTCAGGTCAATCGTGGGATAGGCAATGGAATGTGTATGTGGAAGCCATTGCAAGACTGAAAAAACAATTTGAGGAGTCACCTAACATTATGTTAGAGAGACATACATTTTATGAAAGGAAGCAGAAGGAAGATGAGAAGATTGATGAATATATTTCTACGTTGAGAGTCTTGGAAATTTCATGTGATTTTGATCCTCTTCTTGACAACTATATACAAGATCAATTTGTTTTTAATTGTGCTTCACCTAAAGTTAAGGAGGGGATTCTCAGTTGTAAAAATCCTTCTTTGTCTGAAGTTGTAGATTTAAATCTCAGTATTGAGAGATCTATAATTTCTACAAAGGCGATGATGGTGGATTCCTCCCCTAAGGTGAATTTGGTCACTGAAGAATTGGGTGAGGAGGGTCTGTATGCTATTGGTTGGAAGGAAAAATGGGTAAGCAAGCCAAACCAAAACAAACAGAACTATTGCTTTAGGTGTGGATCTAAATTTCACATTGGGAATTTTAAAGGTTGTCCGGCTGTGAATAAGCGCTGCTCCATTTGTAAGAAAATTGGGCATTTTCAGACGGTTTGTAGGTTTCAAAAGAAACCAGTAAAGGTTAACTATGTTGATATGGATGATTGTTCAGATTCATTTGACAATCTTCTATTGATGATGGATGCAGATGAAGAAACAGTCTTTATTAAGGGACCTTTATGTGATGCTACTATTGATGACATTGATATTCATGTAATGGCGGATTCTGGATCGCCTATCACTATCCTTCGGGATATCACTTTTTATGAGAAGTGGGGAAGAAATGTAAAATTGACACAAACTGATGTAAATCCAAAAGCGTTCAGGGAGGAAGATATCGACATGTTGGCGTTCTTTATAGGAAATTTACAAGTTCTAAAAAGGTCAATTGTTACGAAAATCTACATAGCGATAAAAGGGAAAGATATTGTTGGGTGGAAGGACCTAGCGAAGATGGGCTTGTACCTTGTTCCAGGTGATGAGAATCCTATTAAAGTACGTGAGTTTCCTGTTTGTTTTGTGGAGGGTGCAAAAATAGATCGTTTGGATCTTTTAAATGAGTTTAAGAATGTATTCAGCAACAAGATTGGATTGGTGAAAGGCACTGAACACAAGATTAAATTAATTCCTGGGGCAACACCAGTGTCACATAAGGTTCGTCCTGTTCCTTTGAGTGTCAGATCTGAGCTTAAAAAGATGTTAGAGGATTTGTGTGAGGATAACATTATTGAGCCTTCTGAGTCCTCGCAATGGGTCGCCCCCAGAATAATGAGATCAGATTATGTGAGGATCTCAGGGGTCTTAATAAAAATATAAAAGTGGACTGTCATCCACTTCCTAAGATTCACGAATTGTTGGCAAATTTGGGCAGAGCTAAATGGTTTTCGCTGTTGGATCCAAAGTCGGCATACTATCAGGTCCCCTTGTCTAAAGAATCTCAGGAGCTGACTACCTTCGTTACCCCATTCGGCGCTTTAAAATTTTTGAGACTTCCGTTTGGGTTAGCGTCGGCAGCCAGCGTCTTTCAAAGACTTATGGATTCATTGTTCAAAGATCTGGTGGGAGTCCAAGCATACTTGGATGACATTTTGATATTTGCTAAAACGATGGACGAGCATAATATTTTATTGAGGAAAGTTCTATCTATTCTTGGAGGAAGAGGAATGACTGTGAGAGAAGACAAGTGCAAGTTGGGTGTGTCTGAGTTGGAGTATTTAGGGCACACGATTTATGAGTCCGGTATTAGACCAACATTCTCTGTAGTAAGAGCTCTCAAAGAGGCTAAACCACCAGGGGATAAGGAGTTTCTACGCAAATTTTTGGGCCTAGCGGAGTACTATGCCAGGTTTGTTGTTAAATATGCTCAAGCGGTGGAACCGCTTCACTCGTTGCTTAAAAAAGGTCAGAAATTTGTTTGGACCAAAGATTTGGATGTATCTTTTGCTAAGGTCAAGGAGTTATTCATTTCGGCTCAGGCTCTTCATGCTTTTAGGGATGATTGCATTTCTATTATTTCTGTGGATGCGAGTATGAAGGGTTTAGGTGCTGTTTTAAGTCAACAGGTGTATGGGAAAGAGCAAACCGTGGCTTTTGCTTCTAGATCATTGAAACAGTTTGAACGACACTATAGTACAATTGAGAGGGAGGCGTTGGCCTGTTTAGCAAGGTGACTGGAACCAATAACTTGTCTCCAAGATTGACCAGACTTGTGTCTAAACTTCAGGAGTTCAATTTTGAATTGAGGCACATTGCTGGGGGGAAAAATTTCAGGGCGGATTGCTTGTCCAGGATGTTAATGGATAAAGATGATGAGGATGATTTAGTGGAGGAGGATGTGGAGTGTGTGACTGTGGTTGATGCTATTGAGGAATGGAACTCAGCGATTTCGGAAAAGGATTGGAAGGAAGCTAGTTTGAAAGATGTTATTTTGTCTCAAGCTGTAGAGTTTTCTTCTAAGGTTTGGCCTGATGTGAGGAATTTATCTGGTGAATTAAAAAAAATCTCAGGTAGCAGAGGAACTTTCTGTTAAGGATGGCATTTTGTTAAGAGGGGATAAATTTGTTCCACCAAGTGGTTTGAGGAATGTGATTGTGAGGTTAGCTCATAAAGGTCACTTGGGTGTAACAAAAACTTGTATGAGGGTTAAGTCTCATTACTGGTGGCCTGGCATTGACGCACAGGTGAGAGCATTAGTGGATAACTGTGAAGAGTGTTTATTGTCGGATAAACATTGGAAAACTCATGACTCTCCTTTGCAACCTACTCAATTTCCGGGGGTAGCGTGGGAAAAAGTAGGACTGGATTTTTCTGGCCCATATAATGTTTTACCTGATGGAAAGAGATATCTTATTTTGGCCGTAGACTACTTTTCTAAGTGGATGTATTATACATTTCTGGATAATACTATCTCATTTTTAGAAAGAGTGTTTTTTGCTGGAAGGGGCCCCTCAAGTGCTGGTAACGGATAACGGTACGCATTTTGTATCTGACAAGATGCGTCAATTTCCGGAGTTACATGATATCAAACAACTTAAGGTGGCACTTTATTCCCCTTCCTCCAATGGTTTGGTGGAACGTGGGAATAAGATTTTGAAGGAAGGTATTCAAACTGCGATAGCTTCAGGTTTGGATGTGGGTAAATTTCTTGAAAAAAAAGTTTGGAATTATAATACTTCACCACATTGTACAACTCAGGTTACACCTTTTGAATTGTTAAGAGGCAGGAAAGTACACTCTTCTTTATTTCCTTCTTGGCTTAGTAAAAAAAAATTCTAATCTGAATGGGGGTGTTCCAGAGGGACTACATTTTGCAGTTAAGCAGAAACAAGAGGTAATGAAGAAAAATTTTGATAGAACTAAGAATGTGAAGGATGTACAAATATTTATTGGTGACTGGGTTATGATTAAGAAATCTTTCAGAGTTTCAAAGGGAAATTCAATTTTTACAAATCCTGTACAGGTAATTAAAATTAGTAAAAATGCAATCTTCTTGGGGGAGAAAGGATGGTGGAATGTAAGACAGCTGGTAAAATTGTCGGAAGATCAAGCTGCTCTAATCTGTAAGAAGAAAAGTGATTTAACCCTGGAAGAATGTGATTGGATGCATTGGTTACAGCAAGATGTTAAGGTTAATGCTCATGCTCAGGATAATGTGGATACTTCATCTTATAGTGTTGATAAGGCTTCTATTCCTTCTTGCAGTTGTAGAGGTCGAGTCAGAAAAGCTCTCACAAGATACAATGAATTTATTTCATATTAATGTTTATTCTTTGGTTTTGTAAAGGGGGAAGGTGATGTAGTGGTTACGTAATTGTTATTCAGAATGTGTATATGCCATGTAAGTGATTGTTGTTCAGAATGTGTAGATGTCATGTAATGTAGAATGTATTCCTTTGATTGTAGGGAGTCTTCTGATGTCTGGGGTTCGATGGGCTTCTTCAGTTGCTTGTCGGACTCCGGGCTGAAGAGGCACTCTTCCTGTGGTTGAAACCGATATTAAATATATTTTATCTACCTTCTGTGGTTTCCTTGGATTATTATGACCTATTGTCCTCTACATCACTGTATTTACTAGCTAAACACAGATGTTCTCTCCGTGTTCTTCAAGTGCTCATAACATATTGGTATGGGAGGGGCTCTCGTTGCCTGTGAGATCTATGGGAGACGGATCCCGATGGGAGCCTTTGAACATAAGGCACACACAATCTTGCGGAATGGACAGAGCACTTGCTGGGCGTTGCCTCAAAGGAGGAAATAAGTAATGGGACAAGATGGCATAAAGTTCCGACCACACCCAGCCACGCATCAGTACTCAATTAAACCATATTTGTTAAGGTTGAAGCCCAACTATTGCAGGTAAAAACATGGGTGCGCTTAAAAAAAAGTAGTGCAGAAATAATGCCCTTCAATGTCCGCTGTGTATGTTGAAATATGGTTGGGTGGTGCGCTCGGGGAGGGTTGCGCACTGAAAGAGGCATGAGCTAAACATGACCTTGTCCAACGGGGGGATGAAAAATGGAGTGACAATGGTGGCAGCCAATGCAAAGCTTAAGGGCATGCTGAAACATCTGATGTAGATACAGCAAACCTTGGGCCGTCTAGAGCAGAGACCTAACAAGCATTGGCATAGCCAATGTTTCTCCTTTGGTACCTTATAAGTGTTTAGTTATGCAGCACAATATCCTTGGTGCAACAACATAAACTGTTGCATGGCTAAACACTTATAAGGTCCCAAAGGCGAGACCTATTGGCTATGCCAATGCTTGTTATGAATGGGAGTCTGTGCTGTTCTGCTTGCTTGCATGGTCATGGTATTTCACCAGAATATCCAGGTTTTAATATCATCCTGCAGTGATTTTGACTGCAGGATACTGAACACCACTATATCATCAAGGTAAGTATATGCAGGTAAGTGTAGGTTAAAGATTCTTGGTTTCACATCTGCTTACCTTGATGATTCATGTATCAGAAAGGTAAATAGAAGGAAAGAAAAATCTACATTTACCTATATGCTGGTATATACCTTGATGATTTTGTGATATTTGATATTGATATTCTGCAGCACAATATTGTGGTACTCCATATTCTGACATACAACATGAGGAAGTGATTTTAAGTCCCTGTTGGGGTACAGTGAGCAGAACACATTTATAAAGGGCCAGAGAAGAAAGACGTCTATAGACACGACTTCCCTTCATTTAGAGTCAAACGCTTTATTGTGCGGGAACACATCATGGTACACAGCCCAGCTGCCTACATAAACATGCCGGCAGGGTGCAATCTCATACTGATGACACAGCATCTGGGCCTACATCCCGGAGGACGACCCAGCGTAGGCAAAAGTAAACCTGTAGAGCAGACCCACCTGAGCAATGACCTCCGTTTTTTATCAAGTAAAGAATAAGTCAAAACAAAAAAAAACCACTCCCTTCTCCTCCAAAACAACCCCCTCTCTCCCTTTCCCACCCCACTCCGCATCAGCTTCTATATGCACAATTCACACTCCTGCAGGGATGTGGAATTCCTATAGCCGACGTCCAGGACATATTGTTTGGGGTCAAGGGCAACAAGTTTTAATGTGCATTTTGTCCTTGGGACAAGCAGGCCCAACCCCCTGCAGCACAGACCCTTTGGTTGCCAGTTTGCAGTACCACATTAAGGATCAGGGAAGGGCACTGCCTGCAGTTAAGTTAATATGTGTGTGCATATGTTAATGCTGTTCAAACTTGAATTTATGGTTCATTAATTGAGAGCCTTTATTATTGGGCTGAGCGCTCTCAGTAAATATAAGTTCTGACTGCACTACTGATAGTGGTTCCAGTATAAAAATGTGGACACACGGTTTCAAAGTTTAGCAATATGAGGCTATGCATATTGCTCCCAGAATGCTCTCTGATTAGATGTAAATATTTGCAGAAGCTTCAAAGCAAGATTAATGATTCTTTGCTTTCAATATAAAATGTGCCTAAAAATGAAAGTAGGAAAACATTTTTTTGCTAAACTACTGTAAAATTTCAGGTTCCATTTCTTTGCCGCATCATTTAAGTAAAATGTGTTGATGCATGCTAGTATTTCCCCAAAATATTCATATTAGAAAATCAGTGTAACCAGTTTCAATAAGATTTTGGGAAACATAAAAATAAACAAGCATTGGCAAAGCCAGTAGGTCTGAAATGGTGGTCAGCTTTTTCGTTTTGGCAATGCGTGACTTGTTGTGGCATGGGTTTTTGTAAAACCTTATTGATGTGAGAGCTGCCGGACCCTCACCATTATAACAAACATTGGCAAAAGCAAAAAATGTTTTTGGTCTCAAAAAAGCACACGCTGTCACATTAGTCATTGGCACTGAACAAAACTACTTGGTGTGCCGATAAGCTCCTTATGAAAGAGCAGAATGCTGTCACTCACGTGAAGCCAGCCGATACAGAGAGAGAATTTTAATAAACACTAAGGGCTAAATGTAGGCAATTCATATTTACCGACTCTTAAATACCGAATTTTACCGATTCGGTATTTAAGAGTCGGTAAATATGAATGGGGGGATGTAGTAGGTATTACAGATTCTGTAAATACCGAATCGTTAAGATTCAGTATTTACCGATTCTGTAATTACAGATTCGGTATTTCCCATTGATTCCTATGGGCTTTGAAGCCCATAGGAATCAATGGGAAATACCGATTCTGTAATTACAGAATCGGTAAATACCGATTTTAGCAAGGGTGCAGGGGGTGTCACTTTGACCCTCTAGCACCCCAAAGACGGGCATGTGAGCCATGTGGCAGACAGACATGCCCTAAGGGCATGTCTGTCTGTCACATGGCTAGGTGTGCATGCACACATGTGCATGCACACCTGAATTCGGTATTTTAACACCCAATTGGATTGGGTGGTAAAATACCGAATTTGTAGGGCCTTTGGGACTCTGAAGAGTCCCACCTACATCTGTGATTTACCGAATCTTTAAAAATACCGATTCGGTATTTTACAGAATCGGTAAATTTACCGAATCGGTAAATTTACAGATTCTGTAAAAATGTGCCCCTACATACCGAAAACCCATTTACCAGTCGTAACGGCCGAAATCGGCCATTACCGGTCGGTAAATGGCTCCTACATCTGGCCCTAAAGGTCATGGTAACACCAGACTAAATTAGGGGCCCAATTATTAAAGAAAGTTTCAAAAGTGCACCCTTGGTTTATGTCCTTGCATTAAGGGCAGCTATAAGGCTTTCGTGAAATCACAAGAATTTACAGCAGTAGGGCAAGAAATAGTACTCCTAGAAAATATTTGCGAACTGCATTTTAGAATGAGTAAATATGCATGTGTAGATTTGCTCAAGCGAAAACCTGAGTGTTTGCAAGTTTATTTTGCCTCCAATCACTTTTTTCCCAACTCTGGAAGAAGGTTTACGTCTGCCATTGTCAGGAGTACATTTCCAACATTTCTCAGTATTGGAAAAGATTAGAGAAGAGTTGTTGAAAACCCTTATAACATGCAAGTTAGTAGGTTTGCACAGACTCAAAAGGACATTCCAACCCTGGAACTATTGTTTACCACTTCCTTTAGTCCCAGTATGTAGATCTGCGGAATCGTAGCAACATAAAGGGATTACTAGTATTCAAACACTACTATGGTATGAGCCCTGGCATAATCAGAGAGGCTATATAAGAGCTCTTTTATACTGAGATTGCTGCCATAATTTGTCGCCGCACAACATGGCACGAAAGGGACAAGTGGATTTTGTTACAGGACAAGTAGATTTATGAAGCAACCTGCCTCATGGACAAGTAGATATTTTAATAAATTCCACACCCCTGCACTCCTGGATCCACTCATGCTACGAGGCAGAACTCAATACACAGACTTAACCCCCCTTGGCTCTAAGGGGATGAGTTGCAGGATCTGCAAGTACTTCGGGCAAGTCACCTCCCGTAGGTCTGTGGATAGGAGCTGTAAGAACGGGCCCCAGAGCTTAGCATATTCAGAGCCTTTCCCATCCATTCCCAGGGAGAGTCGTTCAATAGCCAGGATGTGCCAGAGTCTTTGAAACAAGTCTCGGGTGTCAGGTGAAGTCGGGGAGCCCCAATGCGCTAGGAGAACCTGCCTCGCAGCTAACAGCGCCAGCGCAATCTGCCTACCCTTCAGCGAGCGCAGGGGGAAGAACTTAGAGTGGGGAAGCCCCAACAGCGTATGCTCCGGTTTCCGGGGGAATGTGATCTGAAACGCAGCAACTAACTCATCCAAAATCGTGGTCCAGTACCGCCCCAGTTTCGGACAGTGCCAAAGCAAGTGCGCCAGCGTCCCTGAGAGGCCGCACCCCCGGCAGCAGAGGCCCGACCTGGATACATTCCACACCCTAACGTGCGCTGGAGTGTAGTACCAATAGACCGCAACCTTATAAGCCGACTCAGTGCCCACAGTGTTAGAGGCCATGTGCTGTGCACGATAGAAGATGTGCTCCCACTCCTTTTTCATCAGCGGACGTCCCAATTCGGTCTCCCAGCAGACCTGTGCCGGCGTACGCTGCCGCCGAGGCTGATGCAAAATCATGTCAACAGAAGATCTCTGAGGAACAGAAACCAAAAAGCCTAGCCGCTAACTATAGTACCATTCACAACATTCAATGGTGTTGGAATGGTGGGTATAGTGAAAATAGAAAAAGAGAATTGCTCTTTTTCTTGGTGTCCCCTCACTCACCAGGGTTGCCCCGTGGTGACATGCTTCATCATTGGGGCCATTCCAGTCCGCTGCGGACTGGGGCGTGCTGCGACTGACGAAATACGTAGGAGCACTTATAGTTTGACTATGTGTGGTGCAAGTGTGGCGATGGAGTGGTATAAGTGAATGGTTAAAAAATACCTGCCTAGTAAGCTATCAATAAATTTTATTCTTGCTTCTAGGTGGTAATATTAAAAAGGGGTAAAATCAGGATACCTAAACGTTATGTATTTAGGTGTACCTATCGACTCCTGTCAACATGTTTCGTGCATACCCCAAGCACTTCCTCAGGACTACACAGGGACCAGCCCTGTGTTCGCCACTCCTTAAAAACGCTATAATAAGCTAATAAGTGAAATATTGCAATCGAAATTGGTTCATGGACCGAAGAGGCGCGAGTAGGTGCTAAATGTGGGAGGTATCCTGTTAGCAAATTGCTGGGATACTGAACCCCTTCGAGTCCATGGGGCGCAGTTAGGTCCCACTACATGAACCACGCGATTCAATTGAATACGTAGATATCACATGCATGAACCAATTTCGATTGCAATATTTCACTTATTATATTATTATTTTCCCCCTTTTTAATATTACCACCTAGAAGCAAGAATAAAATTTATTGATAGCTTACTAGGCAGGTATTTTTTAACCATTCACTTATACCACTCCATCACCACACTTGCACCACACATAGTCAAACTATAAGTGCTCCTACGTATTTCGTCAGTCGCAGCACTCCCCAGTCCGCAGCGGACTTGGATGGCACCAATGATGAAGCATGTCACCACGGGGCAACCCTGGTGAGTGAGGGGACACCAAGAAAAAGATCAATTCTCTTTTTCTATTTTCACTATACCCACCATTCCAACACCATTGAATGTTGTGAATGGTACTATAGTTAGCGGCTAGGCTTTTTGGTTTCTGTTCCTCAGAGATCTTCTGTTGACTAAAGTATCTGGAGGGTGAGCCTATGCCTTCCTTTCCCTCTACCTCCCTTTCTCTTGTACTAATATGATGCAAAATCATCTCATACAACTCCGAGATGAGTTTCCGGTCATGTTTTTTGCAGACCAACCATTTTTCAAACGCCGTCCAGGGCCGGGACATGGAGGCAACGTTGGTTGGTTGGGTCACCCAATGTGCCACTTGCGAATAGTGGAAAGCATCAGCCATCGGCAGCTGGAAGAACTCTGTACGTAGCCGTTGGAACGGAATCAGGCCCTCAAAGTCAAAAAGGGAACCCACCCTCTTACAGCCTTCCTCTCGCCAGCGATGGAAGACTAAGGACGCCTGGCCCGGTGGAAAGTCCGGGTTATCAACAATAGGTGTAATTGGGGAGGGGAACGTAGTCCATACCTCGCGCTGCGCCAATTGATCCCATGCCTTTAGAGTCGGGGAGGTCACTGGGGAGAAATAGAGACACCAAGCCCTATGCTTTTGTGGCAACCACAACTCCCACCATATAATGCAACCTACCACCGTCTGGTCCATAAAGTTCCAATGCTTGCTAGAGAGGGGCCTGTTCCATTCGACTATGTACCTGAGACAAGACGCTTGAAAGTACGCTATCAGCAGGGGAAAGCCCAGCCCCCCTGCCGCCTTCAGAGTAGTTGCTACGGCAGCGCCTGCCGCGACCTTTTATTGTTCCATAAGGACCTGTTGAGGAGCCCCTGCAGCTTCCGTAGGATGCCCTGCAGGGGGCTCAAAGGGAGCAGCTGAAAGAGGTATAATATACGGGGAAGCACAGTCATTTTCAGCGCAGCTAACCTTCCATACCAGGCCAAATTAAGACAAGACCAATCTGATAGGGCTTTGGTAACATGCTCAACCATCACTCTATAGTTCAAGCATACCATTTTAGCAATGGATGGGGCCAAGCGGATACCCAAGTCCGGAATGTCGATGTGTATCCATTGGAAGGCAAAGTCCTGCTCCAGATCCAGCATGTCTGCTTGAGGGACGGAGAGGTTAAGAATTTGCGATTTGGAAAAGTTGACTTTAAAACCCGCTAGCCGCTGGAAGTCTAAGAGTTCCATCGAGAGGCGCCGCAAGGAGGAATGAGGCTGGGTTAACGACAGGATGACGTCATCTGCGAATAGACTGATCTTATGAGTATCAGCCCCAAATTTGATCCCAGCAATGTCTACGTTAGACCCGATGCGCTGAGCAAAGGGCTCCATATAGAGCGCAAAAAGAAACGGGGAGAGGGGACACCCCTGTCTCGTTCCCCTAGTAATGGGGAAAAGGACAGATCTGCAGCCATTTACGCGCACCTCCGCCCTAGGAGCGGCGTAGAGGCACTGAACCCATTGCAGGAATTTATTCCCCACTCCGAACGTCCTTAGTGCAGTGAACAGGTAGTCCCAGTCGACGCAGTCGAAGGCCTTCTACGCGTTGATCGAAAGCAGGAAAGCCTGCGTCCGCGACCGATGGACCATATCCATGAGGTGAAGCAACCGTTTAGTATTGTCCCCCGCTTGCCGAGTTGGGATAAATCCCGCTTGATCAAGGGGCTTATCAAGGGGCTAAGCCTCGCCGCTAGCACACCCGCAAACAGCTTAGCATCAATGTTGAGCAACGAGATCGGTCTATACGAACCGCACTCTTTAGGGTCTTTCCCAGGTTTAAGAATGACCGCAATCGCTGCCTTTGCCATGGACAGTGCCACGGCTCCCGTATCAAGAAAGGAATTAAAAAGGCGAGTCAGGAGAGGAGCCAGCTCCACACAGTAAGTTTTATAAAAGATAGCGGAAAAGCCATCCGGCCCAGGGGATTTGGCTACCTTCAGTTTTGCAATAGCCAAGATGACCTCCTCAATGCGGATCGCCGAGTCCAAAGCCTCCGCCGACTCCCGGTTTAGGGGCGTGACACCACACGACGCGAGATAGTCTACCACTCCTTGAGAAGTCGCACCCTCCCTCTTGTATAAAGTCTGGTAGAATTGGCGAAAGGTGTCCACAATGGCAGCATCCGTGGTGTGCTCTGTTGCCTGAGGATCCCTAATGGTCTGAATAGCAGTCAGCTGATTGCGCGCCCGCAGCCTATGCGCAAGCATCCGTCCCCCCTTGTCCCCGCAAAGAAAAAACTTGTGACGTAAACGTAGTAAGGTATGGGCTGCCCGATCGAGGTCAGGGTGCTTCAGCATGCGTCTCTTCGTCTCTAACTCCCTCCATACCCTCGGTGCCCCAGTCCTCTTGTGAATCGCCTCTAAACCACTAACTTCCTTCTCCAACTCAGCATGCTTTTGTTTGCGCACGCGGGAATATGTCGCAGCAATCGATATAAATTCGCCCCGTACCACCAATTTCAGAGCCTCTCAAACTGACGCAAGGGTCATATCCCCTACCTCATTTTCGGCAAGATAATGAGTGATGGTGTCGCGAATCATCGTAACCACTGAGTCTGAGTGGAGCAATGAATCACGGAGGCGCCAGCCAGCTGGCCGGGGCCTAGCGCCGCTAGAAGTAAGGACAACCGATATAACCGCATGGTCTCACAAGGATCGCGGCACTATATCTGCTGCTGACAACTGAGGCAAGAGACGGGACGTGGCCAGGAAATGATCTAAGCACGCATAGGTCTTGTGAGCTGTCGAGTAGTAGGTGTAATCACGCTCCTGGGGATGCTGAACGCCATACATTGTGCAACCCACCCTCTAACACCCACTGCTTCCCCCCCCTGTGACATCGCCCCTGTCTGATAGGACCGCTGCTCGGATATGTCAACCCCGGCCTCCATAACAATGTTCAGATCTCCGCCCACCAGTATCAGGGCGGCCGGCGACGCCAGCACCAGTGAGAGAGACGTTTGTAAAAAGGTCTCCTGCTGGACGTTTGGGGCGTAGATGGACCCTATTGTGAAGTGCATCTCCCCCCATTGCAAACGCCCGGCCAGGAACCGGCCTTTAATGTCTACCACCTGCGCACACTAAAAAGAATAGCCACCCCGTTCTTCTTATTCGGTCCGGAAGACCACAGCTGAAGCGGGAAGCGCCTTTCGGCCATGCATCTTTAGAAAGGAGATGGGTCTCTTGTAACAGGCACACACCCCCTTCCGCATTCTCCAGGAGGAATAGAATAGCTTACAGGCATACAAACAACCATTTAAGCAACCCACATACCACACGGAAGCAATGTAGACAGATGAAACAGACAATGTATGTGAAAACACTCTAAAAATATTTCAAATTATAAAAACAATTTATTCAGGATACATTACATTAAATAATAACAGAAATTGGGAAACACACAAGGACGGTGCAATAATCAATAAAAACAACATTCAAGTAAAAAGGAGTATACAGGGAAAAAGGATAGAACTCAATCAAAAGACAACGATTTTGAATTCCTCCTTAGTTTGTATTCCCAGATTCGCTCCTTAGGCGTCGACGCGTTTCGGCGGTGTATTCATTTTAATCCGCCTTCATCAGGACAATAATAACGTTTCCCAAATAATTTCTCTGACAAGAGATATGTCTGACAGATATTGTAAGGGGTATTCAGCCTCCTTATCGTCAAATCAAGATATTCGTCCAGCGAATTCTTTTTTCTATATGTACAGACACTAGTCAAAAGTTAGTAGTATGAGGCGTAAATACGTCTTTCAGACTCATGGAGATCTCCAGCTAAGTGGCTGGTAGAAATAGTTAAAAAGCTAGTACGTAAACACGCAGTAATAATGTATTCAGTTCCAACTTCAGTCTCTTTTGATCAGGCTTTTACACGATTTAGTAACAGCATGGGTTCAGGGAGTTGTAATCCAAAGATACCCGCTGTACGAGGGAAATCCTCTTTATGAGCCCTTGGGCGCTTTGGTCGCGGACGTCCTGCGTGCTTCTGTTCGTCTTCCCGGCTAGACGAACAGAAGCACGCAGGACGTCCGCGACCAAAGCGCCCAAGGGCTCATAAAGAGGATTTCCCTCGTACAGCGGGTATCTTTGGATTACAACTCCCTGAACCCATGCTGTTACTAAATCGTGTAAAAGCCTGATCAAAAGAGACTGAAGTTGGAACTGAATACATTATTACTGCGTGTTTACGTACTAGCTTTTTAACTATTTCTACCAGCCACTTAGCTGGAGATCTCCATGAGTCTGAAAGACGTATTTACGCCTCATACTACTAACTTTTGACTAGTGTCTGTACATATAGAAAAAAGAATTCGCTGGACGAATATCTTGATTTGACGATAAGGAGGCTGAATACCCCTTACAATATCTGTCAGACATATCTCTTGTCAGAGAAATTATTTGGGAAACGTTATTATTGTCCTGATGAAGGCGGATTAAAATGAATACACCGCCGAAACGCGTCGACGCCTAAGGAGCGAATCTGGGAATACAAACTAAGGAGGAATTCAAAATCGTTGTCTTTTGATTGAGTTCTATCCTTTTTCCCTGTATACTCCTTTTTACTTGAATGTTGTTTTTATTGATTATTGCACCGTCCTTGTGTGTTTCCCAATTTCTGTTTTTATTTAATGTAATGTATCCTGAATAAATTGTTTTTATAATTTGAAATATTTTTAGAGTGTTTTCACATACATTGTCTGTTTCATCTGTCTACATTGCTTCCGTGTGGTATGTGGGTTGCTTAAATGGTTGTTTGTATGCCTGTAAGTACTTATGTACTATTGTTACTTTACCCAAAGGGAATTTCTTTCTGACTAACGTCAATTGTGGAACCCTATCCCTTTGGTTTCGGGGTCCCTCTCTCTTTTATTAGAGGAATAGAATAGCTGCCCGTTTCACCAGGCTATTAAGGCCCCTAACATTGAGGCTCACTACCTTCAGATCCCTTGCCATCATATCAATGAAAAGAACAGACATCTAATGCACAACCCCATTCCAAAACCCCCATCATACCACCTTGCCCCAACTGCCCCTTGGACCCTTACCCAATTCCTTCGAAAGCTGATGCGGAACCCCCAAAACAACCCAAAACACCGCAACCCCAACCCCCGACCCCCCACACGTGAAGAAACCCCCCTAGAACACAGGAGTTAACATTCACAAAAGAGAGGAGAAAACGACAGTCCGTTAAACAGGCCCCAATAGCAGGGGAACATAGCACCAATATCTCACGCTCCCAATTCCTGATACAGGACTTATCACCGACCAAGGACTTAAGAATGCCAGTCAAGTTCATCAGAGAAACATCTGCCTCCGGCGCCAGCTACTGGCCCAGCTAGTGCCAAGCCATCGGGCCTCGAGAGCCCCCAGACGTGTCGGTGACCAGGGCCACAGAAGCAACCGCAGCCCCCCTCTCCAGCAGGCTCATCGACAAGTCAGACCTTGCAGTGGAAGCAGGCTTACCAACTTGTTGCCACTCCTCGGAGTGTCTTCTCTGTCTGTTAGGCGACCTGTCCTTTCTAGTCGCGGGAACGGCCTGCTCCAATCCCAAAATTTCGAAGGCCGACTCCAGGGAACGGACCTGAACCAACTTGCCCCTGAATGTAAAAATTTGCCGGAACGGGTGGCCCCACGAGTAGGGAATGCCCTGTTCCCTCAGGTGATTCGTGATGGGCTTGAAGTCCCTGCGCTTGACGAGAGCGGAGGCCGCCAGATCCTGAAAAAGCGCAGGGTGGTGCTCGCGGAATTGCAGGGGAGCAAGATCACACGCTTTCCAGAGGATCCTCTCCTTGAGCTGAAAGTCGTGTACACGCACCAAAATGTCAGGGGGGGGGGGCCTTGGCTCCCCGCCGAAGACCCACACGTAGACACGGTCCAGTTGGATATCTTGAAGGTCCTCCTCAGCTAGGATCTGACGGAAAAGGGCTCCGACATATTCGCGCAGATCAGCCCCTTCACCTTTTCACGGGACTGCTCGAATCCGAATGTTGTTCCGCCGAGACCTATTCTCAAAGTCCTCGGCATGTGCCTGAAGATCCAGATTCTGTTTTGTGAGGCGAATTACATCCTGCTGGAGCTGATGGACGTCCTCCGCCATTCCCAGGTTGTGTTCTTCAAGAGTTGCCACCCGTTCCCCCACAGCGTCCACGTCACGCCTAATCTCTCTCAGGTCGGACGCAAGCTGTGAGCGCAGCTCTACAATGTCTTCCTTGATGGCGGAGAACAATTCCAGCATGAAGGCCTTGGTCACCTGCGTCTCGCTATCTTCAGCTCGCGGAGATTTAGCTGCCGTCGGCGATGTGGTCTGCCCCGGCACCTTCTGGGGCACATCTTTCAAGAGTTTATCCTTTCGGCTTCTGGCCATCGCCATCTTGCACCCCAAGGGGCCCGCGCCCCAGCACTCAAATTCGCAGCTGTCTGAGCTGGAGTAGGAACTGGATATAGGGCAAAAGGCACTCTCCCGCTGAGGTCCGCCCCCAGGGAGACCCCAACCCCCACTGCCTCACAGCCGGCCACTCCAGTGGGCTACTACTTGCTCCTTGTGACCTCCTGTGACCCCCTGCTTCACCTCGGGTCTTCCAAGTTGTCCACCGGCCCACTCAGCAGAGCAGCCGCTCTCAATGCCACCACGCAATAAGGCCTTCCGGCCGAGTAGGGGATAAGTACACCAATCTGGGTCGAAGTCTCTCTGGTGCATGAGAGGCACGCCGCTGCAAGGCCTGAACAGGGGTAAGCCCTGGTCCACAACCACGCTCAGGGGGAACGCCCGCCACCTGTGCTCTTCAGCCCCCCTCCACAGTATCAGGGCCGCGGGGGCAGGCCGGCCACGTGGTGTCCAATCTGCAAGTAGGCCCAACCAGCAAGTAGGCAAAGCCAACACACCCCCGCCGACACGCGGGCCGACAACAGGCCAGGCCTCCCTGCTCTACTCTTCACCCAGCCGGACGCTGACCGGCACTGTGCAAACTGACCGATGCGGGGGGGAAGGACGTGCTCCGAACCCAGGGCTCGCTCCCCGCCTCCCGGGAAGTGAGTTGCTTGTAGTCAGTGAGGCCCCAACCACCAGCTCGCAGGGCCCGCCGGGACGGCGCTCTCAGTCGCTCCCGCCCCCGCCCCCGCTTGCACTGAGGGCCCTATGCAGCACTCCCCTGCCGGCCCCACACCACACCGTGGGCCCCCCCGCTGTCCGCCGGTCGGCGGACTGAGTGCTCGGGTTCCCGGGGGGCCGCCCACTCTCTCCTCACCTCTGTCTCCGGGGCCGGGGCAGTCAGAAAACGCAGCTTGTGCAACGGGCGTCCGGGCCTCTCCTGACTCCGCCGCACTGCTCAGCGTGAGTGCGTCTCCACTTCTCTCCACGCACCACGCGATGCTCCGCGATGCGCCTCTGTCTCCCCCGGCGCCACAATCACCGCTCCTGTCGCTGCGCTGCTTGGACAGAGCTGGTGGCGGCGAGCCTCCGACCCTCCGTCTCAGCGTCCGTAGGCCCCTGCTCTCTGCTGCCACGAGGCCCGCTAGGGCCTCACCCCGCTGCCCCGCTCCACACCCGCTCGGCTCCGACCAAAAGGGCTCCACTGGCTTCGGGTAAGCTCCTGAACTTAGGGCTGCGCTGTTGCAGGCATGGATGGGCACACTACTGAGCGATAAAACAAGGCTAAAGATCTGGCGGCGCCGGAGGGACCGTAAAGCACTTCCTACTCCGCCGCCATCTTGGCCACGGCCCCTTCCCTTCATTTAGAAGGACGGTCGAGAGGTGTATTGTTTTATTGCTAGTGAGTTTACTATTATATCTTTTTGACATTATATGTTAAAGGTGTACTATGTTGAATGATGTCATAATGTGTCTTGAACCCCCACGAAACATCATCAAAGGCACATGGTAGTGTCCTCGCTGTAAGTGGTCGAAGTTGATTAATGTACAGGCAAAAAACAGGCTTGCGCTGATTAATCTAAGGGCAAAAGAGAAAGTTCATAGCTGCTGATGAAGAGAAATAAGGACAGCAAACTCTCGGCAGCCAATCAGAGAGTCTGTCAGGTGGGAATCCATTAAAATGAGCACTGGCAAAGCCAGAAGGTTAAGAAACGTTTCCAAAAAAAAACAGGCTCTACCCCAACCTCACCTCTCCAGGACACAGCATGGAGAGCCTTCAACGACCTTCTGCCCTCTGAGTAGCGGCTGCTGACAAACTGAATTTGAGTAAACGAAGAGGGCTGTTTATTGTAAGAAAGTGCTTTTTCTAATAGTCTCTCTGTTGGAGCACAAATTGAAACCGACATTTGCCTCCATGAAGCAGGTTTTAAAACACCCTGTGCATATTAAAAGAGGGATTCCACGAGGAGTGCACATGCAGCTTTGAGGTTTGTCCGGAGTCCAGTCTCCATTCCATGCCTAACACTACCAACAACCCCCAGCGTCCCCTGCCTACTAAATAAAGCTGGTTTACTGCTGTTCACAGCAAGGTCCGAGCTGGAGTCCAGGAAGTCTCAATAAGCCTTCCAGGCCGTAAATGACCTGAAAATATGCTTAGCTTCTCTGCGTATGGCCTGTTAACAGAGCAAAAGTAGAGAACGAGCTACAGACTCAGTAGAGGCTGCAGTGTATCGAGTGGCTAGAAAAAACAAGGTTAACAAGCAAAGGGGTAGGGGGTGGCGACGGCGGCAACGGATGAAGAAAGCCCGCGAGTGGTGCGTGCACGCATGGCAGAGCGAGCAGCCCATCTGTTTTCAATTATTGCACCCGCTTCTGGGCACGATAATTGAAAACAGATATGGCCCGTGCGCGTAACCGCAAGCCTTAGGCGTTTACATTGGCTGGGAAAGGCGGGACAAGCCTTTACCCACTTGCGTGCTGTCTTTTAAGGAAGACGCACGCAAACACCAATAGGTCGAAAAAATGCCACAAGCACGAGCTTGTGAAAAGTCCTGGTCAGCTGCAAGAGGTCGTTTTCCTATTGCAGCGCATGCGCGCTGCTATAGGCTCGACCTAAAAAGGGGCTCAGCACTAAGAATGGAAATGTCCCAGCAGTTATGGGGTAAACGATGATATACACCACGTTTCCAAACGTTACTCTAATTAGTTCCCTTAACTGAGAGGAAACTGCTACTTTAAATTGTATTACATCCACCCACTTTATGCAAAGCTTTCATTTCTGCACCTAAATACTCTCTGTTTTACCATAATTTGACGATCGCTAACAAAACATGTACAAGGGCGTGCTTTTTTTAGTAGTTCCAGATGCACATTTTTACTTCATAGTTGGATAGATTGTATCATTTTGTATCCACAAACTGGATGTCACTTATGCGTTCATTTAAAACAGTGAGGATGGTCACACGCATGAAGTAAGGATTAATAAAAACCTTCGCAGATATTGAAACGCTTCGAAAAAAATTGTCTTTAAAAGCCTTCTATGTTCACGTAGCTGATCAAAAGATTAGCTAAACCACTGTAAAATATTTAAGACCATGGCTACAAAATGAATTAAAAGTTGAGCATCATCTTGCTCATAGCAAGGTCATATCAAAGGCAACAAGTTACACAGTAATCATAAAATAAAATTGTTGCAAATATTGCCATGCCTAGTATGGCTTGCCTCTTGTGACTCCTGGCACTCAGAGGTGGCAAAAGTAATGGAAAAACGTAGGGACATCCTGCTGCTTTTTAGCCTATTATGCACTATTAATGTAAAATATATGTTGTGTACAGGTTTGCAAGTGACAGTTTGTGTAAGAGTGACATATTGTGTATCTGTGAGCATGCATGTATGTATCTGTCAGCACGTGTGTGAGTGAAAGTGGATGGGTGAGCATCAGTGGCAGGAAGTGAGAAAGCGTGATGTCACGAGAACGAGTGAGTACGAGTGACTGCAGGCGAGTGAAAGTGGATAAATGAGAATGAATACGATTGAGTGTGAGGGAGGGTTAGGGAGTGAGTAAATATGAGTGGGATGAACAACAGTGTGTGAGTGCAATTGTTAGTGAGACTAAGTGAGAGTAACAGTGAGTGTGACTGTTAGTGACAGTATAAGTGAGCGAGACTAAGAGTGAATATGAGTGAGTGTTTGAATGAGGGAGGAGTGAGTCAGACTGCGAATAAGTGAGAGTGTGTGGGAATGAAGGAGTGGGGCAGACTGAGAATAAGTGAGAGTTAGTGGGAAGTATGAGTGAGTGCATGCTGGGTGTGAGTAAGTATGAGTGGGGCAAGGTAAGAACAAATTAGTGCACCAGTGCAAATGTAAAGCGATCCAATACCGTTGGGACGAGTTTGCGCTCCACAGAACTGCAAAAAAAACAACTATAACCACTGTATGCATCTGAAGGCATTGTAATAACATTAGTTAAAAGGCGTAAAAGCTGACTAAGCCAGAGAAGCAGGTTTCTAAAAGCCTTTAGAAAATGTCACATAAAGGCTTTAAAGTAAAAGGCTCTACAACAAATAAAGCAAACAAAGTTCCACAACATCCTCCGTGGAAGAATACAACTCATACAATCAAAGATAATGGTACTGTTAGACCTGGCACCACTGGCGTGGGTCTCCCTTCCATATTTTTGCTGATGCCTTGTGTATTTTTGCTGATGTTAGATGCTTTGGGCACTGTGCTACTGCTATCCAGTGCCACAGTGCACGTGCTCCCTATTGTAAATTGATGTATTAATCAGTGGTTCCATGTTTGGCTATTTGGTTTACTTGTCAGACCCTGTCCAGTGCACTGATTGTGCCCAGGGCGTGTAAATCCAAATGCTGCTGGTGGGCTTGCAGCACTGGTTGTGCCACCCACAGAAGCAGCCTTGTAAAATATGTCTAAGGTCTGCCATTGCCAAGCCTGCATGCAGTCTGGTACTGTCATGCTGACTGGGCAAGTGCACCCACTTCCCAGTCCCTAAACCTTCCCTTTTCTTCATATCGGTCACCCCTATGGTAGGCCCAAGGGCAGGGTGCATTGTAAGTATAAGGTAGGACAAGCCCTGATGTGTGTGGCATGTCCTAATAGTGAATTATAGCCATTTTCGTTTTTTCACTATTGCAAGGTTACCTGTTCTCCATAGGCCAGAATAGGATGGTGGAATTATTACATTTTATAATCCTAACTGTCTCAGAGAATATGGTAGAAATTTGAGTTTAGTATGCCTGAACTCAGAATAATAAAATACATATTTTAGTAAAGTTTATTTTAATATTCTGTGTTTGCAAATACCACTTTTAGAAAGTAGGTATTTGCTTGTCTAACCATTCAAACCTGCCTCTGCTAAGTTGTGTATTCCTATGTCTGGTTTTGTGAGTGACAGGGCTAGAGAATTCCAGGAGACAGGCTGAGTCACCCAGTGGTAAATACAGAGATCTGCATCTAGATGGGAGGGAGGAGTTGCACCTGAACCTCGAATAGGGCTGTGCCTGCCTTCCACAATGCTGGCTCCACCCCCTGGGGAGCGGCTGATGTCTCTGCCCTCCACACTAAAAGAAGAGAAGGAGTCCTGTAAACAAAGTGCTCCAGGACTGTACTTGCCTTCCACAATGCTGGCTCCACCTCCCGTGGGGCGTATGATGTGCCTGCCCTGCACTGTGAAAGGAAAGGAGAAGTCTGGTAAACAGAGTGTTTCAGAACTGGGCAAAGGCCCCTCTCCCCTCAGAGAACAAAGGATTTGGGGGTAGAAATATTGGGACCCTGATCCCATGAAATTAGATCACTTTAGGACTACAAGAAGAAACCTTTACTGAGGAGAAGAACCTGAAGAAACTGAGGAGAGACTATTCCCAAGCTGAAGTGCTGCTTGGGGGATTGGCCTGCAGTGGTTGCCTTACCGCCAAAGGAAGGAGAAAGGAACTTTGTGTACTTTGCTTTCAACTTGTGAAGGATCTCCAAGGGCTTGGAAAAGAGCTTGCCTCCTGCTGAAGTCTCAGGGACAACAGACTTCACCCCCCCAGCTCCCCAAAGTTCTTTTGGAAGTGCCTGCTGCTGTTTTGGGCCTTCTGAGGAACTGCGTGTCGCAAGGAGCTGGAAGCGCGACTCAACTGGGCCCGCCGACACAACTCCAAAGGAGGGTGTCGCCACAGGAACTGTCGCACTGCACCGCATCGAAGAGAAGCGTGCCGCAACGAAGAGGAAGCGTGACGCCGTCGCTGCTGCTGCCATTGCAACTCCGAAGTAGGGTGTCGCCGCTGTAGTTGTCGCACTGCACCGCATCAGGAGAAGAATCTCGCAACGAGGTCCTAACGTGTCGCCGTCGCTGTGCCTTCGAAGAAGGGTGTCGGTGCTGGAACTGTCGCATTGCACAGCAATGACTAAGACCAACTCGCATCCCCGAGAAGCGCGCCGCCGTCGGAGCTGCTGCCGTCGCTTCTTGGATGTCGCCGCTGTAGTTGTCGCATGGAGGAGAAGCTTCACGCATCGTGAGGGAAGAGCGTCGCCGCTGGAGCTGTTGCCGTTGCATCGTAAGGGTGTCGCCGCTGCAGTCCATGCATCGAACCGAGGACTTCTCGCATCACCGAGAAGCGTGCCGCATCTGGAAGATCTTCACGTCTTTTCGTGGAAGCGCAACACAACTTAAGGTACATTGACGCAGAGTGTCGCATCTAAGAACTGATCTGAACTAAGCTTAAATCTACCATCTTAAAGTAATCATAGTGTGTATTTTTGTCGTTTATGGTCTTGTGGTAACTCTATATAAAGTCTACTTATTTTTTATATAAAACCTGTGTGGTGTCCATTTGTAGTATTGTCACTGGGTTACTGTATATGGTTACAACTGCTTAACTTACAACGCCTCTGAAGTAAAGCCCTTCTGCTCGTGCCAAGCTACCAAGGGGGTGAGCAGGGGTTATTTTGGGAGTGTAATCCCCTTATCCTGACTAGAGGAGAGGGTCCCTATTTGTCACAAGTACCTACCTGTGCCAACTAGAGACCCCCACAACAGGTACGAACATATGCTCCAAAGGCAAGTCAAAAAAAAGAATACATAGGAAAGCCTGCCAATGAAAAGCAAGAATATAAGATAGACATAAAACTATATAGCAAGGGGCTGACCCAAAGCCCACTCTATTGAGTATTACATACAATATGAAAACAATTCCCACATAGGATCACAAAACAAAGACAACACCCTTCTAACCACACTCTACATGGCATAGCTTGCAACAAATGTAGGTGAGAACTTCAGTGACCACACATAGTGGTAGTAAACGCTATATAATTGTTGCAATACAATACAATACAGTAACTACTATCTACGAGAGACAGCTGACGCTTTCTGTATTGACACAAAATACTCTCTAATCCTGTGTCCCTCCAGGGACAAACTTACAAATGTGGCAAGGAAAGCTGAGCCAACTGTGCTTGCAAACCGCCTTTTTCAGGCCTTCCCTGTGTTCTTTTAGCATGGACTTGACAAACTGTGAGTCCTCAGAAAGTGCTTCAAGATTTTGATGAATGTTTGATAGCAAGATCTAAGTGTTATTGGTCAATGATTTACCCAGTAAGTTTTCTGTAGTCTAGTATAGGCTGGCTACTTAGAAGCCCTTCATGCCAGGTCATGGAAAACTCTGAAGGTTAGTGCCAGCTGATTCGAGTTTAGGGGCAGATACCATTTTACCAGGGAGGTTGAGTGTTTACCAGTATCTCCCTTCTAAACATGAGCCAGCACCCTATTCATGGTATCTACATTCCTCAGGATATCGGGAATGCTTATTAACTGGAAGAAGTCACAATTCTTTCCACTTACA
Source organism: Lissotriton helveticus (assembly GCF_964261635.1). Lineage (NCBI taxonomy): Eukaryota > Metazoa > Chordata > Amphibia > Caudata > Salamandridae > Lissotriton > Lissotriton helveticus. The sequence goes on along the minus strand of NC_136068.1, from coordinate 502,966,639 downwards.
CCTGCAGTCACGAGGTTCCAGTTGGATTATCCACTTGAATGGTGCGACTCAGATGTCCGTTATATAGGTATTGAGGTGTCTCTCAATAAGGAGGAGACACTTAGACTTAATTATGGTGTTGCCATTACGAAATTGGCCGACAATGTCTCCCGATGGAAGTCATTGCCATTGTCAATGGCGGGCAGAGCGTCACTCATAAAAATGGTGGTGTTGCCTCGCTTTCTTTATTTGTTTCAAAATATACCTTATTATCCTGGCGCGTATTTTTTTACTAAGCTACGATCGGAACTACTTCGACTCTTTTGGGGCGGCAAACAACCGAGAGTGCGTTGGTCGATCCTGACTCTACCCTACGAGAAGGGAGGATTCGATGTGCCAGATTTTGAGCTGTATTACATGGGTGCTCAGGCGCAATATGCATACCACTGGGTGCATCCTACGCCTTTTATGCCACAACTGGCGGCGGAAGATTGGATCGCGCGACCTCTTCCACTCAGCGGGATGATTCTGGGAACGGTGGCGGTAATAGACACACCGGCCACTACAGTGACGTGCACGATCGATGCGTGGGGTAGATTGGCAAAGGTCCTTCACGCTTCGATGCTGTACTCCCCAGTTATGCCACTCACCTATCACCCCCAACTATCGCTGCTGCAAGAGACGGGATTTCAAATATTGTGTGGTCGTCTTAAAGTGGCCATGTGGGGTGACTTGTTCCTCAACGGGCAATTTCGCACGAAAGAGCAATTTTTTCAGGGTACACAGCCAACCCCCCTTGAGATATTTTATTACATCAGACTGCGTATGGGGCTGAAGGACGTGTTGTCACGATTTCCGCATGAGCCGGAGGTAGTGTTGCCATTACACGCTATGTTGCTGTCAGATGGCCGCCATCTTGTTTCTAGACTGTATAATAATACCAGGCTACAAAGCGTGGGGCTGTTAGACGCGGCGCGACAGAAGTGGGGTTTGGAATTGGGCAGAGACATTACTGACGATCAGTGGACCTACTGTTGTACGATCACAGCTAATATCTCTTCTAGCTGTAGGCTCAAACTCTTACACTACAAGTTCTTGCAGAGGTTCTACTATACCCCGGTTCGGAAACTGCGATTCCGCCTGGCGGATGATGATAGATGTGCTAGGTGCCGCGCAGAAGGGGCGGGATTCCTTCATCTGGCGTGGGAATGTCCTGGGGTGTATAGCTATTGGTCACAGATACATGAGGCATTGCAGCTTATGACGGAGAGGGTACTGGATAGGGATCCACTGGTTATGCTATTGGGATATACACAGCATGTACCTAAACCCATCAGGAGATTTGTGGACACTGCTCTACTACTTGCCAAACGGAGAGTCGCATGCAGGTGGGGAAGGGGTAGAGCCCCTAAGTTTAAGGAATGGCTGGATGATTTAATTTATTGTCAGGATCAGCACAATATCTATGCTGATTTACTACCGGTCCGTAGCAAACCGAAAGATATGTGGGGTCCTCTGCTGATGTATCTGATGAGAACTGCTGAGTCACATGATGGGTCGGAGGATGAGGATCAGGATGCTGAGGTGTAGATGCACAGCTCTCGTGTCCCCTTTTCGTGGTACTGCTATAGGCACTTAACTAATCATCTTATATATCTGATAATGTGTGACATTCATGATAATCGAAGGGGATCCTTAAAGGCTGCTCCCTTAACTCTTATGTGCTAATGACTCTATTGCCCTGATTGATCTCAGATATGTGACCTTTGCGCACCCTTTCTGTAAATGCAACAAGAAAAAAAGCACTCTTTCATATATGTACTTGATTACTCCTGGACTTCGGACATTGCGCCACTTCATCTGTACTATGATTGTTTCTTGTATGATTGTATCCACTGTCACTATGTATGTTTCCTGAAAATCGATAAATAAAAGTTTAAAAAAAAAAAAAAAAAATGGTATCTACATTCCTCCATGGTGTGTGAAGTCCTGTATATGGGTATGCATTCATTACAACATAGGCATAACCACACATTAAGCTTACCAAGCAGGTAAGTAACATTCCTGGCATTTATTGGCACTTTACAAGGTTGGTCTTTACCATGCAGGTAAGTGATTTTGAAACACATTTTAATAAGGGAATTAAGAGGTTTAAGAGGTTTTAAATGGATCAGAGTTGAGAATGGGTAAATAAGGGATATTAAGGAGTCTACAGGGTGTATGGATGGGCAAAGGTACAGGGAGTAAGGGTTGTTAGGGTTAAGTCAAGTGTAAATAAGAGGTAGGAAGGGTATATTAGGTTTTAGGTATGGGTGGGGGTAGAGAGGGTAGTAAAGGGGTTTTAGGATTCAGGGATGGATTGAGGATAGAAAAGGGTAGTAAGAGTTTTTAGGGTTCAGGAATGTCTAAGCCGTGCGTACAGATATTTACAGAGAGCACACTCCCTCCATACAGCCACGCCATGTTAGGTGGCCAAGCCCATACTACTCACAGTCTTTGCCTGGAACACAATTATTCATAGATAACCCACTCCCTAAAGACATCAAATCCTCATTATGTGGCCAAGCCACTTCTATGCACAGCCTCCTCCACCCTGTGCACACCTCTTCACAGACAGTCCACTCCTTCCATACACACAAGCCACATTACAAGGCTCAACATGTTGCAAAACCTTACACTCATTAGCAAAGAAAAAGGTAAAGAAAGTGTGCTCTATATTTGGCTTACAGTATAACTTTCAGTGTGATAACCATATAACAAATTGTCATAGTCACTGGATGATGTAATCAGTGATGCCATTTGAACACATCATAAGTGATGTAATATGTGAGGTCATAAGCAGTGCATGGCAGGGTGCAACGTATAGTTACCTCATTAAACGATAACTGGAAAATTACATTGTTTTTTGTGGTATAAAACGTAATATTATGACTGACACTGTCACCAAACTATAACATCCCTTTAACCTTTGTTTTTTAAGTGAATTTCGAAGGCTTTTTTGATGTAACTGAATATCTTTTCCCTATACCTAAATAACTAACTATAACACACCTTTAACATTAGTTATCTCTCTCTCTCTCTCTCTCTGTCTCTCTCTCTAACTCTCACTCTCTCTCTCCCTCTCCCTCTCTCCTACCCCCCCACCACTGTGGAGACACGTTAAGTCAGAGTTTCCATAGGAAGAATGTTTTTAGGTGGAGCTTCGATCCACCTGTTACACCTATTCTGTGGGGTTTGGCAAACCCACCGATTGCCATTGGTTACTATCTTTGGCATTCAGGAATGGTGGCTTGTTATTGGTGCATTTGTATAAATGCCCCTCCTTTGCGTGCTTCATTCCGTCTCTGGCGATTTCACTCAGAGAACCTTTTGTTTGGCCATCACACTGCACAGTGTGTGATGGCCCCTCCTCCTTTTAAATTACAGTGTCAAATGCTTTTTTTAACCCACGCTTTCAGTTTCATGGCTAGCGCGCAGCTTTCTTTATATGCGGCTCACTGTATTTGCCTTTGCTGCTCTCGATCTCATTTGTGAGCCTGAACATGTCTGCTCGTGCCCACGTTGTAAAATATGTTTGCGCGTTCTTTGTAGCACAATTGGGTAATTCATTTTTATGATTGTTAAAGTTCGCAGTCATGGAGAAGAACACTACTTCTATGACAGAGACCGCAGAGTGCCAGGCACGTATCGGGCAGTCAGTAAAGGACTGTTTGCCAAGAAAGTGAACACCTCGTAGTGTTCACGTCATCGCCCTCACCAAGTAGCTGCTAAAGGGGTCACGCAGCTCTAAGGTGAGTTGCGTCGTGCTATAGCGCTTTACCAGCGGGCTTATTTCCTGCTCCCGCATCACTTGCAACTCCGGTATCTAGCCCTGGTGTCTCCACCGGTTTTGTTTACAGCTGCTGGTTCTTATCCTCTCGTGCTTCCTAATACAGCGCTTGGAGGGAGGGGGGGGCGGCAGACCACAAACCAAAGAAATTGTGTGTAAAAGTCTGCTTTATTGAAACAGGTGCACATAACATAAACCATCCCTGGCAAAATGCCTTACAAAACTAAAAACCTCTCTAATACATCCACATACCTGACCCCGCCCCTAAAATTTCCTTGAACCCGACCCCACCCCAACATTACAATATTACATGATACTACACAGCATTACAATAAAATATAACCCCCTTTAAATCTGTATTTGACTTAACCAAACTCACCTGCCTGCCTCTTTACAACAGTAACTCCCCCAACATGTCTAACTGAACTTAAAATAACCTGCCTACCCTTTCCCCGTCGATAAACCCAACGTCAACAATGACCAAAAGCTTCTGCCAACCCTGGCAAACTTTGAATAACGCCCACACTGCACCTGTTCCAAGCGACAATAAATAGTCCTACCTTGCTCACCTGTCCCAACATAAGCAAGCCAAAAGAAAAATTATGCTCCAAAAAGCAAAAAGAAAGGATGGGAGGGAGGGAGGGAAAAAAACACTAAACGCTAACGCTCCCAGCCACCAGGTCACCAAACCTAAAATGGTGGCCAGGAGCAGGAGCCCAAAGCCTTTATACTTGAGCTCCGTTTGGGCTACAAAATAAGTAGCCCAAACGCAAAATGGAGGGCTTGTCGCCTGCCCTCCCCCCGCCCCTCCCAAACCACCCGGGGGGAGACATCTCTGCGGTCGGCTACCCCCCCATTCCCCCTTGGGAGGGAGGGGGTGGGGGGAGCAGACCACAAACCAAACAAATTGTGTGTAAAAGGCTGCTTTATTGAAACAGGTGCACATAACATAAATCATCCCTGGCAAAACGCCTTACAAACCTAAAACCCTCACTAATACATCCACCTACCTGACCCATGACCCCGCCCCGCCCCTAAGATTTCCTTGAACCCACCCCAACATTACAATATTACATGATAATACACAGCATTACAATAAAATCTAACCCCCTTTAAATCTACACTTGACTTAACCAAACTCCCCTGCCTGCCTCTTTACAACAGTAAATCCACCAACATGCCTAACTGAACTTAAAACAACCTGCCTACCCTTTCCTTGTCGATAAACCCAACGTTAACAATGACTAAAACGTCTGTCAACCCTGGCAACTTTGAATAACCCCCACCACCAGAAAGTGGGTGGAGAGAATCTACCCCACCTTTCTGTCCCCCCATGCTGGTAACTAAACTCTGCCTCACAAAGCATGCTTCTGCACATTCAGACACCTGGATAACACTTCTCTGATCTCCAATAAATAAAGATCCATACCGATCCTGGATAAATGCACCCTGTCGTCTCTACTGAGTCAAAACAGATGTCCATGTGGCTGACTCTCCCGAAACCTAACTATCTACAAAAGCAGGACATCTCCGTATTTACCTTACGCCGAGCCTTGTCGATAGCACTGGGCTTCAACCCACACCTCCAAACCCTGCGAGGCACCAATTCAGTTCACAAAATATGACAACCTGACCATCGATGCTTCAATTAAGACAAGTCATCCTTCATTGCCCTCATCAACACCACCCCTTTCTCCCTACACAAGTCGTTCTCACCAGGGTGAATGAACAGGTCATCTGGACACTTGCCCCTTACCAGCCACCTGTTTAGACTATGTATTAATTCCTTCCAAAGCATACCTCCTTTACCTCTCCATACAATCTTAAACAAACGGTCATTAAAACCCAAATGTGACCCAAAATAACTCCGGCACGCCTGAACATGCGCCCATTTGACAAACGAGTGGCCCACTAACCAGATGGTAAATTCTTCCCCCTAGGGGGCGGACACAGAACCTGAAATGAGAAAAATTAGAATGAGACTCACAAATTAGGGAATGACTCATGCGGCTCCCCCTCGCCCCCTCTAACATAGTGCCAAAAACATTCAGAGGACTACCTCCCCAGCCGCATGATGTCGTCCTGTGACCATCCCTTGTTGCCTTCTTCAGGTGCTGGCTCAATTCAAAAAGAATGAGTCTCGTAACACGAACCCATCCAAACCAATGCTTTTTAAAGTTTTTCTCAAAACCATGCGGAGCTGAAAATCTGTCACCCTACGCCCACTGCTGTGTTTAAACACTGCCTCCTCCCCGCAGCCACCTGACAAGGCATTCCGGCGTCGCGCCACGTTGCCTCAGGCACTGGCACCACCAACGTAACCCCTTTGCTTGACCCCTCTGATCTGTCTTGGATTTTGCAAGCCAAATGTGAATACCCGACTCCAGCGGCTTCACATCCCACCACAAGACTCCCCCACCCATCCTACTGCCCAGTAACTCAGACACCTGAAAAACACTGAAAAACATCCACACCATCAGTGTAGAAAACAAGCATTGCTCGAACTCATCTCTGCAGACCGCTGGTAACGCCATGATAACTCGGTCTAGCATCTGCCAGGACAATGACTTCTGCGACATGCACACCCCGGCTTACTCCCTGGCCCACCCTTCGAGAATCTTCCCACCTGGAGCCAGTCTTGAGACCCCTCTTCCCTGCGGGTCCTACCGGACCTAACCTGCCCTCCTTGCGGGGGAGCCGACTGTACACGCCGGTACTCCACTGATCATTCCGCTCTCTCCGTGACGTTCCTTGACAGTGCTGCGTCCTACCGTGACCTGCCTTTCGTTGGAGCCAGCGAGGTTGTACTGGCCCTTCGTGCGCTGGCCGCATCGGTTTCCCCCGCCTGTACTGGGTGCGCCATGCGGGGCTCTACCCTCCCTTCACCTCGGTGCCCGTGAGCCGTGCCAAGCCCTACCGAGTCAGCTGCGCTGCAACGCTCTTTGCCCTGTAACAAAAACATTTGGACGGATGTGCTGGGTCCCTCGCCTCTAACCTCTGCGCTCTTACCCTGCCTCCCCTGCAAAGCCGCTCTGACTTGACTGTCCCTGACCTAACCCACCTGACCTGACCTCTCTACCTGCCTAGTTTCCTCCCCGCCCACTCCAGCATGGCTGACACCATGGCAGAGGTAGGACTGGTGTAGAGCAGGACGCCCTTACTGCCGCTTCGTCATAAAGTTCCCCCCCCCGGAGAGACCTCCCTCCCACCCAGCTGTGCCCACTTGCTGTCTCCCTTAGAACTACCACCCACAGAACAGGCCTCTACCAGCCCAGAACGCTGCCTCACTGGGCGCTCAACCCCTGTTCCACTGCCTACCAGTGCACCCCAGTCCTCCCCCGGGGTTCCCAGAAGCTCCCCCTGATTGCATATGGCTGCTGAAAATGCTGAGCCCCCGGCCCTCTTGGCCTGAACGCAAAGGGCCCCTCCATCTCCTGAGGAAACCAACTTACCACCCTCCTCCCATTCGCCCCGCACACCGCCCCCATTCCCGTCGCCAGTGAGTGCTGGTAACGCTGACAGCTGCCTGCACGGAGGCATCTCTGTAGACTCAGTCCTCCCATCTGCCTCCAAACCGCCCTGCCCCCCTCTTACAGAAACCCCTACAACGGGAGCCGGCAATGGAGAAAGCCGCTTGCCCGCATTGACTACAGAAGGCCCAGGCCCCGCAGACACCCGGACCTTCCCAGGCTTGCTCTCCCGGCTGTCCCACCCCCGACGCCCTCCCTGCTAAAGTTGAGGCCGCCATTGGCTGTCCGTGCTCGGTGGACATGGATACACGTTTCCTCCCGCGCCGCACATCACCGCGCCCAGACCTGCACGGTGTCACGCCATCATCCCCAACCGCCCCAGTATCCATAAACACTTCACCACCCGCTGCCTGCAATAAAGCCCCAGGGGCCGCTCTCTTTACATGCGGGCGGCCCCGCTCACTCACCGGTGACTGCCGGTGCCTTTTAGGCGATGAACAGGCGGCCACTGCTGCCGCCACCTTGGCGGAGGCCTGCCGCGCAGGGCGAGCTGGACCCACTGCCTCAGTTATCACCAGATCCATCTACCCAGCTTCACTAAGTAGCCTAAGGGCTTCTAGCACGCAATGATCTTCCATGACGTCGCAAGTAGAATTGTACTACAACTTGACTCCTAACGGCCCTGACAACCAAACACTATCCCTTCAAAAAAACACTAAACGCTAACGCTCCCAGCCACCAGGTCACTAAACCTAAAATGGTGGCTGGGAGCAGGAGCCCAAAGCCTTTATACTTGGGCTCCGTTTGGGCTACAAAATAAGTAGCCCAAACGCAAAATGGAAGGCTTGTCGCCCACCCCCTACCACCCAAACCGCCTGGGGGGGGGGAAGACTTCCCTGCTGTCGGCTACTCCCCCAAGCCCCCCTTCATATCCCCTTCACATTCTGTTCAGATGATAAGCCAGCTCTTCAACTGTGTGGACAGCTGCGTTATTGTTACTTCTTCTCTCTTTATTTTCCCATACCCCACACTTCCTTTTTCCATCTATGCTCGAAGTTTCCTAATTTTTCCTCGCACAAGCCTGATCTAAGCATTGAGCCACTCAAGAACGTCCTGCTGAGATATCCTTCTCTTCTACTTGAGCCTACATTTACAATATCGTCAGCATAGCTTTCTCTGGGAAGAAACATGCTCCTATAAAAGTCATTCCGTTCGCGAGCAATTCAACAGAGCTCAATCAGCGCGTCCATCATCTCCCTTTTTCAAGCCCTCCGAGAAAACCGATAAACCCCTGAGGCTCGGAAGAAATGTGTTCCTGGCTAAAGGCTGGGTGGGTTTGAAGGATGTTTCACTCACTCTAGGGGACTTTGATTACAAGGGAATTCATTAATTAACTGTAAATCATATTCTAAATGTAGCATCCTGGATGCCTCAAAACATTTAGGATCAAATTTTACAGATAGCAAAGCAGAGTTTTTCTTCTTTACGTTCTACTATATTCTAGGAATCGTTCTTCGTTTGTGTGCATTTAAAGGCCAAATTGGACCTACAAAAGAGGACATTTCACTGCTAATTTACTGATTACTCAATTTTCAATATCGTGATTTCTGTTTGACTTAAGTGCTTCACCTAATGTTTAGTTTCTCTTGTCTGAGGTTGAACAACACTGTAATCTTGTGCAGCAAGGGGGTGCTTCCTCCTCCAGCTGCTGTCTAGGTCAAAACGAAGTTCTGCACACAGTGAAATTTTACAGTAAATAATGAATGAATGAAAACAAACATGCTCTCCCTTACAATGAGTTTCTGAACACAATTTTCCTTGATTGTGTGAAGGTAAAAAAAAAAAATATATATATATATATATATATATATATATATATATATATATATATATATATATATATATATATATATTATGATAAGGGCTAAACACAATTGCAACACCAAGACCAGTTATGAAAAGGAGAGAAAGATCATGACCCAGAGATTCAGAAAGTGAGGGTATCCCGACAGAGTCTTAAGTGCAGCGACAAAAAGAGCAGATTCCAGAGATAGGGCTTCCCTGCTAGTAAAAAGACCAGGACCCAAAGAAGGTGGGAATGAGATCCACCTGATAACAGAGTACAACGTGGAATCAGACAGGGTCCGGGAAACTCTGAAGAAACATTGGCATATTGTCAAGAACGACCTGGTGATAGGAACTACAGTGAGCAAAGTCCCATTGGTGGCATACAGGAAATCTAGATCCCTGAAAGACATGTTAGTTAACAGCTACATGGGTGGGAGTAAACAACAGAGTTGGATACAACAACAGAAGGGTTTTTTTTTTAAGTGCAGTTGGTGCAAGGCCTGTAGCACAAGTAAAAACAGGAGAACATATCCCTTGCCTACTGGCAAAACAGGCGACATATCCAGATTTATAAACTGTAACTCTAGACTACTGTGTGTATGCCATTGTCTGTCCTTGTGGTAAAATGTACGTGGGAAGCACGATTTCCCTGTGAAGAAAAGAATCCTAGAACACATCAGGGCGATCAAAAACTGTAATCTGGTCTGCTCTACTGCCAAACATTGAAAACGGTTGAAACATCATGACAAAAATGCTAATAATCTATCTTTTTTTGGCACTGACAGGGTGGCAGCAAGTACCTGAGGGGGGAACCAGGAGAAACAACTGCGAGTGCTGGAGTCTAAGTACATCTTGCTCCTCGACACCAAGAACCCCTTCGGCCTTAATGAGGACGAGGAACTCTCAGTCCACATTGGATGAGTACAACTTAGATTCTTGGACTCTGTTTTGGCTTTTACAAGTGATACTTGAATTCTCTGTACATACTGTGTGGCGGGGCGGGCTCTCCTCCGCAACACAGTGCCAGCAGGTTGGAAAATTTTCACGTAAGGCCCAGTACCTGCTAGGGTCACCTGACCTCTCAAATATGGGTAGATCCCCTTTAGGCCTTTCCTCCTTTAATTTCCCTCCAGGACTGCAGGTTGTTTTCTTCCCGCATTTTGTATACATGATACCGCGCCTGTCTCAGTAACCAAACTTAGCCTGCATCTATTTGTAAATAAACTTCCTTTTTTCTTCTTTTTTGTTAATAACCCCTTCACCTACACCCACCCTACAAGACGGGCACTAGCAGTCATTCACCCTTCCCACCCTCCCTGCCCAAGTATGAGCACTGTCGTGTTTCATTGGGTACAGAACACGTTGAGAACCTTTCCCTCCGTTCTGATTTGATTTATTTTTACTTTTACTTTTTGTATATAATACGTTATTATGAACCATTCCTGCTCTAAAGTCACTATGAAATGGACACTTGGCCACTACTGTGCACAAAAAGATACGTCAGAAAGACAGACTCCACTGTATTTTGAAGTGCGTTTCTTTATTGTTCATTAAATATTAGCATTGCATATTCAATTCCTTTGTTTTTCACTTCAATTTGTCAATATGGTAATTTCCAAAACATCGCTCCGATGCATTTCGGGCGGAAATCGCCCTTTCTCAAGGAGCCCTGAAATTCAAAACAACAATGGTTTGCTAAATAGCCCATCATCATAACAAAATACATACAAGAAAATTATATCCAACATTCCTTAAGCTTAGTGATGTTCTGACCGAGGTGGCTGGTGTTGCCAAGGTGTTATCATGCATGTTTTACAATGTTACTGTCATTTTAATAAAGTCGGTGTTCGACATGGAAACACGAAGTGATTACCCGATTGTGTGACTGTCCACCTAGAAAGGTGCATGCGTGGGGTGGGGGACAAGGGATAAAACCCAACAGTTTGAAACGCAAGTTAAAGGAAGCTCACGTGATCTCTGAATCCAAACGATTCAAGTGTAAGCTGTAGATTAAAACCAAAGGGAAGTTCAGCGTTAATGGCTGTTGTTGCAGCGATGCTGAGTTAGTTCCTAGGCTTTACATGCAAGCGGGTGAACCCGACTTACTTACATGGGTGAAGGTCCGGGTAGTTTCCAGACGTCCTGCATCTGATCGGGATCTGGCTGGCAGCTTCACGGTGTCCGAATGTTTAAATCGGCGTTCGAATGCCGGTGTAATGCTCAGCGTGCTGACGCATTTGCAACTAACATCGAAAGGAGACTTACGACAAGACTCAGAAAAAGAGTGTCGGCCATATTGAGTGGGTCAAAATTAATGACCGAACGAACTGGAATGGACATGTCAATACACGTGAGGGGCAGTATCTATAACACGGGGCTAGTTCAAGTCGATTGTCAAAGTATGTAAGTCACTTGTGTAATGAAGCATTAAGATATACAGTGTGAAACGTGAAAATGAAACATTGACATGCCTAAAGCTGGCAGATGTGACGCTTATGAACATGTTGGATATGTAAGGGTAATAAATGCAGCGGCACAGCAGAAATAAGTGTCCAAATGTACCGAGATAGGTATTTATAAAAAGCAACTAAATTCAACGCGGTCATTTAAACCAAATGGTTTCAAAGATTGCATGCGGTATATCCACGCAATTTCTCTTTGTAAAAGAGCTTTATTATTGTCCTTGCCTTCTTTCTTCTCAATGAGCTCTAGTACCATTAATTTTAATTGTGCCACACTGTGATTGTGTTCGAGAAAATGCATGGCAACACTGGATCTCTCTTGTTTAGTCCGTATGTTTGATTTGTGTTCGTTTAAGCAAACTTTTATTTTCCTTTCTGTTTTTCCAATATAGATTTTCCCACATGGGCATTTTAGCAAATAGATTAAATTAGATGAATCACAAGTGGCATTCACGTTCACTTTAATCTCGGTGCCCTTCATGGGGTGGTTTATTTTGTTGCCCTTAATGATGTTGTTGCAGCTGTTACAGTTGAGACAGGGTCGCGTTCCATTGTACTTAATTTGTTGGACAGCATCTTTGGATAAGATTTCTCTCATATTGTTTGCTCTGGTGTATGCAAATATCGGAGGATGTATAAATAGATCTTTAAATTCGGGTTCAGATGATAGGATCCGCCAATGGTTTAATATGATTTTTCTGTATCTTCCGCTTAATGTTGAATATTTCGAAACTACCACCATCCTGGTGTCTTCTGTTTTAATTACTCTGCTGAGTGCTTTTTCACGGGTGATGTTTGATGCTTTGTTCGTGGCGTGGTGCGCTAGTCATTATTAATACCAGCATGTATCAAGCTAAAGTAAGTAAACACATTTCGGATCCAAGCACATATATGTTACTTGAAACCAATCCAACGTGCCAATTCAAAACAACGTTAATGGATTTAGTGACAAAAGCACACGAACAAGGGATAATTGATGACCGCACCAAGAAGTACTAAGTGGTAGAACATCCGAGAAGCCCAACCATAACAATGCTGCCTAAAATACACAAGAGTCTGATGGACCCGCCATTTCGGCCAATAGTTTCCACAAGGGGTTCCCTCCACGAGCCTGTGGGGAAATTCCTGGATCGCTATCTCCAACCATTGGTAAAGAAACTTAAGAGTTACATCAAGGACACCACTGAATTTTTACTTAAACTTTCCGAAGTGGTTATTGAAGAGGGAGAGAATTTGATCCTATGTACAGCAGATGTCAAGAGCCTCTACACATCTATCCCTCACGGCGGAGGAATTGATGCTGTAGAAAAGACTATCCTGAACAGCGAGATCCCTGATTCCATGCAGATGTTCCTCATGGAACTAATGATATACACGCTATATCACAGCTATTTTACCCATGAAAAACATTGGTACCAACAATTGTCTGGGATGTCCATGGGCAATTGCGCCGCACCAACATATGCCAATATATACATGGCTGAGTTCGAATCTACGAATATTTATGGCAACCCCCATTGGATGGAGAATTTGAAAATATATGTCCGTTACATAGACAAATTATTTTTTATCTGGAGAGACACAAAGGAGAACTTGGAGAAAGCTTAGGTTGAACTCAACACCAGAGACAGCAAGATTCAACTAACCTGGAACATGAGCGAGCACACCATAACGTTTTTGGACGTATCTATCACAAGGACAAACACGGGATTGGAAACCGATTTATTCAGAAAGGAGACAGACCGCAATAATACATTGCATCATTCCAGCTTTCATCAGAACTCACTAAAACGCCATTTGCCTTACAGCCAAATGTTACGAATCAAACGCATCGTCTCAAACCCAGAAGTTTGTGTCAAACGCATGAGGGAGATGAACATAAGATTCACAGAGAGAGGATATCCACAGGAAACAGTCAACGAGGCTTTGAACAAAGCATCAAACATCACCCGTGAAAAAGCACTCAGCAGAGTAATTAAAACAGAAGACACCAGGATGGTGGTAGTTTCGAAATATTCAACATTAAGCGGAAGATACAGAAAAATCATATTAAACCATTGGCGGATCCTATCATCTGAACCCGAATTTAAAGATCTATTTAAACATCCTCCGATATTTGCATACACCAGAGCAAACAATATGAGAGAAATCTTATCCAAAGATGCTGTCCAACAAATTAAGTACAATGGAACGCGACCCTGTCTCAACTGTAACAGCTGCAACAACATCATTAAGGGCAACAAAATAAACCACCCCATGAAGGGCACCGAGATTAAAGTGAACGTGAATGCCACTTGTGATTCATCTAATTTAATCTATTTGCTAAAATGCCCATGTGGGAAAATCTATATTGGAAAAACAGAAAGGAAAATAAAAGTTCGCTTAAACTAACACAAATCAAACATACGGACTAAACAAGAGAGATCCAGTGTTGCCATGCATTTTCTCGAACACAATCACAGTGTGGCACAATTAAAATTCATGGTACTAGAGCTCATTGAGAAGAAAGAAGGCAAGGACAATAATAAAGCTCTTTTACAAAAAGAAATTGCGTGGATATACCGCATGCAATCTTTGAAACCATTTGGTTTAAATGACCGCGTTGAATTTAGTTGCTTTTTATAAGTACCTATCTCGGTACATTTGGACACTTATTTCTGCTGTGCCGCTGCATTTATTACTCTTACATATCCAACATGTTCATAAGCGTCACATCTGCCAGCTTTAGGCATGTCAATGTTTCATTTTCACGTTTCACATTGTATATCTTAATGCTTCATTACACAAGTGACTTACATACTTTGACAATCTACTTGAACTAGCCCTGTGTTATAGATACTGCCCCTCACGTGTATTGACATGTCCATTCCAGTTCGTTCGGTCATTAATCTTGACTCACTCAATATGGCCGACACTCTTTTTCTGAGTCTTGTCGTAAGTCTCCTTTCGATGTTAGTTGCAAATGCGTCAGCACGCTGAGCATTACACCGGCATTCGAACGCCGATTTAAACATTCGGACACCGCGAAGCTGCCAGCCAGATCCCGATCAGATGCAGGACGTCTGGAAACTACCCGGACCTTCACCCATGTAAGTAAGTCGGGTTCACCCGCTTGCATGTAAAGCCTAGGAACTAACTCAGCATCGCTGCAACAACAGCCATTAACGTTGAACTTCCCTTTGGTTTTCATCTACAGCTTACACTTGAATCGTTTGGATTCAGAGATCATGTGAGCTTCCTTTAACTTGCGTTTCAAACTGTTGGGTTTTATCCCTTGTCCCCCACCCCACGCATGCACCTTTCTAGGTGGACAGTCACACAATCGGGTAATCACTTCGTGTTTCCATGTCGAACACCGACTTTATTAAAATGACAGTAACACTGTAAAACATGCATGATAACACCTTGGCAACACCAGCCACCTCGGTTAGAACATCACTAAGCTTAAGGAATGTTGGATATAATTTTCTTGTATGTATTATGTTATGATGATGGGCTATTTAGCAAACCATTGCTGTTTTGAATTTCAGGGCTCCTTGAGAAAGGGCGATTTCCTCCCGAAATGCATCGGAGCGATGTTTTGGAAATTACCATATTGACACATTAAAGTGAAAAACAAAGGAATTGAATATGCAATGCTAATATTTAATGAACAATAAAGAAACACACTTCAAAATACAGTGGAGCCTGTCTTTCTGACGAACCCAATCGGAGTGCCCATAGCAGGGATGCGCACATAATTTATGAGCACACTTATCAGATGATTATTATCTAGCGTAAATGGACGGTTACGCTGCCTGCAGGAGCACCCGCACCTAATTAATTCTTGAGAAACATTTAAAAGGATTTCATCAACAATACTAGCTGTGCACCGCGCCTACAGATTTATTTCACAAAAAGATATGGGCATAATGTCTTACCCTACGGGGCAATGTAATTAAATTGTCTAAAATAGTTTAAATTACCCATGAAATCATGTACTAAATGTATAAATTGAATCTATGTTTTAATTTAAATGTGTACATTAACAGCACCTCTTTACTCTGCTTATGCAAATAATGTCAGTGAGTCTGTTTTCTACAAATTAACTTTGCAAGTCTTTTTTTCATGTTAATGACAAGGAACACTAGAATCAAGTGGCTTTTTCAGCAATGCTGTTTTTTGCCCTTTTTTCAGAGCGGTGCTTCCCCTTCATCCTGAGCCATGGCCAGGTGGGGTGAAGTCTAGACATCCTCCAATTGGGGTAAGATGTTTATCTCCTTTGGTCAATTTGAGAATTCATTTCTAAAAGTTGAGATCAGTACACTATGGCAAATGACATTATGAGTGTGCCAGGAAGATTGTTGCTTCCCACTAGGATTATATGAGATTGACCTAGTACAAAATGTACAAGTACGGGAATGCTATGTTTGTTCTAGATGACTATAATACAACAACTTCATATGTTCATTATTATTATTTTTAACAATATCCTCATTGGAACGGTGAAACTACCGATACAGACATCTAGTGGATTCAGGTGACTCTAGTATCGAGTTTGAACTATTCATAATTCATTTATAATTTTGAGCACTTTCTGTTTTTTCGTTGAGAGCACTAATTCGTAGTAGCATGCTTGTATGATGGTCCTGATGAAAGCAATGACAACTATTGTCGTACATTGCAGAAACATGTTGACCCCAGAATACATGAAATGACCAAAGAATCATTGGATTATTCTTGTCTACTTCTTTTAACATTGGCAGAGTGGGTAGCGACAGAATACAGTTACATTCAGCACCCCCTCATCCAATTTTAATTCACACACACTTAGTTTTTCTTTACTATTTTTGCACTACGATATCAGTCCCCTCCCCTTTTTTACAACATCATCTCCGTCTGAGATAAGAGACCACGTTTATCTAATTGATCATGAGAGGGTATCTTGTTACCAGACCCCTCCATGTGAAATAGAATAGATAACATCAGCAGTGGTCTCAACGGGAACCCAAGTGATGAAGGGCGGTTCCGTGTGGTGACTGATGGGAATCCTCACATGATCACTGGATAGGCTCCCTGTGAGGGTGACCCTTACATCATTGGTATGTTGATGAAGGTAGTCGTGGTTAGTCCTCTCTAGATATATACATAGCGCTCCCTGTCTTGGTACTTTAGACCCTCTGATATTCTATTCTGTTTAGTACTGTTGGGGCTGTATCAGAGTGTGGTCTTTAAAATCCCCTTTGACCCTCTCTCAATGTTTGTTGTTGTTGTTCCCAAATATGAAGGCCAGTGCCCACAATATGAAACCAATCGCACAAATGAGGCACTGCATATATACACAAAAAGAGAGACAGGTCGGATCCTAAATGTTATCGTCCAATCTCACTGATCGACAGCTCTTGTAAGATCATGGGACATGTGATATTGGACAGATTGGAGACCTGGATAACAGAAAATGGGAAGTTCTTGCTGTCCAATACAGATTCAGGAAAGGCCTGGGCACTGTAGAACCTGTTCATTGGAAAGTATACCATGGCTAAGTCAGGGTCCTTATACCTCGGGTTTATGGAACTGACTTCTGTCTTTGACTGGGTGCAGAGGGGGAAACTGTGGGAGAAAATGCTGCTCATGGGCACTGATGCATCTATTGTCCACTGTTTAGCTGCAATGCATCAGGGAGTCACAGGAAGAGTACGATACGGAATAGATGGCGAGCTTACCTAACCCATAAGGATGGACTGTGGGGTTCACCAGGGATGCGTACTCGTCCCATTCCTATTCTCTCTATATATAAATTACTTAGAAGGCCACCTCAGAATCAGAAATGTAGATGCACTGACAATAGGCAGTAGGTCTTTACCTGCTTTATTATACGCCGACGACTGTGTTCTAATGTCAAGAACCAGGGTGGGATTACAAAGACTTTTAACCAGTTTTAACGAATTTATATGTGATCTTGGATTAAAAACAAATGTTGCCAAATCACATGTTATTGTAGTAGGTAAATCACCATCTAAAACTAAGACTTTTCATATAAGAATGAAACATTCTGTCAGTTGCCAACTTTTTCATATTTAAGCATTCTTTTTAATGAAAACAATACATGGTCACACCTTGTTCACACAAGGATTGGGGGCTTTAATAAAAATGTGGAGGCCATTTTTAGATTTACAAAAAAATTAGGCTCTCGTCCCATAAAAAGCAATCATAGATATATATATATAAAGCACGAACATGTGCCGCCACTCTATATGGCGCAGGAGTCTGGGGCTGCACCAACACTCTGGGCCTCCAGAGGGCCGAGAATATGGTGCTAAAACCTATGCTGACACTACCTAAAAGCACCCCTGCCATTATGTGCCATAAGGAAGTAGGCGTAATTCCATTGTCTTTCCGCACACAATTAGCACCTCTGATGCTTTGGCGTACCATCTGGGCAAAAGAGGAACCAGCCCTGAACCGTGACATAATCTTAGACTGTTTGAAACTGGATTGTGTAAAAAATAATTCCATGGCTCTCTTACTTGCAAGATTAACTGGAGAAGTTGGGATAGCACGATTATTTTATTAGTCCTAGAAACATATCTACAATTCCAAAAGATGAGCTTAAAAACAACTTCTTATCACATTTGAATAATGTAAGAGATAGCCAGGAGATGGTTAAAAAAAGGGTTGCAGAGCATTCATTGCTAATTAGCTCCCCACGAATTGAACCCCATCTTTCCTTTTTTTTTAATCAAGCTAAGATGTTTTACTTGATTAGGTTCTGGATGGGAATTGTTCACCTGTTGGTTTCGTATCCAAGTGATGCATAATGTGATACTAAATTAGATTTGTGTCCGTGCAACTCAATTTCTGCACAGAGCACCTTGCACTTTATGTTTTTTTGTAAACCAAGATGCACCTTTTTAAAACCTTTATTAAGAATTTTAAACATTAGAAAGCGCTAACCTGCATTATGTCACCTACGTCTTTTAATTGATGAATTTACTTGTTTTATGGTTTAGAAGTACATTTCCACTGCAGTTCGGCACCGCAACATCGTTGGAAAATTAATTCCGGAGTATTGATTATGCTGGCTATAATTTTATCATGTTTATTTTTTTTTGTGAAGCAATGTCTTACTTTGCTCTTTTATGGCTATTATTTAAACAAATAAAGATTTTTGATGATGATGATGAAGCACTGAATGTACTTAGGAAGATCTGTAGTGCTAAAACAGGGATCACTGACAGAATATCGACAGTCACAATATCGAGATGACCAAATATCGAGGTAAAAATATCGACTGCCAAAATATCGACTTCCTATCTTCAAACAGGTAAGTACAAAAATATCGACTCAAAAATATCGAGTGTAATAAATATAGACTGTCAAAATATCGAATTTTTTAAATGTCTTAAAAGTAATTTAAAAGTAATATAATAATAAATAAAATTATTTTTAACTTATTTAAAATACTTAAATAAACGTAACATTAAAAAATAATTAATATAACTTTTAAAAAATTTAATTATTTTTAATACATATATATATATATATATATATATATATATATATATATATATATATACACATATTATTAACAAGACATATACAATATTTTTACCGTAGGATAGCAAGAGGTTTAAATTTAATGTAACGACTCCAGTGAGTGCAACAGTAGGAAAAGCGTTGGATAGCGTAGGGGTAAAAATTACTATTCCCACTCCAGAGAGTGCAACAGTAGGGAAAGCGTTGGATAGCGTAGGGGTAAAAATTACTATTCCCACTCCAGCGAGTGCAACAGTAGGAAAAGCGTTGAATAGCGTAGGGGTAAGAATTACTATTCCCACTCCAGAGAGTGCAACAGTATGGAAAGCGTTGGATAGCGTAGGGGTAAAAATTACTATTCCCACTCCAGAGAGTGCAACAGTAGGGAAAGCGTTGGATAGCGTAGGGGTTAAAATTACTATTCCCACTCCAGAGAGTGCAACAGTAGGGAAAGAGTTGGATAGGTTAGGGGTAAAAATTACTATTCCCACTCCAGCGAGTGCAACAGTAGGGAAAGCGTTGGATAGCGTAGGGGTAAAAATTACTATTCCCACTCCAGAGAGTGCAACAGTATGGAAAGCGTTGGATAGCGTAGGGGTAAAAATTACTATTCCCACTCCAGAGAGTGCAACAGTAGGGAAAACGTTGGATAGCGTAGGGGTAAAAATTACTATTCCCACTCCAGAGAGTGCAACAGTAGGGAAAGAGTTGGATAGCGTAGGGGTAGAAATTACTATTCCCACTCCAGAGAGTGCAACAGTAGGGAAAGCATTGGATAGCGTAGGGGTAAAAATTACTATTCCCACTCCAGAGAGTGCAACAGTAAGGAAAGCGTTGGATAGCATAGGGGTAAAAAATACTATTCCCACTCCAGAGAGTGCAACAGTAGGGAAAGCGTAGGATAGCGTAGGGGTAACAATTACTATTCCCACTCCAGAGAGTGCAACAGTAGGGAAAGCGTTGAATAGCGTAGGGGTTAGAATTACTATTCCAACTCCAGAGAGTGCAACAGTAGGGAAAGAGTTGGATAGCGTAGGGGTAAAAATTACTATTCCCACTCCAGCGAGTGCAACAGTAGGGAAAGCGTTGGATAGCGTAGGGGTAAAAATTACTATTCCCACTCCAGAGAGTGCAACAGTAGGGAAAGCGTTGGATAGCTTAGGGGTAAAAATTACTATTCCCACTCCAGAGAGTGCAACAGTAGGGAAAGCGTTGGATAGCGTAGGGGTAAAAATTACTATTCCCACTCCAGAGAGTGCAACAGTAGGGAAAGCGTTGGATAGCGTAGGGGTAAACATTACTATTCCCACTCCAGAGAGTGCAACAGTAGGGAAAGTGTTGGATAGTGTAGGGGTAAAAATTACCGTTCCAACTCCAGTGAGTGCAATAGTAGGGAAAGTAAATACTTCATATATAAATATAAATAACATAAATAGTAATACCAATTACAAATTAATTAAAATATTTTACAATTGTATAAAATATATTAAATAATTATTTATAAATACAAATTAAAATTATTTAATTATAAAAATTACCTAATACTAATTAATTACCTATTAACAATAAATTAATTTACAATTTAAAAATGAATCAATTAATTTTAATTACCAATTATTTTTTAATGAATTACCTATTAATAATTAACAATTAATTCTAAATAAATACAAAAAAATGAAATGACATATTTAATTAATTATAATTAAATTACTTCCCACCCTATTCCCCTATAAACCCACAACAGAAAATAAATTAATGAAATTAACATATTTATCAATTAATCAATTAAAATGATTAAACAATTATATTTTAATAAATTACCAATTATTATTTAACAATTAATTCAAAATAATTAACAATAAATAAATTAACATATTTAATTAATTATAATTAAATTACTTCCCACCCTATTCCCCTATAAACCCACAACCCGCTACAGAATTATATTACACAAAAAATAATATTAACTTACCTTAAATTCGATATTTTTTGTCTATATTATGTCTAGTCGATATTATGTCCATTCTATATTTTTGATTCGATATTATGTCCATTCTATTCGATAATTTTTTCGAGCCGATATTTTTGTCGGTCTATATTATGTCTAGTCGATATTATGTCCATTCTATATTTTTTACTCGATATTGTGTCTACTCGATATTAAAAACTCGATATTTTGACTCTATACCGCTAAAACAGATTTAAGTGACCAATGTTATACAAAATCGGTGAATCAGGAAATGATGTAAGACAATAACATGGATTTGGTTCAGAATGCTGTGTTTTTGGCATTTAAAGATTGTACTGCTAAACTCAATAGCATTAATTTTTATCAGCATCTGAAGAATAAAGCTCTGCAAGGATTCAAGCCTTTGCAACACAGACAGTATGCAGATGTTTGCGGCAGGCACACAGTCCACTGAGGCAGAATCAGAACTTATAAACCAAAAGCTGAAGCAGGATTAGAACTTGTAAATTGAAGATTACACAGGGATATCAACAACTACATGATGAACAAACTGAACTATCACAATAGGATCTCAACCTGTATCATACAGAGTACACACTGCAGTGCAGGATGAACAATAACATTCTAACAAAACTGCAGAACTGTGATTAAGAAGGAAGATCTTTCAATACAAAGCAAGCACAGGTGCATGCAAGCTCGATGGACTAAGGTTTTGATGGCAGACTGGCAGGGAGTCACAAGTGCTATGAGGGCAGAGAATTCTGTATAACTCAACTTTATCCCAAAAGCAGTAGGGCCTGGCCTGCTTTGCTTGCATGATCCTCTGGTTACCTATTGTAACCTGTCCAACCCCAATTAAAAAGGATGGTAACCCGACATACACAGTAACAACCTCCGTTTTAGGTCTGGCTTGAGAGCGTAGTTGTCACAAAAACTTATGTCATCCCAAAAAGAGCTTCCCTCAGTTGTTGGTTGACTTGAGCATAGCTTATGATTGGGCAAAAGCTGTAGGATTCCATAAAGTGTTTACCCTCTGTGAGAAATCGGGTTATTGGTTGAGAGGGGTGGAAGCCCAACTCAGGCAACAATGTCAATCATTCTCAGGGTGAATCATAAAAGTCATTAAAATAATAATAACAAAATAAAAACCACAAACTTATTTATTGAAATAAAGTACATTTTAAATAAATAAAATTATATCAGAATGTCAAAAATTCAATCAGCAGAACCAGAGATATGCAATTTCAAAGTTTTAGGTAGGTATAGTGACTAAAAGCACAATACGCCACTTCCGGACGTGCTAGACTGGGGGAAAGTGACAAGTACGACTGCAATAGAGCATGGGTTGGAGACATGGACCAGGTGAGCCTCCTGAAAAAGTTACCTTCTCAAAGTGTGGCACAAAAAGTTCTATTCACAGAGGAGGAGGCCCAGAGGAGCAGTGGAAGCATCACTATGGTTGTCACTGTAGTGCAAAAAGCAGTCCGGTGGGTGCAGGCTGTCATCCCTGTAGAATGAAGGTCTGGTTGGGAGTCGCTTCACATTGACGGTCACCTCGGGCAGTTCTTGCTGTAGCGCGAAGTGCAGATCATGTGTTGCCTGTCATCACTGGCGGTCACTGTAGTGCGATGAGTTGGGTTCACAGGAACTTTGCGCTGGCGATCATTGTGGACAGGAGAGTCTTAGCACAAAATGGCTCATCTTTGGTCGTAAGAAGCCCAAAACGTCAGGGTTTCTCCTTTCATCTCAGGAGGAGCTCAAATGATGCCAACTAAGGGTCCAGGACATGGGGCGGCCCTACTTGAGGACAGGGCCGGAATGGGAACCAAAACCGGCCCTGGCCAAACCGCTTGGCAGGCCCCCCTGGGGGAAGGGAGGGGGGTGCGGCCGAAACTGTTTGCCAGGCCGGTTTCAGGCGATTTTGTTACCGGGGGCCGATATGCGAGCCCCCGGTAGCAGAAACTGACCCCAGGTGCCCAAAACTGGCCCCCCAACCCTGGCAGCCAACCGGGGAATTGCCCGGTGCAGCTACGGCCAGTCTGGCCCTGCTTGAGGATCAGGAATTCACTCCAGCAGAGGCTAGCTGGTCAGCAGAACAGTTGCAGGAATGCATCTGGAGCTTGTTATGTCCCTGTGACTCAGACAGGAGGTCAGGCAACTAACCCTAGGAATCACTCAGCTTACTAAGGGATGAAGGGAGCAGGTCCAGTCTTCCTTCTCAGAGAGCAAGACAGGCCTCAAGCAGCAGGGGCAGTCCTCTGGGGTAAAAGGCAGTCCTTCTTCTGTAACATCCATAAGTCCAAGAGTGTATTGATGAGTGGCTCAGGAGGTCTAGTGCCAATGTTTATGTGTGTGGGAAGCTCCTACATATGGTTCTGGAACGTTCTTCCCTTCCCCTGTCAAGGCGCCAAGAAAGCTAGGGTGACAAAAGGCTGGTGTCAGAGTCCTTTGTGTGTGCTTGAAGACAAGCCCTTTGAAGTGTAAGTAGGGCAAGGCACAGGCCGGCTCCAGCCATCCTTGCAGGATGGCCAATCCTGTCTACGCCTAAGCCCCTTTTGTGTCACTGTCTGGCAAGTATACACAAACCCCAACAGCAGAGCCATAAATGGTTAGGACAAAAAAAGGTCAGTTTTCTAAAATTGGCATTTTCTGAATGATTACAAAAAATCCAACTTTACCATTAAAGAGATTTTAACTTACAAATAATTTGAGTCTAAGCACGACATTACTACTTGCTCCCAACTCAAAGTTAGTACTTATTAAATGTAATAAAATAATCCAGTGTTAGCCAATGGGAGAGAAAGGTCTTACAGTAGTGAAAAACGACTTTCGTTTATTACTCTTAAGACATGTAAAACTTAACTCACATGTCCTAAATCTTAAATGCCACGCACTCTGCCCTATCAGCTTTAAGGGCCTACTTTGGGGGTGACTTATAATTATATCATTTGGAGGAAGAATATGGCTTTAAAAATGATCCAGACACTTTATGTGTCATATATAAATTTGTCAGTGGCATTTGACACAAATAGAAAGCTCCTTTGGGAAAAAATGTAGACTGTAGACATAGAATATTCCGCTTGGCTTATTAAAGCTGATAATTCAGTTCCATAAGGGCTCACAAACAAGGGTTGAACTAGGGGGAAATGGAGCATTGCCCAGATAAATAGTTACACCTAATGGCTGAGACAGGGGTGTATAGTGGCCCCGCTCTTGTTTTCAACTTATATTGCCAATGCGCCCGTAGCGTTAAACCAGGTTTGTTCATTCCCACCTAATTTAGGATCAGAGACTATTTCATCACTGCATTATGCAGATGACACAGTTCAATTAGACCTCACTCAAGTTGGCTTTCAAAGGAAAATTGAAGCTTTCTCATATTATTGTAAGGGATTTGCGAATAAATATGTCTAAAACTAAAGTAATGTTTTTTTACAAAAAGAACTACAAAGAATATAAGGCACAAGTGGCGACTAAGTAGCGACCAAGTAAAGGTGGTAAAAGAATACAGATATTCAGGACTTCTTTTCAGATATAATTTTAACTTTAAAGCCCACATAGATCGCTTGTAAGTTTGCTCTAAGGCTACTTGCAGGTGCCTTACAAAGGATGGACCTTGCACTGGGGCATAAGTCTGTAGAAGTATTAAAAGAGACCTACAATGCAAAATTAGTAAATGTATTGCTGTATGGCTGTGAGGTCTTGACAGTGAAGAATATAGCCCGGCTGCAGATCATAGACATGAATGTTTGGAAAAGATGGCTAGGCTTACCTAGAGGCTCAGTGAACAGTGCTCTGAGGTTGGAGCTGGGTCTCACCAATATAATATTCAAATATTAGCAGAAGATTTTGAATTATTGGGCATGCCTTTCGACGTAGGCTGACAGCTTTCTGAGGCACTTAATTAAATGTTACCAACAGCAAAAGGACACAGGCCGATAGGATGGTAACCTTCAAACTATCAAGAATTCCTTGGGTAGATAATTAGGGTCGGATATGCAGAGTACGTCAGTGTTGCAGGAGAAATTAATAGTAAAACAGGAGATTAAAGAGAATTCAAGAAAATCTGACCAAGAAGATATATGAAAAAGAATCTATTAGCTTCACTTAACGGAAAAGGATTCTGGTGGGGATAGGCAACTGGATTTCTGTGAAATAAAATGTGCCAACATTAGGAAGTGGTTACTGAAAGTCCAGCTCGGGCAATTGCCGGCCTTTATAAACTGGAATTTGGCTAATCGGTTTGGGACGGATAGCTGTATTTGCCCTTTTTATGAATATCCTTTGTTATTTCCACCTCCCATTATTGTTATTTTGCAAATCTTCTGATAAAAGAAGAGGTTTGCTACTCCCCGTTTTTAGAATTTTACAGGTTCACCGTATTAAAGAGTTAATGAAACCCATTTTAAAATCTAATAACATGAGATTGTGCCACGCTGTAGGGAAAATGTTGTCCTTGGTATCTGAACGGCTGGCATTTTTATTCATACACCACTATGTATCAACTTAATATGTATTTATGAAATAGGTTTTAAGTAATAATATGTATTGTGATGTGTTATCAATTTTATTGCAGAATGGAAAATGTGAACTGTTTGTATTGCCTTATTCGAAGGATATCCAACTATTAAATAAATTCCAAAATAAGTATTAAAAAAGGATGGTTTAGGCCTGGCAAAAGGTTTCTTTTGCCAGGTCCAAATTGCAGTTTAAAACTGCACTATGGGTTGAAGTGGCAGGCCTGAGACATGTTTAAAAAGGCTACTTTAGTGAGTGGCACAAAAAGTGCTGCAGGCCCGCTACTAGCATTTAATGTATAGGCTTTGTGTACAAGTAGTAAATACCACTTACTAGGGACTTACAAGTAAATTAAAATGTGACAATTACGTGCAAGCCAATTTTACCATGGAGAGAGCACAGGCACTTTAGCACTGGTTAGAAGATTTAAAGTGAACAGGGTCTTAAAATCTAACAAAAAACGGGTTCTGCAAAGGAAGGGAGTAAAGGCAAAATGTTTGGGGTGACCCTGCACAAAGGCTGTTTTTTTAATCAAGCTGCTGAGCCAGCCACCTCTTGTATGGTGGAGCTTTCTCCTTAGGTCACACACATACCACTGTAATACTATTAAATCTTCTAAGCCAGCAGCACGGGTGTGAGGAGCACAGTCAGGAGGAATTTGGTGCTGTATTGCAGTCCTAGTTCACTCCCTCTTCCCTTTCCATCATCAACTTCAGAATGCAGCTGTGAGTTTGAGGTCTGTATGGGATGCTCAGAGGTACGCTAATCTACATGCTTCTTTACATAGCTCAATATTGCATTTCTTGAGACAATGATGTTTATTCTTTCTTTTTCCTCGAATGCATGTATTTATTTGATTGCTGCTGTTAAGTGTGACATGCTATGTTGCCTGTAGATTGAACCTCATTGCTGGTGTTAAATGTGATGTGCTATGTAGCCTGCACTGTAATGTGTTCTGATAATTATTTTTAAAAATACCTTCACACTAGAAAGTGGTGGGTGAGTGCAGGGTGAACAGTGAGTGAGTGCTGGGTAAGCAGTGACTGACTGCTGGGTGAATAGTGTATGAGTGGCATGTGAGTGCAGGGTGAGAGATAGAGGAGTGCAGGGTGAGTGGTGGATGTGTGCAAGGTGAAGGGCGTGTGAGTGCATGTGAGATGTGCAAGTGCACAACAGTTGTGAATAGAGGGTGAGAGGTGTGTAAGACGATGTGAGTGCAGCATGCCTACAGTCTCTGAAAGGTGATGAGGAGAGGTACATAAGTGTTCAGGACAAGAGGTGTCTAAGTGTAATTGCAGACGGCGGTGTGGCACCTTTTTTCATGTAATGTGGATATGCCCCAGCATAGCGATACATTGGAGGGCGGTCACCTCATGTATGGGGGAAGTCCTGGGGCAAGCAATAACAATGGAGGCCAAACGATGTCTCCTCAATATATGGGAACCAACTGACCCAACCGCATGCGCGCTAGCGGTTTTCCCGCTGCGCTTTTTTAAAAAACCCGTTACATGACGAGCTCAGCTCGTCATGAGCGTACGAGCGTCGTCACTCATGACGAGCTGAGCTCGTCATGAGCGCGGAAGGGGGTAAACAGTAAAGAACAAACTTGGGTAACGTTAGGCTTAATAGAAGCGTAAAGGAACATTGGTAGGAAGTGTGTAGTCCACATGGCCCCAACGCTGGGGGGATGGGTAAGGAACATGGATTGGTCCATGTTCCAAGAAAAAAACAGTGTATGTCACAAGAGGATGCCCTAGGAAATTAATACAAATATGGGGGAAATGGAACGACTATAGGGGTACCATAAGTGAGCCACCTGTGTTACTGACACAGCCGCCCCTGGAGGACTTAATATCCTAATGGTCTATTACAAACTAGACTGTGTACTTAGCAGAATACTGTGAACTGTGTGTAATGTATCACTAACTACCATGCCTTGTGTTTTCTGTCAATGTGTATACTGTGACAATGTTTTGATTGACAATAAAAAGAAGTATCTAAGTGCACGGTGAAAGTGTTGCTACAGGGTAAAGTGTGAGTGTTTGTGTGTAGGGTGACTGGGGCTTGAGTGTACAGAGTTGTGTTTGCAGGGTGAGAGATGTATGAGTGCACCGTGTGCAGTAAGTATGAGTGATATTTTAGTGCTGTGAGTGTAAATAGAGAGAAGTGTTAGTTCAGTGTCAGTAGTGTGTTTGGTCCAAGCGATGCCTGTGTGCAGATGAACGGTATTAGAGGGCATGGTGAGCTATGTTAGAGCAGTCCAAGCCGTCCCTCTGTGGAAAATGAGCAGTTTCTGAATCTGAATGCAGGATGGGAGATGTCAGTGAAGAATGAGTGTGCAGGCTGAGCAGTCTAAATACAGGGTGATCAGTGTGCAGAATGAGTGGTGTGTGACTGCATGGTGAGTAGCGTGTGAGTATGTATAGTGAGCTGTGTGTGTGTGCAGGGTAAGCAATGAGTCTGTGTAAAGTGGGAGCTGTGTGTCAGTCTATATTCAGGATGACATTTGTCTGTGTGCAGGATACGTGGTGTGTCTGTTTACATGGTAAGCATAGGTCTGCCTAAGTTACTACAGGGTGAACACTGGGTTTGTATAAGTGCAGGGTGAGAGATGTGCCCATTGTACACTAGCATTTGTATAGCACTTACTATGCCTATATGGTGCGCTGAAACGATTAGCTACATAGAGAGCATGTTATACCATGGATGGTGTGCTTGGGAGGGTATTGTTTTTGTTTTGAGACTATCAGGGAAGTGTTTTCAGGCATGAAAAACCAATAGGTGGGGTTATCGTGTTATGAGGCAAAACGCCAGGCAGTGTGATAGGTGATGGTGTGTGAGGTAGATGCACAAATTATAATTATAACAAGGACTAACCAGCTTAGCCACAGGAGGAGTAGATGCTGCAGGCACACACACCTAAAGGCGAGTAAACAGAGAAGACCCAATAACCATACAGAGGCATGCACCATGCAGAGATGCTGTTGCATGAGTAAAAGGATAGCAAAGGGCCAAGATTGTGAATTGGTGACATTAGCAGCAGCCATGCACCATTCATTCGTATTTCAGGGACACTGTCAATACATCCCATGAAGGATGGATGTGGAAGAGCAATCAAGGCTGGCAACCTGAGCAGAAACTGTACAATCCACTCACTCCTGCTAGGCGTAAAGATGCCAAAGTTTTGAGCAAGTGTTAATGCCCCAAGCCCCTCTCAGGCTCTCAAAGACAGCCCCAGTCAGGTTGTGGCTTTTATCCCTGCTAGACTGGCAACCTGCTTATGCAAGGGTGAGAGATGAAGTACTAGATAGGTTTCTGCCCTGACATGGATAGGGCATATTGGCTCACTGTAGGAAAAGACACGGAGGCAGAAAGGCTCTTATGAAGGGTTTAATTAGGATTCATGTCCAATAGGTTCCTCAGTCGATTACATAATGAATCATCGTTCTCTTCCCAGCCAACCTCCAACCCTCATTCCATTTTAAAAGATAAAGCACTAGAACACTGTGCACACAACACGAGACAGGCACGCGTCATGATACGCATTACCATGCTCGTGTCTGTCATCATGATACGCATTACCATGCTCCTGTCTGTCATCTGTCACGCACCAATAACACAGCAATAGACTCAACACTCACCTTGCGTATTTACCCTGCTGTCCTCACCCCTCCCTGCAGTGGAGATTGCAGTACATTAAAGCCAGACCTATTGGCATAGCCAATGCTTGTTTATTCTCCTGTCTGGTATCCTAAACATTTCCTTTCTTCTCCATAAACTTTTACCTACTGTTTTCCCACTGTGAAATAACATGATGTAGGCCTCTAGTAAGGTTTAATATTCAGCCTAATACTAATATGCAGATGAAATATCCGGATCCTGGTTGGTGGCTCATAAGTAACACACACTGGGCACCTGCTTATGGCAAGTAGTTACTACGACACTAACTTGTCACTTCTGAGACTTTAACTTTTTCTACGCCCTGTTTAATTTTCTGCTCTCATGAGTCTCTTTGTATTGTAGGAATGTACTTCGACAAACGAACAGACTAGTCAACTTGGGACTCACCTATGATCATGCCTAGCAGTACAGCCAGAAAACACAGCTCCATAGCTGTGATGAGGTAGCGATGATGGCTCCTGATGCAACAGGTAATGTTCATCCGGCGGGCAAGACAGCCAACATTCTTCCCTTCGCCCAAGCCCCTGGTTCTCGGGACTCAATCACATGAGGAACGGCATGCAGGCCTCCTTTAAACGAAATCCGGTCACTCTTACCGCCCTTCCAGGTCACTACTGTTTGAACCCTACATGCCTCTTCTAAAAATGGGCGGCGATAGGTTTGACGACGAACAGGCTTGTCGCTCGCCTCGAGGTTCCTCCTCTGCCCTCGGAGTTGATGTCAGTCCTGAACGCCCATTTAAATATACATGTTTTTTAATTTGATTTTTTTTTAGGAATTTCGATTAGACACAGAAGACGAATAAACTGTTGCGCAGATACAGGCCTCACTCTACGCTGCCAGAGGAACCGGTAGAAAGGCGCAGGAACCGTCGGGATACGTCACCCACAGATTCGTAACCTTTTAGAACGCATTGTGACGCAATCCAAAGACCACACGTGCAGGTAAGTAGCACGAGCTCTAAAAAGATTTATGAAAAAAATAAATGGAAATGTGTAATGCAATATGATTAACTCAGATACGCAGCAGGGCGGGTGTCTGGGTATTCAAGCATAGGGTCTCTAACGAGGAAGGAAAGTGTGCCGGATGTGGATGGCACGCGATTACTGGCTTTTCCTGCGACATCAGCCACGCGGTTGTTGTAGTTCCTGCAACAGCAACTTAGCCTTTGTATATATGTAAAGCGCCAGAAATATTTTCGCATTCCTCGTTTTCCAGTACGTCCCTGGCTGCGTGTAGTGCTTTTGAACCCCATTTAGGTAAACTATATTGAAATTCCGTCATTTTGTGCGTATGCTGAAAAAGTTTCCCTTTTTGCCTACGTGTGTTTAAATTAAGTCTATAAACTAGGAACAACGTCGTGAGAGATAATCGAGGGAGAAGTGTGGCTCAATGGTTAGAGCGGCAGACCCTGATGCAGAGGTCTAGCCTGGGACCAGGGTTCAATTCCCCCCTTCGGCGGGTCTTTGCTCAAAAATTCCACGGACCTGATAATTCTCGCCTCGGTGCTTATTCCAATCATAGAGTCCCACTCTGCAACTCTGGGCAATAGCTTGCTAAATCTCCCCTATGGTCCCCACAACGCTAAGGATGCCTGGCGTTCATCTTTGGGGGGGGGTGTGCCCAGGAGTGGACACCTCCCTGGGAAAGCCAGGATGGGTTCCATAGCGGTATTCGTACAAGTGCCTTGAGACTTTTGCGGGTGAGTAGTGCGCTATACAAGTATCAATTTACATTTACTTTTTTTTTTTACAGACAATGCACCTCATCTCTCTATAGCACCTTTCTGACAAACATTTTATTTTTTTATAGTGCTACACATCGTTTATTCACACTGAGTTCTGTGATCAGCATGGCTCATTAACCCTCTGCAATGTGTGGGTGGCAGGAGTGCCCATGTGAGTGCACGGTGAGCGATGCAACAGTGTGAGAGTATGGTACGAGGAGTGACTACAGGGTGAGTGAGGTGACTGTATGAATTTGGATGCAGATGTAAGTGCAGAGTGGGACGAATGAATGCATGGTTACTGATGGGCTTGTTTGAGTGACATTGCAAATTGATTAGTGAGGGGGACAGGTGAGTGAAGTGTCACATGAGTGCAGGGTGAGTAGTGTGCTCGTGTGACTGCAGGGCGAGTTACAGGGTGAACAACATAAATGCATTGTGAGTGCAGAGTGATCAGTGTGAGTGCAGGCTGAGAGGGTGAATGATGTGAGTGCATGGTAATCAGTGTGAGTGCATTGTGATCGCTGTGAGTGCAGGGTGAGTGTGAAAGTGAAGGGCGAGAATGAGAAGTGAATTGTCTGAATGTAGGGGGTATTCCCAGACACTTGAAATAACTCAGCATGGTATTGACAGTGGCGTAGTGTTTCAGATATAAGTTAAACTATTGCTATTATGGCATTAATCAGGGATCGTGGGTTGAGGAAATAAATAATGTGCTAAAACTTCCAGTCTTATGAGTAGGGTTGCCAGCTCATTCTTTGGATGTCCCAGATGGTACAAAAATAAACAACCACCTAAAGCTGTATTTTCAGCACTTATCTGTGCATACTTTGAACAGCAAATATAAATAGAATTCACTTTTGATTGTGTTCTAGGGCTGCCTGAATGATCCATGACTGATAATGAAAGGGAACAAGGGCAAAAGAGTCACATTACAAATGAATACATAATTTTTTATTTATAACCCTATTTAGTGTCAAGATGAGGTCTTTGCAGGCTCTTTAAACAATACATGGCTGGCATTTTTCTTTTGGCAACCCTACTTTATATTCCTTTCAATGAAATGTATTCTCACACTACGGCAGTAAATGTAAAATACAAATGTAAGGAATAGGTAGAGTGGGGGCCCAGGGAGTACTGGAACCATAAAAAAAGCTAAGCCTCGGTAACCAGTTTACAAAGGTATGTAAATATGCAAATGGTCTTTAGAGACCTGTGAAAAACTTGAGGCGTGCCGGAGATAAGACTCCAGACACTGCCCAGTCAATCAATCAATCAATCATAGCATTTGTATAGCGCACTACTCACCCGGAGGGTCTCAAGGCGCTTGGGGGAAGGGGGGGTCTGCTATTGCTCGAACAGCCAGGTCTTGAGTTGTCTCCTGAAGGCGAGATGGTCCTGGGTCAGCCAGAGATGGGTGGGGAGGGAGTTCCATGTCTTGGCCGCCAGGTAGGAGAAGGATCTTCCTCCGGCAGTGGCTCTTCGGCTGCATGGTACGGTGGCGAGGGCGAGGCTTGTCGAACGTAGCTGGCGGGTGGGCGTGTAGAAGGTCAAGCCGTCGTTGAGGTACTTCGGGCCCAGGTCGTGGAGGGACTTGTGTGTGTGGGTGAGGAGTCTGAACGTGATTCTCTTGCTGACGGGGAGCCAGTGCAGGTCCCTCAGGTGTCCGGAGATGTGGCTGCGTCGGGGGATGTCCAGGATGAGTCGGGCTGAGGCGTTCTGGATGCGTTGGAGTCTTTTCTGTAGCTTGGCTGTGGTTCCGGCGTAGAGGGTGTTTCCGTAGTCCAGTCGGCTTGTGACGAGTGCCTGGGTGACCGTCTTCCTGGTTTCGGTCGGGATCCATCGGAAGATCTTACGGAGTGTGCGTAGGGTGTTGAAGCATGATGAGGAGACGGCGTTGACTTGTCTGGTCATCGAGAGGGAGGAGTCCAGGATGAAGCCCAGCTGACCCCACAGCAGCTCGAGCTGCAGCAGCCCGGTCTGAGAAGCACAATGGGGAAGGGGAGGGTCCGGCTGAAGCTTTTTTAGCCCTATGGACGTTGCACGCCTGCTTTACGTCATGATGGAAAGGCAGTGGTTCTCGAGTGTCATTTGGTGTCAAGAACAGCGGTATCATGATGGTTTTCTGTTCCAATGAAGAAACCCTGTTTAACTGCTGTACTCAATAAAGATCAAAAAAATCCTTGCATGCAGCCTTTGAAAGATTTTTAATGCTTTTTTAAAATTAAAATGAGAATTGTACATTTTTTGTTACAATCTTTTGTATTTTGTCTGATTGTGGTTATCCAATAATATTTTTTCATCATGTACTATAAAATATCTTATGCCTAATAACAGTGGGGAGACAATCACTTTCTGTATTCAGATAGAGATATGGTAGAGGGAGGTTTGTGCCCAAAGGTTTGCTCATAGTATTCTGTAATAATGAAGTCCAAGCGACATTCAGTGATTTCTATGCTTATTTATTCAAAGTTGATCCAGCGTTCTTAGAATATAATTTTGGAGCATTTTCTAAGAACATAGGATCTACTTTGAATAAATAAGCATAGAAATCACCAAATGTCACTTGGACTTCATTATTACAGCATACTATGAACAAACCTTGGGCAAAAACTTCCCTCTACCATATCTCTATCGAATTGCTGAATGTTAAAAGAAGAATACTCCAAATCAGATGAATGAAATTGTAGATTTATTGTAGATCAGTATCACAGCACCAACAGTTTCACCTTCTTCCGCTGGTCAGCTAACTCCTACTGAATCCAGTCTTTCACAGAATAACATTCCATGATGTCATAACACCACAGCAGTATTCTACAACAAGCATAAGTAAGTTACAACACATCTCCCTTTCTAGGGATAAAAAAGAAAATAACTTAACTTAAAGAGAGACACTAGGAAAAACAAACAAAACTAACTTAATTCATAATCTCTAAATTTTAAAGGCATTTTCTTAGATCTAAGGGAAACTCTCCGAGAGAACCCCAATAAATCCTCAGCTGGACATGTTTCTACAGATGCAGAATCACTTTGTTTCAAGTCATCTTTAAATTGTTTCGTATATTTTACCAATCTTGACATACTCCACATACATCCTGTATTCGCCACATTTTTTTTAATAGACACAATCGTAAAAGGACCAATAAAGGTACTCATTCCCTTCAATGTGTGCCTCGGATTTTTCACAAAAACTCTGCCCCCCACATTCCATTTCTTGTTTTTCACATTCATCTTGGAATCATACCTAGCCTTGTACTTATGTTGATAATCTTCTATTCGGTAACGTCGCTCCTCAACACTCAATTCCTGATCAGAACACTCAGGTAACCAACTAGGGTTAAGTTTTGAAACTGCTTTTCTTCGTCTTAAAGCCTCAAAAGGAGACCTACACGTAATGGCATTAGGGATGGTACGGTGAGCCCACCACATGTCTCTCAAAACAGCAGAGAAGGAAGACCTCATGCTAAGAGCACGTTGTGCACAGTCCTTGACATGCCTATTCATTCTCTCAGTTAGACCATTAGCTTGCGGTGAGTACAATGCTGTTTTCAAATGAACAATGTTGTTGTCTTTGAGGAAATCACCCATTTCTTGAGAAGCAAATTGCAGCCCATTGTCAGTCACCAAACATTTGGGAACTCCCTCCGAAACAAATACATACAAATTCTACAACGATCCTGAAGAAACACACTTAGTAACAACCCATTTCGAGGTATAATCTACCAGAAGGAGAACATACCTTTCCCAAGAAGGCATCAGCTCAAAGGGTCCCATAATGTCAAGGCCCAGTTTGGACCACACCTGATCTGGTACATCCACCGGAGATAAGGGCGCGCGGTTAACAACATGAGACTTGTCACTCTCTGCACAAATGAAGCAATCTTTCACCACTACCTCAACCATGTGGTCCATCCCAGGGTACCAATACCTTTCTCTCACCCTTCCTTTGGTGAGACTCCTCCCAAGATGACCTTCATGTGCAGTATTTACAATTCTATTCCTGAATTTAACAGGAGGAATTACTCTATCGCCTCTCATTAAATTCCCGCAAGTAAAGGACAACTCTTCTCTCACAGTCCAATATGTTTTCAAGTTCTGATCTAGAGTTTTGTACTCAGGCCAACCTTGGCTAACCCATGATTTTTTTAACGCCAAAATCTCGTCTTCCGCCACTCCTTTATCCCATTCCTCTCTCGACAAGGATGGCTCTGACACCCAAAAAACGTTAGACTCCCCTACACAACACACACCCTGATCCTCCGTAATCACTTCTTCACCAGCCGGTAGACGAGAAAGACAATCTGCAGATTTATTATTGGACCCAGACAGGTATTGGACTTTAAAATTATACTCTTGTAGTCCTTCACTCCACCGTTTAATTCTGGGAGTAATATGATTACTGTGCCTACATGAAAATATTTGTACCAAAGGGCGATGATCAGATCTCACTAAGAAAGGAATTCCCAACAAATAAAATTTGAAGTGCTGAACTCCCCAAAATACAGCCAAGGCCTCCCTTTCCACACAAGAATAATTCCTCTCTGCCTCTCTTAACGCACGCGAAGCAAACGCAACTGTTCTCTCCACTCCATCTACAAACTGGGATAAGACTACCCCCAACCCCTTAAGACTGGCATCAGTCGTCAACACAGTCTTAAGTTTCACATCAAAATGTCCTAAAGTAGGTATATTACCAATCTCATTTTAAAAAAAAAAAATATTTTTATTTGCATTTTGTTAATAACTCAACATTACAGTCATGACTTTGGCAGCGTAAAATCCCCTAGTCCCTCTCCCGCCCCTCCCCAATGGTACTCTGCTTTTACGTCTTCATATTGTACAGGTGCTCTGTCCATCCATCCTAGTGAACAGGTTATTCTCAGCATTCTCTCCCTACCCCTCCCTTTCGTCCAAGTCGGTTCGTATATTGTTATTGTGTACCTCCCCCTCCCAGCCCCCCATCCAGCCCATGATAGTGTCTCCACTTGGACCAAACCTTTTTAAACTTCCTGGGACAACTCCGTGACTTATAGGTCACCCTCTCAGCCGCCATGTAGAGGTCTAGCCCTCTTCTCCACTCCTCCACGTTCAGTGGGGTCGATGATCCCCAGTGTTTTGCGATGTCTCTCTTTGCCACCACTAGGGCCAGAACCAGGAACACCAGGAGGGGGCGTGGCAGGTCAACATCGTTGGTCATCCCTAATAGGGCCAGTTTGGGCTCTTGTGCAATTGGTACAGCTAATACCTCACTAAGCTCCGTAAATACGTATTTCCAGTAGGTTTGTATCACTTCACATGCCCATATTATGTGATAGAAATCCCCCCCTTCTCCGTGGCATCGGAGGCAATTAATGTGTGTTGCTTTCCCCATTTTGTGTAATCTCACCCTGTCAAAGTAGGTCCTGTGTAGCACGTTGTATTGGATGAGACAGAGCCTAGACTTAATTGCCACCTCACACGGGTGCATTAACACTACGTCCCAGTCTATGTCTTCAAGTGTTCCGACCTCCTTCTCCCAGGTATCTCTAAGCTTCGCCAGGTCCCCCAGCATATTATTGGTTAGAGTCTTGTAAGTGAGTGAGACTGCCTTACTTTGTATCTGTTCCTGGAGAAGCCTACCCTCTAGTGGAGCGTATTCTGGAAGACCCGCTAAGTGTATGTTTTGCGCCCTCCAAGCATGGCGTAGCTGGGTGTATTTGAAGAGCTGTGAGTGCTGGAGCCCAAACTCTGATTTCAGGGTCTGGAAGGGTTTCAGTTCCCCTTTAGCGATCACGTCCCCTATTGTGGAGATTCCAATATCATCCCACCGTTTGAAGCCTTGAAGTTTATGAAGTTCCGTTAACCACTTGCAATGCCATAGTGGTGTCTGCCAGGTGGGTGTCTTTTCCCAGCCTGTGCGCTTAGTAGCCTTATTCCAGACCCGTAGTGTGATGGCCGTAGCAGGAAGCAGTGGCTTCCTTGCGGAGCCACCGTACAAGTAGAACAACAGGTTGTGTGGGGACAATTTATGTCACTCCAGGGCATATGTGGGGTGATCCGTCTGTGTATGCAGCCATTCATTGATTGGGGCCATGTGTTCCGCCCAGTAGTAGGCTTGGAGGTTGGGGAGTGAGATCCCTCCGCTATATTGGTGGCGTTGGAGAGTGGTCAGTGCTACCCATGGCTGTTTGCCGAGCCATAGAAAGGTCCTGAGGTCTGAGTGGATTTTATTCAGTATCATGTCTGGGATTAAGTAATATTCATTTTGCAGGGCATATAGGTATTTGGGGAGTATGATCATTTTGTACATGGCCGCTCTACCCAAGAGTGTCAGAGGTAGCAGCCGCCAGCGATCCATGTCAGCAATGGAGTTTAGCATTATCCTCTCTAAGTTTTTTTGCAGCAAGAGTTTCTTATCCAGGGTGATGTAGATGCCAAGATATTGGAAGCCCTCAGTGGTAACAACCAATCGGTCTGGCAATGTCGTCACCCGGTCGCACCCTCTGGGGTCATATAGGATAGACTTATGCCAGTTTATAGCATAGCCGGAGTATCGGCCATAACGTTCCAGTTCCAGGAACAGCTCCGGGACAGTGGTGTCCGGGTTGGTGATGTATAGGAGTACGTCGTCCGCGTAGAGGGATAGTTTCTCCTGCGCCAGGTCCGTGTCAGTTACGCGGAATCCAGTGATCAGTTGATTCTGTCGGACCCTAGCTGCCAGTATCTCAATGGTAAGTGTGAACAGGAGGGGTGACAGAGGGCAGCCTTGGCGTGTGCCTCTCTGAATTTGAATTTCGTGAGACAGTCTCCCGTTCACCCTCACTTTAGCACGTGGGTTGGTGTAGAGGAGACGGACCCATGTCTGAAACTTTGGGCCAAAACCAAATCTTTGTAGAACGCCTTCCAAGAACGGCCAGTGCACCGAGCCGAAGGCCTTCTCGGCGTCGAGTGAGAGAAACCAGTGCGGTGGCTCCCTATCTCTCACCTCCTGCAGCCTGTTATGAGTGCGCCTAAGGTTGAGTTTCGTGGCCCTGTCGGGCAGGAAACCGGTTTGGTCCAGGTGTATTAGGTCCGGGATTACCAATCTCAGCCGCTGCGCCAGAACAGTCGCAAGGAGTTTCACTTCCGTATTTAGAAGAGAAATGGGTCGTTAGGACGAGCAGTCCTCCCGTGGTTTGCCCTCTTTATGAATTGGGATGATTGTCGCCAGTGAGAGGTCAGCGGGGAGCCTTCCCTCCTGATATGCTCCCAGGAAGAGGTTCCTCAAGTGCGGGGCCAATATATCTGCCGTGCACTTGAAAAATTCCGCCGGGAAACCATTCGGTCCCGGTGTCTTCCCAGCTTTTTGCCCAGCAATGGCCAAAGTGACCTCCTCTATCGTAATGTCAGCCTCGAGGGTCTTGAGGGTCTCGGAATCTAGCGCAGGGAGATCGGTCTGTTCCATATACTGGAGAGCATCCTTGCACGTGCCCAAGTCTCTGGCTGTGTAGAAGCGCTCATAGTAGGCCGCGAATGTCTCTGCAATATGTGGGTCTGTGTTGACAAGCACCCCCTCCGCATCCCGGACATGTTCCACCCATCTCGCTGCCCGTTCCTTCCGGCTAAGCCACGCCAGAAGTTTGCCTGACTTATCCCCAACGTCATATAGACGGTGAAGGGTGACCAGGTTCTGAGTTCTCGCCTCCCCAGTTACCAGTTCTCTATATTGGCGCTGCGTGTCTCGAATTTTCCGCATAGTTTCGGAGGTCCTGTAGTTACATGATCTCTTTCTAACACCACTATGGCGCGCTCCACCGCTGCTACCTCATCCTGTATTCTCCTCCTCTCCACCCCCAGTCTGCTTTGTATTCTGTCTCTCATCACCGGTTTTAGGGCTTCCCACAGGGTTACACCCGAGTCTACTGTCCCTTCATTTTCAGCCAGGTATACCCGTGCATCTGCCCTCACGCCTTTGAGTACCGTCTCATTTTCATGGTCCCATGCAGCGAGGCGCCAGGAGGCCCCGTCAGCGCCCCAAGTCTGTCCCATCGTCACCAGTAACGGTGAGTGGTCAGAGAGTCCCCTCGCCTTGTATTCCGCCGCGACATCTATGCTTAGATCCTGTCTGGACATGAATATGTAATCTAATCTGGAAAACACTTTATGCGCGGCAGAGTAGAACGAATAGGCTGCCTGGTCAGGGTGCGTCTGCCTCCAGACATCAGTGAGTCCTATAGTGGTGATCATCTGGGCTAGGGGGGTTTGGCTTCCTTAGGTGTGTGACATTCCTGATCTGTCCATTCCCTTATCCATCACATGGTTGAAATCTCCTCCCACTATTTGAATGGTGTCTGCAGTGTCAAGGAGTATGTTGGCTAGTACCCTAAATGTATTTGCCTGCAGTTTAGGCGTGCATACACTGATACCAGCGTGTATGTGCGTCTACGCCAGTTCCCCGGAACCCCCACACAGGTCCCCCGAGGGTCCCCCCAGGTGCGTGTGATGCTGAACGGGGAGGAATTCTTTACAATGACTGCTACTCCTCTAGAGTCAGTTGTGTAGCCCGCATGTGCTAGTACCTTGTACCTTCCCCTGGCTATAAAGGGGCATTTGGTGCCCTTGAGGTGCGTTTCCTGCAGGAAAATTATGTCTGAGCCTATTCTTTTGAGGTAATTGTTTACTAGCCCCCTTTTAATCTTGTTGCCAAGTCCATTCACGTTCCATGTCAGGACGCTGAGTTTCCCGTATTCTATAGGTTGTGTCGCTAATGCACTTGCCATATTGAAGTATTGTCTAAGTGGTGTGGGCGGTTGCTTGTACAGGAGATTAACATGCCGCACCAATGCCCATGTCTGTGTTCAACTAACTGTGTCCCCTCACCCCCTCCCCACCTCCATTCAACAGAACTGTTTGAACATCCCCCTTCCCCACCTCTCCCTCCCCACCTCCACCTCCCGGCCATCCCACCCGTGCAACCATTGACGCATAGGACTGCCAGGTGACGAAGGTCTGTCGCCCACCCACGAACAACCCCAACTAGATTATTTTCTAGCGCTCTAACTTGAGCTCCCAAATGGCCCTTCGGGAGTCAGCAGTCCAGCTGACCGCGGGGTGGGCCAATCCAAGCCGCGGGGGCCACTACAGGTGCCAACTTATTCAACAGAAAAAGTGGTATGAGTCTACCCAAAAGAAAAGTGTTTGCCACTTGCGTGCCCCAGAGCGAAGAACTGCTGTTTTGAATCTCAGCTCCACAGTTCCTCAGGAGTGGGAGTCTTGCGTTTCTACATCTTACTCTTCCGAGTTGCCAGTCGCTCCTTGCTCCAGCTCTCGGATTGCAGCGACCAGAGGGTGAAGGGATTGTTCTGTCTGTTCCTCCGAGTCCGACATATGATTACTGCCCTCATTTTCAGTCTCCGTTTCTGTGTGTTGCGCCAGACAACTGAACCTGGATCCCGGTGTTGTGTCGCCGTCCGTTGACCTATCCATGTTCCGGCCTCCTCTGCTCGTCGTGTGTTGGTCTGGGTATGGAGTTAGCTGTGATTTTCGTCTCGTCCGTGGATGTTGCGATCTTTGGGCCTTGGGCGGACTCTTCCGGAAACTGGCAGCCGCCATCTCATTACGGATTCTACGACCCTCCTCTTCAGCTTCACGTAGCAATGGTCTCTATTCCAGCCATTGCCAGGCCTCCGGACGATTGAAGAAGTGGGACCTGCCCTTGAATAACACCTTCAGTTTCGCAGGGAAAAGCAGCATGTACGATATGTTCAATTCTCGGAGCTTCGCTTTCACTGCGTCATAGGAGCGTCTTTGTTTTTGCACATCCTGACTGTAGTCAGGGAAGATCATGATATTAGTGTTCTCGAACCGCAGTTCCCCTTTTTTCCGGGCTTCCCTCAGGATGAGATCCCTGTCTGCGAAATTTAGGAACCTTGCGATGATCGGTCGTGGTCGCGCACCCTCCGGTGGTTTCGCTAACAGAGCTCTGTGCGCCCGTTCGACAACAAAACAGTACGAAAAGAGCGCCTGGGGAAACATGGACGTTAGCCAGGAGTGCAGGAAGGCAGCAACATCCGTCTTCTCAATTCCCTCTCTAAATCCCACGAAACGCAGGTTGTTCCGCCTTGCCCTATTTTCGGCATCGTCAACCCTCCACAGCAGCTGTCTGTGGTATGCCTGCAGCTCCGTCATATCTTTTTGGAGGGTAGTGAGGGACTCTTCCGCGTCAGTAATTCTGGTCTCTGCTGTATTTACCCGTTCAGACAAGTTTCAGAAGTCTTGGCGTAGCAGAAGGACTTCCGAGCCCGCCTCCCCTATTTTAGTCTCTAGTGCCGCTCTCGAGTCTTGGATGTCTGTCCTCGAGGCCTGAATTGCCTCCAGAAGCATGACGGTGTCCGTGCGAGTGCCCAGTCCCATAGGGGTCGTCTCTTTCTGCGCACGTGTCGTGGCATAATTGTCTATGGTGTCCTGCCTCACTGGTCTTGCCACCGGGTCTCTCTTCCCCATTATGGCGAGGTGCCCCTTCCTGGAGGTGTATTATGCCGCCGCGGTGTGGAGTTAGGGGGGGGGACAAGGCCAGTTGGCTTGAGACACTCCCGGGTTTGCCGCTTATTGGGAGGGAGGATGGGGATACTCAGCAGGCTGCCCGGGTCTCTCGTGCGACACAGGTGCTGGGGGGGTCGCGCTCTTCTGACCCACCCAGGCGTGGTGGTGCGCCTCGGGGCCCAGAGTCCGAGGGACCAGACTCCTCTGCGTGGCCGGATCTCCAATGGCAGGCGGCGAGGTTCGGGCGCAGGGAGGGGGACTCTCTTCCAACCAGGTCCCTCAGGCCAGCGGGGTGTCAACCCTGGTCGCCTCACAGACCCTCCCCAATGTGAACATTTTCCCAGTATGCGGTGCGGGGGAGGGCGGTTGCCCACTCACCGCACCCCGATTCCAGTCGGAGTCTCAGCCGGCTCGGAGGGGATCTCTGACCCGGTGGCCGGCCCCGGCTCCACCCGCCCAAGCCGCCTCAGTGTTACGCGGCACCGCGCGTGGGAGGGGGGGCTCACCGCTCGATCTGTCTGTGCGCCTCCGCCGGTCAGCCGCTTCCCCGCATTCAGCTCCGCTGCTCCCGCAGCCGCGGGGCTTTCCCGGCCTGTGTCTCGTCCGTTGCCAGACCCGGCCAGGGCGCCGGGCTCCGTACAGCGCTCTCCTCCTCCCAGCGCCCGCCCCCGGCACCGGTGACCGCACTCCCGGGTGGCAACTGGAGGGGAAGGGTCGCAGGTGTGCTTTCGCCGTCAGCTGGAGTCTTCTCCCACCAACGATGGGGGCCGCTCCAGGCGCGACTCGTTCCAGCGCCGGGAGGTCACAGTTTTCAGGCCGGCGGAGCGCCGTGAGCCGCCATCTTGGGAACGGGCATTTCGCGCCAGCGAAGTTTCACCGCCGAATCCAGCTCTCCTCCAGCGTTTATCTCGGCGCTTTTGGTCTCCGCTGGTGCAGTCCTCTGCCCGCTTCTCCCGTAGTCGGATTTCAGTGGTTTTCAGTGGTTTTAAGCAGTTATTTGCATCGGATCTAGTGCAGTCTTGCGGGAGCTACGCTGAGGCACGTCTTACTCGGCCATTCAGTTGGCCACGCCCCTCTACCAATCTCATTCTTGATCACATCAAAAGCATCCTGACAATCTTTTGACCATAAAAATTGTGAACCCTTTTTTAACAAAACTCTAATAGGTTCTGTTACACTTGCAAAACCACGCACACATTTTGAGTAGAACTCAGCAAGACCAAGAAATGATCTCACTTGATCTCTATCATTAGGCACAGTCGCTTCTAACACACTTTGGGCAAGTTCTAACTTCGGTTGTATTCCTTTCCCGGAAATAACATGCCCCAGATATGACACACTCTCAACCCCAATATGGCATTTCTCTCTCTTCCCAGTCAATCCACTGCTTTTCAATCTGCTAAGGACCACCATCAAAGTCTCTCTGTGCTTCTTGTCATCCTCCCCATAAATCAAAATGTCATCTTGAAATAACATTATGTTGCACACCCCTTCTAAGACCTTCTTCATGACCCTTTGAAAACAAGCTGCGGCCGACGCCAATCCGAATGGCATTCTCAAAAAACAGTAAGCTCCCAGCGGCGTCACGAATGAGGTGAGATGTGTTGATTCCTTATGTAGAGGGACTTGATGATACGCGGACGATAGGTCCAGAACACTAAAAACTCGGGCACCCTTGAGAGTACTTAATGACTCAGAAATGTTAGGCAAAGGCTGGCGATCAACCCATATCCACTCATTCAAACCCCTCAAATCCACACACATCCTAATGTTGGCCCCCCCATCCTTCGGGGCCAAAACAATCGGGGCCAACCATTCAGATGCCTCTATCTCCTTGATAATCCCCACCTTTAATAATCTATCTAGCTCAACCTTGAGTGGGCCCAT
Source organism: Lissotriton helveticus (assembly GCF_964261635.1). NCBI lineage: Eukaryota > Metazoa > Chordata > Amphibia > Caudata > Salamandridae > Lissotriton > Lissotriton helveticus. The sequence continues at coordinate 502,923,255 of NC_136068.1, read as the reverse complement.
CATCATATTCGGTACCTTCTCACTTTGTGCACAGAGGACACCGCATTATTCTTCAAAATAATACGGTGTTCAAACCCTCTGAGACAACCTAACTCCTCAGTAACAACTTCTGGAAATTTATAAAAAAACTCATTATGCTGGTTCTCCACCACACTTTCAACCTTCTCACGGCTCATCAACATTACTTGATCCTTTGGATTTTTAGCCATAGGATTCAACATAATACCTAAATACCTTTGGTGTCCCCACCCCAGCAAATTGTCTCCCCTTTCAGCCACGTATATCTTACCTACTGTTTCTCTGTCTTGAAACCTTATACACCCTTCAATATACCCAAACACATTAATCTTAGCTCCACCATAGCTAACAGGATTAATGTCTGGTGAAGACAAAGCCATACTTCTTAAACCCACTACTTCGTCCCATTTTTTGTTTCCTATCATTGTAAAAGGGGATCCAGAATCCGCTAAAACAACAAATTTGAAATTATTGACAGAAATATCACACTCAGGCATGTATATATTATCCGCATCAACCTGTCCATCCTCTTCCCGAATATTATTTATCACTGTACGTACCACTTCAGTCCCCTTGCCAGAACTCTCCACAGACTTGCACACACGAGCACGCGTGGGTTCGTATCCCATCCTTGTCGCCAATGTTAAACGAAGAATACTCCAAATCAGATGAATGAAATTGTAGATTTATTGTAGATCAGTATCACAGCACCAACAGTTTCACCTTCTTCCACTGGTCAGTTAACTCCTACTGAATCCAGTCTTTCACAGAATAACATTCCATGATGTCATAACACCACAGCAGTATTCTACAACAAGCATAAGTAAGTTACAACACAGAACCTAGTGGCTCTAGGGTGTAACCACTTGAGGGGAAGTGCCAACTACAGATATTGGGTCCTGTCCATGTGTCTACCAGAAATTCCAAGTAGTATCCACCCTCTCATCAAAAACCACTTTCTGTAATCACTTTGTGCAATTCAGAACATTTGAAGCATTGAATCCAGCTATTTATTACCGGGCATCATTTATGTCCAGGATGCTCCACAGGGCTCCAGTTCTAAACAGAAGTGGCAAAGCTCACCAAGTTCGGCTGAATGGGTGCGACATCACCGCGTGTGACATCACAGGAAGTGACATCACAGCATGTGAACACATTTCGTATCACAGGAAGTGACATCACAACCCATGACCTCACAGGAAGTGATATCAGATCTTATGAACTAACAGATGTTGGAAGATCTATCATGGGGACATTTGAGATTATTTCAACATTTAAAAAATTAGATTTTGCATTGGTGTTGTGCTAAGAATACTCACAAGCAAACTTTGACCAAAAATCGAAGAAATCAGAGGTAGATCAGCAACATGCAGATTATGCAGCTCTGGTTGCTTTAGTTCAAACTTTATCTGAGTCAGTAAGGGTCGTATTTCGTTCACTGACAGAACAATTAAAAGGGATAGAGAAGAACATCCTTTCCCAATTAGATTTGCGGGTAAACACTCAGTCAATGCCAGCAAACCATCAGCATCCCCAGCAAAGTATAGATAATAGTGTTTCTGAGCAACCTTCTTCACATATCAATTCTATTTCTAACGTGTAAGGCATACATCGACCACATCACATAGTGGGTGACAGGACAGGGGACATGATCAGCGCTGATTTATGCACCAACCGGTCACAGGGGGGCCTCCATCTCCCTCCTCAACCCTTATCTTAATTTGGGCCCAATAACAGCCCCACCATACCATATATTTCCCTTCATAATCCAACTCGCACTGACCAAACAACCACTGACTCTATGCGTATTTTCCCAGTTTCAAAAAAGGATTGTCTAGAGCTCCCACCTGCAGCCACACCCTATGTAGTCATTTAAGCTAACGTCCCGGGTGTTTCTAATTCTGCACACGAATCATGGGAATCTCTTTGGAACAAATCCTTAAATTGGTTCAACGCAAGGGTAGGGCTTGGGGGGTCACTCTTTGCTGATTTGAAAATGATTAGGAGAGTTAGATGGGTGGGAACAGGAAGTAAAACGTTGGAGGGTGACTGTGTTGTGCTTTCATTCACTTCACCCAATGTGGTGAAACCTATTTTTGAGAGAGCCAGTCTCCCAACTCCCACCCTAAAGCAGATTATGGTCTTACCTCTTGGCTTCTTTTATCAACCTCCTGCCCCCTTCCAACCGCTGCCTCAGGAAGTAGGCCTACATTATCAGGGGAATTGGCTAGAGTACCAACGTCCAATTAAAGCCCATAGCAGGTTTGATTGTCTTTCCACATTAAACGGTATGGATTGACTAAAGAAAACAGAGAAAGTAAATAGGGAGAATCAGAGTGGTTTTGTGACCATAAAGTCTCCGCCTTTAGATATTTCCGGGCGTGGTCTTGTGGATTACCCACCTCCTTTGCGGTTAGCAGCTACGGCCCTTAATGTGCTTTATTGGTACGTTGCTGGTTTACGTCATAAATATATTATGAATGAAGGGGTTAACTTCATGTCCAAATTAAAAATTTTTGCTTACAGGAGACTTGGGCAGTGGAGCCAGTCCATTTAAAGGGTTTAAAAACATTTCACAGTCCAGCGATTGAGTCCAAGCACGGAAGACCCAAAGGGAGCATGTGTATTTATATCTCAAACATGTTGGCTCCTCTACATACTATAGTGATTGTAACAAGAGTATTTTATCAAATTATGTCTCTAGAAATCTCTGCACGTATAACTCTGGCCATTGTCAATTTTTATAATAAAGCGTGTACATCGGATATTATTACAGCTCTCCACCAACTAGATCATGACCTAGAGAAGGCTTTTGCAGTTAATTGTAGTAATCCAATTATCTTATGTGGCGGAGACTTCAACATACGTACATGCCCTGTGTCATCCAATAAGGCGTGTGGTATGACATCCCCTGATAACTGTGAAACTATCCACTTTATCCATTCGGAGTACGAGGATTCTCTAAATGACTTAATTTTTAAACATAATCTGGGGTTTTGTAATGAATTCATCCGTATATCTGTTATAGTGAGGTGTACCTACAATGGGAGGGGGGACAACAGCGTGACAGATTTCCTTCTGTTCCCCCAGCGTTACTCAACACTGGTCTTAGAGTTTATTGTTTATGACATAGTGCTTAGCGATCATTTCCCGCAAAGTGTCGCCTTGAATTTTGACCTTGCTGGACAGCCACAAGGGGCACCAAAAGTCACTGCACCAGAGGAAATTGTGATTTCCTGCCGTAATGGGTATGCGTTGAGATAGTCCCTGGTGGATCCATCTAACTTTCTAGCAAAACTGATTCGAAAAGAGAGGGAGGCTTTTGAAGTATGCCTAGATGAAACTACAGAGGCACACAAATTTATTCTAGCATTCAATCGTCTAAAAAAGGGCATTGGCAAGGGGCTTTATGTAAAACAGAAATTAGCAAAGGTGGGTGTGTGTGGCTGGTTCGATTCAGCGTGTACAAAAACTCACAGAAATTTGAAACTAGCCTTAGCTGAACAACCTAGATCTGTAAGTAAAGTCCAGGAGTGTAGGCTAGCGTATAAAGCAGCCATTAAACAATGGAAAAGAAACCTGAAAGAGGAAACGTGGAACATTTTACTTGAGGCTAGTCTATCCAATGACAATACCAAGTTTTGGCGCGTCTTCAAGTCTCCTTCCTATAACTTCCCAGACTCTCCCCGTGCAGAGATAGCCGTCACAGAGGCTGCTTGGATAGCACATTTTGCTAACCTGTATTCCCCCAAGAAGATATTGTAATCCCCCCCCACATTGCTTCGGCTCATACTGGGATCGCCCCTCTTACCAACGCATCCCATTTCACTGGTCCTTTAAAGGTTTCAAGATATCCAGAGTTTCCTTGGATGAAGTTGTCCTGGCGCTGAAAGCAAGTAAGGGGGGTAAAGCCCCAGTGCCCGACAGGATCCCTATTGATCTGTTTAAATTTAATATTGAGCTCTGAGGCTCTATCCTTACTTTAATTTTCAAAGCCTGCCAAGAACAGGGTTTTTTATCCACCTGGCCTGAGTCGCTTTTTGTCCCCATATTCAAGAAGGGTGACCGTAACAATGCAGCACAATACAGGCCCATCTCTTTTTTGGACTGCCGGGTTAAGGTGGCTGGTCGCATGCTTTTAGGACAACTTCAGGATTGGGCCAAAACAAATAAGATTCTCTCGGACCTACAGTACGGGTTTAGGGCTGGGCTGGGAACTGTAGAGCAGGCCATTAATCTAGATTTATTAATTGGCAAATATGTGCATATGAAAGGTGGAAATATGTTTTTAGTTTTTGTAGATTTATCTTCTGCTTTTGATTTGGTAGTTCACAATAAGTTATGGGCAACCATGGCCAATATGGGCGTGGATTCCACCATTGTGAACTTCCTTAGAGATTTGTACGCCCAAGGCAGAGGTAGAGTCCTACGCTATGGCCTTGACAGCACTTGTACTGAGCCTTTTAAAATAGGATGAGGGGTACGCCAGGGATGTGTAATGGCCCCCTTCCTGTTCAATCTCTACATAAATAGCGTAGGCAACACACTGGCAAGCAAATGTGCTGACCTACCTCAGGTGGGTCACAAGGTCTATACCAGCACTATTTTATGCCGATGATGCAGTGTTAATGGCCCGCACTCCCATTGCCCTGTAGCGTCTGGTGGACGAGTTTGCTCAGTTCATGAGAAACATTGGGCTAAAAATCAATAAAGGCAAACCTTCACGATGAAGGTCGGGAAAAAGGTCACTCGCTGCTGTGACATTCTTATTGAGGGTTCCACAATTCAGTTCACAGAGTCATTTTCGTATCTTGGCATTGTCTTCAATCAATCGGCGTATTGGCAAGTGGCAATTAAATCAAGGCAACTCGATTTTGTGAAAACAATAATGGCTCTATTAAGTTTTGCTAGACAACTTGGCTTTCAACACCTGAAGGAAATTATGACAATTTATAAGGCCAAATGTAGATCTGCTGCCATGTACGGGGCTGAGCTTTGAGGGCATGGAAATATTGATATATTAGAGCTTGAAGAAAATTCTTTCTTTAGGTCTCTCCTTGCTCTCCCAAAAAGTAGCCCAACCTACGTGTGTCACTCTGAACTAGGTACCCCCTACATGGCAGACTTGATCAGGATCCAGCCAGTGCTACTATGGCACAAAATATGGTCATCCGAACACACCACTCTAAATCGAGCCATTAATTGCCCATTGCCAAAAATCCTCATATGCCCATAACATCCTGTGGCTCAAATATGTGCACAACTTTCTGACAGACCTCGGCCCCCCCGAATTTTTCAATCTTCCCGAGAGCCTGGTCAATGTATAAAGGAAAGCCTTGAAACTGAAATGCATCTTATTACTGGAGGAAATCAGATTAGCGTCTGTAAACCAACTGTGCTGAGGAATCAAATGATCTTGACTAGTTCTTATATGCAACCATATCTAGTCAATGTGTATAATCTGCGTCACAGGTTTGTGTTAACCTGTTTTCGGTTGGATACTTTCCACTGCTTAATTAGCTTTCCTATTACTAACAACTGGTCACCTGACCTGGGGAACTGCACGTGTGATAATACCTCACCACAGAACACCATGCATACAGTGCTTTTCTGTAAACATTTTTTAGGGTTGAGACAGAAACTCATTAAACCATTGTTATTACAGTTGGGTGTAAGACAATGCCGCCCTGCGTTTATTTATCTTCAAATGCTACTGAATATCTTTATTTGTGCTGTAATGTCAAATTTTTTTGCTGGCCGTTATTAACTATAGGAAGCAGTTGTAAATAGTAATTATGTGATTGTACATTGATGACAGTTTTTTAATATTCTTTTTAATATTCTTGTTTTTATATAGAATCATTTTTGTACTTGGTTTTAAACTCTTACTTTGGCTATTCTAAATTATTGTCATGGATGTACTTCTGTAGTTTTTATGATTCACTTTGTGACTTCGAATAAAGCCTATTTTGATTTGATTTGATTACCCATCTCCCTGCCTGCACGTTGATACTTGGAACAAATGCAAACAACGTGCTGGTGAAAGTGTCCCGGTGTCAGAAAATTCCTGAACGATTTCAGCATATTTTTGTGAGACCCAACCATTGGCAAGGTAGATGGCGTCTACCCTCTGAAAATAGTGGGTAAACAGCATCTACCTGTGTCTACCCTTGACTCAAGTCCTGGTGTTCCTTTATTATTTGTCACTTACATATGTATCATGCATTCAGGAGGAGGAGGGTCTATCATTATCAAGCTTTAGTTCTTCTAAAATGGTATCTCAGCTGGTCAGTAGTTCTGCTTTATTTTGTTGTTTATGTTGCTTGACCATGTACTATGAACTGGGTTTTTCTGCTTGCACCTATTTAATGCATATAGTCATCTCACAAAAGTGATTTTTAGGTTTCACCCTGGCCGTAGCACCTGCGAAGCAGGTGCTCCGCCCAGGGGGAAATCTGATGATTTCCAGTATCAGGCTTCGTCCCGCCTCTGTCTTCCATTGGCTAGCTCCATAAATGGAGGCTAGCCATTGGAAGAGATTGGCTGTCAATCACGCTTTCCCCGTGAAAACGCGATTCGGGGGTGTTTCCGTGTCTTTTTTTAAGTACCGCCCTCTCCTCTTCCCATTGGCTGGAATTTTACCTTCCAGCCAATGGGAAGGGGAGAGCACGAAAAACACGCCCCCGAATCCCTACACGCACTCCCATCCCACCCCCGTCCATTCATTCCCCTGTCCTCGCCCTCCCTCTCTCCCTTGAAACACCTACGCTGTGTATTTAACGTTGCGCAAGTCCTGCTGGCAGAAAGGTGAAGCCAGAGACGCAGTGCCGGCTTGGACAGAGTTTCCTTCCGTTATGGTCGTTGTTTTCAAGGCTGCGTGCAAGGCATTATTACTATGAAAATGATTGCGCGATAAAGCCTGCCCTCGTGCCAGATAAGAGCACCAAAAAAAAAAGCCTGCCTCATCTATGGCACCCCCTCTACCACTCTGACCCCCGGCCCTCTGCCTGCCTTCCCTCCCAGCTGAACACGCTAAAAGCGAGCTGCAGGCGCTACCCAGCATGGCAGGCCAGGCTGCTGCGTGCCAGGGTGCAGACATACAACTTGTATGTCAAAGTGCGTGGGTTGTTGTCACTGTTTCCATGTTACTCCAGCACAAACGACGAAACTCCCAGAGTGTGCGCGTTCCTTCTGTAATCACTTCTTCACGAAGTCCAGCTGAGGAGGCAGATTATCAGGATAGTGGGTGTTTTTTTGTCCTCCATCAGAAATAGCAGCGTTTGCCGGGTTGTGTACTGTAGGGAGCGAAGGCACGTCGCCTGCGCATATTACAAACTAACAGCTGTAGGAGATCAGAGAGCCGGGCCATTCTCTAAAGAGAGGAAAACTCAAAATTACGTCTACTATGAAAGAGAGATTCCCTAAAAAGTGTCCTGAAACGACCGCATTTCAGCCGGACTCCCTCACTACATCGATGTAAATCTGAGGCCGGCGTTTGACCGCGTTTGACGCATCTATGGCACCCCCTCTACCACTCTGGCCCCCGGCCCTCTGCCTGCCTTCCCTCCCAGCTGAACTCGCTAAAAGCGAGCTGCAGGCGCTACCCAGCGTGGCAGGCCAGGCTGCTGCGTGCCAGGGTGCAGACACACAACTTGTATGTCAAAGTGCGTGGGTTGTTGTCACTGTTTCCATGTTACTCCAGCACAAACGACGAAACTTCCAGAGTGTGCGCGTTCCTTCTGTAATCACTTCTTCACGAAATCCAGCTGAGGAGGCAGATTAGCAGGATGGTGTGTGTTTTTTTGTCCTCCATCAGAAATAGCAGCGTTTGCCGGGTTGTGTACTGTAGGGAGCGAAGGCACGTCGCCTGCGCATATTACAAACTAACAGCTGTAGGAGATCAGAGAGCCGGGCCATTCTCTAAAGAGAGGAAAACTCAAAATGACTTCTACTATGAAAGAGAGATTCCCTAAAAAGTGTCCTAAAACAACCGCATTTCAGCCGGACTCCCTCACTACATCGATGTAAATCTGAGGCCGGCGTTTGACTATTCACCGCATCCCCGTTGCAGCTACATTACTTTCAGTTTGCCATTTACGTGTGCACTCCAGAAACGGGTTCTTCGCAGTTCTAAAAATTAGCTTCCTTTGTATACGTGCAAAAATGTCGTAATGCGAAGGGGGTGTTAATCTAATACTATTGCTTCTTTAAAATGTAATGTTCAAAGGTTGAAACATACAGATTTCTAATTCCCTCACCAACAAGCTGTGCCGTGATGCGGAGTAATAGCAAGCTGGGCTAGTGTTAAATACGTGTAAACAATTACTCACTAAAATGTAATGTTCAAAGGTCGAAAAATACAGTTGCGCGCGCAACAGCACCAAATTAGATGCATCGCGCACAACAAATGTAAGAGCATTGGTTTTCACATAACTTGACGTAAATGAGGCAGCTGTTGGTAATGGCAGGCTCGCCTGTTCCTGATAATTTTTGGGGTACGTTTGCTATTTATGTGCGCACATTTCTATGTTTTAACACACACTACCTTAAGCTGCTCGTAGATAATATAAACTTTTACTACTTGCACTTCCTTTGCCATCTTGCATGCGACACTCGTACTTTGTAGAGTAGGTCCACTCGTTTTCACCTTACTAGATGTAAATGAGGCAGCTGTTAGTAATGGCAGGCTCGCCTGTCCCTGTTTTAAATTTAATAATACAATGTTTTAGGGAAATAGTTTAGCACTTTCAATTGCGGTAACAAACTTTATGCGAAAATGTCACGCTTTTACATAGTTTCATTTTACATTTTTTTTTAATCACGTTCAGTTTACAGACAAAATTGATATCTGTAAATATGTTGTGTTTCTTAGCATGTACTTTGTATAGTATGTCCACTTTCAATGTTAATACAGGTTGTTGCGCGCGCAACAGCACCAAATTAGATGCATCGCACACAACAAAATGTTAAAACATTCGTTTTCACCTTAATTGACGTAAATGAGGCAGCTGTTGGTAATTTATTTAATTTAAGTAACAGCCATTTTTTTTTCATTTCACAGTATTTAAACCAGTAATGCAACCGTCGGAAACATTTCTGGAAAGGACACCGCCAGGTATACTTCGGGACAGCGGACTTATTCGTGTTACCTAAAACAGTAAGTAACTTTGTGCTTACCAAAAGAAAATAGGCTCTCGTATTAATCCCTACACGCACTCCCATCCCGTCCATTCATTCCCCTGTCCTCGCCCTCCCTCTCTCCCTTCGACCTTGAAACACCTACGCTGTGTATTTAACGTTGCGCAAGTCCTGCTGGCAGAAAGGTGAAGCCAGAGACGCAGTGCCGGCTTGGACAGAGTTTCCTTCCGTTATGGTCGTTGTTTTCAAGGCTGCGTGCAAGGCATTATCACTATGAAAATGATTGCGCGACAAGGCCTGCCCTCGTGCCAGATAAGAGCACCAAAAAAAAGCCTGCCGCATCTATGGCACTCCCTCTACCACTCTGGCCCCCGGCCCTCTGCCTGCCTTACCTCCCAGCTGAACACGCTAAAAGCGAGCTACAGGCGCTACCCAGCGTGGCAGGCCAGGCTGCTGTGTGCCAGGGTGCAGACATACAACTTGTATGTCAAAGTGCGTGGGTTGTTGTCACTGTTTCCATGTTACTCCAGCACAAACGACGAAACTCCCAGAGTGTGCGCGTTCCTTCTGTAATCACTTCTTCACGAAGTCCAGCTGAGGAGGCAGATTAGCAGGATGGTGTGTGTTTTTTTGTCCTCCATCAGAAATAGCAGCGTTTGCCGGGTTGTGTACTGTAGGGAGCGAAGGCACGTCGCCTGCGCATATTACAAACTAACAGCTGTAGGAGATCAGAGAGCCGGGCCATTCTCTAAAGAGAGGAAAACTCAAAATGACTTCTACTATGAAAGAGAGATTCCCTAAAAAGTGTCCTAAAACGACTGCATTTCACCCGGACTCCCTCACTACATCGATGTAAATCTGAGGCCGGCGTTTGACCGCGTTTGCCGCATCTATGGCACCCCCTCTACCACTCTGGCCCCCGGCCCTCTGCTTGCCTTCCCTCCCAGCTGAACACGCTAAAAGCGAGCTGCAGGCGCTACCCAGCGTGGCAGGCCAGGCTGCTGCGTGCCAGGGTGCAGACACACAACTTGTATGTCAAAGTGCGTGGGTTGTTGTCACTGTTTCCATGTTACTCCAGCACAAACGACGAAACTCCCAGAGTGTGCGCATTCCTTCTGTAATCACTTCTTCACGAAGTCCAGCTGAGGAGGCAGATTAGCAGGATGGTGTGTGTTTTTTTGTCCTCCATCAGAAATAGCAGCGTTTGCCGGGTTGTGTACTGTAGGGAGCGAAGGCACGTCGCCTGTGCATATTACAAACTAACAGCTGTAGGAGATCAGAGAGCCGGGCCATTCTCTAAAGAGAGGAAAACTCAAAATGACTTCTACTATGAAAGAGAGATTCCCTAAAAAGTGTCTTAAAACGACTGCATTTCAGCCGGACTCCCTCACTACATCGATGTAAATCTGAGGCCGGTGTTTGACTATTCACCGCATCCCCGTTGCAGCTACATTACTTTCAGTTTGCCATTTACGTGTGCACTCCAGAAACGGGTTCTTCGCAGTTCTAAAAATTAGCTTCCTTTGTATACGTGCAAAAATGTCGTAATGCGAAGGGGGTGTTAATCTAATACTATTGCTTCTTTAAAATGTAATGTTCAAAGTTGAACATACAGATTTCTAATTCCCTCACCAACAAGCTGTGCCGTGATGCGGAGTAATAGCAAGCTGGGCTAGTGTAAAATACGTGTAAACAATTATTTACTGAACTGTAATATTGAAAGGTAACAAAATACATTTTGCTGTGTAAGCAACAGCACAAAATTAAATGCATCGCAGATAACATAATGTTAAAAAAAGTCGTTTTAATATTACTTGATGTAAATGAGGCAGCTGTTGGTAATGCAAGCTCGCCTGTTTCTGTTAATTTAAGACGAGACAATTTTTTTAGAAAGTACTTTAGCTATTTCGGTAGCAAAGTATATTTCAGAATGTGGTGCATTTACATAGCTTCCATTGACATTTATTTTAATCGGGTCGTGTGAAATACGGAATTACCACAGGAAGTCAAACCCACCCCTCAACACAAAAAATGGAACAATTAGTTGCGTACGATGCAAAGCAAAATGCAATGTGCTGCCCAAGTAATTTTTTTTTTTAGGTCACATGTTGTAAATAGTCCATTTTTTAAATATAAGAAGTCAAACACGTTAGCTGCTAAAGTTCAAGGGCTTGGCTATTAGTGGCTTTTCGCAGTAAACATAAAAAATGTACTGCTTCATTTATTTTCACTCGTAATATTTTTCTAACACTCTGATTTACTTACACAGGGGAGAAAAAACGCCAGCCATTTCCTAGAACACCACCATCTACTATACATCTTTTACGTTTCTTAATACAACACGGTACGTTCATAATTTATAATGCTTGTGTATTTACTCTTATGCCTTCTTCCTTGTGTTACTTACTAAGTAAGGGAAGTCTGTACTATGCATCCTTTAATGCACAAATTGTACTACACGCTGTACACAACAAATGCTTTTTACAAACACTTCTACACACAAGCTCTTTACACGCTCTCTCTACACACGCCCTCTACACACACGCCCTCTACACACACGCCCTCTACACACATGCCCTCTACACACACGCCCTCTACACACACGCCCTCTACACACACGCGCCCTCTACACACATGCCCTCTACACACACACCCACCCTCTACACACACCCACCCCACCCTCTACACACACACCCACCCCACCCTCTACACACACACCCACCCCACCCTCTACACACATGCGCCCTCTACACACACACGCCTTCTATACACACACGCCTTCTATACACACACGCCTTCTACACACACACACACGCCTTCTACACACACACACACGCCTTCTACACACACACGCCTTCTACACACACACACACGCCTTCTACACACACACGCCTTCTACACACACAGGCCCCCTCTACGTAACATGTTCTCTTTACCACATGCCGTTTGCCCCACGCTCTGTTTGCCCCACGCTCTGTTTGCCCCACGCTCTGTTTGCCCCACGCAATCGCTAACACAGACACTTTAATACATGTACTTTAACTCATGCTCTGTTACACATGCTCTCCGTAATACAGAGAGCTCTATAGTACGCTCTCTGCATTACGCTCTCTGCATTACGCTCTCTGCATTACACTCTCTGCATTACGCTCTCTGTATTACACTCCATGCACCATGCAAAGAGCAGCATACATACTGGACAAAGCAGTCCATGCATGATGGTAAATGGAGATAACAGCCAGGCATGACAGGACACAGGATGAGCCTAAAAAGTGAATGGAAAAAAAAACACACATTAGAAGCAGAGTCAAAATGGCTTACCTCTAAGAAGCGAACAGCAGCATACATACTGGGCAAAGTAGTCCATGCATGACAGTGCAGTAAAACAAGGCCGGAGCATAGTGCTGGGAGCGTGGTGCACAGAGATTGTAATGCAAGGAGTGTAATGCATACAGTGTAGTGCACAAAGCCCAATGTAGATAACTTAATGAAGAGTACAGTGTAAAGACTGCCAAGCATACTCTCTTTGCCACATAGTCTCTTTGCCACATAGTCTCTTTGCCACATAGTCTCTTTGCCACATAGTCTCTTTGTCACATAGTCTCTTTGCCACATGCTCTATAATACACACACTACATACACTGCTCCAAAAACTCTCTTTACAACTTCATATATACTACACACTGTCTAATCTTTACTGTTCTCGAATATATATATATTTTTTTTACACTTTCATGCTATAAGTTTCCAAAAGCTTAGGATGAGAAAGTGAGTGCATATGAGACCCAATCTGAAAACTCCAATAGTTACTTACGTGAGGCACTGTCAACTTTTTCACAACTTTTTTTCATTTCTATATCTAAATAATCACACGAATATAAACTTTAAGTCTACAAACACTATCAGCGCATGCGCTCTCTGCGCACGCGCTCTCTGCACACGCGTGTGTGTAGAGGGCGTGTGTAGAGAGGGCATGTGTAGAGAGGGCGTGCGCAAAGAGCACACACTTATAGCACATACTCTCGTTTTACATACTCTTTAACACACACTCTCTACAACACACATTTACATGCACACACTTCTACAGCCACTTTAGTCAACACTTACAAATCAACTACCATCTCTAATCACTTGATCCCCCTCACTGCTATACTTTACTAGTTACTCTATACTCTCCTACTACTCTCTCTACACTCTCCTACTACTCTCTCTACAACTTCATATATACCACGCACTGTCTAATCTTTACTGTCCTGACTATCTTTTTTTTACACTTTCATGCTATAAGTTGACCAGAGCTTATGATGACAAAGTGAGTGCAGGTGAGAACCAATCTGCAAACTCCAATGGTGTTACTTGCATGAGGCACTGTCAACTTTTTCACACCTTTTTTTTTCATTTTTGTATCTATAGAATGCCATTATGAATATAGTCTAATAACACTCTGCCCGCGCGCTCTCTGCATGCGCTCTATGCACTCACACGCCCTCTACGCACACACACACACACACCCTCTACACACACACACACATGCCCTCTACACACACACACACGCCCTCAACACACACACCCGCCCTCCACACACACACCCACCCTCTACACACACCCACCCCACCTTCTACACAAACCCACCCCACCTTCTACACACACCCACCCCACCCTCTACACACATGCGCCCTCTACACACACACACGCCTTCTACACACACACGCCTTCTACACACACACACACGCCTTCTACACACACAGGCCTTCTACACACACACACCTTCTACACACACACACACGCCTTCTACACACACAGGCCTTCTACACACACAGGCCCCCTCTACGTAACATGTTCTCTTTACCACATGCCGTTTGCCCCAAGCTCTGTTTGCCCCACGCTCTGTTTTCCCTACGCAATCGCTAACACAGACACTTTAATACATGTACTTTAACTCATGCTCTGTTACACATGCTCTCCGTAATACAGAGAGCTCTGTATTACGCTCTCTGCATTACGCTCTCTGCATTACGCTCTCTGCATTATGCTCTCTGTATTACACTCCATGCACCATGCAAAGAGCAGCATACATACTGGACAAAGCAGTCCATGCACGATGGTAAATGGAGATAACAGCCAGGCACGACAGGACACAGGATAAGCCTAAAAAGTGAATGGAAAAAAAACACACATTAGAAGCAGAGTCAAAATGGCTTACCTCTAAGAAGCGAACAGCAGCATACATACTGGGCAAAGTAGTCCATGCATGACGGTGCAGTAAAACAAGGCCGGAGCATAGTGCTGGGAGCGTGGTGCACAGAGATTGTAATGCAAGGAGTGTAATGCATACAGCGTAGTGCACAAAGCCCAATGTAGATAACTTAATGAAGAGCCCAGTGTAAAGACTGCCAAGCATACTCTCTTTGCCACATAGTCTCTTTGCCACATAGTCTCTTTGCCACATAGTCTCTTTGCCACATAGTCTCTTTGCCACATGCTCTATAATACACACACTACATACACTGCTCCAAAAACTCTCTTTACAACTTCATATATACTACACACTGTCTAATCTTTACTGTTCTCGAATATATATATATATATATTTTACACTTTCATGCTATAAGTTGCCAAAAGCTTAGGATGAGAAAGTGAGTGCATGTGAGAACCAATCTGAAAACTCCAATAGTTATTTACGTGAGGCACTGTCAACTTTTTCACAACTTTTTTTCATTTCTATATCTAAATAATCACACGAATATAAACTTTAAGTCTACTAACACTAACAGCGCACGCGCTCTCTGCGCACGCGCTCTCTGCACACGCGTGTGTGTAGAGGGCGTGTGTAGAGAGGGCATGTGTAGAGAGGGCGTGCGCAAAGAGCACACACTTATAGCACATACTCTCGTTTTACATGCTCTTTAACACACACTCTCTACAACACACATTTACATGCACACACTTCTACAGCCACTTTAGTCAACACTTACAAATCAACTATCATCTCTAATCACTTGATCCCCCTCACTGCTATACTTTACTAGTTACTCTACACTCTCCTACTACTCTCTCTACACTCTCCTACTACTCTCTCTACAACTTCATATATACCACGCACTGTCTAATCTTTACTGTCCTGACTATCTTTTTTTAACACTTTCATGCTATAAGTTGACCAGAGCTTATGATGACAAAGTGAGTGCAGGTCAGAACCAATCTGCAAACTCCAATAGTGTTACTTGCATGAGGCACTGTCAACTTTTTCACACCTTTTTTTTCATTTTGTTTTTCATTTTTATATCTACAGAATGCCACTATGAATATAGTCTAATAACACTCTGCCCGCGCGCTCTCTGCACGCGCTCTATGCACTCACACGCCCTATACACACACACACCCTCTACACACACATGCCCTCTACACACACACACCCACGCCCTCTACACACACACCCACCCTCTACACACACCCACCCTCTACACACACCCACCCTCTACACACACCCACCCTCTACACACACCCACCCTCTACACACACCCACCCTCTACACACACATCCACCCTCTCTACACACACACACGCACCCTCTACACACACACACGCACCCTCTACACACACACACTCACTACACACACACCCTCTATGTAACATGTTCTCTTTGCCACATGCCCTTTACCACATGCTCTTTGCCACATGCTCTCTTTTACGTCTTCTATACACACACGCCCCCTCTACACAACATGTTCCCTTTGCCACACACTCTCTTTGCCACAAACTCTCTTTGCCACATGCTCTCTTTGCCACACACTCTCTTTGCCACACGCTCTCTTTGCCACACGCTCTCTTTGCCACAAGCTCTATCCACGCAATCGCTAACACATGGATGGATGGATGGATGGATAGGTTTTTATATAGCGCAATATTACCGCCAGGTCTCAAAGCGCTTTGCATTGGGAACCCGTCCTGGTTTTTCCCTGTGAGATAGCCCCTACTGGGTATCCCCAAGGTGAAAGCCAGGCATCCCGCCGCGGGGGGCCGTAGTGGAGATTAAGCAAGCTATTGCCCAGAGTTGCAGAGTGTGAACCTGTGATTCGAGTAGGCACCGAAGCGAGAATTACCGGGTCCGTGGACATTTTGGGCTCAAGACCCTGCCGCGTCGGGAATTGAACCCTGGTCCCGGGTCTGATCTCAGCGTCCGGGTCTGCCTCCTCTAACCAGTGAGCCACACTTCACAGACACTTTAATACATGTACTTTAACTCATGCTCTGTTACACATTACACTCTCTGCATTACGCTCTCTGCATTACGCTCTCTTCATTACGCTCTATATTACGCTCCATGCACCGTGCAAACAGCACCATACATACTGGACAAAGCAGTCCATGCACGGTGGTAAATGGAGATAACAGCCAGGCACGACAGGACATGGGATAAGCTTAGAAAGTGAATGGAAAAAAAACACTCATTAGAAGCAGAGTCAAAATGGCTTACCTCTAAGAAGCGAACAGCAGCATACATACCGGGCAAAGTAGTCCATGCACGACAGTGCAGTAAAACAAGGCAGGAGCATGGTGCACAGAGATTGTAATGCAAGGAGCGTAATGCAGACAGCGTAGTGCACAAAGCCCAATGTAGATAACTTAATAAAGAGCCCAGTGCAAAGACTGCAATGCATACTCTCTTTGCCACATAGTCTCTTTGCCACATAGTCTCTTTGCCACATAGTCTCTTTGCCATAGTGTCTTTGCCACATAGTCTCTTTGCCACATAGTCTCTTTGCCACATAGTCTCTTTGCCACATAGTCTCTTTGCCACATGCTCTACGCACGCGCACTCTACGCATGCACTCTAAAAATGCAGTTTCAACACATGCACTCTACACACAATGTTTAATACAAACTTAACATACACTATAGTATATACTGTACTACATACTGTACTACATTATTCTTACAAACTTACTGTAATACACTTTTCATTCACACTTATGCATTATTATAAATACTCTTTGCAAAACACTTTTATATAATTGCATTCTTTATTAACATACACCTACTTTTTTTATACAAAATGTAAACTCATTCTTAATGCTTGTTTTTGTTTTCATTCTTCCCTAGGTTGCCAATTCTTTCTTTAATATCGGACATTGGTAATCTTTGTGGAAACATCAAGGTAAAAGTCTCTGTATTGTTTTTTTGTTTATTTAGCCACCTGTAAGTATAGAAATCGCTTAACAAATATCAAGAGAGTACATATATATCAAAACTAAATATACATTTTATCATATATATATATATATATATATATATATATATATATATATATATATATATATATATATATATATATATATATATCATAAAATATAAATAAGTAGAAAATATAGCTACAATAACAAGTTTCATTATATAAGCAATACATCAAAAGGTTACTACTTAAAAGGCCAAAAACAAACCATTAGCCTAATATAGACATTTCTCATTTACCTTTCATTTTAGTTCACTGCAAAACAACTGTAAATAACATATATATTTTCATTCCCTGGATTGACAATTGTTTTTTAATATCAAACGTTGCAAATTGTTTGGAAAAAGAACATCAAGGTAAAAGTACCAGTTTTGTTCATTTAACAACCTGTAACTATAAAAAACAGAGTAGATATATATAAAAAATAAATACCAAGTTTGATTATCTAAGCAATACCTCTAAGCTTACTACTTAAAAGCCCCAAAAAAAACATTAACAATATAACGTTTGCCTACTTACCTTTAAATTTAGTTTAATACACAAATACAGAGCAAAATCTTTATCTCTCTTAGAAAATACTTTAATAATGGGAACATAATAACTGCAAAAGACATAAAAGATAAATTAGACACCATTTTACAATATAATGAAGGGTACAAAATACTTAAAACAATACGTAGTTCACCACCATATTGGGAGCAATGCAAAAAATACCTATTTGCTATGATTAGACAATTAGGATTACCAACTTTTTTTAACATTATCAGCTGCAGAAACTAAATGGTATCACTTAATTAACATTTTATTGAGAATAGAAAAAAGACCAGAATGCACAAAAGAAGAATTTGAAAATATGTCATGGGAAACAAAATGCAAATTAATACAGCAAAATCCCATTACATGTGCAAGACATTTTGACTTCCAAGTTAGGAAATTATTTAATTGCATTTTATTGCATGAAAGTAATCCAATTGGCAAGATTATTGATTACTTTTATAGAGTGGACTTCCAACAACGTGGATCACCACATATACATGCTATAATATGGATAGAAAATGCTCCACTATATGAAAGTTCTGATATCAATGAAGTCACTACTTTTATAAATAAGTATGTTACATGTGCAAAATCCCAAGATCCAGCTATAGAGTCTTTAATACCCCTACAAAGACACGGCCATACAAAAAACTGCCGTATCAAACATAAAAGAACATGCAAATATCATTATCCAAGATATCCAATGCCTGAAACTTTTATACTTGAACCAATAGTGCTAGACAAAACAGATAAAGAACTCTTACAACAAATTGAACTAATACATTTAACTATGAACACCCAAGAATTCCCAAAATATACTTTTGATCAATTTTTAGATTCAATGCAACTAGATTTAAAACAATATACTTTATGTATACAATCTATTATACAAAAAAACACTATTTTTCTAAAAAGGGCACCAGCTGAATTCTTTATTAATAACTACAATCCTATTATTTTGCAAGCATGGCAAGCAAATATAGATATCCAATACATCTTAGATGCATATGCATGTGCTGTATATGTTGTTTCATATATTAGTAAATCACAGCGAGGAATGAGCAAATTAATTGCCCAAGCTGCGAAAGAAGTACATCACAATCCAAGTATTAAAGAACAACTTAAGCATATAGGTAACACATTTTTAAACTGTACAGAAATAAGTGCACAAGAAGCAGCCTATCTTATACTTCAAATTCCTTTAAGGAAAAGTTCAAGATCTTTTGTATTTATTAATACAAGTCCTACAGAAAAGCGTACGTACTTATTAAAAGACATAGAAACAATAAATTTGTTACCAGATGCATCTTGTAAAATACAATATGATAATATTATTGTAAAGTACAGCAAACGCCCTGAATCATTAGAAACATGTACATTAGCTGAATATGCATCTATATATAATGAAAAGAAGAAATGTAATAAAAAACAAGAAACAGGGCATGACAATTTCCTTACTGAAAATAACATTCATAGCTCAGATGAAGAAGAACTTGAGATTAATTTACAAGATCAAACAGACTATGTAAAAAGAAAAAAGCAGAGAGTAATTCGCTACTGCAGATATAACCCCAAAAATGACTCGGAAAATTACTATAGAGAATTGTTAATGCTTTATTACCCATGGCGACAAGAAAATCAAATAATTAATAATAAGACAAATTATTATGAGCGATATCTACAACTTAAAGACACAGTTGACTCTAATCATAATAAGTATAATAAGCATATTAAACCAATAACAACTAATAGCAATGAAAACTGTATATTAGATCCATTCCTTATACCAATAGATGTAGAAACAGATGACAACATAGCCTCTGAAGTCCACGATAATGAACAGCCATTATATGACCTATCATTTGATTTAGGCATTAGAAGTACAACTATCGAAGAAGCACTAACAAATAATATAATGCCAGATGAACAATATAACAGCATGATGCAAAATCTTACAGCAGAACAACTTAACTTTATATATCATCACTTGCATTGGGTGAAAACAAAAGAAATACCCTGCTACACATTTTGTACAGGCGGAGCAGGAGTAGGCAAAAGCTTCCTTATTACAGCACTTTACCAAACATTAATACGTTACTACAATACAAAAGCAGGAGAAAATCCAGATAACATATATGTATTGCTTACAGCTCCAACAGGCAAAGCAGCACATAACATTCATGGCAAGACGCTACATAGTACCTTTAAAATACCTGTTTCACAAACACTAACTCATAAACAGCTAACTCATGAGAATAGGAGTACATTACAGAGTCAGCTAATGCATCTTAAATTGCTAATAATTGCTGAAATTTAAATGGTTGGGGCTAATGTATTCAATTTCATACATAATAGATTACAAGAAATAAAAATGTCTAATCTCCCTTTTGGCGGAATATCCATTTTAGCAATTGGAGATTTTTACCAATTAAAACCAGTATTTGACACATACATATTTCAAAATCCAAACCATTCATACAGGCCAGTAAGTACCAATTTATGGCAGACACATTTTAAGTTATTTGAGTTAACAAAAATAATGAGACAACTAAATGACTTGCCATTTGCTGAACTACTAAACAGATTAAGAGAAGGGAAACAAACTAATGAAGACATAATACAGATACAAACACGAGAATTAGAACCACCCGAAAACATTATACAAACTATTCCTTATATTATGGGAACTAACAATGAGGTTAATAATATTAATAGTGCAGTTTTATTGGAACATATAACACAATACCCAGTTTACACAGCAACAGCAATAGATACAGTTGCATCAGACCTAAGTGAAGTAGTCAAACAAAAAATACTAGCACAATTACCCACGGACACAACAAAAACAATGGGCTTGCCATTCATATTACATATTGCACTACAATTAAGATATGATTTAACTAGCAATATAAATGTTAATGATGGATTAACAAATGGTGCAACAGGTATAGTGGAATTTGTAGAAGCTATTAATAACTGCCCACATGTAATATGGATTAATTTTGATAAAGAAACTGTTGGCAAATTAACAAGGCAAGAAAATAGACACATATATCACAGTAACATTAAGTCGCATTGGACACCAATTCATGCTATAACACGGCATTTTCAATTTACACAGAAATATATAACAATTATACGCAAACAATTCCCATTGCGACAATCATCAGCACGTACTATACATAGGACACAAGGAGAAACTATTGAACCCCTTTACATCCACTTTAACAATAGCAAAGTACATCATTTGCATTATGTAGCTTTAAGCAGAGCTAAATCTTTAGACAACATATATATTAAAAACTTTCAGCAAGACAAAATAGTTGTACATCCAAAAGTAGATGAAGAAATGACACGCTTGCGGACAAACATGCAATTGCAAATATCAGTACCACAATTAGAAAAGTATAGCCAACAGTGTAATATTATTGTGCATAACATACGGTCCTTGCAAAAAAATTACACTGCTATCAAAGCTGACCAAAATATCATGCATAGTGATATTATATGCCTCACTGAAATAAACACAACTAGAAAAGCAGATACCAATAATTTCTTGATAGAACAATATCATCTGCTCATATTTGATAAATTTAACAATCAGCAAACCAAACATGGAATAGCCATTTATTACAGAAAAAGTATTTTCTTACTGCCAATATATGAAACACAACACGAAATTGACATTTTATATTTTACTCTGCATCTTAATGATTGCGACTACTTATTTGTTATACTATACAAGCCACCACATGTGCGTCTACAGACACTATTACAAGTGTTAACTTCAATAATAAACTTTTATCCAGATTATAAATATGTAATCATGGGAGACTTCAACATAGATTTAACACAAGTGTCGCAAAACGCAACATTACTATTAGAATATATGATAGAACAATTTCAATGTCAACAAAAAATACAAGAATACACAACAGACTACAATTCAACACTAGATCATATCTATAGTAATGTAGATTTAATGCACTATGGTATAATAGAATCATATTATAGTGATCACAAAGCATTATGGATAGCAGTTTAATATGCAAAAAAGTATCCTTTAACATATGCTTTTCTTCCAGGTAATTACAAAAGGGAAAAATGTATAAACGGAATGTGTACTAACATTTACTCTCATTTCAGATGATTTCCATACAAGAACTTAAGCAGACACAACAGGAAGAAAGCAAACCGTATCAAAAAGCTATCAGAGCTAACATAGTGAAATGTTCTACAAAAACGAACTATACGAACGCAAAACAAGAAAGCAAAGTATTATATCATCTTGCTTTAGCTGATCAAAGTGCTTCAATTAAAGGGACTTGCTATAATGAAGAATTGTACCAACAAACAAAAGAAGGACATGCAATTATAATTCGCAATTTTTTAACAAAAAACAATGTAGTAATCTTAACAAAGCAAATAAAAATATCAAGAATAGCACCCTTAACTATTCCTCTGGAAATTAAGCAAGAGGCAGAATATATACTGCAACCGCCTGCTCCACCAATTTCGCCAATAAAAACTGTAAAAGAAGCAAATTTACGCACATTAATGAGCATATCTGGAACAATATCGGAGGTACGTTCATTACTAAGTAAACATATTTTCACACACACTCTATCACACAACCCTCTCACACACACCCACTCACACACACACTCATACATTCTTTCACCCCCACACTCTTTCACCCCCACACTCCCCCACTCTCCCACCCCCACTCTTTCACCTCCACTCTCTTTCACCCCCACACTCTTTCACCCCCACACTCTTTCACCCCCACACTCTTTCACCCCCACACTCTTTCACCCACATGCTCTTTCACCCCCACACGCTCTTTCACCCCCACACGCTCTTTCACCCCCACACGCTCTTTCACCCCCACACGCTCTTTCACCCCCGCACGCTCTTTCACCCCCACACGCTCTTTCACCCCCACACGCTCTTTCACCCCCACGCTCTTTCACCCTCACTCGCTCTTTCACCCTCACTCGCTCTTTCACACTCACTCACTCTTTCACACTCACTCACTCTTTCACACTCACTCACTCTTTCACTCACTCACTCTTTCATACTCACTCACATACTCACTCACTCTTTCACACTCACTCACACACTCACACTCTTTCACTCACACTCTTTCACTCACTCTTTCACTCACACTCTTTCACTCACACTCTTTCACTCACACTCTTTCACTCACACTCTTTCACATTCACTCTTTCACTCTTTCACATTCACTCTCTCACTCTTTCACACACTCTCACTCTTTCACACACTCTCACTCTTTCACACTCCTCTTTCACACACACTCTTTCACACACACTCTTTCACACTTGCTCTATCACCCACGCTATTTCGCGTCCACACTGTTTGACACCCACACTCTGCTATTTCTAAATTTCATATTTTAATTACTTACAAAAACACACTCTCAACAATACACCATCTAAAAAATACAAAAACCATGATACAAATATTTTTCTTTATCTTACAGGTAGAAGAAACAAAAACTATCTTTCTCGCAGGGCAAGAAACAAAACTGAAATCAATAACCGTTCACGATACAAAAAGTAAAAGTAAAGTCCACATTTTTAAAGCGCACAATCACCCGTAAGGGTCTCTAGGCGCTGGGGGCCGTCGGGAAGATTAAGCGAGCTATTGCCCAGAGTCACATGGTGCTGGGCTAACCTGCCGCCGGAGCCGTTGATCGAACCGTGGTCCCCAGATTCCAGCGTCAGTCGCCCTGGCCGCGGCGCCACACCTCTCCCACTGATACTGATACAACAGACTCAATAAAAATAACACTTTGGAGAGATGCAGCAGACTTTGCAGTTGAAATTGGATCATACATTAAAATGACTCACCTAACTGTGCACGAATTCAACAGCCAGAAGATATTAAATACAACACGGAATACACAATTTCAAGTAAGTACAAGTACAAAACAATATTTATAACTCGCTCTTCTAGTCAGTCTCTACTACTTACTCTATTAATCACTTTCTACTAGTCTACACACACTCTACTAATAACTCTACTATCTACTACTCACTATCTACAACTTAACTACTCATTCAAATACTCACTACTACAATACTAACTAATACTCAACTACTCTACTACTTACTCTTTACTACTTACTGTTTGCTACTAAGATTTTACTACTCTTACTTTACAAACACTTTACAACTCACACTTTAATACTCACTCTTTACTACTCAATCTTTACTACTCGCAGATTCCAACTCACACTTTAGAAGTCACACTTTCATACTCACACTTTACTGCTCACACTGTACTACTCACACTTTAATATTCCCTCTCTAAAACTCACTATACTACTCCCTCTAGTACTCAACTACGTACTTAACAAATCTCTAGTAATAATACTCACAATTTGAGTCAAACTCTACTACTTATTCTATTAAGTTTCTACTGCTCTCTACTCACACTCTACTAATAACTCAACTATCTGCTACTCACTATTTACAACTCTAAATTTATACTACTCGTTCTACTACTCCCTACTACTATACTCACTAATACTCACTACAACTCACTCCTCTACTTACTGTTTACTACTCACTCTTTACTACACACTAATAAGTACTCCAGCCTTAAAACTCACAGTTTTAATACTCACTCTCTGAAGATCTCTACTACTCCCTCTACAACTTACAAAATTCCCCAACTCACTCTATTACTCACTCTACTAATAATTCAACTCCTCTACTACGCGCTCTCTAATAACTCTACTACGCACTCTCTAACAAAAAACTGTTAAACTACATCTATAAAATATATATACTTTTAAAAAACGTTTTGTTAGGTCAAATGTAAACAGTATATTTGGTAAAATATGTTTAGTCTCATCTTTGCTATCTAAATCGCCTTCTCCAGTTATTAACATGTTTTAACTCTGCATATAACAATCATATTTCCCTTTAGCTCAAAGAAGAAAAATATTTTTTAGGAAAATTACTCAAGTAACACTTTTATTTTTCCTTCACAGAAAATACAACCACCAAAAGAAAAAATTACTATAACAATACATGGACTGGAAACTGCAAATCAAGAACTAAGTACTATAACAGTACAAATTGAAAACGCAGAACATTTGCAATCTGTTGAAATAAATAATTCAGTACTAATGGACTACTTAAACATCCCAGCAGATATTGACGACTTTGCAGAAGCTCTCATTGAATACCTGCCAACAACAGTTAATGTCCTATTCCAAAATGGATACATCATTCAAATCCTTTAAGATTAAACAATTGTACAATACGCAACATTCACAAAAAAAATGTAAAAAATATATTTGCTTTAATAAAAGATTTAAAACTTTAACTTGTTTGTTACATATTTTCATTACTGTTTATAAACTACATGAATATATATTACTCTACAATTATATATATATATAAAAGCAAAAAAATGACTGCTCTCATGCGTTGTTAAGTACCTAGTATTCTCATTCACAAAACGTCAGACTTATTGCATTGCAAATGCAATACATCTACCTGTTGCCAGTTAAAAACAACGCCTGTTTTACATTACCTAACCTCCGGTAAAGTGCCCAACAATTGTCAGATTTATTTCGCTTACAGCTACCTACCAATTGCTCTTTACAAATAAATATTTTCTACTTGCACTTTACTACTCACTCTCTTATACTCTCTACTACTCCCTCTAGTACTTAGTCTACCACTCTATAATACTCCCTACTCACTCTACTAATCACTTTCGACTACTTACTCTATCACTATCTGCTACTCTGTACTTACTCTACTAATAAATATCTACTATCTAATACTAACTAATTACAAAATTCAAAACGCTAATACTCATGCTACTACTCTGCTACTATACTCACTACTGCTCACTCCACTACTCACTCTTTACTACTCAAATACTACTCACACTTTACTACTCACTCCATACTACTCACTCTATACTACTTGCTATTAACTACACTCTCAACTACTTCCTATAGTACTCTACAACTTACTCTACAACTCTAATACACAATACTCACTCTGCTAGTCATTCTATACTATTTACTCTATGAAACACTTCCTACTACTCTACTTACAAATACTAATAACTCTTCTATCTACTACTCACTACTTACAACTATAACTATACTACTCATTCTACTACTCACTACCATACTCACTAATACTCACTGTTTACTATTTGCTCATACTAACTCTTTACTACTTGCGTTACAAATGATACTTTACTATTCACACTTTACTACACAGAATTTAAGAACACTTTACTACACACTTAAATATGATCACTATAATACTCTATACTACTCTCTCGTGTACTCTACTAAGTACTCCACAAATATTTAGTAATCCATACACGCACTTCTCTACAATATAATACTCACTATTTACAACTCTTAACTTAATACTACTCACTTTAATACTCCCTACTACAAAACTCACTAATACTCTCTACTACTAACTCCACTTATCACTACTCACTCCTTACTACACATTCATCACTCGCTACTCACACTACACTATTCACAATACTCCATAATAAATATACTACTACACAACTCACTCATAATATCTACTACTCACTTTTTATTAAAAACTATTACTCTAGTACTAAATATAATTCTCTACAACACACTACTCTACTACGCTCTCTCTAAAAAAACTATACTATGCACTTTCTAACAATAACTCTACTACTCACTATTACTAATACTTAATAAAAGATTCACTTTCTAATTCTCTACTCACACTAAACTAATCACTCTATACTATCAACAAACTAACTATACTATCTCTATGCTACTCTCTACTACTACTCCTCTAATACTCTGCTACTCAACTCAAAAATAACTATACTACTCACTCTATACTACACGACAACTCTTCAATACTCACAATTGCAACACATTAAGCTAGTGTCATTATAAATAACAATGCCATTTACTCATCAGTTTTCAAACATATACAAAAGAAATTGTCATAAACAATGTCAATAGCTCTAACTTTTTGAAAGGCGAAACCGTTGCATTGTAAATGCTTGTTTTATTTATTTATTCAGTCTTTATTTCGAACAATTTGTTCATAAAAGACAATAAATAATAAAATCACCATAATAAAACAAGGGCTCCGATACTTCACAAATCCATACACGACATAAATAGATGATCAAGTTCTTAAAAAACAGTACAAGCAGGTTTATGTGTCTATAAAATATGCTATGCATGCTCTCTAACATTGGATACTTTGTTTAAAAGCTTATCAATTTAAAAAATTTCAGTTAATAAACTGGACCTGTGTATCCTTATACCAGCTAAAAAAAGATTCTAAAATACAGTACCATGTGGAGAAACGCTAAGTAGTAGGCTGTGCATTAAGAAGTCACTGTCGCAGTCTACTTGCTATCAATCTTGCGTCAAATTCTCCACATCCATCCTAAAAACTGTGCCAGGGCGATCACGATTACCTCCTGAGTGCTCGTCTTTAAAATTTGTAGTGCAGTAGCACTCAATCTGGTTTCCATGTTAATATAAATTGGTGTGAGCCATTTCGTTCGTGGAGAACTATATGCAGGACAGACAAACAATATGTGGGGAATTGTTTCGTCCTCTGTCGGGCAGGATGAAGATTTACTATTTTGGGAGTGGAGCCAGGTATTAGTAAAAGCTTTTGAGGGTAATGTACCTATCCGTAACTGGAAAAACAGTTTCCTATCACGGGGCTTAGTTATAAAATTCCCAAAATCTTCAAAAACGGGTTCCAACTTGTGTTCCAGAAAAATGCTGGTCAATGATGATACTTTGGAGGAGCCCGTGTTCCCCATTCTAATCATAGCCCAGTATGCTTCCTTGTAAGCTTTTTTTGAAGGAACCATATTATTCATTGGGTCTTCCCATAGATGCCTCATGCCCATATTCACCAGCGAGCTTTTTACCCGCTGCAGCCAGCTGATCTTTTGGGATGTAATGGCATCTCTGATGTCTCTAAGGGCTAGGGCGTAATGTGCTAGCTCCGGGGTGGACCAGATTCTTCTCCAGTATACCAACGGCCTAAATTTTGCAACCTCCATTTGGGTTACATCCCAAATCAAGGTATAACGGAGTTAGTGGGGTACTTTGAGGGAGGCCGATTAGGCCTCTCACAAATCAATTTTGGGCTCAGGTTAGTGAAAGCAGATTTTCGAAGCCCCAAAGCTCCGCACCATAAAGTGTAGAGGCCATAATCTTGGTGTTCTATATCTTAAGTGCGGGACCTACAGGCTTAGTTTGGGAAAAGCCTGCGTTCTTTTAGTATTACTCCAGCGAGTTGGGAATGCTTTAGCGCCAAAGTTTCTATCTGTGGTTTCCAGTCTAGTTTACGGCCTATAGTAATTCCTAAGTATGTAAATCTATCATTTTGTTCCAATGACTCCCTGTTTATTACAACCCTTTCCTTAAATACTTTGTGTTTGTGCAGCACCATAAATTTAGTTTTGTCCACGTTTACTGCCAGCTCATGTACCTTACAAAATTACTCAAAGTGGGTTAATGCACGCTGCAACCCATCTTGTGTTTTGGATAGTATCAGGGTATCATCAGCGAACATTAATATTGGGACCTTTTTACCTGCGACTGTGGGTGCATCAAAAGAGAACTCTGCAAAGTGATTGACCACACCGTTTATATACAGGGAAAATAGTGTTGGGGCCAGTACGCACCCTTGTCGTACCCTTTTTTGGATTAAAAATTTAGGGGCAGTGTTACCTTGTGACCCCCAGCGAACTTGCACGTAGTTATTTTCATGCAACTTAACTACTAACTCAAGAAGCTCAGGGAGCAACCCTAGATCTTTCAATACGGCCCAGAGATTAATTCTCGAGACCGTATCGAATGCTGCTTTAAGATCAACAAAGGCGGCATATATGGTTCCGCCCGCTAGTACAACGGTGTGCCAATAGGTTAAAATAAAATAAAATAATTGATCAATTGTGCTTACAAGGGTCCTGAAACCTGCTTGAAAGGGAGATAGTATAATATTCTCATATATCCATGTCTGAATTCTATTCAAGACCAATCTAGCCCTAATCATTTGAGTACAATCGATTAGGCTGATTGGCCTATAATTGCTTGGACTTGAGCGGTCACCCTTCTTATAAATGGGTAAGATCTCGGCTCCTCTTCAGGAGTCGGGAATGCGGGCTCCACTGGCTATCACATTAGCGAGAATTTAAATATATTGGCGCCAGTTGTCTTTGTCAAATAAAAATAAGTCTGCCGGAATGCAATCGGGGCCAGGAGCCCTACACTTTGATACTGAGTTCAGAGCCTTTTCCACTTCCCTTAAGAGAACGGTATTATTATATCTGGACTGGGAACTTCAAAGGGAGGTTGGATCTCACCCACTGCAAATTGGCTCTCAAAGAAGGTTACCCATTGATCGGGCGCGATATATTTTTCGAGGATGTTATCTTTACCGCCTCTACCCTTCTTTACCAACTGCCAGAATTACTGCATAATTTTTCAGTTTGCTAGCTTGTAAGAGATCCCATTCCTTTTTTGCTAACGTTTGTGTGATTGTGTACCTTTTTCGTGCTGCTCTTACTTTGTCTATATTTTTACTTTGGATTGCCTGGGACAGCTGTCTATATGCTTCTTTGCAATCCTTATTGTACCAGTAGTCGTGTTTAGGTGGGGCTCTCTTTGTGGTGCCTGTGGACTTAACATAAAAGGGCCTAATGTTCTCTAACATGGTCTTGTGCAATTGGATAATATTAGAATTAATTTCTCCCTGATTATTAAATTTTTGTAGTCTATCTAGTGTGCTTGACACTTCTTCTTGCATTTTTCCCAGGGAGCTTTCGTTCTCAACAACCCTTGACCACTTAACCCTCCTCTTTCCAGTACTTAGGAATACCTCAGCTATCTCGATTTTGGTTACTATGGGGGACGATGTTACATAACTTGTTGCCTTGAGTTTTAACAGCAGAGGGTTGTGATCACGTTCATTCCTTGCACAGACCTCCATGTCCTTTATGGATGACCAGTTTTCTATATTACTAAAAATGTAGTCAATGCGACGACTCCTTAAACCGCTATCATAAGTGTGTGTCCCTAAGCGGTCAGATGGGGTGCGGCCATTCACTGCCCTGACTCCCTTTTCTAGACTAAACGATTTAAGTTGGAGAGCTGCCTCAGTCCATTTTTTAATTGGTGTTATCTCCAGTTGGGGAATACCCCACTGGGCATCTTCATCTGCACTGAGGTTGTTATCATTGGAGTCCAGGGGCTCAAATGTAGTGTTGAAGTCACCCACAATAACTAAGATTGTTCCCCTCTTTCGTTCTATCTAAGAAGTGGTTATGGTCTAAAACTGTCTTAGATGATCTGCCACCCGGTGTGCCCCTGGCATATACATTGACTATGAGTAGATTAGGGTGATATACCGCTCACCGTGGCTGTCTCACACCGTGACACAGACAGACAGACAGACTGAACATATGCGCTACTAACCCCTATCTCATTGACGCACCTCCATAATTCGATGTTACAACCCATGGGTTTCGGTGTCGTAGATACCGGAGAGTTGTGCGAAGGAGCAACCGCAGATTGAGACACACCGACGAGAGTTATTTTGTTTCTAGAGTTATTATGTTTACTTATAAAAAAAAGATGAAACAAGACGTCATTCGACAGAGTCAATGACTATTGAGCATATGTGGCATGGAAACTTGTACTTAACGGATCATTTACCGCTGATAAGGCTGAGGAAATTGAACACCCCCCTCCATGCCCCTTTATTCCACCATGAAAATGCGATGATGCAGCCGGCCCACGGGGTTGTAGGCTTTGCTATAGGTACTGCTCTCTTGATTACTAATAAACGTCTTTTAAAAATAAAAAAAAATAAAAAAATGAGTAGATTAGGGTGATATATAGGGCAGATAAGTATTGCCATCAAATCCATGCTATTGTAGTGTAGTTCCTATATTCCCAATAGGCTCTGCGCATTGGAATAATATAAACAGCAGTGTAGACGTAGGACTGAAGTCGACTAGGTCTCTACTGACTATATTAGACTTAATTAGTTTTGCCAGCTAGCTCAGAGGTCACTAGAAACCTTCTCGAGTAAACAAGGAGGAGTTTAACTTCCCTGGATAGACAAGAAGGGATTAGCTTCTGACCACCATATAACATGACAACTTTGCTCGCCCAGAATAAAGAGTGTATCTCTAGAGTCGTGTGAAAACAATAGACGGTTATTTCACTCAGTCAATCGTGCATACTTAGTTTCACCAGAGTGCAGAGAAATAGAGAGACGGGCGTTTTCAATAAAAGGTGTTATTTATTGAGCAGTCTTCTTTCTCATGCAAGAGAAATGAATTGCCACAATTGCAATACTTGTCATAAAGTAAAGTGCATACAGTAAAAGGAGTATTATGAAATAATACTGTAAAAGCATTGATATGGTTTCTTAGACATATGATACTTTAAAATGGATAAAATATATACATACATAAAAACATTGACTAACGTACTCAACTGGTGCTTCTAATCTACGCCTACCCCGGTGTACCTGACCTAAGCCTAATACATGGGAAGGAGTAAGTAAGTTGCAGTTTAAGTTAAGTTGGTTTTTGCCAAGGATCTGAATCAAGAATTCTCTTAAGGGTTTAGTCAGCTCCGTACCTTGGTAATAGAATGCAGGAGGTCTTGTATCTCTCTCACTCTCAGGACTCGATATCCAAGCAACCCGCAAGGGTGGCTGGAAACACCGGTGCTGGATTTTCTCGGCTGGAGAAAAAGACAGCGTCTTTCTCAGTGCGTCAAAAGGGAGGGGCGGCGTCCTTCGGCCCTCGCATCAGCTGGGCTTCCGGGCAAGTAGATAGCCGCTCTGCTCCAAACCACTGTGTGTTTGCTTAAGGCAACGTTGGTATATTTATACCTGAAAGGTGCCGGGTTTGACATAAGGCTGGACATAAGACGTCAGCAAGAACTAACAGTTCTTTCTGACTCTAGTTGTTGTGCAAATCAAAACAAGAGCAGGGGGAATTCCCGGGCTGCTGGTGGCTTGGTTTGTTTAAAGAACGCGTTGTACTTTCTAGGAGTCTAGGGGAGTAGCCTTGCCGTATTTGGACTGCATGGTCTATTTCTAAATATGGATATGATTCTTATGCCTTTATAAGGATATTATTTATTATAGCCATATAAGGGCATAAATCGGGAATATCGAATTAGGGTCCTAGATAGAAACACAACACCCACTCCACGAATTAATGTCCATCATTACTAAAAACTAAGCAATATTAAACATATCGATGCATGTGTGTTTTCCAACCCACCCCAAAATACATAATTCGCATTTGAAATGGTATATGGTAAATACACGAAAATGAGTATTGGTACTGTACGCTTTTCAAGCAGTGTTATCATTCAGTTAAATGCATATATATATCAGCTGAATGAATTGCGAAAACTACTCATGAAATGGCTCTGAATACAGAAAAGAAGGTCGAGACCATTCCATCACATATTTATACAAATGCTGTACATGTGCTAGAGGCTGAGGTAAGATATTGTCTCTAGAGTTCCGAAAATAGAAGCTCTGTTCTCTAAGAATAGTTCTACTTTAAGCAGAGTACTTTGAGCCAGAAAAAAGGGTAAATATTTTTGAAGTGGAAAAAAATAATTTCGCTCTCAAGGGGAAAAATAGTTCCAATTGTTTTCAGTAGCTGTGTTTATCAAAAACTGAAGCCCGAATTCAGAGTTCAGGGAACGCTGTGTGCTTGTTGTTTTAAAAAGTTATTCTCGTTGTTCAGGGGAGAACATCATATCAGACAGACTTGCAAAAAATTGGTCTACAACATCAGGTGAAAGTTCGACCAAGTTCGAAAATGCTGCAATAGTGCATATGTGAGAATGATTGCTATCATCGATGTCAGGATCAACAATGCTCACTGAAGGTTGTACCTGTTTGGTGCTGCTTTCCTCTCGTACTTCACTGCCACCTACTCGTAGTGGTGAAGTCTCAACGAATGCCGTCATCAGAATAGGTAACCGCTGGGGACAACACGATGCATGAGTCGTTACCGGACCTAGCAAGGTATCTGTATCCATTGGTACTGCTGATGGTAGTGTAAGACAGATCTCCAACACGCATTCTTCTCCGCATAGCATACATCGAAGCACAGGTAAGATGCAATCTTGCCAGATTGGTCTGAATGAAAGAAACCAGGTTGTACTTAGATCTCTTAGCCGGGCAAATCCGAGGACTTTGGTGATGCTGTCCCGGTAGCGTATAGCTAGGATCGTTTCTCCCATCGTTGCTGGAGTTCTGTCTGTGGCTTGGCTTGCCATATCGGAGCAGAAGGATCAAAAATAAAATTCCTGCTACGAGTCCCAAAAGAGGCGGACCGCCAAATAATGAATGCACAAAATTCGGGATAATGCCCAGAACTGTTTCAAAGGTTGCTAACAGTCCCGAAAAAATTGTCTTAAATACATGTGCGATGCCACTGGTATCAGACATGTTTAAAATTTGACCTAACATTTCTACGAAATGCACGGGGCAATTTGTTGATAATAGGGAATGTATCTCTGCCGCTGTCCTTGCAACTTGCAGATCATACGTCTCTTTGGACGAGGTTAAAGGCACAGTTGTCTGTAAAAGAATGGATTTCATTCTGCTTAAAGTATCAATTCGAATAGAAGAGATATTCAAAGA
The DNA here is from genome assembly GCF_964261635.1 of Lissotriton helveticus. Taxonomy (NCBI): domain Eukaryota; kingdom Metazoa; phylum Chordata; class Amphibia; order Caudata; family Salamandridae; genus Lissotriton; species Lissotriton helveticus. Next base: position 502,889,608 of record NC_136068.1, on the reverse strand, counting down.
AGGCCATATTGCCGCCTCCATGTCTGGATTGCTGTTTGGATACAATACTTGCATACAGCAAGTGACCATGGAACTAACGCTCACGAGATAGGCTTTTCCTGGCACCATGCCACAACAGCTGTGGTCACTTATTAGAACATAACTGCCGTTGGAAAGTTGTCTGAAAAATGGCTCTATCTGTTTTGCAGGAGTGCCGTGCAGGTGACATGAAAGGTTATTGAAGACCCTTCGCAGGCTCCATGCAAGTTAATACCTTGACACAGAAGTGTACCACTTAGTGATTTTTCACAATTGTTGCCACTAAGAAATACCTCCTTTTTCCCTTCACTATAACATTTGTGTGTATAAGGTAAAACCCATGTCGACTTGATGTATCCTTTACCCAACCTTTCATACAGGCCTGCTGGTATATATTTTTGGCAATACTTAAACTGGAAAGTTGTTATTGGGATTGTAATCGTCCCATGTATTATCCATTCAATGACAGGTCTCTCTGACATTGTCTTTTTTTTTTTAACAATCTTTATTACACATTTTTACTAACTTTACAATTGACCCACCCCCCCACCCACCTCCCTCCACGAGACCAGGTAGTAATTTATACAGTCAAACATAAGTAGATACACATTACAGTTCAATCAAGAAAAGAAAAAAAAGAAAAAAAAGAAATAAGAACAAAAGAGAGAAAAACAAACAAAAAAAAGGAATTTTAAAGGAAGACCTCATAGATCTAACAAAGATATTCCTATATCAAGTATTTCCCATTGTTCCCCCTAATCATTCTCTTCGATCCAATCAAGAAGGGGACCCCATATCTTCATTCCTCTTCTGCGGGTCTTGTACCCTTTATTCCTATAGATGGCAACTTCAAGGCTACATGTCGCCACTGTAAATATGATGGTGGAATCGGATCGAGCCAGGCTGATGCAATACACAACCGAAACACCCCCATCGCGACAAAAATTAGCCCTTTTATCTGTTTAGGCCTATCGCTGTTTGACACACCCAGCATGACTTCTGCTGTTGTAATCTTTACCTCATAGTGTGCTATCTCTGTAAGAAAGCCTGATATTTCGGTGATTACGTTAGTTAGCGAGTCACAGGAGGCGAACATGTGAATGATATCTGCCGCTGTGAGTGCACAGCGTGGACAGGTTGTACCTTTCCCAGTTCCCCATTTAGCTAATTTAGATGGAGTATAATACAATGAGAAATAGGTCTTGTAGTACTGTGCTTGAAGCCTAATGGACATAAGGCATGAGAGTGACATTTCATATGAATGTGCCACATTTCGGGTAGAGAGGCCAAGTTTAGTCTGCCATGCCATTATATGTTTGTTCATGTCATCTGGTAGCAATGCATTCAAAGCCCCATAAATCTCACCGATTTTTAGGGGCATATCCCTATGTAAATTTCCTATGAATGAGCACGAGTGAAATTTAATCTGGCCACCCCCTTTATTCAATAGGAAATCTCTTACTTGAAGAAATTTAAAGAAGTCCCTATTAGGAATATTGAATTCTAGTTTGAATTTGTCAAATGATTTAAATCCAGTATTCGAAAAAAAGCAGCCAAGCTGAGTAATCCCCAGATCCTTCCATTTTTTTATACAGTTCTGATTCACGGGAGTATAGTAAGAGTAGCGACCTAGTCCTAATAGCTTTTTAACATCCCCCCAGACTTTACTAACATTATTGATAGTCTTAAATTTGACTTTTTTTTAATTTCCCGTCGTTAACATGTCGCCATAAACATCCAGCGGCCCCTTCTCCCAGAATACGTTCTTGTGGTGACAATATATTGCCGCTTCCTGACCTACCAGTTATAAGACACAAACTATACCTTAATACTGTGGCCCAATAATATAATTTGAAGTTGGGGAGAGCCCAACCTCCATTTTCTCTTGTGTTAGTGAGCCACCGCAATGCCCTACGTGGTTGATTATATCCCCAAACAAACCTAGTAAACAATGTGTCTATATTTTTAAATACATGTGGAGAAAATTCTAAACAAATAGCCTGAAAAAAATACAAAAACTTAGGTAAAAACAGCATTTTAACTACATTAGTTCGACCACCAATAGTTAGGTGTAAATTGTTCAATCTGGACAGTTCTTTTTTAGTACGTTGTATAAGAGGATCTATATTGATATTGACGATAAGCTATATAGCAGCACAGATGCTAACCCCTAAATATGTGGCCTTTTCGGTTACTCTGGAGTCACTCATCATAATCTTGCTATTCAACACAATCTGTGTCTTGCTAGCATTCAATTTGTACCCAGAGGCTCTACCAAATAATAATGCTTCGGCTTCTATCACACTTATAGCATTAATAGGGTCCCCTGTGACAATGGCGATGTCATCAGCATATTCTAAACATTTTGTATCTATATCACGCACTCGGATAGTAGGAATTAATACATTATTTTCCATCCTCCGAATAAATGTATCTATGTAAATAGCAAATAAGAGGGGTGAACATGGACACCCTTGTCTTGTCCCCCTGGTAATACTAAAACTTTCTGACAGAATCCCATTAATCAAGACACTGGCCCTGGGGTTTATATACAACTGTTGCATTGCAGTAATAAATTTCTCACCAATACCACAATTTGCCATTGCCGCCCACAGGAACTTCCAGGAGACCCTATCAAACGCCTTCTCCGCATCTAGCAAGATGAGCGACATAGGGTCTCCTGTAGTTCCTGTGTAATCAAAGAGGGAAATAACTCTTTGTACATGGTCAACAGTAGAGCGTTCTGGCACAAACCAATGTTGCCTCTCAGAGACTATTTTATGAATCATAGGTGCCAGCCGTGCTGCTAATAACTTAGAATACATTTTGGAATCCCCATTTATCAAAGTAATTGGTCGATAAGATCCCATTTCCTGTGGATTTTTCTTTTTCTTTGGGAAAACTATTATTTTCGCTAATGACCATGACCTCGGTGGGTTGCCCCCTTGCCCAATGGATTGGAAAAGTTCTGAAATGATCCCCCTAATTTGTGGCGCAAACTTTACATAGAACTCTACCATTAGGCATAGATGATAAAATTTCTTCCCACTGTATGGGGCTATCTAGTATATCCCGATCATCTGTGTCCAACTGATCTATAATAGTTAGACCCAGATATAACTCAGGTTTGCAGCCCGCATTATCAGTTTCATGATATAAGTTCTGATAGAACTTCTGAAAAGCTGTTCTATTATCTGAAGGTTCTACTCTCAGGCCGACAGCAGGATCGAAGATTTCTCCTATTAGAGTACTGGATGATTCTTCCCGGGTTCTGACAGCTAATTGGTGACCTACCCGTTCGCTTAACTCGTACGCTTTCTCTTTTTGAGAATTTGCCCTACCAATCGCCTTTTCAATTAAAATTTCCGAGATGTAATTCTTCGCAATTGCTACCCTACTTACCACAGAATCTATTTCCCTGCCTTCATGTACTGCCTTGATCAAATCCTCTTCAGCATTACATAAGTGATGTTCAAGAGCTGTCATTTTTAACCTCCTTCCTTTATTAAGCTGGAAAGAAAAGCGCATAGTTTCGCCCCTAATGCAGGCCTTCAGGGTATCCCACACTACGTCCACAGTTGCGGACCCCATATTTTCGGAAAGAAAAACCGGAATCCATGTTCTCATATGTTGACAATATCCTTCATTATACATAAGGGCCTTTTCAAACGACCATGTGTTTAGCAAAGGTTTATCTGCGCCACAAGTAAGGCTGAGCATTAATGGGTTATGATCCGAGAGGATTCTTGGTAATTTTTCTATTTGACACCCTGATTTTAATACATTAGACATAAACATATAATCCAGCCTTATGTGCCTTGAGTGTGGGTGAGAAAAATAGGTATACCCGGGATCCCCTTGATGTTTCGCTGTCCATCCATCTACTAAACCATGTATCCCACACATATCTTTTAATGCTTGAAAAACTTTATTTTTCCGCCCACAAAATTTAAACTCTGGACCCAAAGACCAGTCGCTAGGTAAGTGGATATTTAAATCCTCACACACTATCAATGGAAGGGGCCAATGCAGAAGTTCATCAGAAACAGTGATCAGCACGTCTGGATCGTCAGTAATATTTCCATAAATGGTGCAAAGTGTTAGTTTATTCTTCCCATTATTAAATCCACACTCCACTATAACATATCTTCCAGATTTGTCCGCAACTGATCTTGAAAACTTCAACCCTGTACCTTAAGCTAAGATCGCCACCCCCTTGGTACGTGATCCTTGTGTAGTTGCGGAAATAAGCCGGTATCCTAGTGTTTGAAGTAGATGCTTTTGTGCCCCCTCGATATGTGTTTCTTGCAGACAGATAATATTGGCAGATGAAAGCTTAAGCCCCTCTGCCACTTTCTGCCTTTTCTTTATATCATTGAGGCCACATATATTCATTGAAAGTATTTTTAGTCTAGCCATACCAGTTGTTGATTATTACACAATGAATGTTTTATATATTATGTTCTTAAACGGGAGCTGCCTCCCAATAATTGCTTTCTTTATGTTTCTCTGTGTGTATCTCAAACCCCCAATAAACACCTTTGAACCTGGTCTCCCCCCCTCCCCCCCATCCCTCCCCCCCCTTGACATTGTCAACAGTCATCTCTCAGGTTTTTCAATGCTCAGAATCGTATAATCTGCTCCTTTTTGTGCCAAACTGATTTGTTTATCAGTAAGGTTAAAGATAGAGAATAATGACGTTGTGTTGATTAAACGCCATGGCACGTAGCCTGAACGCAGATTTTGCAACGTCCAGCCAAGCTGTACAATAGAGCGTAATTGGGACTGACCATGTTGTAACATTAGTAAGTCCTGCTCTATTATATCAATAGCAGATGATACAATGCTGTCCAGTGAATATATTCTGGAGGACAGAGTCGTTAACCCATTGTCCACCACAGAAAGTGATTTTTCCAAATTAATACGATCAATTTCTCGTATTTTTTCCGCTGTTTCAATTTGTGTTACTTTCCAAGCCTCGTTGTAAGCAGCGTATATACCGGCGTATATGAAACGTTTTTGACGTTGTTTGCGTGGTCCCAGTATGAAATGACGCAAGTCAGCACAGTCTTTAAGTAAAGTCAAGTGTTGCTTAATTTCAGCCAGTTTGGATTTCTGTAGCCATTCGAGGCAGAGTTTCCCTACACTGTATGTTGTAACTATCCCTGGATGTTGTCTCTGGGAGTATCTAGGGTCTGGCCTGTTCAGTTTTAACCCCTGTGTTTTGTTCAGGAATCTATCTTGACAGTTATTTGCGTCTGTGGGCCAGATCAACCATTTTTTCCAATCAGGATGTGTTCAGTTTTGGCGTAAAATAAGAGATACGTCTATCTTCACGTCTGTAGTGCTATTACTATCAGGTATGGGCTTCGGAATAGACGGTTTATTTAAGTCTTTTATCTTGGCTAGACCAAGACAGGTTGTTTGCTGAATGGTGTCATTCAGGAATATTAATTGTTCTGGGATCATGCGGGCTCTAAATAATGCTTCTAAACCTTGGACCTGCCATTCTTTTATACCCCAGATGGTTTTTGTTTCAATGTTATTTTTCCAAAAATCAAAACCAAATGTAGACATTTTGTCATAAAACTTTTCAGAATAAATCAATTTAGTATTTGGCAACATTGTTTTCATTCCTGTCTTATTTAACATTTTAAAATAAAATGTTTCTGGATCACTATTGTTAAACCCTGAGAAGTATTGGAATTTCTCATAGTATGTTTTTGAGCTGCCTTTTGGCGGTGTTGGACAATGTTCCCATTGGTTATAATTAAAAACATTTCTAGGTTGAGCAGTTTTATGCAAATAGTGATGACCATAATGATTATAGCAATACATTTCTTCATAATTTTAAGAATTTAGCTGACATTACTAAATCTGACATCATATTATTAATGTTTTCAAAGTCCCAATCATCGGAGAAAGTACTTGGTTTTACAAAGTCACTTAAGGAAACCTTAAACTGGTGTGGATATTTCAAGAGCTCAATCGGACCATAGATTTCATAATCCGTTTTGTCCCATGCTACCCCACCGGGTATTGGATTGGCTGTGATGTTCACTGATGACAGTTCTCTTTTCTCGATGTGAGATGACTTGTAAGGCTTTAGGACCAAGTTGATGTTCTGACTTGCTGTGTCCATTGTACTGTATTTTCCTTCAATGAATTTTCCCAAACAAAGAACCATGATGAGCCAAAGTAGGAGGAAAAGTACACCTAACACAATCCAAAATTCAATCCATGGAGAGATCAGATAGGTTTCTTTGAGTTGATGAAAGAGTTCAGTTACTTTGTCTTTGAAAGTTTTTGTTGCTGGCGTTTCTTCATGTACACTTGGATCATCAGAAAAGTCATCGAAATTGATGAAGTAGCCAGATGCAGTTCGGTCAATTGTTGGAATTGTTTCCGAATTTTCTTCAGTCTTTGGATCTTTCTTTGAGACATTAGTATAGTCCGATGCTACATCGTTGTAGACAGGTGTTTCTTGACGAACTGTTGCAATTTGGGTTTCAAGAGGCACAAGTTCCATGGCTTTGTTGCATAGTCCTTTTTTATTCACTGCAGGTTTATCAAATGTGATTAGTCTTTCAGTTTGAACCTCTTGGATTGTAGCAAGATTTGGTCTTCTGCTATTTCTTGGGAGTCCACTGGGCCTACTAATTATTATTGGCCACATGATTGTGGTTTTACCAGGTCGATGGATAACACTCGGTTCTCCTTTTTACCAGCAAGGGGCGGTAGTACTACTGATCTTGTTCCGCTGACAGCTAAGACAGGTACTGCTTTTCTGTAAGAAGGCCCAAATTCCTTCTTCACCGCAATCTTCTCTCTGACTAGATCCCCAGTCTTTGGAATCCAGACAGGTCTTGCTGGGACAGGTGGTTCTTCTTCAGTGGCTGTTGGCTTTAACTTTATATTACTCAGACTTCTTCTTGTTTCATTTAAGTCCTGTAAAACAGCCAAACGGTCTTTGATATCAAAGGCTTTTTCTTCTACCACTGAAGTGTGACTATCTAAGTCCTGGATATGCATTCTAGTACCGAACAATAGTTCGTAGGGAGTGAGACCTTTTAGAGAATTTCTTGGCAGATTGTTAAGACTACGTTGGACACTTGTTAAATGTTTGACCCACCCATCACCCGGACCTAATACCCTTGCCGTTATAGATTGCTTTATGTCACGGTTTTTTCTTTTCACTACCGCATTTCCCTCAGGATGGAAGGGAGAAGAGTACCGCAATGCAATGCCCATGCTGGTCATGGCCTCTTTGTAAGCTCGAGAGCTAAACGCAGGACCCTGGTCAGAATGTAGCATGCCAATTGCGTATATGCCGATAAAGACTCGCAAATCTTTTATAACACTTCTGGCGTCAGCCGAGCGCTGGGGCCACATCCAAATGAATCTCGTGCAGGAATCCACTGCGACCATGATATATTTATAGTTGCCATCCCTTTGTAAGGGACCACAGTGGTCCAGGTAAACACACGCTAATGGTTTACCTGAGATTAGAAGGGGCGTCTGTGCTGGTCGTTTCACTGTTGATACTTTCATTCTTTGGCATATTTCACATTCTAGAACATAGTTCCTAGTTTGTTTTCTCATGCGCGGCCACCAATATCTCTGTTTTAATAACGATATTGTGGCTGAAACACCAGCGTGTACAGAAGCGAGCCCTTTGTGTGCCGCTAAAATTAGCCCTAATCTGTGTTCCATGTTTGGAATTGCCCTATCCCCCACTCCAGGGATTCGAGCAAAAGGAACATTATTCGCATCAGTTATGTATGAGTACTTTACTGGAAAGCCTTTCGGGAGTGTTTTTCTATCATCTTTTACTGAAGCACTGACAGCTTGCATTATATCGCTGTCTATTTTTGTTTTTGACCGAGTGATAGCAACTACGGAAGCCGTTTGCACAGCTGCCTTCGCGGCCTCATCAGCCAATGAATTCCCCGCAACGTGAACGTCATCACATTGATGACTCAGTGTATGTATCACGTGAGTCTTTTGTAGTTCTTTCTGTAAAAGAACTACTTGTTCCCAAAGCGTATTATGCTTGATTGTGCCACCTTTTGCATCTTTGAAGCCGTTTTGAACCCAGTTCTGCAAGTATTCATTATAAGACTGGACACAATAATATGAATCGCACACTATGAGTGTGGGGAATTCGCGATCTGTATTTTCAAGCGCCATCTTAAATGCTAGTAGTTCAGCTCGCTGAGCTGTACAATCTCCTAGAGATTGGGTTTTAGTGACCAGTGGTCTAAATTTTCCTTCGTGCCAACGACCTTTAACAATCGCGCACGCAGCACTGTAAGCTTGTTTACCCCCAACTGCGGGTTGTGCTGATCCGTCTGTATATATTATACAGCCGTAGAGTTCCAGAGGCAGGATTTCGGTCGGCAGAGGACATTCATATTCATATTGGAGAAATTCTTGTGTTTTTAAATTAGGATCAAATTCGTATATTACGTCTGTTGCAGCAAGAGAATTAATCCATTGTATCCATCTCGGATGTAGTGCTTTAGCATTTGGAATGCTTGCTTTTGTTACTGCTTCTAGGGCAGGTACTGGTGTAACGATTTTTATTTGTTTACCTTGTGCTAGGGCTCTTTCTTTTGCTACAGCAGTTTGAACCGCAGTTAGAATGTTTTCAGTAGAACTGAATTTCATTTCAGCTTTTGTGTACAAGTGTGATTTGTAAGCTATTGGTACCGTTTCTCCCTCATTAGAGGTTAGGTACGTAAATCCGCATCTTCCTAGGATGACTCGGATTACAAGGTTGCGTATGTTTTCGCGAGTTTGCAATTTTGTTTTAGCTAACATGTCTGTTTGTAATGATCTTAAATTTCTGTGTGTTTCTGAGTCCAATTGATTGGTTTGAAATCAGGTTTTATTAATTCATAGAGAGGTTTAACCCTCTCTGCATAATTTAGAATGTATGTTCTTCCGAAATTCAGGAAACCTAGTATTGATTGTAAGTTCTTCAGCGTTTTAGGTGCTTGGAGTACAGCACACTTCTCTAAGAAGTTGTCTGCTAGGCTTTTGCCTTCACTTGATAATTCATATCCTAAAAATAGGACAGTTAGATGGGCAATTCTCGACTTTTTAAAGTTGAATTTGTAACCCTCAGCTGCGAAACCAAGTATTATGGTGTTCACTCTTTTCAAGTGAGTCTCCAGGTCAACATCTGTGAGATAGATGTCATCGACATAAGATAATGCCTCATCATCATATATTTGTAGTAACTCTGTTACTCTTGCTGAGAATAATCCTGGGCTATTCTTGAATCCCTGTGGGAGTCGACAGAAGTGTTTTTGAGACCCCATTATTGAGAAAGCGGTCAAATACCTGCTTTCAGGTGCAATGTATTGACAAGAGAATCCATTAGAGATGTCTAATGTCGTTTTATATTTTTTGCGCACGATGTTATTCATTAGTGCTGCACTGTGAGTTTTGTACTGCAAATGTTTTGCAGCAGGAGTTTAGATGTCTGTAGTCCAAAACTAGATGATATGAATCGTCTGGCTTGGAGACAGGAAACAAAGGATTGTTCATTTGTGAGGTGCATGTTTCAATCACCCCCTGATATTCAAGTTGATCTAAGATTTTCCTGACTTGCTTTTTAGCTTCTTGTTTAACTGGGTACTGCGTTTGTGCAGTGGGTTGAATTTTTAACTGGATTTTGTGGGGAGGAGAATCCTCATCCCATCCTACATGATTTTTATATAATGCAGGAGCTTGGGCTACTGCCCATTTTCTAGCTAATGTGTATTTTTTATGAATTGGAATATGATTTGAGAAGGCAGGCATAATCATTTCTTCGCCATGAGGGCACTCCCTGACAAACTCTGGTGGCCAGTCTTTCTCAGCTGGCAGGATGTCATAGCCTTTCGAAAGGTTATCCCAAAAGAGACCCCTTACTTTCCTAGTCTTGTCCCCCTCTATACGTAATGTTATTTCATATAATTTATGGGGTTTGCTAACTCTGGTGTCTGCAGTTTCCACTTGAATGTATTCATTTGTGTCCACTGTCTCCAGAAGATTCATCAAGATCTTGCGAGCTATGGTCGCTTCTGCTGCGCTGTCTAGCATTGTCTGGGCCCATTCTCTGTTTTTCAGTTGTGTCCTCAGTATCCTCGGCATGTTTTATTATTTTAATACTGGCTACCTTCTTTCTTGGAAATTGTAATTTTTTACTTTGATGAGCAGGTTCCTTGTCTTTGGACTTGACGTGCTCTTCCTTGTGTTCTAACCGTCCTCTTCTTTCCGATTTCTGTGAGGAAGTCTGAAAAGATCGAGAGGGACATGTATCAATATCTTGATATCTATCAGGTTTTCTCAATTTATCCCTATCTCTAAGGTTGTATCTTTTCTCAGAGGGCTCCCTCTGGGGAGACTTGTGTCCTCGGTCCGGAGATCTTTCTCTCCGTTGAGGAGACCTTCCTCTGGACTGGAATCGTTTTTCTCTGGGAGTGGATTGTTTATTACCATCCCAACTCTTTTTCGGAGTGTTCAGATTATTTTTAATAAAAGTTTTTTCTGGATTTTCAGTTAGTTGGGGTTTTACTGGCTTCCCACCCAAACTATCTCTACCTAGTTCTTCATAGGATTTTTCTATGATTCTGGCAAGTTCAAATGGTTGTTCTGCTATATCTGTTTGTTTCAATTTCTGGAGATATGTTATATCATCCATAGCCAATTGAACTAATTCTCTATATGCCTTTGTTAATTCTTTTAGTTTAACTAAGAGTTCTTCACTTGACATTTCTTCAATGTCGGGATGTGGTGTGTAGCTGGCTAGTACCGGCCATGTGGCTCCTGGTCTACCTAGTGGACCGAGCCTGCTGATGTGATTTTGATGTTTTAGGGCGCCATTAAACCAGAGCAGGTGCTCTTGGTAAGTTAGTGGGATTTCAACGTCCTCGAAAGGAGTGTATTCATCCGGAGGTTCCCCTATTTTGTAATAGTGGAATTTGTGTGTTACAGCATGTGCTGCTGGAAAATGTATCCATGAATAGAATACCTCTGTCTGCCGATATTCATGGGCCTCTACCACGAATATGACTGTACCACCTCGTGGTGATACTCCATTTGCTATAAGTTTTTTAGTTATAGTTCTTCTTACATTTACCGGAATGATAATAGCATTCTGGTCTTCATCTTGGAGACTTGTGTCTTCCGCTAGGAGTTGAGCTGCTAATCTAGCTCTCTCCGTTTCGTCTTCACTTTCCACCATTTTACTGAAGGAAAGTTTTGTTGCAGATCAAGTTTCAAGGGAAACAAAGATTAGGTGCACAATATTTTGGAACACTGTATCCTTCAACGTTGACTAAACCAAAAACTATACATAGGAATCTCTTCCTACTAAGTTCCGGTGGATTTTAACCTTTTACCCACTCCAGACGTCTATTGGAGTTTTTACGGGAAAAAGGGGTCTGTGTGAAAAATCACGACTGAGTTACTCTAAGGTCTTGCGTTAGAATATCGCCTTACCAAACGTTGGGCGCCATGTTGTGTAGTTCCTATATTCCCAATAGGCTCTGCGCATTGGAATAATATAAACAGCAGTGCAGACGTAGGACTGAGGTCGACTAGGTCTCTACTGACTATATTAGACTTAATTAGTTTTGCCAGCTAGCTCAGAGGTCACTAGAAACCTTCTCGAGTAAACAAGGAGGAGTTTAACTTCCCTGGATAGACAAGAAGGGATTAGCTTCTGACAACCATATAACATGACAACTTTGCTCCCTCAGAATAAAGAGTGTATCTCTAGAGTCGTGTGAAAACAATAGACGGTTATTTCACTCAGTCAATCGTGCATACTTAGTTTCACCAGAGTGCAGAGAAATAGAGAGATGGGCGTTTTCAATAAAAGGTGTTATTTATTGAACAGTCTTCTTTCTCATGCAAGACAAATGAATTGCCACAATTGCAATACTTATCATAAAGTAAAATGCGTACAGTAAAAGGAGTATTATGAAATAATACTGTAAAAGCATTGATATGGTTTCTTAGCCATATGATACTTTAAAAGGGATAAAATATATACATACATAAAAACATTGACTAACGTACTCAACTGGTGCTTCTAATCTACGCCTACCCCGGTGTACCTGACCTAAGCCTAATACGTGGGAAGGAGTAAGTAAGTTGCAGTTTAAGTTAAGTTGGTTTTTGCCAAGGATCTGAATCAAGAATTCTCTTAAGGGTTTAGTCAGCTCCGTACCTTGGTAATAGAATGTAGGAGGTCTTGTATCTCTCTCTCTCCCAGGACTCGATATCCCAGCAACCCGCAAGGGCGGCTCGAAACACCGGAGCTGGATTTTCTCGCCTGGAGAAAAAGACGGCGTCTTTCTCAGTGCGTCAAAAGGGAGGGGCGGCGTCCTTCGGCTCTCGCATCAGCTGGGCTTCCGGGCAAGTAGATAGCCGCTCTGCTCCAAACCACCGTGTGTTTGCTTAAGGCAACGTTGGTATATTTATACCTGAAAGGTGCCGGGTTTGACGTAAGGCTGGACATAAGACGTCACCAAGAACTAACAGTTCTTTCTGACGCTAGGAGTTCTTGTGCAAATCAAAACAAGAGCAGGGGGAATTCCCGGGCTGCTGGAGGCTTGGTTTGTTTAAAGAACGCGTTGTACTTTCTAGGAGTCTAGGGGAGTAGCCTTGCCGTATTTGGACTGCATGGGCTATTACTAACTATGGATATGATTCTTATGCCTTTATAAGGATATTATTTATTATAGCCATATAAGGGCATAAATCGGGAATATCGAATTAGGGTCCTAGATAGAAACACAACACTATCAGCCTCCTTTTCTACTATCTTATAATGAGGGCTCTGTTTTACCCACATTGTTAGACCTCCTGACGGTCTGCCTTTCCGACCACCTATTGCTGGTTTATGGAAGTTTAGGTAGCCCGGGCGGTAAACTGGGATGAGTGCCCACGTCTCTTGGAAGGCTATACTATCATGCTTATCTATATATTCTACCCAATCCAAAATGAAGGCTTGGGTGACAAACCTGCTACATTCCAGGATAGGAGAGTCAGGAAAGATGTATCTTGTTTGGCTGCTAGATTACCCTGATCTCCCTCCCTGGTTATTCCCATACTAGAATTAACTGGCGCTAGGTCACAATTATCAATTGTACTAGGATGGTCTATCAACAGAGATATTAACAGCCCGGACGTATCGGCTCATTGTTCTTTCCTGCATGGCCAATACCGGGATATAGTTCTGTACAGTGACTCACAGCCCCCCTTGCATGTGGGACCTCTAGGGAACCAAATGCAGGGAAAGGATCGATTTAAAATCAATCTATATTTTGAAGGGTCGAATCCTCAGATACACTTAGCTTGGATACGTGGTTGCTTGAGCGAGGTCTATTTTGGAAGGATTTAATTTCAACCTGATGTCTGTGTGAATCATATGCGATGTTCTTAAGTCAAAAGCTAGCAGATTCTCAACCAGTAGTGGAGTGGCCAAGGTGAGACACACGTAGTCAGTGGCGTTCCCATTGTATGGTCCTCTTTCAGCGGAGGAAATATCCTTCCTGATTATAGACCTACATTTGCGTACGAGTCTCAACCACTGGGTACATTTGTTAATCAGGGATTGCTCGTCCTCCTTAATTAAGCTAGGTGCAATTTTTGGGACCTTGGTCAGAAAGATTTGACTTTTAGAGGAACGAGACAAAGGTTTATCCATATGATTCCATCTAGCTGTAGGAACAGCCCTGGTGTGATCGCTAGGACGATGGAGAAGGGGAAATTCAGTTCGGTCGCCTGTGTTTGGCAATTCAGAACATCTGTTCGTTAGCTTGTCACTAGTTGCGGGATGCGGAAGAGATAGGTAGGGCCATAAGTCGGTTTGTTAATGCATGTTACATTTTGACCTTTGGCCTTAGGTTCTGGATTTGAGCTACATAGATTGCCATTTCTAGTGTTAATTTCTCTGTGATCCCGGGTCCGTGTCGGAGCTTCAGTCGATGTTGGTTTGGGCTAGGTTGTTTTTTTAGTGCCAAGGTGAGCATATCGATTGTACCCTTACGTTGTCTACCTTCATTTAGGAGTTTCCTTGTTTGGGCCTTAAGGTCTGCTAGCTCTTCTTTGAACACGGCTGTGCATGAATATGTAAATCTATTTGTTGTGTCCGCACAACTTGCACGTTCACAATCTATCTCCAAGCGTACACAGGATTCGTCTGAGGATTCCCCAGGAATATCCATTAAGGCTGAAAATCTGTTTGTGCAAATAATGGCAGTAGAGCAGCTTTCATGAGGGCTGGCGCTTGACTCAGGGATATTGTTACCCAATAAACTTTCTTGGACAGCTATTTGCTGGTCCTTCAAGGAAGACTTTTTAAACATATCAGGGATTATTGGGGAAATTCTGCAAGGGGTAGCAGTTGGGGTGGGGGGTGAGGTGCTAACCCCATTTGGGGGGCATTCACTCAAACCTGGTGGAGCCAGCAGAATCTCCTCAAATTCTTCCACAAGGTTAGCACTACGATCCATAACAGGGTTAGGTTTACCCAGTGATTGCTTTGCTGATTTCTTTTGCTTTTTTGTTTATCTTTGAGGACCCCCCGCCCCAATATCCAAGGCTTTCCTTTTCCCCATTGCCCATTAAGATGATTCACACAATAACTAAAGGACTCCAATTATAGAGTAAACCAATGCAAATGCTAATAAATCCAGAAAAAGGAAATCGGTATGTTCTCATCTTGATGGACGACTGTAATTCAGATAAGCAATGGTAAATTATAGTGCTTAAGTGGATAGTAGAGGTCAAGTGCCAGTAGAATAGGCCGACAGTACCTTGTATGTCTGGAACTGCAATTGGTAGATGGACGTCAGAGGGCTAGCCCTGCCCTGCCTCGTTCAAATAGATTGTGCCCTTTGGGGTCAAATTAGGAAACTACTGAAATGAGAACTAGCACAACAGTAGTGCGCAGCTCTAACATTCTGTGTGTTTGAGATTAAACCGCTCACCAAAAATGCACAAATATGAAAGCCAATGAATTGGCCTGACATTTACCCTAAGTCAGGGGTGAAACAAAAGCCTATGCAGTTCAGGTTCCTCCATCCCTTCAGGGCCCCCCAACACTTCAGGGCCCCCATTTAAGCCACGGTCAAACAATATCTGTAGAATATGTGGACTCAGGGGCCACAGCACATTCTGCAGGGGAAGCCATCATTTTATGTTATGCCACTACCCTAAGTAAGTGACTGATTGCTCAGAATTCAAATCATACTCCACCGCAATAATTCATTAAATAAGGGGTCCCGCTTTTGCTCTCATCCTGCTGCTGTGCTCCCGGAGAGGTCCAGGGGGACTTCAATGCCCAGCCTGCCCTGCCAGAACTCCACATAACCTGTAAACTCCAGAAGGCGCTTATAACCAGGCCGCGGGCTCCTGGACGTCAGAGGGCTAGCCCTGCCCTGCCTCGTCCTGGCTTGGATGGGCGTACACGGGCCCGAGCTTGGCCAACGCGCATCCCGCGCTGCAGGAGCCCGCTGCCTGGTTATAAGCGCCTTCTGGCCCTTAAGAGAATGTTGAAAGTGCGATAATTGGTCATCACCTTCCAGGGTTAATCCACAGTTCTTGGATCCCGCCACATGACACAGATGGGTTTTGAAATCCCCTCCCCAGATAGGTATGATTTCTAAGTTGGTCTCTGAACCTAGAAATGTCTTTGCTCAGCTTCTCTACTAAAGCTCCCAGATAGGTCAATTCGATGTTATTATAAAACGTAATCAATTTAAGGGCGTAGTTTTGCTCCAACTGCAATAAGACGCTCTGAAAAAATATTTCTGAACTGACCATCTTACTCCTGTGTGTAGCTAATAATTTAGATATGTACACACATAGCCCTCCTTTAGGCCTACTGCTGGTTGATTGAATGGCGGGAGTATGGAAAGTATTGTACCCATTTATATGGACACTATCAATCGTCTAGGTCTCTTGGAGACACAGGACGTCAAAGTTCTTAACAAAAGTCAGCCATACTTGGTCAATAGCCTTATCCTTCAGGCCCGCCAAGTTCCAGAAAAGAATTCTACATTGGCCAGTCTGAGTTATGATTGGGGTCGTAGTCCCACCTCCGTGGATACAGGAGTTACCTTGAATGTCAATACTACCTTCCGCCAGTGTCTCTGACATTAAGGTCTGCGAGATAGTGTATGGCACAATGTCCACCTTATTGGTTTTAATGTGTGGACATTTACTCCCGTTGATTAGATGTCAATCGTTCTTGTCAAGAGAGGAGAGGGGGCAAAACTATTTGACACGGGCACTCTAAAGCTTGACCCTTCTTGACACCATCCCAGTTCCCGCTGTGTACAAAGTGTGATTTATAGAAAAAGCCTAAAGGCCGCGCTTGAATACCACGGTTGGAAGGAATAATAGTATTCAATCGTGAAAAACGTCTCTAACTAGTTGAGGTGAGCCCAAGGAAAAATCTATAAAGTCACCTTCATATGATATAACACTATTTTCCACCCATGCGACCCTCCTCACCATCTTAAATTCCTGAAACAGTGCGGTTGAGAGGCCTGTATTAATTCCTAACCACCTAATGATCTTGTTTCTTAATGCTTGCCAGTTTTCCACTGTTGCGTTTGTTAATGGTGGGGCATTGACAATAGTGTAACGCTGCCGGGGGTAGATTTAAGGTTTGAACATCGGAATATTCTCCATCACCATATTTGCCTCCCTTACTACTATTAGCTCTGCCACTTTGTTCTATCCTTATCTCCTTACCTCATTATCTGGGCTTGCAGTCCTGTTTGGGCATCGCGCTTAGCATATCTGTTGTTAGTGAGATTGGTAGCAAAACCTCCCTGGACATCTTGCGCCACCCTCCCATTTGCCCCCGGGATTCTCTTTACCATGGGCTTAACTGGTTCTGCATTAGGCCTGACAGGTTGTGGAGGTCCAACCAGGGGGTGCAAATTGGCCCTTTCTTGTCCTGATACCTGGTTTTGGTTTCCCCCCCAAGAATCTCTAATCGGGATTCGATTTTTTTCCAGTCTTAGGCCAAGGGTATTAATGGATTCCATCACCTGCTCCTTAAAATGTTTTATGAAATTACAGACCTCAGCAAGTTCATTGTGGGAATCAGTTGGAACTTTTTTTTTGTTTGTCCTCATTTGCCAGACCCTCGTTCCAAAGAAAAAACGCTAACCACCTTGGGTGTCCTTTAGGCACGGGGCAAGAACATACTCCTTACCCAAGCCCAGAACAGATGTACCACATTGGCGGAAGATGCTTTCAAGGAAGTTTTACTCCATCTAGTCGGGTTTCAGCCTGCTGGACCAGGTTCGTTGATGACCTTCTTGGGCGATGCCACAACCAGAGCCATGGAGTGTATAGGCATAATCATCGGACCCGGGGGGGAAAAAAAATAAATAATTTTTTTTTTTTTTTAAAACCCGGGCTGGCCTGGTGATCATTCTATCTCCACTGAACCAACAGATTCCAAAAAGTGAGATTACGTTTACTGCAGTACCTGGCCATGTCCACCTTTGATGTTTCATACAGGGACATTAGCCAACCAGCATGCGATGGTGCCTTAGAGTCGACCCAACATTTACAGATCTGCCGTCTTGCAAGGAGGATTGCGTAAAATAGGAAAGTTCCTGCTGGCCCCGTAAGATTGTCATCCAACCCAAATATTATTAGTGGCAGAGTGAGGGATATTGGTGTTTTAAGGATTGAGTCCAGGGTGACCTTTACTTCCTCCCAGAAAGCGGTAATATGGGGACATTCCATGAACATATGGATTTCGGAGGCTGCGGGGAGGAGGCACTTATTACAGCACTTTCCTGGCTGAAATTTGGAAAACCTTAAAGGGGAAAGATAGGCTCGATGTACTGTAAACAGGTGATTTCGCCTCAACCACGCTGGCTTAACAGCTTTATACAGGAGAGTGAAAGATCTAATCCATAAGTCACCTTGAGCACCCATATCCAAACCCTACAACTTCTCAGGAAGGGTGAAGTCCCCATCTACCTCCTCCAGAATTGACCAGTACCGAAATGCCACCTCTTACTCCCCACTTGCTTCTCTACCAATTGTTTTTCCAGGAAGCTGTTCTTCCCTACTTGAACCTTTTTCCTAAACAGCTCCCGGGACCAACTAGCAAGTTGCATATATTTGAATCTCGTTAAGGCAGGGCCTACCCTCTTGTAAAACTCTTCCCATTCCACCAACGTTCCTCCTGCTAATAGTTCTCCCCATCTTAGGATCCCAGCCTCCTTAACAGGGGCTGCTAGACTGTCTTTCAAACATGGGGAAAGCCCCGGGGAGTCCCAAATCGGGGCGAAATTTGAAAAATAGGCCAACCCTACTCTTGTTTTTATTTGCACCCAATCCTTCGCCAATGATTGTAAAATCTTTAATCTCACTTTTTTAAAGAATCTCTGATCACCAAACTTGAATAGAAATCCGTCTAGTGGCAAGTTTGCCCCAACTAGCATGGCTTTAAACATTTTCCCTTTTGAGGAACTTGATGGAGTTTTTAACAGCATCCTTGAATGGGTTAGTTGGAATGCCCAAGCGTAGTACTGTAAGTCTGGCAATGCCAGACCTCCCTTTTCCCTCCTCCTCCTTAATTTCTTCCATGCCAGTCTGATTGCTTTGTATCTCCAGATGAAAGGGTTAATTTCCTGCTGACACTTTTGAAGCTGTTTTTTATCAAAGGCTAATGGGATAGTATTGAAAATAAATGTACATTTGGGGAGGATGGACATTTTTACCAGGCTTATCCTCCCAAGAACGGTCAAAGGAAGGAAGGACCAAGATTTTAGTAGTGCCCTACATTCTCGGAAAACCCGGTCCAGGTTGGTCTGTGCTATCTTGCTAATACCCTGGGTGATCCTTATACCCAGGTATCGCATGGAAGGTGTCACTGTAAACTGTGAGTTATCTAGGTTCCAGGCCGTGATCTCCGTCTTTCCCACATTGATTTCATATCCGGAGATCCGCCCGAATTCCTCTGCCCTTTTTACAACTGTGGGAAAGGCTTCGACCGGATCTATTGTATAAATAAGGATATCATCGGCGTAGAGTCCTACCCGCTTCACCCACCCTCCAAATTCGAAGGGGGAGATACTAGGCTCCTCTCTCAGAACTTGCATGAAAGGTTCAATATATATATTGAATAGGAGAGGGGAGAGCGGGCAGCCCTGCCTAGTACCCCTCATAATTTGGAAGGGCTCCGTGCAGGCACCATTAATCATAAGACTAGCCTTAGGGTCCCTGTATAAAAGGCTGATGACTCGAGAAAACCTTTCCCCAAACTGAAACTTCCTCATTACAGCGGTCAAATAGGGCCAATTGACCCTGTCAAATGCTTTAGTAGCATCCCAGGTCAGGATATCCAGGGGAAGAGAGAAGGTTGAGGCGATGTCAATTGCGCCGATCGGATCATGGGTAAGGTCTGCCAACTGGCGCCCCCTTATAAATCCCTTCTGATCTTCGTGTATTATCGAGCCGATGTCGCTCCCAAGCCGTGCTGATAAAATGGCGGTGAAGATCTTATAATCGTCGTTTAGGAGCAAGATCGGCCGATAAGACCCACAGTCGGTCGGATCCTTTTATGGTTTTGGGAATCAGAACTATCGTTGCCTCCCTCCATGACTCAGGCGGTACTACGCCTTCCATAAAGATATCATTGAAGAGGGCCGTCAATGTTGGAATGATAGCGGGACCCAAGACACGGTACAACTCCCTTGGTAAACCATCTGGCCCGGCCGCCTTCCCCCGCTTCAATCGGCTAATAGCATTACGGACTTCTGCCTCTGATATTTCTTTGTCCAAGCGATCACTTTGTTCTAGTGAAAGGGAAGACGGTCCGACCTTATCTAGCCATGCATCCCTGGCCATCACGTCTTCTGTGATCTCCTCCTTATAGATGTTCCGGAAGAATTCCTGAAAGGCACTTCCTATTCCTGGGTTGGAGGTCCTAGCGGTGACTTCCCCCCACCCTTATTTCCTTGATGTATTTTTTGGCTTGATCTGATTTAATTTTCCAGGCCAAAACCTTGCCTGCAGACTCTCCATACTTGTGTTGGAGCTTGCTAGCCTCCCACCTCTTAGCCACCCTTCCTTGGAGTAGATTTTCCAGATTTTTCTTTATTTCCTCTCGCCTCTCTTGGTCAGCTAAAGATCTAATGGTGGAGCCACTCTTCTGATCTATAAGTGTTAGTTCCTGTTCTATATTTGTGATTGCTTCTCAATATAGCTTCCCTCTGTAAGAGGCTCAGTTGGTTATACACCCTCTTAGATAGGCTTTGAGTGCTTCCCACACAGTCACAATAGTAGCAGAATTTAGGTTGATTTCCATGAATGAAGTGGACTCCGCGATAAGGAAGCTTATCTCATCATCCTAGCAAAATCGTCCGGTCAAAGGACCAGGTAGTATGTCTGATCTGCTGGGAAGGGGTTAAAGTAAAGAGGATGGCAGAGTGATCTGATAAATGGGAGGGAAGATAAACCAGGTCCTTCAAAGCATCTTTGAGGATGTAACTAAAGAGAGCGTAGTCAATTCTCGATTTATGTTTATATTTGAGGTTTTGAAAGGAAACCCCCAGAGTATTACCCGCTCTCTCCCTCCATACATCCGCAAGTCCCAAAGTTGTCATTATTGATGTGAGGGTTTGCCTGGATTTGGAGTGCGTCAATGCTCTGGAATTGGGGGACTTATATAAGGTGGGGTTTAGAACAAGATTAAAGTCTCCTACCCATATCACCGGGTCTTGGGAAGTGATCAGATAACTCTGAATTTTGTCCAGGTATGAAGGGTCATTGAGATTAGGGCCATAATAGCCCACCAAAATGAATGGCCTACCATCTAGCCGTACTTTGGAAATGAGCCATCTCCCACTAAGGTCCTCCTTGAACTCTATGATCTGAGCCGTAGCCTGTTTTTTAAAAATAATGAGGATCCCAAATATATTTGTGTTGTGGTCTGTACATATAAACTTGTCTAACCACTTCAGCCGTTTCAGCATATCGTTCACCTCATGTTTGAGTAGGTGGGTCTCCTGAATGACAATGACCTGCACGGGGGAGTCTCTCAGATATTGTATGATTTTATGTCTCCTACCCTCACACGCAGGCCATTGACATTCCAGGTTAGAAATTGCAACCCAATCATGGCCCTTTCCTACCACATCTCACCAATTCGCCTATAGGGCCTAACGGACCGCCATCTCCTAGAAACTCAGATTCACCGCGTTAAAAAAAGTAATGATTTAAAACAAGTGGGACAAAAACTGGCTTACGAGAACTTATTTCCCCCCCCCACCCCGACCCCCCCTTGGAAAACCCACCCTTACTTACTCTGGCCAGATGAATAGCCAGATTTGCGTATTCAAACAGACCTTCTCCCCCTGCCCTGCCATCTTACGTAGAAATAATAATGATAGCCGGCTGAATAAATTAATTCAAGGCTGAAAGGCTGATTGACTTGTAAGAAACGGATGGGTACCACCGGACGGAGAGTCCCGCCTCCCCCCGTTGTGACATGATTTTAATACTAAAGGTTTTTTTTAAAAACAAATTTTTTTAAAAACTTTTTATATTTCTACTTTTATATCATTTTAATTGGTGTTTGGTTGATTTTTTATTTTTTTTCCTTTTGCCCCTCCTTTTTTTTCCCTTTTTGTTTGTCCTATGTTACATTCTGTTACCTTTAGTATTTCCCACTGATTTGGAATTAAGTGTGTGGGATAGAAATAGAATATATATGAAACTATCTACCTGGGGGATTGAATTGGGAGCGAAAAGAAAAGACCTTAGTGTCTCCCTTCTGTGTTATCGCTGATGGAAGCTAATAATTCATCTGCTTCAAGAGGGGAACGGATGTTATGCATTTTATTGTTGTACATCACCCTCAAGAATGCAGGAAACCTCATCTGCACAGTAGCCCCCATGGCGCTAAACTTCTCAATTTTTTGGCCGAGTTCCCACTGCCTGTCTAAGGTGGTTTTTGACAGGTCAGATCGGACTTCAAAGGAAAAATCAGGTGCCTTTAGTGATTTTGTCTTTAGTGCAAGATTCAGAATTTTTTCTTTTATAGTATATGTGAGGAAATTCACTAAGATTTTCCTTGGTTTCACTCTCCCAGGGTTGAGGCGAAAGGGGTCTCTGTGTATCCTCTGGATATCCTTTTCTAGGTCCTCTGTTGTCTCATCTAAGTTGAGGGCATTTTTTAATAGAGACACTACATAGGCCTTAATTTCACCTCCCTCCTTCCCCTCAGGGACCTTCAGGAGTCTAAGATTGTTTCTCCTAGAATAATTCTCCAGGGACTCAACCCTCTCCTTCATTGCATCCCCATCTCTCCGAAGGCACTGGATCTTATTCTCTGCAGACTCAAGGCTAGCTTTTAATTCCCCCACTGTTCCTTCCAAACTCTCTGTCCTCTCATAGAGGCCATCCACTTTCTTTTCGAGTGTCTCACACACTGCCCTGATCCCATTCTGATTACTCTTAGATTCCGCAAAGCCACTCTTAATCTCCTCCCTCATTGTTGACAGGAGTACCTCCAAGCGGCCGTCCCCAATAGTTCCTGCCATAGTTGGATCTCCGGTTGTTGTCCCTACATCTTCCGTGTTCAGGTCAGGACCCCTGTGGTCTTCTGTTGGCGTTGACTTAGCGACCTGTACCGTAATCCCTGATCCGGTCGATTCGCTCACCTGGGCTGTTTTGGAATTACTCATTATTTTTTCACCAGGCCCACTGGCCATCCCTGCACTTTGTTGGATGTCAAGCACTTGGGGGAGAACCTTAAAAAAGGAGCGCAGTGATGGTGTGATTCGTGTTGCACTCCTTGATGCCCCCTTAATTCTTCTTTTACCCCCAGCCTGGGTATTTAAGCTGCCACTGCTACTGGGTGTAGGGTAAATAGCCCCCTCTCTAGTTGTATCCTCTTGAATTGCCCCAGCAGCGGTTATTTCAGGGTCCTCCTCCACTGCAACTTCAACTGCCCCCTCTCCCCCCACTCTGCAACCTTTCGCTGGGTTGAGATCTCGTTCACCGTTTGGGGACACTTTCTTGCCTCTCCCGTGTTTGTCCACAGTGGTACTACTCCTTTACCCCCTTCCCGCCTTCTGCCTTTAACTCTTTTGCCAGGAGTACTACTAGTGTAGTTTGTGGGCTTCGAGCCTCTTCCTCCTCCTCCCCATTCCCACTCCTTACTGTCAGATGCCGAGATTTCCGGGGCTGGAAGAGAACCGCAGACCGCCGACGCTATATCTCTAGCACCGCTTCCCTCAGTCTCAAAATCCGGCGCTGTACACTCCGCGGGGCGAGCACTGTCGAAAAAGGATGGATCGTTGCCTTCCCCTCGTCAACCTTCCCTCGACGGCCTCTTAGGAGACCGCGGGCTGCCAAAGCTCCACGGCTGCTTCCTTCCACCGCGGGAGAGAGGTGGGGGGCGGTCCCAGGCTCACACACATTGAGCCCGCGCCACACCAGGCCCAGCCGGCGCAAATCGAAAGAGAGCTCCAAGCTGACACGGCTCGCACTTCCCCTCACAACCAGACCACCGGGAGACTCTCTACAGCAAAAGCCGGTAAGAAACGGGTACAAAATCGGACGGTACACCATCCTTTTCAGGGACTAGGGAAGAGATCCGTTTCAGACGCGCGCACCGCCCTAACCAGCGGCCGCCATGCTTTCCCCAGTTGGAACTTTCTTGCTCTTCCGGAGTACCTGACCCCTTGGTGTGTTGTTCTTACTCCCCTGTCCAGTCCCAGTTATCTTTTTTGTCTGCATTATTGGGGCTCTAGGTGAATTCACCAGGGCCTGATGTACCATTACTAACTCGCTACTGTGGGTTTTAGTAGTCGGAGATTTTAAGGGATTGCAGCTTTCCTTCTGGGGTGGGGTTTCATCGCGCACTTCATGCTCAATTAAGATTGTGTTAGCGGTATCCAGCACACATCCATTTTTAGGTCGCAAGCGGGCGTCACTAATCAATGTTTCCTTCCCTACCATGATGATGTCGTTAGCATTGCTACTCTGTCCGCTAACATGATCCTGTGTTTGCGAGGGAAGGGACATTGCAGACTCATTATTTATAGTTTCCTCTACACTCGTAATCTGTCGCTCAATGTCTCCAACAGCCCCAGTTAAATAGTTTAAAAGAGTCATTAATTTTCCTATGTTTACTGGGTACTTTGGTGATCTGACTCGCAGTCTGTTTGCTTTTCCTCATACTTCCCCTTCCAATAATTTTCAGGACACTAGTATCACAATGTGCGACCTATGAAACGTTAAATACAGGGTGCCTTATGGTTTCCCTAAATCCCACTAAATCGCCAAAACGGAAGTGCTTATTTCCGATTTACTCTAGCAGAATATCGGTCGAGAGATTCGTTATAAACAAACAACAATTACTTTTGAAAGGCTACCAAGATAACTCTCAGAACGCTAGGGTCCTCTAGCCCAATAGCAGGAAAAAGTACTCAAATACAATTACCAATGTAAAAGAGTAGCAGCAGCAAATAGCGTTATGTGCAAACAGCAATAGATTTGTGCAAAAGTTCTTGAGTCAGGGATCCAATGGAATGATAGCAGCAGGAAACGGCGTTTTGTGCAAGCAGAAAGTTAATTAAGTTGCTTCTAAGCAGTCACTCGAATTACGAATCCGATGTGCAAAAAGTGCTTGAGTCAGAGTTTCAGTGAAAAATAGCAGCAAGAATTGTCGTTTTGTGCAAACAGCAAATTGATTAAGTAGCTTCTAGGCAATCACTCGATTTACGAATCCGATGTGCAAAAAAATTCTTGGATCAGGCTTCCAGTGGAAAGATAGCAGCAGATAATAACTTTATGTACAAACAGCAGTTAGTTTAAATACTTCCAAACGGTTTAGCAGGGTTCTAGCCCAATGTGCGAAAAATGCTTGAGTCAAAGTTCCAGGAGTAAACTTACTTCCACAGAGCCTCACAGTTCAACCCAAACTACAAGATGCTTTTTTAAGAAATTCCTCTGTCAAAAATAGGTTAATAAAAGTTATTTGGCCACGAGCACAGTACCTTATTGCTCCCAGGTCCAAGAAGTCAGAAGGGTGGCCCTGCCCGGCCTCTTCCGGCCTTTGACGGATACGGACGGGCACACCCTTGGCCCGGGCTTTGCCCGGGCACGCCCACGCGCTGCGGGAACCCGAGCCCAGTTTTAATCGCCTCCTGGCGCGAAGTGCTGGAGAGCTCGCGCTACTAGCGCCGCCGGGGACTCCGGGAGTTGGAGTCCCAGGCGCTAGTGCGGGCAGTGATGTTGCAGTCCTCCGGGACTGGTTTGAGGGCAACAGATGTAAGCGGCGTGGAGGCAGGCTGAAAAGCAGAGGGACCCGCGCTGCGGGAGCCTGAGTCCAGTTTTAAGCGCCTCCTGGCGCGAAGGGCTGGAGAGCTCGCGCTACTAGGGCCGCCGGGGACTCTGGGAGTTGGAGTCCCTGGCGCTAGTGCGGGCAGTGATGTTGCAGTCCTCCGGGACTGGTTTGAGGGCAACAGATGAAAGCGGCGTGGAGCCAGGCTGAAAAGCAGAGGAACCCGCGCTGCGGGAGCCCGAGTCCAGTTTTAAGCGCCTCCTGGCGCGAAGTGCTGGAGAGCTCGCGCTACTAGCGCCGCCTGGGACTCTGGGAGTTGGAGTCCCTGGCGCTAGTGCGGGCAGTGATGTTGCAGTCCTCTGGGACTGGTTTGAGGGCAACAATGAAAGCGGCGTGGAGGCGGGCTGAAAAGCAGAGGCGAGTCAAAACAAGTTAACTTCTTATCCCTGGCTTAGTAAGAAGGCGGATGAAAACCTGAGACTGCACCACATGGAATAATGCGCTTGCCCACCCGACCCTCTTCCAAATTCGGTGACATGGTTGTATTTATTTGAACAAAAAGTTTCAGGACGCCTGGTCACCCATTTTAGCACACACTCACTGACACTTGACGCACTCCTGCTAGTGGACACGCAGCCCTTTCCAGTGCACTCGAACCTGGGCTGTGGACAGTCACTCTTCACAGTGGCCCACTGAGCGCGTTCTTACCGGGGCAATTTTTACTTAATTTGTTTAATTAGTCCATTAAACTTTATAAATGGTCCTGAAAGACTTGTGTGCTCTTGCTGTAAGCTCTGAAAGTATTTAGGGCCTCACCATCAAATACTTTGATGGTTGTCGTGATGCCAGTGTCAATCCAAGACTGTACATCCATCTTGCGAGTATTTTGATCAAACTGCTGCATCCATCAGAATGGAAATGCCGGGGTAGGTACCATGGTTACTGTAGTTGCCCAACACTCTTTGCCAGACCCAGACAGCCATCTCTACAAATGAGTTATTTTTGCACTTCTTGGATGGTGGTGCAAATGTCTTAAGTGACCATGGGAACAGTCCCTAAGTGCTTTTGGAGGCACAACACTTGGTATTGTTATTGTTAATTGTCATTTGTTAAGCGAGTTATCACCATCAGGTCTCTAAGCCCTGTCAGTGGGATCAAGCCTTTGTATGCAGCGATTTAGATTACGTCCCAGGCCTCCGCAAAAAGTACTGTTTTTAATTTCTTCCTGAACGGGCGGAGGGCGTCTTCCTTACGTATTTTCCCCCGCAGTTTATTCCAAATGTGGGGAATGGCTGAGGAGAACGCTCTTCCTCCTTTGGAGGACAGGTTGAATCGAGGGCAGGTCAGTAGGATGGCGTCAGAAAACCGTAGCGTCCTGCTGGGATTATATTTTGCAAGGCGGTCCTTGATGTAGCTAGGGGTTGGCCAAGATGGCCTTGTGTGCGAAGCAGAGGCCTTTGCTCTCTGTCCAACCGGGAGCCAATGCAAACATTTTAGGAGGGGTGACGCATGGGCTCGCCTAGGGCACTCTAAAGATTAACCAAGCAGCGTTGTTCATAATAACCTGCAGTCTGGTCAGAAGGTTACCCAGGAGGCCGATGTACAGGGAGTTGCCATAGTCGAGGCGTGATAGTATCAGAGCAGACACTGCCATTCTGAGTGTATTGAAGGTGAGTAAGGAACAAGCGTACGCAGCTGTCTCAGCATGCCTGTACATATTCCCACTACTGTCGATACCTGCTGGGTCATTGTGAGCTTGGCATCAATCTTGAGGCCTAGGCTTTTTACAGCCATGGCCGACTCCGGATATGCGCCAAGTTCTTGTGGCCCAAAGAGCTCACTCCAAGGGTTGGAGTCTGAAGTGACGGCCAGTACTTGTGTTTTGTCCGGGTTGATTTTAAGGGAGTTGGCCGTCATCCAATTAACAGTAAATTTCAAGATGTTTTGGAATCTTGTGTGGGCTGCCGGGGCGTTGTCTATCTGAATGATAATTTGGGTGTCATCAGCGTAATTGTAAACTTGACATTCAATCAGGTTCAGTGCCGCTATCAGGTGCTGGAGGCAGGCATTGAAAAGAAGTGGTGATAGCGCCGATCCCTGCGGTACTCCGCACGAAAGTAGTCCTGGATCGGACACATGGTCGTTCAGTTGAGTTTTCTGGGAGAGGCCCTTGAGGAAAGAGATCAGCCATGCAAGGGCCGTGCCCTGAATACCCAGCTCCGAAATCCGCCACACTAGTTGATCATGATTGACCGTGTCGAATGCCGCGGATAGGTCCAGTAGAACCAGGGCACATGGCTTTTTCTTGTCGGCTCTTAATCTGAGTTTGTCTAAAACTGACAGCATCACCAAGTCTGTGCTGTGATGCGCCCTGAACCCTGCCTGGTTGGATTGTAGGAGGAGGTTATTTTCCATATGGTTGGTCAGGGCTTTAAGCACATGCTGTTCTAATACTTTTGCCAAGAAAGGGAGTTGGGAGATTGGCCTGAAATTTTTTAGGTTTGTTGTACTGGCCCCAGGTTTTTTCAGAAGCGGTATGACCCGTGCTTCCTTGAAGTTGGAGGGGACATGTCCTGTGGCAAGGGATTGATTGAGGAGTGAGAGGATCTCATTTTCTATCCCAGGGAGCGCTGCATTAAAGATCCTGGGCAGTCAGGGGTCGGCCGGGGACCCTGATTTCACCCTCCCTATTAGGTGAGACAGGGAGTGGTGCGTAAGAATAGGAAAGGTGGTGAGAGGTTCAGTGAAAGTGGGGGGCCGTGTTGATGGTGCCAAGGTGCACGGGAACTTGGGGGTGGAGTGGATTTCCGTTATTAAGTCCTTAACTTTTGTTGCAAAGAAGGACTGGAAGTTATTGCAGTCTTCTGGGCAGAAGTTGGGTTTCTGTTCCCTGACTTGTCTCAGTTCTTTCAGGATCTGAAAGGTCTCTCTTTGTTTGTTGTCTGCGTTAGTGATTTTAGCCTCGTAAAATTCTGCTTTACTTGATAGAATTGCTTTTTTGTAAGTTTGCGAACGCAGCATTATATTCTAGCCGGATACAAGGGTTGTAGGCTTTCCGCCTTGCTCTCTCGCATTGCCGGAGGGTTAGTTTCAGGATTCTTAAGACATCGTTGAACCAAGGGGCCCCCTTGCCTTTGTCTGTTATTCTAGCCCTGCGTGTCAGAGCTACCCTGTCAATAGCATTCTGTAGCCTTGCTGTCAGGGCCATACTTCCTGTCTCGAGATTTCCCTGTATAGGTGTGGGGGAAGCTGATTCCTGTAAAGTAGTGACCAGATCGTCGGCGCAGATTTTATTCCAGCTCCGCAACAACTTCCAGTCTGGGGGTGGACTGGCTGTTTGCTTAGGGAGTGGGAGCCGGCCACTGAGTATAGAGTGGTCGGACCAGGGGCAGGGGTTAATAGTTATGGGGGAGGTGAAAGGGAGGGATGACCATACCAGGTCCAAAGTGTGCCCTTTGTTGTGCGAAGGCCTGTTTACTAGTTGCTGGAGTTCTCTGGAGGTTAATGCCTCCTCTAACTGTTCGGCCCGATTGTCTTTGGGGGTCTGGTCCCAATGTAGGTTGAAATCCCCCATCACCACTACACATTGGTACCGGCAGCGGATATCATTAGCTAACTCTGTGAACCGTTCAATGAACCTATGTGGCGTTCGTGGCGGGCGGTAGCTACCAAGATGGCCAGACAGGTTGTCTTGGAGTGAAACTTAGCCCCCAGCACCTCAGCCTCTTCAATGCTTTCAGCGCAAAGAGCTTCTGCTTTTAGTTGGCGGTTGTACAGGAATGCCACTCCACCCCCTCTGGAACTGCCAGGCCAATTGTGGCAGAGTGCTGCATAGTTGGGGGGTAGGGCGGCCACTAAGTCTGGGGTTGAGGATTCTTTGAGCCAGATTTCTGTAATGCCTAAAATGTCCAGAGTGTCATCTTGAATCAGCAAGAATACCTCGAGGCTGTGTTTCTGTAATGAGGCGTTGTTAAGGGTAGCAGTCCTAAGTTCCAGCGGGCTCTCAGTCCATATCGGACCCTGATGGGATATTGTGAGAGTTAGGTTATCAGTGTGGGGACTTAATGATCCTTCAGACCTCAGTTTGGTGGCTATGTGTTTATTACGCTGAGTCGTACCTTTGTTCAGGAGCCACAGTTCCTTTATGGAGTATAGGAGGCAAGGGGCCAGGGGTCTTGGCCCCTGGTCCCAGTCGAGCTTGGACGTCGGCTGCGCGCTTGCTCCAGCTTGGTTTTTAAGTATGTAACTCCTCCCACCCAAGGCTCTCCTGAAACACTAGCCCGTGACACAGAACGGAAGTGTTCCAAAGCAGAAGTGAGGGGGAAACTAAGAGTGAGGTGAGATGTAAGATGTACAAGTGGTTTGCAAAAGAAAAAGTAACTTAGTTAAAAAAATTAACAGCGTTTTTGCAGGCGCTGCAGCGTTAGGAGTAAACCACCACAAGCCCCGGTGGAACTCTCTGTCACAGCGCGCTTGCTCCTGCTTCCTTTTTGAGCAGGTAACTCCTCCCACCCAACACTCATCCCAGCTGTGCAGCGACTGGCTCTCCTGAAACACTAGCTCGTGACACAGAACGGAAGTGCTCCAAAGCGGAAGTGAGGGGGAAACTAGGAGTGAGGTGAGCTCAATGCAGCGAACATGTGCAAGATAAAAAGATGTACAAGTGGTTTTTAGAAGAAAAATTCACTCAATTTAAAAAATGAACAGGGTTTTTGCTTCTACTGCTCATTTGGCCACCCTCTGCAGTTGTGCTGGTGAAAAATAGTTTTCAGTGTTGGGTACGCCAAAACACATATTGTCCGCGGGCCCTATAACTTAGTCGTCACGACCTTATGCCCCTGTCTCCCCCTTATCAAATCTTTAAGGACAATGTCAGCCAGTGCCACACTATGCCTCTGTCTCCCCCTTATCACATCTTTAAGAACAATGTCAGCATCTCTAAAGCAGCTCTTTTGTGGGACCACTGAAATAAATACACTAACCGGGCATTACAACCACTTTGGCAATATATATCCTCCCCATTACTGAGAGGAGGAGTTTTTTCCCAAAATGCCACTGACATAGAAGCCTGGCAACTTTTAAAGGGAAAAAATAATAAATTCGATCCTGAATTACTGATAGAGCCTAGTAGAAATATCATTGTAAAACCAAAACTGATTCTTTGAAAGAAGCACAACACCAGGTAGGGCAAGCTGAAAGAAAATGGAGAATCACTTATAGGAATAGTGATGCGATTATTTATAAACAACAGTTAAAGGGCTACAGGAAAGGACTGGTTCTACCCAAGTACAATTATTAGTTGTTAGAAATGGGGATGCTGGATGGCTAGGGTATGCACCTAAGCCAGGCAGAACCCACCGCTTTAGTCAGGGTAAGGGAGTTACACCCCCAAGACAACCCCTGCTCACCCCCTTTGTAGCTTGGCAGAGCAGTCAGGCTTATCCCAGAGGCAATGTGTAAAGCATTTGCGCAACACACACACACCAGTGACACACTAAGTACACCACAAAAGAGACTCCACACAAGGTTATATATAAAAAAAATCTCATATATTGTATATATAACACATATACCACAATCATATAAGTCACTTCTCCAACTAGGCGATTGTCATAACCTCACATACATCATAAATCACTTTGCCACTAGGCAAGGGTCATAACAGCATAGGTAGTGCAATAAGGTAAATACTCATAGATTGAATACGTTAGGAAAACATAACATCACAGTGCAAGAAAGTAACAACTTATAGATTGCGCTTGTCATGAAAACAGTCCAACTGTACATAATAGGTAGATATTGCCATTACATTCGTTGCCCTGGCACTTCAAGGCATAAAGGAGACATACTCCCATATATCAGGGCATGAACATGCAGCCATTTAGGGTGGAAGCATAATACCTAAATCGCTAAGTTGAAATCCACCGGTGCACGTGGACCTCAGGAACACCTGTACGCCCACTGCCAGTAGTGTGGTCATTTTCAATCAATGTTCCCTTAATGCAGCCAGTTCCAGATTGGGTGCTCGTCCAGGGCTCACCCCACAAAGGCCACAAAAGCAAGCAAGGTACATAAAAGGGGGTGGTCCCAGTGGAAACACAATATTACATGGATATCAACATCACCTAATAAGTCACTCCCAACAAAACTTATGCATGACAAAAATATTTAATCAAGTAAGCATATATTTAATCATGTTCCATCAAGAGTCCGTCCCTCTCTGACCCTGGCGCCTTGGAGCCCTCTCTTTTCATCTCTCTGCACCACATGTCTTGGTGGACTTAGGGTGCCCCCCATGGTTCTGATGAAGACCCTTCTGTAAGGAGCTGAATTTCCTACACTAACCCTGGGTCAAAACGTCGACAGCTCTCTGTTTTGTTTTCTGAATGTTGACAATGGTGATAGATTCACCGTGTTGCTTCTGACATTCTGTTTTGTAAATAATTTAGCCTTGGTTAAGGCTGGACAGGCCTTTTTATGTTTTGATGTATATACTGTTAAATGCCTTTCCTTTATCACGTATCCTCACTCCTGCACTTTGCTGAATAAATAGATGTTCAATTGATTAAATATTTTTATCATGTATAAGTATTGTTTGGAATTGACTTATTAGGAGATGTTGATAACCATGTAATATTGTTTTTTCCACTGGGGCCACCCCCTTTTATGTACCGAATTTTACCCAGGTCCTAGTGACGTGTCTGGGTCAACCCCATTGTTTTGTAACTCCCACAAAAGCAAGCACACACAAGCCCTTGAAGATTCTTTTTTTCCCATAACATATTTTATTGAGTTTCTTTATATACACATGTGTACATATATTTGTGGAAATTGGCCTTATATCACAACATAATATAAGAACTAAACAGTGTAATAGGCTGCGAGAAAACTTGTCTGTGCCCTCTGTTTCAATTCCATGCAATACCTCCTCCCCCCAAACAGCTGACTATACAGCATGTTACTTATTTTGATCTTAGGACTGAACCTCTGAATCTAGCATTAGAGCCATTGACAGCAGTGATTCTGGGATGAGGCCTCTGTAGTTAGCCCAATCTTCCAAATACGTGAATGCTTCTGGGGACATCCCCTAGCCCAAAACACTGGCATCACCACCGCCATACAAAAGTCCATGCCCCTCTTCCAAACGCCTACCAGAGGTGAGGTCTCTGCGTTCCATAATCGAGCTATATCCTTCTTAGCGAGCTTAAGACCCAAGAATAAGAGATGGTTCTTGTACCTATTGCCCCCTGCTTCTTCTGTGTTGTATAGCAGTGCTAACCTTGGTGATCTAGGGAGCTCTCTTTCTAGTACCTCCATCAGGCATGCAATCACAATCTCCAAAATGTATCTAGTGCAGGGCAGGTCCAAACAGTGTGTAAGAAGGTCCCTTCCGCACTACCACACTGCAGACATAGTAGGGATGCTACCAATCCCGCCTTCCAGAGCCTATGGCATGTATAATAAGCCTGGTTTAGGTATTTGAATTGGATTAAGCGCAGAAGTGACGAGATCGCCACCCCTCTAATGGATTCCAAGTCCTCCGTCCAGTCGTTGTTATCAATGGGACTGAGATCCAACTGCCACGTCTCTCAAAGTGTCTCTAGTGTGGATGCACTATTGGTGACAAGTGATTGGTATATTTTGGAATTTTTTTGATCCTCTAGATCTGCCATCAGGAGTTTGCCCTCCAATGGCTTAAAATCAGGAAGGGCCGATAAGTTGTTACGGTATGGCAATAGTGCATGGCGGAATTGCAATTATTTCTAGAATTTGGTACGGGCATAGAATATTTCACCTGCATCTCCTAGGAATGATTTGAGGGTACATCCACGTAGAACATCTCCTAAGGAGGGGATCCCAATCTTATCCCAGCCCTGAAAACCATCAGTTGAGGAAGGAGTCTGTTGTACCATAGCGGGCCTCCCACGTGAGTTAACCCCACCATCGCATTCAGCGGAGAGATTGACAGCATGCAATTGTTACAACCTTGGTGGCCGGGAGGTGGGCCCGAATGTCCCATCTATCGTATGAGTACGCATATATAGTGGGTCACCTGGTAGCCAGAGCTCCACTGCATACGAGGGTTTGTCTCTGGAGCTATACAACCAGTCATTCAGTACTTGAATGTATGAGGCTGCTTGGCAGTATTGAACATCTGCCGCTGCAATGCCCCCGCAATATGTAGAGAGGAAGTATGTGCGTAGCTCCATTCTAAAAGCCCTTCCCCCCCAAAGGAACCGGCCCAGCATAGAGTTAATGTGCCTGGACCATGACTGCGGAATGGGGTATGGGTGGATTTACAGGTGACAAAGAAGCGCAGAAGGGATATCACTTTAAATATAGCGGAGCAACTATATAAGGACAGTGGCAGGCCGGACCATGATCTGATCTCCGCTTTGACCTTGTCCAATGTGGTGTCTATGTTACGTTTACAGAATACCTCTTGTTGATTAGCCAGGAAGAATCTGAGGTATCTCATGCCCTCTTAGGTCTGTAGTAGGTCTTTTGCCCAGTTGCTATCACCAAGCTTCCCCCTCAGTGTCCATATGATGGATTTATGTAAGTTCGTTAATAGCCCCGATATCTCGCCAAAGATCCGAATGATTTGGAGGATCCTAGGACCAGGTTTATGCGGATCGGTGATAAAGAAAAGGACATCATCCGCATATAAGAATGTGGTCGGATATTCAAAGCCCCGGATCTGGGCGTTTATGGGGACCCATGCGGCCAGCAGCTCGATAGCAAGCATAAACAAGAGCGGAGGTAGGGGACAACCCTGTCGAGTACCGCAGCCAATAGGAAAGGAAGGGTAGACGCTACCAGCTATTCTCACGGACGCAGTTAATCCAGTGTAGAGCAACCGTTTACATGCTATAAAGCGTGGACCGAAGTTCAGGAGTTTCAATAGTATGAAAAGGTAGATCCAGCTGACCGGATCAAACGTCTTGTCGATGTCAGCGAGGAGCACAGCGGCTAGACAATGTAATCGATCCACAGCGGCTATCGCGTTATGTACTAGTTAGAAATGTTGACGTGTTGTCCTTTGGTTCAAGAAGCCCGCTTGGTCTGGATGGATTAGGTCTAACAAGGTGGGGCTGTAGTCTATTGACGAGTACTTTTGCCAACAGTTTCGCCTCCATGTTCAGGAGGAAAATTGGGTGATATGATACGTGTTCTGGGGTTCGTCCCAGTTTTAAAAAAAACACGATTTCCACATGTCTTCAATCTGAGGGCATGTATGTAGCCTGACTTGCCTACTGAACGACTGCGAGGTAATGCGGGCCAATTTGGGACATATATGTCTTATAGAATTCACTTGGGAAGCCGTTGGCGCCCGCCGCCTTTCGAGTACACATCTTCGCCAAAGCTGCAGTCAATTCCTTCAACACGAGAGGACCTTCCATGGACTCTCGGGCCTCCTTTCAGCAGGGCCTTTGGGGGAATATCCTCAAAGATTTGCTCGATCGAGGAGGTACACAGGACCTCTCATCGTGCATAAAGGGATTGGTAAAAGGCAACGGAGCTACTCGACAGCGCTGCTGGGTCGGTTAGAAATATGTTTTTCGCGTCATAGATCCCAGGCAATTGGATCAACGTCCTTGTCTTTTGACAGTCTATGGAGGAGATTCCACGACTTATCGTCCAATTGATAAGTTCTACTCTGTGTGGCTAGCCATGAACAGCGTGCTTCTTCCATCAGCTCACCTTCGTATTGCTGCTGGGTCACACATAGATGACGTCATGCCACAGCCCCGTCCCTTCCTTGACCCTTACTCTCCAATTAAATTATACGGGCTTCTAAATGTACTGGAGAATGTCTACACTGTTTACGTGCGGCCACACAGAAGCTGATGTCGCCCCCCCCCGAATTGTGGGTTTCATGGCCTCCCACAACATGCCTGCGGACAATAAGAACAAAAGTCCTGTGCACACGTATGAGTGTAGGAGGTTTTTGTGTAAAAACCAAATTTTTAACACAATGTTCTTGTAGAAATAATGAAGGTTGTCATCTCGAGTTTCAAGCAGATGGATTTATAAGTGAATCCAGATCAGTACAGAAAGAAATAAACCAGCTGACACGTGTTTCATCACAACGTGTTACAGTTATGACTCTTCAGGGCTGGGGAGGACATAAAATAAGTAAGTAAAATAAAAGAAACAAAACGCTAAATTTACATTGTTGTACAAAGCAAAAAGGAAACGCAACAAGAGTGATCACAAAGGAAACACCCTGCTGACCGTGGAAACCCTATAGTGTAAAGGTACGTTGGTGTAGTGACTTCCTAATTCACAGAAAACCCAAAACTGTGGGATAGTGTTGTAACACTTGCAATACAAGTAAACTTTTATGATGGATGCGCAGCGAAAGTCCGCGATCTAAGAGAAGATAAAAATATATTTTCTGCACATTGGCATGCCTGAAATATTCGGTGCTTTGTTTGATGATAGCTCAATGTATCAGCAACTTAAGAGAAGACCAAAACGTATACATAGCGGCAAGCTCGAAAAACGATAATATCAGGGATTTACACATGTATGATAGATGGTCGCCCAGGACAAAGGGAAAATCAAGAACACATAAAGCATCAGAAGGAACGGTGCGTGGACACGTTTTATGTTCACAATCATGCTATCGAGAGAATGTTCTCATATGTACGGGGTAGATTTTTGAATTTCAAGGTAAAAAACTACAAATCAAATGCTTACAGGAGAAAAACAAAATTATATATGAGGACTCCAAGAGAAAAAAACATTATAAACTGAGCGTTAAGTCACACATTACAAAGGTGCATGCTTTGGAAGGTAGGAAATCTAAGTGGCAATCGTGCTTAATGTTAAAGTACATCATTCTAATGTGAATAGTTGATCGGTTTATGTGAGTGAAAGTAGAGAAGAGTTAGAGAGACAAGGTAGACCAAAAGGACTTATTTGGTAGGCAATAACCAAAAGCGGTAACCACACGATCCTGAAAGAATGG
Organism: Lissotriton helveticus; assembly: GCF_964261635.1. Taxonomy (NCBI): domain Eukaryota; kingdom Metazoa; phylum Chordata; class Amphibia; order Caudata; family Salamandridae; genus Lissotriton; species Lissotriton helveticus. Next base: position 502,853,276 of record NC_136068.1, on the reverse strand, counting down.
AGACATGTGGTGTATGTACCGCGCTCAATGTACTAAACACAGGAATATGGTTAAAAAGGGAAAGAGTTGCCTGGACTCGGGAAAGATTAAGTCACATCAAAATCGCCAGCTAAAGAATATTTAGAAAAAATCTTATAAATATGAAGGTACCTGTTGGTTTAAGTAGAGGGCAAGTAAATCTGTGGGAAAAAGAGAGTAAAGAGGGTCAGATTTAGAGAAAGTCTAGGGAGTTACTAAGTTGTTTGAAACGACAAAAAAATAAAATAACAAAAGACCGTAAGCGTAATCCAAGGAGACACTTTTATGGTCTAGGAGGTGTTGTGGCAGGAAAACATGGACTTCCAGATGATGACACTGGACATCAAGGGCAGTTGATGGAAATCCTAGAGCCGTTTTTCTGTTGTATAGAAAGGTTTAGGTGTATTTGTTTTGGGTAGAACATATTTGTAGTCCACATTTTTGTCGGTGACTAAATGTCTGTACAGTGTTTCTCCTCTTCTTGCAATTCTCTTGACCACCAGATTTCTTGTGTTTATTAAGAGTATTGGATTGGGTATTGAATCTGTAGCTGGTCGGTAAATATTTCCTTGTGACCCTCGTTCTCTAGTAAAACTGTGTTTAGTATTATAGTGCAGCTGATGGCTGCGGGTCCAAAATTGTTTTTCAGGCAGGGTGCTTAGACCGTCCGTCCTGATAAGGAATGTTTAGTTAAATATTCCTAAGCTTCTTAGAAGCGAGTTTTTGTGTTAGCCAAACACTGTACTTTGGTGCCAATACCATGGGCGAATTTAGCGGCCTAGCGTATGACGACGCCACATACCAGAGTATACTAGACAATACACCAAGTATACTAGATAACTTTCCTGGTTCCTCCACTCCCATAGTGGATGATTGGATTTCAGTTACTATACTTAAGAAGTCACACTCACGCACAGTGATACATGGTGCCATCATGGCGGAATATTTGCGAGGCAATTGCGCACCACCGGGATTGATCATGACCAATGCCCCCAGACTATTCCTACAGGACAAGACTTTTCGGAAGGACTGGTCCTTAAAAGCCTGGCGGTGCACTAGGGATTGGTTGCTTTTAATCATATGTAACCCTGGGCGTAGTGGGCGTAGTGGGGCTCCGCGGAGCTACGCGGAGAGGGCGAGAAGCTACGCCCACTCCCGCACTCCGCGTAGCCCCACTACGCACCTCCCTCCCGCTCTACCCTAGATACATTATTTACGCAATTACAGTGATTAAAACAATATTAAAGCACTTACCTTGTCCGGGGCTCGTCCGGGGCTCCATCTTTGAATAGCGTCCTTTTCCTGGATACCAATGCGCATGCGCGGGCGGCCGCGCATGCGCATTTCTCCCGCGAAATGCGCATTCGCGGGCGGCCGCGCATGCGCATTTGTTGTCAGGAAAAGGACGCTATTCAAATATGGAGCCCCGGACGAGCCCCGGACAAGGTAAGTGCTTTAATATTGTTTTAATCACTGTAATTGCGTAAATAATGTATCTAGGGGAGGGCGGGAGGGAGGCGGGTGGCGGCTGACTCGGCTACGCCCACGGAGTGGGCGTAGTGTTGCCGGCTACGCTGTCTACGCAAAATGCGTAGAAGGCAACACTACGCCTACTCCGTGGGCGTAGCCGAATCGGGCGCCCACCCTTAATCATATGTACAGCAAAAAGAATAGCGCATGCCATTTGAATCGAAATACAGGTGATGAAAGCTCAAATAAAAACCACTGTCACCAGTATTCTGTTTAAAAAGAATCAGAAAGAATCAAACAAGCTGAATAAAGATTTCAAAGATTCAATCCTTTTATCAAAGATTGAAAAATTCAAAAAGGATTTGGCAAAGTTTAAACACGAGGTGGTATATCCATACACAAGTGATGAGTACACTGCACCTTCATTTAACAGCAAAGGGAGGCGCCTGGGATCCACATATTCAGAGAGTAGCTCAGAGGACAATTTAAGTGACTCTGAATTTACTGATACTAGGAGACAACCGTACAGGGGCAGAGGAAGGAGGGCGCCCAGGAGAGGGTATACAGGACCACAATTCCAACAATGGTGGCCACCCTCTCCGTGGGGCTTCCCTCTTGCACATTTTCAACCACAGGGACAGTTCCAACCAGGGCCCTTTCAAGCATACCCAACAGACTACTCTAATCAGTCTTTTTTAGGGGCAGGCCCAGGAAGACCCCGGGGAAGACGCAGGAATCACCAGGCACAAGTGCATTGGAACCAGCCCCCACAAGCACCGAATCAAATTGGCACCCGCTCCAGGACCAAGCAGAATCAGAACCAGGAGCAGAGGGGGGCACAATTAGAAGAGACTTGATAATCAATCAATCAATCAAGATATTTGTATAGCGTGCTACTCACCCGGAGGGTCTCAAGGCGCTTGGGGGAGGGGGGTCCGCTACTGCTCGAACAGCCAGGTCTTGAGTTGCTTCCTGAAGGAGAGGTGGTCTTGGGTCAGACGGAGGTGGATGGGGAGGGAGTTCCAAGTCTTGGCTGCCAGGTAGGAGAAGGATCTTCCTCCCGTGGTGGCTCTTCGGATGCGTGGAACGGCGGCGAGGGCGTGGCTGGTCGATCGTAGCTGGTGGGTGGGAGTGTAGAAGGTCAGGCGGTTGTTGAGGTATCTGGGGCCCAGGTCGTGGAGGGCCTTGTGTGCCTTGTGTGTACATAGTGAATCTGAGTAGCAAAACACTAAGCAGAGATGAGATTGCAGTTTTGAACAGGGGTCTTAGTTTTGTGGCCAAATCCGAGGGAGATGATTTTACAATACAACGGGAATTGGCTCTTTTCTTTCGCAAAGTCCGCCTCCATAATTTTTTCAAGAATAAGGGACAACCAAGTGGCCAACAGGACACTACTAACACAGGGCTCAAGAATCGCTCCACTTTTAATCCTCCACTACAGAATGTACCTTCACAAGTACTTGCCTTCAAGAGGGCGGTACAGCATGAAATTACTACTTTATGTGACAACAAGAAGAAGAAAACGTACCAAAATCTTCCTAACTATGAACAAATTACATTGAATGCTTTAACGGAGGAAAAGTCAATCATAATAAAGCCTGTGGATAAAGGCGGTGCCACAGTCATTCTGGATTTGGAAATGTACCGCACAGAGTGTGTTGACAGTTAAGCGATAGGAAAAGTTATCGCCCTTTGAAAGAGGACCCTACACCAAGACTGAGTAAGATCATCACAGAAGCAGCGGAAGAGGCTTATAGAGAAGGCTGCATCACATCCCAGGAATCCGCCTACTTACAGACTGCTCAGCCAGCAATGCCCTATTTTTACATTTTACCAAAAGTGCATAAAGCACAAAGACCACCGCCTGGTAGACCCATCATATCGGGCATTGGATCTTGTTTGGAACCCCTTTCTACTTTTGTTGATTTTTTTCTGAGACCTATAGTACAGAAAATGCCAACCTACTTTCAGGACACTAAGGATGTACAAAGATTACTACCCACAGTGGATTTTAATCCTGAGTGTGACCTGTTAGTTTCATTCGACGTAGAATCCCTGTATACATCCATACCCCAAGACGACACTTTGGAAACAATCTCGGGTATTTTGAACAACACAGAATTGGATTCCATTACTCCAGTGAATTTCATCATGACACTGGCTTACTTGGCCATGAAAGAGAACTTCTTCCAATTTGAAGAAACATACTGCCTCCATATTTCTGGAACCAGTATGGGGAGTGTGTATGCGCCGAGTCTGGCGAATCTGTACGTCCATAACTTCGAACAAGAGCATGTACTTACCGATCTGAATCTCTTCCATAAGTCTATCAGACTATGGAAGCGATACATCGATGATATTTTGGTGGTGTTGCGCGGTGATGAGGAGTCCGTGAAAGTTTTTCACACATGGTTGAATGCTCGCAATGACCATCTCAAGTTCACTTTGGAAGTGAATAAATCCAGGATCTCTTTCCTGGACCTATCCATCTACGTGACACCTGTGGGACTGGCCAGTGAATTGTTTCGCAAACCTATGGCATGCAACTCGCTGCTGCGATATGACAGCCAACACCCCAAATCATTAAGAGACAATCTACCGTTCGGCCAATTTTTAAGGCTGAGATGAAATTGTTCAACCATGGACAACTACAAACATCATGCGAAAAACCTGTCCAATCAGCTTAGTGATAAAATGTACCCTCGTAGACTGGTAAAGCAGGCATGCAAATGGGACTCCAACAATCACAGAGAAGCCCTTCTGGAACCTAAGGTTGAAAAACCACCTTTGGGTCGCTTGACCTTTGTCAACACGTTCAGCACCTTAAGCAATGATATCCAGAAGTGCATTCGAAAGAACTGACGCTTTCTCAATACTAAGAAAGAGAAGTTACCGATGCCCCTTTTTGCCTTTAAGCGAGGGCGTAACTTACGTGATGCTTTGATACACACAAGCCCTAGACAATCCTCTCCAAGTAGTAACAACACACTATGGGATTTGCCACCTGTTCAAGAGCATTTCCCGTGCGGAGGCTGCTCAGTCTGCCCACAGACTAAGCAATCTAAAACAGTAAACATTGAAACATCAAGACCCTGGACACAATCGCGTTTTTCTAACTGCAACAGTGGAAATTTGATTTATCTGATCGAGTGTCCGTGTGGTTATCGATACATCGGAATGACGACCCGTAAGGTGCGTTTACGAATGTTAGAACATAAAAGTACATTTCGATTTAAAAAGAGTAATACCAAACTCACGAGACACTACAATGAATTTAATCATGGTCCTGATGATTTTTCATGGACAGTTTTGGAGAAGCCATATATACCACCTCATGTGAGTAACAAAACCAAATGCCTTTTCCTGAAAGAGCAGAAATAGGTGTTCAGGCTGCACAGCAACACCCAGGGATTGAATGATGCAATTCCTTGGACTCTCTTATAGCGTCCTCCTAAGAGTTGAAGATATTATTACTACCTGCTCTCCAATGAGAAAATTAGCTGATTAGCTCTTTTGGAATGAAAAAAATCCCCGACTGTCTTGATTCTATTCACTACACTTGGTGAATAAATGATGATAATCCAGGGGTTCGATACTCTAGCAACATTGTAACATGGCTGTTGGATTGTCTTATTAAATGGGGTACAAGCCCCTAGGTGACAGAATGTCTAGGATGACCCCAGATGACCCCATATGACTGTTATAAAATCCCCACTATAAGGTTACATTTCAGGGCTAACGGTGGGGATAAATCTATTCACTAGGGGTCTAAAAAATTTGTGTTCGCAATACACTTTATGGATAGAGATCAAGTGAAGTTTTCCACTCTGGCTAGCAAGATCGATATGTACTCGTGATCTGGATGTTTTCTTGACGTTTTTTACGACATTTTCGGGATGAGAACTACCGTTTACCACAGAATTACGTCATCCTGTAGTTCTGACGGCCTGACGCCGAATTCATGCGCGCTTTGCACAGGCGACGTGAAGATGATGGGGGCGGTACTGCAGTATTGCACGCAGTTTAAAGGTGGCCTTCCCGGATGCCTCGGTACCTCCCACAAACTTGGGTCGGGACCGAGGCACCGACGGAAAGGTAAGAGATTCCAATGGGGGCTTCTTTGGGGGTCTGTCTTTAGTCCTGCACATGCTTTGGTAACGTTAGGCACCCCTTAAGAGCTTCGCTTTTTTAGACTAATGGTATTCGTAAACTATTTTTTCTAAACTCCAGGCACACAGTGAAACAGGACGAATTAGAGCCTTGTGTCTGTTGGTGCTCCTAGCGGAAATAACAACCGTGCAGGATACACCGGGAATAGTCGCTGTATCACGTGTGATCTGACCTATCCCTGGGTGAAGTTTTTTTAATAAACCTATAGGTGACACGCACATTGGTATGTGTGGTCTAAGAAGATTCCTATGTTTTTCTTGATTTTATCAATCATTTGTCCAACTAACGAGTGTGCTGCAAAAACTGCTGAGATCAGAAACTTGAGGACGGTGTGGTTTCAGGAGTAAAAAAGCCTGGAGAAGGGTTGGAAAGCAATTTTAACAGCGCAGCAATTGTAACAGCGCAATGAAGGTGATGGATTGATTAGAGCAGAATATGTATACTTGATGGTACAAATTATACATAAAGGCCTCTGTTTGGTCTTTAGGTGGTTTTTGGCGCTTTCTAGATACAGTGTTGGTTTTTACAGAATGTAGGTGCTAAACTAGCCACTAAGGGTGTTTTGATCTAAATGACTGCGCCTGAAGCACTGGAGAGATTCTAACTGTAGGAATGGAATTGATTTTTTCACAGGGCGGGGTCTCCGAATACCTGAGTGGATACCAGGTGAGGCGAGGCCATTACCTCGCACAGGACAGGTGAATGCATCTGTCGAGATATTTTAAAGTCAAGGTAGAGGAGTACAGAAATTGGTTTTATATGTATTGTCTTATGTTCTATGTGTTGTTATCTCTTACAGGTGTGGATTTCACCCTGCCTGTTTGGAGGTATTTGATCATTTTTTATCTATTGTGTACATGTTATTCACTAGACTGCAGTAGCTTACATCAGATAAGGTCCTGAAGAAAGCCAGGGCAAAAGGCCCAATTTGGCTGAAACTAGTAGACCGATTACAAGCAGCGGCATCTTTGGTATAAGCCGTTCCTGCAATTTTTTAATAGGTTTGGAAGCAAAGCTGGAATAAAGGGGTTTGTTTGCCTCCATATCCTTTTTAAGCATCACACATAATTTTTGCACTGCACTTTTTGATACACTTTCTGCTGACTGCCTTACACATCTTACCATCTACACTAGTGGTCCAATAGTTTCCTGCTGTTCGCAGGGTATACCTCGCAACCCAAGGAGACACTTTTATGGTCTAGAAGGTGTTGTGGCAGGAAAACATGGACTTCCAGATGATGACACTGGCCATCAAGGGCAGTTGATGGAAATCCTAGAGCCATTTTTCTGTTGTATAGAAAGGCTTAAGTGTATTTGTTTTGGGTAGAACAAATTTCTAGTCCACATTTTTGTCTCTGACTAAATGTCTGTACAGTGTTTCTCCTCTTCTTGCAATTCTCTTGACCACCAGATTCCTTGTGTTCATTAAGAGTATTGGATTGGGGATTGAATCTGTAGCTGTTCGGTAACTTTTTCACTGTAACCCTCGTTCTCTAGTAGAACTGTGTTTAGTAACTTAAAACGTGGCCACGCACCGTTCCTGCCGATGCTTTATGTGTTCTTGATTTTCCCTTTGTCCTGGGCAACCATCTATCGTACATGTGTAAATCCCTGATATTATCGTTTTTCGAGCATGCCGTTATGTATATGTTTTGGTCTTCTCTTAGGTTGCTGATACATTGAGCTATCATCAAACAAAGCACCGATTATTTCAGGCATGCCAATGTGCAGAAAATATATTTGTATCTTCACTTAGATCGCGGACTTTCGCTGCGCATCCATCATAAAAGTTTACTTGTATCGCAATTGTTACAACATTATCCCACAGTTTTGGGTTTTCTATGAATTAGGAAGTCACTACACAAAAGTACCTTTACACTATAGGGTTTCCACGGTCAGCAGGGTGTTTCCTTTGTGATCACTCTTGTTGCGTTTCCTTTTTGCTTCGTACAACAATGTAAATTTAGCGTTTTGTTTCTTTTATTTTACTTTCTTATTTTATGTCCTTCCCAGCCCTGAAGAGTCATAACTGTAACACGTTGTGATGAAACACGTGTCGGCTGGTTTATTTCTTTCTCTACTGATCTGGATTGACATATAAATCCATCTACATGAAACTTGAGATGTCAACCTTCGTTATTTCTACTAGAACATTGTGTTAGAAATTTGGTTTATACACTAAAACCTACTACACTCATACGTGTGTACAGGACTTTTGTTCTTATTGGTCGGGTGGGGTTTCACCCACTTCTCATGCAGGGGTTGTTTTGTTTGGGTTTGTTCCCCCTGACCTGCTTGCACCGTGTATACACTAGCTACAGTCTAGACTTTTATACGCACATGCTAGTGCGCCATCACTTCCTGTAAATAATCTAAACCCTTCACCGATACAGAATGCTTGCAAACAATGTCGTCTTCACGTTGTAGGAGACCTAGTCCGCCAGGGCCCTATGGATAGGTATTTGATATGCCTGGTTCTGCAGGTGCCACGTAGAGAGCCGCCATCGGAACGGGGACCAGCAAGGGTCTATCAAAAGCTGGATGGTGATTTGGGAATGGTCTGATAATCCTCGGGGCAGGTTCAGGGCCCCCACCACCCTATGGGTATAACCTCTGGGGATAAAGATGTAATCTAGTCTAGAGTAGGATGCATGATTGGGGGAGTAATAAGTAACGCCTGTGTACTTAGGGTGATGGGCTCTCCAGGTATCTTCCCGTCCCACCAAATCTACAAGGGCCTTTAGTCGAGACTCTCGGGTCACCGTCACAGCCCCGGATGCCCGCCACCTGTCCCTCTTAGGACACATCACATCATTCCAGTCTCCGTTGATTACCACCAGTCCTTCGGGAAGAGGTCCCCACACATCCACCCGGTGGTCTACGTAACTCTGGCCAAGGGGGGAGGAGCGTAAATGCTACCCTGTACTATGTGTTTCCCTAATATCATCCCATGCACAAATGTATCTACCATGTGTGTCTGCCCACTTCTGTACAAAAGTGAAGGGGATCCTACGGTGTATCATAGTGGCTACTCCCCTGGAACCCCGTGCAAAGCCAGCATGACATGTATGTATGTAACCATAGCAGGCCATACAGGGGGTCTTATACCCAGCAGGTGTGTTTCTTGCAAGAATATGATGTCTGCTCCAAAATGTTTGGCCTGATGAAGGACTGTACCGCGGTTAACCTTATCAAGCATTCCTCAGACATTCCAGCTTCCAACACATAACCGTCCGGAGATGGTCGCTTTGTTATATTCTGCCATACAGCTATCTGGGGGGTATACCATAGCTAAGTAAGACGAATGGTCTCTACTGTGAGGGTATGCAGAAATTGCAGCTAATTTAAGAACAAACAATGACATTATGGTAACTAACAACACCCAATCCCCCGCCCCTCCCACCCCAATACCTCAAAACTGCTGAAGTATTCATTGCGGAAGGGACCCCACACCGTCACCAACAGGAGGTCAGCATAGGGTCCCCCCAATGGATCCCCAAACTCCCCATGTTGCTTTAGGAACTGAGGGGGGTCGAAGTGTACCCTTCTGGACAGCCCATAAGAGCCCAAATACTGCCAGAATTAATTCCAGGAGGAGTAGGATTTGCCAGGCAGTGGAACCCTGACAACTTATTTGCTGGTGTTCGACGTCTTTTTTTGAGGCGGTCATCTCTGGGTCTTCGTTACTAATTTTGGAGCTCCATGTCAACCTTGCAGACAGTTTGGTTCTCCTGAGAAGGAGTCTGAATCTCTCTGTGGTGGGGTATGTGGTTTTAAGTGTCTCCGTTCTTCCGTCCATGTACAGACCTGTTCTGAATTCTCAAAAAATAGGGTGCGGCAGTTGTACACCACTCGTAGGCAAGCGAGAAACTGGAGCATGTATGGGATTTCGAGATCCCAAATGCGGGCCTTAGCTGCTGTAGAGGATTGGCGCTGCTGCTGCACTATTTTTGTGTAGTCCGTGAAAACCATTATCCAGTGGGATTCATATAGGAGTTTGGGCTGTAGTCTTGCCTGTTTGATGATGACGTCACGGTCATGAACATTTAGAATCCGTGCAAAAACAGTTCATGGTCGAGCACCTGGAGGTGGCTGCTGCAGCAAGGCCCTGTGGGCATGCCCACGTTTCTGCTGGAATCCATGTGGTGAGCCAATGGGTTATGAATTTCCCCACATCTTCACCTTCGCAGTTTTCGGGAAAGCCCACAAAACGGAGGTTATTCTAGGGTGCTCTTTCCTCAGTGTCTTCCACTCACATCCCCAGGCCTTTTGTGAGCTTTTCAATAGTGGAGACCTTAGTTTGAAGCATAGAGACAGTGCCTTCTATGCCAGAGACTCTAGTTTCGGCTTCCATTATATGATCCACCGCATTGCGGAGGTCTTGTCGCAATAGTGTCACTTCCAAGCCAACTGCTCTGATCTTGGCTTCAGGGGCCTATCTAGATTGAGGCATCACCGCAAGCAGATCTGCATTATCAAGTAGAATTGTGGCACTTCCCCCAGTGTCAACCTTTTGCGCTCCTGCCCCAGTGAAGCGATTCATTGTGCTTTGTTTTGACTCAGTACCAGGGGGCTTGTCTTTTGTCATGGTGATTGGTGCGGGGTCACACGAGACCGTGTAGCTTTATCTTATGTAAGCCTTATCTGCCACCAGATAGACTAGGACTCTTTCCCAATTATTCTCTGGGTTTTGGCGGTCTCCAGCTATATATGCCCTTACTCCTATTGTAACTAGGGCTGTGTTTGGTAAGCCCCAGGTGGTATCTTTCATTGCTCTGTTCAGAGAGTGCAGAGGGGGGCCTACCTCCCAGCCACAAGCTGCACCGGGGCATAGTCTGGCTGCCTCTGCGGCCGGGGGGCCCCCCTCTCCCTAGCAGGTGCCTCACCTCCTTATTCAGGCTGCGAGCGCCCCTGGTGTTTCTGGCTCTTAGGTTTCTCCTGTGTCGTCGTCTATGCCTCCGTTCTCCATCCAGGGGATGCCGCGCCTGTTTATAGTGTTGGGCAGGCCGCTTGTAGTATTCTTGCGGCTCGCCAAGTCTGGCAACGTTGAGATTCTGTCCGATCACTCTGCGGGCTCAGCCCGCTCAGTTGTCCCTCGCCTGCGTCTGCAGGGGGCCCTGCAAACGCCCTGCAGCCGACAGTCAAGCACGGGCTCTGGCATGGCCAGGTTTACACTGCAGGATCCTTTGGAGCTAAGGTACATACAGCTCCAAGTCGACAGGCTGCGGTGTTGCACTCCGGGACCTCCCCCTCCAAGGGCACACCCCTTCCAGTCACACATCTCAGTTTGTAGAGCAGGCTGCGTCTCAGGATTCGGCAGTGGCCCTCATTACTATGCGCTGCCCATCCGGCCCCAAAAATTGGTCTCAGGGGTGTCCTGATGATCACAAAGTTGTGCAGGTGTCTATGACCAATCTGGATAGGCAGTATCAGGTAAGATGTGAAAGGATTATAAACAGGCTTGTGGAGCCTGTCTAGATCTCATCTGCCATGTTGGACCACTAAGCCACGCCCCATCCTTGGAGATTATTCACAAGCAGGATACCATAGCAGGGCAAAAAGAGTCAGTCCTTTTTTTCCAACACAGACAGAAGCAGCAACTGCCGGCCAACTCATCCCTCACAATAGAAAATGCAGCACTCCTCACACAGCCCTTCAGCTCTTCTTCTTGGCAGGATCCTCTTTTTTCCAGAAGTAATCTAAAATCCTGGAGTTTAAGGTCCAATACTTATACCCAATTTTGTCATTGTTCTCTTTGTGGCAGAGTCTCTGGGCTCAGTCCAAACCTGTTCTGTCCTCTCTGGTCCAGCATGACCACAGGGGCAAGAAAGCATTGTGCAAAGATGGCACAGACTGTACAGGTGCTAGCAAAACTCCTCCCACCACTCTAAAACTCCTTAGTGACTGTCTAGAGTAGATGCATTTCCCCAGCTCCTGTCTCTCCAAAACCAGATGCTGAATACACGGTCAGAGGCACACAGTTTGGTAAAGCAAGAAAAGACCCACTTTCTAAAAGTGGGCATTTTTAAATGAGCAATTAAAAAAAAACTTTACCAAAAGGTATGTTAATAAGTTCTGATTTCAGAGAGCTTAAACTCCATTTCTCCATCATGTCACAATTGAAAGTTATACATGCAAAATGTTACAGTGCAACCCCATTGATAGCCTACGGGGCAGACAGCCTTTCAACAGTGTAATACGAAATACACAGTATTAGGACATGTGAAACACACCAGTACATGTCCTACCTTTCACATACACTTCACCCTGCCCATGTGTTACCTTGGGCCTACCTTAGGGGTACCTTACATGTAAGAAAAGGGAAGGTATGGGCCTGACAAGTGGGTGCAGTTGCCAGGTCAACATGACAGTTAATAACTGCGTGCGCAGACAATACACTGGTAGGTCTGAGACACATTTACAGGGCTACTCATGTGGGTGGCACAATCAGTGCTGCAAGCCCACTAGTAGCATTTGATTTACAGGCCCTGGCACACTCAGTGCACTTTACAAGGGACCTACCAGTAATGCAAGTATGCCAATCTTGGATAACCAATCATAATCATAATTTACAGATAAAGCATATGCACTTTAGCACTGATCAGCCGTGGCAAGGTGCCCAGAATCCTATAGCCAACAAAAACAGGGTCAGAAAAATAGGAGGCAAAATGCAAAATGTTTGTGGATAAACCTTGCAAAAAGTGCCAGTTCTAACGTTTGTACAATCTAATTTTAGGATTTCAGAAAGCAACTAAGGATTTTTTTCATAAACAAATATCATTTTTTCTGTTTACCTCCAGTTCTGACTCCTTTTAACCCTCCCAAGAACTTTGCCGCCCTTGGTTGTCATTTAGTGATAATCTGTAATATTTAGGATGGTATTACTGTAAATAGGGAGATTTTAGATACTAGTATATTTTCAAGACTTGGGGGCCAATTACGACGTTGTTCGGAAGGGCATCCGAGAACCTTTCGGATTCGGGTTTGCCAACCGACTCGGAATTGGTTTTACCTGACCGACGCAACATGATGCCCAAAATCCATTGCTTACCGACCAACTTGGTTACTCCGAATGCGACAGGAAATTCCAAACAAGAAGCCTCCGGAAATGCAGACTGGAGCCGTTCGGAGCCACTTCCGAGTCCGATTCCGAACGCCCAATAACGATGCGTACTTCCGAAGCACCGAATCGTTTGGACCAACCAACACATCAGTGCAGTCGGAAGGGGAGTATTTTAACTCCGAATCTCCTCACAACAAAATTCCTGCGACTGAGACTGTGCAGTTATGGATCCCATCGCGCATGTGATCCCTCTATTGTCCATCTACGATTACTACTTCAACCCCAACCAACGCGTTTGTCGCAGACAGTAAGTTAGACACCTAGCCGTACATAATAACTTAACTACCCTGTGAAAGACAAAACAAGAGAAAGCAGGGATGCAACTACAGTCAAATTAAGGGGGCAGAATACTTCCAGCAATGTAGAGCCTATTTTGGGGGGAGTGGGGGGTCTAACTCTTTCAGCAACGTAGAGCCAATTTGGGGGGCTAGTACTCCCTGCAATGTAGAGCCAAATTGGGGTATAGGGGGCTAATACTCCCAGCAATATAGAGCCAGATTGGGGGGTTGGTGGGCTAATACTCCCAGCAATGTTGAGTCAAATTGGTGGATAGGGGGCTAATACTCCCAGCAATATAGAGCCAAATTGAGGGTTGGGGGCTAATATTCCCAGCAATGGAGACCCTGTTGGGGGGGGGGGGATAACACTACCAGCAATGTAGAGCCTATTTGGGGGTGGGGGGCTAATACTCCCAGCAATTAGAGCTAATTTGGGGGAGTGGGGGCTAATACCCCGAGCAATGTAGAGCCTATTTGGGGGATGGGGGACTAATACTCCCAGCAATGTAGACCCTATTCGGGGGGTTGGGGGCAAAAACTCCCAGCAATGTAGAGCCTAATTTTTCGGGAGGTGGGGTGGCACTTACACATAAGGAATGTAGAGCCAATTGGGAGTGGGTTGGGAGGCTAATCCTCCCAGCAATGTGTCCTTGAATAATGTAACTGGTGCTCATGCAAAGTGCCTCAATACCTCCGGGTGCCAAAAAACAAAGCCCAAGGTTACTTCGTAGGAAATGCATTTTCACACTGTGGCAGCAAAAGTAATTGCCAACTTTAAGGAATGGGCAAAGTGGAGATGCTGGTGCTCTAGGGACTTTTGAAAAACCAACACAGCCTCATCATCTAGTAAATGGTCCATTTAAAACCTGTGAAATACTCAGGAGCTGCTGAGATATGGCAGGTCAAGAACTGTCTGTGTGTGTGGGGACATTGTCTCAGCCCGTACTGACACTCACGACCGGGTTATGGGGGGGGGGCTGAAACCCATAGAGCCCTATGGGCGTTAAGTTCTATCAAAAAATGTTCTGTATAGGCTTGGATTGGGACTTCAGGCAATTGGACATTGGTCGATGTGCCGGTGTACCAAGGTCATCTGTGCGCCAAGTGTTTGGGGCCTCTGTAAAGCACCCCAAAAGACTGACTTACCTCCCCAGCCCCCACCAGGCCACTGCTATTTGGTGCCAGTATGTTGAGCGCTCCCAAGCTGTTCTGTAAATTGAGGCTGGGAGACAGCCTTTGGGGCATACCACCTTGGTGCCCTGCCTCGTGTGCCTTGCCAGAAGTAAGGCTATCTCCCCCCACCCGCCCATCACTTTCAGGTCATGGCGGGTGCAGGGAGGTTGCGTTGTATGTAGGGGCCTCGCATGGAGGCAAGTTTCATTTGACCATTCTAACCTACCACCCACCCCCCCGATCAACAGCAGTGTGCTTTTTGAAACCTCCCTTGCCAGGTAAATGCAAAGAGGCTACAATGAAAGGGATGATCACAGAATGTGGGACAATCACCTTTAGAGTGCCCGAGCAGCTTTGTGATCCCAATCTGACCATGGTTACTAAGCATGTTGTATCTGTCAAATGAAGGAATGTCATCATCAGGTTGTTACAGTCCGACCACTAAATACTAGGAGAAACACACATTTGATGTTAGAACAGGAATGCCCATAGCCACATATAGGTATGTATCACAAAGTGAATGCATGAGTCCACCACAACATACAATGAAACACTGCAGGGTAACAGAACTCCAATGTACTCACAGAAGTATCTCCACAGAGACATATTCACTGGCCCCATGCCCGCACCTACATGCATCTGTTACACAGGATAAATGCTAATATCTGAAACGCATACATATACCAATATATCTCATGTCATAGGAAGTCACATTGCAAAAAGTGACATAATTTATCCATATTTCCTTGCCATTTCCCAAACACCCTAGAAGAAGTACATGGTTTCCTCTAGATAACTGCCAAAGAAAATACAAGATGTATAAATCACACAGGAAAGTGTAGTCAAAATCAATAGCTGATCTACCATGTAGCAAACCAATATATCCACCCAATCAAATGGATAACCTAGGCATAGCTTATTTACTATCTTACACCTCACTTTACTGGATGCACACATTGTTATCAGATCAATACGTCCACAACATCAAATTCACGATTACAGCCCAACCTGGACCTCAACTCCCCCATCAGACCAATCACACAGCTCGACATCCTGTGTCATGATGAGTATAGCAGTGTCAGAACAGATCATCATAGGGAGACACAACCAGAATGGGATGTTGGATGTGTCAAGAATAACAACATGGTAAGGACCCAGCACAGATCCAGAGCAGGACTCAGACAGATGAACACCTTACATACACTCACTAGCATGCACACAGGTCAGATAGCACGCACACAGCACTCAAATACATAGGGACACAACTATCGTTGGGCACACTATGCTCTGCCAGGCCAGGTTGACTCTCCCCTGTGGACCCGTGGTATTCACCCACCACTGTTCGCTCAGGCCAGCCAGCAGGGCATGAGATAGGATACCTACCGGTACAGTCAGGACTGGGTAGCAAAATGTCCCACTTGGAGTCACAACACTCAAAAATAGATACATTGATAACAGGCCACACAGAGCAGTCTTCAAATCAGCAGGTACACAGAGGATAAGTCATCATCAAAAACCTTGGATAAACGAAGACACACATCTCCAAACTAAGACAAATTACCACATACAAAAGACAGACACAGGGAAGTGCGTTTGCTGGCATATGGTACAATGGATGTCGTGGACACAAGTCACATGACATCTCCACATCAAAACAAAAACCTCACTGTCAACTCATTATCATGTCCTCAACACATTTTAGGATGTAAAGTAAATCATCTTTATCAATCAAGAAATGCAGATCTGGTCAGAGGGGCAGAACACACATTCAGCAAGGAATCAAGCACACCACAACAGGAGCATATGGAAAAACAACAAGAGAAACAGAACAAGATAGAACAGCACAGAGGGATCATGTGCATTTAGAAGGTCAGCAACACACACACCTCACAGGCCACACATGGGGGTGTGACTGGGGCCTCTAAGACAACAGTAATAGTCAAAAGTTGACATTGTAGCCTATGTGAACTCCAAAAGACACCCCTACACATGAACAAAGAAGGATATGTCATGCAGACAGCCTGCCTCACATGACAGAGTAGCTGCGTCATCTAGCCTTGTCCGGAACACCTCTCATAGGGTCATTGCCATGTGTCTATTACCCCCACCCTACAAAGTCCTGCATCCATCCGTCTCTTCATGTAACAAATTGACCCACAGCTTAGCTAATGCAATCCTCTGTAGGTACGCAACTCACTTCCTCCTCTGTGCAGTAGCCTCAGCCCTACCCCATCAGCAAGTCGCTGCACACAAGTGTTGCTGTCTTGGGACTGCAGTGCCCTAACAATGCATGAAAATGGCCTGGCATCTGATTAGCATTTACAGATCCATCCTTCATTGGATAATTTTTAAAACAGCATTACCAGGAATATCCCTCTATCTATCCACTCCAGTGCAAGGAGGTTCAATCACCCCCTCACTGCTCTAAATACATCTGTAACACATAAATACATGTTTGCAGCATACAGGCATGTCCCGAAAATATGTATCAATTACAAAATTGGTGCATTACGTTGTGTGCACAGATGGCAGGACACAAACTTACCTGGTTGGACAGCTGAGGTGAGACATGCCCTGTGCCACATGTCAAGTTTAATAGAATGGAGTTTGGCATCATGACATAATGTACATTGCTAGTGCCTAGTCTATTCGCAGTCCTTGCTTGTGTAGGACTCATAATATATATGTGTCCCATAGCTAGTGAGCAGGTGACAGGGGGTCATTCTTCATGTGTCCAAACACATCAATAAATAGAATTCCCAGTCTCCAAACTCCACCCATGACGTGAAGGCTGTGGGTTACGGGCCGATGTGCAGAATCACTGTCTGCCACTCTCTACATATGTCCAATTTAGCCATCAGTGTGCCTTGTGCCAAGAAATGGACCTCTGCAATGTCTGGATCTTCCTGCAAATGAACAAAGGTAATGTGCGCCCTGATCCTGATTAGGTTCCACAATAAGCTCAATCCTGTGTCTCTCCATGTAGTCAGTCCTTCCCAAAAATTCTTCTACGGAAATGAGCCAAGATGTGCTGAATAAGAGACGGGAGTATAGGATCATGTCCCCCAGTAGCCACAGGCCCAATATCCCAAATACACACTTTCACCAGGCTGTCAGCTCCATAGGGGAGCAGTGCTCCACGGAGCAACATTGATCCCGCAATATCATGTGCACTGCATGTTGAGAACATGCTCACTTTGTATAACTGCCTACCAAACAAACTTACTACTGGCCATTACAGTGTTCCTGTCACATAACATTCCTTTTAAAACGCACAGCCATGACAGCCTTTGCTTTGGCTGATGCAGCCTACACTGAGCCACACTTATCATGACGCTATTGCAGATCAACACTCACAGCATAGTGTCAAATTCCCTGAAGTTGGCACCAGGCCCAGCCACTGCTAGGTCAGGGCTCGACAAATGCACTCGCCCGCTTGCATCTGCCCGACCGGCGCCTAAACGGAAGGGATCTCCTTCCCCCCGCTCTTGGTGGGCTTGGGGGCTCAGCTTCCGAAAACCCTAGCCAGGTCAGGGAGAGCCTTGTCAGGCCCCGATGGACCCCAGCGCCCGGAACTTTAGCTGGCTTGCAGGACGGGGAGCTCCAGCACCCCGGGGCCTGCAGGACGGAGCTCAAGCCCCGGGCCCCGTCCCAGCTTCAGAGCCCTAGCCAGGCCGTGGAGTGCCTCCCCAGGCCCCAATGGACCCCACTGCCCAGACCCTCAACAGGCTTGCAGGACGGAGGGGTTCCCGCACCCCAGGGCCCGCTGGACCGAGCTCAAGCCCCGGGCCTGGTCCCAGCCCCAGCTTCCGAACCCTGGGCCAGGCTGGGGAGAGCCTCCCTGGGCCCTGATGGAACCCCCTGTCCCCAGTGCCCGGACCCTGGGCTGGCTTGCAGGACGGGGTTCCCCAGCACCCCAAGGCCTGCCGGGCAGAGATCAAGCCCCGGGCCCAGTCCCTACCTCAGAACCCTAAGCCAGTCCGGGGAGAGCCTCCCTGGGCCCCGATGAACGCCCGGACCCTCGGCTGGCTTGCAGCACGGGGAGACTCCCGCACCCCCATGGCCTTCGGGACAGAGCTCAAGCCCCGGGCCCGGTCCCTGCTTCTGAACCCTAGCCAGGCTGGGGAGAGCCCCACCCTTGGCCCCGATGAACGCCCAGACCCTCGGCTGGCTTGCAGGACGGAACTCAAGCCCCAGGCCTGGGCCCAGTTTCCAAACCCTCCCCAGGCCAGGGAGAGCCTCCCAGAGACCCCACTGGACCCCCTGTCCCCAGCACCCGGACCCTCGCCCGGAACCAAGGAGGCTTAAGCCCCGGCCACGTCTCCACCACGACGGCCTGCCCGGGGAGCCCATTTTCCTTGACTATTAAGCCCCCACGTAGTGGGGCCTTACAGAACACTGGGGAAGGACAAAAGTTGGAGTTAGCCCGGCAGCCAGCCTGCAGGGCCATCTGGTCGCCCGGCCCGCAGGGCCATCTGGTCGCCCGGCCCGCAGGGCCATCTGGTCGCGCAGCGAGGCGACCAGATGTCCCGGGGCACCCGGACGGCCTGGGAGGGTGCCGTACCTAGTCGCCCTTGCAGTCCAGCAAGGGTGGCCGGGCGCTCCGACGCAGCCGTTTGGGATGCTCCTTCCCTGGGCTGCCGCTGCTCGCCTCCCTGCTCGACTTGTCCGGGAGCAGCAGCAGCGGGAAGGGGAGCGGCCCGGCTGGCCCAAGCCATCTGGTCACCCTGCCGACCCGCAAGGGACGGTGGCTCCCATCCCCGCTCCCCCGGTGGGGCAGGGACCGGAGGGGGAGGCCCCCGTACCAGAGGGCACGTGGTGGAGGCGGCCTCCCGTTGTCCCGCGTTACCCCCTCCGCGTCCCTCCCCCAGCTCGGCGTCAGAGGGACCCATCCCTGGGTGTGGTGGAGGAGGGCGTCCGCGGGCGCCCACGCACGGAGAGAGACAAAAGCTTGGCTCAGAGGATGACTTTCAATAGATCACAGCGAGGTAGCTGCTCTGCTACTTACAAAACCTGACCCAGAATCAGGTCTACGAATAATTTAGCACCGGGTGCCCCACGAACATGCGGTGCACTAAGGGCGATGGAGGCGGCCCCCTTCTGTCCGCGCTCCGTTCCCCAAGCCAGCGGCTCTACGCACCGGCCCCCAGAGAGAGGCCGGCTATCCGAGGCCAACCGAGGCTCCACGGCACTGCGGTATCGTTACGGTTTAGGGGGGATTCTGACTTAGAGGCGTTCTGTCATAATCCCACAGATGGTAGCTTCGCCCCATTGACTCCTCAGCCAAGCACATATACCAAATATCTGAACCTGCAGTTCCTCTCGTACTGAGCAGGATTACTATTGCAACAACACATCACCAGTAGGCTAAAACTAACCTGTCTCACGACGGTCTAAACCCAGATCACGTTCTCTATTAGTGGGTGAACAATCCAACGCTTGGTGAATTCTGCTTCACAAAGATATGAAGAGCCGACATCGAAGGATCAAAAAGCGACGTCGCTATGAACGCTTGGCTGCCACAAGCCAGTTATCCCTGTGGTAAGTTTTCTGACACCTCCTGCTTGAAACCCAAAAAGTCAAAAGGATCATGAGGCCCCACTTTCACAGTCTGTATTCATACTGAAAATCAAGAGCAAGCAAGCTTTTGCCCTTCCCCTCCGCCGGAGGTTTCTGTCCTCCCTGAGCTCGCCTTAGGACACCTGCATTATCGTTTGACAGGAGTACCGCCCCAGTCAATCTCCCCACCTGCCACTGTCCCCAGAGTGGGTCGCGCCTGGCGGGCACCGGGCTCTTGGAGCCAGAAGCGAGAGCCCCATGGGGCTCGCCCCCCGCCTCACCGGGTAAGGGAAAAAACGATAAGAGTAGTGGTATTTCAGCGGTGGCCCGAGGGCCTCCGACTTAACCTACAGCTCACATGTCTCTTCACAGTGCCAGACTAGAGTCAAGCTCAACAGCCTGACTCGCGTTCATGTCGGAAAAAAAAACGTGCTCAATCATAATATTTCGACGCCCTCTATCATATGCACCCCCCTTTTTTCATAAAAAAATATTTGGCCGCGCCTTTTTTCAGAGAGCTACACCAGTGCAGCTTTTTGAAAAAATATTTTTTTTTCTGGGGCTCCCAAAAAAACGAAAACATATTGATCCGAAGCCTAAGTGTACTGTGAGCATAAAAAACTTTATCTGCTGAAAAATCTCAAACGCTCACTTATTTTCACTAAAACTCACTATTTTTCACTATTTTTTTAGAAGAAAAAAGTTCGCAGGAAATTTTTACATTGTTTGATCTTTGAAAAAAAGGTGTTGTTGGAAGCCTTTTGGGTTTAGGCCACAGAAACAAAGGGAATTTTTGACAAATATATTTCAGATTTCTTTTTATAGCTGTTTCCGTTTTCAGACTTAACCTTTTGTTGCACTAGTGCAACGGATGTTTAACATTGAGCTTGGGAAAAATGCAAAAAAATCAATTTTGTGATTTTATTTAAGGGTATGTGATATATCAAATTAAGCCTTTTGTTATGTTGATTCTCAAGCCAGAAAAGTTTTTTTTTTAAATGTACCTTCACTCATTTACATGCAACTTTCTCAGGAGGTGTTTTATAGAAGTGGTAAAACGCGGAAGTGTAGTAATTTAATTATTATGAAGTAAAACATTGGTTTGACTTGTTTTCACATTAGGCTGCATAAACAAATGAAAAAAACACCTCTATGTGTCATTCTCACTTTTTTATGGCACATTTTCTTATTACTGAAGGGCCGCACTTCCCCCACAAGTGGGAAGTGTCCCCTGGGCTCCAATAAATTACTTGTTACCTATAATCCGTATCTATTCCTTTGTCCGAAATGTGGTATCATTGTTTAACCTTATCAGTTTAATGCTACTAGCACTACTATGTACTGTACATAAACCATTGATATGAATTCTCACCCACCTTTTTTTAACAACACAGGGAGGGATGCTTTCCAAACATTCCACCGCTCCAATTCACTGCACTTTTTTACTTTATTGAGCATGTTCATCTACCAGCTTCACGTTTACCTTGATACATTTTTATTTTATTTCATTATTTTTTCATATTAATTTCGTCACTGTTACTATCACGCTACATATACTTTCACTAGTGTTTCGCAAACTAATTTTTGCGATAAACACACGAACTATCAAGTTGCTTAGCAACTCCACTGCCCAGCTCAGCTTACAAAACACTTCCGAGGTTAGACACACCCACATCTGGATCAGCTGCACAAGCACGGATACATACAGCGGTAAGCCCGCGTTTTGAATGTTTTTAGCAGGGACATTATAATGATTTCTCTTAACCCCTTCCATGCTGGTGACGAACCCCAGCCGTCACTCTCCACGGTGCTCGTGTGCTGATGACGGCTGGGGTTCGTCACGGTCCCGCCCTGTTCATTCGGCAGCCGCACACGGGGGTAATCGCGGCCGCACGGAAGGGGTTAATACTCACCATTTAAGCCCTCTTATATTCATATTATTTTTTGAATTCCCGGACCCTGCCGAGGTATTAACTCACCCGACACGACCGAATGTCTTTGAATAACCCAACGCATGCATCCATTTTTAATATGGGAAACACGCACCACTATGAGCCCATAACGAGCACAGACACTTTTATATAATTAGGCTTCACTACCACTCGGATTAACTTTGATTATAGTAGTGCACGTACTCGATAGTTTTTTTAGACCAGCATCACACATTTAACTGATTATTGAGTGCATTATAATTTTCTTTGTTACCGATCCTATCTCCTGATGAAGGCTATGCCGAAATGCATTGGAATTGTTAAAATGTATGCCTAATCAAAAAGAAATAATAATTGTGAAAACAACATTCTTGTGACATGAACAAGATGAATTGAAACACTACAAGGATTTATATCTACAAGATTGGATGTAATCTCTTTATTTAATTTGAAGAACCCTTTATTTCAAGGACCTTTATTGGAGCCCGGGGGGCACTTCCCACTTGTGGGGGAAGTGCGGCCCTTCAGTATTTCGTTACACGCTCCCTGTCAGAGAGCGATACCCCGGAGCACCATACAACTTCGAGCAATTGTAGAAAGAACCCAGTAGTGCGCCCAGCAAAACCTGTTGTACATTTTCTTATTACGCATAAGCTAAAAGCTGCATAGGTGTCTCAAGTCTATTTTAATGAGGATTTTTAAGGCAAAAATTAAACATGGTTTACAATGCATTTTCATCTATTTTTCAATTGTACCTCATTATAGACATGATAAAGATTGATGTGATGCATTATGAGCGCAATAGCATAAAAACTCACTTGATCATTAACATTAGTTTCATGGGGTGACCAGATGGCCGGAGATGTAAAATCGGCCAGTATGGAGACGATGTTATTTTTATGTACCTTCTCTACATCCTAGAGGCATGTACTTTGGCATCTTGCAGTGGGATATTCTATTGAATGTGTTGCATTTGCAAATGAAGCTCTATCTAGTATGGATCATGAATTATGACACAATATACAGAAATATTTGAAAATATTTGAGATTTTTTTATTTAAAACATGCATTTAATCACTGAAAGATTCTCGCCACTTCTAAGCATGGCACAAGCATGAACATGGACACAGGACAGTGGCATGATGTTAGCTTTATGCTGAATTATGGACCCAGATTGTATGGTTTCAGAATTATGGGCCAAAATGTAAGGCATACTTTTTCGAACATGTGACGTAATTGAAAAACATCATACATTCAACTTCACATTTAAACTACTTTACAATATGCCACATACATGATAATTCACATGGGTAAGTAGCACAGGACTAGAAACAATGTGCTGTTTATATTATGTCTCTATCATATATAGATTGCGAACTATAGCCAAAAGCATAAAGTGTTCTTCAACATACATGAAAGTGAAAAAGAAAAACCTACCTGAAGGTTACACTCGATTTGTACCTTGTCCCTATAAGCCACAAACATCAGAATTGCCACTATAAAGTGTACATGTCTTAGCTACATACTGCAATTTAAATTAAGTCAGTACCTCATACCCTTCAAGAATTACAGTGCACCACATACTCTGTAGTATAACCTATCCATTTCAATTGGGTGACCCGATGGCTGCAAATTGAAACCGCCTCGTATGGATTCAAATTGTATTGTATGCACCTTGTGTGTGAGCCACATGCATTTAAAACGGTACACTATAGTAGGCTATGCTAGAGAATGTGTTGCAGTTTGAAATCAAGCTCTACCTAGTATGGAGCATGACTGATGACAGTATACGTGACACATTTTGCAAAAACTAGAGGCACATTTTTAAAAACATGCATTTAATCACTGAAATATTCTCACCACTTCTAAGCATGGCACAGGCCTGAAAATGGAAACAGGACGGTGGAAGAAGTTAGCTTTATGCTGTACTTTGAATTATGGATCCAGGTTGTATCGTTTCAGAATGATGGGACAAAATTTAAGGCGTGCTTTTTCAAACATGTGACGTAATTGAAAAACATTATACATTGAACTTCACATTTTGACTACTTTCCAATATGCCGCATACATGATAAGTCACATGGGTAAGTAGCACGAGACTAGGAACAATGTGCTGTTTCAATTATGTCTCTATCATATATAGATTGTGAATTATAGCCAAAAGCATAAAGTGCTCTTCAACATACATTAAAGTGAAAAAGAAAAACCTACCTGAAGGTTACACTTGATTTGTACCTTGTCCTTATAAGCCACAAACATCAGAGTTGCCACTATAAAGTGTACATGTCTTAGCTACATACTGCAATTGAAATTAAGTCAGTACCTCATACGCGTCAAGAATTATAGTGCACCACATACTCTGTAGTATATCCTATCCATATCAATTGGGTGACCAGATGGCCGCAAATTGAAAATCGCCTCTTATGGATTCAAATTGCATTGTATGTACCTTGTGTGTGAGCCACGTGCATTTAAAATGGCACACTGTAGTAGGCTATGCTACAGAATGTGTTGCAGTTGGAAATCAAGCTCTATCTAGTATGGATCATGACTGATGACACAATATACGTAACACATTTTGCAAAAACTGGAGGCACATTTATAAAAACATGCATTTAATCACTGAAAGATTCTCACCACTTCTAAGCATGGCACAGGCATGATAATGAACACAGGACAGTGACATTATGTTAGCTTTAGGCTGCACGTTGAATTATGGATCCAGATTGTATGGTTTTAGAATTATGGGAGAAAATGTAGGGCATACTTTTTTGAACATGTTACGTAATTGAAAAACATCATACATTCAACTTCACATTTTGACTACTTTCCAATATGCCACATACATGATAATTCACATGGGTAAGTAGCACAAGACTAGGAACAATGTGCTGTTTACATTATGTCCCTATCATATATAGATTGTGAATTATAGCCAAAAGCATAAAGTGTTCTTCAACATACATGAAAGTGAAAAAGAAAAACCTACCTGAAGGTTACACTTGATTTGTACCTTTTCCCTATCAGCCACAAACACCAGAGTTGCCACTATATAGTGTACATGTCTTAGCTACATTCTGCAATTAAAATAAGTCAGTACCTCATACCCTTCAAGAATTACAGTGCACCACATACTCTGTAGTATAACCTATCCATTTCAATTGGGTGACCAGATGGCTGCAAATTGAAACCGCCTCGTATGGATTCAAATTGTATTGTATGCACCTTGTGTGTGAGCCACATGCATTTAAAACGGCACACTGTAGTAGGCTATGCTAGAAAATGTGTTGCAGTTTGAAATCAAGCTCTACCTAGTATGGAGCATGACTAATAACAGTATACGTGACACATTTTGCAAAAACTGGAGGCACATTTTTAAAAACATGCATTTAATCACTGAAATACTCTCACCACTTCTAAGCATGGCACAGGCCTGAAAATGGACACAGGACGGTGGAATGAAGTTAGCTTTATGCTGTACTTTGAATTATGGATCCAGATTGTATGGTTTCAGAATGATGGGACAAAATTTAAGGCATGCTTTTTCAAACATGTGACGTAATTGAAAAACATTATACATTGAACTTCACATTTTGACTAATTTCCAATATGCCACATACATGATAATTCACATGGGTAAGTAGCACGAGACTAGGAACAATGTGCTGTTTCAATTATGTCTCTATCATATGTAGATTGTGAATTATAGCCAAAAGCATAAAGTGTTCTTCAACATACATTAAAGTGAAAAAGAAAAACCTACCTGAAGGTTACACTTGATTTGTACCTTGTCCCTATAAGCCACAAACATCAGAGTTGCCACTATAAAGTTTACATGTCTTAGCTACATACTGCAATTGAAATTAAGTCAGTACCTCATACGTGTCAAGAATTATAGTGCACCACATACTCTGTAGTATATCCTATCCATTTCAATTGGGTGACCAGATGGCCGCAAATTGAAAATCGCCACTTATGGATTCAAATTGTATTGTATGTACCTTGTGTGTGAGCCACATGCATTTAAAATGGCACACTGTAGTAGGCTATGCTATAGAATGTGTTGCAGTT